>NC_134103.1:61675138-66475138 GCF_000715075.1 Nicotiana tabacum | reverse complement strand
ACTATTAAGAGATCCATACACCTTAAATGTAGCATCCCAATCTTTTTAGCTACCAATGTGAGACTTTATTCGCACACCCAACAATCTCTCCCTCGAACTAAGTTTCACATGACTACTACCATGATCCAAGGGTCTCTTTTTCGAACTAAGTTCTACGTCGTCTATTATCACGATCCACGAGTTAATTTTTGAATTCACCGTGTACCACCCTCATTGTGAGAATAATTATGAAAATCGAAGTCTGCAACTAGTTTTTTCGTGTATGCTCATCTCCAAGCTCGTAAGGTAAGCAAATTGATCCACGAAGCATCGCTCTACCATCTTCATACTCGTCCCGTCGAAATTAGGATCTGATACCAATTATTGGGCTAAACCAGTCCACAGATACTCTTAACATGATATAATATTATCCGCTTTGGACTAAGCCAATGTGGTTTTCCTCACAACGTCTCACACCATTAAGAGATTCTTATACCTTATATGTAGTATCCCAATCTTTTTAGCTACTAATGTGAAACTTTATTTGTACATCCAACAAGTGTGTATAATATATCAAAAACTACCTTTTGAATCTTGTGTTATCAAACATGCCATGTCATTCCAAAAAAAGAAAATATCATTAATTGTAAAATGTGAATGTTGGAATAAAAATTAAACTTATTAAGAGTCCGTTTGGACATAAGAAATTTTTTTTTTTTTTCCAAAAAATTTTTACTTTTTTCTGAAATCAGCGTTTGTTCATAAAATTTTCAATTTTCACTTGAAGACGCATATTTTGAAAATTTTCGAAAATTTGAAAAACTCCAAAAAGCTGGTTTTCAAAATTTTCACTCAAATCACTCACAAAACTTCAAAAACAACTCAAAATTATTTTCATGTCCAAACATAACTCTAAATTTCAGATACTATTTTCACTTTAAAAATTTTCCCCCTTATTTTGAAATTTTACAATTCTTATGTCCAAATGCCCACTAAATATATAAAAATGTATTATTCTATTTTAACCAAATTAAACAGAAAAGTGAGACACATAAATTGAAACAAAGAGAGTAAAAATCTTTTGGATCATCTCCAAATTAAGAAGCGCAAAGTACCTTGTCATAGGACCTATTTCGAAGCTCAGGAAGAAGCTGTTGCAACTTGGAAACAAGATCATTGATTTGGTCCTCAGTTATCCTTGAAACCCCAGAATGCCTTGAGCGAGCCCTGCTGTTAGACATCTTTCAGATTACTGAATATTGTTTTCTTTGAAGTGAAGCAGCTTAGCAGTGGAGAAACAAATTTTATAATGGATCAAGCAATAGTGGTTGAGAAATATTCGTCTTGAGTATGCAATGTGGGGAAAATATAATGTGGGAGACAAGTTATGGAGAGTTTGTAAAAAGGGGTGCTTTGAAGAAGATAAAAGAGGAAAGAGAAAAACACTAATGCACAAGACAATTGCATTGGGACTATGGGAGAAAGAAGATGGGGATATATAGCTTGTGTTGGAATAGGGTTTTGGGAGATAGAAGAAACAAAGTTTCAAAAATTGTGCCTTCTATATGATATCTTCCTTCTAAAGTTGCAAAACTGGACTTATAGCGTGGTTAACCTTAAAAATCAGTTTATTTTGAGAATTGTTTTTTTTTTAAATTTTTTTTTGTAAAAATACTTTTAAAGAGAAACAGTTTATGTTTGATCAAACTTTTAAAAAGTGTTTGAAATTGTATTTTTCTCGAAAGTGCTTTTCAAAAATATATTTTTAGAAAGAAACTATTTTTGTTTGATTCTCAAAAATTGTCTGGTCAAACACTTCAAATTTAAAAAAAAATTGTTTTTGGCTTTGGACAATCTTGGTCTAACACGCTATTAAATCTCTTTTGGATTTTATGAATTTAACTTACATATATATACCTAACAAATTAATTGACAGTGTAAATAATTTTATACCATGATCGTAATTTAATTTTTTGAAGCAAGTTGTTTTTATTTTCGGGGTATTAGTTTCAACTATTACAGATAGTTACTCATGATTAGTTTTCTACATAATAGTTTAAAATGTTCTGACTAGTTTGCGGTGTTCTACTGTTCTCTTTGTCTCTCTGTGTATATGTGAGACTGTCAGAAATACACTCAATACCATGTTATTTTATTGCATTCTATGTTCTAATAAAATGAGCATTTGTCTAGAAAGTGAAACTAATTCACGATATCAGATCAGTAACCATCTTCTTGAAATAAATCAACAAATAAAATATATACATGAAAGATCTACAAGCTCACCACTAAAATCACACACATGAAATTTCAAGAAGGAATGGAGTAGGGTGGCAGAGGACCGGTTGACTGGTCAATGATATCATTTACTAAAATGGAAACCAAATCAAATGACACGTGGACCCCACATGAATGCAAAATAAACGTTATTGTTCTTAATTGGATTTTTTTTTTCTTCCTCCCTTAGGTTAATATTTTGCATGTTTTTAATATTACAACAGTGAGTCACTCATAAGCTGTTATGGTAAAAGATGAATCCTTATCTGATCCTCATCAGTCTCTGTTCCTTATCTATTTCGGACAGATCGACCTTCGCTTTCATAGAGCTCTTTTTTCAAATTAACTAATCAGATGCAAATTTCGGATTCTTCTAAGTCATAATTCTGTTAGTACAAGTTAGGTGAATTTCTTGCCTTTCGGTACAAACTAGAAGCTTAAGCGGAGTGGCATGAACGTTGAAGATTTATACAACCGTCCTACCTTGATTGAGGTTGAGGCATGTATAATTGCGAATTGTTGGTGTTACGTTGTTATTGTTGTTATGAACTATCCGGTAACTTAATTACTACTTTGCGTTGATTAGTTCTATAATAATAATGTACTTTAAGCTGGAAAAAATAAATTTTACATTATAGCTCAATCCGAGCATGCGAAGAGATCGACGGAAGTTAATTTTATTTGTTGTTTTATAGATATAACCTCCAATTTCTTGTAATTTCATGCTTCCTCTAGCACATTCAAAAGTGAAGACTAAAAGAATTTTATAGTAAACAATTAAAGTTTTCATATGTCTCAAGCACATAATTTTATTGCCATCGTGTCTTGTGTACTTGAATTCTATGTTGATTCATTTCTTATGCAAACACACAGGAAATATCGCATTGGAGCACTAACATGGTCCATCGGTTCGTTAATTGAAATTTCTGATGGCTCGATTTTTTCTTCTGGTTACATCTGCCATATTTTATCTGGTGAGATACTATGACAAGGCATAAATAGATGGCAGCTTAAAATCGTCATCAAATTTCATTTTGACATTTTAACTGAGTGTGGTGATCCGACCGGTCGTTTTGTGTATTGTTGCCGTGTTCTCCTATTTTTTGCTTCTTCTATGTTCATTTGTGGTTATGTGACTTACCGAGGTGGCTGGTTTGGTTTCAGGGGTGTTTTGGAGTGAATTGGGGCACTTAGTATCAAAGTTGGAAGAGTTGACCAGACTTTGATTATTGTGTAAACAACTCTGGAATGGAGTTCTGATGGTTCCGATAGTTTCGTATGTTGATTTTGGACTTAGGCGTGTGTCCGAATTTTGATTAGGAGGTCCGTAGGTTGATTTAGTGCATTTTGACAAAAGTTTAAAAGTTTAGGGGTTTGACCGACAATTGAATTTTTTGATACCGGGTTTGGATATAGGTTCCGGGAGTTGGAGTAGGTCCATTGTATCATTTATGACTGGTGTGAAAAATTTGAGGTCAATCGGAATTGGTTTGATATGATTCGGCATTAATTTTAGCAGTTTGAAGTTTATTAGTTCCTTAGGCTTGAATCGATGTGTGATTTGTGGTTATTATGTTGTTCGATGTAATTTGAGGCTTCGAGCTAGTTCGTATTGTATTTTAGAACTTGTTGGTATGTTTGGATGGGGTCCCGAGGGCCTCGGGGGTGTTTCAATTGGTTAATGGGTCATTTGGACTCGGGGATGAAGGCTAAAGGCTGGTGATTTATGGCGTAATCGCATCTGCGGTGGGCTTGGCCGTAAATGCAGAGTCGCATGTGCGGCTGAAGACTCGCAGAAGCGAAGTTGGGACCTCCAGGGAAAACTCCGCAGATGCGGACAATGGATTGCATGTGCGGAGGATGAGCTGGGCAGGGAAATCCGCAAAACCGGACGTTGGTGCGCAGAAGCGCGTCCGCAGATGCGAGGGAAGGTCCGCGGATGCGGAAGGCGACTAGGTGAGCATAAGCCGCAGATGCAGAAGTTTTCCGCAAGTGCGGTCCCGCAGGTGCGGGCATTTGACCGCAGATGCGACGGGGCGGAGTTTAAGTGAATAGCGCAGGTGCGAAACTTTGACCGCAGAAGCGAAAATATGCGGCGCAGGTGCGAGAATGCTGGGCATGTTAATAAAAATTGAGGGCTTTCATTGTTTTCTCATTTTTAAAATTGTGGGACACGGTCTAAGGCAATATTTGGAGCATTTCTCATTCCAATTGAAGAGGTAAGTGTTGTTTATTCGGTTTTGGTATAGATATTGAATACCCATTGATTATTGCACCTAATTTTCATGAATCTAAGATAGAATTTGGGGATTTTTGGACTATGTTATTGGATAGTAAAAATTGAGGATTTGGGGGTCGATTTGTAGTCGGAATTGGATGATTTTGGTATGGTTGGACTCAAAATTTAATGGGTGTTCGAAATTAATGAATTTTTTCTGGTTCTGAGGTGCGGGCTCAGAGGTTGACTTTTTGACTTGAGTTATAGATCTTAGCTTTATCGTTTGGAATTACTTCCTATAACTTTTATTGATGGTATTGCATTACTTTGACTAGGTTCGGATCATCCAGAGGTTGATACACACGGGAAGGGTATGTTAGAGGAGTGATTTAGCTTGCTTGATATAAATATCCTACCTAAACTTGGTTGAGGAACTAGTTGCCGGAATTATTTGTGATAGTTACGTGCTATGAGTGGCGCATATGTGTGGGGTTGATCCTATATGCGTGCACCGGGGATGCTATTTCCTTGCTCGGGGTAGTGCTTAGGCTATGACTTGCTTGGAATTGATTGCTAAACTTCAAGTTGAAATGTTTCTCCTATTTATAGTTCTTTGTGAGCTATTTGCACCACACTTGAGATTTCATTGAGATTATTCTTTCGGTTGAACCTGATAAACTGCAAGTTCATGATGAAATTGTCTGTTCTAGCTGTAATAACACACATTGCACATGCTATAGCATGTTATTTATACCAGTACAGGTGTATGAAACTTGATATTCATTGATTACTGTGATGACCCAAAAGGTCATCTTATGTTTTAGAACTCGAATCTGCGCTCTTACGCCTTAAAAATCTTATTTTTACCCTCCTCGATTTGTGTGCGCAGTCCGGGCAGGTTTTCCGAAAGCTTTTATGTTGAAAACTAATAAAAATAAGAATTTTTACCTTAAAAGTTGATTTTAGTTGACTTCGGTCAACATTTTTGGTAAACAGGCCCGGATCTGTGCGTTGATGGTCCCGGTAGGTCTGTATCAAATTATGGGACCTGAGCGTATGCCCGAAAATGAATTCGGAGGTCCCTAGTTTGGGTTATGAATTTTTGATAAAAATTAAAAGTTTAAAAATTAATTATTTTTAAGAATTGATTGATGTTTGGCATTGTTAGTACCGGGTCCATATTTTGGTTCGGGAACCCGGTACAGGTTTATTATGATATTTAAGACCTGTCTGAGAAATTTGGTGAGAAACGGAGTTGATTTGACGTGATTCGAACATTCGGTTGAGAAAATAGTAATTTTAAAGTGTTCTTAGAATTTCATTCGATTTGGTGCTAATATCGGAGTTCTAGGTATTATTTTGGCGATTTGATCTTGCGAGTAGGTTCGTATGATATTTTTAGACTTGTGTACAAGTTTGGTTTGGAGCCCCGAGGGTCCGGGTGAGTTTCGGATAGGCTACGGGGTGATTTACACTTAGAAAATCTGAGATTTTTGCTGCAGCAGCTATTTTGGTGTACCCTTCTTTGTGTTCGCGTAGGTAGTGTCACGAACGCGAAAGGTAAAATGGGGGAAGGGGAAATTTCTTCTTCGCGAACGCGAAGGACTGGTCGCGAACGTGAAGGCTTGGGGGGAGTTGCCTTATGCGAACACGTAGAAAGACTCGTGAACGAGAAGGCCTTAGGCCGTTGTGCATCGCGATCGCGACAGGCCTCTCGCGAATGCGATGAAGGCTTGTCTAGTGACTTAAAACAAACTCCAAACATTGGTTTAAGCCATTTCTTCAACATATTTCAAGAACCAAATGGGTAGAGGTAATTTTAAAGAGTCATTTTCTTCCCCAAAGTATTGGTAAGTGATTCTAAATCATTTTCTTTCAATTACCCATTACATTTCTTGAATTATCAACCTAAAATCTAGAGTTTCATGGTAGAATTAGGGGTTAGGGTAGAAACTAGGGATTTCAAAAATTTGAGAATTTAGACCCCAATTTGAAGTCGGATTCCAAAAGTAATTACATATTCGGGCTCGGGGGTGAATGGGTAAAAGGATTTTGGTCCGAACCTCGGGTTTTGACCAAGCGGGCCCGGGGTCAAATTTTTGACTTTTTGGAGGAAAATTTGGGAAATTTAATTCATCTAATATAATTGATTCCTTTAGCAATATTTGATATTATTGAGTCATTTGTGAATAGATACGAGTGGTTTGGAGGTGAATTCCAAAGGAAAAACTATGATTAAGAATTAAGTGGCCTTCGGAGCGAGGTAAGTGTTGTGTCTAACCCTGACTTGAGGGAATTAGGATCCTTAGATTACTTGCTAAGTGAAATTCATATGAGCGGCGTATATGTGAGGTGACGAGTACTTATGCGCCGCCAATTTATCTGTTTTTCATGTTTCTCTGTTTTTCTTATATTGTCTCATTCATATGCCAAATTGCTACGTGTTATACTAGTGTTGTTCAATTTATCATTCTTATCATATTTACGGATTTTCTAGTGATAGTTGAGTTTTTATTTCAAAGTTGAGATTGATATTATTGAACCCAATGTTGAAGTAAGGTTTGTACTTGTTATTATATCTCCCTTTGTTAGTTATGCATTGGATTATGGTAAGGGAGAGTGTTAATGCACGAAGGGTGATGCCGTGCCATATTGTGAGTGTTAATTTATGCATTGCATTATGGTAAGGGAGAGTGTTAATACACGAAGGGTGATGTCGTGCCATATTGTGAGTGTTAATGTACGAAGGGTGATGCCGTGCCATATTGTGAGTGTTAATGCACGAAGGGTGATGTTGTGCCATGATATGAGAGTTAACGCACGAAGGGTGATGCCGTGCCATTTCTATTAATTTTATGGTGATATTGAGAGTAAAAGCACGGAGGGTGATGCCGTGCATTTTTTCTTACTGTATTCACTATTCCTATTGATTCATGGTATATTGACTGCTCCGGTGATCATTCTGTAGTAGTTCTTTATCTTGTATTCCCCTCAGTATGTTCCCCTCCCGACATTTCTTGTTTAGTTCTTCATTTCTGTTATTTGCATATACACTGTTAAATTGCACAAGTTGATTTGTAGGTGTCTTGCCTTAGCCTTGTCACTACTTCGTCGAGGTTAGGCTCGACACTTACCAGTACATGGGGTCGGTTATACTGATACTGCACTATGCACTTTCTGTGCAGATTTTGATACTGGCTCGGGTTGATCGAGATTTTGCTATTGGTCCGCTGTCCGGAGATTCAAGGTAGATCTGTCGGCGTTCACAGACCTTGAAGTCCCCGTCTATCTTTTCTGTTCTACTGTTTCTTTCATTCAGACAGTTGTATTTCTTTCTTACTATTACTTGTAGCAAATTCTAGAATGCTCGTGAATTGTGACTCCAGATTCGGGTGGTAGTAATTAATACAGTTTTATGATATTCCGCACTTATTATATTTTATCTTACTTAATTATAGTTATTTACTGAATGGAAATAAGGAATTGGTTTAATGATTCTCTAACGTTGGCTTGCCTGGCAAGTGAAATGTTAGGCGTCATCATGGTCCCGTCGGTGGAAAATTTCGGGTCATGACAGTTGGTATCAGAGCACTAGGTTACATAGGTATCACAAGTCATGAGCAAGCTTAGTAGAGTCTGAAGGATCGGTACGGAGACGTCTGTACTTATCTCTCAGAGGCTATGAAGTTTAAGAACAATATCACCTCTTTCATTCCTTATCATGCGACATTGATTTTTCTTGAAACCTATATCTCACATTCCTTTGTATCTACTCGTGTATGACATTGCGCACTCGGTATCAGTTGTGCGTCGATGGTTCGTGATGCCGTAGATGAACTATGTGGGAGCCAGAGATGCGCAAACATTGCCTCAACATGTGATTCCGACTGAAGATGCAGACGTATAAAGAGATCACTCAGTGAATAATGTGGGGGAGGGGGGGTGCATGGCATCTGGTTGATTTATACGAGTTGTGAAGGTTAATATTGTGGACCATCGGACGTGGTGAACTATGACTTCGCGCCGAGTGGGGGAGTCCACTATCAATGAATGGATTGCGAGTCATGTGTTATATCAGTTTTGGCCTGAAATGTATATATGTGGTACTGTGTTTAAGGCCTGATATTTTGTAGAGGATAAGGTTGGGACTTGCGGTATGTCCGCCTCCGTAATAATCCTATACTTCAGTACCAAAGGAGTTAGAGAAACAACTTTAAATTTACAGAAGATCTACTCAGCGTGGACGTCATGGTTGCAGATTTTGGGATGCTTCGGAGGAAGTACAGTGGTTGACGAGATTCTGGACTATGTGGTTTGTGCCAAGATTTGTTTGTATGGAGCTTTAATTTTGTGATCGTTGTGTATAATTAGGGGTAAGAGTTACCTTTGAGAAGAATCGAAGAGTATGTTAAGAAATGGGTCGGCTCAACAGTGTCGAGACAACATAACAAAAGAATAAATTAGCCTTGGGAGAGATAATTCATAATTCTACACAGGTGTATGTGGCAAGCCTATGAAGAGGGCAGACCAGCCAATACAACACCGCCCACTTGGCTCGGTTCTCAGAAATGCTTTTGAAAGAGTTTGTTTCCCGGACTCTCCGTAATGCATGGTGCATAGGGTTTGAACGATTGCGTCAGGTCACCATGACAATGTCATAATATGCCATCAGGTTCAATAAGTTAGCCCGTCATATTCCTACTTTGCTTCCTACAGCCAAAGAGCGAGTCCGCAGACTCATTAAGGGACTTATTATGATCGTAAAATTTTGTATGACTCGGGAGCTACAGGCTGATACTTCATTTCCACTAGTGGTAGAAATTTCCAAGATATTAGAATATGTTCGGGGTAAGGAAAAAGGAAACTAAGGAGACCAAGACGTCTCGAGGTTCTTGGAGATTCAGTGGATTCTACTCTGTGAGTATAAATCATTATGGCGGGGGCTCGGGTAGTCGGCCAACCCAGTTCACACATCGGATTAATCGAGGTGCTCCAATAAGTTCTTTTAATGCACCACTGACATAAGTGTCCTATAATGATTATTCTAGTTATCTGGCACAGACTCAGTATGAGTAGCCAAACCCGCAAATGGGTTGTTATGAATACGGCGATACGAGGCACATTATGAGAAAATTGTCCCAAACTTGGGAGAGGCATATTTCATCAAAGCACTCAGGCTACGTGCCCCATTGCAGTTACTACACCACCTACACGATCAGTTAAGGGTGGAGGACAGACGGGTAGAAGGTGTCCTAGAGGTGGAGACCCAGCCGTTGTTATATTTGTTTTATGGTATGGTGGAGGTCGTTACATCAGATGGTGTCGTTATAGGTACGACCTTGATTTAAAATAAAGGAGTAATTTCCTTAACTTGATTCGGTTCTGACTATCAAGACGAGTCCTCTTATTGTGCTCCACTTATGAGTGATCTTCGTAATTCTATAATCTACTTATGTGTTTACTTCTGTTGGGAGGTTTTATGGAGATAACTATACCTATCATTCCATGATGGACTCTAATAAGATCTGTGAGGCTAAAGGTACCTTTCTGGTACTTATTTCGGTATGTTTTGATGTATTTCCGGATAATTTATTTACAAATTATGAATTATATGCCCTACCGATGTGGGGTTCATTATGTGTTGTGATTTTGTTTAACGAAATTTATTTAAAAGGAGAAAATGGAAAGTTTCGATTGGCAAGATGTGCATATTACTTGTGATTCAAAACGGAGGCCGAGGTCCTCGTATTTTAAAATAAATTGTTATGTTTAAATAGGGCTATGAGCTGCGGTGGAAGTTATATAAGGTCGAGATCCTTGTGATAAAAACTATTCTTGTGTTTAAATTCTCCCTTATGAAATTTAATTTGTACGGTAGTACTAATAGGGAGTCATGCCTGCTAGGCTTATTTAAAAATATTTGTATGAAATGCTCTGTGCATACTTGCCAAATTCATGTTGTAATATTGAGTTGTAACCTACGAGGCAGGTGCCCGCCCAGGTGGCGTTAAATGCGACTCGTTAATTCGGGTAAATAATTCTGAGGTTTTCATGCCTCGCATCTCGTTATTAGTATTGTGAATGTTTGAAATGATATTTTTGTTAACATAAAGTTAATTGACGATTATGTAATTGATTATGAACAATTATTAATACCAGATTGACCTAGAAGGGTGCCCCATTTAGATGGTCAGACGAGTATGAGTTGAGCTTTCAGAAGCTCAAGACCGCTTTGACTACAACGCTAGTGTTGGTATTACCCACAGGTTCAGGATCGTATACGGTATATTGTGACGCCTCTCACATTGGGCTTGGTGCAGTATTAATGCAAGATGGCAAGGTAATTGCATATGCGTCGCGGCAATTGAAAGTTCACGAGAAGAATTATCCTATTCATGACTTAGAACTGGCAGCCATTGTTTATGCGCTGAAGATTTGGAGGCATTACCTCTACGGTGTCTCGTGTGAGGTATTTACTGATCATCGTTGCCTTCAGTACCTGTTCAAACAAAAAGATCTTAATTTGAGTCAAAGAAGATGGTTGGAGTTGTTGAAAGACTATGATACCACCATTTTGTATCACCCCGGAAAGGCCAATGTGGTGGCCGATGCTTTGAGTAGAAAGGTTATGAGTATGGGCAGTCTTGTGTCTATTCCGGTTGGTGAGAGGCCATTAGCTGCATATGTTCAAGTTCTGGCTAACCAATTCGTGAGGTTAGATGTTTCAGAACCCAGTCGAGATCTAGCTTGCATAGTGGCTCGGTCTTCTTTATATGAGCGCATCAGAGAAAGGCAGTATGATGATCCTCGTTTACTTGTCCTTAAGGGCACGATGCGTCACGATGATGCCAAACAGGTTGCTGTGGGGGAAGATAGAGTTCTGCGAATGCAGGATCGTATTTGTGTGCCTAATGTGGATGGGCTTTGTGAATTAATTCTTGAAGAGGCATACAGTTCCAGGTATTCTATTCATCCAGGTATCGCCAAAATGTATCAAGATTTGCGGTAACATTATTGGTGGAGGAGAATGAAAAAAGTTATAGTTGTATATGTAGCTCAGTGTCTGAATTGTCAGCAAGTTAAGTATGAGCATCAGAGACCTGGTAAGTTGCTTCAGAAGTTAGAAATTCCTGAATGGAAATGGGAGCGTATCACTATGGATTTTGTTGTTGGAGTCCCAGGGACTCAGAGAAAATTTGATGCAGTTTGGGGTCATTGTGGATAGGTTGACCAAGTCAGCACATTTCATTCTAGTGGAAGCTACCTATTCTTCAAAAAGGTTAGCTGAAATTTTCATTTGTGAGATTGTCCGCCTTCACGGGGTGCCCGTGTCTATTATTTCCGATCGAGGTACGCAGTTTACCTCGCATTTTTGGAGGGCAGTACAGCGTGAGTTGGGTACGCGGGTTGAGTTGAGCACAATATTCCATCCTCAGACGGACGAGCAGTTTGAGCGTACTATTTAGATCTTGGAGTATATGCTCCGCGCCTGTGTTATTAACTTTGAAGGTTCTTGGGATCAGTTCTTGCCATTAGAGGAGTTTGCCTACAATAACAACTACCAGTCGAGTATTTAAATGGCTCCATATGAGGCATTATACGGAAGGCGATGTCGTTCGCCAGTTGCCTGGTTTGAACTGGGAGAGGCTCGGTTATTGGGTATCGATTTGGTACAAGATGCCTTGGATAAGGTCAAGATTATTTAGGATCCACTTCGCACAGCTCAGTCTAGGCAAAAGAGTTATGCCGACCATAAAGTTCGTGATATTGCATTCATGGCTGGAGAAAGAATATTGCTTCGGGTATTGCCCATGAAGGGTGTTATCAGATTTGGGAAGAAGGGCAAGTTGAGACCTAGGTATATCGAGCCATTTGAGATCCTCGAGAGAGTGAGGGAGGTAGCTTATAGACTTGCGTTGCCTCCAAGTTTATCCTCAGTTCATCCGGTATTTCATGTGTCTATGCTCCAGAAATATCATGGTGACCCGTCCCACGTGTTAGATTTCAGCTTTGTCTAGTTGGACAAGGATTTGACATACGAGGAGGATCTGGTGGCAATTCTAGCCCGGCAAGTTCGCCAGTTGAGATCAAAGAGTTACCCTTCAATTCGAGTGCAGTGGAGAGGTCAGCCTATTGAGGCAGCTACTTGGGAGTCTGAGTCCGATATGCGGAGTAGATATCCCCACCTTTTCACCAGCCCAGGTACTTTTCTATGTCCAATCGAGGATGAATGGTTGTTTTAGAGGTGGAGAATGTGATGACCCAAATGGTTATCTTAAGTTTTAGAACTCGAATCTACGCTCTTAAGCCTTAAAAATCTCATTTTTACCCTTCTCGATTTGCGTGCGCAGTCCAAGCAGGTTTCCGGAAAGCTTTTATGTTGTAAACTAATGAAAATAAGAATTTTTGCCTTAAAAGTTGATTTTAGTTGACTTCGGTCAATATTTTTGGTAAACTGGCCTGGATCCATGCGTTAACGGTCCCGGTAGGTCCGTATCGAATTATGGGACCTAGGCGTATGCACGGAATTGAATTCGGAGGTCCCTATCTTGAGTTATGAATATTTGATGAAAATTAAAAGTCTGAAAATTAATTATTTTTAAGAATTGATTGATGTTTGGCATTGTTAGTACCGGGTCCGTATTTTAGTTCCGGAGCCCGGTACAGGTTCATTATGATATTTAAGACCTCTTTGAGAATTTTGGTGAGAAAATAGTAATTTTACGTGATTCGGACCTTCGGTTGAGAAAATAGTAATTTTAAAGTGTTATTGAGAATTTCATTCGATTTGGTGCTAAATTCGGAGTTCTAGGTATTATTTTGGCGATTTGATCAAGCGAGAAGGTCCGTATGATATTTTTAGACTTGTGTGCATGTTTGGTTTAGAGACCCGAGGGCTCGGGTGAGTTTCGGATAGGCTACGAGGTGATTTGCACTTAAAGAAATTTGAGATTTTTGCTGCATCAGCTTTTCTGGTGTGCCCTTCTTCGCATTCGCATAGGTAGTGTCACGAACGCGAAAGGTAAAATGGGGGAAGGGGAAATTTCTTCTTCGCGAATGCGAAGGACTGGTCGTGAATGTGATGACTTGGGGGGAGCTGCCTTACGCAAATGCGTAGAAAGACTCGCGAACGCGAAGGCCTTAGGCCGCTTTGTATCGCGAACGCGATAGGCCTCTCGCGATCGCGATGAAGGCATGTCGAGTGACTTAAAACAGACTCCAAACACGGGTTTAAGCCATTTCTTCAACATTTTTCAAGAACCAAACGGGTTGAGGCGATTTTCAAGAGTCATTTTCTTCCCCAAAGTGATGGTAAGTGATTCTAAACCATTTTCTTTCAATTACCCATTACATTTCTTGAATTATCAACCTAAAATCTAGAGTTTCATGGTAGAATTAGGGGTTAGGGTAGAAACTAGAGATTTCGAAAATTTGAGAATTTAGACCCCAATTTGAGGTCGAATTCCAAAACTAATTACATATTCGGGCTCGGGGGTAAATGGGTAAAAGGATTTTGGTCCGAACCTCGGGTTTTGACCAAGCGGGCCCGGGGTCAATTTTTTTAATTTTTGGAGGAAAATTTGGAAAATTCAATTTATGCAATATAATTGATTCCTTTAGCAATATTTGATATTATTGAGTCATTTTTGAATAGATACGAGTGGTTTGGAGGTGAATTCCAAAGGAAAATCTGTGATTGAGAATTAAGTGGCCTTCAGAGCGAGGTAAGTGTTGTGTCTAACCCTGACTTGAGGGAATTAGGAACCTTAGATTACTTGCTAAGTGAAATTCATGTGAGCGGCGTACATGTGAGGTGACAAGTACTTATGCGCCGCCAATTTACCTGTTTTCCATGTTTCTCTGCTTTTCTTATATTGTCTCATTCCTATGCCAAATTGCTATGTGTTATACTAGTGTTGTTCAATTTATCATTCTTATCATGTTTACGGATTTTCTGGTGATAGTTGAGTTTTTATTTTAAAGTTGAGATTGATATTATGGAACCAAATGTTGAAGTAAGGTTTGTACTTGTTATTCTATCTCCCTGTTGTTATTTATGCATTGCACTATGGTAAGGGAGAGTGTTAATGCACGAAGGGTGATGTCGTGCCATATTGTGAGTGTTAATGTACGAAGGGTGATGTCGTGCCATATTGTGAGTGTTAATGCATGAAGGGTGATGTCGTGCCATGATATGAGAGTTAATGCACAAAGGGTGATGTCGTGCCGTTTCTATTAATTTTATGGTGAGATTGAGAGTAAAAGCACGAAGGGTGATGCCGTGCATTTTTCCTTACTGTATTCACTATTTTCTGGTTATTCATGGTATATTGACTGCTCCAGTGATCATTCTATTGTAGTTCTTTATCTTGTATTCCCCTCAGTATGTTCCCCTCCCGACATTTCCTGTTTAGTTCTTCATTTCTATTATTTGCATATACACTATTAAATTGTACAGGTTGATTTGTAGGTGCCTTGCCTTAGCCTCGTCACTAATTCATCGAGGTTAGGCTCGACACTTACCAGTACATGAGGTCAGTTGTACTGATACTGCACTCTACACTTTCTGTGCAAATTTTGATACCGGCTCAGGTTGATCGACATTTTGCTATTGGTCCGCTATCCGGAGACTCAAGGTAGATCTGTTGGCGTTCACAGACCTTGAAGTCCCCGTCTATCTTTTTTGTTCTACTATTTCTTTCATTAAGACAGTTGTATTTCTTCCTTACTATTACTTGTAGCAAATTCTAGAATGCTCGTGAATTATGACTCCAAATCCGGGTGGTAGTAATTAATACAGTTTTATGATATTCCGCACTTATTATATTTCATCTTACTTAATTATAGTTATTTACTGAATGGAAATAAGGAATTGGTTTAATGATTCTCTAACGTTTGCTTGCCTAGCAAGTGAAATGTTAGGCGCCATCACGGTCCTGTCGGTGGAAAATTTCGGGTCGTGATAATTACGTACATATATTCCCGTATATTTGTTTCCTCTATGCTATGAGCTGGACTGGTAGCATGCGACAACGTCGAGAGAAATTTGGTTGTTAGCACGTGAGTTATTCGTGCGGTTGATATTATTAGCACGTGAGTTGTCCAAATATTGATTATTTAGAACGTGAGTTGTTCGTGCGGTTGTTATTGTAGCACTAGAGTTGTCCGTGCAGTACTTGAGTTGCCCGTGCAATGTGTGGATATAGATCTATCCCCCTAGGGTCACCCTCTCATGTTTCTCTCTTGATGGTGTACCTGCAGATATTGAGTAAAACTGATCAGTGGTTTGGTACGGATATGTAAAGATTGAGGAAAGTATGGCTAGTGTTGTTTTGATTTAAATTTCATCTCTACTTGCAATTTCCATGGTTTATTATCTGACTTATTTGCATATTATCTTATATGCTGTACAAATGACTGAACAAAGATTGTGAGTAATTCTACACACACACACACACACACACAAATAGTCCTTTCTGTAGCTTATACTTGATCATATTACTATTCTATATTTGTTGATTTATGAAATTGCATAGGTTATAACAAGTATCATTTATAATTCTTGCTTATTTTACCTCACCAAGGTTAGTTACAATGCGTATTAGTACATTGGGTCGGTTGTACTCATACTACACTCTGCACTTAATTGTGCAGATGTAGGTATTGGTACCAATTATCAGTAGCAGCGTTGCTTGTTCAGCTAAGTATTGAGCGATGAGGTAGAGCTGCATTTTCCGCCCGCAGTCTTGACTTGTCTTTTTGTAATAATCCGACTGGTCATTTTGAGCTTTTGTATTCCGTTCAGCTATTTGAAGTCATGGGCAACTTTGTATGATGTTATTATGACTTGTGTGAATCGTCGGTTTTGGTTTTCATGCGATTCATGATTGATTTGGAAGAATGATTATCAACTAGGAAGCTTTAAGTTGGAAATGTTGACTAAGTTTGACTTTTGTGTATTTGACTCCGGATCGGATTTTTGAAGTTTCATCAGGTCCTGATAGTAATTTTGGACTTGGGTGTATGCCCAAATTTGCATTTGGATATTCCTAGAAGGTTTTGACACTAATTGGCAAAAGTTGACAATTTGATGGCTGAGAATATTCGTAAGTTTGACCGAGGGTTGACTTTGATGATATCGGGTTTGAATTATTGTTCCGGGAGTTGGAATAACTTTGTTATGTCATTTGGGACTTGAGTGCAAAATTTGAGGTCATTCCGGATTGATTTGATATGGTTCAGCACGCGTTTTAGAAGTTAAAAGTTCAAAAGTTCATTGAGTTTGATATGAGGTGCGATTCATCATTTCGATATTGTTATGCATGATTTGAGGTCTCGAGTAAAACCGTGTTATATTATGGAACTTATTGGTATAATCGGACGGGGTCCCGAGGGGCTCAGATGAGTTTCAGACGAGGTTCGAATCATTTTAGCTATGCTGGTTTGGCAGGGATGCAGGTGTGACCGCGCATGCGGAGCCTTGGGCGCATTGTGCGGTGATAAAGAAGCGGTATTTGAAGCGCAAGAGAGGAAAGTGAAGCTGGGAGCAGGAGTCCGCAAATGAGGAGGTTTCTTCACATTTGCAAAGGCACAGATGCGGTAGCTTTGGGGCAGAAGCAGGAAGGGCGTATATGCGGCTTTTTCATCGCACCTGTGATGTCACAGAAGCGGAGTTTGTTCCATAGGTGCGAGAGCTTTGGGATCAGTCATTGTTCGCAGAAGCGATGGTTGGGGCCGTACATGCGGTTCCGTAGAAGCGATGTTTTGGTCGCAGGTGCGACTTACCTGAGCAGACTCACTATATATCGAGGTTTGGTTCTTTTTATCACATTTTGAGATTTGGAGCTTGATTGTGGGTGACTTTGGAGAGGAATTTAACAATATAGATTGGGGTAAGTATTCTTGACTCGATTTTGATTATATTTCATGAATATGTGTTCGATTTTGGCATTTAAATTATGAATTTTTAAGAGAAATTAAAGGTTTTTGTCTAAATTTCCCTAAAGTAGATTTTTGAGTTTTGAACATTGATTTGGAGTCGGATGTGAGTGAAACTAGTATTGATGGACTCGTAATTGAATGAGTTGTCAGATTTTGTGAGTTTTACCAGGTTCCGAGGTGTAGGCTCGGGTTTGGCCGAGAGTTCACTTTGGGCTTTTGATTAAAGATTCAACCTTTATCGATTGAGTTTGTTTCCTTTGGCATTATTTGATGTTCTTGAGTTGCTTTTGGCTAGTTTAGAGCCTTTCGCAGGTCGATACGTGCGGGATGGCATTTCTAGAGTATGGTTTGGCTTGCCCGGTATTGAATTAGGCTTGTTCAAGGTAAGTAACATATCTAAAATTGGATTTGAGGGTATTTAACCCTGGGAACTGTGTTATAAAAGATATATTGAGATGGTGCACATGCTAGGTGACAAGAGTGTAGGAGTACACTGAGGAAATCATGATTTTAGTCAACTATTAGACTATGACCGGACTTGTTTTGATGTTATATCTTGTTACATCCATGTTCTCCCTACTTGTTTGATTGTATGAGCTGTGAATAATGTTAGAAACCATGTTTAGGATATATGCTTATTCTGTTTGGAACCACTAAGGTCATCTTTGCTGTTGAGTTATTTGCTTAAACTGCAATTGCATACTCAGCCATATTCATTCATTTGCATATCATATCTCAGCCTCCGTTATCATTTGTTGTCACATCATGTTATCATTATTTGGGCTAATTGGCATGAGATTTGTGAACCCGAGAGATTGGAGTGATTGATAACTGAGTTGGGTCCTGAGGGCCAGATTGCGAATAATGTTTATTGGTTCATGATAGGATCGGGCTGCACGCCACAACGGATTTTATTGATTCATGATGGGATCGGGCTGCACGCTGCATCAGATTTTATTAATTCATGATGGGATCGGACTGCACGCCGCAGCAGGCCATGTTGGCTTATATTAGCGCTTGGGGCAAGATCTGTCCCTACAGAGTCTGACATACCAGCAGTGAGCAGAGGTACCGTACAAGGCTGAGTGAATGAGTGTGCTGAGTGATTGAGCGTGATGACTGGGAGTGCGTAACAGTGAGATTGAGTACTCCGAGTGTGCGAGTACATGAGTTCATCACTATGATGCATTGCATTTGACATGCGTACTTTACCTATAGGCATAGAGACTCATTTCCTCATGCTATACAGTTTTGTGACATTCATGACTTCACATGCACATTGACATGTAGGCATAGAGATTTATTTTACTCATGCTATCTGAGAATGAAATATCTTACCTCTTATTGGAAGATTTTGTAAAAAATCACAGTTTTTCTGATATACTCATATTTTGGTGATTTTGGTCAAAGAGTTGGATTTTACTGTTATACCTAAAAAGCATGCCTATTTTCCGTAACCGTGAATGAGTTGCGTATCATATATTTGAGTTATTACCTGTCATGTTTTTATTATATTGTTACGAATTATTCTTGTCTATTGGTGTTGGACTCTAACCTTTGTCCAAGCTCGTTGCTGCTTTCAACCTAAGGTTAGGTTGGTTACTTGTTAAGTACAAGGGGTCAATTGTACTCATACTGCACTTCTCCACATTGTGTGTAGATTTTGGAGCTTATGTTGCTGTGTATGGTGTTAGCTGGCATTGAAGATGAAACTGTGTTCTGGTTGCTGCTGTCTCTTATTCATGGTAGCTATAGATTTATAAAAATCTGTTTATGTACATTTCAAATAGATGATATATTTATTTCATACTAGCTTTGTAAACTCGAAATCTTAGAAGCTCATGATTTGTATTACCAGTCACTCTATAAAAGTTCAGTTATATTATCATTATTTCTCTCAGTAAATCTCATTTGAATTGGATTATTGTTAATTGGCTTACCTAGCGGATTGGGTTAGGTGCCATCACGACTAGTTGGATTTTAGGTCGTGACAAGTTGGTATCAGAGCTCTAGGTTCATAGGTTCTGCGAGTAATGAGCAAGTGTCTAGTAGAGTCTTACAAATCAGTATGATGACGTCCATACCTATCTTCGAGAGGCTACATGGCATTTAGGATAAATATCCCATCTTTCATTTCTTATCATGCGACATTGATTCAGCATGAAGCGTATCTCTTTGAATTCCTTCCACTTACTCGTATGCGTATGTGAGAGCTAGGTATCAGCTGCGCATCAACGTCTTACGTTTCTATGGATGAGGTATGAGATGCATTTTCTTTGTTTTGGTGATGGGCCATTCTAGAGGATTTGAGGCTAGGTTTAGACTGCAACTTAGGATCGGTAGTTTCAGTTATGTGAGCTTGTTCTTTTGGACTTATAGGCCTGGTAGTGTCCCTATGAGTGGAAATTATGGCTCGATGATTGGTTGGATGACTATGTGGTAAGTATGACATGATTGCGGTATACGTTCCGATGGTTTGGATGTGGGGAGAAGAGTTTGCTTGGGATGTGGAAAGGACTATTGGATGCTTGAATTCTGTCATGGTGTGTTGTACAGTCTCAAGTTATGATCGTGTTGAGGGAACTTTCATGTCATTTATTTGTGGAATGAAGTAGATTCACATATCTTGTGGATGAGTTCAGACTTAAGAAGATTAAGTGATTGCGTAGTAATTGTGGCTATGAAAGGGTATAAGGAAATGCCACTTCGAGGCTAAGCAGGTGGGTTATCACCTACTGGGTAATCTACGGATGTGCGATCCTTATGATGTTCTGTGTTGAGTTTCTTTCTACCTGTGGGTTATATGTGTTGTGATTTGAGTTTGGATTGGTAGTGAAAGTTGACCTGACTATTACTAGGATGAATCCAATCTTAGTAGATGATTTAGGGCATTTTATGGGTTGTGTTGCAGGAGCTTGTGAAGGATTTAGTTGAATCTCGTAGCGAGATTATGGTAGTAATAGAGTATGGGTATTGTGAGTCATCGAATGTTTTATTCTATGACTTTGAGCCAAGTGGGGGAGTCTACCATCGGCGATTTGATTGCATGGTTATGTGTTGCATTGGTTTCGGTCTGAGGCATACTTGTGGATCGGTTATGACTTGTAGATGTTGGTTTTGAGGATGCGTTGAGTAAGGAATTTCATTTCTGGATGCATGATGTATTACACCTTATGGATATATGAAATTCTTTGAATGGTTTAGGTTTGATGTTCGTGATGGATGTAATGTACTAAGAAAAAAAGGATTCTCTTGGTTGCTTAGAGGTGTAGATTACTTCTTTGGGTGTTATCATGCTAATGGGCAGAGGTCGTTCGGCCTGTTTGGGCGGTGCAATTGAGATTTGAGTAGAGTGGATAACTCTCGAGAAATTTCTAATGGATTCAAGATTTATATGTGGTAATTCAGAATTCTTCCGAATTTGTATATGGCTAAGATATGAGATTTACGTTGGATGGTGCCGGGACTTACAATATTTCTATATCACAATGGATTCTACATTTCAGTATCCAAAAAGTAAAAGGAATAATTTTATTCACAGAAGGTCTCCTCAGAGTAAGTGCCTCGGTTGTGGTACTTTTGGGGTGCTTAAGCGGAAATACAACAAATTATGGGCTTTAGGACAACGTGATTTTATGCTATGATCTCTTGTGGTGAGCTTTGGGTAAGGATCATGGTGTTATGGTAAGGAGGAGTGTTAACTGGAAGGCAATTCGGAAGGAACTCGAAGAAATAGGACAGCTTGGTAGTAGGTTGGATCAACACGGTAATGGATATGATCGGTTCCTTGGGTACTTATGATGTGTTGAGTCTCTACAAGTGTTTCATGTCAATACTCTTGGGGTTGAAAACCTGCGTGGCTTGATTGAGTTAGAGAGATTCAGTTATGATGGCTTGGTTATGTGCAAATGGGTTTTGAAGAGTTCTCAATGATTGCTACCACGACTTGAGTTGGATATTTTCTTCCGGCATGAGGAGTATGTTGCATATTATGATTTTCTCCCAGATAGGATCGAGAGGAAAGTTTCTAACTAAGTGAGTATGTATTTTATTGATGACTCAGAGTTGATTATGAGATTCTCGTGCTTCTCATATGATGGCATGATAGATGCGGTGCGTCCTGTGGGATTGAGATTTGCATGCACAAGGTGGCGATACAATTTTGAAGGGATGGTTGTGAATTCTTATACAACATGGACGATTTCAGGTGATTAGATGAATGCTATTACTACTTGGTATTGCATGAGAATGGTGTGCATTTCAGAAGGCGCACTGTATTTTGACTAACAGACGCTTCATTGGTTTTGCGGTACTCACCTGGTTGATCGACTGATAATGTTCAGATATTTGCTATGTGGCATGGAAGAATTATGGAAGTATTCCTCGTGGGGTGATCATGTATAAGAGATGCGTTAGACATTCAGGTGGTGGAGTTGGGATCAACTATGGTGATTCGTGTGTTCTATGGATTTAGAGACTGGAGTTCTGAGAAGTAGATTATTTCGTGGTTGTGGGCTGTGAAGATTTGGCCAACGTTATCCAGATGGTAGTAAGTGTTATAGTTAGATCATTGTGGACCTTTGGAGGGATATTTATCCATTTGGGGATGATCAGAGTTGATTTGGGGGCCCATTGGTAGGCCCAATAAGGATGTGTATTCTATACCGGGTCTACTTTGCTAACTCAGAACTGTTAGTGTTGTGGGTGTGGCATTCAGTTAGAGTTGAGCTTGTTCATGTTCTGATATGTTCTATGTGTTGCTCTTCAATGCTTTAAGAGGCTGTGAATTGTTGGTCATATGCACACACGATACGATTCTGTTTGCGCCTTATAGCGGAATTCAAGCGAGATGGTGGTTATGGTGTGTAATGGTTAATTGCGCCTTGGTTATGGCCTTTCCGAGCTATGGTATACTATGTCATTTTTTTCTCCATGGTTATGGTCATGCACTTCTTGAACTTGAGGTCGAATTGCATGTTGTTGTTGATTTTGAGCATTGTGGCTTGAGGTATTTCATATGGACAGGTATTTGGATGGGTCACGCATTGCAGCGGGGTTATGTTGGGATATGATCCTTTGTGTTAGATCCATGTGTCTTAGTTCTACTGTGTGTTTCCTTTGTGTTAGATCCGTGTGTATTGGTTTTACTATGTGTGATGGGTTCGTAGCATTGCGTTTGTTGTGGTACTGGTTGAGCTTGAGAGATGGTTCTCTCATTTGAATCATTTTCCATGTATGAGTACATTTGAATTGTTGCTTATTGGTGCACGGATTGCACGGCTTGTGGCTTTAGGTTTTATTGGTGTGGCATGTTAATAGAATGGCTGTGTTGGATGAGATAAGGTCATTGAACCAAGAATTGGTACTATCAGATTTGATTACGGTATGCTTCAAAAAACAATATTGGAGGTCGTCTTAGAATTTGACTTTGATTTTGTCAAACGAGAGAGAGCTCCATGACTTGTTGATCTGATGAGTGATTATGAGTTTCAATATATTTCATTTACCATTGGTAGTGTACGAAGGGTTGGAACAAGGTTTTAGTTGATATGAGGTCTGTTACCGGTATCGGGTTTGTTTTGAACAGCTATTGTGATCGGAATTATTGCTACGAGTATGCGATATATGTGGTATATCATGTGATTACATCTTGGGTTATGGTTATGGCTTGAACATCTTGTTCATACTTATACAGTGTGTAGATGCAAGATTCAGGGCTTGTAAGGAATTCCGGATGTTAGAAATTGGGTTCTAATGTTTATGGACGAAGGTTGAAGTAATGATCTTTAGTTATGTTATGATGTCAGGCATATATGGAATGCGGTGATGTGGGATCCCCCTGGATATGTGCATGGTAAGGTTACACAATGATTTGATGGCTTTGGAATGACTCTTGGCACATTCAAGGACAAACGTATATTTAAGTGGGGGAGAATGTAACGACCCGACCTGTCGTTTTGAGCATTTGCATTTCGTTCAGCTATTTGAAGTCTTGATTAGCTTCGTATGATGTATTATGACTTGTGTGAATTGTCGGTTTTGGTTTTTAGGTGATTCAAGATTGATTTGGAAGAATGATTCTCAACTAGAAAGCTTTAAGTTGGAGGAGTTGACCAAGTTTGACTTTTGTGTATTTGACCCCGGATCAGAGTTTCGATGGTTGCCTCAGGTCCAAATAGTGATTTTGGACTTGCGCGTATGCCCGGATTAGCAATTGAATGTTCCTAGAAGGTGTCAGCACTAATTGGCGAAAGTTAGCAATTTGTAGATTGGGAATATTTGTAAGTTTGACCAAGGGTTGAATTTGATGATATCGGGTTCAAATTATTGTTCCGGGAGTTGGAATAGCTTCGTTATGTCATTTGGGACTTATGTGCTAAATTTGAGGTCATTCAGGATTGATTTGTTATAGTTCGGCACGAGTTTTGGAAGTTGAAAGTTCAAAAGTTCATTGAGTTTGATTTGAGGTGCGATTCATCATTTCGATGTTGTTATGCATAATTTGAGGCCTCGAGTAAGTCCGTGTTATGTTATGGAACTTGTTGGTATAAAAGGACGGGTTCCGAGGGGATCCGATGAATTTCAGACAGGGTTCAGATCATTTTGGATCATTTTGGCTATACTGATTTGGCAGGGATTCTTGTGTGACCGCACCTGCGGAGCCATCGACGCAGGTGCGGCGCTGCAGAAGCGTTATTTGAATCACAGGAGCGGAAAGTGCAGCTGGAAGCAGTAGTCCGCAAATGCAGAGGTTTCTTCGCATCTGCGAAGGTTTGGCGCAAAAGCGGGAAGGGTGAAATGCGGAGTTTTTCATCGCACCTGTGATGTTCCAGAAGCGGAGTTTGTTCTGTAGGTGAGAGAGGTCTGGGATCAGCCATTGTTCGCAGAAGCGATGGTTGGGGCCGCACATGCGGTTCCTCAGAAGCGGTGTTTTGGTCGCAGGTGCGACTTATCTGGGCAGACTCACTATATATCGAGGTTCGATTCTTTTTATCACATTTTTGAGATTTGGAGCTCGTATTTGTGCGACTTTGGAGAGTAATTTCACCACATGGATTGGGGTAATCATTCTTGACTCGCTTTTGATTATATTTCATGAACCTATCTTAGATTTTGGCATTTGGATTATGAATTTTAAAGAGTAACTAAGGGTTTTTGTGTAAAAAAGTTTTAAGTGAATTTTTGAGTTTTGAACATCGATACGGAGCCGTAATTGACTGAAATTAGTATGGTTGGACTCGTAATTGAATGGGTTATCGAATTTTGTGAGTTTTTCCAAGTTCCGAGGTGCGGGCCAGGTTTGGATTTTTGGTTGACTTTGGGTTTTTGATTAAAGATTTAACCTTTATCAATTGGGTTTGTTTCCTTTGACTATTTGTTGTTCTTGAGTTGCTTTTGGCTAGTTTAGAGCCATTCACAGGTCGGTACGCATTGGATGGAATTTCTAGAGTATGGTTTGTCTTTCTCGGTATTGGATTAGACTTGTTCGAGGTAAGTAACATATCTAAACTTGAATTTAAGGGTATTTAACCTTGGGAACTGTGTTATAAAAGATGTATTGAGTTGACGCACATGCTAGGTGACGAGCGTGTGGGCCTACACTGAGGAAATCATGATTTTAGTCAACTATTAGACTACGACCGGACTTGTTATGCTGTTATATCTTATTGCATCCATGTTCTCCCTACTTGTTTTAATGTAGGTGCTGTGAATAATGTTAGAAACCATATTTAGGCTAGATGCTTATTCTGTTTGGACCCACTGTGGTCATCTCTACTGTTGAGTTATTTGCTTAAATTGCATTAACATACTTAGTAATATTCATTCATTTGCATATTATTTGTTGTCACATCATGTTATAATTGTTTGGGCGGATTGGCATGAGATTTGTGAACCTGAGACACTGGAGAGATAGATGACTGAGTTGGGGCCTGAGGGCCAGATTATGAGTGATGTTTATTGATTCATGATGGGATCGGGCTGCACGCCGCATCAGGTTTTATTGATTTATGATGGGATCGGGCTATAGGCTGCAGTAGGCCATTTTGGCTTATATTAGTGCTTGGGCAAGATCCGTCCCTCCAGAGTCTGCTATACCAGCAATGAGCACAGGTACCATACAGTGCTGAGTGGCTGAGTGTGCTGAGTGTGCTGAGTGATTGAGTGTGATGAGTGGGAGTGCGAGACAGTTAGATTGGGTACTCTGAGAGTATGAGTACATGCGTTCATCATGGTGATGCATTACATTTGACATGCATACTTGACCTATATGCGTAGAGATGCATTTCCTCATGCTATATGGTTTTGTGACATTCATGACTTCACATGCACATTGACATGTAGGAATAGAGATGTATTTTCCTCATGCTATCTGAGAATGAAATATCTTACCTGTTATTGGAAGTTTTTGGGAAAAATCACATTTTTCTGATATATTCATATTTTGGTGATTTCGGTGAAAGAGTTGGGTTTTACTGTTATACCTGAAAAACATGCTTATTTTCTGTAACCGTGAACATGCTGAGCATCATATCTTTGAGTTATCACTTGTCCTATTTTTATTATATTATTACGAATTGTTCTTGGATATTGGTGTAGGACTCTGACCTTTGTCCAAGATCATCACTGCTTGCAACCTAAGGTTAGGTTTGTTATTTATTAAGTACATGGGGCCGGTTGTACTCATACTACACTTCTGCACCTTGCGTGCAGATTTTTGAGCTAATATTGTTGTATATGGTGGGAGCTGGGCATTGAAGATGAACCTGCATTCTGGTTGTAGCTGCCTCTTGTTCATGGTAGCTATTAGATTTATAAAAATCTACTTATGTACATTTCGAACAAATGATGTATTTATTTCATACTAACTTTGTAAACTCAAAATGTTAGAAGCTTATGATTTTTATTACCAGTCCTTGGAGATTCTTTGTATAAAAGTTCAGTTATATTATCATTATTTCTCTCAGTAAATCTCATTTGAATTGGATTATTGTTAATTAGCTTACCTAGCGGGTTGGGTTAGGTGCCATCACGACTAGTTGGATTTTGGGTCGTGACAAGTTGGTATCAGAGCTCTAGGTTCATAGGTTCTATGAGTCAAGAGCAAGTGTCTAGTAGAGTCTTACGGATCGGTATGCTGACGTCCATACCTATCTTCGAGAGGCTACAAGGCATTTAAGATAAACATCCCATCTTTCATTCCTTATCATGCGACATTGATTCAGCATGAAGCGTATCTCTTTGAATTCCTTCCACTTACTCGTATGCGTATGTGAGAGCTCGGTATCAGCTGTGCATCAACGTCTTACGATTCCATGGATGAAGTGTGAGATGCATTTTCTTTGTTTTGGTGATGGGCAAGTCTAGAGGACTTGAGGCTAGGTTTAGATCGCAACTTAGGCTAGGTTTATATGTGTGATCGTTATGATGTTGTGTGGAGAGTTTCTTTCTACCAGTGGGTTATATGTGTTGCGATTTGAGTTTGAATTAGTGGTGAAAGTTGACCTGACTGTCACGAGCATGTATGCTAGCTTAGTCGATGATTTGGGCCATTTTGTGGGTTGTGTTGCAGGAGCTTGTGAAGGATTTAGTTGAATCTAACAACAATATTATGGTAGTAATAGAGTATGAGTGTTGTGAGTCAACAGATATTTTATTCTATGGCTTTGAGCCAAGTGGGGAAGTCTACCATCGATGATTTGATTGGCATGGTTATGTGTTGTATTTGTTTCGGTCTGAGGCATACTTGTGGATCAGTTATGACTTGCAGATTTTGGTTTTGAGGATGAGTTGGGTAAGGAATTTCTACATGCATGATGTATTACACCTTATGGATATATGAAAGTCTTGGAATGGTTTATGTTTGCTGTTTGAGATAGATGTAATGTACTAAGAAAAAGGGATTCACTTGGTTGCTTAGAGGTGTGGATTACTTCTTTAGGTGTTATCGTGCTAATTTGCACAGGTCGTTCGACCCATTTGGGTGGTGCGATTGAGATTTGAGTAGAGTGGATGACTCTCGAAAAATTTCTAATGGATGCAAGATTTATTTGTGGCAATTGAGAATTTTTTCGAATTTGTATATGGCTAAGATCTAAGATTTGCATTGGATGGTGCCGGGACTTGTGGTATTTCTGTATCATTATGGATTCTACATTTCAGTATCCAGAAGGTAAAAGGAATAGCTTTAAATTCACAGAAGGTATCCTCAGAGTGGGTTTCTCGGTTGTGGTACTTTTGTGGTTCTTAAAAGGGAATACAACGGCTTATGGGCTTTAGGACGACGTGGTTTCATGCTATGATCTCTTGTGGTAAGCTTTGGGTAAGGATCGTGGTGTTATGGCAAGAACAAATATTAACTTGAAGGTAATTCATAAGGAACTCAGAGAAATAGGACAACTTGATAGTAGGTTAGATCATCACGGTAATTGATATGATCGGTTCTTGCGAGATATGTGGTATATCATATAATTATATCTTGGGTTATGGTTATGGCCTGAATGAGTTTCTGGTCATTTTGGATCATTTTGGCTATGTTGGTTTGGCAGGGATTCTGGTGTGATAGCACTTGTGGATCCTTAGGCGTAGGTGCGGTGCCGCAATAGCGGTATTTGAAGCCCATGAGCGGAAAGTTCAGCTGGGAGCAGGAGTCTGCAAATGCGGAGGTTTCTTCGCATCTGCGAAGGAGAAGATGTGGTGGTTTTGGTGTAGAAGTGGGAAGGGCGCAGATGCGGAGTTTTTCATCGCACCTGCGATGTCACAGAAGCAGAGTTTGTTCCGTAGGTGCGAGAGATTTGGGATCAATCATTGTTCACATAAGCGATGGTTGGGGCCGTACATGCGGTTCCGCAGAAGCGGACTTTAAGTTGCAGGTGCGACCTACTTGTGAAGACTCACTATATATCGAGGTTTGGTTCTTTTTATCACATTTTGAGATTTGGAGCTCGGTTTTGGGCGCCTTTGGAGAGGAATTTCACCACATGGATTAGGGTAAGCATTATTGACTCGCTTTGGATTATATTTCATGAATCTATCTTCGATTTTAGCATTTGGATTGTGAATTTTAAAGAGAAATTGAGAGTTTTTATCTAAATTTCTCTAAAGTGAATTTTTGAGTTTTGAAAATCGATTCGGAGTCGAATTTGAGTGAAACTAGTATGGTTGGACTAGTAATTGAATGTGTTGCCGGATTTTGTGAGTTTTGTCGGGTTTCAAGATGTGGGCCCGAGTTTAGATTTTTGGTTGACTTTTGGCTTTTGATTAAAGATTCAACCTTTATTGATTGGGTTTGTTTCCTTTGGCATTATTTGATGTTCTTGAGTTGCTTTTGGCTAGTTTCGAGCTGTTTGAAGGTCGGTGCGCGCGGGATTGCATTTCTAGAGTATGGTTTGGCTTGCTCGGTATTGGATTTGGCTTGTTTAAGAATCTATCTTCGATTTTGGCATTTGGATTAGGGATTTTAAAGAGAAATTAAGGGATTTTGTCTAAAGTTTTCTAAAGTGAATTTATGAGGGTATTTAACCCTGGGAACTGTGTTATAAAAGATGTATTGAGGTAACGCACATGCTAGGTGACGAGCGTGTGGGCGTACACCGAGGAAATCATGATTTTAGTTGACTATTATACTATGACCGTACTTATTTTGCTGTTATATCTCATTACATCCATGTTCTCCCTACTTGTTTGATTGTATGGGTTGTGAGTCATATTAGAAACCATGTTTAGGCTATATGCTTATTCTGTTTGGACCCACTGAGGTCATATCTACTGTTGAGTTATTTGCTCAAATTGCAATTACATACTAAGTCATATTCATTCATTTGCATATCATATCTCAGTCTCTGTTATTATTTTTTGTCACATCATATTATTATTGTTTGGGCTGATTGGCATGAGATTTGTGAACCCGAGAGACTAGAGAGATTGATGACTGAGTTGGAGCCTGAGAGCCGGATTGTGAGTGATGTTTATTGATTCATGATGGGATTGGGCTGCACGCCGCCACATGTTCTATTGATTCATGATGGGATCAGGCTGCACGCCGCAACAGGTTTTACTGATTCATGATGGGATCAAGCTGCACACTGTAGTAGGCCATTTTGGCTTATATTAACACTTGGGCATGATCCACCCCTCCTGAGTCTGACATACCAGCAGTGAGCGCGGGTACTGTATAGGGTTGAGTGAGTGAGTCTGCTGAGTGATTGAGCATGATGAGTGGGAGTGTGTAACAGTGAGATTAAGTACTCTAAGAGTGTGAGTATATGAGTTCATCACTGTGATGTATTGCATTTGACATGCATACTTGACCTACATGCATAGAGATGCATTTCCTCATGCTATACGGTTTTGTGATATTCATGACTTCACATGCACATTGACATATAGGAATAGAGATGTATTTTCCTCATGCTATCTGAGAATGAAATATCTTACCTGTTATTGGAAGTTTTTGGGAAAAATCACATTTTTTCTGATATATTCATATTTTGGTGATTTCGATGAAAGAGTTGGGTTTTACTGTTATACCTGAAAATCATGCTTATTTTCTGTAACCCCGAACATGCTGAGCATCATATCTTTGAGTTATCACTTGTCCTATTTTTATTATATTGTTACGAATTATTCTTGGATATTGGTGTAGGACTCTGACCTTTGTCCAAGATCATCACTGCTTGCAACCTAAGGTTAGGTTTGTTATTTATTAAGTACATGGGGTCGGTTGTACTCATACTACACTTCTGCACCTTGCGTGCAGATTTTTGAGCTAATATTGTTGTATATGGTGGGAGCTGGGCATTGAAGATGAACCTGCATTCCCGTTGTAGCTGCCTCTTGTTCATGGTAGCTATTAGATTTATAAAAATCTACTTATGTACAATTCGAACAAATGATGCATTTATTTCACACTAACTTTGTAAACTCAAAATGTTAGAAGCTTATGATTTTTATTACCAGTCCTTGGGAATGTTTTGTATAAAAGTTTAATTATATTATCATTATTTCTCTCAATAAATCTCATTTGAATTGGATTATTGTTACTTGGCTTACCTAGCAGGTTGGTTTAGGTGCCATCACGACTAGTTAGATTTTGAGCCGTGACACTTTTTCTTATGTACTGTTGTTTTTAGTGTAGATAGTATTGTTATATAGCTATCAGACATGTATTGCGTTGAAGAGCTCGTGACTTCGTATTTACTAGTTTCTAGGGGATTTACCTTGTATTACCAGTATTTTGTTACACTGAGGTTTCAAACTCATGCTATTTCTGTAAATTTCGTTATTCTGGTTCTTTATTGTTATGTTTCGGCTTTTCTAGACGGTGTGTTAGGCGCCATCACGATGGGGTGGGATTTTGGATCGTGACATTGAGACTTTACCTATTAGATATTTAATTTGTATTATATTATATTAAAAGTGGGAAGCCTTTAAGTCTAAAGTCAAATTACTTTTTTACCATTTTACAAATCCAATTAAATTACAACAAGAACCCTAATTTAAACGTTAAATTATTAAAATAACCTTCTTAAAAACCTAAACTAAATCTACTTTAAAAAAAAACTTAAAGACAATGCTTCTAAGAAAAAAGCAACGGTTCATAAACACCTTTTGCACCCGCTTCTAACATTTCGCTCACAAAAACACAAACACGCGTACAAACATTTTTCATCAACAACCAGATAATTGTTTTTTACAGCTGTATTGGTAAAAATAAATGTTACACGTGGAGTTAATTATGTGGTTGACATGGAAAGGCACGTGGATTACTAGAAAAGCGACACCTGAAGAGGAGCACTAAAAGAGACACGAGTCGCAGCAGATACGAACAATCCACCCACGAGGTGAAAAGAAACGATTGCTCGAGTCTCTTTAAGTTATATGAATAGGCACCAGTGGAATGAACCAAGACAGTAAAAAGGGTAGATTCATGGATCTTCAATTAATGAGCATGGATGATTACAGACGTTACAGAATCTTCATGAACAGTTACGATTACCAATTATAACGTTTCATTAATGTCATTAATGCTCATAATGACTCGGTCATAAAAGGGAAAAGATGTTGTACTTGAAGACCTCTATATAAGGGAAAGAAATATCATTTGTAGGGGGAGTTCTGATTATTATTGGAATATAACAGTGATGCTAATACAAGCACAAGGATTGGGGACTACAATTTTAACGTGAGTACCTCCGAGTTGGTCACTGTTTTAAGAAGCATGGGGGATAAGGTACGATGGCCTAAAGAGATGAGATCAAATCCAAATAGAAGAAACCCAGATTTTGGTGCGAGTTCCATAATGATCACGGCCATAGAACATCAGACTGCAGATTATTACAAGGTGAGGTCGAACATTTATTGAAGCAAGGCTATCTAACGAAATTGTTCAGCGAGAAAGGCAAACAAGCTTACATGAAAACTAGGCAAGAGCCCCCAAAACCTCTGTCTCCAAAGAGAATAGTAAATGTGATAAACGATGGAGAAGAAGTCAAGGCGTAAGATATACAACCGCGATAAAAACAACAAAGTTCACAATAACTCACGGGAAGTGAACTCACCAAACTCTAGAAGACGGCAACATAACCTATGATAGAGCAGATGCCGATGGATTAATGATTCCTTACAACGATGCACTGGTAATATCTTTACTTATACATGATACTAATGTAAAAAGAGTTTTGATTGACCCATGTAGCTCTCTGAATATCATTCTATTACGAGTAGTGAATGAAATACTGATGGGCGATCGTGTAGTTCCAAAAGCACGTTCCTTATCTAGGTTTGATAACTCAACCGTTATTACAAGGGGCGAGATTGAACTAAGCACATACGCAGAAGGGCACATCAAAGAAACAAAATTTAAAGTGATAGACACGGATATGGCTTATAATGTGATTCTTGGGAGGTCGTGGAGTCATGATATGGATGTTGTGCCATCCACATTACATCAGGTTATCAAATTCCATTCAAATGAGGAATTCAACAGATTCGAGGAGTTCAACAAACTTCAAGGAGCATCAATTCGGTGATACAGCCAAATCAAAAAGATACGAATGCAAGTCAAAAAGATACGAGTGCAAGTCAAAAAGATACGGGTGCAAGTGAGAAAGATGCGGTAAATCAAATTTCAACAGAAATTGTATCAAAACAAACAGACGTGGACTCCAGAACAGATGTAATTCAAGAGCCAGAGGAGAACGAAAGAATTAAAACAACGATTGAAGAGCTTGAAGCTGTTCCACTATTCGAACAATGACCAAATTGAAGAATTCATATCGGAGCAAGGTTAAACCCAGAAAGGAGAGGTAAGTTAATTGAATATTTAAAAGCTAACGCGGATTGTTGTGCATGGTCCCATTCAGATATGACAGGTATACCTCCGGAGGTGATGACTCATAAATTAAATGAAGATCCATTACCAATTCCCAAAAAGTTCAAAATACCTGACATCCCGAAATACGATGGAAGGACCGATCCACGTGACCACGTTACTACATTCACCACAGGAGTAAAAGGCAATGATTTAACCAAGCAGGAGATTGAATCTGTGCTGGTCAAAAAGTTTGGGGAAACACTTACCAAATGAGCGTTAACATGGTACTCTCTTTTATCTGAAAATTGTATTGACTCTTTTGCTGAGCTTGCAGATCTATTTATAAAAGCACACTCGGGTGAACAAAAAGTTGAAAAGAGAATGGAGGATATATTCAAAGTAAAGCAAGGAGATACAGAATTGCTTCGAGAATTCGTAGACAGATTCCAACGTGAAAGAATGTTGCTACCAAGAGTACCTGACAATTGGGCAGCCATGGTATTTGCAAGCAATTTAAACATGAAAAGTTCAGAAGCTACAAGGAGGCTTAAAGAGAGCCTACGAGAATTCCCTGCCACGACAAGGAATGATGTCTATAATAGGTACAGTACCAAGTTACGGATCGAAGAGGATATCGTAGCTCAGTCAAGGGTTGAAGAAAAACCAGGTTCGAGGCGGTCAGAATCTGAGAAGAGGTCCAGTAAGAATAGGTACGAGCCTTATATGGGACCTTCGGGGCGAGAAGCTCGTTCCAAATTTGAAAACGTGCGGGCTGATCATAGGTTCGCAAATAGAGATTGAGGTTCGTCATCGTCGAGATTCAGAAAAGATCAAGGTGAACGTAACAGAGATGCTAATACAAACGCAAGGATTGGGGACTACAATTTTAATGTGAGTACCTCCGAGTTGGTCGCTGTTTTAAGAAGCATGGGGGATAAAGTACGATGGCCTAAAGAGATGAGATCAAATCCAAATAGAAGAAACTCAGACTTTTGGTGCGAGTTCCATAATGATCACGGCCATAGAACATCAGACTATAGATTATTACAAGGTGAGGTGGAACATTTATTGAAGTAGGGCTATCTGACGGAATTGTTCAGTGAGAAAGGCAAACAAGCTTACATGAAAAATAGGCAAGATCCCCCAAAACATCTGTCTCCAAAGAGAATAGTGTCATGACCCAACTGGAGGGTCATGACTAGCACCCGGGCCATACTTGCCGAGCACCAACGTACATTTTATCTAACCTTCCTTATTATCTTTAAGGGCCGACAAGATCAATATAAATAGTAGACATGGATCATGAACATCCAACAATGAAAGATAATGTCATGAACATACATAACATTGGACGACAAGATTGTCAAGAAATTATATATAAGGTACGAGCTATCATGATGCCATGAAAGACTATACAACAAAAATCAGCCGAAAAGGCATTCTAAACCATACATAAGTCGACACCTGTCTATGAACCTCTAAAAGAACATAAGTGCTACAACATTGCCGGAACAGGGCCCCGACATACCCATAATATCTATAACAAAAATGCATACCAAGACCACGGCAAGTCCGGAGAAGGGATCTCGCCAATAACCGCTGAATTGGACAGCCTACTGTGGTGGGGGAGCTACGTCTACCTATCTATCAGGACCTGCAGCACGACATGCAGCGTCCACAAATAAAAAGGACATCAGTACGAATAAAGTACTGAGTATGTGAGGCAAGAAAGCATAAGTAAGAACAGTAATGTAAACAGGGATAGAGAATATACAACCTGTGACATCTGGGTACCTCTGAGGGCTACTGACATGAAATACATGATACATACATATATATACATAAACTTTTAAAACATACGCCTTTGTGGGCATCACCATCATCATATCGTACCCGGCCATAATAGGTTCGGTAAAACATACCCGGCCATCATAGGGCTCGGTAGAATCGTACCCGGCCACGTGGAGCTCGGTAAAACCCAACTGATCAGTGGTTGCACAATAGGTGCCGTACCCGGCCGACTATAGCGCGGCTCGGTAGAGTAAAATAGATACATATATATGATGCATGCTGGACTCATTGGAATCACATTTTGAACCTTTCGGAGTGACATAAGGTTGGTATCCTTCATACACGTTATTAGGATTAACTCTTCATCAAGAAACTTATAAGAATCAGGAACTACCAACAACATTGATAATATAAGAATAAGAGAAGTAACATCAATACCAATCGTTTCATAAGAAGGGCAGCAATGTAAGTACTGCTAGCTTCTAAGAGTAGAGTATCTTTGGGAGCTCGTTCATTACATTATGTACAATCGGAGTCGTGCAAAAGAATGAAGGGGATAGCCTCACATACCTTGTATATACTGCCCAACCTCAAGCTATGCAAATATCACGACTCCTTAGTCTACAATAAGACAAATGACACTATCATTATCGTTTAAGCGTCGTAACTATTATGTATCAACCACAACCTATTTTACGATGAAACGGACAGCACCTCCCCTATTTATATGACTTCCCACAAGTCAATACAATCACCAAACAGCCCAAACAACATCATTAATAATCATATTGAGCCTCCAAAACAGTCCACCAACCAACAATATTACTACCAAGCTTTTCGATATATATTTCACAAGTTCTAGCTTCAACGACTTAGCTGCAACTTGAATAATCTTAAATATATATAGAGTAAGAGGTTCCTTACCTTTAAACAGAAATAACAACTCCAATTTGACCTTAATTTTCCACGAAATATCCCTTCAATTCTGCCACAAGAACAAGGAAGCGAAACTAGCAATTAATTCGGGTTTTTCGGCACTAGAATTACTTTAGAAGACTTGAAATCACCTAGGGTTGATATTAAAAACTTGAAGGTGTATTTACAGGACATAAAACACTTAAAACAACCTCCCACACGAGCTGGAACAACACAAAAATCAGCAACAACAAGAAGAACAAGAAACTTACTAGCGCCACGGGATTCCCGACATTTGATTTGTGTTGTTTGCCCTTTGTTTGGGTCTTGGATCATGAGAGAACCTTGAGAGACTGTTTTTAGGGTTATAAGGTCTGAATATACTGAAAAATAATGACTTAAAACGGGGTTGAGGTATCTTATATATGTCCATATATCTTAAACCGCCTTTGTGGGCCCCATAGAGAGCAGCTTGGCGCACTCTCGCGAAAACGCGAATATCTCTCTATTCCGAGATCGTATCGATAAATGGTTTAATGCGTTGGAAACTAGACTCATAGATATTCAATTTGATAGGTAGATCACCCCATAATTCCAAGCACATTGGGAGAAAAATGCAGTAACATTTGACCTAAAGTTTAAGTAAAATTATAAACCTAAGTTGCGACTACTTTTATCGACTTTTGTTTCATAACTCGCTTGACTTCAAGACTTATGATGCGGATATTATATGATTCAAATACATTAAAACAAGACCTCTTGGGACAATTAATCACCTCTAGTGTTACCCGAAAATACGGGTTACAACATCCTTGATTCGTTTAACTTCAAATACTTGTTAACCACTCTTATACACCCTTGTATCGTTTAAGACCAATAGGATTAACTTCTTATCATCTCAAAGATAATCTCTTCTTGGATTTATGTCGACTAACTTACGGCATGATCTATGGTATGCGAATTTGGGTTGTAACACCCTCTCCCCCTTAAGGAACATTCGTCCTCGAATGTAAGGGTTTATGGGGTGTCTAACTCATTGTGGATTCCGACGGAGATTTCCAGCTGAGTTTCCCCTATAAAATGGACACTAGCCAAACTTGCAAGCAGTTAAACCTAACCTATGGCCTTACAAGACTATACAAAGCATTATGGATATGTACATTATCTGCATATTACCATTTTGTATTAAAAAAAGAGTATTCACAAGCTATTGCTTACCTCATAGAGCCGTTTCACCTTATAATGCGTCCTTCTTTCCCCCGGCATCCTCGTTATCTTCACTCTGGAATAGGTAAGGGTATTTAGACTTCATCTCCTCTTCTGCTTCCCATGTCATTTCTTCTATATTCTTGTTCCTCCATAATACTTTCACGGAAGCTACATCCTTTGTTCTCAGCTTGCGGACTTGTCGATCTAATATAGCCACTAGCACTTCATCATATGATAGATCCTTTGTAACTTGTACATCTTTGATAGGGACGACCCGAGAAGGGTCTCCAATACATTTCCTCAACATAGATACATGGAATACCGGGTGGACAAATTCCAATTCAGATGGCAATTCTAACTCGTAAGCAACCTGTCCAATTCGTCGAAGAATTTTGTACGGCCCAATATACCGCGGACTCAACTTACCCTTCTTCCCAAAACGCATAACACCCTTCATCGGCGAGATCTTCAGGAAAACCCAATCACCAACCTCAAATTCCAGATCACGACGTCGGACGTCGGAATAAGACTTTTGCCTGCTTTGTGCCGTCCTCAGTCGCTCTTGTATCACTTTCACCTTCTCAATGGCTTGGTGAATCAAATCTGGCCCATATAATTCTGTCTTACCGACTTCGAACCATCCAACTGGTGATCTACATCTCCTCCCGTACAGTGCCTCATACGGGGCCATTTTAATACTGGAATGGTAGCTATTATTGTAGGCAAATTCTATAAGTGCCAGATGGTCATCCCAATTCCCCTTGAAATCTAGAACACATGCTCGTAGCATATCTTCAAGCATCTGGATGGTACGTTCAGCCTGTCTGTCAGTCTGCGGATGGAATGCAGTGCTGAGATTTACTTGTGTGCCTAAACCCTTCTGAAAAGACCTCCAAAAGTTAGCCGTAAATTGAGCTCCTCGGTCTGATATAATAGATACCGGCACACCATGAAGCCTAACAATCTCCTTGATATACAACTTCGCATAATCTTCAGCCGTGTAAGTTGTCTTAACTGGCAGAAAATGGGCAGATTTTGTAAGTCGATCAACTATCACCCAGATGGAGTCAAACTTATGATAAGAGCGAGGTAATCCAATAATGAAGTCCATATTAATCACCTCCCATTTCCAGGTCGGAATCTCTATATTCTGAATCAATCCACTAGGTTTCTGATGCTCGATCTTTACTTGTTGACAATTAGGACACTGGGCTACAAATTCTGCAATAGACTTCTTCATGTTATCCCACCAATACTGCTCCTTAACGTCATGATACATCTTTGTCGAGCCAAGATGGATAGAATGTCGGGACTGGTGAATCTCAATCATAATCTTCTCTCGCAACCCTGCCACACTAGGTACACATAATCGGCCCTGGTATCTCAGTGTCCCATCTCCTTCGATCTTGAAAGCTATAATCTTACACTGCTGAATTCCCTCTCTCAATCTTACTAAGGTAGGATCTTCATATTGCCGTGCTTTTACCTCGGCTACCAAAGATGATTCTGCTGTATTCTGTACAGTAACACCTCCGTCATCAGAGTCCAACAATCTGATTCTCATATTGGCCAGCTGGTGAAGCTCTTTGGTCAACCCTTGTCTACCTGCCTCAATATGTATTAAGCTTCCCATTGACTTACGGCTGAGAGCGTCTGCCACAACATTAGCTTTACCGGGATGGTACAATATCTCGACATCGTAGTCTTTCAGTAATTCAAGCCACCTACGCTGCCTCAAATTCAACTCCTTTTGCTTGAAGATGTATTGTAAACTCTTGTGATCTGTGTAGATGTCAACATGGACGCCGTATAAGTAGTGCCGCCATATCTTCAAAGCATATATTACTGCAGCCAATTCCAAATCATGAGTCGGGTAATTCTTTTCATGCTTCTTCAATTGTCTTGATGCATAAGCAATCACCTTCCCACGTTGCATCAATACGCGCCCCAAACCTATACCTGAGGCATCACAATATACCACATAACCTTCTGTTCCTTCTGGGAGAGTGAGCACTGGCGCGGATGTCAATCGATTCTTTAGCTCCTGAAAACTATGTTCACAAGCATCAGACCACTGGAACTTGGTAGCTTTCTGTGTTAACTTAGTCAATGGTGCTGATATAGAGGAAAACCCTTCTACAAATCGCCTATAATATCCTGCTAGCCCCAGGAAGCTGCGGACTTCTGACGGTGTTGTAGGTCTCGGCCAATTCTTCACTGCATCGATCTTCTGAGTGTCGACACTAATACCCTCATCAGATATCACATGGACAAGGAATGCTACTGAGTTCAGCCAGAATTCACATTTAGAGAGCTTAGCATATAACTTATGATCCTGAAGGGTCTGTAATACTATCCACAATTGGCCCGCATGTTCCGCCTCCGAACGAGAATACACCAGAATGTCATCAATGAATACGATCATGAACACATCAAGATAGGGCCTGAATAGACTATTCATGAGATCCATAAAAGCTGCTGGGGCATTTGTTAGCCCGAACGACATCACCAAGAACTCAAAATGCCCATATCTTGTCCGGAAGGCCGTCTTTGGAATATCCTTCTCCTTAACCCTCACCTGATGATACCCAGAACGCAAGTCAATCTTGGAGAAATACTTGGCACCCTGGAGTTGGTCAAACAGGTCATCAATTCTTGGAAGTGGATACTTGTTCTTTATTGTAAACTTATTCAATTGTCGATAATCGATACACATCCTTAACGACCCATCTTTCTTCCGCACGAACAAGACTGGCGCACCCCAAGGTGAAGTGCTAGGCCTAATGAAACCCTTATCCAGCAAGTCCTTCAACTGTGCCTTCAACTCTCGCAACTCTTCCGGGGCCATCCTGTATGGAGGGATAGAGATCGGTTGAGTGTCAGGCAATGCATCAATGCTAAACTTAATCTCCCTTTCAGGAGGAAGGCCTGGGAGTTCATCTGGGAAAACATCTGGAAATTCATTGACCACAGGGATTAATTGTAGAGTAGGAGGCTTTGCCTCCGCATCCCTAACGCGAACAAGATGATAAATGTAACCTTTTGAGATCATCTTCCTTGCCATAAGATAGGAAATAAACCTACCTTTCGGCATAGCAATGTTCCCCTTCCATTCAATGGCGGGTTCACAAGGAAACTGAAACCTAACCATCTTCGTACGATAGTCAACATTTGCATAGCATGAGGCCAACCAGTCCATTCCCATTATCACATCGAAATCAACCATTTCTAACTCAAATAAATTTGCCGAGGTTTGACGACTACAAATCATCACAGTGCAACCTTTATAAACCCTTCTAGCAATCACAGAATCTCCTATCGGAGTGGATACCGCAAGTGGTTTACTTATCAATTCAGGTTCAATGCCAAACTTATTAGCCACAAAGGGTGTAACATATGATAAGGTAGATCCTGGATCAATTAGCGCATATACATCATAAGAAAACACAGACAATATACCTGTAACAACATCCGGAGATGACTCGAGATCTTGTCGACCTATTAGAGCATAGGTTCAATTTTGAGCACCACTCGAACTCGGCACTGAACCTCTACCTCTACCACAACCTGTCGACTGTTGAAAACCTTGTGCTGGAGGTCGAACTGATGAGGAAGAACCAGACACAGATCCAGTCGGTTGAGCCATACCACCACCTCCTCTGTTAGGACAATCCCGCATCATATGGCCACGCTGTCCGCAAGAATAGCACGCATCGGAACCTCGACGGCACAGTCCAAAGTGGGCCTTGCCGCACTGATCACAATGAGGTGTTGGGGGTCTCGTCTGACTAGTATCTCTATGAAATTGTGAGCCTGATGCCCTCAAACTCTGACCTGAACCAGAATAGGTAAATCGATCATACCGAGGCCTCTAAAACATTGGAGGAGCACTAGCTACAGGTGGAACCGAACTCCTCGAAGATTGGGGCCTGATACTGCCTCTGAACTCATCAGAATACCCTACAAATCTCGCCCTCTTATGCTGGCCCCTATCCTGCTCCCTATCTGCCCTTTGCTGGCGCTTACGATCCTCTAGGGTCTGGGCATAAGCCTCTATACGGGAAATATCCATGCCCTCTACCAAGGAGGCTGTTGTGCACTCATTTATCAGATGTGGTCCCAACCCGTTCACGAACAGATGCACCCTATCACTCATCTCGGCCACCATATGGGGAGCATACCTTGCTAAAGAATCAAATTGTATACTATACTCTCGTACACTCATATTACCCTGTCGAAGGTTCAAGAACTTATCAGCTCTAGCTCGTCGTATCTCAACTGGCAAGTAGTGACGAAGAAAGGCCTCAGAAAATTCCTTCCACACGGCTGGAGGAGCGTTCGGACCCCTAGATCTCTCCCAACTATCATACCAGAAAACCACTAAATCCTGTAACCGATAAGAAGCCAACTCTACTGCCTCCGTATCACTAGCATGCATAACCCGCAATGTACGATGAATCTGATCAATAAATGTTTGTGGGTCCTCCTTGGGGTCTGATCCGGTAAATACTGGAGGGTCTAGATTAATAAAATCACGAACTCTCGCACTAACCGGTTTATCAGCAGCACCGATATTCTACCTCTGAGCCTGAGCAGCTACCAAGCTAGTCAACAATTGCACCGCACTGCGCATATCATGGTCTGTAGTGCCAGACGGAGGAACTGGATGTACTGGGTGCCTCCTAATATCCTCGGGAGGAGACAGAGAGGTATGAGATGGCATCTCACTCTGAGCCTCACTTTGGCCTGCTCTGGCTGGAGGCACCTGAATGTTACCCTCTCCCACAGCTGTATCAAGCCGTTTACTAATTGCTTGCTTCCTAGTCGAAGGCATCGCTGAAAGAAAACAAGGTGAATATTAGATATGAATACTTACTACTCAACTCTACGCACGATCTAGATTCAGGAAGAAGGTAACAACCCTAGATGTCACGTAGCCTCCTGATTATAAATGTGGCGCGCTACACATCCATAATCAAAACTCTACTAGACACGGCTCATAGACAACCCCTAGGACAGACTTGCTCTGATACCAAGTTTGTCACGACCCAACTGGAGGGTCATGACTAGCACCCGGGCCATACTTGCCGAGCACCAACGTACATTTTATCTAACCTTCCTTATTATCTTTAAGGGCCGACAAGATCAATATAAATAGTAGACATGGATCATGAACATCCAACAATGAAAGATAATGTCATGAACATACATAACATGGGACGACAAGACTGTCAAGAAACTATATATAAGGTACGAGCTATCATGATGCCATGAAAGACTATACAACAAAAATCAGCCGAAAAGGCATTCTAAACCATACATAAGTCGACACCTGTCTATGAGCCTCTAAAAGAACATAAGTGCTACAACATTGCCGGAACAGGGCCCCGACATACCCATAATGTCTATAAAAAAAATGCATACCAAGACCACGGCAAGTCCGGAGAAGGGATCTCGCCAATAACCGCTGAACTGGACAGCCTACTGTGGTGGGGGAGCTACGTCTACCTGTCCATCAGGACCTGCAGCACGACATGCAGCGTCCACAAATAAAAAGGACATCAGTACGAATAAAGTACTGAGTATGTGAGGCAAGAAAGCATAAGTAAGAACAGTAATATAAACAGGGATAGAGAATATAAGTACTGCTAGCTTCTAAGAGTAGAGTATCTTTGGGAGCTCGTTCATTACATTATGTACAATCGGAGTCGTGCAAAAGAATGAAGGGGATAGCCTCACATACCTTGTATATACTGCCCAACCTCAAGCTATGCAAATATCACGACTCCTTAGTCTACAATAAGACAAATGACACTATCATTATCGTTTAAGCGTCGTAACTATTATGTATCAACCACAACCTATTTTACGATGAAACGGACAGCACCTCCCCTATTTATATGACTTCCCACAAGTCAATACAATCACCAAACAGCCCAAACAACATCATTAATAATCATATTGAGCCTCCAAAACAGTCCACCAACCAACAATATTACTACCAAGCTTTTCGATATATATTTCACAAGTTCTAGCTTCAACGACTTAGCTGCAACTTGAATAATCTTAAATATATATAGAGTAAGAGGTTCCTTACCTTTAAACAGAAATAACAACTCCAATTTGACCTTAATTTTCCACGAAATATCCCTTCAATTCTGCCACAAGAACAAGGAAGCGAAACTAGCAATTAATTCGGGTTTTTCGGCACTAGAATTACTTTAGAAGACTTGAAATCACCTAGGGTTGATATTAAAAACTTGAAGGTGTATTTACAGGACATAAAACACTTAAAACAACCTCCCACACGAGCTGGAACAACACAAAAATCAGCAACAACAAGAAGAACAAGAAACTTACTAGCGCCACGGGATTCCCGACATTTGATTTGTGTTGTTTGCCCTTTGTTTGGGTCTTGGATCATGAGAGAACCTTGAGAGACTGTTTTTAGGGTTATAAGGTCTGAATATACTGAAAAATAATGACTTAAAACGGGGTTGAGGTATCTTATATATGTCCATATGTCTTAAACCGCCTTTGTGGGCCCCATAGAGAGCAGCTTGGCGCACTCTCGCGAAAACACGAATATCTCTCTATTCCGAGATCGTATCGACGAACGGTTTAATGCGTTGGAAACTAGACTCATAGATATTCAATTTGATAGGTAGATCACCCCATAATTCCAAGCACATTGGGAGAAAAATGCAGTAACATTTGACCTAAAGTTTAAGTAAAATTATAAACCTAAGTTGCGACTACTTTTATCGACTTTTGTTTCATAACTCGCTTGACTTCAAGACTTATGATGCGGATATTATATGATTCAAATACATTAAAACAAGACCTCTTGGGATAATTAATCACCTCTAGTGTTACCCAAAAATACGGGTTACAACATCCTTGATTCGTTTAACTTCAAATACTTGTTAACCACTCTTATACACCCTTGTATCGTTTAAGACCAATAGGATTAACTTCTTATCATCTCAAAGATAATCTCTTCTTGGATTTACGTCGACTAACTTACGGCGTGATCTAGGGTATGCGAATTTGGGTTGTAACAAATAGTAAATGTGATAAACGACGGAGAAGAAGTCAACGGTGTAACCTATACAACCGCGATAAAAACAACAAAGTTCACAATAACTCACGGGAAGCGAACACACCAAACTTTGGAAGACGACAACATAACCTTTGATGATGCAGATGCCGATGGATTAATGATTCCTCACAACGATGCACTGGTAATATCTTTACTTATACATGATACTAATGAAAAATGAGTTTTGATTGACCTAGGTAGCTCTGTGAATATCATTCTATTACGAGTAGTGAACGAAATACTGATGGGCGATCGTGTAGTTCCAAAAGCAAATTCCTTATCTGGGTTTGATAACTCAACTGTTATTACAAAGGGCGAGATTGAACTAAGCACATACGCATAAGGGCTCATCAAAGAAACACAATTTAAAGTGATAGACACGGATATGGCCTATAATGTGATTCTTGGGAGGCCGTGGATTCATGATATGGATGTTGTGCCATCCACATTACATCAGGTTATCAAATTCCATTCAAAATGAGTAATTCAACATATTCGAGGAGTTCAACAAACTTCAAGGAGCATCAATTCGGTGATACAGCCAAGTCAGAAAGATACGAATGCAAGTCAAAAAGATACGAGTGCAATTCAAAAAGACGCGGGTGCAAGTGAGAAAGATGCGGTAAATCAAATTTCAACAAAAATTGTATCAAAAAAAACAGACGTGGACTCCAGACCAGATGTAATTCAAGAGACAGAGGAGAACGAAAGCATTAAAACAACGATTGAGGAGCTTGAAGCTGTTCCACTATTCGAACAATGGCGAGATCGAAGAATTCATATCGGAGTAAGGTTAAACCTAGAAAGGAGAGGTATGTTAATTGAATATTTAAAAGCTAATGCGGATTGTTGTGCATGATCCCATTCAGATATGACAGGTATACCTCCGGAGGTGATGACTCATAAATTAAATGAAGATCCATTACCAATTCCCCAAAAGTTCTAAATGCCTGACATCCCGAAATACGATGGAATGACCGATCCACGTGACCACGTTACTGCATTCACCACGAGAGTAAAAGGCAATGATTTAACCAAGCAGGAGATTGAATCTGTGCTGGTCAAAAAATTTGGGGAAACACTTACCAAATGAGCGTTAACATGCTACTCTCTTTTATCTGAAAATTGTATTGACTCTTTTGCTGAGCTTGTAGATCTATTTATAAAAGCACACTCGGGTGCACAAAAAGTTGAAAAGAGAATGGATGATATATTCAAAGTAAAGCAAGGAGATACAGAATTGCTTCGAGAATTCGTAGACAGATTCCAACGTGAAAGAATGTTGCTACCAAGAGTACCTGACAATTGGGCAGCCATGGTATTTGCAAGCAATTTAAACGAGAAAAGTTTAGAAGCTACAAGGAGGCTTAAAGAGAGACTACGAGAATTCCCTGCCACGACATGGAATGATGTCTATAATAGGTACAGTACCAAGTTACGGATCGAAGAAGATATCGTAGCTCAGTCAAGGGTTGAAGAAAAACCAGGTTCGAGGCGGTCAGAATCTGAGAAGAGGTCCGGTAAGAATAGGTACGAGCCTTATATGGGACCTTCGGGGCGAGAAGCTCGTTCCAAATTCAAAAACGTGCGGGCTGATCACAGGTTCACAAATAGAGATTGAGGTTCGTCATCATCGTGATTCAGAAAAGATCAAGGTAAACGTAGCAGAGATGATAATAAAAACGCAAAGATTGGGGACTACAATTTTAATGTGAGTACCTCCGAGTTGGTCGTTGTTTTAAGAAGCATGTGGGATAAGGTACGATGGCCTAAAGATATGAGATCAAATCCAAATAAAAGAAACCCAAACTTTTGGTGCGAGTTCCATAATGATCACGGCCATAGAACATCAGACTGTAGATTATTACAAGGTGAGGTGGAACATTTATTGAAGTAGGGCTATCTGACGGAATTGTTCAGCAAGAAAGGCAAATAAGCTTACATGAAATATAGGCAAGAGCCCCCAAAACCTCTGTCTCCAAAGAGAATAGTAAATGTGATAAACGACGGAGAAGAAGTCAACGGCGTAACCTATACAACCGCGATAAAAACAACAAAGTTCACAATAACTCACGGGAAGCGAACTCAACAAACTCTGGAAGACGGCAACATAACATTTGATGATGCAAATGCCAATGGACTAATGATTCCTCACAACGATGCACTGGTAATATCTTTACTTATATATGATACTAATGTAAAACGAGTTTTGATTGACCTAGGTAGCTCTGTGAATATCATTCTATTACGAGTAGTGAACGAAATGCTGATGGGCGATCGTGTAGTTCCAAAATCACATTCCTTATCTGGGTTTGATAACTCAACCGTTATTACAAAGGGCGAGATTGAACGAAGCACATACGCATAAGGGCTCATCAAAGAAACAAAATTTAAAGTGATAGACACGGATATGGCCTATAATGTGATTCTTGGGAGGCCGTGGATGCATGATATGGATGTTGTGCCATCCACATTACATCAGGTTATCAAATTCCATTCAAAATGAGGAATTCAACATATTCGAGGAGATCAACAAACTTCAAGGAGCATCAATTCGGTGATACAGCCAAGTTAAAAATATACGAGTGCAAGTCAAAAAGATACAGAGGGCAAATCAACAGAAATTGTATCAAAACAAACAAACGTAGACTCCAGACCAGATGTCATTCAAGATCCAGAGGAGAACGAAAACATTAAAACAACGATTGAGGAGCTTGAAGCTGTTCCACTATTCGAACAATGGCGAGATCGAAGAATTCATATCGGAGTAAGGTTAAACCTAGAAAGGAGAGGTAAGTTAATTGAATATTTAAAAGCTAACGCGGATTGTTTTACATGGTCCCATTCAGATATGACAGGTATACCTCCGGAGGTGATGACTCATAAATTAAATGAAGATCCATCATTCATACCTGTCAAACAAAAGAAGAGGAAGCAAGGATCATTCAAAAATCAAGTGATCGATGAAAAGGTACAGAAGCTCTTAAAGATCAGTTCAATACGCGAGGTAAAATATCCTAATTGGTTAGCTAATACTGTGGTAGTTTCGAAAAAGAACGGTAAATGGAGGGTTTGTGTGGATTACACTGACTTAAATAAAGCATGACCGAAGGATTCATTCCCTTTACCGCATATAGATCAATTGATTGATGTTACCACAGCCCACAAATTTTTAAGCTTTCTAGATGCGTATTCTGGTTATAATCAAATAAAAATGGACCCCTTATATGAAGAAAAAACTTCATTTATTACAAACAGGGGGACTTATTATTACAAAGTCATGCCTTTTGGCTTGAAAAATGTTGGAGCCACGTATCAGAGGTTGGTGACCAAGATGTTCCAAGAACACCTGGGGAAGACGATGGAAGTGTACATTGATGATATGTTGGTCAAATCTACACAAGCAGAAGATCGTTTTCAACATCTTTCAACTACCTTCGAGATCCTCCGTAGATATAATATGAAACTGAACCTAGAAAAGTGCGCTTTTGGCGTAGCTTCAAGTAAGTTTCTAGGATTTCTCATATCCAATAGAGGAATTAAAGTAAATCCTGTACAGATTAAAGCTATTGAAGAAATACCTGATATACTCACAAGCAAAAAAGGGGTACAATGATTGACAGGTAGGATTGCAGCTTTGGGAAGATTCATTTCAAGATCTTCAGAGAAAAGCGTCAAATTCTTTTCAGTATTGAAGAAGCAAAATCAGTTTGAATAGACTGAGGAATGCCGACAAGCCCTCAAAGATTTGAAGGCATACTTAACAAATCCTTCCCTACTGTCTAAAACAAGGGATGGAGAAAGACTATTTGTATATCTTGCAGTTACAGAAGTAGTTGTAAGTGCAGTTTTAGTAAGGGAGGACAAAGGTAAACAATCTCCTATTTATTATGTTGGTAAATCTTTATTAGATGCTGAAACTAGATATCCTCATCTAGATAAACTAACTTTAGCATTAGTCATGACATCTAGGAAATTGAGACCATATTTTCAATGCCATCCTATCTCCATAGTAACTGCATATCCATTAAGGAATATTTTGCATAAACAAGAATTGTCAGGCAGACTAGCCAAGTGGGCAATAGAACTAAGTGAATATGACATTATTTATCAACCTAGAACAGCAATAAAGTCTCAAGTTTTAGCAGATTTCGTCGCAGATTTTAATACAAAAATAATTTCTGAAGTAGAAAAGGAATTACAAATTTTTACTAGAGCTAATCGAGGTACGTGGACTTTATTTACTGATGGCTCTTCAAATGTCAAAGGGGCCGGTTTAGGTATTGTCTTAATCCTACCCTCGGGTGAAAGTATAAGACAAGCAATTAAATGTTACTCTATTAATAACAATGAAGCAGAGTATGAAGCTGTAATTGCTGGTTTGGAACTAGCACGAGAACTCTCTATAGAGCAAATAATGATTAAAAGTGACCCTCAACTGGTAGTCAATCAGATGCAGGGGACTTACACTGCTAGAGAGGCACGATTGCAACAATACTTGGAAAAGGCACGATAACTGGTCAGGAAATTCCAATCATGGAAGATAGTGCAAATACCTAGGGAAGAAAACGTAGAAGCAGACGCGTTGGCTAACCATGCTTCAGTTGCAGAAGTAAGGAGTGAAGAAAATGCTATTATAATACATTTATTTCATTCAACACTTGACCAGGATAAACATGAGGTAAGATTTAATAATTTAACGTGGGATTAGAGAAACGAGATTGTTAATTTTTTGCAGTACGGGATCGTAACTGAAGGTAAGAAAGAATCTCAAGTGCTTCGATAAAAAGTTGCTCATTACTGCCTAATTCAAGATAATTTATATCGAAAAATGTTTGGCGGTCCTTTAGCAAGGTGCCTTGGACCCAATCAAACGGAATACGTGATGAGGGAAGTACATGAAGGACATTGCGGAAATCACGCAGGTGGAAGATCTTTAGTTAAAACACTAATCAGGGCAGGATACTACTGGCCTAAAATGGAAGAAGATGCAAAAACTTTTGTAGCCAAATGTGATAAGTGTTAACGATATGCCAACAATATGCATCGACCTGCAGAGTTATTACATACAGTTATTTCTCCATGGCCATTTATGAAATGGGGAACAGATATAGTAGGGATTTTACCACAAGCTAAAGGAAAGGTACAATTCTTATTAGTGTTAACAGATTACTTTTCAAAATAGGTAGAGGCAGGAGCTTTCAAACAGGTACGAGAAAAGGAGGTGAAAGACTTCATTTGGCGAAACATTATATGCCGGTTTGGAGTTCCAAAAGAAATCGTATGTGATAATGGCCCACAATTTATAGGCTCGAAAATTACGGAGTTCTTTCAAAGTTGGAAAATCAAACGAATAACCTCTTCACCTTACCATCCCGTGGCAAATGGACAAGATGAGTCAACAAAAAAGATTATCATCAATAATTTGAAGAAGAAACTAGAAAAATCAAAAGGGAATTGGACTGAAGAATTACCATGAGTGTTATGGGCTTATAGAACCACAACAAAAACAGCCACGGAAGAAACTCCATTTTCGCTTGTGTACGGTTCAGAAACTTTAATCCCAGTTGAAATAGGAGAACCAAGCACGAGATTCACATTGACAACGGAAGAGTCGAACGATGAGAAATTACGAACAAACTTGGACTTACTCGAACAAAGAACAGAAGCAGCTTTAATACGGATGGCAGCACAAAAGTAAATCATAGAACGATACTACAACAGAAAGGCTCACTTCAGGTACTTCAAAATTGGGGACTTCGTTCTTAAAAAGGATTTCCAATCAATGAAAACAACCAGAGCGGGAAAGTTAAATCCAAATTGGGAAGGACCCTATAAAGTTCGAGGTATCACTGGAAAAGGTGCCTACGAGTTAGAAACCATGGATGACAAGGTTTTACCCTCGAGTTGGAATACTGTTCATTTTAAGAAATACTATTTCTGAGCAAACGAAATACCCACGGTCAGGTATCGTTCAATTACGATTTTTGTTTTGTACAATTAAAATTATACTAAAATTATACTAATAATTTTAGATGATAGGCAAAAAGCTAGCCCATACCAAATGATGATATTAGACATGAAAGACATGCGGGAGCAACATTATTCCCGGTCTAGGGTTGCAAACTTTCTGATGGAAATATAAAGGGTTAAGCAGTCATCATCTAAATTATATATACCTCCGAGTCCCGTATATTTTTCCTTTTCAGAAAATGGACCACATGGAAGGAATAATCAAGTGCTCGAGATTTCATACTTCAAAGCTCAAACACTTGGGGGACTATATAATATACATATGATATATATATATATAAGGAAGGCAAAGATATATAAGGAAGGCAAAGAATACTAGAAAAGTCAGAATTCAAGTCAAGCCTATGGTCTATCCAAGCCTATCAAAAGTTAAGAGCAAAGTCAAGAGCCAAAAACGCAAGCCTGATTCAAAAACCTATGAAGAATACACTCGTGGATGTAAATTTCAAAATCTTACGAATGGCAATATTTAATCATGGGTTGCAAGATATACCCTTGAATTTTGTAAAATCTGTTGTAAAGAAAACAATTACAAAAGAGTTATAGATGATACTTGAATACATGTAAAGTATTATACAATTTGAAAGTTCGAAAGATACAAAACTTCCTCAAAGTTATTCAAAGAAACGTGTGTGTTCCTATTTCTTCTTTCGTATGTTTACACCATTATAAAGTTGAGACGACTTCTTCATTAAGTGTTGTTTATAAAAGGGCCCTATTTTATAAATCGTGCTTGTTTCAAAAAGTCACGAAGTACTGAAGCATTTTTAATGCATAAAAAAGAGTAGTACAGAAACTCGGAATAAAATATCATAGAAGTTGAACAAAAACTTAGAAGATGATATTATAATAACTTGTTTAAAACTAAGTATGAACTTAGTTCCAACTTAATTGTCTTATACAAAAAACCCCAAAACATACTAGAGGTAAGATTTTCCAAAACAATACCCCCAAATGGAACCACGGGTAAATCTCCAAATGTTCCACCAATAAAAAAAATAAAGAAACATTTCAAACTTTTTAACTTTCACTGTGAGGCAGAATCTAAATCGGTAGGATGAAGAGTGGCATCATCACCAGAAGGAAGAGCAACTTGAGCAGGAGAAGGTTGAACAACAGCCTCATCAGGAGCGATTTCATCACCCTCGGGAATGCCAACCTCAGGTGAAGAAAATTTTTGACTCTGCTGGGTCTTTTCAATTGTCTCTCTAGTCCTTGCAATCTCAGCATCTAAGTCAAAGCCTTCCTGGCTTACCTCCGTTAATGTTTCGAGGCGAGTGTTCAAAAAAGCCCAACTAACATCAACAACAACTTTATCTTCAAAGGCCTCATAATCTTTTTCCCACTGCTCAACCTCAGCTCTTAATTCACCCTTCTCATTCAAGGCAGTATCGTAAGAAGCCTGTAGGGGGACAAGAGATATCTCTAAAAACTGAACCTTGTCTGAGGATACACGAATATCTTCTTGAGTTTGTGTGAGCATTTGAACAAGCTCCCCAGAGTAAGCTTCTTTTTGGTTTAGCAAATCCTTTAAGCTCCAAATTTCTTCAGAAGCCTTGGAAAGCTGCTCAGCAAATAAAGACTCGAGAAGATTCTTGTCTTTGCCCGCCTGATTGGATGAGGCTTTATCAACCGCTAGTTCCTCTTCCATAACCTTTACTTGCTGCTCTAAGGTGCACTTTTCTTCCTCTAAACCCTCCATCTCAAGTTGAATCCCCTCGAACTACTCTTTCCAGTTGTCCGCCTCAGTGTGATAATCATTCATCACCTCTGTGAGGACGATCCTTTTCATCATCTCCATTCCGATGAGATTGATCTACGCAATGAAAAGAGGAATGTGATACCAGTAAAAGAGAAATCATGTAAAATAAAAAGACAAGGTTTATACCTTTAAAGACGAATTCACAATATCATTCATCCACGTTAGAAAGTTGTGACTTTCCAGTTTTGACTTCTCAACTGGGCCAATCAGTGGTTTCAACCATACATCAGCTTGGCCAGATTTCTTAAAAAGATTTCCATCTTCAGGAATCTCGATAGTAACTTGTTTCATTTTCCTACTGTTACTGGAGGAACCAACTTCAACATGGGAAGTTGTAACATTAGGGGCAGTCGAGGAAGTCAAAATAGCCATGGGCAGAATAGTGGCAGCAGTAGCAGGAACGGGTAACTGAGGTTCAATCGGAGCAGAGGCATGAAAAGTGTCAAGAGGCGTTTCCTCAGATATAAAGCCAAAGATTTCTTCATCAAACCCACGAGAAAAGAGCTATTTAGTAGAGTTACGGGGTGCAGCAGGCGTCTCTTCATCAGAACTCACTAAGGTAGCATTTTCAGGTCGGACATAGGAACAGAACTAGGAGGGGGAGTAGCTTCGTCATCTGAAATGACCCATCTCCTACCCTGTGGCTTACGAACCAACGAGCCTTCGTCCCATTCTTCTTCATCCTCAAAGTTCTGTGGTCTATCAGCTTTTCTTTTTGACAAAGAACTCAAGTTTATCTCTTGAGCCTTTGATAGAGAGTGCCTCAAAGCAGTGATTGAAGCAGCACTCACACCTCGAATGGGAAACCCTAACAAAGAAAAGGGTTAATAAGTTCCAAAATAAATATGGAAGTAAGGAAGAAAGTGAAAGAGAAAGTTACCGTGAGTCTTAACTTTCCATTCATATTTGTTTGAAAGTTATTTCTAGGACCATTCTTCCATAGGAGCAACGGTTAACAATTTCTCTACCCAATCACAGAAATCAGTAATCTCCTCAACAGTTCCCATGGTTGCTGAAAAAGAAAAGTAAAACAGTTACGAGATTACAAGTTCTTCACAAAACAAAGAAGACAAATAAAAGATTGAAAGAAAGATTTACGTGCAAAGTTCCACTTCTCAGGGAAGTGCATGTTCTTTTCTCCTACTAACCCACTTGTAGAAGCAACAAAAAATTGGGCATACCAGCCACTATCTTTGTCATCTTCAGGGCTAATCAAAACCCTCTTACTCCTCGTCACGAGAGTAAAAATCCCATGACTAAATAATTTGAGAGAGTAAAGATGAATCAGATGGTAAAAGGTGAAGGGTAAATAAGCCAAATTTGACAAGTATCTAAGGCATTCCACAACCCTCCATACAATAGTACCAATCTATCCTAAACACACATCGAAGAAACAACAAAACTCAATGATAACTGGATCAATAAGTGGCCTAAAACCTAATGTGAAGGGATATGTATACACAAAAGAAAAAATAGATTTAAAGGAAGTGATCCTTTGATTTTCACGGGGGACCAAAATCGGGAAGTCAAATTTCCAATAGCAGTCTCTCCGAACAATAGAAACTAAACCCTCAGTAATCTGGGAAGGGTAAACATCAGCACGATCGTGAGAAGTCATGGAAGTGACGTGATTTTTAATTAATTCTCTATCAGTGATAAAGGAAAGTTCAGCGGGAATAATCTTGTCAACAGTAGGTTCACAAAGCGGTTCACTAGAATTCCTACTTCTAGCGGAAGATCTATGTGAAGAAGAAGCCCTACTTCTAAAAGATGATGGAGGAGTAGTACTGGGTTGAGAAGGAGAACCACGTACAGACACTGACCATAAACTACATAACCTACCACCTCTCCTACTCCTGATAGGAGCAGAAGAAGGGGGAAGTTCATCTACTATGACGACTTTTCGAGGATCAGGATTTGAAGAAGACATAGTTGTATAGGGAAGTAGTACGTAATGAAGAACAAGAGTAAGTTGTGAATAAAGAACACTGAGGAAAGTTTTTTGTAAAAGCAAAGGCAAAGGATGTATTTATATGCAGAAGCAACCGTCATGTAAAGAGGGTAATGATGGAAACATCATTATGAAAACAGTCATTTCGTGACTGATGCAGCTGCAAAAATGCCCTAAAACCGGCTGAAGAGTTGCAGAACCAATCGATGACTGCCACATATCACATGCATTAAATGGAAGTGACATACGACGCATTGGTTAAGGGGAAGATGAAATGGTACGTGAGAAACGGCGGCAAAACATTCCCTCCATAAATGTGATCCACTTCCCAAATATTCAATTGTTGAATACTTGGTAAGTGGGTGGACTATCTGTATTGGTAAAAATAAATGTTACACGTGAAGTTAATTATGTGGTTGTATGGCAAGGCACGTGGATCACTAGAAAAGCGACAGCTGGAGAGGAGCACTAAAAGAGACACGAGTCGCAGCAGATACGAACAATTTACCCACGAGGTGAAAAGAAACGGTTGCTCGAGTCTATTTAAGTTATATGAAGAGGCATAGGTGGAATGAACAAGCACAGTAAAAAGGGCAGATTCATGGATCTTCAATTAATGAGCGTGGATGATTACAAACGTTACAGAATCTTCACGAACAGTTATAATTACCAATTATAATGTTTTATTAATGTCATTAATACTCATAATGACTCGGTCATAAAAGGAAAAAGACGTTGTACTTGAAGACCTCTATATAAGGGGGGAAATGTCATTTGTAGGGGGACGTTCTGATTATTATTGGAATATAATTACTTTCATGTGCTTTCTATTGATTACTTTGTCATTTCTTATTCTAATTTCCTTTCTTATTTCTGAGAGAATATTCAATTTTTTGATTATCAGTAACCCGAGTACTTCTAAAAATAGGCTTTGACTGAGAATCTAATTCTTTAGTTAAACAACGGCTATGTTGTTCTCTTTCTGGTTATGCAAGATTTACTCCTTTTTTTACATGTATTATTTAGTCTCTATTTATGCTTATTATCTATATTGATTAAAAAAAAAATATAGAACTACTATCACCGTGAATCCATTGACTCAGTTCTCTTGTTCTTTTTAAAAGTTTCTGTTGATAACTTGTGTTAGTAGTTTAATTTTCGTATACATGTTGTCAATATTAAAAGTTTCCCCTAGTTTTATGTGTGGGTATTAGAGCGTATATTATATACACTAATTATCAGTTGATTCAATATTTTTGGTTTTCTTCTCTTTTATGTCTTTTTGCAAATAGGTTTGAGAATTTTATTTTAGCTGAATGTTAATGCTGCATTTGTTCCACTTTGCTTTGTCTATTTGTCCTTATCACGTGATAGTAAACCTTCATATATAAATTTCTTTGTTCACTATCTTCACTCAGATCTAGCAGTGGTCATGTTAGAATAGAAAACTGTTCTCTTTGATTCTTAATAATTGGTAAATAGAAAATCATTTATGCGACAAAGTTTGATTTGCTTAAGGTGCAAAATAGTTTTGTCTTTGGTGTGGGAGAGGAATAGTTGCGAGTATTATCTTGGCACAAAATATTGTGCAATCCTACAAGAAAGATTGTTGGATAAGGCCAAATATTGCATTTAGTATTATGCATTAGTTATTAATCACTATTAACAGTAATCAGAAAAATAATTAGTCTTTTTGTAATATTTTCCATAAATATCTTTCATAAAAATTAGATTGTATTTCTCCTAACTGATAATCATATAGCAGACAGAATGAAAGCAATCACAACCTTGGTAAGAGCCGCATCAAAGATAAAATTCACATATTCGGTGCAAGATATGTCTACTACGAAAATAGGGAGGGAGGGCTGCTATATGGGGCATTGGTTTAGGAAATTTTAGTCGTATATTTAATTTTGCTATATGTGAAGGATTATTGGGTGTCTATTTTGTGTGTATTTGCAATCTATGCGACTACATACTAACGAGGTACTAATGATAATCAATGCTATGTTTTCTCTTCTTGTACATATTCTGAGAATTTATTTGAGCTGAATGTCTATTCTTTTGCTATTATCAACATGTAGATTTTGTTGATAGATAGCACACGGCAAATGAAGTACTAACTTTAGTGAAGAAAGGCACAATTAAGGGGAAGACAAATTTATACATATATACGATTAAAAACTAAAGCAAACCAAGGATTAATCAATAGACAGTAAATATTAATTTTTTTGTTTTATAATTAAGTAGAATATTATTGTTTAATGTGAGTACATGAGTAATAGATCATTTCTAAGTGACATGTTTGGCATTATTTCTTTTAAGGAGACTTAGCTTCTTTGGTCAACATCTTATACATGAGGACGTTTTACTCTATAATGAAGTTATTATTTGGTTTAATTTAATCGTCTGTTTATAGAGTTTGGCATATTTTTTATTACACAAACTTTCATAGTTAGTATATTTTTAGAACAAACTTTCATTTGAAAATTGCCATTCTTTTTCTAATATATTTTATCTAATGTTAATTTGCCTTTATTCTTCTAGCATGTTTCTTGATTTATGCGATCACACTATTGGTAATACTTCAATTTTTTTTACTAATAAAAATTATTGTACTGCATTAACTAAAAAGCATGTTTGGACAAGCTTTAAAAGTTTGCTTATTAAACTACAAATGTTTTAGTTGAAAATCCTAGACTTTTGTGCTTTTGTTTTGAACATTAGACTGGTACAAACATAGTTGTAGACAATAAATTTACGTCAAAAAAATAATCGAGACTGAAAATATTACAACAATCTCAGTATTTGATTTCAAAAAATATGAGTGTAACAATCTCTATGATTCCTCTGATTCTTCTTTCCAATAGTAAATAAATTCAAGGACCTTTGGGCTTGATCTTGAATCAATATTTTTTGCCACGAACGATGATCTTGAATTTAAGTAGCACGAACTTTAATTTGAACTTATACTCCTTGAATGTTGATTTGTTTTTCGTTCTTGAACTTGAACTTGATTGCTTGAAGCTTGAAACTTATGGAGGAATTTTGCAGTGTTTGAGCCACGAGCTCTCTCTTGCTTCTTGATATAACTTCTGGTATCTCTTTCTGAGTTATGAAGACCTCTATTTATAGTTGTGGGAGGGAAGAGTTGTGATAAAAACAAACTCTTTCCAATCAATCAGATCGAAGCGTGACAAGGCCGCATTTGATTGGCCAGAACATGTCGCTTGTATATGTGGTGCGGTTTCATTGGCCTTTTAATTTGACTTGGCATGCTTTTGTCATTTTGACACACAGCATGATCCTATTGGCTCTTCCGTTTGATTTGGCGTGCCACGTCATATGACACGTGGCACCAAATTGTGCTTCTAGGAAGATGACGTTTTGGGCTTAATAAGTGAGCTTATCACTTTTAGCCCATTTACATGGGCTAGCCCAATGGATTTATGTTTATTTATTTAACCTATATATATTGGACTCATGTAATTAATTTAATTATATTTGCCCACAATATACATTTGAACTAGTAGATTTAAACTATAGTCCAAATTTCTAACGACCCGGTCGGTTATTTTGAGTATCATAGCCACGTTTCCCTATTTACTGCTTATCCTGTGTTCAATTATAATTATGTGACTTGTCGAGGAGGTTTCAGAATGAATTGGAACATTTAGTTCCAAGATTTAAAACTTAAGTTAAAATAGTTAATCGGATGTTGACTTATGGGTAAACGACCCCAGAATAAAGTTTTGATGATTACAATAGCTCCGTATGGTGATTTTGGACTTAGGAGTGGGTTCAAAAAATTATTTGGAAGCCCATAGTTAAATTAGGCTTGAAATAGGGAAAATAGGAAGTTTAAGTTTGGATGTTTGATCTGGGAGTTGACTCTTTGATATCGGGGTCAGAATCCAGTTCTGAAAATTTTTATAGGTCTGTTATGTCATTTATGACTTGTGTGCAAAATATGAGGTCAATCGGACTTGATTTGATAGGTTTCGGCATCAAATACATAAGTTGAAATTTTTTAGTTTTACTAAGCTTGAATTGGGGTATAATTCATGGTTTTAGCGTTGTTTGATATGATTTGAGGCCTCGACAAAATTTGTATGATGTTTTAGGACTTGTTGGTATAATTGGTTAAGGTATCGGGGGCCTCGGGTGAGTTTCGGATGGTTAACGGATCAAAATTTGGACTTAGAGAAAATCTGAAAACTTTGCCTTTTGGTGCAATCGCACCTGCAGACATTTTGTCGCAGAAGCGTGAGGTCCGCATAAGCATGAGTTCTGCAGAAGCGGATGAAACCTCGCAGAAGCGAGTAAGCAGAAGCGAGACATCCATCGCAAATGCGGAAAAGGGGAAGAGGCAGCCTCGTCGCAAAAGCGGAATGTTGTTCGCAGAAGTGCCCTGAGCCTCAGAAGCGTCGAAGCCCACGCATCTGCGTGATCGCAGATGCGGCCAAGTGAGCCGCAGATGCGAAAGCACTAGATAGATTTCAAAACAGAGGGGTTCCGGCATTTTTGTCATTTTGTACCTTTCAAGCACGGTTTGGAGCAATTTTTCAGAGAGAATTCACGGAAAAACTTGAGGTAAGTCACTTGTGATCATTGATAGTCAATAATATTGAATCGTCATCGAGTATTTCGACTAGATTACGTATTTTTGAGGTGAAATTCGAGGATTTGAAGGTCGAGTTGATGTCGGAATTTGGTATGGTTGGACTCGTGGTTGAATGACGTTCATATTTTGTAACTTTTATCGGGTTTCGATACGTAGACCCGACTGACGATTTTTGAGTTGAAATTTGGATTTTGTTGGAAAATTAGTATTTTCATATGTAATTGAATTCTACAATTTGTGTTGACTGTATCGAATTAATTGTGACTAGATTCGAGGCATTCAGATGCCGATTCGCAAGGCAAAGACATATTGGAATAAAGAACTTGTACGGTTTGAGGTAAGTAACACTTATAAACTTGGTTCTGAGGGTTTGAATCCCTGAATTTTGTGTTATATGAATTGTTTGGAGGTGACGCACATGCTAGGTGACGGGTGTGTGGGCGTGCACCATAGAAATTATGACTTAATTGATTCCGTGGAGTTGCATAGTCAAATAACCATGTCATTATCCACATATCCTCCGCGTGTTAGAGGAAATTGAGTTGAGACTCATGTTAAAGATCATTTTTTGGCTACGTGCCGATATTTTGGGACCCACAGAGATCTTATTGCTATTGGATTACTTGTTTAAATTTATAATTTTGTACTCAGTCACATCTATCATTTGCATATCATATCTCAGTCTCTGTTGTCATTCATTGATACCTCATATCATCATCTCCGGTTGATTTTCATGTCATTGAGAGCCTGAGAGACTAGAGATTTTGAGTGATATTTATGGGATCGGGCTGCACGTCGCAGCATGTTTTATTTATTTATGCCTGGATCTGGCTATTATGACGCTTGGGCTGAAGGAGCCCCTCCGGAGTCTGCACCCCCTAGTGAGCTCCCCCTCCCCACACACACAGTGAGCACAGTTGATTTTATATTGAGGGACGGATCTTCCCTGGGCATGGATCTTGCCCGAATCATTTTATATTGAGGGATGGGTCTTTTTCGCAACATTTATATTGAGGGATGGATCTTCCCTGGACATGGAACTTGTCCGAATCATTTATATTTGGGGATCGATCTTCCCCTGGGCTGGATTGGCCTTATACAGTACTGAGTGACTGACTGTCAGTTGATGTATATATATATATGAGATGGATCTTTCCTGGACTGGATTGGCCATACACAATACTGAGTGATTGAGTATTTTGAGATTGTGAGTACATGAGGTTTCCACTAAGGTGCATCACATACAACATGTACATTGGCATGTAGATATAGAGATGTCATATTCCTCATATCATTCAGAATTGATTTATTTTACTTGTACTAAGTTTAAATGTTGAACTTTAAAGCATGCCTACATTTTTGTACTATTATTTCTATACTGGACTGTACATGTTGAGCTCGTCACTACTTTCAGCCCAAAGGTTAGTCTTGTTACTTATTGGGTACATGGGGTCGGTTGTACTCATACTACACTCTGCATTTCGTATGCAGATCCAGGTACTTCCGGATACGACGGTTGTTAGATTCAGAGTTTTATTTGTTGGAGACTATCGAGGTAGCTGCTTGGTGTTCACATACCTTGACTCTCTTTCCTTTCAGTTATTTGTATTGTTCTACATTTCCAGACAGTGTTTGTATCAGTTAGACTATGTTATCATTTAGATGCTCCTGTACTCCGTGACACCGGATTTTGAGAGTGAATTTATAACAGTATTTGTGAGATTTTCTATTAAATTGAAATGTTATTTTTTCAAACTTAAAAGATTATTGTGATTTATTGAGGTTATCGGCTTGCCTAGCATTGAGATAGGTGTCATCACGACATGTGAAATTTTGGATCGTGACAAAATTATTTTAGTGAATTTAAACCCAATAAATTTTATATGCCTACAAATACCTCATACTTCAAGACTTGTCAGGATATATATTTTGTTCATCAAATACGAGGCTAGAAGTATCAACTCATATAAAGAGGATGGTTAAAACACGTAGACCTGAAATCTAGGCACTTGAATTTTAACTTTGCCAATCCACTAAAATTATACTTATTTACCAATTGCCATGATTAGCTTTGAATAAGCCATAAAGTTAGCAGCCACTTTTGCTTCTTTATAAGGTATTTATTCTAGTATCAAATTCCACGTGGTCATGTTTAATGTCTAACACCCATTCTTAATTGGTTTAGACTTTCAAGGGTAATTACACCACACCCCGTCGCTGGCAGAATACAACTCGAATTGCAATTCGATTTCATCTTGGAGACGAAATTTGTGCCACCTCATAACTGATCCTACATCGTAAGTATCCTTTTCAAACGCAACCCTCAAACATCTATATAAACATCATACTTTCAAGTTTATTAAGCATCAATTTGCAATTTGCAAACCTGCTCGAGTTCATATCTGACAGGAAAAATTTTCCCTTTTCTGCATTTTTGTCTTCTTCTTTTTTCCCCTTTTTTTGTAGGCCAAGTAAGAAAGTGTCACAATCCCAATTTCTCACCTTAGAATGCCATGATATCACTTAATATCTAAGACTATGTAATCTTAACATTTAATAATAACTTAACAAAAATAATCAAAGAAATACTAAAGTAAAACTAATAAACTCATATATCCTTCCAAAATAGGATCTCAACAACACTTCTCCCAAAACCATTAGAACGAAATCATAAGGTCTATAGAATAATCTAGAATGCCTACTACAAAACTACCTGAATAAGAAATACAACAGAATGAAAAGGTAAGGGAAGGTGACTCTGAGGCCTGCGGACGTCGAGCAGGTATACCTTGAATTTTCCGAAAAATAGCTACCGTCAATCACTAACGTCCAGGACGGGCAGACGTACCTGTGTCTGCATAAAATAATATGTAAAAGTATAGTATGAGTACACTACAACGGTACCCAATAAGTATCAAGCCTAACTTCGGTAGAGTAGTGACGATGTCAGGTCAAGACACCTACTAGGACATTATAAACAGAACAAAATTATAATAACGAGAAGTAATGGAAAGCGGGGAAATAAATGATAATGAAGCAAGTTAATAACATAGACTAATGAAATAATTGTAAGCATAGAGATAACAAGAAGGAAGCAAATAAAGTGAACCACAATAGTCAAATACAGACGAAACTGATAAGACAAGGAAGAATAAAAGCAACAAGAACTGTTACACCAGTAACTCTTTCCAACATGAGATGTACAACAAGAACTACAACCAAGGTACCGCCTTGTATACAACAAGAATCACAACCGAAGTACCGCCTCGTATTCATATTTCTCAATTTCAATCACAATCTTTCCTTATACCGCCGTGTGAGCCTTACATTTAGACAATTTTGAAAAAAAAGATATTTTCCGAAATAGCTACACCTACTTTAGCCCATCCTACTACCGCCACATCCACATTAACCCTTATCCTTCTACCGTCACAAGCGCATTAATATCACAACACAATAACAACTCATACCACAAGTGTCCATATGCCATAACTTGCTAAAAATCAATAATATCAATATTTCCACAACAATAGCCCATGGCTCAACCACAACGTGTACAAGAATATCAACAAATAACAATGAATGTGAATTGCTCAACAAGGAAGGTATCTCAATAATTAACAACTTCACCTCAATGTGATAACGACTTTTACAACTTCGCCTCAATGTGATAATGACTTTCACAACTTCAACACCAATAACTCAACAAGAGGATATTTCACGAAATAACAACTTCAATTACAAGTAATTCAATAATTAAAGAGGTAGCAAGACAATAAGGACGGCAATAACTTCAACTAGGCATATAAGAGCAAAACGACAAGCAAGAGGTAGAACAAATGTTAACAAAGTCAAATAAAGCATGTGAGGGTAAACTAACACGTGTAAGACTAGATTAACAATGAGAATTACATCATGATATGATAATTCAATTAAAGGCATGGAAAGAGTCTTGATAACCTAAACCGGTCAAATACCACATATAACCCGTATACCCTCTCGTCACCTTGCATACACGAATTTCACATAACATAATTAATACAATCAATCCCAAATCCTAAGGGGTTGTTCCCCCACTCAAAGTTAGGCAAGATACTTACCTCAACTAGACCAACTCAACCCTCGAAAATAGTTTCCCCCCTAAATGTGCATCCACACGGCTCAAATCTAACCAAAATTGACTTTATATCATCAAACAATGCAATGAAAAATAATTACAATAGATAAAACTATGATCTTTATATTTTTCCCAAAAAGTCAACAAAATTCAACCTAGGTCTTTGTCCGGTCAAAAATCGGGTCCAAGGATATATTCCAACTACCCATAACCCACAAGTCGATATATGAGATTAGTTTTAAAATCGACTCTTAAAACTCAAATTTTTATTTTTCAAAAACTTGACAAGATTTCACAAACTTTCACTTTGGTTCACATGAATTTGATGTTATATCTGAGATATATTAATGAAATATAATTGGAAATCCATTAAAATCACTTACCCAAAGTTTGTAGATGAAAATCTCATTTTCAAATCGCCTCCTACTGAGTCTAGAGTTCTAAAATGAGAGAATATGTTAAAAATCCCGACCCCAGCCCTTTTTGTCCCGTTGAAGATGTCGCATTTGTGACACAGGATTTGCATTTGTGAACCCCCTCAATTTCGGACCAGGGACCGCATTTTCGAACCCTGACAGCCTCAACAAATGTCGCAATTGCGACAAAGGCTTTACAATTGTGAATCTGGACATCTTTGCAAAAGCGAAAAAATCATTGCAAATGCGACCCAAGCCCCAGGCCTGCTGACTTCGCAATTGCGAAGGGGTAAGTCGCAGTTGAGACATCATAGCACCCCTTTTCACCTTGGCAATTGCGAGGTTGGTGCTCGCAATTGCGATAACAGAGCACCAGCACACCAGCAATCCCATTTTCAGTTCAAACCATTTCAAAACGCATCTGAAACTCATTCGAGCCCTGGGGGATTAAAACCAAACATCCACACAAGTCTAAAAATATTTTACGAACTCACTCGCATGATCAACATCTAAAACTACGAATCGGACACCAAAATGTATGAGGTTCAAAGAAAATTTCAAAAACTTATAGAATTGCAACTAAGTGTCTGAATCCTATCAATTCAACTCCAAATGATATCAAATTTTGCATACAAGTTCTAAATAGCATAACAGACCTATTTCAAGTCCGAACCCGATAGCTAAAAGTCAACCTACGGTCAAACTTCTAAACTTCAAATTGCCAAATTTTGGCAAAATAACACAAATCAACCTACGGACTTTTGAATTCAATTTCGGGCATACGCCCAAGTCCAAAATCACGATACGAAGCTATGAGAGCCATCAAAACACCGTCTCAGGTTTGTTTTCATAAAAGTCAATCATTGGTCAACATAAACAACTTAGACTTCTAAGCCAAGAATCAAAGGGTCTTAATCAACCTGAAATCTTCATAGAAGAAAACCGATCAACCCCATAAGTCATAAAACCATAAACACACATGTGTGAAGCATCAAAATAGGAAACGAGATAAAATTACACAAAACGACCTATCGGGTCATCACAAAAAGTCGTCGAGTGCCAAGTTGACGGGCAACTCCATGACGTCCCATAGAAGGATAAACTCATGATGGCATATAGATGATCAAAACTACTATAAGATATAGAAGGACAAATCCCTTACAACATATAAAAGGACAAATAAATCACAACACATAGATGACAAATCCACAACACCATATAGATAGATAAATCTATATCACTATATAAACAGACAAATTCACATCAACATATAAACGGATAAATTCACATCACTATATAGACGGATAAATTCACATGGCCATATAGATGGATAGATCCATATCACAATATAGACGGATAAATTCATATCAGCATATAAAAGATTAAACCCATGATAGGATATAGAAGAAAAAATTCTTAATCGCATATAGAAATTAGCTTAAAGCATAAAGGACTAAAATGTTCTTCTTATTTTGTCAATTGACGTCAACTTAATATTTACCAATCTTCTTTTGCTTATGCAGTTTCAAAGAAATGGTTCACTTAAGAGACTACACATCTCCATCCTTCAAGCACAAGTATCCCATAAGTGATGCTAAGAATGGCAGGATTATAACCAAGTTGTTAACTTACACTCCACTAGGTAGTTGATATGCAAATTTGTGGCCACTTTTGTAGAATTCCCTCCATATGATAGATTGGATTCAAAGAACAACTAAAATTCAACTAAAATGTGGTCTATTCAGACTCCTTACCAATGAAAACTTAATGTTGCGAGTACCCTTTCTTGCCTAGGACGGCGTATGATTCAAGGGGAGATATGCTGGAGAGATACTTTGAGAATTGACGGTGAATATCATCATATCTAGGGGTAATGGGAATGGGCTGAAGACATACTTGGAAGAAGTCAACGGGCTTTGGAGACAACAAGAATTTATGATGTCGTCTATGCTCTTTATTTACATATTATCGAAATTCAAATATCTTGCAAGCATTTCTTGCAGCTTGGTGTCCCACAACGAATACCTTACTTATATCATCCGGAGAACTATCCATATCTCTTTGGAATTTACATACCATTGGTGGTTTACATATTGGATGTTCTCCTTACAAAGAAGTTGTGCCCGAAGCTATCGAACTCACAGGTGCTAATGAGAAGAATGAAAGATTTACTCCTCGAGCTTGTGAATACCTGTTTACTACCTTTAACCATATTCAAAAAAGGGATAGTCATGATTCAAAGGTCTCATTTATCAAGTGGATTGAATTTTGGTACAAGAGATATTTGAGATATAAACCTGCTTCAGTAAGGAAGGAGAAAACGTCTACCTGTTTGAAGTCAACGCGCAATCTCACTGGACCTATACCAGAAATAGTTGCATGGTCTAGCGCGGATGAGACGATGTTTGCTAAGCTTGGGGTCTGACATGAAAAGAGAGAAATCACGTATCTGGCGGCGTTCTTATCTTGCTAGTTGTATGCATTTTTATTTCCCTCTCATGATAGCGATTTTATTCGACCCGGGACCTTTAAAATGGCGAGCATGATGGCACATAGATGGAAATTCAGCCTTGCAATCCTAGTTTTGGCGAGCATCTACTATGGTTTAAACAAGATCTCCAAGTCCTCACAGCTCGAGCATATCAGAATCTCTTTTCCCATTCATTATGTATACGGTTGGCTTGCTCACTACTTCAAGACACACTATGTGCTTCCAAAATTACCATATGTTCCATTGATGGTGGCGTATTCCAGGGAAGGCACTGCAAGGTATTTGGATGATACAAATGCAAGAAAACGCATCCATCAAGCAAATAATGCATCTTGGACTTCTACCATATCGGAGGGGTCAGAACCTTACTATTTTGAGGATAATGATAAAGCATCAGATCTGAAAGGTCAATTATTTTATGAGTTTCTATTTTAATTTTCTCCCTTTGAGGTTTGGGAACTCTTTTATTCTTAAACCATATAGTCCACATCGATTTAGCCGTTAATTTGTATTTTATCATACTAGTCTCGGTATTTTGGAAAATGACCTTCGCAGAGCCTCATTAGAAGAAGGACTCAAATTTTGGCAAATTGGTGTGTCACATAATTCCACCAACACGAGGGCAACTTTTCCCCAGCTATATCTATGGGAAAAAAATTATTTTTGTCAGAGGACAAATCCTGGTGGACAAGTGTGCATGGGAGATTTCTTAAAGATCATTTGGAATCCTTTATAACTTTTATTGGGCAAATTGCTATCACGTCGTTAGAGAACACACTTCAAGAGAATCGCAAGAAAGGCCAACCTCCTCCCCTGAAATCCACAGTAGTTGTACCACACAAAAGAAAGGAACCTCCATATGAAGAAGTTCAAAAAGACAAGATTCTTGCTCAAACTCATCAGGCTTCTAACAAGCAGCCATCTCAAAATGAAAGCAGTAGCAGTCGTGGAGATGTTGTTTGGGGAAATTGAGACCACATTCGGATAAGCTAAGAGACACTAATTTGCATGTGGTAGAGATTACTTCACTAACCGTTTACCTTTTCTATGCAGCCAAACAATGTCGACATCTCGATACTGTCACACCAAAGCAAACCACAAGGTAGTAGTGAATCTATGGCGGAGCCAAACTCAAGGAAATTACTTCTGACATCTATGTCTGAGCTAGAGGTGACTTACAATCCTCATAGTGGAGTTAAAACAAAATTGGGGTCTAATTTTCACAAACGACCACCACCAACAATGTCTATCTTTGACGAAAGAAAGGTTAATTATCTTGACACTTCACAATAATTTCATCTTGGATGCTTGGGCTAAATTTCATGCTAACCTCCAATCTTACTGCTAACCATGCTCCTTTTATTGCGTATGAGGTCCAAGTGATTCTCGAAGAGATGGATGGAAAAGGGTGTAGATATTTCCCCTTTGAAGAACCTATTGAAATCATTTTTTGAGCTTGCCACTTTGTATGATCAGGCATGGACGACTCTTTCCGATAAGGTCGTGGAAGTTAAATAAAGTCATTTTTAAAAAAACCAAGGAAAATATTGATCTTGTCTTGACTGAGAAACAAGAGAAGGTCGAGGAACTATATTTCACCAGTCAATCTCTCAAAGAGGCCAAGGGGAAGGTGAAGCAGTTATGAGCTCTCCGAGATGCTGCCAAGAAAAGAGGTTGAAGAGATTGAATCTAGAGTCTCGTCTACTGAAGAGGAGTATTGTAGATGTTTTAATGCTTCCTTGGTGACTGCTGTTGATTTGGCCGACATGGAGAAGAAGAAGAAACACTTAGAGGCTACCCTTCAAGACTTGGTCAATTACAAGTTGTGCTTAGATTAGCCTATATAGAGTATTTTATGTGCCTCTCTTTTTCATGCATTAACTAGCGGTTATTCTTAGAAATGAAAACTCTATCTGTTTTACTTTATATCACACGTTTTCATTGATGTCTCTTTTTTTTCTTTGAGGTTCAATATCAATAGTTTTTTTTTTACTTAGAATGATGTATTGACGTCCACATAATAGAAATTGACTTTTTTTAAACATCGTTGCAGTTTATGTCTTGAAGTTCTCTATATTTGGAGGTACACCCTCCTTTTTCTTTGAGGATAATATTGTTCATCACCTTTGCACCTTTTGTGGTAGGAAATATATAATCAATGTGAGAACATCAAAAATATGAGCCATTTGATAGTGAGAATATAAAAAATATGAGCCATTTGATTTCTCAAAATCAAACTGTAAAATCTATGACATATCCAAAATTCATAATCAGACACCTTCGGAATCGCCCCAGATAATATTTTGAAACCAACTTTAGATTCTATCACATTGAAAATTTTAGATTTGCACAGTCTCACCAAAAAAATCATATCTTGGAGTAAAAACGTCAAAATCAGGAACCGTTTGATTTCATAAAAAATAGGCGTTCAAATCTAAAAAATATCCAAAATTTAAAACTTAATGCTTTAAGGATAGTTTCAGATAATATTTCTAAATCAACATTAAATTCTAGCATGCTGCGATTTTAGATTTGCGTGCCTTCACCAAAACTTTTGTATCTTGATATAGGAACGTCAAAATCATGAACTTTTTGATTTTTCGAAAACTAAACTTCAAAATATAAAACATATCCAAAATATAAAATTTAATGCCTTAAGGATAGTTTTAGATAATATTTCGAAGTCAACTTTAGATTCTGATATACCGACGGTTCCAAATTAGCACGACTTTGCCAAAACTTTTATGTCTTGGTATGGAAGCCTCGTGATCAAAAGATGATTTGAATTCTAGAAATAGGAATTCATGAGCTTTATTCTCACCAAATATCTTGGGTTCAAGTCTTACTGAATTTGAAACACCGTACCATGTAATCTTTCTTCTTATACTTAAGTTCCCTTTTTTTTATGCCTCTCCTCCTTTCCCCTTTTTAGGGCGGAGAGCAGATTTGAAAGGCCAACAAACTTGAAGGTTTGGAGAATGTGAAAATATAGTGAATTTTCGGACTTCAATACAAACACATGGCAGCCTCCTAAAAGACTATAGTCTTCCCATTGACGTACCAAAATACCATGGAGGCTTGCCCTTTTTAAATCATATGGGATCCAAAGATCAACAGAAGAATCGCCTGATTGAATGGATTAAATTTTATCATACTTCATTCGAACAACGATTGGGGCAATATGTATCTTTTGAACTTATGCGACTGAACATAGAATGAAACTCTAAGCTGCCTACGTACCTCGGTGAAGCGGATCAAGACATATCGTAGTTCAAAATGGGTGAGTTTTGTTTATGTCCTAACGTTTGCCTAGGCCGCCTCTTTTGAGGTTTTCAACCTAGCGGACTTTTTTCGGGCCGTACACAGTTTATACTCTTGCAGGCCAGGAGTAACACGCAGTTATTGCTCTTGCATTAAGGAGCGTTATAACTTTAAGGATAATATTTCTTTAAAAACGTTCCATTGAAAGGGTCGATTTTCATGCCATCTGCATCAACTAGCTTGTAGGCTCCACTTGAAAAATCTTCTTGCACGACATAGGGACCATCCCATTTTGAAGTGAACTTCTCTACAGGTTTATGGGATGTAATAATTAGTCTTCGTATGGCAAGGACTTGATCTCCTACTTGAAAGGATCTTGGGAGAACTCTTTTATTGAAGGCGCGAGACAATCGAGCTTGATAACATTAAAGACTATGTTGAGCTTCCAACCTCTTCTCATCAAGAGCCTCCAACTTTGCTAGTCGAAGTCGAGTATTTTCTTCATCAGTGATCCCTTCTTGAATAGCTAATCGTAATGAAGGTATTTGACGCTCAAGTGGAAAAATGGCGTCAACTTCATAGACAAGTGAGTAAGGGGTCACTTGTGTTGGTGTGCGGTGAGTTGTCCTATATGCCTACGGATCTTCTTCCATACGGTCATGCCAATCTCGTTTGGATTTGGAGACGATATTCTTTAACAAGTTGCATAGAGTCTTGTTGAATGCCTCAGCTAGACCATTGGCGGCAACATTGTACATAGAAGAGTTATGTTGCTTGAATACAAAGAGATCACAAATCTTGTTCATCAACTTGTTATCGAATGGCTTACCATTATCCGTTATTATGTAACAGGAATGCCAAAGCGATAAATGATATTTACTCGGATGAAGTTTGCAATATTCTCCTTCTTTACTTCCTTGAGGGCAACGGCTTTCGCCCATTTTGAGAAGTAATCGATTGCAGCCAAGATATACAAATGTCCGCCTGAATATTTTGGTAGCTGTGCAACAACATCCAATCCCCAAGCGTTAAATATCGATGATGCAAAGGTCGGATGTAGCACTTCAGGAGGCTGATGAATAAAGTTTTCATGGGACTGGCAAGCCTTGCATCTTCGAGCATAGTCCAAGTAATCTTTTAACATTGTCGGCAAATAATATCCCATCCTTTTTATATGGAAGTGGAGCTTTGGTTAGATTGATATGATCCACGTAACCCATAATGTGCTTCTTGCAAAGGTTGGAGTGCTTCATCTTCCCCTAATCATCGCAAGAGTACTCCCTCGAATGATCTTCTGTATAGAGTATCTTTGTAGTAAAGGAATCTAGGCGCACGACGACGAATTTTAGTCCTTCTCCTCGGATTTACTGTAAGTATCCCGTTGCGCAAGTAATCGATAATGGGTTGTTTCCATTCTTCCTTATCAGCTTCAGAAATAACGACAAGATGCTCGAGTTAATTTTCATCACTTTCACCCTCCTTTGGCGGCGGTACTACCCATTTTTGGTAGATAGTAACTTGCACTTGATTAGGCAGGGTTAATGATGAAGCTAGGGCAGCTAAGAAATCATGCTTGTTATTTTCTTTCCTAGGCACATGTTGAATAGTCACGTCACCGACCCACCCCATTAATCTTTTAGCATAATCATGTATGGGCGTAGTTCAGGTATCTTGACCTCGTAACTTCCTAAAAGCTGGTTGATCTCTAACTGAGAGTCATAAAAGACTTGTAATTACAACTTCTTCATTTAGACAACCATTTCAAGCCCAAGTATTAATACTTGATACTCAGCAACGTTGTTGGAGCTGAGTTGCGTCAACGTAAAAGAATAGAGAAGAACCTCACCTTGGGAAATGACAAATTCTACGCCAGCGCCAGCGCCAGCTCCTCCATGATGTGTAGCACCATCAAAGTACATATTCCATGGAGGTTTAACTTCAGTGACCATTGCGCCCTCATCAGGAAGTTCGTCAGTTAGCTCCCAATCATCAGGTATATGGTGTTCAGCCGAGAAGTTTGCTAATGTTTGTCCCTTTATATCCTTTTGAGGGATGCACACAGTTTCAAATTATTGAAACTAGAGGTACCACCTTGCTAGTCGATCACTAAGGACAGGTTTTGACATCACAAACTTGATGGGATTTACTCTAGAAACAAGATGAATGACATGAGCTTGAAAGTGGTGCTTCAACTTTTGGATTGAGAAGACTAGCGCCAAACATAACTTTATGATTGGCGAATAATTCAGATCATTTGGTGTCATCATCCTACTCAAGTAGTAAAAGGAGTTTTTTTTTTCCTTCACCATTTTGCCAACAACGCTCCAACAGACCTTTCTTGTGCCGAAATATATAGTCCCACTTGAAAGGAACGCCTTTATTCATGAGGCGACTGAATGGTTGGCACCTCCCAGCCAGGTTTGAGATGAATCTCCTAAGGTATGGTAGCTTTCCTTGCAGAATTTCAAATTCATGAATATCCCGAGGCTTATGCATTTTCAAAATTACATCTACTTTGACTTGATCAATTTAAATCCCTCGATACCGGACAATGAAACCAAGGAACTTTCCAGAAGTAACTCTGAAGACACATTTCAGTGGATTCATCCTAAGTTGGTACCTCCGGAGCAACTCAAACACCATTCTCAAGTCTTTCAAGTGGTCGCTCCTCTTTCTTGACTTTACCACCCAATCGTCAACGTATCATTCGACATTCTTGTGGAGAATATCATCAAAAATATTCTGCATAGATCTTTGGTAAGTAGCACCAGCGTTCTTCAAGCCAAAATAAATTACCTTGTAGCAATAGATGCCCTTGGGGGGTGCGGAATGCAATAATATCTTCATCTTTTGGTTCCATGCGAATTTGGTTATAGCCTAATGAACCATCCATAAATGACATTGCCTCGTACCCTGTAGTAGCATCAATCATCATCTCTGGAATATGAAGCAATAATTCATCTTTGGGACACACATTGTTGAGATCCCTGAAGTCAACGCACACTCGAATCTGGCCATTCTTCTTACTTACAAGGACAATAATTGAAACCCATGTTGGGTATTTAACTTCATGAAAAAATCTAGCTTCGATGAGTTTTTAACATCGGTTTCAATCATGGGAACCAAGCCTGGCTTAAAGCGCCTTTGATCTTGTTTAACAGGACAAGCACCATTCTTGATTGCATGGTGATGGACAACTACTTTGGGGTCCATGCCAGAAATCTCTTTATAAATCCAAGCAAAGACATTCCTATACTCCTTGAGTAACTCAATGTAAGTGCTTTCTTCATCGGCTGCTAGTAAAGCACTTAGATAAGTGAGCCTTAGTTCTTAATTAGTGTCAAGGTTTACTTCTTTCAAAGCGTCAACTGTTGTCTTTACCTCTTCTTCAAGTGCAGGCGGAGCATCTTTAGCATATTCATCTTCTTGAGGGTCCATCGTTGAAGGATATGTGATAACATGGTGAAACATCCTCCAATTTTATGTCATCTTCCATTAGAGATGAAACACTATGCTCGCCTTGTGCAGTAACATGATATGAAGAACCCACATTTTCTTCATCTTAATCATGTTCCAAAGTGTAGACCACAGTATATGGCTTTACTTTTAGTACTTCTTTACATAAAACTACAAGTTTTGTTTGTCGTCTCATTCTAGAAATAACCAAAATTTGGAAATCCTTAGAGATCTTCAGGATTTTGGGTGCAGCGGGTGTTCTTATGCTTTGATAATTTCTCTAGAACCTATTCCTCTTCTTTAATGGATGCAATCTCTCAAATACGGAAGTCCTAACAGTTGATTTTCCAAGTCAATTAAAGACAGAAGGCCTATTGGAAGTGGCGGGTTCATCTTCCTTAGAGATACGATTATCGCTCAACCCTTTTATAGAGATGCGGACAGGTGATGATTTCTTGTATCCCAAACCTTCACCTGGTTTCCTTGTAGCATCTTCTAACGAGATCTTCCCTGTTTTTGATGGCTCATTGGGATTATATCCAGCTTTTGCAAATAGCCTATAAGAATTAGGATCAAAGCCTCATTTGTACTCTTTGTAGGGAGTGCCACATTTTGCTAAAGATTTTGGGCCACAAACCCTACATCGTTGAGTGCAACTTTACTTCCTCAATTCGTTTGATCAGAAGAGTTAAGCCCCTTAAAGTATTGGTTAGGAGATTAAATGATTCTCACTCTTCTTTCTTTTTTTTAGCGACATAATGGAGCGCAAGAGTTACTTTCTTTTCATAAGACATAATGTTACCTCTACAAGATTTATTCGAGTTAGGGTGTACCTCCTCAGCAAATCTTTGGCTTTCTCAACATTCACCTCAACTCTTTTAGTTGTGAACTCATCATTCTTGCTCTTCATGACATCAACAACTTTTAGTTCTTTCACAACATGGTTGCTCAAGTAGAACTTTGCATCACCGAAGTGCGACTCAGCCTAAGTGAATGGCTTGTCATCAGAAGTTATCTTCTTCTCGACCCCATCCTTGTAGTACTTCAAATATTGACGGTAGGTAGATGGAACAACTTTATTCTCAAGTATCCAAGGCCTTCCAAGCAAGACGTTATATGAAGTCTTTGCATTGATTACATACAACCATGCATTTGATTGCATATATCCAATGGTGATCTCCAATTTTATTGCTCCTATCGCTCTTTGCCCCCTTGGTTGAATCCTTGAATCATGAAGTGGCTTTTTGAGAGTTCATCCATGGGAATGACAAGTTCTTTCATGATGTGAATTGGCAAGATGTTTACTAAGGACCCTCAATTAATCAAAATTCGATATACCCTTTCATCGAGCATATAGCCAACCATGTATAATGGACGGTTATGAGGTTTGTCACCTAGTAGAAGGTCATCATGTGTGAATGTGACCTTTTTCTCGCAAAAATTAACTTCTCAAGGAATAGACCAAATAGGCTTTTCCAAAGATGGTACTAACGGTGAGTCATTACTCGTTTATTCTCCTTTATCAACATTGCAACAAGAGGCCTCGATACCATTATGGGAAATCTTTATGCGAAACCAACTTGGTAGGAACTCCTCCAATGTCACTGGAGGCGTGGCTTTTAAGGCTGGTTCACCTCCTCTTTTGCTTTTCTCAAATGCTTAACTGGATTCTATTTTCTCGGTCTTTTTACCATTGTTTTCCTTGCTGGTTGTTCTATTGATTCTTTTTGTGGGCTTCTTTTGTGGAACCTACGACGAGTCACCAAGGTCCAACCTTCATTATCTGACTGATCGTCTTTGTATTTATTATTCTCTAGTAGTTCTTCATCTTTACTTTCTTTGAAACTACATAGGGAATTGGTTTGCGCTTACCTTCTCATCTTCAAGCACGATCTTCTTTTCATGAGCCAAGTCCATAATTATTTCCTTGAAGACAAAGAACTTCTCCAGATGGTGGCTAACCAGTCGATAGTATTTGCAGTAATTTGGGTCATTTATTTTTCCAGCTTCATTTAAAGTTCATCTTATGAAGTTTTTCAAAAATTGTAGTTCTTCAAAAATGTGCCACTTCATCTTATGAAGTTCTTCAAAAATTGCAGGCACATCAAAATTTATAAATGGGTACTCATTCTCTTGAATTTCTTTCAGAGTCAACTTTTCACCTGTCTTATCTTGAAAGGAAGAGGATTTCATAATGTGCTTCTTGCTCACTTTCGTTGTGAACTTCATAGGTGATGTGTTGACATTCATCGCTTCCTTTTTTTGTTTCGGGTACGAATTTGCTCCATTTCCTGAATTCTTGCTTGTCGTTCCCTTTGCGAGGCTCATAGATGGGCAGCCTTTCATTTCCAGCGGAGGCCATGCTCAATTCAATGTCATGGGCACGAGTTATAAGGTTTTCAAATGTGTTAGGCCTGATACCTTGCAAGATGTAGCACAGTCCCTAATGCCTGCCTTGGATGCACATCTCTATGCCAGAAGCTTGTCTTTGTAGTTGAGGCTTGAATTCCTCGAATGATTGATAAATTCAATAACTAGTTCACCCTTTCGTTGATGAGTATTTGTAAAATCCACTGTGCTTACAGTGCGTCTTGTGCTAGAAAAGCGATTGAGGGACTCTTGCTCTAGTTGATCCCAGATATCAATAGATTCGGCCTCGAGGTCTGTATATCAATCAAAAGCATTTCCTTTTAGCGAGCGGAAAAATTGCTTGACGAGGTAATCTACATAAGTCCCAGCATTGCTGCATGTGTCTACGAAGTGCACCACATGTTGATTTGGATTGCCTTTTCCATCAAACTGTGGACTTTGGAGGTTGATAGCCAACAAGCATCTTCAACATATCTATCCTTATGGTGTACGACTTTGCGTATGTAAGGGAGGACTTGGAAGAAACTTCATATTTATTTTTGATAGTCCTTTCAATGAACTCCTTTAGTTAATCGATTGGAATCATCCTTTCAGATGAGATAGGGATAGCCTTAGTGGGTGATACTTGTCTTGGGGGAGGATCATTCCCAAGAACTTATGGGAGCTTGCCAGGTACATGACCGGACTCTTCTTCCATCAAGATTCCCACTCTATCAGCCAACTTGTCAATTCTAGCATCATGAATGCACTTGGTCAAGCCAGCAATTGGTTCTGTCAAGTTTGCCAATTGCTCTTCCATAGATGAAGTGTTTGTCACCATTTCTTGCATGATTGTTGTGGACGACGGAGAATAGTATGGATTGTCACATATATTGATCCTTGATTGGCTCACACTATGCGGTGTAGGTGGGGAGGACCCATTACTTGAAGTGTCATCATCTTCCTTCATAGCAGAGTTCTTGGATCTGGAGAGGTTAAGTAGAGCTAGAGTCTTCTTAATATTTTTAGCAACATCTTTTCCTCCTTTGGGTGTGTTCGTATAGGATCTTTCTCCTTTTGAGGATGAAGACCCGAAAATGGGGGTTGATACGGATTGCACTTAGAGTGTTTGTTGTCCTAGAGTACTTGTTGTCCTAGAGAGCTTTATTTGCTTCTTGTAACTGGTCCAAAGCTTCCAAAGGTAATATCAAAGATGCTTTCCACATCAGCGTAGAGCCTGAAATTAGCTGCCTTGATGGAGGTTGATCTGTAGTTGGTTTTCTTTTAAGCCATTTCGATGTTCTTGAACTTTGGTGATTGAAAAGTTGAGATGAGAGGTAGAAATTGTCTGACCTGGCATGTCAGAATTTGTAGACAATAAATTTGCATCAAGAAAATAATAGAGACGGAAAAATACTGCAACAATCATAGTATTTGATTTCAAATACTTTGAGTGTTAAAATCTTCATGATTCGTCTGATTCTTCTTTCCAATAGTAAATAAATTCAAGGGCCTTTGAGCTTGATATTAAAACTATATTTGTTTTCACGAATGATGATCTTGAATTCAAATAAAACGAACTTTGATTTGAACTCGTACTCCTTGAACTTGATTGGTTGAAGCTTGAAACTTGTGGAGGAATTTGCAGTGTTTGATCCACGAGCTCTGTCTTGCTTCTTGTTATAACTTCTAGTATCTCTTTCAAAGTTATGACAATCCCTATTTATAGTTGTGGGAGGAAAGATTTGTGATGAGAACAAACTCTTTTCAACCAATTAGATTGAAGCGTGACAAGGCCACATTTGATTGGCCACAACATGCTACTTGCATATGTATCGCGGTTTCATTAGCTTTTTAATTTGACTTGGCATGCCTTGTCATTTTGACATGCGGCATGATCCTATTGGCTCTTCCGTTTGACTTGGTGTGCCACGTCATTTGACATGTGGCACCAAGTTGGGCTTCTAGAAATATAAAGTCTTGGACTTAATGAAGTGGGCTCATCACTTTTAGCCCAATTACATGGGCTAGCCCAATGAATTTGTGCTTATTTATTTGACCCATATGTATTAGACTCATATAATTAATTCAATTATATTAGTCCATAATATATATTTGAAATAGTATATTTAAACTATAGTCCAAATTATGTTAGTGAATTTAAACCCAATAAATTTTGCATGCCTACAATAGTCTTTAAGGTAAATGAGACGGATGGTTTTTTTTTGCTCATTTACTTGTTAAATTGGCAATAAAAATGGTTGTTGACAGTGTCTTTCATTCATACTCGTAGGCAAAACTTAATCAAAAGATAGAATCTATGATTACTGGTGTTGTATTAATCATTTCACTTGTTGTAGGAATTTAACCACCTCATCTAATTTTCATTATAAGTGTGTTGTAAATTTAAGTTCCTGCATTTGTTAATATCTTTTGTTGAGCTTGACAATTTAGGAGTCTTGCATCTTAGTTAGAAGTCTTGCTTCTCCACTTGTCTCATTATAATAATTTTTTTATATTTAATAAAGTAGTCTTTTTCAAACAATAACAACCCTAGTCATGACAGAATAATCAAAACAGATGAAATGAATATATACCAGAGAAATATTGTTTATAAATATTAGATGAGCTACGCTTCATTACACATTTGTACCGCATCAAATTAAAATAAGTAAAAAATAATCACATGTATCTAATTAAACTTTGATTAATTATTTTTGTAGATTTATATAATACCCAATTTTCTTGATCTCGATAAATATGTTACTATACGACGATCCATATTAATCATTTACAAAGAAATTATACTTTTCTTGTCATTTATAATTATTTACTCAAATTTTTATTAGAATAATATTAATATTATTACAAAATAGTGTACTACATGATTCAGCATACACGTGTGTTGCACGTGTCAAGAAACTAGTGTATATAAATATATACTTATTGAGCACATCGCGTTGTGATCATGCCCAATTCTAGTCCTAAAAAGAATAAGTGGTCGCTGCAAATATAATCTGGTTTAAAAGTCCGGAGTCGAATCTCACATAGAACTAATTAGCTACAATTGTTTGCTATCTCTAAGAAAAGTTTGAGCACTTTTCTAAATTATAAAGATTGAGATTTATATTTATAACTAATTAACTAGCAGATACTAGAAAGCAGTAAAATAATCAACTAACAAGGATAAAGTTGGAGACAAGATTATGGAGGTCTAGATTTATGATTTCATCAATTGTCGGAATTTTTTCTGCTACATCTCCTATAATTTTTTCAAAGTATTTTCTACTGATCGTGAGCACATCATGCATCGTAATTCTCTCCCGAACAACTACAAGAATTTACTAGACATATTCCTCAAATTACGTAGCTTCCATTATCTTACCGCTCACTATGATCACGTCAAGGCTCTGTCGTATTGATTCCTCACATATGTTAGGAGTGACGTTGTTCAACAACTACCTAAATATGTAATATTTCCCAAGAAATACATAATAAATAGGCATTTTCAATCGATGACCATTCAATTAATTAAAATAAGTACGTAGTTAAACAAGTAGAGAAATTCAATGGCTCAATTGTATAAAAATATAACTGTAATGACCCGATTGGTCGTTTTGAGCATTTACACTTCGCTCAGTTATTTGGGGGCATGAGTAGCTCCATATGATGTAATATGAATTATTTGAATCATCGGTATTGGTTTTCAGGTTATTCGGAATTGATTTAAAAGAATGATTCTCAGCTAGAAGCTTTAAATTTGAAAGAGTTGACAAAGTTTGACTTTTTGTGAATTTGAACCCGGAACTGAGTTGATTGTTCCATTAGCTCTGTTGGATGATTTCAGACTTAGGAGCGCATTCGGATTGTGATTTGGAGGTCCGTGGTTGAATTTGGCTCGAAATGGCGAAAGTTGAAATTTTGAAAAGATTGACCGGGAGTGAACATTTTCATATCGAGGTCGGGTTTCGATTCTGGAAGTTGGAGCAGGTCCGTAATGTCGAATGTGTCTTATGTGTAAAATTTAAAGTCAATCGGACGTGATTTGATAGGTTTCGGCATCGGTTGTGGAAGTTGACATTTCAAAGTTTATTGAATTCGAATTGAGGTGTGATTCATCGTTCCGATATTATTTTGAGTGTTTTGAGGCCTTGAGTATGTCTTTGTTATGTTATGGGACTTATTGGTATGTTTGGACGGGGTCCCGAGGGCTCGGGCCTGTTTCAGATTGATTTCGAATCATTTTTCTTCATTTTGGTACCACTGTGTTCTGCTGTTTTCTGGTGTCTCGGTTCTTCATCGCGTTCGTGTGGCACGTGTCGTGAATGCGTAATGTATTTGGATGGCAGTAGCATTTCTTCATCGCATTCACGAGTAATGGTCCGCGTTCGCGTAGTGTTGGGGCAAGTCTTCTTCGCGTTCGCGTATGATGGATCACAGACGCATATGGTTGAGCTGGGAGCTAGAGCCGGAGGCCTTCTTCATCGTGTTCGCGTAGTTGGAGCCACGTTCGTGAAGGTCTCAACCAGCTGTGAGTCGCGTTCGTGAGGGTTTTACCACGAACGCGAAGTGTATTATGGTGGGAGATTATTTTGTTCATCGCGAACGCGATGGTGTTGACGCGTTCGCGAAAGAGGATGCCTGGGCAGAAGTATAACGTACTCTATTTCGAGTTTTACATTTTGGGAGCTATGGAGCTCTGATTGAGGCGATGCTTGAAGCAATTTCACAATATGAATTGGGGTTAGTGTTCTCTACTCGATTTTGGTTATATTTCATGAATCTATCTTCGTTTTTTGTAATGAGATTGTGAATTTTAAAGAGAAAATTGGGGGTTTTGGCCTAAAGTTTCATAATATGAAATTTTGAGTTTTGAACATCGAATTTGAGTGAAAGTAGTATGGTTGGACTCGTAATTGAATCGGTTGTTGATTTTGTAAATTTTGTCGGGTTCCGAGGTGAGGGCTCGGGTTAGGTTTTTGGCCGGTTTTGTGCCTTTTGATTCAAGATTTGATCTTTTTCGATCGGGATTGGTTCCTTTGGTATTGCTTGATGTATTTGAGTTATTTTTGGTTAGTTTTCGGGATGGCATTTTGGAGCATCGCTTAGCTTGCTCAGTGTTGGAATTGGCTTGTTTGAGGTAAGTAACTCTTCTAATCTTAGTGCTGTTGGTTTGCTCGACATTGGTATTGGCTTGTTTGAGGTGACGCACATGCTAGATGACGGGCGTGTGGGCGTGCACCATGTGAATTGGGACTCTGTTGTTTCCATGGCACTGAATAGTGGCCCTATTTTGTTGATATCCGTGTTTTCACCATGTGATAAAGTAATTGAGCTGTCAATCATGCTAGATATCATGTTTAGGCTTTATGCCGATATTGTTTGGACCCATAGTGGTCGTTTCTTACTGTCATCTCACTGATTTCATTGATATTTCGTACTCAGTCATATTCATGCATTCATATCATATCTCAGTCTTAGTTATTTATCGATACATCATATCAGTGTTGTCGGGACACTGTGAGCCCGTGAGTGAGACTGGAGAGATTGATGACTAAGTGAGGCCGAGGGCCTTATTGTGAGATATTATACTATAGCACGTGAGTTGTCTATGCGGATTCTTATATTATACTATAGCACGTGAGTTGTCCGTGCAGCACGTGAGTTGTCCGTGCGGATCCAGATATTGATATTATACCACGTGAGTTGTCCGTGCAGCACGTGAGTTATCTGTGCGGATGTAGAGCCCCTTCGGAGTCTGCACACCCCTAGTGAGCGCAGTCAACTATATATATGTTAATCGGGCTGCACGCCGCAGAGGGTATTGTACAACGCTGAGTGATTGAGTGTGCGGAGCATTGAGCATAGTGAGAGAGGATGCGAGATAGTGAGATTGAGTACTCTGAGAGTGTGAGTACATGATTCATCTCTGAGATACACAGCACTGGCATGCATACATGACATACAGGCATAGAGATACATTTTTCCTCATGCTATACAGTATCACGTTATTCATGACTTTTTACACACATTGATATGTGGGCATAGAGAGGTATTTCACACTTCCTATCTGGAAAGAAAATGAAATATTTTATTTATTGTGGTAAGGATATTTGAAAAAATTACAGTTTTCAAACTTACTCGTATTTTTGGCATTTTCGGTAAAAGATTTGGGTTTCACTAAGATACTTTAAAAGCATAACTATTTTCTAGAACTGTGAACGAACTCATCATTTTATTTTCGAGATACCTCTTTTATTACTTGTACTATGCTATTATGTTGAGTTATGGAATATTGGTGTTGGATCCGATCTTTCTGTTAGCTCATCACTGCTTTCAAACTAACGTTAGGTTTGTTACTTATTGAGTACATGGGGTCGATTGTACTCATACTACACTTCTGCACCTTACGTGCAGATGTTGGCTGCTGATATTGCTGTGTTCGATGGGAGCAGGATTGAAGATATACCTGCGTCCCGGTTGTAGCTGCCTCTTGTTCGTGGTAGCTTTAGATCTGTAAAACTTTGTTTATGTACTTTTCAAACAGACGATGTATTTATTTCATTTCCATTTTGTAATCTCTATTCTTAGAAGTTCATGATTTATACTACCAGTTCTTGGGGATTGTATTAGATTCAGATAATTTCTTTACTTATTTGCTTTATTAATTATTATTAGAATTGGTTAGTGGTTAACTGGCTTACCCAGCGGGTTGGGTTAGGTGCCATCACGACTAGTTAGATTTTGGGTCGTGACAGGTGGTATCAGAGCTCTAGCTTCTTAGGTTCTACAAGTCATGAGCAAGTGTCTAGTAGAATCTTGCAGATCGGTATGATGACGTCCATACCTATCTTCGAGAGACTACAGGAAATTTAGGGTATACTTCCCATCTTTCATTCCTTATCGTGCGGCATTGATTCAGCTTGAAGCGTAATTCTTTGAATTCTTTCCACGCATTCGTATGCGCATGTGAGCGCTCGGTATCGGCTGTGCATTGTCATCTTGTGATTCTATGAACGGGGTGCGAGATGTGATTTCTATGTATTGATGATGGGCCAGTCTGGAGGACTGGAGGCCAAGTTTTGACTGTAGCTCGAGCACGGAGATGTTGATTGTGTGAGCACGTGCTTTTGGACTTATACGTCTGGTAGTGTTCCTATGAATGGAATTTGTGCCTCGATGAGCGGTAGAATGACTACGTTGTGAGTATGATGTGAGTGCGAGATGCGTTCAGATTGTTCGAATGTGACGAGAAGAGTTTACTTGAGATGTAGCAAGGACTATGGAGTGTTTGATTTCTGTCTTGATTTGGTGTATGGTCTCGAGTTATGGGTGCGTTGAGGGATCTCTCATGTTGTTTAATTGTGGAGTAGATTCTTATGTCTTGTTGATGAGTTCAGAATCAAGAAGGTAAAGTGATTGTGTAGTAGTAGTGAGTGTGGAAGGGTATAGAGAGATGTTGGTTTGAGGCAGAGCAGGCGGGTTATCTCCTGCGAGGTGTCTTGAGGTTGTGTGGTCCTTATGATGTTTTGTAGAGAGTTCTTTTTTACCAGTGAATGATATATGTTGCAATTTGCGTTTGGGTCGCTTGTGGAAGTTGGCTTTACTATTACAAGGGTGAATGCGAGATTTGCAAACGATTTGAGGTATTATATGGTTTATGTTACATGGGCTTATGAAGGATTTAGTTGAATTTCAGTGCGGGATTCTGGCAGTAATAGAGTATGAGTATCGTGATGCTATCGGCTGTTTTGTTCTATGGCTTTGAGCCAAGTGGGGGAGTCTGCTATCGACGAGTTATTTGCACGGTTATGTGTCGTATTGGTTTCGGTTCGAGGTATACTGGTGAATCAGCTATGACTTGCAGAGGTCGAGAGCGAGGATGACTCGGGTAAAGGAATTTCTGGATACAGGTTGTATTACGCTCTATAGGTATATGGGAATCATAAAATAATTGAGTGGTTATTCACGAAGGATGTAGGGTACATGGAGTAGGAATTTGCTCGATTGCTTAGGAGTGTGGACTACTCCCTTAGGTGTTGGTGTACTAATAGGGCACAGGTCGTTTGGTCGGTTCAATTGAGAATTGAGTAGAGTGGATGACTCTTGAGAATGGTTCTAATGGATTCAAGAATTATATGTAAAAATTGAGAATTTCGGATTGGTATATGGCTAGGATATGATATTTGCATGGGATGGTGTCGATACTTGTGGCATTTTTGTATCATTGTGGATTATGCATTTCAGTATCAAGAAGGTGAAGGAAAAAATTTTAGGTTCACATAAAGTCTATTTAGAATGGGTATCTCAGTTGTGGTGCTTTGGGGTGCTTAAGAAGGAAGTCAGCGACTTATGGGCCTTAGGGCTTGGTGGATTTATACTAGGGCCTCTTGTGTGGTGAATTTTGGTTAAGGATCGTGGTGCTCCAGCAAGGAGAAGTATCAATTTGAAGGCAATTTGGAAGTGACTTGGAGAAATAGGACAGCGTGGTAGTAGGTTGAGTTAGCACAATAATAGGTATGATCGATTCTTTGGATACTTATGACGTGGCTAGTCTCTACAGGTGTTTCGTGGCAATGCTCTAGGGTCTTGGCAACCTGCGTGGCTGAGTTGAGTTAGAGATATTCGGTTCAGATAGCTTGGTTATGTACAAATGGGTTTCAAAGAGTTCTCAATGGTTTTTACCAAGGTTCGAGGGGTATATTTCCTGCTGGCGTGAGGAGCATATGGTGTATAGTGAATTTCTCCTGGATGAAATCAAATGGAAGGTCCTTGGACTCAGAGCGGACTATGAAGTTCTCGTATTTTTCATATGATGGCATGGTATGTGCAGTGTGTTGTGTGGGATTGAGATTTACGTGAGCGGGATCACAGTTCTGTTTGGAAGCATGTACGATTTTAGATGACTAGGTAAATGATATTACTATTTGGTATGGCTTGATGAGAGTATACATTTCAGAAGGGGCAATGTGTTTTCATTTATGGATAGTTCACTGGTATTGCGACACTCTCCTGGTTGATCGACTACTGATATTCAAATTTTTCTATGTGGCACGAAAGAATTTTAGAAGTATTCCTCGTGGGATGATCGTATATGAGAGATGTGTTAGACATTCGGGGGGTGGAGATGGAATCAGATATGGTGATTCGTGTATTTTATGGATTGGAGGCTGGGAGTTCTTAGGAGCAGATTGTTTCATGGTTGCGGACTGTGAAGTTGAGGCCGAAACTAGCCAGATGATAGTATGTGTTATGATTCAGTCATTGTGGACTTTCGAAGGGTTATTTATCTATCTGTGGGTAACTAGAGCTGATTTGGGAGTTCATTGGTAGGCCCAATTAGGATGTGTATTCTATACCGAGCCGGATTGGTTGGCTCCATATCGCTATTGTTGAGGGATGTGCCATTCGGTTGTTGTTGAGATTATTCGTGTTCTAAGATGATCTGTGAGTTACTCTTCTATGTTACGGGGAGTTGTGATCAGTTGGTTATAAGCATACTTGGTGCGGTTCTATTTGGGTATTGCATGGTTGATGGCGTATGGGGTATGTTCTTTCGAGTTTTGTGTGGCATTGTGTCATCTTCTTCTCCGTGGTTATGGTAATGCACTTTGAGTACTTGATGTCGGATTGCGCGTGGTTATTGATTTTGAGCATAGTGATGGCGTATGAGGTATGTTCTTTCGGGTTTTGTGTGGTATTGTGTCATATGCTACTCCGTGGTTATGGTAATGCACTTTGAGTACTTGATGTCGGATTGCGCGTGGTTATTGATTGTGAGCATGGTGGCTTAGGAATTTCATATGGATCAATGTTTGGATAGGGTCACGCATTGCGGCAGGGTTATATTGAGATATGAACCTTGGTGTTAGATTCGTGTGTTATGGTTCTACGATGTGTGATGGGTTCTTATCATTGCGATGGGGTGGTACCCGTCGAGCTTGCAGGACGGTTCTCTTGTTTGAGTCATTTTCGTGATTGAGTACATCTGGAATGTTGCTTATTGGTGCACGAATTGCACGAGTTGTGGCTTTAGATAGTATTGGTGTGGCATGTTAGTAGATTAGCTGGTATTTGATGAGATGAGGTCATTGAACCTAGAATGGATACTATTGGAATTGATGTCAGCATGGTTGGAAAGATAATATCGAAAGTCGGCTTAGAAATTTGCTATAGTTCTTGTCAAAGGAGATGGAGTACCATGACTTGTTGATCTGATGAAGGGTTATGAGTTCTGCATGTTTCTTTCATCATTGGCAGTGTACGAAGATTTAGAACGAGGCTTTGTTTGATATGAGGTTATTACCGGTATTGGGTTAATTTGAGCAGCTACTGTGATTAGAAATCTTTGTTTCGAGCGTTTGAGCTATGTGGTATTTGAGTTTTGAATATTTGAGTTATGGTTATGGCTTTTGGTATAGATTTTTTAGACTTATACAGTGTGTAGGTTGTGGGATTCAGATCTTATAAGAAATTCCGGATGTTGGAAATTGGATTCGAAGGCTTGTGGGATAGGTTGAATTAAGAAATTTCAGTTATGTTGTGTTATCGGACCAGTATGGGATAGGGTGACGTGGGATCACCCCCCGGATATGTGCATGGTAAGGTTATATGGCAGTTTGATGGCTTTGAGAACAACTTTGGACACGTTCGAGGACGAACGTATGTTTAAGTGGGGGAGGATGTAACGGCCCGATCAGTCGTTTTGAGCATTTACACTTCGCTCGGTTGTTTGAGGGCATGGATAGCTCCGTATGATGTAATATGACTTATGTGAATCGTCGATTTTGGTTTTCAAGTTATTCGGAATTGATTTGAAAGAATGATTCTCAGCTAGAAGCTTTAAATTTGAAAGAGCTGACCAAGTTTGACTTTTTGTGAATTTGAACCCGGAACGGAGTTTTGATTTTTCCATCAGCTCCATCGGGTGATTTTGGACTTATGAGCGCGTCCAGATTGTGATTTGGAGGTCCATGGTTGAATTTGGCTCGAAATGGCGAAAGTTGAAATTTTGAAAAGTTTGACTAGGAGTGGACTTTTTGATATCGGGGTAGGGTTCCGATTCCGAAAGTTGGACCAGGTCCGTAATGTCGAATGTGTCTTGTGTGCAAAATTTGAGGTCAATCGGACGTGATTTGACAGGTTTCGGCATCGGTTATGGAAGTTGAAGTTTCAAAGTTCATTCAATTCGAATTGAGGTGTGATTCGTTGTTCCGATATTGTTTTGTGTGTTTTGAGGTCTCGAGTAGGTCCGTGTTATGTTATGGGACTTGTTGGTATTTTGGATAGGGTCCCAAGGGGCTCGGGCGTGTTTCGGATTGATTTTGGATCATTTTTCTTCATTTTGGTACTGTTGTGTTCTGCTATTTTCTAGTGTCTCAGTTCTTCATCGCGTTCGCGTGGAAAATGTCGCATTTCTTCATCGCGTTCGCGAGTAATGGTCCGCATAGTCTACTTGGATGGCAGTAGCATTTCTTCATCACGTTCGCGAGTAATGGTCCGCGTTCGCGTAGTGTTGGGGCAAGTCTTCTTCGCGTTCACATATGATGGATCGTGGACGCGTAGGGTTGAGCTGGGAGCTGGAGGCCTTCTTCATCCCGTTCATGTACTTAGAGCCGCGTTCGCGAACGTCTAAGCCAACGGTGAGTCACGTTCGCAAGGGTTTTACCACTAACGCGAAGTGTATTATGGTGGCAGATTCTTTTGTTCATCGCGAACGCAATGGTGTTGACGTGTTCGCGTAAGAGGATGCCTGGGCAGAAGTATAAAGTACTCTATTTTGAGGGTTTCAGTCATTTTACGTTTTGGGAGCTATGGAGCTCGGATTGAGGCGATTCTTGAAATAATTTTCACCATATGAATTGGGGTTAGTGTTCTCTACAAGATTTTGGTTATATTTCATGAATCTATCTTCGTTTTTGGTAATGGGATTGTGAATTTTAAAGAAGAAATTGGGGGTTTTGGCCTAGAGTTTTGAACATCGAATTGGACTCGAATTTGAGTGAAAGTATGGGTTGCCTATTTTGTAAATTTTATCGGGTTCCGAGGTGCGAGCCCGGGTTGAGTTTTTGGCCGGTTTTGGGCCTTTTGATTCAAGATTTGATCTTTTTCTATCGGGATTGGTTCCTTTAGTGTAACGACCCGACCAGTCGTTTTGAGCTCTAGCACGTCGTTCAGCAGTTTGAGGCCGTGAGCAGCTTCACTTCAGGTATTAAGACTGGTACGCGTGGTCGGAATTGAAATTTCGAAAGTTTAGAGTTGATTTGAAAAGAAAATTCTCATTTCGGAGGCTTTAATTTGGAAGAATTTCATGAATTTGGGTTGAGGTGCAATTCATTATTATCGATGTCCATTTTGGATTCCGAGTCTGGGAATAGCTCCGTATAGTGATTCTGGTATTGGGAGCGCGTCCGGAAGTGGATTTGGAGGTCTGTAGATCATTTTGGGGCCATTTGGCGAAAGTTAGAAATTTGAAGGTTTTTGAGAAGTTTGACCGGAAGTGGACTTTTTGATATCGGGATCGAAATCCGATTCCGGAAGTTGGGTAGGTCCGTAATGTAAAATGTGACTTGTGTGAAAAATTTGAGGTCAATCGGACGTGATTTGATGGGTTTCGGCATCGATTGTAGAAGTTTGAAATTTCAAAGTTCATTAAATTTTTATTGGGGTGAGATTCATAATTTTGATGTTGTTTGATATGATTTGAAGGTTCGATCAAGTTCGTAATGTGTTATGGGACTGGTTGGTATGATTGGTCGGGGTCACGAGGGCCTCATGTGGATTTCGGATTGTTAACGGATTGAAATTTGACTCGGGGGATATGCTGAAGTTGTTGTCATGGTTGTTACTAGTTTCCTTATACGCGATCGCGACAGGAAGTCCGCGATCGCGTAGAGTAGTTTGCGGCGTCTGGTGTTGTGTATCGCGATACAGGTGGATGTACACGATCACAAAGAAGGAACTGATAGACCATGGATTTTTGCCTTATGCGAACACGTTCTTGAGGACGCGAATGCAGTGAAGAACGGGGCCTGGAGCAGTAGGCCTTTGCAAGGGCGGCTAATGGACCGCGAACGTGGAGGGTGGTGATTAGAAGGCTACGAGAACACGGACAGGCAGACGCGAACGCAAAGAGGAAGTAGGAGGCAGTGCGTTTACTTGGCCTTCGCGATCGCGATGATCTTTCCGCGATCGCGAAGAAGGGCAGACCTGGGCAGTGAAGTTGTATATACGGGATTTGGCCATTTTCCTCCACATTTCATTTTGGTTGGGCAAATTTTGGAGCTTTTGAAGAGGAGATTTCATCATTTATTATGAGGTAAGTAATTCCCGCACATTGTTAGTTAAATACATGGTTTATATATGGATTTAGACATGGAAATTTGTAGAAATTGAGGGGTTTTGGTAGGAAACCTAGAAATTGGTATTCTTGGATTTTTATCACGCATTGGGAATGAAATGGAAAATAAATTATATATTTAGGTTCGTGGGGTTATGGGTAAAGTTTATCTTCGAAAATTTTCGGAATCCAGGCACGTGGGCCCGAGGGTGATTTTACCGACTTTTTGAACGAAGTTGGAAATTATTATAAAATGATTAATTATGAGTATTTGAGTATATTTTGATTTGGTTGCTTCATATTTGACTAGTTTTGGAGCGAGGGGCATCCGTTTGAATTGTCGGAGCGGCCTTGGAGCCAGTTATGGAATTTCGGAGGAAGGTAAGTCTCCTTTCTAACCTTGTAAGAGGGAGTTTACCCCATAGGTGAAATAAATCAATATGTGCTCCGTTTTGTCGGGGCTACGTACGCACGAGGTGATGAGAGTCCGTGCGTAACTACTATTATGCCTAAGTTCGGGTAGTCTAGGACCCAAAAGCATGCTTTACTTGTAATATTTGCAGTCTTGTTGTCAATTAAAATGCCTAAATCATATCGAACTTGGTAAATAAACTTTCTAAAAAGCTAAACATTATTTCTTTACTGTTAAAAGAGCAATTGCCATTTCCTTGGAAAACTCCCCCTTGATGAATTCTTGATTGATTATTTGAATGTGTTATATTTTGTGAAACGGGCCGAACGCCTCGGTAGATTAAATAGATGCATCTATGGTTCGCGCCATTCGACCCTCTGGCAGTGCACAGTTTAAATATTTGTTGGACCGGGCCGTACAACCTCGACATGATTTGCGCATGCTTGTATTGCTTGCCTTGAAATTTATAGATAATGATACTGCCTCCTCGGCCCGAGTTAAATTGCTAAATAATGGGAGATAAATTTGGAGATTTCTCAATTATGCAAAAACTACTTACTTACTTCAAAATATTGAGCTTGCAACCGTTCATATAATCCATACTTAATTATATCATTGATACCCCATTTATAACCCATAGTAAGTGTCGAAGTCGACCCCTCGTCACTACTTCTTCAGGGTTAGGCAGGATACTTACTAGGTACGCGTTGATTTGCATACTCATACTACACTTGCTGAAATTTTTGTGCAGGTATACATATGTTTAGCGGCCTTGTGGCTGCAGAGGTGCGATTATGGCGGGAACTTAGGTGAGCTACATTCTATACGATGCACCGCAGCCAGCAGAGTCTCCTTCAGTGAATTGTATTTTCTTTCCTGTCCAAGTTGTATTCCGGACAGTTATTGTATTTTATTTTAAATTTCTAGAAAATGGCTCATGCACTTGTGACACCGGGTTCTAGGATGATTATAGGATGTTCACTATTGGAATTGGAGAACATTGTTATTTATTCTATAAATTCATCTTTTACTAGATAAATTGAAGTAAATTTACGATTTCAAAAGTATTAAAAATGAGGATTTAATCAACTATTTAGTGTTGGCTTGCCTGACAGTGGAGTCCGGCGCCATCACGACCTTTATGGATTTTGGGTCGTGACAACATGGTATTAGAGTACTAGGTTCACTTAGGTCTCACGAGTCATGAGTGAGTCTAGTAGAGTCTTGTGGATCGGTACAAAGACATCTGTACTTATCTTCGAAAGGCTACAGGGCTGTTAGGAGCACTTCCCTTCTTGATTCCTCATCGTGCGATTTGATTTCTTGGAGGCTTATGCTTTCATCTCTTTCTCATTAAATCTTATGTGACGTGAAGCGCTGGTCATAAATCGCGAATTGAGGAAATGTAATGATACTACAGATGTGGTGCGGGATGTTTCTCCCTGCATAGTTGATTGGGCTATTGTCGTCACCTTGTGGAAGGATATTCTGTCATTTCAGCACAATAGTTGTACTTATGAGAGCTTTGAGGCTATGCACAGGTTGCTATGATGCTCATGAGTTGTTATCGCACAATATTGAGGTGAAGGTAGGATGCTTGCCTATGTCTCGGGGTAGTGAATGACTTGAAACGAGGTTTACTCAGCGCATGATTCAGAGATTCGGTATTCTATTTCCGGTGTAGGAAAGGCAATCGGACTATAAATGTTCAAGTTTGGGTTGATGGATTAACGAGACTTGGTATTTTCGAGCGTGGTGGAATTTTCATCTGTGATGTGGTGTCATTGTCCTGGTTGAATACGTTAAGTTCACCGGTGTTATGGTTTTCTTCAATTTACCTTTGGGGAAGGGTACTGTGAAATGGTGCTTGAGATGCGGTTGTCAGAGATAATGGAGTGTAGCGGTTTCGGAATCGAATTGGTACTTCTAGTATTGATGGCTCGAGAAAGAGGATCTTCTAAGAGGTTTAAAGTTAGTAGCAATCTGTTGGTTCAAGTGCTACAGAGATAGATTTTTGATTTAAGGCAACAACTGGGCAGCGAAGGATGATGAAGGACATATGGGAGGTGTCTTACAGTGGTTAAAATTTTAGAAGTCCAAGTGTGAGAAACAAAAGTCGAGTAGTTGCTTAAAGAAGAGAGGGTTTGACCAAAGTGGGAGAGTGGCAGAGTAGCATGTGGGCTTTGTGATAGGATAGCCACACACCTTGAGGAAATGTTAGAGTGATTTGGGAATTATGGTGGACGGTGATTGGGTCTACAGACTTATTTTGAAATATTGCAGGAGATTGGATACAACTGAAAGGAGATGCTTGATATGAAGAAGGATACAACATGACTTTGGATTGGAATGTATTGTCGCACCTTTAGTGACGTCCATGAGGAGTGAATGGACTGGCGCAGCTGGTGAATGAGCTCGGACTCGGGACGGTCTACTGATTTCGTATTAATTATACCCAGTGCATCGATGTTGGAATATGTCGGCATGAAATTTCCACAGATGGGTTATCTCCTGTGAGCAGGTTAGCGGTTGTGTGGTGTTGACGAAGCTTCTGCAAAGAATTCTTTTGGATACCCGATAAGAGATTGAATATGTAACTATGGCTAGTAGTTCGGAGTGTTCATTAAAGTTTAATAGAAGGATTTCGAGGAATTTAGCGGGTCGATTGTGCAAGATCAGGTCAATAGGAGATAAGGAACCTAGGTGGGTTCCAGGGTCATGCGATGGTAGCTTCAGGCTAAGTGGGAGAGCCCCACCGTCTATGATTGGATTGTGTCAATGTCAACTAGTACGGTTTCTGGTTATCAGTGTATTAAATGGGTCGTTATGACTAAGGGAAGAGGACATCCGCAGTAATTTGAGCAAAGGATTTGAAAAATGTGTGCTATATTTGGCCTTATCGATTCGTGTTCAGGTTTGGGGAAGACTCAGAGTTTATGTTTCGTGTAGATGTTATGTACACGGAAAGTGATTCAGCCAGGCACTTATTGAGAGAGTGTTCATGTGCTAGCAGAGCCTTGGAGTTGATTATATTCGGGACCAGGTCGGAATGGGTGACTCTCAACAACGCTCCTAGTGGATTCAAAAGTTAAGGTGCGGTGCCTAAGGATTTCGAGTTTGTAGTATGGTTAAGTATCGAGCTTTTGCAGCAGATTATGAAAGGGGCTTGGAGTGTTCTATGTTATCTTCGGGTTGCGGTGTAGCATTAGAGGAATGGAAGAAAATAACTTCAGATTCATAGAGGGATCTTTCCAGAATGGGTGTATCAGTTGAAGACGCGATTATGTGCACAAGGAGGGTATGAAATGGTTCGTGAGTTTTGGGGACAATGTGGTCTCGTGAAATGGGGTCACTCGGGATGAGTGCGGATTGAGTTTGTTATATTGATAAAGGAGTTGTTGTTATTTCTATGGAAGATCCAGAGTAAATTAGGAGAAGTCGGGTTTAGTTAGCAATTTGAATGCCCTTGCTTGGTGGGTCGTTAATTAATCAGTTTTAAAAAGAGGGATGGATTTCGACCTTGCTCGGCATAATGATTGCAATGATCAGTTCATTCAGTGTGTTGGATTATTCATGTGATTTGTGACGGTATGTGCGAGGTTTGACGGCCGCCGTAATTAATTTTATTTGGGGGCACTCAAGCATTATGGCATAATATGTGTAGACGGATCCCGGAAGAGTTATGATGGTTTAGACCACTACTTGAGGTTGGTATTTTCTGCGGATATGAGGATTCAGTCGCGTGTTGCGATGGTTCTCTTAGAATAAGTTAAGTAAAACGTTTCTATGTGATGAAATGTTTACCCTATTAATAGTTTGGGAATAATGATAAAATTCTTGTACTCTTGCGCATTGGCATGATTAAGTGTAGTGGTCGGCATGGGATTTGGAAGTTGAGGATAAAAGGTTGCAGTTTGATGTCGACAAGAATGTCAAGAGCTCGGATGAGTGGGAATGGATTCAGATGGTTAGAGTAAGCTAATATTGTCTTTAGCATCACCTGAGATCAGTGTCCTGTGTAAGAGGCTTTGAGTAGTGATTTCGGATTTTTGATTTGCTTTACAGCAATTGTGCGGCCGGTGGTATAGATGTGCAGACTTGTTATCTGGTGCGGAAGGTCGTGGGAGCACATCCCGCGGGGAGATTGTATAAGTGTGACATGTAGTCACTTGATTGATCGAAGATTGGAACCAAGTATGGAGATTGCGGTACTATTGTTCATGTGAGAATTTATGCTTGGAGGGCACTCGGTTCATTTGATTGCGGAATGTGGAGGTTTATTCCGGATATGATGGTTTTTCTTGTGTGTTATGGGGAAAAAGGGTTAGTATGAGCCCTTGAAATATTATTAGACTAGTACGGTGCGATCCGAATCGGCTTGAGGTCCATGGATGGATCTAGGTATGAATGTGGGCTTTATATCGGGCCGGATGTGTTCATTTCAGCTTAGCACTCCTTGTGGAGGAGTATTCGGACGTTGTATGTTATTTCATCTTTGGCTACTTCATGTAATACTATATTGTGCTGTGTGAGTTGTGAAATGGCTTGTTAATTTCATATGTGTTGAGGTTCCGCGTAGCGAGGATGTTATGTGATCAGGATGTCTCGAATTCAGATCATATATCGCACCTTAGTTGTGCTTGACTTTTGGTAGCGTATGGCACTATCTGTCTCCCCCGGGATGGTATTATGCACTTAGCGTGCTGGTGTGCGATATTCGGATATTTTGTAGTAATGAACATTCTAGCTTAGTAAGTATTTCCTTATAGATCCTTTTTGTGCGGATCGGGTGGCACGCCGCCACGGGTATGTTGTTTGGATCGGGTTGCGCGTCGTAATAGTGTGATGTTAAGTACAGTCCCCTATATTCTATTTTGCGTGTTTTGTGTCCCATTTTCTGAGGAAAGGTTCATGACGCCTTTTCGGTTGTATAATTAGTTACGTGGGTTGAGTATTCCCTTCCAGAGTTCATTTTCCTTATGTATCATTTCGAGTTGGTAGCTTGTTGGCCCCTGTAATGTCAAATGTGACTTGTGTGCAAAATTAGAGTTCAATCGGACGTGATTTGGTAGGTTTCGGCATTGATTGTAGAAGTTTAAAGTTTCAACGTTCATTAAGTTTGAATTGGGATGCGATTCATAATTTTGATGTTGTTTGATCTGATTTGAAGGCTCGAGCAAGTTCGTAATGTGTTATGGGACTTGTTGGTATGATTGGTTGGGGTCCCGAGGGCCTCGGGTGGATTTCGGATGGTTAATGGATTGAAACGCGACTCGGGGGATCTGCTGAAGTTGCTGTCATGGCTGTTGCTGGTGTCCTCATACGCAATCGCGACAGGAAGTTCGCGATCGCGTAGAGTTGTTTGGGGCATCTGGTGTCGTGCATCGCGATCGCGGGTGGATGTACGCGATCACGAAGAAGGAACTGATGGACCATGGTTTTTTGCCTTATGCGAACGCATTCTTGAGGACGCGAATGCAGTGAAGAACGGGGCCTGGAGCAGTAGGCCTTCGCCAAGGCGGCTAATGGACCGCAAACGCGGAGGGCGGTGATCAGAAGGCTACGCAAATGCGGCCAAGAAGACACGAACGTGAAAAGGAAGTTGGAGGAAGTGCGTTTTTTTGGCCTTCGCGATCGCGATGATCTTTCCGTGATCGCGAAGAAGGGCGGACCTGGGCAGTGAAGTTTTATATACGGGATTTGGCCATTTTGCTCCACATTTCATTTTGGTTGGGCGATTTTTGGAGCTTTTGAAGAGGAGATTTCATCATTTATTATGAGGTGAGTACTTCCCGTACATTGTGAGTTAAATACATGGTTTATATATGGATTTAGACATGGAAATTTGTAGAAATTGTGGGGTTTTGGTAGGAAACCTAGAAATTGGTATTCTTGAATTTTTATCACGCATTGGGCATGAAATGGAGAATAAATTATATATTTGAGTTCGTGGGTTTATGGGTAAAGTTTATATTCGAAAAGTTTACCGACTTTTTGAATGGAGTTAGGAATTGTTATAAAATGATTAATTATACGTATTTGAGTATATTTTGATTCGGTTGCGTTATATTTGACTAGTTTTGGAGCGAGGGGCATCAGTTTGAATTGTCGGAGCGGCCTTGGAGCTAGTTATAGAATTTCGGAGCAAGGTAACTCTCCTTTCTAACCTTGTAAGAGGGAATTTTCCCCATAGGTAAGCTAATTGGTTATGTGCTCCTATTTGTGGGGGCTACGTACACACGAGGTGACGAGAGTCCGTGCGTAGCTACTATTATACTATTGTCCGGGTAGTCTAGGACCCAAAAGCATGCTTTACTTGTAATGTTTGCAGTCTTGATGTCAATTGAAATGCCTAAATCATATCGAACTTGGTAAATAAACTTTCTAAAAAGCTAAACATCATTTCTTTACTGTTAAAAGAGCAATTGCCATTTCCTTGGAAAACTCCCCCTTGATGAAGTCTTGATTGACTGTTTGAATGTGTTTATCTTTGTGGAACGGGCCGAACGCCTCGGCAGATTAAATAGATGCATCTATGGTTCGCGCCATTCGACCCTCTATCAGTGCAAAGTTTAAATTTTATGTTGGATCGGGCCGTACGACCTCGGCATGATTTGCGCATGACTTAATTGCTTGCCTTGAAACTTATAGATACTGATATTGCCTCCTCGGCCCGAGTTAAATTGCTAAATAATGGGAGATAAATTTGGAGATTTCTCAATTATGCAAAAACTACTTACTTACTTCAAAATATTGAGCTTCCAACCGTTCATATAATCCATACTTAATTATATCATTGATACCCCATTTATAGCCCATAGTAAGTGTCGAAGTCGACCCCTCGTCACTACTTCTTCAAGGTTAGGCAGGATACTTACTAGGTACGCGTTGATTTGCGTACACATGCTACACTTGCTGCAATTTTTGTGCAGATACACATATGTTTAGCGGCCTTGTGGGCGCAGAGGTGCGATTATGGCGGGGACTTAGGTGAGCTGCATTCTATATAACGCACCGCAGCCAGCAGAGTCTCCTTCAGTGAATTGTATTTTTTTTCACGTCCAAGTTGTATTCCGGACAGTTATTGTATTTTATGTTAAATTTCTAGAAAAGGGCTCATGCACTTGTGACACCGGGTTCTGGGATGATTATGGGATGTTCACTATTGGAATTGGAGAACGTTGTTATTTATTATGTCAATTCATCTTTTACTAGATAAATTGAAGTAAATTTACGATTTCAAAAGTATTTAAAAATGAGGATTTAATTAACTATTTAGTGTTGGCTTGCCTGACAGTAGAGTCCGGCGCCATCACGGCCTTTATGGATTTTGGGTCGTGACATTTAGTATTGCTTGATGTATTTGAGTTATTTTTGGTTAGTTTTTGTGCTGATGGTATGAAACTCTATAATACGTGTTACGTGATTGGTATTGAGGTGATGCACATGCTAGGTGACGGGCGTGCACCTTGTGAATTGGGACTCTGTTGTTTCTATGGCCCTGTATAGTGGTCCTATTTTGTTGATATCCATGTTTTCACCGTGTGATAAAGTAATTGAGCTGTCAATCATGCTAGATATCATGTTTAGGCATTTTGTTGATACTGTTTAGACCCATAGTGGTCGTTTCTTACTGTCATCTCACTGATTTCATTGATATTTCATACTCAATCATATTCATGCATTCATATCATATCTTAGTCTCAGTTGTTATTTATTGATACATCATATCATTGTTGTCGGGCTAGTTTAATGACATTGTGAGCCCGTGAGTGAGACTGGAGAGATTGACAACTGAGTGAGGCCGGGGGCCTGTTGTGAGGATGTTACTACTATAGCACGTGAGTTGTCCGTGCAACACGTGAGTTGTCCGTGCGGATCCAGATACTGACACTATAGCGTGTGAGTTGTCCGTGCAGCACGTGAGTTGTCCGTGCGGATCCAGATATTTATATTCTGGCACGTGAGTTGTCCATGCAGCACGTGAGTTTTCCGTGCGTATTATCATGCTTGGGCTGTAGGAGCCCCTCCGGAGTCTGCACACCCCCAGTAAGCGCAGTCGACTATATATATATATGGATCGGGTTGCACGCTGCAACGAGTATTGTACAGTGCTGAGTGATTGAGTATGCGGAGCATTGAGCATAGTGAGAGAGGATGCGAGACAGTGAGATTGAGTACTCTAAGAGTGTGAGTACATGATTTATCTCTGAGATATATGGCATTGGCATGCACACATGACATAAAGGCATAGAGATGCATTTTTTCTCATGTTGTACAGTATCACGTCATTCATGACTTTTTACACACATTGATATATGGGAAAGAAAATGAAATATTTTATTTATTGTGGTAAGGATATTTGAAAAAAATACAGTTTTCAAACTTACTCATATTTTTGGCATTTTCGGTAAAAGATTTGGGTTTCACTAAGATACTTGGAAAGCATGACTATTTTCTGGAACTATGAACGAACTCAGTATTTTATTTCCGAGATACCTCTTTTATTACTTGTACTATGTTGTTATGTTGAGTTGTGAAATATTGGTATTGGACCCAACCTTTCTGTTAGCTCGTCACTACTTTCAACCTAAGGTTAGGTTTGTTACTTATTGAGTACATGGGGTCGGTTGTACTCATACTACACTTTTGCACCTTGCGTGCAGATGTTGGTTGTTGATGTTGATGTGTTCGATGGGAGCTGGATTGAAGATGTGCCCGCGTCCCGACTGTAGCTGCCTCTTGTTCGTGGTAGCTTTAGATTTGTAAAACTCTGTTTACGTACTATTCAAACAGACTATGTATTTATTTCATTTTCACTTTGTAAACTCTATTCTTAGAAGTTCATGATTTGTACTACCAGTTCTTGGGGATTGTATTAGATTCAGATAATTTCTTTACTTATTTGCTTTATTAATTGTTATTGGAATTTGTTATTGGTTAACTGGCTTACCTAGCGGGTTGGGTTAGGTACCATCACGACTAGTTGGATTTTGGGTCGTGACAATAACAAGAATTTATCCTACAAAAGATTCCTATTCATAAATTAGCTATTCATAATAGTATGAAAAACTACAATATTAAAATTCATAATCAATAATGTAAAATTGGAAGAAGAAAAGAAAAACTCGTGGTTGAGTCTTCCTCCTTGCTCTTAGCATGTTCTTCCTTCAAAGGTGTTCTCTAACCGTAAATAAATGTCTCACTCTCCTTCAAAAGGACGTTTTAGGATGTATTTATATCCATTAGGGTTTGTATGGGTGGGACGACCCGATAGGCCATTTTGAGTACTAGCCTTTATTCCATGTTCTGAGGCCTCTATTAGCTTCACTTGATATTTCTTGAATTTCGTGCATGGTCTGTGTCATTTTTCGGAATGTTTTTACGTAAACATTTGAAGAAAACATGATTTTAGACTTAAAATGGTACTTGAGTTGATCACGGTCAACATTCATGGTAAACGACCTCGGATCAGTATTTTGGCAATTCTGGTAGGTTCGTATGATATTTTTGGGCTTGCACACACTTTTGGTTGGGGTCCGGGGTGAACCGAGCGCATTTCATCGCGTTATGTGAAAAATTATGAAATTGAGTTTTCAAGTTGAAAATCATGAGTTTTGACAATCGATTTATGTTATTTGATGTTATTTTTGATGATTTGAGGTTGCGAGCAAGTTTTTAGGATGTTATTAAACTTGTGTGTATGTTTGGACTGGAGCCCTAGGGGCTCGGGTGTGTTGCGTATGGGTTTGGGCATTATGCAAATGCTGGTGCATTTCAGTTGCTGGTGCCTGATGCAGATCTTGCAATTGCAAGATCAGGCTCGCATTTTCGAGCCTCACTTTTACGGTCTCAAATCGCATTTGCGAACTGGGATCTGGGGACTGAGATTCCGCAATTGCGAACATATGTTCGTTTTTGCAATGAGGTTTGTGGTCACGTTTGCGATCCTTGGGTTGAATTTGTGATTCCTTTCTCAGTGGGGGCATCTTCGCATTTGCGAAGCTTGGCACGCATTTGCGAGGGAGGTGTCCTTCGCAAATGCGAGGTTTTTGTCGTATTTGCGACTTATGCAAGTTGGGGGCACAGTGCGCATTTGCGACCTGTGTTTTGCATTTGTGATGGTCACAATTGCGAACAAGAGTTCACAATTGTGATACCTGTAGCTGGGTAAAAGAGGGGAAAATCGTGACTTATCTCATTTTATAGCATTTCTCAATCCTAAACACTCTAGAGGCGATTTGCTTCTTAAAATCATTGGTATGCAACGCTTATCCACTCTTTTCAATTCCCTATTAATTTTCATTAGTTTTTACCATCAAATCTAGGAATTTTATGGTAGAAATAGGGATTTGGGTAGAATTTAGAGATTTTTTAAAATTGAGATTTAGACCTGAAATTGAGGTCAGAGTTTGAAACAAATCACATAATCGGGCTCGAGGGTGAATGGGTAATCGGATGTTGTTCTGAATCTCGAATTTTGACCAAGCGGGCCCAGGGTTAACTTTTGTTGACTTTTTTAATTTTATCAAAGATTGAACTTTTTCATTCGTGTGTAGTTTCTAAAGCTTATTTCGAATTATTTGAACGTTATTTGGGTAGATTTGGTTAGTTTGGAGGTTTGTTCGAAAGGAAAAGGCGTGGTTGATTGTTGCGTTGGTTGCGCAAAGAGGTATGTGTCGTGTCTAACTTGATTTGAGGGAATTAGGACTTGTTTGCCTATTTGTTATGTGAATTACTTTCACGTCTAACTTTGATTCATGTCTAACTTTAAAGCATACGGGTTGGGATATTTACTTTCACGTCTTCATTTATTCCATGTTGTCTCTTGTTATATGCTTTAATTTCTACATGTTCTTACTTGTTATCAATGCTTTACTTGTTATATGTTATCTAATTGTTACTTGTTTCAATTTGTTTATTTCTCACTCAATATCTGCTTACCTACTACATGTTCCTACTTGTTTTAATTGTATATTTTGTTGTATCATGTTTTACTTGATTTTATTGTCCTTATATTACTTGATGCACGTTACTACGTTATTCCTTATATGAGCCATTTAGCTATTTCTGTATTAATGTATTGCCAAGGTTTGGGATTACGAGGTAGTGGTTATTCCCTATTTGTACTGGTAGTTCCTTAATGCTCCGCTCCTTTCATTTCCCTTTTTGGTGTTGAGCTTACGTAGCTAGTTGTGTTAAATTGTTATGTTAATGAGTTGATATTGGGAACAGGTTGCGCGTCGCAACAGAATGAAATGAACTTATTTGGGATTAGGCTACACGTCACAACAATTATTGTGTTGAATGTTGGGATCGGGTTACATGCTGCAACAGTTATTGTCTGGAATGTTAGGATCAGGTTGCATGCCACAACGGAGTATGATGTGATATAGTTGGTTGTAGTTGTATAAGTTGTATCTCGGTACTGTGGTATGAGCTTTGAGATCATATTATTCTGGGGCCCTCTAGTAGTTAAGCTTCTGGTTTGTTTTTATGAGTTTACTTCATTATCTATATTTTTGTATTCTGTTGTTATTATTCGCACAGGTTTTATTGTGAGTGTCTTGCCATAGCCTCGTCACTATTTCGTCGAATTTAGGTTCGGCACTTACAGAGTACATGAGATCGGTTGTACTCATACTACACTTCTACACTTTTGCAGATCCCGGTGTCGTTCCCAGCTGCGTGTAGGCGGGTTTTTGCCTGGATCGACTTACTGAGGAGACTTGAGGAAAAGATATTGGCATTCGTTATACCTGAAGTCCCCTTCTATTCTATCTTTATTGTTTACTTTTGTTTCAAATAGTGGTATTTCGTTCAGATTTTATTTGTAGTACTCTAGTTGCCCGTGTACTCGTGACTCCAGATTTCTGGGATATGTTTAGATCGCGCTACGTTTGTATTTATCACATCAATTTTAGAATATTGTAGTTTTGTGTTATTAATGTTCTACTTTTAAATTTTAAAAAATGATTAATTAATTAGCTAACGTTGGCTTACCTAGCAAGTAGATGTTAAGCATCATCATGGCCTCACGGGTGGAATTTCAGGTCGTGAAAAAGGGGCGGAAATAACCAATTCAATCTCGGGTAGGAAAGCTGGAATTCGCGAACCGTGCTGGCGTGTCGTGCGCTCATAGACGCGGCTTCAACCTTTGAATTTTTTCCATTTCACGAAGCGATCTGTGCCTTCGCTTTACTTTACTATTTTGTGCACACAATTGTCTGCTTTTTCGCGTCTGTCCTTGTGCCATTCTTTTCATTTTTGCAACAAATTAACATATTTTGATAATTTATCATCAAAACTTACTCCTACACACAAGAAACACATAATGAGCATATTTTACTTCAAAAACCATGTAATCTCCAGCAAATCACACGACAAATGAGATGAAAACACACTAAACATATGCACTTTTGATCATTTATCATCACCCCACACTTATATATTTAAATCTACTCAAGTATCATACCAATGACAATGGTTCATGTCAACGCTTAGAACTGTCACGACACAAAATACATTAGTCGTGATGGCACCTAACCCAACCCGTTAGGTCAGCCAATTGACAGTTAACACAATTCTATTAAAAATAAAGGTGATCAACAAATGCTACATCTGGATTTCCATACAATATTGCAAGGACTAGTAGTACAAGTCATGAGCTACTAAGACTGGATTATTGCAAAAACTAATATGAAATGGATATAACTTCTGTTCGAAATGTACATAAACAGAATTCAATTTTTAAACTACCCAGGGACAAGTGGTAGCCACACCTGGAAGGCACGAACATCTTCAGAGTTAGCTCCCGTCATCCACCGCAGCTCCGCTCCAAGATCTATACGAAGGTGTAGAAGTGTAGTATGAGTAACACTGACCTCATGTACTCAGTAAGTATCTTGACTAATCTCGGTGAAGTAGTGACTCGGCTTTTTAGTTAAAAGATACTCACTGATATAACATGTGCAGTAAACTGGCAATAGAACAATACTACAACATAATAGAAAAGAGTACCAGAAATGAATATGCGAAGCAGTAAATGATTACTAGAAGAAATCACGACTCAACGTCCTCAATATCTCGACCAATCCTTTCCTTAGAGCGATAACCAATAAACCACGATAGTAAATCCATAACTTTTATAGTGTGAGAAATGTGCTCAAGATATCAAGTCAATGGCACGGCAACACCCTTCGTGCATTCTTCTCATCCTCACCAAATATACGTATAACAGTACCAATCGGTGAAAAGAATGCCAATAACAGTAATGACAAAGTGGAAAATACACAGGTAGTAATAACGAACAAGGTAGTACATTTGGACAACGGCAACAGACTAGGTAGAAGGCATAGAAATAGTGACAACAATTAGGAAAGAAGAATATAAATTTCACTAACGAGCATGGTAGAAGGCCTAGGTGTATATATAATAAATAAGAGGGAAGACATGATATTTATGAGCTAACAGCTAGGAGGCATGAATAATTGACATGATAGAAAGCTTATAGGAAAGTGCAACAAATGAGGAACGGCATGGATATGGATATAACAACAGGAAGAAAAACATGATATTTGCAAGTTAAACAAATAGAAGGCATGGGCAACACAACAACAATTGAGATAGAGCACAAAGACAGAACAACAACGACAAGTCACATAGAAAACATAGGTACAACAGTAACAGCTCAAGGTAAAGGCATGAACGTATACATAAGGAAAGGATATCACAACATAATGCATGTCCCTCGTGCTCGCCTGCACGTAAACACCCTTCGTGCCATGAACTCATGATAATATAAAAGCATGATAATATAATTGAAATGGCACGGTATCACCCTTCGTGCTTTTACTCTCATCCTCACGTGATAATGTAACACGATAATATAAATGAAACGGAATGGCATCACCCTTCATTCTTTACTCTCATCATCACATGATAATGTAAATGAGATCATAATAATGTAAGTTAAATGGCACGACATCATCCTTCGTGATCTTACTTTCATCCTCACATGATAATGTAAATAAAATGGCACGGCATCACCCTTCGTGCTTTACACTCTTCCTCACATGATAACGTATATGTAATGGCACGGCATAACCCTTTGTGCGTAACACTCTTCCTTACCGAGCATATGTATATCAATGACAATCAAGGTAGGAAGCGTGAATAACATCAAGGAGAGTGTTTAAGCGAATATTCCAAATGAACATCAATCACAGCTTTCAAGCCAATAACAATTCAATAAACCTCAAGTAATTTATTGTCCAAGTATTTCGACAAGTCTCAAAAATGATCTTTAACTCAAGTATAGAATTCAATATCTCAAGAATAACGATCGTAGCAATGTATTAATGATTAAACATAGTGATGACCGAATTTAACACATCAATGGTTTCACAAAAATCTGTCAAAGTTTTATCAAGTTATAATAAGCTAAATCTCAGTTTATAACATTTAATTTCATATTCTTAGTAATCTAGAAGTCAAGTAAGACATGAAACAATGAAGTCACATAGTTCTACAAGGCACAATTAATCATGTAATTTACTCCCGAGCATGATTTAACACTGGCACATGCATATACACTCGTCACCTCATATATGCATTACCCCCGCATGTAGCAATAATAACAATTAGTAGGAAAAATTCTCCCAACAAAGTTAAGCAAGTCACTTACCTCAAACAAGCCAAATCGATACACTAGAAGCGTCATCCTACTCAAATCATCCTCTGAATGGCTCGAATCTAGCCAAAAGCAACTCAAAATCATAAAATAATGTCATAGGAAACAAACCCAATCGATAAAGGTCGAACCTTTACACATTTACTCAAAGTCAACTAAAAAGTCAAACTTGGGCTTACACCTCGAAACCCGACAAAACTCACAAAATCCGATAACCCATTCAATTACGAGTCCAACCATACTAGTTTCACTCAAATCCGACTCTGAATCGATGTTCAAAACTCAAAAATTCAATTTATAACATTTTAGACAAACCCCCCCAAATTTCTCTTTAAAATTCATAATCTAATTACCAAAAACGAAGATAGATTCATGAAATATAATCAAAACCAAGTAGAGAATGCTTACCCCAATCTTTGTGGTGAAAATCTCCCACATCCGATCTCCCCAACTCAAAATATGATAAAATAACTCTAACCCTCGATTTATAACTTTTGCCCAGCTATTTTTGCATTTGCAAACAAATTCCCGCTTCTGTGAGCTCGCACGTGCAGCCCAACCTTCGCTTCTGCGAACACGCCTAAACTTCAGCAGATGCGCCCATACACTTGCACCTGCGACTTTCATGCCCAGCCTGCCACTTCCTCTTTTGCGATGAAATATTCGCATCTGCATCCAAACCTCTGCAGATAGGGAAACACTAGCACCGGCATTTTTTCAGCAGTGCAACATGAGGCAAAATGATCTGAACCACATCCGAAACTCACCCGAGCCCCTCGGGACCCCGTCTGAACACACCAATGAGTCCCATAACATATCACGAACCTACTCGGGGCCTCAAATCATGCGTAACAACATCAAAACCATGAATCGCACCTGGAATCAAACATAATGAACTTTTTAACTTCCAAAACTCGTGTCGATACATATCAAATCAACCCGGAATGAACTCAAATTTTGCACACAAGTCCCAAATGACATGAAGAAGCTATTCCAATTCCCATAACCACAATACGAACTCAATATTATCAAAGTCAACTCTCGATCATACTTGTGAATATTCCAAACCTTCAAATTTCCATCTTTCACCAATTCATGTCGAAACCTCTTAGAAATATCCAAATGCAAATCTGGGCATACTTCCAAGTCCAAAATTACCACCCTGACCTAACTAAACCATCAAAACTCTGATCGGGTGTCAAATACGCAAAAGTCAAACTTGGTCAACTCTTCCAACTCAAAGCTTCTAACATGAGAATCCCTCTTCTGAATCGATCTCGAATCATCTGAAAACCAAAACCAACAATTCAAACAAGTGATAATACGTCATATGGAGCTACTCAAGACTTCAAACATCTTAACGGAATGCAAATTCTCAAAACGGCTGGTCGGGTCATTACCAGAACCTAGCATAAACACCATTCATATTTTACCCCAAGTTTAACTTCATGCCAAGACTAATTACGATTGTTTTGTGACTCTTTCTAACATCCTAGCCTCAAAAATTGACTCCCATGGATTCCATACTACAAATCGCTTCTTGTGCTAACTCAAAAACCAAGGACTTGACCAATTCTTTACAAATCATGTGCCCTCACCAATAAACCAATAAGAATAATTATTTTGCACACTCAAATATAAGTACAAGTATCTTTTAAGGAATCTCAAATCGAAAGAATTCACTCACTCTCACAAGAAAACTCATATGCCACCCAAGTTCGTATCATAGGCTTGCTCGTAGTGTAAGACTCGACTAATTTAAGCTCGAAGAGTCTAGGATCAATTAGATCTTTATGGATTGTAATGTAGGCTAAGGGACGGGTACGATAGAAATGGATAATAGTGACTAATTCTTCTAAGTACTTTTAGTACATTACACTTTAACTTTTAAGCACATCCTCTTCATTATCACTCAATACATCGTTACGAAACCATACATAACATGGCCTGTTGACTTTAAGCACATCTAAATAATCACTAGCACATATCAAAGTGAATTGGAGGGGTATATTTTTTGTATTCTTGTTTTTTTCTCAAAATATTTACAACACCCTCCATAATTTGGTATTTTTGACTAATGACCTTCGAATACATACGTACACCTTTTGGCCTTTCTGTGGTTCCACTCAAAAGATACACAATCTCTTCACTTACTCTTCTAGCAACATAAGTGCTTTTGAAGGTAAAGGTTCAGCAAGATTTAATTAAGAACAAAGGGTCTTCGGCTTGTAATTTGGGTACCAAAGAAAAGGTTTACATGCTCAAATGGGCTAACAAAGGATAATTTAACACTAGTAAGCAAGTAGCTCAGAGGTCAATCAAAGAAACAACTATATTATTTACTAGACTCAAAAGCTTACTTATTTCTCTTCAAGTCACACGCCGGATAAGTTCTAGACTAGCAAGAAATGGCATAGAGTACAACCAAAAATCTCAACTCGCACATTGCACATGACTCAATTAAAGACAGCTCAGACCCGACTCGCAAGTTAAGACAACTAAGCACAATCTTCATATAATCCAAATACATAGCAAGTAATAATATAAGTCAATATATGCGCCCAAGAGTCAAAATAATATCATATATATTCTCAAGGCATAAAATCACAAGAATCACGAAGAACGTACTTAGCGCAAATGCTCCATGTGACTGTCCGATAGGTTTTTTTCAGTACTAGCATTTATTTTTGCATTTCAAGACCTCTCATAGCTTCATTTGATGTTATATGACTTGCGTGCATGGTCCGTGTTATTTTTCGTAAAGATTTTATGTGAAATTTTAAAGAAAATATGATTTTTGGCTTTAAAAATAACTAGAGTTGACCATGGTCAAAGTTCTTGGTAAACGGCCTCGTATCGGTATTTTGACAATTCCAATAGGTTCGTATGATATTTTTGGACTTATACGCATATTTTTTTGGGCTCTCGGGATACCCGAGGGCATTTCAACGCATTATATGGAAAGTTGAAAAATGAGTTTTAACTTTGAAAAATCTTGAGTTTTAACTTTGAAAAATCTTGAGTTTTAATGATCGATGCTTGATATTTGATGTTATTCTGATGATTTGAGTGAGCGAGCGAGTTGGTGTGATATTATTACACTTGTGTAAATGTTTATATTGGAGCCCGGGTGGCTCAGTTGAGTTTCGAATTGATTTTGGAAATTTTTGTCCTTGTGGAGTTAGCTAGTTTTCTAGTGCATCACAATGCTTCACGATCGCAGAGCCACTACCGCAATCGCAAAGGAAAAATTTGGTACTGGGGCAGGTTACTCTACGCAAACGCGAGGGTGAGCCCGCGAACACATAGGTTTGGGGGGAACTGTCACTTACAAACGTGGAAGATCCACGCGAATGCGTAGGTTTGGGATGTTTGGGGAGGGCAGGTGAGGTCACCATCGCGAACGCGTCCTCTTGATTGCGGACGCGGGGTCTTGGCTGGGGTGATGCCTTCGCGAATGCGGTGCTGACCTTGTCAACGGGAAGAACAATTGGAATGTGAGCTTCGCGAATGCGACAGGTGCTGACGCCCGGTTAAATAAAAAGCTAAAACGTGATTTCATTATTTTTCACCATTTTTTTAAGCCTAAGCGCGGATTAGAGAGATTCTTAAAGAAATTTTCATTCCAACTTCATTTTTTAGTAATTTTTAACTAGTTTTGATATATTTCCATAAACACTCATTGATTTTTAACCTTAAAGTGAGTAGTTTCAAAGTAGAAATTGGGGGGTTTGTGTAGAATTTAGGAAATTGATAAAATTGAGATTTAGACTTCGAATTGAGGTCAAATTTCGAACCAAATCATATATCCGGGATCGGGAGTGAATGACTAATCGGGATTTGGTCTTAATCTCAGATATGGACCAAGCGGGTCCGGGGTTGAATTTTGTTGGCCTTTTCAATTTTATTAAAGATTGAATCTTTTTCACTCGTGGGTATTTTCTAAAGCTTGTTTCGAAATGTTTGACTATATTTGGATAGATTCTGTTGGTTTGGAGGTAAGTTCTAAGAGAAAAGTCATGGTTGATTGTTGATTTGATTTCGGAAGGAGGTAAGGGTTATATTTAACTTTGACTTGAGGAAATTAGGACTTGTTTGGTCTATTTTATACGTGAATTATGTGTATGGACGATGTATATGCGAGGTGACGAGTGTATATGCGGTGTCATGGGTTAAAGAATGCAGGTCGGCTATTTGCTTTTATGTCTTCATTTATTCCATGTTATATCTCTTTAAATGCTTTGATTGTTACATGTCCTTACTTGTTATTCATGCCTTATTTGTTATCCGTCATTTATTTGTTACCTGTTTCGGTTTATTCATTTCTCAATCAATATTTGTTTACGTGCTATATCCTCCTACCTGTATTAATTGAATATCTTCATTGTTCATACCTTTACTTGCTTTTATTGTCTTTACCTTACTTGTTGCACTTTATTATGTTATATCTGATTGTGTGAATTCCCTAGTTATTCTTGCGCTAATGATTTGTCGAGGTTTGTGAATATAAAATATTGGTTGTTCTCTATGTGTACTAGTAGTTCCTTGATGTTTTATACGCTTTAGTACCTTTTGTGTTGGGATTACGGAATTGATTGTGTTGAGTTGTTTATGATAGTTAATTGATATTGGGAATGAGTTGTGTGCTGCAACAGAATGAAAATGAATTGATAATGGAAACAAGTTGCACGCTGCGAGAGATATTGATATGATTTTGGGATTGGGTTGTATGTTGCAATAGATATTGAAATGATATTGGGATCGGATTAAGCGCCACAACGGGGTATGATGTGTTGTAACTGTTAGTAGCTATGGTGTTCTATTTTTGTTTTGTGATGTGAGGTTATGAGACGATGTTATTCTGGGGCCCTCTGTTATTTAACCTTCGGGTTACGTTCTTATGAGTTTATCCGTTTTCTCTATATTTATGTCTTCTTTATTTATTATTCGCATAGGTTTATAGTGAGTGTCTTGTCTTAAACTAGTCACTACCTCGTCGAGATTTGGTTCGATACTTACAGAGTACATTGGTCGGTTGTACTCATACTACACTTCTACACTTCTTGTGAAGATTCTGGCATTGGTACCAGCAGAGCCCCAAGAGGTGCTTAGCAGATACTGTGTTAGTGGTAGAGTTGCATCTCGTCCGCATGCCTTGAGTCATTATCTTACCACTATTGTACTGTTTCCACTTTTTTTAGTTATATTTCTTTCAGAACCTTGTATTTAGTAGGATCTAGAAGCCCATGTACTTGTGACATCAAATCTTGGGGTGGTATACGTTAATTATTGGTAAAAACTTTATCTTGTTATTATAGAGTTGTTTTTTTAATGTTATATTATTGATCAGTTGTTAGATATTTAATGTTTTTCCTTTCGTATTATCTGTTGTGTTGGCTTGCATAGCAAACGATGTTAGGCGCCATCACGACCCTGATTGATTGGAATTTGAGGCGGTGACATCTCCAATTTTCCAAACCCATTATATAAGCAATAGCAAGAGAATCCCTCGGTATATTTTATTTATCTTTTGTAAATACACCAAGAAAGATCATTGGTACTTCAAAAATTAATTCAAAAATAATTATACCTGAAGTAGCAAGAATTTCCCTTGGTACTTTACCGACAGACACCATCGATACAGTCATTCAAATTTTGACCATTCAAAGTCGCGTAGTTTACCAAGAGTCGTCCTTCGGGGTTCTTTAAAAGAAAATAGAAATAAAAATATTTATATTTTTCATGCTGACGAAATGTCCGTCGGAATTGTGAACCAAATTTTATTAGTTGATTGTGTCAATAAGAGGTAGACTTTTAGTAGTGTCTTAACCTATGCTTTTCATTAAATCTCCCTCACACGAGTAGTTAATGTGAAATTTTTCGTACCCAACTCACAAACTCAGTGAGTTCACAAGCCATAAAAAACTAGAATTAGCGACAACCTTCGTCGGTAATTCATCCATCGCTAAATCCTATTTTTAGTAGTGAATTACCCAATTTGCTTTCTTAATTGGATTTGATATATTAATTTGCTAAAATATTTTGTGAAGCGCAGTTGATTGAACGTGTTCTTAATATCAGTCACGACCCAAAAATACCACCTTAAGGATCGTGATGGAACCTAGTCTCTAAGACTAGGTAAGCCTATCACATGATGAGATTGTCACGATCCCAAAATCTCACCCTAGGTAGTCATGATGGCACCTAGTCTCTAAGACTGGTAAGCCTAACATACATTAAGAATTTAATAGAAACAATGACTAAGATATTAAATTAAGCTGATAAATGACATAATAACCATAACGGAACAACAATAGAACAATCCCAAAAATCCGGTGGTACAGAGTCATAAGCTCTACTGAAATATACTAGAAATCTCTATTACAATATTGTTTCGATATGAAGATGGACAGTAGAAAAGACAATAGTAGAAGGTGACTCCGAGGCCTGCGAGCGTCAAGCATATATACCTTGAAGTCTCCAAAATATCTGGGTCAACTCAGTGACGTCCGGCATGAGCACAAGTACCTATATCTGCACAAAAATATGCAAAAGCGTAGCATGAGTATACCACAACGGTACCCAGTAAGTATCAAGTCTAACCTCGGTAAAGTAGTGACGAGGTCAGGCCATGACACCTACTAAATATAGAAAGCTTATGCATAATGTTAATATAATCTAACGACGGGGAAGTAAAGGCAATAAATAAGAAATAAGTAATTTATCAAACCAGTCTAACAACGGAAATAAAATCAACAAATAACAACAACAAAAAAGGTGAACATGTGATAAAAGCAACAATGATCAAATACAGTAAAAATACGAGTGAAATGAAATTAAGGAAAAAAATGCAATAACCGTTTAAATCAACGAACCTTTCCAAATTTAGAATGTACAACAAGCATCACACCGAGGTACCACACTTCATGTTCTCATTTCACAAATCACAATCACAATCTATCTTATATCACCACGCGAGCTTTGCATTTATTTTTAAAATATTTTTTTCAAAATAGCTACACGCGTTTTAGCCCCCTTATCTCACCGCGTATTTTCCTTATTAGCAACACACGTATAAATCTCACCTTATCTCATCGCGTATTTCCCTTATTAGCAATACACGTATAAATCCCACCTTATAAATGGCAACTTCGAATTCTAATTCATAACATAAGCTTAAAAATGAAAGTTATAGCATTAAATAGGAACTACAACTAAATGTATGAGCATAACTCAACAATGGAAAGAATAGCATGTGACAACAACTACTAATAAATACATGTAAGAGTAGCCTCGACAATGGAAACTAGAACATGTAAAGACAACTTCAATTAAAGCATGTAAGGCTAAACTTGACAACGTAAGATAGATCATATAATAATAAACTTCAATTAAATGCTTATAAGTAACCTAAGAGTCTAAACCGATCAAATACCATATATAAATCTGTGTACATACTCGTCACCTCATGTACACGTGTTTCACATAAATCAAGTAGCACAATCAAACCAAATCTTAAGGGGTAGTCCCCCCCCCCCGAACAAAGTTAGATAAGATACTTACCTCAACTAAGCCAAATCAATACTCAAAAATAACCTTTCCATTAATGTTCTCCTCTGCACGGCTCAAATCTAATAAAACGACTTAATATCATCAAACGATGCAAGAGAAACCAATTACGATTCATAAAGCTATTATCTATATACAATTCCCCAAAAGTTAACAAAAGTCAACCCCAGGCCCGCCCGATCAAAACTCAAGTCCAAGGGTAGATCTCGACTACCAATAACCCCACGAGTCCATATATATATATTTTGTTTTCAAATCCAAGTCCAGCTCGGCTCTCAAACCCCATATTTTTATTTTTCAAAACATAGACAAAAATCCCCAAACTTTCCCTTAGGTTCTCATGAAATTGATGTTAAATCGTATATATAATCATGTAATATAATTGAAAATTAATCAAAATCACTTGCCCAATGGTTGTATGTGAAAATCCCTTTACAAAATTGCCTTCTACCGAGTTTAGGATACTAAAATATGAAAATAAGACTAAAACCTCGTCTTCCAGCCCTTTTACTGCAGATGTCGAAATGCAACCTTGGGTTGCAGAACAGGAATCGAAAAAGCAAACCATGACAGCCCACACTGATGTCACAATTGCGAAAAAGGCTTCGCAATTGCGATGGTAGCATTCTTCACAAAAGCGACATGATGGTCGCAAATGCGACCGTATCTAATCCTATACTGTTTTCGCAAATGCGAATAGGGTGTCGCATTTGCGACATCTGGACCTCGACTGCCCTCTATGCAATTGTGATGCTGGTGCTCGCAATTGTGACAACTGCAGCACCAGTACACCAGCAACTTATAACCAGCTCAATCTAATCTGAAATACGTCTGAAACTCACCCGAGCCATCGGGGCTCTAAAACAAATATCCACACAAGTCTAAAAACATCATACAAACTCGCTCCATGATCAAAACATCAAAATATATCCAGAACCACAAATCGGACATCAAAATGCATGAAAGTGAAAAGAAATCTCAAGAATCGCTAGAATTGCAACCAAGCGTCCGAATCCTATCAAACCAACTCCGAATTATACCAAATTTTGCAGACAAGTTCCAAATAGCAAAATGTACCTATTCCATGTCCCTAAATCAAAATCCAAACCCAATAGCAATAAAGTCAACCTACGGTCAAATCTAAGAAAAATCTAAACCTCAAATTGTCAACTTTCGGCAAAACAAGCTAAATCAACCTAGGGACCTCCGAATTCAATTTCGGGCATACGCCCAAGTCCAAAATCAGGATACGAACCTATCAGAGCCATCAAAACACCGTTCCGGTGTCGTTTTCACAAAAGTCATACCTCGGTCAATATTTTCAACTTAAGTTTCTAAACCAAGAACCAAAGGGTTCAAATTAATCCAAAACCTTCCCGGAACAAAACAAACTATCCCCGCAAGTTATAAAACCACAAATGCACATGTGTGAAGCATGAGAAGGGGAAATGGGGCTCAAATACAAATGACCGGTCGGGTCGTTGCATTCTCCACTTCTTAAAATAAACGCTCGTCCTCGAACGTGCATAGAGACATAACTGAAGTGCCAAAAGGGTGAGGATAATGACTCTGCATGTCATGCTCATTCTCCCAAGTAGCCTCCTCGACCGGTTGACCTCTCCATTGAACCTTTACTGAAGCAATGTTTTTTGACCTCAACTTTCGGACCTGCCTATCCAAGATAGACACCGGCCCCTCAACATAAGTCAAATTCTTGTCCAATTGGATTGAGCTGAAATGTAATACATGTGACGGATCACCATAATACTTCCGGAGCATTGAAACATGAAACACCAGGTGAACTACTGATAAGCTGGGTGGAAATGCAAGTCTGTAGGCCACCTCACCTACTCTCTCAAGGATCTCAAAAAGACCAATAGCGAGGGCTCAACTTGCCCTTCTTCCCGAACCTCATCACAACCTTTATAGGTGAAACTCTGAGCAAAACCCTCTCTCCCACCATATATGCTACATCACGAGCCCTCCGACAAGTATAATTCTTTTCCTTGGACTGCGTGGTATGAAGCTGATCCAGAATCAACTTGACTTTCTCTATGGCATCCCGAACCAAATCAGTGCCCAACAACCTAGCCTCCCTAGTCTCAAACCATCATACCAGAGAATGACATCGCCTCCCATATAAAGCCTCATAAGGAGCCTTCTGGATAATCGACTAATAGTTGTTATTGTAGGCGAACTCTATAAGTGGAATAAACTGATCCCATGAACCCCTAAAATAGATAACATGTGCACATAGCATGTCCTTCAAGATCTGAATAATGTGCTCGAACTGTCCGTCCGTATAGGGATGAAATGCTATACTCAATTCGACTTGCGTGCCCAACTCACACTGCACGTCTCTCCAAAAATGCGATGTGAACGAACTGCGTGACTCAATCAGAAATGATGGAAATGTGCACGTCATACAAACGGATAATTTTCCGGATGTAGATCTGAGCCAACTCCTCTGAAGAATTGGAAGTCATCACCGGAATGAAGTGTGCGGACTTAGTTAACCGGTCCATAATAACCCAAACTGCATCATATTTCATCAAGCTCTGTGGTAAGCCTACCACAAAATCCATCATGATGCACTCCCGTTTCCACTGCGGTATCTCCAATCTCTAAGTCAACCCTCCCGGTTTCTGATACTCATACTTACCAGTTGACAATTCAAACACCGAAAGACATAAGCAACGATGTCTTTCTTCATCCGCCGCCACCTATAGTGCTATTTCAAGTCACGGTACATCTTCATGACACTTGGGTGAATTGAATAGTGCGATATGTGAGTCTCCTCAAGGATCAAATCTCTCAGTCCATCAACATTTGGAACAACAAATCCAACCTTGAAGCCGCATACCACCATCATCACCAATCATAACCTCCTTAGCACCACCTCGCTGCACCGTGTCCCTCAACACCATCAAGTGTTGGTCATCAAACTAGCGAGCCTTGATACGCTACAACAACGATGACTATGCCACAACACAAGCAGCAACCCAGCTAGGCTCCAAAATATCTAATCTCACGAACTGGTTGGCTAAAGCTTAAATATCCATGGCTAGTAGCCTCTCTGCTACTGGTAAATATGCAAAACTGCCCATGCTCTCAACCTTCCTACTCAATGCATCGGACACTACATTGGCCTTCCCCGGAAAATATAATATGGTGATATCATAGTCTTTCCGCAACTCTAACGATCTCCGCTGCTGCAAATTAAGGTCCTTATGCTTGAACAGGTGTTGGAGACTCCGATTATCGGTATAGACCTCATAATGAACACCGTATAGGTAGTGCCTCCAAATATTCAATACGTGAATAATAACCTCCAACCCTAAATCATGCACAAGGTAGTTCTTCTCATGAACCTTCAACTGCCAAGACACATAGGTAATAACCCTACCGTCTTATATCAACATCGCGCCAAGCCCAATACACAATGCATCATAATATACGGTGTAAGATCCTGAACCTGTAGGCAATATCAACATTGGGGTTGTAGTCAATGCGGTTTTGAGCTAATGAAAGCTCGCCTCACACTCATTGGACCATCTGAAAGGAGCATATTTCTGGGTCAATCTGGTCAAAGGAGATGTGATGGATGAAAACCCTCCACGAAATGACGATAATAACCTGCTAAACCCAAGAAACTCAGAATCTCTATAGCTGAAGACGGTCAGGTCCAACTCTGAACTGCCTCCACCTTCTTTAGATCCACCTTGATCCCCTAACTAGACACTACGTGACCCAAAAATGACACTGAATTAAGCCAAAACTCACATTTGGAGAATTGTTTATATAACTTCTTCGCCCTGAAGGCCTGGAGCACGATCCTCAAGTGCTGCTCATAGTCCTACTGAATGTGAGAATATACCAATATGTCATCAATGAACACGATGACGAATGAATGAAGATATGGTTGAAATACATTGTTCATCAGGTGCATATAGGCTGCTGGGGCATTAGTCAGCCCGAATGACATCACCAAAAACTCATAGCGACCATATCGAGTCCTGAAAACTATCTTCGGAATGTCTGAATCCAAGATCATCAGATGATTGCATCCTGACCTCAAATCAATCTTTGAGAACACCCTGACACCCTGAAGCTGGTCAAATAAGTCATCAATGTGCGGTAATGGGTACCTGTTCTTGATTGTAACTTTGTCCAGCTGCATGTAATCAATACACATCCTCATAGAGTTGTCCTTATTCTTCACAAATAGAACTGGAGCACCCAAGGCGAGACACTTGGTCATATGAAACCCTTATCGAGCAACTCCCGAAGTTGTTCCTTCAACTCCGCTGGTGGGCTGAGTGCCCGGCACCAGATCAAAACCAAAATCGATGTCCCTATTGGGTGGCATGCCCGGTAGGTTTACTGGAAACACATCTGGAAATATCTCACTACCAGAATTGACTCAATAGTAGGAGTATCAACACTAACATCCCTCACAAAGACTGGATATGCATCGCACCCCTTTTCAACCATCTGATATGCCTTTATAAAGGACACAACCCTATAGGAATATAATCCAATGTACCTCTCCACTCCAACCATGGCAAACTTGGCTTAGCTAATGTCACGGTCTTGGCTTGACAATCCAAAATAGCGTGATAGGGTAAAAACTAATCCATGCCCAATATCAGGTCGAAGTCCACCATACTGAGTAGCAGAAGGTCAACTCTGGTCTCATACCCTTTGATAGTGACCAAACACGACCTATAGACACAGTCTGTAATAATAGAATCTCCCACCAGCATAGACACATAAAAAGGCGCACTCATAGAATTACGGGATATATCCAAATAGGAAACAAAGTAAGATGACACATATGAGTACATGGAACCCGGATCAAATAAAACTAACGCATCCCAATGACATATCGGAACAATACGTGTGATGACAGCATTTGAAGAAGCACCCTCGGTCCTACCCGAAAAAATAGAGAAACGGGCCTGGCCTCCCCCTCTAGGATGACCTCTACCCGCTTGACCTCCACCCCTAGCTGGAAGTATAGGTGGAGCAGCAATCGGAGTAGCAACCATGGCCTCTACACCCTGTGGACCCGGTGCAATCTGTGGATCCTTTGGAGCTGCACCTCTCCTAAGCCTGGGAAAGTCCCTCACCATATGCCTCATGTCACCACACTCAAAACAACCTCTCGGAGGGCGTGGATATTAAAATTGGGTCTGACCCGATCGGATATACTGACCTCTAAAAGCACCTCATGCAGGAGGTGCAATGGAAAGGGGCTGTGCATAATGAACGATCTAAGACCTCGGAGTTGCTGGAGCACTGCGAGTAGCTGGAAGTGTTGAATAAACTGGTAGACTCATATAACCTCTGCCACGACAAGCTCTAACTTGAACGAGGGAACCACTAAATCCTCCAGACTCTCGAGGCCTCTTGGCCCCCCTATCCTTCCTCTCCTGGCCCCGCATATGCTTTAACATGTGAGCGATCTTCACAGCCTGCTAAAATGGAGTTTCATCTCCAACTCCCGAGCCCTGATGAATCTAATACCATAACTGAGCCCCCCGATAAACCTGCAGACTCGATCTCTGACTGTAGCAACTAAAATGGGCGCATGACAGGATACCTTGTTGAATTTGATGGCGTACTCTGATACCATTATAGTCCCCTAATGCAGCTGCTCAAACTCTGTGCGGCAGGCATCCCAGAGGGTCTGTGGAATGAACTCCCTCAAAAACATATCTGAAAATTTAGTCCAAGTGAGTGGTGGCATCAATTGGCCTACCCTCCTCGTAAGCCTGCCACCACCTATAGGCTGCTCCTGACAGTAAAAATGTAGTAAAGGGTAGCCCGCTCACCTTTACAATGCCCATGGTGCTAAGAATATAGTGGCACTTTCCTAATAGTTTCATAGCCTCTCGAAGATAAGTACAAACATCTCCTTACTGATCTGCAAGACTCTACTAAACTTGCTTATGACTCGTAGAACCTATAAACCTAAAGCTATGATACCAACTTGTCACGACTCAAAAATACCATCTTAAGGATCGTGATGGCACCTAGTCTCTAAAACTAGGTAAGTTTATCATAGGATAAGATTAACAGGGTAAAATAACTTAAGTATTAAATAAAAACTAGAAGAAGCCATAACATAGCTGTAAAGTTAATTCAACCATCATACATCCCAAAGCCCAGTAATGCGGAGTCATAAGCTCTACAAGAAGTACATAATAAGTCTCAAAGTGCACATCACTATTTTGGATACATAAATAGTAATAAACAAATAATAGAAGGTGACTCCAAGGCCTACAAGAGGAAAAGCAAGTATACCTTGAAGTCTCCACAGCTCCGACTCGAGTCTCTAGCGACCAACACAACCCGAGGTACCTAAATCTGCACAAAAATATGCAGAAGTATAGTATGAGTACACCACGATCGATACCCAATAGGTATCAATACTAACCTCGGTAGAGTAGTGATGAGGTTCAGGTCAAGACACTCACTAGACAAATAACATGTGCAGAATATCGATGTGAAACTAACAACGGAAAGCATGACAAAATAAATAGCAACAAAAATAAGGCAGGTGATAACATGACAAATTAACCAACAACTCGCAAAAGAACAAACTAAAATCATTTAAGGAAAAACAATGATATGTTCAAATCATCAACCCATTCCAAAACAAGAATAACAACAAGAATCGCCCCGAAATACTACATATCATAATCAAAAAGTCACCTCTTTATAACGCCGCATGAACTTCACATTGAAATATTTCCCCTTATATAGATGCATGCCCATAAGCCCTCTTATCTCGATGTGTGTGCATCACAATGAAGTATTTCCCCTTCCTTGCAACACGTGCATAAGCCAATTATCTCGCCGCATGTGCATCAATAAACACCACCCTTATATCGCCGAATGCGCATCTCATTCACAACACAACAATCAACTTGCACCACACGTGCACATATGCCACAACATCGTCCAAACAATAATACCAAAGCCAAAATAATATATAGCCACGGCTCAACAACGATATGTACAAGAATAACAACAATAACACAAGGGTATGGGGAGTGAATCAACAATTAAACATGCTTCATATAACAAACAACTCCAATTCAAGGCATATTAATAGCCTATCACGACCCCATGTACTCAATAAGTATCCTAACTAACCTCGGCGAGGTAAACGAAGCAAGAACTATAGATAATACTCACTAACACTTGTGCAGTTCATAATTTCAACAAGTTTAGAACATATATATGATAAAAATAGGAAATCTCAGGTAAAACCACTTTGATGCTCACAATTGTTTATTTTAAAGGGTTCTTCTCAGTCGACAATCCAGCATGTAAGGAAGATATGCAAGTAAAATCAGGTAAACAGTCGAGGAAATTTCAAGTAAAGATGAAATGCAATAACCAAATAGCAGTTTGTTGCGGCGCGCAACCCGATCCAATAACCATAAGCCAATAAGGCCTGTCACGGCATGCAACCCGATCCAATAACAATACCCAGCTCTCTTAGAGCTCACATCAACCAGAAACCCGTCAGTTTCTCACAATCCGTGTGTACACCATCAAGAGAAAAATATGAGAGGGTGAACCTAGGGGGATGGATCCTTATCCACACGCAAGCATGGCAAATTCAACGTGCTACCAGCCCGGCAAGGTCACGAGCTCAATATCATAATTTGCCCAATGTGGTCACATACATATCAACATAATCTGCCCGGCGTGGTCAGAGGCATAACAACACAATCCGCCCAGCATGGTCACAAGCATAACAACACAATCCGCCCGGCGTGGTCACACGCATAACAACACAATCCGCTCGTTGTGGTCATAATCATAACAACACAATCTGCCCGGTGTGGTCACACGCATCTAGTCCAAATCACATCACATAGAATCAAGTATACAAGAACACATGTATATGATGAATAATTATTAGATTTCATGTTTCCGGGGCTGGTATAATAACATGCTAAAGTGTAGGCATGTGCAAAGTGTGCTATCATAGCTCAAATCGACAATTTATTATAGAAATAGCAATTACCAAGTTTATTCAGGGAATTAGCCTTTTCATAATCTCAAACATGGATTAAATAGTTCACAACAGTGATACAAATATGACAAACATTATAACTTAAAGCTTAACAGTCAACTCTAGGCATATCCTAGCCTAAGCACTACCTCGAGCATGGATAAACACCCCAGTGCTTGCACATGGGCTCAACCCCACACATATGCGCACCCATAGCACGTAGCTATCACAAACTATTCAGGCAACTAGTGCCTCAACCGAGTTTTGATAAGATACTTACCTCAAACAAGCCAAGACAAATATCGAGCAAGCCAAACGATACTCTAGAAATGTCATATCACGTGTACAGACCTCCGAACGGCTTGAAACTAGCCAAAAGCAACTCAAGAACATCAAATAATGCCAAAGGAAACAAACGCAATTGATAAAGGTCAAATCTTTATTCTAGAGCCCAAAGTCAATGAAATGGTCAACAAAAGTCTTTGTCGGGCCCGCCTTGGATTCCGAATACAAGCTTACCCGAGCGAAGCCCAAACCAATACAATCTTACACGAATGAAAAATGACTCAATCGAAATCTGATAGCTCAACCAATTTGCCAAAACATCGCTCTTGGGTGTTCATAACCCAAAAGTCCAACCCACACTAATTGGGTCCCATAACTCCCGAAATACTCCTCCAAAACTCGCCAAATTCGAGTATGTTATTCTCCTAATATAGGAGAACAAAACTCCAATAGAAATCGAGAAATAAATGCCTTTAACGCATTTTCAATTTTTAAAAATTTTAAACATAACCATAGGTCTTGATTTATAGAAAAAAAAATGGGTTTTCAATTAAAATCATGGATTAAAGCTTAAACCAAAGGAATGAATCAAAGGGAAATACTTATGTTATGGTTTAGACCTTACCTCATGGAAGAAACTGTAAGAACATTCTTGAATTCTCCCCAATCCCAAACTTTCAAGATGAAAAAAACTCCAACAACATTAATGGCCAAAAAGGCCCAATTAATCTACTTCATTTCTTATGTCAAATGATCCTGAAACTTGCTTTTGATTTCTCTAATAGATTTCTTGTGAAATTTCAGTCAGGTTAGACTTTTGAATCACTCCATTTGACCTTATAATTAAGGAGATATATTGGTTTCAATATTTGAAAATAGTGCAGATTTTCAAATACGAATTCAGTGATAATTTCGTAATTAATCTGAAAAATCTGGCAACCCAATGCTTAGTAAAATGACCATAAGTTCCTCATACGATGTTGAAACTTGATAATTTCAGTTGTTATGGTTCCAAAATTACGATACGGATATAATAATTTATACGAAACACGAATCAAAGGCTTCTTGCTCAATATGGTAACCTTTATGCTCAAATCGACGTCGAAACCGAAAACAATCACCATACAACCCAAACTTATCCAAAATTCATCGAAAATTAACCAAACATTATGGACATATCCAAAATCATCATACAAACTTGTTAGAATAATTATAATTCGATTTCGAGTCTGTTTATCCAAAAGTCAAACTTTGGTCAACTCTTCCAATTTAAAGCTTCAAAAACAAAAATTATTCTTCCAAATCAATTCCAAACCGCTCGAAAACTGAAACCAACCATGCACGCAAATCATAATACATAATATGAAGCTACTCAAAGTCTCAAACCACTGAATAGAATGCTAAAGCTCAAAACGACCGGTCGGGTCATTACATTCTCCCCCATTTAAACATACGTTCTTCCTCGAACGTGCCAAGAGTCATTCCAAAGCCATCAATCCCCATATACCCTCACCATACACATAACCATGGGTGATCCCACGTCAGCCCAATCCATATAAGCCTGACAACACCACCTAATAGAGGATCCTTACTTCAACCTTAGTCCATAAACCTTAAAACCTAAATCCCCAACATCCGGAACTCATTATATGATCCGATTCTTGCATCTATGCACTGCATAACTCTGAACAAGCTGTATCAATCCATAACAATATCTCAAGACATAATCACATGATATACCACATAACTCAAATACTCATAGCAATAACTTCAGACCACAATAGTCGCTCGATAACCAACCCGACACCGGTAACAAACCACATATCAACTAAAATCTTGTTTTGAACCTTCGTATACTGCCAATGATGAAAGATACATACATAAACTCATAACCACCCATTAGATTAACAAGTCATGGAGCTCTCTTGCCCGATAAGAACCATAGCCAAAATCTAAACCGACTGGTGACACAATTCTTGCAAACATACCTTAATCATATTCGATGGCACTCATTTCAGGACCAATAACCTCATCTCATCCAGTACAAGCTATTCGACCAACCTGTCACATAAATCCTACTTAGAGCCACCTACCATAAAATCCGTGTACTAACGAACAATAAATCAAATATACCCAATGATGGAAAGAGAATGGAAATGAAGAAACCATCTTGCGAGCTCAACAGATACCACCACGAAGTGCAATGCTATCAATCCACCACACAAGGGGAAACATAACATACTAAATAAGTACAATGGATCAAATCCTAGCATAATGCCGCTGCGATGCATGACCCAATCCGAACACCGGTCCATATGAAATACCTCAAGCCACAATGCTCTAAATCAACAACCACACACAATTCGACATCAAGTACACGAAGTGCAAGACCATAACCATGGAGAAGAGAATAACACAATATACCATAGCCCGAAAAGACCATAACCAAGGCACAATCAACCATTCAACACACCCATTTCGCTCAAATTTCGCTACAAGGCCTAAACAGAATCGCATCAGGTGTGCATATAACCAACAAATCACAACCCCTCATATCATAGAAGAGTAACACATAGAACATATCAGAACATGAACAAGCTCAACTCTAACCGAATAACACACCTTTCAGCAAAAACGGTGTTGAGTCAACAAATGCGACCCACTGTAGAATACACATCCTCAATGGGACTACCAATGGGCCCCCAAATCAACTTCGGTCATCCCTAAATGGATAAATGGCCCTCAAAAAGTCCGCAATGACCTAACCATAGCACGTACTACCATCTAGCTTTCTTTGGCCACATCTTCACAGTGCGCAACCCCGAAATAATTTGCTTTTGTCTCCAAATCCATAGAACACATGAATCACCATACCCGATCCCAACTCCACCACTCGAATGACTAACATATCTCTCATATATAATCATCCCTACGAGAAATACTTTTATAATTCTTCCATGCCACATAGCAAAATCTGAACATCAGCAGTCGATCAACCAGGCGAGTACCGCAATACCAATGAAGCATCCGTAAGTCAAAACACAGTGCGTCTTCTGAAATGTGCACCCTTCTCAGGCAATACCAAGTAGTAATAGAATTCATCTAGTCATCTGAAACCGTCCACGTTGGCTAAGAATTCATGACCTTCCCTTCAAAATTGAACTGTGACCTTGCACATATAAATGTCAATCCTACACAACACAACGCATCTATCATGCCATCATATGAAAAGAACGAGATTCTCATAATCAACTCTGAGTCACCAGTAGAATACATACCCAATAAGTCAGAAACCTTCCATTTGATCCCATCCAGGAAAAAATCACAATACGCAACATGCTTTTCACGCCGGTAGGAAATAATCATCTCCAATCATGGTAGAAACCATCGAGAACTCTTCAAAACCCATCTGCACATACCCAAGCCATCAGAACTAAATCTTTCTAACTCAACCAAGCCACGCAGGTTGAAAAACCCAAGAGCATTGCCACAGAATACTTGTAGAGACTCACCACATCATAAGTACCCAAAGAATCGATCATATCCATTATCGTGTTAATCCAACCTACTACCAAGTTGTCCTATTTTCCCAAGTTCCTTCTAAATTACCCTCAAGTTGACACGTTTCCTTGCCATAACACCACGATCCTTACCCAAAGCTTACCATAAGAGAGACTAGCATAAAATCACACTGCCCTAAGACTCATAAGCCGATGTATTCCCTCTTAAGCACCCCAAAAGTACCATAATTGAGACACTCACTCTGAAGAGACCTTCTATGAATGTAAAGTCGCTTCCTTAACCTTTTTGATACTAAAATGTAGAATCCACAATGATATATAAATGCCACGAGTCTCGACACCATCCAACATAAATCTCAGATTCTAGCCATATGCAAATTCAAAAAAATCTCAATTGCTACATATAAATATTGAATCCATTAGAACCCTCTCGAGAGTCATCCACTCTTCTCAAATCTCAATTGCACCGCCCAAACGGGCCGAACGACATGTTCCCCATTAGCACGATAACACCCAAAGAAGTACCCCCGCCTTAATGCAACCGAGCAAATTTCTACTTCATGCACACTACATCCTTCACGAATAATAACTCAATCATTCCATGATTCCCATATACCCATAAAGTGTAATACACCATGCATCCAAAAATTTCCTTGCTTAAGTCATCCTCAAAACTAACCTCTGCAAGTCATAACCGATCCACAAGTATGCCTTAGACCGAAACCAATACAACACGTAACCATGCAATCAAATTGTCGGTAGCAGACTTCCCCACTTGGATCAAAGCCACAGATCAAAACACTCGATAACTCACAATGCCCATACTCTATTACTGCCATAATACAGTAGTGAGATTCAACTAAATCCTTTATAAGCTCATGTAACACAAACCATATAATACCTCAAATCATCTGATAAGCTCACATTCATCCTCGTGACGGTCAGATCAACTTTCTCAACCAATCCAAACTCAAATCGTAACACCTATACCCACTGGTAGAAAAGAAAGCCTCCATAAAATATATTAAGGATCACACATTCGTAGATTACCCCGCAGGTGATAACCCACCTGCTTAGCCTCAAAATGACATCTCTCTATACCCTTTCACGAACCACAACTACTACGTAATCACTTAATCTTCCTAAGTCTGAACTCATCAACAAGACATGAAAATCTACTTCATTCCTCAAATGAAATAACACGAAAGAATCCCTCAAAAACCTTCATAACTTAAGACCGTATGACATATCCACATAAATCAAGCATCTAATAGTCCTTTTAACATATCAAGCAAACTCTTCCAGTCACATTCAAACCATCTGAACACATCCCGCAGTCACATCCTACTCATCATATAGCCATACAACTACTCACCGAGCCACCAGTCCCACTCATAGGGACACCACTGGACATAGAAGTCCAAAAGCACATGCTCACACAATTAAAACTACCGAGCCTAAGCTGCAGTCCAAACCGGGCCTCAAATCCTCCAAACTGGCACATCACCAAAACACAAAAAATACATCTAGCACCTCATCCATGGAATCCACAAACCGTCGATGTACAGCTCATACTGAGTGCTCACATGCACATACAAGTGAGAGTAAGGAATTCAAAGAGATATGCTTCAAGCTGAATCAATGTCGCACGATAAGGAAGCAAGATCGAAAGTTTATCCTAAATGCCATGTAGCCTCTCGAAGATAGGTATGGACGTCATCATAACGATCCACAAGACTCTACTAGATACTTTCTCATGACTCGTACAACCTATGTACCGAGAGCTCTGATACCTGATGAGTGGTGATTTTACCACTCATTCTAGTCTCTTTTCTTTCGTTTTTATGTCATTTAATTATAATATGAGGGTGTTTATGGTGTGTATTGTTAGATTTTCAGGTAAATAATGCCATGAAGAGAGTTGAATTCAATTGAAGTAGAATTGAGCGAAAAAAGGTTGAAACAAAGCAAAAATCTTCAGTGTTTCCGCATCTGCGGAAGAGTGGTCGCAGAAGAGACCTTGCATCTGCGAGGAAATGGTCCGCATCTGCGGAATTGAGCTACCTCGCCTGGGATCGCATCTGTGAGACAAGAACCGCTTCTGCACTTGCGCATCTGCGCTTGCAAGTCCGCATCTGCGGAACCAGAGCTTCCCTTCATTGTTCGCATCTGTGATATGTAATCTGCATCTGCGGAGCCGCACCTATGAGGATCCTTCCGCAGGGTCATCGGGCTTCAGACCTGGGCAGGAATGACATTTCACATTTTCTCAAATCAAAACCCACAAATACATGACCTAGCAAAATATTTGGAAGATCTTTGGCTTATTTTTCAGTCTCCTAGACTAGAGAAGACAAGTTTTGGAGCTAGGGTTCTTGCACACATACTTGGGGCTTGAAGATTTGATACTTTTGGATGAGAATTTCTTACTCGTTTATGCTCATTTCTTTATTTCTTTGCGTTGTATTGAATATTTAAGTGTGTAGTATTTTTTCAACACTTGAAACTTGTTTATGGGAATATTCATATTTAAAGTGTGGATTAAATATCTTGTTGTATTTATGTATTGAATGATTTTTATTTATTATGAAGTGAGTTATTGTTTCTTTAATTATTCTTGTTCTTTAATATTTCCAAAGGGAATATCTAAGCCTAGGACTCGACCACTAACTTCGAATTAATTTTGGGAAAGATTATTTGGGGTTGGGAAAGATTAATTGACAAGAACTTGAGACTTTAACCCTCACTTTATAGATTCTATCTAGGGATAGGATTGAACTACTTGTAGCCGTATTCGGGTGTGCTTAATCTCGTAATTGTTTTAGGGATAGTTAAATTAGGAAGTCTTGTTAGCCTTCGAAAGAAGATAATATAGAATTATTACCCGAGGCTAATTAACATAAACTCGCTCATATTTGTAAAATCGTAAAATACATTAGATCGTTACTTGAGTGTAAATCCCGATGTATCCATGCTTGTAGCCATTGATCATTTTACTTGCTTTCTAGGTTAGTTTACATTTTTGCATTTCGCTATAATATTTCCACACCCAAATTCTAAGTGTTTGGCATTGCATAACAAGTGATAATTCTCTTACATTCCTAATCGCCTACATATTGTTCTCTGTGGGATTCGACCCCGACTCATAGCTGGGTAAGTTATATTGTCTGCGACCTTGTCCATTTACTTTTTAGTAGTGGATTTGGACGTCATCAAAATTGGCGTCGTTGCCGGGGAACAATTTGGCGTAATTTTGGTTGTTTGAGAAATAAGTGTAAGTGCTTTGGTCTAAACTTGTGAATATTTGTGTAATTATTTTCTTATATTTGTTTATCTTATTTCTTGTTTCTTGTTTATTTTCTTAGTTTTTTTTTAAAAAAATAAATAAATAAATATGGCATCATATAATGAAAATTTTACGGATGGTATTTGTTCATACTTTGATGACCCTTGTCCTTATTGTGGAGGACCACACTTATGGCAAAATTATTTAAATTCTCCCGGGGGTGGATTGTGCGCACAATCTCAAACCCATGAGTCGAGTATTTGTGATAAGTGTGGTCGTCAAAATGGTCATTGGGATGATTGTGCTTATTTGTCCTTCCCTTCCCCAAGCCCCCGCTATGATGATTCTACTTTTTGTGATGAAAATTATAGGGATATGGAAGTGGAAGAAATTGAGCATGGTAAAAATGGAGAGTTTAAGCTCATGTTAGAATGCCTACTTGAAGGAGGAAACAAAGAGCAAAATGCCTTGGAGGAGCTTTTGGAAAATAGTCTCCAAAATGATTTGGCGCTTGAAAGGTTGAACTTACAAATGGGAGAAATTATTGAAGCTTTAGAGGTCCAAAAAGCTTCGGAAGTGAATGATAGCCAAGAACCTTCCTTAGATGTGGAAGCCGAAAATCCTTCCTTGGCACTTGATCAAAACCAAGGAGAACTCTCAAATGCTCAAAATGAGAAAATGATGCTCATGATGGAGGCCATTCTTGAAAATGAGGAGAAGTACCACTTAGCACTCGAGGACTTGAAACAAGGCTTGACTTAAAATGATGATGATATCCGCACCTTGGAAAATCAAATAAAAATATTGGTTGAGGCTCACTATACCCAACAACTTGAGAGTGTGGAAAGAGATCAAGAAGAGTCCAACATCGAGGAAGAAATTGATCTTTATTTTGAGGAATCAAGAATTGAACATCCGCCAACCGACTCCATGCTTGTCAATGATGACGAGAAAAATATGGAATTAAAGTCAACCGGTGTAATTGAAAATATGGTTGAGATTGACTCTAGCCCGGGGGAAAAAGAGGATGTCAAAATCCGGGAAGAATTGCAATTTGGAGGTTTGATGTCATATTCCAAGCATTTTTCAACATTGGAATTGTGTAGTGAATTGGAAATTGAACTACACGAGTCGATGAGGGAATGCGAGGAGGAAAGACAAAGGCCATACATTTTACAGTTTGAAGGTACAAGGAAGCAAAATGACATTCCTCACATGAAAGTCAAGAAGTACAAAATGAAGAAGTTAATGCTTGGCTTGATCATATACTTACCACCCCCCATTGCTCATGGTCACAAACTTGATTTCAAGTTAGGTGCCCAATTCATATCATCCAAGTGGCGATAAAAGTGGTAAAGTTGATTCGTGTCGTGCCATGGCGTTAAATGTGGCGCTTGGTGGGAGGCAACCCATCGTTTTTCAAAATTTATAGTCATTTTTGAAATTTTCTTCTTTAGAATATCTTAGAATATTATTTTTGACTAATCTGCTAAGTTTCTGATTTTTTGGAGTTGAATTGAGGAGTTTGAGGTTTTGGAATGCACAAAAACAGTGGCTGCAAAAATCTAGGCACCAGTCATCTGGTGTAACCGCATTTGCGAAACTTTTCTCGCAGATGCGGTCATGCAAAAGCGGGTTTCTAGGCGCAGATCCACGGATTCCGTAGGTCTGATGACATTCTCACAGAAGCGGCGGCGCAGATGCGCTTCTTTAACCGCAGGTGCAGAAATCGGGAAAGTTTAATGAACAAAATCCCTCATTTCATCAGGTATTCTCTGATTTTTTTTTTTTACCAAAACCCAAACTCCCCCATCTCTCACATACTCAAAATTCTCCATTGCTCTTGATTTCTACTGCTCTCGCACAAGACAACACTGGTATCTCTCATCTACTCCTCTCTTCTACTTCTCTTTTCTTCTTCTTCTTCCTCATTTCTGAGTTCCCATGGTTGTTTTCCCTGATTCCCCATTCCCCTCTGATTTATGTTGATATTAGGGTGAGGAAATTGGCTGAGGGTAGGTCTGTGTGTGCTGCTAATAAAGAAGAACAAATATTTGGGAAATTTGAGTACCCAATTTGTGTGAAGAAGCATAAATCTTTCACTGCTTGCAAAGTGTTAGACGGATTGTCCAAAAATAATTGTGTGCTAAGTACCAACCAAATTCATAAGTATGGTGCTTAATCGGAGAATGTGATTTGTAAATGATAGCATTACTACTTATGCTTTAAATGGTAGAACCTTATTGAATTATTGGTTTTGATTTTCTTGAGGACAAGCAAAAGCTTTAAGTTGGGGGTGTTGATGAGTGGTGATTTTATCACTCATTCTAGTCTCTTTTCTTTAGTTTTAATGTCCTTTAATTATAATATGAGGGTGTTTATGGTGTGTATTGTTAGATTTTTAGGTAAATAATGTCATGAATAGAGTTGAATTCAATTGAAGTGGAATTGAGCAAAAAAAGGTTGAAACAAAGCAAAACTCTTTAGTGCTTCCGCATCTGCGGAAGACTGGTTGCAGAAGATACCTCGCATCTGCGAGGAAATGGTCCGCAGCTGCGGAATTGAGCTACCTTGCCTGGGATCGCATCTGCGAGACAAGAACCGCTTCAACGGTTGCGCATCTGCACTTGCAAGTTCGCATCTGCAGAACCAGAGCTTCCCTTCATTGTTCGCATCTGTGATATGTAATCCGCATCTGCAGGGCCGCACCTGCGAGGATCCTTCCGCAGGTGCGGTCATCGGGCTTCAGACCTAGGCAGGAATGACATTTCACACTTTCTCAACTCAAAACCTACAAATACACGACCTAGAAAAATATTTGGAAGATCTTTGGCTTATTTTTTAGTCTCCTAGACTAGAGAAGACAGGTTTTGGAGCTAGGGTTCTTGCACACACACTTGGGGCTTGAAGATTTGACACTTTTGGATGAGAATTTCTTACTCGATTATGCTCATTTCTTCATTTCCTTGCTTTATATTTTATATTTAAGTGCGTAGTATTTTTTTCAATACTTGAATCTTGTTTATGGGAATATTCATATTTAAAGTGTGGATTAAATATCTTGTTATGCTTATGTATTGAACGATTTTTATTTATTATGAAGTGAGTTATTGTTTCTTTAATTATTCTTGTTCTTTAATATTTTCAGAGGGATTAGCTAACCCTAGGACTCGCCCATTAACTTCGAATTAATTTTGGGACAGATTATTTGGGGTTGGGAAAGATTAATTGACAAGAACTTGAGGCTTTAACCCTCACTTTATAGATTCTACCTAGGGAAGGATTGAACTACTTGTAACCGTATTCGGGTGTGCTTAATCTCGTAATTATTTTAGGGATAATTCAATTAGAAAGTCTTGTTAGTCTTCGAAAGAAGCTAATATAGAATTATTACCCGAGGCTAATTAACATAAACTCACTCATATTTATAAAATCGTAAAATACATTGGATCGTTACTTGAGTGTAAATCCCTATGCATCCATGCTTGTAGCCATTGATTATTTTACTTGCTTTCTAGGTTAGTTTACATTTTCCATTTAGCTATAATATTTCCACAACCAAATTGTTTGGCATTGCATAACAAGTGATAATTCTCTTACATTCCTAATCGCCTACATCTTGTTCTCTGTGGGATTCGACCCCGACTCATAGTTGGGTAAATTATATTGCATGTGACCGTGTCAATTTACCTTTTAGTAGTGGATTTGGACGTCATCAATACCAACTTGTCACGATCCAATATCCAGCTCGTCGTGATGGCACCTAACCCAACCCACTAGGTAAGCCAAATAGCAAATAAAATACAATATAATGGTAATTATACGAGTCAAAAATGAAATAACTAAATTTTATACATCTCCCCAAGGACTAGTAGTATAAGTCATGAGCCACTAAGATTTAGATTTTACAAAAAAAACTGAACTGAAATAATTACAATATCTGTTTGGATTGTACATGAACATAATTCGAATCTAAAGCTACCAAGGACAAGTGATAGTCATAACTGGAATACGGGTATATCTTCAATGCCAGCTTCCGCTATACACAACAACAACTCCAAGATCTGCACGCAAAGTACAGACGTATAGTATGAGTACAACCGATTCCATGTACTCAGTAATTATCCTAACTGACCTCGGCGAGTTAAAAGAAGCAAGAACTATAGATGATACTCACTAACACCTGTGCAGTTCGTAATTTCAACAAATATAGAACAGATGTATGATCAAAATAGGAAATCTCACGTAAAACAACTTTTATGCTGACAATTCTTTATTTCAAAGTGTTCTGCTCAGTCGACAATCCAGCATATAAGGAATATATGCAAGTAAAATCAAGCAAACAGTCGAGGAAATTTCAAGTAAAGATGAAATACAATAACCAAATACCAGTCTATTGCGGCGCACAACCCGATTCAATAACCATATCCCAATAAGGCATGTTATGGCATGCAACCCGATCCAATAACAGTACCCATCTTTCAGTGCTCACATCAACTAGAAACCCATCGGTTTCTCACAATCCGCGTGTACACCATCAAGAGATAAACATGATTGGGTGACCCTAGGGGTATGGATCCTTATCCACACGTAAGCACAGCCAATTCAACATGCCACCAGTCCGGCGTGGTCACATGCTCAATATCATAATCCACTTGGCGTGGTCACAGGCATATCAATATAATCTGCTCAGCGTGGTCACAGACATATCAATACAATCCGCCTGGCATAGTCACAAGCATAACAACATAATCCACCCTACGTGGTCATAGGCATAACAACATAATCCGCCCGGTGTGGTCACAGGCATAACAACACAATCCGCTAGGCGTGGTCACATGCATAACAAAACAATTTGTGTGGCGAGGTCACAGGCATAACAAGTCAATCCGCCCAGCTTGGTTAAAGGCATCCAGTCCAAATCACATCACACATAAGCAAATATAGAAGAACACATGTATATGATGAATAATTATCAGATTTCATGCATCTAGACTGGTATAATAACATGATAAAGTGTAGGCATGTGCAAAGTTACTATCATAGCTCAAATCGATAATTTTATTACAGAAATAGCAATTACTAAGTTTATTCAGGGAATTAGCCTCTTCATAATCTCAAATATTGCTCAAATAGTTCACAACAGTGATACAAATATGAGAAACATTATAACTTAAGGCCTAACAATCAACTCTATGCATATCCTAACTTAAGCACTACCCCAAGCATGGATAAACACCCTAGTGCTCGCACATGGGCTCAAACCCTACACATATGCGCACTCATAGCGCGTAGCTATCATAAATAATTCAGGCAACTAGTGCCTCAACCGAATTTAGATAAGATACTTACCTCAAACAAGCTAAAACAAATACTGAGCAAGCCAAACGATACTCTAGAAATGCCATCCCGCGCATACCGACCTCCGAACGGCTCGAAACTAGCTAAAAGTAACTCAAGAACATCAAATAATTACAAAGGAAACAAACCCAATTGATAAAGGTCGAATCTTAAATCAAAAGCCCAAAGTCAACCAAAAGGTCAACAAAAGTCAATGTCGGGCTCACCTTGGATACCGAATCCAAGCTTTCCCGAGGAAAATCCGAACCAATACAAGCTCACACAAACAAAAACCAACTCAATCGAAGTCCGATAGCTCAACCAAATCGCCAAAATATCGCTCTTGAGTGTTCATAACCCAAGAGTTCAACCCACACTAGTTGGGTCCCATAACTCCCGAAATACTCCTCCAAAACATCGCCAAATTTGAGTATGTTGTTCTTCTAATATAGGAGAACAAAACCCCAAAAGGAATCGAGAAATAAACGCCTCTAACTCATTTTCATTTTTTAAAAGTTTAGGACATAACCCTAGGTCTTGATTTAATGAATTAAATGGGTTTTCAATTAAAATCATGGATTAAAGCTTAAACCAAGGGAATGAATGAAAGATAAATACTTAGATTATGGTTTAGATCTTACCCCATGAAAGAAACTTGAAGAACATCCTTGAATTGTCCCGATCCTAAACTTTCAAGATGAGAAAAATTTCAACAATATTAATAGCAAAAAATGCCCAGTTGTTCTGCCTCATTTCTTGTGCAAAACGGTCCCAAAACTCTCCTTTGATGCCTCCAATAGATTTCTCGTGAAATTCCAGTCAAATTAGGCTTTTGAATCACTCCATTTGATCTTATAACGAAGGAGATATGTTGGGTTTAATATTTGGAAATAGTGCAGATTTTTAAATATGAATTCAATGGCAATTTCGTAATTAATCTGAAATAATCTGGCAACCCAACTCTTAGTAAAATGACCATATATTCCTCATACGATGTCAAAACTTGATGATTTCAGTTGCTATGGCTCCAAAATTACGATATGGATATAATGGTTTAGTCGAAACACGAATCAAAGGCCATTTACTTAATATGGTAACCTTTGTACTCAAATCGACGTCGAAACCGAAAACAATCACCATACAACCCAAACTTATCCAAAACTCATCGAAATTTAACCAAACATTGTGGACATGTCCAAAATAATCATACAAACTTATTGGAATAATTAAAATTCGATTTCGAATCCGTTTACCCAAAAGTCAAACCTTGGTCAACTCTTCCAATTTAAAGCTTCAAAAACAAAAATTATTCTTCCAAATCATTTCCAAACCGCTCGAAAACCGAAACCAACTATACACGTAATTCATAATACATAATATAAAGCTACTCAAATTCTCAAACCAGCGAATGGAATGCTAAAACTCAAAACGATCAGTCGGGTCGTTACATAGCATAAGGTCTAATTCGGTCAATTATCACCCATACGTCCGTGTACACACTCGTCACCTTACGTACATGTCATTCCATAGAGTACAAATAATATAAATTAGACCAAATCCTAAGGGGTAATTATCCCACACAAAGTTTGGCAAGATACTTACCTCAATTTGGCCAATTCAATACTCTAAAAATGCTTTTCCTTTAAAATTCACCTCCGCTCGACTCAAATCTAGAAAGAAATGACTTAATAATATCAAACAATGCAAGAGAAACCAATTTCGATTAATAAAGTTAAGAACTTTACAAAATTCTCCAAAAGTCAATAAAAGTTAACCCCGGGCCCGTTCGATCAAAACCCGAGCCAAAGGGTAGATCTTGACTACCCTTAACCCCAAGAGTCCATATATCTATTTGGATTTCAAGTCCAAATCCAATTTGACTCTCCAATCTCAAATCTCAAATTTTTATTTTTTAAAATATAGTCAAACATCCATAAAATTTCTCTTCAAATCACATGGATTAGATATTAAAATTCATAAATAATCCTGTTATAATATCAAAATGGAGTCAAAATCACTTACCCAATAGATTTGTATGAAAGTATCCTCCTAAAATCGCATCCCATCGAGTCTTGGACTCAAAAATATGATAAAATGGGATGGGATTAAGCCCCGAAATCCCACTATTTGTTTAGCTGCGGATGTCGCAAATGCAACCTGCGATTTGCAAATTCGACCCCTCGAAAATGCGATCATTTAATTGCAAAAGCGACGCCTGCTGAGCCCAAGGAATGTCGCAGTTACGACCCTAGACTTCACATCAGTTCCCTTCGCAAAAGCGGCCAATTGGTCGCTTTATTGGTCGCAAAAGCGACCTGCCCCCAGCCCAATCCCTCTTCGCATTTGCGAGGCTGGCTTCGCAAGTGCGAGGCGAAGGCCCCTTTTGCAAATGCGGTATTCCCTTCGCAAATATGAACTTGTGCTCACATTTGAGATAACTGCAGTACCAGCACACCAGCAAATATGAATCAAGTCTAAACCATTCCGAAACACGTCTGAAACTCACTACAGTCCCTGGGGCTCTACACTAAACATCCACATAAGTTTAAAAATATCATGCGAACTCGCTCACGAACTCAAATAATATTCAGAACTACGAATCGGATACCAAAACACATGAAAATTACAATGAAACTCAAGAATCACTAAAATCATGACCAAGCGTCTGATTCCTACCAAACCAACTCGGAATGACACCAAACTTTACATACAAGTTCTAAATAATAAAATAGGCCTATTTCATATCCTGAAACCAAAATCCGAACCCAATAGCTATAAAATCAACCTATGGTCAAACCTAGAAATTTCTAAACCTTCAGATTGCCAACTTTCGGCAAAAAGAGCCAACTCAACCTAGGAACTTCCGAATCAAATTTCGAGTATACGCCTAAGTCCAAAATCACCATATGAACCTATTGGAACCATCAAAATACCATTCCGAATTCGTTTTCACAAAAGTTAACTATCGGTCAATATTTCCAACTTAAGCTTCCAAACTAAGAATCAATTGGTCCACATCAATTCAAAACCTCTCCGAAATAAAATCAACCATCTTCGCAAGTCATACAACCACAAATGCACATATAGAATGCTTCAAAAGAGAAAACAGGGGTCAAATACATAAAACGAACGGTGGATCGTTACAATATCCTGAAGTTTGGAGGTGCAAGTGTAGAAACAAACTCTTCATGCCTTAAATACTGATGTACTCATGTTTTCTTCTTCCTTTCAACTTACTAACTAAGCATTTCTTCAGTATTATTCACTTAAGACTCTTATATTTTTTTGTTGTCCACTTCTTTATTTTTGAAGGTTTATGAATGGTGAAAAACGAGAGAGTTTTAAGCGAGGAAGAAAGAGAAAAAGAAAAAGAAAAAAGAAGACAGATGAGAAGAAGATAGGAAAAACTAGGAGAGAATAAGAAAAAAAGATTTAAAAGGACACACATATATAATAGAAGAGAAGAAAGATGAGAAATAACGAGGAAGACTAATGGAGAAAGTGAGGAGGAAAAGAATTTTATGTTAGAGCTTTTCCTTTTTTGTTTTGGTTGATTTTTCACGTGTCAATTTGCTCATTGGGTCATTTGTCAATCAGACGTGTTCGTAAATCACACTCTCTTTTTTTTTTTTTTTCTGGGACTATCAAATATGTGTTTAATAGGCTTGTATGGCTAAAGTTAAATGTCTAATAGGTAAAGATTTTAGTTAAAAAGTTTAAATGAAATTTGATGACAACCAAGGGATACTATGTAGTTTGCCCTATGACAAAATGAGAAATGCACCTTGACATGACTTTCCATGAACCATGCTTGCCAAACATCCAATGGTTGGACGTAATTCAGATATACACATGAATATAAATATGCTCTCTTTATCTTATTGTAATCCAAATATTTCAGGCCCCATTAACATCATGGGAGCTACACTAAATGCATGTTGCCCTAGGCAAATCTAGGATTTCTACTCGACTGTTTAATTTTTAATTTTTCTAGCATTAAATTCATGATATCATTTTTTTTTGTTTTGTTTAATTGGTCTATATTATATTGTTATAGGATAATAAGATGGTTAGAAATCCTTTATTTTTTTAACCTAATTTTTCAAATTATGGGTCTGGTTCACCATTTATTATAAATTTAATAACTTTTACACATAAATGTATATTCCACGTTGAAAACACTGAATTCAAGTGAGCCCGATACCACAACTCTATGTCCGTCGTTGCTGCATGTTGGCTTTTTTTTTTTAACTAGCCCAAACTTGTTTGGTTTCTTTCTTGAAAGAAAAAACATAATTATACTCCCATTTAGAAGATTTCTTTACACAATTTATCCCAATTTATGAAATTACGTATTGTATTGATCAACTAATATGGAAATTTGTTACTCTCCCAATTGTTATATCTTTTTCCTTAAAAACTGTCTTTCAACAAGGAAAAAAAAGTACTAGGCTATTTTCAGATTGGAAAAAATATTTTTGAAACATGAATTAAAAACTGTGCAAAAATAACCTTGTTTGATTGTTAAAGTTTTTACTTTTTAAATATTTACGCTTTTTTCATATACTACTAATGTATATCAATGTTTCAATCAAACTAACAATAGACATACGAATATTCCAGTGTACCCATCAGTATTCCCATCAAGCAAACAAATATACCTAAAATTATAACATAACAGTATTCAATAAAACAAAGGGTAAATTATAAGAAATACCCATATAAAAACAAAAAGCTCGTAATGAGTAGGTTCTATCAACAATATTTTCATATTATATGCTTGCGTATGTCATTTCTAGAAGTTAAATTACAGTATGTAGTTTTTAAAAAAACTGTAGACAATTCGCACAAATTAAAGAATTAATATTTCACTCGTCTTTAACCCAATTTTCATAGGTATTATATCAAAGGAAAGCCTTAACGAGTAAATTCTAAATGCATATTGTGCATGCTTCAATTCAACATAAGTAATTTCCAAAAATCAATATTTACAGTACGCTTTTGTTTCCGGAAAAAACAGTACATGTTTAGCAGAACTTCAAAAATTCTAAAAGTATATTGCACAAGATATAATTCTTAACAAGCAATATCCAGATATGAATTTACATTAGTTAGTTTTTAAAATCAGGCCGGGTCAGCCAACACTGGCACTTAACATAATTTAAATGTTTTATTAGTTGTTAGAAATTTGGTACCCAAAGCTTTAATCACCGCTGAATATGAATAAAGTTGAATCACTAGTAGAATTAACAGAGAGATTTATCTAATTTCGTGCATTAGAAAAAATGAATCCGGGTAACACAAATTGAAAACAAACCTTCTGAACAAGTAATAAGAAGTACTGGGATTACTAAGAAGTCCTTTAATTTGGTGCTGGTGTTCTCTGTTTCAGCCTCTTCTTTGAAACTTAGCAATGATGAGAAAAATTGCAACATATAACTTGTTGTAGAAATCCTCCAGGAACTGAAAGTACATGACACGCCAGGATTTGTTGAAATGCAAAACAACAATCACCCCTACGAAGCCAACACAGAAACCAGGTCCTATTCCAGCGTAGAACCATAAACGATTAGAGTCCGCGCCACCTTTATCGTCTTGATCAAGATTTGGCTGATTCTGATGAGATGTTGATTTCTTGTCATGACAACTTCTCAAGAGTGGCCATCCACAAAGCCCATTGTTGCCAGCATAGATGGACTTGTCATCCAATGACTGGAGCTGATTTCCAGTAGGAATTGGACCTGATAATTTGTTAAATGATAAGTTCAAGTAGCTCAAATAGTTCAAAGAAGCCAAACCTTGAGGAACTGGACCGGAGATCTTGTTCAGAGACAAATCGAGGGACTGGAGTTGTTTCATATTGCCTATCGTCTTTGGGATGCTTCCGTTGAGATTATTGCTTGACAAATTTAAACTCTGCAACCCTTCTAGCTCTGTTAATTCCTCTGGAATACGTCCTATAAACTTGTTTTCTGAAAGATCCATGAACTTGAGCAATGATATTTGACTATCAGAATACTCCAGAGATCTCCCTTTCATATTGTGATCAACTCTCTCATTATAGCGAAATCCAAAAGAAGTGTCGTACCTTGATTTGATTCTCATGCAAGTAAAGTTTCTAAAACAATGAGGGATGCTTCCATCCAAGTTATTGCCAGCAAGATTTAAAACACACAAGAAACGGATTTGGCATAGTTGTAAGGGAATGTCACCAAAAAATTCATTTGAATTTAGCCTCAGAATTTGCAATGACTTTACCCTCCTACCAAGCCATGCAGGGATAGTATCCTTGAAATTATTTTCTCCCAAGTGAAGTGATCTCAAATTCGTCAAATTTTGAAGAGTCGAGGGGAGCTTCCCGCTTAGCCTGTTGTTTTGCAAATGCAAATAGCTAAGTTGAATCCCTAAAGCACCTAAAGAAAATGGGATATGACCTTCAAGATTATTATCTGACAGAGTAAGTGTTATTAATCTTGTAAGGTTCCCAAAACACGAAGGAATACTTTCTGATAACAGATTCTTGGATAGATCGATGGTGGACAAACGTTGAGCATCACAAAAAGCTTCTAGGCCACCAGCTAATTTATTACCGGAGAGATCAATGATTCCCAAAGACTCTGTTATATTTCTAAACCAAGCAGGGATCGTATCTGCAATGTTAGCATCGGACATGATCAACCTATCAAGCTGTAGCTGTGTTTTGAGCCAGGGGGGGAAACGAGGCCCTACTGTTATAGATGACATCCCAATCATTCTGACTTGAAAAGGAGGAACCCATGTGTAGCTAACATTCAAAACCAACGTGTTCCCCGACATTTGCAAGTTCTTCAAATTGCTAAGCTTAGCAAAATAGAGCTCGGTGACCACACCAGTGAATAAGTTGTATGAGATGTCCAGCTCTTCCAAATTTGACAGTTCCCCAATACTAGATGGAATGCTCCCATTCAAGTCATTGTTTGAAATTGACAAGATTTTCAGATTCGTTATCTTACCAATTGAATATGGTATGGGACCATACAATGAACTATTGGCAAGATCAACAATTTCAAGATCCTTGTGCTTTTCCAGTCCAGCAGGGAAGTAGTCATTGTACACATTATTGCTTAAGTATAGCTCCTTCAAGGAATTTTGGTAGCAACTAGATGGATCTCTAATAAATGTTGGAAGTAACCCGGTGAAATTGTTATCAGACAAATCAAGAACGCGCAATGTACAGAAACTACTTGTTAGGGACTCAGGGAAAGGTCCTTGCAACATATTGCCAGTCAACTTAAGGACGGAAAGAGAAGTTAGATTTCTAAGGCAATGAAAATCTGAGCTTTTAAGTTGATTTCGGGTTAAATCCAAATAAACAAGGCTATTCAACCTGCATAACGAATTTAGCACTGGATCGCCAAAATGGTTCACCTGAAGATCAAGTGTTTCTAGATCCCTCAGTTGCTCAAAGAAATCAGTTGAACCTTTGAATGCATTTAAACCAAGATTGAGATTCACTAGGCTTGTAAGGTTGGAAAACCATGTAGGGATAGCGGATTCGACGAAGTTCATTTGGATATCAAGTGAAGTAAGAGAAGTGAAATTAACATACATACGAGATGGAAAACTAGTGAGTTGACAACTTACCAAGCTCAATGACAACAATGAAGGAAGCATGTTAATTGAATTAAAAAGATCTTCACTGTTTGGTATGGACAATCCAACAAAGTGTAAGGTTCTTACAGAAGTAAGCCTAGCAACCCAGGGAACACTATCCGCTTCAAAAACATTGCGCGCTGCGACAAAAAAGGTTTTGCAAATTCCTAAGTTTAAATGTTCTAACCTTGATAGGTTTCCAAGATGATGGGGGATTTTTCCACCAAAGCCAGCACATGAAAGATTGAGCACTCTCAAGTTTTTCAACGATCCAAGAAATGGTGGAATTTGAATTCTTGAAAAGTCATTGTAGCTCAAGTCGAGGTAACGTAAATGCTTTAATTTAAGCAAAGAAGGATTTAGCTCACCTCCCAAGACAGTTCCTTTGAACTTTTCCCAGTTCTTCCAGCTCTCCCTGCTCTTTACTGTGTCTAAATCTTCATCATTAGGAAATTTGTTAGAAAGATCAAGATTCACGACATGGCCAGTTACGATGTTACAACCAACTCCATCCCATTTGCAACAGTTATCTCCAATCCATGACGACAAGCGATTTGATTGATCAACTAGGCTTTCCTTGAATTGGATAAGAGCTTTTCTCTCATTCTCAAAACAACTGATATTGGTACGACGAATTTGGGAGCAAACACTCTCAAGGCTGCTTGCAGCAAAAAGAAAAATAAATAGAGCACAAACAGATGTACGATAGTCCATAGCTGTTTCCTTTAGTCCTTCAATTTTAATTTCTGCAGGACATTGCTGCATTTAAGCAATTGCGCAAGTTGTACCAAAATAATATTTAAAATTGCGCAAGTGGTACAGGATAAAGATTCTCTGGTCAAGTCGTACTGCATTCACAAGTATAAACATAGGAATATGACTTTTAATCATTAGAGTTCACACATCTTTTTTATTCTCCTCTGAAGGTGATCTTAATTAATCTTGGAAATGGTAATAATAAGACATCCTTTTTTTTTAATGTTGGAGATTAATGCTTTAGTTATTAACAGTATCATATGTGAAAACCTCGACGACTAAGGTTGAAATTGTTGGTTATAACGATCCGGCCGGTCGTTTTGACTATTTTAGCCTCGTTCCCCTATTTATTGCCTTCTCTATGTTCAATTGTGGTTATGTGACTTGCCGGGTGGTTGGTTTGGTTTCAGATGAGTTTCGGAATGAATTGAGGCACTTAGTCCCAAGGTTGAAAGCTTAAGTTGGAAGAGTTGACCGGAGTTTGACTTTTGTGTAGACGACCCATGAATGAAGTTTTGATGGTTCCGATAACTTCGTATGGTGATTTTGGAATTAGGCGTATGTCCGCATGTTGATTTGGAGGTTCGTAGGTTAATTTGGTATTTTTTTGGTGAAAATTGAAAAGTTGAAGGTATGGAAGGTTGATAGATTTGATCGAGGGTTGACTTTATTGATATCGGGTTCGGATTGTAATTCCTGGAGTTGGTATAGGTCTATTGTGTCATTTGAGACATGCATGAAAATTTTTAACTCATTCACACTAGGTTTGATATGATTTGGCATTAGTTTTGAAAGTTGAATGTTCATTAGTTTCATTAGCCTTGAATTGGGATGTGATTCGTAGATTAGATGTTGTTTGACGTTATTTAAGGCCTTGAGTAGGTTTATGTTGTGTTTTGGGACTTGATGATATATTCGGGCAGGTTTCTTGGGGGGTCGGGTGTGTATCGGGTTGAGTTCGGACATATTAGAGACTAGGAGGATTTTTTATGCCTGCTGAGTTCTGGTGCAATCGCACCTGCGATAGTATGGCTGCAGATGCGGCACCGCAGAAGCAGCTCTTGGCCGCAGAAGCGAGTTTTGGCTTGGGAAGTTGGGTCCGCAGGTGCGGACAATTGTGCGCAGGTGCACAACCGCATAAGCGGATTTTGGTCTGTTGGCTTGGGACCACATGTGCGCTCATTTTCCGCAGAAGCGGAAATGTAAAAGCGCATATGGGTTTGCAGAAGCGGAAGTTCTGGGCTTAAGTGGAAGTCGCATCTATGATGAATTTTCCACAGATGTGACAGTGAGCCCGCAGATGCGAAATGCCTGCACTAAAATAGAGAAGATCGAGGGTTTTATTTTATTTTTCACTTTTTGAGTTAGAGAGCTCGATTTTGGAGGGAATCTTCAAGGTTTGGATCGGGGTAAGTATTTTTTACTCGGATTTGTTCATTATTCATGATTTCATCTTTGTTTTACCATTTAATTATTGATTAAAGTTGGAGAAATTGGAGATTTTTGTGAAAACTTTTCGAAAATATAAATTGATGATTTGAAGGTCAATTTGAGGTCGGAATTGGATAATTTTAGTATGGTTGGGGCTCATATCAGAATGGGTGTTCGAAATTTATGAGTTTGGTCGGGTTCCGCGGTGCAAGCTCGGGTTTGAGTTTTTGATTTTCATTAAAGATTGAAACTTTATTATCCGAAATTGCTTCCTATGGCTTGTATTTATGTTATTAAGTTATTTTGGCTAGATTCGAACTATCCGGAGTTGGATTCATGCGGGAAAGGCTTATTAGGGGATTGATTTAGCTTGTTTGAGGTAAGTATCTTGCCCAACTTTGTAGGGGGGCACCCCTTAGGACTCAGGTTGATTTGTATTATTTGAATTATGTGAAAGACGTGTACACGAGGTGACGAGTGTGTACATGGGCTTATATGTGGTACCGGTTTAGACTCTTAGGCTCTTTCATGCATTTGATTAGAAATAGTAATATCATGTTATATCTTCCATTGTTAAATTGATCTTACATGTTTTACTTGATGTTGTTATCACATGCTCTATTTTTTATTGTCAAGCATGCTCTTATATGCCTTAATTGCCATTGTTATCTCTCGTATTGTCATGTTACCTCTTTTATTGTCGAGTTATTCTTATTTGGAATCGTTATTGCATGATGTCTTTTCCTGTTGAGTCATTCTGATCATGCATTTAGATGTGGATACTATTTCATGCCATCTCTTTCATTGCTAAGCTTATGTTGTACATTTAAATTGAAAATTGTCATTTTGTGAAAATACCATCATTTGAGTTGTTGAAGTCATGAAAGCTATTAACACATTGAGGTTGAAGTTGTTAGTTATTGAGAGATCTTCCTTTGTTGAGTATTTCTCATTCATTTTATTAATTTGAGATTTTTGTACATATTGTAGTTGAGTCGTGGGTTATATGTTGTGGTAATATTGGTATATGATTTTGACAAGTTGTGACATATGGGCACGTGTGGTATGAGATATTATTCTGTTTGTAATATTGATGCACATGCGGTATAAGGATGGGGGTTGATGTGCATGCGGAGACATAAGGTAGGATTTATGCGTGTATTGCTAATAAGGAAATTACTTGAAGCCACGCAACGACATAAGGAGGCTAAAGCACGTGTAGCTATTTCGGAAATATATTTTCAAAAATCTAAATGTAAGGCTCACGCGACGATATAAGAAAAGATTATGATTCTGAATTGTGAAATGAGGTTATGAGGTGTGGTACCTTGGTTGTTATTATTGTTCTACATTCTATGTTTAAAAGGCTTGTTGGTTGAATAGTTCTTATTATTTTCTTCATTGTCATACTTGTATTTGTCCGTATTTAATTACGTTTTATTCTCATCATGTGTTCACTTCTTGTTGCTTTTACCACCTTAAGTTCCATTATTAGCTTACATTATTGTATTGCTTTATTGTCATTATTTCCTCGCTTCCCTTTAGTAGGCTATACTATACTTTATTCAGTTTTTCTTATCCTAGTAGATGTCTTGAGCTGGCCTCGTCACTACTTTACCGAGGTTCCGCTTGATATTTATTGGGTACCGTTGTGGTGTACTCATGCTACGCTTCTGCACATTTTTGTGCAGACCCAGGTACATGTGCTCGTGTCGGACGCCAGTGAACGTACAGTTATTTCTGGAGACTTCAAGGTATACCTACTCGACGTTCGCAGGCCTCGGAGTCACCTTCTGTTGTTTCCTCAACTTTTGTTTATCTTATTATCAGACTGTGTTGTATTATAGATCTTAGTATATCCTGTAGAGCTTATAACTCAGTTCTACCGGTTTTGGGGATCTGGTTAGTGATGTTCCACTTTGGAGATATTATGAGCTTTATCGGTTTATTTTATTATCTTAATTCGTTATTTCTGTTAAGCTATTCATGAATGTTAGGCTTACCTAGATGCCATCACGACTAACTTAAGTGAGATTCTGAGGTTGTGACATTGGTTGAATTAAGTAGTTTGTAATGAGACGGGTTCCTGAAATTCGAACATCTAAGTGCACTGCAGTAGATGCTACATTTCTCAAAACTGTTTAGATAACTTAGTAGTAGGCATGCAATGGTATCACTCCAATGGATATGATAGAATTATGCTTGAATGTGACTCCAAACTGGTTATCAATATGTTGAACAATACTTTGAAACCACTCTGGCATTTCAACAGTATCATCAAAGAGGCACAACAACTCATACAAACTCACAATATTGTTATTAGGCATTGCTACATAGAATCTAATAATGTGGCAAACATACTCGCAAAATGGAGCCACAAGATACATGAAACTATGATCTTCAATGACATTAATCTCCCTAAGCAGGCTTTCGGATATTATAAACTTGATAGGATACAATTGCCTAATCTAAGACATAAAGTTGTCAAGAACCATTTTGTTGCGAGATGATAGTCTGCCTTTTGTTGTAAGGTAGCTAATTGTATTTGTATGCTTTTAAAGTGCTTTTATGTCCCTGATGAGGAGAAAAGAGTTTTATTTTCTTTTTGGACATATAAGCACATATAACAGATCTATAAACATATGGCTCCATTGTTGGATCTGCTATATGTATTAGATATATCTTATTTGTAGATTTTCAATTATGTAATTTATCGGGAGGTTTTGGTTTTATGTCCCCCTCCTATCGTGTCTTTTCTTGGTTTTATAATAAATAAGGTAGGGGTCAACACCAAACCCCTATCACCATGGGAGGTGAAAGCTCGGGTCGTTGGAATTACAAAAAAAAAAATCATTTTCTATAATAACAAATTTCCTGAATTAAGTAGTCAAGTCTTGTTTAATGAGATCTAGACCTATATATTTTCGGGGTTTAAGAAAAAAATGTCTATTTTGTTTCGGTCTTGGAAATTCGAGTGGGATATTTTACCCATATTTTACAATCGATGAAGGGCACTTTTATTTTTTGTCTTCTTTTAATTTCTTTAGATGTTTTTCAGATAATGACGAAGATTATTTGATTGCGAAAACGTTTATTATGTTCAGCCAAGATTGCACATTTTGCAAAACAAATAAAGGAAAATGCAGCACCCTTCTTTAGAAATTTTGTCGGATTAGATGTTTAACCCAAAAATAATTTCAGGATAAATAATTAAATTTATATTTAATGAGATCACTAACACAGTTCGAATCACAACTTAGTTGAATGGATCGTAGAGTTAGCTAAATAAGCAGTAAATAAAGCAATGAAAGTAAGCAAAAGAAAGAATAATCTTATTGAGCTTCTTTATGAGCCACAATACTAGTAAAGTAAAGAGAAATTGCTCAGCAAAAAAACAATAGCCTTTAGTAAAGAGTGAATTCGATAGTATCTGAATGAATTACAAGTAAGGGGAGGGTTATTTATAGCCTAAGTCTAACGTTCACATGTCCATCCCCCTTTCCCACGTCGCGCTGAGTAGTTGGAAATTACCGAGATACTCGCCGGTTGAGGGAGGCATATCTAGCATATTGGATATGAGTGTATCCCTAATATTTCGGGGATGATTAAGAACCAAGTAGATCCCGAGCTATAACTTCAACGATGGTTGGAACCATCTTTGGGGCGCTTCACCGGGACATGGCTCTCGTTTCCCCGCAGAAAACGTTATCGGATCAGAGACACTTCTTGCGAGAACAGAGTTTATCATTTATCCCCGAGACAAAACCTATTCCAAGCAATATTCTATCGTCATGCGATCTATCCACGTGCCAAATTTTACCAATATATTTGATGTATGAATGTTAAGCTTCTACTACACAATCAAAGTCTTGCACTACAAATAAAATCAAATGCAGCACCCCTTTTTAGAAAATTTTGTTGGATTAGATGCATGAATATTGAGCTGCACTAAACAAACAAAGTCTTCCACTACAAATAAAGTATTCACTTTGAATAGCAGTTAATTATTAAGAAAAAATTGCAGTTCTTTGCAATGATCATGTAAAATTTATTTACACAAGTTAAATAAAACTAATAATATAAACATTAATGATGCTGATCGTACATATAACTTATATCCTCAAAACTAAAGAGATGCAAGTAATTCTAATAAATTGCAAAGGCAACTTTTGAAGAATTTGAAACTGGTTACAGAGTAATAGTTGCAACTATACCTGTTCTTTTTCTTCAATTTTCCCCTCCTCTACTATTCAAGAGGCTAACCTGGCCCCACAAAAAAGAGGGAAAAATGAAGAAGACATTTTTAGAACTTTTTTTCTTTCTTTTGTATTAAGGCTCATTTTCAAAGTTAATTAACTTTTGGAAAGTGGTAAAGTAGTTGGTACAGGGTTCTGGCTCTTTCCATTTGTCCGTTCTTTCCATTTTGTCACGTTCTCACTCAGGGCGGCTTTTGGGTAAAGTCGCTCAACCCCAAGCTTTAGGCCCCTACTTTTTACCCTATAATTTTTTTAATTAAATATTTTTACTCATATTACATATCTGGGTAAAAACTAGAAAGGAAAGATATATTTGTTTTTTAAAAATGGGCCACTAACATGTAAATGCAAAACTTATATAAGGAATCAAGTGATTATTTTTTTTTTAAAGTCTTTTTCTCATTAAATATTATGTAAATCATTCCACTTACTTGTTTGGTTTTCATAATATTCAATTTTATTTATAATCTTTTTCGTTTCTTACCAAACGTTACTACTATTATTATTTTTCTTTATGCCTTCAAAAGATTCTATTGTTTTCTTCTATCAAGCTAAAGCCTACAAGAAGTATATTGAAAGCAGGCAAATATTTATTTTCACATCAAGTTAATGAATCAAGTTCTTCTATTCCAACTTTTTAATATTAGTTTTCATCTAATTGTTTGTTTTTCTTGATATTTTCAATACGTACGCATATATTATACTTCTAGTATTTATTAAAATTTAAATATGTCAAATAGAAAGTATGAATGTGGTTATTCAAAAATTAAGAAAAATAAAAAAGAAAAGTTAAATCTTTGATACAATCCCAAAAAGAAGAGATGATTGTACTCTAATCGATATGCTCAATTAGATAAAAAGACTTGATTCTTTTTCAAATGCTCATATTGTTTATTGAATAATGATAACAATTGCCTTTGGCCGCCGTCTATCACAAACTAGAATTTTGAAAGAAGTTTTTTAAAATTTAAATTGATAAAATCTTGCTTAAGATCAACCGTGGCACAAGCAAGATTGAATGGATTACCTATATTATCAATTGAAAAAGAATTATTTGAATAAATTAATTATAAAAAAAGAGATTTCAAATAATATATACATATATATATATATATATATATATATATATATATATATATATATATATATATATATATATATATATATATATATATATATATAGAGAGAGAGAGAGAGAGAGAGAGAGAGAGAGAGAGAGAGAGAGAGATAGGCCCCAATAGTGTTTAGTCGCCCTGCACTCACTCAAATGGTTGAAAAATAAAAACTAGTGTCTTTAACCATATTTCATAAGAAAATATATATCAATCTCCCAAAATTTTAAAGCAAAAATTAGGTTACATGGCATCAAAGCTAATTGGGGAAAAAGCTGAACAGTAATTGAAATATGAACTACTATTGATTAATGGGAGTTGTATATAATTTTTTTCTGATGAAGTGATCTACAAAGATTTGTTTTTCAATCGTATACAACATATATACATGGCTTATTTTCATATCCAAATAGTTTAGAAAGTTTTATCTAGCTTAAAACTATTTCTAAGAAAGTTTCTTCAGCTAAATTGATCTTTTGACATTTATGACAAAGTGATAGCAACACTTTCAATTTTGTTTATAGTTCTACTATATTATTTCATGATTTACAACAGTTCTTGACTTGTAACAATTGAAACCCTCGTCTTGAGTATTCACACCCTAATGTATGTTTGAGCCTTTGTATAAATTGTTTTTTACCATTTGGGACTTGTTGAAGTGGTTTGGATGAAGATTCGAGGGTTTTAGGTGAGTTTTGGAACATTCAGACCATTTTACAAAGTTGCAGATTTTGTTGGTGCTGGTGCACCGAGATCGCACTAATCAATCTACGATCGCAAAGAGAAAAGTCCCAGACAAATTTTGCGATCACGAAAGGATGTGCCGCAATCACAAGAATGTTGACCCAATTAACTCCTAGTGTTTGCGATGCCTTGTCCGCGAAATCGGAGGTCTAGCTAGTCCAAACGTCTTTGCGATCGCGAGACCCAATTAACTCCTAGTCTTTGCGATGCCTTGTTGTATTTTACCTTTAATGAGAAACTTTTATAATCACGGAAATGTCATGACCCCATAAAGCTTTTATCCCTTAAACTTTTAAGACTACAAGTTTCAAAAGTCTTTCTTTTTTTTTCTTAAACTTCGTGCCGAGTCAAACTACCTCATCTAAATTGAAACAGACAGAGTATGATAGTTGCTAAATTGCATCTTCTTTATGTTCATGCTAGGGTTTCGCCGAATTTCTTGAGTAAGACAAATTCAATCTCGGGCGGGATTAAGTCATTTACCTTTACTGACGTAATATAAGTTGTTATATGCTCCTATGGATCCAAAGTCCCATCATGCTTCGAAATATCTGGCATCTTGAATCTTTTCGGGATCAACTACGGGCCCGCACTTGGTTTAAACAACAGTTGCGTATATTTCTTTGAGTCCGGTCCCTTCAACACTGGTGGTGCTCCCGGGATCTGATCCATCCGAGCATGAAATTCTTTAGTATTTTGGTCCATTCGTTCATTCATTTTCCTCATGAATCTCATGAACACAGTTTTGAAAGGGTCGCTAGCTTTGTTGTCGTTCTGGATCCGCTACCGGTACCACCTGCTTCATTCTCATTAAATATGAATCCCTCCATCGAAGCAACGTTATCGGTTCATTACACTGTTTGATTTCTAGGCCCACTGAGAGGAATTCGAACCCCTCAATTGGGATTATTGGAAGCAACCGATAACGCTTGCTTCAATTCTGTCATCACCTGGTCTTGTCTTGAGAGGTGATCCATAATTGCCCTTTGTTGCTCTCTCAAAATTTTGACCACTTCAGCAACATGTTCGTCATCCGCGTCATCAGGACTTGGACTTCTCATATGATCAGGAATTTGATATTCGCGAACTGGAGTTGTTTCATCTCCTTCATTGCAAGTTTTGCTAGTTGAAACTTCCCCCGGAACACATCCTCTCGCTCGTTGTGTGTCCCAACATTGTAAGCATTGTTTACACCGTTAGCTTCCATATCTGAATTTTCTTTTGCTAAGAAAGGAATCAAAATTTTTAGTAACAGATGAATGGATCAAAGTAATTACATAATTTTCTATGCCCTACGGTGGGCGCCAAACCGTTTACCCATAAAACGGTACAGTTGAATTTATAATGTAGTTTATTCATACATGAATTAATTTGATCCAAAAATATAAAATGAATAAGAATGAAGTCAAGAACATAAAAATAACTTAAAGATATACAAGCATGGTTTTGTGATGAGCTGATACGAAAGCAATAATATGAACAATGTTAAGAACAAGAATAAGCGAGAAATTTTATAGTATGAGAGTAAAGTATAGCCTTTTAATACAGATGCTTATTTTGTGTCCTATAATGGATACTAATTCTCCTATTTATAGCTCTATTGAGAGAGAGAGAGAGAGAGAGAGAGAGAGAGAGAGAGAGAGAGAGAGAGAGAGAGAGAGAGAGAGAGAGAGAAGATCCCCAATTCAAGCTCCTCTTGAATGAGAATAAAACCGCCATTGAAGGCTGCATAACGGTTGATTATAAATACAGAGAATTTTTTGTAACGACTGCTCATTGAATGATGTCTTTCTGTCAGGACCCCAATTTTCCTCCGTTGAATGTCGTGATAATACCTAGTCTCTACGACTAGGTAAGCCTAACATTTAATAATAACTTAACAGAAATAATTAACAAAAGCAAGTATGATAAACTGATATAGTCTTCTGAAATAGAATCTCAACAACACACACTCCCCAAAATCGGTGGAACAAAGTTATAAGCTCTATAGAGTAAGCTAAAATGTCTACTACATCAATGTCTGAATGAAAATACAACAAGAAGTAAAGATAAAGGAAGGTGACTCCGAGGCCTGCGGACGGCGAGCTGGCATACCTTGAAGTTTCCGTAAAGCAACTAACAGTCGATCACTAACGCATGGCACGAGCAGACGTACCTGGATCTGTACAAAACGATATGCAGAAGCATAGTATGAGTACACCACAACGGTACCCAGTAAGTATCAGGCCTAACCTCGGTAGAGTAGTGACGAGACCGGGTCAAGACACCTGCTAGAGATATAAATAAACAGTATGAAAAAATAAGAATGATAAATATTGGAAGGCGAAAAAATAACTGATACGAAACAAGTTAATAATATGAACTAATATCGGAATCGCAAGCATGGAAATAACATAAAGAATAAATTAAAGAGAACCACAATGATCATATACGGACAATAACTGATAGAACAAGGAAGAACAAAATAACAAGAAGTGTTCCCACCAAAACTCTTTGAACCATGAGCTAAACAACAAGAATCACAACGAGGTACCGCCTCGTGTACAATAAGAATAACAACCGAGGTACCGCCTTGTGTATATTTCAAGAATCACAACCGAGGTACCGCCTCATATTCACAATTCAAAATCTCAATCACAATCCTTTCTTATACCTCCGCGTGAGCCTTACATTTAAATAGTTTTGAAAATATTTTTTTCCGAAATAGCTACACGCACTTTAGCCCACCTTATAACGCCGCGTGGCTTCACGTAATTCCCTTACAAGCAACACACACATAAGTCTTACCTTATGCCGCCACATGCCTATAAACTTCTATCTTTATACCCACTACAAGAAAAGCACAAATTACCTAGAGATTTTACCTGGGAATTTCTTTTCGCAGAAGTTTCTTACAAATTTTCATGCGGAAATGTGAAATTTCTCAATTCTAGAATATTATACCTGCGAAAATTAGCCAAATTATTACTTGAGGAATTACTTGCAAAAATCATCCGCGAGTACCGTTTTCATAAGTAAATTCGCAAGTAAATGAACAAAAACTATTTTTTTGTTAATTCGCAGGAAATTCCCCAAGTAATATTACTTGCGGATTTAGCTAGAGATTTTTACCTGGAGATTTAATTGGAGATTTTTTAATTGAAAAATTAGCTAGGAATCTTGATTCTATGAATTTCTCTGAAAATTTATTTCTTGGGGATTTGCCTGAGGATTTCTCGTAAACAGGGAATTCCTTCGGCAAATTACTAAGTATTATGGATTTAGCTGTGTTTTTGTTTTTGGTTGAGAATTTATATATTTGGGGATGTACCTGGAGATTTGGTTGCTATAATTTTAGCTAAAGATTTTTCTTGAGGATTTATCAGGGGATTGTTGCTATGTGAACTTTTTTCAAGTCAAACAAACTATTATATAATAATTTTCACTCTCATAAGGTCTTGAAAAGAAAATGTTTTAAAGCAACAATTTCAACAGAATTATTTTATAAATAATCGTGTTTAATTACTTTATTTATTGATGGGAAAACTCATGCATATTTATTAATTTCTTCATAATAATGTAATTATAATTTAATCTCATATAAAAGTCAATGATATGGTATTTTTCATATTGTATATTACAAATCATTAAGAATGATGTGATCGGTTACTAATCCACTAATAAATTAATTGTCATAAATATGATTAATTAATGATAACAAAAGAATTAAATATCATAAAATATCATGAGAGAAGTCAGAGAACATACTAAATTGTGTATCATTGAATAATTTAAGTATAATTATTAAGTAGAAAAAAATTAGCTAAATTTATCATTGATGTTAGGTTTAACTATCTCCAATAACAAATTTATTGTCATAGATCTATTAATTAATTTTAGCTAATGAATTAAATATGGAAAACTTAAATTAGACCAAAACAATTAAAATGGTTAATCTTCCATACCCTACTTGCTTTGTTTAAGTTTGATTAATGTTGAGCTAATACCATTAGTAATTATTTTACATTGTGTATCATTGAATAATTTAAGTATAATTTTTAGGTAGAAAAAATATTCAATTATATTTATCATTAACATTAAATTTAATTATATCCTTAAATATATAAATTAATCAAAAAAATTAAATTTTTAACTGTGTATCCTGCTTATATATATTTCACTTTTATATGTGTATAAAAATGATACCCTGAAAGTGATGATGCGGCTCCCGGCGAAGACTAGGTCACTTAGGCCCTTTCAAATGTTTTTGTTTTTTACTTTTCGTATTACCCTTTTGTTGAGGCCGTTTGGCCTTTATAATTTAGCTATCGAATGTTACTTGAATGATTTTCTTGTAAATTTATAAGTTAGACTTAAGTATTGAGTGATCTTCTAATTCTATTTTCAAATATCCTCTCGACTGACTTCTAATATTATTAAAGTAACTAAATTTTGTGTTATTTATTAGAATTGGCGAATTGTTTTTTTACCAGTTATTTAATTATGTATAGTATGTTTAATTCTTGAAAAAATATTATTACTGGATTTTTGAATCCACACTTACCATATCTTTCTCAAAAAAATATAGAGAAAATAAATAGTTTTACAACTTTATTTTGTAGATGGGAAAATTGGGAGAGAAATGGCTCATCTCCTGTACCACATCGGATGAATTCTATAGCCTTTCGGCCTACAGCTTGCCGATGAGTTTTGCACAGCGTGTCAATTAATGCAGGGAACCTAATGTGGGGGTATTGGGGAAAGTTGCGGGGGTGGTAAGTGTATATAAGATATTGTGTATATAAAATAATTATGATTAGAAAGTGTACTGTAATTACTAAAAAAAATATGTAGAAATTTAATTTAAATAAGGCCAAAAAATCAATGTTAGAGAGATGTTTGGCGTAATAACTATTCGGACTAGTCTAGTCAGCGGAAGAATTAAGTATGGAGAAATTAAGTTAGTAAAAAATAATTATTGTATTTTTTGAATATTTGCCAAAAGAGATTTTCTTTGGGAATTACTTGCGGATTTTCATATGAAAATACCCAGGAAAATTTTCATTTTTCATGATTTGTTTTACATTTTTTAAGATAAAATTCGCAGGTAATTTACATGCAGATCATAATCCCCAGGTAACTTACTTGGGGATTTTAAAATCCGCAAGTAATAACTACTTACGGAGGTTTTTTCATCGGAGTTTTTTTGGCTGGCAAATCCGCAGGAAACCAAATTACCTGCGAATTTCCCTCTAAAATCACCAGGAAAATCCCCATGTAAATAGTACTTTTCTTGTAGTGACCGTTGCATGCGCATCAATTTCACATTACAATAATAACTTGCACCGCAAGTGCCCATATGTCACAACTTACCAATAATCAACAATATCAATATTTTCACAATAGTAGTCCGCGACTCAACCACAATGTGTACAAGAATATCAACAAAAGCAATGAATGTAAATTTCTCAACAGGAAGGATATCCCAACAAATAACAACTTCGCCTCAACGTGATAGCAACTTTCACAACTTCAACACGAATAACTCAACAATGAGAACGCTAATGTATAACCACGATATTAAATAAGAATAATTCACAATGGAAGAGATAACGTGTAATAATAACTTCAAATAATAGTAATTCAACAATGAAAGAGATAACATGTACAATAAAAAAGGGCAGCCCGGTACACTAAGCTCCCGCTATGCGCGGGATCCGGGGAAGGGCCGGACCACAAGAATCTATTGTACGCAGCCTTACCCTGCATTTCTGCAAGAGGCTATTTCCACGGCTTGAACCTGTGACCCCCTGGTCACATGGCAACAACTTTACTAGTTACGCCAAGGCTCCCCTTCTAGATAACATGTACAATGACTTCAAATAATGATAATCAACAATGAAAGGGATAACATATAACAATAAAAGAGGCAACAAGTTCAACTAAAGTATAAGAGCTAATTATCAAGTAGGATGTAGAACAAGTGTCAACAAAGTCATTTAAGGCATGTAAGGATAGACTAACACAAGTAAGAATAGATTGACTATGAGAATTTAGAACATGATATGACAATTCAATTAAAGTATGGAAAGAGTGTAAGTAGCCTAAACCGGTCAATTACCATATACAACTAGTGTACTCACTCGTCACCTTGCGTACACGACTTTTACATAGCACAAATGACACAATCAATCCCAAATCCTAAGGCCCCCACAAAGTTAGGCAAGATACTTACCTCAACTAGGCCAATTCAACTCTCGAAAATAGCTTTTCTCCTAAAATTTGTCTCCGTACGGCTTATATCTAACCAAAATCGACTTAATATCATCAAACAATGTAAGAAAAATCAATTACAATATATAAAGCTAAGATCTTTACACTTTTTCCAAAAAGTCAACAAAAGTCAACCCGGGGCCTCCCGGTCAAAACCTGGGTCCAATGCTAGATTTCGACTACCCATGACCCCACGAGTCCATATATATGATTAGTTTCAAAATTCGAGTCCAAATTGACTCTTAAACCTCAAATTCTTATTTTTTAAAAAAACTTGATAAGGTTTCACTTTGATTCACATGACTTTGATATTAAAATCTAAGATATATGAAGGAATATGATTAAAAAATAGATTAGAATCACTTACCCAAAGTTTGTAGATGAAAATTCTCTCTCCAAATCGCCTCCTACCAAGTCTAGGGTTCTAAAATGAGAGAAGGTATTGAAAAGTCCCGTCTACATGTTATCTCTTTCCCGCCTCCTACCAAGTCTAGGGTCAAATTTTGAGGCAACATTTCTAAGACCTTCCTTGAGTTATATACATGATTCCTTATATAATTCCTCATGGATTTTTAAGATTGAAACTAGAGATTTCAAGTGTTCTAAAATCGCATTTATGTGATTTTGACTTAGTAATCTAAGTTAAGATTGGAGTTTGAACATGGATATGAATTTCCTAGCTTATGGGCATACAACTTATGAAACTTGTTTCGAGTTTTGACCCTATTGACTAATAGTTAACTTTAACGTTGACCAAAATCCAAACTTTTGAAATGGGTATGATGAAGTAGCTAACTTTCAGATTCATTGATTTGAATAGATTGGGAACATTTTAACAGATAATTAAGGAGCGAGGAAAAGCAGTTTTAGCCAGGTAGCTTCCACGGATATCAGGTATATTGAGACTTTGACTTCTAAATGTGATTTTTTTTCTAGTTAGGAATGACAAAAAAGAGCTATTTAACTATACTATATGAAAGAGGGGAAGCCTACGGAAACTGCAAGACACGTATATACATAGGAACGGGTATTCTTCTGAGTAATGCTAGTAGCTAGTATCTTATTTTGTGTGTATTATCTAAGACATGCCCATGTTATGAGATTATGTGCATTTTTGCATGCTTAAATTAGATATGATGAGACTATTATACTAATCCCTCTATTTCAATTTAGATGATACACTTTCCTTATTAGTCCGTTTTAAAAAAAAATATATTTTTACAATTAAAAAAAATTCAACTTTAAACTCTTCATTTTACCCTTAATGAGACGCTTTTATAACTACAGAAATGTCATGACCCCACAAAGCTTTTACCCCTTAAGCTTTTAAGATCATAAGTTTCAAAAATCTTTTTTTTCTTATACTCCCTGCCGAGTCCATCTACCTCATCTAAATTGAAACGGACGGAATATAATAGTTGCTAAATTGCATCTTCTTTATGTTCATGCTAGGGTTTCGCCGAATTTCTTGAGTAAGAAAGATTCAATCTCGTGCGGGGGCTAAGTCATTTCCCTTTACTGCCGTAGTATAAGTTGTTATATGCTCATATGGATCCGAAGTCCCATCATGCTTCGAAATATCTGGCATTTTGAATCTTTTCGGGATCAACTCCGGGGCCGCACTTGGTTTGAACAGCAGTTGCGTATATTTCTTTGAGCCTGGTCCTTCAACACTGGTGGTGCTCCCGGGATCTGATCCATCCGAGCATGAAATTCTTTAGCATTTTGGTCCATTCGTTCATTCATTTTCCTCATGAATCTCATGAACTCAGTTTTAAAATGGTCGCTAGCGTTGTTGTCATTCCCGGATCCGCAACCGGTACCACCTGCTTCATTCTCATTAAAAATGAATCTCTCCCTCGGAGCAATGTTATGAGTTCTTTGCACTGTTTGACTTCCAGGCCCGCTGGGAGGAATTCAAAATCCTTCATTGGGATTATTGGAAGCAACCGACAGCGCTTGCTTCAATTCTGTCATTACCTGGTCTTGTCTTGAGAGGTGATCCATAATTGCCCTTTGTTTCTCTCTCAAGATTTTGACCACTTCAGCAACGTGTTCTTCATCCACGTCATCAGGAGTTAGACGTCTCATATGACGAGGAATTTGACATTCGCAAACTGGAATTGTTTCATCTCCGTCATTGCAAGTTTTGTTAGTTGAAACTTCCCACTGGAACACATCCTCTCGCTCGTTGTGTGTCCCAACATTGTAAGCATTGTTTACATCGTTAGCTTCCATATCTGATTTTTCTTTTGCTAAGAAAGGAATCAAAATATTTTAGTAACGGATGAATAGATCAAAGCAATTATACAATTTTCTATGCCCCACAGTGGGCGCCAAACCGTTTACCCGTAAAACGGTACAGTTGAATTTGTAACGTAGTTTATTGATACATAAACTAATTTATTCCAAAAATATAAAATGAATAAGAATGAAGTCAAGAATATAAAAATAACTTAAAGATATACAAGCATGGTTTTATGATGAGCTTATAAGGAAGCAATAATATGAACAATGTTAAGAACAAGAATAAGCTAGAAATTTTATAGTATGAGAGTAAAGTATAGCCTTTTAATACAGATGCTTCTTTTGTGTCCTACAATTGATACTAATTCTCTTATTTATAGCTCTATTGAGAGAGAGAAGATCACCAATTCAAGCTCCTCTTGAATGAGAATAAAACCGTCATTGAAGGCTGCATAACGATTGGCTATAAATACAGAGAATTTTTTATAACGGCTGCTCATTGAATGATGTCTTTCTGTCACGACCCCAATTTTTCTCCGTTGAATGTCGTGATGACACCTAGTCTCTACGACTAGGTAAGCCTAACATTTAATAATAACTTAACAAAAATAATTAATAAAATACTAAAGCAAGTCTGATAAACTGATATAGTCTTCTGAAATAGAATCTCAACAACACACACTTCCCAAAATCGGTGGAACAAAGTTATAAGCTCTATAGAGTAAGCTAAAATATCTACTACATCAATGTCTGAATGAAAATATAACAAGAAGTAAAGATAAAGGAAGGTGACTTCGAGGCCTGCGGATGGCGAGCAGGCATACCGTGAAGTCTCCGTAAAGTAGCTAACAGTTGATCACTAATGCCTGGAACGAGCAGATGTACCTGGATCTGCACAAAACGGTATGCATAAGCGTAGTATGAGTACACCACAACGGTACCCAGTAAGTATCAGGCCTAACCTCGGTAGAGTAGTGACGAGACCGGGTCAAGACACCTGCTAGGATATAAATAAACAGTATAAAAATATAAGAATGATAAATAATGGAAGGCGGAGAAATAACTGATACGAAACAACTTAATAGCATGAACTAATACCGGAATCGTAAGCATGAAAATAACATAAAGAATCAATTAAAGAGAACCACAATGATCATATACGAACAATAATTGATAGAACAAGGAAGAACAAAATAACAAGAAGTGTTCCCACCAAAACTCTTTGAACCATGAGCTAAACAACACGAATCACAATGAGGTACCGCCTCGTGTACAATAAGAATCACAACCGAGGTACCGCCTTGTGTATATTTCAAGAATCACAACCGAGGTACCGCCTCGTATTCACAATTTACAATCTCAATCACAATCCTTCCTTATATCGCCGCGTGAGCCTTGTATTTAAATAGTTTTGAAAATACTTTTTTCCGAAATAGCTACATGCACTTTAGCCCACCTTATGATGCCGCGTGACTTCACGACTTCACGTAATTTTCTTACAAATAACACGCACATAAGTCCCACCTTATGCCGCCGCATGCACATAAACTCCTATCCTATCGCCGCATGCGCGCCAATTTCATATTATAATAATAACTCGCACCACAAGTGTCGATATGTCACAACTTGCCAATAATCAACAATATTAATATTTTCACAATAGTAGCCCGCGGCTCAATCACAATGTGTACAAGAATATCAACAAAAGCAATTAATGTAAATTTCTCAACAGGAAGGATATCCCAACAAATAACAACTTCGTCTCAACGTGATAACAACTTTCACAACTTCAACACGAATAACTCAATAATGAGAAAGATAATGTATAACCACGATATTAAATAAGAATAACTGATAATAGAAGAGATAATGTGTAACAATGACTTCAAATAATAGTAATTCAACAATAAAAGAGATAACATGTACAATATAAAAAGGCAGCCCGGTGCACTAAGCTTCTCGCTATGCGCGGGGTCCGGGGAAGGACTGGACTACAAGGGTCTATTGTACGCAGCCTTACCCTGCATTTTTGCAAGAGGCTGTTTTCACGGTTTTAACCCATGACCTCCTGGTCACATAACAACAACTTTACCGGTTACGCCAAGGCTCCCCTTCCAGATAACATGTACAATGACTTCAAATAATGATAATCAACAATGAAAGGGATAACATATAACAATAAAACAGGCAACAAGTTCAACTAAAACATAAGAGCAAATTATCATGTATGATGTAGAACAAGTGTCAACAAAGTCATTTAAGTCATGTAAGGATAGACTAACACAAGTAAGAATAGATTGACTATGAGAATTTAGAACATGATATGATAATTCAATTAAAGCATGCAAAGAGACTAAGTAGACTAAACCGGTCAATTATCACTTACAACCCGTGTACCTAATCGTCATCTTGCGTACACGACTTTCATATAGCACAAATGATACAATCAACCCCAAATCCTAATGGTAGTTCCTCCATACAAAGTTAGGCAAGATACTTACCTCAACTAGGTCAATTCAACTCTCGAAAATAGCTTCTCCTAAAATTTGCCTCCATATGGCTCAATTCTAACCAAAATCGACTTAATATCATCAAACAATGCAAGAGAAATCAATTATAATATATAAAGCTAAGATCTTTACACTTTTCCCACAAAGTCAACAAAAGTCAACCCGAGGCCCCCCAGTCAAAACCTGAGTCCAATGGTAGATTCCGACTACCCATGACCCCACGAGTCCATATATATGACTAGTTTCAAAATTCGAGTCTAAATGGACTCTCAAAACTCAAATTCTTATTTTTTTTAAAAATATTTTTTTAAAATTTGACAAAGTTTCACAAATTTTTACTTTGATTCACATGATTTTGATGTTAAAAACTAAGATATATAATAGAATATGATTGAGAATAGATTAGAATCATTTACTCAAAGTTTGTAGATGAAAATCTCCTCTCCAAATCGCCTCCTACCGAGTCTAGAGTTCTAAAATGAGAGAATGAGTTTAAAAGTCCCGTCTTCCAGACTCGTAATCGCGGAACAGGGATCACATTTGCGAACCCTATAAGCCTCCTTCATCATCACAATTGCGACAAAAGGCTTCGTAGTTGTGAAGCTGGAATCCTCACAAATGCGAACTAAGTCAAAAGCCGGCAGACTTCGCAAATGCGAAGGGGAAGTCGCAATTGCGACATCTGAGCCCCCACTGTCACCTTCGTAATTTCTGAGGCTGGTGCTCGAATCGCGATAATTGAGCACCAACAGCACCAATAGTTCATTTTCAGTTCAAAACCATTCTGATACATGTTCGAAACTCATTCGAGCCCTTGTGGCTCCAAATTAAATATCCATACAAGTCTAAAAATATCATACAAACTCGCCTGCGCGATCAAAACACAAAAATAACATCTAAAACTATGAATCGAACACTAAAACGCATAAGTTTCAAAGTAAATTTCAAAAATTTCTAGAAATATCATACGAACTCGCTCGCACAATCAAAACACAAAAATAACATCTAAAACTACGAATCAAACACTAAAATGCATAAGTTTCAAAGTAAATTTCAAGAACTTCTATAATTGCAACAAGACGTCAGAATCCTATCACTTCAACTCCAAATGATACCAAATTTTGCATACAAGTTCTAAATAGCATAACCGACCTATTCCAAGTCCAAATTCAAATTCCAAGTTCGATAGCTAAAAGTCAACCTACGGTCAAACTTTTCAACTTCAAATTGCTAAATTTCGGCAAAACAACACAAATCAATCTACGGACTTCCGAAATTAATTCCGGGCATACGTCAAAGTCCGAAATCACGATGCAAATCTATCAGAACCATCAAAATACTGTCCCGATGTCGTTTTCACAAAAATCAAAGTTTGGTCAACATTTCTAATTTAAACTTCTAAATCAAGAATCAAAGGGCCCGAATCAACTCGAAAGCTTCCGGAACGAAACTAACCAACCCGGCAAGTCATAAAACCATAAACACACATGTGTCAAGCATCAAAGAGGGAAAGGGGGTGCGATCGTTACACTTTCCCGAGCGACGTATTCCTTTCAAATCTTTACTCTCGGTTTTAATGCCTCGGAATTTACTCAGCACCGATCATATGCTTGTATCCGGTACCAACTACTTGCTGACTCACATCTTACATGTCTTCAATTGCACGTGTCACCTCCTCATTTGTCCAACTGCCGCTAACCAATTTTATCCCATGCACAACCGCAAGCTAAATTTCTGGTAAAAGAGTAGGGAGCAGGCGATGCCGAGACAGGATAGGCTCCAGAGTCCCCACATCTCAATTACTGAGAAACAAAAGTGGAACAGAACAGAAAAACAAAGGTACCTTTCGAGTAGCATGTAAACATCTTTGTTGAGTACTCTTTTAAACACAATATAACTGAGGAGACGGGCACAATTAAGGGCCCTTTATGCACTAACCAAATGAAAGCTAAGTTAGGAAAATTAATCAAGACTGGCCTTTTCTGCAGCGTTTAAATTTATATTTGATAGTTTGTCCAACGACCAACATAATTGGTTCAAGATGGAAACATATGGGACCTCTCAAGTGTTAGTTTAGATCTAGATTCATGCCCTCCTCTCCTGCAACAACCTTGCCCATTTTATTAAAGCATTCAAAGCTCTATATATTAATACTGTACATAAGTATTTTATACAATCAAATCAGTTATGAGATAATAAGTAAATTTTTACTATAAATATTATTATATTTATTTTATTTTATGTGATAAGTTTTTTCTTTTTAGTATGTACAAAAAGAATAAGATATGTTTTTTTTTGAAAATAATGACCTTGAATATTTTCATCTTACTCTTTATAACATAATTTAGAGTCACACTAATTTCATGATATAACCATAAATTCTAAAAGTTTTTATTTTTTCTTTTAGACACCATTCGTGTCACTATCATATAAAATGCAATGAAGGCAGTAACTACTAAGGTGGTAAAAATTATAACTGGCCTACAATAATCACATGTTACTGCACAAATAGTGTAAAACAAATTTCTACACTGTGAGATTATATAGGTTAAGTTGTTTATTAAAAGAGAGATAGTATTGTGCATCGATAGTGTACAAATATTTTCTCGTACTATCAAGTAAAATTCACATATATATATAACAATAGATAATTATTCATATCAAATGTGATATGGTAACGTGAAAATAAATAAAAAACCTGCTATATTCAATTAAATTTCATTGGGAATGTAAATAGTGGTGGAGCTACTCACTAGTAAGGGAAGTTAATTGACACCCCTTCGTCGAAAAATTAGACTATATAGATAGGTTAATTTTTATTTTTTATGGATATATACTATATGTTGACTCTCCTTGATTTCTTCGCATGCTTACTTATTTATATTTTGCCTCCACTTAGTGAAAATTTTAGCTCCGCTTCGCCGCTGAATGTAAACATTCTTGACAGTAACAATATCTTTTCGGAAAGGGTGGGGAGTGGATGGTGGTATTTGAGGGAGTGAAGGGGTGGGGACGTTCATTCATCTTTTGCTTTTTCCTCTAGATGTGTCCAAAAAGGCTCAAAATATTAGCCTCCATTGTCTTATAAAGCAACTCAAACCTCTTCCATCAACTCCCCTTGCTTATTCTTATTGATATCAGGAAATAATAGGAGAGTGAGTTTACCAGAGCCAAGAATATGTCTAGCAGGAGAATAAGATCAGCTTCAAGACTAACTCAAGATGAGATTAATGATCTCGTTTTGAAACTACAAAACCTGTTGCCGGACTCCTCTTCAAGGTGTACCTCCACGGTACGTTGTAGCATATGGTCGTTGCTCTCTTTCTCTCTGTATCTTCTTTTCTGTAAATAGAAATAGGTCTACAATGAATTCTGCAAGCTCAACTCAATCTATTGTGTAAGCTCGAACTATGTATCCATTCTAGACCTATCTTCCAACATAATAGCATAAGGAGTGTATGGTAGGAAATAGGAACGTCGTTGTTTTTCTTAGTTTAACGATTAGCTATATTTATAGGCTAGCAATATTGTAATGTAACTTTTGCAGTCCTCAAGTCTGCATGGACAAGTATGCATAGAGAAGAAAGGCATATACTCTCCACATCTAACTAAGCAAATACTATACTCACCCCTTCCATTTTATGTAAGAGTGTTTGATTGGGCATTAAATTTAAGAAGAAAATAAAGGTATTTAAAATTTGAGATCTAAACAAGTCATATATATTTACCCATTTCACTAATAGTAAAATTAAATAAGAAATTTAAAACTAAGTTATTTCTAAATATTAAAAGGTGTCATTATTTTTTAGACAAACTAAAAAAAAAAATATGTCACATAACATGAGACAGCGTAACGTCTTATGAGGTAAACCATGAAATGGGAATTAGAAGAATGTCGAAATGAGCACGAGTTATATGACGAGAGTACACCAGTCGGCGCATTATCCTAAATTCTCCTGGTCGGAAAATATGTCTATAGTATTTATTGATCAGTTAGTCTTCACATCTTTTCACTGCCAAATTTCTAAGATCTTTCTTCTTCTTCTTCTTCTTCTTCTTCTTCTTCTTTGATTTTGGACAGGTACCAGCCTCAAAGATACTTGAAGAGACGTGTAATTACATCAAAACGCTGCACAGAGAGGTGGATGATATCAGTGAGAGGCTCTCGCACACTAGCTTCCATGAATTCCGACACAGTTGATCTCGACATTTTTAGAAGCCTAATTCAAAAGTAACACCCAACCCCAGAGACTTATGCATCTCTAGTGGTTAGCTTTGCATTTTGCAGTAGGGACATACGAATACCGTATCTGTAACGACCCGACTGGTCGTTTTGAGCAATTGCATCCGGTTCCGTAATTTGAGGTCATAAGTAACTTCACTTAGTGTATTATGACTTGCGTTCATCATCGACTCTGGTTTCTGAGTGGTTCGGAAATGATTTTTAAGGGGTGACTCTCATTTGAGAAGCTTGAAGTTGAAAGAATTGACTAAGTTTGACTCTTGAGTATTTGACCTCGGATCGGAGTTTTGATGGCTCGAGTAGGTCCGGATGGTGATTTTGGACTTGGGAATATGCCCGGATTCGCATTTAGATGTTTCTAGAAGGTTTCGGCATCATTTGGCGGAAGTTAGCAATTTAAAGGTTTGAAATTTTTCTAAGTTTGACCATAGTTTGACTTTAAGGCTATCGAGTTCGGATTTTGGTTTCGGGACTTGGAATAGGTCTGTTTCATCATATGGAACTTGCCTGCAAAATTCAGTGTCATTTGGAGTTGATTTGATATGGTTTGGATGCTTGGTTGCGATTCTACAAGTTCTTGAAGTTCATGGTCATTTTCATTCGTTTTGGCGTCCGATTCATGATTCTAGAGGTTAATTTGGTATTTTGAACAAGCGAGCGAGTTCATGCTATATTTTTACACTTGTGCAGATGTTTGGTTTGGAGCCCCGAAGGCTCAGGTGCGTTCCAGATTAGTTTCAGAATGTTTTGTTGAGAATTGTGTGTGCTGGTACTGGTGTCATCGCATTTGTGATGAATAGGTCGCAAATGCGACCATTGCATTTGCGGATATCTAGTCGCTTTTGCTATTCTGTGTTGCTGGGGAAGAGTTTGCATTTGTGAAGAAATTCCCCGCATTTGCGAGTGTTTGCTGTTCGCTTTTGCGAAGATGTCTGACGCTTTTGAGATGGCACCTGTCTTCACATTTGCGACCATTGCATTTGCGGACATCTAGTCGCTTTTGCTATTCTGTGTTGCTGGTCGCAAATGCGACCATTACATTTGCGGACATCTAGTCGCTTTTGCTATTCTGTATTGCTGGGAAGAGTTTGCTTTTGTGAAGAAATCCCCCGCATTTGCGAGTGTTTGCTGTTCGCTTTTGCAAAGATGTCTGACGCTTTTGAGATGGCACCTGTCTTCGCATTTGCGATAATTTGGGTCGCAAATGCGACTTTAGCAGGAATTCCCATGATTCGCTTTTACGATGAAATGCTCACTTTTGTGGGGTTCGCACCCCAGGTCGCTAATGCGACATCTGCAATTGGTCTATAGCTGAGCACTTCGGGACTTAGCTTTAGTTTAATATATTTTGAACCCTAGACTCGGTAGGAGGCGATTTTGAATAGGATTTTTCATCTACAAACTTTGGGTAAGTGTTTCGATTCTATTTCTAATCATATTCCATTATTATATCTTGGATTTTAACATCAATATCATGTGATTCAAAGTGAAAATTTGTGAAACTTTTCAAGTTTTTGCAAAATAAGAATTTGAGTTTTGTGAGTCGGCTGTCTGCTACGGGCATAAGGAATATGTTGCACATTATGGTTTTCTCCTGGATGGATATTAGAAGTTGATAAAATGCTGGCGTTATTGGGTATCACATGTAAAGAGCGTACATTTTAAGAGGCACCTTGTGTTTTGACTTGCGGATGCTTGACTAGTGTTACAATGATTGCCGGGTTTTGGGGCTTCTAAGGTTCAGGTTTTGCTATGCGGTATGGAAGATCTATATGTGTGTTTTCCGTAAGATGATGGAGTGTGAGTGATGTATCTGCCATTTGACTAGCATAGTTGAGATCGGGTATGAAAATTCTGGTATTCACGAGGTTTCGGGACTGGATGTTCTCGTAGGCGGACTATCACTTGATTTCAGATTGTTAAGAAATGTTAAAGATATAATAACTAATGGCATATATTATGGATAGGTTGCTATAGACTCTTGGAAGGTTATTTACCTGCCTGGGAATGATCGGAAGTGGTTTGGGGGCCATTTGAAAGCCAAATGAGAATGTGTATTCTATATCAGATCAGGTTTGGTTACTCTTATGAAATTGATATCCTGGGTTTAGTACTGGACATAATGGATGTTATTCGTGCCCAGTTTGTGTTGTGTGCTTTTCTCTTATGCTATGATGGGTTGGGAAGTTATATGATTATTCGCACACATGTTGTAATCCCATTCAGGCTGTATGGCGATATGGGCAAGATGGCTCTCGTGATGTTGATTTGCTCATTGCACCTTAGTTGTGCTTATTTTCCTCCATGTTGCATTATTTCTATTCATATTCCTACAGTTATATTTGTGCACTCTATCGTACTTGATGTTGGCATACATGTGATCAGTGAGCCCGAGCACTTTGGCTCGATGGGTATCCCTATGTGGATTGATATACTCGATAAGTATCCCTATATGGATTGATATATTTGGGATCAGGTTGCGTACTGCAACGGATGTTATGTGGGATACCCTTTCCTTTTGTTTATTGGTGTTTTGTTTTCCTTCTATGGGATGAGTTAATGAAATTGTACTTTTGTTGTTATATCTGTTGTACTTGCTAGATAGTCCTCGTACCTTACTTTCCATCTATTTTTGCTGCATATCTGAGTTATTGCTGGTTTGGTGTACGGACCGTGTTGGGTGAGAATCCGTGTGGTTTCGGGGTGAGTTGTCAGTTTGGCTGCTTGTATTGGCTGAGATGAGGTTTCTAGCCTGAGTTTGCACTATCGTATCGGGATGAAGAGTGTTTGGAAGGATGGTGCTATTTCCGCTGAGAATTGGGCAATAGCCCTTGACGAGCGAGAGCTTCTTGGCTTGTTTATTTCATGGGTGGTTATGAGTTTTTGCATGTTTTTTTATCATGGGCAGAATTGCATAGGTGTAGAACAAAGTCTTATTCGATATGAAGTATATTACCGGTACCAAGATTTGTTATTGGACAACCTTAGTGGTCGGAAGTTATAGCTGCAGGCATTTGAGTTGTGTGGAACATCATGTGATGGTACCCTGGATTGGGATTATTGCTCGATCCATCTTGTTCAGGCTGACACATCGTATTGATGCTAGATTTGGGTCCTATGATGAGTTTCAGATATTGAGGATTAGGTTCTGTCCTAAGGTCATGGACTAAGGATAAAGTGAGATCTTCAGTTAAATTGCATTGTCAGGCCTACATAGATTGGGGTGACATGGAATAACCCCCGGGTGTATGTATGGTGAGCTTATGTAATGATTTGATTGCTTTGGAATGACTCCTGGCACGTTCGAGGACAGACATTATGTTTAAGTGGGGGAGGATGTAACGACCCAGCTGTTTGTTTTGAGCAATTGCATCCGGTTTGGAAGTTTGAGATCATGAGTAACTTCACATAGTGTATTATGACTTGCATGCATCATCGACTCTGGTTCCTGAATGGTTCAGAAATAATTTCTAAGGGGTCACTCTTATTTGAGAAGCTTGAAGTTAAAAGAATAGACTAAGTTTGACTCTTGAGTATTTGACCTCAGATTGGAGTTTTTATGGTTAAGGTAGGTCCCGATGGTGATTTTGGACTTGGCCATATGCTCGGTTTCGCATTTGGATATTTCTAGAAGGTTTCAGCGTCATTTGGCGGAAGTTGGCAATTTAAAAGTTTGGAATTTTTCTAAGTTTAACTATGGTTTGACTTAAAGACTATTAGGTTCAAATTTTGGTTTCGGGACTTGAAATACGTCCGTTTCGTCATATGGAACTTGCCTGAAAAATTTGGTGTCATTTGGATTTGATTTGATATGGTTCAGAGGCTTGGTTACGATTCTAGAAGTTCTTGAAGTTCATGGTTATTTTCATGCGTTTTGGCGTCCGATTCATGATTCTAGAGGTTAATTTGGTGTTTTGATCATGCGAGCGAGTTCGCATTTAAGACTTGTGCGGATGTTTGGTTTGGAGCCTCGAAGGTTCAGGTGCGTTCCGGATTAGTTTCAGAGTGTTTTGTTAAGAATTGAGTGTGCTGGTATTGGTGTCATCGCATTTGCGATGAATAGGTCGCAAATGCGACCATTGCATTTGCGGACATCTAATCGCTTTTGCGATTCTTTGTTGCTGGGGAAGAGTTCACATTTGCGAAGAAATCCCTCGTAATTGCGAGTGTTTGCTGTTCGCTTTTGCGAAGATGTCTGCCGCTTTTATGATGGCAGTTGTCTTCGCATTTGCGATAATTTGGGTCGCAAATGCGAGTTTAACAGGAAGTCCCATGATTCACTTTTGCGATGAAATGCTCGCTTTTCGGGGTTCGAAAGGTCGCAAATGCGACATCTGCAGCTGGTCTATAGCTGAGCACTTCGAGACTTAGCTTCATTTTAAGATAGTTTGAACCCTGGATTCGGCAGTAGGCGATTTTGAAGAGCGTTTTTCATCTACATACTTTGGGTAAGTGATTCTAATATATTTTTAATCATATTCCATTATTATATCTTGAATTTTAACATCAAACTCATGTGATTCAAAGTGAAAATTTGTCAAGTTTTTGAAAAATAAGAATTTGCGTTTTGAGAGTTGATTTGGACTCGGATTTTGAAACTAATTACATATATGAACTCGTGGGGTCATGGGTAGTCCGAATCTACCATTGGACCAAGGTTTAGACCAGGCGAGTCCCGGGTTGACTTTTGAGCAATTGTGTAAAGATCGTAGCTTTAATTTTTGGGATTGATTTTTCTTGCATTATTTGATGTTATTAAGTGGATTTTGGTTAGATTTGTGCCGAGCGGAGATGAATTGTGAAGAAAAAGCTATTTTTGAGTATCGATTGAGGGCTTTTGAGGTATGTATCTTTTCTAACGTTGGGTGGGGGAACTACCCAGGAGAAATTGAGTTGTTTGCACTATTTGAACTACGTGAAAGATGTGTACACGAGGTGACGAGTGTGTACACGACTTATATGTGGAAATTTGACAGACTTAGACTCTTAGATTCTTATGTTCATTAAACATGAAGTCCTCTTATCATGTTAAATCCTCCATTTGCTAAATTTCCCCTTACGTATCTTATTTGAAGTTGATTGATTTATGTTCTACACTTGTTGTCAAATAAACTCTTATAGGCCTTAATTGAAGTTGTTTCCTCTTTAGTTGCCATGCCATCTCTTCCGTAATTACTTAACTTTTATTAGAATTATTGTTATCTCTTCCGTAATTGCTTAACTTAATCGAAGTTATTGTTATCCCTTCATTGTTAATTATCATTGTTTGAAGTTATCATTCGTGTTATCTCCTTCCTTATTGATTTTTTTGTTACTTGAAGTAATTGTTCATGTTGTCCCTTTACTTGTTGATTTTCATTATTTTAGACTCATTGTTGAATATTATCTATTTTATTAAGAGTTATTCTTATCCAGTATTATGGTTATACATTATTCCTCTCATTGTTGAGTTATTTGGGGTTGAAGTTATGAAAGTCATTAATACGTTGAGGCGATGTTGGTTATTATTGAAACATCTATCTTATTGAGCAATTTTCATCCATTGTTGTTGTTGATATTCTTGTATACGTTGTGGTGGAGCCATGTGTTATTGTTGTGGAAACATCGATATTATTGTTGTTGGCAAGTTTTGATATATGGGTACTTGTGGTGCGAATTGTTATTGTGATATGATATTGATGCACATGCAGCGATATAAGGCTTGAGGTTGATGTGCATGCGGCGGTATAAGGTGAGACTTATGTGTGTGTTGCTTGTAGGGGAACTACGTGAAGCCACACAACATCATAAGGTGGGTTAAAGTGTATGTAGCTATTTTGGAAAAACTATTTTCAGAACCTATTTCAAATGTAAAGCTCACGCAACGATATAAGGAAAAATTATGATTGAAATTGAGAAATATGAATACGAGGTGGTACCTCAGTCGTAATTCCTTATTATACGAGGTGGTACCTCAGTTTAATTTTATTATACACGAGGCGGTGCTTCGTTGTGATTCTTGCTGTTTATTTCATGTTGCAAAATATTTTGGAGGGAATATTTCTTGTTGCTTCATTCTTTATTATTCTAGTAGTTGTTGTCCATTCATGATCACTGTAGCCCTTTAGTTGCTTCTTTGTACTATTTCCATTGTTGATTTTCAGTAGTAGTTCATGCTATTATCTTGGCTTCGTCTCAGCTGTTCCTTCATTTTTTCATTACATCTCCGTATTACTTATTCGTATTGTCTATGGCATGTGGGCATTATTATTGATGATATTTGTGTAGTGGTGTGCCTACCTTGTGTGAGTTAGGTATTTTACGTTTGTAGTGTTGTTTCTTATGTACCATTCTCCGTCCCTTCTCTTACTTTTTGATTTGAGTTGTGGTAGAACACTTGCACAAGCATACACATAATTAATTGCTCATATCTGTTAAAAAAGATGAATCCTGACGTTTATTGACAATTTACATGTATTCTCGTTTACTTGCCTTCTCTGTGAGAGTTGTACTATTGGCATGTGAGTCGTCCGTGCGGTTATGAGATATTGTCACTCCCTTAACACGTGATTTGTCCGTGTAAATATGAGGTATTAATGGTATTCACACGTGAGTTTTTCGTGCGATTGTAAATTGTAATGTGGGCACAAGATGCCAAGTGATTAGGGTTCGTGAATTGGGACCCGTGAATTGAAATTATGAGGTGTGGTACCTCGGAAAAACTCTTGAGTAGATTTTGTGTGAAAGCAGTTGTTCTTATTGAGTTGTTACTTGGTTTTCTTACTTGGTTTCACCGGACTTAAACTGTATTCGGCTTACCCTATGATGTTATTACCACTTTGTTCCTTGTTAATAATTATTGCTTCTAGTTTTCTATTGCAAGTATTATTGTCGTTTACCATGCTTAGCTATATATTGGTATTGTCCCTTGTTAGTTTCATATTTATACTCGTACAACTTGTCATGTCTAGTAGGTGTCTTGACTATCCTTCGTCACTACTCCACCGAGGTTAGTCTTGATACTTGCTGGGTACCGCCGTGGTATACTCATGCTACACTTTCTGCACATTTTTTTACAGATCTAGGTACTTCGGAGTTTGTGGATCATTAGCTAGTTAATCGGACATTGCTGTGGAGACTCATGGTATACCTCCCATCGCGTTCGCAGGCCTCTGAGTCACCTTCTGATATTTTACTTTGTACAGTTTATTTCTATTCCGGAACAATTGTACTTAGAAATTTTCTAGTGAACTCAGTAGAGCTTATGACTTGTACTACCGGTTTTGGGATATTGTATTGTAGTCGAGGTTGTTGGCTTATTATAGAAGATTATGGTTTAATATTCGATAGTTGTTTTGGTTAAATTCTGTCATTTAATTCAGTAAGTATTAGGCTTACCTAGTCTTAGAGACTAGGTGCCAGGAAGAGAAAAATTTGGGGCGGTGACAGTATCATTGATTCGTTGTACTTGATGTTGATAACAAGTCTTTATGTTGTTAAGTTGTAGAAAAGTAAGTATCTGCTGTTATCTCTACTGATACATTTGGTTCAATTATTTTTATTCTTGTTCATGTCAGCAATTCTCAAACAAAATTATATGGTACTGTAGTTGGTCTTATTGGGCTGGAAAAATGTTGCTAATAACAACTGCAGTTTTTAGTATGTATATATACTAGGGAGGAATAATCACTAGGGGACGAGATAATGAAGAAATATGCAAATCTATAGGAATATATGAAATAGCCACTATTCTTATGGTGAGGAAGAGATCAAATCTTTTAACATTCACCAAATCGTACGTATCAGCCAATCCAAAGACTTTTTGAGATCTTTCACCAATAATGTTAATCAAGTGGATCATAGAGAACAAGATATGTACAAGATTTCGAACAGTCCTAAATGTGTTTTTTCATCAAGTTTAATTTTAGGTACAGCCCCGAAAATTTGAACAAAACAATCATCCCCTTAATTCAGGTATAATACAACAATTATCAAAACATGAGAAAAGTGGCTGCGTATATGGGGGTGGGAGAAGGAAATTATTAAATGAGGAGAAATGGTGTTACAAAATCTACTTACGGATCAGATTTTACTTTATGATCAGGTAAGGATATACAGTATTAGTGGTCAAAACTAGACTAGTTACCCGTATAAGAAGCTACTGTCGCCAATCAGGTGATCACCCTTAGTACTGTTTACCCGTAAAATGATACAGGTGGATTTGTACGTGATTTCTAGACAAGTGAACTAATTTGATCCTGAAATAATATAATCATTGAAGAAATACACAATACTTAACCTTAGAATTTAGATGAAATAGCAAAAATGATGATTCTGTGAACACGGTTCCCGAACACAACAATGATGAAATCTAAAAGCAAGAAAGTGAAATTGTACAAAGTTTTGTATAGAATATACTATATGTTCTTGCTAGAAAATTCATATACTTTACAATGGTAACTGAGCTCACTATTTATAACTATGCCTAGGGAAAAAGGTCCTAAGATCATGCCTTCCTTTAATGCCATGAGGGTCATTGATAAAGATATAACGTTGAGTATAAATGCCAAATTTTTTTTAACGGACCGTCGCTCTTAATGCTGTAGAATATTCCTTAGTAAATACTACCGGGCGCAGAGCATTTAATACACTTTTATGAACGTTATCCATTCTAGTGACAAGCGCATTGGCTGCGTTCGGTCATCAACCATCCCATCTTGGATTCCACATTTCCTCCTTTTAGTCAGCCACGTGTCATATCATATTTTACCCTATACAGATAGTTCCCCTGCTTTCCGGTGACATAACTTTGTGTTACCGAAAAGTTGGTAGAAATACGTTTTTGGTGGGAATTACTATAACTCCCTCTAAAGGTCTCTGACAGTTGATTAGACGCACGTCTCTCCGCGTTTAATGCCTCGAACACGCGTCATCCCATGATTCAGCACATCGTTTGCCGATTATCGAGGTAATCATGGCCATGAATTTAGCCGCCAAAATTTTACTTATACGCAACTTTCTTTTCCTTTACGTTTCACAATTGCTTGAGTTTCTGATTTGCATCCTTGTTTTTCATCATTTTCCTAATTTTCTTCGAACACAAACTCTTTACCTTCTTCTTCCAAACGTTCTGGTTCTTCAAAGAATAGGAACAAAACTGAGGACTCCATTCCTCCAATAGTGGATTCCATCATCCTAGGGAGGCTTAGTACTTCGAATGATTTTGAAGAGAAATTTTCTACTGTTAATCCTCGTACATAGGCTGTTAGTAGGTACTCTTCTTCCATTCGTCATTCTAGTATTCTCGCTGTGAAGGAGGACTGCCGCTGCAATGAGATGGAAATCATTGCTCCTGATCTACCGGAGCGAGTAACCCTTCCCAAGGAAGGTTTTATATACTTTTTCACGTATTCCTTTACTTAGGATGTGCTTTCTTTGAGTGGAGAGCTTGATTCTATGATTGCAGAGTTTTGCCTTCGCTACCAGGTAAGTTTGGCACAGATAAGTCCTTCAGTGTGGAGGACGATCGCCTGCCTCCGACGCTTGTTCCAAGAAACTGGAGAGGAGCTAACCTTAGCTCATTGTGATAAATCTTTATTCCCCCAAATTCTTCCGCGGGGGAATGATAAACTTTTGCAAGAGTGGCCACCATGCTTTGTTGTCTAGCATGGATGATGACAATGACCATGCGTGGATGGAATGGTTCATTGCAGTTGCCACCAATGACATCATTCCAACAACAGCTTCATCCTTTCCGGTTACTTGGAACTGCACTCGTAAGTTCTTTGTATAATATTCCTCTTACTAGATATTCTTTTATGGCCGTATCATCTCTTCACCCTCCGCATGTTTCAGCAACTCGATTGCTCGCACCGGTGGTAGAAGGTTTGTACCGGTGGGTTCAGAAGATTTTGGATGTCACAACGCTCGAAACTCGTTCATGGAAAGAACTGGCCCTTAAGTACGGGTGGAAGGCCAAAAATCATGGTAACTCTAATTTAACTTGCTTCCATTTTTGTTTATGAAGAACTTGGTTGAACCATTATGACTTTGTCCATGGAATTAGGTCTACCTGCGGGCTCTGTTGCTGTCCCTAAGGAGGATGTTCTAGCTGATCTTGCTGATGCAGCAAGGCTGCTTCAGGAAGCACTTACTCAAATAGGTATCTCCGGGCCTGTTTCGGGTGCAAATATTTCTTTACGGAGTCCCCGGCCGGAGGATAAACAAACAAAGAGAAGATGCTCCTCCGCGGACGGGGAAAAGAATAAAAGGGCAAACACGGATGCCCCCGAATCGTCTCCGATGGCAATGATGACTGGTCCTCCTTCTGGGTCGGTCGTAGACACCGTGATGATTGATGATGATGAAGAAGCTGTTGATGAGGGAGCTTCTTTACATAGAAGGCGACGATCCTCATCATCTCAACAAGATGCTCAACCTATTGAGATAGTTGCACCAACTGAAGACGACATCTCAGCACTTTGGGGAGAACCTGATTTAGTAGGATATGCCAACTCTCGCTTACAGCCCCCAATTGTTGTAACTAGTGCTGCGAGGCTGAGTACCGGGTCCCTTCCATCTTTGGTTGGCGAGCATCAAACAACCAGCACTGCATTTGATGCAGCTACTTCTCACTCTTCAACTCCATCAGCTTCATCTCCGACTTCACCAACACCAGCAACTGCTACATCATTTCCATCTTCGTCTACTCTTCCACCAGTGGTTGCTACACCATCTCCATCGGCCGCACCTGACCATGAAGAAGGTGTTCTACTTCCACAGTCCCCAGTTCATGGGATTTTGGGGCAAAATTATGCTGCTCCCTCTGAAGATCCCCAAAAAGAGGAGGAACATCACTCTTTCGGTCTCTACCGGGTGCAACTTGCTATCACGGCCGGTGGAGCTTGCTAATTACCTGAAGCCTTTGGATTTAGAAAAATACTGGGAAAAAGTTCAGACACTTTCGGGAGAGTGTTTGTTGAACAATGCTATGCATAATGCCGCAGCGGTACATTCCTTCCTTCCTCTGTTATTTCTTTTACTTTGAACGAATATATTTTAAATTTTACATCTTCTTATTTTATAGGCCAACTTTCTTGCTTCTGAGGGCCTTCAAAGGTTGATTCGTGAGAAGGAAGAACTTACTTCCGAACGGGATCAGCTTTTGGAGGAACGGGATCGGACTGTCCTCCGCTTCTCGAAATTGGAAACCAGAGCTGCTGAGGCCATTGTTTTGGAGGTTCGTTTAAAGCAAAGCGAGAAAGAAATTGGGCCACTGAGGGTTAGATTTGATGAGGCCAAGGCCAAATGGGCAGAAGTCCAGAACGCCGTTCTTGCTGCAACAAACCGCGCTGCTGCCTCCGTTGAAAGAGTGATTAACTTAGAAGAAGCCTTGAACTCCAAAAGTGAAGAGCTTACTGCCGTGGAGGAGAAACATGCCCAGCTAGAAGAGAAGTACAGGAAATCTATCGAGCATAATAGGCTCTTTAGTTCAACTGTCTGTGAGCTCGATATCAGCCTCCAATCTGCTAGATCCGCTCGGGAAAACCTTTCCGCCGAGGTCACTCAACTCAAAGGAGAACTTAAGCGCCGAGTGGATTCCCTCATTGTTTAAAAGACTTATTACATGTATAGCATGGGGAGGAAAACTTTGGAAGAGGCCAAAGATGGTATCATCGATGTTGATGCTGAAATTGCTAAAGCCCGAGAGCTTGAGTTGGCTACAAAAAATGGACTTCCGGTGCAGTTTGATGCATCAGGTTCTTTTGATTCCGGTTTCGAGTTTTCAAAAACTGAAGAAGGATCGGAAGGCGATGAGGTCGAAGGCCAAACTGGGGAAAGCGCTGAGCCATAGGCGGAACCAACTACTCTTTTTGGCAATGCAGATACTTCTCTTCCTCCTGGTCCCGGAGGCGCTGTAGTTTAGGTTTTCCTTTCTTTTCTCATTTTGTACTTGTAATGTTTTGGCCCGTTCTTGTGAATAAAGACATACGTTTTGTTCAAATATCGTTTGAGTATTACTTTCGTTTGAATATCCATGCAAGCTTTTAACTTTTGCATTTGCTCAAGTATTCTGCGCATGTTGTTCAATTCACGCTTTACTATGCATAGTCTCGGATGCCTTTTCTTCGAAGAATTTCGGTTACGAGTATTATCCCTTTGACACTTATCACATTTTTGTACGAAATATATGGCGTATTGTTCTATGCGAGGCCAGTAATATCCTGCTCGTATCAATTTCAGCACCAAAGACTCTGCGCCTGAGTGATTGCTGCACATCCCTTCGTGGATTTCTCTCATGACATAGTCAGCTTCTGATGCTCCTAAACACCAGGCCAGCGAGCCTTGGAAAGATTTTCTATATAATTGGCCTTTGCTGAAGCTATAACGTGCAACTTTGGTGCATAACGCTTGTGACGCTTTGGGATCGTCGGGAAATTTTCTGTGCTCGAGGTAGTTGATTATTTCGTTTCTCCAGTCCCAGACCAAACTAGCCAAATTCACTTCATAGTAACTATCTGTATCAAGGACTGAACTCATCAGTTGTACCACCATTCCGGACTCCGATCCTTTTATTTCCGTCCATGAACCTATGTTTGCTAATGCATCCGCTTCTACGTTATCCTCTATCGGGATATGAGTGATTGACCACTCACGGAATCATGCCAAAAAAGCCTGGACCTTTATCACTTATTGCTGCATACGTTCTTCTTTGGTATCAAAGATCCCGTAAACCTAATTTACCATAAGTTATGAGTAACATTTGATTTCGATAACCTCTGAATCAAGTCCCCGGGCCAATTCGAGCCCTACAATCAAAGCTTTATACTCTGCTTCATTGTTAGTTAAAGGAATTGTTTTAATAGCTTGCCTTAAGGTTTCCCCCAAAGGCATGATTAAAACTATTCCAAGCTCGAACCCTTTTACGTTAAAGGCTCCATTCGTAAATAAGGTCTAAACCCATGATGTCGATCCCGACACCATGACTACCTCCTTGGTTGCCAAAGGTACCAGTCCCGAACTAAAATCGGCCACGAAGTCAGCCAAAACTTATGACTTAATTGCAGTCCTTAATTTATATTCTATGTCAAATTCACTCATTTCGATGGCCCATTTAGCCAATTTTCCCAAGAGTTCGGGTTTATGAAGGATGTTCTGCAAAGGGAAATAGTCACCACAGCTATTGGGTGGCATTGGAAATAGGGCCTCAGCTTTCGAGCGACGACTACGAGGGCTAAGGCTAGTTTTTCCAAATGTGGTTAGCGAGTTCTTTTCTCCCGTTAAAATTTTGCAAACATAATAAATAGGAAACTGCGTACCTTCGTCCTCCCGGACTAAAACCGCACTTACCGCAACTTATGAAACCGCGAGGTAGACCAGTAATATTTCGCCTTCTTTTGGTTTCGAGAGCAATGGAGGGCTTGATAAGTACTTCTTCAGGTCCCTCAAAGCCTGCTGGTACTCCGACGTCCATTCAAAATTGTTCTTCTTTTTGAGCAATGTAAAGAAGCGATGACACTTTTTCGATGATCGGGAAATAAACCTGCTCAAATTTGCTAACCTTCCTATGAGTCTTTGGACTTCCTTCACGTTTGATAATTGATCCGAGATATCATCTATGGCCTTGATTTTGTTGGGGTTTACCTCAATTCCCCTTTGTAAGACCAGAAACCCCAGGAACTTACCAGAGATGACCCCGAACGCGCACTTTTCGGGGTTTGGTTTCATGTTATGCTTCCTCAAGATATCAAATGGTTCTTGCAAATGCTTAAGGTGGTCACTTGCATTCAAAAACTTAACGAGCATAATGTCTATATAAACTTCCATGGTTTTTCCTATTTGCTTTTCAAACATCTTATTTACGAGCCGTTGATAAGTGGCTCCGACGCTTTTCAACCCGAAAGGCATTACATTCTAACAATATGTACCAAAATTTGTTATAAATAAAGTCTTTTCCTGATCTTCTGGGTTCATGTTAATTTGGTTGTACTCGGAATAAGCATCAAGGAAACTCATTAGTTTGTGTCCAACAGTGGCATCAATCATTTGATTGATATTTGGCAGTGAAAATGAATCTTTCGGGCACGCCTTATTAAGATCATTATAATCTACACACATATGAAATTTATTGTTCTTCTTAGGAACTACTAATACATTGGCTAGCTAGTCTGGATATCTTACCTCTCTGACCGAACCGATTTTAAGCAAGCGGGTTACCTCTTATTTGACGAATTTATTCATGGCCTCGGCAATAGGGCGCTTCTTCTGTCGTACCGGTGGTACGTTGAGATCCAAACTCGGCATGTGTATGGCTATTTCCGTTAGGATACCTATCATAACCTCGTGCGACCATGCAAAACAATCACCATTAATTTTAAGTAATTCAATAAAACCAGACTTGAGCTCGGGGTGCAGTTCTGTTCCTAATTGAAATTTTCTTTCTAAAATTTCTTCGAACAATGACACTGGCTCTAGATTCTCTGTCGTGGATTTCGCTGCGTCCGTTTCTTCTGGAACTTGGAAATATCTCGGCACCTGATATTGTTCTGACGATTCTGCCCCTGGAATAACCTCTTCTAACTCGGGATTAGGCGCCAGTTCCTGTAATTGCTATGCTTAGCACTCCTTCCCTTTGCTGCTGGAAACTAAGATTGCATTCATCTCCCTTGCTGCAGGTTGGTCACCTCTTATCCGCTTGATTCATTTGGGCATTGGAAACTTCAGTAATTGGTGATACTTCGAAGGTATGGCTTTCATCTTGTGTAGCCATGGCCTTTCTAAGATGATGTTGTATCCTATATCACCATCCACTACTTCAAAGAGAGTTGTTTTCATTACTCCTTCAACGTTCGTGAGCAACAGGATCTCTCCCTGGGTTCTCACGCTCGCAAGGTTGAATTCAGCGAGGAGTTTTGTTGCCGAAATAATGCTTCCGGTGAGTTTAGCTTGTTCCAATACCCTCAATTGTATGATATTAGCCGAACTTCCTGGATCCACTAGAACACGCTTAATTTAAAAATCTAACACATTTAAAGAGATTACTAGTGCGTCATTGTGTGGTAACAGTAATCCGTCTGCGTTCTCCTCCATGAAAGTGATATCATCCTCCCGAAGTCTTTTGCTGTGAGTTATCGATATTTTAGTCTTCTTTGTCACCGAAAAGGTGACACCATTAATTTTATTCCCCCCAAAGATCATGTTGATCGTCTGGACGGCTTCTTCTCCTGCTTTCGAAGATTCCGCATTGCTGCGACCGTAATTGTTCTTAGCTCGATCACTCTAGAATTCTCGGAGATGACCATTCTTTAATAGCATTGCCACCTCCTCCCGAAGATGTCAGCAGTCCCCTGTCCGGTGACCGTTCATCCCGTGGTATTCTCACCATAAATTGGGATCTCTCTAGCTATAATCGAACCTCATAGGTCTCGGGAATCGTGCTTCTTTAATGTTCCTCATGGATGACACCAGTTCCACTACACTGACGTTGAAGTTATATTCTGATAACTTGGGGGAAGAAATATCTCAAGACCCCGGCGTTTGTTTATCTTCAAGCGATCTATTATTTCGACCACAATCAGTCCCTCCGTCAACGATGAACTTGTTTGCTGCTCGAAAATTTCTGCCATGGCCTTCGGCACGCTCGTTGGGTAAAAACTTACCCCTCGTAGTCCGCCTATCCGCGTCTTATTCATCCTTTGATTTTTATCTATTCTTTACTCGTCCTTTGGCCGATGATGTAAAATTGACCTGGTCATCTTCGATCCTTATCTTCGACTCGTACCGGTTGTGAACATCTGCCCAGGTTGTTGCTTGAAACTCAAACTGGATCTCCTTCAGCTTCCGGGAAGCGTATGAACTTATCGGATTCAATCCTTTTGTGAATGCTTTAGTTGCACATTCATCCGGGATAACCAGGAGCTACATTCTTTCTTTCTAGAACCGGGTGACAAACTCTCATAAAAATTCTGATTCTCTTTGTGTGATTCTGAATATGTCGACCTTCCTGGCTTGCACATTTCTGGCCCTAGTGTGATCTTTAGTGAAAGAATCCACGACCATCTCAAATTAATCTATGAAATGCTCGGGCAGTAATGAATACCACGTTAGGGCTCCCCTCGTTAGGGTTTTGCCGAATTTCTTTAGCAACACTGATTCCATTTCGTGAGGAGCTAGATCATTTCCTTTCACCGCCATTGTGTAGGTGGTAATATGTTCTTGTGGGTCTGAAGTTCCATCATACTTTGGAACTTCAGGCATTTTGAAACGCTTCGGGATCAGTACTAGTGCCTCACTTGGCTTGTACGGTAATTGAACATACTTCTTCGAGTTCGGGCCATTCAATACTAGTGGTGCGATCGGGATTTGATCCATGCGGGCGTTTACTTCCCCCATGAACCGTAAAAGCTCACCTTTGAATGAATCGTTCTCATTATTAAGACCTGATCTGCTCCCCCAAGCCCCATCGGAGCCAACTTCACCCCTGGTAGTGTTGTTATCGATTCTCTGTGTTGTTTGGTCTGCGGGAACAACGGGAGGAATCAGATCGCGCCTGTTTGCATTATTCGAAGCACCTGATAGCGCCTACTTCAGTTTCATCATAACCTGATCCTACCGCGTGAGATGGCCTAGAATGATTGCCTGTTGCTCTTGCAGGATCCTCACAGTATCCGCTACTTGCTCCTCGTCATCATCATCAAGAGTTCTTTCTTGAACCTGTCGAGGGTACCATCTGTCATGCACCGACGTGGTGTCATTCTCATCATTACGGGTGTCACTTATTGAGTCCTCGAAATGAGGTTGATCCCCTCGAATTTCAGAGTTGTGTGCATCGTTAACAGTGTTGTCTGCCATTTTTTGTGATTTTTTTAAAGACAAAAATAGTCAAAACACGTTAGTAAAAGAGGCAAGGATCAATTTAATTGCACGACTGTCTAGGCCCCACGGTGGGCGCCAAACTGTTTACCCATAAAATGGTACAGCTGAATTTATACGTGATTTCAAGACAAGTGAACTAATTTGATCCTGAAATAATATAATAATTGAAGAAATACATAATACTTAACCTTAGAATGTAGATAAAATAGCAAAGATGATGATTCTGTGAAAACGATTCCCGAACACAACAATGGTGAGATCTAAAAGCAAGAAAGTAAAATTGTACAAAGCTTTATATAGAATATAGTATACGTTCTTGCGACAAAATTCGTGTCTTTTATAATGGTAACTAAGCTTACTATTTATAGCTATTCCTAGGGAAAAAGGTCCGAGGATCATGCCCTCCTTTAATGCCAATTATGAGGGTCATTGATGAAGATGTAACGTTGAGTATAAATGCCAAATTCTCTGTAACGGACCGTCGTTCCTAATGCTGTAGAATATTCCTTAGTAAATGCTACCAAGCGCAGAGCATTTAATATACTTTTATGAACGTTATCCATTCCGGTGACAAGCATAGTGACTGCGTTCGGTCCTCAACCATCCCATTTTGGATTCCACGTGTCGTTCTTTTTAGTCAGCCCCGTGTCATATCATATTTTACCCTATACAAGCACACATCACATGTGATAAAACTTTTTTTCAAAAAAAAGAAGAAGAGAGAGAGCTCCAAAATGGATGGAGCTCCTTTCCATTTCTCATCGTCTCCATTTCCCCAAGTTCTTACTTGAATTAGAGGCATGTGTCATAGTTAAAAAGTAATATTAAGATTTAATTAAACAAGAGCATGGCTATAGTAAAGAACTTAAGATAATAGATATTCCATTATTTCCTTCCAAAACCTTGACAATCCCACAAATTTAGCTACACATGTTTTCACCCATAAGTATATTTTGATACTTGTCTCTCTTTCGTTGTTATGAGCTCTTTTTATCTTTTTTTCCTTTTTCTTTTGAACAGCTTTTTTTCTTCTTTTTGAACAAGTAGGAATTCTTCTTTACATTCCCATCAAGGAGAGATAAGACAAATAATGATTCATGGGAGTAAATTCGGTAGGATCCAATTAAATCAATATATATCGAAAAAATCAAAAAGAATGAAAAACAGTATTTGTAGTATTAAGAATAAAAAAAATGTGTAATGTTTAAATTTGAATGGGCCATTGATTGACAGATTAAATGCAAACTGAAACAGAACAAATAACCAAGTAAAGATTAACCCAAAATACAAAAACTATATATTTCACCTAGCAAATGTTTTAAGGAAAAAAGAGGGAGAAAAGAAGAAATATAATTAGAATTCCAAATTTCTGAAATCCGGAAAAGACTTAAAATTCAGAAACAGAAATTGATAAGGAAATAATTTCTTATCCTAACTATGGTCAGAACCTTGCTTTGCTTAATTTTATCTTAACCATTATTTTTTAACCATGACACATGTCACATATCCACGTGTGACGATTCAATAGGTCATTTTGAGTAATAGCCTTTATTTCCGTGTTTCGAGACCTCTATTAGCTTCATTTGATGTTCTAGATTTACATGCGGGGTCTGTATTATTTTCCGAATGTTTTTACGTAAAAATCTAAAGAAAAAATTGATTTTGGTTTAAAATGGCATTTGAGTTGACCACGGTCAATATTTTAGGTAAACGACCCTATATTCCGATGATTCCAATAGGTTCGTATTGTGATTTTGGACTTGGACGTATGCCTGAAATTAAATTCGAAGGTCCCTCGGTTGATTTGACTTATTTTCCGAAAGTTAGCAATTTGAATGTTTGAAATTTTTTTACGTTTGACCGTAGTTGACTTTATGGTTATCGGATTCGAATTTTAATTTTGGGATTTGAAATAGGTCCGTTTTGTTATTTGAAATGTGTCTGCAAAATTTGGTACAATTCCGAGTTGGTTTTATAAGAATCAGACGCTTGGTTGTGTTTCTAGCTACTCTTGAGTTTCTTTTTGAATTTCATATGTTTTGATGTCCAATTCATGGTTCAATATGTTATTTTGGTATTTTGATTGTGTGAGCAAGTTTATATGATGTTATTATACTTGTGTGCATGTTTGGTTTAGAGCCCGAGGGGCTCGGATGAGTTTCCGATGCGTTAAAAATGAGTTTGGATAGTTTGAGGACTGTTGGTGCAGTGCCTGTTTCTGGTGTCTATTGCAGATCTCGCAATTGCAAGGTCTGAATTGTATTTGCGAGTCTCGCTTTTGCAAACAATAGTTCGCATTTGTGAGTAGGGGTCGGGGATGGGTGATCTCGCATTTGCGAACTGTCATTGGTCGCTTTTGCGAATATATTGGTCACATTTGCGATCACTGGCAGCATGGGTCAACTTCTCATTTGCGATGGGGGTACCTTCGCATTTGCGAGAAATTTGTCGCATTTGCGACTTCTGGGCTTGACACGCAGATCGCAAACATTTGAGGAGTTCGCAATTGCGAACAAGAGTTCGCAATTGTGACACCTGCAGCTGGGCAAAAGAAGGGATAAACGGAACTTAGCTCATTTTACACCATTTCTCAACCCTAAATACTCTAGAGACAATTTTTCAAGAATTTATTCTTCCTTAAATCATTGGTAAGTAACTCTAATCTACTTTCTTTCAATTCCCTATTACTTTTCATGTGTTTTTAACATTAAATATAGGATTTCTATAGTAGAAATTAGGGATTTGGGTAAAAATTGAGGATTTTGTAAAATTGTGATTTAGACCTCAAATTGAGGTCGGATTCTAAAATAAATTACATAAACGGGCTCGGAGGTGAATGGATAATCGAATTTTGGTCTGAATCTCGGGTTTTGACCAAGTGGGCCCATAAATAACTTTTGTTGACTTTTTCAAATTCATCAGAGATTAAACTTTTATCATTCATAGGTCATTTCTAAAGCTTATTTTGAATTGTTTGAACGATATTTGGCTACATTTGGTTAGTTTGGAGGCCTGTTCAAAAGGAAATGCTGTGGTTGATTGTTGAGTTGGTTGCGCAAAGATGTAAGTGTCGTGTCTAATAATGACTTGAGGGAATTAGGACTTGTCGGTCTATTTTTTTTATGTGAATTATGTGAATAAATGGCGTATATGCGAGATGATGAATGTATATGCGCCGTCGTCTATTTACTTCCATGTCTTCTTTTATTATATGTTATCTCTTGTTACATGCTTTAGTTGCTACCTGTCCTTACTTGTTATCTATGCTTTACTTGTTACTTGTTTTGATTTGTACATTTCTCACTCAATATCTGCTTACATGCTATATGCTTCTAATTGTATTAATTGTATATTTTCGTGTCTCATGTTCTACTTGCTTATACCTTTCTTATATTGCTTGAAGTACTTTATTATGTCATTCAGTTCGTGTGAGCCATCTAGCTATTTCGGTATTATTGTTTTGCCAAGGTTGGGATTGCGAAGTATTGGCTATTTTTTGTTTGTATTGGTAGTTCCTTTTTGTTCCGCACGTTTTATTTTCTCTTTTGTGGTGACATTTCGTAAATACTGGTGTTGAATTATTTATGCTAATAAAATGACATTAGGGGATTGAGTTGCGTGCCGTAACGATATTGAAATGAATTGATATTGGGGGATCGGGTTTCACAACGTAATTGAACAAGAAATGATATGATATTGATATTGAAAATGAGATATATGCTATATAAGATATTGTGTTGAAACTTGGGATCGGGTTGCATGCCGAAACAGATTTGAAGTGTTGTAGTTGTTTGTGGCTGTAGAGTTTATTCTTGATATTGTGATATGAGATTTGAGATTTTGTTATTCTGCGGCCCTCTAGTAGTCGACCTTCAGGTCCATTATATGAGTTTATTGCTTTATTCCTATTCTTGTTTTCTGTTACTATTATTTTGTACAGGTTATTTATGCATGACTTGCCATAGCCTCATCACTATTTCGTCGAGGTTAGGCTCGAAACTTACAACGTACATGAAGTCGGTTGTACTCGTGCTATACTTCTACACTTCTTGTGCAGAAACCGGTGTTGGTCCCAATGGCACGTTGCAGAGATTTATCGGATTTAACTACTTTCGGAGACTTGAGGTAGAACTGCTGGCATTCGCTGTCACTGAAGTGTCCTTCTACCCTATCTTTACTGTTTTCCTTATTTTGAACAGTTGTAATTCGTTCAGACTTTATCTGTACAATTCTAGTATGCTCATATAATCGTGACTGCATATTTTTTGGGATATGCTTAGACTACGCTACGTCATATTCATCGCATCTATTTCAAACTATTACAGTTTTGTATTATTAGTATTCTGATTTAAACTGTCAAAAGTGGCTAAGTAAATAGCTAACTTTGGCTTGCCTAGCAAGTGGAATATTAGGCGCCATCACGGCCCCGAGGTTATAATTCCGGATCGTGACAAATTGGTATCAGAGCACTAGGTTTCTTAGATCTCACGAGTCATGAACAAGCTTAGTGGAGTTTGGAGGATCGGTACAGAGACGTCTCTACTTATCTTCTAGAGGCTATAGAGCTTTAGGAAAATTTAACTTCTTTCTTTCTCTATCATGCGACTTTAGTATATTATTGAAGTTTGAACCATTCTATTCTTGTTCTCTCACAGATTGTGAGGACACGCACAACATCTACAACCGGACAGGAGCCAGAGCCCCCTGTTGCAGCCACTACCAGTGGTAGGTGCCAGGGGCGAGGTAGGGGCCGAGGCAGACGCAGAGCTCAGCCGAGAGCATGTGCAGCAACACTCGTTGCAGAGCCTCAGATCGAGCATGAGGAGGAGATCCCTGTTCAGACTGCACCAGTCGGACCCGCTCAAGTCTCGGAGGGATTTATTGCTACTCCCGTGCTTTAGGACGTCCTAGTTCACTTAGTGGGATTTAGGGATAGTTAGGCCCAAGCTGGAGTCTTTCCTGTGTCACCAGCTGTCTCTCAGGCCGGGGGAGGATCTCAGACTCTTGCCACTCACACTCTAGAGCAGATGGATCCCCTGTACTAGACTTCGGCGGTTCCAATAGTTGGAGTAGTTCAACCCGTTATTGCTACATAGCCAAGGGAGAGGCCCGCGATGTCTTCTAAGAATGGATAAGTTCACCAAGCTCTTTGCTATTCATTTTGGTGGTACAACCTTTGAGGACCCACATGATTATTTGGACCGTTGCCATAAGGTGTCGCGTAACATGGGTATTGTGGAGTCCAATGGAGTCTACTTCGAAGTGTTTTAGATGACCGGCTCTGCCAAGAGATGCTGGCGAGTTTATGTTCAAGCCAGACCAGTAGGTTCACCCCCATTCACTTGGGATTAGTTTTCGCAGCTATTTTTGGAGAAGTTCATTCCTTTTACTCTGTGAGAGGAGTATCGCAGGCAGTTTGAGCACCTCTAGCAGGGTAGTATGACTGTTACCCAGTACAAGAACATATTTGTGGACCTATCTCGCCATGCAGCTATCTTGATTCCTACTGATAGAGAGAGGTGAGGAGATTCATTGATGGTCTTACTTTAGGTATCAGGTTACAGATGGCAAAAGAGACTGGGGATGCTATTTTTTTCCAGCGGGCGTTAGACATTGCTAGACAGATCAAGATGATTTGTGGTCAGGGTAGAGAGGCAGTATCTAAGACGAGGCCTCGTCATTTTGGTGGTTTCAGTATTGCATCACCTAGAGGAAGAGGTGTTTCCTACAGATTTGTCGGGGATGCCACCCGATAGAGATATCGACTTCTGCATTGACTTGGTTCCGGGCACTCAGCCCATTTCTACCGCACCATATCATATGGACCCACTTGAGTTGAAGGAATTAAAAGAGCAGTTACATGATTTTCTTGATAAGGGATGCATTAGACCGAGTGTCTAGCCTTGGGGTGCACCAGTGTTGTTTGTGAAGAAGAACGATATAACGATGAGGATGTGTATAGACTATTGGCAATTGAACAAAGTCACTATTAAGAACAAGTATCCTTTGCCGTGGATTGATGACTTATTTGAACTTCAAGGTGACAAGGTATTTTCCAAGATTGATTTGAGATCTGGCTACCATCAGTTAAAGATTAGGACATTGGATGTCCCTAAGACAACATTTCAGACTCGGTATGGTCACTATGAGTTCTTAGTGATGTCATTTGGCTTAGCTAATGCCCCAACATCATTAATGGATTTGATGAACCGGTGTTCTAGCCCTATTTGGACTCTTTTGTGATCATATTCATTGATGATATTTTGGTTTACTCCCGCAGTCGAGAAGAGCATGAGAAGCATCTGTAAACTGTTCTTCAGACTCTAAGAGATCCTTAGTTATATGCCAAGTTTTTAAAGTGTGAGTTCTGGTTGGACTCAGTTGCCTTTTTGGGCCATGTTGTATCTTTCGAGGGCATTAAGGTGGATCCTAATAGGATTGAGGCCATTCAGAACTTGCCAAGACTTTCTTCAGCTATAGGGATTCAGAGCTTCCTGGGTTTGGCAGGTTATTATCGTCGTTTCATAGATGGGTTTTCATCTATCTCAGTGCCATTGACTAAGTTGACCCAGAAGGATTCTCTTTTTAGATGGTCCAATGACTGTGAGTTGAGCTTTCAGAAGCTCAAGATTGAATTGACTACAACCCCAATGTTGGTGTTACCTATAGGTTCGGGATCTTACACCGTGTATTGTGATTCATCACGTATTGGGATTGGTGCGGTATTTATGCAGGACGGTAGGTTGATTGCCTACGTATCTTGGTAGTTGAAGGTTCATGAGAGGAATTACCTTGTTTTTACTTAGAGTTGGCAATCATTCTTCATGCGCTGAAGATTTTGAGGGACTATATGTACGACGTTCATTGTGAGGTTTATACCGACCATCGGAGTCTCTAATACCTTTTCAAGCAGAAAGACCTTAATTTGCAGCAGCGGAGATGGCTAGAGTTGCTGAAAGACTATAATATCACCATATTATATCATTCGGGAAAGGCCAATGTAGTGGCTGATGCATTGAGAAGGAAGGCGGAGAGCATGAGTAGTTTGACATATTTACCGGTAGCAGAAAGGCCACTAACTATGGATGGTAGGCTTTGGCCAACCGGTTAGTGAGATTGGATGTTTCGGATCCCAATCGAGTTTTTGCTGGTGTTGTGGCACAGTCTTTGTTGTTGGAGCATTTCAAGGCTTGCTAGTTTGATGATCCCTACTTGTAAGTGTTCAAGGATACGGTGCAACGAAGTAGTGCTAAGGATGTTGTGATTGGTGATGATGGTGTTATGCAGCTTCAGGGCTGGATTTGTGTTCTAAATGCTGATGGGTAGAGAGAGTTGATCCTTGGGGAGGCTTACAGTTCGCGCTATTCTATTCACCCAGGTGTCGCGAAGATGTATCGTGACTTGAAACAAAACTATTGGTGGTAAGAAATGAAGAAAGACATCGTTGCTTATGTATCTCGGTGTTTGAATTATCAACAGGTTAAAGTATGAACATTAGAAACCAGGTGGATTGACTCAGAGATTGGAGATACCGGAGTGGAAGTGAGAGCACATCACTATGGACTTCGTGGTAGGCTTGCCATGGACCTTGAAGAATTATGATGCAGTGTGGGTTATTGTGGACCGGTTGACTAAATCCGCGCATTTCATTTCGGTGGCAGCCACCTATTCTTTAGAGAAGCTAGCTCTAATTTACATCCAGGATATTATCCACCTGCATGGTATGCCCATTTCTATCATTTCTGACCGAGACACAAAATTCACATCGCATTTTTGGAGAGTCATGTAGTGTGAGTTGGGCACACGGGTTGAGTTGAGCACATCGTTACATCCTCAGACGGATGAACAGTCCGAGCGAACTATTCAAATCTTGGTGGATAATTACGTGCTTGTGTTATGGATTTTGGTGGTTCATAGGATTAGTTTTTACCTTTAACAGAGTTTGCCTACAGCAACAGTTACTAGTCGAGTTTTAGATGGCGCAATATTAGGCCTTATATGGGAGGTGATGTCGTCCGTCGATTGGTTGGTTTGAGCCCCGAGAGGCTAGATTGTTGGGAACGGATTTGGTTCATGGTGCTATGGAAAAGGTTAAGATAAGTCAGGAATGACTTCGTACAACTCAATCCAAGCAGAAAAGTCATGCGGACCAGAAGGTTCGAGATATAGCTTACATGGTGGGTAAGAATGTTCTTCTCCGAGTGTCGCCTATGAAGGGCGTAATGCGGTTTAGGAAGAAGGGCAAGCTGAATCCGAGGTTTATTGATCCGTTTGAGATCTTGGAAAGAGTTGGGGAGGTTTCTTATAGTCATGCTTTTCCTCCTAGCCTATCAGGGGTACATCCGATATTTTACGTTTCCATTCTTCAAAAGTACCAAGAGGACAACTCGCACATTCTAGACCTAATCATGGTTCAACTTGATGAACATTTGGCCTATGAGGAGGAGCCGGTGGCCATTCTCGCCCGACAAGTTTGAAAGTTGAGATCTAAGAGTTTTCCTTATGTGAAAGGGCAATGGAGAGGTCAGCCGATCGAGCCAGCTATGTGGTAATCTGAGTCTGATATGTGGAGTAGATACCCCTACCTTTTTACAGTCTAGGTACTTTTCTATGTTTGTTTGAGGACGAGCGTATCATTTAAAGGTAGAGAATGTGATGAACCGATAGGTTGTTTTGAGTACTAACCTTTATTTCCATATTTCGAGACCTATATTAGCTTCATTTGATGTTACTTGATTTGTGTGCGGGGTCCGTGTCATTTTCCGAAAAGTGTTTACGTAAAAATTTCAAGAAAATGTGATTTTGGCTTAAAATGGCATTTGAGTTGAATACGATCAAAGTTTTTGATAAACAACCCCGGATCGGTGTTTTGAAGATCCCGGTAGGTTCGTATTGAGATTTTGACTTGGGCGTATGCCCGTAATTGAATTAGGAGGTCCCTAGGTTGATTTGACTTGTTTTACCGAAAGTTAGCAATTTGAATGTTTGAAAATTTTCTAGGTTTGACCGTAGGTTGACTCTATGGTTATCGGGTTCCAATTTTGGTGTTTGGACTTGGAATAAGTCCTTCTTATTTGAAACTTGTCTGCAAAATTTGCTGCAATTCCGAGTTGGTTTGATAGGAATCAGACGCTTGGTTGTATTTCTAGCTACTCTTGAGTTTCTTTTTGAATTTCATATGTTTTGATGTCCAATTCATGGTTCCAGATGTTATTTTTACATTTTGATCATGCAAGTCAGTTTATATGATGTTATTACACTTGTGTGCATGTTTGGTTTGGAGCCCGAGGGGCTCGAGTGAGTTTCAGATGCGTTATATATGAGTTTGGATAGTTTGAGCACTGTTGGTGCAGTGCCTATTTATGGTTTCTGTTGTAGATCTCGCAATTTTGAGGTATGGCTCGCATTTGCGAGCCTCGCTTTAAAGAACAATAGTTCGCATTTGCGAGTAGGGACCTGGGTAGGGTGACCTTGCATTTGCGAGGAAATGTTTCGCTTTTGCAAATTCTCACTGGTTCATTATGCAAACATATTGGTCGCATTTGCGATCACTACAACAAGAGTAAGCTTCGCATAGGCGAAGCTTTTAGGCATATTTGCAATGGGGGTACCTTCATATTTGGGAGCAATTTGTCGCATTTCTGACTTCTAGGCTTCTGACACGCTGATCACATTTGTGGTGTTTGCATTTTCGTTGTTCACAATTGCGTCACCTCCAGCTGGGTAAAAGAGGGTAAAAACGAGACTAAGCTCATTTTATACTATTTCTGAACCCTTTACACCCTAGAGGCGATTTTCAAGAATTTCTTCTTCCTAAAATCATTGGTAAGTTACTCTAATCTTACTTTCTTTCAATTCCCCATTACTTTTCATATATTCTTTAATGTCAAATCTAAGATATCCATGGTATAAATTAGGGATTTTCTGTAGAAATTGGGGATTAAGTAAAATTGAGATTTAGACCTTAAATTGAGGTTTATTTCGAAACAAAGCACATAACTGGGTTCTGGGGCGAATGGGTAATTGGATTTTGGTTCGAATATCATGTTTTGACCAAGCAAGCCCGAGGTTGACTTTTTCAAATTCATCAAATATTAAACCTTTATCATTCATGGGTAGTTTCTAATGCTTAATTTGAATTGTTTGAACGATATTTGGCTAGATTAGGTTTCTTTGGAGGCTTGTTCAAAAGGAAAAGCTGTGGTTGATTGTTGAGTTGGTTGCGTAAAAAGGTAAGTGTTGTATCTAACCTTGAGTTGAGGGAATTAGGACTTGTCGGTCTATTTGTTATGTGAATTATGTGGGGAAATGACGTATATGCGCCATGCTGGGGATAAAGGATGCAGGATTAGGTTCTTTACTTTAATATCTTCTTATATTCTATGTTATCTCTTGTTACATGCTTTAATTGATACATGTTCTTTCTTGTTATCCATGTTTTACTTGTTACTTATTTCGAATTGTACATTTCTCACTCAATATCTGCTTACCTGCTACATGCTTCTAAATGCATTAATTGTATATTTTTATGTCTCGTGTTCTAATTGCTTATACCGTTCTTATATTGCTTGAAGTACTTTATTGTGTCATTCCATTCATGTGAGCCATCTAGCTATTTCGGTATTATTGTTTTTCCAAGGTTGGGATTGCGAAGTATTGGTTATTTTTCGTTTGTATTGGTAGTTACTTATTGTTCTGCACGTCTCATTTTCTCTTTTGTGTTGACATTTCATAAATACTGGTGTTGAGTTGTTTATGCTAATAAAATGATTTTTGTGGGATCGGGTTGCGCGCTGGAACAATACTGAAATGAATCGATATTGGGGGATCGAGTTGTACGCCATAAAGGAATAGTCAATAATATGATATTGATATTGGAAATGAGATGTACGATTATATTGTGTTGAAACTTTGGATCATGCTGCACGCCGCAACGGATTTGATGTGTTGTAGTTGTTTGTGGCTGTAGAGTTTATTCTTGATATTATGATATGGGATTTGAGATTTTGTTATTCTGGGGCCCTCTGGTAGTCGACCTTTGGGTCCTTTTATATGAGTTTACTGCTTTTTTCCTGTTCTTGTTTTATGTTATTATCATTTCATACAGGTTATTTATGAGTGACTTGCCATAGCCTCGTCACTACTTCGTTGAGGTTAAGTTTGGCACTTATAAAGTATATGGGGTCGGTTGTACTCATGATATATTTCTGCACTTCTTATGCAGATACCGATGTTGGTCCCAGCGGCGCATATCAGAGATTGCTTAGATTCACCTAATTTCGCAAACTTGAGGTAGAGTTGCTGGCATTTGCACTCCCTGAAGTCTCCTTCTACCTTATCTTTACTGTTTTCCTTATTTCGAATAGATGTAATTCTTTTAGACTTTATCTGTAGAATTCTAGTATGCTCTTATATTTGTGACTCCATATTTCTGGGATAAGTTTAGACTATGCTACATTGTATTTATCACATCTATTTCAGACCATAATAGTTTCATATTACTAATGTTCTGATTTAAACTGTTATAATTTGCTAAGTAAATAGCTAACAGTTGGCTTTCTTAACAAGTGGAATGTTAGGTGCCATCACGACCCCGAGGTTGGGATTCCCAAGAACTTGGGGAATTGGAGACAATGAGAAATGGAGAGGAGTGTCATCCCTCAAAAATTTACAGCAGATATACATAAGTACTTTATTAATATGGGGTGGATGGGTAGAACCCCTCCGCTGTTAACCAATAGTTATTAAAAATAAGCACTATTTTTTTAAATAGGGACTATATGTACGACGTTCATTGTGAGGTTTATACCGACCATCGGAGTCTCTAACACCATTTCAAGTAGAAAGACCTTAATTTGCAGCAACAGAGATGGCTAGAGTTGCTGAAAGACTATGATATCACCATATTATATCATTCGGGAAAGGCCAATGTAGTGGCTGATGCATTGAGTAGGAAGGCGGAGAGCATGTGTTTGACATATTTACCGGTAGCAGAGAGGCCACTAACTATGGATGTCAGACTTTGGCCAAACAGTTAGTGAGATTGGATATTTCGGATACCAACCGAGTTTTTTCTGGTGTTGTGGCACATTCTTCGTTGTTGGATCATTTTAAGGCTCGCTAGTTTGATGATCCCCACTTGTAAGTGTTCAATGATACGGTGCAGCGAAGTAGTGCTAAGGATGTTGTGATTGGTGATGATGGTGTTATGCAGCTTCAGGGCCGCATTTGTGTTCTAAATGGTGATGGGTAGAGAGAGTTGATCCTTGGGGAGGCTTACAGTTCGTGCTATTCTATTCACCCAGGTGTCACGAAGATGTATCGTGACTTGAAACAAAACTATTGGTGGCAAGAAATGAAGAAAGACATCGTTGCTTATGTATCTCGGTGTTTGAATTTTCAACAAGTTTAAGTATGAACATTAGAAACCAGGTGGATTGACTCAGAGATTGGAGATACCGGAGTGGAAGTGAGAGCACATCATTATGGACTTCGTGGTAGGCTTGCCATGGACCTTGAAGAATTATGATGCAGTGTGGGTTATTGTGGACCGGTTGACTAAGTCCGCGCATTTCATTTCGGTGGCGGCCACCTATTCTTTAGAGAAGCTAGCTCTGATTTACATCCAGGATATTATCCACCTGCATGGTATGCCCATTTCTATCATTTCCGACCGAGACACAAAATTCACATCGCATTTTTGGAGAGTCATGTAGTGTGAGTTGGGCACACGGGTTGAGTTGAGCACATCATTACATCCTCAGACGGATGAACAGTCCGAGCGAACTATTCAAATCTTGGTGGATAATTACATGCTTGTGTTATGGATTTTGGTGGTTCATAGGATCAGTTTTTACCTTTAACAGAGTTTGCCTACAGCAACAGTTACTAGTCGAGTTTTAGATGGCGCAATATTAGGCCTTATATGGGAGGTGATGTTGTCCGTCGATTGGTTGGTTTGAGCCCCGAGAGGCTAGATTGTTGGGAACGGATTTGGTTCATGGTGCTATGGAAAAAGGTTAAGATAATTCAGGAATGACTTCGTACAACTCAATCCAAGCAGAAAAGTCATGCGGACCAGAAGGTTCGAGATATAGCTTACATGGTGGGTAAGAATGTTCTTCTCCGAGTGTCGCCTATGAAGGGCGTAATGCGGTTTAGGAAGAAGGGCAAGCTGAATCCGAGGTTTATTGATCCGTTTGAGATCTTGGAAAGAGTTGGGGAGGTTTCTTATAGTCATGCTTTTCCTCCTAGCCTATCAGGGGTACATCCGGTATTTTACGTTTCCATTTTTCAAAAGTACCAAGAGGACAACTCGCACATTCTAGACCTAATCATGGTTCAACTTGATGAACATTTGGCCTATGAGGAGGAGCCGGTGGCCATTCTCGCCCGACAAGTTTGAAAGTTGAGATCTAAGAGTTTTCCTTATGTGAAAGGGCAATGGAGAGGTCAGCCGATCGAGCCAGCTATGTGGTAATCTGAGTCTGATATGTGGAGTAGATACCCCTACCTTTTTACAGTCTAGGTACTTTTCTATGTTTGTTTGAGGACGAGCGTATCATTTAAAGGTAGAGAATGTGATGAACCGATAGGTTGTTTTGAGTACTAACCTTTATTTCCATATTTCGAGACCTATATTAGCTTCATTTGATGTTACTTGATTTGTGTGCGGGGTCCGTGTCATTTTCCGAAAAGTGTTTACATAAAAATTTCAAGAAAACGTGATTTTGGCTTAAAATGGCATTTGAGTTGAATACGATCAAAGTTTTTGATAAACAACCCCGGATTGGTGTTTTGAAGATTCTAGTAGGCTCGTATTGAGATTTTTGACTTGGGCGTATGCCCGTAATTGAATTGGGAGGTCCCAAGGTTGATTTGACTTGTTTTACCGAAAGTTAGCAATTTGAATATTTGGAAATTCTCTAGGTTTGACCGTAGGTTGACTCTATGGTTATCGGGTTCCAATTTTGGTGTTTGGACTTGGAATAAGTCCTTGTTATTTGAAACCTGTCTACAAAATTTACTGCAATTCCGAGTTGATTTAATAGGAATCAGACACTTGGTTGTGTTTCTACCTACTCTTGAGTTTCCTTTTGAATTTCATATGTTTTGATGCTAAATTCCTGGTTCTGGATGTTATTTTTACGTTTTGATCATGCAAGCCAGTTTATATGATGTTATTACACTTGTGTGCATGTTTGGTTTGGAGCCCAAGGGGCTCGAGTGAGTTTCGGATGCGTTACAGATGAGTTTGGATAGTTTGAGCACTGTTGGTGCAGTGCCTATTTATGGTTTCTGTTGTAGATCTCGCAATTTCGAGGTCTGGCGCGCATTTGCGAGCCTCGCTTTAAAGAACAATAGTTCGCATTTGCGAGCAGGGACCTGGGCTGGGTGACCTTGCATTTGCGAGGAAATGGTTCGCTTTTGCAAACTGTCACTGGTTAATTATGCAAACATATTGGTCGCATTTGCGATCACTACAACAAGGGTTAGCTTCACATAGGCGAAGCTTTTAGGCATATTTAAAATAGGGGTACCTTCGTATTTGCGAGCAATTTGTCGCATTTCTGAGTTCTAGGCTTCTGACACGCTGATCACATTTGTGGTGTTCGCATTTGTTCGCAATTGCGAACTCTAGGGTAAAAACGAGACTTAGCTCATTTTATACCATTTCTGAACCCTTTACACTCTAGAGGTAATTTTCAAGAATTTCTTCTTCCTAAAATCATTGGTAAGTAACTCTAATATACTTTCTTTCAATTCCCCATTTCTTTCAATATATTATTAACATCAAATCTAAGATATCCATGGTATAAATTAGGGATTTTGTGTAGAAATTGGGGATTAAGTAAAATTGAGATTTAGACCTTAAATTGAGGTTGATTTCGAAACAAATCACATAACTGGGTTCGGGGGTGAATGTGTAATTGGATTTTGGTTCGAATATCATGTTTTGACCAAGCGAGCTCGAGGTTGACTTTTTCAAATTCATCAAATATTAAACCTTTATCATTCATGGGTAGTTTTTAATGCTTAATTTGAATTGTTTGAACGATATTTGGCTAGATTAGGTTTCTTTGGAGGCTTGTTCAAAAGGAAAAGCTGTGGTTGATTGTTGAGTTGGTTGCGTAAAAAGGTAAGTGTTGTGTCTAACCTTGACTTGAGGGAATTAGGACTTGTCGGTCTATTTGTTATGTGAATTATGTGGGAAATGTCGTATATGCACCATGCTGGGGATAAAGGATGCAGGATTATGTTCTTTACTTTAATATCTTCTTTTATTCTATGTTATCTCTTGTTACATGCTTTAATTGATACATGTTCTTTCTTGTTATCCATGTTTTACTTGTAACTTGTTTCGAATTGTACATTTCTCACTCAATATCTGCTTACCTGCTACATGCTTCTAACTGCATTAATTGTGTATTTTTATGTCTCATGTTCTAATTGCTTATACCGTTCTAATATTGCTTGAAGTACTTTATTGTGTCATTCCATTCATGTGAGCCATCTAGCTATTTCGGTATTATTGTTTTTCCAAGGTTGGGATTGCGAAGTATTGGCTATTTTTCGTTTGTATTGGTAGTTACTTATTGTTCTGCACGTCTCATTTTCCCTTTTGTGTTGACATTTCATAAATACTGGTGTTGAGTTGTTTATGCAAATAAAATGATTTTTGGGGGATCGGGTTGCGCGCTGCAACAGTGCTGAAATAAATCGATATTGGGGGATCGAGTTGTACCCCATAACAGAATAGTCAATAATATGATATTGATATTGGAAATGAGATGTACGGTAATATTGTGTTGAAACTTGGGATCATGTTGCACGCTGCAACGGATTTGATGTGTTGTAGTTGTTTGTGGTTGTAGAGTTTATTCTTGATATTGTGATATGGGATTTGAGATTTTGTTATTCGGGGGCCCTCTAGTAGTCGACCTTTGGGTCCGTTTGTATGAGTTTACTGCTTTTTTTCCCGTTCCTATTTTATGTTATTATCATTTCATACAGGTTATTTATGAGTGACTTGCCATAGCCTCGTCACTACTTCGTCGAGGTTAAGTTTGGCACTTATAAAGTACATGGGGTCGGTTGTACTCATGATATATTTCTGCACTTCTTGTGCAGATACCGATGTTGGTCCCAACAGCGCATAGCTGAGATTGTTAAGATTCACCTGATTTCCCAAACTTGAGGTAGAGTTGCTCGCGTTTGCAGTCCCTGAAGTCTCCTTCTACCTTATCTTTACTTTTTTCCTTATTTCGAATAGATGTAATTCTTTCAGACTTTATCTGTAGAATTCTAGTATGCTCTTATATTTGTGACTCCAGATTTCTGGGATAAGTTTAGAGTATGCTACATCGTATTTATCACATCTATTTCAGACCATAACAGTTTCATATTAGTAATGTTCTGATTTAAACTGTTATAATTTATTAAGTAAATAGCTAACAGTTGGCTTGCTTATCAAGTGGAATGTTAGGTGCCATCACGACCCCGAGGTTGGGATTCCCAAGAACTTGGGGAATTGGAGACAATGAGAAATGGAGAGGAGTCTCTTCCCTAAAATATTTACAGCAGATATATTAATAAGTACTTTATTAATATGGGGTGGATGGGTAGAACCCCTCCGCTGTTAACCAATAGTTATTAAAAATAAGCACTATTTTTTTAATGAGGGACTATATGTACGACGTTCATTGTGAGGTTTATACTGACCATCGGAGTCTCTAACACCTTTTCAATCAGAAAGACCTTAATTTGCAGTAGCTGAGATGGCTAGAGTTGCTGAAAGACTATGATATCACCATATTATATCATTCGGGAAAGGCCAATATTGTGGCCGATGCATTGAGTAGGAAGGCGGAGAGCATGGGTAGTTTGACATATTTACCGGTAGCAGAGAGGCCACTAACTATGGATGTCAGGCTTTGGCCAACCGGTTAGTGAGATTGGATGTTTCGGATCCCAACCTAGTTTTTGCTGGTGTTGTGGCACAGTCTTCGTTGTTGGAGCATTTCAAGGCTCTCAAGTTTGATGATCCCCACTTGTTAGTGTTCAAGGATACGGTGCAGCGAAGTAGTGCTAAGGATGTTGTGATTGGTGATGATGGTGTTATGCAGCTTCAGGGCTGCATTTGTGTTCTAAATGCTGATGGGTAGAGAGAGTTGATCCTTGGGGAGGCTTACAGTTTGCTCTATTCTATTCACCCAGGTGTCACGAAGATTTATCGTGACTTGAAACAAAACTATTGGTGGCAAGGAATGAAGAAAGACATCGTTGCTTATGTACCCCGATGTTTGAATTGTCTACAGGTTTAAGTATAAACATTAGAAACCAGGTGGATTGACTCAGAGATTGGAGATACCGGAGTGGAAGTGAGAGCACATCACTATGGACTTCGTGGTAGGCTTACCACAGACCTTGAAGAAGTATGATGCAGTCTGGGTTATTGTGGACCGGTTGACTAAGTCCGCGCATTTCATTTTGGTGGCGGCCACCTATTCTTTAGAGAAGTTAGCTCTGATTTACTCCCAGGATATTATCCACCTGCATGGCATGCCCATTTCTATCATTTTTGACCGAAACACACAATTCACATCGCATTTTTGGAGAGTCATGTAGTGTGAGTTGGGCACACGGGTTGAGTTGAGCACATCGTTACATCCTCAGACGGACGAACAGTCCGAGCGCACTATTCAAATCTTGTTGGACAGTTACGTGCTTGTGTTATGGATTTTGGTAGTTCATGGGATCTGTTTTTACCTTTAACAGAGTTTGCCTACAACAACAGTTACCAGTCGAGTTTTGATGGCGCAGTATGAGGCCTTATATGGGAGGTGATGTCGTCCGTCGATTGGTTGGTTTGAGCCCCGAGAGGCTAGATTGTTGGGAACAGATTTGGTTCATGGTGCTATGGAAAAGGTTAAGATAATTCAGAAATGACTTCGTAAAACTCAATCCAAGCAGAAAAGTTATGCGGACCGGAATGTTTGAGATATAGCTTATATGGTGGGTAAGAATGTTCTTCTCCGAGTGTCGCCAATGAAGGGCGTAGAGCGGTTTAGGAAGAAGGGCAAGCTGAACCCGAGGTTTATTGGTCTGTTTAAGATCTTGGAAAGAGTTGGAGAGGTTGCTTATAGTCTTGCTTTTCCTCCTAGCCTATTAGGGGTACATCCTGTATTTTACGTTTCCATTCTTTAAAAGTACCAAGAGGACAACTCGCACGTTCTAGACTTCAGCATGGTTCTACTTGATGAACATTTGGCCTATGAGGAGGAGCTGGTGGCCATTCTCGCCAGACAAGTTTGAAAGTTGAGATCTAAGAGTTTTCCTTATGTGAAAGGGCAATGGAGAGGTCAGCCGATCGAGCCAGCTATGTGGTAATCTGAGTCTGATATATGGAGTATATGCCCCTACCTTTTTACAGTCTAGGTACTTTTCTATGTTTGTTTGAGGACGAATGTTTAATTTAGAGGTAGAGAATGTGATGAACCGATAGGTTGTTTTGAGTACTAACCTTTATTTCCATATTTCGAGACCTATATTAGCTTCATTTGATGTTACTTGATTTGTGTGCGGGCTCCATTTCATTTTTCGAAAAGTGTTTACGTAAAAATTTCAAGAAAATGTGATTTTGGCTTAAAATGGCATTTGAGTTGAATACGATCAAAGTTTTTGATAAACAACCCCGGATCGGTGTTTTGAAGATTCCGGTAGGTTTGTATTGAGATTTTTGACTTGGGCGTATGCCTGTAATTTAATTGGGAGGTCCCTAGGTTAATTTGACTTGTTTTACCGAAAGTTAGCAATTTGAATGTTTGGAAATTCTCTAGGTTTGACCGTAGGTTGACTCTACGGTTATCGGGTTCCAATTTTGGTGTTTGGACTTGGAATAAGTCCTTGTTATTTGAAACTTGTCTGCAAAATTTGCTGCAATTCCGAGTTGGTTTGATAGGAATCAGACGCTTGGTTGTGTTTCTAGCTACTCTTGAGTTTCCTTTTGAATTTCATATGTTTTGATGTTCAATTCATGGTTCAGGATGTTATTTTTACGTTTTGATCATGCAAGCCAGTTTATATGATGTTATTATACTTGTGTGCATGTTTGGTTTGAGCCCAAGGGGCTCGAGTGAGTTTCGGATGCGTTACAGATGAGTTTGGATAGTTTGAGCACTGTTGGTGCAGTGCCTATTTATGGTTTCTGTTATAGATCTCGTAATTTCGAGGCCTGGCTCGCATTTGCGAGCCTCGCTTTAAAGAACAATAGTTCGCATTTGCGAGCAGGGACCTGGGCTCGGTGACCTTGCATTTGCGAGGAAATGGTTCGCTTTTGCAAATTGTCACTGGTTCATTATGCAAACATATTGGTCGCATTTGCGATCACTACAACAAGGGTTAGCTTCGCATAGGCGAAGCTTTTAGGCATATTTGTATTGGGGGTACCTTCGTATTTGCGAGCAATTTGTCGCATTTTTGACATCTAGGCTTCTGACACGCTGATCACATTTGTGGTGTTCACATTTTCGTTGTTCGCAATTGCGAACTAGAGTTCGCAATTGCGTCACCTCCAGCTCGGTAAAAGAGGGTAAAAACGAGACTTAGCTCATTTTATACCATTTCTGAACCCTTTACACTCTAGAGTCGATTTTCAAGAATTTCTTCTTCCTAAAATCATTGGTAAGTAACTCTAATCTACTTTCTTTCAATTCTCCATTACTTTTCATATATTTTTAACATCAAATCTAAGATATCCATGGTATAAATTAGGGATTTTGTGTAGAAATTGGGGATTAAGTAAAATTGAGATTTAGACCTTAAATTGAGGTTGATTTCGAAACAAATCACATAACTGGGTTCGGGGGTGAATGGGTAATTGGATTTTGGTTCGAATATCATGTTTTAACCAAGCGAGCCCGAGGTTGACTTTTTCAAATTCATCAAATATTAAACCTTTATCATTCATGGGTAGTTTCTAATGCTTAATTTGAATTGTTTGAACGATATTTGGCTAGATTAGGTTTCTTTGGAGGCTTATTCAAAAGGAAAAGCTATGGTTGATTGTTGAGTTGGTTGCATAAAAAGGTAAGTGTTGTGTCTAACATTGACTTGAGGGAATTAGGACTTGTCGGTCTATTTGTTATGTGAATTATGTGGGAAAATGACGTATATGCACCATTCTGGGGTTAAAGGATGCATGATTAGGTTCTTTACTTTAATATCTTCTTTTATTCTATGTTATCTCTTTTTACATGCTTTAATTGATACATGGGGGGATCGGGTTGCGCATTGCAACAGTACTAAAATGAATCGATATTGGGGGATCGAGTTGTACGCCATAACGGAATAGTCAATAATATGATATTGATATTGGAAATGAGACGTACGGTAATATTGTGTTGAAACTTGGGATCATGTTGCATGCCGCAACGGATTTGATATGTTATCGTTGTTTGTGGCTGTAGAGTTTATTCTTGATATTGTGATATGAGATTTGAGATTTTGTTATTCTGGGGCCCTCTAGTAGTCGACCTTCAGGTCCATTATATGAGTTTATTGCTTTATTCCTATTCATGTTTTCTGTTACTATTATTTTGTACAGGTTATTTATGAGTGACTTTCCATAGCCTCGTCACTACTTCGTCGAGGTTAAGTTCGGTACTTACAAAGTACATGGGGTCGGTTGTACTCATGATATATTTCTGCACTTCTTGTGCAGATACCGATGTTGGTCCCAACAGCGCATAGCTGAGATTGTTAAGATTCACCTGATTTCCCAAACTTGAGGTAGAGTTGCTCGCGTTTGCAGTCCCTGAAGTCTCCTTCTACCTTATCTTTACTTTTTTCCTTATTTCGAATAGATGTAATTCTTTCAGACTTTATCTGTAGAATTCTAGTATGCTCTTATATTTGTGACTCCAGATTTCTGGGATAAGTTTAGAGTATGCTACATCGTATTTATCACATCTATTTCAGACCATAACAGTTTCATATTAGTAATGTTCTGATTTAAACTGTTATAATTTATTAAGTAAATAGCTAACAGTTGGCTTGCTTAACAAGTGGAATGTTAGGTGCCATAACGACCCTGAGGTTGGGATTCCCAAGAACATGAAGAATTGGAGACAATGAGAAATGGAAAGGAGTCTCATCCCTCAAACATTTACAGCAGATATACATCTAAGTACTTTATTAATATGGGGTGGATGAGGGACTATATGTACGACGTTCATTGTGAGGTTTATACTGACCATCAGAGTCTCTAACACCTTTTCAATCAGAAAGACCTTAATTTGCAGCAGCGGAGATAGTTAGAGTTGCTGAAAGACTATTATATCATTCGGGAAAGGCCAATATAGTGGCTGATGCATTGAGTAGGAAGGCGGAGAGCATGGGTAGTTTGACATATTTACCGGTAGCAGGGAGGCCACTAACTATGGATGTCAGGCTTTGGCCAACCGGTTAGTGAGATTGGATGTTTCGGATCCCAACCGAGTTTTTGCTGGTGTTGTGGCACAGTCTTCATTGTTGGAGCATTTCAAGGCTCTCTAGTTTGATGATCCCCACTTGTTAGTGTTCAAGGATACGGTGCAGCGAAGTAGGGCTAAGGATGTTGTGATTGGTGATGATGGTGTTATGCAGCTTCAGGGCCGGATTTGTGTTCTTAATGCTGATGGGTAAAGAGAGTTGATCCTTGGGGAGGCTTACAGTTCGCGCTATTCTATTCACCCAGGTGTCACGAAGATGTATCGTGACTTGAAACAAAACTATTGGTGGCAAGGAATGAAGAAAGACATCGTTGCTTATGTATCTCGGTGTTTGAATTGTCAACAGGTTTAAGTATGAACATTAGAAACCCGGTGGATTGACTCAGAGATTGGAGATACCGGAGTGGAAGTGAGAGCACATCACTATGGACTTCGTGGTAGGCTTACCACGGACCTTGAAGAAATATGATGCAGTTTGGGTTATTGTGGACCGGTTGAGTAAGTCCGCACATTTCATTTTGGTGGCGGCCACCTATTCTTCAGAGAAGTTAGCTCTAATTTACATCCAGGATATTATCCGCCTGCATGGCATGATCATTTCTATCATTTCTGACCAAGACACCCAATTCACATCGCATTTTTGGAGAATCATGTAGTGTGAGTTGGGCACACGGCTTGATTTGAGCATATCGTTACATCCTCAGACAGACGAATAGTCCGAGCGTACTATTCAAATCTTGGTGGACAGTTACGTGCTTGTGTTATGGATTTTGGTAGTTCATGGGATACATTTTTACGTTTAACAGAGTTTGCCTACAATAACAGTTACCAGTTGAGTTTTAGATGGCGTAGTATGAGGCCTTATATGGGAGGTGATGTCGTCCGTCGATTGGTTGGTTTGAGCCCCGAGAGGCTAGATTGTTGGGAATGGATTTGGTTCATGGTGCTATGGAAAAGGTTAAGATAATTTAGGAATGACTCCGTACAACTCAATCCAAGCAGAAACGTTATGCGGACCGGAAGGTTCGAGATATAGCTTACATGGTGGGTAAGAATGTTCTTCTCCGAGTGTCGCCTATGAAGGGCGTAATGCGGTTTAGGAAGAAGGGAAAGCTGAACCCGCGGTTTATTGGTCCATTTGAGATCTTGGAAAGAGTTGGGGAGGTTGCTTATAGTCTTGCTTTTCCTCCTAGCCAATCAGGGGTACATCCGGTATTTTACGTTTCCATTCTTCAAAAGTACCAAGAGGACAACTCCCATGTTCTAGACTTCAGCATGGTTCAAATTGATGAACATTTGGCCTATGAGGAGGAGCCGGTGGCCATTCTCGCCCGACAAGTTTGAAAGTTGAGATCTAAGAGTTTTCCTTATGTGAAAGGGCAATGGAGAGGTCAGCCGATCGAGCCAGCTATGTGGTAATCTGAGTCTGATATGTGTAGTAGATACCCCTACCTTTTTACAGTCTAGGTACTTTTCTATGTTTGTTTGAGGACGAACGTTTCATTTAGAGGTAGAGAATGTGATGAACCGATAGGTTGTTTTGAGTACTAACCTTTATTTCCATATTTTGAGACCTATATTAGCTTCATTTGATGTTACTTGATTTGTGTGCGGGGTCCGTGTCATTTTCTGAAAAGTGTTTACGTAAATATTTCAAGAAAACGTGATTTTGGCTTAAAATGGCATTTTAGTTGAATACGATCAAAGTTTTTGATAAACAACCCCGGATCGGTGTTTTGAAGTTTCCGGTAGGTTCGTATTGAGATTTTTGACTTGGGCGTATGCCTATAATTGAATTGGGAGGTCCCTAGGTTGATTTGACTTGTTTTACCGAAAGTTAGCAATTTGAATGCTTGGAAATTCTCTAGGTTTGACCGTGGTTGACTCTATGGTTATCGGGTTCCAATTTTGGTGTTTGGACTTGGAATAAGTCCTTGTTATTTGAAACTTGTCTGCAAAATTTGCTGCAATTCCGAGTTGGTTTGATAGGAATCATACGCTTGGTTGTGTTTCTAGCTACTCTTGAGTTTCCTTTTGAATTTCATATGTTTTGATGTTCAATTCATGGTTCCGGATGTTATTTTTACGTTTTGATCATGCAAGCCAGTTTATATGATGTTATTACACTTGTGTGAATGTTTGGTTTGGAGCCCAAGGGGCTCGAGTGAGTTTCGGATGCGTTACAGATGAGTTTGGATAGTTTGAGCACAGTTGGTGCAGTGCCTATTTATGGTTTCTGTTATAGATCTCGCAATTTTGAGGTCTGTCTCGCATTTGCGAGCCTCTCTTTAAAGAACAATAGTTCGCATTTGCTAGCAGGGACCTGGTCTGGGTGACCTTGCATTTGCGAGGAAATGGTTCGCTTTTGCGAACTGTCACTGGTTCATTATGCAAACATATTGGTCGTATTTGCGATCACTACAACAAGGGTTAGCTTCGCATAGGCGAAGCTTTTAGGCATATTTGCAATGGGGGTACCTTCGTATTTGCGAGCAATTTGTCGCATTTCTGAGTTCTAGGCTGCTGACACGCTGATCACATTTGTGGTGTTCGCATTTGTTCGCAATTGCGTCACCTCCAGCTGGGTAAAAGAGGCTAAAAACGAGACTTAGCTTATTTTATACCATTTCTGAACTCTTTACACTCTAGAGGCAATTTTCAAGAATTTCTTCTTCCTAAAATCATTGGTAAGTAACTCTAATCTACTTTCTTTCAATTCCCCATTTCTTTTCATATATTTTAAAATTGAGATTTAGACCTTAAATTGAGGTTGATTACGAAACAAATCACATAACTGGGTTCGGGGGTAAATGGGTAATTGGATTTTAGTTCGAATATCATCTTTTGACCAAGCGAGCTCGAGGTTGACTTTTTCAAATTCATCAAATATTAAACCTTTATCATTCATGGGTAGTTTCTAACGATATTTGGAGGCTAGATTAGGTTTCTTTGGAGGCTTGTTCAAAAGGAAAAGCTGTGGTTGATTGTTGAGTTGGTTGCGTAAAAAGGTAAGTATTGTGTCTAACCTTGACTTGAGGGAATTAGAACTTGTCGGTCTATTTGTTATGTGAATTATGTGGGGAAATGACGTATATGCGCCATGCTAGGGATAAAGGATGCAGGATTATGTTCTTTACTTTAATATCTTCTTTTATTCTATCTTATCTCTTGTTACATGCTTTAATTGATACATGTTCTTTCTTGTTATCCATGTTTTACTTGTTTCGAATTGTACATTTCTCACTCAATATCTTCTTACCTGCTACATGCTTCTAACTGCATTAATTGTATATTTTCGTGTCTCATGTTCTAATTGCTTATACCGTTCTTATATTGCTTGAAGTACTTTATTGTGTCATTCCATTCATGTGAGCCATCTAGCTATTTCAGTATTATTGTTTTTCCAAGGTTGGGATTGCGAAGTATTGGCTATTTTTTGTTTGTATTGGTAGTTCCTTTTTGTTCTGCACGTCTCATTTTCTCTTTTGTGTTGACATTTCATAAATACTGGTGTTGAGTTGTTTATGCTAATAAAATGATTTTGGGGGGATCGGGTTGCGCACTGCAACAGTACTGAAATGAATCGATATTGGGGAATCGAGTTGTATGCCATAACAGAATAGTCAATAATATGATATTGATATTGGAAATGAGATGTACGGTAATATTGTGTTGAAACTTGGGATCATGTTGCACGCAGCAACGGATTTGATGTGTTATGGTTGTTTGTGGCTGTAGAGTTTATTCTTGATATTGTGATATGAGATTTGAGATTTTGTTATTCTGGGGCCCTCTGGTAGTCACCCTTTGGGTCCGTTTATATGAGTTTACTGCTTTTTTCTTGTTCTTGTTCCTGTTTTATGTTATTATCATTTCATACAGGTTATTTATGAGTGAATTGCCATAGCCTCGTCACTACTTCGTCGAGGTTAAGTTCGGCACTTACAAAGTACATGGGGTCTGTTGTACTCATGATATATTTCTGCACTTCTTGTGCAGATACCGTTGTTGGTACCAGCGGCGCATAGGAAAGATTGCTTAGATTCACCTAATTTCGCAAACTTGAGGTAGAGCTGCTGGCGTTTGCAGTCCCTGAAGTCTCCTTCTACCTTATATTTACTGTTTTCCTTATTTCTAATAGATGTAATTCGTTCAGACTTTATCTGTAGAATTCTAGTATGCTCTTATATTTGTGACTCCAGATTTCTGGGATAAGTTTAGACTATGCTACATCGTATTTATCACATCTAATTTAGACCATAACAGTTTCATATTAGTAATGTTCTGATTTAAACTGTTATAATTTGCTAAGTAAATAGCTAACAGCTAGCTTTCTTAACAAATGTGGAATGTTAGGTGCCATCACGACCCCGAGGTTGGGATTCCCAAGAACTTGGGGAATTGGAGACAATGAGAAATGGAGAGGAGTCTCATCCCTCAAAAATTTACAGCAGATATACATCTAAGTACTTTATTAATATGGGGTGGAAGGGTAGAACCCCTCCGCTGTTAACCAATAGTTATTAAAAATAAGCACTATTTGTTTAATGAGCCTTATAGCACATGAATATTAATTCATTGAGCCCCAATACAAGTATTGGACAATGGGTCAGAAACAAATAAAAATACCTTTATTTGTATGAAATTTTACAATGAATAATTGCACATTTGTAATTGAGGGAGCTCAAAGATATACATAAATATGTTTGTCAGAGTATTATAAACTAGCTTAGCTATTCTTAATCTGCCACACCCCGAATGCAGTTATACGAGACGATAATTATTAAATTTAAGAGAGAATTACATAATAATACACTCCACAAGCTAACCTTGCAATCGAATGACTCATTTATATGTTTGCAAATATGTAGCCCAATATCCATTGGCTAATATCCGAAAAACAACCTTAATACTTTTTTTTATTCTGGTGCAAATTTTCCATTATTTTTTATTGTCCTTCTTTCCCAAGTGAATACATTCCTATTCCAAATATAAAAATGTAAAAAAACAGACCTAAAACCTCTTATTCTCTAAGTTCTCAAAAGAAGAATTTGCTCCAAAGCTTTGGCAGATAAAAAAATCAGGAAGTTTGTCATTTGAAAGAGAAATCAACGAAAAAATTGACTTTATACATTGTTCGATAAAAAGTATGAAAAATACAAAAATATTATTTACAGTTTTAACTGCATCTGTTGTAACGATCCAACTATTCGTTTTGAGTATTTTAGCCCCGTTCCCCTATTCTTTGCCTCCTCTATGTTATATTGTGGCTATGTGACTTTTCGGGGTGATTGGTTTTTTGTTTCGGGTGAGTTTCAGAATGAAATGGAACACTTAGTCCCAAAGTTAAAAGCTTAAGTTGAAAGAGTTGACCAGAGTTTCACTTTTGTGTAGACGACTCCGGAATGGAGTTTTGATGGTTCTGATAGCTCCGTATGGTGATTTTGGAGTTAGGAGCGTGTCTGGATATTGATTTGGAGGTCCGTAGGTCATTCCGGTTTGAATTGGCGAAAGTTAGAAAGATGAAAGTTTGGATGGTGGAGAGGTTTGACCCGGAGTTTACTTTATAAATATCGGGTCCAGAAGATGGTATAGGTCCGTTGTGTCAATTATGACTTGTGTGCAAAATGTGAGGTCAATTGGAGTTGGTTGGTATGTTTCGACATTAGTTTTAGAAGTTAGAAGTTCATAAGTTTATTAGGCTTGAATCGATGTGCGATTCATAATTTTAGAGTTGTTTGATGTGATTTGAGTCTTTGAGTGAGTTCGTATCATGTTTTTCAACTTTTTGGTATGTTCGGACGAGGTCTTAGGGTTCCGGGTGTGTATCAGATTGAGTTCGGACCATTTGTTCTTCAAATAGGACTGCTGGTTTTTCTGTTATGGTTTCCTTTCTATGCGTTCACGAAGGTTCTCCCGCGATCGCATAGAGTCCTTAGGGACTAATGGAGTTTTACTCTCTGTTTTCACAAAGTTAGGGATGCGATCACGAAGGTTAAAGAGCTTATGCATTGCGAATGCGTGCGTGGGACCGCGTTCACGTATAAGGAAGGAGAGACTGAGCTGAGGCACACGATGTTCTTCGCGTTTGTGTGGCCTGGAATGCGATCACGTAGCTTAGGAAGGTTGTTCTTCGCGTTCATGGCTGTTATCCTGCTATCGCGTCAGAGGTTTTATAAGCTGGGAAGATTTGTTCTCTGCGATCGCTAGTGTGTTTCCATGACCGCGAAAGGAAATAACTGGTCATCAATTTTTAATTTCCAAATCGAGGGTTTTGTTCCATTTTTATCTTTTGAGCTAGAAACCTCGGTTATGGACAGGTTTTGAAGAGCTTTTCAAGGAGTTGATTGGGATAAGTGATTCTAACTCGGATTTGGTTATTCTACATGAATCCATCATTGTTTTTACCATGTAATTAATGTTGTTAGTTGGAAAAATTAGGGAAACTTGTGAAAACTTCATATACTATATTTTGAGGATTTGAATAATGATGGATTTATGTATAATTTGAGGTCGGATTTGAATAATTTTAGTATGGTTGGACTCGTTATTGAATAAGTGTTCGGATTTTATAAGTTTGGCTGAGTTCCAAGACACACGCCCGGGGTTGACCTTTTGAGTTGACTTTTTATTTTTTGTAAAGATTGCAACTTTATTGTATGGAATAGTTTTCTATGGTTTGTATTTATGATACAAAGTTATTTTGGCTAGATTCGAGCTATTCAGAGTTGGATAATATCAGGAAAGGCTTACTAGTGGATTGAGTTAGCGTGTTTTAAGGTAAGTATTTGCCTAAGTTTGTGTGGGGGAATTTTCCCTTAGGATTTGGTGTTGTTTTGTGTTAATTGTGGTACGTGAAAGCCGTGTACGCAAGGTGACGAGTGGGTACACATGCTAAATGAGGTAATTGACCGGTTTAAGCTATGTAGATTCTTTTCATGCCTTTAATTGAGTTGTCATAACATGTTATATTCAACATCGTTAATCTATCCTTACATGCTTCACTTGACATTGTTAATACTTGTCTCATCTCTTACTTGTTATTTGCCCTTACCTGCTTAGTTGAAGTTATTGTTTTTTCATTGCCTTGTTAAATATTTAACTGTTGAGTTACCTTACTTGAAGTTTTTATTTCTTGGAATATCTTATTGTTGAGTTTTGGTGTTGAAGTTGTAAAAGTCGTGATCACATTAAGGCAAAGTTGTAAATTGTTGAAATACCATTCTTGTTAAGTTATTCACTTTCGGTTGCTATTGTCGAGATTCTTGTCCATATTGTGGTTGAGCCATGGGCTATTTATTATGGAAACATTGTTATTGTTGACTTCTTCGGCAAGCTGTGGTATTGAGAACTTTAGTTGCGATTTGTGATATGTCGTGATATTGATACGCATGTGGTGGTATAAGGATAGGGGTTGATACGCATGCAGTGAGATAAGGTGGGCTAAAATGCGGGTGGCTATTTTGGGAAAATAATTTTCAAAACTAAATGTAAGGTTCTCACGGTGATATAAGGAAAGACTGTGATTGTGAAATGAGATATGAGGCGGTACCTCGGACATGATTCTTGTTGTTATCTTTCATTTACATCACCTGTGTTTTGTTTGCATTATTTCCTTAGTGTCTTATTATGTGTTTTATCTGTTGATGCCTTTATTGGCTTAACTTTCGGTGTAGCTTATCTTGTTGTATTTCTTCATTGTTTCATTCATTGTTTCCATTATTATATTGTACTTTACATGTTCAGCCGCTTTATTTATTCCAGTAGGTGACTTGACCTGACCTCGTCACAACTCTATCGAGGTTAGGCTTGATAATTACTGGGTACCATTGTGGTGTACTCATACTACACTTCCGCACATCTTTTTGTGCAGATCCAAGTACTTTATACCAGCCTAGGCATCCATGAGTTGAGCTTGGGTCGATTACTTCAAGGTATACCTGCCGGCATTCGCATGCCTCAGAGTAACCCTCTATCTTAGTTTCTATTTCATACTCCTCTTATAGATACTGATGTATTAGGGATGTTTCAGAATACTCCTGTAGAGCTTATAACTCGGTCTCACCAGATTTTGGGTGTTATTTTCAGTTGTATTATGTAGTCATTTTTATGATAGCTATTGGTTTAATTGGATGTTTTATTTTTATTCCATTAATCCTTCAGGTATGTTAGGCTTACCTAGTCTTAGAGATTAGGTGCCAGCACGACATCATACAGAGGGAGATTGGGGTCGTGATAAGTTGGTATTAGAGCTCTAGGTTCATAAGTGTTACGAGTCATAAGCAAGTTTAGTAGAGTCTCGCGGGTTGGTACGGAGACGTTTGTACTTATATTCTAGAGGCTATGGAACTGTTTAGAAACTTCACTTCTTAGAGTCCATATCAGGCGAATTTGGTGACTTCAAAATTTTGAATTGTTGTCTTTCTATTCTCTGATAGATGACGAGGACACACACCACTGGATGCGACGATCAGACACCCGCGGCCTCTAATAGAGCCGTGAGAGGTCGGGGTCAGGACAGAGGCCGAGGAAGGGTACGTGGTACAACCAAAGCACCCGCCCGAGCTGCGACGAAGGAGCCACCAGTAGCTCTAGTTAGTGGGGGGGGGGGGGCAGGCACCTGAGGCTCCTGTTTCCATCCCTGCACTTTAGGAGACCCTCGCACATTTCTTGAGCATGTTTGATACTCTAGCTCAGGTAGGGTTGATTCCCCTTATAACAGCTACAACTCGAGCTGGGGGAGGAGCTTAGACTCCTGCGGTTATATTAGGTCCTAGAGGTTATATCAGTGCATCTGGTTGTTCCAGTTCATCCTGAGGTTAGGGAATGAACTTTTGAGGAGGAGTAGCTTAGACTTGAGAGATACAAGAAGCACCACCCTCCTACTTTTAGTGGCCTAGCTACAGAGGATGAACAAGGTTTTCTAGAGAAGAGCCACCATATTCTTCGCACCATGTGTATTGTAGAGACGAGCGAGATTTCTTTTACTATATTCTAGCTGTCGGGACAAGCATACCACTTGTGGCAGGCTTATAAGGAGGGTATACAGAGCTGGGAGAGGGAGGACAGGAAGGCCAAGAGGCCTCGAGATTCTGGCGGATATAGTGGTGCCCGAGCCCCAGTGGAAAGTCATCATGGTAGAGGCTATGTGAGCCATCCAGTTCATTCAGTACTTCTAGATTCTAGTGGTACTCCGTCTACTTCCAGATCTCAAGTTGCCCATTATGCACCACCATTTTCTTGTGTACCTCCTTCATAGGGTGCTTTCAGCAGTCAGTCTAGCCTACCAAGCCCGAGCCAGTTTTAGCAGTCGTGTCCTCCGAGAGCTTGTTTTGAGTGTGGTGATATTCTTCATATGGTGAGGGACTGACCCACACTCGGGAGGGGTGAACCTCTATCAACTACTCAGGCTACACGTATTCCATAGGGTCCCCAGACTTCTCAGGCCTTGGTTACCGCTCCAGTTGCCGCTCCACCTGCACAACCAGCTAGGGGTGGAGATCAGGCGGGTAGGGGTCGCCCTAGAGGAGGAATCCATGCCAGATGTTATGCTTTTCAGGGTAGGCCAGAGGTGGTTGCATTAGATGCAGTTATCACATATTTTGTTCCGGTTTGTCATAGAGATGCATCAATCTTATTTTATCAAGGCCCCACTTATTCATATGTATCATCTTACTTTGCTCCGTATTTGTGTATATCTCGTGATCCTTTAAGTTCTCCTGTTTATGCATCTACGCTTGTGGGAGATTCTATTATCCTTGACCGTGTGTATATGTCATGTTTAGTTGTTATTGGTGGTTTTGAGACCAAAGTTTATCTGTATGTTAGCCTTTAATGTTATCTTGGGCATGGACTGGTTGTCACCTATCATGCTATTCTAGTTTGTCACGCCAAGATGGTGACTTTGGCTATGCCAGGTTTATCACGGTTGGAGTGGAGGGGTACTTTGGATTATGTTCCTAGAAAGGTTGTATCCTTACTTAAGGCACAATGGATGGTTGAGAAGGGGTGTAATGCATGTCTAGCATTTGTGAGAGATGTAAGTATTGATAATCCTACCATTGAGTCAGTTCTGGTAGTGAGAGACTATCAAGATGTATTTCGGGCATATCTTTCAAGCATGCAGCCCGATACGGATATTGATTTTGGTATTGACTTGTTGTCGGGCACTCATCGCATTTATATTCCACCATATCGTATTGCCCCAATGGAGTTGAAGGAGTTAAAGAAGCAGTTGCAAGAGTTACTTGATAAGGGCTTCACTCGGCCTAGTGTGTCACCTTGGGGTGTTCTGGTTCTGTTTGTGAAATAAAAGGATGGTTCTATGCGCATGTGTATTGACTATCGGCAGTTGAATAAGGTTATAGTGAAGAACATGTATCCATTGCCACGCACTGATAACTTATTTGATCAGCTACAGGGTGCCAGAGTATTCTCAAAGATTGATTTATGGTCAGGTTAACATCTAAAGATTTGGGATCCGAATATTCTGAAGAATTCTTTTAGGACTTGGTATGGTCACTACGAGTTCCTTGAGATGTTATTTGGGATGACTTACACCCCAGAAGCATTCATGCACCTGATGAACAGTGTATTTCAGCCCTATCTTTATTGATTTGTCATTGTGTTTATTGACGACATATTGGTGTACTCCCATAGTCGGGAGGATCATGAATAGCATTTGAGGCTTGTGCTCCAAACCTTGAAAGAAAAGAAGTTCTATGTAAAATTTTCAAAGTGTGAAATCTGTCTTGATTCGGTGGCATTTTTGGGTCATGTGGTGTAGAGTGAGGGGATCAAGGTAGACCCAAAGAAGATTGAAGCAGTGCAGAGTTGGCCCAGACCATCTTTAGCTACTGAGATCAGGAGGTTTCTTTGTTTGGTCGGGTATTATCATCGCTTCATTGCGGGTTTCTCATCTATTGCTGCACCTATGACCGGATTGATCCAGAAGGGTGCTCCTTTAATATGGTCCGAGGAGTGTGAGGAGAGCTTACAAAAGCTCAAGACCGCTTTGACTACTGCCTCAGTATTGGTGTTGCCTACGGGTTTGGGGTCTTACACTGTGTACTATGATGAATCACGTGTTGGCCTTGGCCTGGTGTTGATGCAAGACGATAGGGTGATTTCCTACATGTCTAGATAGTTGAAGGTTCATGAGAAGAATTATCTTGTCCATAACTTGGAATTAGCAGCGATTCTTCATGCCTTGAAGATTTGGCGGCACTATTTTGTATGGTGTACCTTGTGAGGTCTATACTGACCATCGGAGTCTTCAACATCTGTTCAAATAGAAGGATCTTAACTTGTGGCAACGAAGATGGTTAGAGTTTTTTAAGGACTATGATATCACCATACTATATCATCCCGGGAAGGTCAATGTGGCAGCCAATGCCTTGAGTCGAAAGTCGGAGAGCTTGGGCGGTTTAGCATATCTACCGGTGGTGGAGAGGCTATTAGCATTGAATGTTCAAGACTTGGCCAACTAGTTTGTTAGATTGGATATTTCAGAGCCCAGTCAGGTTCTGGCTTGCGTGGTTTCTCGGTCCTCTTTATATTATCGCATCAGAGAGCGTCAATATGATGACCCCCATTTGGTTTTCCTTATAGACAAGGTAGAGCACGGCGATGCCAAGGAGGTTTCTATCAGAGAAGATGGTGTGTTGCGGTTGCAGGGCTGATTATGTGCGCCCAGTGTGGATGGATTATGTGAGTTGATTCTTCAGGAGGCCCACAGTTCGCGGTACTCCATTTATCTAGGTACCGCTAAGATGTATCAGGATTTGAGGCAGCACTATTGGTGGAGGAGAATGAAGAAAGACATAGTGGAGTATGTAGCTCGGTGCCTAACTTGTCAACAGGTGAAGTATGAACACCAGAGGCCTGATGGGTTGTTTCAGAGACTTGAGATTCCCGAGTGGAAATGGGAGAGAGCTACCATGGACTTCGTTGTTGGGCTCCCACAGACTCAGAAAAAAATTGACGATGTATGGGTGATTGTGGATAGGTTGACCAAGTCGGCTCATTTCATTCCGGTGGTGACTACCTATTCTTCAGAGCAACTGGCTCAGGTCTATATTCGCGACATTGCCGACTTCATGGTTGTGCCGATATCCATCATCTTAAGGGGGAGGGATACTCAGTTTATATTGTGCTTTAGGAGAGCCGTACAGTGTAAGTTAGGCACACAAATTGAGTTGAGTACAACATTCCACCCGCAGACGGACAGACAGTCCGAGTGCACCATTTAGATTCTGGAGGATATGCTTCGTGCTTGTGTTAAAGAGTTCGAGGGTTCTTGCCACTTGTAGAGTTTGCCTACAACAAATGCTACCAATCGAGCATTCAGATGGCTCCTTATGAGGCCCTATATGGGAGAGGGTGTTGTTACCCAATTGGTTGCTTTGAGCGGGGAGAGGCTAAGTTATTAGGCACAGATTTAGTTCAAGATGCCTTGGAGAAGGTCAAGTTGATCCATGATCGGCTTCGTACAACCCAATCTATAGAGAAATGTTATAAGGATAAGAAGGTTCGTGATGTTGCATTCATGGTTGGAGAGCGGGTCATGCTCCGGGTTTCGCCCATGAAGGGTGTTATGAGGTTCGAGAAGAAGGGCAAGTTGATCCCTAGGTATATTAGACCTTTTGGGATTCTTGAGAGGATTGGTGAGGTAGCCTACAAGCTTGCATTGCTACCTAGTCTATTTGCAATTCATCCGGTATTCCATATTTCTATGCTCCAGAAGTATCACGGTGATCCGTCCCACGTGTTAGATTTCAGCTCAGTCCAAAGGACAAGGATTTGTCTTATGTTGAGGAGCCAATGTCCATCTTGGATGGGCAGGTCTGAAAGTTGAAGTCAAAGAGCATTGCTTCAGTAAAGGTTAAGTGGAGAGGTCAACCAGTCGAGGAGATGACTTGGGAGACCGATCATGATATGCGTAGCATTATCCTCATCTTTTCACTACTTCAGGTATGTCTCTATACTCGTTCGAGGATGAACGTTTATTTTAGAAGGGGAGAATGTAATGACTTGGCCGGTTGTATTGAGTATTTTAACCCTATTCCCGTATTTATTTCCTCCTCTATGTTATATTGTGGCTATGTGACTTGTCGAGGTGATTGGGTTTGATTTCGGTTGAGTTTCGGTGTGAAATGGGACACTTAGTCCAAAAGTTGGAAGCTTAAGTTGAAAGAGTTGACCAGAGTTTGACTTTGATATAGACGACTCCAGAATGAAGTTTTGACGGTTCTGATAGCTCCGTATGGTGATTTTGGACTTAAGAGCATGTCCATATAATGATTTGAAGGCCCGTAGGTCATTTCAGTTTAAATTTGCGAACATTAGAAAGTTGAAGGTGTTGAAGGTGGAGAAGTTTGACCGGGAGTTGACTTTTATTGATATCGGGTCCAGATTTTAGTTCCGAAAGTTGGAATAGGTTCGTTGTGTCAATTATGACTTGTGTAGAAAATTTGAGGTCAATTGGATATGGTTTGGTATGTTTTGACATTAGTTTTAGAAGTTAGAAGTTCATAAGTTCATTAGGCTTGAATCGATGTGTGATTTGTGGTTTTAGTGTTGTTTGGTATGTTCGGACGAGGTTCCGAGGGCCCCGGACGTATTTCGGATTGAGTTCGGACCATCTGTTCTTGAAGTAGGACTGCTAGTTTTTCAATTCTGGTTTCCTTCTATGCATTCGGGAAGGTTCCCCCGTGATCGCGTAAAGTCCTTAGGGACTCATGGAGTTTTACTCTTCGCGTTCACGAAGTCAAAGATTCTATTGCGAAGGTTGAATAGCTTGTGCCTCGCGAACTTATGCGTGGGACCGTTTTCATGTATAAGGAAGGAGAGATTGAGCTGAGGCACATGATGTTCTTCGCTTTCGTATGGCTTGGAATGCGACCGCGTAGCTTTGGAAGGCCGTTCTTCGCGTTCGCGGATGTTATCACGCGATCACATAAGAGGTTTTATGAGATGGGAAGATTTGTTCTCCGCGATCCCGAAAGGCAATAATAGGGCAGCGATATTTGATTTCCAAATCGAGGGTTTTGTTCCATTTTTCATCTTTTGAGCTAGATACCTCGGTTTTGGGCGATATTTGAAGAGCTTTTCAAGGAGTTGACTGGGGTAAGTTATTCTAACTCGGATTTGGCTATTAGAAATGAATCCATCATTATTTTTACCATTTAATTAGTGTTTTGAATTGAAAAAATTAGAGAAATTTCTGAAAACTTCATTAAAAAATATTTTGAGGATTTAAAAGGCGATTTGAGGTCGGATTTGAATAATTTTAGTATGGCGGGGCTCGTTATTGAATGGGTGTTAGGATTTTTTAAGTTTGGCCGGGTTCCGAGATGCCAGCCTGGGGTTGACCTTTTTAGTTGACTTTTTCTTTTTCTTGAAAGATCGCAACTTTATTGTCCGTAATAGTTTTCTATAGTTTGTATTTATGGTTCAAAGTTATTTTGGGTAGATTCAAGCTGTTTGGGGTTGCATAATCGCGGAAAAATCTTACTAGTGGATTGAGTTAGCGTGTTTTTAGGTAAGTATCTTTCCTAACTTTGTGTGGGAGAATTACCCCTTAGGATTTGGTGCTGTTTTGTGTTAATTGTGGTACATGAAAGACGTGTACGCAAGGTGACGAGTGGGTACATGGGTTAAATATGGTAATTGACCGGTTTAAGCTATGTAGATTCTTTTCATGCCTTTAATTGAGTTGTCATAACTTGTCATATTCATAATCGTTAATCTATCCTTACATACTTCACTTGACCTTGTTAATACTTGTCTCATCTCTTACTTGTTATTTGACCTTACCTGCTTAGTTGAAGTTATTGTTCTCTCAATGCCTTGTTAAATATTTAACTGTTGAGTTACCTTCCTTGAAGTTGTTATTTCTTGGAATAGTATAGGTGTTGAAGTTGTAAAATCCGTGATCACATTGTCATTGTGGCAAAGTTGTAAATTGTTGAAATACCATTCTTGTTGAGTTATTCACTTTCGGTTGCTATTGTTGAGAATATTGTACATATGTGGTTGAGCTATGAGCTATTTATTGTGAAAACCTTGTTATTGTTGACTTCTTTGACAAGTTATGGTATTGGGCACTTGAGTTGCAATTTATGATATGTCGTGATATTGATATGCATGTGGTGGTATAATGACAGAGGTTGCTACGCATGCGATGGTATAAGGATAAGGGTTGATACACATGCGGTGGTATAAGGATAGGGGTAGATATGCATGCGGTTGGTATAAGGATATGGGTTGATATGCATGCGGTTGGTATAAGGATAGGGGTTCTATGCCCTCGGAGTCACCCTCTATCTTAGTTTCTATTTCATACTCCTATTATAGATACCAATGTATCATGGATGTTTCAGAATACTCGTGTGGAGCTTATGACTCGGTCTCACTAAATTTTGGGTGTTATTTTCAGTTGTATTGTAGAGTCCCTTTTCTGATAGTTTTTTATGCTAATATACCACTAGGCAGTTTGCCTAGTGGATATTATTTTATATATTGAACAAAATCAAGAATCCAATTATTACAAACTGTTTAGTGAAATTAAAACTAAATGAAACTAGGATGAAGCTAATAAAATGATAAATGCAAGCTATTACACAAAATGTTTCTGTTAATTCCCCATATACGATGGTGTCTATATCCACAAGCCAAGTGCAAAACCTCATTGTAGCTCCTCTATTGCTCTCACCAGGTGCCATGTTCTGCTTCCCAAAGGTCAAGGCAATTATGAATGTTCAATGCACACCACCTAAAACAGGCGCTGACCAGTACATGTCATGCTCTATTTGTTGTCCAAAGGATATGGTGTTGATGAATCCACAGCAGCTTTGCATCATCATTACCCAAACAAGATTGTTTTGAAGTTATGCATACGAATCTGTAAAAAGACAGACAATTCTATGCACATTGTTCATGTACCAATTGGATAATATCTTCCCATATAGTGATGCACCAATCCTAGATTGAGCATTATATAATGCTAATACCACTGAGTATTGACTCAGTACCATAAAGTATGTATACTGTCTAAAATAAACTAGCACAATCAGTTTGAGTATTCCAAGGTTGCCATTGTTGAACACTTTGTAGTAGACATCTGATAACTCTTGTATATGAAGTGCAGCGGAAAGCCTTATGTAGTTGAATTGATAAACACAATTGTTTGTATCTGTTAAGAATACGTCAACTTGCAGCAACAGCAAGTTGAACTGAGAAAGTCAAATAATTGTGTATAACCTACTAAGTTGCTTGTCCACAGATGAGTTCCCAGACATTTGTAAAACAGCACCAGGTTGATTATTTGTCTATGTTAATACTATTGGTGTGTAGCTTAATCCTCGAGCCTGATAACATTGTAATACGAGTGGGAAGTAGTTAGAGAAAACACCAGAATTAAGTACTGATAGAACCTTTGTTTGATAATCATTGATCAACTTCAGTTGCATGTTGAGCATCATTCTTATCAATCCTTTAAATTTGCATGTGATTGGGATGAATGAGAACTTGTAATTGGATATTCTTAATTTCCCATTGTTCCATGAAGAATCAATCAGCTCCTTAGCATTCCAATTGCAAGGTTTATCATTACAATTCCAGAACGGGAATGCGCTAATGCCAGCACCACAAAAGAGTATTATAACATCACCTTGAAATCTCATCGTTGATAATGATGTAGTTGCAGGGAAGGATCCTAGATAGTGTGTCAGGTGCCACAATTATGGATGCTTATTTGGAGTATATGTAGCATTAACATGTTGTATTTGGCTTATTCTATTTTTGCAGTATAGATATGCATGCAAGTACCTCTGCATTGTCTTACCAGAATATTGTGGTATTGACTGATAAGAACTCAACCACTTGCTTATCTGATTTGTTACATATTTAACTAGGACACCACCAAAATAAGCATGACTGTATGCTAATACCACCGGTAGATGTCTTAGTAAAATACAACAATAGAAAGTAAACATATATGAAGTAGCATTTGTCATTTTCTTCCCTTTGGTAGCCATCAGTCAGGTGGTTTTCTTTTTGCTATCCTAACTCTTAGATTAGGAATTTGGTATTTGTCCATGTTGATTAGTCTCCTTCCTGCACTAGGCAATTCATAGAAGCTGTTAAAGTGAGTAGTACCTGCAAAAGAGAACACAATGTTAGCTATAAAGTTTGCTACTGTATTTCCCTCTCTAAACACATGTTGGAATATGACATTGAAATGATTCCTTATCCCCTTAATCTTCTGCACTTCTGTCCCTATGCACCATGGTGTATACCATTCCCCTTCAATCACCTTCTTTAAAACCAATGAATCAGTCTCCATTAAGAGTGGATGGAATTTTTTTTCAATACAGTATTCCAGTCATGCCATTATTGCCTTTGCCTCAGCTACAACATTGGTGGTTATAACTAAGTCGTCTGCTCTTGTGTAAATCAAATCACCTACATCATTTCTCACACAAAAACCAAGTGAGCTATGCCCTGGATTCCCCTTTGAGATGCCACCAATGTTACTATAAACCACCTTTTTGAGGCATCTGCCATGTGACTTTTGTAGTGATCAGAATAGGTTTATATCCTTCAAATAAGTCTATCATATCAGGGCATAGCATTGATAAATTGGATAACCATGAGGACCTAACTCTTTCCAAGAAGTGAAGAGTCTTGGTAACTTCATGAATAACTCTATTAGTAGAAACTGATCCCTCATTTTTTTCACTATTCCTCCTCTTTTATAATTCCCATGTGATGACAACTGGAACTGCTTGAAACAGAGGTTTCAATTTTGGACAACACTTTGCATTCCACCAAGCCCTTATAACCTATTTTACCTGCACCATTGATATTGTAATTCATGCAGCCCCCAAAAATGTCTTCTAAACTTTGTCAGCAGTAGGACTTGTTAGGAAGATATGATTAAAAGTTTCCTCCCATGGTCTTTATAAATACCAACATCTTGAAACATAGGCATATCCTTCCCTTCTCCATAGGTCATTTGTAGGTAGTTTATGTCTCCATAACCTCCAAAGGAAAAAATAATATTTTAAATAGAAACCCTTTAATCCACATTTGTTTGAACTCTAGATTAGAGTTGTTCCTTTGCCTAAGGATCTGCCAGGCACTACTAACAGTAAACCTGCCTGAAGTAGTTCGCATCCAATGTGAAGTGTCCCAAATGTACTCAGTTCCTTCATAGTGGACATTTAGTTTGATGTGTTCTGCAATGTCTTCAGGAATACTTTGATCAATTAGCTGTTCATTCCATGCTCATATCTGCCATAGTTCTGACACCTCTTCCATTTCTTCATTTACTTGAAAATCTAGAGGTACTACATGATATAATGCACCTAATCATGTCCAGTTTTTATGCCAAATATTTGATGTTCTACTCTTCAATTCCCAAAGAATCTCATGTTCTACTTCTTCCATAACATCCATTATTTTTTTTCACACATGAGAACATGCTCTAAATTGTACAACAGTTGATAATTCTTTTTGCAGTACTTGTTCCACATGAAGTTAGACCACAAACTTTTTGTCTTCCTAAATCTCCACCAAAGTATAGCAAAAAGAGCCCTAGATACATCATATATTGATCTGAAGCCTAGTCCTCCGTCCTCTTGAGAAAGACATACTTTTTTCCATGAAGACCAATGTCTACTCCTTCCTTCCTCTTTGGTGCTCTAGAAGAATCTTGCAAAGATTTTATGTAAGTGGTCAATTATGTTGTTCGGTGGGCCAAGAACTGATAGTAGATGGAGGGGCATGCTCTGAATCACACTACTAATTAGAGTTGCTTTGCCTCCAAAAGATAGTATATTTCCTTTCCAAGAGTACAATTTAACCTTAACTTTCTTCACTAGATCATCATAGTAGTCTTTCCTTCTTCTAGAATAAAAGATAGGACATCCTAAGTAAGTAAAAGGGAATTGGCCTCTAGTAAAACCTGTGATATCTTCCACTGCCCGTGTCAATACATGTGATACATTGGCATGCATATAAAATGTGCTCTTAGCTTTGTTGATCAACTGTCCTGATACCTAGTCATATCCGCCAAGGACTGCCATGATTTTCTTCAAGGAGGGAGGATGTGCTGAGGCAAATATTATGGTGTCATCAGCATATGCCAGGTGATTTAATGGATCAGTCCACTTAGGCATACCAAATCCCTTAAATGTTGTATTGTCAAACAGTTTATTCACGCATCTAGAAAGCACCTCTACTGACAATACAAATAATGCAGGTGACAATGGATCTCCTTGCTTCACTCCTCTTGTTGATTTGAAAAAACCTGGGCTCTGCCCATTCACCAATACCGAGTACCAATTATTAGATATCAAGTTCCAGAGCATGTTGATAAAGTGTTCCGCAAATCCCATTCTCCCTAAGACATGCAACAAGTACTTCCAAAATACCCTGTCATAGGCCTTTGCCATATCTAGTTTAATAACAATATTAACTGGCTTACCTTTCATCCTTATGTCAGTGACAATTTTCTGAGTAAGAAGTATGTTTTCAAAGATGCTCCTACCCTTAAAAAATCTAGACTGATTAAGAGAGATTAGACATGGCAGTAATCTTTCTAATCTGTCAAGCACCCTGGACAATACCTTGTTGATGAAGTTACTCAGACTTATAGGTCTTAAATCTGAGAAAGTGTATATTCTTATCTTTTTAGGCAGTAGTACCAGGTTTGTGTGAGTGATTGATTATGGTAGTGATGTACCACCATAAAATTAAAGAACCATGCAAATAACATCCCAAAACTCTTGGTAAAACAATCCAATAAAGCCGTTAGGACCACTTGCACTATTGTCACTAAGTTCAAAAACAACATTCTTAACTTCTTCTAGAGTTGGGTATCGACATAGTTCTAAATTTTGGTCCATTGTAACTATAGTAAGTACAATATCCAGCAAAGAATAATCTGCAGCATCTCCTTCTGTAGTGAACTATTTCTGGAAGAACAAAACTGCAATATCAGAAATTGGTTCATGATCTTCTATCCAGTTGCCATCTCCATCCTATGTCTTTTTCAATTGTAATTTCTGCCTTTTACCATTGACATAGTTGTGGAAGAAACTAGTGTTTCTATCACCTTCAGCATACCATGCCATCCATGCTTTCTGCTTCCAGTACTGCTCCTCTAAACTTAAATATTTTTTCAGTTTCGCTTGAAGAACAAGCCTATTGTCAATCGTAGATTCCTCCTCAAACAACATTTCCTTGACCTTTACTATATCTTCCAGGATTGTCAACTGCTTTAAAATGTCACCAAATGTAACCTTGATCCATTTTGATAAATACCCCTTTACCTTTTTCAATTTATGCTTGAATAATAGGAATGGATCTCCCATGAAGTCAGCATACCAATTCTGTCTCACCAACTCCTTAAATGAAGTATGTTCTGCCTAGAAATTCAGGAATCTGAAGGGCTTTACAAAATTTTTATTGTGTTGACCACAAGACATAAATAATGGTGCATGATCTGATCCTGTTCTAATCAAATATTTTATTTCAATTGAAGGTATCAACTTCTTAAATGAAAGGTTCACTAAACTCCTGTCCAATCTCTTGAATATACATTAAACATTTGGTTTTCCATTCTACCATGTGAATGAACTCCCCTTATAGCCTTGATCAAACAGCCCACATGAGTTGATACAGAATGCAAATTCCTCATATTCAAAAGGATATATTGGTAATCCCCTATCTTCTCATCTTCATTTAAGGTTACATTAAAATATCTTCCTACTAACCAAGGTAGCTCCATATCAGTAGCCATGTAATACATATGGTCCCACAATTCCAACTTTTCCAAAGATGAATATTTTGCATACACAAAAGTCATCATAATATGTTGCCCAATGTCATGATGGAATAATTTAGCAGTCACCTGCTGATCAGTTTCAATAATCAGTTCCCATTCTATCATAGCATCAAAGAACAACCATATTTTCCCATTCAAATTTGAGAAATAAGTCTCCATATTCAATCTTCTTCTATACCTTAGAATATGCCATATTTTTTGAAAAGGCTCCAGCAGTGCAATGATAAAGAACTTGTGCTCTCCTTGCATATTGATTACCCTAGAAAAGGCCTGTTGTGTATTCACAGACCTAATGTTCCAGATCAATATCTTAAAGATCATTTATGTTATGAGGCTGCCTTTCTGGGCAAGATTCTGGGCAAGAATCTTTGTTCTGAGTCTGCCTCTTTGTCTTTTTTCCACCCTTTGAACTAGTTCTAGGAGATAGGTCAGCTTCCCTTGTCACTTGCTTGAAATTCCTAGCTCTTGACTCATCGTCTCCTTCTTGTTCTAGTTGTTGTTGTTCCATCAAAGCCAGCTCTATAGGTGAAATGTTACATGTTACTAAGTCATGTAATATTTCCAAAGGTGTCTTCAATGGTATGTTGATCTGCAATGGTGATGGCTGCCCAGTTTCAGAAGCACAAACTACAGGACTGGCTTCCATAATATATATTGTTCTTGGTACAATTTGTCAATATGAATAATCAGAATCCAGGTTATTAGTCTCCACCATAACCATAGCATTCACCATTACAAGAAGTCTGATGCATCCTCCTGAATTGCAAAGCATAGATAGATTCTAGACAGGGTTTTGCTATAGTCATTGATTGTGAAATCATTGTTCCATTATTATTAGTGGCTTTGTACCCAGTTATCTGAAGATGTGATTGCTCAAAAACACCTTAGGACCCTACGTTAGAATCTCCAACTTGATACCCATCTACAAATTCCACCAAAGCACCTTCAAAAGTAGTGAAAACCTGCCTAGTTTGTGTAGAAGAGAGTGTCCCATTGTCTTGCTTCATCTGTAATGTTGTTGCTACTTTTTTTCCATCATTTAAAGGTTGCAGTTGAACTGGTTTATCATGCTCAGCTGGGAAACATGCTTGTTGCCTGTTGTTCTGTTTTTATTTTTTGAACTGGCATTAGTTGTTTCTTGATTCGCCAGTAACTGAACTTGATCAATCCAAATTGATTTGTCAGAGTTGACTTAATTATGCTTTACATTTATTTCAACTTCTTCATATGTTTGTGAAGGAATTTCCTGGCATAACTTGTTTATGGTGACATTCAACTGCTTCAAGTCTTGTCTACTTGTGCCAAAACTCATATGTACCCAATCCAAAGTTGACTCCACAGGTTGGTGATTTCTAGTTGCATTTATTTTTGCATGTGCTTCAACTTCTTCCTATGAAGTGACAGTAACCAAACGAACCTGATGAGAACTATCATTATTAGTAGTAGGAGAATGGGCCAATGTATTTTCAATCAATTATGCGTTAACACACTCACACAAAATATGAGGAGTCCCCCCTTTTTTGGATCCCAATCATTTTTGTGCAAGATTTTCTCCAGACCAACCTCCCTCCTTCTATTTACTTCTTCTAAAATATATCCAATAGGGGGAATAGGGGTCTTGGGTTATTTCTGGGCACCAGAACCACTACTCTTCTCCATTTGGGTTGGAGGATTGTTAGAAGTAATACCCGATTGCTTGTTGACAGGTGGTGCATTCTCTTTTGGTGAAATCTACATGTGCTGAAGATTAGGTAATTTAGCAATATATACTAGTTGTTTCTTTTTTGTGTTATTCTATACAATTCCTTTAATTTTTTTTGTTTGTCATTCCTCCTGTGATGGCTATGCCTCTGAATTCTGCACTTCTTCCTTGTTTTGTCTTGCATCGTTTTTGTGCTTGACTTGCTGTTGATATTGAGGGGTCTGAATTTGCTGAGTGGCTAGTTTTTTTTTTGCTCTGGTTGTTGCTGTGTGTTCTATATATCTGATGTGGCCTTCTCCTGCTTCTGATTTTGTTCATTGGTTATTGCATAAGCTTTCTTCTTCTGCTTCTGTTCTTGCTTGGCTTTTTATGGGCATGCATGAGCTGTGTGTTCAAGGTGTCTACAATAATAGCAATAGTCAGGAATGCTCTCATATTGTATTTCCAAACATTGACCATCACCATTTTCATCTTGATTTTCATCATAACCCAACCAAACATGTTGAGGTCTGTCCTTGGTTAAGTCAATCTACATTTTCACCTTAACCATACTGCCTCTTGTGTTTTGAAATGAAGCCAAATCAAGGAATAATGATTTACCCACATAAGACAGTAACGGGGTGAGAATTTCCATGTAGTAGGGGTGCCATCGAAATTCGGGGATGATAATCCATACTGGCACAATAGGAGCGTCTTCATTAGGACTGAAGAGAGGTGTCCATGCTTCAATTTTCATCATCTGGCCTTGAATGTATATGAATTGCTTATTTCACACTATTGCATGATCATATTTATTGTCTAGATCAATGTAGAAGGTCTTAGAATTGAAGTGATCCATCTTAACTCCTCCCCTGAGTTCAGTTTGGTTGACAAAGCTTCTTCTAATTACTTTCATTCTTGGTATTGTATTTGAGAACTTCCCTACCACAGTGTTCTTATACCTTGTAGCCATAGTGATCATATAATCTTCTTTTTTAAAAACAACTGCAGGTCTGCCTTGTTTGATCGTTAATGTTGGTGGTGTGAAATTAATAGGAGTTTTCTCTACTTTATATCTGGCCCTGAATTTTGTAGCATAAGAATGAGTGACTGTATGGGGGGGAGGGGGAGGTTCAGTGTTGTTTGGTGTTGTTTTGACTTGTGCTTTGGTTGCTGTAGTTTGATGTGTGTTTTTGTTAGTGTCAAGGTGTATTGTACTAGTAGAAAGAATTTGTGGGGCTTGGCTTGGTTTGTTAGTTTTTCTTATCGGTCGATCAAAATTAGCAGAGATCTTAGGTTGGTTTTCTATAGAGTTGGAAGGGATACTATTGAGCTGTTGATGGGATGTGTGGGATGCAAATTCTCGATTATTAGCAGCCTGTAATTCTGATGGTTGTGCACCTTTCCTGTCATTTGAATTTATGGGAAGCAAAGGATTTGGACAGCCTTGTTGATTTTTAATAGCATTGATAGACTTTATCATAGTTAATTCACCTTGCTTGAGCACAACTTGATACTTAGAACTCCCAGTGTCAACATGTTCCTGCACCATTATTGCTGCTAAAGGAGATTGCGTATGACCACCCTCTTATGTTAAAAGTTCTTGTGACTTCTCATGATGACTAATATCAATGTCACTATGTGAAGCACAACTTCATTTGTTCATTAACATTGACATAAAAAATGACCTGTGCATTTTGTCGAACACAAGGCACAGTACAATTGCAAAGTTGTGACGAGTGGGTCAATGTAGTTATTGTTTGAGGCTTTGGGATCAATGTGAGTCGATTGGCATTATTGCTGAACCATTTGTACTCTTATATCCCATGCGCAAGTAGCAGATGTTCATCAGTAATGTTCTTTTGGTCAGAGACAACGAATCCTATTGTGATGGTTTCTGAAACTTTGTTGGTTGATGGTATTTGAGGTGTCGAACAATCTCCATAGCTTCGATTCAGGCAATTTGCCCCAGGAACGAGGAGGGGAATTCCTTAGTTGCCCAGGTGAGTTTTTGGTGTACTGGCGGTTCCACATTGTTGAGATCTTCAGCAGATGGGGAAGAATTGGTAGGAGCGCCTACCTGGGGTTTGTGCGCTATATTGATACGCGTTTGTTGGGATAGGTCGAATGGCTTTTTACCACCGGACAAGGGTGCACTAGCCATATGTAGAGAGCATTAGTCGATCATGTGTTTCGGATAGCGGCATTGGGTTTTTCGTTTATGATAGTTATTCGTTTAGTTGGAAGTTTTATTATTATTTCTGTTAATGTTTCATGTATGCTAGGCTTACCCAGTCTTAGATACTAGGTGCCATCACGACATCCTACGTAGGTATAGTGGGATCGTGACATCTATACAGTATATGTATAATAATGTATAACTTAAAAATTATATATGAAATATATAATAATGTATACCAGTATTTCGCTAGCATAGAAAAGCAAAATCAATGTTAATAAAAAGCATAGAGGATACGAAGTAAAATATAAAAAGAATAATCTAAATACAATTTACCCAAAATAAAATTAAAAGGGAAATACTGCAAAACAAAAAAAATCAAAAACATTCAACAAAACTAAAATTACTACAGTGATAGAGGAACTTAATTCAAAATAAAGATCAATGTTTAATTTCACGCCCAATATACAATATTATACAACATTCTACCCTTATTATAATTTTATATAATGTTAAATAATATTGTATAATGATGTTAGCAGAGGTGAATCCAAGATTTGAAGGTTACATGTGCCACTATATCTATATAATATACCTTCCACTAGCCACAAAGACCAAATAGGAAGAATGGATCGATTCTGTTAGTTTTTGGTTCATGTAGTTAAGTTTTTATTCACAAATAGGCAAATAATTTCAGTTTTAGTTCAACTTTTTACACTTGATTTAATTATATCTAGAATAAAATTATAAAAAATAAAATATTTGATGAAATTTATGTTGCTTGGGCTCTCTGAAAATGTTAGTGAGTACGTGTCGGATCCTCCAAAAGTAGTAAAATTTTGGAGAATCCAACATGGGTGCAACAACTTTTTTGGAGAGTTCGAGAAACATATCCTGAAAGTACATCTCCAATTGTAAACTTTTTTGGGACGATCCGTTAAGTCTTTTTAAGTACTAGTTCCCTTTTCCGTAATTTAAGACTTTGCATAGCTCAATTTGATGAAATATGACGGAAATCTTATATGTGAATTTTTTGGTATACAATCTTAATTGTGGCTAGAGTTGATCATGGTCAACATTTTTGGTATACGATCTCGGATCGATATTCTGAGGATTTCGGTAGGTTCCTATGATTCTTTTGGACTTGTACGCGTGTTTGGTTGGGGTCCCGGGGTGATCCGAGGCCGTTTCAACGCATTAAGTGAAAAGTTTGAAAAATGAGTTTTAAAGTCAAAAATCTTGAGTTTTAATGATCGATTATTGGTATTTGATGTTATTTTGATAATTTGAGTTAGCTAGCAAGTTAGTATGATGTTATTACACTTGTGTGAATGTTTGGATTGGAGCCGGAGGGGCTCAGATGTGTTTTGGAAGGTTTTGAATAGTTGTTGCAAATCTGGTGTGTTGAACTTGTAGGTCTCGCATTTGCCAAGACCTGACCGCAATTGTGGCCTCACATTGTGATGTTAGTCTTGCAATTGTGAAGATGGGCAATGGTCTAGAACTCCGTTTTTGCGAAGGAAACATCGCATTTGTGGAGTGAGTGAAGTCGCATTTGCGATCTAGGTGTCTCTTTTGCGATGACTAGAAGTCTAGGCACCGACACCACATTTACTATGGCAGAGAACTTTGCAAATGCGAGGTTGTAATCACATTTGCGATATTAGACAGGCTCGGACACTGATCACACTTAAGATAAGTTATTCGCTTTTGCGATGATCGCAATTGTGAGTGATATTTATGGGATCCGCAGTAGGATTTATTGATTTATGATGGGATCAGCTTGCACGCTGCAGTATGCCATGTTGGCTTATATTACTTCTTGGGAAGGATCTGCTCCTCCGGAGTCTGACATACCAATAGTGAGCCCATGTACCGTTGAGTGTAGAGTGCGAGTGCGAGTGCGAGTGCCGAGTGATTGAGAGTGTTGAGTGATTGGGAGGTGCTGAGTGATTGAGCGTGCTGAGTGAGGTTGAATACTCCGAGAGCATGAGCACATGTGTTCATCACTGTGGTGCATTACATTTGACATGCATATTTGACATGTAGACATAGAGGTGTAATACTCCTCATATTATCTATACTTGGCCTATTATTCCGGTATTGAGCCTAAACTGTTGAACTTGAAAGCATGTATACTTTTCTGCAATGTGTACAACTAATTATGAGATTCTCTTTGAATTATTATTGTTATTTTCATGTCATATCCATAACGTTATTGCCTGGATTTGAATTGTACCTATCTGAGCACGTCACTACTTTCAGCCCAAGGTTAGTCCTGTTACTTATGGAGTACATTGGGTTGGTTGTACACATACTAGACTCTGCACTTCATGTGCAGATCAAGGGACTTTTGGGCACAGTGGTTTCTAGGGTTGGAGCATTTCCTGCTTGGAGATTTTTGAGGTAGATGCTTTGGCATCCGCATACCTCGACTCTCCTTCTTTTCACTCTATTTATCACTGTTCTACCTTTACAGATAGTTTTATTAGATGTTTTGACTATGTTGATATTTAGTAGTTCATGTACTCAGTGACACCCAGATTTTGGGGATTTTGTATTGAGTCACGGTATTTTTCTATCGGTTATTTATGAGAATATGTCATTGTTAAACTTATTTCATCATGTTTTCAATTCAAAATACATAGTTATTTATGACTGTCGGCTTGCCTAGTTCTGTGATAGGCGCCATCATGACATGTTATGTCTTGGGTTGTGATCAGTTGGTATCAGAGCCTAGGTTACATAGGTCTCACGAGTCAGGAGTATGTTTACTAGAGTCTTGCGGATCAGTACGGAGACTTCTGTACATATCTTCGAGAGGCTACCAAACCATTAGGAAAACTTCAGTTTTTTGTATTCTTGTCGTACAGATTTGTTGATTCAGGAAACTAAACTTATATTATTATATTCTATCACATGGTGAGGACATATGCTACCGCATAGGGAGGATGTCCACTAGTACCACCAGATAGGGCCACGAGAGGCCGGGGTCGCGATAGAGGCCGAGGTATAGCTCGTACAAAAGCTAGAGTAGCACCTGTGTTGCTCTAGCTCAGGAGCAGATTCTAGATGTGGTTGACCTGGTGGGACCAGCATAGGCACCGGCTATGTCCATTGTAATTCCAAGCCTTTAGGAGGCTTTGGCTCAGATAAGATTGTATGCCTTAGCCTTGCTCAAGCGGTTTTAGTTCGGGTCGCACCAGTCACTTCTCAGGCAGGGGGAGGTGCTCAGACACTCTCCACCCGTAATCCAGAGCAGGTAGTTCAAGGACTTCAGACATCGGGGTATTACCCGCCCCAGCCAGTTGTAGTTGCTCAGGCCCGGGTGGGTCCACCGATGAATGACGAGGAGAAGAAGAGGCAAGAGCGATTTGGGAGGCTCAGGCCTCCATTATTCAGTGGGGCTGAGTTAGAGGATGCTCCGGACTTCATAAACAGGTGCCAGCAGATTTTTCGTACAATGTGTATTCTGGAGACTATTGGGGTCTCATTTACTACTTTTCAGCTGTCGGGAGAAGCCTTCAGATGGTGGGACGCTTATGAGTTGAGTAGGCTAGCCGGTGTTGTACCACTTACATGGCACGAGTTCTCCGTTCTCTTCTTGGAGAAGTTTGTTCCACAGACCCGTAGGGAGGAGTTGCGTAGGCAATTTGAGCATCTACGCTAAGAGGTTATGTCCATGACCCAGTATGAGATGCGATTTTTAGAGTTGGCTTGCCATGCAATTTGGTTGGTCCCCATAAAGAGGGAGATGACTAGGAGGTTCATTGATGGCCTCAATTATGGACTACGCTTTATCATGACTCAGGAAATTGCATCAGATGCAAGGTTTGATGAGGTGATTGATATTGCTTGGCGGATAGAGCAGGTGTGTAGTCAGGAGCGTGAAGAGAGGGAGGCCAAAAGGCCTCGTGGTTCGGGTGGTTTTAGAGGTGTTTCTTCTGGAGGCCAGTCCCCCCACAACGGGGGTCGTCCTTATAGGCCTGCTTAGATGGCTTGTCCGATTTATCGTGATGCATCAGCTAGCCATGGTTACTACAGTTCTTGTCTGGGTCAGTCATCTCTCAGTGCCCTCCTAACTCAGAGTTTATCTCGTGTACAATCACTTCAGGGTTAATATGTACCAGGTTCTTCTAGTAGTTATTCTAGTTCTCGGGGTCCGATTCAGTCTCCACCACCATCGGCGGATCATAGTTGCTTTGAGTGCAGGGAGTTTGGACATATGTGGAGGTAGTGTCCTTATCATTTTGGAGGTCCAGTTCAGTAGAGGGGTCAGGTTATGACTTCCGCACCAGTTACTTTACCACATACTAAGCCAACTTGAGGTAGGGCTCATGCAACTAGTGGTCGCCCTAGAGGGGGAGGCCGATTAGGTTGCGGTCAGGCTCGATGCTATGCTTTCCTTGCCAAGCCAAAGGTCGATGCTTCAGACGCATTGATCACAAGTATTGTCTTAGTATGCCACAAGGATGCTTCTATTTTATTTGACCCTGGTTCCACTTATTCGTATGTATCATCATATTTTTCTTGTTATTTGGATATGCCCCGTGAGTCCTTAGTTTTGCTAGTTCATGTATCTATGCTAGTGGGCGATTCTATCATTGTGGACCATGTGTATCGGTCGTGTGTAGTGACTATTAGGGGATTGGAGACGAGAGTTGATCTCTTATTACTTAGTATGGTTGATTTTAACGTAATTCTATGCATGGATTGGTTGTCCCCATGTCATAATATTATAGATTGTCACGCTAATACCATAACATTGACAATGCCGGGTTTGCCAAGGATCAAGTGGAGAGGTTCTCGAGATTATGTTCCCAGGAGGGTGATTTCATATTTGAAGGCCCAACGGATGGTTGGGAAGGGGTGTTTGTCATACTTGGCTTTTGTAAGAGATGTTGGTGCTGATACTCCTACTATTGATTTTATTCCAGTAGTGTGAGACTTTCTGGATGTGCTTCCTGTAGACATGCCGGGCATGCCACCCGACAGGGACATCGATTTTGGTATTGACTTGGTGCTGGGAACTCATCCCAATTCTATTCCTCTGTAGCGTATGGCACTAGTTGAGTTGAAGGAATTGAAAGAGCAACTTCAGGAGCTTCTTGATAAGGGGTTCATTAGGCCTAGTATGTAACCTTGGGGTGCACAGGTTCTGTTTGTAAAGAAGAAGGATGGCACTATGCGGATGTGTATTATTAAACAAAGTTACAATTAAGAACAAGTATCCTTTGCCGCGCATTGATGACTTATTTGACCAGCTTCAGGGGGCTAGAGTGTACTCTAAGATTGATTTGAGGTCAGGGTATCACTAGTTGAAGATTTGGGACTCGGATATTCTGAAGACGGCATTTAGGACCCACTATGGTCACTATGAGTTCGTTGTGATGTCTTTTGGGCTGACCAATGCCCCAGCAGCATTCATGCATCTGATGAATAGTGTGTTCCAGCCATATCTTGATTCATTTGTAATAGTATTCATTGATGATATACTGGTGTACTCATGTAGAATGAAGGAGCACGCACAACACCTAAGGATTGTACTACAGACGTTGAGGGAGGAGAAGCTCTATGCCAAGTTGTCCAAGTGTGAGTTTTGGCTTAGTTCAGTGGCTTTCTTAGGGCACGTGGTGTCCAGTGAGGGGATCAAGATAGATCCGAAGAATATTAAGGTGGTTCAGAGTTGGCCCAGACCGTCTTCAGCTATTGAGATTCGGAGTTTTCTCAGTTTGGCCGGATATTATCGTCGCTTCATGGAGGGTTTCTCGTCCATTACAGCGCCTTTGACCAGGTTGACCCAGAAGGGTGCTCCATTCAGGTGGTTAGAAGAGTGTGAGGAGAGCTTTCAGAAGCTCAAGACTGCCTTGACCACAACTCCAATTCTAGTGTTACCTTCAACATCGGTTCTTATACAATATGTTGTGATGCTTCTCGGATTGGTATTAGGTGTGTCTTGATGCAGGATGGTATAGTGATTGTTTATGCTTCACGCCAGTTGAAGCCTCATGAGAAGAGCTACCCCGTTCCTGATCTGGAGTTGGCAACCATCGTTCATACATTGAAGATTTGGAAGCATTATCTCTATGGCGTGTCTTGTGAGGTATTTACAGATCATCGAGGACTTCAACACTTGTTCAAACAAAAGGATCTAAATTTGAGGCAATCGAGATGGTTGGAGCTGCTAAAAGACTATGATATTACCATTTTGTATCATCCCGGGATGGCCAATGTGGTGGCCGATGTCTTGAGTAGGAAGACGGTGAGTATGGGTAGCTTTGCATTTATTCCTGTTGGTGAGAGACAACTTGCATCAGATGTTCAGGCATTGGCCAATCAGTTCTTGAGGTTAGATGTCTCGGAGCCCAGTCGGGTTTTAGCTTGTATGGTTTCTGGTTCTTCTTAATATGATCGCATCAGAGAGCGTCAGTATGACGACCCTCATTTTCTTGCTCTTAAGGACACGGTTCAACACAGTGATGCCAAGGAGGTTTCTATTGGCGATTATGGGGTGTTGCGGATGCAGGGTCGGATTTGTGTGCCTAATATGGATAAGCTATGTGAATTTATTCTTTAGGAGGCCCACAGTTCGTGGTATCCCATTCATCTAGGTGCCGCGAAGATGTATCGGGGACTTGAGCTAGCATTATTGATAGACGAGAATGAAGAAAGATATAGTTGAGTTTGTAGCTCGGTGCTTTAATTGTTAGCAGTTGAAGTACGAGCATTAGAGGCCGGAAGGTTTGCTTCAGAGGCTTGAGATTCCTGAGTGAAAATGGGAGCATATCACCATGGACTTCATAGTTCGGCTTCCACGGACTTTGAAGAAGTTTGATGCTATTTAGGTAATTGTGGACCGTTTGACTAAGTCTGCAGATTTCATTCCACTTGGAACTACCTATTCCTCTGAGTGATTAGCTAAGATCTATATCGTTAAGATTGATCACCTTCATGGTGTGCCGGTGTCCATCATTTCAGATTGGGGCACGCAGTTCACATCGCAGTTTTGGAGAGCAGTGCAGCGAGAGTTAGGCACACTAGTTGAGTTGAGTAAACCATTCCACCCTCAGATGAACGGACAGTTCGAGCGCACCATTCAAATATTGGAGGATATGCTATGCGCTTGTGTCATGGATTTCGGTGGTTCTTGGGATACGTTTCTGCAGCTTGTAGAGTTTGCCTACAACAACAACTACTAATCGAGTAATCAGATGGCCCCATGTGAGGCCTTGTATGGGAGGCGGTGTCAGTCTCCAGTTGGTTAGTTTGAGCTAGGTGAGGCTAGGTTATTGGGTACTGACTTTGTTCAGGATGCTTTGGAAAGGTTAAGTTGATTCAGGATCGGCTTCGCACACCGCAGTCTAGATAGAAGAGTTACGCCGATCGGAATGATCGTGATGTTTCCTACATGGTGGGGGAGAAGGTATGCTCATAGTTTCGCCCATGAATAGTGTTCTGAGGTTCGGGAAGAAGGACAAATTGAGACCCCGGTGTATTGGTCCTTTTGAGGTGCTTGAGAGGACTGGGGAGGTGGCTTACAAGCTTACATTACCACCTAGTCAATCGAGTGTTCATCTAGTGTTTCATGTTTTCATGCTCCGGAAGTATTTCGGTGATTTGTCTCATGTTTTGGACTTCAGCATGGTTAAGTTAGATGGATATTTGACTTATGATGTGGAGCCGATGGCCATTTTGGATCGATAGGTTCAGAAGTTGAGGCCAAAGAATATAGCTTCAGTAAAGGTGAAATAGAGAGGTCAGCCAGTCAAGGAGGCTACTTGGGAGACCGAACGGGAGATGCGGAGCAGATATCCATACCTATTTTAGACTCCAGGTATGATTCTAGACCCATTCGAGGACGAACGTATGTTTAAGAGGGAAGAATGTAACTACCCAGCCGGTAGTTTTAAGTATTGTATCCTCGTTCCCCCATTTATTTCTTATTCTATGCTCATTTGTTGTTATATGACTTACCGAGGTGGTTAGTTTGGTTCCGAGGATGTTCCAGAATGAATTGGGACACATAGTCCAAGGTTGGAAGCCTAAGTTGAAAGCGTTGACCGGATGTTGACTTATGTGTAAACAACTCCGAAATAGAGTTTTGATGGCTCTGATAGCTCTGTATGGTGATTTTTTACTTAGGAGGATGATGTCCGGATATTGATTTGGAGGTCCGTAGATAATTTTGGCTTGAATTGGCAAAAGTTGGAAAAGTTAAGAAGTTTGACCGAAAGTTGACTTTGTGGTTACCAGGCTCGGATTTTGGTTCCAGAAGTTTGAATAGGTCCGTTGTGTCATTCATGACTTGTATGCAAAATTTAAGGTCAATCGGAGTTGGTAGAAGTTGGAAATCCATTAGTTTTATTAGGCTTGAATTAGGGTGCGATTCATGTTTTTGATGTTGTTTGATGTGATTTGAGGCTTAGACTAAGTTCATATGATGATTTGGGATGTGTTGGTATGTTTGGACGGGGTCCCGGGGGCCTCGAGTTGAAATTCGAATGAGTTGTTGACCTGATGAATTTCTGATCTGCTGTTGGTCTGGTGCGATCGCACATGCAAAGAATTGATCGCAAGTGCGCGACCGCATAAAGGAGCATGGGGTCGCAGGAGTGGTCTTATGGGTGTTGGGCAGTGTTCGCAGGTGTGAGGAAGTTTTTCGCATCTACGAGCCCGCAGATACGACGAGTCTTCACAGATGCAGAGTTTGGTAGTTGGGGCTGGACTCGCGGAAGTGGATTGGAATCCGCAGACGCGGATGAACAGAAGAGAAGCACAGAACGCAAAAGCAGGAGATGGACCACATGTGCAAAAGCACTAGTAGTGTATTAATTCAAAAGGGTTCCGAGATTTTATCATTTTTGGACTTTGCAAGCTCGGCTAGAGGCGATCTTTGAGAGGGGTTTTACTAGATTTCAAGAGGTAAGCAACTTTTGATCATTTTTATTCATTAATATTGAATACCCATTGAATTTCCCAGCTAGATTATGTGTTTTTAAGGTGGAATTTGGGGGATTGTGGACTAGGGATTTGGGGATTTGAGTGGCAATTTGTTGTCGGAATTGGGTGATTTTGGTATGGTTGGACTTATTATTGAATGGGTATTCAGATTTTCTAAATTTTGTTGGATTCCGAGACGCGAGCCTTGAGTTGACTTTTTGACTTTTGTTAAAGAACTTATCTTTATCATATGGAATTGATTCCTATAGCTTGTATTGATTGTATTAAGTCATTTATGGCTAGATTCGAGTCGTTCGGAGGCCGATTCGCGAGGCAAGGGCTTGTTGGAGTAGGTATTTGTGTTGTTTGAGGTAAGTAACACTTCTAAACTTGATACTGAGGGTATGAATACCCGAACTACATGTTATGTGGTTGGTGTTGAAGTGACACAAATGCTAGGTGACAGTCGTGTGGGCGTGCACCGTAGTAATTGTGACTCAGTTGATTCTATGGAACTGTGTAGTTATCTAATCTTGTTATTATTCATGTATTCTTCATGTGCTAGAGAAATTGAACTGTTATTCATCTTTGAAATCATGTTTAGGCTATATACTATTACTGTTGGGACCCACAAAAGTCGTTTCTGTTGTTGTGTTATTTGATTAAATTGCAGTTATGTACTCAGTCACATTCATTATTTGCATATATATCTTACTCTTTGTTATCATTTATTGTTACATCATGTATCATTGTTTTGGGCTGCTTGGCATGAGTTTTGTGAGACCGATAGACTGGAGAGATTGATTACTGATTGAGGCCGAGGGCCTTATTGTGAGTGTTATTTATGGGATCAGGCTGCACATTGTAGCAGGCTTTATTGATTGATGATGGGATCAGGATGCACGCCGCAGCATGCCATGTTGACTTATATTAGCGTTTGGGCAAGATCTGCCCCTCCGGAGTCTGACATACCAATAGTGAACGCAGGTACCATTGAGTGCTGAGTGCGAGTGCCGGGTGATTGTGAGTGCTAAATGATTGAGCGTGTTGAGTGAGGTTGAATACTCCGAGAGCAAGAGCATATAAGTTTTTCATTGTGTTGCATTACAGGTGACATGCATATTTGACATGTAGACATAAAGATGTAATATTCCTCAGGTTAGCTATACTTGGCATACTATACCATTATTGAGACTAAACTGTTGAACTTGAAAGCATGTCTACTTTTCTGCACTGTGTACAACTGATTATGAGATTCTCTTAGAATTATTACTGTCATTTTCTTGTCATATCCGTATTGTTATTATCTGGATTTGGAATGTACCTATCTGAGCTCGTCATTTCTTTCAGCCCAAGGTAAGTCCTGTTACTTATGAAGTACATTGGGTCGGTTGTACTCATGCTAGGCTTGGAGCATTTCCTCCTTGGAGATTTTTGAGGTAGCTGCTTTGGTGTCCGCAGACCCCGACTCTCCTTCTTTCACTCTATTTAGCATTGTTCTACCTTTACAGATAGTTGTATTAGAAGTTTTAACACTGTAGATATTTAGTAGCTCATGTACTCAGTGACACACAGATTTTGGGGATTTTGTATTGAGTTTCGGTATTTTCTTATCGGTTATTTATGAGAATATGTCATTGTTAAACTCATTTGATCATGTTTTCAATTCAAAATGCATAGTTATTTGTGGCTGTCGACTTGCCTAGTCCTGTGATAGGATCCATCACAACTTGTTGAGTCTTAGATCATGACACCCATCAATCAAGATTCAAATATTTGAGATCTATGAATATTTAGGAAGATTAAGCAAATTAGTAGTAAAAATTCTTTAAATCAAGTTTGAGATCTATAAATATTCAGATGTGAGTTAGAGAAGAGAAAGAAAGGAGAAACCATAGAGATGGGGTGGAGAGTATCTTGAGTGTGTTAGGAATGAAGAAGGAAGAAAATAAAGAAACCCTAGAAGTATGTCTTTAATAATGAGATAAAGCCTTAAAATTAATTTCAGGTTATGTACAACCTAGGTCAAACCGGATAAGAACTTCAAACTCAGGCCATTTTTGATTAGGATGTTGGGCCAATTGACAAAGGATGTAATTATGTACGACCCGGCCGGTAATTTTGTGTATTGTAGCCCTACTCCCCCTATTTATTTCTTCTTCTATGTTCATTTTTTGTTACATGAATTTTCGGGGTGGATGGATTGGTTTCGGGGATGTTTCGGAGTGAATTGGGACACTTAGTCCCAAGGTTGAAGGCTTAAGTTGAAAGAGTTGACCGAAGTTTGCCTTTTGTGTAGACTACTCAAGAATGATGTTTTGATGGTTCTAATAGCTTTGTATGGGATTTTGCACTTAGGCGTATGTCCTGATGTTGATTTGGAGGTCCGTAGGGTGATTTGATGCTTTTTGGCGAAAGTTGGAAAATTGAAGGTTTGGAAGGTTGAGAGGGTTGACCGAGAGTCGACATTGTTGATATAGGGTTAAAATTTTTGTTTCCGAAGTTGGAATAGGTCTGTTGTGTCATTTGGGACATGTATGCACAATTTGAGATCATTCAGAGTTGATTTGATATGGTTCGACATGAGTTTTAGAAGTTGCAAGTTCATTAGTTTCATTAGGCTTGAATTAGGGTGGGATTCATGGTTTTGACGTTGTTTAATTTTATTTGAGACTTCGAGTAAGTCCATACTGCGTTTTAGGACTTATTAGTATGTTTGGATGGGTTCATGGGGGTCTCGGGTGTGTTTCGGATGGTTAATGGATCATGTTTGGACTTAGGGAAATAACTGAAGGTTGTAGGTTCTGGTGCAATTGCATGTGCCAGGATGTGGCCGCAGGTACGAGGCCATAGAAGCGGCCTGGTGATCATAGATGTGTGGTTGGCTGGAGCTGGGGAGGATTGCAGGTGCGAAGGATCTTCCGCATAGGTGCGTATAGAAGCTAGGATGGTCGGTGGCCTGGGAGTCTGCAGATGCGAACGTTTGATCGCAGAAGCGGTCTAGAAAGTGTGGAGGAGGGACCGCATGTGCGCATAGTTGGGAGTTTGATGAGTTCCGCATCTGCTATGGGATTTCCACAGATGTTGTGTTGCAGGTGCGACCTATTGGACCACAGATGCGGATTTGCTGGACAAGATTATATATCGAGGGTTTGGTGTTTTCTTCTCATTTTTGGGATTTTAGAGCTCGATCTAAGGCAATATTTGGGAGACTTTTTGCTACAATTGAATAGGTAAGTGAACTTTAATTACTTTTGATGATAAATATCTATTACCCATTGATTATTACACCTAGTTTATTTGAATTTGAAGTGCAATTCGGGGATTTTAAGCTATGGTATTGGAGAGTGAGATTTTTTGATTTGAGAGTTGATTTGTGGATGGAATCCGTTGAAATTAGTATGATTGGACTCGTAATTGAATGGGTGTTGGGAATTTTTGAATTTTGTTGGATTTCAGGGTGCGGGCCTGTGGTTGACTTTGCATATTTGATTCAAGACTTTAGCTTTATTGTTTGGATTGTTTCCTATCACTATTATAGATGGTACTAAGTTATTTTGGCTAGATGTGAGTGGTCCAGAGATTGGTACACGCAGGAAGGGCTTGTTAGAGGAGTGATTTGGATTGCTTGAAGTAAGTATCTTATTAAACTTGGTTGAGGCACTAGTTGCCTGAGTTATTTGTGATATCTATGTGCTATGAGTGCGCATATGTATGCGGTTTGAGCCCATGTGCATGCAGCGGGGTATCTAACTATGTTCGGGGTAGTGCTTAGGCTATGATATGCTTTGTATTGACTGTTAGGCTTTAGTCTATGATGTTTCTCATATTTGTAACCTTGTTGTGAACTATTTGATCCATGTTTGAGGTTACATAGAGGATAATTCCCGGAATGAACTTGATAATTACTATTTTTATGATGAAATTGCTGATGAGCTATGATAACATACTTTAACATGTTATTATCCCAGACCAGGAGCATGAAATCTGATATTTATTCATCATATACATGTATTATTGCATATGTTCTTCTATGTCGTATGATTTGGACTGGATACATATGACAACACCGGGCGAATTGTGTTGTTATGCCTGTTATGTGACGACCCGATAGGATGTTTTGGGTAGTATCCCCTATTTCGGTGTTCCGAGACCTCTCATAGCTTCATTTTATGTTTATTGGTTTACGTGCATGGTCCGTGTCTCTTTTCGAAAAGCTTTTATATGAAATTTTGATAAAAATGGAATTTTTGACTAAAAATGAGGCTAGAGTTGATCACGGTTAATATTCTTGGTAAACAACCTCAGATCAGTATTTTGGCAATTCCGGTAGGTTCGTATGCCTGGAATTGAATACGGAGGTCCCTAGGATGATTTGACTTGTTTTGGCAATAGTTAACAATTTGAATGTTTGACAATTTTCTAGGTTTGACCGTAGGTTGACTTTATGGTTATCAGGTTTGGATTTTGGTTTTGGACTCGGAATAGGTCTGTATTTCTATTTGAAACTTGTATGCAAAATTTGGTGAAATTCAATGTTGGTTTGATAAGATTCAGACGCTTTGTTGTGATTCTAGATGTTCTTGAGTTCCCTTTGAAATTTCATTCGTTTTGATATTCAATTTGTAGTTTTAAAGGCTATTTTGATTCTTTGATCACGCAAGTAAGTTCGTATGATGTTATTACACTTGTGTGTATGTTTGGTTTGGAGCCCGAAGGGCTTGGGTGTGTTTCAGACGTGCTTCAAATGAGTTTGGATAGTTTAAGGACTGTTGGTGTGTTTCTGTTCTGGTGCTGGGTTGCAGGTCTCGCAATTGCGAAGACCCGCTCGCAAATGTGAATTATGCTTTTGTAAAGCTGAGCTCGCAATTGCGTTAGGAACTGGGCAGGGTAGTCTTCGCAGAAGCGAAGAAATATTCGCAATTGCGGACATCTTAGAACTCATATATGCGATGGGTTGGTCGCATTTGCGACTGAGCCCTGGGCTTAGACAGGTTCGCAAATACGAACCTTTGATCGTATTTGCGGTTGAAGGGAGATCAAAGTTGAGATATATTTGTCGTAATTGTGACCAAAGAAGGATGGGGGGGACATAGTTCACAATTGTGACCTGTTTCTCGCATTTGCGATGCTTGCAATTACGAACAAGAGTTCGCAATTGCGACATTTGCAGCTGGGTAAATGAGGAAGAATTCGGGACTTAGCTCATTTTACACCATTTCTGAATCCTAAAAATCCTAGGGACGATTTTTCAAGAGATGTTTCTTCCCAAAATCATTGGTAAGCAACTGTAATCCATTCTCTTTCAATTACCCATTACTTTTTATATGTTTTCAACATCAAATGTAGAAATTCCATGGTAGAAATTAGGAATTTGAGTAGAATTTGGGGATTTTGTACAATTGAGATTTAGACCTCAAATTAAGGTCAGACTTCAAAACAAATCACATAACCAAGCTCAGGGGTAAATGGGTAATCAGATTTTGGTCCGAATCTCGGGTTTTGACCAAGCGGCCCCGTGGTTGACTTTTATTGACATTTTCAGAAATGATCAAAATCGAACCTTTTTTTATTAATGGGTAGTTTCTAAATATTATTTTGAATCGTTTATCAATAATTTGCTAGATTTGGTTGGTTTGGAGGCGTGTTCAAAAGGCAAGGCCGTGGTTGATTGATTGCTTTGTTCATAGAGTGAGGTAAGTATCGTGGTTAACTTTGACTTGAGGGATTAGGGCTTGTTAGTATATTTGCTATGTGACTTATGTGTGGGGACGATGTATATGTAAGGTGACAAGTATATATACATTGTTATTGGGTTAATGCATCCGGGTGGAAATTGTTTTATTGCGTTATGTTGTTTCTATGACTTTGTTTTCCATGTTTTAGTTAAATTATTACTTTTTAAATTATTTTCCCTCATATTTGTTGTTTATTCTAAATATGTTGGGAATAGAAAGTTGAGTTTATTATCATGACACCATAATTGAAGTGAAATTTGCTCCCTGCCTTGCGTTGTAAATTCAGATTTGCAATCTTGCTTGGTGAGGAAGAGTGAAAAGCACGAAGGGTGTTATCGTACCTTATTTGCATACAATATCATTTATTTGAGATATTGCGAGGATCAAAGTATGAAGGGTGATGCCGTGCAGTTGATTGCTTATTATCATTTATCATATCATGTGAGGTTGAGAGTACAAGCACGAAGGGTGATGCCGTACTATTTTATTTATGAATTACATAGTGAGGACGAGAATAAAAGCACGAAGGGTGATGCCGTGCCATTATTGATTTCCTTGTTTTACTTGGATACTGGGTTGATGATTTACTTGGTTGGATTATTATTGTTTCTTTTCGGAAAAAGGTTAACTGGTGATATTGTACATGCCGTTCTTTTGTACTTCCCTTTCTACATATCCCCTCCTAGTTAATATTTTAATTGTCCTACTTGTTATTTTGTTGCTTTACACACACACACACACACACACACACACATATATATATATATATATATATATATATATATATATATATATATACATACACACTCAAACAGGATTTATGTAGGTGTCTTGTCATAGTCTCATCACTACATCGTCGGGGTTAGGCTCGACACTTACAGAGTACATTGGGGATTATACTCATGTTACACTTCTATACTTCTTGTGAAGATACTGATGTTGGTCCCAGCAGCATTTAGTGGTATCCTTGCTCGAATTCAGCTGCAGTGGAGACTTGAGGTATAGATGCACGACATCCAGAGCCCTAAAGTCCCCGTCTTTATCTAGTTTACTATTTATTTAGTTTCAAATAGTTGTATTTTGTTCATATCTTTAGCACTCTAGATACTCATGTGTTCGTGACTCCAGATTTTGGGATATGTTTAGATCATGTCTTTTTGGCATTTTATCAATCTACTTCAGACTTTTACAGTTTGTTATTATAAATGTTTGGATTTGAATTGTTAAAACTGGTTAAGTACTTTAGTTAACATTCGCTTGTCTATCAAGTGAAATTTTAGGCGCCGTCTTGGTTTTGAGGGTGGAATTTCGGGTCATGACAAGTTGGTATCAGAAAACTAGGTTTCTTAGATCTCACGATTTAGTAGAGTCTGGAGGATGGGTACGAAGATGTATGTACTTATCTTCTAGAGGCTTTAGAGTTTTAGGAGAATTTCACTTCTTTCTTTCTCTATCGTGCAATATTATTATATCACTGATGTTTGAATCATTCCATTCTTGTTCTTTCACAGATGGTGAGGACACACACAACATTCATGGCGGGTCAAGAGCCAGAGCCCCAGGTTGCTGCCACTACCAGGAGTAGAGACAGAGGCCCGGGTTGAGCTAGAGAAAAAGGTAGAGGCAGAGCTCATCCTAGAGTACGTGAAGAAGTACTTATTCCGGAGCCTCTGATCGAGCAGGAGGAGGTGGTTCCTGTTCAGACCATGCTAGTTGGACCAGCTCAGGTCCATGGGGGGTTTATTGCTACTGCATACTTTAGGATGCTCTAGTCCGCTTGGTGGGCCATATGGAGGCTGGGGGAGGAGCACAGACTCCTGTGACTCACACAACATAGTAGATGACTCACGGATATTAGATTCCGGCAGTTCCGCTAGTCAGAGTGGCTCAACCTATTTATGCTACATAGACCTAGGAGAGGCCTGCGATGTCTTCTGAGGGATTGATAAGATTACACAAGTTCACAAAGTTATTTCCTATTCACTTTGGTGGCACACCTTCTGAGGACCCATATGATTTCATAGACCGTTGCCACGAGGTGTTGCGCAACATGGGTATTGTGGAGTCCAATGGAGTCGACTTTGCTATATTTCAGATGACCGATTCTGCGAAGAGGTGGTGGAAGGATTATGTGCTGCGCAGACCAGTAGATTCACCGCCATTCACTTGGGATCAATTTTTGTAGCTATTTCTAGAGATGTTCATTCCTTTTACTCTGAGAGAGGAATACCGTAGGCAGTTTGATTGCCTTCAGTAGGGTAGCATGACTATTACCAGTATGAGACCATATTTGTAGATTTAGCTTGCCATGCAGTTGTCTTACTTCCTACTGAGAGTGAGAGAGTGAGGAGGTTCATTGATGGTCTTGCTTTTGGTATCAAGCTACAGATGGCCAAGGAGAAATATTTCTTTCCAACGGGCATTAGAGATTTCTAGACGGATCGAGATGATTTATGGTTATGGTAGGGAGGTGGTATCTGAGAAGAAGCCTCGTCATTTTGGTCGTTTCAGTGCTTCCTCGTCTGGATGCAAGGGTTCACTTGGTAGAATCTATACTCCTAGACCTATTCAATTAGCACTTCAGGCATCCCACGGTGCTTCAGGTAGTCATGGTTCTTATGGGTCTCGGCTTGAGTAGCTAGCCTATAGTGCACCTTCTGATCCTATCAGCGCACTTTCGATCCAGAGTTATTAGGGTGGTTATTCTTGGTGATAGGGTCAGTTCCAGGGTCAACAGCCATAGCAGCCGAGGAATTGTTATACTTGTGGAGATCTGAGGTACGTCGTAAGGTTTTTCCCTAGGTCACAGGGCAGCCTACCACAACAAGGTTCTTGTGCAATAGTTCTAGCATCGATTGCTCCACCGCCCACTTAGACAGGTAGAGGCGGGGGTCAGGATGCTAGAGGTGAAGGTTAGGCCATTGGAGGTAGAGGTCAGGCCATTAGAGATGGAGGCCAGCCAGCTAGAGTCTATTCGAGAGGCGGAGGCCAAAGTGGTGGGGCCAGCCCCTTTTTATGCATTCCTAGCTAGACCTGAGGCAGAGTCATTTGATGTTGTCATCACAGGTATTGTCCCGGTTTTCCATAGAGATGCCTTAATTTTATTTTATCCGGGCTCTACTTATTCGTATGAGTCATCCTACTTTGCTTTATATATGGTTATGCCTTATGATTCTTTGAGTGCTCCTGTCTATGTGTCCATGCCTATGGGAGATTCTATTATTACAGATTGTGTTTATCGCTCGTATGTGGTTTCTATAGGGATCTTTGAGACTAGGGTAGACCTTCTACTTCTTGATATGGTGGACTTTCATATTATCTTGGGTATGCATTAGTTGTCACCTTATCACGCTATCTTGGATTGTCATATCAAGACGACGAACTTAGCCACGCCGGGGTTGCCCCGATTAGAGTGGAGAGGGACTCATGGCTATTCCACTAGCAAGGTTATTTCTTATTTGAAGGCTCGGCATATGGTTGAGAAGCGATGTCTAGCATATTTGGCCTATATCCGTGATCCTAGTGCGGAGGTTCCATCCATGGATTCAGTACCAGTTGTGCACGAGTTTCTAGATGTATTTCCTACAGAATTGCTGGGGATGCCACTCGACACAGATGTTGACTTTTGTTTTGACTTTGCTCCAGGAACTCAACCTATTTCTTTTCCACTATACCGTATGGTCCAACTGAGTTGAAGGAATTGAAGGAGCAGTTGCAGGATTTGCTTGATAAGGGATTTATTAGACCTAGTGTCTCGCCCTGGGGTACACCAGTGTTGTTCATGAAGAAGAATGATGGTTCGATGAGGATGTGTATGGATTATCGGCAGTTGAACAAAGTCACTATCAATAACATGTATCCTATGCCGAGGATTGATGACTTGTTTGATTAGCTTCAGGGTGACAACGTATTTTCAAAGATCGATATAAGATCTGGCTACCATCAATTGAAGATTAGGGCATCGGATGACCCTAAGACATCTTTTCGGACTTGGTATGGTCAATATGAGTTCCTAGTGATGTCATTTGGCTTGACAAATACCCCAGTAGCATTTATGGATTTCATGAACTAGGTGTTCAAGTCCTATTTGGATTCTTTTGTGATCGTCTTCATTGATGACATTTTGATCTACTCTCGTAGTCGAGAGGAGCATGAGCAACATCTTCGGATCGTACTTTAGACCTTGAGGGATAGTCAATTATATGCCAAGTTTTCAAAGTGTGAGTTTTGGTTGGACTCAATTGCCTTTTTGGGCCATGTTGTATCTTTCGAGGTCATTAAGGTGCATCCTAACAAGATTGAGCCAGTTTAGATCTGGCCTAGACCTACTTCAACTATAGAGATTCGGAACTTCTTGGGTTTGGCAGCTTATTATGGTTGGTTCGTGGAGAGTTTTCATCTATCTTAGCCCTATTGACTAGATTGACACAGAAGGGTGTCCTATTCAGGTGGTATGATGTGTGTGACGAGAGCTTTCAGAAGCTCAAGACTACTTTGACCACAACTCTAGTTCTAATTTTTTCAGCATCGGGTTCATTTGTAGTTTATCATAATGCTTCGTGGATTGGCATCAGATGTGTCTTGATGCAATAGGGTAGGGTGATTGCTTATGCTTTGCGTCACCTGAAGCCCCATGAGAAGAACAACCTTGTTCATGAGTTAGAATTGGCATCTGTTATTCACGCATTGAAGATTTGGAGGCATTATCTCTATGACATGTCGTGTGAGGTATTCATAGATCATAAGAGTATGCATCACTTGTTTAAGCAAAAGGAAATAAACTTGAGGCAGCGGAGGTGATTAGAGCAGTTAAAAGACTATGATTTCGGGGGTCGAGGGAATCAGTTCTTATTACTTGCAGAGTTTGCCTACAATAACAACTACCAATCGAGTATTCAGATGGCTCCTTATGATACGTTATCTGGGAGGTGGTATCGTTCTCCAATTGGTTGGTTTGAGCATAGATAGGATAGTTTGTTGGGCACTGATTTGGTTCGTGATTCCTTGGAGAAAGTCAAGTTGATTCAGGATCAGCTTCATACATCACAGTCTAGACAGAAGAGTCATGCTGATCAGAAGGTTCTTGATGTTCCATACATTGTGGGTGAGAATGTTTCGCTCAGAGTTTCACCTTTGAAGGGTGTGATGAGGTTCGGGAAGAAGGGCAAGTTAAGACGTCGATATATTGGCCCATTTGAGGTGCTTGAGAGAGTTCGTCAGGTGGCCTATAGACAAGCATTGCCACCTAGAGTATCGGGTGTCCACCCAATGTTTCTTGTTTCTATGCTCCAGATGTATTATGGTGATCCGTCACATGTCTTGGCCTTTAGAATGGTTCAGCTTGATGAGAATTTAGCCCATGAGAAAGAGCCGGTGGCTATTCTAGCCCAGCAGGTTTGGAGGTTGAGATCTAGGAGTTTAACCTTAGTGAAATTGCAATTGAGAGGTCAGTCGATCGAGGCAGCTGCGTGGGAGTCTGAGTCCGATATATAGCGTGGATACCCACACCTTTTCACTAGTCCTAGTAGTTTTCTATGTCTGTTCGAGGACGAATGATTCTTTTAGAGGTGGAGAATGTGACAACCCAATAGGTCGTTTTGAGTACTAGCCCTTATTCCCATGTTTCGACACCTCCCGTAATTTTATTTAATATTTTTTTGGTTTGCGTGCATAGTTCGTCTCGCTTTTCGAAAAGCTTTTATATAAAATTTTGATAAAAGTAAAATTTTTGATTAAAATGAGGCTAGAGTTGACCACGGCCAACATTCTTGGTAAACGACCACATATCAGTGTTTTGACGATTGTAATTGAATTCAAAATTCACTAGGATGATTTTACTGGTCTTGCCAAAAGTTCACAATTTGAATGTTTGAAATTTTTTTAGGTTTGACCGTAGGTTGACTTTATGGTTATCGGGTTCGAACTTTTATTTTGGGACTTGGAATAGGTCTGTAGTGCTATTTGAAATTTGTTTGCAAAATTTGGTGAAATTCGGAATTGGTTTGATAAGATTTGGACGCTTAGTTGTGATACTAGATGTTCTTGAGTTCCCTTTGAAATTTCATTTGTTTTGATGTTTAATTTGTAGTTTTAGAGGCTATTTGGGTATTTTGATCGTGTGAGCGAGTTCATATGATGTTATTATACTTGTGTACATGTTTGGTTTGAAGCCGAGGGGCTTGGGTGAGTTTCAGATGCGTTTCGGATGAGTTTGGATAGTATAAGGACTGCTGGCATGTTTCAACTCTGGTGATGGGTTGCATGTCTCATAATTGCAAATAACGGTTCCCAAATGCGAACTCCTCTTTTGTGAAGTTGATTTCGCAATTGCGATGGGGAACTGTGTAGGGTAGTTTTGCATTTGCGAAGAAATGTTCGCAATTGCGGACATCTCAGAACTCGCATTTGCGATGGCTTGGTCGCATTTACGACTGAGACTTAGGCTTAGACAGGTTCGCAAAAGCGAACCTTTGATTGCATTTGTGGTGGAAGGGAGATCGCAGATGCGATATATTTGTCGCAATTGGGACCAAAGCAGGCTGGGGTCACAGTTCGCTATTGCGACTTGTTTCTCGCATTTGCGATGCTCACAATTGCAAAAAAGAGTTCGATTGCGACATTCGCAACTGGGTAAAAGAGGGGAAAATATGAACGTGGCTCATTTTACTCCATTTCTCAACCCTAAACACTCTAGAGATGATTTTTAAGACATTTTTCTTCCTAAATCATTGTTAAGCAACTCTAATCAAATTTCTTTCAATTACCCATTACTTTTCATATGTTTTCAATATCAAATTTAGGATTTCCATTGTAGAAATTAGGGATTAAGGTAGAATTTGAGAATTTTGCAAAATTGAGATTTAGACCTCAAATTGAGGTCAAATTTTGAAATAAATCATACAACCGGGCTCGGGGGTGAATAGGTAATCGAGTTTTGGTCAAAATCTCAGGTTTTGACCAAACGAGCCCGAGGTTGACTTTATAAAAATTGATGAAAATCAAACCTTTTTCATTAATTTTCTAAAGCTTATTTTGAATCGTTTAATCAATAATTTGCTAGATTTGGTTGGTTCAAGGCTGGTTCAAAAGGCAATTTTGTGGTTGATTGATTGCTTTGTTCGCGGAGTGAGGTAAGTGTTGTGGTTAACTTTCACTTGAGGGATTATGACTTGTTGGTCTATTTTCTACGTGAATTATGTGTGTGGACGACGTATATATAAGGTGATGAGTATACATACGTTGTTATTGGGTTAAAGCAGGCGGGTGGAAATTGTTTTATTGTATTATGTTGTTTTTATGCATTAGTTAGATTATTACTTCTTTAATTATTCGCCCTCATATTTGTTGTTTTATCTGAGGATGATGGGAATTTAAAAGTTGTGTTTGTTATCATGACACTAACATTGAAGTAAAATTTGCTCCCCGCCTTACATTGTAAAATCAAATTTGTAGTGTTGCTTGGTGAGGAAGCGTGAAAAGCACGAAGGGTGTTGTCGTGCCTTATTTGCATACAATATCATCTATTTGAGAGATTGTGAGGATTAAACCACGAAGGGTGTTGTCGTGCCTTATTTGCATATAATATCATCTATTTGAGAGATTGTGAGGATTAAAGCATGAAGAGTGATGCCGTGAATTTTATTGCTTATTATCATTTATTATATCATGTGAGGTTGAGAGTAAAAGAATGATGGGTGATATTGTGCCATTTTATTTATAATATTACATGGTGAGGATGAGAGTAAATGTACGAAGGGTGATGTCTTGCCATTATTCATTTCTTTGTTTTACTTGGATACTGGATTGATGATTTAGCGGGTTGAATAATTATTATTTCTTTTCGGTAAAAGGTTATATAGTGATTTTGTACTTGCTGTTCTTTTTGTACATCCCTTTCTACATGTCCCCTCCTAGTTAATAATTTAATTGTCCTACTTGTTATTTTGTTGCTTTATATATTTACCTGCACTAGATTTACGTAGGTGTCTTGCCATAGCCTCTTCACTACCTTGTCGAGGTTAGGATCGGCACTCATCACTACCTCGTTGGGGTTAGGCTCGATGCTTACAGAGTATATTAGGTCGATTGTACTTATGCTACACTTTTTCACTTCTTGTGCAGATACTAGTGTTGGTCTCCTAAGCATTTAGTGGTGTCCTTGCTCAGAATTAACTGCAGTGTAGACTTGAAGTATAGTTGCACGGTGTCTGCAGCCCTGAAGTCCCCTTCTTTATCTAGTTTACTATTTATTTAGTTTGAAATAGTTGTATTTTATTCAGGCATTATCTGTAGCACCCTAGATGCTTATGTATTCGTGACTCCAGATATTGGGATATGTTTAGATCACGTGTTTTGGGCATTTTTTCAATCTACTTCAGACTTTTATAGTTCTTTATTATAAATGTTTGTTTGAATTGTTAAAACTGGTTAAGTAATTTAGCTAACGTTGTCTTTCCTAGAAAGTGAAATATTAGGCACCATCACGGTCCCGAGAGTGGGATTCCGGGCCATGACATATGACCACGCTAGGCGGATTGTGTTGTTATGCATGCAACAACGCCTGGTGGATTATGATATTTAGCTTGTGACTACGCCGAGCTGATAGGACGTTGAATTGGTCGTGATGCATGTAGATATGGATCCATCCCCCTAGGGTCACCCTCCCATGTGCCTTCTTGATGATGTACACGTGAATTTGAGGAACTGATCAGTGATTTGGTACGGATATGGAAATATTAAGGAAATTCTTGCTAGTATTGCTTTGGATTTTGCATTACATCTTTACTTGCAATTTCCGTGGTTAACTACCCGATTTATTCGCATATCATCTTTATATTTTGTATCATTGACTGAGCAGAGAACTTCAGTAATTGTGCACACCCAGATGCGTCTTTCTGTGCTTTATGACTTGATCATATTATTGTTATGTACTTGTTATATTGAAGAAACTGTACGGATTATCGCCGAGGTTAGCTATGATACTTGCTGAGTACATTGGGTTGGTTCTATTCATGCTACACTCTGCACTTAATTGTGCATATCCAGGTGTCAGACCCAGTAATCAGTAGCTGAGGCTTGAAGCAGAGCTGATCATTGAGAGACGAGGTAGAACTGCATTCTCGACCACAGTCTTGGCGTCTCTATTCTTATGTTCTGTTGTATTTATTTCAGACAGTATTGTATTTGGTTATTTCAGACTTGTATTTCCATATAAGAGCTCATGACTTTGTATTTACCAGTTCTAGGGGATTTATCATGTATTGGCATTGTTATGTTATATTGAGGTTTCAGACTTATGTTATTGATGTAAATTCTGCTATTTTGCTTATTAATTATTATGTTTAGCTTGCCTATCAAGTATGTTAGGCGCCATCACGACTGGTTGAGTTTGGGGCCGTAACAAGTTATACCTATATTGAACATATACTAAGTTACAGAAGTTTTAAGTATTCTATCAGGTTAATTGTGAACTAATTATAGCTAGGTAATTTCTTTAATTACAAACATGGCAGGGTAACCGATATATATGGTAAGTGACTTGTTACAACAAGTAAAATCACAACAATGATACAAAAATTAGGGAAAATACGTAAAATCATGTCAAAGTAAGTTTGCTTTAGGCCGTTACTGCCTTTAACTAAGTGAGGGCAGTGGCAGAGCTATATCTTTTCACGACTCCAAATTTCCCTCTATAGGATGTTGTGATGGCACCTAGTCTCTACGACTAGGTAAGCTTAACAATAATGAAAACTGAACACTAGATGAAAACCTTCCGTAAACCAAGTCTTACATTGCACACCCGAAAACCGGTGGAACCGAGTCATAAGCTCTACAAATTATAACAAGAGTAATTACTACAACATTGTCTGAAAGTAAATACAAAAGTAAATGAGGATAAAGGAAGGTGACTCTAAGGCCTGTGGACGCCGAGCAGGCATACCTTGAAGTCTCCGATAAAACAACTAGCAGGAATCTTTATCTACCGGCATGAGCAGACGTACCTGGATCTGCACAAAACGATGATCTAATACCGGAAAATCAACATTAGAAATGGAATGAAAGAAGAAACTAAAGTGATATAAAGATCATGTACGAACTACAACTACTAGGATGATAACGAATGGAGCAACAAGAAATATTCCTTACACGACACTTTGCAACATGAAATAGCAACAAGAAACACAACGAGGTACCGCTTCGTGTATAATGAAATTAAACCAAGGTACCACCTCGTATAATCAAGAATAAAAACCGAGGTACCACCTCGTATTCACATTTCTCAATTTCAATCACAATCCTTCCTTATGCCGTCGCGTAAGCCATACATTTGAAACTAGGTTTTGAAAAGAGTTTTCCCGAAATAGCTACACACACTTTAGCCCACCTTATGATGCCGTATGGCTTCACTTAGTTCCCCTACAAGCAATCACACACATAATTACCACCTTATACCGCCGCATGCACATCAACCCAAACCTTATACCGCTGCATGTGCATCAATATCACATCACAATAACAACTCGCACCACAAGTGCCCACATATCACAACTTGCCAATAACAACAATATCAATATTTCCACAACAATAGCCCATGGCTCCAACACAACGTATACGAGAATATCAACAATAATAATGGATGCAAAATGCTCAATAGGATAGATATTTCAACAATAACAAACATCGCCTCAACGTATTAACAGCTTCCACAACCTCAACATCAAATACCTCAACAATAAAAAAAACAACGTGTAACCATGATATTAGTTAAGACTAACTCACAATAAAGGAAATAATCTTCAACAAAGAGTATCAAATAATAGAGGTCAACAAATAAAGGGGCAACATGAACAATTAATTCAACAATAATAATTAACAATGAAGAGATAACATGTGACAATAAAGGGGACAACAAGTTCAACTAAAGGATGGGAGAAACTTAGCAAGTAGGATGTAGAACAATTACTAAACAAGTCAACTAAGGCATTTAAGGATAGTCCAACACAATTAAGGATGATTTAACTATGAGAATTTAGAACATAATATGGCATTTCAATTAAACCATGGAAATAGTCTAAGTAGCATAAACCGGTTAAATACTATGTACAACCCGTGTACCCACTCGTCACCTTGCGTATACGGATTTCACTTAGCATAATTGAATCAAACAATACCAATCCTAAGGGGTAGTTTTCCCACACGAAGTTAGGCAAGATACTTATCTGAATTGGGCCAATTCAATACTCGGAAATAGATGTCCTCTTTCAATCCGCCTCCACATGGCTCAAATCTAACCAAAATCGACTCAATAACATCAAACAATTCTATGGAATTCAATTGAAATAAATAAAGTTAAGATTTTTACACTTTTCCCAAAACGTCAACAAAAGGCAGCGAGGGCTCGGCCAGTCAAAACCCGGGTCCAATGGTAGATTCTGTCTACCCATGGCCCCACGAGTTCATATATGTGATTAGTTTCAAAATCCGAGACCAAATCGACTCTCAAAACTCAATTTCATATTTTTCAAAAACTTGATAAAGTTTGATAAATTCCTACTTTGATTCACATGATTTTGATGTTAAAATCTAAGATAGGTGGATGGAATATGATTAGAATTATATTAGAATCACTTACCCAAGGATTGTTGGTGAAACTCCCCTCTCCAAATCACCTCCTACCGAATCTAGGGTTCAAAAATGAGAGAATGAACTCAAAAATCCCGTCCTTCATCTATTTGATCATTCCCAGATGTCGCATAGAATCTCTTGCAAATGAAAAGACCCTCCCATCTCTGCTATCATCACAATTGCGATGAAAAGTACACAATTGCGAACCCATCAGGCTTGGCTAAACTTCGCAAATGCGAACTCAGACCTTGCAATTGCGAGATCTGAGGCCTCGGGGATCCAAGCCAAACATCCACACCAGTCTAGAAACATCATAAAAACACACTCACATCATCAAAACACAAAAATAACACCTAAAACTACGAATTGAACTCTAAAATGCATGATTTTCAAAGAGATTTTCAAGAACTTCTAAAATTACAACTACGCGTTTGATTCCTGTCAATTCAACTCCGAATGACGTTAAATTTTGCAAACAAGTTCTAAATGCCATAACGGACCTATTCCATGTCCCAAAATCAAATTATGAGCTCAATAGCTAAAAGTCAACCTATGGTCAAGCTTTTCAACTTAAAATTGCTAAATTTCGGCTAATCAACACAAATCAACCTACGGACATCCAAAATCAATTTCGGGCATATACCCAAGTCCGAAATTACGGTACGAAGCTATCGGAGTTATAAAAACTCAGTTCCGGGGTCGTTTTCACAAAAGTCAAAGTTTGGTCAACATTTTTAAATTTAAACTTCTAAGCCTAGAATCAAATGTCCAAATCAACCTGAAAACCTCCCGGAATGAAACTAATCAAACCCGCAAGTGATAAAGACATAAAAAAACAAGTGTGAAGCAACAAAAGGGGTAACATGGCACAATTACACAAAATAACCGATCGGGTCGTTCCATTCTCCACCTCTTAAAATAAACATTCACCCTCGAACGTGCATAAGGACATTCCTGAAGTGGTGAATATATATGGATAATGACTCTGCATGTCATGCTCGGTCTCCAAGGTCACCTCCTAGACTAAATGACCCATCCATTGAACCTTCACTGAAGCAATATAGTTTGACCTCAACTTCCGGACCTGCCAGTCCAAGATGGCCACAAGCTCCTCAACATAAGAAAAATCCTTGTCCAACTTGATTGAACTGAAGTCTAACACATGAGATGGATCACCTTGATACTTCCGGAGCATAGAAACATGTAATTCTAGATGAACTGCAGCTAGACTAAGTGGCAGTGCAAGCTTGTAAGCCACCTCTTCATTCATCTCAAGAATATAAAAAGGTCTGATATACCTAGGGCTCAACATTCCCTTCTTCTCGAACCTCATAACACCCTTCATGGGAGAAACCCGGAGAAAGACCCTCTCCCCAACCATGAATGCAACATCACGAACCCTCCGATCCGCAAAACTCTTCTATCTAGATTAGGCTGTGCGAAGCTGATCTTGAATCAATCTAACCTTCTCTAAAGAATCCTAAACCAAGTCTATACCCAATAGCCTAGCCTTACCCGGCTTAAACCAACCCACCAGAGACTGACACCGCCTCCCATACAAAGCCTCATACGGTGCCATCTGAATGCTTAACTGGTAGCTATTGTTGTAGGCAAACTTTGCAAGAAGCAAAAATTGATCCCAAGAACCCCCCAAATGCCATCATACACACACGAAGCATATCCTCTAGTATTTGAATAGTGCACTCGGACTGTCCGTTCATCTGAGGGTAAAATGATGTACTCAAATCAACCTACAAGCCTAACTCATGTTGTACGGCCCTCCAGGACCGCGATATAAACTGCAGACCCCGGTCAGCGATGATGGATACTGGCATGCCACGAAGTCTGACGATCTCGTGAATATAAACTCAGCCAGCTACTCTGAAGAATAAGTAGTCACCACTAGAATGAAATGAGCCGACTTGGTCAACCTATCCACAATCACCCATACTGCATTGAACTTCCTCTGAGTCCACGGGAGCCTAAAAACAAAATCCATAGTAACCTGCTCACATTTCCACTCTGGAATCTCTAGCCTCTAAAGCAATCCATTTGGCCACTGATGCTCATACTTCACCTGCTGATAGTTTAGGCACTGAGCTACACACTCCACTATGTCCCTTTTCATCCTCCTCCAACAATAGTGTTTCCTCAAGTCCTGATACATCTTAGCTCCAACCGGATGAATGGAGTACCACGAACTGTGATCCTCTTGAAGAATTAACTCATGCAACCCATCAACATTGGGCACACACAGCCTGCCCTACATCTGTAAGACACTGTCATCCCTGATAGTGACCTTCTTGGCATCGCCATGCTAAATCGTGTCCTTGAGGACAAGAAAATAAGGGTCATCATACTAACGCTCTCTAATACGATCATATAGGGAAGACCGAGAAACCACACAAGCCAGAACTCGACTCAGCTCCAAAACATCCAATATAACAAAATGGTTGGCTAAGGCCTGAACCTCCAATGCTAATGGCCTCTCGACTACCGGTATATATGCTAAAATGTCCAAACTCTCCGCCTTTAGACTCAAGGCATCGGCCACCATATTAGCATTCACAGGATGATATAGAATGGTGATATCATAGTCCTTAAGTAACTCTAACCACCTCTGTTACCGCAAGTTAAGATAATTCTATTTGAATAGATGTTGTAGATTCTGGTGTTTGTTAAAGACCTCAGAAGGAACACCATACAAATAATGCCGCCAGATCTTCAATGCATGAACAATGGCTGCCAACTCCAAATCGTGGACTGGATAATTTTTCTCATGAGTCTTCAACTGTCGAGACGTGTAGGCAATCACCCTACTGTCTTGCATCAACACCACGCCAAGGCCAACACATGACGCATCACAATACACAATATAAGATCACGAGCCCGTAGGCAATACCAACACTGGGGCTATGGTCAAAGCAGTCTTAAGCTTTTGAAAGCTCGCCTCACACTCATCGGTCCATCTGAAAGGGGCACCATTCTGGGTCAATCTGGTCATAGGTGCAGCTATAGACGAGAAGCCCTCTATGAAACGATGATAATACCCGGCCAAACCAAGGAAAATCTGGATCTCAGTAGCTGAAGACGGTATGGACCAACTCTATACCGCCTCAATCTTTTTCGAAACTACCTTGATCCCCTTACTCGACACCACATGACCCAAAAATGCCACCGAATCAAGCCAGAATTCACACTTTGAGAACTTTGCATATAACTTCTTCTCTCTCAAGGTTTGGAGCATAATCCTCAAGTGCTGCTCATGATCTTCCCGACTGTAGGAGTATACCAAGATATCGTCAATAAACACAATGACGAATGAATCAAGATAAGGCTGGAATACATTGTTCATCAGGTGCATAAATGCTACTGGGGAATTGTCCAGCCCAATTGACATCACAAGGAACTCGTAATTACCATACCGAGTCCTAAAGGTAGTTTTCGAAATATCTGAATCCCGAATCTTCAACTGATGATAACCTGACCACAAATCAATCTTGGAGAATGCTCTAGCACCTTGTAGGTGATCAAATAGGTCGTCAATGTGTGGCAATGGATATATGTTATTCACTGAACCCTTTTTCAACTGACGATAATCAATACACATGAGCATAGATCCATCCTTCTTCTCAAAAACAAGACCGGAGCACCCCCACGGTAACACACTAGGCTGAATGAATCCCTTATCAAGCAACTCCTATATCTGCTCCTTTAACTCCTTCAGCTTTGTTGGGGCCATACGATATGGTGGAATAGAAATGGGCTAAGTGACCGGCAACAAGTCAATACCAAAATTGATATCTTTGTCAGGTGGCATGCCCAGAAGATCTGCTAGGAAAACATCTGGAAACTCTCTCACTAGCGCAACTGACTCAACGGTAGGAGTATCAGCAATAGCATCCTGCACAAAGGCTAGATAAGCATTACACCCCTTCTTAACCATCTGTTGAGACTTTAGAAATGATATAACCCTGCTAGGAACATAATCTAATGCACCCCTCCACTCTAACCGTGGGAAACTTGGCATAGCTAGCTTCGCAGTCTTGGCGTGACAATTTAGAATAGCATGATAGGGTGACAACCAGTTCATGCCCAAGATAACATCAAAGTCTATCATACTAAGTAACAACAGATCAACTATAGTCTCAAAACCACCAAGAACAAAAATACGACTGATCCACGCGGTCAACAATAATAAAATCTCTCATATGCATGGACACATAGACAGGAGAACTCAAAGAATCACGGGATATACCCAAATATGGAGCAAAGTAAGATGATACGTAGGAATAAGCGGAGCATGGATCAAATAATTTGGATACATCTATATGATAAACCGAAACAATACCTGTGATAATTGAGTCGGATGCAACGACATCTATCCTAGCAGGAAGAGCATAATATCTGGCCTGGCCTCCCTTTCTAGGGCGACCTCTACCTTCCCAACCTGCACCTCTAGGTGGCTGAGCGGGTGGAGCAGCAACTGGGGCAACAATCATGGCCTGAGAACTTTGCGGATCTAACTGAATCTGTGGAGTCTGAGTAGTATAATAAGGTACACCCTTAATGAGTCTGGGGCAGCCTCTGACCATGTGGCGGGTATCTCCACACTAAAAATAAGATATCGGTGGGGGTGGCAGATGGGACTGGCTCGAACCTGGTCGGTCAGACTGACCGCTGAAGGCACCCCATGCAGGAGGTGCACTAGAAAGTGGTTGGGCAAAGTGTGCAACCTAGGACCTCGATACAACCAGAGCACCACTAGAAGCTGGAAGTGCGGAATAAATTGGACGGCTCACATAGCCCCTACCATGACGAGTTATAGTTGCGGCGTGACCACTACTAAATCCCCCTGTGCCACGAGACCTCCTGTTCTCCATATCCTCTCTATTATGATCTCGCATACCCTCCAACCTTCGTGCAATATTAACCACCTACTGATACGGAGTCTCTGACTCCAACTCCCTAGCTATGGTGAACCTAATACTTTGGTTGAGCCCCTCGATTAATCGAAAGACACGCTCTCTGAACGTAGCAACCAAGGCTGGTGCATGCCTAGACAATTCTCTTAATCAGACAGCATACTCTGACACTGACATAGTACCCTAGCGCAGCCGCACAAACTCCGCGCGCCAAGCATCTCGAAGGGTCTGTGGAAAAAACTCTAAAAAAATATCTCTGAAAACTGATCCCATGTAAGTGAAGTTTCCTCAGTTGGGCTACCCACCTCGTACGCCCTCCACCACTTATATGTCGTTCCCTTCATCTAGAACGTAGTAAAGGCAACCCCACTCGCCTCCACAATGTCCATAGTGCGGAGAATGCAGTGACACTCCTAAAGAAAACCATGTGAATCCTCTAAAGTCAAACCACTGAAAGTAGGAGGGTGGTACTTCTTGAGCCTCTCGAGCCTAAGATGATCCTCCTCAGATGTTGCTGCCCTAACCACAGGCTAAACCAGAGCAACAGGCTGTACCTCTATAACCTCTAAGACCTGATCAACCTGGACCCGTTGTTCTGGGGTAAGGGCAGCGGGAGTCTATGCTCCACCCCCAGCCATAGATGTGGCTGGCGTATGTGGGATCAACCCCACCTGAGCTAAGGTGCTGAACATGCTCATGAACTGTGCGAGGGTCTCCTGAAGTGTCGGGGCGCCAATTGATGCCTCGGGTGTCTGACCCCGGATGAGAGCTACTGGTGGCTCCCCTATCATAGCTCGAGTAGGTGTTATGGCTGAACCACGTGCCTGTCCTCGGCCCTGGCCTCTCTCAGTACTAGGAGGGGGCGGGGGTGTCTGATCGTCAAATCATGTGGTACGTGTCCTCTCCACCTGTGAGAGAATAGAAAGTCAAAGATTTAGTTTTCGAAATCAACCACTTCGCAAGATAAGAAATCAAAGAAGTGAAGTTTTCCTAACAGTTTTATAGCCTCTCGAAGATAAGTACAGACATCTCTGTACCGATCTACAAGACTCTACTAAACCTGCTTATGACTCGTAACACCTATGAACCTAAAGATCTGATACCAACTTGTCACCACCCGAAATTTCCCTCCCTAGGATGTCGTGATGGCACTTAGTCACTACGACAAGGTAAGCCTAACAATAATGAAAACTGAACATACATGAATTAACAAATTGTGGAAAATATCTGAACAATAGATTAAAACCTTCCGAAAACCATGTCCCAAACTACACACCCCAAAACCAGTGGAACCAAGTCATAAGCTCTACAGAGTATAACAATAGTAACTACTACATCATTGTCTGAGAGTAAATACAACAGTAAATAAGGATAAAGGAAGGTGGCTCCGAGGCCTGCAGACGCCTAGCAGGCATACCTTGAAGTCTCCGTTAAAACAACTAGCAGGAATCTCTATCTACCGGCACAAGCAGACATACCTAGATCTGCCAAAAAGATCTATAGAAGCATAGTATGAGTACACCATAATGGTACCCAACAAGTATCAAGCCTAACCTCAGTAGAGTAGTGACGAGGCCAGGTCATGACACCTACTAGGATATGAAATAGACAGTATAAGATAAAATACAGATATAAAATGGGAAGTAAGAAAGCAACTAATACGGAACAAGATGATAGCATGATCTAATATTGGAAAATCAATAGTAGAAATACCATGAAAGAAGCAACTAAAGGGATACAAAGATTGTGTACGGACTACAACTACTAGGATGATAATGAATGGAGCAACAAGAAATACTCATTCCACGACACTTTACAACATGAAATAACAACAAGAAACACAACAAGGTACCGCCTTGTGTATAATAAAATTGTCACGACTCAAAATCCAACTAGTCGTGATGGCACCTAACAAGACTCGCTAGGTAAGCCAATTTAACAATAATCCAATTCAAATGAGTTTTACTGAGAGAAAAGATGATAATATAAATGAACTTTTATACAAATAATTCCCAAGGACAGGTAGTACAAGTCATGAGTCACTAAGACTTAGATTTTTACAAAAACAAAAAACTAAATTTAAATAATTACAACATCAGTTTGAAATGTAAATGAATATAATATGAATCTAATGCTACCAAGGACAAGTGATATCCATAACTTGAAACCAGGTACATCTTCAATAATAGCCCTCGTCATACACAACAACATCAACACGTAGATCTACACGCAAGGTGCAGAAGTATAGTATGAGTACAACCAACCTCATGTACCCAATAAGTATCCTAACTAACCTTGGTGAGGTAAAAGAAGCAAGAACTATAGATCATACACACTAACACTTGTGCAATTCATAATTTCAACAAGTATAGAACAGATATATGATCAAATCAGGAACAATCGTAGGTAAAACCATTTTTGATACTTACAATCTTAGTTTTAATGTGTTAGGCTCATCCGGCAATCTAGCATATAAGAAAAATATGCAAATAAATCAGATAATCAGTCAAGGGATTTTCATGTAAAGATGATATACAATAACTAATTATCAACACGTTACCGCGCACAACCCGATCCAATAACAGTAACTAGCTCTCCCAGAGCTGGCATCAATATCAACCGCACGTAAAACTCACGTGCTGCAAAGACAACACACGTGCTATAGTATCAATATCTGGATCCGCACGGACAACTCATATGCTATAGTATCAATATCTGGATTCACACGAACAACTCACATTCTGCACGGACAACTCACGTGCTAATATCATAACCCGCCCGGCGTGGTCACAGGCATTTCAACACAAATTCGACCGACGTAGTCGCAGGCATTTCAACACAATCCGCCCGACGTCGTCACAGGCTTTTAGTCCAATCATATCACACAGAAGCAAATACACAAGAACACATGTATATGATGGATAAAATATCACATTTCATGCTCTTGGACTGGTATAATTACATGCTAAAGTGTAGGCATATGCAGTGTGTGCTATCATAGCTCAAATAAGTAATTTATCACAGAAATAGCAATTATCAAGTTTTATTCAGGGATTTAGCCTCTTCGTAACCTCAAACATGGCTCAAATAGTTCACAACAATGATACAAATATGAAATACATTGTAGCTTAAAGCTTAACAGTCAACTCTAGGCGTATCATAGCCTAAGCACTACCCCGAGCATGGATAAATACCCCGGTGCTCGCACATGGGCTCAAACCCCACACATATGTGCACTCATAACACGTAGCTATCACAAATAACTCGGGCAACTAGTGCCTCAACCAAGTTTAGATAAGATACTTACCTCAAGCAAGCCAAATTACTCTTCTAACAAGCCCTTCCCTAGAAATGCCATCCCGTGCGTACCGACCTCCAAACGGCTCGAAACTAGCCAAAAGTAACTCGAGAACATCAAATAATGCTAAAGGAAACAAATCCAATCGATAAAAGTCAAATTTGTAATCAATTACTCAAAGTCAACCAAAACGTCAAACCCAGGCCCGCACCTCGGAACCCAACAAAACCCATAAAATATGACAAGCCATTAAATTACGAGTCCAACCATACTAGTTTCACTCAAATCCGACTCCGAATCGATGTCCAAAACTCAAATATTCACACTATGAAACTTTAGACAAAACCCCCCAATTTCTCTTTTGAAATCAACAACCAAATGCCAAAAACGAGTATAGATTCGTGAAATATAATCAAAACCGAGTTAAGAATGCTTACCCCAATTCATGCGGTGAAATTCCTCTCCAAAGTCGCACAAAACCTAGCTCTAAGTCTCAAAAATGAGAACAAAACAACCAACTGGTAACTTAAATACTCATAGCAATAATTTCTGACCACAGTAACTGCTCAAAACAACCCAATACCGGGAACAAACCTCATATTGAACAAAACCCCATTCTAAGACCTTCTTACACTGCCGATGATAAAAGAGACACGTAGAAACTCATAACCACTTATCAGGTCAAGAAGTCATGCAACTCTCCCTCCTTTGACAAGAACTATAGCCAATTTCTAAGCCGACTTCCGATATTATCCTTCCATATATACCGCAATCAGATCTGATCGCACCTATTCTAAGTCTGACGACCTCGTCTTATCAAACACACACGACTTACTGAAATGCACACCAATACAACCTTGAGCCACAAACCGTGCAATCCGTGCACAAATACGCAACAATTCAAGTGTACTCAAAACTATTTTCTTTACCTCCTTGATACTGAAATGTAGAATCCATAATTGTATAGAAACATCGTGAACCTCGACATCATCCAATGCAAATCTCAGATTCTACTCATACACAAATTCGAAAAATTCTCAATGGCTACATATAAATCTTGAATCCATGAGAACCTTATCAAGAGTCATCCACTCTACTCAAATCTGAATCGCACCGCCCAACCGGGACTGTCTTGAGCTTCTGGAAGCTCGCCTCACAATTATCGGACCAACGAAACTGAGCACCCTTCTGGGTCAATCTAAGTCAATGGTGCTGCAATGGATGAGAAGCCCTCTACGAACTAGCGATAATAACCTGCTAACCCCAAGAAACTCCTGATCTCGGTCGCTGAAGTAGAATAAGGCCAACTCTAAACAGCCTCAATCTTCTTGGGATCTACCTTAATACCCTCGCTTGATGTGCCCCATTAGCACGACAATACCCAAAGAAGTAACCCACACCTCTAACCAACCGAGTGAACCCCCACTCCATGCACACTACACCCGTCACCAATAACAAACTCAAATCATTCCACGATTTCCATATACCCCTAAAGTGTAATACATCATGCATCCAGAAGTTTCCTTGCTGAAGTCATCATCAAAACCAGACTTTATAAGTCATAACCGATTCACAAGAATGCCTCAAGCCGAAACCAGTACAACATGAAACCATGCAATCAAATTGCCGCTAGAAACCTCCCCCCTACTTGGCTCGAAGCTATGGAATAAAACATCTAATAACATACAACAACCACACCCCATTACTACCATAATACTGAGTGAGATTCAACTAAATCCTTCATAAGCTCATGTAACACAAACCATCGAGCACCCAACATCATCTGCAAATCTCTCATTCATCCTTGTGACGGTCAGGACAACTATTACAAACTCAACTCGCACAATAACCCACTGGTAGGAAAGAAAGCCTCCACATAATATCATAAGGATCACACAACCGTAGATTACCCTGCAGGTTATAACCCATTTGCTTAGCCTCAAACTGACATCTCTTTATACCCTTTCACAACCATAACTACTATGCAATCACTCTTTCTTCCTGAGTCTGAACTCATCAATAAGACAAGAGAATCGAATTCATTCCACAATTAAGCAACCTGAATGATCCTTCAATACAGTCATAACTCGAGACTATAGGTCACATCAAGAGAAAAATCAAGCACCCGATAGTCCTTTTTACATCTCATGAAAACTCTTCTCTTTACACTCAATCCATCTGAACATATCCCGCAGTCACATCATACTTATCATATAGCCATCCAACCACTCATCGAGCCGCAAATTCCACTCATAGGGACTCTACCGGACATATAAGTCCAAAATCATGTGCTCGCACGACTAAAATCCTCGTGCTCAAGCTACAATCAAAATCTGGCCTCAAGTCCTCCAAACTGGCCCATCATCAACACACTGAAATCACATCTCGCACTTTATCCATAGAATACAAGCCGTTGATGCACATCTGATACCGAACGCTCATATGCGCATACGAATGCGTGGAAGGAATTCAAAGAGTTACGCTTCAAGCTGAATCAATGTCGCACAATAAGGAAAGAAAGATGGGAAATTTATCCTAAATGCCTTGTAGCCTCTCGAAGATTGGTATGGACGTCATCATACCGATCCGCAAGACTTTACTAGATACTTGCTCATGACTTGTAGAACTTATGAACATAGAGCCCTGATACCAACTTGTCATGACTTAAAATCCAACTAGTCTTGATGGCACCTAACCCGACTCGCTAGGTAAGCCAATTTAACAATAATCCTATTCAAATGAGATTTACTGAGAGAAAGATGATAATATAACTAAACTTTTATACAAAGAATTTCCAAGGACTGGTAGTACAAGTCATGAGACACTAAGACTCAGATTTTTACAAAACAAATTGAATTTTAGTAACTACAACATCTGTTTGAAATGTAAATGAACAGAATCCGAATCTAATGCTACCAAGGACAAGTGATATACATAACTGGAATGCAGGTACATCTTTAATGTCAACCCTCGTCATACACAGCAGCATCAACACATAGATCTGAACGTAAGGTACCAAAGTTTAGTATGAGTACAACCGACCCCATGTACTCAATAAGTATTGTAACTAACCTCGGTGAGGTAAAAGAAGCAAGAACTATAGATGATACTCAATAACACCTGTGAAGTTCAATATCCCAACAAGTATGGAACATGTATATGATCAAATCAGGAACAATCTCAGGTAAAACCATTTTTTATTCTTACAATTCTTAGTTTTAAAGTGTTTTGCTCAGTCAACAATACAGCATATAAGGAAGATATGCAAGTAAATCAGGCAATCAGTCAAGGGATTTGCATGTAAAGATGATATGCAATAACCAATTATCAGTACGTTGCGGCGCGCAACCCGATCCGATAAAAGTAACCATCTCTCCCAGAGCTGATAACGATATCAACTCCATGGAAAGCCCACATACTGCACAGACAATTCACGTGCTATAGTATCAATATCTGGATTTGCACGGACAACTCACGTGCTATAGTATTAATATTTGGATCCGCACGGACAACTCACGTGCTGCACGGATAACTCATGTGCTATAGTATCAATATCTGGATCCGCACGGACAACTCATGTTCTGCATGGACAATTCACATGATAATATCATAACCCACCCGGCGTGGTCACAGGCATAACAACATAATATGCCCAGCGTAGTCACATGCATTTCAACACAATCCGCCCGGCGTGGTTATAGGCATCCAGTCTATTCATATCACACAGGAGCAAATATAAAAGAACACATGTATATGATGGATAAATTATCAGATTTCATGCTCCCGGACTGGTATAATTACATGCTAAAGTATAGGCATGTGCAATGTGTACTATCATAGCTCAAATCAGCAATTTATCACAGAAATAGCAATTACCAAGTTTTTCAGGGATTTAGCCTCTTCGTAACCTCAAACATGGCTCAAATAGTTCACAACAATGATACAAATATGAAATACATTGTTGCTTAAATCTTAACAATCAACTATAGGTGTATCATAGCCTAAGCACTACCCCAAGAATGGATAAATACCCTGGTGCTCGCACATATATGCGCACCCATAGCACGTAGCTATCACAAATAATTTAGGTAACTAGTGCCTCAACCAAGTTTAGATAGGATTCTTACCTCAAAAAAACCAAGACAAATATCGAGCAAGCCAAACAATACTCTAGAAACGCCATCCCGCGCGTACCAACCTCCAAACGACTTGAAACTAGCCAAAAGCAACTCAAGAATATCAAATAATGCTAAAGGAAACAAATCCAATCGATAAAGGTCGAATATTTAATCAATTACTCAACGTCAACCAAAAGGTCAAATTTGGGCCTGCACTTTGGAATACGACAAAACCCATTAAATCCGACAACCCATTCAATTACGAGTCCAACCATATAAGTTTCACTCAAATCGGACTCCGAATCAATGTCTAAAACTCAAAACTTCACTCTATGAAACTTTAGACAAAAACTCCCAATTTCTCTTTTGAAATCATCAACCAAATGCCAAAAACGAGAATAGATTTGTGAAATATAATCAAAATCGAGTTAAGAATGATTACCCCAATTCGTGGGTTAAATTTCGCTCCAAAGTCGCCCAAAACCGAGCTCCAAGTCTCAAATGCGATAACCCTCCCATCTCTTCTATCATCGCAATTGCGATGAAAAGTTCAAAATTGTGAACCCTGGACCTTCACAATTGTGACCAAAGCGATCGCAAATGCGAACTAGCTCATTCCCAGCACACTTCGTAAATGTGAACCCAACAGGCTTGGCTAAACTTCACAAATGCGAACTTAGACTTCGCTATTACGAGATCTGAGGCATGGGCAGAAACCAACAACTTAAAAATTTCAACAACACTCCACAAAGCGTTAGAAACTCACCTGAGCCTTCGGGGCTCCAAGCCAAACATCCACACCAGTCTAGAAATATCATACAAACTCGCTCGCGCGATAAAAATACAAAAATAACACCTAAAACTACGAATTGAACTCTAAAACACATGATTTTCAAAGAGATTTTCAAGAACTTCCAAAATTACAAATACGCATCTGATTCCTATCAATTCAACTCCGAATGAAGCCAAATTTTGCAGAGAAATTCTAAATGTTATAACGGACCTATTCCAAGTCCCAAAATTAAATTCCGAGCTCAATAGATAAAATTCAACCTACGGTCAATCTTTTCAACTTAAAATTGCCAAATTTCGGCAAATCAACACAAATCAACCTACGGACTTCCAAAATTAATTATGGGGATACACCCAAGTCCGAAATTACGATACGAAGCTATCTGAATCGTAAAAACACAGGTCCGAGGTCATTTTCTCAAAAGTCAAATTTGGTAAATATTTTCAAATTTAAACTTCTAAGTCTAGAATCAATGGTCCAAATTAACCCGAAAACCTCCCGGAACAAAATTAATCAACCCCACAATTCATAAAGACATAAACACACAAGTGTGGAGAAATAAAAGGGGTAACGAGGTGCAATTACCCAAAACGAATGATTGGGTCATGACTTATCTATTCAAGGAGTGACATCCATTCGGTAAAAAAAATTACGTTGTGTAGCCACATAAAAACTGTTTTGTATGTATATAACTATATATTGAATTGCCTCAGCTTCATGAGTTTACTTTGTTATATTTTAATGTTGCTTGATAAAAATTCTGGCTAACACTATATAAGAGGCCTATCACCCACCTAAACTCGTTTGAAATGCATCAAGCCCCTTATAACGCTCGAAGCAAAAGAAAGTGTCTTACACTCTCCTAGGAGAGTGGGATGAAAATAAAATCAACATTCATTTTTAGCATTTCTGTTATACAAAGAAGTTTCTAATTTTTTTATAGTACTTTCACTTTCTTTTTTAGTTATTTTCTTTTTTCTTTTTTATTTTATTTCTCATTAATTATTTTCTTCTTCCTGTCTAGTGCCCCTGAAGTCCAGCTACCAAATTTTTTGACGGAACGAACGAGGAATATTTTTTTTTGGGGGGGGGGGGGGGTTTGGACGAGTTAAAAAAAGAATTGGGGAGGGGGGATGTGTTATTGTTTTGATTTTCTTAATATATTTGAATTGTACCTGTTACTTGAAGGAAGAATAAAATATTTATCATAATTGATTTTACTTTACTAAAACAAAAATATTGATCTTTTTCACATTTGATAGATCGCATTTCTTGGAGAAAAATATTGTGGACCTCTATAATTGAGGATCCCTCCTTCAAACCACAACACATAATAGCATCTACAATGTAGTTCTTAAATGAGTCTTGTTTAAAGGAAGAATTGTTCTCTCAATAATTTTTTTATTTTATATTAATAGATATATGCCACTTGACCAAGACATATTAAAATACTATTGTTTGCAATACATTTGTGCAGAAAAATAAAATTACAATCACAAACAACTATAAAGAAAAAAGAATTTTATTGATAAACATTGCGAGCTACAACTCTGTTTATCCTTTGATTCTTCCCTCCCATTTGTTATCCGTAATTCGAGGGCCTTAGCGGCGTATTTCTCGAACGTATGATGATATGCATATCCTTGATGTATTTGGTGATCAAGAGGCATGTAGCAGCACTCCATTTAGATCTTGAATGTTGCTAGAACTTTAAGCAAGACATATTTGACATGCCTTTGATCTCTTAATGAATATTCCAAGATTTTAATAGAATTTTGGAGATCGTATATTTGAGTGCATATTCCGGGAGTTTGTGGAATTTCTGAGATCGTCTTTGAAGGACATATGTAGCCTTATTTATAGGCATGAATTAGGATTTGGGTGGATTAGCCACCAAGTAACCCTAATAGACACCTAATATTTCAAGAGTCGTCTTGAATTTTAGATTTATCTTGATCTGCTAAAATTTCAGTATCTACAAATGCTCCCTACTTCAAGGTTTGTCGAGATGTAGGCTTGCTGAAACTTCAAGACGAGACTTGAAGTACCCGACCAGCACAACAGATAATTTTGAAACTTGTAGTTTTTGATTTGCAGGATGAAGAGATAAAGGGAAGAACTGGTCCCACTGGGCGTGCTAATTTGTTTGCAATATATTTGTGCAGAAAAATAAAACTGCAATCACAAACTACTGTAAAGAATTTTTTTTTTAGTGATAAACATTGCGGGTTACAACCCTGTTTATCCCTTTATTCTTCCCTATCATTTTTATCCGTAATTCGAGGGGCTTAGCGGCATATTTCTCGAATGTACGATGATATACATCTTCTTGATGTATTTGATGATCAAGAAGTATATAGCAGCACTCCATTTGGATCTTGAATATTGCAAGAAGTTTAAGCAAGACATATTTGATAAGCCTTTGATCTCTTAATGAATATTCTAAAATTTTAATAGAATTTCGGAGATCGTATATTTGAGTGCATATTCCGGGAGTTTATGGAATTTCTGAGATGGTCTTTGAAGGACATATGTAGCCTTATTTATAGTCATGAATTAGGGTTTGGGTGGAGTAGTCATCAAGTAACCCTAATAGACTCCTAATATTTCAAGGGTCGTCTTGAATTTCAAATTTATCTTGATCTGCCAAAGTTTCAGTGTCTACAACTATGTCTCAGTTAATATAATTTTCATTGTCATCTGATTTATCGTCGTTCAAAATTGGCTTGTTAGTTCGCGTATGATGCCTTGTTATTTTGATAGCAATAGGATGTTCTCTGTAATTGAGTTAAAAATTAAGAAAAGAAAGAATGGGGGGTGGGAAAAGAGGGGTTGGGGGTGTCTTGTGTAATGGGGGACAACGAACTTGTTTACCCGAAAAACGGATAGAGTTAAATTTGTACGTAGTTCTAAAGGTATGTGGTATAACTTGACACAAATCGTAAGAGTAAATAGAAATATCGAGTATTGACTGTAATGAATGACTAATAATCAAAGTTGACAAGAGGATGATTTATGGGTTAAGCAAGATTAATCAATCTATGAAGCTAAAAAGGGATAATTTTTCAATAGAGGAGTGTATGGAATCTAAGTTACAATGTATGCCCAAAACTTCTCCTTTTACAGAAATATAGCCATCCCTTTTATAGTGGGGGATCTTACTTTAGATATAATTAAAAATACATAGTGGAGAACCCATGATAAATCAGTTTTTCCCTAATTTCCGGCGAGATTCTCTCACTTAGTGCGGCTGTAGCGGCTCTTGTTCATGAGCTCGATATTGATCGGACTCAGTATTGGTCTGTATTAGTTTTAGAGCTCGATGTGGGTTTGATCTTGATGCCGACTCGGGGTTCGGTATTGACTTGGGTTCGGTATTGGTTGGCCTCTGGTCCTTAGGCTCGATTCTGCTGCTTCTTAATATAGTTCGATTTGGCCTCAAGCTCGATAATGGCGTCAAGCTTGGTATTTAACCTGAGTCCGAAACTCGAAGCTTGTTAGTGCTTTCTTCGAATCTCACCTCAATATTATAAAGATGCTCTTCGATCCATCTTCATCAATCGTACGAAGGTTGAAAATGATTTTGACCGTATACAGATAGTCCCCTTGTTTCTCAGAAAGGATGTGGTAAGAAACGATATGATTTTCCAACAGCTCAATCAGATACACGCTGACGTTTGCATCAAGCTCAATCATGACGTATGTGATAGTTGTCTCGTCGGTTTAGTTTACCAAGGCATTAAATGTGTGTCAGACGATGGTCGGCCACTGTTGATACTGAGCCGACGTTGCTTAATCTATAAATAGCCCCTTTCTTTACCATTTACCACTTTTGTGTCTCCAATCACCAAATATTTCTAAAGTTCTTTCTTGCATCTTCTGAGTTTATCTATAAATCTGTGATTTTTCACTGCAAAATCTCTCTTCAAGAACACCAAATCTTTGTTACCTCCTTCTGTTTTTGATCTTTAAATCCAAAAAATGGCAAAAATATCAAAAACCATTTCTCAAAAAGAAAAAGCTTATTCTTCACAGCCTGCCACCTACAAAACACCGGTGGAGCCACGGCCTGAGGAGTGCATTCCTGGGGCGTGTATTCTTACCTTTGATTTTAAGGTCGACAAAGGCTCGTCGGTTCCCGGCCGATGTGAGCCAGTATCTAGGTATATGTGTTAAATAACCGAGAGGCACCTCAAACATCTAAAGAAAGATTGCAATTGGGAGAACAAAGAAATAGTAATCTCGTCTTCTCAAAAAGATATCACCACTTACGTGAAAGAGTTTTTAAGTGTGTATACTTACGCTTTCATGTTAGGTCTTCTCGGCCCTGTTATTATTGATTTCTGCCGTCAATACCAAATAATCTTAGGCTAGATCCATCCTTATTTTTGGCGGATCATTATTTTGATCTGTTACTTCGTGAACAAAATCGAGTGGATGCATTTCACCCTCGACTATCTCATCTGATTGTACTGCCCTCGCCTCTTTCGATGCGGGTTAATAAAACTTCAGCGTCAGGCTACCAAGGTTCTATTCTCGAGCATAGACGAGGACAAGGATTGAGGCTAGATGGGCAAGTTAGTTCTCGTAAGGACCTTAGACCTAATTCTGACTGAAAAGATGCCTTTTCCCGAGGAGTGGAACATGAAGCGTAAGTGTAATTTTGCTATTATCTCCTACTATTTTACCCCTTCATTTCTTTTCTCACCGATATCCCCTTTTTGTGATGCAATGGTTCCTTGGATGCCTGATGCAGTTCCCGACCTCAAGAACTGGGTACGGGATCTAGCTTCGACCCCCACATACGTCGAGCGCTCATGGCGTGATTTGTCAAAGGGACGATGGGAGGCCAAAAATCTTGGTAAGCCCCATTCTCGTATCTTTGGTAGTTCGAACGAGATGCTTTCCATATACATAAATCAATTTTCCTGTATGTAGGTGTGGGAAAAGATGTGGTTTTATGGCCCTCATCCGTCGAGGAAGAGGTTTCGGCCTTTGTTCCAAAGCCAGTGAAGGATAATAAGAGAAAAAGGGCCTCCGCTTCCGAAGATCCAAAACCGAAGACGAGGATAGCTCGTAAGCCGAGGAAGAATACCATTCCTTTGACTGTAGAATCAGTTCTGCGTCTAAGGGTTGAATACGATGAAGAAGAAGAAAATAATGGGTCCGTGCTAGTGGCCCGAATGAAGAAAACCATCGATGCCCCAAAGGCAGCTGAATCGATGGTGATTTATAAAGCTCTCCCTCGGACTGAGGAGATATCAGAGGAAGGTTCAGGCAGAGTCCCCGAATCATTAGAGATTGAGGATGCTTCCCATCAAAGTCAACAAACGGTGGGTATATCGGAAGGGGCCAGTCCTAAAGCTCTCCGAACTGAGGAGAACACGGAGACTCGCCCACTCTCCCTGCCTTTTCCGAAGGGGCGATTCGGGAAGCCCAAGCTTTGGGGGCCCTCAAGATGAACCGGTATCATGAAGGGGAGGACCCCTTCTGTGATTTGTTTACTGGGGTCGAGGACGCTGTTGGCCCTAGTGATGTGTCGGGCCTTTTCTGCGGAGTGCAGCAAGCTCTAAATCGAGTAAGCTTTAACTCTCTTCGCTGATGTTACTTTTATGTTTGCTATTCTTTTATAACTTCTTTTCTTCGTTCTTCACAGGCCATGGAGGTTCATCGAGAAGCATGTTCTCAGTCTCGAGCTGAGCTACATCGGTTCGAGGCCGACCTTCGATGGGTTACGGAGGAGAGGAACGCCCTTAGACTCCTTTCCGGGAAAAGGGAAGAAGAAATCAAAGGCCTTCGAGCTGAGTTGGCCAAGGCTCATCAAGTCCAGACCAACCTGACCGAGTAGGTAATGATAATATTAAGAACTCATATGCTTGATTCAGGATTGGAGGCTAATATTTCGATCTCACAACTGTAGCAGAAACTCGAGACGATCAGGTAGCTTCGTGAGGAAGTTAATATAATAAGCGCGGAGACCATAGGATGGAATGATGGCATGGACCGTCTTGCTGCAGAAAACAAAATTGTTCAGGCCCAACTATTATCGACTGCAAGCCAACTTCAAGGCATGAAGGAGAAGAGCTTGGTTCAAGCGAGAAGAATAGAGGAACTCGAGGCTCGGTTGGCCTCCGAACTTGCCAAGGCCAAATCTGATGTCGAAAAAGCAAAGTCTAATGCGGATGCATTCGTGGCCGTCTATCAGGCCGATGCTGAAGCTGTTCAAGTACAGGCAAGAGAGGTATTCGAGACCGCTAAAACTCGAGCACATTGGGTTGGCGAACTTGCTAAATGCCGATCTCGAAGGGAGACTCTTGAGGAGATTCACGCTCGAGGTTTTGATCTCACCGAAGAGATAAAAAGGGCTAAAGAGCTCAAAGCCGATGCTGAAGCCTTGGCTTCCGATGATGGCGATGATGGGAGCAAGAGCGGGTCCGATAGCGGGGAGGAGCACGATGGAGAAGAGACAACCCCCGGAGATAACCAAGAAACTTAGCCCTTAGTTTCCATTTAGGACGTTGTAAACAATCTTGTATATATATATAAATATCTTTTCTTTTCCCGACTTGCCTCTGTTTTATTTTCTGCCTTGTGAAGATTTTGTTTCATTCACGCCTTATGAAGGTTTTTATAAGGCTTTAGGCAATTTGATCAAATTTGGACCTTGTAGCCTTTATAACTGAGTGAGTGCTTGCTCAAACTTGAAATAAGGTAGCTTGTAGGATTAGTAGTCAAGTGAGTGATTTGAACTCGAAGTAATATAGCCTGTGGGTTTAGAGGTCGAGTGAGTGATTGCTCGAACTCGAAATGATGTAGTTCGTAGGCTTATTAGTCGATTGAGTGATTCGAACTCGAGGTAATATAGCCCGTGGGTTTAGAGGTTGAGTGAGTGATTGCTCGAACTCGAAATGATGTAGCCCCTAGGCTTATTAGTCGAGTGAGTTATTCGAACTCGAGGTAATGTAGCCCATAGTCTTAATGGTCGAGTGAGTGCTTGCTCGAAGTCGAAACAAGAGTAGCCCATAGGCTTAGTAGTCGAGTGAGTACTTTCTCGAACTCGAAATAAAAGTAGCACGTAGTCTTAGTAGTCGAGTGAGTGATTCGAACTCGAAGTAATGTATCCCGTAGGCTTAATGGTCGAGTGAGTGCTTGCTCGAACGCGAAATAAGAGTAGCCAGTAGGCTTAGTAGTCGAGTGAGTTCTTTCTCGAACTCAAAATAAAATTAGCCTTGTAGGCTTAGTAGTCGAGTGAGTGATTCGAACTCTAAGTAATATAGCTTGTAGGCTTAACGGTCAAGTGATAGCTTGCTCAAACTCGAAATAAGAGTAGCACGTAGGCTTAGTAGTCGAGTAAGTGATTCAAACTAGAAGTAATGTAGCCCGTAGGCTTAATGGTAGAGTGAGTGCTTTCTGGAACTCAAAATAAGAGTAGCATGCAGGCTTAGTAGTCGAGTGAGTGATTCGAACTCGAAGTAATGTAGCCCGTAAGCTTAATGGTCTAGTGAGTGCTTGCTCGAACTCGAAATAAGAGTAGCCCGTAGGCTTAGTAGTCGAGTGAGTGATTCGAACTCGAAGTAATGTAGCTCGTAGGCTTAATGGTCAAGTGAGTGCTTGCTCGAACTCGAAATAAGAGTAGCCCGTAGGCTTAGTAGTCGAGTGAGTGATTCGAACTCGACGTAATGTAGCCCGTAGGCTTAATGGTCGAGTGAGTGATTTCTCGAACTCAAAATAAGAGTAGCCTATAGGCTTAGTAGTCGAGTGAGTGATTCGAACTCGAAGTAATGTAGCCCGTAGGCTTAATGGTCTAGAGAGTGCTTGCTCGAACTCTAAATAAGAGTATCCCTTAGGCTTAGTAGTCGAGTGAGTGATTCGAACTCGAAGTAATGTAGCACGTAGGCTTAATGGTCGAGTGAGTGCTTGCTCGAACTCGAAATAAGAGTAGCCCGTAGGCTTTGTAGTCAAGTGAGTGATTCGAACGCGAAGTAATGTAGCCCGCAGGCTTAATGGTTGAGTGAGTGCTTGCTCGAACTCAAAATAAGAGTAGCCCGTAGGCTTAGTAATCGAGTGAGTGATTCGAACTCGAAGTAATGTAGCCCTTAGGCTTAATGGTCGAGTGAATGCTTGCTCGAACTCGAAATAAGAGTAGCCTGTAGGCTTAGTAGTCGAGTAAGTGATTCGAACTCAAAGTAATGTAGCCCGTAGGCTTAATGGTCTAGAGATTGCTTGCTCGAACTCTAAATAAGAGTATCCCTTAGGCTTAGTAGTCGAGTGAGTGATTCGAACTCGAAGTAATGTAGCCCGTAGGCTTAATGGTCGAGTGAGTGCTTGCTAGAACTCGAAATAAGAGTAGCCTGTAGGCTTAGTTGTCGAGTGAGTGATTCTAACTGGAAGTAATGTAGCCCGTAGGCTTAATGGTTGAGTGAGTTCTTGCTCGAACTCGAAAAAAGAGTAGCCCGTAGGCTTAGTAGTCGAGTGATAGTACCCGATTTGTTGGGTAATATTCGGCCCTTGAGCCTGTTTGCGTAATAGATCATGAAAATAGAGGATGGGTTGTGAGACTTGACATACGGGCAAAGAAGTTTCTTTTCATGTTGTTGTACATGTGTATATATTTTGTACTAGAGATCGAGCAATCTATATGAGCATGGTGCGTTTTGACCATTTGGCTCTTACAATTATTCCTATCGCAACCCTGTTGTTTATGAAGTAACTTTCTTGCATAGAACTTGATAACCAAACTTGATATATTTGAGGGTAATGCCCCAACAGTATTCAAGGTTGATTGTAAAGAGGCCTCAGATACTGTTGAATTGCTCTAAGTTAGCACGATCAATGGTTGCCTCATTAAAAACCTTGCCGAAAAACCCATTTGGGATAAAATCGGCCAAAGGGTAAAAGAGTGCAATGTGTGCTTTCAGACCTAGGGCTTTTTGTTGAATGATCAATCCATGTTCCTGATCGAACTCCTGTAGGAGTTAGTTTCGAAATATAAACGAACATGGGAGGCTCGTACCTTAACAGTAGTATCGCTTTAGGTGCGACACATTCCAATTGCTTAGTAGTTGTTTGTCGTTTATAATACTGAGCTTGTAGGATCCTTTACAGACATTTTCGAGAACTTGATATGGTCCTTCCCAATTTGGACCCAGTTTTCCTTCATTTGGATTTCGGGTGCTGAGGGTGACTTTCCTTAGCACTAAGTCCTCGATTTTAAAATGGCGAAGATTGGTTCTTCAATTATAGTATCTTTCGATCCGCTACTTTTGGGCGGCCAATTGGACTAGAGCAGCTTCTCGTTTTTCATCCAATAATTCGAGGCTAGCATTCATAGCCTCGTGATTTGACTCTTCTGTTTTATATCGAAACCTGGTACTGGGTTCCCCGACTTCGACTGGAATCAAAGCTTCGGAGCCATATACTAAGGAGAACGGGGTTGCCCCCGTACTAGATTTTTATGTTGTTCGATATGCCCAAAGAACTTCGGGTAGAATTTCTCTTCATTTTCCCTTAGTGTCATTCAACATTTTCTTTAGGTTTTTAATGATAGTCTTGTTTGTCGATTCGGCATGTCCGTTCCCACTAGGGTGATATGGTGTTAATAATATCCTTTTTATTTTATGGTATTCGAGGAATTTTGTCACTTTGTTGCCGATAAATTGTTTACCATTGTCACACACTATTTTGGCGGGTATCCCAAATCGATATACGATATGATCCCAGATGAAGTCTATAACCTCTTTCTCCCTTATTTTTTCGAACGCCTGTACTTCAACCCATTTAGAAAAATAGTCAGTCATAAATAAAATGAACTTAGCTTTACGTGGGGCCGATAGAAGAGGGCCGACTATATCCATTCCCCATTTCATGAATGGCCATGGGGATAGGACTGAATGAAGTTGCTCTCCGGGCTGATAGATCATCGGTGCAAACCTTTGACATTTGTCACATTTTCGAACAAACGCCTTTGCATCTTTGTTCATATCCATCCAATAATATCCTGCTCTGATTATATTTTGGACTAATGAATCAGCACCAGAATGATTTCCACAAGTACCCTCATGAATCTCACGTAGGATGTAGTCGGTGTCTCCTAGACCTATGCATACTGCCAGTGGTCCATCAAATGTCCTTTGGTATAATGTTCCATCTGTAGTCAATCTGAATCGAGCAGCTTTGGTTCGTAGGGCCCTCGAATATTTAGGATCCGATGGGAGCTTTCCGTTCTCCAAGTATTCAATATACTTATTCCTCCAATCCCAGGTTAAGCTTGTAGAATTTATCTCGGCATGACCTTCCTCGATCACAGATCTCGAGAGTTGAACGACAGTCCCCGAGCTGATCTCATCTTCCTCGACCGATGATACCAAATTTGCAAGTGCATAGGCCTCATTGTTTTGTTCTCGAGGTACATGCTGTAAAGTCCACTCTTTGAAACGGTGCAAAGTTACCTGCAGTTTGTCCAAATACCTTTGCACTCTATCCTCTCGAACTTCGAAGGTTTTGTTTACTTGATTTACCACCAGTAAAGAGTCACACTTGGCTTCAACGACTTCTGCTCCCAAGCTTTTAGCTAGATCGAGACCTGCAATCATGGCCTCATACTCGACCTCGTTATTAGTCAACCTAGTAGTTTTGATAGATTGCCTAATAGTGCTACCCGTAGGCATCTTTAAAATGATGCCTAGCCCGGACCCCTTCACGTTTGAAGCCCCGTATGTGAAAAGGGTCCATACCCCCGATGATGTACCCGATTTCAACAAGAGTTCCTTTTCGACTTCGGGTATGAGGGTTGGCATAAAATCGTCCATGAAGTCTGCTAAAATTTGATACTTGATGGCCATCCGGGGTTGATATTCGATATCGTACCCACTGAGTTCGACAGCCCATTTGGCCAATCGGCCTGATAGTTCGGGCTTGTGCAAAATATTACGAAGTGGGTAAGTGGTTAGTACGCATATGGGGTGACATTGAAAGTATGGTCTTAACTTTCTAGAGGCACTTATCAATGCAAGTGCCAATTTCTCTAAGTGTAGATATCTAGTTTCTACTTCCTAGATAGAAACTAGGACACCACTTACATTGCGTACCTTGCTCTTCTTGAACTAGGACACCACTTACTGCGATTTCCGATACTGCCAAATATAAGGAAATGTTCTCGTCTGCTTTTGGAGTATGAAGCAGTGGTGGGCTCGATAGATATCGCTTCAATTCTTCTAATGCATGTTGGCATTCCGGGGTCCAGGCGAAATCGTTCTTCTTTTTTAGTAGAGAGAAAAATCTGTGACTTCGATCTGACGACCTTGAAAAGAATCGGCCTAAGGCAACAATTCGTCATGTTAGCCTCTGCACGGATTTTACATTGTCCACGATGGCGATGTCTTCGATGTCTTTGATTTTATCGGGGTTGATCTCGATCCCCTGACTCGATACCATGAAGCCGAGGAACTTGCCCGAACCAACCCCGAACACACATTTCTCGGGGTTGAGCTTCATGTTGTATTTCCTTAAAATCTCGAATGTTTCCTGCAAATGAGCCAAATAGTCCTCTGCACGTAGGGACTTAACTAGCATGTCATCAATATAAACTTCCATTGATTTACCGATTTATTTCTCGAACATTTTATTTACTAGGCGTTCGTAAGTAGCTCCGGTATTTTTTAGCCCGAAGGGCATCACATTATAACAATATGTTCCATACTTGGTGACAAATAAAGTCTTTTCTTGGTCTTTCGGGTTCATTTAGATTTGATTATACCCGGAATAGGCATTGAGAAAAGTAAGGACTTCAGGGCCGGCCGTGGCATCGATCATGCGATCGATGTTGGGCAGCGGAAAAGAATCTTTGGGGAACACCTTGTTTAAATCCTTATAATCTACACACATTCTATGTTTGTTCCCTTTTTTAGGGACTACAACTACATTAGCTAACCATTCAGGGTATTTCACCTCCCGAATGGACTCTATTTTAAGAAATTTAGTTATCTGGTTCTTTATGAATGCGTGCTTTACCTCGGACTGGGGTCTTCTCTTTTGCTTCACCAGTTTGAACCTAGGGTCTAAGCTTAGTTGATGCGTCGTTATATCCGGTGGGATCCCTGTTATATCTAAATGGGACCAAGCAAAACAATTTATGTTATTGATAAGAAATTGAATAAGCCTTTTCCTGAGTTCTCGGAGGTTAATCCCGTTCCCAGGTATACCTTTCGTTCGGGCAAATGCTCGATTAGTATGACTTGCTCCAGTTCTTCAATCGTTGATTGGGTAGCGTCGGAATCATCGGGGACCACGAAGGATCGAGGGATCCTTTAATCATCATCTTCGTCAATCTTCTGATTTTCTAGTTGGATTGAAGCTAACGTTTGTGATTGCTATTTGGCATCTCGTTCCCCTTTTGAGTCCGACCCCTTTGTTGACGGAGGTAAGGATATCGGAATCGCTTTCTCAACAGAAAACATTTCTCTCACGGCCGGTTGTTCCCCGTACACTGTTTTGACTCCCTCTGATGTTGGAAATTTAAGAACCTGGTGGAGAGTCGAAGGTACAGCTCTCATATTATGGATCCATGGCCTTCTAAAAAGGGCGTTGTACCTCGTGTCGCCTTTGATTATGTGGAACTTTATTTCCTAGATGGTCCCGACCATGTTTATCGGCAAAATTATCTTGTCTTTGGTGGTTTTACATGCCATATTGAATCCATTTAGAACGAGGGTTGCGGGTACGACCTGGTCCTGTAGACCGAGCTGTTCTACAACCTTCGATCTAATAATATTGGCCGAGCTACCTAGATCAATTAACATAAGCTTAACTTTAGTTTTATTCATAAGTACAGATATTACCAGTGCATCGTTATGAGGTTGCATGACTCTTTCTGCATCTTCATCATTAAAGGACAATGTTCCTATGGGTGTGTAATCTTGAGTTCGAGATCGCTTTTCTCCCATAGCCGATGTCTTAGTGCGTTTAAGCACCGGCCCTTGAGGGGTATCAACGCAACCGATGATCATGTGGATGATGTGTTGTGGTTCTCCCTGTTCGTTTTGTTTACCGAAATCCCCATTTTTGAAATGGTTTTTGGCCCAGTCGCTTAAAAATTTTCGAAGGTATCCTTTATTGAATAACCGGGCTACCTCATCTCTTAATTTCTTGTAATCTTCCGTTCTGTGGCCATGGGTTCCATGATAATCGTACATTTGATTGGGATTCCTCTGGGTAGGATCGGTTTGCATGGGTCGAGGCCATTTAGTGTCTTTGATGTGTCCGATAGCTGACACGATGGCAGATGCATCAATGCTAAAGTTATACTCCGATAACTGTGGTGCTTCTTTAGGTGTGGTAGGCTTGTCGAACCCATTTCTATTCATCAGCCCCGAGACCATTGAGCTCGATGACTTCTTTTATTGCTTTGTCCGGGGTTATGTCTCGATTCATTAATCCTATGGTTTCCACTATATGGTCGGTATCGGTCCCTGATTGGACCTTGTTCTCGATTGATGTCCCTTCTAGCGGGGGGTCAGAACCCAACTGATCATCTTCGACTCTAATTTTTGATTGGTACTGATTATGCACGTCGACCCAATTAATAGCTGGGTACTCGATCAGGTTATCCTTCAACTGCCGTGAAGCCGTCGGACTTCGTTCGTTCAAACCTTGAGTGAAAGCCTAAACAACCCAATCGTCTGTGACTGGTGGCAGATCCATTCGTTCCATTTGAAAAGGAGATACGAACTCCCTTAGCATCTCGTTATCCTTTTGTATTACCTTGAACAGGTCCGACTTCCCAGTGTCGACTTTTATGGCCCCGGCGTGGGCTTCTACGAAGCAATCTGCAAGCATAGCAAAAGAATCGATAGAATTAAATTGTAAATTATGATACCATATCATTGCTCCCTTTGACAGGGTTTCACCAAATTTCTTCAATAATACGGATTCCATTTCATCGTCCTCTAGGTCGTTCCCTTTGATGGCACATGTGTAAGAGGTGACATGTTCGTTGGGGTCGGTAGTTCCGTTATATTTAGGAATCTCGGGCATTCAAAATTTCTTTGGGATCGGTTTAGGAGCCGCGCTTGGGGGGAAAGGCTTTTGTATGAATTTTTTGGAATCGAAGCCCTTCAATATCAGTGGTGCTCCCGGGATCTGATCAACCCTGGGGTTATATGTTTCCACATTTTGTCGTTTGCCTCGATCCCCCTTTCACTTGATTTTATTCGTTTGGTCAGTTCTTCGAACATCTTAGCAATTTCGGGATTAGTCCTCGACTCTTGCTCATTTGACCTTACTATAGCTGGTTCCGTTCTGTGGGCGATTTCTCGGGGTGGACTGGGCTCCGGCCTGCTCGGTATCTGGGTTTGACTCTGTAACTGAGCTATTGCTGCCTGTTGAGCTTGCAACATTTCGAAAATCATGCACAAGCTGACGCCATTTTCTTCAACTTTATGGGTATCTCGAGCTGTAGATCGAGTTCCACCATGAATGTTATTTTCAGGTTCAGAATGTAGGTTTGCCTCAATGGCCACATGCGAATTAACGTCTAATGGCACTTCGACTCGAGCTTCAACGGCGTCGATAAGCGGCCTTTCGGTCCTGGGCGTCAAGTTGTTGTTCTCACCTTACGCGATCGTGAGCCTCCTTACGCGCCCGCGATGAACAAACACGTGGCTTTAGGCCACATCTTTTCGCGGTACAACCCTCGCGTTCATGTAGTACCACTTCCCAAAGCTCTGCAAACGCTGACCAACTTCCGCGAATACATAGAAAATTTTCCTCAGCTTCCAAAAACTCTTTGTGATCGCATCCCCTTCTCGGCGATCGGGAAAGAGGAAACCAGAAGTAGAAATTAGTAGTTCCTCAAAAGTCCAAAAGGACCTTGTACATATCCTAAAATATCATACGAACTTAGTCGAGACTTAAACTCATATCACATAACATCAAAATCACGAATCGCACCCAATTCAAGCCTATTGAAGCTAATGAATTTCCAACTTCTACAATCAATGCTGAAAACCAACACCGATTGACCTCAAACTTTGCACACAAGTCAGAAATAAAACAACGGACCTATTCCAACTTCCGGAACCACAATCCGAGCCCGATAACGACAAAGTCAACTCTCAGTCAAACTTCTCAACTCTCCCAACTTCAACTTTTCCAACTTTTGCCAATTCAATCCAAAATCATCTGTGGATCTCCAAATCAATATCCGGACACACTCCTATGTCCAAAATAACCATTCGGAGCAATCAGAACCGTCAAAACTCCATTCCTGAGTCATTTACACATAAGTCAACATTCGGTCAACTCTTTCAACTTAGGATTCCAACCTTGGGGCTATATGTCCCAACTCATTCCGAAACATCCCCGGAACCAAACCAACCAGCTCGGCAAGTCACATATTAACAAATGAGCATAAAATAAGAAATAAATGATGGAACGGGACAATAATACTCAAAACAACCGTTCGGGTCATTACATTCTCCCCTTTTTAAACAAACGTTCATCCTTGAACGGGTCTAGAATCATACTTGGAGTCTCAAATAGGCTTGGATATCTGCTCCGCATCTCTCGTTCTGTCTCCTAAGTAGCCTCCTCCGCTGGCTAACCTCTCCACTGTACTTTCACTGAAGCTATGTTCTTTGACCTTAACTTTTGAACCTGCCGATCCAAAATGGCCACCGGCTCCAAATCATAAGTCAAATCCCCATCTAACTTAACTATGCTGAAGTCTAAAACATGCGACAAGCATGTAGCATATCCTCCAATATTTGAATACTTCCGTAGCATGGAAATATGAAACACTGGGTGAACACTCGATAGACTACGTGGCAATGCAAGCTTGTAATCCACCTCTCCAATCCTCTCAAGCACCTCAAAAGGGCCAATATACTGAGTGCTCAACTTTCCCGTCTTCCCGAATATCATAACACCGTTCATGGGTGAAACTCTAAGAAGTACCTTCTCTCCCACCATGTAAGCAACATCACGATCCCTCCGATCGGCGTAACTCTTCTATCTAGACTGTGTCATGCGAAGCCGATCCTGAATCAACTTAACCTTGTCCTAAGTATCATGAACCAAGTCAGTACCCAATAGCCTAGCCTCACCTGGCTCAAACCAACTAACCAAAGACCGATACCGCCTCCCAAACAACGCCTCATACAGAGCCATCTGAATATTTGATTGGTAGCTATTATTGTAGGTAAACTCTGCAAGCAGCATAAACTAATCCCAAGAACCCCCGAAATCCATGACACAAGCATGTAGCATATCCTCCAATATCTAAATGGTGTGCTCAGATTGTGTGTCCGTTTGAGGGTGGAATGTTGAACTCAACTCAACATGTGTGCCTAACTCTCACTGCAACATTCTCCAAAACTGCGATGTGAATTGCATGCCCCGATCTGAAATGATGGACACTAGCACGCCGTGAAGGCGAACAATCTCGCAGATATAGATCTCAGCCAACCACTCCGAAGAATAGGTAGCCCCAACTGGAATGAAATGTGTGGACATAGTCAACCGGTCCACAATCACCCAAATACCATCAAACTTCTTCAAAGTCCGCTGCAACCCACCTATGAAGTCCATGGTGATACGCTCCCATTTCCATTCAGGAATCTCAAAGCCTCTGAAGCAAACCACCCGGCCTCTGGTGCTCATATTTCACCTGCTGACAATTCAGGCACCGAGCTACTAACTCCACTATATCTTTCTTTATTTTCCTCCACCAATAGTGCTACCTCAAGTCTTGATACATCTTTGTGGCACTCGGATGAATGGAATACCGCAAATTGTGGGCCTCTTCAAGAATCAACTCACATAACCCATCTATATTGGGCACACAAATCCGACATGCATCCGCAATACCCCATTCTCCCCAGTAGAAATCTCCTTAGCATCACCGTGTTGAACCGTGTCCTTGAGGACAAAAAAATGAGGGTCGTCATACTGACACTCTCTGATGGGATCATATAAGAAAGACCGAGAACATCTAACCTGATGCACTTATTGGCCAAGGCCTAAACATCTAAATCCAAGCGGTCTCTCACCAATAGGAATAAATACAAGGCTACCCATACTTACCACCTTCCTACTCAAGGCATCCGCCACTACATTGGCCTTTCCGGGATGATACAAAATGGTAATATCATAGTCATTTAGCAGCTCCAACCATCTCTGCTACCTCAAATTTAGATCCTTTTGTTTGAACAAGTGCTGAAGACTCTGATGATATGTAAATACCTCACTAGACATGCCGTAGAGATAATGCCTCCAAATCTTCAATGCATGAACGATGGTTGCCAACTCCAAATCATGAACAGGGTAGTTCTTCTCATGAGGCTTCAACCGGTGTGAAGCATAAGCAGTCACCCTACCCTCCTGCATCAAGACACACCCAATACCAATCCGAGAAACATCACAATACATTGTATAAGAACCCGATGCTAAAGGCAAAACTAGAGCTAAAGTTGTGGTCAAGGCAATCTTGAGCCTCTAGAAGCTCTCCTCACACTCATCCCACCACCTGAATGGATCGCCCTTCTGGGTCAACTTGGTCAAAGGTACTGCAATGGACGAGAAACCCTCCACAGAGCGATGATAATATCCAGCCAAGCCGAGAAAACTCTGGATCTCAGTAGGTGAAGACGGCCTGGGCCAACTATGAACTGCCTCTATCTTCTTTGAATCCACCTTGATCCCCTCACTGGACACCACGTGCCCCAACAAACACCACCAAACTAAGCTAAAACTCACACATAGAGAACTTGGCATAAAGCTTATCCTCCCTCAACCTCTGTAGTACAATCCTCAGATGTTGTGCGTGCTCCTCCTGGCTACGTGAGTACACCAGGATATCAACAATAAATACTATGACAAACGAATCAGCATATGGCTGGAACACACTATTCATCAGATGCATGAATGATGTTGGGGCATTGGTCAGCCCAAAAGACATCACAAGGAACTCATAGTGACCATAGCGGGTCCTGAATGCCGTCTTCAAAATATCAAAGTGTCGAATCTTCAACTGGTGATACACATACCTCAAATAAATATTAGAGAACACCCTAGCTCCCTGAAGCTAGTTAAATAAGTCATCAATGCGCGGCAAAGGATACTTGTTCTTAATTGTAACTTTGTTCAATTGCCTATAGTCAATGCACACAAGCATAGTACCATCCTTTTTCTTCACAAATAGAACTGGTGGACCGCAAGGCAATACACTAGTCCTAATGAACCCCTTATCAAAAAGATTCTAAAGTCACTATTTCAATTCATTCAACTCTGGTGGTGCCATACGATACTGAGGTATAGAGATGGGCTGAGTTCCCGGTACCAAATTAATACCAAAATCACTATCCCTACCGGGGGGCATGCCCGGCAGGTCTATAGGAAACATATCCAGAAAGTCTCGCACTACCGAAACAGAATCGATAGTAGGAGTATTAGCACCAACATCCCTCACAAAAGCCAAATATGACAAACACCCCTTCCCAACCATCTGTTGGGCCTTCAAATATGAAATCACCCTACTTGGAACATAGTCCAGAGAACCTCTCCACTTGATCCTAGGTAACTCCGGCATCGCCAATGTCACGGTCTTAGCGTGACAATCCAGAATAACATGACATGGGGAAAACCAATCCTTGCCCAGAATCACGTCAAAGCCAACCATGCTAGGTAATAAGAGATCAACTCTAGTCTCAAATCCCCCAATAGTCACCACACACGACCGATATACACGGTCCCCAAAAATAGAATCGCACACCGGTGTAGATACATGAAAAGGTGAAACTATGAACTCACGGGGCATATCCAGATAATGAGAAATATATGACGATACATATGAATAAGTGGAACCAGGGTCACATAAAATAGAAGCATCCCTGTGGCATACAAAGACAATATATATGATCACTGCATCTGAAGCAACGACCTCTCGCCTGGCAAGGAAAGCATAGCATCGAGCCTGATCGTCAGATAATTGGCCTCCCCCTCTAGGGCGACCTCTAGCTGCCTGAGCCCCACCTCGAGTTGGCTAGGCTGGTGGTGAAGTAACTAGTACGAAAGTCATAACCTGACCCCTCAACTGAACTGGACCTCCAAAATGAAGGGGAAACTGCCTCCACACATGTCCAAACTCTCCATACTCGAAGCAACTCGAGAGCCAGAATAGTTACTAGAAGGACCTTGTACAGATGAACCCTGAACTGATGGATCACGAGATGAACTCTGAGCTGGGAGGGCATTGAGATATGACTGACTTTGATGAGCAATGTATGAACCATGGCTAGCTAATGCACCACGATGAACTGGACGAGTCATCTGAGCGGGCCTATAAGGGCGACCCCGGCTGTGGTGGAACTGCCCTTCATAAAAAATACCGCTGAAACTACCCGCACCACGAGGCCTCTTGGTCTCCCTATCCTCTCGCTCCTAACTATGGACCTTCTCTTGTCGTCTAGCAATATCAACCACCACATCGAACCTAGCACCTAATATGATCTCCCGAGTCATGACAAAATGAAGTCCATAGTTGGGGCCATCAATGAACCACCTAATCCTCTCCCTCTCTATGGAAACTAACCAGATCGCATGACGAAACAACTCTGAAAATCTCATCTCATACTGGGTCATGCACATACCCTCCTGGCATAGCTGCTCAAACTGCCTACGCAACTCCTCCCGGCAGGTCTGTGGCACAAACTTCTCCAAGAAGAGAATGGAGAACTCGTGCCACATAAGTGGTACGACACCGGCTGTCCTGCTCAACTCATAGGCCTCCCACCATCTGAAGGCTACCCCCAACAGCTAAAAAGTAGTAAATGAGACTCCACTAGTCTCCAGAATACCCGCCGTGCAAAGGATCCACTGGAACCTGTCCAAGAAGTCATGAGCATCATCTGACTCAGCCCCTCTTAATGATGGAGGCCTGAGCGTCCCAAACCTATCTAGTCTCTCCTGCTCCTCGTCACTCATAAGGGGACCCACCCGGGCTTGAGAAACTATAACCAACTGGGTTGGTAGTACCCTCGGTGTCTGAAGTCCCTAAACCACATGCTCTGTAGTACGGGCGGCAGGAGTCTTAGCATATCCCCCGGCCTGAGAAGTGGCTGGCGTGGCCGAAAATGAAACCGCCTGAGCAAGGCTAGTGCATACAGTACATATTTGGGCTAGAGCCTCCAAAAAGCCTGGATTCACAATGGGAATAGCTAGTGCCAGAGCTGGTCCCACCGGCTCAATGACATCTGGAATCGGCTCCTGGGCTGGAGCAACTAGTGGGTCTATAGGTGCTGCTCTAGCTGCTGTACGAGTTGCACCTCGGCCTCTACTGTGGCCCCGGCCTCTAGTGACCCTAGCTGGTGGTACTGGTTGTCGTATTCCCGATCTGGTAGCACATGTCCTCACTATCTGTAAGAGAATAGAATAGCAGAAGTTTAGTTTCCAGAATCAACAAATCCGCACGATAGGAATACAAGAAAGTGAAGTTTTCCTAAGGGTTCGGTAGCCTCTCAAAGATAAGTATAGACGTTTCCATACCGATCCGCAAGACTCTACTAAATATGCTCATGACTCATGAGACCTTTGTAACCTAGGCTCTAATACCAACTTATCACCATCCAAAATGCAACATATCGTGATGGCATCTATCACAATACTAGGTAAGCCAACAACCACAAATAACTACGTTTTTTTTAAATTGAAAACAAGATGAAGCAGGTCGAACAGTAATAACTCTCACAAATAGTCGATAAGAAATACTGCGACTCAAATACAACATTCCCAAAATCCGGGTGTCACTGAGTACATCAGCATCTAAATGACAATACAATCTACTGTTAAAACAACTATCTATAAAGGTAGAACAATTCTAATAAACTGAAATATAGGATAGTCGAGGTATGCAGATGCCAAGGTAGCTATCTCGATAGTCTCCAAACATATGAAGCTCCAAATCTAGCAACCACCGAGTCCAGAAGTGCCTGGATCTGCACATGAAGTGCAGAGTGTAGTATGAGTACTACCGACCCAATATACTGAATAAGTAACAGGATTAACCTTTGGGCTGAAAGTAGAGACGAACTCAGAAAGGTAGAGTCCAAATCCAGATTATAATAGTACATATATGACAGGAAAAATGGCAGTAATAACTCAAACAAATCTCATAATCAGTTTGTACACAGTACAGAAATGTAGGCATGCTTTCAAGTTTAACAGTTTAAGTTCAACACGGATAAAATATGCCAAGTGTGACTGATATGAGAAATGTTACATCTCTATATCTACATGTCAAATATGCATGTCAACTGTAATTCACACAGTGATAAAGTCATATACATACTCTCGGAGTATTCAATCTCGCTTAGCATGCTCAATCACTTAGTACTCCCATTCACTTAGTACTCCCAATTACTCAACGCTCTCAATCACTCGACGCTCTCAATCACTCGGCACTCGACACTCGCACTCAGTAGGTACTTGCGCTCGTTGCTGGTAGGTACCACTCTGGAGGAGCAGAACCTGCCCAAGCACTAATATAAGCCAATCATGGCATGAATCAATAAAGCTTGTTGTGGCGTGCAGCCCGATCCCATAAATATCACTCACAATCAGGCCCATGGCCTCACTCAGTAATCTCTAGGGCTCACAAATCTCATGACAACCAGCCCAAACATTGATAATATAATGTAACAATAAATGGCAATAGATACTGAGATATGATATGAAAACATGAATCATAGCTCAATTTCTGTGTGAGTCCCAACAACACCATCATATAGCCCAAACATGATTTCTAACATGAATCACAACCCAATTTGTCTAACACATGTAGAATACATGAATAATAACAAGATTAGATGACTACACAGTTCCACGGAATCAACCGAGTCACAATTACTACAGTGCATGCCTACACGCCCGTCACCTAGCATGTGCGTCACCTCAATACCAACCACATAACATGTATTTCAGGGATTCATGCCCTCAGAACCAAGTTTAGAAGTGTTACTTACCTCAACCCGTACAAATATCTACTCCAACTAGCCCTTGCCTCGTGCATCGGCCTCCAAACGACTCAAATTTAGCCACAAACAATTTAATACCAACACAAGCTATAGGAATCAATTACATATGATAAAGCTAGGTTCTTTCACAAAAGTCAAAAAGTAAACCCTAGGCCCACATCTCAGAATCCAACAAAATTAACAAAATCTAAGCACCCATTCTACAACAAGTCCTACCATACCAAAATTACTCAATTCCGATCGCAACTCGACCTTCAAATCCTCAAATTAAAGTCTATGAAATTTCTACAATCTTTCCCAATTTTTTCAACCCAAAACACTAATTAAATAGTAAAAACAATGACAAATTCATGTATATTAACCAAATACGAGTTAGAATCACTTACCCCAATCAATTCCTTGAAAATCCCTCCAAGAATCGCCCCAATCCGAGCTCCTAAAGTCCAAATGTGAAATAATACTCAAAGCTTCGTTTTTGAAATTTTATAATATGCCCACTCCTCTTCACGATCCAGGGAAATGTTTCGCGATCACGAAGCCCAAAAATATAAGCTTCCAAATTAAACCTTTGCGAATGCAGAACTCCAAGTGCGAACGTGATGCACAGCGACACAAAGCTACTTGATCACGAGCCTCCTCACGCGACTGCGATGAACAAACCCGTGGCTTCAGGGCACCCCTCCTTCCTTATTCGCGAACGCGGTACATCCCTCGCGTTCGCGTAGTAACACTGCCCAAAGCTCTCCGATCTCTGACCAACATCCACGAACGCGTAGAACATTTTCCTCAGCTTCCAACAACAACTCTTCGCGATCGCATCCCCTTTTTCACGATCGCGAAAGAGGAAACCAAAAGCAAAAATCAGCAATTCCTCAAAGTCCAAAAGTGAGCCGAACATGATCCGAATCACCCCCAGGGCCCTCGGGACCCTATCCAAACATACCAACATATCCTATAACATCGTGCGAACTTAGTTGAGGCTTCAAATCATATCACATAATATCAAAAATACGAATTGCACCCCAATTCAAGCCTATCGATGTGAAACCTATCAAACCAACACCGATTGAACTCAAATTTTGCATACAAGTCATAAATGACACAACAGACTTATTCTAACTTCCGGAACAAATATTCGAGCCCAATAACAATAAAGTCAACTCTCGGTCAAACTTCTCAACTTTCCAAACTTCAACTTTTCCAACTTGCGCCAATTCAAGCCAAAGTCATTTGTGGACCTCCAAATCAATATTCGGACACACTCCTAAGTCCAAAATCACCATACGGAACTATTAAAACCAATAAAACTCCATTCCGGAGTCATTTACACATAAGTCAACATCCAGTTAACTCTTTTAACATAGGCTTCCAACCTTGGGGCTAAGTATCCCAACTCATTCCGTAACATCCCCGGAACTAAACCAACTACCCTGACAAGTCACATAACAAAATATGAGCACAGAATAAGAAATAAATGGGGGAATAGGGCTATAATACTCAAAATGATTGGTCGGGTTATTACAAGAACACACATTTTCATTAGGCCAACAATATCCCCAAACCAATCTTGATCATCCCCAAACATGTAAATAACCTTCCAAAAGATCATAGCAACTTATCAATAACACATACCGCCCGTTATCCCATTCTCAACATTTCTTGACAATTCACAATCAAGAAATAATCTACCTACGAGGACGTCCAGTCTCTTAACCTCATGAATACCAGAGTCTCCATATCCGATCTCAACTCCACTACACAAATGGCTGATACATCACTCATACCCCATTATCTTACGGAAAATACCCACATAGATCTTCGGCGTTTTGTAGCAAAACCTGAACCCCAGCAACCCAAAACCAGGCGATCACCGCAACGCTAGTCAAGCACCAACAAGTCAAAACACAATGCGCCTGCTAAAATGCACACTCTCCTCTGACGATATCAAATAGCGCCAGCATTCTCTTAAATATCTAAAATCATTTGTGCCATCAAAAACTCGTATAATTCCTTTCAAACCTAAACCGCAACCTTGAACTCGCAACTTTCAATCCCACATGTCACACCGCCACGATCATGCTAACTCGTGAAAATACGAAAATCTCATAATCAACTCTCAACCAACAAGCAAGTCGAACACCTCATCAACTGAGACCCTTCCATTTAACTCAATTCTGGAGGACATCTATATACGCCACACACCTCCTATACCTGTAGAAGACGCCAACCCCGAGTTGTGGCAAAACCATCGTATATTTTTCTAAACCCTCTAACATATAATCGATTCATCATAACTGATTTCCTCTAACGCAATCGAGTCACACAGACTGCCAAACACAAAAGCAACTCAATCTGAAATGGTCGCTCTGAAGGAACCTTCTTCGAATATGAAGTCGTTTCTTGCATCTCTCTAATACTGTTATGTAGAATCATTCTTGATAGAGAAGTACCGCAAATCTAGAAACCATTCACTAGCGATCTCCATCTCTAACCATACATAAATCCAAAAATCCTCAAATGCCACATATGAACCTTGATCTCATCAGAACCTTTTCGATAATCATCCACCTTGCTATAAATCACCATTGATGAAACCTTTCTCAAATCATAGCCAATCCGAAAGAACATCCTCGACCAAGAACTAATATAACACATGACCATGCAATCCAATTGTCGATAGCAGGCTCCCACACTTGGCTCGAAGCCATAAAACATGTCGTCTATAACCCATAGCACCCATCCTTCATAACTGCCCCGGTCGCACACTGTTAGTCAGTTTAATACTTCATAAGCCCATGCGACTCTAGTCATAAAACACTCCAAAGACTCTGCTAGGTTCATACTCACCCTGGTGACCATCAAGCCAACTACCTCAAGCCCTACGAAGTGATAGTATATGCATTCTACTGAATAAAAGCCTCATACGAATCACATACCCTCAAATCCCACCGGCTAGCTTCAACTCAACATCTCCCCATGACCCTTTCCACAGTTACAATAACTAGGAACCCAATTAATCCCTATAATCCAGTACACATCAACCAGATATAAGAATTCTATACATCCCACAAATGAACACCGGGACGGTCTGTCATTGCATCCCCTTCCAAGACTGGACGACATATTACAACCATAATGAAGCATCCATAGCCCTTTGTAGTCCATCTACAATATCACAAATCTGCCCATAGCTGCTACTAAGTGTGCAACATCACATACGAGTGAATAGGAAGAAATCAAAGATATAGGTGCCAAACTGAATCAAAGGCGCACGATGAGGAAAGAAAGAAAAGAAGTTTCTAGATACCATGTAGCCTCTTGAAGATAGGTATGGACGTCATCATGCTGATCCGCGAGACTCTACTAGGAACTTGCACATGACTCGTAGAATCTATGAGCCTAATGATCTGATACCAACTTCTCACGACCAATGTCCGCATAGTCATAATGACACCTAACTCAACCCGCTAGGTATGCTAAACAATAGTCAACACATTTCTACTGAAATTTATATGAAGTCAATAAGTGAAATAATTAAAATTTTGAACAATAACCCAAGGATTTGGTAGTATAAGTCATGAGCCTCTAAGAATTTGATTTACAAAACTTGTATGAAAATAATACAACATATGTTTAAAGTATACATTAATAGAATTTAAGTCCTACACTACCCTGAAAAAGAGGTAGCTCGAATTTGGAACACTAGAACGTCTTCAATAACATGCTTCGTCTTCCACAGCTACGCAGCTCCAAGATCTGAACACAAGGTGCAGAAGTGTAGCATGAATACAACCGACCCCATGGACTCAGTAAATATCTTAACAAACTTCGGTGAAGTAGTGGCGAGGTTTTAAGTCAAGATATACTCACTCAATATTTTACATGTGTAGATGATAAGTAGAAAGAGCGATACGATAAAGAGATACAAATAACCACATAGTAAATGAAACAAGAACACAAATAACAGAGGGACCCAGAATATCATCACGTCTTCGTCTCACAACACAATATGATAACAGAAAAAAATAGACAAGAATAATCATAAGTCGTCTTCTTCATTGCGGTGTGCAACACACACACACACACACACATATATATACACACACACACACACACACACACATATATATATATATATATATATATATATATATATAATGTCTTTTCCGTTGAGGCATGCAACCCGATCCACAAATATATGTAAATAACATCTTATTCGCTGTTGCGCGCAACCCGTTCCATATATATATTTATATAAAACATCTTCTCTGTTGCGCTGCTTAACTCGATCCACAATATATAGTATAAATATCGTTGCAGCGTACAACCCGATCCCACACATATAATATCTTCTTATCGTTGTGACGTGCAATCCGATCCACAGATATATATATATATATATATATATATATATATATATATATAAATTTATATATAACTATTTTATAACAGCCGAGCACCACAGAGCTAGTCACCCACATATAAAGAAAAGACTTCCACCAAGCATAAACACAGAACCAATCTAAAAGTCACCCAATCCAGTTAAGCAAAGGAAAGTAGAACATGAAACGGGTAAGATGTTTATCAAGTAATGAAAGGGATCAAATGAAGGAATTCAACACATATTAAATCATGTAGCAAGTAGAAGCATGTGACAAGTGAAGGCATTCAATAAGTAAAAATATATGGTAAGTAAAAGCATATGGTAAGTGAAGCTATGTAGTAAGTGAAGGCATGTAGTGAATGAAGACATGTAGCATGTTAAGGCATCTAAGAAGTAAATCACGTGATAATTAGAGGCATGTTATAGGTATGGCTAATAAAAAATAAAGGCATGAATTCGAAGAGGACATGTAATGGAAGTAAATCAAATAAATGCGTAGATGTAACAGTAATTAACAAGGTAAAGACATAGCTATAACTGTAACAGGCCAAAGGAAAATCACAGAGGTAACTAAATAAGGAATCCAACTGAAAGTATCATACAAAGCAACCAACAATAATAGAACCAAAGTAAAGGGTATGTAAGTACTGAACGAATGAGTAATCATAACAGAAATCCAACTTCCTTTCCTTTCGCACGGTAATAACCAACAAACAAATCTCATTTCAAACCGCACGAAAATACTCATCGTGCCAACATCATTCTAACCGTATGGAAATAACCCTCGTGCAAAATATAGCCCTAAGGCCCCAATCCTTACACATATTACAGATAAATAAACTCAAGTAGCAGGACAATAACATGTATAAATGGGTGTTCATAATACAACAGTCAATTAAGTATGTAAACAGTCCGAAAATAACACATTAAATCTTTTTTAAGATGTCATATATTCTAACATGATTTTTAACACGGTTAATTTAGTTTAATCATCTTAGAAATAAATAAAGCATAAATTAGAGAATTACCGGGTTCATCAAAGCACAAAGAAAGCATATAATTTCTCCATGCCGAGCATGGAAAATCCTTGCACATGCATATACGCTCATCACCTTGTATATGCATCATCCCCACATGTAGCAAATAATATCATTTAGTAGAAAAAATTCTCTCAACAAAGTTAGGTAAGACACTTACCTCAAACAAGCCAAATTGATACACTAGAAGCTCCGTCCCACACAAATCGACCTCTGAACTGCTCGAAACTAGCCAAAAGCAACTCAAAATCATCAAATAATGCCATAAGATGCAAACTCAAACGATAAAGGTCGAATCTTTAATTAAATACTCAAAGTCAACCAAAAAGTCAATCTGGACCCGCACCCTGGAATCCGACATAACTCACAAATTCTGATGACTCATTCGAATACGAGTCCAACCATACTAATTTCTCTCAAATCCAACTCCAAATCGATGTTCAAAACTAAATTATTCACTTTATAAAAGCTTAGACAAAAATTCCCCAATCTATATTTTAGATTCATCAAATTAAATGCTAAAATCGAAGATGGAATCATGTAAAATAATCAAATCTGAGTCAAAAGTACTTACCCCAATCAATATGGTAAAAATCCTCTCCAAAATCAACCAAATCCGAGCTCCCTAATACAAAATATGATAAAATAACTCAAAGTCCGAAAATAGAGTACTTTATAGCACTGCCCAGTTGAAACCTTCGCAAACGCGGAAGAAGCCTCGCGTCCGTAAAGCACATAACCCTTCCGAAACTCACCCGATCCCCTCGCTACCCCATGCGAACATACCAATAAGTTTCAAAACATAATATGAACCTACTCGAGGTCTCAAATCACATAAAATAATATCAAAATTATGAATCCCACCCGAAAACAAACTCAATAAACTTTTGAACTTTCAACTTTAAAAACTTGTGCAAAACCATATCAAATCAACTCAGAATGACGTCAAATTTTGCACACAAGTTTCAAATAACATAACGAACATATTTCAACTCCCGGAACAATAATTCGAACTCGATATCATCGAAGCCAACTCCCCGTCAAACCTATGAGCTTTCTAAACCTTCAAATTGTCAACTTTCGCCAATTAGAGCCAAAACCTACTAGGAACATCCAAATGCAAATTTGGGCATACACCCAAGTCCAAAATCAGTATTTGGACCTACTAGAACTATCAAAACTCCGGTCCGAGGTCAAATACACAAAAGTCAAACTTGGTCAACTCTTTCAACTTCAAGCTTCTCAAGTGAGAATCATCCTTCTAAATCAATTACTAACCACTCGAAAACCAAAGCCGACAATACACACAAGTCATAATTCACCATACGAAGCTACTCATGACCTCAAACTTCCAAACTAAATGCAAATGCTCAAAAGGACCGATCGGGTCGTTACACAATCCCTTCCCAATTTCATGTGTTTTGTGATACAAATCATGTTTACTTCATTATGGGATGTTACAAAAAAATATCAATAGTTAATAATGCATAATTAGTAAAAAAGAACATACAATCGGCTTCCGTCGATGTCCATGATTATTAATAGCATTTAATATTTAATAACTAGTGAATATGTCGCGCTTTGCGCTATCGTGAAAAACATAATTAGAATAGTCCTATAATCTGACACAGAAGAGATTAAAACACTTCACTTATGCAATAAAAATTAATTATCTATGTTTGAAAAAATAACAATACAAAAATTGGAGCTTGGATAAATAACATTTTAAGCTATCAAAAATTCTTTCGGAAAAGAAGAAATAGAAAAATATTTAAGCAAAATGTTCAGTTTAAAATATATTTATATATATATCTTTGGGCAGAGAAGAGGTAAATACATGGTTCTCTCAGTCAAATATATATTAAGGGTCTATCTAAAAGTATTTTATTTTGTTACTCTGGCTAACTGAAAAAGTGCATTACCTGTAACTGTAAGGAGAAACATTAATATTTTTACATTTAGATCACACAAAACGGACTTTTAGCTTTCAAAAAATCATTCAAGTTAAATCAGATTTGAAACTACTCAAAGTAATATTTGTTACTTCCAAAAATGCTTCTAAGATAGAGGACATTAGTTTATCAAATGCAAGAGTTCTTCTGAGTCTTAAGCAAAATCAATTGAAGATACTCAGTGAAAGAATTTGGTGAAGGAATATAAGTTGAAAAGAAAAAGCAAATAAAGAGCTACTTGCACTGAACAAATATGTGGTCATACAACCACTTCAAGTTTAAAAATAATACATAAATATGGATTACAAAAGCAAGCTTTGATGACAGACATATAAAAGAAATTGCTTTATCATTAGTAATATCTATCCAAACCGATTCATTAAGTAACTCTGGGATAAACTATTAAATTAAATAGAACTGTCGGTAAATACTAAGTTCATTAACTATTAAAATGGAGATAATTCAAATGGAGAAGGAAAGATAGATTTAAGCAGTCATAATAGAGGCAACCATAATGAAGCATCGCCTCTTGTTCACTAATTTGTTTAATATAAGGCATGCTCTTCACATCAATAAGCTCCACATCTTGCTGAAACAGTTATGTTCTCGATCCCTTTGCTTGCCGCAGCATTCTAGCAAATTACATTAGGTCATGATTCACACTTTTTTGCTTATAAGTTATAACCAAGGAAACATGGAAAGAAAACAACCCAAGGTCTTCTTGTACCTATCTGTTAAGTCAAATCCTAGGAAGTTCTCAACCACCTAATTCCTACTTATTTTCGCTTGCACTTGAAGCTTATACCAAGATATTGAGGGACTTAGTTAACTATCAATTGCTTCTCCAGCTAAAAAATGCTTCATTACCATCTTTCTATACCAAATTGGTCGCTTCGACAGTCTTTATAAATTTCATTCCAATTCTAAGCTTAAGCCATACAAATACTTCAAGCGAACTTTTAAGCACATGCACATGATTTTGATTCTGAAGTTTGTGAAAATGTTAAGGTTCCATACAAACAAACAAATGACTCTATTAGATTTAAGTGATGGAGAAGAAAATAGATATAGGCTTTACTTAAATAGAAGTGCTAGAGAGCACTCTCACCTTCCTTGTTCTTCCAATTAAAGGTGTTGCAGCAGGCTATTAAGAGGGCTCTCAATATTTTGTTATGCAAAAGAAATTACAGTTAGGATAAGGTAAAAATATTAAATAAACAACGAAGGGAAGGCGGCGCAGAAAATTTGTGAATCTCCTAATAGACTTTGGACAAACAGAAGAATCGTTCGACAATCAAGAGCTGAAAACATTTTGTCCTGCAAAAAGAAAAATGAAATAATCATGTTAAAACGAAAGGAAGGTGGCTTTTCTGATGACATAACATTCACTATTTTTCATTGAAAGACTACAGGCATAGTCAAATTGCTGCGGTATGAAGGAGATTGTTGTTCATGCCTATACTGTGACTTGGTAATCATTTTCTAGTATTAACTCTTTATTGCCCTATTCTATTACAAGTTACAAGTTACAACAACAAATAGAATAATTATAGATAATTGTTACAAGAAAGAGGGAAATAATCAAAACAATTACAAAGGAGAAAAAAGATTTAGAAGAACGATTGAAACACTTTATAGGAAATAAACTATATGTTGGGCATCCAAAATATATAATTTTATACTCACCTCATATTATACAGAAGAATTAAGATTGAAGGTTGTAAAGCAGAACTTTTTACGAACCCAGTTGAAGTAAGTTGTTGATGTATTACAAGCATAGAGTAATATATATATCAAAAGTCATAGCAAAATTGGAAATTGAAGCTTAAAACAAACAGGAAAAATGACGAACACAGGGATGGCCAAAGATGACGTATAAATAAAAAATATGTTCAAAGCCTAATCCCACTGTCAAGACAAATACTGAAAATCCCAATAAAACGAAAAAGAAGTAAGAGTCGAAAAATTCACAGGAATCCAATGGTTGGACTGATACTCTGCAAAAAATTAATGTAAGAAGCCGGTAAAAAAAAGTTTAATAAGGAGACACATGATCAAACACCAATCAAACATGAAGAATTTTTACCTCGGATATTTTTACAGAGAGAAATTGCTCCTCCTCAATTGATTTCTTCCTCTATCTTTAATTTATTCTCCATCCTGGCTGCAATTGGAATTGAAGACCTTAAGGTTTTGGTTGAAACGCTAATGTGTTTAATTCTTTCACCCCTGTTGATTTATTGGTAAAAGCAAACGGCTGCCTTATTAGGGAAAACAAACGACGCTTATTAGAGAAACGGTTTAAAAGACTAAAATTGGATAGCAACCGTTGTTCATTCATCGAGAAACCCCAAAAAAAGGAGAAAAAAGAGAAAAACAAATCCTGATAAGTGAGCCTAGCCACGTCACCGGAGCTATGCCCTTCTTTTATGTATTTATATAGATTAGTAATTTTTCAGAGAGTTCTGTTGGTTATTCATCACGAGAGAGAAATTTTTTTACTTCTAAATATGATTCTTATAAAGTTTTATGTTAAAAAAAAAAAAAAGGAAATTGAGAATATCTGGAGGTACTTGTGGCAACTTTTTTGATAAGCCTAAAAAGAACTTTAGATAAGTATATAGACTTGTATGATTCATAAAATAATCATATCTAACGCTTGAAGAGGTCAATCTTAAGTTTTAGATGCTATTACTAAAGGACTCTCTCAGGGAGGAAAAACTTTTCAAATATATTCTTGAAAAGTACTAAAGTGAGTACCTAACCGCTCTCTGAAGGGTGTTCTATATCTATATCTATCTTCACATAATATTTATTAACTTTTATTTTTCTATAACACAAAATTATGAATTATTTTTCATTTGATTTGGTATTCCGGTAATTTGAACACATTAAAATTGATTGTGAAATCTAATTACTCGAGATTTAATAGGAAAATTGCGACTGTTACCAAACATTATTAGTTATGGTGCATATATCTTTCATTAATTATTCTACTGTATTTGATTTGTCTCATATTCTAATACGGAAGAGAGTTGAATTTTCTATTCATAAGTTTGTTCAAGGTCCATTGGACAAAGATATACGATTATATTGATCAAATGTCATGGTTTGAAATGTCTGCACACTACAACTCTATCTAAATTAAATAGTATATTTAAAGGTATATGAAGGCTCCAGCCTTGCCCGGGTCTAACTTGAGCTCCCAATCTTGAGAAATTTTATTTTATGGAGACTAATTTTCCTTGACATCTCTCGGTCTATTTTTCAATGGCATGACACAATTACAATCCTGCACTTATGGGTTTGATTCTTGATCAAGCCATCTCTTAAAGGATAACTTTTCTTGTTCTTTGTCACACATTTAATACAATAGTTAGTTGATTAATAATAGTTGGATGTATTATCTTGAGAAATTTTGGTATATTTAGGGTGTGTTTGGTAAATGTTTCATGGAATATGAGTGGTTTTATCACTTATTTTCCCTTGTTTGGTTGGTGAGTGAAAAATATTTTTCGGAAAATATTTTCTATTGTTTGGTTAGAGAGTACAAAATATTTTTTTAGAAAAATATTTTTTAATGCTACTCTCCTCATCTCCTACCCGCTTCCCCCAATTGAAGAAAAATGAGTTCATGAAGAAAATATTTTCCAAAATATTCAGGCCAACCAAACATGAAAATATTGGAAAACATTTTTCGAAAAATATTTTCCTTTCATACCAAACAAACCCTTAGTCGTACTATGTTTCTGTGTTACGTAAATTATATTATTCCGAATTCAATTACCATGTTAATTATACCATTTATACTATTCAATTGCATTTTTTCCCTTCAAAATTTCTGTAATAACCCATATACATGTTTAAACAATTGTACGGCTAGACATTGGAAGAGCAAACAGTAACATATAATTTGATAATATTTCTTCTTGAACAAATGGCCGTCAAACACAACAATGATAGTAAGGCAGTTAAATGCTATAAAAGAAATATTTTCATCACTGCACAAAAATACGAAAATGCCACTTTCAAAGATCATAACAGAAAGGGTTGTTTTTGCGAGCAGAAACGATTATGTAAATCAACTAAATAAAATATTGATATCAAGTATTTTGTGAAAGCGAATATTTATTAGGTTTGTGTTTACCCGGAATATTGGATAGAGTTGAATTTATACGTGGTTCTAAGGGTATGTGGTATAACTTGATACAAATAGTAAAGAGAAATAGAAATGTACAATCTTGGCTATAAGAATGAAAGATAAAACCGGTTAAAAGGAGGAAAATGAATGAACTAAATAAGAATAAGATGAAGTAATGGAACTTCAAAGGATTGATCTTTCAATATGAGAAATAGTCTTTTTGTTACAATGTGTCGATGCCCTGATGCTTACAACAATCATCTCCTTTATAGTGGAGGGATCCTACTTTAGATATAATAAAAAATACATAGTGGGGAACCCATGATGAATTAGGTTTTCCCTAATTCCCGCCAGGATTCTCTCCCCTAGTGCGGTTGCAACGGATCTTGTGTGTGAGCTCGATACTGACTCGAGCTCAGTATTAACTCGAGCCCTCGATCTTGACTCGAGATCGATCTGACTCTGAGTCTGGTATTGATTCGGGGTCGATGTCGGTCGGTCTATGCATCTTAAGCTCGACAATTTTGCTTCGCCTTGTAGTTCGATTTGGATACGAGCTCGATAATGATACCGAGCTTGTCATTGATCGGTCTTAGAACTCGAAGCTCGATGACCTTATTTCGGACCTCAACCTGATATTACGAAGACGCCATTCGATCAAAATATTATCATCCCGACCAGTCCGTACGACCGACTAATCGGTTTTGACAGTATACAGATAGTCCCCTCGTTCCTCGGGAAGGATGTAACGAGCAACGACATGATTTTCCAATGGTATGATTAGATATATAATGACATTTGCATCGAGTCCGATCGTGACGCACGTGGTAGCTGTCCTGTCGGTTCAGTTTACCGAGGCATTTAATGCGTGTCAGACGATATCGGCCATTACCGATATTGAACCGCCGTTGTTCAGCCTATAAATAGCCTGCTCCTTTATTAAATCAAACTTTATCTTTTGATCTAGTCAAACTCCTAAATTTTCTTACTCTTTTCGTCTCCTTTTCGCCGCATGTAGAGCCATCTTCATCAGCGTTGAAACCACCATCCTTTTATCTTCCTTCGCTCATCTTTTACTTACACCAATGCCGAAAACCTCAAAAACTGTACCGCAGAAGGAGAAGGCTTCTTGCTCCTCTTCCCGGCCATCCGGTGGCAAGGCGCTGGCGAAGCCGCTTCCCCACGAGTATGTTCCCAGCCCATGTTGTCTAAAGTCTGATTTCAAGGTCGAAAATCCTTCATCGATCCCGGGCCAATATGAGCAAGTGTCGATGTACATGTGCTCGATAACACAGGGCCAACTCGAGGCCGTGAGGAGGGACTGCAACTGGGGTCCCGAGGTCGTGTTGCAAATTCCTTCCACTGTAGAGAGCATCACCGCTCATGTGGAGGGGTTCTTAAGTGTTTATACTTACCTCATTACATTGGGTCTCCTCGACCTAGTGATTATTGATTTTTGCAAAAGATATCAGGTCACCCTTGGCCAAATTCACCCCTCTCTATGGCGCATAGTAATCATACTGTGCTTCTTCTCTAGCAAGGCCGGGGGGCTAGAGTTTACTCTAAATCACCTCATGCAGTTGTATTGGCCTCAAATCTATCGAGGACTAATCAGGCTCCAACGCCGGGCAACGAAAGCCTTGATATCGAGTATCGATGAAGACAAGGATCGGGGTTGGATGAGCCATTTTATTCGGGTGAGGACCCGTGACATTATCCCAGAAGAGAAGTTGTCGTTCCCTGAGGAGTGGAACTTCAACCGTAAGTGATATTTTAAACTCTGTTCTTTGCATCTTTCTACGACTTCTCCCGATATTCCCTTCTGATATGCAGATGTTCCTTCGATGCCTCAAGCGGTACCTGACCTCGAGGATTGGGTTCAAAAGTTAGCCCCAACTTCCTCTTATGATGAACGTGCATGGAGTGATTTGGCAAAAGGTAGGAGGCCAAGAATCACGGTAGGGGCCTTTTTCATGTTTTTGAAATATTTTTATACTCAATTCATTACTAATTTCCTCTCATGCAAGCCTGGCCAAGGATTCCGTTTTGAGGCCTTGAAGTGGCGAGGAAGGAAGCAAGTCCCCGGTTCCAAAACTGGGGGAAGACAAAAAGCGTAAAACTGCCTCTAAGTCCGAGGACCCTAAGCCCAAAACTCGAAGGGTGAGGAAAAAAGTAATCGCTCTTGCGATGGACTCAGTCAAAGACTGAGAGATAAAGAAGAAGAAGAAGAAGAAGAAGAAGAAGAAGAAGAAGAAGAAGAAGAAGAAGAAGAAGAAGAAGAAGAAGAAGAAGAAGAAAAGGAAAATGCCTCGGCACTGGTGGTCCGATTTGTGAAAGCCATCGAGGTCACCAGACCTTCTGAGTGGACGGCGGCTGCTAAAATCAAGCCTCGTGTCGAGGAGGCTTCCAAAATGAAATCGGGTAAGGATCCCGAATTACCAGAGTTCGAGACCGTTTCTCGACTATCTACGGCTACACTAGACGGGGCCGGTTCTGATACCCCGAAGATCGATAAGTGCTTCCCGAATGACTTTCTCGGGACCATGACAGCATATCACTTGCCTTCTCTTCCGACTTTTTCTGAGGAGGCGTTAAGGGAAGCTCTAGAGTTAAAGACCCCTAATATGGGTGGAGGATCTAGCGTAGGGCATCCCTTTCAGGATTGCTTTACTGGAGTCAATGATGCCTCCGATATTAGTGACACTTCTATTCTTCTAGAAGAGGCTCAACGTCTCATATCTCGGGTAATAATCTGTTTACTGCACTTTGTTTCTTTATTATTTTCTAATTCTGACTTGCGTTTTCCCTTTTTGTGTAGGCCCTTGCTAAGTTTCGAGCTGATCTCAGCCAGTGTGAGACCGAGCTCCAAAAGGTCTCGTAGGAGAGGAACGCTCTGAAATTGCTTTGCGGCCAAAAGGACGAGATTATAAAGGACCTTCAAGCAGATTTGGCCAAGGCTCGTGAGTAAGAGGCCATGCTATATAAATAGGTGAGCATCCTTTTGATAGAGTATGGACTCGACCCAACTATGGAAGTTAACACTTGGTTATCTCAGCTGCAACAAAAGGTTGAAAAGATCGGGTTTCTTCAGGGAGAAGTCGATCAGGTCAAGGCTGAGTGTGATCGGTGGAAGGAGACTATGGACCGCCTAGCTGTAGAAAAAGAAGCTACCTTAGCCAAACTATTATTGGCCGAGGTTCAACTTCGGGGCGTCAAACAGAAAAGTCCGGCCCAAGATAGGAGGATCTAGGAGCTCGAAACTGGGCTTGCTAAGGCCAAGGCATAGATCGAGACAACAAAAGTCATGGCAGACAAGTTCATTGCTATGTACCGGGCCGATGCTGAGGTTTCTCAAATGTAGCTAAGGGAGGCTTCTGACCGAGAGCAACGGATCATTGACTCAGCAAAGTGCCAATCCCGGAGGGAAACCCTCGAGGAAATTCATACTCGAAGTTTTTATCTCTTCGAGGAGATAGCTCAAGCTAAGTTGCTTGAGGCTGAAGCCAGGTAGCTTGCCTCCTTCGATGACGAAGATGATGATGAAGAAGATAGTCGAGGCAGGTCCGATGAGGAGCTTGAAGGAGAAGTTGCTCCCGAAGAAGATTTCGAAACCGGCCGTAGTTAGGACTTAGTTTCTCTTTTTGTAAGATCTTGATCGGTCTCTTGTACATAACCGATATATAATAGAAAAACTTCTTTTGAATGTCTTCTCAGTTTTATGTTCAAACGTGTTTTGTGCTTTTGGCTTGTGAAAATTTTGTTGTTGCAGCCTCTGTAATCGAGTGAACACTAATTCGAACTTAGAACAAACCCTTATATTTTTTTGACACGCAAGGGTGTGTCCCCGAGTTCAATAATATGTACGAGGTTTCGGATAACTTGATCGACGCCATGACTGCACTGTTTTTATAACTAAGTTCGCGTATGTTTTGAACTTGTAGTAATATATCCCTTACGGTTTTATGGCTGATCTTTGAGCTAAGTTCAAGCCATCTTGAACTCAGAATAGTGGAACCCTTTAGGTCTCAGTTAAGTGAGAACAAAGTCTCAAACTCTAGATGTATTGGTCCTTAGGCTTAATAGTTGAGTGAGTGATTGCTCGAACTCGAAGTAAAATAGCCCTTAGGCTTAATAGTCGAGTGAGTGATTGCTCGAAACTCGAACTTGAAGCATTATAGCCCGTAGGCTTCATAGTCGAGTGAGTGACTGCTCGAACTCGAAGTAAGATAGCCCTTAGGCTTAATAGTCGACTGAATGATTGCTCGAACTCGAACTCGAACTCGAAGTATTGTAGCCCGTAGGCTTTTATGGTCGAGTGAGTGATTGCTCGAACTAGATGTAAGATAGCCCTTAGGCTTAATAGTTGAGTGAGTGATTGCTCGAACTCGAAGTAAAATAGCCCTTAGGCTTAATAGTTGAGTGAGTGATTACTCGAAACTTGAACTCGAAGCATTATAGCCCGTAGGCTTGATAGTCGAGCGAGTGACTGCTCGAACTCGAACTTGAAGTAAGATAGACCATAGGCTTAATAGTCGAGTGATTGCTCGAACTCAAACTCGAAGTATTGTAGCCCGTAGGCTTTTATGGTCGAGTGAGTGATTGCTCGAACTCGAAGTAAGATAGCCCTTAGGCTTAATAGTCGAGTGAGTGATTGCTTGAACTCAATCTCGAAATATTGTAGCTCGTAGGCTTTTATGGTCGAGTGAGTGATTGCTCGAACTCGAAGTAAGATAACCCTTAGGCTTAATAGTCGAGTGAGTGCTTGCTCGAATTCGAACTCGAAGTATTGTAGCCCGAAGGCTTTTATGGTCGAGTGAGTTATTTCTCGAACTCGAAGTAAGATAGACCTTAGGCTTAATAGTCGAGTGAGTGATTGCTTGACTTCGAACTTGAAGTATTGTAGCCCGTAGGCTTTTATGGTCGAGTGAGTGATTGCTCGAACTCGAAGTAAGATAGCCCTTAGGCTTAATAGTCGAGTGAGTGATTGCTCGAACTCGAAGTATTGTAGCCCGTAAGCTTTTGTGGTGTAAATGTTTCAAAATTTCTTCAGTAGTGGTCGACCCTTAAGCCTGTTTGAATCATGAAGTAGAAGGAAATTTTTCAAAATATGAGATATCGGTAATGAAGTCTTTATACATGTGTTCGTATTTTGAGCTAGGGCTCGAGCAAAAATATGCGGGCATGATTCGCTTTGACCATTTGGCCCTTACACCTTTCCCTATCGAGACCATGCTTGACATGAATTTGATATGAAATAACTTTCTTGTATTGAACTAGATTTATTCGATAGTAAAGCCCCCAGTATTCGAGGTTGATTGTAAAGAAGCCTTGGATACTATTGAATTATCCTCAGGTAGCACATAGTTGTTGCCTCGTTAAAAACCTCGCCGGAAAAACCCGGTTGGGATAAAAACCAATTTAAGGGAAAAAGAGTACAACACGTACTTTAAAGCCTGAGGTCTCAATGCCTTTGGTCGAACTTCTGCAATAAGTTAGCGTCGAATATATATAGACGATAGAAGGGAGAAAATCATACCTTAACAATAATATCATTTGAGAAGTGATATGTTCCAGTTGTTTGATAATGGTTCGCCATCCATCGTTCCAAGTTTATAAGACCCTTTTTCCGACTATATCGAGGACTTGATAGGGTCCTTCCCAATTCGGGTCGAGCTTCTCTTCATTAAGATTTTGAATATTGGTGGTGACCTTCCTTAGGACTAAGTTCCCGATCCTGAAGTGGCGGAGGTTGGTTTTTCTATTGTAGTACATTTTGATTCATTGCTTTTGCGCAGCTATTCGAACAAGTGTCGCTTCTCATTTTTCATCTAATAATTCGAGGCTAGTATTAATAGCCTCGTGGTTTGATTCCTCCGACGTATGTCGAAACCTTGTGTTGGGTTCTCCTACTTCGACTGAAATTAATGCTTCGGAGCCATACACTAAGGAAAACAGTGTTTCCCCCGTACTGGACTTCGATGTTGTTCGATATGCCCAAAGGACTTCGAGCAGAATTTCTCTCCATTCCCTTTTAGCTTCGTTTAACCTTTTCTTCAGGTTTTGGATGATAGTCTTGTTTGTCGATTCAACCTATCCATTCCCACTAGGGTGATACGGTGTTGACAATATCCTATTTATTTTATGGTCTTTGAGGAATTTTGTCACTTTACTGCCGATAAATTGTTTACCACTGTCGCATACTATTTCTGCGGGTATCCCAAATCGACACACGATATGATTCCAGATAAAGTCTATAACCTCTTTTTCTCTCACTTTCTCGAACGCCTGTGCTTCAACCCATTTAGAGAAATAGTCAGTCATAAACAAAATGAACTTAGCTTTACCTGGAGCCGATGGTAGAGGGCCGGCGATATCCATCCCACATTTCATGAATGGCCATAGGGATAGAACTGAATGAAGTTGTTCTCCGGGTTGATGGATCAACAGTGCAAACCTTTGACATTTATCATATTTTCGAACAAACTCCTTAGTGTCCTTTTCCATGCTATCCTAGTAATATCCTGCTCTTATGATTTTGTGAATCAGTGGTTCGGCACCGGAGTGGTTCCCATAAGTGCCTTCATGGACCTCTCGTAAAACATAATCGGTGTCTCCTGGTCCCAAATATACTGCCAATGGTCCATCAAACGGCCTTCTGTATAATGTTCCATCTTCAGCCAGCGTGAATCGAGCAGCTTTGGTTCGTAGGGCCCTTGATTCTTTAGGGTTCGATGGGAGTTTTCCGTTCTTCAAGTATTCAATATACTTATTCCTCCAATACCAGGTTAAGCTTATGGAATTTATCTCGGCATGCCCCTCCTCGATTATGGATCCTGAGAGTTGAACGACAGTCCTCGAGTCGATCTCATCTTCCTCGACCGATGACCCCAAATTTGCGAGTGCATCGACCTCACTGTTTTGTTCTCGAGGCACATGTTGTAAAGTCCATTACTTGAAACAGTGTAAAGTTACCTGTAATTTGTCCAAATACCTTTGCATTTTATCTTTTCGAACTTCGAAGGTTTTGTCTACTTGGTTCACCACTAGTAAAGAGTCACATTTGGCTTCAATGACTACTGCTCCCAAGCTTTTAGCTAGCTCGAGACCTGCAATCATGGCCTCGTACTCGGCCTCATTGTTAGTTAACCTAAAAGTTTTGATAGATTATCTAATAATGCTACCCGTGGGGGATTTCAACACGATTCCAAGCCCGGGCCCCTTCACATTCGAAGCACAATCTGTGAAGAGGTTCCAAACCCTCGAAGACGTACCTGATTTTAACAAGAGTTCTTTTTCAGCTTCGGATACGAGGGTTGGCGTGAACTCGGCCACGAAGTCCGCTAAAATTTGAGACTTGATGGTCGTGTGGGGTTGATATTCGATATCGTACCCGCTGAGTTCGGCGGCCCATTTGGCCAATCGGCCCGATAGTTCGGGTTTGTGAAAAATATTACGAAGTGGGTAAGTGGTCAAAACGCATATGGGGTGACATTTAAAGTATGGTCTTAACTTCCTAGAGGTGTTTATCAGTGCAAGTGCCAATTTCTCTAAGTGTGAATATCTAGTCTCTGCTTCTCCTAAGGTCCGACTTACATAATACACAGAAAATTGCGTACCTTGCTCTTCTCGAACTAGGACGCCACCTACTGCGATTTTCGATACCGCCAAGTATAAGTAAAGTTTCTCATCTGTCTTCAGAGTGTGAAGCAGTGGTGGGCTCGATAGGTATCGCTTCAATTATTCTAATGCCTGTTGGCATTCCGGGGTCCAGGCAAAACCGTTCTTCTTTTTTAGTAGAGAGAAGAATATGTGGCTTGGTTCCGACGACCTTGAAATTAATTGACCTAAGCAGCTATCCGTCCGGTTAGCTTCTGCGCTGCTTTTACATTATCCACGATGGTGATGTCTTCAATGGCCTTGATTTTATCGGGGTTGATCTCGATTCCACAATTCGATACTATGAATCCAAGGAACTTCCCCGAACCAACCCCGAAAGCACATTTCTTGGGGTTGAGCTTCACGTTGTATTTCCTTAAAATCTCGAATGTCTCTTGCAAATGAGTCAAATGGTCCTCTGCGCGCAGGGACTTAACTAGCAAGTCATCAATATAAATTTTCATTGACTTACCTATTTTTTCTTCGAACATTTTATTCACTGGGAGTTAGTAAGTAACTCCTGCATTTTTTAGCCCGTAGGGCATTACATTATAACAACATGTTCCATACTTGGTGATAAATGAAGTCTTTTCTCGGTCCTCCAGGTTCATTTGAATTTGATTGTACCCGGAATAAGCATCGAGAAAAGTAAGGATCTCGTGGCCGGCTATGGCATCGATCATGCGATCGATGTTAGGTAGTGGAAAAGAATCTTTGGGGCACGCCTTATTTAGATCTTTATAATCTACACACATTCTAAGTTTGTTCTCCTTTTTAGGGACTACAACTACATTGGATAACCATTCGGGATATTTTACTTCCCGAATCGACCCTATTTTGAGAAGTTTAGTTACCTCGTCCTTTATAAATGCGTGCTTTATCTCGGACTGAGGTCTTCTTTTTTCCTTCACCGATTTGAACCTAGGGTCCAAGCTCAGCCGGTGCGTTATTATCGACGGTGGGATTCCTGCCATGGTACTGCCCTCATATTGTAGATCCAAGGCCTTCCAAGTAGGGAATTGTACCTCATGTCACCCTCGATTACGTGGAACATGGTATTTTGGATGGTCTCAACCACGTTCGCTGGTAGAATAATCTCCCCTTTAGTCATTTCACTGGCCATATTGAAGCCGTTTAAGACCCGAGCTGCTCCACGACGCTTAACTTGAACTTTACTTAATAGGATAGAAATTACCAGAGCGTCGTTATGGGGCTGAGAAATGCCTTTTGCTTCTTCGTTGTCGAATGATATAGTGCCTTCGGGCACATAATCTCGGGTTCGTTTTACCCAAGTGGTTGGTACCTAGGCGCGTTTGAGTACGGGTCCCTGTGGAGTGTCGACCCCACCGATGATTATATGAATGATATGTTGAGGTTCCTCTTGTTCATTTTTTCTGTTGGCGTCCCTTTCTCTAAAGTGATTCTTGGCTCGATCGTTGAGAAATTCTCGAAGGTGGCCCTCATTGAATAGACGGGCTACCTCCTCCCTTAATTGCCTGCAATCCTCGGTCTTGTGGCCATGCGTACCATGATATTTGCACATCGAATTTGGGTTTCTTTGGGAAGGATCGGTTTGCATGGGTCTGGGCCACCTAGTATCTTTGATTCTTTCGATTGCCGATACAATGCCCGATGCATCGACGCTAAAGTTATATTCCTATAACCGAGGTTCCCCTATAGGATCAGCATATTTGTCAAAACCACTCTTGCTCATAAGTCCCTGAGAATTTTGTCCTCGATCACTTCTTAGATTGTTCCGGGCGGAATTGAGTCCCAAACTATTATTCCTTCGATCTGCAATGTATGGTTGATATCGGTCTCTGTTCGACCTTGGCTCTCTATCGATGTCCCTTTGGTTTTTAATAGACAACCTATTTGGATGTACTGATCCGAAAGAAGCTCCTAATTGGTCGTCTTCGACCCTAATTTTTGATTGGTGTCGATTGTGCACATCTGCCCAAGCTATTGCTGGATACTTGATCAAATTTTGTTTCAACCGACGTGATGCTATCGAACTTCGCTCGTTCAACCTTGGGTGAAATATTGAATGGCCCAATCGTCTATGACCGGTGGTAATTCCATGCGTTTCATTTGAAATCGGGACACGAACTCCCTCAGCATTTCATTATCCCTTTGTTTTACTTTGAAAAGGTCTGATTTCCTTGTTGCTAACATGGCAAATGAGTCGATGGAATTCGGTGGCAGGTTGTGATACCAAATCATTGCTCCCTTCAAGAGTGTCTCCCCGAATTTCTTTAACAACACAGATTATTCCCCTTGATGGAATATGTGTAAGAGGTGACGTGTTCGTTGGGGTCGGTCGTTCCATTATATTTGGGAATTTCTGACATACAGAATGTTTTGGGGATTGGTTTTGGGGCTGCACTCAAGGGAAAAGGCTTTTGTACAATTTTTTTAGAATCCAACCCTTTTATCATTGGTGGAGCCCCCGGGATCTTATCGCCCCTGGAGTTATATGTTTTTACTTTTTTATGATTGGCTTCGATCCGCTTTGTGAGCTCCTCGAGTATCTTAGCAATTTTGGGAGTAGTACCCGATTCTTGCTCATTTGAACTCACTATGGCTGGCTCCATTCTGTGGGCAATTTCTCGAGGTGGACTGGGCCCCGGCATGCTTGGTACTTGGGTTTGGCTTCGCAACTGAGCTATCGCTACCTGTTGGGCTTGCAACATTTTGAAAATCATACGCAAGCTGACTCCATTTTCCTCAGCGTTATGGGTGTCTCGAGCTGCAGATCGAGTTCCACCATGAATGCTATTTTCAGGTTTAGAACGATGGTTTTCCTCAAGGGCCACATGCGAATTAACGTCCAATGGTACTTCAACTCGAGCTTCAGGTACTCCGGCTCGAGCTTCAACCGCATTGATAAGCGGCCTTCCGGCCCTGGGCGTCATGTTGTTGGTTTCATCTGGAAGCCTAACTTCGTTATCGATAGATAAAGACATTAATTAAGGGTTTGCCATTGTTAATTCTGGAGTCAAAGATACTTTCAAAAGACAAGCGTAAAACGGTGTGTGTTGCAGATTTATATCAAATAACCATTGTTATCCTTAGCCCCACGGTGGGTGCCAAACTGTTTATAAGGAATATCGGATAGAGTTGAATTTATACATGGTTCTAAGGGTATGTGGTATAATTTGATACAAATCGTAAAGAGAAATAGAAATGTATAATCTTGGCTATAAGAATGAAATATAAAAACGGTTAAAAAGAGGAAAATGAATGAACTAAATAAGATAAAGTAATGGAGCTTCAAAGGATTGATCTTTCAATATGAGAAATAGTTTGTTTGTTATAATGTGTCGATGCCCTGATACTTACCACAATCATCCCCTTTATAGTGGGGGATCCTATTTTAGATATAATAAAAAATATATAGTGGGGAACCCATGATGAATTAGATTTTCCCTAATTCCCGCCAGAATTCTTTTCCCTAGTGTGGTTGTAACCACTCTTGTCTGTGAGCTCGATACTGACTCGATCTCTGTATTGACTCGAGCCCTCAATCTTGACTCGAGCTCGAGTCTCACTCGGAGTCTGGTATTGATTCGGGGTCGGTGTCGGTCGGTCTATGCATCTTAAGCTCGACAATTGCGCTTCGCCTTGTAGTTCGATTTGGATACGAGCTAGATAATGATACCGAGCTTGTCATTGATCGATTTTAGAACTTGAAGTTCGATGACCTTATTACTTCGGACCTCAACCTAATTGTCCGCCAAATACGTATACTGCCAAATCAATCATGTCATTTACTTCTTCCTATTCTCTTACGTTCTCTTTTTATTTTCATGTATGTATATGTTTATGTCTACAAACATCAACAAAAAATTGGATATATTTGTGTTTCCTTGAACATGTTAGTTCTGAAAGAAAATCGACATATCATGCTATTAAGAAATTTAAACTCTTCAAATAGCTTATGCGGCAATACAAGGATGATATGACGACCAAAAGTTTTGTTTTAATAATATTGATATTTATTTCACAAAACCAAACTACATGACTTGATATACACGTGCAATGCACATGTAGAGAAATTAGTAGATAAATAAATGACAATCCCGACATAAATTAGTATATAACTAGTGCAATATTGGGTTCTCATAACATGTGGGAACCCAAAACTCAACTTGTCGTGATGACGCATATCATGGTACTAGGCAAGCCGACAACTCAGACATTACCAACACCTTCAAATTTTAACATATACTAAAACAGGTTTAAATAAGTAAACTCTCATAAAACTGGATAAAATGTCATAACTCAATACAGAAGTTTTCCAAAACTAGGGTGTCACTGAGTACATGAGCATTTATATAATGACATAGTCTGATACACAGTCTAGAAAGTAGAACTAAATAAATAAAACTGAAAGACAGGGGAGGAGAGTCAAGGTCTGCGGACGCCAAAGCATATATACTAGTATATAACATGTGGGTAGTATACTAGTATATTTGGTAGTAATATACTAGTATAAGATGTGATTGCCATTTCCATTTGCCACATAAATAATAGTCGAATAATATGCTTGAAAATCTATGTATTATTAATTTATTTTATGTGTCATAGAGAATGTAGAATAAAAATGTTTGTCAGTAACTTTCGACCATCAAAAGGACAAAAGATTTCCTCGAAAAAAGTCATTGTTTTAGTATAAACTCCTATAAGGGAATTAATACCTTTTATTTAAAAAAGAATTATGATTTTGTATTTCTTATAGTTGTAATTTAAAGCTTTTCTTTTTAAAAAATCTTTTACATGCATACTATAATTAGTAAAGATGAATATTCTTGATTTAATAAATATAAAAAGTCCTATATAAAATATCTTGATTATTATTACTGTACGCTAGCTACTTCCTTGTCACGATCCAAAACTTAACATATCGTGATGGCACCTATCCTGATACTAGGCAAGCCGACAACTCGCACGCACCAACATCTTTCTAAATTCAAAATATACCGAAACATGTTTAAGTAAGTAAAATTCTCATAAAACTCAATGAAAACACCACAACTCAATACATAATTTTTCCCAAAATTCGGGTGTCACTAAGTACATGAGCATCTACACTATAACATAGTTTGATAAACTATCTAAGAAAGTAGAATAGAATAAGTAAAACTGAGAGATAGGGGAGGAGAGTCAAGGTCTGTGGACACCAAGGCAACTACCTCGAAAATTTCCGAAAGGCTGAAGCTCCAAGGTCAACAACCACCATTCCCAGAAATACTTGGATCTGCACACAAAGTGCAGGGTGTAGCGTGAGTACAACCAACTCAATAAGTAACAAGTCTAACCTTTGGACTGAAAGCAGTGACGAGTCCGAACAATACAGTCCAAATACAGAATTAAGCAGTACGAAAATATGACAATAGTATCTCAGAGAAACTCATAATTTGCAGGTACTAGTACAGGAATGTAGACATGCTTCCGGGTTTAACAGTTAAACTCAAAACATATAAAATATGTCAAGTCTGAATGATATGAGGAATATGACATCTCTATATCTATAGGCCAATATGCATATCGTATGTGATGCAATACAATGGAAGCCTCGCGTACTCACACTCTCCGAGTACTCAACCTGACCGTCTCAATTCTCACTCATATCACTCAATCACTCAGTAATGTACGGTACCCGTTGTGGCGTGTAACCCGATCCCATCATAAATCAATAGCAACTGCGCTCACTGTGGGTGTGCAGACTCCAAAGGGGCAAATCTAGCCCAAGCGCTAATAAATCATGTTGATGCTCCAACCTGATCCCATCATAAATCAATAATATCGGCCGCGGCATACATACCGATCCCATCATGAGTCAATAATGCCCGCTGCGGCTTGCAACCCGATCCCATTAATATCACTCACAAACAGGCCCTCGGCCTCACTCAGTCATCAATCTTTCCAGTCTCTTAGGCTCACAACACTAATGCTAAGCAGCCCAAATCAATGATACATGATATGACAATGTATGATAACAGAGACTGAGATATGATATGAAATGATGAATGCGACTGAGTACATAACTGCAATTAAGCAAATAACTCAACAACAAAGAACGACCATTGTGTGTCCCGATAGTACAAGCACATAGCCTAAACATGATTTCTAACATAAATTACAGCTCAAGCGCTCTAACACACATAGTACAATAAAAATAATATTCATATAAGATAGCTACACGGTTCTATGAAATCGACTAAATCACAATTCCTACGGTGCACGCCCGTCACCTACTATGTGCGTCACCTCAACACTAATCACATAGCACGTAATTTCAGTGATTCATACCCTTAGAACCACGTTTATAAGTGTTACTTACCTCAAACCATGAATATTTCTACTCCAACAAGCCCTTGCCTCGCGAATCGGACTCTGAATACCTCGAATTTAGCCATAAACAATTGGATACAATCAACTCAAGCTATAGGAATCAATTCCATATGAAAATGCTAAATTCGTAATCAAAAGTCAACAAGTCAACTCAAAGGTCAACCCCGAGCCCACGTCTCGGAATTCGATGAAAGTTACAAAATTGGAACACCCATTCAACCACGAGTACAACCATACCAAAATTACTCAATACCAAAATCCCGCTCAAATATCCAAAATTCGGCCTAAGAAGTTTTCTCCATTTTTCCAAATATTTTAACCCAACTCACTAATTAGATGATGAAATCAAGGATATATTCATGTAATTTAACCAAAACCAAGTTAGTATCACTTACCCCAATCACTCCCTTGAAAATCTCTCCAAGAATCGCCTCAATCCGAGCTTCCAAAATTAAATTGTGAAATAAACTCAAACCCACATTTTTGAGACTTTAAATTTTGCAGAGAAGTCATCAATTGCGATCGCGGAAAATGCCTCGTGATCGCGAAGCACAAAACTAAGCTGCTCCAGAATTAACTCTACGTGAACGCGAAAATCTCCACGCAAATGCGACACATTGACCCTCAGACCTACGCGATGGCAACCCTCTTCACGCGATCGCGAAGAACAAAGCGCGTGACCAGCTCTTGCCTCATTTCCTCTTCGCAAACGCGGCTTAGCCCATGCGTTCGCGATTCACTACTTCGTCTAGCTTACGCGATCGCAGACCAAAACACGCGAACGCATATGTCACGACCCGAAATTCCCACCTTCGGCCCGTGATGGCGCCTAATATTTCACTTGCTAGGCAAGCCAACGTTAGAATAACATTATCCATTTTGAAAATAATTTTTAAATTTATTAATAACAAGGAAGCAAATGCGGAAGAAATTTTGAAATAATTCATAATAATAACGGTGTCTAAATACCATCCTAGAATTGATGTTACAAGTGCACGAGCTTCTAGAATAAATATAATTCGCGCTTTTTCGACTGAAGCGAGCGCTTTGTGTGGTCGAGTCACCTCAGGCATGGAAAAGCGAGCAGCCATCGCGTCGCTTCTCGCTTAAAGCGAGAGGTCTGAATAAAATAAAGTTGTCTGGAAATAAACACACAACTAAAGTACAATAGACAGGGACTTCAGAACTGCGGACGCCATGAAGTTATACCTCAAGTCTCCTATGATAGCTGAAATCCGAGCAAGTCTATGGTACGCCGCTGGGACCAACTCCAAAATCTTCACACGAAGTGCAGAGTGTAGTATCAGTATAACCGACCCCATATACTGGTAAGTGCTGAGCCTAACCTCGACGAAGTAGTGACGAGGCTAAGGCGGTTCACTTACATTAACATGTACGCAATATTAGTAACAACAACAATAATAGGAATAAATCAGGTAATTCATTTATAATAATTGAAGGCAACTCAGCAGTCATAACCAATTATCATTTTCATTATTTCTGTTGAAGCGTGCAACCCGCTCTCACAATATATCCACATTCAGTTCTGTTGCGGCGTGCAACCCACAACTATAACATATTCATTTTAACCAAGTCTGTTGCGGCGTGCAACCCGATCCTCCAATATTGACTTTTAATAAGTCTGTTGCGGCGTGCAACCCGATCCTCCAATATAGACTTTTAATAAGTTTGTTGCGCCGTGCAACCCGACCCTCCAATATTAACTTTTTATAAGTCTGTTGCGACGTATAACCCGATCCTCCAATATCGACTTTTAATAAGTCTGTTGCGGCGTGCAACCCGATCCTCCAATATATTCATTATAATCAATCATGTTGCGGCGTGCAACCCACTCCTCCAACATTTTCATTTAACAATTCTTATAGAAGAAATTTTACCAATAAATGTATCAATTAATATAAAATTACAAGACAACAAGCATACAATAATTATGATTTAATTATGAAACAAACAATGACAAATATCAAATTATTATAGAAATCAAGGAGAAAATAGGCAATTTAATATTTAATATGCTAAATGTCAAATAATAATTAAATCACGTAATTCAAATAGCATGTAACAATTAATGCAGGAATTCAAGAATTAATATTTGACAAAGAATAAGAGAGAAATAATTATTATAATAATTATTTATGATTAAAAATAATTTATGATTTTTCAAGTAAGCAAGCAAACAATTAATTTGACGACGTATAGACACTCATCACCTCTCCTATACGTCGTTTACATACAATTCACATAACAAACAATTTAAGGGTTCTATTCCCTCAAGTCAAGGTTAACCCCGACACTTACCTCGCTTTGCAAATTCCAATCAATTATTCAACCACAGCTTTTCCTTTTAAATTTACCTCTGAAAGCTTCAAATCTATTCACAAACAATTCAATATATTCAATACTAATCATAGGAATTAATTCCATATGAATTTATAAAATTTCCGGATAAAAATTCAAAATTCATTAAAATATTCGGGAGTGGGACCCACGTCTCAAATCCTGAAAAACTTGCGAAATCTGAACACCCATTCCGATACGAGTTCAACCATACCAAATTTGTCCAATTCCGATATCAAATGGACCTTCAAATCTTAATTTTTTATTTTTGGAAAGTTTTACAAAAATTTCAATTTCTTCCATCTAAATCCGACATAAATGATGAATATAGACAAGAATTTGTGAAATATAATCACTTTTAGTTAAAGAACACTTACCCAATTTAATGTCGTGAAAATCCCCCTTGAAATCGCCCATATCCGAGACTTAAAACTCAAAAATGAGTAAAAATGACTAAGACCCGATTTTATATATTCTGCCCAGCATTTTCGCATTTGCGGGCTATATTTTTGCACCTGCGGTCAGCAATTTGCGAGACAAAGCTCGCATTTGCGAAGTGGGGCTGCCACGCGAGGTTCCGCATCTGCGGACAAAAATGTCGCACCTGCGACTTCCGCTTCTACGCAAAAGGGCCGCACCTGCGAAGACCGCATCTGCGATAGAAGTCTCGCTTCTGCGAGCTCGCACCTGCGGTCAAAATTCCGCAGGTGCGATTACACCAGAACTCAAAATTTCACATTTTGCTCAAGTCCAATTCTTGTTCCGATTTCGATCCGTTTCACTCTCGGGGTAATTGGGACCTCGCTCGAATATACCAACAAGTCCCGTAACATAATACGAACTGACTCGGGGTCTAAAATCACGTCAAACAACCTTGAAATTATAATTCACACCCCGATTCGAACTTTGAGTTTTAAATATTTCAATTTGCAAATCTCGTGCCAAAACATATTAAATGAATCCGGAATGACTTCAAATTTGGCACACAAGTCATAAATGACATAACGGAGCTGTTCAAATTTCCAGAATCAGATTCCGGCTCCAATATCAAAAAGTCAACCCCGTGGTCAAACTTGAAATCTTTAGCCTTTAAATTGTTAGTTTTGTTAAATGGTCATAACTTGAGCTAGGGACTTCCAAATTAAATTTCAAGCATACGCCCAAGTCCCAAATCACGATACGGAGCTACCGGAACTGTCAAAACACTAATCCGGGTCTGTTTGATAAAAATATGGACCAAAGTCAACTCAGTTGAGTTTTAAAGCTCTATTTCACATTTTAATTCATTTTTCACATGAAAACTTTCCGAAAAAAATTTACGGACTGCGCGCGCAGGTCGAGGAATGATAAATGGTGCTTTTCGAGGTCTTAGAAAACAAAATTACTTATTAAATTTAAAGATGATATTTTGGGTCATCACAACATAGGATAAAATCCCAGCTGCCCAAAATAAGCCTACGTGATCGCGGGCCTTCCCACGCGACCGTGTATAAGAAAACTAGACCTATAATGCCAGAAAACTTCAGCAGACTTCAGCAATCTTCCAAGTTAAATTCCACTTCGATAAATGTCCGAACTCCACCCGAGGCCCCCGGGACCTCAACCGAACACCAATCAATCCTAAAATACAATACGAACTTAGTCGAGGTCTCAAATCACATCAAACAACATCAAAAATATGAATCACCCTCTAATTCAAGCCTAATGAACTTATGAATTTCTAACTTCTACATACCATGGCGAAACCTGTCAAATCAAGTCTGATTGACCTCAAATTTTGAACACAAGTCATAAATGACACAACAGACCTATTCCAACTTTCGAAACTAAAATCCGAGCCCAGTAACCACAAAGTCAACTCTCGATCAAACTTCTCAATTTTCAAAACTTATAATTTTTCAACTTTCGCCATTTGAAACCAAAATCAACTACGAACCTCCAAATCACTATCCGGACATACTCCTCAATCCAAAATCATCTAATGGAGCTATCAGAACCATCAAAACTCTATTACATAGCCATTTACATATAAGTCAACATCCGGTCAACCTTTTCAAATTAAAGTTCTAACCTTGAGATTAAGAATCTCAACTCGTTCCAAAATATCTCCGGAACCGAACCAACTATCCCGACAAGTCACATAACGACAATTGAGCATAAAATAAGCAGTAAATGGGGGAACGATCCTACAATACTCAAAACGACCGGCGGAATCGTTACATTCCTCCTTTTCAATTGATGTATTTTTTTCGCCTTTTGGAAATCAAACTATATAAACTTTGGCCAATAATTTAAAATATATTTTTTATCATATTGACATGAGAAAATTGCAAGTTATAGTACTTTTTATATATCTGCGGACAAAAATGTCGCACCTGCGACGTCCGCTTCTGCGCAAAAGGGCCGCACCTGCGAAGACCGCATCTACGATGGAAGTCTCACTTCTGCGAGCTCGCACCTCCGGTCAAAATTCCGCAGGTGCGATTACACCAGAACTCAAAATTTCAGATTTTGCTTAAGTCCAATTCTTGTTCCGATTTCGATCCGTTTCACTCTCGGGGTACTCGGGACCCCGCTCGAATATACCAACAAGTCCCGTAACATAATACAAACTGACTCGGGGTCTAAAATCACGTCAAACAACACTGAAATTACAATTCACACCCCGATTTGAACTTTGAGTTTTAAACATTTCAATTTGCAAATCTCGTACCAAAACATATTAAATGAATCCGGAATGACTTCAAATTTGGCACACAAGTCATAAATGACATAACGGAGCTGTTCAAATTTCCAGAATCGGATTCCGGCTCCGATATCAAAAAGTTAATCCCGTGGTCAAACTTGGAATCTTTAGCCTTTAAATTGCTAGTTTCGTTAAATGGTCATAACTTGAGCTAGGGACTTCCAAATTAAATTCCAAGCATATGCCCAAGTCCCAAATCACGATACGGAGCTATCGGAACTGTCAAAACAGTGATCCGGGTCTGTTTGCTAAAAATACTGACCAAAACCAACTTAGTTAAGTTTTAAAGCTTTATTTCATATTTTAATTCATTTTTAACATGAAAACTTTCCGAAAAAAATTTACGGACTGCGCACGCAGGTCGAGGAATGATAAATGGTACTTTTCGAGGTCTTAGAAAATAAAATTACTTATTAAATTTAAAGATGATATTTTGGGTCATCACAACATAGGATAAAATCCCAGCTGCCCAAAATAAGCCTACGTGATCGCGGGCCTTCCCACGCGACCGCGTATAAGAAAACTAGACTTGTAATGCCAGAAAACTTCAGCAGACTTCAGCAATCTTCCAAGTTAAATTCCACTACGATAACTGTCTGAACTCCACCCGAGGCCCCCGGGTCCTCAACCGAACATACCAATCAATCCTAAAATAGAATACGAACTTAGTCGAGGCCTCAAATCACATCAAACAACATCAAAAATATGAATCACCCTCTAATTCAAGCCTAATGAACTTATGAAATTCTAACTTCTACATTCGATGCTGAAAACCTATCAAATCAAGTCTGATTGACCTCAAATTTTGAACACAAGTCATAAATGACACAACAGACCTATTCCAACTTTCGAAACCATTATTTGAGCCCGGTAATCATAAAGTCAACTCTCGGTCAAACTTCTCAATTTTCAAAACTTCTAATTTTTCAACTTTCGCCATTTGAAACCAAAATCAACTACGAACCTTCAAATCATTATCCGGATACACTCCTCAATCCAAAATCATCTAACGGAGCTATCGAAACCATCAAAACTCCATTACAGAGCCATTTACACATAAGTCAATATCCGGTCAACCTTTTTAAATTAAAGTTCCAACCTTGAGATTAAGAATTTCAACTCGTTCCGAAACATCTCCGAAACCGAACCAACTACCCCAATAAGTCACATAACGACAATTGAGCATAAAATAAGCAGTAAATGGGGGAACGATCCTACAACACTCAAAACGACCGGCGGAGTCGTTACATTCCTCCTTTTCAATTGATGTATTTTTTTGGTCTTTTGGGATTCAAACTATATAAACTTTGGCCAATAATTTAAAATATATTTTTCATCATATTGACATGAGAAAATTGCAAGTTATAGTACTTTTTATATATTTTTTGAATATTTAAATTTTAACTTTAAAATATTAAGCTAATCTAATTCAATTTAACTTCAAAGATTAATCAACTATTGACTCTTATTCTCTTAAAAAATAAAAAGTATCACATCAATTAAAACGGAGGGAGTATCCCTCTGCTCCACTTAATTATGTGGCAAAGTTTGAATAAGCACAATGTTTAAGAAAGAAAGGATAATTTTTGAAACTTGTGTCTAAAATAAGTTATAGATATTTGTATGACAATAAATCATCTCATCAAGGTTACAATAAGAAGCTTGAAGTTTAATTATTTCCAAAATTAGAAAGTTGACGTTGTTCTGGGAACAAAGTAAAAAGGAAATGTTGCTAGTTAAAATGAAAAGAAGGGAATATGCATTATTATTCATGCATAATAATCTTCAGATTTTAATCTTTAATAACTAATTAATCTGTTAACTACAGATCTCTTACGCTATTTTTGACGATCGAAGGACAAGGGACCACGTACGATGCCAATTATAAATGAAATAACAACCCTAAAAAGCTGTAACGCAAAGATTTTTCATTAGGTTTGGCCCCTCTTTATTAAGATGGTGTTGCAACTTGCTCTTTCCTAATAAATTGTAAATATAACACAAGGAAAATGAGCACCTCTTTTGGCTTCTTAATTACCCTACTTGGATTCTGGGTCGACACAGGTCTAATACATTTTTATGATCACGTAGTACAGATGCTGAGCTAGAATTTCAAGTTTATGAATTCAATTTTCTAAGCCTTTTAAGTTACTGGATTTTAAATTATTATTTATAACTAATTAATAATTTTTCAAGACAAATATAGGGTTTGAACCAAAGCTACGAAGTTCGCCGAACCCGAATGCTGGCTCCGCCCCTGGTCCTCAACATAATTTATGTAGGAAGTATTAAATCATACTATGTGAGGGAAGAATGAAATTTCAAAATTGTATAATAAACAAAATTTTACATAAGAAATATAAATGTATTCATGAGAAGCAACCACCGCGACTAAATCGGAAAAGAAAATTGCGAAAAACACTCCTTTTAAAATAAAAACCAGTTACCCAGGCTTTCATCTCCTTATGGGTTTGGGGGGGGGGGGGGAAGAAAAGGCAAACACAATTCTTTATGGTTTTATGTCTAGAAATAGGTAAATGTTTATATTAGTTCGAATTTGGTAATCCGAAAAGGATTTAAGTTAATTTACCTATTGTTTTAATGTGAGAGTGTATACGGTCAAAACCGATTAGTTAGTCGTATGGACTGGTCGAGATGATAATATTTTGATCGAAGGGCGTCTTCGTAATATCAGGTTGAGGTCCGAAGTAAGGTCATCGAGTTTCGAATTGTAAGACCGATCAATTACGAGCTCGGTATCATTATCGAGTTAGTATCCAAATCGAACTACGAGGCGAAGCGAAATTGTCGAGTTTAAGATGCATAGACCGACCGGCACCGACCGTGAATTAATACCAGACTCCGAGTCAGAATCGAGCTCGAGTCAAGATCGAGGGCTCGATTCAATACCGAGCTCGAGTCAGTATCGAGCTCACAGACAAGAGTCGTTGCAACCGCACTAGGGGAGAGAATCCTGGGGTGATTGTTGTAAGCATCAGGGCATCGACACATTGTAACAAAAAAGCTATTTCTCATATTGAAAGATCAATCCTTTGAAGCTCCATTACTTCATCTTAATTAGTTCATTTATTTTCCTCCTTTTAACCGTTTTTATCTTTCATTATTATAGCCAAGATTGTACATTTCTATTTCTCTTTACGATTTGTAACAAGTTATACCATATACCCTTAGAACTATGTATAAAATTTAACTCTATCCGATATTCCGGATAAACAGAGAGAGCAAGTTAGTTATTCATTTTTATGATGTTATTAATGAATGGTTATCTAGAGATTTTTCTGTAATTACCTCATAAGTGATATATTTGTGCAAAAATATAATTTTACATCGAGAGTGCATAGAATTTAAACTCAAAAGGTAAAGTGGATAACTTGCTGTAATAGGTAAATTCTTTACGGTATAAGCAAAAACCTTTTGAAATAGCACGTAAACTACTTTATTGAGTCGAGTTTATCCATAATCAAGTGAGGACATGTGTAAAATTAAGGGCACTTTAAGCGTTAAGGAAATGAAGCTAAATTTGGAATATTTCTATTCTTGTAGTTGTTACTTTGTCCTACATCCGTGATCCGACACATAATTGGATCAAGATTGAAACAGAATATGGGACCTCTCTAGTAGGGAGTAGTAGTTTAATTAGCTCTAGGTAGCTGCTTAACCTTTTCCTTTCCTAAAAGGGGTGGGGGTCTGTCTGGTAGAAGGAGTATATGGTTTGGGCCTTTTTTTTGGGGGGGGGGGTCTTTCTTGTTTTGTCTCTTTCGTTTAGATTGTGTCCAAACCTAACCCTACATTTACTTATAAAACAACTCATCATAGAGACCTCATGCGTATGCATCAACTCCTTAATTTGGCTAGTAGGAGATTAGAGAAGAAATCAACAGAGCTAAAGATCATGTCTAGCAGGAGAAGAAGATCAGTTTTAAGACTTACTCCAGATGAGATTAGTGATCTCGTCTTGAAACTACAAGCTTTGTTGCCAGATTCCTCTTCAAGGTGCACTTCTGAGGTACACTTTCATTTTGTTAATTACACTTTTTAAATTGTCTGAGTCTGATTTTTTTTAATTGGCTAAGTACATGAATTATTTTGGATAATTGGCGTGGGTGCGTGAGACTTCAATATTCAAGACCTTTACATGCTCTCGTGCCATGTTAAAGCTTAAAAACTTAAATTTTTTAAATTAGACGGTGACATGTACAATTCAATATAACAATAAATCATACAAATAAATATAAAAATTATTAAGTTTGGCTAAAGAAAGATAGAATTTGATAAATTCAAGCCTCCACGGCGACTTTGTGCTTATGTTTTCCTCTAAAAAATGTCCTCCCTTTGTCCAAAATAGGTTTAGAATTTTTTTTATATGAATTGAGACCGTGTATGCCCGAAATAATATTGTTCCGGACGAAATAGAAAAACCCCGGCCTCCAAACCAACGCCTGCGCTGCCCCGGAGCAAAAAATAGTAACGATTTTGGCCTTCTTTAACTATTTGATTTAAATTGTATTTTTACTTCTTCTTTTTTTGTCTTGAACTTGGGGGACAAACACCAAAGGTATCCCCTTTGTCTTTTCCTATTTAATTGTTTTTTTTTCTTTCGAGTTTTATCAATTTGTTCCAAATCTTTTCGTCTTCACGCCACTTTTTTTACACAATTAAAATATAATATTAAGCACAAAATAATATAATTAATACTCAAAAGACGATTAAAATACTATAATATAAGATAACAATGATTAAATATATGCATTTTTTAGTCGAACGCCTAACTCTTTAAGGACAAAAATGGCATAGGGAATACAACTATTATTATCGTCATTGCTTTTCTACTTGAATGGACAAGCTATTATTACTTGATTTTCAGCACAAATTATACTAGTAGTAGCTTTTCAGTTTTCCTACGTAAACATTCTGCAAACTTTATTTTCAGCAAATGGAAAAAATGTGTTATGGCTTAGATCACTTTACTACGAAGTGTCTGAGGTCTTCTCGCTCTTTTAATTGATCTTGGATATATAGGTATCAGCCTCGAAGACATTGGAAGAGACCTGTAATTATATCAAAATGCTGCACAGTGAGGTTGATGATCTCAGCAAGAAGCTCTCTCAAAAACTAGCTTCCACGGACTCCAATATTAATGCTGTTAATCGAGACACTCGACACCTTTAGAAGTCTTCTTCAACAGTAGAAACAACAACCCCTGAATACACAATACAAAACCCTGCGAGTGTTTAGTTTGGTGAATGCATGCAGTAGCAGATATATGAATTACTGTATTTTTCCTTGTTTTTTCACTACCTTACGTTAAATTCACATTTTTCCTTGTTTTTCACTACCTTACGATTAAATTCTCTATGCTAAGAATGTTGGTTCCCTAGTTTAGGTTTTTTTTTCTCTATATTTATATATAGGTTAATATATGCGATATAGCATATAAATGAATTGTTGTATTCTTGTTCTTCACTAATTTATATTATACTAGTTTCTCGATACATGTGTTGCGCGTGTAACCCATATCAATGAGTATAAAACGATGTAAGTAATATTAAAACAAGTATGTGACGTGTAATATGAAATTTGAACACAAAAATAATAGATATCATTTTGTAACAATATTTAACAACTATATTTAGTTATGTTGGTACGATGAATGAGATTGATTTTGATGCTACTAGGTACAATCATGTGATATTATCATAGCTCAACTAATACTTTCTTTTAGACGATGTTCTACTATATATATTCAACTTTGACGTTTTGATTAATCTGTTATGACCCGAACTCTTGGCATCTATTTATGTAGTTTCTATTCGCTCTGTGTACGTGCATTTAACATATTATATGTGATTTATTGAAAAGTTTTTGTCAATAAGACATGAATTTATAAGTGCCTACAACACAAAAATAGAATCAAATAAAATTCAATATCATTCCTTCAAGAATCACATTAGCGATTGACTAATGTTCCAGATTCAAAGATGTTTTCTAAAGCATCAGAATCACTAATAGGACAATAACACTTCATTATTTTTACAAAGAATAATGTTGAGCAAAATAATGTCCCAAAAGATAAGTTCCATTAGTGCGCTGTGTATTAAAATATGAATCGCCAAGAAAACTCAAATTAGTCTTATGTGCATTAATCGTACAATTATGATAATGTTTTCATGTAACTCCTATACATTCAAATACCATCTTCACATAAATTTATAAATCATCATATATTTGGTGCTCTATGTTATTTCAGAATATGTAAAGATGACATAAAATATACAATAAATGAAATAGAAGTAGCCACTTCTCAAATTTTCATTGTCAAATTTTTTCCTTTAATCTAGAAATAAAAACCTCTAGATAGAAAAAAAATTTAATTTATACGCACAAATACATACCTCTTTTGCAACGAATTATATTTCAACGCAAATTTGATCAAAAATCTATGATTTTCTTCTACCAAATGTCCATCAATCTACACCAAAAAACAAAAAAGCTAAAAACCAAGAAATAAAATAAATGAAAGAAAAGGTTAGGGAGAAAAGATGAAGATACAAGCGCAAATCTTGAATAAAGAAAAGGAGTTCAAAACTTTAATAAATAAGGTTTGGAAAGATTATCTTAAATACATAAAGCACTTATCTTATTTTCAAGTAAAATACAAGTATATACAGAATTTGAACATTAAGTATGTGATAATATTATACTCCCTCCGTTTCAATTTAGATGAGATAGTTTGACTCGTCACGGAGTTTAAGAAGAAAAATAGACTTTTAAAACTTATGGTCTTAAAAGCTTAAGGGGTAAAAGTTTTGTGGGCTCATGATATTTGTGTGATTATAAAAGCTTCTCATTAAGGATAAAATAGGTAAAATGAAGAATTTAAAGTTGAATTATTTCCAAATATAGAAATATGTCATTCCTTTTGAAACGAAATAATAAGAAAAGTGTGTCATCGAAATTTAAACAACTGGTGTATTACATATGCATCTGACGCCAACATCACGTCGTCCCAAAGAGTGAAGGAATAAAAGAGGGTAGTATGAAAATGTGCGTAAATAATAATATACAGTTTCTGAATACCTATCGGAAGTCATGACAAAAGGAGAAAAGGAACTTACTTGTTAAATCTGCAATTTTATTACTTTCCTCTATTGTTTCTAGATTTTATTACTTTCCTCTATTGTTTCCACTACTAGAAATTCGGCAAAAACCAATCAAGATCGACCGACCAACTTTGGTCGGTAAAAAAACCGACCAAAAAACCGACCAAAGTTGATCGGTTTTTTTAAAAAAAAAATTTTAATTTTTTTTTTTACGAAACTGACCAACTTTGGTCGGTTTTCTTTGGCGCAAAAATACGAAAAACTATTTTTGAGTCCCGCAAAATTTATGTTTCAAGAAACCGACCAACTTTGGTCGGTTTTTCAATTAATATAAATAAAAATAAATATTAAAAAAATCGACCAAAATTGGTCGGTTAATTCGGCGGGTCATTTAAAAAAACTGACCAACTTTGATCGGTAATTTTAATTTTTAATAAAACCGACCAACTTTGGTCGGTAATTTTACTTTTTAATAAAACCGACCAACTTTGGTCGGTTATTTTCGTACAAAAATATAATTAAAGAGTATAAATCAAATAAAAGACAGTTTTAAAACAAAATGTACCAATGGTCTAGTGGTAGAATAGTATCCTGCCATAGTACAGACCCCGATTCGATTCTCAGATGGTGAATCTTTTTTTTAAATAATTAAAATAACGACCAACTTTGGTCGGAAAAAACCGACCAACTTTGGTCGGTTTTTTTTGCAATTTTTTTTTTGAATTTAATTGACCGACCAAAGTTGGTCATTAATTTCCGACCAACTTTGGTCGGGATTCCTTTTCGACCACAAAAATACCGTCCACACGTAAATAATCGCGTTTTGGTCGGTTTTTGGCTATTACCGACCAATGTTGGTCGGTTTTTTGGTCGGTTTTTACCGGATTTCTAGTAGTGTTCTAGCCAGTATTAGAGAGGATACTTTGTCGAAATTTCCGTAAAATCGATAAGGGCTAGTTTCTCCTTTAAGACGCCTTTACATTCGAGGATGAATGTTCCTAAAAGGGGAAGAATATTACACCCTGTACTTTCATGTTAGAATGTGTCTTAAGTGAATCAATATGATCCTGAGAGTTTAAGGATCTTTACAAAGATAATGATGGGTTAAAACAAGTGTGAGGAAGAGAGTTTATCATCAACGTACCTCCAAGCTTGTGAATTTATGTTTATCAATTAGCGTGAGGAAAGTAAATCTCTATGCCTACATGTCAATATACATGTAAAGTCATCAATTATCATATACCGCCTAACACGAGGAATATACATCTCTATGCCTACATGTCAAATATACATGTCAAATCATAAATGTTACATTATCATCTAGCATGAGGAAAGTGCATCTCTATGCCTACATGCCAAGTATACATGTCAAATGAATGATTTCACGGTGATACCCCCAGGTACTCTCACTCTCAACATACTCAAGTTGTCTCTCTCAATTGCCAACTTCATCAGACGAACACAACCACTCAGCACTGTACGAGTGCCTGGCATCATTGCCCCTCACTAAAGCACGAGTATGTATATCATTGTGCCTGTGCTTACTGCTGGTAGGTCAGACTCTGAAGGGGCAGATCCTGCCCAATTGCTAAAAAAATGCCAATAAGGCCTGGTGCAACGTGTAACCAGAAGTAAAATAATCACTTGTTTCGAGGAAGATATTTTCTAGGAGAAAAATATTTTCCAGAATACCAATAATAATAATAATAATAATAATAATAATAATAATAATAATAATAATAATAATAATAATAATAATAATAATAATAATAATAATAATAATAATAAAGCTAATATGGCCTGTATAGCCCCGATCCACATAATAATAAGCCCATTCTGTCTCCTACGGCGTGCAGCCCGATCCACAATAACGCACTCAATACGGCTCTAAGGCCCACCTCAGTCATCAACCTCTCATGTCTCAAGGGCTCACAATCTCATATCGCTCAGCCCAAAAGCACCACGTATGGGAAACAATCATAACATTCGATGTAACAATGAATGATGAACAGAGACTGAGATATGATATGCAAATGAATAATCACGATTGCGTGTATAATTACAATTAAATCAGATAATCCAAAACAACAGAAATAGCCTCATCATGTCTTAACCAAATAACCACATAGCCTAAATATGCTTTGTAACATGAATCATAGCTCAATTAATTTAACAAGTAGGAAAAATACAAATAAAACAAGACATGATAGCAATACAACACAAAAGTCAACCCGGATGATGATTACTCCAGTGCACGCCCACAAGGCCATCATCTAGTATGTGTGTTACCCCAACACATCACAAATAATATGATTCCCAGGGATAATTACCCTCAATTTCAAGTTAAAAATGTTACTTAACTGAACGAGCCAAATTCAATACCGAGCAAGCCAAACAATACCTAAAAATGTCATCCTGCGCGAATCGATCTCCGAACGAATCGAAACTAGCCAAAAGCAATTCAAATACATCAAATAATGCCAAAAGAAACAAACCCAAATGATTAAGGTCGAATCTTTACTCATTTACTCAAAGTCAACAAAATAGTCAAACCCGAACTCGCACCTCAGAACCCAACCAAACTCACAAATTCTGACAACTCATTCAAAGATGAGTCAAACCATACTAATTTCTCAAATATTCAATTTAGAAAAGTTAAGGCAAAACCCCCCAATTTCTCGTTTGAAATTATCAATAAAATGCCAAAATTGAAGATGGAGTCATAAAATATAATCAATCACCGAGTCAAAAGTACTTACCCCAATCCATGTGGTCAAAATCCTCTCCAAAATCATCTAAAATCGAGCTCCCCAATTCAAAATGTGAATAAATGAACAAACCCTCAAAAAATATGGAACATGCCTAGGCGTTTTCACATCTACAAACCAGTAGCCACTTCTGCGGTGTCGCTTATGCAGAAAATCACTTAATTCCCTACCACTCGCACCTGCGTACCAAGTTCTGCTTATGCGGCATCACATGTGCAAGGCTTTCTCGCTTCTACGGAAAACCTAACATGTAACGACCCGACCGGTTGTTTTGAGTATTATAGTCCTGTTCTCCCATTTATTGCTTATTCTATGTTCGTTTGTTATTATGTAACTTGCCAAGGTGATTGGTTTGGTTCCGGGGATGTTTTGGAATAAATTGGGACACTTACTCCCAAGGTTGGAAGCGTAAGTTGAAAGAGTTGACCAGATGTTTACTTATGTGTAAATGGCTCAGTAATGGAGTTTTGATGGTTCCGATAGTTCCATAAGGTGATTTTGGACTTAGGAGTGTGTTCGTATATTGATTTGGAGGTCCGTAGGTGATATTTTCTTGAATTGGTGAAAGATGGAAAAGTTGAAGTTTGGAGAGTTGAGAAGTTTGACCGAGAGTTGACTTTGTCGTTACCAGGCATGGATTTTAGTTCCGAAAGTTTGATTAGGTCTGTTGTGTCATTTATGACTTATGCGCAACAATTGAGGTCAATCAGAGTTGGTTTGATAGGTTTCGACATCGATAGTATAAGTTGGAAATCCATTAGTTTCATTCGGCTTAAATTGGGGTGCTATTCGTGTTTTTATATTGTTTGATGTGATTTGAGGCTTCGACTAAGTTCGTATCGTATTTTAGGACTTGTTGGTATGTTTGGATGGGTTTCGAGGGCCTCGGGTGTGATTCAAATTTAATCGTATTAAAGTTTGGACTTGAGGAAAATACTGAGGAGTTTCAGGTCTAGTGCAATCGCACCTGCGAAGATTTGGTCGCAGGTGCGTGACCGCAGGAGCGATCATGGGGTCATAGGAGCGGTCATGTGGGTGTTGGGCAGTGGTCGTAGGTGCGAGGAGTTTTCCGCATCTGCGAGCTCGCATATGCAACGAGTCTCCGCAGATGCGCATTTTGATAGATGAGGCTGGACTCACAGAAGCGGATTTAATCCACAGGCGCGGATGCGCAGGAGCGAAGCACGGACCGCAGAAGCGGTCTCGTAGGTGCGAATATTTTGGGTGTGGAATTAGGCGATGTTTGAAGAGGTTTACACCTAGATTGAAGAGGTAAGAAAATCTTGATCATTTTTATTCATTAATATTGAATACCCACTCATTTCTACACCTAGATTATGTGTTTTTAAGGTGGGAGTTGGCAATAAATTGTGAAACTTCATAGACCGAATTTTGGAGATTTAAAAGGTGATTTGTGGTCGGAATTGAACGATTTTGGTATGGTTGGACTCGTTATTAAATGGGTGTTCGAATTTTATAATTTTTTTTGGATTCCGAGACGTGGGCCAGAAGTTGATTTTTGGGTTTACTTTTTGATTTTTGTTCAAGAACCTAGGTTTATCAAATGGAATTGATTCCTATAACTTGTATAGATTGTATTAAGGTATTTGTGGCTAGATTCGAGTCGTTCAGAGGCCGATTCGCGAGGCAAGGGCTTGTTGGAGTAGGGATTTGTGCGATTTGAGATAAGTAATACTTCTAAACTTGATACTAAGGCTATCAATCCCCGAGGTAGCGCTAGAGGCAGAGGCAGAGGTAGAGGTAGATCTCAGTCTAGAGCTCGAGCAACATCACCTATTGTAGAACCTCCGGTGGATCTTCAAGAGGAGGTTCCAGTTTAGACTGGACCAGTTCAGGTTCTGGAAGGATTCATAGCTACTCCAGTGCTTTAGGACGCTTTAGTCAGTTTGGTGAGTCTTATGGAGGGCGTTGCCCAGAATGTTATATTTCCAGTGGCACCAACCATCTCACAGGTTGGGGAAGGAGCACATACTCCCACTACTCCCGCTCCAGAGCAGATGGCTCCCCAGAATCAGGCTCCAGCAATCCCTCCAATTGGGGTAATTCGGCCACTTGTTGCGGGGCAGGCTAGTGATAGGCCCACTATGTCTTCTGAGGCTTTATTGAGATTGGACAAGTTTACTAAGTTCTTTCTAGTTCACTTTAGTCGTACACCTTCTGAGGACCCACAAGATTATCTTGACCGCTGCAATGAGGTATTGCGGAACATAGGTATAGTTAAAACCAATGGGGTCAATTTTGTTGTATTTCAGATGACGGGTTCTGCCAAGAGGTGGTGAAGACACTAAGTGTTGACCTAACCAGTAGGGTCATCTTCATTGACCTGGGAGTAGTTCTCACGGCTATTTCTAGAGAAGTTCCTCCCTATCACATTGAGAGACGATTACCGCAGGCAATTTGAGCGTCTCCAGCAGGGCAGTATGATTGTTACTCAGTACGAGACCCGTTTTGTGGATCTAGCCTGTCAGGCTCTCCTTTTACTTCCTACTGAGGGAGAGAGAGTGAGCAGATTTATTGAGGGACTCACTCACCTTATCAGGCTTCAGATGGCCAAGGAGACTGGGATTGATATTTCCTTTCAGGCGGCTGCTAATGTTGCGAGGAGGATCGAGATGGTTCTTGCACAGGAGAGAGGGAAGGGGTCTGATAAGAGGCCTTGTCAGTTTGGTGGGTTCAGTGGTTCCTCGTCTGGAGGCAGGGTAATTTTGGTAGAGGCCATCCTCCCATGCCATTTCATTCAGCGCTCCAGGCATCCCACAGTGCTTCAGGTGGTCATGACCCTCATGTGTCTCATTTCGACCAGCTAGCTTACAGTGCACCACCAGCTCTTATTAATGCACCTCTGATCCAGAGTCATCAGATTGGTTATCCATGTCAACATGGCCAGTTCCAGGGTCAGCAATCACAACCACAGAGGACCTGTTATACTTGTGGTGATTCGAGACACATTGCTAGATTTTGCCCTCAGGCATCGGGCAATTCACAGCAGCAGGGTTCTCATGCTATGATTCCAGCACCAGCTATTCCGCCACCCGCCCAGCCAGCTAGGGGCAGGGGTCAGACAACTAGAGGTGGAGATCAGTCCGTTGGTGCAAAGTGTTATTGTCTCATGCTGGACTGTTTTGGAGTGGTATATATGGCTTTTTGTGGCTGGAAATTATGGGAAATAACTTGGTTATATTGTAGTTGTGGTTGTTGTGCTTTTCAATATGTTGAGTACGTTGATGATGTTGTAATTAGGAGAAAGAGTGGCCACATAATACCTAGAAGTTGTTCATGTTGTTGTTATCTTTTGTTGGGCTAATGTTGGAATATATATATATACACGTTTATATGTTGGACATGTTGATGGTATTTTAAGTATGGGGGAGATTGGAAAAGAGTTGGGGTTTGGTTTCAATCCGAGCTTTCCACTTATATGTTAAATAGGAGTTTCGCTGGTAACATTTGTGCACTTGTTGTTATGGAAATTGATTTGTTTTGTGTTATATCTTGTGGTATAGACCTGTGTGGAAATTGGTATTTTTTTGGGTTGTGTGCAGGTTTGATATAGCCAGTATTACAGTGGAGACTCTATCAAAATTTTTGTAAAATCGATAAGAGATAGTTTCTCCTCTAAGATGCCTTTACATTCGAGGACAAATGTTCCTGGGGGGGGGGGGAGGATGTTACACCTCGTACTTTCATGATAGAATGCATCCTATGTGAATCAATATGAGTTGAAGAGTTTAAAGAATTTTACAAAGATAATGATGGGTTAAAACAATTGTTAAGGAAGTATCGTGAGGGGTGGAGGTTAAACGAATCAAAGATGATATAACCCATTGTAATGACCTGATCGGTCATTTTGAGCTCTAGCATATCGTCCGGTGGTCTGACACCTTGAGTAGCTTCACTATATGTAGTATGACTTGCATGTACAGTTAGTTTATTGAACTTATGTGTGAAGTTTGGTCATGATCTGAAATGTCTAAGTGTGATTCGGACGCGTTCGGTGAAGTTTGAAAGTTAAAAGAATAATTTTGACCGTCGATTCATTGTTTTGATGTCATTTGTGGCATTTTGAGCCCTTGGATAAGTTTGGATAAGATATGGGAACTTGTTCGTATGATTGGATAGGGTCCCGGGGGACTCAGGTCTATTTCGGGGTGGTTTCAGACCATGTTGGTGCATTTTGCTGGTGCTGGTATTGTTCTTTGCTAACGCGGTGGGTAGCACGCGTTCACAATGAAGGATTTGGCTGTTGGACTTTTGTTCTACATGAACGCGACAAAGGATTCACTAACGGAGAGAAGGAACTAGGGCTATGTGATTTTTTCCCTAGGTGAACGCAGCATGGAAGACACGAACGCGAGGAATAGGAGCTGGGCAGACTACCCTTCGCCAACGATACAAGGAGACCGTGAACGCGAAGGAGGGGTTCATGGCTGGGGGAGTTTTCACCGCGAACGCAATTTTGGGAGATTTTGAAAGAGCATTTTCATCCTCTATCACAATGTAAGTGATCTCTACTCATTGTGAGCTAAATACATGGGTTACATATGGATTTAAACGTGAAAATTAGTGGAAATTATGGGGATTTTAGAAGAGAATTTAGAAATGGTATTTTTGAGTTTTGACCATGTAATTGGGAATAAATTATATATTTGTGTTCGTGGTGCTATGGGTAATATTTAGTTTTGAAAGTTTCGAAATCCGGGCGCGTGGGCTTAGGGGTTGACTTTGTTGACTTTTCATGTGGATTTCGGGAATTGTTTCTAATTGATTAAATTACAAGTCTTTGAATATATTTTGATTGGTTTGCACATTTTCTGACTAGTTTTAGATCGTTTGGCATTGATTTGCGGTGTTAGAGAGGCGTTAGTGACGATCATCGGATTTCAGAGCGAGGTATGTCTCATGTCTAACCTTGTAAGAGAAAATTTACCCCGTGTGTGCAATATTTGTTACGGGCTACGTGCTATGGGAGCTATGCACGTATGTGTAACATCAATCGGTAATTTTTAGTACTAGACATTATTTCTGTGTTCTGAGACATCTCATAGCTTCATTTGATGTTAAATGATATGCGTGCGTGGTCCGTGTCATTTTTCAAAAAGTTTTTACGTGGAATTTTAGGGAAAAAGTGATTTTTGGCTTTAAAAATAACTAGAGTTGATCACTGTCAATGTTCTTGGTAAACGATCTCGATAAGTGTTTTGACTATTCTGGTACGTTCATATGATATTTTTGGACTTGTACGCATGTTTGGTTGGAGTCCTAGGAGACCCGCGGACGTTTTGACGCGTTATGTGGAAAGTTAGAAAAAATGAGTTTAAACTTTGAAAAATCTTAAGTTTTGATGATCGATTCGTGATTTTTGATGTTGTTTTGATGATTTGAGGTAGTGAGAAAGTTTGTATGATGTTATTACACTTGTGTGCATGTTCGAGTTGGAGCCCGGGGGCTCGGGTGCGCTTCGGATTGATTCCGGACCATTTTTGGCCTTGTTGAATTGTTGGTTTTTCTGTTGGTGCATGAGTGCTTCATGATCACAGAGCCACTACCGCAATCCAGAAGGGGAAATTTGGGGATAGGTCTGGATACACTATGCGAATGCAATGGCTTTGGGGGACTGACCTTCGCGAACGCGTTAGACTCCATGCGAACGCGTAAACTTGGGAAATGTCGGGGGAGGGCAGATAGTTCTTCATCACGAACGTGACTCCTGGGACGCGAACGCGGATCCTTGGTTGGAGAAATGCCTTCGCGAATACGATAAGGAATTCTCGACCGCGAAGGCCAATTGTCATGTGGGCTTCAGGAGCATGACAGGTGCTATGCGAATGCGAAGAGCACCTAGCTCCTAGTTAAATAAAAGCTGTAAGTCGGGATTTCATGGTTCCTCATCATTTTTTAAACCTAGAGCTCGGATTAGAGATATTTGTGAAAATATTTTTATCCCAACTTCAATAGTTAGTGCTTTTCAACTAGTTTTGATGTATTTCCATAATCATCCATTGATTTTTATCCTTAAATTTAGCAGTTTAAATGTAAAAATTGGGGGTTTTGGGTAGAATTTAGGAATTGGGTAAAGATGAGATGTAGACCTCGAATTGAGGTTGGATTTTGAAACAAATCACATAATCGGGCTCAAGGGTGAATGAGTAATCGGAATTTGGTCTGAATCTCAGATTTTGACCGAGCGAGCCCGGGGTTGACTTTTATTGACTTTTCAAATTTAGTTAAAGACTGAATCTTTTTCACTCGTGGGTAGTTTTTAAAGATAATTTTGAATTGTTTGAATTATATTTGGCTAGATTTGATTGGTTTGGATTCTTATTCTAAAGGAAAACCCGTGGTTGATTATTGATTTGGTTGCCGAAAGAGGTAAGTGTCGTGGTTAACTTTGACTAGAGAGAATTAGGACCTATTTGATCTACTTGCTACATGAAATATGTGTGGGGACGACATATATGCAAGGTGAAAAGTATATATACGCCGTTATGGGTTAAAGCATACGATTGTAATATGTCTTATTTGTACCATGTTGTTTCATTCACTATGCCTTCCATGCCTTAGTTAGATTGTTTATTCATTAATTGTTCGCATTTGTGTTTATTGCTTATGTTAAAATTGTTGTGATACCGAAAGTTGAGTTTGCTTATTCTAGCACCATTGTTGAGGTTCAAATTGCTTCCCGCATTGTTCAAATACATGGGTTGTTGTTGTTGCTTAGTGAGGAAGAGTGAAAAGAATAAAAGGTGTTGCCATGCAATATTTGCATATTATTATCGTTGATTGAGCGAATGTGAGGTAAAAGCATGAAGGGTGATGACGTACATATGCATTTATATTATGAAGAGTGATGCCGTGCACTTGCATATATTATGATTTGGTGAGGATGAGAGTAAAAACACGAAGGGTGATGCCATGCGAGTTTATTGATTTCATAGTTTTACTTGATATTTACTGATGTGGATTATGACTTGGTAGTTTTGTCGCCCGTGTTGGAAAGAGGTTAATTTCATGGTTCCTCTATTTTACTTTATTGTCCCCTATACCTGCCCTTACTCCGTTGTATCATTTGACTCTTTATTTGTTATTATTTTATGTATATATATATAATGTACATGTTTATTGTAGGCGTCTTGCCTTAGCCTCGTCACTACCTCGTCAAGGTTAGGCTCGACACTTACGGAGCACATTGGGTCGGTTGCACTCATACTACACTTCTGCACTTCTTGTGCAGATTCTGGTGTTGGCCCCAGCGATGTCTAACATAGGCTTACTCAGATCATATCTGTTCTGGAGACTTGAGGTAAGAGCTGCACGGCGTCCTCAGTCCCCTTATTTAGCTTACTGTTTACCTTGTTTCGAACAGTTGTACATTGTTTCAGACTATATTTATATTATTCTAGTCGCTCATGTACTTGTTGTTGATGGCCAATTTTGATCCTCCCTTTTAAAATTTATTTATTTATACTTAATAATTTGCAATGAATGTTTTGAAAATAGTTTCAATCAATAATAGCTATTTTACAAAATTAATTAAGTATTAGTAGTTTTGAAATTAATAATTTAGTATTATAATTACAAAATATATAATACTTACTATTTTAAGATTATTAAAATAACTTTTACATATGTCACATAGGCTTTATGATTAATTTAATAAATTATTTCTTAATTTCTAGTTAATTAGATTATCATTTTTGTTAATAATTTGAAATCAGTGTCATAATTTAGAAGATAAGGTATTTTACAAATAATTAATTACAATAATTAGTAGTATATTTGATAATTATAATTTTTACTACATTTTATTGAAAATAATTAAGTTTATTTAAATTAATTTCAAAAGGTTTAAAAGGCTAAAAGGTCACAATTGCAATCTCTTAACGAAACACAAAATGGCTACCATTTAAATTAATTTTGGCCCAAATTACCAAGCCCAAAGACAAATCTGACCCAGGTCTAATTCCCTTCTCTCCACCTTGGCAATCCCCGTCACCTCTTATTGGCCAATAAGATCAAGCCATGTCACCCGTCTCCGACACACAAAAGAAGCACAATTGGTCTAGACCGTCCGTTCCTTAGATCAATGGCCTACGATTTTGTCTCCATTTTCTATCTAATTTAAAACATTCAACAGATTTAATCATAACCGTTAGATTCTTGTGATCCAACGGCCACCGAAATTAATCATTAAAACATTAAATCCAGAATTATCAATACCGTCGAAAGATCAACGACCCATATCTTTCCCCTTAACCTTATCCCTAAAGACGGCTACCTAAACCCCTTACCCTAGAATCATTTCTCTCTTGATCCTGCCACCCCTCTTTCCCCTTTTGTTCTCTCTTCTCTCATCCGCCTAAGCACATCAATCACCAGACCTGTACAAATTCGTGCAAGGTTATAATATTTCACTGTAAATCATCTCTTCTGCCTCCCTATCCGTGAATCACGCTGTTATTTTCCTTTTTCAATCACTAGATTTGGAACACCCTAATTTGAAACCTTAAGCTCAAAATGTCACTGACCCGATCTCTTCCTTGTTCTTTCAAATCAAACTTATAGAATCACTCATTTTGTCCCTGAGCTATGAAGCCTGTTGTTTTCTTTCCATTTCACTGATGGAATTTCAAAAGCCCCAATTATGAAATCACAGACCAAAGTGTGAAACTTGAACTCGTCTGATTCTCTCTATGACCTCTCAAATCGGGGCATGCATGGATCTTAGCATCGATTTCATCATGAGAATTGATTACCCAGAGATCAAACGCAGTGACCTTTGGGTTATAGAGTTGGCCTGATGGGTCTTCATCTTCAACAGCCAACCTCCCATCACTCAAGTCAAATCCATCTATATTTTCACCTTTGTTCCTTTGATTTTCAATTGATTTGCTCGCATCATCAAATCTTTTATCACTTTACACTCACCAATTTGAATATGCCGGAACCCTAGGCTTTGAGTCACTATAAATACGAGCCTTAATGGCTCTCACCTAACAACACCTAACAATTTGAAAGAATTAATAAATAATACACTGGTGTTTAGAATCTTTTCAATTGAGGCTAAGTTCTCACTCAATTTCTGCTTCCTCTCTTTTCTGGTTTTGAGTTACTCACTGATTGGGGTCTGAGTCTTGGACTTCCAAACGGCTAAAGTAAGTCTTTTGTTTGGTTTGTTTCCCTAAAAAAGGTCAATAAAACCTCAACCCTACTCTTATTTTGTTTGTTTGAATTTCTAAGCATGATTTGTTATGTTATCTTTTACTGAATGATGTTATTGATAATGTATGGCTGATTGTTTTGTTTGTTAATGACATATGGCTGATAAATGAATTCTTGAATCATGAGTTTCCTTAAGTTGTTGAAGTTAGAACTGTGTATTGATCCTAAGGAACATCTGATAACTCATATCTATTGTTAAGCTTTGAAAATAACTAAAAAACTCTCAAATAATTCTAATAGCTAGCTTTAGATCACCCTAATGTTCTATTAGAACCACCATGACTGTTATACTAACCTGCCTTGGGTATTATTTTCAATTTGTAGTAATTCACCTAATAAACTAGAATTAAGTGAATATGAACTTGTTTCGTAGTGAAGATAAGACTATCACCTTAGTTTGGGAACACCGGTTCAGGACATTTGAACCAATCTCTCCTTTGTGACATGCCTCTGTGATTTTATTAATTTTTAGAAGGTCATTGATCATCTGATTCAACTCATTATTGTTTGATCACACCGCATAAACATGTCCTAATCTAATTGGATTCTTCTATCACCTTTGTGTGTAATTGCTATATACTTAACTGAAGCTATGAGGTTTTGTTATGAAATACTTTTCTGATATTTCATTTGTTGTGCTAAAGTACTAAAATTAGGTTTCACTATATTTGAAATCGCACACTTGATTTGCATAACCGATCCTTAATGTAATGATACCCCTGCCCCTTTTTTGAAACTCATATAGTGACTCTGTTAGCCGGATTCCACGATGATAACACTCTATTCATGTTTGTAGTGATATGACCCCTGCTAAATGTCCCTCGTGGGTGTTCTATTGGATACCCTGCACTCATCTTGTTCTTCAATACCTATGCTTGTCTTTCATAATCATGTACATGTCTATATTGTCCTGAAAAACTCCACTAAGCTCACATAAATGAACTAGGCTTAGCTTGTGAACCTAAGGTGAATCTTCTGTCCTGTTTGAGTATAGTAGTATGCTTTATTTTGTAATAAGATTCGTATGAAGCTGAGAGCTCTTTTTAGAAAGAAGTAATCATGTCATTTGCTTTAGAATGAAACAAGACTGTTAACCTGTATTTATACTAATACGCTTTAAAAAGTTTCTATTGAGGTTGTTAACCTGTATCTATGTTAATACTCTTTAGAAGTTTTAATTGAAGTTGTTAACCTGTATCTCTGTTAATACTCTTTAAAAGCAAATGAAGCTGTTAACCTGTATGTATGCTAGAAGCTAAGACTTAGTTATAAGAAATCCTTGACTAATCTAATTGAGGTCTATTAAGAGGATGTAGTTATGAACCGGGATTGTTATGAGTTTGAACTATGTACCTCCTCTACTCTAATGATATATGGTCCAGGTGTTTGGGTTTCTAAAGTAATATGCCAGTGCTCTTTTCCTTGTGTGTTCTTGAAGCTATTTCTTTTTGAGCATGCCTAACACGTTACAATATTCACAGTGAATCATATACTTATGTTTTGGATTGTAGTTACAACAATGTGATTGGTTGTCTTGCAATACTGATGATATCCTGTATAACTGTTGAGAGAAATGTATACATTCCTGTGGTATGGGGATCTACATTGAGTACATCATTAGCACCTAAACCTGTAAGGAAGACTAAGTGTGAGTATTTAGGGGTATTTGGGAGTAGGGCTAAGTTCTTTGTTGAGCTACTCTCCTTGACACAAGCACTGCCTGGGCCTCAAGACTCTTGGGAACTTTGAAGTGCCATGGATCCATAGAGTACCTTGGCCATGAATGGTATCCTACCCTTAGCCACTAATCCGTTGACATTTATGAATCCCTTTAGGTTTAGTGTTTAATGAAAACAAAGGCTTTCTTTGTGAATTACTTTACCATCCGGGACTCCACACTAGTTTTCATATTCTGGATTGCTATTGATTATTATAATTTGTCTTAGGCCCATACTAGTTTATTTCATGTGTAATTATGTATATTGAGTATCATATCTAATGTCACGACCCGAAATATCACATGTCGTAATGTCACCTATCGCAATACTAGGCAAGACGATATTCACAAATAATCACGCATCTTTAAATTGAAAACATAATGAAGTAGGGTTAATAGTGAAAATCTCATAAATAACTGATAAGAAAATACCGTGACTCAATACAAAATACCCCAAAATTCGGGTGTCACTGAGTACATGAGCATCTAAATTATGACTATGAAATTTAATCAAACACTTAGAATGGGAAAATAGTTAGAGAGTAGTAATCAATAAGAGGAAGCACTAGGGTTGCTCATCCTTCGTGTATGCTATACTATGGGTATAGATGTATTCGATTCCTATCAATCAAACATGTGTTATGACAACAATATCAATAATACAAACTTAGTATTTTCCAACACTAAGATGTTTTACTCACAATTGACTTTCCAAGCTATTTAGAGCTCAATGCGTACCATTGTTGATGCCCAAGTAAGAATCCCCCTAATCCTAGTTTGATTCCATTAATTGAGATGCGATTAATTCATTAATCTACCCAATTCCTTGCTAATTTCTTTATACCTAAACTCGGTTTCACTTTTCCAAGTTAGAACTAAGTGTGATAGGCATTAAGCTAGTGTTTGCAACCACCAAATTATACAATAAAATATGGAGCAATTAGATAACATAATATTTAATCAAAGACGAATCTATATTAATAAACCATACTTATAACACCACTACGGATTCACAACCTCAGCTAATGAGTTTAGCTAGACATAAAAATAGAAGAAACAATCAAATTATCCTTTAATCCTATCATTGATACTAATAGAGAAGAAGAAGATTGAGAAACCGTGATGTCACTTGTTAACCCTTAGGAAAACTCACAACCGCTCATAATAGGACTAACCTTGGGCTAAAGCGGTGACAAGCTAAGAAAGGTATAGTCTAAATCTATATTATAACAGTATATATATGACATGAAAAATGATAGTAATATCTTAGAGAAAACTCATAATTAGTTGGTACACAATACAAGAATGTAGACATGCTTTCAAGTTAACAGTTTAAGCTAAACACAGATAAAATATGCTAAGTATGACTGATATGAGGAATGCTACATCTTTATATCTACATGTCAAATGTGCATGCATGTCACATGTAATACATCACAATGATGGCCTCACGTACTCCCACTTTCAGAGTACTCAATTTTACTCTCTCAACTCTCACTCATCACACTCAGTCACTCAGCATTGTACGGTACATGTGCTCACTGCTGGTATGTCACACACCGGAGGGGAAGATCTTGCCCAAGCGCTAATCCCATCATGAATCAATAAAATCCGTTGCGGCGTGCAGCCTGATCCCAATAATATCACTCACACTCAGTCCCTCGGCCTCACTCAATCATCAATCTCTCTAGTCTCTTGGACTCTCAACACTCATGCCAATTAGCCCCAAACAATGATACATGATGTAACAATAAATGTTAACAGATACTAAGATATGATATGCAAATGATGAATGTGAATTAGTACATAACTGCAATTTAAACAAATAACTTAACAGCAAAAGAACGACCTATGTGGGTCCCAACAATATCAGCATATAGCCTAAGCATGATTTCTAACATGAATCATGGCTCAATTTCTCTAACATATGGAGATTGCATGAATAACATCAAGATTTGATAACTACACAGTTCCACGGAATCAACCGATTCACAATTACTACGGTGCACGCCCACACACCCATCACCTCAACACCAACCACATAACACGTATTTCAGGGATTCATACCCTCAGAACCAAGTTTAGAAGTGTTACTTACCTCAAACAGAGAAAATCCCTACTCCAACAAGCCCTTGCCTCACGAATCGGCCTCCGAAAGACTCCAATCTAGCCTCAAACAACTTAATACAATCAACACAAGCTATAGGAATTAATTCCATACGATAAAGCTAGGTTCTTTAACAAAAGTCAACCCAAAATGTCAACCTTGGGCCCACGTCTCAGAATCCGATAAAATTAACAAAATACAAATACCCATTCAACAACGAGTCCAACCATACCAAAATTACTCGATTCCGATCTCAACTCAACCTTCAAACCCTCAAATTAAAGTCTATGAAGTTTCTACAATTTTTCCCAATTTTTCCAACCCCAAACACTAATTAAATGGTAAAAGCAATGATAGATTCATGTATATAAACCAAAACCCAATCAATTTCTTGAAAATCCCTCCAAGAATCGCCTCAATCTGAGCTCCCAAAGTCCAAATGTGAAATAATACTCTAACCCTCATTTTCAAAATCTTATATTCTGCCCAGGTGCTCCTCTTCGCGATCGCGAAGCACAAAAATACAAGATGCAAAAATAATCCTTCGCGAATGGATAACTCCAATCATGAATATGCTGACTATCTCCCCCAAAGGTACGTGCTCACGGACACACTCATGCGATCACATAGAGAAACGCAGCTGACCACCCAGGCCTTCTCTCCCTTCTTCGCGAACGCAACACCTCTCATGCGTTCACGTAGCACTGACTCTCTAAGCTTTGCGATTGCTGAACAATTCTCGCGAATGCATAGAACTAATTCCCCAGTCACCCAAACAACCCTTCGCGATCGCGAACTTACACTCGCGTTCGTGTATAAGGAAACCAATAATAGTCATGACAACAATCCAACAAGTCCAAAAATGAGTCGAACATGATCTGAATCACACCCGAAGCCCCCGGGACCTCATCCAAACATACCAACATATCGTAAAACATCATACAAACTTAGTCGAGGCTTCAAATCACATCACAAAACACCAAAACCACGAATCGCACATCGATTCAAGCCTAATGAACTTATGAATTTCTAACTTCCAAAACTAATGCCCAAATATACCAAACCAACTTCGATTATCCTCAAGTTTTGTGCACAAGTCATAAATGAAACAACAGACCTATTCCAACTTCCGTAACCAAAATTTGAGCCTGGTAACAACAAAGTCAACTCTCGGTCAAACTTCTCAACTCTCCAAACTTCAACTTTTCCAACTTTCGCCAATTCAAGCCAAAATCATCTATGGACCTGCAAATCAATATTCGGACACACTCCTAAGTCCAAAATCACTATATAGAGCTATCAGAATCATCAAAACTCCATTACGGAGTCATTTATACAAAAGTCAATATTCGTTCAACTCTTTCAACTTAGGCTTCCAACCTTGAGACTAAGTGCCCCAACTTATTCTGAAACATCACCGGAACCAAACCAACCACCCTGGCAAGTCACATAAAAATAATTGAGCACAACATAAACAATGAATGGGGGAACGAGGCTATAATCCTCAAAACGACAGGTCGGGTCATTACATCTAATGACCTTCTTTTTCTTTCTTGAACATATGTTACAATTGGGCCTGCTGAGTTCTCAAACAACTCATGCCTAAGTTCTGTACCTATGCATATTGGAGTCTGAAGTTGTTGTTGTCTGTTCTCGCTACTTGCTGTGCCTACTTCCCTTCAGGCCCAAACCAGAGTCCATTCTTCTTCTCCACTGCTTATTTAAGTTTACCGTCATTATTTCCCACATGTATATAATACTTACAATATTTGATTGAATGCTTTGCTTTATATCTTTGATTATGTTAACAATCTAGGCAATCCCTAAAACATAGGATTAAAAGAATAATTAGATTTAGTAGTAGATAATCCTAACTCATTAATTAATTATACTATTTATCTCTTAATCTTTACTAACAATTTTTTACGAAGTCTTTTGAAACCAACAAAGCTTTAGCAAAGGACGACGGTCTTCTCTTTCAAAAACCAGAAACGAAATCTGAAAATTGGTCTTCTAAAATCGAGCTTTTCTACAAAATTAAATAAATGTTGCTGCCCAGCCAAAGGGCTTCTAATGATTTCTTCAAAGCTAAAATATGATATTTGAAAACCAAGGTACATTTTAAACCCACTTCTTTACAATACCCTTACTTTACTAGAGTTATATAAATAGCCATATTAATTTAAAGGCAAAATATTTTATAACTTAGCCATATGTCACAAGGTTTTACAAACACAAACATCATAGATATACTCTTTCAATCATGTAAAGGTAAACATTTACCTAAAGGCTTTTATGAATCTATTACTTCTTTTTCAAATCACATGTACATTTTTAAGCAATTAGTTCTAAACCAAATATACAAAATTCCATACTTTTAATGCTAATTAAGTAGAGTATATACAACTAATCCTTTAAACCTAGTCTAAGTCCTATGGAGCTACCTCAGGTAGATTTTAAGGGGTTCCTAAACCCTTCCCCTTAGAAGAACAAGAACCCTTACCCAAAATCTCACCAGTTAGCAGACTAATAGAGAAATGATCATAGTAATTATATAGGTACCCTAGTATACCTTTAAATATTAGGTGGCGACCCCCTTTTATCATCAACAGGGAAACCACTAGTTGAATCTTGTTTTGACTCGTGCAAAACAGGGTGTAACAACATGGCAATTCTGCTGAGGATTTCACACTTAGGTTCTGACCTTAGCAGACTTAGACTAGACTTGGAATTTAGGATTATTTGTATACTGCTTTAACTATGTTTAATTTGCAAATGTATACTTACCTACCTTACCTGCTCGTTATGTGCTTATTTACTTATTTTAAAATGTTATTACTAACATCACTATCTGTTACTGCTTTATATATACTGTCATCACACTCTTTCATTTTGAGTCTTGGCTGTACACTATCACACACAATGGCACGCGAGGGTTGTCTTTTACACCCCTCCGAACCATCTTTCAAAATTCTTTAGTTTTAGAGAATGGCTTTGCCAGGTCAACTAACATAACTTCTAGCAGTTTTCAGTCCAACTCAAAATTAGGAAATACTCTACTCTAGCAAACATAGGTCATATTGCATAAACCTTAGGTGGGTCAATCCTTGGCATCGACACATAATTAGAAAATCCACCCTAATGTCAATGGGTCATGCACCAATCATGACGAGACACTTAAGATTCGAAGCAAATACATATCAAACCCCTTTTATCTACCCTCGTCAGAAATGGAAATCAACCAAAAAGCCCCGAGATCAATATGGTGATGGGTGCATCACACATGCTAAAGCAATGGTGGAAGAATATCCGTCGAGGGCATGGAGACAAAATCAAGATACACCTAGAAGCACTGGCTTCCTTGCTAAACATCCGAGCTAACAAAGTGCTTACCTACTTGTTGATAGAGTTCTGGGATCCGGCCAAAGTATTTTTCAAGTTTTCGTGGTGCCAACATTGGATGAAGTTACCAGTTTCAAAGAACTGCCATTTATAGGAAGGAGGCCGATACTACTGGTCATCATACCTGGCTACAGGTTTGTTGATGTTTTGGGTCTGACAAACAGTCGAGGTTTGAGAAACATTGAAGATGGATTGGTAAGCCTAGACCAATTGTTCGACAATTTCTGACATCGTGAAAGCTATGAATGGTATTTGGGAGAATTTTAGTGTGATCAGGTAACGTGGGAAAGTCTCCGACCCATAACCTTCCCTTTAGCGCTGCTGTGACTGCTGGTTTTCCCGCAATGAAGAGGATAAATCAATATCAATTTGCTGCCTATGGTTTTGGCAACATTCCGGGGCAACCTCCAAGCCACTTCGGTACCCATAGTATTAGCAGAGATTCTCATAGCTTTTCCTACATGCTCCCGGGGATACGATTTCTTCAAAGGTTGAAACCTACTACTTCAAATCTGGGCCATGGAGCACTTCTTTCAATGAGAGACCACAATTGACTACTTTGTCGGTGTCGACAACATGATTTGAAGTCACAGCAAGAGAATGAGGCATTCGGTCTCCCCGCATGGATAGGAAGAATGGAGAGAGATACTGACCAACTTAAGCAGAGAATGTATCCATTGGAAGCTATCATGGATGGGCAGAAGGGCAATATTAAGGACTACCCAGAAGTATTTTATCGAATCGATAGGACTTGAGGACATCTAGCCACACTCACCCCTATGAGTTCGGCAGTTCGGGTTGATTCAAGATGTACCTCTCTGGACGAGCACGACATTGTATGAAGACGTATACAATGGGTAGATCTCAATACCAAGGATAAGGAGGCTTCAGGAGAAATGGAATGATCTAGTCACAATGCCAATGGGTCGGAATTCATGGTGCACTCCAGAATATTATGTCTGGATCAATGAAAAAGATGAGCTAGCTCGACCAAGCAGGGAAAGAATTTCCTAGCTAGAGGATGCAGTGGTGGCTTTGTAGATCTATCATGATACTTTGCCACACTACCTCGTGACCACCTCCATGCATTGTCAAGTGGTCCCAGGGTCAATTGATCATATGATGCCACCTGCAGAGGATGATTACCGAGTAGTTGAATGTATACAAATTGAGTCTGAGACAGAGAACTAGAGGAAGATCCAGAGGAAGAGCCCGAATTCAATGATGATGAAGAAGAATTTGAAGAAGACCCGGAGGAAGAACCGGAAGAATAAGAAAAAGAGATGTAGAATGATTGGGATGTATACTAGAAGTCGGTTGGTTTCACCCTTTTTCCCCGCTTTGTATCTTTATCCCGAACTTTCTTATTTCCCTAAGGGAAAGTTTATTTGAGCCCATATAATTTTATGAATGTTGGAAGAAGTGATGTAACCTCTGCTCCCGCCTATTACAATCCAAATACTATCAATAAAAATCAAAATTTGCTTCGGATATGAATGTGTCAAATCTAATTGTTTGTCAAATATTCGTGACTTAGGCCTACCTCCAGAAAAGAGAGGTCCCTCGGATCTTAGGAGAACGCGCTTTCCTAAATACATGAACTAACTACTCTATGTGCCGATTACTTGTGCAAATACTAAAAATGACTTCTGTTCTTTTTCATTTTTTTTCTCTTCTTGTATTACTTTATTATTATTCCCCAAATAAAGTTAGTTTATGTCGACCCAAAACTGGCAGAACCACCATAAAACTTAAGATCGAAAGGGAAGATGACTGCAATAGATAACCCGGGCGAACACGCTCTGGTAATAGCTGATAGCCTGGGGAGATCGGGAGAGAAAGATGATACGTTGAATGATGAACATGTGGCCAGGATGGCTCGATAGATGGAATCATTGAACGACAAAGTACAACACATTTTTAAAATTGGCACATCTTTCCGTGACAACGCTCCTACAACCACCCCGTTTCTCTTCTCTAGATTCTATCCTCGACCACTTTCCTTCCATTACTTGCCAAGCAAACATTACCCTGACTTCAGTCCCTACCACTCAGATTATGCCTCCACTAACCCCTACAAATCTACCAAACCCTCCCATACACACTCCTTAGGTACCAAATTACGTTCAAACACCGCAAAACCCACTAGTTGCCACCCACACAGTTAATACCCCTCCTCGTGATGGAGTCACCTTTACTACTAGCCAAAACCAGCACACTCTCGCGGCATATACCGCTGTATATGAGAAATATGTTCCTCCTCTATATGTTTCAGAACCCACCTTCACACTGCCCGTCATTGTCAGGCTGCCTTATGAAGTTTATCAATATGCCAAAATGGAAAGGGAAGCCACGTATAAAGAGGAAGAATCAATGTTTAAACAATTAGGAGCATTGAGGAAACAAATGAAGAATCTTCAGGTCGCTCGAGGGAGCAAAAGTCTAGATTGTGAGGATCTGTGTATCCACCCTGATGTGGACATGCCGATAGGTTACAAGCCTCCGAAGTTTGATATCTTTGATGGGACATGTGATCCCCATGCACACTTGAGAGCTTACTGCGATAAGCTAGTTGGAGTAGGAAGAAATGAGAAGTTAAGGATGAAGTTGTTCATAAGGAGTTTGACAGGGGAAGCACTTGGTACACACGCCAAGATCCTTGAAACTGGAGGGAGTGGCAGGATATGGCAGAAGATTTCATGAATCACTTTCAGTTCAACACAGAAATTACCCTTGATAGGTTTGCATTGGTAAACTTGCAGAAGAATCCTTCAGAATCATTCCAAGAGTATGCACGTCGATGGAGGTCAAAGGCCACTAGAGCACAACCTCCGTTAGATGACAGTGAATTGACTAAGTATTTCATCAGGGCTCAGGACGGGATCTACTTCATCAAATGGGTCGAAGCTTCTATGTTCAAGGCCATCACAAAGAAAGTAGGGGCACACTTCATCCGTAACAACATAGTTTGCCGATTTGGGATTCCCGAGTTAATCATCATTAACAATGCGGCTAACGTCAACAGTGATCTCATGAGGGAAATTTACCATCTAGCATGAGAAAAATGCATCTCTATGCCTACATGGCAAGTATGCATGTCAAATGAATGATTTCACGGTGATATCCCCAGGTACTCTCACTCTCAACATACTCAAGCTATTTGTCTATATTGCCCACTTCATCACACACACACAACCACTCAGCACTGTATAAGTGCCTGGCATCACTGTACATGCGCTTACTTCTGGTATGTCAGACACCGAAGGGGCGAAACTCAATCTCGCGTGAATCAAAAGCCAATAAGGTGTAAGGCCTCGTTAAATCTTTCCTAAAAATTAGGGTTTTGTGATGCCGGGGTAGGCGTAGAGGTTAATAATAGTAGCAATTCTTCACGGCGGGCTTGCGAGCCGCGGTTCGAACTTTTTGGATTGAATAGTGCGCTGTGGGTTGAAAGAAAATATTTGGCAGAAATAGGTATTTCTACGGCCCATTATGCGGCCGCATAATCACTCTGCGGGCCACAGAATGGTCGCAGAGTAAGACAGTCTTTTGGGTCATTGTTTATGTCATTTACGCTGCCCATTATGCGACAACAAAACCATTTCGCGGGCCGCACTCTGATCGCATATCCAGCCTTGGAATTTTGTGGAGGGAGGTTCTGCGGGCGCATAATGTGCCGCAAACCAGGTCTGCGGCACATTATGCGACCGCAGAACAGGTATGCGGTGCATTATGCGATCGCAGAACAGGTTTGTGGGCCGCATAGTGACTGCAGACCCAGCCAATTTCTTTCTAGTTTTTGGCACCAAATTGTGCGGCCGATATGCGATAGCCGATATGCGGACCGCATATCTATTTTGCGGTCGCATATGCAACCCATATCCTGTCCCGGGGCTTCATTTTTGGGATTTTTAAACCCGACCCTTCTTCGTTAAAACATATGCCATAGCCCATTTTGAACATATTTCTGATATTGTTTAGAGTGAGAGAGAGTTCTTAGAGTGGAGGTGTATCCTTCAACCTTATATCCAACAATTCTTGCCCAATTCTTGAAGATTATCAAGGAAGTCCTCATCTTAAAGGTAGGAATCTATGCCCTAGATCTTAATTTCAAAAATCTGCTAAAAGGGGGATAATTAGGAAGAGAATTATTGGGTGTGGGGGGTTGTTGTCTTGAATGCATGTATTCTTGAGGTATGTGGGAAGGTTGTGAGCTAAAAATGGTATAGAATAGGTTGGGGAATGATGGAATCTTTCACAAAAGGGCCTTAAAACATTGATGCACACCTAGTGTTTAATAATATGCTCAAATGAGCTAGAATCATGACCATCTTCCTAATTTTGGTCCAAGTTGTTATATTTCTAAAATAAATCAAAGTGTTAAGAATTTCGTAACGTTTTAGAGTTTAAAAGAATCTCAATTGAGGTATGTTAGCTAAACCCCTTCTTCTTAGAATCGAATCCCACAGTGTACATGTAATTGGTGTAAGTCCTTGATTATTATTGAATTAGCTATTCCTAATGTGTTTGTGTTGAAGGATGTATGTTCAATATTTATTCTAAATGCTTCATCATGTCATCTTGCCATTTGAGGATGTGTTCAAAATGTGGAATATGTGTTAGGAATGTTAAGACTTTAAGTCAAGATTGAAATAAAGGTTGTTATGCCAAATTGTATGAAAAGCCTCTATGTGCCTAAGATTCCCAAATTGCATATATGTGAATTTAATATCTTGAATGGAAAGCCTTATTGTTTTTTATAATGATAATGATGTTTTAATATGGAAAAAGGAACTGGAATTATGAAATACGGCCAAGTGCCAAGAATGACTTTATAATTGTGGCCATTAGTGCCAATGAATTGAAAGTATATGAAAGAAGTATGATGTGAGATGATTGACTGAAAAAGGTAATGTCTTGGGTGAGATGGCCGATCGGGCCGTGGTCGGACGCCATGCCACACACATAGTGGTTACTGTGATGGAAATGATAATTGAAATTGTGGTCATGGTTGATGTCTCAAATGAGACAACCTAGCCAATTGGGTCGTGATCAGATTCCGTGTAAGAATGCGGTGGTATTGTGAATTATGTTATATCGGCACTAAAGATCACCCAACCCAATAACATGGAAATTGACTTGAAAACTTATGTGATCCATAACTTGATGTTTTAGTATTATCTGAAGCTCCTATTGAATTCTTGACTATTCCCCCCTGTATTATTATTCATTCTATTGATATGGTATTTAGTTTTACATACTAGTACTATTCGACGGTACTAACGTCTCTTTTGCCGGGGGTGCTGCATCTTTAAATGAATGCAGGTGGTTTCATAGCAGGCAGAGTTGATCAGCGATAGTGGTACATCCTCTTCCCAGCAGACTTGGTGAGCCCCACTTCATCCAGGGGTCATGTATTGTATCTTTTGTTCATAGTATTATCATGTCTCAAGGTATAGTCGGGGCCTTCTTGTTGGCACTATCATAATACTCTTTTGTATCTTTTAGAGGCTCAGTAGACACTATGTGGGTTGTACATAGGTGCTAGAAAAGTCGAACAAGTTATGTTGTGTTTTGATCACTTGTTCCACTCAAACTATAAGAATATTTGTATTTTGAGACTTAATAGTGAAATAACTAATGAAATAATTTAATATTGTATGTATGAACTTCCTACTGTCTAATTAATGAAATCATATCTTTTCTTGATCATGGGTGTGTTGCCGAGGTTGGAACATGACAAACTTGGTATCAGAGCCTAAGGTTTTAATATGTCATAGGATGTCTCGGAGATGTGTCTAGTAGAGTACTTATCGGTGTGTTGTCGACCACATCTATAAGTTGGAGGCTACTCGAACATTTAGGAATGATACCCTTCTTTGATACTCTGGATCGTGCGATGAAGCTGATTGTGAAACTAATCCTCCTCTAACTTGTGCATCCTTTTAACTTTCAGAACATGGCACCTAAGAAGAAGCAAGAACTGGCCAGGGGGCCAATGCCGCCTCCGGAGTGGCAGTTGACCCTTTATTTGATGATTCGGGTAAATACCTGAGGGGTGAGGATAATCCCCCAACTTTTACAGTGCCTGATTCCACTACACCTGACCAGGCCAAACCAGTTCCTGCACCTACTGAGGGTGCAGGTCCAGATGCTGGCACAGATAGTGGCTTCTCAAGCCTAGAGATCAAATGTGGCACCCACTTCTTCTAGCCAAAAAGGGGATTCTAGTGGTTCCAGGGTGAACAAGTTTCTTCAGTTGGATCCTCCAGTGTTCACAGGTGCTAATCCCGAGGAGGACCCACAGGACTTCATTGATGATATGCATAAGACTCTCCGGGTTATACGCACTACTGAGACGGAGGGAGTGGAGTTGGCTGCCTACCGCCTGAAAGGGGTGGCCTATTATTGGTTTGAGCTGTGGGAGGACTCTCGAGAATAGGGGAGCCTTCCAGCGAGGTGGAGTGAGTTTGCTGATGCTTTCATGGACCATTTCTTACTAACCGAGACTAGGGCAGCTCATGCCGTAGAGTTTGAGAACCTTAAGCAAGGAAGTAAGAGTGTGTGGGAGTATCACATGGAGTTTGCGCGTCTGTCAGAAGTATTCCATTCTCATGTTGCCTACTATGGAGTCTAGAGTGCGCCGGTTTATGCAGGGCCTTAACCCCTTGGTTATCAATGAGGCTGCTACAACTGCCATGAATTTAGATATGAATTATGGGAAGATGGTAGCATTTACTCAAGCTACAGAGAACCGTAAGTTGAAGAATAGAATGGAGCGAGAGGGTACCAACAAGGCTCGGTCCACAGGCAACTTTGGGGAGTCATTTGGTGGGGAAAGATCAGCTTTCAGGGGAGGGTCATCAAGGCCATCCCAGTCTTTTGCTCAGTTTTCAGCCAGTACACCGCCAGCAAGGCCCAGTCAACAACAGTGGAGTCATTTTAGGCCCAATCAGGACAGCAGGTGACCCCACCAATAGGGCCGATAAGGAGGGAGATTCCAGCAGCAGCGGAGAACCCCATGCCCCAGGTGTGGGAAGATGCACCTGGGGATCTGCTACATGGACCTAGATATATGTTACATGTGCGGATTGAGGGGTCATATTTAGAGGGAATGTCATTCATCTCGCTAGGGTACGAGCAGGGGCACATCACAGCCATCCAATTCTGCAGCTGCTACATCTTCAGCACCCCCTCCAGCTCGAGGCACTCCAGCACCAGCAGGGTATGGTGCAGCTAGGGGTGGTACACAGAGTTTAGGAGGACCCAGCCGTTTCTATGCTATGAGTGGTCGCTAGAGTGCAGAGGTTTCTCCAGATATTATCACAGGTATATTAACTGTCCAATCTCATAATGTATATACTCTTATTGATCCCGGTTCCACCTTGTCCTATATTACCCCTTATGTTGCTATGGAATTTGGGATAAAACCAGAATAACTTCCTGAACCGTTCTCTGTATCTACTCCGATTGGCGAGTTTATTATGGCTGCACGGGTTTTAGGGGTTGTGTTATCACGGTATGTGGTCGGGACACCGTGGCCGATATCATTGAATTGAGGATGCTCAATTTTGATGTAATTATGGGAATGAATTGGCTTTATTCATGTTTTGCCAAGGTCGATTGCCGAATTAGGACTGTGAGGTTTGAATTTCCAGATGAGCCAGCTGTTGAGTGGAAGTGGGATAATGTAATGCCAAAAGGTAGTTTTATTTATTACCTTAAGGCCACGAAGATGATTAATAAGAGGTGTATTTATCATTTGGTCTTGGTTACGGACATCGATGTTGAGGCGCCTACACTCGAGTCAGTGCTAGTTGTGATTGAATTTCCAGAGGTCTTTCCTGATGAGCTCCCTGGGATTCCACCAGACAGATAGATTGATTTTGGGATTGATGTGATGCCAGACACGCATCATATATTTATTCCACCCTATAGAATGGCACCGGCAAAATTGAAGGAGCTAAATGAATAATTGAAGGATTTGTTAGAGAAGGGTTTCATCCCACCGAGTGTGTCACTATGGGGCGCACCGGTTCTCTTTGTGAGGAAGAAAGAAGGATCACTGAGGATGTGTATTAACTACCAGCAACTCAACAAAGGCACAATAAAAAACAAATACCCATTACCAAGAATAGATGATTTGTTTGAATAGTTATAGGGCGCAAGGTACTTTCCCAAAATTGATTTACGGTCCGGGTACCACCAATTGAAGATCAGGGAGCAGGATATTTTGAAAACAGCTTTCTGGACCTGATATGGGAACTTTGAATTTCTGGTAATGTCTTTTGGGCTAACAAATGCCCCGGCGGCTTTCATGGATCTTATGAATCGGGTTTTCAAGCCTTTTCTCGATTCCTTTGTGACAGTATTCATTGATGATATTCTTGTGTATGCACGAGGTCGAGAGGACCATGCCGATCATCTCATGGCAGTGTTGCAAACTCTTCATCAGCATCAATTTTACGCGAAATTTTCAAAATGTGAATTTTGGCTCGAGTTTGTAACATTCTTGGGTCATCTTGTCTCCAGAGAATGAATTAAGGTTGATCCTCAAAAGATCACAGCGGTGAAGAATTGGCCTAGACCTACAACGCCAACCGAGATTTGCAGTTACTTGGGCTTAGCAGGGTATTATGGGAAGTTTGTGGAGGGGTTCTCTGCTCTTGCCTCTCCGTTGACTAAATTGACTTAGAAAACGGTTAAGTTCCAATGGTCCGATGCTTGTGAAAGGAGCTTCCAGGAGTTGAAATCAAGATTAACTATGGCGCCGGTGTTGACCCTGCCAGAAGGTACAAATGGATTTGTGGTATATTGTGATGCTTCAAGAATTGGGCTTGAGTGTGTGTTAATGAAACACGACAAGGTTATAACATATGCTTCTAGGCAACTGAAGAATCATGAAAATAATTATCCAACACATGACTTAGAACTTGCGGCAGTGGTTTTTGCATTGAAAATTTGGCATTATTATTTGTATGGGGTCTATGTGGATGTATTCACGGACCACAAGAGTCTTCAATATATTTTCAAACAAACGAAGCTGAATCTGCGGCAGAGAAGATGGCTTGAGTTTCTCAAGGATTACGACATCAATATTCTGTATCACCCGGGGAAAGCCAATATTGTGGCGGATGCTCTTAGCTGGAAATCTATGGGTAGTTTGGCACACTTGAGGTATGTCAAAGGCCGTTGGACAGGAAGGTTCACCAATTAGCTAGCTTGGGAGTTCGTCTTACGGACTCCATTGAAGGAGGGGTAATTGTGCAAAATAGGGCTGAATCATTGCTTGTCGTGGAAGTCAAAGAGAAACAATACAACGATCCATTTTTGGTACAACTGACGGAGGGGATTCATAAACATAAAACTATGGATTTTACTCTTGGCATGGATGATGGCACACTAAGATACCAAGGGCGGCTATGTGCTCCAAATATAGATGATCTCCGGGAAAGAATCATGACTGAGGCTCGCACTTCTAGGTATTCCGTGCACCCAAGTTCTACGAAGATGTATCATGACCTCAAGAAAGTCTATTGGTGGAATGACATGAAAAGAAATATGGCGGACTTTGTGGTAAGGTGTCCGAATTGTCATCAAGTAAAGGACGAACACAAACAACCTAGTGGGTTGGTACAAAATATAGAAATTCCAATGTGGAAGTGGGAAATGATTAATATGGATTTTGTGGTAGGATTACCATGCACTCCGCGCAAGTTTGACTCAATTTGGATGATCGTGGATCGGCTCACAAAATCAGCACACTTCTTGCCAGTTAAATCTACCAACACAGCGGAACAATATGCTCAGTTGTATATCAAGCAAATAGTCAGGCTACATGGTACTCCATTTTCTATCATTTACGATCGAGGGGCTCAGTTCACGGCAAATTTTTGGAAGAAATTTCAGCAAGGTTTGGGTACTCAGGCGAATCTTAGTACAACATTCCATCCACAGGCCGGCGGGCAATCAGAGCGGACTATTCAGACGCTTGGGGACATGTTGCGTGCTTGTGTTCTTGACTTCAAGGGTAGTTGGGATGATCATTTGCCACTTATAGAGTTTGCTTATAACAACAACTTTCATGCTAGTGTTCAAATGGCACCATTTGAGGTATTATATGGTAGGAGATGTAGATCTCCCATTGGGTGGTTCGAGATTGGGGAAGCAGAGCTGATAGGGCCAAACCCCGTGCATCAGGCTATGGAAAATATTAAGATCATTAAGGAATGGTTGAAGACTGCTCAGAGTCTTCAGAAGTCCTATTCAGATGTTCGTCGTAGGGATTTGGAGTTCAAAGAAAATGATTGGGTATTCTTGAAACTTTTCCCCATGAAAGGTGTAATGCGATTTGGTAAGAAAGGGAAATTGAGTCCGAGGTATGTCGGACCGTACATAATCGTTTAGAGGATTGGTGAGGTGGCGTACAAGCTTGAGCTACCACCTGAGATGTCATTAGTGCACCCGGTATTCCATGTGTCTATGTTGAAGAAGGTAATTGGAGATCCGTTAGTTATTGTGCCGCTTGAGACCATTGAGGTTAATGAAGAACTGTCATATGAAGAAATTCCAGTTGCCATTCTTGATAGGCAAGTCCGAAAGTTGAGAAATGAAGAAATTGCCTCCGTGAAAGTGCTATGGCGAAACCAACAGTTTGAAGAGGCTACTTGGGAGGCCGAGGAAGAAATGAAGAAAAAATATCCTTATTTGTTTGAATAGGCATGTATTTATAAAGTTGTGTTCGATGAAAATTCTAAGGGTTACCTTCTATGAATTATGTATCATTTGTACAAATTGACATTAAGGGTGTTCCTTTCTGGTAATATATTCTATGTGAGGCCATGGTTGGTATTGTTATGAGTTATGTTACGTCCTTGGTTTATGTGTATGATTTAAGGATGTGTTTCTTGGGATCTCTGACAGGTGGATAAGCCTAGTTACAAGGGAAACTCTAGCAAAATTTTTGGGAATTTAGGGAGTTAGTCAAATTTCGGGCTGATGGTGTATGGTATGAAAATGAGTTGCATAAGATGCTAATAGTGCACCTTGACCCTCATTCAAGTTGAAGGATAGAGGTTAATAATAGTAGAAATTCTTAGAGGCGGGCTTGCGAGCCGCGGTTCGGACTTTTTGGATTGAATAATGCGCTGGGGAGTTGACGGAAAATATTTGGCAGAAATAGGCATTTCTGCGGCCCAGTATGCGGCCACATAATCACTATGCAGGCCGCAGAATGGTCGCAGAATGAGACAGTCTTTAGGTTCATTTTTTATGTCATTTTCGCGGCCCATTATGCGACCGCTAAACTATTTCACAGGTCGTACTCTGATCGCATATCTAGCCTTGAAGTTTTGCGGAGGGAGGTTCTGTGGCACGTTATGTGACCGCAGAACAGGTTTGCGGGCCGCATAGTGACCGCAGACCTAGGCAGTTTCTTTCCAATTTTTGGCATAAAATTGTGCGGCCGATATGCGAACCGCATATCCATTTTGCGGTCGCACGGGGATTCATTTTTGGGATTTTTAATCCCGACGCTTCTTCGTTAAAACACATGCCATAGCCAATTTTGAACACTTTTCTGATATTTTTTAGAGTTTGAGAATTCTTAGAGTGGGGTGGGTAACCTTCAACCTAATATCCAACAATTCTTTCCCAATCCTTAAAGATTATCAAGGAAGTCCTCATCATAAAGGTAAGAAACTATGCCCTTGCTCTTGTTTTCGAAAATCTACTTAAAGGGGGATAATTAGGAAGACAATTATTGGGTGTAGTGGGTTGTTGTCTTGCATGCTTGTAATCTTGAAGTATGTGGGAAGGTTGTGAACTAAAAAATGGTAGAGAATAGGTTGGGGAATGATGGAATCTTTCACAAAAGGTCCTTAAAACATTGATGCACACCCAGTGTTTGATAATATGCTCAAATGAGCTAGAATCATGACCATCTTCCTAATTTTGGTCTAACTTTTTATATTTCTAAAATAGATCGAAGTGCTAAGAATTCCGAAAGGTTTTAGAATTTAAAGGAAGCTCAATTGTGGTATGTTGGCTAAACCTCCTTCTTCTTAGAATCGAATTCCACGGTGTTCATATAATTGGTGTAAGTCCTTGATCATTATTGAATTGGCTATTCCTACTGTGTTTGTGTTGAAGCATGTATGTTCAATAGTTATTCTAAATGCATCATCATGTCATATAGCCATTTGAGGATGTGTTCAAAATATGGAATATATGTTAGGAATGTTAAGACTTTAAGTCAAGATCGAAATAAAGGTTGTTATGCCAAATTGTATGAAAAGCCTCTATGTTCTTAAGATTCCCAAATTACTCATAAGTGAATTTAATGTCTTGAATGGAAAACCTTATTGTTATTGATATCGATAATGATGTTTGAATGTGGAAAAAGGAACTGGAATTATAAAATATGGCTAAGTGCCAAGAATGACTTTATAATTGTGGGAATTAGTGCCAATGAATTGAAAAGATATGAAAGAAGTATGATGTGAGATGATTGACTGAAAAAGGTAATGTCTTGGTGAGACGGCCTAGCCGATCGGGACGTGATCGGACGCCATGCCGCACACATAGTGGTGACTGTGATGGAAATGATAATTGAAATTGTGGTCATGGTTGATATCTCAAATGAGACAACCTAGCCGATCGGTTCGTGATCGGACTCCGTGTAAGAATGCGGTGGTATTGTGAATTATGGTATATCGGCATTAAAGATCACCCAACCCAATAACATGGAAATTGACTTGAAAACTTATGTGATCCTTAACTTGATGTTTTAGCATTATTTGAAGCTCCTATTGAATTCTTGAATGTTCCCCCTTGTATTATTATTCATTCTATTGAGATGGTGTTTAGTTTTACATACTAGTACTATTCGACGGTACTAATGTCCCTTTTGTCGGGGGTGCTGCATTTTTAAATGGATGCAGGTGGTTCCATAGCAGGCAGAGTTGATCAGCGATAGTGGTACATCCTCTTCCCAGCAGAGTTGGTGAGCCCCACTTCATACCGTGGTCGCGTATTATATCTTTTGTTCATATTATTATCACGTCTCAAGGTATATCGTCACTATCATAACATTCTTTTGAATCATTTAGAGGCTCCGTAGACACTATGTGGGTTGTACATGGGTGCTAGAAAAGTCGAACAAGTTATGTTGTGTTTTGATCATTTGTTCCACTCAAACTATAAGAATATGTGTATTTTGATACTTAATAGTGAAGTAACTAATGAAACGATTTAATATTATATGTATGAACTTCCTACTATCTAATTAATGAAATCATATCTTTTCTTGATCATGGGTGAGTTGGGTAGAAAGTATCTAAGATGCTTGCTCGACCGGGTTCACTCGGTTGAGCGTCGGTCACGCTTCCCGAGGTTGGGGCGTGACATGAGGCCTACTGCGATGTGTAGCCCGATCCATATAATAATAAGCCATTGGGCCTGCTGCGGCGTACAACCTAATAATAATAATAATAATAATAATAATAATAATAATAATAATAATAATAATAATAATAATAATAATAATAATAATAATAATAATAATAATAATAATAATAATAATAATAATAATAATAATAATAATAATAATAATAATAATAATAATAATAATAATAATAATAATAATAATAATAATAATAATAATAATAATAATAATAATAATAATAATAATAATAATAATAATAATAATAATAATAATAATAATAATAATAATAATAATAATAATAATAATAATAATAATAATAATAATAATAATAATAATAATAATAATAATAATAATAATAATAATAATAATAATAATCATAATCTCGTATCACTCAGCCAAAAGCACCACATATGGGAAACAATGATAACATGTAATGTAACAAAGAATGATGAATAAAGACTGATATATGAAATGCAAATGAATAATCCTGACTGAGTATATAATTACAGTTAAATAAGATAACCTAAAACAATATAAATAGCCTCCTCATGTCTTAACCAAATAACCACATAGCCTAAATATTCTTTTAACATGAATCATAGCTCAATTAATCTAACAAGTAGGAAAAATACGGACAAAACAAGACATGATAGAAATATAGTACAAAAGTCAATCTGGATCATGATTACCCGGGTGCACGTCCACACGCCCGTCACCTAGCATGTGCATTACCCCAACACATCACAAATGGTTCCTAGGGATAATTACCCTCAATTCTATGTTGTGAAATGTTACTTACCTCGAACGAGCTAAATTCAATACCGAGCAAGCCAAACACCACCTAGAAACGTCATCCCACGTGAATCGACCTCCGAGCGACTCAAAACTAGCCAAAAGTAATTCAACTACATCAAATAATTCCAAAGGAATCAAACCCAAATGATAAAGGTCGAATCTTTACTCAATTACTCAAAGTCAACCAAAAATTCAAACCCGGGCTCGCACCTCGGAACCCGACCAAACTCATAAATTCCGACAAACCATTCAAAGATGAGAACCATAATAATTTCACTTAAATCCGACTCTGAATCAATGTTCAAAACTCAAATATTCACTTTAGGAATTTTTAGACAAAACCCCCCAATTTCTTTTTTGAAATCATCAATAAAATACCAAAATCGAAAATGGAATCATAAAATATAATCAAAACCGAGTCAAAAGTACTTACCCTAATCCATGTGGTGAAAACTCCTCTCCAATATTGCCCAAAACCGAGCTCCCCAACTCAAAATGTGAATAAATGAACAAACCCTCGAAATACATGGAAACTGCCCAGGCACTTTCGCATCTGAGAACCAGTAGCCGCTTCTGCGGCATCGCTTCAGCAGAAAATCACTTAATACCCGACACATCGCACCTGCGGACCACTTCTCGCTTTTGCAGAAAATCCAATAAAGGTCCCCTTCCGCTCCTGCGCAACACTGCTCGCTTCTGTGCTCTCGCAGATGCGCTTCACCCTCCGCATCTGCAATATTCTACCCTGCCTAGCCTTTCGCTTTTGCGCCAAACAACCACATCTACGCCCTCATAGATGCGTCCCCTACATCGCATCTTCAGACACAACCCATGTCTAGCCTTCATCCTAGGTGCGTCCATGACTTCGCTTCTGCGACCACCGCACCTGCATAAAACCAACCGCAAGTGCACAACACCAGTACCAGCAGCAACCATCAAACATAAATGAAGAGAAAATGGTCTGAAACACGTTCTAAACTCACCCGAGCCCCTCGGGACACCGTACAAACATACCAACAAGTTCCAAAACATAACACGGACCTACTTGAGGCCTCAAATTACACATAACAACATCAAAACCACGAATCGTATATCAAATCAAGCTTGATGAACTTTGAACTTTAAACTTCCAAAACCCATGATGAATAATATCACATCAACTCGGAATGACCTCAAATTTTGCACACAAGTTTTAAATGACATAACGAAACTATTCCAACTCCTAAAACCAGAATCCGAACTCGATATCATCAAAGTCAAGTCCCCGTCAAACTTATGAACTTTTCAAAGCTTCAAATCATCAATTTTTGCCAATAATGCCAAACCTTTCTAGGAACATCCAAATGCAAATCCGTGTTAATGCCCAAGTCCAAAATCACCATCTAGACCTAACCGAACCATCAAAACTCTGATCCATGGTCAAATACATAAAAGTAAAATTTGGTCAACTATTCCAACTTATGGCTTTTAAAATGAGAATCATTCTTCCAAATCAATTCCGGATTACCCGAAAACCAAAATCGGTGATACACGCAAGTCATAATACATTATACAAAGCTACTCATGCCCTTAAATAATTAAACAGAATGCAAATGCTCAAAAAGACAGGTTGGGCCGTTACAAGTATAATATCCTCTTGCTATGCTTATGTTTATTTATATGTTGGTTAAGTTGTTTGAACGAAAAACTACAAGAGAACACTTGAATTGTTGTAAAGTGTTATTATCTCATGTCGGACAATTTTGGAGTGGTATATATGGCTTTTTGGGGCTGGAAATTATGGGAAATAGCTTGGTTATAATGAAGTTATTGTTGTTGTGCTTGTCAATATGTTGAGTATGTTGATGATGCTGTAATTAGGAGAAACAATGGCCACATTATACCTAGAAGTTGTTCATGTTGTTGTTATCATTTGTTGGGCTATTTTGATGTTACTTTAAAGATTGATATAAGGCTGGAAGATTATGCTAATATATATATATATATATATATATATATATATATATATATATATATATATGTTTATATGCTGGACCTGTTGATGGTATTGTAAGTACAAGGGGAGATGGGAGAAGAGTTGGAGTTTGGTTTCAATCCGAGCTTACCATTTGTATGTTAAATAGGAGTTTCGTTGGTGACATTTGTGCACTTGTTGTTGTGTAGATTGTTTTGTGTTATATTATATCTTATGGTATAGCCCTGTGTGGCAATTGGTATTTTTTTGGGTTGCGTTCAGGTTCGGGATAACCAGTATTATCGAAAAGTTGCATTTTGAAGGTTTTGAATTAGCTAAGTTTGACTTGGAGTGGACTTTGATATACCAACAAATTTCAAAATATAATACGGACCTATTCGAGGCCTCAAATTAAACATAACAACATCAAAACCACAAATCACACCTCAAATCAAGCATGATGAAATTTTTAACTTTCAACCTTCAAAACGCATGCTGAATCATATCAAATCAACTCAGGATGACCTCAACTTTTGCACACAAGTTTTAAATGACATAACGAATCATATCAAATCAACTCAGGATGACCTCAACTTTTGCACACAAGTTTTAAATGACACAACGAATCATATCAAATCAACTCTGGACGTGTAGATGGTATTGTATCCATGGGGAGATGGGAAAAGAGTTGGAGTTTGGTTTCAATCCGAGCTTACCATTTGTATGTTAAATAAGAGTTTCATTGGTGACATTTGTGCACTTGTTGTTGTGTAGACTGTTTTGTGTTGTATTATATCTTATGGTATAGCCCTGTGTGGCAATTGGTATTTTTTTGGGCTGCGTGCAGGTTCAGGATAACCAGTATTACAAAGAAGACTCTAATAAAATTTCCATAAAATCGATAAGAGCTAGTTTCTCCTCTAAGACGCCTTTACATTCGAGGACAAATGTTCCTAAGGGAGGGGGGGAGGATGTTAAACCCCGTACTTTCATGATAGAATGCGTCTTAAGTGAATCAATATGAGCCGAAGAGTTTAAGGAACCTTACAAAGATAATGATGGGCTAAAACAAGTGCTAAGCAAGTATCGTGAGGGTTGGAGGTTAAACGAATCAAATAGGAAATAACCCATTGTAACGACCTGATCAGATATTTTGAGCTCTAGCATATCGTCAGACGGTCTGAGAACTTGAGTAGCTTCACTATATGTATTAAGACTTTATGTACAGTTGATTTTGATGTTCGAGAATTTCAGATTTAATGTAGAAGAATAATTCTCAATTCGGATGCTTCAAGCTAGACGAGTTGACCAAGGTTTGACTATTGTGTAAATGAATTCAGAATAGGGATTTGAAGGGTCATATAGGCCCGTAAGGTAATTTTGGACTTGGGCGTACGTTCGGGTTGAGTATCGGGTAGTCCGGGAGCAATTCGACGCTTATTATCGAAAAGTTTCATTTTGAAGGTTTTGAATTAGCTAAGTTTGACTTGGAGTGGACTTTGGAATACCAACAAGTTTCAAAATATAACACAGACCTGCTCGAGGACTCAAATTACACATAACAACATCAAAATCATGAATAACACCTCAAATCAAGCTTGATGAATATTTGAACTTTCAACCTCCAAAACGTATGCTGAATTATATCAAATCAACTCGGGATGACCTCAACTTTTGCACACAAGTTTTAAATGACAAAACGAACCTATTCCAACTCCCAAAACTAAAATCCGAACCCGATACCATCAAAGTCAACTCGAGGTCAAATTATTAACTTTTTGAAGCTTCAAATTGCTAATTTTCGCCAATAATACTGAAACTTCATAGGAGCATCAAAATGCAAATCCGGACATACTCCCATGTCCAAAATCACCATCCAGACGTAATGGAACCATCAAAAATCCGATCTGAGGTCAAATACAAAAAAGTCAAACATTATCAACTATTCTAACTTAAGGGTTCGAAAATGAGAATCATTCTTCCAAATCAATTCCGGATCACCCAAAAATCAAAATCGGTGATACATGCAAGTCACAATACATTGTGCAAAGCTATTCATGCCCTCAAACAATTGAACGGAATGAAAATGCTTAAAATGACCAGTTTCTCCTCTAAGACGCCTTTACATGCGAGGACAAATGTTCATAAGGGGGGAAGATGTTACACCCCGTACTTTCATGATAGAATGCATCTTAAGTGAAACAATATAAGCCGAAGAGTTTAAGAAACCTTACAAAGATAATGATGGGCAAAAACAAGTGTTAAGCAAGTATCATGAGGGTTGGAGGTTAAACGAATCAAAGATGATATAACCCATTGTAACGACCTGATCGGATATTTTGAGCTCTAGCATATCGTCTGGCGGCCTGAGAACTTGAGTAGCTTTAGTATATATATTAAGACTTGCATGTACAATTGATTTTGATTTTTGAGAATTTCGGATTTAATGTAGAAGAATAATTCTCAATTCGGATACTTTAAGCTAGACGAGTTGACCAAGGTTTGACTATTATGTAAATGACCTCGGAATAGGGATTTGATGGTTCATATAGGCTCGTAAGGTGATTTTAGACTTGGGCGTACATTCGGGTTGAGTATCGGGTAGTCCGGGAGCAATTCGACGCTTATTATCAAAAAATTGCCTTTTGAAGGTTTGGAATTAGCTAAGTTTGACTTGGAGTGGACTTTGGTATACCAACAAGTTCCAAAATATAAAACGGACCTATTCGAGGCCTCAAACGAGGGTTGGAGGATAAACAAATCATAGATGATATAACCCATTGTAACGACCGGATCGGTCATTTTGAGTTACAACATATCGTTCGGCGGTCTGAGATATTGAGTAGCTTCACTATATATATCAAGACTTGCATGTACAATTGATTTTGATTTTCGAGAATTTAGAGTCAATGTAGAAGAATAATTCTCAATTCGGAAGTTTTACGATAGACAAGTTGACCAAGGTTTGACTATTGAGTAAACGAACTCTGAATCGGGATTTGAAGGTTCCTACAGGTTTGTAAGGTGATTTCCGACTTGGGCGTATGTTCGGGTTGAGTATCGGGTAGTCTGATAGCAATTCAGCACTTATTATCGTAAAGTTGCATTTTGAAAGTTTGAAGTTAGCTAAGTTTAACTTGGATTCGACTTTTGTATACCAACAAGTTCCAAAATATAACACGGACCTATTTGAGGCCTCAAATTACACATAACAACATCAAAACCACAAATCGCACCTCAAATCAAGCTTGATGAACTTTTGAACTTTCAACTTCCAAAACTCATGCTGAATCATATCAAATCAACTAGGAATGACCTCAACTTTTGCACACAAGTTTCAACTGAGATAACGAACCTAGTCAAACTCCCAAAACTAGAATCTGAACCCGATATCATCAAGGTCAACTCCCTGTTAAATTTATGAACTTTTCAATTCTTCAAATTGCCAATTTTTGCCAATAATGCCGAAACTTTCTAGGAACATCTAAATGAAAATCCGGGCGTACGCCTGAGTCCAAAATCACCATCCAGACCTAACAGAAACATCAAAAATATGATCTGAGGTAAAATACACAAAAGTCAAACTTGGTCAACTATTCTAACTTAAGGCTTCTAAAATAAGAATCATTCTTCCAAATCAATTCCAGGTCGCCTAAAAACCAAAATCGGCAATACACACTAGTCATAATATATCGTACAAAGATACTCATGCCCTAAAATAATCAAACGAAATGCAAATGCTCAAAATGACCAGTCGGGTCATTACAAGTATAATATCCTCTTGCTATGCTTATTTTATTTATATGTTGGTTAAGTTGTTTGGATGAAAAACTATAAGATAACACATGAATTGGTGTAAAATATTCTTGTCTCATGTTGGACTATTTTGGAGTGGTATATATGGCCTCTTGTGGCTGGAAATTAAGGGAAATCGATTAGTTATAATGTAGTTATTGTTGATGTGGTTGTCAATATGTTGAGTATGTTGATGATGTTGTAATTAGGAGAAAAAGCGGCCACATAATACCTAGAAGTTGTTCATTTTGTTGTTATCATTTGTTAGGTTATTTTGATGTTACCTTTAAGATAGATCTATTTTTGATTTTGGTACGATATGCTTATATATATATATATATATATATATATATATATATATATATATATATATATATATATATATATATATATATGTGTGTGTGTGTGTGTGTGTGTGTGTGTGTGTGTGTGTTGTGTGTGTGTGTTGATGGTATTATAAGTATGGGGGATATGGGAAAAGAGTTGGAGTTTGGTTTCAATACGATCTTGCCATTTGTATGTTAAATAGGAGTTTCGCTTGTGACATTTGTGTGCTTGTTGTTTTGTAGATTGTTTTGTGTTGTATTATATCTTGTGGTATACCCTGTATGGCAATTGGTACTTTTTTGTGCTGCGTGCAGGTTCAGGATATCCAGTATTACAGAGGAGACTCGATCAATTATTTTATAAAATCGATAAGAGCTAGTTTCTCCTCTAAGACTCCTTTACATTCGAGGAAATATGTTCATAAGGGGGAAAGGATGTTACACCCTGTGCTTTCATGATAGAATGCGCTTTAAGTGAACAAATATGAGCCGAAATGTTTAAGGAACTTTACAAAGATAATGATGGGTTAAAATAAGTTTTAAGGAAGTATCGTGATGGTTGGAGGATAAACGAATCATAGATGATATAACCCATTGTAACAACTCGATCAGTCATTTTGAGCTCCAACATATCGTCCGGCGGTCTGAGACCTTGAGTAGCTTCACTATATATATTAAGACTTGCATGTACAATTGATTTTGATTTTCGAGAATTTGGAGTTAATGTAGAAGAATAATTCTCAATTCGGAAGTTTTACGATAGACAAGTTGACCAAGGTTTGACTATTGAGTAAACGAACTCGGAATCGGGATTTGAAAGTTCCTACAGGTTCGTAAGGTGATTTAGGACTTGGGCGTTCGGGTTGAGTATCGGGTAGTCTAGTAGCAATTCAACACTTATTATCGTAAAGTTGCATTTTGAAAGTTTGAAGTTAGCTAAGTTTGACTTGGAGTGGACTTTGGTATACCAACAAGTTCCAAAATATAATACGGACCTACTAGAGACCTCAAATTATACATAACAACATCAAAATCACGAATCGCACCTCAAATCAAGCTTGATGAACTTTTGAACTTTCAACTTCCAAAACTCATGCTGAATCATATCAAATCAACTCGGAATGATCTCAAATTTTGAACACAAGTTTCAAATGACATAACAAGCCTAGTCCAACTACCAAAATTAGAATCTGGATCCGATATCATCGAGGTCAACTCTCAGTCAAATTTATGAACTTTTGAAAGCTTCAAATTGCTAATTTTTTCCATTAATGTCGAAACTTTCTAGGAACATCCAAATGCAAATCCGGGCATACGCCCGAATCCAAAATCACCATCCAAACCTAACAGAACCATCAAAAATCTTATCTATAGTCAAATACATAAAAGTCAAACTTGGTCAACTATTCCAACTTAAGGCTTCTAAAATGAGAATCATTCTTCCAAATCTATTCCAGATCGCCTGAAAACTAAAACCGGCGATACACGCTAGTCATAATACATCGTACAAACCTACTCATGCCCTAAAATAATTAAACAGAATACAAATGCTCAAAATGACCAGTCGGGTCATTACAAGTATAATATCCTCTTGCGATGCTTATGTTTATTTATATGTTGGTTAAGTTGTTTGTATGAAAAACTACAAGATAACACTTGAATTGGTGTAAAATGTTCTCGTCTCATGTTGGACTATTTTGGCGTGGTATATATGGCTTCTTGTGGCTGGAAATTATGGGAAATCGCTCAGTTATAATATGGTTGTTATGCTTGTCAATATGTTGAGTATGTTGATAATGTTGTAAATAGGAGAAGAAGCAACCACACAATACCTAAAAGTTTTCCATGTTGTTGTTATATCTTGTTGGGTTATTTGATGTCATTCCAGCCTTATATCTATCTTAAAAGTAACATCAAATAGCCTAACAAATGACAACAACAAAATAAACAACTTATAGGTATTATGTGACCGCTTTTTCTATGGGAATTGATTTTGACCCATAAGTGAACCAATATGAGCCAAAAAGTTTAAGGCACTTTACAAAGATAATGATGGGTTAAAATACGTTTTAAGGAAGTATCGTGAGGGTTGGAGGCTAAACGAATCAAAGATGATATAATCCATTGTAACGACCCGATCGGTCACTTTGAGCTCCAGCATATCGTCCGGCGGTCTGAGACCTTGAGTAGCTTCACTATATGTATTAAGACTTGCATGTACAGTTTATTTTGATTTTCGATAATTTGGAGTTAATATAAAAGAATAATTCTCAATTCGGAAGTTTTAAGATAGACAAGTTAACCAAGGTTTGACTACTGAATAAACGAATTTAGAATTGGGATTTGAAGGTTCCTATAGGTTCGTAAGGTGATTTCGGACTTGGGCGTATGTTCGGGTTGAGTATCAGATAGTTCGGAAGCAATTCAACACTTATTATCGTAAAGTTGCATTTTGAAAGTTTTAAATTAGCTAAGTTTGACTTAGAGAGCACTTTGGTATACCAACAAGTTCTAAAACATAACACGGACCTACTCAAGGCCTCAAATTACACATAACAACATCAAAACCACGAATCGCACCTCAAATCAAGCTTGATGAACTTTTGAACTTTCAACTTCCAAAACTCATGCTGAATAATAGCACATCAACTCGGAATGACCTCAAATTTTGCACACAAGTTTCAAATGACATAACAAACCTAGTCAAACTCCCAAAACTAGAATATGAACCCGATATCATCAAGGTCAACGCCCGGTCAAATTTATAAACTTTTCAAAGCTTCAAATTGCCATATTTTTCCAATAATGCCGAAACATTTTAGGAATATCCAAATGCGAATCCGGGCAAACGCCCAAGTCCAAAATCACCTTACAGACCTAACAGAACCATCAAAAATCCGACCTGAGGTCAAATATACAAAAGTCAAACTTGGTCAACTATTCTAACTTATGGCTTCTAAAATGAGAATCGTTTTTCCAAATCAATTCCAGATCACTTGAAAACCAAAACCGGCGATACACACTAGTCATAATACATCGTACAAAACTATTCATGCCCTAAAACAATCAAACGGAACACAAATGCTCAAAACAACTAGTCAGGTCATTATAAGTATAATATCCTTTTGTGATGCTTATGCTTATTTATATGATGGTTAAGTTATTTGGATGAAAAACTACAAGATAAAACTTTAATTGGTGTAAAATGTTCTTGTCTCATGTTGGACTATTTTGGAGTGGTATATATGGCGTCTTGTGGCTGGAAATTATGGGAAATCGCTTGGTTATAATGTAGTTATTGTTGTTGTGCTTGTCAATACGTTGAGTATATTGATGATGTTGTAATTAGGAGAAACAGCGGCCACATAATACCTGGACGTTGTTCATTTCGTTGTTATCATTTGTTAGTCTATTTTTATGTTACCTTTAAGATGGATATAAGGCTGGAATGTTAGTCTATATATATATATATATATATCATGTTGATGGTATTGTAAGTATGGGGGAGATGGGAAAAGAGTTGGAGTTTGGTTTCAATACGATCTCGCCACTTGTATGTTAAATAGGCGTTTCGCTGGTGACATTTGTGCACTTGTTGTTGTGTAAATTTTTTTGTGTTGTATTATATCTTGTGGTATACCCTGTGTTGAAATTGGTATTTCTTTTTGTTGCGTACAGGTTTAGGATAACCAGTATTATAGAGGAGACTCGATCAGTTTTTTGTAAAATCGATAAGAGCTAGTTTCTCCTCTAAGACTCCTTTACATTCGAGGACAAATGTTCATAAGGGGGGAAGGATGTTACACCCCATACTTTCATGATAGAATGCACCATAAGTGAACCAACATGAGCCGAAGAGTTTAAGGAACTTTAAAAAGATACTGATAGGTTAAAATAAGTTTTAAGGAAGTATCATGAGGGTTGGAGGCTTAACGAATCAAAGATGATATAACCCATTGTAACTACTCGATCGGGCATTTTGAGCTCCAGCATATCGTCCGGCGGTCTGAGACCTTGAGTAGCTTCACTATATGTATCAAGACTTGCATGTACAGTTGATTTTGATTTTTGAGAATTTGGAGTTAATGTAGAAGAATAATTCTCAATTCGGAACTTTTAAGCTAGATAAGTTGTCCAAGGTTTGACTATTGAGTAAACGACCTCGGTATCGAGATTTGAAAATTCCTATAGGTTCGTAAGATGATTTTGGACTTGGGCGTATGTTCGGGTTGTGTATCGAGTAGTCCGGGAGCAATTCGACACTTATTATCAAAAAGTTGCATTTTGAAAGTTTTAAATTAGCTAAGTTTGACTTGGAGTGGACTTTGTTATACCAGCAAGCTCCAAAATATAACACGGACCTACTCGAGTCCTCAAATTACACTTAACAACATCAAATCCATAAATCGCACCTCAAATCAAGTTTGATGAACTGTTGATCTTTTAACTTTCAAAACTCATGTTGAATCTTATCAAATCAACTCGGAATGACCTCAAATTTTGCACACAAGTTTCAAATGACATAACGAACCTATTCTAACTCCCAAAACTAGAACCAAACACGATATCATTAAAGTCAACTCCCGGTCAAATTTTCGAATTTTTCAATGCTTCAAATTGCTAATTTTTGGAAATAGTGCCGAAACTTTCTAAGAACATCCAAATGCAAATTCGGGCATACCCCCAAGTCTAAAATCACCATCCAAACCTAAAGGAACCATCATAAATTCAATTTGAGGTTCAATACACAAAAGTCAAATTTGGTCAACTATTCGAACTTAAGACTTCTAAAATGAGAATCATTCTTCCAAATCAATTCCAGATCACCTGAAAACCAAACCCGGCGATACACGCTAGTCGTAATACATCATACAAATCTACTCATGCCTTAAAATAATTAAATATAATACAAATATTCAAAACGACTAGTCGGGTCGTTACAAGTATAATATCATCTTGCTATGCTTATGTTTATTTATATGTTGGTTAAGTTGTTTGGATGAAAAACTACAAGATAACATTTGTATTGGTGTAAAGTGTTCTTGTCTCTTGTTGGACTATTTTGGAGTGGTATATATGGCTTCTTGTGGCTGTCAATTATGGGAAATAGCTTGGTTATAATGTATTTATCATTGTTGTGCTTGTCAATATGTTGATATGTTGATGATGTTGTAATATGAGAAAAATCGGCCACATAATACCTAGAAGTTATTCATTTTGTTGTTATCATTTGTTAGGCTATTTTGATGTTACTTCTGAGATAGATATAAGGCTGGAATGTTATGCCAATATATATATATATATATATATATATATATGCTACTTCACAATATGTATTAAGACTTGCATGTATAATTGATTTTGATTTTCAAGAAGTTCGGAGTTAATGTAGAAGAATAATTCTCAATTCGGAAGCTTTAAGCTAGATAAGTTGACCAAAGTTTGACTATTGAGTAAACGACCTCGGAATCAGGATTTGTAGGTTCCTATAGGTTCGTAAGGTGATTTTGGACTTGGGCATTTGTTCGGGTTGAGTATCAGGTAGTCCGGGAGCAATTCGGCGCTTATTATCGAATAGTTCTATTTTGAAGGTTTTGAATTAGCTAAGTTTGACTTGGAGTGGACTTTAGTATTATCGAACTCCGAGTGGTGTTCTGGAATCTTGGATAGGTTCATTTAGTTGATTGAACTTGTGTGTGAAATTTGGTCGTGATCCGAAATGTCTAAGTGTGATTCAGATGCGTTCAGTGAAGTTTGAAGGTTTGAAAGTTAAAAGAATCATTTTGACCATCGATTCATGGTTTTGATGTCATTTGTGGAATTTCCAAGCCCTATGATAAGGTATGGGGACTTGTTGGTATGATTGGATGGAGTTTCACGGGTCTCGAGTGTGTTTCGGGGTTGTTTCATACCATGTTGGTGCATTTTTCTAGTGCTGGTTCCTGGTGCTAGTGTTGTTCTTCGCGAACATGGTAGGTAGCACGCGTTCACGATGAAGGATTTGGCTGATGGAGTTTTAAGCTACGTGAAAACGACAGAGGATTCACAAACTCAGAGAGGGAACTGGGGCTATAGGATTTTTGCCCTACGCGAACGCGGCGTGGGAGACGCGAATGCGGGGAATAGGAGTTGGGAAAACTCCCCTTCACCAATGTTGCAGGGCGACCGCGAATGCGGAGGAGGGGTTCATGGCTGGGGGACTTTGGTCATCACGATTTAGAAGGGACATTTTCATCATCTATCACAAGGTAAGTGATATCTACTCATTGTGAGCTAAATACATGTATTACATATGGATTTAAACGTGAAAATTAATGGAAACTATGGGGATTTTAGAAGAAAATCTAGAAATGGTATTTTTGAGTTTTGACCATCAAATTGGGAATAAATTATATATTTGAGGTGCTATGGGTAATATTTATCTTCAACAAATTTCGAAATCCGGGAGCGTATGCCTAAGGGCTGACTTTGTTGACTATTCGTGTTGATTTGGGAATTGTTTCTAATTGATTAAATTACGAGTCTTTGAGTATATTTTGATTGGTTTGCATGTTCTTTGACTAGTTTCAGATCGTTTGGCATTGGTTATGTGCAATATATTTTGCGTGCTACGTGTTATGGGAGCTATGCACGTATGTGTAATGACCAGATAGGTAATTTTGAGTACTAGACTTTATTTCTGTGTTCCGAGACCTCTTATTGCTTCATTTGATGTTATATAATTTGCGTGCGTGGTCTGTGTCATTTTTCGAAAAAGTTTTACGTGGAATTTTAAATAAAATGTGATTTTTGGCTTTAAAAACAACTAGAGTTGATCACGGTCAATGTTCTTGGTAAACGACCTCGGGTAACTGTTTAATATTCTGGTAGGTTCATATGATAGTTTTGGACTTGTGCTATGTTAGGTTGGGGTCCCAGGAGACCCGAGGGCGTTTCGGCGAATTATGTGGAAAGTTAGAAAATATTAGTTTAAACTTTGATAAATCTTAAGTTTTGATGATCGATTCTAGATTTTTGATGTTGTTTTGATGATTTGAGGTAGCGAGCGAGTTTGTATGATGTTATTACACATGTGTGCATATTCGGGTTGGACACTTGGGGGGCTCTGGTGAGCTTCAGATTGATTTCAGACCATGTTTGGCCTTGTTGAATTATTGGTTTTTATGCTGGTGCATCAGTGCTTCGCGATCGCGGAGCCACTACCACAATCCAAAAGGGGAAATTTAGGGGTAGGGGTGGATACACTATGTGAACGCGAGAGGTAGAACACGAACGTAATGGCTTGGGGGGGCTTCCCTTCACCAACGCGTTAGGCCTCACGTGAACGCACAAGCTTGGGAAATATCGGGGGAGGGCAGTTGGTTCTTCATTGCGAATGGGGCCCCTGGGACGTGAACGTAGAGGCTTGGCTGGAGAAATGCCTTCGCGAATGCGATAAGGACTTCGCGACCGCGAAGGCTAATTGGTCTGTTCACTTCGGGAGCGCGACAGGTGCTCTGCGAACCCGAAGAGCACCTGACGCCCAGTTAAATAAAAGCTGTAAGTCGGGATTTCACGATTCCTCATAATTTTTGAAACCTAAAGCTTGGATTAGAGAGATATTTGAAGAGATTTTCATCCCAACTTTGTTGGTTAGTGCTTTTCAACTAGTTTTGATGTATTTCCATAATCATCAATTGATTTTTATCCTTACATTTAGTAGTTTAAATGTAAAAATTAGGGGGTTTGGATAGAATTTAGTAATTGGATAAAATTGAGATGTAGACCTCGAATTGAGGCCGGATTTTGAAACAAATCACATAATTGGGTTCGGGAGTGAATGGGTAATTGGAATTTGGTCCGAATCTCGGATTTTGACAAAGCGAGCCCGGTGTTGACTTTTTTAATTTAGTTAAAGATTGAACATTTTTCATTCGTGGGTAATTTATAATAATAATAATAATAATAATAATTAATTCTTTGAACTATTTTGGCTACATTTGATTGGTTTGGAGGCTTATTCTAAAGAAAAAGTCGTGGTTGATTAAGTGTCGTGGTTAACTTTGACTAGAAGGAATTAGGACTTATTTGATCTACTTGCTACATGAATTATGTGTGGGAACAATGTATATGCAAGGTAACAAGTATATATACATTGTTATGGGTTAAAGTATACGATTGTAATATGTCTTATTTGTGCCATGTTGTTTCATTCACAATGCCTTCCATGCCTTAGTTAGGTTGTTTATTCTTTAATTGTTCACATACGTGTTTATTGCTTATGTTAAAATTGTTGTGATACCAAAATTGAGTTTGCTTATTCTAGCACCATTGTTAAGGTTGAAATTGTGTCCCGCATTGTTCAAATACTTGGTTTGTTGTTGTTGTTGTTGCTTGGTGAGGAAAAGTGAAAAACATGAAGGGTGTTGTCGTGCCATATTTGGATATTGTTATCATTAATTGAGCTAATGTGAGGTAAAAGCACGAAGGATGATGCCGTGCATATGCATTTCTATTATGATCTCGTGAGGATGAGAGTAAAAGCACGAAGTTTGATGTCGTGCACTTGCATATATTAAGATTTAGCGAGGATAAGAGTAAAAGCACGAAGGGTTATGTCGTGCGAGTTTATTGGTTTCATTGTTTTACTTGATATTTGGTGATGTGGATTATGACTTGGTAGTTTCATTGCTCGTGTTGGAAAGAGGTTTATTTCATGGTTACTTGATATAACTGTACAATTTTATTGTAGGTGTCTTGCCTTAGCCTCGTCACTACCTCATCAAGGTTAGGCTTGATATTTAAGGAGTACATTGGGTCAGTTGTACTCATACTACACTTCTTCACTTCTTGTGCAGATTCTGTTGTTGTCCCCAGCGGTGTCTAGAGGAGGCTTACTCGGATCAATCTGTTTAGGAGACATGGGGTAGAGTTGCTCGGTGTCCTCAATCCCCTTCCTTATTTAGCTTACTGTTTACCTTGTTTCGAACATTTGTACTTTGTTTCAAACTGTATTTGTAGTATTTTGGCTGCTCATATACTTGTTGTTGATGGACAATTTTGACCCTCCCTTTTAAAATTAATTTATTTATACTTAATAATTTACAATGAATGTTTTAAAAATATTTTCAATTAATAATACCTATTTTACGAAATTAGTTATGTATTAGTAGTTTTGAAATTAATAATTTAGTATTATAATTACAAAATATATCATACTTACTATTTTAAGATTATTAAAATAACTTTTACATACGTCACATAGGCTTTCTAATTAATTTAATAAATTATTCCTTAATTTCTAGTTAATTAGATCATCTAACACTTGAAATCAGAATTACGAAGTGTGAAACTTGAACTCGTCTAATTCTCTCTATGACCTCTCAAATCGGGGTATGCGTGGAGCTTAGCAGAGGTTTAATCATGAGAACTCATTGCCTAGAGGTCAAACACAGTGACCTTTGGGTTATAGAGTTGGCCCGATGGGTCTTCATGTTCAGCTACCAACCTCCCATTACTCAGGTAAAATCCATCACTATTTTGACCTCTGTTCCTTTGATTTTTATTTGATTTGGCCGCATCTTCAATCTTTCTCACTTTTCACTCACCAATTTGAATCTGCTGGAACCCTAGGCTTTGAGGCACTATAAATACAAGCCTTAATGGCTCTCACCTAACAATGCCTAACAATCTGAAAGAATTAATACATAACAGTACTGTTTAGAATCTTTTGAATTAAGGCTAAGTTCTCACTCGATTTCTACTTCCTCTCTTTTCTAGTTTTGAGTTATTCACTGATTAGAGTATGAGTCTTGGACTTCCAAATGGCTAAACTAAGTGTTTTGTTTGGTTTGCTACCCTAAAAGAGGTTAGTAAAACCTCAACTCTAATCTTCTTTTGTTTTTTTTTTGAATTTCTAAGAATGATTTGTTCTGTTATCTTTTATCGTTGGTTAATGACATATGGCTGATAAATGGATTCTGGAATCATATGTTTCCTTGAATTTTTGAAATTAGAACTGTGTATTGATCCTAATGAACATCTGATAACTCATATATACTGTTAAGATTTGAAAATAACTAAAGAACTTTCAAACAATACTAATAGCTAGCTTCAGATCAACCTAACGTTCTATTATAACCACCATGACTGCTATACTAACCTTCCTTGTGTATTATTTGCATTATATAGTGATTCACCTGATAAACTAGACTTAAGTGAATATGAACTTGTTTAGTAGTGAAGACCACACTGTCACCTTAGTTTGGAAATACCAGTTCATGACATTTAAACCAATCTCTTCTTTATGACATGCCTATGTGATTCTGTTAGTTCTTAGAAGGTCATTGATCATCTATTTAAACTCATGACTATTTGATCCTACCACATAAATATGTCCTAAGCTAATTGGATTCTTCTAACATCTTTGTGTGTATTCTGATAATTTCCATACACTTAACTGAAGCTATGAGGTTTGGTTAAGATATATTCATGTTCTGATATTTCATTTGTTGTGTTAAAGTAGTGAAATGAAGTTTCACTATATCTGAAATGCCACACTTGATTTTCATAACAGATCCTTAATGAAATAATACCCCTGCCCCTTTTCTGAAACTCATATAGTGATACTTTTAGCCTGATTCCATGATGATAACACTCTATTTACGTTTGTAATGATATGACCCCTGCTAAATGTCCTATGTGGGTGTTCTCTTGGATACCATGCGCTCATCTTGTTCTTCAATACTTATGCTTGTCTTTCATAATCATGTACATGTCTATATTGTCCTTGAAACTTCACTAAGCTCACATAAATGAACTAGGCTTAGCTTCTGAACCTAAGATGAATCTTCTACCATGTTTGAGTATAGTAGTATGCTTTATTCTCTAATGAGATTAGTATGAAGATGAGAGCTTTTTTTAGAAAGAAGTAACCATGCCATTTTCTTTAGAATGAAACAAGACTATTAACATGTATCTCTACTAATAAGCTTTAGAAAGTTTCAATTGAGGTTGTTAACATGTATCTCTGTTAATACTCTTTAGAAGTTTTAATTGAAGTTGTTAACTTGTATCTCTGTTAATACTCTTTAGAAGCCTCAAATGAAGCTGTTAACCTGTATGTATGCTAGAAGTTAAGACCTAGTTAATACAAATCCTTGACTAATCTTATTGAGGGCTATTGAGAGGATGTTGTTATGAACAGTGACTGTTATGAGTTTGAACTATGTACCTCCTATACTCTTAAGAGATATGGTCCAGGTGTTTGGGTTTCTAAAGTAATCTGCCAATGCTCTTTTCCTTGTGTGTCCTTGAAGCTAATTCCTTTTGAGAATTCCTAACATGTTACAATATTCACAGTGAATCATATACTTAAGTTTTGGATTGTAGTTACAACAATGTGATTGGATTTCTTGCAATATTGATGACATTATGTATAACTGTTATGAGAAATGTATACATTCATGTGGCATGGTATCACTGTGGTATGTGGATCTACATGGAATGCCTTATTAACACCTAAACCTGTAGGGAAGAGTAAGTGTGAGTAGTTAGGGGCATTTGGGAGTAGGGTTTAGTTCTTCGTTGAGCTACTCTCCCTAACACAAGCACTGTCCTGCGCCTCAAGACCCTTGGAAAATTTGAAGTGTCGGGGATCCAAAGACTATCTTGGCCATGAATGGAATTCTACTCTTAGACTCTAATCCATTGACATTTATTAGTCCGTTTAGGTTTAGTGTTTACTAAAAACAAAGGCTTTCATTATGAATCACTTTACCATCTATGACTCGACACTAGTTTTCATATTTTGGATTGCTATTGATTGTTATAATTTGTCTTAGGCCCATACTTGTTTATTTCATGTGTAATTATGTACATTGAGTAGCATATCTAATGACCTTCTTTTTCTTTCCTGAACATGTGTTACAATTGAGCATGCCGAGTTCTCAATGAACTTAGGCCCAAGTCCTGCACCTACGCATATTGGAGTTTGATGTTGCTATTGTCCGTTCTCGCTACTTGCTGGTACTACTTCCCTTCAGGCCCAAACTAGAGTCCATTCTTCATCTCCACTGCTTATTTAAGTTTACTGTCCTTATTTTGCACATGTATATAATAGGGAAACTACTAGTTGAATCTTGTTTTGACTCGTACAAAATAGGGTGCAATAACATGACGACTCTGCTGGGGATTTCACACTTAGGTTCTAACCTTAGCAGACTTAGACTAGACTTGGAATTTAGGATTGTTTGTATACTGCTTTAACCATGTTTAATTTTCAATTGTATGCTTACCTGCCTTACCTGCTCGTTATGTGCTTATTTACTTATTTTAAAATGTTAGTACTAACATCACTATTTGTTACCGCTTTATATATATTGTCATCACACTCCTTCCTATCGTGTCTTGGCCGTACACTATCACACACAATGGCACACGAGGGTTGTCTTTTACACCCCTCCAAACCTTATTTCTATGACGACCCAAAATTCAACTAGTCGTGATGGCACCTAACCCAACCTGCTAGGTAAATCAATTAACAATAAACCACAATATAATGATAATGATAAGAGTCAAAAATGAAATAACTTAATTTTATACAACTCCCCAAGAACTGGTAGTACAAATCGTGAGTTTCTAAGTCTTAGAGTTTACAAAGCTGGTATGAAATAAATACATCATCTATTCGAAATGTATATAAACAAATTGATATATCTAAAGATACCAAGAACAAGAGGTAGCCAACAACAACATCAACTCCAAATATCTGCATGCAAGATGTAGAGTGTAGTATGAGTACAACCGACCCCGTGTACTCAATAAGTAACAAACCTAACCTTAGGTTGAAAGTAGTGACGAGCTTGGTCAACGGTCAGAGTCCAACACCAATAGCGAAGAACAAATTGTAACAATATAATAAAAGCAGCACAAGTAATAACTCAAGGATATGATGCTCAGCTCGTTCATAGTTACGGAAAATAGGCATGCTTTTCAAGTATAACAGTAAAATCCAAATCATTCACCGAATTCATCAAAATATGAGTATATCATAAAACTATGATTTTTCCCAAAAACTTTCAACAACAGATAAGATATTTCATTCTCAGATAGCATGAGGAAAGTACATCTCTATGCATATATGTCAATGTGCATGTGAAGTCATGAATGTCACAAAACTGTATAGCATGAGAAAATAAATCTCTATGCATGTATGTCACGTATGCATGTCAAATATAATGTATCACAGTGATGAGCCCATATACTCACACTCTCAGAATACTCGATCTCCCCATATCGCACTCCCACTCATCATACTCAATCACTCAGCACACTCAGTCACTCAGCACTATACATTACCTGCACTCACTGCTGGTATGTCAGACTCCGGAGCGGCAGATCCTGCCCTCAGGCCCCAACTCAGTCATCAATCTCTCAAGTCTCTCGGGCTCACAAATCTCAAGCCAATAAGCCCAAACAATGATAACATAATATGAAAACAAATGATAACAAGGATTGAGGTATGATATGCAAATGAATGAATATGTCTGAGTATGTAATTGCAATTTAAGAAAACAACCCAACAGCAAAATGACCTCAGTGGGTCCCAAACAGAATAAGTATATAGCCTAAACATGATTTCTAACATGGATCACATCTCAATTACTCTAACACGTAGGAATTTCATAGATAGATACAAGATTAGATAACTACACAGTACCACTGAATCAACCGAGTCATAATTTCTGTGGTGTACGCCCACACGCCCGTCACTTAACATGTGCGTCACCACAACACCAACCACATAACACGTATTTTAGGAATTTATACCCTCAGCACCAAGTTTATAAGTTTTACTTATATCGAACAAGATGAATCTAATACCGAGCAAGCCAAACAATACTCTAGATATCCCATGCGTACTGACCTCCAAACGACCCGAAACTAGCCAAAAGCAACTAAAGAATATCAAATAATGACAAAAGAAACAAACTCAATCGATAAAGGTGGAATCTTTAAGCAAAAGCAAAAAATCAAACTTAGGCCCGCACCTCAGAACCCGACAAACTCAAAAAATTCAATAACCCATTCAATTACGAGTCCAACCAAACTAATTTCGCTCAAATCCGATTTCGAATCGATGTTCAAACCTCAAAAATTAACTTTAGGAAAGTTTAGACAAAAATCCCCAATTTCTCTTTAAAATTCATAATCCAAAGGCCAAAATCAAAGATAGATTAATGAAATATAATCAAAAACGAGTTGAAAATACTTACCCCAAGACACGTGAAGCAAATTGCCTCCAAAATCGCCCATATCTGAGCTCCACAGCTCAAAATATGATAAAATGACCAAAACCTTCAAAATATAGTACTTTATACTGTTCCAGAGGTATCCTTCGCGATTGCGGTCACAAAAGTTTCAAGGACAAGTTTTACCCTATGCGATCGTGGCCATTTCCTCGCGATCGCGAAGAACAAACTTCCATTAACCCTTTCCAAACTCTTCTCAAAAATCTTGTAGTGTATCAACCATAACCTTTTGTACATAACTTCAAATGACAAACTGTTTGATTTTCTTAAAACTAGATAAAAGAGGCTACAACTTTTATTTTTCGATTACCTCCAAATTCCTTATAGATTGCATGATATAAGCTTTCAAAGTCGGGTAACTGATAGCAGAATTTTTCTCTACACGATCGCAAAAAGGATTCCGCGATCGCGATTTAAAGTGCCCAAACAACAAATTTTCTCTTCGCGAACACGACCCAAAGGCCGCGATCTCGATGCACATCCCTGCGGCCAAAAATCAGCAACCATAATGGCCGAGAAATAGTCTGAAATCACCCCGAAACTCACCCGAGCCTCTCGGAACTCCGTCTGAACATACTAACAAGTCCCAAAACATAAAACGGTCCTATTCGAGGCCTCAAATCACACATAACAACATCAAAACCATGAATCATCGATCAAGATCAATCTCTTAAGTTCATGAACTTCGAACCAAGCATCCCATTCAAGCCTAACCAATTCGGAATGAACATAAATTTTGCATACAAGTTCCAAATGACATAACGAACCTATTCTAACTCTCGGTCAAACTTATGAACATTCCAAACCTTCAAATTTCCAACTTTCGCCAATTAGTCCTGAAACCGTCTAGAAATATCAAAATGCAAATCCGGCCATACGCCTAGGTCCAAAATCACCATACGGACCTAATGGAACCATCAAAACTCCAATCCGAGGTCAAATACTAAAAAGTCAAACTTGGTCAACTCTTCCAACTTAAAGCTTCCTAGTTGTAAATCATTCTTCCAAATCAATTCCGAATCACATGAAAATCAAAACCGACGATTCACACAAGTCATAATACATCATAGGAAGCTACTCAAGACTTCAAATCGGTGAACGGAATGCAAATGCTCATAGCGATCGGCCAGGTCATTACATTCTTCCCTACTTAAACATACGTTCGTCCTCGAACGTGCCAAGAGTCATTCCAAGTCCATCAATTCACCATGTAATATTACCATGCACATACCCGGGGGTGGTCCCACATCACCCCAATTCATATAAGTCTGTCAACTCAACATAACCAAAGATTCTTCCTTCAACCTTAGCCCATAGACCTTGGAACCCAATTTCCAACATGCGCAATTCCTTACAATACCGAATCTCGCATTTACACAGTGTATAAGTCTGATCAAGTTGTATCAAGCCATAACCATAACCCAAGATGAAATCACATGATATACCACATAACTCGCATACTCGTAGCAAAATTTTCGATCTTAGTAGCTGCTCAAAACAAATCTGACACTGGTAATAATCCTTATATCAAATAAAACCTTGTTCTAAAACAGTCGTACATTGCTGATGATCAAAGAAAAACATAGAAACTCAAAACCACTCATCAGATCAACAAGTCATGGAGCTCTCTCTCGTCTGACAAGAACCAAAGCCAAATTCTAAGCCGACTTCTGATATTATTCTTCCAAACATACGATAATCACATCCAATAGTACCCATTCTAGGTCTAATGACCTCATCTCATCAAACACAACTATTAGATTGACATGCCACACTAATACAACCTAAAGCCACAAACCGTGCAATCTGTGCACCAATAAGCAATAATTCAAATACATTCAAACATGGAAATTGACTCAAATGAGAGAACTGCCCCGCAAGCTCAACAATTACCACCACAAACGCAATACTATGAACCCATCACACATAGTAGAACCATAACACTTGAATATTTCACAAAGGATCATATCCCAACATCATCTTGTTGCAATGCGTGACCCTATCCAAATATCGGTCCGTATGAAATACCTCAAGCCCCAATGCTCAGAAATCAACAACCACACGCAATTCGACATCAAATACACAAAGTGCATGACTATAACCATGGAGGAACGAATAACACTGTATACCACAACCAGGAAAGACCATAACCAATGCGCAATCAACCATTCAATACCCCAATGACTAACTCGCTCGAATTTTGCCACAAGGCCCAAACGGAAATGTATCTAGTGTATAATTTGCCAACGGATCACCACCCATCGTAGCATAGAAGAGTAATGCATAGAACATCTCAAAACATGAACAAGCCCAACTCTGACCGATTGACTCACTCCTTAACACTAACCGTGCTGAGTCATCAAATCCGACCCGGTGTAGAATACACATCCTCATTGGGCCTACCAATGAGCCTCCAAATTAGTTTTGGTCATCCATAAAGATAATTAATCATCTAAGAGTTCATAATAACCTGACCATAACACATACCATTGGCTTTCTAACTCTGTCTAAATCTTCATAGTCCACAATCAAGGGATATTCCTTCATTGAGACTCCCAATCTCCAAATCATAGGAATACAAAAGAATCACCATATCCGATCCTAACTCCACCACTCGAATGTCTAACACGTCTCTCATACACGATCATCCCATAAGGAATACTTCTATAATTCTTTCATGCCACATAGAAAAAATCTGAATATTAGCAGTCAATCAACCAGGCGAGTACTACAATACCAATGAAGTATCTGTAAGTCAAAACTAAGTGCACGTTCTGAAATGTGCACCCTTCTCGAGCAATACCAAGTAGTAATAGCATTCATCTAATCATCTGAAACTATCCATGCTGTCCAAAATTCATGACCTTCCCACCAAATCTGAACCGCAACCTTGTACATGCAAATCTCAATCACACAGGACGAGAATCTCATTATCAACTCTGAGTCACAAGCACAATACATACTCAATTAGCTAGGAACCTTTCACTTGATTCCATCCAGGAGGAAATCACAATACGCAACATGCTCCTCACGCCGATAGGAAATATCCATCTCAAACCGTGGTAGAAACCATCGTGAACTCTTCGAAATCAATTTTCCTATAACCAAGCTATCAGAACTGAATCTCTCTAACTCAACCAAGTCACGCAGTTCGTCAAGACTAAGAGTATAGCCACAAAATACATGTAGAGACTCACCATATCATAAGAACCAAAAGAACTGATTATACTCATTACTATATTGATCTGATTTACCACCAAGTTGCCATATTTCTCTGAGTTCCTTCCGAATTTGCTTCAAGTTAACACTTCTCCTTGTCCGCACACTAAGACACCTACGCTCACCACGAGAGATCCTAGTATAAAACCACACTGCCCTAAGGCCCATAAGCCGAAGTATTCTCTCTTAAGCACCCCAAAAGTACAACAACCGAGACACCCACTCTGAAGAGACCTTCTGTGAATTTAAAGTTGTTCCTTTTACCTTCCTGAAATTGAAATGCAAAATCCATAATGATATAGAAATACTGTGAGTCTTGACACCATCCAATGCAAATCTCAGATTATAGCCATATACAAATCTAAAAAATTCTCAATTGCCACATATAAATCTTGAATCCATTAGAACTTTCTCGAGAGTCATCTACTCTGCTCAAATCTCAATTCACCGAGCAAATTCCTTCTCCATGTACACTACATCTTTCATAAATAACAACTCAAATCATTCCATGATTTCCATATACCCATAAAGTGTAATATAACCCGTATCCAAAAACTTCCTTGCTCGAGTCATCTTCGATCTCAACCTCTACAAGTCATAACCGATACACAAGTATGCCTCAGACCGAAATAAATACAACACATAATCATGCAATCAAATCACCGACGGTAGAATCCCCCACTTGGCTCAAAGCCATAGAACAAAATAATCGATAACTTACAATACCCATACTTTATTATTGCCATAATCCCGCACTAAAATTCAACTAAATCCTTCATAAGCTCATGCAACTCAAACCATAAAATATCTCAAATCATCCGCTAAGCTCGCATTCATTCTCGTGACAGTCATGTCAACTTTCTCAACCGATCCAAATTCAAATCGCAACACATATAACCCACTTGTAGAAATAAACTCTCCACACAACATCATAAGGATCACGCATCTGTAGATTACCCTGCATGTGATAATCCACCTACTTAGCCTTAATCTGACATCTCTTTATACCCCTTCATAGCCACAACTACTATGCAATCACTTAATATTCCTGAGTCTGAACTCATCAACAAAGCATGAGAATCTACTTCGTTCCACAAATAAACAACATGAAATATCCCTCAACACGATCATAACTCGATATTGTACAACACATGAAGACAGACTTCAAGCATCCAATAGTACTTTCCACATCCCAAGCAAACTCTTATCGCCACATCCAGACCATCTAAACGTATACCACAAATACAACATACTCATCACATAGCCATCCAACCACTCACCGAGCCATAAGTTCCGCTCCTAGGGACACTTTCGAACATATAAGTCCAAAAGTAATTACTCACACAACTGAAACCACCAAGCCCAAGCTATGGTCAAAACCCAGCCTCAAGTCCTCTAGACTGGCTCATCACCAAGATACAGAAAATACACCTCGCACCTCATCCATGGAAGGAATTCAAAGAGATACGCTTCAAGCTGAATCAATGCCGCACGATAAGGAAAGAAAGATGGGAAGTTTATCCTAGATTCCCTGTAGACTCTCGAAGATAGGTTTGGACGTCATCATACCGATCCACAAGACTTTACTAGGCACATGACTCGTAGAACCTGTGAACCTAGAGCTCTGATACCAACTTGTCACGACCCAAAATCCAACTAGTCATGATGGCACCTAACCCAACTGCTAGGTAAGCCAATTAACAATAAACCACAATATAATGATAATGATAAGAGTCAAAAATTAAATAACTAAATTTTATATAACTCCCAAAGGACTGGTAGTACAAATCATGAGCTTCTAAGACTTAGAGTTTACAAAGATGGTAAGAAATAAATATATCATCTGTTCAAAATGTACATTAACAGATTTATATATCTAAAGCTACCAAGAACAAGAGGTAGCTAATAGCAACATCAGCTCCAAAAATTTGCACGCAAGGTGTAGAGTGTAGTATGAGTACAACCGACCACATATACTCAATAAGTAACAAACCTAACCTTAGGTTGAAAGAAGTGATGAGCATGGACAACGGTCAGCGTCCAACACTAATAGCCAAGAACAACTCGTAACAATATAATAAAAGCAGCACAAGTAATAACTCAAGGATATGATGCTCAACTCATTCATAGTTACGGAAAATATGCATGCTTTTCATGTATAACAGTAAAATCCAAATATTTTACCTAAATCACAAAAATATGAGTATATAAGAAAACTGTGATTTTTTCAAAAACTTTCAACAACAGATAAGATATTTCATTCTCAGATAGTATGAGGAAAGTACATCGCTATGCCTACATGTCAATATTCATGTGAAGTCATAAATATCACAAAACTGTATAGCATGAGGAAATACATCTATATGCCTGTATGTCAAGTATGCATGTCAAATGCAATGCATCACAATGATGAACTCATGTACTCACACTCTCGGAGGACTCATTCTCACTGTCTCGCACTCCCACTCATCACGCTCAATCACTCAGCACACTCAGTCACTCAGCACTGTACGGTACTTGCGGTCACTGCTGGTAGGTCAGATATAAGCCAACATGGCATGTTGCGGTGTGCAGCCCTATCCCATCACGAATCAATAAAAACCTCCTGCGTCATGCAGCCCAATACCATCATGAATCAATAAAACCTCTTGCGACGTGCAACCCGATTCCATAAATGTCTCTCATAATCCGGCCCTCACGCCCCAACTCAATCATCAATCTCTTCAGTCTCTCGGGCTCACAAATCTCATGCCAATCAACCCAAACAATGATAACATAATGTGACAACAAATGATAACAGAGACTGATATATGATATGCAAATGAACGGATATGACCGAGTATGTCATTGCAATTTAAGCAAATAACTCAACAGCAAAAATGACCTCAGTGGGTCCCAACAGAATAATTATATACCCTAAACATGATTTCTAATATGGATCACAGCTCAATTACTCTAACACGTAGGATTTCATGAATAGAAACAAGATTAGATCACTACACAGTACCACAGAATCAACAGAGTCGCAATTTCCGCGGTGCACGCCCGTCGATACCCTATTTTGCCCTCATATATTAGAAAATATTCTATATACTTTCAAAATATCATTTTGCATCATTACTCAATTTACGAGATTCAGATAAGTATTTGCTATAATTTTCCATAATTTTTAAAGTTTTAAATCGATTTCCTTGCAATTAAATTGTTCAAATACTTATTAATTATCCTTTCAAATTATTTCGTGATGACTTAATCATCCAAATTTATTATTTAAATCCACATGTATGTTTTATAACATTTTTACATCATTTTATATAATTCTATTTGTATTTTTAAGCTATCTACGCAATTTTGCAATAATAGCCTATATTCTATACATAATTATATTTATTACATTATTTATACTAAAATAGCTTCTTTTTTTTATTTATAATGTTAAGCTATTATTTTCAACCATTTTATTGCATAAGTAATGTTTTTATTATTTATTAATTATTTTTTATAAATTACTTTAAACAAATTTCGTATAATTAATTGTTTTTTAGCAAATCCACCAGGCAAGTGCCTAGGGCTAGTTTTTATATATATCTTGAAAATACAGGAATGGTGCCTGTCATTGGTTACCAAACATAGCTACCGGAGACCACATTACAACTGCTACAAACAGGGAAAGTGCAAGAGAATACAACCCAGAAATTTTATCGAACTCATGTATGATCTGGGCTTTAGGTAGTCAAAAGATGGACCATTGGATGTATTGTGGGATAAAATCCTAATGCATTTCATTAATTCTATATCCCAAGCAGGGCGCCAGACTTTGGCTGCAACAGATGGATGCTGGAAATCATGCGACTCTTTCATCAAACGTTGCATGCTCTCATTTGTACAAAAATGTTGGACTTTTGTATCATTGAGGAGTGCGTGCAGATGTACTAGTGATAATGCAGGTGCAAAAATGGACTTCAAACAACATGATAAAGGAGCAGCATAGGAGTGGACTGGATAATGCAACAAAATGAAACGCAGGGATCACAAGAGATACACACTGCCCAGGTTCGTTGAATGGGCTATTTGTGAAAACTACTGTTGGAGGAACTACACTGATATTATACGTCAGAATGGGAGATGTACAGAAGATATACATGGACTCAAAAGGATTACAAGAGCTGCTCCACCAAAGGCAGCTACACTAAGGCAGTGCACGTACTTGCAACAGAAATGTGGCCAAATTTGGAATTTGCGGAGGAGGCATATATGCTACAAAGGAGGAATAATTCACGGGCTAGTTTATATAATGCTTTTCATCATTTATCTAGTTACACAAGGTGTACTATCATTGTTGAATACTTTATTCCACCATCTTGGCGTGATAATCTAGAATAGCATGATAGGCGACAACCAGTCCATGTTCAAGATAACATCAAAGTCTAACATACATATAAACTCTGGTTTCAAAACCACCAATAACAACTAAACACGACCGATACACACGGTCAAGGACAATAGAATCTCCCACAAGTGTGGACACATAAGCAGGAGAACTTAAAGAATCACGAGATATACCCAGATACGGAGCAAAGTAAGATGATACATATGAATAAGTGGAGCCTTGATAAAATAAGATTAATGCATCTCTATGACAAACCGGAACAAAACATGTGATAACTGCATCTGATGCAACCACCTCTGTCCTACCCTAAAAAGCATAACATCTCGCATGGACGCCTCTTCTAGGGCGACCCCTACCCGTGTGACCTCCACCCCTAGCTGGTTGTACAGGTGGAGCGGCAATTGGAGCGATAACCAAGGCCTGAGAAGTCTGGGGATCCTGTGGAATATGTGTAGACTGAGTAGTTGATGGAGGTGCACCCCTCCTGATTGTGGGGAAGTTCCTCACCATATGAAGAATATCACCACACTCAAAACAAGCTCTCGGAGGACACGACTGCTGAAACTAGCTCGGGATTGGTAGGCTAGACTGACTGCTGAAAGCACCCTATGAAGGAGGTATACAAGACAATGGTGGTGCATAATGGGAAACCTCAGAACTGGAAGTAGACGGAGTACCACTAGAAGATGGAAGTTCTGAATGAACTGGATAGCTCACATAGCCGCTACCATGACGAGCTGCCACTAGGGCACGGGCACCACTATATCCACCAGAATCTCGAGGCCTTTTGGCCTTCCTTTCCTCCCTCTCCCAGCTCTGCATACCCTCCAATCTCCATGTGATCTCTACCACCTGATTATATCGGGTATCTGTTTCCAACTCTCGATCTATGCTGAATCTAATACCATAGTTGAGCTCCTCGATAAATCGACGGACTCGCTTTCTGATTATGGAAACCAAGGTAGGTGCATGTCTGGACAACTCACTGAATCTGACAGCATACTCTGACACGGTCATAGTACCCTGGTGCAGCTGCTCAAACTTCATGCGCCATGCATCCCGAAGTCTCTGGGGAACACAATCTCTCAAGAAAATCTCTGAAACCTGATCCCATATGAGTCAAGCTGCATCGGCTGAGCTAACCTCCTCATAAGCCTGCCACAAGTGGTACGCTGGTCCCGACAACTGGAATATAGTAAAAGCAACCTCGCTCGTCTCTACAATATCCATGGTGCGGAGAATATGGTGGAACTTCTCCATAAAACCTTATTCATCCTCTGTAGCTAGGCCACTAAAAGTAGGAGGGTGGTGCTTCTTGTAGCTCTTAAGTCTAAGCTACTCCTCCTCAGAAGTTCATTCCCTAACCTCAGGATGAACTGGAACAACCGGATGCACTGATATAACCTCTAGGACCTGATATAACCGCCGGAGTCTGAGCTCCTCCCCCAGCTCGAGATGTAGCTGATATAAGGGGAATCAACCCCGCCTAAGCTAGAGTAACAAACATGCTCAAGAACTGTATGAGGGTCTCCTGAAGTGCAGGGATGGAAATAGGAGCCTTGGGTGCCCCCTCCCCCCCCCCCATACCAACTAGAGCTACTGGTGGCTCCTTCGTCACAGCTCGAGCAGGTGCTCTGGCTGCACCACGTGCCCTTCCTCAGCCTCTGCCCTGACCCCGACCTCTCGCGTCTCTATTAGAGGGCACGGGTGTCTGATCGTGGCATCCAGTGGTGCGTGTCCTCATCATCTGTCAGAGAATAGAAAGACAACGATTCAGTATTTTGAAGTCACCAAATTCTCCCAATTTGCACTCAAAGAAGTGAAGTTTCTAAACAGTTCCATAGCCTCTAGAATATAAGTACAGACATCTCCGTACCGACCCGCGAGACTCTACTAAACCTGCTTATGACTCGTAACTCTTATGAACCTAGAGCTCTGATACCAACTTGTCACGATCCCAATCTCCCTCTATATGATGTCGTGATGGAACCTAGTCTCTAAGACTAGGTAAGCCTAACATACATGAAGAATTAACGGAATAATAATAAAGTTAATAATAAAAATTACAATTAAACCAATAGTTATCATAAAAATGACTACATAATACAACTAAAAATAACACCCAAAATCTAGTGAGACCGAGTCATAAGCTCTACACGAGTATTCTGAAACATCCCTAATATATCAGTATCTATAATAGGAATATGAAATAGAAACTAAGATAGAGGGTTGCTCTGAGACATGCGAATGCCGGCAGGTATACCTAGAAGTCTTCGATCCAAGCTCAACTCACGGATGCCTAGGCTGGTATAAAGTACTTAGATCTACACAAAAAGATGTGTAGAAGCGTAGTATGAGTACATCACAACTGTACCCAGTAAGTATCAAGCCTAACCTCGGTAGAGTTGTGACGAGGTCAGGTCAAGACACCTACTGGAATAAATAAAGAGGCTGAACATGTAAAGTACAATATAATAATGGAAACAAGGAATGAAACAATGAAGAAATACAACAAGATAAACTACACCGAAAGTTAAGGCAATAAAGGCATCAAAGGAGGAAACACATAATAAGACACTAAGGAAACGATGCAAACAAAATACATGTGATGTAAATGAAAGATAACAACAAGAATCATGTCTGAGGTACCGCCTCATATCTCATTTCACAATCACAGTCCTTCCTTATATCACCGCGAGAGCCTTATATTTAGTTTTGAAAATCCTTTTCCCGAAATAGCTACTCGCATTTTAGCCCACCTCATCTCACTGCATGCGTATCAACCCCTATCCTTATACCACCACATGCGTATCAATATCACGACATATCAAAAATCTCAACTAAAGTTCTCAATACCACAGCTTGCCAAAGAAGTCAACAATAACAAGGTTTCCATAATAAATAGCACATGGCTCAACCATAATATGTACAAGAGTCTCGACAATAGCAACTGAAAGTGAATAACTTAACAGGAATGGTATTTCAACAATTTACAACTTTGCCTTAATATGATCACGGCTTTTACAACTTCAACACCAAAACTCAACAATAAGATATTCCAAGAAATAAAAACTTCAAGTAAGGTAACTCAACAGTTAAATATTTAACAAGGCAATGAGAAAGCAATAACTTCAACTAAGCAGGTAAGGGCAAATAACAAGTAAGAGATGAGATAAGTATTAACAATATCAAGTGAAGCATGTAAGGATAGATTAATGATGATAAATATAACATGTTATGACAACTCAATTAAAGGCATGAAAAGAATCTACATAGCTTAAACCGGTCAATTACCTCATTTAGCATGTGTACCCACTCGTCACCTTGCGTAGACGTCTTTCACGTACCACAATTAACACAAAACAACACCAAATCCTAAGGTAAAATTCCCCCACACAAAGTTGGGTAAATACTTACCTCAAAACACGCAAACTCAATCTACTAGTAAGCCTTTCCTGATATTATCCAACTCTGAATTGCTCGAATCTAGCCAAAATAACTTTGTATCATAAATACAAACCATAGAAAACTATTCCGAACAATAAAGTTGCAATCTTTAAAAAAACTAAAAAAATCAACTCAAAAGGTCAACCCCGGGCGCGTGTCTTGGAACTCAACCAAACTTACAAAATCCGAATATCCATTCAATAACGAGTCCAACCATACTAAAATTATTCAAATTCGACCTCAAATCGCCTTTCAAATCTTCAATATATAGTATATGAAGTTTTCACAAGTTTCCCTAATTTTCCCAACTCACAACACTAATTAAATGGTAAAAATAATGATGGATTCATGTATAATATCCAAATCCGAGCTAGGACCGTTTGGCCCGGTTTTAGCGGGCCTGGGCCGGTCCTATGATTTGGGCCCGTCAGGCCCGGGACCATTTAGCCCGCCAGGGCCCGGGACCAACGGTCCCAATGGCTTTTTTTTTTTTAAATATAGCCGTTGGGCTGTCAAAAATAGTCGTTGGCTATTTATAAAATAGCCATATAGCCATTTAACCCCCCCAACTTTGTTTTAATCCCAAACTTTTTATAATTACACTGTTTTCCTATTTTCAACTATAAATACCCCATCATTCTTTTATTTTTTCTTACAAAATCATCAATCTATCACAATCTCTCTCTAATTTTCTTCTATAATTGCTACTATTGCTTACTTTATTGTTACAATTTGTGAAATAATTGTGAAGTTGGTGAATTGAAGTATTCAACGATAATTAATTTCCAACAAGTTGTTCGTCAATTCGGTAAACTCGTTCCAACTCTTAAGTATTAATATTATAATTTTGTTTGTGTTTATTTATTTTCTATTACTTTATTAATTAAGATGGCTTCCTTAAAAAACTTTTTAGTAAAAATAAGGGAAAATCCAAGAGTGACGAATATAGTTCTCAATCTGTTCCTCCCCCACTGCCCCGGGCTCCCCGAACCAAACTCCATATACGTCCTACACCTGCTATTCTTGATAGCGATAATAGTTTATTACAATTTACTGAAAGTCAATTTTGCCATAATATTAGATCTGTTGAACAATTAGACCATGAATTAATGAATGCTCTTTATTCTAATCCAACTATTGATGAAAATGATGACGAGGAAATAGATTTTGATGAAACTCAACCGGATGATGATACACCAACTAGTCATACTCCTGATATTAACCCAACTAGTGGTAACCCTGCTAATCCAAATGATGCCCCATTTGATACTCCTGTTACTACCCCTACTTTTTCTAGACAACCTAGCAAACGGACGGAAACATCTCCCGTTTGGCCATTGTTTACTTAATTAATTCCAGAAAATAAGGCTAAGTATAAAACTTGTGGCACGGAGTTAGTTTTTAAATATTTTGGATCGCGAGGGGGAGGGAGGGGGGGAAATTTGGCTAGACACATAATGAAACACCCTCAAGATAAAGTGAGATATCTTCGTCTGAAAGCTTTGGCCGAGGGGAAAAGTCTACCTACTCCTAGTTAGGTTGACCCTACTACCAGTTCAAATCAATTTTAACTGGGAATTAACACTGTTATCGGTGGTATTTTATATTATGATCCAAAAAAAGATCGGGAAGAATTGGCAAAAATGGTAACTGTTATGTGTTTACCCTATAGTTTTCCTTCTGATCCTAACTTTGTGCATTATATTAGAAAAATTTTTAATCCTACTTATAAAGGTTTTCCTCGCACAACCGTAAAGAGCGATATTTATAAATATAAACATGAATATGAACAATATTTGCGCTATTTATTTACTCATACAAATTATCGTGTTGCTATTACAACTGATATTGGTAGAAGTCGTAACGACTGTGATTACCTTACTGTTACCAGTCATTGGATTGATGAGGATTGGATAATGCAAAAGCGCATTATTTCTTATAGAATAATTAATTCACGTCACACAGGGCAGTTTATTGCTAGCACAGTTACAGATATTTATAGATATTTTTGCATTAGTGATAAAATAATGTCAATTTCAATGAATAATGCTACTAGTAACACAAATGCTATAGCCTTGCTTACCACTACGCTAAATCCTACATTTAGTGATATTTTTCATGTTAGATGTATTTGTCATATTTACCAATTAATTGTGGGTGATGGTATGAGAATTTTAAATATTGAAATTGAAAAGGTTAAAATGGCTCTTAACTGGCTTTTTTATTCAAACCGTAGAATTAGACTTAGAGAATATTTTAAAAGATGCGATGAATTTGGCCTAAGAGAAAGAAAGGTTCCTAAACCTTTTCCAACTAGATGGAATTACATGTATAAAAGCTTGGTTGTTGCATATGAATATAGAAACCCCATAAACTCAACATTTAATGCACATGTAAGTGATGATGATGAGCACCTTACAACTGGGGATTGGGCTAATGTTAAAATACTTGTAGAATTTTTAGAAAAATTTCATATTGCTACAAATGAATTTTCTGGGTAATATTATCCTACTATTTCTAACTGTTTAGTTTATATTGCAGAACTTGCAAATTTGTTTGCTCATTTTTCAGAGGGTGGGAAAATTTATAAACTTGCTATTGATTCTATGAGAAAAAAGTTTAAAAAATATTTTTTTTTCCTATTCCCCCTATTTATGGTGTTTCTGCTTTGTTAAATCCTTGTATGAAATTAGGAGGTCCTCATTTTTGGTATGAAACTGTTTATAATGGTTTAGCACTTAAAGATGAGGAATTGTCTCAACTTCCGGAAACAATAGCCTCAATTAGAATAAATGCTCAAACTATTTTTAATACTTATCAAGTTGCATTAAATTATGATAGACCAAATGTTCCAACTCATTCTTCTTCTGATTCTCAATCATCTAAAAGAACTACGGGAGTAAGAGCACTTAGTGCTTGGGCGGGGTTTAGGGGTTTTCAAGGTTCTAGTAGTAGTAATTTTTCACAACTAAATGAGCTTGAAGTTTATTTGTCGCAGGGAATTGAGGAAGTGAATCCCGACGGTTCCTTTAATCTTTTGGAATGGTGGAAGGACAAAGAAAAACACTTTCCGGTTCTTTCAAGGATGGCCCGAGACATTTTAACTATTCAAGCTTCAACAGTGGCATCAGAGAGCGCTTTCAGTCAAGCAAGACTTCAACTCGGTGATTATAGAGCGTCTATGAGGGAGAGTTTGGAAAAATTAGTACTTTTCAGAGATTGGATCCGGTCGGAAAGAAGAAATTTTGGACTTGCTAAATCACAACCAGATGAAGACGAAGCTTACGAAGAAATGCTAGCTGAACTTGCGTAGGATGTTGCTTCGCCCGGAAGTGGCGATGACCAAGCAACTTTTCCGCCACCACCAACGAAAATTCCTTCGGACCTTGATAGATTTATGAAGTTTGTAAGAGATACCATGTAACTTGTATGAACAAAAATTAGTATGTATTATGTAACTTATATTTTGGCACATCTTGATTAGTTTCTTTTTCTTCTCAATGGTGGTATTAGCACCTTGTTGTGTTCATTCCATAGGAGGGTGAAGACTAAGAAAGATATTGTCATATTTTTTAATGCTATAATAAAATTACAAGGCATATCTCTTTACAATATTTTTTTGTCTCGAATATAGCTTATATATATATATATATATATATATATATATATATATATATATATATACTATATATACATCTTTTTATAAAAGTTTTGGAAAGATCTTATAAAGACGGGAGTGGCAATGAATCGATATACTACATATACATCTTATATACTATACTATATATACATCTTATATATAGTATATAAGATGTATATATAGTTTATCGAATATAGTGTGTGCGTGTATATATATATATATATATATATATATATATATATATATATATATACATCTTATATATATACTATACTATATATATATTATATATACATTTAATATATATACTATACTATATATATATATATATATATATATATATATATATATATATATATATACACATCTTATATATATACTATACTATATATATATTATATATACATTTAATATATATACTATACTATATATATAACTTATATACTATATATATTCGAATATCTATACATCTTAGATATATATACTATACTATATATACATCTTATATATAGTATATAAGATGTATATATAGCTTATCGAATATAGCTTTTATATATATATATATATATATATATATATATACATCTTATATCGATATACTAATATATATACTATACTATATATATAACTTATATACTATATATATTCGAATATCTATACATCTTAGATATTTATTTTAACATCCTTTTGTCTCTAATATCTATTTATTTATTTATTTATTTTTTAAAAATATTGGGCCCACTTAGCCCGTTTAGCCCGCGGCCCGGGACCAAACGGTCCCGGTCCCGGTCCTGGGCCGGTCCTTAGAAAAAGCCCGTTTAGGCCCGGGCCTATTTGGCCCGTTTAATTTGGGCCCTCCCGGGACCGTTTGGACCGGCCCACTTGCCAGCCCGAGGTCTCTATCTCAAAAGATGAAAATGGAACAAAACCCTCGATTTGAAAATTAAAATTTGCTGCTCAGTTATTGCCTTTCGCGGTCACGGAAACACACTAGCGATCGCGGAGAACAAATCCTCCCAGCTTATAAAACCTCTGACGCGATAGCGGGATAACAGCCGCGAATGCGAAGAACAGCCTTCCTAAGCTACGTGATCGCGTTCCAGACCACACGAACGCGAAGAACATCATGTGCCTCAGCTCAGTCTCTCCTTCCTTATACGTGAATGCGGTCCCACACATGCGTTCGCAATGCATAAGATCTTTAACCTTCGCGATCGCATCCTAACTTCGTGAACACATAGAGTAAAACTCCATCATTCCCTAAGGACTCTATGCGATTGCGGGAGAACCTTTGCGAACGCATAGAAAGGAAACCATAACAGAAAAACCAGCAATCCTATTTCAAGAACAAATGGTCCGAACTCAATCCGAAACACGCCCGGGGCCCTAGGACCTAGTCTGAACATACCCAAAAGTTGTAAAACATGATACGAACTCACTCAAAGACTCAAATCACATCAAACAATTCTAAAATCATGAATCGCACATCGATTCAAGCCTAATAAACTTATGACCTTTTAACTTCCAAAACTAATGTCGAAACATACCAACCAACTCCAATTGACCTCAAATTTTGCACACAAGTCATAATTGACACAACAGACTTATTCCAACTTCCGGACCCGATAGTCATAAAGTCAACTCCCGGTCAAACTTCTCTACCATCCAAACTTTCATCTTTCTAACTTTCGCCAATTCAAACCGGAACGACAGACCTTCAAACCAATATCCGGATACGCTCCTAAGTCCAAAATCACCATATGGAGCTATCGGAACCATCAAAACTCCATTCCGGAGTTGTCTACACAAAAGTAAAACTCTGGTCAACTCCTTCAACTTAAGCTTCTAACTTTGAGACTAAGTGTTCCATTTCATTCCAAAACTCACCCGAAACCAAAACCAATCACCCCGAAAAGTCATAGCCGCAATATACTATAGAGGAGGCAAAAAATAGGAGAACGGGGCTAAAATACTCAAAACGAATGGCTAGATCGTTACAACAGATACAATTAAAATTGTAAATAGTTTTTTTTTGTATTTTTCATACTTTTTATCGAACAATGTATAAAGTCAATTTTTCCGTTGATTTCCTGATTTTTCTATCTGCTAGAGCTTTGGAGCAAATTCTTCTTTTGAGAACTTGGAGAATAAGAGATTTTAGGTCTGCTTTTTACGTTTTTATAGTTGGAATAGGAATGTATACACTTGGGAAAGAAGGAGAATGAAAAATAATGGAAAATTTGCACCAGAATAAAATAAACATTAAGGTTGTTTTTCGAATATGAGCCAACAGATATTGGGCTACATATTGGAAAACATATAAATGATTCATTCGATTGCAAGGTTAGCTTGTGGAGTGTATTATTATGTAATTCTCTCTTGAATTTAATAATTATCGTCTCGTATAACTGCATTCAGGGTGTGGCGGATTAAGAATAGCTAAGCTAGGTTATAATAATCCGACAAACATATTTATGTATATCTTTGAGCTCCCTCAATTACAAATGTGCAATTATTCTTTGTAAAATTCCATATAAATAAAGGTATTTTTATTTGTTTCTAACCCATCGTCCAATACTTGTATTGGGGCTCAATGAATTAAGATTCATGTGCTATAAGACTCATTAAAAACAATAGTGCTTATTTTTAATAACTATTGGTTAACAGTGGAGGGGTTCTACCCATCCACCCCATATTAATAAAGTACTTAGATGTATATCTGCTGTAAATTTTCGAGGGATGAGACTCCACTCCATTTCTCATTGTCTCCAATTCCCCAAGTTCTTGGAAATCCCAACCTCGGGGTCGTGATGGCACCTAACATTCTACTTGTTAAGCAAGCTAGCTGTTAGCTATTTACTTAGCAAATTATAACAGTTTAAATCAGAACATTACTAATATGAAACTGTTATGGTCTGAAATAGATGTGATAAATACGATGTAGCATAGTCTAAACTTATCCCAGAAATCTGGAGTCACAAATATAAGAGCATACTAGAATTCTGCAGATAAAGTCTGAACGAATTACAACTATTCGAAATAAGGAAAACAGTAAAGATAAGGTAGAAGGAGACTTCAGGGACTGCAAACGCCAGCAACTCTACCTCAAGTTTGCGAAATTAGGTGAATCTGAGCAATCTCTGCTATGCGCCGCTGAGACCAATATCGGTATCTGCACAAAAAGTGCAAAAATCTATCATGAGTACAACCGACCCCATGTAATTTGTAAGTGTCGAACTTAACCTCGACGAAGTAGTGACGAGGCTATGGCAAGTCACTCATAAATAACCTGTATGAAATGATAATAACATAAAACAGGAACATGAAAAAAGCAGTAAACTCATATAAACGGACCCAAAGGTCGACTACCAGAGGGCCCCAGAATAACAAAATCTCAAATATCATATCACAATATCAAGAATAAACTCTACAGCCACAAACAACTACAACACATCAAATTCGTTGCGGCGCGCAACATGATTCCAAGTTTCAACACAATATTACCGTACATCTCATTTCCAATATCAATATCATATTATTGACTATTTCGTTGCGGCGTACAACTGGATCCCCCAATATCGATTCATTTCAGTACCGTTGCAGCGCGCAACCTGATCCCCCCAAAATCATTTTATTAGCATAAATAACTCAACACCAGTATTTACGAAATGTCAACACAAAAGAGAAAATGAGACGTGCAGAACAATAAGGAACTACCAATACAAACAAAAAATAGCCAATACTTCGCAATCCCAACCTTGGAAAAACAATAATACCGAAATAGCTAGATGGTCAGATGAATGGAATGACACAATAAAGTACTTCAAGCAATATAAGAACGGTATAAGCAATTAGAACATGAGACACGAAAATATACAATTAATGAATTTAGAAGCATGTAGCAGGTAAGTAGATATTGAGTGAGAAATGTACAATTCGAAACAACCAGTAACAAGTAAAACATGGATAACAAGAAAGAACACGTATCAATTAAAGTATGTAACAAGAGATAACATAGAATAAAAGAAGATATTAAAGTAAAGAGCCTAATCCTGCATCCTTTAACCCCAGCGTGGCGCATATACGTCATTTTCCCACATAATTCACATAACAAATAGACCGATAAGTCCTAATTTTCTCGAGTCAAGGTTAGACACAACACTTACCTTTTTACGCAACCAACTCAACAATCAACCACAACTTTTCCTTTTAAACAAGCCTCCAAAGAAACCAAATCTAGCCAAATATCATTCAAACAATTCAAATTGAGCATTAGAAACTACCCATGAATGATAAAGGTTTGATATTTGATGAATTTGAAAAAGTCAACAAAAGTCAACCTCGGGCTCGCTTGGTCAAAACCTGATATTCTAACCAAAATCCGATTACCCATTCACTCCCGAACATATTTATGTGATTTGTTTCGAAATCAACCTCAATTTAAGGTCTAAATCTCAATTTTACTTAATCCCCAATTTCTACACAAAATCCCTAATTTCTACCATGGATATCTTAGATTTGATGTTAAAAATATATTAAAAGTAATGGGGAATTGAAAGAAAGTAGATTAGAGTTACTTACCAATGATTTTAGGAAGAAGAAATTCTTGAAAATCGCCTCTAGAGTGTTTAGGGTTCAGAAATGGTATAAAATGAGCTAAGTCCCGTTTTTACCCTCTTTTACCCAGCTGGAAGTGACGCAATTATGAACTCTTGTTCGCAATTGCGAACAACGAAAATGCAAACATCACAAATGTGATCAGCGTGTCAAAAGCCTAGAAGTCAAAAATGCGACAAATTGCTTGCAAATACGAAGGTACCCCTATTGCAAATATGCCTAAAAGCTTCGCATATGCGAAGCTAACCCTTGTTGTAGTGATCGCAAATGCGACCAATATGTTTGCATAATGAACCAATGACAGTTCACAAAAGCGAACAATTTCCTCGCAAATGCAAGGTCACCCAGCCCAGGTCCTTGCTCGCAAATGCGAACTATTGTTCTTTAAAGCGAGGCTCGCAAATGCGAGCCAGACCTCGAAATTGCGAGATCTACAACAGAAACCGGAAATAGGCACTGCACTAACAATGCTCAAACTATCCAAACTCATCTGTAACACATCTGAAACTATTTCGAGCCCCTCGGGATCCAAACCAAACATATACACAAGTGTAATAACATCACATAAACTAGCTTGCATGATTAAAATGCCAAAATAACATCCGGAACCATGAATCGGACATCAAAACATATGAAATTCAAAAGGAAACTCAAGAGTAGCTAGAAACACAACCAAGCGTCTGATTCCTATCAAACCAACTCGGAATTGCAGCAAATTTTGCAGACAAGTTTCAAATAACAAAAAGGACTTATTCCAAGTCCAAAAACCAAAATTGGAACCCGATAACCATAGAGTCAACCTACGGTCAAACCTAGAGAATTTCCAAACATTCAAATTGCTAACTTTCGACAAAACAAGTCAAATCAACCTAGAGACCTCCCAATTCAATTTCGGGCATACGACCAAGTCAAAAATCTCAATACAAACCTACCGGAATCTTTAAAACACCGATCCGGGGTTCTTTATCAAAAACTTTAATCGTATTCAACTCAAATGCCATTTTAAGCCAAAATTACTTTTTCTTGAAATGTTTACGTAAACACTTTTTGGAAAATGACACGGACCCCGCACACAAATCAAGTTACATCAAAAGAAGCTAATATAGGTCTCGGAATATGGAAATAAATGTTAATACTCAAACCAACCTATCGGGTCATCACATTCTCCACCTCTAAACGAAACGTTCGTCCTTGAACAAACATAGAAAAGTGCCTAGACTGGTAAAAAGGTGGGGGTATCTATTCCATATATCTGACTCGAATTACCACATAGATGGCTCGATCGGCTGACATCACCATTGCACTTTCACATAAGGAAAACTCTTAGATCTCAACTTTCGAACCTGCCGGGCGAGAATGGCCACCGGCTCCTCCTCATAGGCCAAATTTTCATCAGGTTGAACCATGTTGAAGTCTAGAACGCATGAGTTGTCCTCTTGGTACTTTTGAAGAATGGAAACAAAAACTATCGGATGTACCCCTGATAGGCGAGGAGGCAAAGCAAGACTATAAGCAACCTCCCCAACTCTTTCCAAGATCTCAAATGGGCCAATAAACCTCGGGTTCAGCTTGCCCTTCTTCCTAAACCGCATTACGCCCTTCATAGGCGATACTCGTAGAAGAACATTCTTACCCACCATGTAAGCTATATCTCGAACCTTCCGATCCTCATAACTCTTCTGCTTGGATTGAGTTGTACGAATTCATTCCTGAATTATCTTAACCTTTTCCATAGCACCATGAACCAAATCAATTCCCAACAATCTAGCCTCTCGGGGCTCAAACCAACCAATCAACGGACGACATCACCTCTCATATAAGGCCTCATACTGTGCCATCTAAAACTCGACTGGTAACTGTTGTTATAGGCAAACTCTGCTAAAGGTAAAAACTGATCCCTTGAACCACCAAAATCCATAACACAAGCACGTAATTGTCCACCAAGATTTGAATAGTGTACTCGGACTATCCGTCCGTATGAGTATGTAATGATGTGCTCAACTCAACCCGTGTGCCCAACTCACACTACACGACTCTCTAAAAATGCAATGTGAAATGTATGTCTCAGTCATAAATGATAGAAATGGGCATGCCATGCAGGTGGATAATATCCTGGATGTAAATCAGAGCTAACTTCTCTGAAGAATAGGTGGCCGCCACCAAAATGAAATGCACGGACTTAGTCAACCGGTCCACAATAACCCAGACTGCATCATAATTCTTCAAGGTCCGTGGCAAGCCTACCACGAAGTCCATAGTGATGTGCTCTCACTTTCACTCCCGTATCTCCAATCTCCGAGTCAATCTACTTGGTTTCTAATGTTTATACTTAACCTGTTGACAATTCAAACACCGAGATACATAAGCAACGATGTCTTTCTTCATTCCTCGCCACTAATAGTTTTGTTTCAAGTCATGATACATCTTTGTGACACCTGGGTGAATAGAATAGAGCGAACTGTAAGCCTCCCCAAGGATAAACGCTCTCTACCCATCAGCATTTAGAACACAAATCCGTCCCTAAAGCTGCATAACACCATCATCACCAATCACAACATCCTTAGCACTACTTCGTTGCACCGTATCCTTGAACACTAACAAGTGGGGATCATCAAACTAGCGAGCCTTGAAATGCTCCAACAATGATGACTGTGCCATAACACCAGCAAGAACTCGGCTGGGATCCGAAACATCGAATCTCACTAACCGGTTGGCCAAAGCCTAACATCCATAGCTAGTGGCCTCTCTGTTACCGATAAATATGTCAAACTACCCATGCTCTCTGCCTTCCTACTTAATGCATCAGCCACTACATTGGCCTTCCCCGAATGATATAATATGGTGATATCATAGTCTTTCAGCAACTCTAGCCATCTCCGCTGCTGCAAATTAAGGTCTTTCTACTTGAAGAGGTGTTAGAGACTCGGATGGTCGGTATAAACCTCACAATGAACGTCGTATAGATAGTCCCTCAAAATCTTCAGCGCGTGAAGAATAGCTGCCAACGCTAAGTAATAAACAAGGTAATTCTTCTCATGAACCTTCAACTACCAAGATACGTAGGCAATCAACCTACCGTCCTGCATCAATACCGCACCAATCCCAATACGTGATGCATCACAATACACGGTGTAAGATCCCGAACCTATAGGTAATACCAATATTGGGGTTGTAGTCCATTCCATCTTCAGCTTCTGAAAGCTCAACTCACACTCACCGGACCATCTGAAAAGAGCACCATTCTGGGTCAACTTAGTCAATGGGGCTGAGATAGATGAAAACCCCTCCACTAAACGACGATAATAACCCGCCAAACCCAAAAAGATCTGAATCCCAATAGCTGAAGCAAGTCTTGGCAAGTTCTGAACTGCCTCAATCCTATTAGGATCCACCTTAATGCCCTCGGAAGATACAACATGGACCAAAAAGGCAACCGAGTCCAACCAGAACTCACACTTTAAAAACTTGGCATATAACGAAGGATCTCTTAGAGTCTGAAGAACAGTCTGCAGATGCTTCTCATGCTCTTCTCGACTACGGGAGTAAACCAAAATATCATCAATGAATATGATCACAAAAGAGTCCAAATAGGGCTAGAACTCCAGTTCATCAAATCCATTAATGATGCTGGGGCATTAGCCAAGCCAAATGACATCACTAAGAACTCATAGTGACCATACCGAGTCTGAAATGCTGTCTTAGGGACATCCAATGTCCTAATCATTAACTAATGGTAGCCAGATCTCAAATCAATCTTGGAAAACACTTTGTCACCTTGAAGTTCAAATAAGTCATCAATGTTCAGCAAAGGATACTTGTTCTTAATAGTGACTTTGTTCAACTGCCAATAGTCTATACACATCCTCATCGTTCTATCGTTCTTTTTCACAAATAACACCGGTGCACCCCAAGGCTAGACACTCGGTCTAATGAATCCCTTATCAAGAAAATCATGTAACTGCTCTTTCAATTCCTTCAACTCAACTGGGGCCATAAGATATGGTGCTGTAGAAATGGGTTGAGTTCCCGGAACCAAGTCAATGCAGAAGTCGATATCTCTATCGGGTGTCATCCCCGACAAATCTGTAGGAAACACCTCTGCCTCTAGATGAGGCAATACTGAAACCACCAAAATAATGAGGCCTCGTCTTAGATACCGCCTCTCTACACTGACCACAAATCATCTTCATCCGCCTAGCAATGTCTAATGCCCACTTGAAAGAAATAGCATCCCCAGTCTCATTTGCCATCTATAGCCTTATACCTAAAGTAAGACCATCAATGAATCTCCTCACCTCTCTCTATCAATAGAAATCAAGATAGCTGCATGGTGAGATAGGTCCACAAATATGTTCTTGTACTGGTAACAGTCATGCTAAACTGCTAGAGGTGCTCAAACTGCCTGCGATACTCCTCTCACGGAGTAAAAGGAATGAACTTCTCCAAATATAGCTGTGAAAATTAATCCCAAGTGAGTGGTGGTGAACCTACTGGTCTGGCTTGAACATAAACTCGCCAGCATCTCTTGACAGAGCCAGTCATCTAAAACACTTAGAAGTAGACTTCATTGGAATCTACAATACCCATGTTACGCAACACCTTATGGAAACGGTCCAAATAATCATGTGGGTCCTCAAAAGGTGTACCACCAAAAGGAATAGCAAAGAGCTTGGTGAACTTATCCATTCTTAGAAGACACCGTGGGCCTCTCCCCTGGCTATGTAGCAATAACGGGCTGAACTACTCCAACTATTGGAACCACCGAAGTCTAGTATAGGGGATCTATCTGCTCTGGAGTGTGAGTGGCAAGAGTCTGAGATCCTCCCCCAGCCTGAGAGACAGCTGGTGACACAGGAAACACTCTAGCTTGGGCCTAACTATCCATAAATCCCACTAAGCGAACTAGGGCATCCTAAAGCACGGGAGTAGCAATAAATCCCTCCGAGACTTGAGCGAGTCCGACTGGTGCAGTCTGAACAGGGATCTCCTCCTCATACTAGATTTGAGGCTCCGCAACGAGGGTTGCTGCACGTGCTCTCGGCTGAGCTCTGTGTCTGCCTCGGCCCCTACCTCGCCCCCGGCACCTACCCCTGGTAGTGGCTGCAATAGGGGGCTCTGGCTTCTGTCCGGTTGTAGATGTTGTGCGTGTCCTCGCAATTTGCGAGAGAAAAAGAATAGAATGGTTCAAACTTCAGTAATAGACTAAAGTCACACGATAGAGAAAGAAAGAAGTGAAATTTTCCTAAAGCTCTATAGCCTCTAGAAGATAAGTACAGATGTCTCCGTACCGATCCTCCAAACTCCACTAAGCTTGTTCATGACTCGTGAGATCTAGGAAACCTAGTGCTCTGATACCAACTTGTCACGATCAGGAATTACAACCTCGGGGCCATGATGGCGCCTAATATTCCACTTGCTAGGCAAGCCAAAGTTAGCTATTTACTTAGCCACTTTTGACAGTTTAAATCAAAATACTAATAATACAAAACTATAATAGTTTGAAATAGATGTGATGAATACGACGTAGCGTAGTCTAAGCATATCCCAGAAATATGCAGTCACGAATATATGAGCATACTAGAATTGTACAGATAAAGTCTGAACGAATTACAACTGTTCAAAATAAGGAAAACAGTAAGGATAGGGTAGAAGGGGACTTCAGTGACTGCGAATGCCAGCAACTCTACCTCAAGTCTCTGAAAGTAGTTAAATCTGAGCAATCTCTGCAACGTGCCGTTGGGACCAATACCGATTTCTGCACAAGAAGTGTAGAAGTATAGCACGAGTACAACTGACTTCATGTACGTTGTAAGTTTCGAGCCTAACCTCGACGAAGTAATTATGAGGTTATGGCAAGTCATGCATAAATAACCTGTACAAAATGATAGTAATAGAAAATATGAATAGGAATAAAGCAGTAAACTCATATAATGGACCTGAAGGTCGACTACTAGAGGGCCGCAGAATAACAAAATCTCAAATCTCATATCACAATATCAAGAATAAACTCTACAGCCACAAACAACTACAACATATCAAATTTGTTTCGGCGTGCAACTCGATCCCAAGTTTCAACACAATATCTTATATAGCATATATCTCATTTTCAATATCAATATCATATCATTTCCTGTTCCATTACGGTGTGCAACCCGATCCCCCAATATCAATTCATTTCAATATCGTTATGGATATCATTTTATTAGCATAAACAACTCAACACAAGAATTTACGAAATGTCAACACAAAAGAGAAAATGAAACGTGCGGAACAAAAAGGAACTACCAATACAAACAAAAAATAGCCAATACTTCACAATCCCAACCTTGGCAAAACAATAATACCGAAATAGCTAGATGGCTCACACGAACTAAATGATATAATAAAGTACTTCAAGCAATATAAGAACGGTATAAGCAAGTAGAACATGAGACACGAAAATATACAATTAATACAATTAGAAGCACATAGCAGGTAAGCAGATATTGAGTGAGAAATGTACAAATCAAAACAAGTAACAATTAAATAACAAATAACAAGTAAAGCATAGATAACAAGTAAGGACATGTAGCAACTAAAGCATGTAACAATAGATAACATATAATAAAAGAAGACATGGAAGTAAATAGACGACGGCGCATATACATTCTTCATCTCGCATATACGTCGTTTTTCCACATAATTCACATAAAAAATAGACCGACAAGTCATAATTCCCTCAAGTCAATATTAGACACAGCACTTACATCTTTGCGCAACCAACTCAACAATCAACCACGGCTTTTCCTTTTGAACAGGCCTCCAAACCAACCAAATCTAGCCAAATATCGTTCAAACAATTCAAAATAAGCTATAGAAATGACCCATGAACGATAAAAGTTCAATCTATGATGAATTTGAAAAAGTCAACAAAGTCATTTACGGGCCCACTTGGTCGAAACCCGAGATTCGGACCAAAATTCGATTACCCATTCATCTTCGAGCCCGTTTATGCTATTTGTTTTAGAATCCAACCTCAATTTGAGGTCTAAATCACAATTTTATAAAATCCTCAATTTCTACCCAAATCCCTAATTTCTACTATAGAAATCCTATATTTAATGTTAAAAACACATGAAAAGTAATAGGGAATTGAAAGAAAGTAGATTAGAATTACTTACCAATAATTTAAGGAAGAAGAAATTCTTGAAAAATCGCCTCTAGAGTGTTTAGGGTTGAGAAATGGTATAAAATGAGCTAAGTCCCGTTTATCCCTTCTTTTGCCCAGCTGCAGGTGTCACAATTGCGAATTCTTGTTCGCAATTGTGAACATCTCAAATGTTTGCGATCTGCGTGTCAAGCCCAGAAGTCGCAAATGCGACAAATTGCTCGCAAATGCGAAGGTACCCCCATCGCAAATGTGCCCAAAAGCTTCGCAAATGCGAAGTTGACCCATGCTGCCAGTGATCGCAAATGTGACCAATATATTCACAAAAGCGACCAATGACAGTTCGCAAATGCGAGGTCACCCATCCCCGGCCCCTACTCGCAAATGCGGACTATTGTTTGCAAAAGCGAGACTCGCAAATACAATCCAGACCTTGCAATTGCGAGATCTGCAATAGACACCAGAAACAAGCACTGCACCAACAGTCCTCAAACTATCCAAACTCATCTGTAACGCATCGCAAACTCACCCGAGCCCCTCGAGCTCTAAACCAAACATGCACACAAGTGTAATAACATCATATAAACTTGCTCACACAATCAAAATACCAAAATAACATCTTGAACCACAAATTGGACATCAAAACATATGAAATTCAAAAGGAAACTCAGGAGTAGCTAGAAACACAACCAAGCGTCCGATTCTTATCAAACCAACTCGCAATTGTATAAAATTTTGCAGACACGTTTCAAATAATAAGACGGACCTATTTCAAGTCCCAAAACCAAAATCTGAACCCGATAACCATAAAATCAACTACGGTCAAACCTAAAAAATTTCCAAACATTCAAATTCCTAACTTTCGGCAAAACAAGTCAAATCAACCGAGTGACCTCCAAATTTAATTTCAGGCATACGCCCAAGTCCAAAATCACAATACGAACCTATCGGAATCATCGGAATACAGGGTCGTATACCCAAAATATTGACCGTGGTCAACTCAAATGCCATTTTAAGCCAAAATCAATTTTTTCTTTAGAATTTTATGTAAAAACATTCGGAAAATAACACGGACCCCGCACATAAATCCAGAACATCAAATGAAGCTAATAGAGGTCTCGGAACACGGAAATAAAGGCTATTACTCAAAATGACCTATTGAATCGTCATACGTGGATATGTGACATGTGTCGTGGTTAAAAAATAATGGTTAAGATAAAATTAAGCAAAGCAAGGTTCTGACCATAGTTAGGATAAGGAATTATTTCCTTATCAATTTCTGTTTCTGAATTTTCAGTCTTTTCCGGATTTCAGAAATTTGGAATTCTAATTATATTTCTTCTTTTTCTCCCTCTTTTTCCTTAAAACAGTTGCTAGGTGAAATATATAGTTTTTGTATTTTGGGTTAATCTTTACTTGGTTATTTGTTCTGTTTCAGTTTGCATTTAATCTGTCAATCAATGGCCCATTCGAATTTAAACATTACACTTTTTTTTATTCTTAATACTACAAATACTGTTTTTCATTCTTTATTATTTTTTCGATATATATTAATTTAATTGGATCCTACCGAATTTACTCCAATGAATCATTATTTGTCTTATCTCTCCTTGATGGGAATGTAAAGAAGAATTCCTACTTGTTCAAAAAGAAGAAAAAAAGCTGTTCAAAAGAAAAAGAAAAAAAAGATAAAAAGAGCTCATAACAAAGAAAGAGAGACAAGTATCAAAATATACTTATGGGTGAAAACATGTGTAGCTAAATTTGTGGGATTGTCAAGGTTTTGGAAGGAAATAATGGAATATCTATTATCTTAAGTTCTTTACTATAGCCATGCTCTTGTTTAATTAAATCTTAATATTACTTTTTAACTATGACACATGCCTCTAATTCAAGTAAGAACTTGGAAAAATGGAGACGATGAGAAATGGAGAGGAGCTACATCCATTTTGGAGCTCTCTCTCTTCTTCTTCTTTTTTTAAAAAAAAAAATGTTTTATCACATGTGATGTGTGCTTGTATAGGGTAAAATATGATATGACACGTGGCTGACTAAAAAGGACGACACGTGGAATCCAAGATGGGATGGTTGAGGACTGAACGCAGCCACTACGCTTATCACCGGAATGGATAACGTTCATAAAAGTATATTAAATGCTCTGCGCCCTGTAGCATTTACTAAGGAATATTCTACAGCATTAAGAGCGACGGTCCGTTACAGAGAATTTGGCATTTATACTCAACGTTACATCTTTATCAATGACCCTCATAATTGGCATTAAAGGAGGGCATGATCCTAGGACCTTTTTCCCTAGGCATAGCTATAAATAGTAAGCTTAGTTACCATTGTAAAGGACACGAATTTTCTCGCAAGAACATATACTATATTCTATACTAAGCTTTGTACAATTTCACTTTCTTGCTGTTAGATCTCATCATTGTTGTGTTCGGGAACCGTGTTCACGGAATCATCATCTTTGCTATTTCATCTACATTCTTAGGCTAAGTATTATGTATTTCTTCAATTATTATATTAATTCAGGATCAAATTAGTGCACTTGTCTAGAAATCACGTATAAATTTAACTGTACCATTTTACGGGTAAACAGTTTGGCGCCCAACGTGGGGCCTAGACAGTCGTGCAATTAAATTGATCCTTGCCTCTTTCACTAACGTGTTTTGACTATTTTTGTCTTAGAACAAATCACAAAAAATGGCAGACAACACTTTAACGATGCACACAACCCCAAAATTCGAGGGGATCAACCTCATTTCGAGGACTCAATCAGTGACATCCGCAATGATGGGAATGACACCAAGCTGGTGCATGACAGATGGTACCCTCGATAGGTTCGGGAAAGAACTCCTGATCATGTTTACGAGGAGCAAGTAGCGGATACTGTGAGGATCCTGCAAGAGCAACAGGCAATTATTCTAGGCCATCTCACGCGGTAGGATCAGGTTATGATGGAACTAAAGCAGACGCTATCAGGTGCTTCGAATAATGCAAACAGGCACGATCTGATTCCTCCCATTGTTACCGCAGACCAAACAACATAGAGAATCGATAACAATACTCCTAGGGGTGAAGTTGGATCCGTTAGAGATGGGGGGAGCAGATCAAATCTTAATAACGAGAACGATTCATTCAAAGGTGAGCTTTTACGATTCATGGGGAAAGTGAATGCCCGCATGGATCAAATCCCGGGCGCACCACCAGTATTGAAAGGCACGAACTTGAAGAAGTATGTTCAATTACCGTACAAGCCAAGTGCGGCACCGGTATTGATCCCGAAGCGTTTCAAAATGCCTGAAGTTTCAAAGTATGATAGAACTTCAGACCCACAAGAACATATTACCACCTACACAACAGCAGTGAAAGAAATTGATCTAGATCCTCACGAAATTGAATCTGTGTTGCTAAAGAAATTCGGCGAAACCCTCACGAGGGGAGCCCTAACGTGGTATTCATTACTGCCTGAGCATTTCATAGATTCATTTGAGATGCTCATGGATTCTTTCATTAAAGCTCACGTCGGGGCCAGAAATGTGCAAGCCAGGAAGGCCGACATATTCAGAATCACACAAGGAGAATCAGAATTTTTACGAGAGTTTGTCACCTGGTTCCAGAAAGAAAAAATGTTGCTCCCAGTCATCCCGGATGAATGGGCAACTGAAGCATTCACAAAAGAATTGAATCCGATAAGTTCATACGCTTCCCGGAAGCTGAAGGAGATCCTGCTTGAGTTTCAAACAACAACCTAGGCAGATGTTCACAACCGGTACGATTGGAAGATAAGGATCGAAGATGACCAGGTCGATTTTACATCATCGGCCAAAGGACGAGAGAAGAATAGAGAAAAATCAAAGGATGAATACGATGTGGATAGGCAGACTACAAGGGGTCGGTTTTTGCCCTACGAGCGTACCGAATGCCATGGCATAAATTTTCGAGCAGCAAATAAGTTCGTCGTTGACGGAGGGAATGATTGTGGTCGAAATAATAGATCGCTTGAAAATAAACAAGCGTCGGGGTCTTGAGATCTTTCTTCCCCCATGTTATCAGAATATAACTTCAATGTCAGTGTAGTGGAACTGGTGTTAGCCATGAGGAACAGTTTAAAAAGCACGATTCCCGAGACATATGAGGTCCGATTCCAGCCAGATGGATCCTAATTTATGGTGTGAATACCACGGGACGAACGGTCACCGGACAGGGAACTGCCGACATCTTCGGGAGGAGGTTGCAACACTATTAAAGAAGTCATCTCCGAGAATTCTTGAGTGATCGAACTAAGAACAATTACAGTCGCAGCAACGTAGAATCTTCGAAAGCAGGAGGAGAAGCCCCACGCCAGACGATCAACATGATCTTTGGGGGGACGAAATTAATGGGGTCACCTTTTTGGCGGCAAAGAATACTAAAATATCGATAACTCACAGCAAAATACTTCAAGGGGACGATATCACTTTCATGGAGGAGGACGCAGATGGATTACTGTTACCACACAATGACGCATTGGTAATCTCTTTAAATGTGTTAGATTTTTAAATGAAGCATGTTCTAGTGGATCCAGGAAGTTCAGCTAATATCATACAATGGAGGGTATTGGAACAAGCTAAACTCACTAGAAGCATTATTCCGAAAACAAAACTCCTTCAACCTTGCGAGCGTGAGAACCCAGAGAGAGATCCTACTGCTCACGAACGTTGAAGAAGTAATGAAAACAACTCTCTTCGAAGTAGTAGATGGTGATATGGAATACAACATCATCTTAAGAAGGCCATGGCTACACAAGATGAAAGCCATACCTTTGAAGTATCACCAATTACTAAAGTTTCCAACACCCGAAGGAATCAAGCAGATAAGAGGTGACCAACCGGCAGCAAGGGAGATGAATGCAATCTTAGTTTCCAGCAGCAAAAGGAAAGGAGTGCTACAGCCTAACAATTACAGGAACTGGCGCCTAATCCAGAGTTAGAAGAGGTTATTCCAGGGGAAGAATAGTCAGAACAATATCAGGTGCCGAGATATTTCCAAGTTCCAGAAGAAACGGACGTAGCAAAATCCATGGCAGAGGATCTAGAACAAGTGTCATTGTTCGAAGAATTTTTAGAAAGAAAATTTCACTTGGGAATAGGACTGCACCCCGAGCTCAAGTCTGGTTTTATTAAATTTCTTAAAATTAAAGGTGATTGTTTTGCATGGTCGCACGAGGTTATAACAGCTATCCTAACGAAAATAGCCATACACAAGCTAAGTTTGGATCTCAATGTACCACCGGTACGACAGAAGAAGCGCCCTATTGCAGAGGCCATGAATAAATTCGTCAAATAAAAGGTAACCCGCTTGCTTAAAATCGGTTCGGTCAGAGAGGTAAGATATCCAGACTGGCTGGCCAATGTATTAGCAGTTCCTAAGAAGAACAATAAATTTCGTATGTGTGTAGATTATAAAGATATTAATAAGGCGTGCTCGAAAGATTCGTTTTCACTACCAAATATCGATCAAATGATTGATGCCACGGTCGGACACAAACTGATGAGTTTCCTTTATGCTTATTCCAAGTACAACCAAATTAAGATAAACCCAGAAGATCATGAAAATACTTTATTTATAACAAATTTCAGTACATATTGTTAGAATGTAATGCCTTTCGGGTTGAAAAATGCCGGAGCCACTTATCAACGGCTCGAAAATAAGATGTTTGAAAAGCAAATAGGAAAAACCATGGAAGTTTATATAGATGATATGCTCGTTAAGTATTTGAATGCAAGTAAGCACCTTAAGCATTTGCAAGAACCATTTGATATCTTGAGGAAGCATAACATGAAACAAAACCCCGAAAGGTGCGCGTTCGGGGTCATCTCTAGTAAGTTCCTGGGGTTTCTGGTCTCACAAAGGGGAATTGAGGTAGACTCCGACAAAATCAAGGACATAGACGATATCCCGGATCAATTATCAAACGTGAAGGAAGTCTAAAGACTCACAGGAAGGTTAGCAGATTTGAGCAGGTCTATTTCTCGATCGTCGAAAAAGTGTCATCGCTTCTTTACATTGCTAAAAAAGAACAATTTTGAATGGACATCGGAGTACCAACAGGCTTTGAGGGACCTGAAGAAGTACTTATCAAGACCTCCATTGCTCTCGAAACCAAAAGAAGGTGAAATATTGCTGGTCTGCCTTGCGGTTTCATAAGTTGCGGTAAGTGCGGTTTTAGTCCGGGAGGACAAAGGTACACAGTTTCCAATTTATTACGTTAGCAAAATTTTAATGGGAGAAAAAAACTCGCTACCCACATTTGGAAAAACCAACCTTAGCCCTCGTAGTCGTCGCTCGAAATTTGAGGCCCTATTTCCAATGCCACCCAATAGCTGTGATGACTACTTTCCCTTTGTAGAACATCCTTCATAAACCCGAACTCTCAGGAAAATTGGCCAAATGGTCCGTCTAAATGAGTGAATTTGACATAGAATATAAATCGAGGACTGCAATTAAGTCACAAGTCTTGGCTGACTTCATGGCCAATTTTAGTCGGGGACTGCTACCTTTGGAAACCAAGGAGGCAGTCATGGTGCTGGAATTGACATCAGGGGTTTAGACCTTAATTACGAATGGAGCCCTGAACGTAAAAGGGTTCGAGCTCATAATAGTTTTAATCACGCCTTCGGGGGAAACCTTAAGGCAAGCTATCAGAACAATTCCTTTAACTAACAATGAAGCAGAGTATGAAGCTTTGAGTGTAGGGCTCGAATTGGCCCAGGGACTAGATTCCAAGGTTATCGAAATCAAATTTTACTCACAACTGGTGGTAAATTAGGTTTACGGGATCTTTGATACCAAAGAAGAATGTATGCAGCAATAAGTCATAAAGGTCCAGGCTTTTTGGTATGATTCCGTGAGTGTTCAATCACTCATATCCCGATAGAGGATAACGCAGAAGCGGATGCATTAGCAAACTTAGGTTCATGGACGGAAATAAAAGGATTGGAGTCCGGAACGGTGGTACAACTGATGAGTTCAGTCCTTGATACAGATGGTTACTATGAAGTGAATTCGGCTAGTCCGGTCTGGGACTGGAGAAACGAAATAATCAACTACCTCGAGCAAAGAAAGTTTCCCGACGATCCCAAAGCATCACGAGCGTTACGCACCAAAGCTGCACGTTATAGCTTCAGCAAAGGCCAATTGTATAGAAAATCTTGCCAAGGCCCGCTGGTCCCGTGTTTAGGAGCATCAAAAGCTGACTATGTGATGAGAGAAATCCACGAAGGGATATGTAGTAATCACTCAGACGCAGAGTCTTTGGTGCTGAAATTGATACGAGCAGGATATTACTGGCCTCGCATGGAACAAGATGCCAAATATTTCGTACGAAAATGTGATAAGTGTCAATGTTATGCATCACTTGTACATCGACCGGCAGAACCCTTACATTCAGTTTTGTCCCCATGGTCGTTCATGAAATGGGGGATGGACATCGTCGGACCGCTGCCACCAGCTACCAGAAAGGTAAGGTTTCTTTTAATTTTGATGGATTATTTTTCTAAATGAGTGGAATCGGGTTCTTATCAGAAGATCAGAGAACGCGAAGTGGTCAATTCCTATGGGAAAATATAATTTGCAGGTTTGAAATACCAAAAGAGATAGCATACGACAATGGGCCACAGTTTATCGGTGCAAAAGTTACAAAGTTCCTCGAAGGCTTGAAAATAAAGTGAATCACATCTTCGCCTTATCATCCGAGTGCAAACGGTCAAGCAGAGTCAACAAACAAAGTGATCATTCAAAACCTCAAGAAAAGGTTGGAAGCAGCAAAAGGTAAATGGCCCGAAGAGTTGCCTGGAGTTCTATGGGCCTACCGAACAACAGCCAAATCAAGTACATGAGAAACTCCATTTTTCCTCGTATACGGTGTTGAAGCCTTAATCCCGGTTGAAGTGGGCGAACCCACTTTGAAATATTCTCAGACAAATAAAGAATCGAATAACGAAGCAATACTAGTCAACTTGGAACTGCTCGAGGGACGCAGGGACTTGGCGCATGTAAGAATGGCAGCTCAAAAACAGAGGATAGAGCGATATTACAATCGAAGAGCCAATTTTCATTTTTTTTGAAGTAGGAGACTTGGTTCTAAGGAAAGTAACACAAAATACCCGGAGCTCAACGCGGGAAAGCAAGGTCTAATGTGGGAAGGTCCCTACCGGATTTCAGCTATCATTGGGAAAGGTTCATAAGTATTGGATAACCAGAATAGGGACAAGCTACCCAGCAACTGTAATGTTGCACACCTCAAAAGATATTATTGCTGATGAACAACACTCAAACTGAAAGTATGTGTTGCACTCTTTTTTCCCTTTGTTCAGTTTTTGTCCCAATTGGGTTTTTCTAGCAAGGTTTTTAATGAGGCAGTGATAGAAAGCATACTACGGAGATAGCATCAATAAGACCTTTGATAGCATGGAAAACGAACAAGCTTCCACTTGGGGACGATTAGGTAATCTTTGGTTCGATAGTAAATTCCCACCGGGAAGATAAGTTTGCTACCGAACAGAGGTTACCCGACCATTCACGAGCACAAACCACCAGAGGACTGTTAGCTATTCTTTCACTCGATAGCATGGATTCATAAGGGGAAACAAGATATGTTGCCGAGTGAAGGATTACCTAGCAATTCATTGGTGAGACCTTCGAAGATACAAGACTTCCAGTGTTCCAATTCACATTCTTCGCGTTCAAACACTGGGGGGGGGGATGATATGAGGATACGGCAACAATGACTTCCATGTCAACCGGGAACAAAAATCTAGAAACAAAATGCATCATCGGGACCGAGGACTGCGCAGCCAACCCCGTAGAAACAAGTTGTATAAGATAGCCATATGTAATGGCTATTTCTTTTTTGCATAGCAAAATGCTTATGTAATTTCTAAAAATAGAAGGAATAAAATGAAATCTATTTTCTTTTATCTTGTTTTTTGTCTGAGCGATGAGCTAATTTTTTCATTTGAAAGTTAAACAAGTACTTCAAATGTTAGTGTCGTAATGAACAGGAGACGTCCTCTTCAAGAGTACCGTAAACATAAGAGGGCCCTCTCTTATAAAAACCCTCACCTTAAAGGGTTGGTTCTGGAAGAATCAATGCCCGGAATCCAAAATTCCACCGAGGAAAAATACACCCGAAGTCGCATATAAAAAGGACGCAAAAAGCAAACTTGCGAAACTTTTCATAGAAACCCTCACGTAAAAGGGAAACTTGCAAAAATATTCATCAAAACCGTCACATAAAAGGGAAACTTGCACAAAGATTCATAAATACCCTCACGTACAAGGGATAATACTCGGAACTGAAATACTTCGAAGAAAAGTCAACCGAGACTACACATAGTAAAGCGCGAATTGAACATCATGCGTAGAATACTTGAGCAAATGCAAAAGTTAAAAGCTTGTATGGATATTCAAATGAAAGTAAGACTCAAACGATATTTGAACAAAAAGTATGTCTTTATTCACAAGAACGGGCCAAAACGTTACAAGTACAAAAATGAGAAAAGAAAAGAAAAGCTAAACTACAGCGCCTCCGGGACCAGGAAGAAGGGAAGTATCCGCATTGCCAGAAAAAGTAGTTGGTTCCACCGATGGCTCAGCGCTTTCTCCAATTTTGCCTTCGTCTGTAGGATTTGGATGTCATGCTGCAATTCTAGAAGTTCTTGAAATTTACTTTGAAACTTATGCGTTTTAGTTTCGATTCGTAGTTTTAGATGTTATTTTTATGTTTTGATCGCGCAAGCGAGTTCGTATGATATTTTTAGACTTGTATGGATATTTGGTTTGGAGCCCCAAGGGCTCGGATGATTTTCGAACATGTATCAGAATGGTTTTGAACTGAAAAAGAATTGTTGGTGCTGCTGGTGCTTAGTAATCGCAATTGTGAGCAACATCCTAGGAATTGCGAAGGTGATAGTGGGGACTCAGATGTCGCAATTGCGACTTCCCCTTCGCATTTGTGAAGTCTGCCAGCTTTCTTTTGTCGCAATTGCAATGATCAAGGAGGCTTACAGGGTTCGCAAATGTGATCCATGTTCCGCAATTGTGAGGGTTCGCAAGTGCGACAACTGTAGCTGGTACAAAAGGCTAGGAGACGGGACTTTTCAACACATTCTCTCATTTTAGAACCCTAGACTTGGTAGGAGGCGATTTGGAGAGGAGATTTTCATTTACAAACTTTGGGTAAGTGATTCTAATCTATTTTTAATCATATTACATCATATATCTTAGATTTTAACATCAAAATCATGTGAATCAAAGTGAAAATTTGTGAAACTTTATCAAATTTTTGAAAAAAATAAGAATTTGAGGTTTGAGAGTCGATTTGGACTCGAATTTTGAAAATAGTCATATATATGGACTCGTGGGGTCATGGGTAGTCGGAATCTACCATTGGACCCATGTTTTGACCGGGGGGTCCCGGATTGACTTTTGTTGACTTTTTGGAAAAAGTGTAAAGATCTTAGCTTTATATATTGTAATTGATTTTTCTTACATTGTTTGATCATATTAAGTCAATTTTGGTTAGATTTAAGCCGTGTGGAAATAAATTTTAGGAGAAAAGCTATTTTCGAGAGTTGAATTGGCCTAGTTGAGGTAAGTATCTTGCCTAACTTTGTGTGGGTAAACTACCCTTAGGATTTGGGATTGATTGTGTCATTTATGCTATGTGAAAGTCGTGTACGCAAGGTGACAAGTGGGTACACGAGTTATATGTGGTAATTGACCGGTTTAGGCTACTTAGACTCGTTTCATGTTTTAATTAAATTGTCATATCATGTTCTAAATTCGCATAGTCAATCTATTCTTACTTGTGTTAGTCTATCCTTACATGCCTTAAATGATTTTGTTGACACTTGTTCTACATCCTACTTGATAATTTGCTCTTATGGTTTAGTTAAACTTGTTGCCTCTTTTATTGTTATATGTTATCCTTTTCATTGTTGATTATCATTATTTGAAGTCATTGTACATGTTATCTGGAAGGGGAGCCTTGGCGTAACTGGTAAAGTTGCTACCATGTGACCAGGAGGTCACGGGTTCAAGCCGTGGAAACAGCCTCTTGCAGAAATGCAGGGTAAGGCTGCGTACAATATACCCTTGTGGTCCGGCCCTTCCCCGAACCCCGCGCATAGCGGGAGCTTAGTGCACTGGGCTGCCCTTTTTTATTGTACATGTTATCTCTTTCATTGTTGAATTACTATTATTTGAAGTCATTGTTACAAGTTATCTTTTCCATTGTGAGTTATTCTTATTTAATACCGTGGTTATACATTATCTTTCTCATTGTTGAGTTATTCATGTTGAAGTTGTGAAAGTTGCTATCACGTTGAGGCAAAGTTGTTATTTGTTGGGATATCCTTCCTGTTGAGAAATTTTCATTCATTGCTTTTGTTGATATTCTTGTACACATTGTGGTTGAGTCGCGGGCTATTATTGTGAAAATATTGATATTGTTGATTATTGGCAAGTTGTGGCATAAGGGCACTTGTGGTGCGAGTTGTTATTGTAATGTGAAATTGACGCACATGCGATGGTATAAGGATAGAAGTTTATGTGCATGAGGCGGCATAAGGTGGGGTTTATGTGCATGTTGCTTGTAAGGGAATTACGTGAAATCATGCGGCGTCATAAGGTGTGCTAAAGTGCATGTAGCTATTTCAAAAAAAAATTCTTTTCAAAACTATTTAAATGTAAGGATAACACGACGATATAAGAAAGGATTGTGATTGAGATTATGAATTGTAAATACGAGGCGGTACCTCGGTTGTGATTCTTGAAATATACACAAGGTTGTACCTCGGTTGTTATTCTTATTGTACACAAGGCGGTACCTCGGTTGTTATTCTTATTGTACATGAGGCGGTACCTCGTTGTGATTCTTGTTGTTTAGCTCATGGTTCAAAGAGTTTTGATAGGAACACTTTTTGTTATTTTGTTCTTCCTTGTTCTATCAATTATTATCCGTATATGATCATTGTGGTTCTATTTAATTGATTCTTTATGTTATTTCCATGCTTGCGATTCCGGTATTAGTTCATGCTATTAACTTGTTTCGTATCAGTTATTTCTTCGCCTTCCATTATTTATCGTTCTTATGTTTTCATACTGTTTATTTATATCCTAGTAGGTATCTTGACCCGGTCTCGTTACTACTCTACCGAGGTTAGGCCTGATACTTACTGGGTACCATTGTGGTGTACTCATATTACGTTTCTGCATATCTTTTTGTGCAGATCCAGGTAAGTCTGCTCGTGCTGGGCATTAGTGATTGACTGTTAGCTGCTTTACAGAGACTTCAAGGTATGCCTGCTCGCCGTCTGCAGGCCTCGGAGTCACCTTTCTTTATCTTTACTTCTTGTTGTATTTTCATTCAGACAGTGATGTAGTAGACATTTTAGCTTACTATGTAGAGCTTATGACTCTGTTCCACCAATTTTGGGGAGTGTATGTTGTTGAGATTCTATTTCAGAAGACTACATCAGTTTATCCCATCACGACATTCAATGGAGGGAAGTTGGGGTCGTGACAGAAAGACATCATTCGATGAGCAGTCGTTACAAAAAAATAGGAGAATTAGTATCCATTATAGGACACAAAAGAAGCATATGTATTAAAATGCTATACTTTACTCTCATACTATAACATTTCTCGCTTATTCTTGTTCTTAACATTGTTCATATTATTTCTTCCGTATAAGCTAATCATAAAACCATGCTTGTCTATCTTTAAGTTATTTTTATATTCTTTACTTCGTTCTTATTCATTTTATATTTTTGGATTAAATTAATTCATGTATCAATAAACTACGTTACAAAGTCAATTGTACCGTTTTATGTGTAAACGGTTTGGCGCCCACCATGGGGCATAAACAATTGTGTAATTGCTTTGATCCATTCATCCGTTACTAAAAATTTTTGATTTCTTTCTTAGCAAAAGAAAAATCAGATATGGAAGCTAACGATGTAAACAATGCTTACAGTGTTGGGACACACAACGAGCGAGAGGATGTGTTCCGAGGGGAAGTTTCAACTAGCAAAACTTGCAATGAAGGAGATGAAACAACTCCAGTTCGCGAATGTCAAATTCCTCGTCATATGAGAAGTCCAACTCTTGATGACGCGGATAACGAACACGTTGCTGAAGTGGTCAAAATCTTGAGAGAGCAACAAAGGGCAATTATGGATCACCTCTCAAGACAAGACCAGGTGATGACAATATTGAAGCAAGCGCTATCGGTTGCTTCCAATAATCCCAATGGAGGAGTTCGAATTCCTCCCAGCGGGCCTGGAAATCAAACACTGCAATGAACCGATAGCGTTGCTTCGGGGGAGGGATTCATTTTTAATAAGAATGAAGCAGGTGGTACCGGTAGCAGATCAGGGAACGACAACAACGCTAGCAACCCTTTCAGAACTGAGTTCATGAGATTCATGAGGAAAATGAATTAACGAATGGACCAAAATGCTAAAGAATTACATTCTCGGATGGATCAGATCTCGGGAGCACCACCAGTGTTGAAGGGACCAGACTCAAAGAAATATACGCAGCTGTTGTTCAAACCAAGTATGGCCCCGGAGTTGATCTCGAAAAGATTCAAGATGCCAGATATTTCGAAGTATAATGGGACTTCGGATCCATAGGAGCATATAATAACTTATATTATGGCAGTAAAGGAAAATGACTTAGCCCCGCACGAGATTGAATCTGTCTTACTCAAGAAATTCGGCGAAACCGTATCATGAACTTAAAGAAGATGCAATTTAGCAACTATCATACTCCATTCGTTTCAATTTAGATGAGGTAGTTTGACTCGGCATGGAATTTAAGAAAAAAAGACTTTTGAAACTTATGGTCTTAAAAGCTTTGTGGGGCCATGACATTTCTGTGGTTATAAAAACTTCTTATTAAAGGTAAAATGAGTAAAATGAAGAGTTTAAAATTAAATTTTTTCCAATTGTAAAAATGTATTTTTTTTAAACAGATGGATTAGTATAATAGTCTCATCATATCTAATTTAAGCATGCGAAAATGCACATAATCTCATAACATGGGCATGTCTTAGATAATACACACAAAATAAGATACTAGCTACTAGCATTACTCAGAAGAATACCCGTTCCTATGTATATACGTGTCTTGCAGTTTCCGTAGGCTTCCCCCCTTTCATATAGTATAGTTCAACAACTCTTTTTTGTCATTCCTAACTAGAAAAAAAATCACATTTAGAAGTCAAAGTCTTAATATACCTGATATCCGTGGAAGCTACCTGGCTAAAACTACTTTTCCTCGCTCCTTAATTATCTGTTAAAATGTTCCCAATCTATTCAAATCAATGAATCTGAAAGTTAGCTACTTCATCATACCCATTTCGAGAGTTCGGATTTTGGTCAAAGTTAAAGTTAACTATCAGTCAATAGGCTCAAAACTCGAAACAAGTTTCATAAGTTGTATGCCCATAAGCTAAGAAATTCAAATCCATGTTCAAATTCCAATCTTAACTTAGATTACTAGGTCAAAATCACATAAAATGCGATTTTGGAACACTTGAAATCTCTAGTTTCAATCTTAAAAATCCATGAGGAATCATGTATATAACTCAAGGAAGGTCTTAGAAATGTTACCTCAAAGTTCCATGGTGATTCCTTTTTAAAAAAAGTGTAAAACCGCATCTTAGAAGTCTGAAATCATAAAATAAATAAATAAAATAGCTAGTTTTCGAAAAATCTGTTCTTTAAATATTTGGGGTTGACCGTGATGGTGGAACCTCCTTCGCATTCACGGAGCATGAGCTAGCTGGGCTATATCACTTGCTTGGAAAAGGTCTCGCGATCGCAAAGACGTCTGGACTAGCTAGACCTCTGCTTTCGCGGACAAGGTATCGCAAACACTAGGAGTTAATTGGGTCAACATCCTTGTGATTGCGGCACATCCCTTCGTGATCGCAAAACTTGCCCGGGACTTTCCTCTCCGCGATCATAGATTGATTAGTGCGATCTCCGTGCACCAGCACCAACAAAATCTACAACTTTGTAAAATGGTCTGAATGTTCCAAAACTCACCTAAACCCCTCGAATCTTCATTCAAACCACTTCAACAAGTCCCAAATGGTAAAAACAATTTATACAAAGGCTCAAACATACCTTAGGATGTGAATACTCAAGACTAGGGTTTCAATTGTTACAAGTCAAGAACTGTTGTAAATCATGAAATAATATAGTAGAACTATAAACAAAATTGAAAGTGTTGCTATCACTTTGTCATAAATGTCAAAAGATCAATTTAGCTGAAGAAACTTTCTTAGAAAAAAGTTTTAAGCTAGATAAAACTTTCTAAACTATTTGGATATGAAAATAAGCCATATATGTTGTATACGATTGAAAAACAAATCTTTGTAAATCACTTCATCACAAAAATTTTATATACAACTCCCATTAATCAATAGTAGTTCATATTTCAATTGCTGTTCAGCTTTTTCCCCAATTAGCTTTGATGCCATGTAACCTAATTTTTGCTTTAAAAATTTGGGAGATTGATATATATTTTCTTATGAAATATGGTTTTCTTATGAAAGACACTAGTTTTTATCTTTCAACCATCTGAGTGGAGGGGAGGCTCAACACTATTGGGGACCTAAAGCCAAATTTCCACCAGAGGCCTTTAACTTTTTTCTTTTAATTTATATATATATATATATATATATATATATATATATATATATATATATATATATATATATATATATATTTATTTATTTATTTATTTATTTATTATTTGAAATCTATTTTTTTATTTTTTTGAAATACAAAATTATGAATAATTATTTTATAATCAATTTATTCTAATAATTCTTTTTCAATTGATAATATAGTTAATACATTCAATCTCTCTTGCGCCACGGTTGATCTTAAGTAAGATTTTATCAATTTAAATTTTAAATAACTTCTTTCAAAATTCTAGTTTGTGAAAGACGGCGGCCAAAGGCAACTGTTATCATTATTTGATAAACAATATAAGTATTTGAAAAAGAAAGTTTTTTTATCTAATTGAGCATATCGATTAGACTACTATCATCTCTTCTTTTTGGGATCGTATCAAAGATTCAACTTTTCTTTTTCTTTTTTCTTAAGTTTTGAATAACCGCATTCATACTTTCCATCTGGCGTATTTAAATTTTAATAAATACTAAAAGTATAATATATGCGTATGTATTGAAAATATCAAGAAAAACAATCAATTAGATGAAAATTAATATCAAAAAGTTGGAATAGAAGAACCTGATTCATTAACTTGTTGTGAAAATAAATATTTGTTGCTTTCAATATACTTCTTGTAGGCTTTAGCTTGATAGTAGAAAGAATACATAACAATAGAATCTTTTGGAGACACAAAGAAAAAACAATAGTAGTAACGTTTGGTAAAAATGAGAAAGATTAAAAATAAAATTGAATATTATGAAAACCAAGCAAGTGGAATAATTTACATAATATTTAATAAGAAAAAAGACTTTTAAAAAAAAGGAATAATCACTTGATTCCTTCTATAAATTTTGCATTTACACGTTAGGGGCCATTTTTAAAAAACAAAGATATCTTTCCTTTCTAGTTTTTACCCAGATATATGTAATATGAGTAAAAATATTTAATTAAAAAAATTATAGGGTAAAAAGTAGGACCCCTAAAGCTTGGGCTTGATACCCAAAAGTAGGGGTGTCCAAAACCGAACCGAAACCGAAAACCGAATCGAAATCGAAGCTTAATGGCTTATTGGTATCGGGTTAACGGTTTAACGGACGGGGAACGAATTGAAATTTTTTTATTAACGGCGTATCGGTTTGGGGGCGGATTATTTAATTTTCTTAACGGATAATCCGTTAACCCGTTAAGAATATATATAATTTTTATTTTTATCCATATATATATATTAAATAATCAAAAACCCTTCTTCCACTTCCAGTACTCTATCTCTATTCTCTATTACTAATTTACTATTACACATTTAGAAGCCCTAACGCCTAAATTTCAACCAGTAGCCACCAACACTCTATCTCGTCGACTTCCAGTACTTTATCTATCAACACTCTATCTCGTCGACTTCCAGTACTCTATCTAATACCAAAAATATATATAATAGTTTAGCCACACAAATTGATTTTAATTAAAATTTGAATCCAAAGTGACTAATTTTACAATTGTTTTAAGCTCATCCCTTTAAAATCCCAATTTCCATGACCCACCTGGCCCAACCGGATCTCCCCTCTCTTTAAAACACTCATTTTCCCAAACCCTAAGAAAAAGACAGACGGATCCCCCTTTGAAAACCCTAGCCGCCTGGTCTCCTTCCTCACTCACCCATTCCCTTTTCACGCAAAAGGAAGCCGAGAATTCGCCATCATGCACACACATCTCACCTATGAAAAAAGTTAAAATAAAATCCCTGAATTCCCATTTTTCTACATCTGGATCTGAAGAAGAAAAACGATAAAAAAGATTTAAAAGGTTTTCTGATTTCTGCTGTGTTACTTGGAGAATTTATGGGTTTCTCATTGTTTTTGGATTGAAGTTGAGATCGACATTGCTGTTCTTTTGCTGTTTGCTATCAAAATCGTAGCTGAACTTCCTTCATCTCCATTTATGCCTTTTTTCAGCTGTTTCAAGCTCTATTTGTCAAGTATTTTAGGTACACATTCCTGAATCTGTACTATTTCTCCATAAAAATGGCTGAAATCATGAATGAATTTGTTTCTGATGTTCCATCTTCATTTATGTGACTGTTTTTCTTAATAAATTATTCATTAGACTTATATATGATTTTGTTAATGAACCAAAGGGATGGCTGCCCATTTCAATTAAGTTTAGACCGTTGGAGTCTTGTTAAATATAAGTTAATTGAGATTAGTTTTTTATTTTATTTTTCGGAGTTGTTAATGGGCTTTAGGTGTATGCATACTAGTTAACAGTAGTATTTATCACAGTCTCTACTTCGTAGCCTAATGCTGAAATTTGGTGTATGCATATTTTTTACAGGGATCTACTCACTTATGGATTAAGCTGTTGTTTGAACTTTGAAGCTGCAGAAATTCAAGCATTGTTGGGCGTTAGCTGCATGACAAACATTTTTGTGTAGTCTGCTCACTTATGGAATAATCATTTTGAAGTATGTATTCTGGATTCACTTTGAATATAGATTGGAATTTTATCATTTCAGAATTAATCAGGGAGCATTGACTTTTCCTTTGCAGTTGTGGACGGAGGAAAGACATATGTATTCTGGACTCATCTGTAATGTAGTTTGCTTTGGGATGTAATGGACTTATCTATTGTATACTATAGACCGGAATGTAGTCTGCTGAGCATAGAAATTTTAGTTTGAGTCACAATGGTCTGCAAACAATTAATGCACGCAATATAGATTGAATTAGGCCGATAAACCGCCCGATAAGAGCTAAACCGATACCAATCCGCCCGATATCTTATCGGGTGGCTAGCGGATTAATATATTTAAAAGCCGATAACCGATAAGCCAAACCGTTAAGAGTAAATAACCGTCCAATCCACCCGATAAACGGCCCTACCCAAAAGCCGCCCCCGAGTGAGAACGTGACAAAATGGAAAGAACGGACAAATGGAGAGAGCCAGAACCCTGTACCAACTACTTTACCGCTTTCCAAAAGTTATTACTTGCAATTCATTAGAATTACTTGCATCTCTTAACCTTGTTTTGAGGATATAAGTTATATGTACGGTCAGCATCATTAATGTTTATATTATTAGTTTTATTTAGCTTGTGTAAATAAATTTTACATGATCATTGCAAAGAACTGCAATTTTTTCTTAATAATTAACTGCTATTCAAAGTAAATACTTTATTTGTAGTGGAAGACTTTGTTTGTGTAGTGCCAGCTCAATATTCATGAATCTAATCCAACAAAATTTTCTAAACAGGGGAGCTGCATTTAACTTTATTTGTAGTGCAAGACTTTTATTGTGTAGTAGAGGCTTAATATTCATACATCTAATATATTGGTAAAATTTGGCACGTGGATACATCTAATTGTGTGTTAATCCAACAAAATTTTCTAAAAAGGGATGCTGCATTTAACTTTATTTGTAGTGCAAGACTTTGATTGTGTAGTAGAAGCTTAATATTCATACATCTAATATATTGGTAAAATTTGGCACGTGGATACATCTAATTGTGTATTTTATGCCTTGTAGGAGTGATTCCGAGCTATGTAGATGTTATGGAACTAATTCGAGCTAATTGGAGCTTTGAAGTCTGAGTAAAAGCCAAAAGGAATAAGACGGAATCGTTTTCGGGGGTCGACTATCACTTCTGGGCGTCAAAATTCAAGGAAGAATAATCTGCTGAAATAATGCACTGATGCTACGCACAGTGCGACGCATGAAATACAATAAGTTTGCAAGTTTTCCTATTTCGGCTAGGAATGGGTGATTTTGTTTGGGCCCAACCCTATTTGGTATAAATATATGAAAAAACGGTATTTTCTAGACTTTTGACACATCTAAGACCTAAGGAGGCTAAGGAGGGGGTGGGATAAGCAAAAGCACAAGGGATTCATCATCCAATCCTCGCTCAAAACAAGAGTTTGGATCGTTTAATGCTTTTTCTTTATATTTGTGATTTAGTTCTGTTTAGGGATTGATGGATTTGATGTTTTGATGATTGTTTGTGGATATTAACTCTAATTTTTATGTATTGAATTGTTTTGGGCGTTTTAATTATTGCATCTATATTCATATGTTCATATAATCGAGAGAGGCATAAGTTGTGATGTTTTTACATCATCTTATTGGTTAAATTCATTGATTCTTCTTAGTAATCGAAAGAGGCTAGTTGAATTATTGTTTAGACCTAGTTAGGAGGATAATCGAAAGAGGTTCTCCTAAAAGACCAATCCACTACGAATTCGTGCATATCTTCACCGAGCATAAATTAGTTCGTATTGTAAGGTTGAGACTTAATCGAGAGAGGAGTTTCTACTTAATGTTTGAACTAATAATTGGGTGAATTGGAGAGACTCACTTGAACATTAGAAGTAAATTAACGAGAATTAAATCCCAGATAATTATCTTTCACTTAACCAATCAACCCCTATTTTCTTCCATTGATATCTTCTTTGCTTACTTTTGTTCAATTGTTATTAGTCAATTAGATCTAGAGTCTTAGTTAATTTTAGTTCTTAATCATATAATCTCAACTGTTGATCATCTTGGATAGCAATCTAGCTACAAGCTACAAAAATACTGTTTAACTCCAATCCCTGTGGATACGATAATTTTCTATACTATCTTTGACTAGCGAGCATATTTAGGTGTGTGTTTTGAGCTCATCAAACTTTGGCGTCGTTGTCGGAGATTGACAATCAATAGTATTTGAAATAGTTTGTAGTGTTAATTCAAGAATTAGGTTTTAGTTTTTTTTCTTTTCTTTTTACTTTTCTATTTTATTTTTTTTATTAGTTAACTTCTTTTCAAGAATTGTTTTGTAGTTCCTAATAAGTTGAAGAAGATACTGTAGATATTGAACTCTAAATGTTGTGAAGATGGAGTGCAACCAGCCTAAGAAAACGGTTGAAGAGTTAGCAGCTGAATATTATCCGCGGTCTGCTATGTGTCTTAAATGCGGTGGAAATCATCTATGGGTTGACTGTCAAGCAGGTATGTATTCCTCTTATGGTTCGTATTTTGAACAGTCTCACTTTGTTTCTAGTCCGTACATGTATGAGGATTCATATGGGCACAATCTTGACTCTGGTTGGGATGAATACCCTTATTATAACTAGAATAGAAGCAAAGTGAGACAACCTCCTCAAGGGGAGAATGGTAGTTTGGAAGAACTTGTGTATAAGTTCATAAATAAGCCGGTAGAGAGATTTACACAAGATGATGAAGCCATGAACAACCTAAAAATGCGAGAAAGTCAAATAATAAGTACACTTTCAGAAAGCTCATTACATTGTGATGGTGAATATATGGAGGAAATACCCTGTGAGAATGAGCCTACCCAAGAGGATGAGCACCTACAAAGAGAACTTTTCACTGTTCAAGATGACTCTGATTCAATTGAGATGATTGAAAATAAGGTTGTGGTTGAGTGTGAAGCAACGAAAGAAAAGTTCAAACCCCTCATCCACCTTTCCACATTTGCAACATTTGGTAGAAGCGAATGAGAAAAAGATAGTCTTGGACATACGAGAGGAATATTCACTTGACTTTTATTCTTTGTTTTCTTATTCTAATCTTGATCATGTGGATTTTATTTTTGGGAATTTACAGGAATATGTATGGAGTGATCCTGTGAAATAATGTAGAAACAAGTTAAGGATCATCATGAACGAGCAATTCACCGCTCAAGATGAGGACAAGAAAGAAAGAAAAGAGCGGGTCTTGCAGGTATCCTTATAAGAATTGGGCTTAATAAGCTCCATAAAGAATCCCAAGGAGCGAACATGAGGAATGAATTCAGAATTAGGGGTGGAGTTCATAAGTTCTCGGAAAAGAAGAAAATTCAGGGAAGTTTTTATTTGCTTATGCTTTTTAATTGTGTGTCGTGGGGACATGTCACAACTTAAAGTGTGGGGTGGGGGATAATGATATGTTGTATGTATATGTGTTAATTTTGTTTTTTTGAGTAGTTAACAAAAATTGGAAGAAAAAAAACAAAAACATTTTAAAATTTTTGATTTTTTCAACGATGGATATCATTCGAAAGGTTTCTTGAGGGATTAAAGTAGAAAGAAAAATACAAAAAGTTTTTTTTTTGTTAGATAGTGTAATAATTCCCCCTTGGTTTTTCTTTGTGCCGCGGTTCTTTTCCAAAGGTTTTGTTTGAACCGGGTGTAGTTAGTTTTTATTTTTAGAAGTAGGAAACTTTGTGCTATGATTTGAATTGGAAGAAATATCTCTTGACTTTATTATGCCTTGAGAATAGTGAGTGCTTTAGTTGTGACGCTTAAGCTCAGTTTTTGACTCTTGCATAAGCACCTTAAATTGTATAAGTTTAACTTTGCTTAACTGCTTTGACTAGAGAGTCTTAATCATCCAATCTTGAATGAGTTATGTGTCATGTGTGTGTGAGGTTTTTGTGTAATTTTGTGCATTGCATTTGATGTCTAGAACTTGTCCCGTGTGTTTGCAAAGCGAAATAGTAGTTTTGTTCAGTCTGGGAAGTGATGTAGGCATTTCTTTGTTAAGCCAATTATATGCTTTTACCCACCTAATTGTTATATATCTTAGTTAATCCCGTTGAGTCTGTAATCTTGTTTCTTTTGGCAACCACATTACAAGCCTTACCCATTTATTTGAATTGACCATCTATTTGAGCCATTTACCTCTTGTGAGCACTTGAATTTGGTATGAACTTTGTAAAAGTCGAAGTGTGGGGTAGTTGGTTTGGATTTTGAGTGAAATTATTTAAATAAGAAAAAAGATGCACTGTTTTGTAAAAGTAAGAGCCACTTGAATTGAAAAAAAAAAAATTAATTGTACGATTGTAAAAAATATTCCTTGATAGTGGTTACTTATGATGTAATTGTGCTTAAATAAGTTGGGAGTTAATGTATATTGATGTGAAGGTGGAGTCATGGTTTGACATAAGCGTGAGATTTCGAACAATGAAATGTACGTATTAAAGTGCTTAGGGAGGTGTAGTCATGCTTATATCTAAATATATCCTACCCGTCCTGCAGCTTATATTACAACCAATGAAAGTCCTATTTGATCCTTGACTGAATGGGCTCGATTAGTTGGGTAGGAAACTACGGGTAAGCTTATGGTTCATCTTTTGTGGTATGTGAATGCTGTTTCTGAGGGTGAATGAATTCTTTCTATCTTGAGCTCCTAATTATTCTTAACTTTTATTGTATGTGGAACTACTCTATATTATTGTGAGGGCACTTCATTCATGAAGGAAAGGAAATGTTGTTGACCTCTATGTTAGAGTAAGTGAGGGAGTTGTAAATAATGCATGGTGCTTTTGAGACAATTCTTGAGGTGAAGATGTTATACCATTGTGCTTAGTCTATTTTAAATATTCTTGGTATAATGAGTTAGGAGAGTTGCTTAGTAAGGTTGTGTCTATATAAAGTGTGGTGTGATTGCTCGAGGACGAGCAATAGTTTAAGTGTGAAGTGTTGATGGTAGGCTATAATCTCATGTTTTAGTCTCTTATTTCACTCTAATTTACTGCACTTTAGTTTAGTTTGAGCGTTAATTGCTAGTATTTTGTACTAATTATATGCTTTATGCCTTATAGGAGTGATTCCGAGCTATGTAGATATTATGGAACTAATTCGAGCTAATTGGAGCTTTGAAGTCCGAGTAAAAGCCCAAAGGAATAAGTTGAAATCATGTTCGGGGGTCGAGGATCACTTCTAGGCGTCAAAATTCAAGGAAGAATAATCTGCTGAAAAAATGCCCTGATGATACGCACAGTGCGACGCATCAGTGTAAAAATCTGTGAGAAAATAGCAAACTTCAGAGACTAAGTTTTTGGGGTCTGTCAAGAAAAAGCACTAATGCTACGCACAGTGTGACGCATGAAATATAATAAGTTTGCAAGTTTTCATATTTCAGCTAGGAAAGGGTAATTCCGTTTGGGGCCGACCCTACTTGGTATAAATACTTGGAAAAATAGTATTTTCTGGACTTTTGACACATCTAAGACCTAAGAAAGCTAAGGATGAGGTGGGAGAAGCAAAGCACAAGGGATTCATCATTCAATCATCACTCAAGACAAGAGTTTGGATAGTTTAATGCTTTTCTTTATATTTGTGATGAATTACTCCATATCTATGGAGTAGTTCTCTGTAGGGATTGATGGATTTGATGTTTTGATGATTGTTTGTGGATATTAACTCTAGTTTTTATGTATTGAATTATTTTGGGTGTTTTAATAATTGCATATATATTCACATTTTCATGTAATCGAGAGAGGCATAAGTTGTGATATTTTTACATCATCTTATTGGTTGAATTCATTGATTCTTCTTAGTAATCAAAAGAGTCTAGTTGAATTATTATTTAGACCTAGTAAGGAGGATAATCGAAAGAAATTCTCCTAAAGACCAATCCTCTACGAATTCGTGTATATCTTCACCGAGCATAAATTGGTTCATATTGTGAGGTTGAGACTTAATCGAGAGAGAAGTTTCTACTAAATGTTTGAACTAATAATTGAGTGAATTGGAGAGACTCACTTGAATATTAGAAGTGAATTAACGAGATTTAAATCCCAGATAATTATCTTGCACCTATCCAATCAACCCCTATTTTCTCCCATTGATATCTTCTTTGCTTACTTTTGTTCAATTGTCATTAGGCAATTAAATCTAGAGTCTTAGTTAATTTTAGTTCTTAATCATATAATCTCAATTTTTGATCATCTTGAATAACAATCTATCTACAAGCTACGAAAATACTGTTTAACTCCAATCTATGTGGATACAATAATTTTGTATACTATCTTTGACTAGCGAGCATATTTAGGTGTGTGTTTTGAGCTCGCCAGCTATAAATAACCCTACTCCTCTTACTTGTAATTCATTCAGATACTATCGAATTCACTCATTCCTAAAGGCTATTGTTTTTTTGCTGAGCAATTTCTCTTTACTTTACTAGTATTGTGGCTCATAAAGAAGCTCAATAAGATTATTCTTTCTTTTGCTTACTTTCATTGCTTTATTTACTGCTTATTTAGTTAACTCTACGATCCATTCAACTAAGTTGTGATTCGAATTGTGCTACTGACCTCATTAAATATAAATTTAATTATTTATCCTAAAATTATTTTTGAGTTAAACATCTAATCCAACAAAATTTCTAAAGAAGGGTGCTGCATTTTTTTTTTTTTTTTTTTTTTTTTTTGCAAAATGTGCAATCTTGGCTGAACATAATAAACGTTTTCGCAATAAAATAGTCTTCGTCATTATCTAAAACAAATATCTAAAGAAAATAAAAGAAGGAAAAAAATAAAAGTGCCCTTCATCGATTGTAAAATATAGGTAAAATATCCCACTCGAATTTCCAAAACCGAAACAAAATAGACATTTTTTTCTTAAACCACTGAAATATATAGGTCTAGATCTCATTAAAATAAGACTTGACTACTTTAATTCAGGAAATTTGTTATTATAGTAAATTGTTTATTTTTTTGTAATTCCAACGACCCGAGCTTTCACCTCCTGTGGTGATGTGGGGTTTGGCGTTGATCCCTACCTTATTTATTATAAAACCAAGAAAAAATACAATAGGAGGGGGGACATAAAACCAAAACCTCCCGATAAATGCAGATCCAACAATGGAGCCATATGTTCATAGATCTGTCATATGTGCTTATATGTCCAAAAAGAAAATAAAATTCTTTTCCTCCTCCAATATGAGATATAAAACTACTTTAAAAACATACAAATACAATTAGCTACCTTACAGCAAAAGGCAGACTATCATCTCGCAACAAAATGGTTCTTGACAACTTTATGTCTTAGATTAGGCAATTGTATCCTATCAAGTTTATAATATCCGAAAGCCTGCTTAGCAGATTAATGTCATTGAAGATCATAGTCTCATGTATCTAGTGGCTCCATTTAGCGCATATGTCTGTCACATTATTAGATTCTCTGTAGCAATGCCTAATAACAATATTGTGAGTTTGTATGAATTGTTGTGCCTCTTTGATGATACTGTCGATATGCAAGGTGGTTTCAAAGTATTGTTCAACATATCGATAACCAGTTTGAAGTCACATTCATGCATAATTCTATCATATCCATTTGAGTGACACTATTGCAGGCCTACTACTAAGTTATCTAAACAGTTCTGAGAAATGTAGCATCTATTGTAGTGCACTTAGATGTTCGAATTTCAGGAACCCGTCTCATTACAAACTATTTAATACATCCAATGTCACGACCCCAGAATCCAACTTAAGGTAGTTGTGATGGCACCCCAGATCTAACTTGATTCTCAATCATCACCGAAATATTAGGGATACACTCATATCCAATATGCTAGATACGTCTCCCACAATCGGCGAGTATCTCGGTAATTACCAACTACTCGGCGCGACGTGGGAAAGGGTGATGGGCATGTGAACGTTAGACTTAGGCTATAAATAACCCCACTCCCCTTACTTGTAATTCATTCAGATACTATCGAATTCACCCATTACTAAAGGCTATTGTTTTTTTGGCTGAGCAATTTCTCTTTACTTTACTAGTATTGTGGCTCGTAAAGAAGCTCAATAAGATTATTCTTTCTTTTGCTTACTTTCATAGCTTTATTTACTGCTTATTTAGCTAAATCTACGATCCATTCAACTAAGTTGTGATTCGAACTGTGCTAGTGACCTCATTAAATATAAATTTAATTATTTATCCTGAAATTATTTTTGGGTTAAACATCTAATCCGACAAAATTTCTAAAGAAGGGTGCTGCATTTTTTATTTTTTTTTGCAAAATATGCAATCTTGGCTGAACATAATAAACGTTTTCGCAATAAAATAATCTTCGTCATTATCTAAAATACATCTAAAGAAATTAAAAGAAGAAAAAAAATAAAAGTGCCCTTCATCGATTGTAAAATATGGATAAAATATCCCACTCGAATTTCCAAGACCGAAACAAAATAGACATTTTTTTCTTAAACCATGGAAATATATAGGTCTAGATCTCATTAAACAAGACTTGACTACTTAATTCAGGAATTTTGTTATTATAGAAAATGGCTTTTTTTTGTAATTCCAACGACCCGAGCTTTCAACTCCCATGGTGATGGGGGGTTTGGCATTGACCCCTACCTTATTTATTATAAAACCAATAAAAGACACAATAGGAGGAGGACATAAAACCAAAACCTCCCGATAAATTACATAATTGGAAATCTACAAATAAGACATATCTAATACATATAGCAGATCCAACAATGGAGCCATCTGATCATAGATCTGTTATATGTGCTTCTATGTCCAAAAAGAAAATAAAACTCTTTTCTCCTCATCGGAGACATAAAAGCACTTTAAAAGCATACAAATACAATTAGCTACCTTACAGCAAAAAGCAAACTATCATCTCGCAACAAAATGGTTCTTGATAACTTTATGTCTTAGATTAGGCAACTGTATCCTATCAAGTTTATACTAACTGAAAGCCTGCTTAGGGAGATTAATGTCATTAAAGATCATAGTCTCATGTATCTCGTGGCTCTATTTAGCGAGTATGTCTACCACATTATTATATTCTATGTAGCAATGCCTAATAACAATATTGTGAGCTTGTATGAATTGATGTGCCTCTTTGATGATATTCTCGATATTTCAGGGTGGAGTCATATTCAAGCATAATTCTATCATATCCATTTGAGTGACACCATTGCAGGCCTACTACAAAGTTATCTAAACAGTTTTGAGAAATGTAGCATCTACTGCAGTGCACTTAGATGTTCGAATTTCAGGAACCCGTGTCATTACAAACTACTTAATTCAACCAATGTCACGACCCCAGAATCCCACTTAAGGTAGTCGTGATGGCACCTAAGTAAGCCTAACATTCATGAATAGCTTAACAGAAATAACGAACTAAGATAATAAAATAATTTGATAAAACTCATAATATCTCCAAAGCAGAACATCAGTAACCAGATCCCCAAAACCGGTGGAATTGAGTCATAAGCTCTATTGTATATACTAAGATCTATAATACAACACAGTCTGATAATAAGGTAAACAGTAGTAAAGGAAACAACAGAAGGTGACTCCGAGGCCTGCGAGCGTCGAGCAGGTATACCTTGAAGTCTCCAGAAATAACTGTATGTTCACTAGCTTCCGGCACGAGCACATATAGCTGGGTCTGAACAAAAATATACAGAAGCGTAGCATGAGTATATCACAACGGTACCCAATAAATATCAAGCCTAACCTTGGTAGAGTAGTGACGAGACTTCAGAAGGTGACTCTGAGGCCTGCGAGCGCCGAGCAGGTATACTTTGAAGTCTCCAGAAATAACTGTACGTTCACTGGCTTCCGGCACGAGCACATATAGCTGGGTCTGAACAACAATGTACAGAAGCATAGCATGATTATATCACAACGGTACCCAATAAATATCAAGCCTAACCTTGGTAGAGTAGTGACGAGACCATGTCAAGACACCTACTAGGATAAGAAAAATTGAATAAAGTATAGTATAGCCTACTAATGCAAAGAGAGGAAATAATGACAATAAAGCAGTACAATAATGTAAGCTAACAATGGAACTTAAGGCAGTAAAAGCAACAAGAAGTGAACACATGATGAGAATAACAAGTAATCAAATACGGATAAATACAAGTATGACAATGAAGAAAAAAAATAAGAACTATTCAACCAACAAGCCTTGTAAATATAGAATGTAGAACAATAATCACAACCGAGGTACCACACCTCATAATCTCATTTCACAATTCGCAATCACAATTTTTCCTTATATCGCCGTGTGAGCCTTACATTTAGATTTTTGAAAATATTTTTCCGAAATAGCTACACATGTTTTAGCCCCCTTAAGTTGTTGCGTGGCTTCAAGTAATTCTCTTATTAGCAACACGCACATAAATCCCACCTTATGTCGCCGCATGCACATCAACCCCTATCCTTATACCGCACATGCATCAATATTACAACACAATAACATCTCGCGACACATTTTCCCATATGCCACAACTTATCAAAATCACATACCAATATTACCACAACATATAACCTACGACTAAACCATAATGTGTACAAAAGTCTCAAATTTACAAAAATAAATAAAAAATACTCAACAAAGAAAGATATCTCAATAACTAACAACTTCAACCTCAATGTGTTAATAGCTTTCACGACTTCAACTTCAATAACTCAAATGATGGTATTTTCACGAAATGGCAATTTCCAAATTAAATGTACAACATAAGCTTAACAATGAAAGAGATGGTATGAATTGATATCCACATCTAAATGCACGAGAATAACTCAACAGGAAAAGACATCATGTAATAACGACTCCAAATAAGAATAACTCGATAATAAAAGAGGTAACATGACAATACGATAGATAACAATGTCAATTAAGGCACATAATAGCATGTTTGACAATAAAAGATAGAGAATTTGATAACAACATCAAGTAAAATATCTAAGATCAATTTAACAATGGAAAATATAACATGATATTACTATTTCTAATCAAATGCATGAAAGAGCCTAAGAGTCTAAACCGGTACCATATATAAGCTCATGTACACACTCGTCACCTCGTGTACACGTCTTTCACATAATTTAAATAATACAAATCAACCCGAGTCTTAAGGGGTGGTCCCCCTCCTCCACCCCCCCTTCCCCCCTTCCTCCACACAAAGTTGGGCAAGATACTTACCTCAAACAAGCTAAATCAATCCTCTAATAAGCCTTTCCCACATAAATCCAACTCCAGATGGCTCAAATCTAGCCAAAATAACTTAATAACATAAATTCAAGCCATAGGAAGCAATTCCGGATAATAAAGTTTCAATCTTTAATGAAAATCAAAAAGTCAACTAAAAAAGTCAAACCCGGGCTTGCACCGTGGAACCCGACCAAACTCACAAATTCCGAATACTCATTATGATATGAGCCCAACCATACTAAAATTATCCAATTCCGACCTCAAATCGACCTTCAAATTCTCAATTTACTGTTTAGGAAAGTTTTCACAAAAATCTCCAATTTCTCCAACTTTAATCAATAATTAAATGATAAAACAAAGAAAAAATCATGAATAATGAACAAATCCGAGTAAAAAATACTTACCCCGATCCAAACCTTGAAGATCCCCTCCAAAATCTCCCAAAACTAAGCTCTCTAACTCAAAAAGTGAAAAATAAAATAAAACCCTCAATTTTCTCTATTTCAGGCATTTTGCATCTGTAGGCTCACTGTCGCATTTGTTGAAAATTCATACCAGATGCGACTTCCACTTAAGCCCAGAACTTTCGCTTATGCGAACCCATATGCACTTATGTACGTCCGCTTCTGCGGAAAATGACCGCATCTGTGGTCCCAAGCCAACAGACCAACATCCGCTTCTGCAGTTGCGCACAATTGTCCGCACCTACGGACCCAGCTTCTAAGCCCAAACTCACTTTTGCGGCCAAGAGCCTCTTCTGTGGTGCCACACTTGCAGTCATACCATCGCATGTGCGATTGCACCAGAACTCAGCAGGCATAAAAAATCCTCCTAGTCTCCAATAGGTCCGAACTCAACCCGATACACACCCGGGGCCCCGGAAACCTGCCCGAACATATCATCAAGTCTCAAAACACAACAATGAACCTACTCGAGGCCTTAAATCACGTCAAATAACATCAAATCTACAAATCACACTCCAATTCAAGGCTAATAAAACTAATGAACATTCAACTTCCAAAACTAATGCCAACTCATATCAAACATACTGCGAATGAGCTCAAATTTTTCATGCATGTCCCAAATGATACAATGGACCTATACCAACTCCAGAAATTACAATACGAGCTCGATATCAATAAAAGCATTACTCGGTCAAACCTATCAACCTTCCATACCTTCAACATAACTTAATAACATAAATACAAACCATAGGAAGCAATTTCGGATAATAAAGTTTCAATCTTTAATGAAAATCAAAAAGTCAACTAAAAAAGTCAAACCCAGGCTTGCACCGTGGAACCCGACCAAACTCACAAATTCCGAATACTCATTACGATATGAGCCCAACCATACTAAAATTATCCAATTCCGACCTCAAATCGACCTTCAAATTCTCAATTTACTGTTTAGAAAAGTTTTCACAAAAATCTCCAATTTCTCCAACTTTAATCAATAATTAAATGATAAAACAAAGATAAAATCATGAATAATGAACAAATCCGAGTAAAAAATACTTACCCCGATCCAAACCTTGAAGATCCCCTCCAAAATCTCCCAAAACTGAGCTCTCTAACTCAAAAAGTGAAAAATAAAATAAAACCCTCAATTTTCTCTATTTCAGGCATTTTGCATCTGTAGGCTCACTGTCGCATTTGCTGAAAATTCATACCAGATGCGACTTCCACTTAGGCCCAGAACTTCCGCTTATGCGAACCCATATGCACTTATGTACGTCCGCTTCTGCGAAAAATGACCGCACCTGTGGTCCCAAGCCAACAGACCAACATCCGCTTCTGTAGTTGCGCACAATTGTCCGCACCTACGGACCCAGCTTCTAAGCCCAAACTCACTTTTGCGGCCAAGAGCCTCTTCTGTGGTGCCACACTTGCGGTCATACCATCGCATATGCGATTGCACCAGAACTCAGCAGGCATAAAAAATCCTCCTAGTCTCCAATAGGTCCGAACTCAACCCGATACACACCCGGGGCCCCGAAACCTGCCCGAACATATCATCAAGTCTCAAAACACAACAATGAACCTACTCGAGGCCTTAAATCACGTCAAATAACATCAAATCTACAAATCACACTCCAATTCAAGGCTAATGAAACTAATGAACATTCAACTTCCAAAACTAATGCCAACTCATATCAAACATACTGCGAATGAGCTCAAATTTTTCATGCATGTCCCAAATGATACAATGGACCTATACCAACTCCAGAAATTACAATACGAGCCCGATATCAATAAAAGCATTACTCGGTCAAATCTATCAACCTTCCATACCTTCAACTTTTCAACTTTCGCCATAAAATACTAAATTAACCTACGGACCTTCAAATCAACATCCGGACATATCTCTAAATCCAAAATCACCATATGAAGATATCGGAACCATCAAAACTCCATTCCGGAGTCGTCTACAGAAAAGTCAAACTCCGGTCAGCTCTTCCTACTTAAGCTTTCAACCTTGAGACTAAGTGTCCCAATTCACTCCGAAACTCATCTGAAACCAAATCAACCACCCGGCAAGTCACATAACCACAATTGAACACAGAGGCGGACCTACGCCCACCGATTATAGCTCGATGGTGGTGAAAATAGTGTAATACTGTATATATATATATATATATATATATATATATATATATATATATATATATATGGAAACCTTAAATAATTTGCTCGTGCCCCCAAACACAAAAGGGCTGACTGGCGAAGTGGTTGGCTGGGGCGCTTAATTTTCCTTCTTTGTTGAATGTCGTGGGTTCGAAACCCAGTTAAGCCATTCCTCCTCCTTCCTACTTTAGTTCTCGCTTTTTCTTCTCCTTTCTATCTTAGTTCTCGCTTTTTTTTCTCCTTTCTATTTTATACTTAATAGCAAATTGCTTTAATTTTATATTTATCTTTTTTTTAATTCAATTATTGTTTAACACTAACACATAACATTCAACTTCATTAATTTTTATTTTTCAAATCCCTCCCTTAAATTAAAAGCCTCAAATTGTAATTTATCGCTCCACAAATAGAAAAATGTCAATTCTTTTGCCACAACTTTCTTTAACAATTACTTTGACTTCAACTCGACAATGGCAATTAAGAGTTTGAAACTCTTCTTCAGTTCTTTGACTATTAACATACCCTTAATCTTGATTTCATGAGTAACATTTTGATATTTTAAAGTCTGAACGCCCTTTTGATTACTGACCCCCTTTTTAAAATTAATAAACGAGAATTTTTAAAGTGTGAAAGATGCTTAATCAAAACCTTCTCTTCCAATAACACCGATTTTGCGAAGAAATCTCTTTCTGTTCGGTGCTTTCTTTTTCTTTAGAACTTCTTTTTGTTTATACTTAGATGATAAGTCATCATAATCATTAAGTTTTCAAAATATTGAACGCCAAATTTCATCGCTAGTGATTAGTATACAATGGTGCCCCCGTCGTGCTCAGATCCTGGGTCCGCCTCTGATTGAACATAGAGGAGGCAATAAATAGGGGAACGAGGCTAAAATACTCAAAAACGACCGGTCGGATCGTTACAACCAACAATTTCGACCTTAGTCGTTGCGGTTTTCACATACGATACTTTTAATAACTAAAGCATTAATCTCCAACATTAAAAAAAAAAGGATGTCTTATTATTACCATTTCCAAGATTAATTAAGGTCACCTTTGGAGAATAAAAAAGATGTGTGAACTCTAATGATTAAAAGTCATATTCCTATGTTTATACTTGTGAATGCAGAACGACTTCACCAGAGAACCTTTATCCTGTACCACTTGCGCAATTTAAAATATTTTTTTGGTACAACTTGCGCAATTGCTTAAATGCAGCAATGTCCTGCAGAAATTAAATTTGAAGGACTAAAGGAAACAGCTATGGACTATCGTACATCTGTTTGTGCTCTATTTATTTTTCTTTTTGCTGCAAGCAGGCTTGAGATTGTTTGCGCCCAAATTCGTCGTACCAATGTCAGTTGTTTTGAGAATGAGAGAAGAGCTCTTATCCAATTCAAGGAAAACCTAGTTGATCAATCAAATCGCTTGTCGTCGTGGATTGGAGATAACTGTTGCAAATGGGATGGAGTTGGTTGTAACATCGTAACTGGCCATGTCGTGAATCTTGATCTTTCTAACAAATTTCCTAATGATGAAGATTTAGACACAGTAATGAGCAGGGAGAGCTGGAAGAACTGGGAAAAGTTCAAAGGAACTGTCTTGGGAGGTGAGCTAAATCCTTCTTTGCTTAAATTAAAGCATTTACGTTACCTCGACTTGAGCTACAATGACTTTTCAAGAATTCAAATTCCACCATTTCTTGGATCGTTGAAAAACTTGAGAGTGCTTAATCTTTCATGTGCTGGCTTTGGTGGAAAAATCCCCCATCATCTTGGAAACCTATCAAGGTTAGAACATTTAAACTTAGGAATTTGCAAAACCTTTTTTGTCGCAGCGCGCAATGTTTTTGAAGCGGATAGTGTTCCCTGGGTTGCTAGGCTTACTTCTGTAAGAACCTTACACTTTGTTGGATTGCCCGTACCAAACAGTGAAGATCTTTTTAATTCAATTAACATGCTTCCTTCATTGTTGTCATTGAGCTTGGTAAGTTGTCAACTCACTAGTTTTCCATCTCGTATGTATGTTAATTTCACTTCTCTTACTTCACTTGATATCCAAATGAACTTCGTCAAATCCGCTATCCCTACATGGTTTTCCAACCTTACAAGCCTAGTGAATCTCAATCTTGGTTTAAATGCATTCAAAGGTTCAACTGATTTCTTTGAGCAACTGAGGGATCTAGAAACACTTGATCTTCAGGTGAACCATTTTGGCGATCCAGTGCTAAATTCGTTATGCAGGTTGAATAGCCTTGTTTATTTGGATTTAACCCGAAATCAACTTAAAAGCTCAGATTTTCATTGCCTTAGAAATCTAACTTCTCTTTCCGTCCTTAAGTTGACTGGCAATATGTTGCAAGGACCTTTCCCTGAGTCCCTAACAAGTAGTTTCTGTACATTGCGCGTTCTTGATTTGTCTGATAACAATTTCACCGGGTTACTTCCAACATTTATTAGAGATCCATCTAGTTGCTACCAAAATTCCTTGAAGGAGCTATACTTAAGCAATAATGTGTACAATGACTACTTCCCTGCTGGACTGGAAAAGCACAAGGATCTTGAAATTGTTGATCTTGCCAATAGTTCATTGTATGGTCCCATACCATATTCAATTGGTAAGATGACGAATTTGAAAATCCTGTTAATTTCAAACAATGACTTGAATGGGAGCATTCCATCTAGTATTGGGGAACTGTCAAATTTGGAAGAGCTGGACATCTCATATAACTTATTCACTGGTGTGGTCACTGAGCTCTATTTTGCTAAGCTTAGCAATTTGAAGAACTTGCAAATGTCGGGGAACACGTTGGTTTTGAATGTTAGCTACACATGGGTTCCTCCTTTTCAAGTCAGAATGATTGGGATGTCATCTATAACAGTAGGGCCTCGTTTCCCCCCCTGGCTCAAAACACAGCTACAGCTTGATAGGTTGATCATGTCCGATGCTAACATTGCAGATACGATCCCTGCTTGGTTTAGAAATATAACAGAGTCTTTGGGAATCATTGATCTCTCCGGTAATAAATTAGCTGGTGGCCTAGAAGCTTTTTGTGATGCTCAACGTTTGTCCACCATCGATCTATCCAAGAATCTGTTATCAGAAAGTATTCCTTCGTGTTTTGGGAACCTTACAAGATTAATAACACTTACTCTGTCAGATAATAATCTTGAAGGTCATATCCCATTTTCTTTAGGTGCTTTAGGGATTCAACTTAGCTATTTGCATTTGCAAAACAACAGGCTAAGCGGGAAGCTCCCCTCGACTCTTCAAAATTTGACGAATTTGAGATCACTTCACTTGGGAGAAAATAATTTCAAGGATACTATCCCTGCATGGCTTGGTAGGAGGGTAAAGTCATTGCAAATTCTGAGGCTAAATTCAAATGAATTTTTTGGTGACATTCCCTTACAACTATGCCAAATCCGTTTCTTGTGTGTTTTAAATCTTGCTGGCAATAACTTGGATGGAAGCATCCCTCATTGTTTTAGAAACTTTACTTGCATGAGAATCAAATCAAGGTACGACACTTCTTTTGGATTTCGCTATAATGAGAGAGTTGATCACAATATGAAAGGGAGATCTCTGGAGTATTCTGATAGTCAAATATCATTGCTCAAGTTCATGGATCTTTCAGAAAACAAGTTTATAGGACGTATTCCAGAGGAATTAACAGAGCTAGAAGGGTTGCAGAGTTTAAATTTGTCAAGCAATAATCTCAACGGAAGCATCCCAAAGACGATAGGCAATATGAAACAACTCCAGTCCCTCGATTTGTCTCTGAACAAGATCTCCGGTCCAGTTCCTCAAGGTTTGGCTTCTTTGAACTATTTGAGCTACTTGAACTTATCATTTAACAAATTATCAGGTCCAATTCCTACTGGAAATCAGCTCCAGTCATTGGATGACAAGTCCATCTATGCTGGCAACAATGGGCTTTGTGGATGGCCACTCTTGAGAAGTTGTCATGACAAGAAATCAACATCTCATCAGAATCAGCCAAATCTTGATCAAGACGATAAAGGTGGCGCGGACTCTAATCGTTTATGGTTCTACGCTGGAATAGGACCTGGTTTCTGTGTTGGCTTCGTAGGGGTGATTGTTGTTTTGCATTTCAACAAATCCTGGCGTGTCATGTACTTTCAGTTCCTGGAGGATTTCTACAACAAGTTATATGTTGCAATTTTTCTCATCATTGCTAAGTTTCAAAGAAGAGGCTGAAACAGAGAACACCAGCACCAAATTAAAGGACTTCTTAGTAATCCCAGTACTTCTTATTACTTGTTCAGAAGGTTTGTTTTCAATTTGTGTTACCCGGATTCATTTTTTCTAATGCACGAAATTAGATAAATCTCTCTGTTAATTCTACTAGTGATTCAACTTTATTCATATTCAGCGGTGATTAAAGCTTTGGGTACCAAATTTCTAACAACTAATAAAACATTTAAATTATGTTAAGTGCCAGTGTTGGCTGACCCGGCCTGATTTTAAAAACTAACTAATGTAAATTCATATCTGGATATTGCTTGTTAAGAATTATATCTTGTGCAATATACTTTTAGAATTTTTGAAGTTCTGCTAAACATGTACTGTTTTTTCCGGAAACAAAAGCGTACTGTAAATATTGATTTTTGGAAATTACTTATGTTGAATTGAAGCATGCACAATATGCATTTAGAATTTACTCGTTAAGGCTTTCCTTTGATATAATACCTATGAAAATTGGGTTAAAGACGAGTGAAATATTAATTCTTTAATTTGTGCGAATTGTCTACAGTTTTTTTAAAAACTACATACTGTAATTTAACTTCTAGAAATGACATACGCAAGCATATAATATGAAAATATTGTTGATAGAACCTACTCATTACGAGCTTTTTGTTTTTATATGGGTATTTCTTATAATTTACCCTTTGTTTTATTGAATACTGTTATGTTATAATTTTAGGTATATTTGTTTGCTTGATGGGAATACTGATGGGTACACTGGAATATTCGTATGTCTATTGTTAGTTTGATTGAAACATTGATATACATTAGTAGTATATGAAAAAAGCGTAAATATTTAAAAAGTAAAAACTTTAACAATTAAACATGGGCACAGTTTTTAATTCATGTTTCAAAAATATTTTTTCCAATCTAGAAAATCGCCTAATACTTTTTTTTCCTTGTTGAAAGACAGTTTTTAAGGAAAAAGATATAACAATTGGGAGAGTAACAAATTTCCATATTAGTTGATCAATACAATACGTAATTTCATAAATTGGGATAAATTGTGTAAAGAAATCTTCTAAATGGGAGTATAATTATGTTTTTTCTTTCAAGAAAGAAACCAAACAAGTTTGGGCTAGTTAAAAAAAAAAGCCAACATGCAGCAACGGCGGACATAGAGTTATGATATCGGGTTCACTTGAACTCAGTGTTTTCAACGTGGAATATACATTTATTATGTGCAAAAGTTATTACATTTACAATAAATGGTGAATCAGACCCATAATTTGAAAAGTTAGGTTGAAAAAATAAAGGATTTCTAATCATCTTATTATCCTATAATACTATAACATAGACCAATTAAACGAAACGAAAAAAAGAAAAGAAAAGATATCATGAGTTTAATGCTAGGAAAATTAAAGATTGAAAAGTCGAGTAGAAATCCTAGATTTGCCTGTGGCAACATGCATTTAGTGTAGCTCCCATGATGTTAATGGGGCCTGAAATATTTGGATTACAATAAGATAAAGAGAGCATATTTATATTCATGTGTATATTATGTGAATTACGTCCAACCATTGGATGTTTGGCAAGCATGGTTCATGGAAAGTCATGTCAAGGTGCATTTCTCATTTTGTCATAGGGCAAACTACATAGTATCCCTTGGTTGTCATCAAATTTCATTTAAACTTTTTAACTAAAATCTTTACCTATTAGACATTTAACTTTAGCCATACAAGCCTATTAAACACATATTTGATAGTCCCAGTCCTCCTCACTTTCTCCATTAGTCTTCCTCGTTATTTCTCATCTTTCATCTCTTCTATTATATATATGTGTGTCCTTTTAAATTTTTTTTCCTTATTCTCTCCTAGTTTTTCCTATCTTCTTCTCATCTGTCTTCTTTTTTCTTTTTCTTTTTCTCTTTCTTCCTCGCTTAAAACTCTCTCGTTTTCTCGCCATTCATAAACCTTCAAAAATAAAGAAGTGGATAACAAAAAAACAAAAGAGTTTTAAGTGAATAATACTGAAGAAATGCTTAGTTAGTAAGTTGAAAGGAAGAAGAAAACATGAGTACATCAGTATTTAAGGCATGAAGAGTTTGTTTCTACACTTGCACCTCCAAACTTCAGGATATTGTAACGATCCACCGTTCGTTTTGTGTATTTGACCCTTGTTTTCTCTTTTAAAGCATTCTGTATATGCATTTGTGGTTGTATGACTTGCAGGGATGGTTGATTTTGTTTCGGAGAGATTTTGAATTGATGTGGACCAATTGGTTCTTAGTTTTGAAGCTTAAGTTGAAAATATTGACCGATAGTTAACTTTTGTGAAAATAAATCCGGGATAGTATTTTGATGGTTCCAATAGGTTCGTATGGTAATTTTGGACTTAGGCGTAAACTCAAAATTGGATTCGGAGGTTCCTAGGTTGAGTTGGCTCTTTTTGCCGAAAGTTGGCAATATGAAGATTTAGAAATTTCTAGGTTTGACCATAGGTTGATTTTATAACTATTGAGTTCGGATTTTGGTTTCAGGACTTGAAATAGGTCCATTTTTCCATTTGGAACTTGTATGTAAAGTTTGGTGTCATTCCGAGTTGGTTTGGTAGGAATCGGACGCTTGGTCGTGATTTTAGTGATTCTTGAGTTTCATTATAATTTTCATGTGTTTTGGTATCCGATTCGTGGTTCTGAATATTATTTGAGTTCGTGAGCGAGTTCGCATGATATTTTTAGAGTTATGTGGATGTTCAGTGTGGAGCCCCGGGGACTCTGGTGAGTTTCGGACGTGTTTCAGAATGGTTTAGACTTGATTCATATTTGCTGGTGTGCTGGTGCTGCAGTTATCTCAAATGTGAGGACCAGTTCATATTTGCGAAGGGAATATCACATTTGCAAAGGGGGCAGTGGATGGCAGGCTTCCCACTTGCGAAGCCAGCCTTGCAAATGCGAAGAGGGATTGGGTTGGGGGCAGGTCGCTTTTGCGACCAATAAAGCGACCAATTGGCCGCTTTTGCGAAGGGGACTGATGTGAAGTCTAGGGTCGTAATTGCGACATTCCTTGGGCTCAGTAGGCGTCGCTTTTGCGATTAAATGATCGCATTTGTGAGGGGTCGCATTTGCAAATCGCAGGTCGCATTTGCGACATCCACAGCTAAACAAATAGTGGGATTTCGGGGCTTAATCCCATTTTATCATATTTTTGAGTCCAAGACTTGATGAGAGGCGATTTTAGGAGGATATTTTCATACAAATCTATTGGGTAAGTGATTTTAACTCCATTTTGATATTATAACAGAATCATTTATGAATTTTAACATTTAATGCATGTGATTTGAAGAGAAATTTTAGGGATATTTGACTATATTTTAAAAAATAAATATTTGAGATTTGAGAGTCGAATTGGATTCGGATTTGAAAACTAAATAGATATATGGACTCTTGGGGTTAAGGGTATTCGAGATCTACCCTTTGGCTAGGGTTTTGACCGGACGGGCCCGAGGTTGACTTTTGGAGAATTTTGTAAAGTTCTTAACTTTATTAATCGAAATTGGTTTCTCTTGCATTGTTTGATATTATTAAGTCATTTTTTGCTAGATTTGAGTCGAGCGGAGGTGAATTTTAAAGAAAAAGTATTTTTAGAGTATTGAATTGACCTAATTGAAGTAAGTATCTTGCCTAACTTTGTGTGGGGTAATTACCCCTTAGAATTTGGTCGATATTGTATTATTTGTACTCTATGGAATGACGCGTACGTAAGGTGATGAGTGTGTACACAGATGTATGGGTGATAATTGACCGAATTAGACCTTATGCTATGTAACGACCCGACCAATCGTTTTGAGCTTTAACATTCCATTCGGTGGTTTGAGACTTTGAGTAGCTTCATATTATATATTATGAATAGCGTGTATGGTTGGTATTGGTTTTCGAACAGTTCAGGATTGATTTGGAAGAATAATTTTTGTTTTAAAGCTTTAAGTTAGAAGAGTTGATCAAGGTTTGACTTTTGCATAAACGAACTCGGAATCGAGTTTTAATTATTCCAATAAGTTTGTATGATGATTTTGGACATGTCCACAATGTTTGGTTAAATTCCGATGAGTTTTGGATAAGTTTGGATTGTATGGTGATTGTTTACCGTTTCGACGTTGATTTGAGCATAAAGTTTACCATATTGATCAAGTGGCCTTTGATTTGTATTTCGACGAAACCATTATATCCGTATCGTAATTTTGGAGCCATAGCAACTGAAATCATCAAGTTTCGACATCGTATGAGGAATTTATGGTCATTTTACTAAGAATTGGGTTGACAAATTTTTTAGATTAATTATGAAATTACCACTTAATTCGTATTTAAAAATCTGCACTACTTCCAAATATTGAGCCCAACCTATCTCCTTCATTATAGGGTCAAATGGAGTTATTCAAAAGCCTAATTTGACTGGAATTTTACGAGGAATCCATTGGAGGCATCAAAAGCGAGTTTGGGACCGTTTAGCACAAGAAACGAGGCAGAACAACTGGGCATTTTTGGATATTAATATTGTTGGAGTTTTTCTCATCTTGAAAGTTTAGGATTGGGATAATTCAAGGATGTTCTTCAAGTTTTTTCAATGGGGTAAGGTCTAAACCATAACCTAAGTATATATCTTTCATTCATTCCCTTGGTTGAGCTATCAGATTTCGATTGAGTCAGTTTTCATTCGTGTGAGCTTGTATTAGTTTGGGCTTCGCTCGGGTAAGCTTGGATTTGAAATCCAAGGTGAGCCCGACATTGACTTTTGTTGACTTTTTGGTTGACTTTGGGCTTTTGATTTAAGATTCGACCTTTATCAATTGAGTTTGTTTCCTTTGGCCTTATTTGATGTTCTTGAGTTGCTTTTTGCTAGTTTCGAGCCGTTCGGAGGCCGGTATGCGCGGGATGGCATTTCTATAGTGTCGTTTGGCTTGCTCGGTGTTTGTCTTAGCTTGTTTGAGGTAAGTATCTTATCTAAATTCGGTTGAGGCACTAGTTTCCTAAATTATTTGTGATAGCTACGCACTATGGGCGCGCATATGTGTGGGGTTGACCTCATGTGCAAGCACTGAGGGTTTATCCATGCTCGGGTAGTGCTTAGGTTAGGATATGCATAAAGTTGACTGTTAGGCTTTAAGTTATAATGTTTCTCATATTTGTATCATTGTTGTGAACTATTTGAGCAATGTTTGAGATTATGAAGAGGCTAATTCCTTGAATAAACTTGGTAATTGCTATTTTTGTGATAAAATTATTAATTTGAGCTATGATAGCACACTTTGCACATGCCTACACTTTAACATATTATTATACCAGTCTAGATGCATGAAATCTGATAATTATTCATCATATACATGTGTTCTTCTATACTTGCTTCTGTGTGATGTGATTTGGACTAGATGCCTTTAATCACGATGGACAGATTGTCTTGTTATACATGTGACCTCGTCACATAAATTGTTTTGTTATGCGTGTGACCACGCCGAGCGGATTGTGTTGTTATGCCTGTGACCACGCCGGGCGGATTGTGTTGTTATGCCTATGACCACGTCGGGTGGATTATGTTGTTACGCTTGTGACTACGTCAGGCGGATTGTATTGATATGTCTGTGACCACGCTGAGCAGATTATATTGATATGCCTGTGACCACGCAAAGCGGATTATGATATTGAGCATGTGACCATACCGGTCCGGTGGCACGTTGAATTGGCTGTGCTTACATGTGGATAAGGATCCATACCCCTTGGGTCACCCTATCATGTTTCTCTCTTGATGGTGTACACGAGAATTGTGAGAAACCGATGGGTTTCTAGTTGATGTGAGCACTGAGAGCTGGATACTGTTATTGGATTGGGCTGCATGCCGCAACATACCTTATTGGGTTATGGTTATTGGATCAGGTAATACTCCGCAACAGACTGATATTTGGTTATTGCATTTCATCTTTACTTTAAATTTCCTCGACTGTTTACCTGATTTTACTTGCATATCTTCCTTATATGCCGGATTGTCCACTGAGCAAAACACTTTGAAATAAAGAATTGTGAGCATCAAAGTTGTTTTACCTGAGATTTCCTATTTTGATCATACATCTGTTCTATACTTGTTGAAATTACGAACTGCACAGGTGTTAGTGAGTATCATCTATAATTCTTGCTTCTTTTAACTCCCCGAGGTCAGTTAGGATAATTATTGAGTACATGGAATCAGTTATACTCATACTACACATCTGCACCTTGCGTGCAGATCTTGGAGTTGTTGTTGTTGTGTGTGGCGGGAGCTGGCATTTAAGATATACTCGTGTTCCAGTTATGGCTATCACTTATCCTTGGTAGCTTTAGATTCAAATTATGTTCATGTACAATCCAAATAGATGTTGTAATTATTTCAGTTTAGTTTTTTTATAAAAATCTAAGTCTTAGTGGCTCATGACTTGTACTACTAGTCCTTGGGGAGATGTATAAAATTTAGTTATTTCATTTTTGACTCTTATGATTATCATTATATTGTGTTTTATTTGTTATTTGGCTTACCTAGTGAGTTGGGTTAGGTGCCATTATGACGAGATGGATTTTGGGTCGTGACAAGTTGGTATCAGAGCTCTAGGTTCATAGGTTCTACGAGTCATGAGCAAGTGTCTAGTAGAATCTTGCGGATCGGTATGATGACGTCCATACCTATTTTTGAGAGGCTGCAAGGCATTTAGGATAAAATTCCCATCTTTCTTTCCTTATCGTGCGACATTGATTCAGCTTAAAGCGTATCTCTTTGAATTCTTTACTCTCACTCGTATGCGCATGTGAGCGCTAGGTATGAGTTGTACATAGACGGCTTGTGGATTCCATGGATGAGGTACGAGATGTATTTTCTGTGTTTTGGTGATGTACTAGTTTGGAGGACTTGAGACCCGGTTTGGACCGCAGCTTAGGCTCGGTAGTTTCAATTATGTGAGCATGTGCTTTTGGACTTCTATGTCCAGTGGTGTCCCTATAAGTGGGACTGATGGCTCGGTGAATGGTTGTATGGCTATATGATGAGTAGGATGTGACTGCGGTATGTGTTCAGATGGTTTGAATGTGACAGGAAGAGTTCGCTTGAGACATGAAAATGACTATTAGATTCTTGATTTCTGTGGATGTGTCATACGGTCTTGAGTTATGAAGGTTTTTGAGGGATTCTTTCGTGTTATTTTATTTGAGGAATGAAATAGATTTTCATGTCTTGTTGATGAGTTCAGACTTAGGAAGATTAAGTGATTGCGTAGTAATTGTGGTTGTAAAAGGGTATAGAGAGATGTTAGTTTGAGGCTTAGCAGGTGAGTTATCACCTGCGGGGTAATCTACGGATGTGTGATCCTTATGATGTTGTATGGAGGCTTTCTTTTCTACCAGTGGGTATAGGTGTTGCGATTTGAGTTTGGATTGGTTGAGAAAGTTGACCTGACAGTCACGAGGATGAATGCGAGCTTAGCAGATAATTTGAGGTATTATATGGTTTGTGTTACATGAGCTTATAAAGGATTTAGTTGAATCGCACTACGGTATTATGACAGTAATATAGTATAGGCATTGTGAGTTATTGAGTGTTTTGATCTATGGATTTGAGCCAAGTGGGGGAGTCTGCTAACTACAATTTGATTGCATGATTACATGTTGTATTGGTTTCGGTCTGATGCATACTTGTGGATCGGTTATGACTTGCAGAGGCTGGTTTTGAGGATGACTTAAGCAAGTAAATTTCTGGATGCATGGTGTATTATGCTTTATGAGTATATAGGAATCATGGAATGATTGAGTTGTTATTCGCCATATACAAATTCGAAAAAATTCTCAATTGCAACAAATAAATCTTGCATCCATTAGAAATTTCTCGAGAGTCATACACTCTACTCATATCTCATGTGCACCGCCCACATGGGTCGAACGACTTGTGCACATTAGCACGATAACACCCAAAGAAGTAATCCACACCTTTAAGCAACCAAGGGAATCCTCTTTTCTTAGTACATTACATCTATCTCAAACAGCAAACATAAACCATTCCAAGACTTTCATATATCCATAAGGTGTAATACATCATGTATCTAGAAATTCCTTACCCAACTCATCCTCAAAACCAAAATCTGCAAGTCATAACCGATCCACAAGTATGCCTCAGACTGAAACCAATACAACACATAACCATGCAATCAAATCATCGATGGTAGACTTTCCCACTTGGCTCAAAGCCATAGAATAAAACATCTGATGACTCACAATACTCATACTCTATTACTGCCATAATCCTGTTGTTAGATTCAACTAAATCCTTCAAAAGCTCCTGCAACACAACCCACAAAATGGCCCAAATCATCGACTAAGCTCGCATACATGCTCGTGACAGTCAGGTCAACTTTCACCACTAATTCAAACTCAAATTGCAACACATATAACCCACTGGTAGAAAGAAACTCTCCACACAACATCATAAGGATCACACATACGTAGATTACCCCGCAGGTGATAACCCATCTGCTTAGCCTCAAACTGACATCTCCTTATACACTTTCACAGCCACAATAACTACGCAATCACTTAATCTTCCCGAGTCTAAACACATGTGAATCTACTTCGTTCCACAAATAAACGACATTAAAGTTCCCTTAACACGATCATAACTCGAGACTGTACAACACATCAAGACAGAATTCAAGCATCCAATAGTCCTTTCCACATCCCAAGCAAACTCTTCTCGCCACATCCAAACTATCAGAACGTATACCGCAGTCATGTCATACTTACCACATAGTCATCCAACCAATCACCGAGCCATAAATTTCACTCATAGGGACACTATCAGGCATATAAGTCCAAAATCACATGCTCACAAAACTGAAACTATCGAGCCTAAGTTGCGGTCTAAACCTAGCCTCAAGTCCTCTAGACTTGCCCATCACCAAATCAAAGAAAATGCATCTCACACCTCATCCATGGAATCGTAAGACGTTGATGCACAGCTGATATCGAGCTCTCACATATGCATACGAGTGAGTGGAAGGAATTCAAAGAGATATGCTTCATGCTGAATCAATTTCGCATGATAAGGAATGAAAGATGGGACGTTTATCCTAAATGCCCTGTAACCTCTCGAAGATAGGTATGGACGTCATCATACCGATCCATAAGACTCTACTAGACACTTGCTCATGACTCGTAGAACCTATGAACCTAGAGCTCTGATACCAACTTGTCACAACCCAAAATCCAACTAGTCGTGATGGCACCTAACTCAACCTGCTAGATTAGTTAATTAACAATAATCCAATTCAAATGAGATTTACTGAGAGAAATAATGATAATATAACTGAACTTTTACACAAAGAATCCCCAAGGACTGGTAATAAAAATCATAAGCTTCTAAGATTTAGAGTTTACAAAGCTAGTATGAAATAAATACATCATTTGTTCGAAATGTACATAAGCAGATTTTTATAAGTCTATAGCTACCATGAACAAGAAGCAGCTACAACGGGAATGCAGGTTCATCTTCAATGCCCAGCTCCCACTATATACAACAACATTAGCTCAAAAATCTGCACACAAGGTGCAGAAGTGTAGTATGAGTACAACCGACCCCATATACTTAATAAATAACAAACCTAACCTTAGGTTGAAAGCAGTAACGATCTTGGACAAATGTTAGAGTCTAACACCAATACCAAAGAAAATTCGTAACAATTTAATAAAAACAGGACAAGTAATAACTCAAAGATATGATGCTCAGCATGTTCACGGTTACGGAAAATAAGCATGCTTTTCAGGTATAACAGTAAAACCCAATTCTTTCACCGAAATCACCAAAATATGAATATATCAGAAAAATGTGATTTTTCCCAAAAACTTCCAATAACAGGTAAGATATTTCATTCTCAGATAGCATGAGGAAAATAGATCTCTATGCCTACACGTCAATGTGCATGTGAAGTCATGAATGTCACAAAACCGTATAGCACGAGGAAATGCATCTCTATGCATGTAGGTCAAGTATGCATGTCAAATGTAATGCATCACCGTGATGAACTCATGTACTCACACTCTCAGAGTACTCAATCTCACTGTCTCTCACTCCCACTCATCACACTCAATCACTCAGTCACTCAACACTGTACGGTACCTACGCTCATTGCTGGTATATCATACTCCGGATCTTGCCCAAGCGCTAATATAAGACAATATGGCCTACTGCAGCCTACAACCCAATCCCATCATGAATCAATAAAACCTGATACGGCATGCATCCCGATCCCATCATGAATCAATAAACATCACTCACAATCTGGCCCTCAGGCCCCAACTCAGTCATCTATCTCTCCAGTCTCTCAGGTTCACAAATTTCATGCCAATCTGCCCAAACAATTATAACATGATGTGACAACAAATAATAACAAAGAGTGAGATATGATATGCAAATGAATGAATATGACTAAGTATGTAATTGCAATTTAAGCAAATAACTCAACAGTAGAGATGACCTCAGTGGGTCCAAACAGATACGCATCTAGCCTAAATATGGTTTCTAACATTATTCACAGCTCATACATTCAAACAAGTAGGGAGAACATGGATGCAATAAGATATAACAACAAAACAATTTCGGTCGTAGTCTAATAGTTGACTAAAATCATGATTTCCTCAGTGTAGGCCCACACGCTCGTCACCTAGCATGTGCGCCAACTCAATACATCTTTTATAACACACTTCCCAGGGTTAAATAACCCTCAAATTCAAGTTTAGATATATTACTTACCTCGAACAAGCCAAATCCAATACTGAGCAAGCCATACAATACTATAAAAATGCCATCCAATGCGTACCGACGTGCGAATGGCTCTAAACTAGCCAAAAGCAACTCAAGAACATCAAATAATGTCAAAGGAAACAAACCCAATTGATAAAGGTTAAATCTTTAATCAAAAGCCCAAAGTCAACCAAAAATCCAAACCTGGCCCACACCTCAGAACCTAGAAAAACTCACAAAATTAGATAACCCATTCAATTATGAGTCCAACCATACTAGTTTCACTCAAATCCAACTCCGCATCGATGTTCAAAACTCAAAAATTCACTTTAGAAAAATTTAGACAAAAACCTTAATTACTCTTTAAAATTCATAATCCAAATGCCAAAATCGAAGATAGGTTCATGAAATATAATCAAAAGCGAGTCAAGAATGCTTACCCCAATCCATGTGGTGAAATTTCTCTCCAAAGTCGCACAAATACGAGCTCCAAATCTCAAAATGTGATAAAAAGAACTGAACCTCGATATATAGTTAGTCTGCCCAAGAAAGTCGCACCTGCGACCAAAACACCGCTTCTGCGGAACCGCATGTGCGGTCCCATACATCGCTTCTGCGAACAATTACTGATCCCAGACCTCTCGCACCTACAGAAAAAACTCTGCTTCTGGAACATCGCATGTGCGATGAAAAATTCCGTATTTTGCCCTTCCCGCTTTTACGCCAAAGCCATTGCATCTGTGCCTTCGCAGATGCGAAGAAACCTCTGCATTTGCGGACTACTGCTCCCAGCTGCACTTTTCGCTCCTGCGCTTCAAATACCACTTCTGCAGCACCTCACCTGCGCCGATGGCTCCGCAGATGCGATCACACAAGAATCCCTGCCAAACCAGCATAGCCAAAATGATCCAAAACGATCTGAACCTTGTCTGAAACTCATCCGAGCCCCTCGGGACCCCGTCCGTTTATACCAATAAGTTCCATAAAATAACACGGACTTACTCGAGGCCTCAAATTATGCATAACAACATTGAAATGATGAATCGCACCTCAAATCAAACTCAATGAACTTTTGAACTTTCAACTTCCAAAAATCGTGCCGAACTATAACAAATCAATCCAGAATGACCTCAAATTTAGCACATAAGTCCCAAGTGACATAACGAAGCTATTCCAACTCTCGGAACAATAATTTGAACCCGATATCATCAAATTCAACCCTTGGTCAAACTTATGAACATTCCCAATCTACAAATTGCTAACTTTTGCCATTTAGTGCTGACACCTTCCAGGGACATCCAATTGCAAATCCGGGCATACGCGCAAGTCCAAAATCACTATTTGGACCTGACGGAACCATTAAAACTCCGATCCGGGGCAAAATACATAAAAGTCAAACTTGGTCAACTCCTCCAACTTAAAGTTTTCTAGTTGAGAATCATTCTTCCAAATCAATCTTGAATCACCTGAAAACCAAAACCGACGATTCACACAAGTCATAATACATCATACGAAGCTAATCAAGACTTCAAATAGCTGAACGAAATGCAAATGCTCAAAACAACAGGTCGGGTCGTTACATTCTCCCCCACTTAAATATACGTTCGTCCTTGAATGTGCCAAGAGTCATTCCAAAGCCATCAAATCATTGTGTAACCTTACCATGCACATATCTAGGGGGATCCTACGTCACCACATTCTATATAAGCCTGACATCACAACATAACTAAAGATCTTTACTTCAACCTTCGTCCGTAAACATTAGAACCCAATTTCCAACATCCGGAATTCCTTACAAGCCCCGAATCTCGCATCTACACACTATATAAGTCTGAACAAGATGTTCAGGTCATAACCATAATCCAAGATTTAATCACATGATATACCACATATCTCGCATACTCGTAGCAATAATTCCGATCACAATAGCTGTTCAAAACAAACCTTATACCAGTAACAAACCTCATATTAACTAAAACCTTGTTCCAACCCTTCGTACACTACCAATGGTGAATGAAATATGTTGAAACTCGTAACCACTCATCAGATCAACAAGTCATGGAGCGCTCTCTCGTTTGACAAAATCAAAGTCAAATTCTAAGACGACCTCCAATAATGTTTTTTGAAGCATACCGTAATCAAATCTGATAGTACCAATTCTTGGTTCAATGACCTTATCTCATCCAACACAACCATTTTATAAACATGCCACACCAATAAAACCTAAAGCCACAAGCCGTGCAATCCGTGTACAATAAGCAACAATTCAAATGTACTCATACATGGAAAATGATTCAAATGAGAGAACCATCTCTCAAGCTCAACCAGTACCACCACAAACGCAATGCTACGAACCCATCACACATAGTAGAACCAAGACACACGGATCTAACACAAAGGAAAGACATAGTAGAACCAAGACACACAGATCTAACACAAAGGATCATATCCCAACATAACCCCGCTGCAATACGTGACCCATCCAAATACCGGTCCATATGAAATACCTCAAGCCACAATGCTCAAAATCAACAACCACATGCAATTCGACATCAAGTTCAAGAAGTGCATGACCATAACCATGGATAAACAAATGACATAGTATACCATAGCCTGGAAAGACCATAACCAAGGCGCAATTAACCATTACACACCATAACCACCATCTCGCTTGAATTTCGCTATAAGGCGCAAACAGAATCGTATCGTGTGTGCATATGACCAACAATTCACAACCTCTTGTAGCATTGAAGAGTAACACATAGAACATATCAGAACATGAATAAGCTCAACTCTAACCGAATGCCACACCCTCAACACTAACAGTTTTGAGTCAACAAAGCCGACCCGGTGTAGAATACACATCCTTATTGGGCCTACCAATGGGCCCCCAAATCAACTCTGATCATCCCCAAATGGATAAATAGCCCTCCAAAGGTCCACAATGATCTAACCATAAAACCTACTACCATCTGGCTAACGTTGGCCACATCTTCATAGCCCACAACCACAAAACAGTCTACTTCTGAGAACTCCAGTCACTAAATCCATAGAAAACACGAATCACCATAGTTGATCCCAACTCTACCACCCGAATGTCTAACGTATCTCTCATACACGATCACCCCATGAGGAATACTTCCATAATTCTTCCGTGCCACATAGCAAAAATCTGAACATCATCAGTCGATCAACCAGGCGACTACCATAATACCAATGAAGCGTCTGTTAGTCAAAACACAGTGCGCCTTCTGAATGGCACACCCTTCTCACACAATACCAAGTAATAATAGCATTCATTTAATCACCTGAAATCGTCCATGTTGTATAAGAATTCATGACCATCCCTTCAAAACTGAATCGCCACCTTGTGCATGCAAATCTCAATCCCACAGGACGCACCGCATCTATCATGCCATCATATGAGAAGCACGAGAATCTCATAATCAACTCTGAGTAATCAATAGTTTACATACTCACTTAGTTAGAAACTTTCCACTCGATCCTATCCGGGAGAAAATCACAATATGCAACATACTCCTCATGCCGGAAGAAAATATCCATCTTAAGTCGTGGTAGCAATCATTGAGAACTCTTTGAAACACATTTGCAGATAACCAAGCCATCATAACTGAATCTCTCTAACTCAATCAAGCCACGCAGGTTGCCAAACCCAAGAGTATTGACATGCAACACTTGTAGAGACTCACCACATCATAAGTACCCAAGGAACCGATCATATCCATTACCGTGTTGATCCAACCTACTACCAAGCTATCCTATTTCTCCGAGTTCATTCTGAATTGCCTTCAAGTTAACACTTCTCCTTACCATAACACCACGATCCTTACCCAAAGCTCACCACAAGAGACCATAGCATAAAACCACGTTGTCCTAAAGCCCATAAGTCGTTGTATTCCCTCTTTAGCACCCCAAAAGTACCACAATCGAGACACCCACTCTAAGGAGACCTTTTGTGAATTTAAAGTTATTCCTTTTACTTTTCGGATACTGAAATGTAGAATCCATAGTGATACAGAAATACTGCAGGTCCCGACACCATCCAATGTAAATCTCATATCTTAGCCATATACAAATTCGCAAGAATTCTCAATTACCACAAATAAATCTTGAATCCATTAGAAATTTCTTGATAGTTATCCACTCTACTCAAATCTCAATTGCACCGCCCAAACAGGCCAAACAACCTCTGCCCATTAGCACGATAACACCCAAATAAGTAATCCACACCTCTAAGCAACCAAGAGAATCCTTTTTTCTTAGTACATTACATCCATCACGAACATCAAACATAAACCATTCAAAGACTTCCATATATCCATAAGGTGTAGTACATCATGCATCCAGAAATTCCTTACTCAACGCATCCTTAAAACCAACCTCTGCAAGTCATAACCGATCCACAAGTATGCCTCAGACCGAAACCAATGCAACACATAACCATGCAATCAAATCGTCGATGGTAGACTCCCCCACTTGGCTCAAAGTCATAGAATAAAACATCTGATGACTCACAATACCTATACTCTATTACTGCCATAATCTCGCTATGAAATTCAACTAAATCCTTCACAAGCTCCTGCAACACAACCCATAAAATGCCCGAAATCACCTGCTAAGATTGTATTTATCCTAGTGACAGTCAAGTCAACTTTCACTACCAATCCAAACTCAAATCGCAACACATATAACCCACAGGTAGAAAGAAACTCTCCACACAACATCATAAGGATCACACATCTGTAGATTACCCTGTAGGTGATAACCCACCTGCTCAGACTCAAAGTGGCATCTCCTTATACCCTTTCACAGCCACAATAACTACCAATCACTTAATCTTCTTGAGTCTGAACTCATCCACAAGACATGTGAATCTACTTTGTTCCACAAATAAATGACATGAAAGTTCCCTCAACACGATCATGACTCGAGACTGTACAACACATCAAGACAGAATTCAAGCATCCAATAGTCCTTTCCATATCCCAAGCAAACTCTTCTCCCCACATCCAAACCATCAGAACGTATACCACAATTATGTCATACTTACCACATAGTCATCCAACCAATCACCGAGCCATAATTTCCACTCATAGGGACACTACCAGGCATATAAGTCCAAAATCACATGCTCATATAACTGAAACTACGGATCCTAAGTTGCAGTCTAAACCTAGCTTCAAATCCTCTAGAATGTCCCATCACCAAAACAAAGAAAACGCATCTCATACCTCATCCATAGAATCGTAAGACGTTGATGCACAGGTGATACCGAGCTCTCACATACGCATACGAGTGAGTGAAAGTAATTCAAAAAGATATGCTTCATGCTGAATCAATGTCGCATGATAAGGAATGAAAGGTGGGATATTTATCCTAAATGCCCTGTAGCCTCTCGAAGATAGGTATGGACGTCATCATACTGATCCGTAAGACTCTACTAGACACTTGCTCATGACTCGCAGAGCCTATGAACCTAGAGCTGTGATACCAATTTATCACGACCTAAAATCCAACTAGTCGTGATGGCACCTAACCCAACCCGCTAGGTAAGCCAATTAACAATAATCCAATTCAAATGAGATTTACTGAGAGAAATAATGATAATATAACTGAACTTTTATAGAGTGACGGGTAATACAAATCATGAGCTTCTAAGATTTAGAGTTTACAAAGCTAGTATGAAATAAATATATCATCTGTTCGAAATGTACATAAACAGATTTTTATAAATCTATAGCTACCATGAACAAGAGGTAGCAACAACCAGAACGCAGTTTCATCTTCAATGCCAGCTCCCACCATACACAGGAAGATCAACTCCAAAATCTACACACATGGTGGAGAAGTGTATTATGAGTACAACTGACCCCTTGTACTTAACAAGTAACAAACCTAACCTTAGGTTGAAAGTAGCAACGAGCTTGGACAAAGGTTAGAGTCCAACACCAATAGACAAGAATAATTCCTAACAATATAATAAAAACATGACAAGTAATAACTCAAATATATGATACGCAACTCATTCACGGTTACGGAAAATAGGCATGCTTTTTAGGTATAACAGTAAAACCCAACTCTTTCACCGAAATCACCAAAATATGAGTATATTAGAAAAACTGTGATTTTTTCCAAAAACTTCCAATAAGAGGTAAGATATTTCATTCTCAGATAGCATGAGTAAAATAAATCTCCATGCCTACATGTCAATGTGCATGTGAAGTCATAAATGTCACAAAACCGTATAGCATGAGGAAATGAGTCTCTATGCCTGTAGGTAAAGTATGCATGTCAAATGCAATACATCATAGTGATGAACTCATGTACTCGCACACTCGTAGTACTCAATCTCACTATTACACACTCCCACTCATCACGCTCAATCACTCAGCACACTCACTCACTCAGCCTTGTACGGTACCTTTCCAAAAACTGTTGGATCTTGCCCAAGCGCTAATATAAGCCAACATGGCCTGCTGCGGCGTGCAGTCCGATCCCATCATGAATTAATAAGACCTGATGCGGCGTGCAGCCCGATCCCATCATGAATCAATAAAACCTGTTGTGGCGTGCAACCCGATCCTATCATGAACCAATAAACATTACTCGCAATCCGGCCCTCACGACCCAACTCAGTTATCAATCACTCCAATCTCTCGGGTTCACAAATCTCATGCCAATTATCCCAAACAATGATAACATGATGTGACAACAAATGATAATAGAGGCTAAGATATGATATGCAAATGAATGAATATGGCTAAGTATGAAATTGCAGTTTAAGCAAATAACTCAACAACAAAGATGACCTTAGTGGTTCCAAACAGAATAAGCATATATCCTAAACATGGTTTCTAACATTATTCACAGCCCATACAATCAAACAAGTAGGGAGAACATGGATGTAACAAGATATAACAGTAAAACAAGTCCGGTCATAGTCTGATAGTTGACTAAAATCATGATTTCCTCGGTGTACTCCTACACTCTCGTCACCAACTATGTGCATCATCTCAATACATCTTTTATAACACAGTTCCCACGGTTAAATACCCTCAAATCCAATTTTAAATATGTTACTTACCTCGAACAAGCCTAATTCAATACCGGAAAAGCCAAACCATACTCTAGAAATGCCATCCTGCATGTATCGACCTGCGAAAGGCTCTAAACTAGCCAAAAGCAACTCAAGAACATCAAATAATGCCAAAGGAAACAAACTCAATCGATAAAGGTTGAATCTTTAATTAAAAGCCCATTATTTACTTTAGGGAAATTTAGACAAAAACCTTTAATTTCTCTTTAAAATTCATAATCCAAATGCCAAAATCGAAGACAGATTCATGAAATATAATCAAAAGCTAGTCAAGAATGCTTACCTCAATCCATGTGGTTAAATTCCTCTCCAAAGTCGCCCACAATCGAGCTCTAAATCTCAAAATGTGATAAAAACAACCAAACCTCGATATATAGTGAGTCTGCTTTGGTAAGTCGCACTTGCGACCAAAACATTGCTTCTGCGGAACCGCATGTACGGCCCCAACCATCGCTTCTGCGAACAATGACTGATCCCAAAGCTCATGCACCTATGGAACAAACTCTACTTCTGTGACATCACAGGTGCGATGAAAAAGTCCGCAAATACGCCCTTCTCGCTTCTGCGCTAAAGCTACCGCATATGTGCCTTCGCAAATGTGAAGAAACCTCTGCATTTGCGGACTCCTGCTCCCAGCTGCACTTTCCACTCTTGCACTTCAAATACCGCTTCTTCATCACCGCACAATGCGCCCAAGGCTCCGCAGGCGCGGTCACACCAGCATCCATGCCAAACCAGCATAGCCAAAATGATTCGAACCTCGTCCGAAACTCATCTGAGCCCCTCGGGATCCCGTCCGATTATACCAACAAGTTCCATAGCATAACACGGACTTACTCGAGACCTCAAATCACTCATAACAACATCAAAATGATGAATCGCACCTCAAATCAAACTCAATGAACTTTTGAACTTTTAACTTTTGATTGAGTTTGATTGAGTTTGATTGAACTTTTGATTGAGTTTGATGGTGGCATTTTACATGTTGAGTTCAATAATCTTAGCCAAGCTATTGGGCCTGATGCAGCTAGATTGAGTTCAAAACTTGGTATCATAGCGCGAAATGACATTTTAGCTCCCTTAAATCATAAAGATTGGAGGCTTGTGCCTAAACTGTATAAGAATAGGATATTGGCTCATATTAAGGTGCTTAGAAAAATTTAAAAAAAAAATTATATACTAAGATGCTTATTGATATTATGCTTTTATACATGTGTTATATGTTGATATCTTCAGGAAATACTGATGCTACTGAGGATATGAGACGTATGTTGATGATATCGGTTGGATCTAAATGGAAATAATGGAAGCATGAAACAAAAATGACCTCAAATTGAGTTTGATTGAGTTTGATTGAACTTTTAACCATATCAAATCAATCCAGAATGACCTCAAATTTTGCACACAAGTCCAAAATGACATAACAAAGCTATTCCAACTTCCGGAACAATAATTCAAACCCGATATCATCAAAGTCAACCCTCGGTCAAACTTATAAATATTCCCAGCCTTCAAATTGCCAACTTTTGCCAATTTGTGTCGAAACCTTCTAGGAATATCCAAATGCAAATTCGGGCATACACCCAAGTCAAAAATTACCATCCGGACCTGACTGAACTATCGAAACTCCGATCCGGAGTCAGATACACAAAAGTCAAACTTGGTCAACTTTTCCAACTTAAAACTTCCTAGTTGATAATCATTCTTCCAAATCAATCATGAATCGCATGAAAACCAAAACAGACAATTCACACAAGTCATAATAACATCACACGAAGCTGCTCATGACTTCAAATAGCTAAACGGAATACAAAAGCTCAAAACGACCAGTCGGATCGTTACAAAAAGACAAGTCAAGACTGCAGGCAAAAAATGCAGCTCTACCTCATCGCTCAATACTTATCTCAACAAGCAACGCTGCTACTGATAATTGGTACCAATACCTGGATCTGCACAATTAAGTATAGAGTGTAGTATGAGTACAACAGACCCAATGTACTCAATAAGTATTGTAACTAACCTTGGCGAGGTAAAATAAGCCAGAATTATAAATGATACTTGTTATAACCTATGCAGTTTCATAAATCCAACAAATACAGAACAATAATAGGATCAAGTATAAGGTACAGAAAGGACTATTTGTGTGTGTGTTTGTTTGTTTGTGTGTAGAATTACTCACAATCTCTGTTTAGTCATTTGTACAGCATATAAAATGATATGCAGATAAGTCAGATATTAAATCATGGAAATTGCAAGTAGAGATGAAATTTAAATCAAAACAACACTAGCCATACTTTCCTTAATCTTTAAATATCCGTACCAAACCACTGATCAGTTTTACTCAATATCTACAGGTACACCATCAAGAGAGAAACATGAGAGAGTGACCCTAGGGGGATAGATCCATATCCACATATTGCACGGGCAACTCAAGTGCTGTGCAGACAACTCTAGTGCTACAATAACAACCGCACGAACAACTCACGTTCTAAATAATCAATATTTGGACAACTCACATGCTAATAATATCAACCGCACGAACAACTCGCGTGCTAACAGCCAAAATTCTCCCGACGTTGTCACATGCTACCAGTCCAGCTTATAGCATAGAGGAAACAAATATACGGGAATATATGTACGTAATTGTCACGACCCGAAATTTCCCACCGACGAGACCGTGATGGCGCCTAACATTTCACTTGCCAGGCAAGCCAACATTAGAGAATCATTAAACCAATTCCTTATTTCCATTCAGTAAATAACAATAATTAACTAAGATAAAATATAATAAGTGCGAAATATCATAAAACTGTATTAATTACTACCACCCGGATCTGGAGTCACAATTCACGAGCATTCTAGAATTTGCTACAAGTAATAGTGAGAAAGAAATACAACTATCTGAATGAAAGAAACAGTAGAACAGAAAAGATAGACGGGGACTTCAAGGTCTGTGAACACCGACAGATCTACCTTGAGTCTCCGGACAGCGGACCAATAGCAAAATCTCGATCAACCCGAGCCGGTATCAAAATTTGCACAAAAAGTGCAGAGTGCAGTATCAGTACAACCAACCCCATGTACTGGTAAGTGCCGAGCCTAACCTCGATGAAGTAGTGATGAGGCTAAGGCAAGGCACCTACAAATCAACCTGTACAATTTAACAGTGTATATGCAAATAACAGAAATGAAGAACTAAATAGGAAATGTCGGGAGGGGAACATACTGAGGGGAATACAAGATAAAGAACTACAACAGAATGATCACCGGAGCAGTCAATATACCATGAATCAACAGGAATAGTGAATACAGTAAGGAAAAATGCACGGCATCACCCTTCATGCTTTTACTATCAATCTCACCATAAAATTAATAGAAACGGCACGGCATCACCCTTCGTGCATTAACTCTCATATCATGGTACGGCATCACCCTTCGTGCATTAACACTCACAATATGGCACGACATCACCCTTCGTGCACTAACACTCACAATATTGCACGGCATCACCCTTCGTGCATTAACACTCACAATATGGCACGACATCACCCTTCGTCCATTAACACTCACAATATGGCACGGCATCACCCTTCGTGCATTAACACTCTCCCTGACCATAATGCAATGCATAAATAATAATAGGGGGATAGAATAACAAGTACAAACCTTACTTCAACATTTGGTTCCATAATATCAATCTCAACTTTGAAATAAAAACTCAACTATCACCAAAACATCCGTAAACATGATAATAATGATAAATTGAACAACACTAATATAACACATAGCAATTTGGCATAGGAATGAGACAATATAAGAAAAATAGAGAAACATGAAAAACAGGTAAATTGGCGGCACATAAGTACTCGTCACCTCAAATGTATGCCGCTCACATGAATTTCACTTAGCAAGTAATCTAAGGTTCCTAATTCACTTAAGTCAGGGTTAGACACAACACTTACCTCGCTCCGAAGGCCACTTAATTCTCAATCACAGCTTTTCCTTTGGAATTCACCTCCAAACCACTCGTATCTATTCAAAAATGACTCAATAATATCAAATATTGCTAAAGGAATCAATTATATTGCATAAATTGAATTTTCCAATTTTTCCTCCAAAAAGTCAAAAAATCGACCCAAGGCCCGAATATGTAATTAGTTTTGGAATCCGACCTCAAATTGGGGTCTAAATCCTCAAAATTTTTGAAATCCCTAGTTTCTACCCTAACCCCTAATTCTACCATGAAACTCTAGATTTTAGGTTGATAATTCAAGAAATGTAATGGGTAATTGAAAGAAAATGGTTTAGAATCACTTACCAACACATTGGGGAAGAAAATGATTCTTGAAAATCGCCTCTACCCGTTTGATTCTTGAAAAATGTTGAAGGAATGGCCTAAACCCGTGTTTGGAGTCTGTTTTAAGTCACTAGACAAGCCTTTATCGCGTTCACGAGAGGCTTGTCGCGATCGCGATGAACAACGGCCTAAGGCATTCACGAGTCTTTCTACGCGTTCGCGTAAGGCAACTCCCCCCAAGCCTTAGCATTCGCGAACGCTTGCCCCCATTTTACCTTTCGCGTTCGCGACACTACCCACGCGAACGCAAAGAAGGGAAAACCAGAATAGCTGCTGCAGCAAAAATCTCAGATTTTCTAAGTGCAAATCACCCCGTAGCCTATCCGAAACTCACCCGAGCCCTTGGGGCTCCAAACCAAACATGCACACAAGTCTAAAAACATCATACAGACATGCTCGCACGAACAAATCGCCAAACTAACACCTAGAACTCCGAATTTAGCACCAAATCGAATGAAATTCTCAAGAACACTTTAAAATTACTATTTTCTCAACCGAAGGTCCGAATCACGTCAATTCAACTCCGTTTCTCACCAAAATTTCTTAGACAGGTCTTAAATATCATAATGAACCTGTACCGGGCTCCGGAACCAAAATACGGACCCGGTACTAACAATGCCAAACATCAATCAATTCTTAAAAACAATTAATTTTCAGACTTTTAATTTTCATCAAAAATTCATAACTCAAGCTAAGGACCTCCGAATTCAATTCCGAGCATATGCCAAGGTCCCATAATTCGATATGGACCTACCGGGACTGTCAACGCATGGATCCGGGCCCGTTTATTAAAAATGTTGACCGAAGTCAACTAAAATCAACTTTTAAAGCAAAAATTCTTATTTTCATTAGTTTTCAACATAAAAGTTTTTCGAAAATCTTCCTGGATTGTGCACGCAAATAGAGGAGGGTAAAAATGAGATTTTTAAGTCTTAAGAGCACAGATTCGAGTTCTAAAACATAAGATGACCTTTTGGGTCATCACATTCTCCACCTCTAAAATAACCGTTCGTCCTCGAACGGACATAGAAAAGTACCTGGGCTGGTGAAAAGGTGGGGATATCTACTCCGCATATCGGACTCGGACTTTCAAGTAGGTGCCTTAATAGGCTGACCTCTCCACTGCACTTGAACTGAAGGGTAACTCTTTGATCTCAACTGGCAAACTTGCCGGGCTAGAATTGCCACCGTCTCCTCCTCTTAAGTCAAATCCTTGTCCAACTGGACAGAGCTGAAATCTAATACATGGAACGGGTCACCATGGAATACCGGATGAACTGAGGATAACCCTGGAGGCAACGCAAGTCTATAAACTACCTCCCCGACTATCTCGAGGATCTCAAATGGCCCGATATACCTAGGGCTCAACTTGCCCTTCTTCCCAAATCTCATAACACCCTTCATGGGCGATACCCGAAGAAATATTCTTTCTCCAACCATGAATGCAATATCACGAACTTTACGGCCGGCATAACTCTTTTGCCTAGAGTGAGCTGTGTGAAGTCGATCCTGAATAATCTTGACCTTATCCAAGGCATCTTGTACCAAATCAATACCCAATAACCGAGCCTCTCCCGGTTCAAACCAGCCAACTGGCGAACGGCATCGCCTTCCGTATAATGCCTCATATGGAGCCATCTGAATGCTCAACTGGTAGTTGTTATTGTAGGCAAACTCTGCTAACGGCAAGAACTGATCCCAAGAACCTCCAAAGTCAATAACACAGGCGTTGAGCATATACTCCAAGATCTGAATAGTACGCTCGAACTGCCCGTCCGTCTGAGGATGGAACGATATGCTCAACTCAACCCGCGTACCCAACTCACGGTGTACTGCCCTCCAAAAGTGCGAGGTAAATTGCGTACCTCGATCTGAAATAATAGACACGGGCACCCCGTGAAGGCGGACAATCTCACGAATGAAAATTTCAACTAACCTTTGTGAAGAATAGGTAGCTGCCACTGGAATGAAATGTGCTGACTTTGTTAACCTATCCACAATGACCCCAAACTGCATCAAATTTTCTCTGAGTCCGTGGGAGTCCAACAACAAAATCCATAGTGATATGCTCCCATTTCCATTCAGGAATTTCTAACTTCTGAAGCAACCTACCAGGTCTCTGATGCTCGTACTTAACTTGCTAACAATTTAGACACCGAGCTACATATGCAACTATATCCTTTTTCATTCTCCTCCACCAATAATGTTTTCGCAAATCTTGATACATTTTGGCGATACCTGGATGAATAGAAAACCTAGAACTGTGTGCCTCTTCAAGAATTAATTCACGAAGCCCATCCACATTAGGCACACAAATACGACCCTGCATTCGTAGAACTCCATCTTCCCCCACAGTAACTTGTTTGGCATCACCGTGCCGCATCGTGCCCTTAAGGACAAGTAAACGAGGATCATCATAATGCCTCTCTCTGATGCACTCATATAAAGAAGACCGAGCCACTGTGCAAGCTAGATCTCGACTGGGTTCTGAAACATCTAACCTCACAAATTGGTTAGCCAAAGTCTGAACATATGCAGCTAATGGCCTCTCACCAACCGGAATATACACAAGACTGCCCATACTCACAGCCTTTCTACTCAAAGCATCGGCCACCACATTGGCCTTTCCGGGGTGATACAAAATATTGATATCATAGTATTTCAACAACTCCAACCATCTTCTCTGCCTCAAATTAAGATCTTTTTGTTTGAATAGGTACTGAAGGCAACGATGATCAGTAAATACCTCACACGAGACACCGTAGAGGTAATGCCTCCAAATCTTCAGCGCATGAACAATGGCTGCCATTTCTAAGTCATGAACATGATAATTCTTCTCGTGAACTTTCAATTGCTGCGACGCATACGCAATTACCTTGCCATCTTGCAATAATACTGCACCAATCCTAATGTGAGAGGCATCACAATATACCGTATACGATCCTGAACCTGTGGGTAATACCTACACAAGCGTTGTAATCAAAGAGGTCTTGAGCTTCTGAAGGCTCAACTCACACTCGTCTGACCATCTAAATAGGGCACCCTTCTGGGTCAATCTGGTCTTAATAGTTGTTCATAATCAATTACAGAATCGCCAATTAAATTCATGTTAACAAAAATCTCGTTTCAAACATTCACAATACTAATAACGAGATGCGAGGCATGAAGACCTCATAATTATTTACCCGAATTAACGTGTCGCATTTAACGCCGCCTGGGCGGGCACCTACCTCGTAGGTTACAACTCAATATTACAACACAAATTTGGCAAGTATGCACAGAGAATTTCATACAAATATTTTTAAATAAGCATAGCAGGCATGACTCCCTATTAGTACTATCGTACAAATTAAATTTCACAAGGGAGAATTTAAACACAAGATTTTTTTATCACAAGGATCTCGTCCTTATATAACTTCCACCGCAACTCATAGCTCGGTTTAAACATATCAATTTATTTTAAAATACGAGGACCTCAGCCTCCATTATGAATCACAAGTAATATGCACATCTTGCCAATCGAAACATTCAATTTTCTCCTTTTAAATAACTTTCGTTAAACAAAATCACAACGCATAATGAACCCTACACCGGTAGGGCATATAATTCACAATTTGTAAATAAATTATCCGGAAATACATCAAAACATGCCGAAATAAGTACCAGAAAAGCACCTTTAGCCTCACAGATCTTATTAGAGTCCATCATGGAATGATAGGTGTAGATATCTCCATAAAACCTCCCAACAAAAGTAAACACATAAGTAGATTATAGAATTACGAAGGTCACTCATAAGTGGAGCACAATAGAAGGACTTGTCTTGATACTCAGAATCGAATCAATTTAATGAAATTATTCCTTTATTTTAAATCGAGGTCGTACCTATAACGGCACCATCTGATGTAACGACCTCCACCATACCATAAAATAATAACAACGGCAGGGTCTCCACCTCTAGGATGCCTTCTACCCGCCTATCCTCCACCCTTAGCTGATCGTGTGGGTGGTGTAGTAAATGCAATGGGGCACGTAGCCTGAGTGCTTTGATGAAATATGCCTCTCCCAAGTTTGGGATAATTTTCTCATGATGTGCCTAGTATCGCCGTATTCATAACAGCCCATCTGCGGGTTTGGCTGCTCATACTGAGTCTGTGCCAGATAACTAGAATAACCATTGTAGGACACTTATGTCAGTGGTGCATTAAAAGATCTTATTGGAGCACCTCGATTAATCCGATGTGTGAACTGGGCTGGCCGACTACCCGAGCACCCGCCATAATGATTTATACTCGGAGAGTAGAATCCACTGAATCCTCCATAACCTAGAGACGTCTTGGTCTCCTTAGTTTTCTTTTTTCCTCACCCCGAACGCGTTCTAATATCTTGGTAATTTCTACCACTAGTGGAAATGAAGTATCAGCCTGTAGCTCCCGAGTCATATAATAAGTCCTTTAATGAGTATGTGTATTAACTCTTTGGCTGTAGAAAGCAAAGTAGGAATATGACGGGCTAACTTATTAAACCTGATGGTATATTATCACACCGTCATGGTAACCTGACGCAATCCTTCAAACCCTATGTGCGATACATTACAGAGAGTCCGGGAAACAAACTCTTTCAAAAGTATTTGTGAGAACCGAGCCAAGTGGGCGGTGTTGTATTGGCTGGTCTGCCCTCTTCATAGGCTTGCCACAGACACCTGTGGAGAATTATGAATTATCTCTCCCAAGGCCAATTTATTCTTTTGTTATGCTGTCTCGACACTGTTGAGCCAACCCATTTCTTAACATACTCTTCGATTCTTCTCAGAGGTAACCCTTACCCCTATTTATACACAACGATCACAAAAGTAGAGCTCCATACAGACAAATCTTGGCACAAACCACATAGTCCAGAATCTCGTCAACCACTGTACTTCCTCCGAAGTATCCCAAAATCCGTAACCATGATGTCCACGCTGAGTAGATCTTCTGTAAATTTAAAGTTGTTTCTCTAACTCCTTTGGTACTGAAGTATAGGATTATTACGGAGGCGGACATACCGCAAGTCCCAACCTTATCCTCTACAAAATCTCAAGCCTTAAACACATGTAAATTTTGGGAGAACCTTTCAGTACCACATATATACATTTCAGGCCAAAACTGATATAACACATGACTCGCAATCCATTCATTGATAGTGGACTCCCCCACTCGGCGCGAAGTCATAGTTCACCACGTTCGATGGTCCACAATATTAACCTTTACAACTCGTATAAATCAACCAGATTCCAAGGTGCGTTGCACCCCCCCCTCCCCCACATTATTCAGTGGGTGATCTCTTTATACGTCCGCATCTTCAGTCGGAATCACACGTTGAGGCAATGTTTGCGCATCTCTGGCTCCCTCGTAGTTTATCTGCAGCATCACGAACCGTCGACGCACAACTGATACTGAGTACGCAATGTCATACACGAGTAGATACAAAGGAATGTGAGATATAGGTTTCAAGCAAAATCAATGCCGCACGATAAGGAATGAAAGAGGTGATATTGTTCCTAAACTTAATAGCCTCTGAGAGATAAGTACAGACGTCTCCATACCGATCCTTCAGACTCTACTAAGCTTGCTCGTGACTCTTGAGACCTATGTAACCTAGTGCTCTGATACCAACTATCACGACTCGAAATTTCCCATCGACGAGACCGTGTTGGCGTCTAACATTTTACTTGCCAGACAAGCCAACGTTAGAGAATCATTAAACCAATTCCTTATTTCCATTTAGTAAATAACAATAATTAACTAAGATGAAATATAATAAGTGCGAAATATCATAAAATTGTATTAATTACTACCACCCGGATCTGGAGTCACAATTCATGATCATTCTAGAATTTGCTACAAGTAATAGTCAGAAAGAAATACAATTGTCTGAATGAAAGAAACAGTAGAGCAGAAAAGATAGACGGGGACTTCAAGGTCTGTGAACGCCGACAGATCTACCTTGAGTCTCCGGATAGCGGATTAATGGCATAATCTCGATCAACCCGAGTCAGTATCGAAATCTGCACAGAAAGTGCAGAGTACAATATCAGTACAACCGACCCCATGTACTGGTAAGTGTCGAGCCTAACCTCGATGAAGTAGTGACGAGGCTAAGGCAAGGCACCTACAAATCAACCTGTACAATTTAACAGTGTATATGCAAATAACAGAAATGAAGAACTAAATAGGAAATGTCGGGAGGGGAACATACTGAGGGGAATACAAGATAAAGAACTACAACAGAATGATCACCGGAACAATCAATATACCATGAATCAACAGGAATAGTGAATACAGTAAGGAAAAATGCACGGCATCACCCTTCATGCTTTTACTCTCAATCTCACCATAAAATTAATAGAAACGGCACGGCATCACCATTCGTGCATTAACTCTCATATAATGGCACGACATCACCCTTCGTGCATTAACACTCACAATATGGCACGACATCACCCTTCGTGCACTAACACTCACAATATTGCACGGCATCACCCTTCGTGCATTAACACTCACAATATGGCACGGCATCAACCTTCGTGCATTAACACTCTCCCTGACCATAATGCAATGCATAAATAACAATAGGGGGATAGAATAACAAGTACAAACCTTACTTCAACATTTGGTTCCATAATATCAATCTCAACTTTGAAATAAAAACTCAACTATCACCAGAAAATCCGTAAACATGATAAGAACGATAAATTGAACAACACTAGTATAACACGTAGCAATTTGGCATAGGAATGAGACAATATAAAAAAAACAGAGAAACATGAAAAACAGGTAAATTGGCGGCGCATAAGTACTCGTCACCTCACATGTACGCCGCTCACATGAATTTCACTTAGCAAGTAATCTAAGGTTCCTAATTCCCTTAAGTCAGGGTTAGACACAACACTTACCTCGCTTCGAAGGCCACTTAATTCTCAATCACAGCTTTTTCTTTGGAATTCACCTCCAAACCACTCGTATCTATTCAAAAATGACTCAATAATATCAAATATTGCTAAAGGAATCAATTATATTGCATAAATTAAATTTCCCAAATTTTCCTCCAAAAAGTCAAAAAATCAACCCTAGGCCCGCTTTGTCAAAACCCGAGGTTCGGACCAATATCCTTTTACCCATTCACCCCCGAGCCTGAATATGTAATTAGTTTTGGAATCCGACCTTAAATTGGAGTCTAAATCCTCAAATTTTCGAAATCCCTAGTTTCTACCCTAACCCCTAATTCTACCATGAAACTCTAGATTTTAGGTTGATAATTCAAGAAATGTAATGGGTAATTGAAAGAAAATGGTTTAGAATCATTTACCAACACTTTGGGGAAGAAAATGACTCTTGAAAATCGCCTCTACCCATTTGGTTCTTGAAAAATGTTGAAGAAATGGCTTAAACCCGTGTTTGGAGTCTGTTTTAAGTCACTGGACAGGCCCTCATCGCATTCGTGAGAGGCATGTCGCGATCGCGATGCACAGCGGCCTAAGGCCTTCGCGTTCGCGAGTATTTCTACGCGTTCGCGTAAGGAAACTCCCCCCAAGCCTTTGCGTTAGCGACCAGTCCTTCGCATTCGCGAAGAAGAAATTTCCCCTGCCCCATTTACCTTTCGCGTTGGCGAGACTACCTACGCGAACGCGAAGAAGGGCACACCAGAACAGCTGCTGCAGCTAAAATCTCAGATTTTCTAAGTGCAAATCACCCCGTAGCCTATCTGAAACTCACCCGAGCCCTCGGGGCTCCAAACCAAACATGCACACAAGTCTAAAAACATCATACGGACCTGCTCGCGCGATCAAATAGCCTAAATAACACCTAGAACTCCGAATTTAGCACCAAATCGAATGAAATTCTCAAGAACACTTTGCAATTACTATTTTCTCAACCGAAGGTCCGAATCACGTCAAATCAACTCCGTTTCTCACCAAATTTCTCAGACAGGTCTTAAATATCATAATAAATCTGTACCGGGATCCGAAACCAAAATACGGATCCGGTACTAACAATTCCAAACATCAATCAATTCTTAAAAATAATTAATTTTCATCAAAAATTTATAACTCAAGCTAGGGACCTCCGAATTCAATTCCGGGCATACGCCCAGGTCCCATAATTTGATACAGACCTACCGGGACCATCAACATATGGATCCGGGCCCGTTTACCAAAAATGTTGACCGAAGTCAACTAAAATCAACTTTTAAGGCAAAAATTCTTATTTTTATTAGTTTTCAACATAAAAGCTTTCCGGAAACTTGCCCGGACTGCATACGCAAATCGAGGAAGGTAAAAATGAGATTTTTAAGGCTTAAGAGCACAAATTCGAGTTCTAATACATAAGATGACCTTTTGGGTCATCACAGTAATCAATGAATATCAAGTTTCATACACCTGTACTGGTATAATAACATGCTATAGCATGTGCAATATGTGTTATTACAGCTAGAACAGACAATTTCATCATGAAATAGCAGTTTATCAGGTTCAACCGGAAAAATAATCTCAATGAAATCTCAAGTGTGGTGCAAATAGCTAAGAGAGAACTACAAATAGGAGAAACATCTCAACTTGAAGTTTAGCAATCAATTCCAAGCAAGTCATAGCCTAAGCACTACCCCGAGCAAGGAAATAACACCCCGATGCACGCATATAGGATCAACCCCACACATATGTGCCACTCATAGCACGTAGCTATCACAAATAATCCCGGCAACTAGTTCCTCAACCAAGTTTAGGTAGGATATTTACATCAAGCAAGCCAAATCACTCCTATAACATACCCTTCCCGCGTGTATCAACCTCCGGATGATCCAAACCTAGTCAAAGTAATGCAATACCATCAATAAAAGTTATAGGAAGTGATTCCAAAAGATAAGCTAAGATCTATAACTCAGGTCAAAAAGTCAACCCAAAAAGTCAACCTCTGAGCCCGCACCTCAGAACCAGAAAAAATTCATAAATTTCGAACACCCATTAGATTTCGAGTCCAACCATACCAAAATCATCCAATTCCGACTATAAATCGACCCTCAAATCCTCAAATTTTACTGTCCAATAACATAGTCCAAAAATTCCCAAAGTCTATCTTAGATTCATGAAAATTAGATGCAATAATCAATGGGTATTCAATATCTATACCAAAACCGAATAAACATCACTTACCTCTTCAATTGGGATGAGAAATGCTCCAAATATTGCCTTAGACCGAGTCCTACAATTTTAAAAATGAGAAAACAATGAAAACCCTCAAGTTTTATTAACGTGCCCAGCATTCTCGCACCTGTGCCCTATATTTTTGCTTCTGCGGTCAAAGTTGCGCACCTGCGCTATTCACTTAAACTCCGCCCCGCCGCATCTGCGGTCAAATGCCTGCACCTGCGGGACCGCACTTGCGGAAAACTTCTGCTTCTGTGGCTCATGCTCACCAATCGCCTTCCGCATCTGCGGACCTTCCCTCGCACTTGCGGACGCGCTTCTGCGCACTAACATCCGGTTTTGCGGATTTCCCTGCCCAGCTCATCCTCCGCACATGCGATCCATTGTCCGCATCTGCGGACTTTTCCCTGGAGGTCCCAACTTCGCTTCTACGAGTGTTCAGCCGCACGTGTGGCTCTGCATCTACGGCCAAGCCCACCGCAGATGCGATTACACCATAAATCACCAGCCTTTAGCCTTCATCCCCGAGTCCAAATGACCCGTTAACCATCTGAAACACCCCCGAGGCCCTCGGGACCCCATCCAAATATACCAACAAGTTCTAAAACATAATACGAACTAGCTCAAAGCCTCAAATTACATCGAACAATACAATAACCACAAATCACACATCGATTCAAGCCTAAGGAACTAATGAACTTCAAACTGCTAAAACTAATGCCGAATCATATCAAACCAATTCCGATTGACCTCAAATTTTGCACACAAGTCATAAATGATACAATGGACCTACTCCAACTCCCGGAAGCTATATCCAAACTCGATATCAAAAAATTCAACTGTCGGTCAAACCCCTCAACTTTTAAACTTTCGTCAAAATGCACTAAATCAACCTACAGACCTCCTAATTAAAATCCGGACACACGCCTAAGTCCAGAATCAACATACGAAACTATCGGAACCATCAGAACTCCATTCTGGAGTCGTTTACACAATAATCAAAGTCTGGTCAACTCTTCCAACTTATGCTTCCAACTTTGATACTAAGTGCCCCCACTACTAAAAATCTGCTAAAACTCGACCAACTATTTTCGACCAACGTTGGTCGGTCAAAAAAAGCGCCAAAAACCGTCCGGGATGGACGGAAACCAGGGGAAAAAAAATATACATTTTTTTAAAACTAAATACCGGCCAACGTTGATCGGAAATAGTTGGTCAACGAATTGACCCAGCTGGTCAGACAAGAAAATTTTGGATTACCGACCAACGTTGGTCGGTAATCTGGATCTAATTTTTTAAATTTTAATAATTATTTTATTATTTAAAATGTTTTATAATATTTAAGAATTTATATTTAAAATTACCGACCAACGTTGGTCGGTTAATGTAGGGGAAGCATTTACCGACCAACTTTGGTTGGTAATTGTTATTTTCTGCAAAATTACAGACCAAAGTTGGTCGGTTATTACGTCAACATTGATCAAACTTTCGAATTACTTTTATATTTACTATCTAAATAATATAAATGTAATTCGTTAACACTTTTGTAATACAAATAATGAATACACTAACATATACTATATATAACATGCTATTTGTAAATTGATTCATCGACTTATAACTTACTTGGATGCATCGATGAATATTAAAAACAAAACGTTTGACCTATATCGACTAATAGTAAAAATAAAACGTCTCGACTTATATCGATTAATCTAGATATGCCATGCATTATTAGTGATGAATGAATGAAAAATAAAAGAATTAATACTAAACATCTTTGACATATATATATGGATCACAAATTAAATAAACGAAAGAAGCTATTAGTATTAAGTAAACGAGTTAAATTAATAGGTCAAACATGGTCAAACTTTAACAAGCTATATATATACACACTAACATATACTATAACAAGCTATATATATATATATATAGCTGTATATATATAAGAACACGAAGCGCTAGGACCACAGGGTCGGGTTCTTTATATATATATATATATATATATATATATATATATATATATATAAGAACACGAAGCGCTAGGACCACAGGGTCGGGTTCTTTTAGGGATAGACTTGGGAAGATACTAATTAGTATATATACTTTATCATCAAATATATCTATTTGTAAATTGATTCATCGACTTATAACTTACTTAGATGTATCGATGAATATTAATCGATGATTCATCAAAACATCTCGACCTATATATCGATTAATCTATATCATGCATTATTAGTGATGAACGAATGAAAAAGAAGTTATTAGCATCTATTACAATATAGTGTATGTGTGTGTGTGAGAAATTACTCACATACTTAATTATAACTTAGAAACTTTACTTAGATAGATGCTATTATAATTTATTAAAATTAAATAGTTAATATAATTATTTATAAAGATTATGCTTATAGTTTATAATTATTTATAATAATTGCATAGTTAAATAAAATAAATGCTTGTAGTTTATAATTTTTTTTATAGTTTATAATATTTTAAGAAAAACAAACACAAAAAAAAAAGAATTTAATATTTTTTTTTAAAATGGTCAACACTTAATGTACCGACCAAAATTACCGACCAACTTTGGTTTGTAATTCTCAAATCAGAGAATTGAAAAACGGGGGAAACCCCCATTTCTCTAAAAAAAATTCCCCTCTCTTCACTCAAAACCTTCCCCTCACCTTCTCTATTTTGCTCACATTCCCGACCCCGCGTTGCCACCACCCAGCCCTCGCCGTCGCCGTCGCCGCTGCCGCTGCCGCCCCTCTCCTTCTCCATCTCCTAAAAATTCTAGGTTTGAATTACAATCCATTTATTTATTATTTCTAAGTTTTGTTAATTAGTTATGAATTAGTTTCAATTGATTTGTGTTTCAATTATTTGAACATTGCATTTTATTGAGGATTAGGGTTTAGGTCCTTTTTTAATTAGTTTTATTAACTAATTAGTTTTGTTAATTAGTCAATTAGTTATGAATTAGTTTAGTTTAGGGTATGGGTTGAATTTCTTTAGTTTAGTTAGTTTATGTTTAAACTCGTAGGATATGAATTGAAATTTTTATTTTTTAGGATTTATTCTTGTGAATTGAACTTTTAGGATATGAATTGAACTTTTAAGATATGAATTGGACCTTTTGGATATGAATTAAAATTTTAGGATATAAATTGGTGTAACTAGGAAAAAATAATTATCTTGAATTAACTAAAAAAGATATAATTAATTTATAATTGTAGAATAAATTAATTTGTTCTTGTGAATCGAACTTTTAGGGTATGGGTTGAATTTCTTTAGTTTAGTTAGTTTATGTTTAAACTTGTAGGATATGAATTGAAATTTTAGTTTTTAGGATTTGTTCTTGTGAATTGAACTTTTAGGATATGAATTGAACTTTTAAGATATGAATTGGACCTTTTGGATATGAATTGAACTTTTAGGATATAAATTGGTGTAATTAGAAAAAAATAATTATCTTGAATTAACTAAAAAAGATATAATTAATTTATAATTGTAGAATAAATTAATTTGTTCTTGTGAATCGAACTTTTAGGGTATGGGTTGAATTTCTTTAGTTTAGTTAGTTTATGTTTAAACTCGTAGGATATGAATTGAAATTTTAGTTTTTAAGAATTGTTCTTGTGAATTGAACTTTTAGGATATGAATTGAACTTTTAAGATATGAATTGGACCTTTTGGATATGAATTGAACTTTTAGGATATAAATTGGTATAATTAGGAAAAAATAATTATCTTGAATTAACTAAAAAAGATATAATTAATTTATAATTGTAGAATAAATTAATTTGTTCTTGTGAATCGAACTTTTAGGGTATGGGTTGAATTTCTTTAGTTTAGTTAGTTTATGTTTAAACTTGTAGGATATGAATTGAAATTTTAGTTTTTAGGATTTGTACTTGTAATTGAACTTTTAGGATATGAATTGAACTTTTAAGATATGAATTGGACCGTTTGGATATGAATTGAACTTTTAGGATATAAATTGGTGTAATTAGAAAAAATAATTATCTTGAATTAACTAAAAAAGATATAATTAATTTATAATTGTAGAATAAATTAATTTGTTCTTGTGAATCGAACTTTTAGGGTATGGGTTGAATTTCTTTAGTTTAGTTAGTTTATGTTTAAACTCGTAGGATATGAATTAAAATTTTAGTTTTTAGGATTTGTTCTTGTGAATTGAACATTTAGGATATGAATTGAACTTTTAAGATATGAATTGGACCTTTTGGATATGAATTGAAATTTTAGGATATAAATTGGTGTAACTAGGAAAAAATAATTATCTTGAATTAACTAAAAAAGATATAATTAATTTATAATTGTAGAATAAATTAATTTGTTCTTGTGAATCGAACTTTTAGGGTATGGGTTGAATTTCTTTAGTTTAGTTAGTTTATGTTTAAACTCGTAGGATATGAATTGAAATTTTAGTTTTTAGGAATTGTTCTTGTGAATTGAACTTTTAGGATATGAATTGAACTTTTAAGATATGAATTGGACCTTTTGGATATGAATTGAACTTTTAGGATATAAATTGGTGTAATTAGAAAAAAATAATTATCTTGAATTAACTAAAAAAGATATAATTAATTTATAATTGTAGAATAAATTAATTTGTTCTTGTGAATCGAACTTTTAGGGTATGGGTTGAATTTCTTTAGTTTAGTTAGTTTATGTTTAAACTCGTAGGATATGAATTGAAATTTTAGTTTTTAAGAATTGTTCTTGTGAATTGAACTTTTAGGATATGAATTGAACTTTTAAGATATGAATTGGACCTTTTGGATATGAATTGAACTTTTAGGATATAAATTGGTATAATTAGGAAAAAATAATTATCTTGAATTAACTAAAAAAGATATAATTAATTTATAATTGTAGAATAAATTAATTTGTTCTTGTGAATCGAACTTTTAGGGTATGGGTTGAATTTCTTTAGTTTAGTTAGTTTATGTTTAAACTTGTAGGATATGAATTGAAATTTTAGTTTTTAGGATTTGTACTTGTAATTGAACTTTTAGGATATGAATTGAACTTTTAAGATATGAATTGGACCTTTTGGATATGAATTGAACTTTTAGGATATAAATTGGTGTAATTAGAAAAAAATAATTATCTTGAATTAACTAAAAAAGATATAATTAATTTATAATTGTAGAATAAATTAATTTGTTCTTGTGAATCGAACTTTTAGGGTATGGGTTGAATTTCTTTAGTTTAGTTAGTTTATGTTTAAACTCGTAGGATATGAATTGAAATTTTAGTTTTTAGGATTTGTTCTTGTGAATTGAACTTTTAGGATATGAATTGAACTTTTAAGATATGAATTGGACCTTTTGGATATGAATTGAACTTTTAGGATATAAATTGGTGTAATTAGAAAAAAATAATTATCTTGAATTAACTAAAAAAGATATAATTAATTTATAATTGTAGAATAAATTAATTTATTCTTGTGAATCGAACTTTTAGGGTATGGGTTGAATTTCTTTAGTTTAGTTAGTTTATGTTTAAACTCGTAGGATATGAATTAAAATTTTAGTTTTTAGGATTTGTTCTTGTGAATTGAACATTTAGGATATGAATTGAACTTTTAAGATATGAATTGGAACTTTTGGATATGAATTGAAATTTTAGGATATAAATTGGTGTAACTAGGAAAAAATAATTATCTTGAATTAACTAAAAAAGATATAATTAATTTATAATTGTAGAATAAATTAATTTGTTCTTGTGAATCGAACTTTTAGGGTATGGGTTGAATTTCTTTAGTTTAGTTAGTTTATGTTTAAACTCGTAGGATATGAATTGAAATTTTAGTTTTTAAGAATTGTTCTTGTGAATTGAACTTTTAGGATATGAATTGAACTTTTAAGATATGAATTGGACCTTTTGGATATGAATTGAACTTTTAGGATATAAATTGGTATAATTAGGAAAAAATAATTATCTTGAATTAACTAAAAAAGATATAATTAATTTATAATTGTAGAATAAATTAATTTGTTCTTGTGAATCGAACTTTTAGGGTATGGGTTGAATTTCTTTAGTTTAGTTAGTTTATGTTTAAACTCGTAGGATATGAATTAAAATTTTAGTTTTTAGGATTTGTTCTTGTGAATTGAACTTTTAGGATATGAATTGAACTTTTAAGATATGAATTGGACCTTTTGGATATGAATTGAAATTTTAGGATATAAATTGGTGTAACTAGGAAAAGATAATTATCTTGAATTAACTAAAAAAGATATAATTAATTTATAATTGTAGAATAAATTATTTTGTTCTTATTTTATTTGTATAGATGGAACATCGTACTTGGATGTACAATAGAAATTATCCTAATCGGCGGGGATTGCGGGAGGATTTTGTAGAGGGGGTTGATGACTTTATTAGACATGCAATGTCACTTCCACCATACCAAAGTGAAGGAGTAATTAGGTGCCCTTGTGTCAGGTGCGATTGTATGAAGTTCAAAAAATCGGAGGAAGTTAAGCTTCATCTTTATAGGAAGGGGTTTATAGAGAATTACTTTGTGTGGACTAATCATGGAGAGATCGATGGTAGCCGTGGGATATTTCATAACATGGTTGTTGGTGAAAGTAGTAGGTCGGTGGAGAATACAAATCTTGATTCTAGAATTCAGGATATGGTTGCGGATGCTTTTGGGGGTGAGCCCAATGAAAATGTTGAACAAACTCCTAATGATGACGCAAAACGTTTTTATGAACAGTTAGAGGAAGCTAGTCGCCCACTACGTGAAGGAAGTCCGCACTCTGAGCTGTCTGTTGCAGTTGATTACTAAGTATCAAATCTAATTGGAATATTTCTCAAGCAGCCATGGACTCTTTCATTGACCTTATGAGTGAACTAGTTGACCCTAATATCAACTTACCTGGTGATTTCTATAAGGCGAAGAGATTGGTTTCTAAGTTAGGACTTTTGTCAATGAGAATTAATTGTTGTGAAGATGGTTGCATGTTATATTATAAAGATGATGCAACTTTAGACAGTTGTAAATTTTGCGAAAAGCCTCGTTTCAAGAGGCTTTCCACCGGGAATATGGTCGATGTCAAGGCGATGCATTATTTTCCTCTTATACCTAGGTTAAAGAGGTTATATGCGTCGATGAGTTATGCTCCTCATATGAGATGACATTTTGAAAATAGAAGACCACCTGGTGTAATGTATCATCCTTCTGATGGAGAAGCTTGGAAGCACTTTGATAGGACATATCCAGATTTTGCTAGTGAACCAAGGAACATTTGGTTAGGTCTGTGTGCCGATGGCTTCACGCCTTTTTCTATATCTGCGACACCATATTCATGTTGGCCTGTCTTTCTTACACCTTATAATCTACCACCTGAGTTGTGTATGACTAGTCCATATATATTCTTAAATTATATTATCCCCGGTCCACGTAATCCGAAAAGTTTGATTGATGTATATTTGCAACCTTTGATTGATGAGCTAAAACAATTGTGGTATGATGGTGTTGAAACATATGACATATCAACCAAGCAGAATTTTAATTTGCGTGCTAATTTAATGTGGACTATTAATGATTTTTCTGCGTATGGAATGTTGTCTGGGTGGATGACTGCTGGGAATCTAGCTTGTCCTTACTGCATGAAAAATAGTAAAGTGTTCACTTTGAAACATGGCCGAAAGCAATCATGGTTTGATTGTCACCGTCAATTCTTACCTGATGATCATGAGTTTAGAAGGATGAAAAATACATTCAAAAAGTATAAAGTGGAATATGATTCCCCACCTCCGATACTTTCAGGTGAGAAAATTTGGGAGAGGGTCCAGAACTTCAGTAAAGTTACTGAGGCTCCACCTTATAGATTCCCCGGATATGGTGTTAATCATAATTGGACGAAATAGAGTATATTTTGGGAGTTGCCTTATTGGAAGGATAATCTTCTCCGACACAACCTTGATGTCATGCATATTAAGAAGAATTATTTTGATAATTTGTTCAACACAGTAATGGATATTAAAGGTAAGACAAAAGATAACCCAAAGGCTAGAATGGACTTACAAGAATATTGCAGGCGGCCTGAATTATACTTGCAGATAGCAAACAATGGTAAGGTGTTCAAGCCCAAAGAAAGTTACACATTCACTTTGGAGGAAAGACGAAAAATTTGTGATTGGGTTACGAAATTGAAGATGCCTGCGGGTTATGCCTGAGGGTTATCACAGAGATTAGTTTGTTTTTCAAAGACTTGTGTTCTACCACATTAAGGGAAGAAAACCTACTTCGGATGGACCAGAACATCCGTGTAATTTCTAGTAAGATGGAAAAAATATTCCCATGTGGTTTCTTTGATGTGATGGAACACCTTCCAATACACCTTGTACACGAGGCACGACTTGGAGGGCCTGTTCAATGCAGATGGATGTATCTCTTTGAGAGGTAGTATTATAAGTTTGATATAATATTCTATTTTATTTTAATGTTCTTGGCTAACATGAGATTATGTAGGACAATTGGCAAATGCAAACAATTTGTTAAGCAGAGGAATAAGATTGAAGGATCTATATGCGAAGCCTATCTTACAAAGGAAACTACACATTTTTGTTCTTATTATTTTGAGAGTGACGTGCCATGTTCTAGGAATAGGCCCAATAGGCACACAGTCGAATGTGTGAATGATCCATTATGTCCACCAATGTCCATATTCAATCAACCGGGCCGATGTTCTAAGGATGTTAGAAAGAGAAGTTTGAGTGATATGGAGTACAAGTCAGCTACACTTCATGTGTTGCTAAATTGTCCCGAAGTTGTACCATTTCTCAAGTAAGTATTGATTTATTAGTTATCAAAATGTAAAATTTACTGTGACTACATATTGATGCAACTACTAAAAATATTTGATATGTCACAGTCACTTCGTGGGTCAATTTGGCTATGATGTTGTATATACGAGATTTGATACGTGGTTCAAACAGTTTGTAAGTGTGTAAATCAATAATCCAAATAATAGTGTAAATCAATTTTTGAAAGATATATCTTGGGGACCTGAGCTTCAGGTCACAACAATGTCTAAGTACGTAGTGAATGGTTATAAGTTTCATACAGAGGATTGCTCTAAAAATAAAAATAGCAACAACAGCGGGGTGTGGGTTTATGGTGGTGATGGCAACCAAGTTGGAGATATTGATTATTATGGTGTGGTCAAAGAAATATTACAACTAGAATATACAGGTTGGCCATATAAGAAATTGATACTCTTTAGATGCAAGTGGTTTGACCCAAATCCAACAAGAGGTACAAGAGTACACAACCAATACAACATAATCCTCATAAATCAGGCCCTCGGCCTCACTCAGTCATAAACCTCTTAAGCCACTCGGGCATTTCAGTAAAAATAGGGTACTCAGCCCAAAACAACATTTATATGCATCAAAATAGAGTAAGAAAAACTGAATTGTGCAGTAAACAGGTATAACCATGACTGAGTATAGATTTTAAATCGAAAACAGCGATAGGATAATAAGAAAAGGCTCCCTAAGGGTCCAAACAACACTGGCACAAGGCCCAAACATGGCATTCGGCCCAATTTATAGAAACTCTTTCTAAAACATATAAAAATCATATAGTTTCAACACAATATGCAACTTTACAGTTGTTACGGGTCGGACCAAGTCACAATCCCCAACAGTTCACGTCCACACACCCATCAACTAGCATGTGTGTTACTTCAAAATAGTAGAATGATACAAAAATCCGAGGTTTCATACCCTCAAGACTAGATTTACAATCATTACTTACCTCAAACCGGTCAAATCTCTACTCCGCAATGCTCTTGCCTCTCGACTCGGCCTCCAAATGCTCCGAATATATTCACAATTAGTACAATACCATCAATATATGCTAATGGAATGAATTCCACAAGAAAACTTATCAAATTAGCCCAAAACCCGAAATTGGCTCAAACCCGGCCCCCAGGACCACGTCTCGAAATCCAACAAAATTTACAAAACTAGAAAGCCCATTCACTCACGAGTCCATACATACAAAATTTATCAAAATCCGACCTCATTTGATCCTTCAAATCCTTAAATTAATCTCTCCAAAATACCAAGCCCTAACCCCTCATTTTTACTAATTACATGATTAAATAACGGAAAACCACCATATATACGAGTATTAGGGCTCAAGCAACTTATCTCACTGATAGCCCTTGAATCACCCTTCAAAAATCACTCCAAAAGCTCCAAAAACCGACTTGAAAAATGGTGAAAATGAACCAAATTCGCGAAGTGTTCTATTTATGGTTTCTGCCCAGGCTTTTCGCATCTGCGGACCAATTCTCGCTTATGCGCAATCGTACCTGTGAAAAAATTCATCGCAGGTCTGGAACTCACTTAGGAGCCCAGGTTCCGCATCTGCGGTGCAACATCTCACGCCTGCGAAAGCGCACCCGCGCATTTCCTTTCGCTTCTGCGAAGCCTGCCCAGAGTCCTCCTCTCCACATCTGCGCCCCAGGTCTCGCACCTGCGGGCTCGCAGATGCGGGATCCAACTCGCACCTGCGCATCCTGTCTAGCCCAGCACTGTTCGCACCTGCGGACTCCCCACGTGCACCAGCGACCTCGCACCTACGACTCCTACTTTCGCAGGTGCAGAAATATCAGTAGCAGCAGCTTCAGGTGCATTTTCCAACTTTGACAAATCCGTTAACTACCCGGAATCACCCCGAGGCCTTCGGGACCTCAATCACAAATACCAACAAATCATATATCAACATACAAACTTAGTCGAACCTTCGAATCACTCAAAGCAATATCAAAACACTAAATTACCCCCGGATTCAAGCCTAAGAAATTCTAAACTTCCAAATTCCACAACCGATGCCGAAACCTATCAAACCACGTCTGAATGACCTCAAAATTTGCACACACATCACAAATGACACTACGAACCTACTCAAACTTTCGGAATTCTATTCAGACCCCGATATCAATTTTTTCACTGCCGATCAAAAATGGCCAAATTTTCAATTTCGCCAATTCAAGCCTAATTCTACCACGGACCTCCAAATCACATTCCGGACGCGCTCCTAAGTCCAAAATCACCTAACGGAGCTAATGGAACCATCAGAATTTAAATTTGAGGTCATTTACACATAGGTCAACATCCAGTTGACTTTTTCCAACTTAAGCTTCTACTTTAGAGACCAAGTGTCTCATTCCACTCCGAAACCACTTCGGACCCGAACCAAACAACCCGATATAATACAATACAGCTAAACAATACATAAAGAAGCAGAAATGGGGGAAACGAGGCTATAACTCTCGAAACGACCGACCGGGTCGTTACAATTTGTTAACAACATCATTATCTTAATTCTTTTGTTTAAGAGAATCAATTTTTATTTGACCAATAAAAATAGTAATACTTTCCTTTTTTTTAAGCAAATCCACTAGGCAGTGTGCCTAGGGCTAGTTTTTATATATAAATAACATAATATACAAAATGTCTCGAAGTCTTACACAGAGTAGGAAGTAAAATTTGAAAGCAGCATAAATCCTATTGTCAAAGTTGGGTAAAATACCCAACAGTGATTGTACATGATGTAATCTAAGAAAAATATGTCTAAGAATTATAAAAACCAGGCAGAAAGTTCTGTCACACTTGGAGGCTATGTGTGATATGCGTGTATTGCGTATTTTGTTATATTTGCGTTGCACATGTGGTATTAATGTCGTTGTCATTGTATCATGTTGTTCCTGTAGCTTTTGATCCACTTTTTCCTTAGAGTATGAGCCACATAAATGACTCAATGCTTCATGCGTAGATGATTGAATTGCACAAATAGCGTATGCTTGTTTCCAGATTAGCTCGAGGCTACTGCTTCTTTCCTCTATTGCCTTATTCATTAGCTTTGCAATTACCTGTATAGAGCATATGAATGTACCTCGACCATGCATTTCCTTTGACAAGAAACTGCATCCCAAACATTGCTTCCCTGAAACACATTCAAAACTCCTCGTGTCATTCCACTTGTCCAGATGTTAATGTTTTCCTTGCCTTGTTGTTGTTGCATCAGTTCTGCCTGCTGTATTTTTTGAGATAGCATTAGATTAACTGGTGTATATTTCCATGAAATATTGATGCTGTATAGGCTTTGTTGTTCCCACAATTCTGTAGCATTAGTGGTATCCCATAGTTGCAATATGTATTCCACACGATCCATGTTTGTGCCTATCTTTAACATCTTTTCGATGGAATGAGCACAAAATGCTAATAACATACATTGAATCCCAGTTAAACAATAGGGCATGAAGACAGTAACTTTTCCTTTCAGATGTAATATGTATTGAAACCGGCCACGTTGTACTTTGGTAAAATCATACACGCAGCAGCCCACACTGTCCAACTCTTTGTAATAATGGTCATCTGCTTCGCTTAGCCTGTATTTCTTCGAAGTACAAAACCTGGGTAGTATACATTGTATGTGTTGTCCTTGTTCATTTGAAAGTACGGTACATCTACTGATCATTCCTTCTTTGCCTTGGCATCTTCTCAAGGTCTTTAAGTAGTCAGTAGAGGACTTTCTGGCTAAATGACATATCCCTGTAATCTTCCAATTTGATCCTAAGATTCATCACATGCTATGTTTAAGTTTTATTGAAACTAGAATGATTGCCCATGTTTTTGTGTAGGTATTATGACATGCTATTGATAAGTAAAGTTAACAGTATATCTAAGGTTCTTCAAAGAAACGTTTTCAGTGGCATTTGGAGGATGACAACTACACAAAGCATAGAATGTTTTTTGGTGTTCAAAGAGGAAATTTATGCTTTAAAATGTTGCTAGTAAAGCTCTTTGTATTCTAATTAGGCAAAGCAGTTGCTTGGCTCTTGTATAAGGGGACCTACTGGGCCTTTCTTCTACAATAGGGAAATCTGTGCTGAACTGTTTTCGTGAAGCTCCTTGAAGTGTTAATTAGGCAAAGCCATAGTGTTAGCCTTATATAAAGGTCACTTATTGCCTTGGCACCTCCGTATGTTTAAGTAAGATCAATTTCAACCTATCACTTCAATTTGCATCAGTTTATTAATGGAACTGCATTTACAGTCCAGTGTATAAGATTTTGGATATGATGGAATGAGTGTATTATTGTACTTTGATGGAATGAGTGTATTATGAAGAAAATGAAAAATACACGGGAAAACAAAAGGCGAAAGTTGTTCCGTGCATTAAATGTTGCTTACTTATTTAAATACAGTATAACACCTATTCTCATGTTTATTTTAAAGTTTGAGAAATAAATATACTTATTTGCATAATTTCTTTAGTAAAATTTACTTTTATAATAATTGTAATATCTTTACATAATAATTTCAAACAAATATTGGAGGAGTTCATTCAAAGTCAGCCGATTGATGATCAAGGTAGGCCAATCCAGCCAACCCAAGAGGAGCACATGGACATGTGGATTAAGGCAGCTGGTGGCGTACATAAGGGGAGAGTCTACGGCCTTAGATCAGAGTTTAGTCTCAGTCGTCGTACTTCTGGATTGTGTTGTTCTTATTCTTCCTCATATTGCTCGGTTGATCTGGATGAGTTTGAGCAATTGAATAGAAAGGTGGCGAACACTACTGATTTGTATATGCGAGAAAGGGCTGCAAGGGAGGAATAGGCGAAGCGGAGGGAGGAAGAAGATAGGCGAAGAAAGGAAGAGGAAAGGCAAAGGGAGGAAGAAATGAGGCGAAAGGACGACGCATTAAGACTTGTCACTAGTGATGTTGAAAGCCTCAAGTCTCAGATAAACTCTCTTAGCATCTGGTGCATTTTCTCTGCTCCGTTCTCCGGCACCATCTGATGATAATTAAGGAGTAGTTTCTTATATTAATTTATCTTTGATGGTACTTTGGATGTTGAATATTGAATGTTGGATTTTTTGAGTTTTTGTTCTACTCTGTTTAGTTGGATATTGTTTATGAAATGGATTGAATTAGATGTTGTTTATGAAATGAATTGGATTGAATGTTGAGTTTGGTATTTGAATGCTTAATCGTATTAAGTCTTGTATTGTTGGTTATACATTCAGTTTGGCAGGTGGTGTAATTCTAAAAACAGAATTGGCCATGAAAATATTTTTCGGATTTCCCACGGATTTCCCACCGATGCTATGGGAATTTTTGTACCTTTTTCCATATATATATATATATATATATATATATATATATATATATATATATATATATATATACATCTTAAGATATGCATATTTCTCACTACTATCATGGGTAAATTAAAAGAATTGCTAAATAATACTTCCAAAGAGATGGTGGAGAATTTTAAAAAATTAAATTATTATATTTTCTTACTTTTTCCAGTATTATCGTGGGAAATTTCACTAGGTGACCCCACCAAGTTCACGTGAAATGCTTCTTGGGAAATTCTCTTGGAATTACCCATGAAGGTCCTAGGAAACTATTTTCCCACCAACCCTTTTCCTACTAAGCGTATCCCCTGGGAATGTCGTGAGAAAAGACTGTGTTTCTAGTAGTGGATATAAGGCCTGTTGCGGTGTGCAATCCGATCCACATATGAACCACTAATATCGGTTGCGGTGTGCAGCCCGATCCTATCATGAATCAATAACACTTGTTGCGGCGTGCAGCCCGATCCCAACAATCTCACTCACAATACGGCCCTCAGCCTAAGCTCAGTCATCAATCTCTCCAGTCTCTCAGGCTCACAAATCTCATGCCAATCAACCCAAAAAATAATAACATGATGTGACAACGATGATAATAGAGACTGAGATATGATATACAAATGAATGAATATGACTGAGTATCTAATTACAATTTAAGCAAATATCTCAACAACAAAAATGACCTCAGTGGGTCCCAACAAAATAAGTACATAGCCCAAACATAATTTCTAAAATGGATCATAGCTCAATTATTCTAGAAAGTAGGAATTTCATGAATAAAAACAAGATAGAATACTACACGGTACTACAGAATCATCCAAGTCATAATACACACGGTGCATGCCCACATGCCCGTCCCCAAGCATGTGTGTCACCTCAACACCAAACACATAACATGTATATTCAGGGGTTCATACCATCAGCACCAAGTTTAGAAGTGTTACTTGCCTCGAACAAGCCGAATCCAAAATCAAGCAAGCCAAACAATACTCCAGAAACGCCATCCCGCCCGTACCCACCTCTAAATGGCTCGAAACTAGCCAAAAGCAACTCAAGCACAACAATTAATGCCAAAGAAAATAAACACAATCGATAAAGGTGGAATCTTTAATCAAAAGTTCATAGTCAACCAAAATGTCAAACCCGGGCCCGCACCTTAGAACCCGATAAAGCTCATAAAATCCGACAACTCATTTAATTACGAGTCCAACCATACTAGTTTTACTCAAATCCAACTCCGAATCAATGTTCAAAACTCAAAAATTTCCTTTAAGAAATTTTGGACAAAACCCCCCAATTTCCCATTTGAAGTCATCAATAAAATGCCAAAAATAAGGATAGATTATTGAAATATAATCAAAACTGAGTAGAGAACACTTACCCCAATCTATACGGTGAAAATCGCCTCAAACATCGCTTCAATCCGAGCTCTATAGCTCCAAATATGCTAAAATGGTTGAAACCCCCAAAAATAGAGTACTTATAATCACTAGACAGAAATACCCTACGCCATCGCGCGACATTCTTCGCGATCGCGAAGAACAAACTCAGCAGCCTCCAAAAATACCCTACACGTTCGCGGCATAGTCTTCGTGAATGGGATGCACATGAACTCCAACCTTACGCGAACGCGTCTGCTACTTCGCAAACGCGAAGACATTTCTCCCAGTCCCCAGCTTCTCATCTCAACTCAATGCGAACGCATGCTGACTAATGCGAACGCGATGCTCAACCCTCCAAAGGTAAATGAACATGGTAGAACAGTCTTGAACGCGAAGAAGAAATACTCAGCTCCAAATTTTTCCACTACGGGATCGCACCTCCAACTTTGCGATCGCGAAGAACACTTGGTGCACCAGACATTAACAGGAACCAACAATGCAATTATGAAGAAAAATGGTCCGAAATCGACCCGAATCACGCCCGAGCTCCTCCGGACCCCGTTTGAACATTCCAACAAGTCACATAACATAACACGAACTTACTCGAGGCCTCAAATCATGCATACAACATCAAAACCATGAATCACACCTCAAACTGAACTTAATAAACTTTTGAACTTTCAACCTCCAAAACTCGTGCCGAATCATAGCAAATCAACTAGGAATGGACTCAAATTTTGTGCACAAATCCCAAATGACATAACAAAGTTATTCTGATTAACAGAACCACAATCAGAATCTAATATCGTCAAAGTCAACTCTCAGCCAAACTTATGAACATTCCAAACCTTCAATTTTCTAACTTTCGCCAATTAGTGTCGAAACTTTCTAGAAATATACAAATTCAAATTAGGGCATATGCCTGAGTCCAAGATCACCATCCGGACCTAACAGAACCATCGAAACTCTGATCCGGGGTCAAATACTCAAAAGTCGAACTTGATCAACTCTTCTAACTTAAAGCTTCTTAGTTGGGAATCATTCTTTTAAATCAATTCCGAATAATTTAAAAACCAAAACCGACGATTCACATAAGTCATAATATATCATACGAAGCTAATCAAGACTCCAAATAGCTGAATGGAATGCTAATGCTCAAAATGACCGATCGAGTCGTTACATTCTCCCCCGCTTAAACATACGTTCGTCCTCAAGCGTGCCCAAAGTCGTTCCAAAGCCATCAAAATGCCGTAAACCTTACCATGCATAGAGAGGGGTGATCCCACGTTACCCCAATCTATGTAAGCCTAACAACACAACATAACTGAAGATCATTACTTCAACTTTAGCCCGTAAGCCTTAGTACCCTATTTCCAACATCTAGAATTCCTCGAATATCGCGTCTATACATTGTATATGTCTGAACAAGTTGTATCAAGTCATATTCATAACCCAAGATGTAATCACATGATATACCACATAACTCGCATACTTATAGCAATAATTCCCTATCATAGTAGTTGTTCAAAACAAACACAATACCGGTAATAAATCTCATATCAAACAAAACCTCTTTCAAAACCTTCGTACATTGTTGATAATGAAAGAAACACACAGAAACTCATAAAAATTTATCATATCAACAAGTCATGGAGCTCTCCCTCCTTCGACAAGAACTATAGCCTATTTTTAAGCCGATCAGTGACATTATACTTCCAAATATATCGCAATCAAATTCGATAGCACCCATTCTAGGTCCAACAACCTCATCTCATCAAATAAAACCACTCTACTGACATGCTACACCAATACAACCTTAAGCCACGAACCGTGCAATCCGTACACAAATACGCAATAATTCGAATGCACCCAAAAATGGAAAATGACTCAAATGAGAGAACCATTTTTCTAGATAATGTCAAATCTTTCTAAACTTGAATTTGTAGTCCTGGATATATCGGAAAAAAGCTACATGTCTTGGGTGCTTGATGTTGAAATTCATCTTGATGCGATGGGTCTGGCAGACACCATCAAGGACAAATATTAAGCATCAAAATAAGATGTAACAACCCAGCTGGTCATTTCGAGAGTTATAGCCCCGTTTCTCCTATTTTTGCTTCCTTTTGTACTTTTTAGCTATATTATGTTATATCTGGTTAGTTGGTTCGGATCCAGAGTGGTTTCAGAGTGGAGGTCCGTAGTCGAATTAGGCTTGAATTGGCGAAAGTTAGAAATTTGGCGATTTTGGTCGGCAGTGGAAAATTTGATATCGGGGTCGGAATGGAATTTTGGAAGTTGGAGTAGGTTCGTAGTGTCATTTGGGTTTGGTAAGATTCGGCGTCGTTTGCGAAATTTGGAAGTTTAGAAGTTCTTAGGCTCGAATCCGAGGTTAATTCGGTGCTTTAATGTTGTTTTGAGTGATTCGAGGGCTCGACTAAGTTTGTATATTGATATATGATATGTTGGTATATTTGGTTGAGGTCAAGAGGGACTCGGGTTGATTTTAGGTGATTAACGGAACAAGTTTGGAAATTGGAGAATTTTTGAAGTTTGAACTCAGCTGTCATAATCGCACCTGCGTATATCTCATCGCAGGTGCGAGCCCGCAGAAGCGAGCGGGAGATCGCAGATGCGAGATTGGAGGGGCTGAATAGAAGGCGCAGGTTTGATGAAGTTCCCGCACCTACGAGACCGCAGAAGCGCACATGAGGTCGCAGGTGCAGACAATGTCAAGGTAGGATGGGTCCGCAGGTGCGTAGGATAGGTCACATCTGCGTGGTCGCAGATGCGGATATGGAGTGCAGGTGAGGAGTTGGAGATTTTATTGATTTTTCGCAGGTGCGGACATTCTTACGCAGATGCGGCACTGCAGGTGCGCATATTTAGCCGCAGGTGTGGAATATCTGGGCAGAAACTATAAATTGAACACTTCGCGAATTTTGGTCCATTCTTCACCATTTTCAGTCGGTTTTGAAGCTTTTGGCAATGATTTTAAAGAGGGATTCAAGGGGATATCAGTGAGGTAAATTTCTTGAGCCCTAATACTCGTGTTTATGGTGATTTCCCATTCATTAATCATTTAATTAGTGAAGATTAGGGGTGAAAAGGAGGGGTTACGGCTTGGGATTTTTGAGAGTTGATGGGAGGATTTGATAGATCAAACGATGTCTAATTTTGATAAATTTCATATGTATGGACTCATGCGTGAATGGACTTTCTAGTTTTGTTACTTTTGTTGGTTTTCGAGATGTGGGCCCAGGGGCCGGGTTTGAGCCAATTTCGGATTTTGAGTCTAATTTGGTATTTATTTTCTTGTGGAATTGATTCCTTTAGCGTATATTGGTAGTATTGTATTGCTTGTGGCTAGATTCAGGACGTTTGGAGGTCGATTCCAGAGGCACGGGCATTGCAGAGTAGAGATTTGCTTGGATTGAGGTAAGTAATGATTGTAAATCTAGTCCTAATGGTATGAAACCCCAAATTTCGTATCATTTTACTATTTTGAGGTGACGCACATGCTAGGTGATGGACATGTGGGCGTGCACCATTGGGGATTGTGACTTGGTCCGTCCCGTATCAACTGTGACGTTGAGTATTTTGTTAAAACTATATGATTCTTATGTGTTTTAGAAAGAATTTATATAAATTGGGTTGAATGCCATGTTTGGGCCTTGTGCCAGTGTTGTTTGGACCCTTAGGGGCCTTTTCTTACTATCCTCTCACCGTTTTCGATTGAAAATCTATACTCAGTCATGGTTATACATGTTTACTGCATAACTCAGTTTTTATTACTCTATTTTGTTGCATATAAATGTTGTTTTGCGCTGAATACCTTGTTTTACTGAGAGCCCGAGTGGCTTGAGAAGTTTATGGCTGACTGAGGCCGAGGGCCTGATTTGTGAGGATATTTATAGGATCGGGTTGCACGCCATAACATGTTTGATATAGGCCGAGGGCCTGATGGATTTATGCCATGATTTGACTTGATATAGCGCTTGGGCTGAAGGAGCCCCTCCGGAGTCTGTACATACCCCTAGTGAGCGCAGGTACCTACTGAGTACGCGTGCTGAGTGCCGAGTGATGAGTGCTGAGTGACTAGGAGGCATGAGTGATGGTGAGGTATGCCCGAGGGGTTGTTTACGAGTGATTGTGAGGTATGCCCGATGGGCTGTATACGAGTGATTGTGAGGTCTGCCCGAGGGGCTGTTTATGATTTCATCATTATTTTGCTCACCTTTGCATTGCGCCTCTGTTTGAAACTGTTGAAAAATATCTTTAAATAATTTTTACTGGAACTGGTTTTAAATGAGATGATTTGATTCAAACACTGATATTTAAAGCATGTTGTATTTTATCAAGATTTCATGATATGAACTTTATATGCTTTATTTCTCGTCACAACTGCTCAGTCTTTATTTACTATTGTTACATATTGAGTTTGTATAGTCACGTTACTCCCTGCACCTTGTGTGCAGATTCAGGCGTATTTGGACATGGGAGCGGCAGTTGACTATTCCAGTTGCAGATTTTCTCGGGGATAGCAAGGTAGCTGCCTGGCGATCACAGCCCTGCTCTTCTCCCTCTTAACTTCCTTTAGTTATATTTAGCTATTTTCCAGACTGTGTTAGTCTCAATATTGTCAGACAATTTGAAGTGACACCCCGATGTCAGGCTTTTCTTTTTCCGCACTTTTGTTTTGATTTGAACTCATTTACGAAGGTTTTTATGCTAAATAGACTTCAAAATCTTTGAAATAAAAATATCAGTTTGTTTTGGAAGTGAGTCGGCTTGCGTAGTTCTACGATAGGCGTCATCACAACAGGTTGAGTTTAAGCTCGTGACAGGTCGATATCAGAGCCCTAGGTTACATAGGTCTCACGAGTCACGAGCAAGTTTAGTAGAGTCTTGCGGATCGGTACGGAGACGTATGTACTTATCTTTGAGAGGCTGCAGAACCTTTAGGAAAATTCCACATTCTTGAATTCTTGTCGTGCGAATTTGTTGATTCCGATAACTAAACATCTGTTGTTTCATTCTCTAACAGATGGTGAGGACTCGTACTACCGGACATGATGGACAACCACCAGTACCACCAGCCAGGGCCGCGAGAGGCCGAGGTCGCGGTAGGGGAAGGGGTGCAGCCCGCACAACAGTTGGGGCCGTGCCTGCAGATCCACCAGTTGTCCCAGATCAAGACCAGGTTTCAGTTGTTGATGCACCGGCTCAGGCACCACCTGTGCCTGTTGTGATTCCAGGCCTCCAGGAGGCCCTAGCTCAGATTCTGTCAGCGTGTACCAGTCTTGCTTAGGTGGTCTCTATTTCGGCCGTAGCAGCCACTTCTCAGGCCGGGGGAAGCACAGGCAGTCAGACTCCCGTCGCTGGCGCACCCGAGAAGGTTGTTCAGAGACTCCAGACACTAGGGGCACCACCAGCCCAACCGGTTGTAGCTGCTCAGGGTTATGTGGTTCCTGTTATGCCTGAGAATGATCAGCGTAGGTTAGAGAGGTTTGGGAGACCCCAGCCGCCACCTTTCAGTGGCACAGAGAGAGAGGATACTCAAGACTTCTTAGACAGGTGTTAGAGGATATTCCGTACAGCTGGTATTCTAAAGACTTGTGGGGTCTCATTCACCACCTTTCAGTTTTCTGGGGCTGCACTCAGATGGTGGGAGACTTACAAGAGGCGTAGGCCTGTTGGCGCAGCACCCCTTACTTGGAGCAATTCTCCGCGGTTTTTTGGAGAAGTTCGTGCCTCGATCCTGCAGAGAGGATCTGCGCAGATAGTTTGAGCGGCTTCGCCAAGGTGATATGTCTATGACACAGTATGAGATGGATTCTCAGAGTTGGCCCGTCATGCTTTTTGGTTGGTTCCCACGGACAGGGAAAGGATCATGAGGTTTATTGATGGTCTCACTTTTCAGCTACAGTTGCTCATGAACAGAGAGAGGGTGTCGGGTGCTACTTTTGATTAGATTGTCGACATTTCTTGGAAGATTGAGATGGTACGCGGTTAGGAGAGGGTTGAGAGGGAGGCTAAGAGGCCTCGTGGTCAGGATGGATTAAGCAGTGTTCCGTTTGGGGGTCAGTTCGAGCACGGTAGAGGTCGTCATTTTATACAGGCTCAGACGGCTCGCCCAGCTCACCGTGGTGTATCATCTGGCCATCGTTCGAACAGTCATCAGCAGGGCCAGTCATCATTCAATGCACTACCAACACAGAGTTCTTCACGTGCTCTATTGGGTCAGAGTTTGTCTATGTCAGGTCCTTCTGCTAGTTATCCCGGTGCTTGAGGCTCCCTTTAGTCCCCGCCACCAGCACCCGAGAGTTGTTTTGAGTGTGGGGAGTTTGGACATATGTGCAGGCAGTGTCCTCGTCGTCATGGAGGTCTATCTCAGTAGAGGAGTCAGCCTTCGACTTCAGCACCAGTTACTTCACCACCTGCCCGGTCACCTAGGGGTGGAGGTCAGTCAGCTAAGGGTCGCCCTAGAGGGAGAAGTAGATCAGGGGGTGGCCAGGCCCGTTTCTATGCCCTTCCTGCCAGACCAAATACTATTGCTTCAGATGCTGTGATTACAAGTATCGTTTTAGTTTTCCACCGAGATGCCTCGGTGTTATTTGACCCTGGTTCCACTTATTCATATGTTTCCTCATATTTCTCTCATTTTCTGGATATGCCCTGTGAGTATTTAGTTTCATCTGGTCATGTATCTACTTCTGTGGGCGATACTATGATTGTGGAACGCGTATATCGGTTATGTGTGGTGACTATTGGGGGTCTGGAGACCCAAGTGGACCTTTTGCTGCTTAGTATGGTTGACTTCGATGTTATATTGGGTATGGATTGGTTATCTCCATGCCATGTTGTTCTAGATTGTCATGCTAAGACCGTGACGTTGACTATGCCGGGATTTTCGAGGGTTGAGTGGAGCGGTTCTGTAGATTATGTACCAAGTAGGGTGATTTCATACTTGAAGGCTCAGTGTATAGTTGAGAAGAGTTGCCTATCCTATTTGGATTTTGTGAGGGATGTTATTGCAGAGACTCCTGCCATTGATTCGGTTCCGGCAGTGCATAATTTTTCGGATGTGTTTTCTGCAGACCGACCAGGCATGCCGTCAGACAGGGATATTGACTTTGGTATTGATTTGGTGCCGGGCACTTAGCCCATTTATATTCCACCGTATCGTATGGCACCGGCGGAGTTGAATGAGTTGAAGGAACAACTTCAGGAACTCCTTGATAATGGGTTTATTTTGCCTAGTGTGTCACCTTGGGTGCACCGGTTCTATTCGTAAAGAAGAAGGATAGTTCCATGAGGATGTGCATTGATTACAAGCGGTTGAACAAGGTCACAGTCAAGAACAAGTATCCTTTACCTCGTATTGATGATTTATTTGACCAGCTTCAGGGAGCGAGGGTGTTCTCCAAAATTGATTTGAGGTTCGGCTATCACTAACTAAAGATTCAGGATTCAGATATTCTTAAGAGAGCCTTCAGGACCCGATATGGCCATTATGATTTCTTGGTGATGTCGTTTGGGCTAACCAATGCCCCAGCAACGTTCATGCATTTGATGAACAGTGTATCCCAACCTCATTTGGATTCATTCGTTATTTTATTCATTGATGACATCCGGGTGTACTCTCGTTGCCAGGAGGAGCATGCCCAGCATCTGAGGATTGTATTACAGAGATTGTGGGAGGAGAAGCTTTATGCAAAGTTCTCCAAGTGTGAGTTCTGGCTCGGTTCAGTAGCATTCTTGCGGCACGTGGTGTTCAGTGAGGGTATTAAGGTTGATCCGAAGAAGATAGAGGCGGTTCAGTGTTGGCCCAGACCGTCCTCAGCTACCGAGATTCAGAGCTTCCTTGGTTTGGCTGGTTATTACCGTTGGTTCGTTTAGGGTTTCTCATCTATTGCATCGCCCTTGACCAAATTGACCCAAAAGGGTGCTCCGTTCAGGTGATCGGATGAATGTGAGGAGAGCTTTCAGAAGCTCAAGACTGCTTTGACTACAACTCTAGTGTTAGTTCTGCTGTCAGCTTCAGGTTCTTACATCGTGTATTGTGATGCCTCGAGGGTAGGTATTAGATGTGTTCTGATGCAAGAGGGTAGGAAGATTGCATATGCCTCGCGCCAGTTGAAGACCCATGAGAAGAACTATCCTGTCCATGATCTTGAGTTAGCCCCCATTGTTCACGCCTTGAAGATTTGGCATCATTATTTGTATGGGGTTTATTGTGTGATCTATATTGATCATCGGAGTTTGCAGTATCTATTGAAGAAGAAGGATCTTAATTTGTGTCAGCGGAGATGGTTAGATCTTCTTAAGGACTACGATATCACTATTTTGTACCATCCGGGGAAGGCCAATGTGGTGGCTGATGCTTTGAGTCGCCGGGCAGAGAGTTTGGGGAGTTTACCATATCTTCGAGTAGTAGAGGCCCTTGGCATTGGATGTTCAGGCCTTAGCGGGCCAACTTGTCAGATTGGATATTTTGGAGCCGAGTCGGGTATTGGCTTGTATGATCTCTAGGTCTTCTACTTATGACCGTATCAGGGAGCGTCAGTATGACGACCTCCACTTGCTCGTTCTTCAGGATAGGGTTCAGCGAGGTGATGCTAGGGATGTGACCATTGGTGATGATGGCATGTTGAGGATGCAGGGCCGGATAGGCGTGCCTAATGTAGATAGGCTCAGGGAGTTGATTCTTGAAGAGGCCCACAGCTCGCGGTATTCCATCCATCCGGGTGCCGCGAAGATGTACCAGGATTTGAGACAGAACTATTGGTGGAGGCAGATGAAAAAGGATATAGTTGGGTTTGTAGCTCGGCGTCTCAACTGTTAGCAGGTTAAGTATTAGCATTAGAGACCGGGTAGGTTGCTTCAGATATTAGAGATCCCGGAGTGGAAGTGGGAGCGGATCACTATGGACTTTGTAGTTAGGCTCCCACAGTCTTCGAGGAAGTTCGATGCTATTTGGGTGATTGTGGATCGGCTGACCAAGTCCGCGCAATTTATTCCAGTTGGTACTACTTACACTTCAGAATGGTTGGCTGAGATTTACATCCGAGAGATTGTTCACTTGCATGGTGTCCCAGTTTCCATCATTTCAGATAGGGGCACTCAGTTTACATCACAGTTTTGAAGAGCAGTGCAGCGAGAGTTGGGTAATCCGGTTGAGTTGAGCACATCTTTTCACTCTCAAACCGACGGACAGTCCGAGCGCGCTATACAGATATTGGAGGACATGTTACGCACTTGTGTCATTGACTTTGGGGGTTCATGGGACCAGTTTCTGCCGCTCGCGGAATTTACATATAATAACAATTACCAGTCGAGTATTCAGATGGCTCCGTACGAGGCTTTATATGAGAAAAGGTGTAGATCTCCTGTAGGATGGTTTGAGCCAGGTAAGGCTAGACTCTTGGGTACAGACTTGGTCCATGATGCATTAGATAAGGTGAAATTGATTCAGTAGCGGCTTCGCATGGCGTAGTCTAGGCAGAAGAGCTACACAGATAGGAAGGTCTGTGATGTGTCTTTATGGTTGGGGAGAAAGTTTTGCTGAAGGTGTTACCCATGAAGGGTGTTTTGAGGTTTGGGAAGAGGGGCAAGTTGAGCCCCCGGTTCATTGGGCCTTTTGAGGTGCTTCAGAGGATAGGGGAGGTGGCTTATAAGCTTGCCTTGATACCCAGCTTGTCGAGTGTGCATCCAGTGTTTCATGTTTCCATGCTCCGAAAGTATGTTGGCGATCCGTCCCATGTTTTGGACTTTAGCACAGTTCAATTGGAGGGTTATATGACTTATGATGTGAAACTAGTGGCCATATTAGATAGGCATATTCGGAAGTTGAGGTCAAAGGATATAGCTTTGGTGATGGTGCAGTGGAGAGGTCATCCTATGGAGGAGGCCACCTGGAAGACCGAGCGGGAGATGCAGAGCAGATATCCATGCCTATTTGAGACTCCAAGTATGTTTCTAGACCCGTTCGAGGACGAACGATTGTTTAAGAAGGAGAGGATGTAACGACCCGACCGGTCGTTTCGAGAGTTATAGCCCTGTTTCCCTGATTTCTGCTTCCTTTTGTACTTTTTAGCTATATTATGTTATATCGGGTTAGTTGATTCAGGTCCGGAGTGGAATGCGACACTTAGTCTCCTATTTAGAAGTTTAAGTTAGAAAAGTCAATTGGATGTTGACTTATGAGTAAACGATTTCAAAATTGAATTCTGGTGGTTTCATTAGCTTCGTTAGGTGATTTTGGACTTGGGAGCACGTCCAGAATGTGATTTGGAGGTCCGTAGTGGAATTAGGCATGAATTGGCGAAAGTAGGAAATTTGGCGATTTTGGTCGGCAGTGAAAAATTTGATATCGAGGTAGGAATGGAATTCAGGAAGTTAGAGTAGGTTTGTAGTGTCATTTGGGACGTGTGTGCAAAATTTGAGGTTATTCGGACGTGGTGTGGTAAGTTTCGGTGTCGTTTGCGGAATTTGGATGTTTAGAAGTTTTTAGGCTTGACTCCGGAGTTAATTCGGTGCTTTGATGTTGTTTTAAGTGATTTGAGGGCTCAACTAAGTTTGTATACTGATATATGATATGTTTGTATGTTTGGTTGAGATCCCGAGGGCCTCGTGTTGATTTCGGGTGATTAACGGAACAAGTTTGGAAATTGGAGGATTTTTGAAGTTTGAACTCAACTGTTATAATCGCACATGCGGATATCTCATCGCAGGTGCGAGCCCGCAGAAGCGAGCGGGAGATCGCAGATGCGAGATTGGAGGGGCTGAACAGAAGGCGCATGTGCGATGAAGTTCCCGCACCTGTGAGACCGCAGAAGCGCACATAAGGTCGCAAGTGCGGATAGTGTCAAGGTAGGCTGTGTCCGTAGGTGCGTAGGATAGGTCGAATCTGCATGGTCGCAGATGCGGATATGGAGCGCAAGTGCGGAGTTGGGAATTTTAATGATTTTCCGCAGGTGCGGACGTTCTTACGCAGATGCGACACTGTAGGTGCGCATATTTAGCCGTAGATGTGGAACACCTGGGCAGAAACTATAAATTGAACACTTCGCGAATTTTGTTCCATTCTTCACCAGTTTCAGTCGGTTTTGAAGCTTTTGGGAGGGATTTTAAAGAGGGATTCAAGGGGATATCAGTGAGATAAGTTGCATGAGCCCTAATACTCATGTTTATGGTGATTTTTCGTTGTTTAATCATTTAATTAGTGGAAATTAGGGGTGAAAATGAGGGGCTAGGGCTTGGAATTTTGGAGAGTTGATGGGAGGATTTGAGGGATCAAACGGTGTCGGGTTTTGATCAATTTCGTATGTATGGACTCGTGAGTGAATGGGCTTTCTACTTTTGTGACATTTGTCAGTTTTCGAGACGTGGGCCCGGGGGTCGGGTTTGAGCCAATTTCGGGTTTTAGGTCTAATTTGGCATTTTTCTTGTGGAATTGATTCCTTTAGCCTATAATGATCATATTGTATTTCTTGTGGCTAGATTCGGGACGTTTTGAGGCTGATTCGAGAGGCAAGGGCATTGCGGAGTAGAGATTTGCTCGAATTGAGGTAAGTAACTATTGTAAATCTAGTCCTGAGGGTATAAATGTTGTTTTGGACTGAATACCCTGTTTTACTGAGAGCCCGAGTAGCTTAAGAGGTTTATGACTGAGTGAGGCCGAGGGCCTGATTTGTGAGGATATTTATGGGATCGAGTTGCACGCCGCAACATATTTGATATAGGCTGAGGCCTGATTGATTTATGCCATGATTTGGCTTGATATAACGCTTGGGCTGAAGGAGCCCCTCCGGAGTTTGTACACACCCCCAGTGAGTGCAGGTACCTACTGAGTGCGAGTGCCGAGTGCCGAGTGCTGAGTGACTGGGAGGAATGAGTGATGGTGAGGTATGCCTGAGGGGCTGTTTACGAGTGATTGTGAGATATGCCCGATTCGCTGTATACGAGTGATTGTGAGGTATGCCCGAGGGGCTGTTTATGATTTCATCATTTTTTTGGTCACTTTTGCATTGAGCCTCTGTTTGAAACTGTTGAAAAATATATTTAAATAATTTTTACTGGAACTGGGTTTAAACGAGATGATTTGATTCAAACACTGATTTTTAAAGCATGTTTTATTTTACCGAGATTTCATTATATGAACTTTATATGCTTTATTGCTCGTCACTACTGCTCAGTATTTATTTACTGTTGTTACTTATTGAGTTCGCATACTAACGTTACTCCCTGCACCTTGTGTGCAGATTCAGGCATATTTGGACACGGTAGCGGCAGTTGACTATTCCGGTTGCAGATTTTCTCGGGGATAGCAAGGTGGCTGCCTGGCAATCGTAGCCCTGCTCTTCTCCCTCTAATCTTCCTTTAGTTATATTTAGCTATTTTCCAGACTGTGTTAGTCTCGATATTGTCAGACAAATTGTAGTAGATGTTCATGACTAGTGATATCCCGATATCGGGCTTTGCTTTTCCGCACTTTTGTTTTGATTTGAACTCCTTTACGAAGGTTTTTATGCTAAATAGCCTTTAAAATCTTTGAAATGAAAATATCGGTTTGTTTTGGAAATGAGTCGGCTTGCCTAGTTCCACGAAAGACGCCATCACGACAGGTTGAGTTTAGGGTCATGACACAGACCGTGCCAAAGCAATGATATTCATATGCCATTACCTTGATGAGGGCCTGAAAAATAGAATATCCTACTGTTAAAGATCCAGTCATATTGTGGAATAATTTGAAATATTGATATGACCACCTGAAGATGGTCGTTCTTCCACAGGCACGTTGTGATTGGACTCATCTAAGGGTATAAGATTTTAAATCTATCAGTGAGTATACTTCTGCTATGTTAAGAATTATTTCCCAATTGAAATTATATGGTGATAATATTACTGATCATGATATGTTAGAGAAAATTTTTACCACTTTTCATGCCTCGAATATGCTCCTGCAGCAATATCGAGAGATGAGATTCAAAAAGTATTCTGAACTTATCTCACATCTTCTTATAGCCGAGCAACATCATGAGCTATTAATGAAAACCCATGAAAGCCGACATACTGGTTCTTGTCCATTCCCTGAAGTGAATGAGACGAACTTTCACCAAGCAAAGCGTGGAAGAGGACGTGGCCCTAGTCGTGGTCATGGCTGTGATCGGGGAAGAAATTCTAATCATGGTAATAATAATGCACCAAAGAACCCTCCTCACCACCAGTAGTGGAAAAGGAAGGAACAAAAGCATGAAGCGGTGCAAGCAACAAAGGCAGAAAATGCATGCTATAGATGTGGAGGAAAAGGCCACTGGTCACATACCCTGTCGTACGCCAAAGCACCTGAAATATTTTTTATTTCTGAAGATAATTTAGACTTCATACATTTAGATGTAGATGATTACTTTGAACTCTTGGAAGGAGAAACAAGTCATGTGATCGGTGATGAGTCTGTAGAAATATAAATATTTTAATTTTGGTTGTTTGTAATAGATAGTATGATTATGTAATTGTTGTACATAAATAAAAGTTATGCTTCGATAATGATGTTTACTATAATATATTTTATTTATGTCATTTTGAAGAATATGGATAATCCTCAAATTATTTTTGGATCAAAAATCAATCATGAAAATATTTGTGTAATTGATAGTGGAACAACTCATGCCATATTCAAGGATCAGAAATACTTTTCTTATTTGCATAAGGAAAAAGCAAATGTTTCAACAATTTCTGATAATATAAGTTTGATTGAAGGCTCCAGAAGAGCCATTATATTTCTTTCTAAGGGAACAAAATTTATTATCAACAATGCATTGTTCTCCTCAAAGTCCCGAAGAAACTTGTTGAGTTTTATAGATATCCGCCAAAATGGGTATCATGTTGAGACAATAGATGAAATGAACGTAGAATATTTTTGTATTACAAATAATATTTCTAGCCAGATATGCATTGTTGAAAAGTTACCAACTTTATCTTCTGGCTTATACTATTAAAAAATTAGTACAGTTGAAGCATACTCTATCGTAAACCAGAAGTTTAGGGATTCACATACTTTTGTACTTTAGCATGGCCGTTTAGGCCATCCTGGATCAATAATGATGAGACGATTTACTGAAAATTCTAGTGGGCATCCGCTAAAGAACCTGAAGATTCTTACAAATAATAAATTTTCTTGTGATGCTTGTTATCAAGGAAAAATGATCACTAGACCATCACCAATGAAGGTTGGAATTGAATCCCCTGCCTTTTTAGAACGTATACATGGGGATACATGTGGACCTATTCACCCACCAAATGGGCTGTTTGGATTTTTTATGGTCCTAATTGATGCATCTTCAAGATGGTCTCATGTGTGCCTACTGTCATCTCGCAACCTGGCGTTTGCAAAGCTACTAGCTCAAATAATTCGATTAAGGGCACAATTCCCAGATTATCCTATAAAGGCTATTCTCCTTAATAATGTTGTAGAATTCTTATCTCAAACTTTTGATGATTATTGTTTATCAGTTGGGATAAAATTTGAACATCCTATAGCTTATGTTCATACTCAAAATGGACTTGCAGAGTCATTTATTAAATGCCTGCAATTGATAGCAAGGCCACTACTTATGAAAACACAATTGCCCACTATTGTTTGGGGCCATGCTATCTTGCATGCAACATCACTTATTCGTCTCAGACCGACACATTATAATAAATATTCTCCGTCACAATTAGTTTTTGGTCATGAACCAAATATTGCCCATCTACAAATTTTTGGATGTGATATATATGTGCTAGTAACACCACCACAACGCAGTAAGATGGGCCCCCAAAGAAGGTTAGGAATATATATTGGATTTGAATTATCCTCTATTATTCGCTATCTTGAACCATTGATAGGAGATTTAGTTACTGCTCGATATGCAGATTGTCGATTTGATGAAACAAATTTCCCACAATTAGGGGGAGAGAAAAAGGAAATCAAAAGACAAATTATGTGGAAAGGTTTATCATTATCTCACTTTGATCCACGTACCCCTACATGTAATCGGGAGGTCCAGAAGATCATCCATTTACAGAATATAGCAAATCAAATACCAGAAGCATTTACTGATTTGAAAAGGATAACTAAGTCACATATCCCTACAGATAATGTACCTATATGAATTGATGTCCCAGCAGGACTATCTACTAGCATGAGAGCTAGTGAACCTAAAGCATGCCTGAAGCGTGGTAGGCCTTTGGGTCCTAAGGATCGAAATCCTAGAAAAAGTAAATCGACAAATGATCAAAATGATATTATGAAGGGATCTCCTAAAGAGACCCAAGATCTGATTATTTCTGAGATTCCTGAAGAAATCAGTGAACCCGGGACTTAAGTGAGTGAGGAACTTTTAATAAGTTCTACTGGTGATGGGATTAATTTAAATCGATCTGAAATAGTGGTAGATAATATTTTTGCATATAATATTGCACTTAACATTATGCAATATAGTGAGAATCTTGAACCCCGATCTGTTGAAGAATGTCGACAAAGATTTGATTGGCCAAAATGGCAAGAGTCAATTCAATCGGAATTGAAGTCACTTGCTAAAAGAGAGGTCGTTGGACCAGTAGTCCAAACACCTGCTGGTATAAAGCTAGTTGGTCATAAATGGGTTTTTGTGCGAAAAAAAGAATGAAAAAATGAAGTTGAAAGATACAAGGCTCGCCTTGTTGCACAAGGATTCTCACAACGACTTGGAGTCGATTATGAAGAAACATATTCACCCGTTATGGAAGCCATAACATTTCGATGACTAAATACCATAAACCAAAAGGAAGATAGTATTAGCTCTATTTTCTGTATATATTAGAATGAATATGTGTATGAATCCATCTCCTCTTACAAATGATAACCACTCTTAATATAGTGGGGGAATCCTATTTTGGGTATGATTAAAAATACATAGTGGAGATCCTATGATAGATTAATTAATTAGCTTTTCCTTGATTTTCGCCGAGATTCTCTCCCTAAATATGGTTGTAACGGCTCTTTTGTCCCTTGTTTCTATTTCGATCTTGGCCAGTCTGGGTATAGGTCGATCTCTGGATCTTGAGCTCGATATTAACTTAAGCTCGATATTGACCGGTCTCTGGGTCTCAGGCTCGATTCTTATCACAACTCGATATTACAATGAGGACCTTCGGTCCATAATGTTCTGATCTAAATTAATCACACAAAGGGCAAGCTCAGTTTTGACCGTATACAGATAGTCCCCTCATTTCTCGAAAAGAAGATGGAGAGAAACTATATGATTTTTCAACCTCTGACTAGACGAATGTTGATGCCTGCGGCGAGCCCTGTTGTGACGTATGTGACAAACGTCACGTCGATCCAGTTACCAAGGAATTAAATGCGTGTCAGTCGATGGTAGCCCCCTTCTTCATTATTTTAAACTTTTACCTTCAATCCCTTTTCATTCCAATCTTCACAGTCTTTCGCCTTTTCCAAAGCTTCCTATTTCCAAGTTTTGGAATTTCTTTGCTTGTTCTTTTCAAAACACCAAATACTTCAATCTCCCTCCTTCTTTGTTCGTAGAAACTAAATGGAAAAACATTTAAAATAGTTCCACATAAAGAGGCTGTTTTCTCATCTCGGCCGACCGGCGAGAAACCAGTGGTGGAGCCACGCCTTGAAGAACTTATTCCCGGGGTGTGTGTTATTGATTTCGATTTTAAGATCGAGAAACCCTCTTCGATTGCCGATCGATGCGAGCCGATATCGAGATATATATGCTCGATACCAAAAAGTCTTCTTGATTTGGTGAAGAAAGATTGTAATTGGGAAAACAAAGAGGTTGTGATACCGGTACCGGAGGAAGCGATCACTACCCACGTGAAAGGGTACCTGAGTGTTTACACTTATTCTTTCACGATGGGTCCCTTCGATACGATCATCATCGATTTTGGCAATACATACCAGGTGACTCTCGGCCAAATTGACTTAAGCTCGATATTGATCGATATTGACTCGAACTCGATATTGATCGGTCTCTAGGTCTCGAGCTTGATAACCCAACTTCTTATCACAACTCGATATTACAATGATGACCCTCGGTCCATAATATTTCGATCTAAATTAATCACACGAAGGGCAAGCTCGGTTTTGACCGTATACACTTGAATAATTTGTTGTGAAGTTTCCTTTTGATTTGATATGTTTCACTAAATTAGTTCAAAGAATATCTAAGCTATTTAGATGTGTGCATTTCTATTCATAATATACGAGGGAATCGGATGATTCAGTAGAATAGACCAACGGAGATAATAATAATATGTAGAAATTTTCTAAGTTACTTTATGGGTTTTCTCATATGAATCAATATACTGGAGTTGTAGTCTTCCTTTAGTCATATTTTGTGAATTATTTAAAGATCTTAATTTTGCATTTCTTATCTCATTTGTTAGGTTCATTAGTTTTGTTTGTAGCTTTGTTGAGGTAATTATACTTTGTTAGTATGTTCTTTACTATATACTTCAACTCATCTTAGTCTTAAATGAATAATCCCATTGTATAGATATGTTCTCATTAAGTAAGTTCATCTTGGTTAATTTTGTTCAAGATGAAAATGATAATATTTTTAAGCTTGTTTATGAGGTTCTAAATCCCTATGGCCTAAGTCGAGATTTGAGTAAACAATTTTGGGAGGAATGGACATTTGGTAAACCTATATACAAGTTGGGTGAATTGAGCTTGGCACACTGTCCAGTTTAGTGTAGCGCAAAGTCAAGAATAATTTTTTTTTTTTTTTTGTTATTTATGTTTATTTAGATCCACTTCTTTCATTAGACTATAGCCTTTGAAGACAATTTAAGAAAATAAAATTCACCAAAAAAAAAGTTCACTTCTATCTCACTTTATTATATCTCATTTTGTGTTATTGATCTACCTATAATTAGCCATTATCTATGTATCTAGGTGTTTGTTATCGTATCTCATTTTTGTATTGTGATGGAACTTTGCTACGTTGTTAAGAGGCCTATTAGCTTTATTGATAAATAGATATGAAACATTATAGGCCTATTAGCTCTATACACTGATATTATAAACTTCCTTTTAACGTTATCAAATCATATAAAATGTAATTAAAATTAATTGTCTCTAATAAGTAAAACAAATAACTTAAATAAAGTAATTATTAAGAGACAAGAAGAACCCTTATTTTAGTCCTTTCAGCACAAGAAAAAATTGAAAGGATTTAAAAGACAAGAAGAAGGTGAATTTGGCAGAGAAGATGGGAAAACTACCCTATCTCTGTATGGTCACCTAGCTTTGTGTAAACACTGTTATCAAAACTCAATTTTCTGTTCCTCGCCAAAGATTCCATTCTCCATATCTCCACCCCCCACCTCACCAAAAAGTTCCATCTCCATCATTCTAATTTCCACACTAAGATTTGTAATTAAGCATTTAATAGTTAGGCCATATATCATGCTGTATGACAAAAATTGTTAATCCTTACAAACAGTGATTCAGAAACGAAGAGGCAATTTACAAGTAAAATGGAACTAGTAATCTAATTACTTAGTCAAGGATAATTGGAGTCAAAGTAGACTAATTAACAATATGATGGCTATCTAATTAAGACAAAGGACAGAATAATTTGTTCAATGAACATTCCAAGAAACAAGCAAAAAAATCGAAAGTTTCTTCCCCACAAGTTTAAATTACAACCAAAAGGAGAAGAGATAGACAGAGAGAACAAAGAGATTACTTGGTGATAGTTGGAGAGATGGCCTGGGGGCCGACGACTATGAGAGAGATGAGTCAAGAAACCCTAATGCTTCTGTGGCTTACTATGGTAAAGAGAACCCTTATGCAAATTGAGCGTAATTGTGTTTGTGTGATAAAGGGAGGGAATATTTTACGGGGTGAAAAATATTGGAGGGAGGATAAAATTTGTAAAAGTTAGCAATTAAATTTTGATTACTCACTTTAATTGTCCACTACATTGAATTTAAATTTGAAGTGGTAAATTTCACCGTCAATTACACTGAATTGCAACTACAAGAACATCCTTTCTTGGCAAAATTCCAAATGCCGGTAATATTGTGTGTAGAGGAGTAAATTAGCGGCAATTAGCTTATCGCCATTAAATAATTGTCGCTAAAGCCCCCCTTTGTAGTAGCGTGGAGTTTTTGGTTCATGTGGTGAGGGGATTAAGGTGGATCCGAAAAAGATGAAGGTAGTTCAGAGTTGGCCCCGATCGTCTTCTGCTACAGAGATCTAGAGTTTTCTAGGCTTGGCTGGTTATTATCGTCGATTCGTGGAGGGGTTTTCATCCATCGCAGCTCCTCTGTCCAGATTGACTCAGAAGGGTGCACCATTCAGATGGTCTGATGAGTGTGAGGAGAGCCTTTAGAAGCTCAAGACTGCCTTAACCACAACTCTAGTTCTAGTTTTGCTTTCAACATTGGATTCATATACAGTTTATTGTGATGATTTGTGGTTTGTCATTGGGTGTGTCTTGATGCAAGGGGGTAGGTTAATTGCGTACGCTTTGCGTCAGTCGAAGCCCCATGAGAAAAACTACCTAGTACATGATTTAAAGTTGGCAGCCATTGTCCATACATTTAAGATTTGGAGGCACTATCTCTATGATGTGTCTTGTGAGGTATTCATAGATCATCGGAGTCTACAACACTTGTTTGAGCAATATGATCTGAACTTGATGCAGCGGAGGTGGTTAGAGCTTTTAAAAGATTATGATATCATCATTCTGTATCATCCCAGGAAGGCCAATATGGTGGCCGATGCCTTGAGTAAAAAGGCAGAGAGTATGGGTATTCTTGCATATATTCCAGTTGGAGAGAGACCGTTAGCATTGAATGTTCAGGCTTTGGCCAATCGATTAGTGAGGTTGGATATTTCGGAGCCTAGTCGGGTTCTTGCTTGCATGGTTTATCGGTCTTCTTTGTATGAGTGTATCAGAGCGCATCAGTATGACGACTCCCATTTGCTTGTCCTTAAGGACACGGCTGTTATATCCCATATTTTTGTACGTAAGAGTACATCGTAAGTCAATTGATGTAAGCTCAGAAATGAGATCATCTTTGAAAGTACATAAAGTAAGTTAATCATTTTAACTTGGAGGTGGCAAATTCTTAATATCGTGAACTGCAAGTACCAAGAGGGTTGGAAGGCTTAAAAGCTAACCGAATTGAAGAAAATTAGTTTTGTCGAAAGTCGACAAGTTAGAAATGTTATAACATGTATTTTTGGGTGAGACTAGGGTACTCAATATGATAAGTAGGTTATTTTATGAGTTATTTTAGTCATATTATAGTCTTGTGTTACGTGTTGAAGTCAAGCGAATTATGGAATTACAGGATGATCCATCTACCAAATTGAAGATCTACGTGTCAAGTTTCCAATGGATTAAATCGTTCATTGATACAATATTGGAGTAGAGAGATATTCACTTTTTTGCGAGACTGCACAGACTGATAGGTGACAAGTAGGTGCATCACCTACTTGCCAAAAGGAGAGGCCTCAATTAAAAGCTCATAAATTGACTAGAGAGGGGCGGCAAATAGGGGACTTTTAAGGACTTATTAACTCATTTCTTTCACTCATTTTTCAGACCAAGAACATCATATTGAACCCCTGCAACTCCTCCCCAAAAATCCAACACAAACTCTAGGTGATTTCAGGTGATATGATGTGATTCTAGTTTCATAACCCCGGACAGCTTGCTAATTTCTCTCTCTCCTTCTTGGATCTACGTTGGGTGACTAATTTTGGATGAAGAAGGACTAGGTTTTGTGGGTTCTACTCAGTTCAAGGTAAGTTTATGCTTCTCCTCCCCTTATCCATTCTTATATGAGACTCGATAGTAAAGACTAGACCTAGCGAGTTTCGAAAGAGTAGTATGCTATTTGTTGTTGCGTCACTGTTGGCTGGTTATGAACTTATTTTTAAGTTGAACTCATGACCAGTTTCAAAGAACTGCCATTTATAGGAAGGAGGCCGATACTACTAGTCATTATACCTGGCTACAGGTTTGTTGATGCTTTGGGTCTGACAAACAGTCGAGGTTTGAGAAACATTAAAGATGGATTGGTAAGCCTAGACCAATTGTTCGACAATTTTGGACATCGTGAAAGCTATGAATTGTATTTGGGAGAATTTTAGTGTGATCAGGTAACGTGGGAAAGTCTCCGACCCATAACCTTCCCTTTAGCGCTGCTATGACTGTTGGTTTTCCCACAAAGAAGATGATAAATCAATATTAATTTATTGCCTGTGGTTTTGGCAACATTCTGGGGCAACCTCCAAGCCACTTCGGTACCCATAGTATTAGCAGAGATTCTCATAGCTTTTCCTACATGCTCCCGGGGATACGATTTCTTCAAGGGTTGAAACCTACTACTTCAAATCTGGGCCATGGAGCACTTCTTTCAATGAGAGGCCGCAATTGACTACTTTGTCGGTGTCAACAACATAATTTGAAGTCACAGCAAGAGAATGAGGCATTCGGTCTCCCCGCATGGACAGGAAGAATGGAGAGAGATGCTGACCAACTTAAGCAGAGAATGTATCGATTAGAAGCTGTCATGGTTGGGCGGAAGGGAAATCTTAAGGACTGCCCAGATGTTTTTTATCAAACCGATAGGACTTGAGGGCATCTAGCCATACTCACCCCTATGAGTTCTCAGGCAGTTCGGGTTGATTCAAGATGTACCTCTCTGGACGAGGACGACATTGTATAAAGACGTATACAATGTGCAGATCCCAATACTAAGGATAAGGAGGCTTCAGGAGAAATGGAATGATCTAGTCACAATGCCTATGGGTCAGAATTCGTGGTGCACTCTAGAATATTATGTCTAGATCAATGAAAAAGATGAGCTAGCTCGACCAAGCAGGGAAAGAATTTCCTAGCTGGAGGATGCAGTGGCAGCTTTGTAGATCTATCATGATACTTTGCCACACTACCTCGTGACTACTTCCATGCACTGTCAAGTGGTCCTAGGGTCAATTGATCATATGATGCCACCTGTAGAGGACGATTACCAAGTAGTTGAATGTATACAAATTGAGTCTGGGACAGAAATAGAGGAAGATCCAGAGGAATAGCCCGAATTCAATGATGATGAAGAGGAATTTGAAGAAGACCCGGAGGAAGAACTGGAAGAATAAGAAAAAGAGATGTCGAATGATTGGGATGTATACTAGAAGTTGGTTGGTTTCACCCCTTTCCCCCGCTTTGTATCTTTATCCCAAACTTTCTCATTTCCTTAAGGGCAAGTTTATTTGAGCCCATATAATTTTATGAATGTTGGAAGCAGTGATGTAACCTCTGCTCCCGTCTATTACAATCCAAATACTATCAATGAAAACCAAAATTTGCTTTGGATCTGAATGTGTCAAATCTAATTGTTTGTCAAATATTCGTGACTTAGGCCTACCTCCGGAAAAGAGAGGTCCCTCGGATCTTAGGAGAATGCGTTTTCCTGAATACATGAACTAACTACTCTATGTGCCGATTACTTGTGCAAATACTGAAAATGACTTATGTTCTTTTTATTTTTTTTTCTCTTTTTGTATTACTTTATTATTAGTCCCCAAATAAAGTTAGTTTATGTCGACCCAAAACTGGCGGAACCATCATAAAACTTAAGATCGAAAGGGAAGATGACTGCAATAGATAACCAAGGCGAACACGCTCTAGCAATAGCTGATAGCCTGGGGCGATTGGGAGAGAAAGATGATATGTTGAATGATGAACATATGGCCCGGATGGCTCGATAGATGGAATCATTGAAGGACAAAGTACAACACATTTTTAAAATTGGCACATCTTTCAGTGACAATGCTCCTACAACCACCCCATTTACCTTCTAGAGATTCAATCCCCGACCACTTTCCTTCCATTTCTTGCCAAGCAAACATTACCCTGACTTCAGTCCCTACCACCCAGATTATACCTCCAGTAACCCCTACAAACCCACCAAACTCTCCCATACACACTCCTTAGGTACCAAATTACGTTCAAACACCGCAAAACCCACTAGTTGCCACCTACCCAGTTAATACCCCTCCTCGTGATGGAATCACCTTTACTACTAGCCAAAACCAGCACACTCTCGCAGCATATACCATTGCATATAAGAAATATGTTCCTCCCGTATATGTTTCAGAACCTACCTTCACACCGCCCGTCATTGTCAGGCTGCCTTATGAAGTTTATCAATATGCCAAAATGGAAAGGGAAGCCAAGTATCAGAAGGAAGAATCAATGTTTAAATAATTAGGAGCATTGAGGAAACTAAATGAAGAACCTTCAGGTCGCTCGAGGGAGCGAAAGTCTAGATTGTAAGGATCTATGTATCCACCCTGATGTGGACATGCCGATAGGTTACAAGCCTCCAAAGTTTGATATCTTTGATGGGACATGTGACCCCCATGCACACTTGAGAGCTTACTGCGATAAGCTAGTTTGAGTATGAAGAAATGAGAAGTTAAGGATGAAGTTGTTCATAAGGAGTTTGATAGGGGAAGCACTTGGTACACTCGCCAAGATCCTTGAAACTGGAGGGAGTGGCAGGATATGGCAGAAGATTTCATGAATCACTTTCAGTTCAACATAGAAATTACCCTTGATAGGTTTGCACTGGTAAACTTGCAGAAGAATCCTTTAGAATCCTTGCAAGAGTATGCACGTCGATGGAGGTCAAAGGCCACTAGAGCAAAACCTCTGTTAGATGACAGTGAATTGACTAAGTATTTCATCAGGGCTCAGGACGGGATCCACTTCATCAAATGGGTCGAAGCTTCTATGTACAAGGCCATCACAAAGAAAGTAGGGGCACACTTCATCCGTAACAACATAGTTTGCCGATTTGGGATTCCCGAGTTAATCATCATTAACAATGTGGCTAACCTCAACAGTGATCTCAAGAGGGAAATTTACCATCTAGCATGAGGAAAATGCATCTCTATGCCTACATGGCAAGTATGCATGTCAAATGAATGATTTCACGGTGATATCCCCAGGTACTCTCACTCTCAACATACTCAAGCTATTTGTCTATATTGCCCACTTCATCACGCACACACACACAACCACTCAGCACTGTATAAGTGCCTAGCATCATTTCCCCTCACTAAAGCATGTGTATGCATATCAATGTGCATGCGCTTATTTCTGGTTTGTCAGACACCGAAGGGGCGAAACTCAATCTCGCGTGAATCAAAAGCCAACAAGGTGTAAGGCCCCGTGAAATCTTTCCTAAAAATTGGGGTTCCGTGATGCCGGGGTAGGAGTAGAGGTTAATAATAGTAGCAATTCTTTGCGGCGGGCTTCCGAGCCGCGGTTCGGACGTTTTGGATTGAATAGTGCGCTGGGGGTTGAAGGAAAATATTTGGCAGAAATAGGCATTTCTACGGCCCATTATGCGGCCGTATAATCACTCTGCGGGGCGCAGAATGGTCACAGAGTGAGACAGTCTTTTGGGTCATTTTTTATGTCATTTACGCGGTCCATTTTGCGGTCGCATATGCGACCCAGATCCTGTCTCGGGGCTTCATTTTTGGGATTTTTAAACCTGATCCTTCTTCGTTAAAACATATGGCATAGCCCATTTTGAACATATTTATGATATTGTTTAGAGTGAGAGAGAGTTCTTAGAGTGGAAGAGTAACCTTCAACCTTATATCCAACAATTCTTGCCGAATTCTTGAAGATTATCAAGGAAGTCCTTATCTTAAAGGTAAGAATCTATGCCCTAGATCATAATTTCAAAAATCTGCTAAACGGGGGATAATAAGGAAGAGAATTATTGGGTGTGGGGGGTTGTTGTCTTGCATGCATGTATTCTTGAAGTATGTGGGAAGGTTATGAGCTAAAAATGATAGAGAATAGGTTGGGGAATGATGGAATCTTTCACAAAAGGGCCTTAAAACATTGGTGCACACCTAATGTTTAATAATATGCTCAAATGAGCTAGAATCATGACCATCTTCCTAATTTTGGTCCAAGTTGTTATATTTCTAAAATAGATCGAAGTGTTAAAATTTTTGGAACGTTTTAGAGTTTAAAGGAAGCTCAATTGAGGTATGTTGGCTAAACCCCTTCTTCTTAGAATCGAATCCCATAGTGTACATCTAATTGGTGTAAGTACTTGATCATTTTTGAATTAGCTATTCCTAATGTGTTTGTGTTAAAGGATGTATGTTCAATATTTATTCTAAATGCTTCATCATGTCATCTTGCCATTTGAGGATGTGTTCAAAATATGGAATATGTGTTAGGAATGTTAAGACTTTAAGTCAAGATTGAAATAAAGGCTGTTATGCCAAATTGTATGAAAAGCCTCTATGTGCCTAAGATTCCCAAATTGCACATATGTGAATTTAATGTCTTGAATGGGGAGCCTTATTTATTTTGATAATGATATTGAATGTGGAAAAGGGGTCTGGAACTATGAATTATGAAATACTGCCAAGTGCCAAGAATGACTTTATAATTGTGGCCATTAGTGCCAATGAATTGAAAGTATATGAAAGAAGTATGATGTGAGATGATTGACTGAAAAAGGTAATGTCTTAGGTGAGATGGCCGATTGGGCCGTGGTCGGACGCCATGCCACACACATAGTGGTTACTGTGATGGAAAAGATAATTGAAATTGTGGTCATGGTTGATGTCTCAAATGAGACGACCTAGCCGATCGGGTCGTGATCAGACTCCATGTAAGAATGCGGTGGTATTGTGAATTATGTTATATCGGCACTAAAGATCACCCAACCAAATAACATGTAAATTGACTTGAAAATTTATGTGATCCTTAACTTGATGTTTTAGTATTATTTGAAGCTCCTATTGAATTCTTGACTGTTCCCCCCTGTATTATTATTGATTCTATTGATATGGTATTTAGTTTTACATACTAGTACTATTCGACGGTACTAATGTCTCTTTTGCCAGGGGTGGTGCATCTTTAAATGGATGCAGGTGGTTCCATAACAGGCAGAGTTGATCAACGATAGTGGTACATCCTCTTCCCAGCAGACTTGGTGTGCCCCACTTCATCCCGGGGTCACGTATTGTATCTTTTGTTTCTATTATTATCATGTCTAAAGGTATAGTCTGGGCCTTCTTGTCGACACTATCATAACACTATTTTGTATCTTTTAGAGGTTCGGTAGACACCATGTGGGTTGTACATAGGTGCTAGAAAAGTCGAACAAGTTATGTTGTGTTTTGATCACTTGTTCCACTCAAACTATAAGAATATTTGTATTTTGCGACTTAATAGTGAAGTAACTAATGAAACGATTTAATATTGTATGTATGAACTTCCTATTGTCTAATTAATGAAATCATATCTTTTCTTGATCATGGATGAGTTGGGTAGAAAGTATCTAACAGGCTTTCTCGACCGGGTTCACTCGGTTGAGCGCCGGTCGCGCTTCCCGAAGTTGGGGCATGACAAATTTGGTATCAGATCCTAAGGTTTTAATATGTCCTAGGATGTCTCGGAGCTTTGTGTAGTAGAGTACTTATCGGTGTGTTGTCGACCACATCTATAAGTTGGAGGCTACTCGGACATTTTGGAATGATACCCTTCTTTGATACTCTGGATCGTGCGATGAACTGATTGTGAAACTATTCCTCCTCTAACTTGTGCATCCTTTTAACTTTAAGAACATGGCACATAAGAAGAAGCAAGAACTAGCCAGGGGGCCAATGCCGCCTCAGGAGTGGCAGTTGACCCTTTATTTGATGATTCGGGTAAATACCTGAGGGGTGAGGATAATCCCCCAACTATTACAGTGCCTGATTCCACTACACCTGACCCGGCCAAACTAGTTCCTGCACCTACTGAGGGTGCAGTGGTTCCTCCAACTGATATTCCAGTTCCACCTCTAACCCCAGCTTCCGGTTCTAGTATTTCTGACGGGGATCGTAGGGGAGCTATCCAGATGCTGACACAGATAGTGGCTTCTTAAGCCCAGAGATCAAATATGGCACCCACTTCTTCTAGCCAACAGGGGGATTCTAGTGGTTCCAAGGTGAACAGGTTTCTTCAGTTGGATCCTCCGGTGTTCATAGGTGCTAATCTCGAGGAGGACCCATAGTACTTCATTGATGATATGCATAAGACTCTCCGGGTTATGCGCACTACTGAGACAGAGGGAGTGGAGTTGGCCGCCTATCGCCTGAAAGGGGTGTCCTATTCTTGGTTTGAGCTGTGGGAGGACTCTCGGGAGGAGGGGAGCCATCGAGCGAGGTGGAGTGAGTTTGCTGATGCTTTCATGGACCATTTCTTACTGACCGAGACTAGGGTAGCTCGTGCCGCAGAGTTTGAGAACCTTAAGCTAGGAAGTATTCCATTCTCATGTTGCCTACTATGGAGTCTAGAGTGCGCCGGTTTATGCAGGGCCTTAACCCCTTGGTTATCAATGAGGCCGCTACAACTACCATGAATTCAGATATTAACTATGGGAAGATGGTAGCATTTACTAAAGCTACAGAGAACCGTAAGTTGAAGAACAGAATGAAGCGAGAGGGTACCAGCAAGGCCCGGTCCACGGAAAACTTTAGGGAGTCATTTGGTGGGGGAAGATCAGCTTTCATGGGAGGGTCATCAGGGCCATCCCAGTATTTTGCTCAGTTTTCAGCCAGTACACCGCCAGCAAGGCACAGTCAACAACAATGGAGTCATTTCAGGCCCAATCCGGGCAGCAGGGGACCCTACCAACAGGGCCGATCAAGAGGGAGATTCTAGCAGCAGCGGAGACCCCCATGCCCCAGGTGTGGGAAGATACACCTGGGGATCTGCTACATGGACCTAGCTATATGTTACGGGTGCGGATTGAGGGGTAATATTCAGAGGGAATGTCATTCATCCCGTCAAGGTACGGGCAGGGGCACAGCACAACCATCCAATTCTGCAGCTGCTACATCTTCAGCACCCCCTCCAGCTCGAGCCACTCCAGCACCAGCAGGGTATGGTGCAGCTAGGGGTGGTGCGTAGAGTTTAGGAGGACCCAGCCATTTCTATGCTATGAGTGGTCGCTAGAGTGTAGAGGCTTCGCCAGATGTTATCACAAGTATATTAACCGTCCAATCTCATAATGTATATACTCTTATTGATCTCGGTTCCACATTGTCCTATATTACCCCTTATGTTGCTATGGAATTTGGGATAAAACCGGAACTGCTTCCTGAACCGTTCTCTGTATCTACTCCGGTTGGCGAGTCTATTATGGCTGCACGGGTTTATAGGGGTTGTGTTATCACGGTACGTGGTCGGGACACCGTGGCCGATTTCATTGAATTGGGGATGCTCAATTTTGATATAATTATGGGAATGGATTGGCTTTATTCATGTTTTGCCAAGGTCGATCGCCGAACTAGTACTGTGAGGTTTGAATTTCCATATGAGCTAGCTGTTGAGTGGAAGTGGGATAATGTAATGCCAAAATGTTGTTTTATTTATTACCTTAAGGCCACAAAAATGATTAATAAGAGGTGTATTTATCATTTGGTCCGTGTTACAGACATCGATGTTGAGGCGCCTACACTCGAGTCAGGTCTTTCCTGATGAGCTCCCTGGGATTCCGCCAGACAGGGAGATTGAATTTGGGATTGATTTGATGCTAGACATGCATCATATATCTATTCCACCCTATAGAATGGCACCGGCAAAATTGAAGGAGCTAAAGGAATAATTGAAGGATTTGTTAGAGAAGGGTTTCATTCGACCGAGTGTGTCACCATGGGGCACATCGGTTCTCTTTGTGAGGAAGAAAGAAAGATCAGTGAGGATGTGCATTGACTACCAGCAACTCAACAAAGGCACAATCAAAAACAAATAACCATTACCAAGAATAGATGATTTGTTTGATCAGTTATAGGGCGCAAGGTACTTTTCCAAAATTGATTTACGGTCCGGGTACCACCAATTGAAGATCAGGGAACAGGATATTTTGAAAACAGCTTTCTGGACCTGGTATGGGAACTTTGAATTTCTGGTAATGTCTTTTGGTCTAACAAATGCCCCGGCGGCTTTCATATATCTTATGAATCGGGTTTTCAAGCCTTTTCTTGATTCCTTTGTGATATTATTCATTGACGATATTCTTGTGTATGCACGAGGTCGAGAGGTCCATGCCGATCATCTCATGGCAGTGTTGCAGACTCTCCATCAGCACCAATTTTACGCAAAATTTTCAAAATGTGAATTTTGGCTTGAGTCTGTAACATTCTTGGGTCATCTTGTCTCCAGAGAATGAATTAAGGTTGATCCTTAAAAGATCGCAGCGGTGAAGAATTGGCCTAGACCTACAACGCCAACCGAGATTTATTGTTACTTGGGCTTAGCAGGGTATTACAGGAAGTTTGTGGAGGGGTTCTCTACTCTTTCCTCTCCGTTGACTAAATTGACTCAGAAAGCAGTTAAGTTCCAATGGTCCGATGCTTGTGAAAGGAGCTTCCAGGAGTTGAAATCAAGATTAACTATGGCGCCGATGTTGACCCTGCCAGAGGGTACAGATGGATTTCTAGTATATTGTGATGCTTCAAGAATTGAGCTTGAGTGTGTGTTAATGCAACATGGCAAGGTTATAATATATGCTTCTAGGCAACTCAAGAATCATGAAAAGAATTATCCAACACATGACTTAGAACTTCCAGCAGTGGTTTTTGCATTAAAAATTTGGAATTATTATTTGTATGGGGTCTATGTGGATGTATTCACGGACCACAAGAGTCTTCAATATATTTTCAAACAAAAGAAGCTGAATCTGAGGTAGAGAAGATGGCTTGAGTTACTCAAGGATTACGACATCGATATTCTGTATCACCCGGGGAAAGCCAATGTTGTGGATGATGCTCTTAGCTGGAAATCTATGGGTAGTTTGGCACACTTGAGGTATGTCAAAGGCCGTTGGACAGGGAGGTTCACCAGTTAGCTAGCGTAGGAGTTCGTCTTGCGGACTGCATTGAAGGAGGGGTAATTGTGCAAAATAGGGTTGAATCATTGCTTGTCGTGGAAGTCAAAGAGAAGCAATACAACGATCCATTTTTGGTACAACTGAAGGAGGGGATTCATAAACATAAAACAATGGATTTTACTCTTGGCATGGATGATGGCACACTAAGACACCAAGGGCGGCTATGTGCTCCAAATATAGATTATCTCCGAGAAAGAATCATGACCGAGGCTCGCACTTCTAGGTATTCCGTGCCCCCAGGTTCTACAAAGATGTATCATGACCTCAAGAAAGTCTATTGGTGGAATGACATGAAAAGGAATATGGCGGACTTTGTGGTAAGGTGTCCGAATTGTCATCAAGTAAAGGACGAACACAAATGACCTAGTTGGTTGGCACAAAATATAGAAATTCCAATGTGGAAGTGGGAAATGATTAATATGGATTTTGTGGTAGGATTACCATGCACTCCGTGCAAGTTTGACTCAATTTGGGTAATCGTGGATCGGCTCACAAAATTTAAAGGATAAGAAGCTTAATTATGTATTGTTGGTTGTGTTGCTCGATTTGAAAAAAAAAAGAAGACAAGTCGGAAACGTATTTTAGTAAACTGAAAAATCAGTTTTGAGTTGCTGAACTTGTGGGACTGTTATAGGGTCGTTTTAAAGTTGTATTGTGGCTGAAAATTAGTAGGGATTATTGAATATGTGATGGTTGATGTTGTTGATAAATTCTAGAAGGAAGGAGTTTAAAACTATAGTGGTTTAATGACAAACCGAGCTTGTCGCTCATTGTACTATTGTTTGAATTGTTCTTACATGGTTGAGGGGTTGAATGGATAGGATTAGTTGTTGATGTTGATGATGTTGTTGTTTTGTGTTTTTTTGTATTCGGATAAGTGAGGAAATATAGGGGAAGTGCTGCTCAATTCTTCGTGAAAGAGCTAATAGCTTAGAAATGTGCTTTGACTTCTTTCATGGTATTAACCATAGTTCATACCTTGATGCAGGTTGAAGTACTACGTGAAGTGTATATTGAGTCGTTATCAACAAAGGTATGTTAAGGCTAAACCTATCATTCATTTCGGCATGATCGTGTACCTAAATGCCTTTGATAACGAGACATAATGAGAAGTTCGTATTCCTGAATTTATATACAATATCCTAGTCTCATACGTTATCGTATTGTCCCTTATCGTGACTTTATATTAAGTTAAGTATTGTCTTATTCCAATCAAGAGAGTAAAGGGTCTATATATATATATATATATATATATACAATATTACAGTATTTTCACCACCATCAAGCTATAATCAGTGGGCATGCCCCTATTGGGCAGTATTACAGTATTTTCATCACCATCAAGCTATAATCAATGGGTAGGTCCCTATTGGGAAACCTTTGATCAGATGGTAAGTTATATAAAAATTAGAATGTCCGAGATACAGAGCCTAGTATGGTCGAGCACCTATGAGCGAGCCTACTACGGCATAACAGATATACATACCGAGCCTTATATGGATGGACAACTATATTACTTGCTATATTGAGAGAGTTGAGTCAGTATCAGCAGGTAAGCATATCTTCAAATTATGTTTAACTCCCAGTTACTTTCAGTTATTATATTACTAGTTCAGTTTCAGCTTTTAGTTATTCTATTGCCTTACATACTCAATACATTATTTCGTGCTGATATCCCTTTTGCTGGGGATGTTGCATTTCATGCCTACGGGTCCTGATAGACAGCTGGATAGACCTTCCCAGTAGACAGAGCCAAACATCAGCTTAATTGATAAGCTCCACTTCCCCAGAGTTACCAGGTCTAGACATTGGAGTCCATTTTATATATAAAGGGTTGATGGTTAGGTCAAGGCCCTATCCCGACCATGATACAGTTCAGTTATCTCTAGAGGCTTGTAGACGAGTCCTATATATTTTGTATATCGGTATTGTGGCCTTGTCATCCATGTGTACATGTTCAATTATGCATTGCTAGTTTTATACGTTCATCGCAACCTTGTCGGCCTGCACATTATGTATATGAGCTTTTGGGTATGTTTACCCCTCATATGATAGAGACGTTATTTTTAGATGATTTAGAATATGGTCCGGTCGTCCTTGATTGGTATTGTAAACTCGCAAGTAGGCCTCGTCAGCCTAAGTTGAGGGTTACCCCTCCAGATTTCATAATTACAGTGTGGTACGCTCTGGCTGAGTATGGCACCGGGTGCCATCCATGCCTCCCCAGGTTTAGGTCATGACAACGGCGCAGCACGGCAATTGTAAGGAGGTTTCTATTGGATATGAAGAGGTGTTGAAGATGCATGGCCGGATTTGTATGCCCAATATGGATGGGTTACATGAGTTGATTCTTGAGGAGGCTCACACTTTGCGGTATTCCATTCATCCGGGTGCTGCAAATATGTACCATGATTTAAGGCAGCACTAATGGTGGAGAAGAATGAAGAAAGATATAGTGGAGTATATGGCTCGGTGTTTGACCTGTAAGCAGATAAAGTACGAGAATCAATGGCCAGGCGATTTGCTTTAGAGACTTGACATTCCAGAGTGGAAATGGGAGTGTATTACCATGGATTTCGTTGTTCGGCTCCCATGGACCTTGAAGAAATTTGACGTAGTATGGGTTATTCTAGATAGACTGACTAAGTCTGCATATTTCGTTCCGGTTGTGACCACCTACTCTTCAGAGTAGCTGGCTCAAATCTATATCTATGAGATTGTTCATCTTCATGGTGTATCGGTGTCCATTATCTCCGATCAAGGCACGTAGTTCATATTGCATTTTTGGAGAGTTGTGCAACGTGAGTTAGGCACACATATAGAGTTGAGCATGGCATTTCACCCTCAGACAGAAGTTCAGTCCGAGCACACCATTCAGATCTTGGAGGATATCCTATGTGCATGTGTTATGGATTTCGAGGGTTCATGGGATCAGTTTCTACCGCTTGCAAAGTTTGCCTACAATAATAACTACCAATTGAGTATTCAGATGGCTCCTTATGAGGCCTTATATTAGAGGCGGTCTCGTTCTACAGTTGGTTGGAATGAGACAGGAGAGGCTAGGTTGTTGGGCAGTGATTTTGTTTGGGATGCCTTGGAAAAATTCAAGTTGATTTAGGATCGGCTTCATATAACATAGTCTAGGTAGAAGAGTTTTGTTGATCAGAGGGCTCATGATGTAGCATTTATGGTGAGAAAAAGGGTTTTGCTTAGAGTTTCACCCATGAAGGGTGTGATGAGGTTCGGGAAGGAGGGAAAGTTAAACCCTAGGTATATCGGTCCTTTTGAGATCCTAGAAAGAGATGGTGAGGTGGCCTAAATACTTGCATTGCCACCTAGCATATCAGGAGTTCACCCGGTTTTCCATGTTTCCATGCTCCGGAAGTATTATGGTGATCCATCACATGTATTAGATTTCAGCTCAATCCAATTGGACAAGGAATTGACTTATGATGAGGATTCGATGTCTATATTGGACAGACAGGTCCGAAAGTTAAGATCAAAGAAGATAGCTTCAGTGAATGATCAATGCAGTGGTCAACCAATCAAGGAGGCGACTTGGGAGACCAAACATGATATGCATAGGCGTTATCCTCACCTTTTTGGCACTTCATGTATGTCTTTGTGATTGTTCGAGGATGAATGTTTGTTTTAAGAGTGGGAGAATATGACAACCCGAGCGATCATTTTGTGTATTTGATCCTTGTTTTCCCTTTTGAAGCTTCCCGTATGTGTATTTGTGGTTTTATGACTTGCAGGGAGAGTTAGTTTCGTTACGGGAAAGTTTTGGGTTGATTTGGATACCAATCCTTATTTACTACTACATCTTTTTTGGGGTGTATAGCTCAGTTGGTAGAGCATTGGGCTTTTAACCTAATGGTCGCAGGTTCAAGTCCTGCTATACCCAAACCTACCTTACACTCTACTATGAATAAGGATGCATAGTAGCCTTCTATTTGGTTCTTTGCTTAGAAGCATAAGTTGGAAATGTTGACCGAAGTTTGACTTCTGTGAAAATGACCCCCTGGAATGGTGTTTTCATGGCTCCGATAGGTCCGTGTCTTGAATTTGGACTTGAGCGTATGCCCTGATTCTAATTTAGAGGTCTTTAGGATGATTTGACTTATTTTGCCAAACGTTGGCAATTTGAGATTTAAAAGTCTCCCTAAGATTGACCGTAGGTTGACTTTATGGCTATCGGGTTTGGAATTTGGTTTTGGGACTTGGAATAGGTCCGATTTGCTATTTGAAACTCGTCTGCAATATTTGGTGTAATTTGGAGTTGGTTTGATAGAATTCGGATGCTTGGATGCAATTCTAGAGGTTCTTGAGTTTTCTTTTGAAATTCATGCGCTTGGGGGTCCGATTCGTGGTTCTAGATGTTATTTTGGTATTTTGATCGAGCGATCGAGTTTGAATGATGCTATTAGACTTTTGTGGATGTTTGGTTTGGAGCCCCGAGGGCTCGAGTGAGTTTCGGAATGGTGTTGAGTTGGTTCAGGTTTGCTGGTGTGTTGGTGCTCTAGTTATCAAAATTGGGAGCACCAACATTGCAATTGTGATCATAGCAGAGGAGTCTCAGGTGTCGCATTTGAGAAGTGTAGGCTAGGCTGGGTAGTTCGCAAATGCGAAGTCAATGTCGCATAGTGTCGCAATTGCGACATCTTCACATGAACAAAAGTGTTGGGAAGAAGGGATTTGATCTCATTTCTCTCATTTTAGAACCCTAGACTCAGTAGGAGGCAATTTGGAGAGGGGATTTTCACATAAATCATTGGATAAGTGATTTTGATCAATTTCCAACTATATTACATGATTATATATGAGATTTAATATCATATTTATGAGAATTAAATAGAATTTTTGGGAAATTTTGTCTATGTTTTAAAAAATAAAAATTTGGGATTTGAGAGTCGAATTGGACTCGGATTTAAGAACAACACATATATGGACTCGTGAGGTTATGGGTAGTCAGGATCTACCCTAAAACCCGTGTTTTGACCGGGCGATCTCGGGGTTGACTTTTGTGGAATCGTGTAAAGAACTTAGCTTTATTAATCGAAATTGATTTTTCTTGCATTTATTGATGATATTGAGTCATTTTTTGTTAAATTTGAGCAGTGGGGAGGCGAACGTTTAGGGGAAAAGCTATTTTTGAGTGTTGATTTGGCATAGTTGAGATGAGTATCTTGCCTAACATTGCAGGGGGAACCTACCCCTTAGGATTTAGTTTGATTGTGCTGCTTGATTTATGTAGAAGACGTGTACATGAGGTGACGAGTGTGTACATGGGCTTATAAGTGATATTTGACCGGTTTAGACTCTTAGGTTACTTATAAGCATTTAATTGAAATTATTATTATTTATTATATCATGTCATTGTCAATTTTATTCGTACATGCCTTAATTGAAGTTGTTATTACGTGCTCTAGTTTTCATTGTCAAAGTTACTCTTATATACATTTATTTCTAGTTGTTATTACATGCTATCCTCCCCGTTGTTGAGTTATTCTCAAGCATTTCGTCGTAGTTTCGACTTCATGCTATCTTTTTCATTATTAAGCTTATGTTACGTAGTTGAATTGCAAGTTGCCATTTCACGAAAATATCTTCATTGCTGAGTTATTGAGGTTATAGTTGTGAAAGCTATGAACACATTGTGGTTAAAGTGTTGAATATTGAGACATCCTTCCTTGTTGAGTTGTTTCTCATTCACTTTGTTATTATTTAGATTCTTGTACACATTGTGGTTGAGCCATGGGCTATGTGTTGTGGTAATATTGTTATTATTGATTTGGTAATGTTGTGGCATATGGGCACGTGAGGTGCAATTTGATTATTGTGTTGTGATACTGATACACATGCGATGATATAATGGTGGTATTGAAACACATGCAGTGAGATAAGGTGGGATTTATATGGATGTTTCTAGTTAGGGAATTACTTGAAGCCACACAGTGAGATAAGGGGGCTAAAACGCGTATAGCTATTTCGAAAAAAAATATTTTAAAATAAATACAAGGCTCATGCGGTGATATAAGAAAGATTGTGATTGTGATTTATGAAATGGGAACATGAGATGCGGTACCTCAGTGTGATGTTTCTGTAGTACATTCTAAATTGGGAAGGTTCGTTGATTTGAACGGTTATTGCATTGTTTATATTAAATTCATATAACTCGTATTTTGACTATATTTGATCATTGTTGTTTTTGTCATATGTTCTCTCTTTGTCGTCCTTTATTGCCTTAATTTCTGTTCTTAGCCTGGTTTGATAAGTTGTTTATCTGTCATTTATTTCCTTTATTTTCCCGTTGTTAGATTATATTGATATTTTGCACAGGCATTTTATGTATAGTAGGTGTCTTCATCTGACCTCGTCACTACTCTACCGAGGTTAGGCTTGATACGTACTGGGTACCATTCTGGTGTACTCGTGCTATGCTTTTGCATATTTTAGTGCAGATCTAGGTACGTCTACTCGTACCGGATATCAGTAAGTTGACTCGGATATCTCATAGACTTTAAGGTAAACCTGCTTGACGCTCGCAGGCCATGATGTCACCTTTAACTACTATCCTTTCTACTATTTTGATAATTCCAATAACTCCGTATGGTGATTTGGGACTTAGGAGCGTGTCCAAAAAATTATTTGGAGGTCCGTAGTGGAATTAGGCTCGAAATGGCGAAAGTCAAATTTTTGGGAAGTTTGACCGGGGGGAGGGGGGTGACATTTTGATATTGCGGTTGAAATCTGATTCTAAAACTTTTAATAGGTCCATTATGTCATTTATGACTTGTGTGTAAAATTGAAGTTCAATCGGACGTGATTTTATAGGTTTCGGCGTTCTTTGTGGAAACTTGAAATTTCAAAGTTCATTAGGCTTGAATTGGGGTAGATTTATGGTTTTAGCGTTGTTTGAGGTGATTTGAGGGTTCGACTAAGTTCGTATGATGTTTTGGTACTTTCTGGTTTCCTTGTACGCAATCGCAGGGATTCATTCGTGATCGCGTAAGCTTAATTGAGGCAGTGATCATTTTATGCTTCGCGATCGCGTGAAGCAGGATGCGATAGCATAGCTATGCGAGCTTGTTATTCGCGAACGCGTGAAGAAGGTCGTGTTCGCATTCACATAGAGGAAATGGGGCAGAAGTAGAAATCACGCGTTTGTACTTCGTGATCGCGTGGTGAGGTCCGTGATCGCGTACGTATGTGAAGTTGTGCCTCGCGATAGCGTGGAAAGGTACGCGATCGCTTAGGGTTAAATGTGGGCAGTGGAAAATTATTCTTCGCGATCGCGTGTGCTTGTTCGCGATCGCGTAGAGTAAAAGCTTGGGCAGTGAGTTTAAGTTCTGAAAATGGGACTTCGTTCCATTTTCCATTTTTGACGGATTTTAGCTCGGGAAGAGGCGATTTTTGGGAGATTTTTAGAGAAAACAATGGGGTAAGTGTTCTTAACTCAATATTGGTTAAATTACCCGAATCCATGGTTGTTTTTATCATTTAATTGGTGAATTAGGTTGGAAAATTATGAAAACCCTCTTGTTTAATTTGGAGATTTGAGGGTCGAGTTGATGTCGGATTTGAGTAAAATTTGTATGGTTGGACTCGTAGTTGAATGGGCATTCATATTTTGTAAATTTTGTTAGATTCCGAGATGTGGGCCCCATAGACGATTTTGAGTTAAATTTCGGATATTTATGGAAAACTTGCATTTTCTTATGGAATTAATTCCAATAAATTTTATTGACTGAATCGAATTATTTATGGCTAGATTCGAGGCGTTTGGAGGCCAATTCACGAGGAAAAGACATTGCAGAATAAGAATTTCACGTCTTGAGGTAAGTAACAGTTATAAATCTTGTCATGAGGGTATGAAACCCCAGATTTTTGTATGATGTGATTATTTTGGAGGTGACACACATGCTAGGTAACAGGCGTGTCTGCGTGCCCCGAGGGGATTGTGACTTGGTCCGTCCCGTGAAACTGTAAAGTTGAATAACTTGTTGTTAGCTATATGCTCTCTATGTATTGAAGAAATTTGACTGTAAATCATGTTAGAAATCATGCTTAGGCTATGTGATAGTATTGTTGGGACCCACAGAGGTTGCATACTTGTTGCATTATTTGCTAATTATTGTCTCGTGCTCAGTCATGATTTTACTTCCGTATCATACCTCAGTCTTTCTTGATATTTGTTGATACACTATGTTATCTTTGTTTGGGCTGATCTTTGTGATTTCCGAGACCCCAGAGACTAGAGAGATTCAGGACTGAGTAAGGCCGAGGGCCTGTCGGTGAGGTAAGGATACTATGGCACGTGAGTTGTCCGTGTAGCACGTGAGTTGTCCGTGCGGATTATGGCGCTTAGGCTGTAAGAGCCCCTCCGGAGTCTGAACACCCCTAGTGAGCGCGAGTACCCATTGAGTGTGAGTGCTGAGGGCTGAAAGCCGAGTGGTTGAGTTGTTGTGACAAGTGGAGTGATTGTTGCCCTGAGAGGCTGTACTTGCTTTTCATTTGTTGTTGCACTTAGTTGCTATTTGTCATTGTTGTGAAATTCTCTATAAGAATTTATATCCAGATTACATGAACTTGAACTGTATAAATTGATTTGACTTAAACTGCTGGGTTTGAAAGCATGCCTATTCTCTGTTAGAATTACTGAAAATGAACTATAACTGTGTAGCTCATCACTATCTTCAATTCCTTATTTATTATTATTTCTTGGTGAGTTGGTTGTACTCATACTACACCCTGCACTTCGTGTGCAGGTTCATGTGTTTTCGGACATAGTGTGTGTTGATTCTCTCACACAGTTGATTTTTTCAGAGATTCAGAGGTAGCTGCCGTGTTTCGCAAATCTTGTCTCTCCTTCACTGTCTCCTTGTTTCCTGTATTTGGTCTTAGACTATTATAGACCGTATTTTCCAGACTTGTATTCATATTAGATGCTCATGTACTCAGTGACACCGGGTTTTGGGAGTGTTTATATATGTATTTGTGAGTTTTTCTTCCGCTAAATTTAGATATTATGTTTTCAAACTTAAAAGAAATTGTGGTTTATTAAGATTATCGGCTTTTCTAGTATTGAGATAGGCGCCATCATGACAGGTTGGGATTTGAGTCGTGACAAGTTGGTATCAGAGCCCTAGGTTATATAGGTCTCACGAGTCATGAGTAGGTTTAGTATCGTCTTGCTGATCGGTACGGAGAGGTCTGTACTTATCTTCGAGAGGCTGCCGAACCCTTAGGAAAATTTCACTTTCTTGTATTCTATCATGCGAAATTAATTCAACTTGAAACATAACTCTTTGAATTCCTTCCATGCATTCGTGTGCATATGTGAGCGCTTAGTATCAGTTGTACATCGCCGGCTTGTGATTCTATAAACGATGTTTGAGATGTGTATTCCGCGTTCTGGTGATGGGCCAGTCTGGAGGACTTGAGGCCATGGTTAGACCACAGCTTAGGCTTGGTAGCTTCAGTTGTAACATGTACATTTGGACTCATATGTCCGGTAATGTCCCTACGATTGATATTTGTGGCTCGATGAGAGGTGGAATGGCTTTGTGGTGAGTATGATGTAATTGCGGGATGTGTTAAGACGATTTGAATGTTCTTTCATTCTAGCTCAGTATCTGTATTTTCTATTTATGATTTCGAGAATGTGTATGGGTTGCTACAATGGCTATACGTTGTTATAGCACAATATTGGTGTAATGGTAAGGTGCTCGTTATGTGTTGAGGCAGTGAATGTCTCTAAGAGAGGATTTATTGGTGCATGATTTAGGGGTTCAACAATTAATTCCAACGGAGCAAAGGTAATCAGACTATAGATGTCCAAGTCTGGTTGTTAAAGTAACAAGACTTGGTATTTGCGAGCATGGTCGAATTTTCATTGTGATGTTGTGTCGTTGTCCTTGTTTGAACGGATTATGGTCCGCCGGTGTTATGGTCTTCGTGGATTTCGCCTTCAGGGCAGGGTGTTATGAAATGGTGCATGAGGGGCGGTTGCCAAAGATAGTTGTGTGCAGCGGTTCATAATCGAATGGGTATTTCTAATGTTGATGGCTCGAGAAAGATGATCTTCGTAGAGGCTTAGAGTCAGTAACAATTTATTGGTTCAGGTGCTATAGAGATGCATTTTGAATTGATGCAACAGTTGGGCAGCAAATTATGAGGGAAGACATGACAGGAAGTGTTTCGTGGTGGTTGAAGTGCTAGCAAGTCAAGTAGGAGAAGTAGAGGTTAAGAAGTTGCTTAAAGGAGATGGTTTAACCAAAGTAACAGTGGCAGATTAGCATATAGATTCTGTGGTAGGGTAGTCGCACGCGTTGAGAAAGTGTAGAATGGTTTGGAATCGTGATAGAATGTGATTTGGCCTACAGACTTTATTTGGAGTGATAGTTACTGTGCGAGGAAAGATTGAATATGGTAGAAAGGAGTTTGTTTGAAATGAAGAGGGATGTGAAGATCTTATTATTATTTTAGGCGCAATATGACTTGAGTTTGGAAGGTATTGTTGAACTTTCAGATAATGTCAATAGGGAAAGTGAAAACTTATACAAATGGTGGGCGAGCATGAGCTTAGGAGGATTTACTAATTACGTGGTCATTGCACCCAGTATAGCATCGTTGGAAGATACCGGTAAGGAATTCCATAAGTGGGTTATCTCTTGTGAGCAGTTAGCGGTGGCGTGATGTTGAAGAAGCTTCTGCGAGGAATATTACTTGCTACTCGGTAAGAGGTTGAGTGTGTGATTGTGGCTGGCGATTCAGAATGTTCATGAAAAGCTTAACAAAAGACTTCGAGAAGTCTGGTGGGTTAACGGTGCGAGATCTTTGTAATTAAGAAGGAGAAATCCTTGCGGTTTCTAATTTTATATAATTGTGGCTTAAGGCTAAGTGGAGGAGCCTACTATTGACAATTTGATTTCATGGTTAAGTGTTAAATTTTAGATTTGGTCGGAGACATACTTGTGGATCAGTTATGACTTGCAAAGATGGAGATCGAGGATGACTCGAGTAAGGAAATTCCTGAATACGGGTTATATGGCACTTTGTAGAAATAGGAAATCATGGAATGATTAAATTGTTTTTTTGAAGAACGTAGTGCACACGGAGTATGTAATTAATTGGTGGTGTTAAGGCAGAGTTACTTCTTTGGGGGTTGTTGTGCTAATGGGGCTTGTGCCTTTTGGCCCGTTTGGGGCGGAGTAAACTAGATTTGAGAAGAGTGGATGACTCTCGAGAGGGTTCTAATGGATTCAAAATGTATATGTGGAAATTGAAATTTTTTCAAATTTGTATATCACTAGAATCAGTTATTTACATTGGATGGTATCGGTACGTACGATAATTATGTTTGACTATGGATTCTACATTTCAATATAAGAAAGGAAAGAGGAACAATTTTAAATTTGCATAAGGTATTTTCAGAGTGAGTATTAAGGTTGGGGTATTTATGAAGGTGCTTAAGAAGAATACAGTGGTTTATGGGCCTTAGGGCGGTGTGGTTATATGTTAGGATGTCTTGTAGTGAGCTTTGGGTAAGGATAATAGTGATTTTGACAAGGAGAAATGTCAACTTAAGGGTGATTCAGAAGAAACTCAGAGAAAATAGGACAAATGGGTAACATGTTGGATCAGTATGGTAATGGTATGCTCGGTCCTTTTGGTTCTTATGATGATGTGGGGGCTTTACGGGCGTTTTGTGGCAATACTCTCAGATTTGGCAACTTGTGTGGCTTGGTGGAGTTAGCAAAATTCAGTTATGATAGCTTGGTTATGTGCAAATAGATTTCAAAGTGTTGATGATGGTTTCTACCATGGTTTGAACCGGTGTATAGAACATGTTGTGTATTGTAATTTCCTCCTTGAAAGAAGCAAGAGAGAGGTTTCTAACTAATAGGGTATGTAATTTGCTGGTGACTTAGAGTTTATAATGAGATTGTTGTGCCTTTCATGATAGATGTGGTATGTTGTGCGGGATTTAGATTTACATGCACAAGGTGGCAGTTCTTTCTTGAAAGGAAGATCACGAATTTTGGACAGAATGGTCAGTTTCAGATATTTAGATGAATGTTATAACTGCTCTGTAACCCCTAAGAAGGTTGCGCATTTCAAAAGGCGCATTGTGTTTTGACTTACGGATGTTCATTGGTATTGCATTACTCACTTGATTGACAGACTGCTGATATTCAAATTATTGCTATGTGGCAAGGAAGAATTATGAAAGTATTCCTCATGGGATTATCGTGAATGGAAGAGGTGTTAGTCATATTAGTGCTGGAGTTGGGATAAGTTATGGTGATTCATGTGTTCGATTAATTTGGAGACTGGGAGTTCTCAGAAGTATATTGTTTCGGGGTTGCGGCCTATTTGAGGTGACTATTTTATTTAAAACTCGGTGAAGCACTAGTTGCGTTAATTATTTGTGATGTCTATGCGCTATGAGTGCGCATATATGTGAGGTTTGAGCCCATGTGCTGGCATTAGAGCCAGTATTCATACTCGGAAGAATGTTTAGGCTATAATAGAGCTTATTGTTAAGTGTTAAGTTATAACGTTTCCCGTATCTGTACCTTTGTTGAGAACTATATAGGCTATACTTGAGGTTACAAAGAAGATGATTCCCTAAATAAGCGGGCTAGTTACTAATTTTGCGTAAAAATTGCCGATTTGAAGCATGATAGCAGACTTTGCAGATGCTTACACTATGGCGTGCTATTTATACTAGTCCAGGAGCTTGAGAATCTTATTTCATTATCATATACAAGTGTACTTATTTAATTGCTCTTGTATGATATGATGGGACTGGAGGCATCTGACCATGCCATGTGATTTATATTATTGGCACGTGAGTTGTTCGTGCTGTGTGTGGGAATTTTATTTCTATGATAATTTATCTGATTTATTAATTTCCTTCCTCTACAATTATGCACATGCGCCTACGGTTATCCTCTTCATGAAATTTGAGGAGTTGGTTGTAACATTGTGGTTGTGGTGGTGCTTGTTGAACTTGCAATATGGTTCTCTTCCTTGAGACATCTCCCATATTTGGGTACACGGATTGCGCAGTGGTGGCTGGAGTTATATTTATATAGTGTGTCTATAGGATAGTTGTGTTTAATAATATAAAGTCATTGCACCTAGAATGGGTACTATCAGGCTTGATTATGGTATATTCAGGAGGATTAGGGCTCTGGTCGGGGCGAGAAAGCTCCATGGCTAGTTGATCTGATGAGTGGTTATGAGTTTTTGATTGTTTCTTTCATCATTGGTAGTGTACGAAGGTTTTGGAATGAGGTTTGGCTTGATATGAGGTTTTATACTAGTACTTTGATGGTTTTGAGTCGTTACTGTGATCAGAAATGGTGTTACGAGTATGCGAGTTGTGTAGTACGTTATGTGATTATATCTGGGATTATGGTTATGGCTGGATACAGCTTGTTCAGCACTATACAGTGTGTAGATGTGATATTCGGGTCATGAAAAGAATTCTGGATGTCAGAAATTTGGCTCCAAGGTTTTTGGGCTAATGTTACATTAATGATTTTTCGTTATGTTGTATGGTCAGGCTTATATAGAATAGGGTGACATGAGATCACCCCAGGTATGTGCGTGGTAAGGTGGAATAGATATTTGAAGGTTAAGAACAACTCTTGACACGTTTGAGGACGAACGTATGTTTAAGTGGGGGAGAATGTAACGACCCGACCTGTCGTTTTGAGTATTACAGCCCCGTTTCCTAATTTACTACTTAATATATGCCTTGCAATTGATTTATGACTTATCGGGTTAGTTGGTTCGGGTCCGGAAGGAATTCAGAGTGAAATGAGACACTTAGTCTCTTAATTGAAAACTTAAGTTGGAAAAGTTGACCGGATGTGGACTTATGTATAAATAACATCGGATTCAAATCTTGATAATTCCAATAGATCCGTATGGCGATTTTGGACTTAGAAGCGTGTCCGGAAAAGTATTTGGAGGTCCGTAGTGGAATTAGGCTCGAAATGGCGAAAGTAGAATTTTTGGAAAGTTTGATTGGGGGTTGATTTTTTTATATCTGGGTCGAAATCTGATTCTAAAATTTTAATAGGTCCTTTATGTCATTTATGACTTGTGTGCAAAATTTGAGGTCAATCGGACGTTATTTGATAGGTTTGGGCGTTGTTTGTGAAAATTTGAAATTTCAAATTTCATTAGGCTTAAAGTGGGGGTAAGATTCATGGTTTTCGCGTTGTTTGAGGTGATTTGAGGGTTCTACTAAGTTCGTATGATATTTTTGGACTTGATGGTATGTTTGGTCTTGGCTTGATAGCTGAAGTTCTGGTTTCAGCAGGTTCAGGTTTCCTTGTACGCGATCGCAGGGATTCATTCGTGATCGCGTAAGCTTAATTGAGGCAACGATTATTTTGTGCTTCGTGATCGCGTGAAGCATGATGTGAGAGCGTAGCTATGCAAGTTTGTTATTCGCGAATGCGTGAAGAAGGTCGCGTTCGCGTAGAGGAAATGTGGCAGAAGTAGAAATCATGCGTTTGTACTTTGCGATCGCGTGGTCAAGTCCGCGATCGCGTAGGTCTGTGAAGTTGTTCCTCGCAATCGTATGGAAAAGTTTGTGATCGTGTAGGGTTAAATCTGGGCAGTGAAAAATTATTCTTCGCGATCGTGTGTGATTGTTCGCGATCGCGTAGAGTAAAAGTCTGTGCAGTGAGTTTAAGTTCTGATAATGGGACTTCGTCCCATTTTTCATTTTTGACGGATTGGAGCTCGGGAAGAGGTGACTTTTGGGAGATTTTTAGAGGAAACTACAGGATAAGTGTTCTTAACTTAATATTGGTTAAATTACCCGAATCCATGGTTGTTTTTATCATTTAATTGGTGAATTAAGTTGGAAAATTGTTAAAACCCTCTTGGTTTAATTTGGAGATTTGAGGGTTGAGTTGATGTCGGATTTGAGTAAATTTTGTATGGTTGGACTCGTGGTTGAATGGGCATTTATATTTTGTAACTTTCGTCAGATTCTGAGACGTGGCCCCCACGGGCACAATTTGAGTTAAATTTCGGATTTTATGGAAAACTTGCATTTTCTTATGAAATTAATTCCAATAAATTTTATTGACTGAATCAAATTATTTATGGCTAGATTCGAGGCGTTTGGAGGCCAATTCACAAGAAAACAACATTGCAGAATAAGAATTTCACGGCTTGAGGTAAGTAACAGTTATAAATCTGGTCCTGAGGGTACGAGACCCCGGATTTTTGTATCATGTGATTATTTTGGAGGTGACACACATGCTAGGTGACAGGGCGTGTCTGCGTGCCCCGAGGGGATTGTGACTTGGTCCGTCCCGTGAAACTGTAAAGTTTAATAACTTGTTGTTAGCTATATGCTCTCTTTGTCTTGAAGAAATTTGACTGTAAATCATGTTAGAAATCATGCTTAGGCTATGTGATAGTATTGTTGGGCCCCACAGAGGTCGCATACTTGTTGCATTATTTGCTAATTTTTGTTTCGTGCTCAGTCATGATTTTACTTCCGTATCATACCTCAGTCTTTCTTGATATTTGTTGATACACTATGTTATCTTTGTTTGAGCTGATCTTTGTGATTTCCGAGAGCCCGAGAGACTAGAGAGGTTCAGGACTGAGTAAGGCCGAGGGCCTGTCGGTGAGGTAAGGATACTATGGCATGTGAGTTATCCGTGTAGCACATGAGTTATCCGTGCGGATTATGGCATTTTGGCTGTAGGAGCCCCTCCGGGGTCTGTACACCCCCAGTGAGTGCGAGTACCCATTGAGTGTGAGTGCTGAGGGCTGAGAGCTGAGTGGTTGAGTTGTTGTGACGAGTGGAGTGACTGTTGCCCTGAGAGGCTGTACTTGCTTTTCATTTGTTGTTGCACTTAGTTGCTATTTGTCATTGTTGTGAAATTCTCTGAAAGATTTTATATCCGGATTACATGAACTTGAACTGTATAAATTGATTTGACTTAAACTACTCGATTTGAAAGCTTGTCTATTCTTTGTTGGAATTACTCAAACTGAACTATAACTATGTAGCTCGTCACTATCTTCAATTCCTTATTTATTATTATTACTTGCTGAGTTGGTTGTACTCATACTACACCCTGCACTTCTGTGTAGATCCAGGTGTTTCCAGACATAGCGGGTGTTGATTCTCTCGCACAGTTGATTTTTCGGAGATTCAGAGGTAGCTACCATATTTCATAGACCTTGTCTCTCCTTCCGTATCTCCATGTTTTCTGTATTTGGTCTTAGACTATTATAGACTGTATTTTCCAGACTTGTATTCATATTAATTGCACATGTACTTAGTGTCACCGGGTTTGGGAGTGTTTATATATGTATTTGTGAGTTTTTCTTCCCCTAAATTTAGATATTATGTTTTCAAACTTAAAAGTAATTGTGATTTATTCAGATTATCGGCTTGCCTAGTATTGAGATAGGCGCCATCACGACTCGTTGGGATTTGGGTCGTGACACATCAAGACTACCTTAGGTGGGATTTTGGGGTCGTGACAAAGTTCATAAGTTTGACCAAGAGTTGACTTTTATGTTATTGGACTCAAATTGGTGTTCCATGACTTTGGATAAGTCTATAAAGTTGAATTGAACTTGTATGCAAAGTTTGGAAGTAATGCGAAGTGTGTAAGTGTGATTCGAATACTCTTTTGAAGGAATGAAGTATTTACAACTTAAGAGAAATTATATTCAGTTTTAGCCTCGATTTGTTGTTGTGTTGTTCCTATGGGTGTTTTGAGTCTTTGGATAAGTTTGGATAATATATTTTTACTTGTTGGTATGATTAGATGGGGTCCCGCGGGGCTCGGGTGTGTTTTGGTTCATTGGGTTAGAGACTAGTTAAGTTAAGGATTTGGAGTTTGACCACGATCAATATTGGGTCAAGACGGCCTCTTTTCGGTATTCTGAGTGCGTGAGAAGGTTCGTAGAATATTTTATGATTGAAATGCATATATGATTTATGTCCGGGAGGTTCCGAATGAGTTTTGGGTGCTAAAACAAAGATTTTGCAATTGCTGATTTTTCTAGTGCAATAATTATAAAAATACTAGTTATGTCCCTGAATTTTTCACACTTCCTCTAACATTTTAACACATCATATCTCCCTTATTTTAAGGACAAATTAGGTGATTCAAAAGGCTAATTGGGTGTAATATCGCAAGAATTATGTTGGGTTTATCAAATGTGAATTTCGGGATCATCTAGGATTTGATTCGAGTTGGGACAACTGCTGTATTTTTTTACTTGTTTCGGAATTTAGTTACCCTTTCTCACAAGGTTTTGGAGATCGAGAAGAGGTGATTCGTGAGGGGGTTTTCTTAAACCTACCTCGAAATTATGAATCTATCATTGATTTTGGCTCTATATTAAAGAACCTTAAAGAAGAAAAGAGGGTTTTGGCTTAAAAGATAAGAAAGTGCATTTTGGGGGTTTAGGCAAAATATTTCTAAAATGAAAAATGGAGATTTAAACATCGATTCAGGGTTGGATTTGGATGAAACTTGTATGGTTAGACTCGTATTTGAATGGATATTTAGAATTTATGAGTTTTGCCAGGTTTTGGGATGCGGGCCCGGACTGACATTTTGGTTGATTTTGCGTATTTGCATAAAGATTCGACCCTTATTATTTAGGTTTGATTCCTACAATATTATTTGATGTTATTGAGTTTCTATTGGTTAGATTCGAGCTGTTCGGAGGTCGATTCGTACGGGAAGGCATTTTTAGAGTATTGATTTGGCTTGATTGAGGTAAGTGTCTTGCCTAGCTTTGTTGGGGGAATATTTTCTAGTAAAATGATATTGTTTGTTACAGGCGGGGGTGATGCATATGCGAGGTTATGAGCGTATGTGCATGTACCATGGTTATCCATGCTCAGAGTAGATTATACGATTCCTTGTGCCTTGAACCTTGTGATTTTCTTGCCTTATGTTTTACTTGATTTCTATAATAATGTGAGAACAAATATCAATGCAAGAGACCATGCTTCACCTTATTAGAATTTGATTAAATATAATGGACTCTTCATGAGACTGTCGATGTGCTAATTTCAATTCACGAATACATGTCTATGTCTGTTACTCTTGGGATACTTGGGTTCCATACTTATGCTAAAGATCATGTTTGAGCTTTGATGAGATACTTGAACAATGGGGTTCTTGAAGTTTATTGATTTGTTTATTGGTGAAAAAATTGTGATTGTCGTTCACATGGTGTATTTTGCTTAATTACTCTTCTTGATATTATCCATGCTTCCTACCTTGCTTGTTGTTGATGGATATATGCTTGGTGAGGAAGAGAGAATTGCACGAAGGTTGTTCCTGTGCTTATGAGGAAGAGTGATTTATGCACGAAGGGTATTTCTGTGCTTTTTTATATTATCCTTATTATTGTACGAAGGGTGTTTTCGTACTTGTTTTTATATTATTATGTGAGGATGAGAGTAAAAGAATAAAAAGTAATCTCGTGCAAGTATTTTTACATTATAATGTGAGAACGACAATAAAAGCATGAAGGGTGATGTCGTGCAATTGGTTTTACGTTATAATGAGAAGACGAGAGTCCATGGCATGGAGGGTGCTTCCGTGCAGGCGAGGATGAGAGACATGAATTATATTGTTTTATCTTTCCCTTACGTATACATTTATGCCTTTATCTACAATTGTTATTGTTGCACCTATGCTTTCTTTCCTTCTTGTTGTTGTTACGTCTTTGCCTTCTACCTTATTTGTTATTGTTCTATCCTTGCCTTTTGTATGTGTATTATTGTTACATTCATGCTTTCTTTTTTTGTTTGTTATATTTACATCTATGTCTTCGCTCATTTGTCGTTGTTTTATCCAAACCTTCTACCTTGTTAGTTATTGAAATATGTGTTCTCGTACCTTACTTGCCATCGTTACTTCTATGACTCCTACCTTGTCTATTACTGTTATCCATATGCTTCTGCCTTATTTTTTACTATTATCTATGTACCTTCTACATCGTTGTTACTGTTATTGGTATTCCTTCTACCTAGTTGGTACTGTTATACATATGCTTGGTGACGATGAGATAAATGCACGAAGGATGTTGTTGTGCCATTTAATTTGACATACATGCATACACTTGGTGAGGATGAGATAAATGCACCAAGCGTGTTGTCGTTCCATTTGATTTGATATCTTGAACACATTCCTCTTATTATGAATTCATGGGTTAAGTATGTTGTTAGTTGTTATTGCCTTAACCTCTCAACTTGAACTGTTAAGAAAAGGCATGGTTGTGATATTGAGGAACCTGATCGTTATTCCTTTTAGTTAATCATTTCACTATCTCTCGTATTTGTTCTTGCTATCTACATTGTTATTTTCAATTGTTCTCTCTACTTCAATTTAACTACACATGTTATATTAGTGAGTATATTTTGACTTTGGAACCTTGTCTCTATTTTACCAGGGTTAGTTAAGATACTTACTAGGTACATTGGGTTGGTTGTACTCATACTACACTTCTGCACCTTGTGTGCGGATATTCGGCGATGAACGACCGAGGAGATTGTGGGCCTAGCATTGAAGACATACTAGCACTCCAGATAGAAGCTATCAATTGTTTGTGGTAGTTTAGAATTTATATTTCTGTTTAGTAGATTTCAAACAGATAATGTATCTTTCCTCAAACTGGAGTTGTACTTTTATTCTTAATAGCTCATGACTTGTACAACCAGTCTGTGGGATGGTTGAATTGTAAACCTTTTAGCTATTTCAATCATTATATCTGTTGGTTTCTATTTATAGAAGTGACTTATACTGTTGGACTTACCTAATGGGTTGAGTTAGGCGCCATCATGACTGAGTGTGATTTTGGATCGTGATAGTCTTCCCTAGAAATACTCCTCAAAATGATCGGAGCCTAATAAATATCATTTAAGGAAGTAAAAGAATGCTAAAAGAAACATCCCCAATCAATAAAGGTTCAAACTTTACCAAAATCTCAAAAGTCAACAATAAGTTAACCCGTGCCCATATGGTCTAAATTTGATATAGAGACCAAATCCCGATGATCCATAACCCCACGAGTCCAAACATATAATATGTTTCAAAATTTGACCTCAATTTAAGGTCTAAATCTCAATTTTACAACAACCCTAAATTCTACCCAAAACTCTCAATTTCTACTTTGAAATTCTTAGATTTGATGATGTAATTCATGAAAAAGTAATTGAATTTTAACAAAAATAAGTTAAGATCATTTACCTATGAATTTGGGAAGAAATTACTCTCCAAAAATCACCTCTATGGAGTCTGAGGTTCAAAAATGGTGTAAAATGAGCCAAGTCATGAAATCCCCACATTTTACTCAGTTGTAGATGTCTCAATTGCGCACTCTTCTTTGCAATTACGATGCTCGCAAAAGCGAACCACTGTTTGCAAAAGCGAGCAGTGTCTAAGTGTCTCTTATGTTGCAAATGTGACCCAACCTTCACATTTACGAAGGTGCCCTTCCTCGTAAATGCGGACAAAACTTTGCATTTGCGAAGATGCCTTGCCACTGCTTAGTGTCGCAATTGCAACACACCCATCGCAAATGCGATTCCCCCTGGCTCACAAAAGCGACACTAAATTTGCAAAAGTGAAGTCTTCCAGCCTTGTCCCATCATCATAAATGTGAGACTGACATCGCATTTACGAACAGGTTATGTGAGACCTGCATCTTAGCAACACGAGCTATCCATCATCTTAGCCAAAACCATCTGCAACGCATCCGAAACTTCCTCGGGCCCCTCAGAATCCATTTCGAGCATGCATTCAAGTATTTGAACATCATACAAACTTGCTCGCGAACTCAATTCATCAAAATAATTCGTAAGACTTTACTGACACTTGCTCATGACTCGTAGAAACTATGAACCTAGTGCTCTAATACCAACTTGTCACGACCCAAAATCCCTAAGCCCAACAGTATAAGTCACCACTATGATAAGAAACCAATAGAGATAATGAATGAAATAGCAGTTTAATACAACTATCCCAAGGACTGGTAGTATAAGTCACGAGCGACTACGAATAAGAATACAACTTTAGTTTGAGGAAAAATACATCATCTGTTTGAAATTTACATAAAAAGAATTATAACTTCTAAACTACCATGAACAAAAGATAGCTTGTATCGGGAGTGCTGGTACGTCTTCAATGCTAAACCCGCAAACTCTGTAGCCGCTCTTCTCTACATATCTACCCGTAAGGTGCAGAAATATAGTATGAGTACTACTGACCCCATATACTCAGTAAGTATCTTGATTAACCCGAATGAAGTAGTGACAAGGTTTTTACGTCAAAAGATACTCACTAATATAACTCGTGCAGTTAAATTGTAGTAGAGACAACAATTGAATATAACATTGTAGATAGCAAAAACAAATACGAGAAATAGTTAAATAACTAACTAAAAGGAATAGAATTTAAGTTCCTCAATATCACAACCAATCCTTTTCTTAACAGTTCAAGACGAGAGGTTAAGGCAATAACCACTAACAACATAGTTAACGCACGAATTCACAATAATAGAAATGTGTTCAAGATTTCAAATCAAATGGCACGGCAACACTATTCGTGCATTTATCTCATCCTCACCAAACATATGCATGTATGTCAAATCAAATGGCACGACAACACCTTTCATGCATTTATCTCATCCTCGCCAAGCATATTTATGACAGTATCAACCAGGTAGAATGAATACCAATAACAGTAATAACGAAGTAGAAAGTACACAAATAATAGTAACAAATAAGGAATAAGCATATGGTTAACGGTAATAGGCAAGGTAGGAGGCACATAAATAACGATGGAAAATAAGGTAGGTGAATATAGGTTTCAATAACTAACAAGGTAGAAGGTGTATATAAAACACCGATAAATGAGCGAAGACATAGATGTAAATATAACAAACAAGAAAGAAAGCATGAATGTAACAATAATAAATAGATAACGGAATGGATAGAACAATAACAAATAAGGTAGAAAGAAAATACGCAACAACGACAAACAACATATAAAGCATAGGTGCAACAATAAAAACTCGGGATAAAGGAATAAATGTATACGTAAGGGAAAGATAACATAATATAATGCATGTCTCTCATCCTCGCCTGCATAGAAACACCCTTCATTCCATGAACTATCGTCCTCATATTATAATATAAAAACTATTGCACGGCATAACCCTTCGTGTTTTTACTCTCATTCTCATATAATAATATTTAAAAAATAGTACGGATACACCTTTCGTGAAATAATAATAATATCAAGAACCACAGAAACACTCTTGGTGCATAAATCACTCTTTCTCATAAGCACGGAAACACCCTTTGTGCAACTAACTCTTCCTCACCAGGAATATATACATCAACATCAATCAAGGTATGAAGCATGGATAATACCGAAAAGAGTTATTAAGCAAAATACACCACATGAACGACAATCACACCTTTTGCACCAATAAATAAATCAATAAATTGTGACGATCCGATAGGTCATTTTGAAAACTAGCTCCTTTTTCTAGATTCCGAGACCTCTCATAGATTCACTGGATGTTATATGACTTGCATGCGTGGTTCGCGACATTTTTCGAAAAGCTTTATGTGAAATTTGGAAGAAAACATGATTTTTGACTTAAAATAAGGTCTGAGTTGACCACAGTCAATTGTTTTGGTAAACGACCCCAGATCTGTATTTTGACGATTCTGGTAGGTTTGTACAATTGTTTTGGAATTATACGCATGTTTGGTTGGGGTCCCGAGTGATACGGGGGTATTTGGCCGTATTATGTAAAAGATTGTAAAATTTGGTTTTAAACTTGAAATCCTTGAGTTTTGATATTGATTCTCGATATTTGATGTTGTTTTGATGATTTGAGTGAGCGAGAAAATTTATTTGATATTATTAGGCTTATGTATATGTTTCGATTGGATCCTGGGCTTGGGTGATTTTTAGATGTGCTATGGTTGAGTTTGGAACTACTAATGCTCAGAAATTACTGGTGTGAAGTTGCAGGCCTCATATTTGTGAGAACCCGATCGCAATTGTGAGCCTCATATTTGCGATTTCAGGCTCCCAAATGCAAACATGGGTCGCGGGCTGTGTCTTTCATTTTCAAAGAAAGGGTCGCTTTTGCGAACACAGCTGTGATTTCTTTTACGGCTCTTGTGTCGCATTTGCGACTCTCGTGTCGCATTTGCTGCTCTTGTGTCGCATTTGCGACACTGTGTTACGTAGAGCAGCTTCGCATTTGTGAAGATTGGCTTGCATTGACGAGTGGGGTGTCTTTCAAATGCGAACATAATGTCGTATTTGCGACTACTATATGGCTGAGAAACTGATTGCATTTGCAATTAGTGGTTTGCATTTGCGATGGTCACAATTGCATACAAGAGTTCCCAATTGCGACATTTGTAGTTGGGGGAAATTGGGCTTAGCTCATTTTACACCATTTCTCAACCCTAGACTCCATTAAGACAATTTCTTCAGAGCTTTTGCATCCCAAATTCATTGGAAAGCAACTCTAATTTATTTTTCATCCATTCCCATTACTTTTCCATGAACTTCTTCATCAAATATATGAATTGCAAGGTATAAATAAGGGATTTTGGGTAGAATTTTGGAATTTTATAAAATTGAGATTTAGACCTCTAATTAGTTGAATTTCAAAGTAAATCATATAAATGAGCTCGGGGATGAATGGGTAATCGGTATTTGGTCAAAATATCGAATTTCGACCAAGTGGGCCCAGGGTTGACCTTTGATGGCTTTTTCAAATATGATCAAAATTGAACCTTATTCATTCGTTGGTTGTTTTTAAAGCTTGTTTTGCATTGTTTAAATACTTTTGGACTAGATTAGGTTGGTTTGGAGGCTTGTTCTAAGGGAAAATCCGTGGTTGATTGTTAATTTGATCTCATAAAGAGGTAAGTATCATGATTAACTTTGACTTGAGGGAGTTAGGACTGATTGGTCTATGTGCTATGTGATTTATTTGTGGGAACGACTTATATATACAAGGTGACGAGTGTATATGGATTGTCATGGGTTAAGCATGAAGGGTGGGCTATTGATTGTGTATTTTAACTATATCATGCCTTCTTTTAATATGTATTAGTATTCATATCATGCCTTCATTGTTACTTGTCTTCTTTGTTAAATGCATGTCCTTTTTGCTACATGCCTTCATTTTCTATATGTTCCATGCATCCATGTTTTTACTTGTTATCCATTTTTACTTGTTCTATGCCTTTAATTGTCTATTTGCCTTCACTTGCTTCTATTTCACTTCGGTTTGTCATATTGGTTTGCCTTAGAGTATTTACTTGTTTTGGTTCCTTTCTCATACATTTACTATAAAGTTTACACTAGTAGTATATATATATATATATATATATATATATATATATATATATATATATATATATATATATTTAAAAATTTTTTAATAAATAAACTAATAGATAAACTGATAGTTACTCCATATAGATGAATTTACTGCTATTTTATGCCATTAATCCAGTGAATATATTAGTACATTCATCCATACATCAAACATAAATCACCCCCACCCCACACTTAGGACTGTGCGTTGTCCCCAACGCACACAAACAAGGTAAAGTAGGGTGAGAAGAACTCCCTCAAGTCAAGGTGGAGGGCTCATCCGCAGTCTGTGGAGGAGCATCTGCATCCATAGCATTCCTATCATCAACAACTGGTGCGGATTCTGTATCAGGTGTTACAGCGACCTCAATAGGCCTGTTGAGTGGAGCCTCGGTGACTATGGGAGGAACAGGAGTGGATGGTCCGGCAGTGGATGATGCAATCAGCTGGGAGATGTCTGTACCTGCACATTGAACCAGAGCTCTGAGGAGTAATGATATCTCCTTCATCATCGTGGCCTGCTCGGTCTGAACTCGGCTTAGATCCGCACGAGTCTGTCTCAACTCATCCCTGGTGGCACTCAACTCGACACGAGTCGCTATCAGCTCAGCCCTGTTCTCTTGCATATCTGCTTGCATATGCTCAAATAATTGTTGGATGGTGAGCTTAGAAGACCTTCCCTTGTTCGGCTCTAGAACATGAGTGACATCATATGGTCCTGGAGCTTTAGCCTCAATGTCGTCATTCTCCTTGTCCCATAGTACTCCCCTCTCTATTAAAAAAGTCGTTAGGGTATTAGCAAAGAACAGCCTCCACTTGTAATTCATCCTGGTTCGCTGCATTTGATCATGCATGATGGCTCCGAAGTTGAGTGGTATCCCCTCTAATAAAGCATATAATACGAGTGCGCGGTAACGAGGGACATCAGTTTTATGTTGGCATGGCAGCAGTCGGTTACAAATGAAATTTAGAGCCACACGTGCTAACACACTCATGAATTCCTTTGCTATAGAGTGGTACTCCATACTCCCATGCTTCCATTCTGCATCCTTCCTGGTAGGGCATAGGACAGACTTAATGTGTGCATAATCTGGTATTTTGCATATGGCGTCAAACCTGTCAGTGAGTGTGTGTGGCACCCTTAAGAAGTTATTCAGAGCTTCAGCTGACACATTAATATCTACCCCTCTTACTCGCACAATGTTTCCCCTTGCGTGACGCCAATTGGCGTAGAGCTCTCTAACAATGGTGAGGTTGGCTTTGCCATGACCTTTCAGAATGGGTCCCCATTTTTGCACCTCTCGAATTGACTTGAGAAACTCTGAGTACTTTGTCTTAAGTGGTCCGATGTTTATCGGCTTTTCCGGAATGTACTTCTTTGAAACCAATATCTTCTTATAGGCTCGGAATGCCTTCTCATTAACAAAGTATTTCTCCCAATCAACTCGGTCTATGGGTTCACCTTCGTCTTCATCACTCATGTTGATCTGTAGGTGGTCATTGTCCGAATCGGAATCGGATTCAGATTCTGTAGTAATCTTCTCCTTCCCTTTATCAGTTGGAGCACTCATTCTCGAAGCTTTTCTTTGGTATGTCACAGGCTCTCGTATCTCTATTCCTTTGCTTGGTGTAATACCCTTCTTCACTGTCCTCCGGACCAATGTTTCCTCCTCCTCTTGCTCTGAATCATCACTTAACTGCCTAGGCAGCAGTTCCATTTCCTTCTCCGTCCGCTTCCTCTTTTTCTGTGGATTTGGACCGCCCGCTGCCCTTCCGGTAGGCTTTTTGGGCGGTTGCTTGTTACCATCTTTGTCTTGTTGCTTGGATGGTTTACTCGCTGCTGTCATTTTACGAATCTAAGTACCTGCAATGCAAAGAATTCAACAATTAGCAGATGAAACAGCGAAGTTCAGCTTGAAAGCAATTGCAACAGCTTGCAGACTTCAATTTATTCGTAAAGTCATGCCATTCACTCTTCATGGAATTGTAGCTCATGACTTTCAGCAAGTATGTGATAACTCTCTTCAAAAATTCAATTTCACATAGCCCCTCACTCGACCCCACACTTATTCTCAAGCATACACCAATGTTGCTCGGTTACTCAGACTTCACCGACGCCTAAATTTTTCTCAGGGACAATTCGTCGAACATGTGGTATGCAACAAGTGTGCCTAGTTCATTCTATCAGTTGAGCAATGCCACTACCCTCCCAAAATTGGACGAGATGAAGGGAATTATAGTTTATCATCTCGCAACCATTACAACTACCAAGAACGACAGCCCTAAAAATCTTGAAATTGCAAAACCTACTTGTTGCTACCATTGAAGGAGGGAGGAGAGACGAATTAGGAGAGAAGCCAACGGAAGAACGAAGAGGATGATGCGTACCTGTCGCGTTTGAGCTTATTGCGTTACAATTTCGATGAGAGAATTCTGTTCTGCGTTCGTAGGCGTCGCCAAAACGAGACGAGTGGATGCGTCGCAAGAAACGTTTTTTTTCGAATAGGTTATCTTAAGATGTGTTAAAATATATATTACTTACCTGTGCGTGCGAGCTTTGACGCGACGCATCCCCTTGTCTTCCTTCAAAAATTTTCGGACGCGATACGGGCGCGATAGGCAGACTTCACTGCCTTGAGCAATTGGCCCGTCAAAAAAAAATTTTTTTTTTTTTTTTGCTGAGGGGGACGCGACGCATCCGCCTCGTTTTCTTGAATAAAATCTATGTCCTACGAAAAGAAAGAAAAAAACAAAAAAATTTAAAAATAAAAATAAAAAAAACTAACTAACTTGGGTGGCCTCCCAAGAAGCGCCTGATTTAACGTCGCGGCACGACGCAACATGTTCTTCATGCCTCCACTAAATCCATTGTGGTCTTGTGACGTGCAATGTCACCACCCCAATAGTGTTTTACTCTTTGGCCATTTACCAAGAATGTCGTATTGGACCCCTTATCACACAATTCTATCGCACCATGAGGTTTCACACTAACCACTTCAAACGGACCCGACCATCGAGATTTAAGCTTTCCTGGAAAAAGCTTTAGCCTTGAATTAAACAGTAGAATTTCTTGACCTGGTTCAAACTCACGATGTTGGATATGCTTATCATGCCATCTTTTGGTCTTCTCTTTATACAATTTGGCATTTTCATACGCATGCAATCGAAACTCATCAAGCTCGTTGAGTTGTAGCAATCTCTTCTCACCGGCCAAGTCCATCTCCATATTTAGCTTTTTAATCGCCCAATATGCTTTGTGTTCAAGCTCGACGGGCAGATGGCAGGCCTTCCCATAAACCAACCTGTACGGAGAAGTGCCTATTGGGGTCTTGTACGCAGTGCGATATGCCCATAATGCGTCATCCAGCTTCCCGGCCCAGTCCTTTCTATTCATACTTACTGTCTTTTCCAAAATCTGCTTGACCTCTCTGTTGGAAACTTCTACTTGACCACTCGTTTGGGGATGATAGGCAGTGGAAACTTTGTGCTTGACTCCGTATTTTGCAAGAATATTATTCAGCAGTTTGTTACAAAAGTGAGTTCCCCCGTCGCTTATCAACACTCTTGGGGTCCCAAAACGTGTGAAGATGTGCTTCTTTACAAAGCCTACCACAACCTTTGCGTCGTTAGTAGGAAGAGCTATGGCCTCTACCCACTTAGAAACATAGTCGACCGCCACCAAGATGTATCTGTGTCCGTTAGAATATGGGAATGGTCCCATAAAATCAATCCCCCAAACATCAAAAAGTTCTACCGCCAGTATATTTTGCAAGGGCATCTCGTGCTTCCTCGTGATAGTTCCAGTTCTTTGGCATCTATCACAATTTTTAACGAAGGCATGTGCATCCTTAAACAATTTTGGCCAATAAAAACCTGATTGTAGCACTTTTTGGGCGGTTCTATCCCCGCCGTGATGACCTCCATATGGTGACGCATGGCAGTCATGTAGTATAGCCTTCATCTCTTCCTCAGGAACACACCTTCTCACCAACTGATCTGCACACTGCCTATATAGGAATGGCTCATCCCACACGTAGAACCTTACATCATGTAGGAATCTTCTTCTATTGTCAGCTGTCCATTCTAGTGGCGTTACCCCACTTGCGATAAAATTCACATAATCTGCATACCATGGGGCTTCACCTGAGGTGATTGCCAATATTTGCTCATCCGGAAATGTTTCTTTAATTGACCCTCCTTCAGCTACATGGTTCCGGCTCTCTAATCTGGACAAATGATCGGCCACTTGATTTTCTGTCCCTTTTCGATCTCGGATCTCTAAGTCAAATTCTTGCAAGAGGAGGACCCAACGAATCAGCCTCGGCTTGGCGTCTTTCTTTTCAAATAGGTATCTGATAGCTGAATGATCTGTGTAGACGATGACTTTGGTTCCCACTAGATAGGATCTGAACTTGTCAAACGCCCACACCACTGCAAGCAACTCCTTTTCAGTCACTGTATAATTTATCTGAGCTGGATTCATAGTTTTGCTTGCATAATAAATGGAGTGAAAGATTTTATCCCTCCTTTGCCCCAACACCGCTCCAATTGCTATGTCACTTGCATCGCACATCAACTCAAATGGTTGTGCCCAATCGGGGCCAATGATAATTGGTGCAGTCACCAATCTTCCCTTCAGCTCCTCAAATGCTTTCAGACATGCATTATCAAACTTGAAGGTAACGTCTTTCTCTAGAAGCCTGCACAAAGGGGAAGAAATTTTCGAAAAATCTTTAATGAAACGACGATAAAAACCTGCATGACCCAAGAAACTGCGAATGCCTTTGATGGATGTCGGCGGGGGCAATTTTTCGATCGTCTCCACCTTTGCTTTATCCACCTGTAGACCATCTTTTGAAACCTTGTGCCCCAAAACTATACCTTCACGTACCATGAAATGGCACTTTTCCCAGTTTAGCACCAAGTTCGTCTCTTCACACCTAGCTAGCACTTTATCAAGGTTCATCAAACAACTATCAAAAGAACATCCAAACACAGAAAAATCGTCCATGAATACTTCTACATATCTTTCAACCATGTCAGTGAAAATAGCCATCATACACCTTTGAAAAGTCGCAGGTGCATTACAAAGACCGAAGGGCATTCTCTTGAACGCATACGTGCCATAAGGACATGTAAATGTAGTTTTCTCTTGGTCTTCTGGGGCTATAGCAATCTGATTATACCCTGAATAACCGTCCAGGAAACAGTAGTATTCCTGGCCAGCTAATCTATCAAGCATTTGGTCAATAAAAGGAAGGGGAAAATGGTCTTTCCGGGTGGCATTGTTCAGTTTTCTGTAATCTATGCAAATTCTCCATCCAGTTACAGTTCTTGTAGGAATTAAGTCATTATTTTCATTAACTACTACGGTTATCCCCCCTTTCTTCGGCACACATTGAACGGGGCTTACCCATTTACTATCAGAGATTGGAAATACAATACCTGCATCAAGCCACTTAATCACTTCTTTCCTTACCACTTCTTTCATGATTGGATTTAGTCGGCGTTGGTGTTCTACACTTGGCTTGTGTCCGTCCTCCATGAGGATTTTGTGCATGCAGAAAGCTGGACTAATGCCTTTAATGTCAGACATTGTCCACCCAATTGCTCGCTTGTGCTCACGTAGCACCCTTAATAGCTTTTCTTCCTGTAATTTAGACAAGTGAGCAGAAATAATAACAGGTAAAGTGTCAGAACTTCCCAAATAAGCATATTGAAGGTGAGGGGGTAGGGGTTTAAGTTCCAAATTTGGAGCTTTTTCAATTGACGGCTTTGGTGGGGGGCCACTTGGCCTATTCAGGGGCTCAAACGGGATTATTCCTTGCATGTAACCACATGATGTATCTAGGATTCCCTTCATCTCCTCAACCTCATCATCCATCTCCAAGCTATCAAACATCATGATTGCTTTTTCTAAACAGTCGCCTAGATATACACTCGTGTTAAGAAGTTTCTCATCCACCTCCACCACAGATATCATAGAGAGCTCCTCATAGTGGCGGGGGAGTTGGATTGCTTTGTAGACATTGAAGACTGCCTCCTCGTTGTCCACTCTCATAATCATTTTCCCTTCTCTCACTTTAATTATTGCATCGCCAGTAGCCAAGAGAGGTCGTCCCAATATGATTGGAACTTGTTCATCAGCCTCGAAGTCTAGAATAATGAAGTCAGCTGGGAAGATGAATTTTCCAATTTGCAGCAGCACATCTTCAATCACTCCTTCGGGGTAGGCTATGGACCTATCAGCTAATTGCAACATCACGGTGGTTGGTCTCGGAGCTCCCAGACCTAATTGCTTAAACAAGGATAACGGCATCAGATTTATGCTTGCACCCAAATCACACAGAGCACGTCCCACGTTAATATTACCGATTTGTACTGGAATAGTGAAGCTGCCAGGGTCCTTAAGCTTTTGGGGAAGCTTGTTTTGGACCCTTGATGTGCACTCCTCAGTAAGTGCAACCGTCTCGAACTCAGTCAATTTCCTCTTATGAGCCACTATGTCTTTTATGTACTTAGCGTACTTTGGAATTTCACGAAGTACATCCACTAATGGAATATTTAATTGAACCTGACTCAACATGGAGAGAAATTTGTTGAACATGCGATCGTCATTCCTTTTCTGCAATCTTTGGGGGAAAGGTGGTGGTGGCCTTGTAACCTCCATTCGCTCTGAACTTGCATCATCTTCCTTTGACTCTTGTGTTGCCTTAGGTGTCAACTCCCCCCAGGTATAGGTTTTTCTTTTATCTTCCTTGGCGCTTCCTCTAGTTCCCTCCCGTTTCTAAGTGTAACTGCATTAATTTGAGGGTTCTTCTCTGTATCACTGGGAAGTGAGCCTGTAGGTCTAGTATTTTGGTTTGCTGCTAACTGCCCCATTTGCCTCTCAAGATTTCTGAAATCGGTCCTGAGCTGTTGATTGTCTAGTAACAACTTTTTCAGCAAGTCATTCGTACTTTCTTCCATTTGTTGGGGTGGCTTCTGAGGTTGAGTAAAATTCCCTTGAGGCCTATACTGATTCTGTTGACTTCCGCCCCATGAGAAGTTAGGATGATTCCTCCAGTTTGGGTTGTAAGTGTTCCCATATTGCGCATGTTGATTCATAGGACCTCTGTTTTGTTGCCCCACATAGTATATAGATTCAGGATTCGTGGGGCACATGTCAATCATATGACTGTCTCCGCATAGTTCGCAACAAATAGACATCTGCTGTACATGTTGCATTTGTTGTGTTGTCATTCTATTCATCTGATTTGCCAATTTTGCTATATCGGCTCTCATGGCGGAAAAATCATCAAGCTCAATCAAACCGGCGGCCTTCTGTTTAATTACCCTTCGTGAATCCCCCTCTCCTTGCCAATTATGGTCATTAGTAGTGAAATTATTTAGCAGGAGTTGTATTTCACTATACGGTCTTGCCATGCAACTACCCCCACAAGCTGAGTCAAGATTCATCTTTGATGCTTCATCTAACCCATCAACAAAAGTGTGACCCAATACCTCATCAGTTTGACAATGATGCGGGCAGTCTCTGAGTAGTTTCTTGTATCTTTCCCAAGCTTGACGAAGTGTCTCGCCATCCCGTTGTTGGAACCCAAGAATTTGGCTCCTCAACGACTTTGTCTTCTTAGTTGGGAAAAACTTGATCAGGAATTTCCTTGCTAGATCATCCCAAGTGTGGATAGAGTTCGCGGGCTCCTTTTGCAACCATTCTTTAGCTTCCCCCAACAGTGAAAAAGGGAATAGTGTCAGCCTGACATAGTCCTTGGAGACGTTCGGATAATTGTAAGTGTCCGTGATTTCCAAGAAGTTCTGAATATGCCTCTGCGGGTCCTCATGAGATAGACCCACATATTGTCCTGTGGACTGAATCAGCTGTACCATGTACTGTTTGAGTTCAAAATGCCCAGTGATATCAGGCTTCACAATAGCCTGAGTCATATTCGCAAGATTGGGCCTTGCGGCTTCAATTACCGGACGCTCTTCATTGCCTGCCATATCTATTGGCTGTGGTTGGATTGCGATGTCCAAATCTCTTTCTATTCTCGTTCTAGCTTCGTGTTCCCTTCTCACTCTATGTAGTGTTCGTTCGATTTCTGGATCAAGAGGAATGAGGTTGTTTGCACTTCTACTCCTCTGCATTCGAGAGTAAACCCTGCGTTGACACAAACCAGGCAAACTGAAAATTAAAACTTGAAAACAAATATCTAATAAAAGCTTAACTTAGTCACGTAGCTAATTTCTAAGTCCCCGGCAACGGCGCCAAAAACTTGTTGCGACCAAACACACTCACGCAAGTATACGCGGTCGTCAAGTAATAAAGTGACTAAAAGTCGGATGTCGAACCCACGAGGACTTATGATTAACTATTAACTAAATTAGCCTATCTTAATTATCTAAACAAGAATTAAATCTAAAAATATTTTATTCTAACTAATTAAATAAGAAAAATATAAATAATAAACTTTGAACAGAGAAAGAGCAGATTTTAAGGATCTCAATGTAATGAAAACGATCTAGGGTTATGGGCTATCTAACAATCCTAGAACGTGAAGTTTAGCTCTACATAGACATGGTAGCCAAACAACAAATCATATAAAGAAACATAAAAATTACTAAGTTTGGTGGGAGAAAGATGGAACTTGATGAATTCCGGCCTCCACAGCTTTTTCCTGGCTTTTTCCCTCTTCTCAATATGTTAGATAACCTAAAGGAGGCATTTTTGGCTTATATATTGCGTACAAAAGTCGTGGGCCAAAGCTCTCCTATTCCTAGTCCAAATCGGCTTCAGGGATTGATGCTAAGGTGGATGCGACGCATCCAGCTTGTCCTCTATTTTAATTTTTGCCTGCGAAGGTGGATGCGACGCATCCACCTTGTCCTCTATTTCTCAGCTTGCATGCGATGGTGGACACGACGCATCCAGCTTCACTTCTACTTCCCAGTTTCGCACGCGATGGCGGACGCGATGGCCCAACTTCACTGCTAAGGTTGCATGCAGGATGATGTTTTCCTAGGTTGGATGCGACGCATCCAACCCTTCTTCCTCTAGCTAAACCACCTTTTCTTCATATTTTGCACTCCGAACACCTTAAATCGTCACACATAACTTAATTAGTCATCAAACCAATAATTACACCATGTTGGGCGTTTTAAAGATTAAATAACATCAAGAAGTGGTTAAAACATGGGTAAAGTAACATCAACACATATCGAAATATGCCAAACATCAGTGGTGTCAGTGGTGTCAATGTGAAGAACGTCACAGCAAGGCATGGCGTAGTTAATGATGATTTGTGTTCTGGTAAAATATTGTATATGTAATTTTTTTATTCTTTTTTTATTTATTTAACTGTATGTATTTGTGCGTCCACTAACCTTTTTAAAACTTTTTCAGCCCCCTTCGTAAATGAGCATGATCTTGGCTTGGATTCTAACTTTGAACTGTCTGCATCTGCAATTGATCAAATCACCGCCATTACACAACAAGAAAAATATAAGGACCCATCTCATGATGTTAACAAGTCTGGACCTACTCCGTTGCCATCAGGAATCCCTGCACAGATACGACCAGATATTGTTATTGAGTCTAATACTGCTCCACAGGATACGATTGTTGATGTTACTAATTCTAAAGTTAGTACGTATATGAGAGATTTTTGATAGTTTTTTTTATTTAAATAGTGATGCTGATATTGCTTTTATGTATTCAGCATCTCAGGTTGATGGTGTTGGTCAAGTGGATGTTGATGGCAGTAATGTGAATTTGCCTTCTGGTAATGTCTTCTATATATAACTTTTCATTCTTTTTTTAAAAAAAATCTTAACTTTGTATATTTGTTGATTCACTAGCATTTTCTAATTTAAGCTCCATGTCGACACGATGGTGAACTTGACTGGATTCTAATTTTGAATATACTGATTCTCAACTTGATCTAATTGCTTCCATTACATAAGGAGGGAGACGTAATGTAAATCAATATGGAAATGAACTGACAACTCTTGATGTAAATAAGTCTAAACCTGATCAGTCGGTATCAAGAACTGTTGTCCAGACACAAACAGATGTTGAAACAACTCCTGCAGTTTTCACACGGAGAAGGCGCCCTGCAGCTGTAAAACAGTCACCGTATAGGAATGACTGACAATCTGGTGTTAGTGCAGTTGGGGGATCCTCGAAGGTTATCAAAGGAAGATTTCCATTTGTAAATGACATTTCAGTGGCTACTGATTATAAGCTTACGACTGCATTCTCAAACTTTGTTGAAGCAAACATGCATTTGGGAGAGTGCGTATTTATTTTCATGTACTTTTGTTTTCATGTTTTCTTAATTTTTATTGATATATTTCTTATCCATATATTCTTTTATACGAAATAGGGAAGTGTATTTACCTGGTGATCAAAAGATGGACCCTTGTTTTGACTTTGAAGTTGAACAGATTGATGATAAGACGTTTTTCCATACATTAAACTATTCTGGCAGGCCATTATCTAGTTCGGTATGTGTACTGCTTTTTATTTTTGTTGTTGTATTAGTTCATGCATATTGTTAGTATTAGTCATGTTTTCTTACTCTCTTTTTTGCAGCACTTGAATATTATATTCTACTATCTTAGGAAGAAGGCGAAATATGAAATTAATATGCCAATCAAAGTCACAACTACAGATACTCTTTTTAATAATATCATTCAAAGAGTCCACACAGAATTTATAAAAGGTGGGAAACAAAATCATTTGATTGATAGATCAGACGATATCATGGAGTACATAAAAGGATTTAGGATGCATTGCAACACTCCATGGCACCAGGTTGATCATGTCCTCATTCCAATTAATTTGGCAGAAAAGTGGCATTGGATATTGGGGTGTGTATCATTCCATAAGAGATGTTTTTATGTATATGACTCGCTACGTAGTCTAAAGCACAATAAAGCTATTCAAAAGGTGGCAGAGGCATATAATGTGTCGATCCCCCTGTTTCTAGTTAGCATTGAATTTTATAACCAAAGAAGTTACATTGTAGTAGAAAATGGTCTGCACATGGGAAAGGACTTGACCGATCCATTTGAGATTGAACTGATTATAAATCTGCCAACACATCAAAATTCGTAAGAATAGTTACTTTTTTTTTTACTTTGTTTTCCTCATTCATATTAACATTTTTACTACTAATCGATTTTTATATTCTATTCATTTATTTTATTTCAGAGATTGTGGAGTATATCTTGCATGCTTTGCTGAGTACATTATTGAAGGTCTTCCAATGCTTGTTGCCAATTTTGATGTGGATAGTCTTCGAGCTAGGTTTGGTATACTGTTGTGGCACTATGGGAGGAACAAGCAGTTGCATGGCAAATCAAGTGAATCTGAGGCTCCAGTAGCAACAAAAAAGACTCGTGGAAAGAAGCGCAAGAAGTAGTATAGGTCTCTTTTTGCTTTTAGTTAATCGTAGCATGAAAACTTTGCAGGATTTTAATAGTTTTTAGTGAAGTATGGTATTTTGCATTATTAGATTGTAAAAATGCTAGATTTTAAAAGTGTGTTCTATGAATACAATTGTAATAGTACAATATGTTGATATAACTGTTTTAATATTGGAATCTATCTTCAATTTGTTTTAGTAGGCTTTTCTTAGGCTTCTTTAATAAAGTTATTGGTTTATTAGGAGTGCCTTTCGGAGATAAAATTTTTTCAGTACTTGAAGTCAAGCCATTAGTGCAGAACATGACTGTTACAGCAGCACTGTTAGTTCCTACTCCTACTGCCACTTGTAGGAGGAGGAGCATTGTTAGTTCGCTGTAATACACCAACATACGTTGTTTTTGGAAGTGTATTTTTAAGGGAGTTACGACGTTCAAAAAGAGGAACTATGTTGCTATATGGCTGAAGAACAGGGCGAGCATTGATTTGAATGAGAAGAAATATTTTTAGAAAGTGAACTGGTTAGTTGAATCTAAGAAATTCTGTGCAGATTTTGCATTGCTGCACAAGTTGTATTCTGCAAAGAATTTGGTTCGGGTATATTAGTGCAGTAGAACTATATACCAATCAGGTAAACAGATATACCATTTGGGTATCACGATGTATTTGAGTACCTTTTTTCCTGCAGCAACTAGATATAAATACTGGCATGATTTGCAAAGTGTGCCAATTTTGTTGAGGAAGTATGTATAAATATTGCATTTTTTGGTGCAGCACTTGTATTTCTGCACATATTTTTGGTTTATCCATATTAGTGCAATACAACTATATACCATTAAGATATACAAATATACCATTCGGGTATCACATTGTATTTGAGTACCATTTTGTTATACTTCAATATTGACATGAGTTGCAAAGTGTGCCCATTTTGTTGAGGAAGTATGTACATATGTTGTATTTTTTTGGTGCACCACTTGTATTTTTGCACATATTTTGGTTTAACCATATTAGTGCAATACAACTATATACCAATAAGGTATACAAATATACCATTCGGGTATCACATTGTATTTGAGTACCTTTTTGTTATACTTCAATATTGACATGAGTTGCACAGTGTGCCCATTTTATTAAGGAAGTATGTACGGATGTTGCATTTATTTTGGTTCACCACTTGTATTTCTACATATATTTTGGTTTAACCATATTAGTGCAATACAACTATATACCAATAAGGTATACAAATATATCATTTGGGTATCACTTTGTATTTGAGTACTTGATGATGTACAATAACTGCATGTTAATGGCTTCCAGTTTGTTATACTTCAATATTGACATGATCTGCAAAGCGTATCCATTTTGTTAATGATGTATGTGCAAATATTGCATTTGGAGCACCACTTCTATTTTTGCACATATTTTGATACCAATAAGGTATACAGATATACCAATAAGGTATACAGATATATCACTTGGGTATCACGTTATATTTTAGCACTTTTTTCCTGCAACAACTAGATATAAATGCATCCCACTTTTATATACAAAATTATAAAATAAACATATTCTTATTGAAAACACAAGTAGCCATATAAAATATTTGTCAAAAAGTAATTTGGCAAAGAATCACCATACCAAATATATGTCGAGTGCAAGGCATGCATTTTATTTCTTTGCAAATCAAATGATATGATTCTACGATATATGAGTTCTATAAAAATATTGAAGCATTATATCAATATCTCTTTGGAATATTTCGGCACGTTCTCCGGTTGTGTCCTTTTTTCCCGCATAGTGCAAATGTGTAACGACCCAGCCGGTCGTTTCGAGAGTTATAGCCCTGTTTCTCCCATTTTTACTTCTTTTATGCTTTACAACTGTATGATTTCTTACCGGGTTGGTTGATTCGGGTCCGGAGTGGTTTTGGAGTGAATTGAGACACTTAGTCTCTTAATTGGAAGCTTAAGTTGGAAAAAATTCGACCGAATATCTCCGTTAGGTGATTTTGGACTTAGGAGCGCGTCCAGAATGTGATTTGGAGGTCCGTAGTAGAATTAGGTTTGGATTGGCGAAAGTTGGAATTTTGACGACTTTGGCCGGCAGTGGAAATTTTGATATCAGGAACGGAATGGATTTTTGAAAGTTGGAAAAGGTTCGTGGTGTCATTTTTGACTTATGTGTAAAACTTGAGGTCAATCGGGCGTGGTTTGGTAGGTTTCGACGTTGTTTGTGAAATTCGGAAGTTTAAAAGTTCTTTAGACTTGAATCTGGGTGTAATTTGGTGTTTTGTTGTTGATTGTAGTGATTCGAATGTTCGACTCAGTTCGTATCGGGTTATAGGACCTGTTGGCATGTTTGGTTGAGGCCCCGAGGGCCTCGGGGTAATTTCGGGTGGTTAACAACTTGAATGGAGTTAAGGAAATGTAGCTGAAGCTGCTGCTACTGGTGTAACTGCACCTGCGGAGGGGGAACCGCAGGTGCAAGTCCGCAAAAGCGAATAAGGATCGCAGATGCGGTCAAGAAGGAGTTGGGCAGGAGTAGCAGGTGCGAAGATTTTCCCGCACCTGCGAGGGTCGCAGATGCAGGCAGCTGGGCGCAGGTGCGAAGGATGGCCGCAGGTGCGATGGATTCCCGCTCCTGCGATAGGCGCAGATGCAGTCTTGGGGCCGCAGGAGCGAGGTCAGAATTTTTAAGTAAAATCTGCACCTGCGATGGAATTTACGCAGGTGCGGCATCGTAGAAGCGACAAGAGGACTGCATGTGCAGTATTTCTGGGCAGAAAAACACCAGGTCGAGGGTTGGACTTTCATTTTCGACTTTGGACTTGAGAAAGCTCGGGAGAGAGGCAATATTTTGAGGATTTTCAAGAAAAATGTTGGGGTAAGTAATTCTAACCCGGATTAGTCTAAATTTCGTAAATCTATGGCTTTCTTCATCACCTAATTAGGGATTTGAGTTGGAAATTTGGCGGTTTAGGGCTTGGGAATTGGAGAGTGAACTTTGGGGTTTTGGAGGGGTAATTGAGGTCGAAATTTTATAAATTTGGTATGGTTAGAATCGTGAGTGAATGGGATTTCGGGTTTTGCGATTTTCGTCGGGTTTCGAGATGTGGGCCCGGGGGGCGGGTTGAGCCGATTTCGGATTTTGGGCTAGAGTTTAGTAGTTTTCTTGTGCAATATGGGTTAGTAGTTACTATCTGATATTGTTGTGAAATTTCTGGAAGATTCATATCTGTTTTACTTGAGCTCGAACCGATTTGACTTATACCACCGGATTTGAAAGCATGTTCACTCTTTACTGAAAACTTTTGAAACGATCTGTATTATTATAGTTCGTCACTTCTTCTCAGTTCTTTATTTAATTCTTTTACTTGCTAAGTTGGTTGTACTCATGCTACACCCTGCACTTCATGTGCAGATCCAGGTGTGTACGGTTCTGGCAGTCGCTGAGTTCGTGTGCGAGCTGATTATCGGAGACTTACGAGGTAGCTGCCGGCGTCCGCAGTCCTTGTTTCTCCTTTTGTATTATCTTTTCTCTCTTGTATTATCATTTGGCACAAACTGTAATAGACTCTGTTTCTAGATTGGTTGTTAGACGCTCATGACTTAGTGATACCCCGATGTCGGGCTATTTTCCGCACTTATGTTTTGTTTAGGTTTTACCCCCGTTTTTATGAAAAACTCCGATTATTTTAAATGTCTTAATTCATTTTTGTTAAATTTTGAAAGTGTTTTGGAAAGGTCGGCTTGCCTAATATCACGATAGGCGCCATCACGACGGGTTAGGTTTTGGGTCGTGACAAGTTGGTATCAGAGCCTAGGTTACATAGGTCTCACGAGTCATGAGCGGGTTTAGTAGAGTCTTGCGGATCGGTATGGAGACGTCTGTACTTATCTTCGAGAGGCTGCAGAACCCTTAGGAAACTCCACATTCTTGAATTCTTGTCGTGCGTATCTGTTGATTATTGTAAGTGAACATCTGTTGTTTCATTCTCTCCCATATGGTGAACACTCGTACTACCGGGCAGGATGGACAACCACTAGTACCCCCAGCTAGGGCCGCGAGAGGCCGAGGTCACGTTAGGGGCAGAGCCGCGGAGGTGCAGCCTGCACAACATCTGGGGCAGTACTTGCAGATCTACCAGTTGCCCCAGATCAGGACCAGATTCCAGTTATTGATGCACCAGCTCAGGCACTACCTGTGCCTATTGTGATTACAGGCCTTCGGGAGGCCTTAGCTCAGATTCTGACCGCGTGTATCAGTCTTGCTCATGCGGTCTCTGTTCTGGCCGTGGCAACCACTTCTCAGGCTGGGGGAGGTGCTCAGACTCCTGCTGCCCGCACACTAGAGCAGGTGGTATAGGGATTCCAAACACCGGGGGCACCACCAGCCGAGCCGGTTGCAGCTGCTCAGGACTATGTGGTTCCTGCTATGCCTGAGGATGAGCAACGTAGATTGGAGAGTTTTGGGAGACTCCAGCCTCCATCTTTTAGTGGTGTAGAGGGAAATGATGCATAAGGTTTCTTGGACAGTTGTCAGAGGATACTCCCTACAACAGGCATTCTGGAGACCAGTGGGGTCTCGTTCACTACCTTTCAGTTCTCTGGGGCTGCATTCAGTTAGTGTGAGGCTTACGAGAGGCGTAGGCCGGTCGGCGCAGTACCCCTTACTTAGCAACAATTCTCCATTAACTTTCTGGAGAAGTTCGTGCCTCAGTCCCGCAGAAAGGAGCTACGTAGACAGTTTGAGCAGCTTCGTCATGGTGATATGTTTGTGACGCAGTATGAGATGTGATTCTCGGAGTTGGCCCATCATGCTATCTGGTTGGTTCCCACAGACAGGGAGAGGATCAGGAGGTTTATAGATGGCCTCACTTATCAGCTGCTATTGCTTATGACCAGAGAGAGAGTGTTTGGTACTACTTTTGATGAGGTTGTCGACATTGCTCGTCAGATTGAGATGGTTCGCAGTCAGGAGAGGGTTGAGAGGGAGGCTAAGAGGCCTCGTGGACAGGGAGGATTTAGCGGTGTTTCTTCTGGGTGTCAGTTCCAGCACGGTAGAGGCCGTCCTTTCAGACATGCTCAGACGGCTCGTCCAGGTCACCGCGATGCATCATCTAACCATAGTTCTCACAGTTATCAGCAGGGTCGTTCATCTCTCTGTTCCCTCCCACCTCAGAGTTCGTCCCGTGCTCCATCGGGTCAGCGTTCATCTATGCTAGGTCCTTCTGCCAGTTATCCTGGTGCTCGGGGCTCCCTTCAGTTCCCCGCATCAACACCGTGGAGTTGTTATGAGTGTGAGGAGTTTGGTCACATGAGGAGAGAGTATCCCCGTATAGTGGGAGGTCCAGCTCCATAGAGGAGCCAGTCTACGTCATCAGGACCAGTCTCTCCACTACCCACTCAGCCAGCCCGGGGTGGAGCCCAGTCAGCTAGGGGTCGCCCGAGAGAGGGAGGCAGATCAGGGGGTGGCCATGCCCGTTTCTATGCCCTCCCTGCCATACCAGATGCCATTGCTTCAGATGTTATGATTACAGGTATTGTCTCAGTTTGCCACAGAGATGCCTCTATATTATTTGACCCTGGTTCCACTTATTCATATATTTTCTCGTATTTCGCGCATTTTCTAGATATGCCCTGTGAGTCTTTAGTTTCATTTGTTCATGTATCTACTCCTATGGGAGATACTATTATTGTGGACCGTGTATATCGTTCATGTGTGGTGACTATTTGGGGTCTAGAGACCAGAGTGGATCTTTTGTTGCTTAGTATGGTCGATTTTGATGTGATATTGGGTATGGATTGGTTGTCTCCACGTCATGCTGTTCTAGATTGTCACGCTAAGACTGTGACATTGGCGATGCCGGGGTTGCCGAGGGTTGAGTGGAGCGGTTCTATAAACTATGTTCCCAGTAGAGTGATTTCATACTTGAAGGCTCAGCGGATGGTTGAGAAGGGTTGTCTATCCTATTTGCCTTTTGTGAGGGATGTTAGTGCAGAGACTCCTGATATTGATTCTGTTCCGGTGGTGCGTGATTTTCCGGATGTGTTTCCTGTAAACCTGCCGGGCATGTCGCCTGACAAGGATATTGACTTCGGTATTGATTTGGTGCTGGGCACTCAGCTCATTTCTATTCCACCGTATCGTATGGCACCGACGGAGTTGAAGGAGTTGAAGGGACAACTTCAGGAACTCCTTGATAAGGGGTTTATTCGGCCTAGCGTGTCACCTTGGGGGTGCACCGATTCTATTTGTAAAGAAGAAAGATGGTTCTATGAGGATGTGCATTGACTACAGGCAGTTGAACAAGGTCAAGGTCAAGAACAAGTATCCTTTGCCACGTATTGATGATCTATTTGACCAGCTTCAGGGGGCGAGGGTGTTCTCCAAGATTGATTTGAGGTCATGGTATAACCAGCTGAAGATTCGGGATTCAGATATTCTTAAGACAGCTTTCAGGACCCGATATGGCCATTATGAGTTCCTTGTGATGTCTTTTGGGCTGACTAACGCCCCAGCAACGTTCATGCATTTGATGAACAATGTGTTTCATCCTTATTTGGACTCGTTCGTTATTGTATTCATTGATGATATCCTGGTGTACTCTCATAGCCAGGAGGAGCATGCCCAGCATCTGAGGATTGTGTTACAGAGATTGAGGGAGGAGAAGCTTTATGCAAAGATCTCCAAGTGTGAGTTTTGGCTCAGTTCAGTGGCATTCTTGGGGCACGTGGTATCCAGCGAGGGTATTCAGGTGGATCAGAAGAAGATAGAGGCGGTGCAGAGTTGGCCCAGATCGTCCTCAGCCACAGAGATTAGGAGCTTGGGTTTTTCATCTATTGCATCGCCCTTGACCAAATTGACCCAAAAGGGTGCTCCATTCAGGTGGTCGGATGAGTGCGAGGAGAGCTTTCAGAAGCTCAAGACTGCTTTGACCACGACTCCAATTCTAGTTCTACTATCAGCTTCTGGTTCTTACACAGTGTATTGTGATGCCTCGTGGATAGGTATTGGATGTGTTCTGATGCAGGAAGGTAGAGTGATTGCTTATGCTTCGCGCCAGTTGAAGACCCATGAGAAAAACTATCTTGTCCATGATCTTGAGTTAGCAACTATTGTTCACGCCTTGAAGATTTGGCAGCACTATCTGTACGGGGTTCATTGTGAGATTTACACTGATCATCGGAGTTTGCAATATCTTTTCAAACAGAAGGATCTTAACTTGCGTCAACGGAGGTGGTTGGAGCTTCTTAAGGACTATGATATCACCATTTTATACCATCCCGGGAAGGCCAATGTAGTGGCCGATGCCTTGAGTTGCCGGGCGGAGAGTTTGGGCAGTTTAGCATCTCTTCCAGCAGTAGAGAGACCCTTGGCACTGGATGTTCAGGCCTTAGCTATCCAGCTTGTCAGATTGGATATTTCGAAGCCCAGTCTGGTATTGGCTTGTGTGGTCTCTAGATCTTCTCTTTACGATCGTATCAGGGAACGTTAGTATGATAACCCCCATCTGCTCATCCTCCAGGGCAGGGTTCGGCGAGGTGATGCCAGAGATGTGACTATTGGTGATGATGGCATGTTGAGGATGCAGGGCCGGATATGTGTGCTCAATGTGGATATGTTTCAGGAGTTGATTCTTGAGGAGGCCCACAGCTCGCGGTATTCCATTCATCCGGCTGTCGCAAAGATGTACCAGGATTTGAGACAGCACTATTGGTGGAGAAGGATGAAGAAAGATATAGTTGGGTTTGTGGCTCGGTGTCTTAACTGTCAGTAGGTTAAGTATGAGCATCAGAGACCGGGTGGCTTGCTTCAGAGGTTAGAGATCCCAGAGTGGAAGTGGGAGCAGATCACTATGGATTTCGTAGTTGGGCTCCCACAGACTTCGAGGAAGTTCGATGTTATTTGGGTGATTGTGGATCAGCTGACCAAGTCCGCGCACTTCATTCCAGTTGGTACTACTTATTCTTCAGAGCGGTTGGCTGAGATTTACATCCGAGAGATTGTTTGCTTTCATGGTATCCCAATTTCCATCATTTCAGATAGAGGCACTCAGTTTACATCGCAGTTTTAGAGGGCCGTGCAGTGAGAGTTGGGTACTCAGGTTGAGTTGAGCACAACCTTTCACCCTCAGACGGACGGACAGTCCGAGCGCACTATCCAGATATTGGAGGACATGCTACGCGCTTGTGTCATTGATTTTGGGGGTTCATGGGACCAGTTTCTGCCACTCGTGGAGTTTGCATATAACAACAGTTATTAATCGAGCATTCAAATGGCTCCGTACGAGGCTTTATATGCGAGGCGATATAGATCTCCAGTGGGATGGTTTGAGTCGGGCGAGGCTAGGCTATTGGGCACTGACTTGGTCCAGGATGCATTAGATAAGGTAAAATTGATTCAGGAGCGACTTCGCACGGCGCAGTCTAGGCAGAAAAGATATGCTGACAGGAAGGTCCGTGATGTGTCTTTCATGGTCAGGGAGAAGGTTCTGCTGAAGGTATCACCCATGAAGGGTGTTATGAGGTTTGGGAAGAGAGGCAAGTTGAGCCCCCAGTTCATTGGGCCTTTTGAGGTACTTCAGAGGATAGGGGAGGTGGCTTACAAGCTTGCCTTGCCACCTAGCTTGTCGAGTGTGCATCCAGTATTTCATGTTTCTATGCTCCAGAAGTATATCGGCGATCCGTCCCATGTTTTGGATTTCAGCACGGTTCAGTTGGATGGTGATATGACTTATGATGTGGAGCCGGTGGCCATTTTGGAGCGGCAGGTTCAGAAGTTGAGGTCAAAGGATATAGCTTCAGTGAAGGTGCAGTGGAGAGGTCAGCCTATGGAAGAGGCCACTTGGGAGACCGAGCGGGAGATGCAGAGCATATATCCACACCTATTTGAGACTCCAGGTATGTTTCTAGACTCGTTCGAGGACGAACGTTTGTTTAAGAGAGGGAGGATGTAACGACCCGGCCGGTCGTTTCGAGAGTTATAGCCCTGTTTCCCCCATTTTTGCTTCTTTTATGCTTTACAACTGTATGATGTCTTACCGGGTTGGTTGGTTCGGGTCCGGAGTGATTTTGGAGTGAATTGAGACACGTAGTCTCTTAATTGGAAGCTTAAGTTGGAAAAAAGTTGACCGGATGTCGACTTGTATGTAAACGACCTCGGATTTAAATTTTGATGGTTCAATTAGCTTCGTTAGGTGATATTGGTCTTAGGAGCGCATCCGAAATGTGATTTGGAGGTCTGTAGTAGAATTAGGCTTGAATTGGCAAAAGTTAAAATTTTGGCGACTTTGGCCGGCAGTGAAAATTTTGAAATCGGGGTCGGAATGAATTTCCGGAAGTTGGAATAGGTTCGTGATCTCATTTTTGAATTGTGTGTAAAACTTGAGGTCAATCGGACGTGGTTTGTTAGGTTTCGGCGTAGTTTGTGGAATTCAAAAGTTTAGAAGTTCTTTAGGCTTGAATCCGGGTGTAGTTTGGTATTTTGAAGTTGATTGGAGTGATTCGAATGTTCAACTAAGTTCGTATCGGTTTATAGGACCTGTTGGCATGTTTGGTTGAGGCCCCGAGGGTCTCGGGGTGATTTCGGGTGGTTAACGGACTGAAGGGAGTTAAGAAAATGCAGCTGAAGCTGCTGCTACTGGTGTAACCACACCTGCGGAGTGGGAACCGCAGGTGTGAGTTTGCAGAAGCAAATAAAGAGCCACAGATGTGGCCAAGAAGGAGCTGGGCAGGAGCCGCAGGTGCGAATATTTTCCCGCACCTGCGAGGGTCGCAGATACGGGCAGCTGGGCGTAGGTGCGAAGGATGGCCGTAGGTGCGATGGATTCCTGCACCTGCGATAGGCGCAAATGCGGTCTTGGGGCTGCAGGAGCGAGGTCAGGATTTTTAAGTGAAATCTGCACCTGCGATGGAATTTTCGCAGGTGCGGCGTCGCAGAAGCGACAAGAGGACTCGCAGGTGCAGTATTTCTGGGTAGAAAAACACCAGCTCGAGGGTTGGACTTTCATTTTTCGACTTTGGACTTGAGAAAGCTCGGGAGAGAGACGATTTTTCGAGGATTTTCAAGGAAAACGTTGGGGTAAGTAATTCTAACCCAGATTAGTCTAAATTTCGTGAATCTATGGCTTTCTTCATCACCTAATTAGGGATTTGAGTTAGAAATTTGGGGTTTTAGGGCTTGGAAATTGGAGAGTGATCTTTGGGGTTTTGGAGAGGCAACTGAGGTCGGATTTTTATAAATTTGGTATGGTTAGACTCGTGAGTGAATGGGATTTCGGGTTTTGTGACTTTCATCGGGTTTCAAGACGTGGGCCCGGGAGGGGGGGTGAGCCGATTTCGGATTTTGGGCTAGAGTTTAGTAGTTTTCTTTTGGAATTGATCCTTTTAGCCAATATTGATTATCTCGTACTGTTTGTGGCTAGATTCAGGGCATTTGGAGGCCGATTTGAGAGGCAAGGGCATTTCAGAGTAGGATTTCTACGTTGTTGAGGTAAGTAACAGTCTTAAATCTGGTTTTGAAGGTATGAAACCCCGAGAATTGGTATAATGTGAATATTTGGAGGTGACGCATATGCTAGGTGACAGGTGTGCGAGCGTGCACCGTGAGGGATTGTGACTTGGTCCGTCCTGTGAGACTGTAAAGTCAAATAGCCATTGTTATTACTTGTTTTTCCTTGTCTTTGAGCAATTGACTGCCTTTCATGTTAGAAACCATGCTTAGGCCATATGATATTACTGTTGGGACCCGCAATGGTCGTATACATATTGAATTGACTGCTAATTGCTGTCTTGTACTCAGTCACAGTCTTACTTGTGTGTCATATCTCTGTTCCCTTTCATTTCTTGTTGATACTTGTTGTATTCTCTGTTTGGGTTAATTATTATGATATTCTGTGAGCCCGAGGGGTTGGAGAGGTTAGTGACTGAGATAGGGCCTGAGTGCCGAGCTGCGAGCTATGAGGTATATTGGATCGGGTTGTACGCCGCAACAAGCCTTCGGGCTATATAAATTTGGATCGGGTTGCATGCTGCAACAATATTGGATCAGGTTTTACGCCACAATAATATTGGATCGGGTTGCATGCCGCAACAATATTGGATCGGGCTGCGCGCCACAACAATATAGCGCTTGGGCTGAAGGAGCCCCTCCAGAGTTTGTACACCCCTAGTGAGCGTAGGTACCTATTGAGAGTGTGAATTGAGGGCTGAGAGCCGAGAGTGTGAGCTGTTGTGATAAGATGAGTGGCTGCTGCCTTGAGAGGCTGTACTTGCTTTTATTTATTGTTGCACTTAGTTGCTATCTGATGTTGTTGTGAAATTTCTGGAAGATTCATATCTGTTTTACTTGAGCTCGAACCGATTTGACTTATACCACCGAATTTGAAAGCATGTTCACTCTTTACTGAAAACTTTTGAAATGATCTGTATTATTATAGTTCGTCACTGCTTCTCAGTTCCTTATTTAATTCTGTTACTTGCTGAGTTGGTTGTACTCACGCTACACCCTGCACTTCATGTGTAGATCCAAGTGTGTACGGTTCTGGCGGTCGCTGAGTTCGCGTGCGAGCTGATTATCGGAGACTTACGAGGTAGCTGCCGGCATCCGCAGTCCTTGTTTCTCCTTTCGTATTATCTTTTCTCTCTTGTATTATCATTTGGCACAGACCGTAGTAGACTCTGTTTCTAGATTGGTTGTCTGATGCTCATGACTCAGTGACACCCCGATGTCGGGCTATTTTTCTGCACTTATGTTTTGTTTGTGTTTTACCCCCATTTTTATGAAAAACTCTGGTTATTTTAAATGTCTTAATTCATTTTTGTTAAATTTTGAAAGTGTTTTGGAAAGGTCGGCTTGCCTAGTATTACGATAGGCGCCATCATGACGGGTTAGGTTTTGGGTCGTGATAACATGTAACTGTATTTCCTTCCCAACCTCCTATGCCTCTCTTATTTTTAGGTCTTCCTGGTTTGATTTTTCCTTTTGGTGGCAGTACCACCTGCGAAGAGACATGTTCTGAAATTTACCGCGTTGTTTCATCAGGCAAAGGGTTTACTGGTATCTCATATGTTTTCAGCAAGTAGTCTATGCTGTAGTAATCCGAGAAATACTTGTATGAATCTATATGGAATTTTGTATAACTGCCATTGCATGTGGACATGGAATATTGTCTAGCTGAAACCTTCCACAAGTGCAGTTTTTTTTTCATGTAGGCACACCACATTTCTTGTTTGGCCATCAATTACTAAATGTAAGAATTGAGTTGATGGCAACACCTAATATAATTTTAATTAAGAAAAGTCATTAGTTGTATGAAGTAATAGTATTTTTTTAATAACAATATGTAGTTGTTTAGTGAAATCTCTAAGGTGCAGAAATAAAACTATAGTACATGCAGTGTTTTTATGATTCTAAAAGTGCATACCGTCATCGTCTGTGATAAGATAGTATATCTACCAATATTTTTTCATACTTTACACCGATCTTCATAAATAATTCCACGACATCCTTTCGTTTGGTGTAATTCTATTTCTGAATCAATGTTGTCATAAAGTCAAGCAAATTCACAACTGGGAGGTCTCTTGCGTGCTTGTTTGTTGCATTTACTGATTCTGCAATATTCGATGTCATGGTCATGGTTCTATTTGCCTTGAAATGCGCCCGGGATAATTTATCATATCCAATATCCATCAGGTATGTTTTCACTCTACTATCAATAGCTTCTAACTCTGCCATATGCCTGTTGAATTCTTCAACAGTGTATGCTCTTGCTAACGCAAAGTATAATTCTTTGATTTGCTTTTGGCTCTTCCTGAAGTTCGTCTTTATGTTGTTCCACAGATGGAACATACATGCACAATGAGGGACTTCTGGATAGACAATCGAAGTTTCTCTCCATATACCATCATGCATGTCTGATACAATGCATATTCCCTCTCTTTGTCTATAGGTTTCTCTGAACTGCACGAAGAACCACTCCCACGATGCATCGTTTTCTAAATCAACAATAACATATGCGAGGGGTAGCATTTGTCCTGTAAAAGCAAAGGAAAAAATATTAGTTACAACACACAATGTTAATTTATCATTTCATATAGTAGTATAATCATAGACAGGTGCAGGTATGTAGCAAAGTAATTATATACTCTGTTGGTATACATATATACCATATTGGTGTCATATGATATTTGAAAATCTTTTTTGTTGCTTTAACTGAATGTAATTGGATTGTATTTTTAAAATAGTAAAGTACATCAATTATTCAATACTGATTCTGAGACAACTTTTTTTCTTACCCTCTACATCTTGCGTGGAAGCCGTGAGTATGGTTCCTCTATATGTTGACTTTAAAAAACTTCCATCAACTACAACTGTTGGCCTACAATAGATCCATCCTCCAATAGATGCATATATAGCTATGAATGCATATAAGAAGCTCCCATCTACTTCAGTGTGTAGTCGTGTCACTGATCCTGGGTTAACGTACTCTAACATATAAAGATATGTTGGTATTTTCTTGTATTGCCCACTTGGTATTCCTCTCAACAATTGAATTGCTTTTTCTTTTGATCTCCATACTTGCATGTAGCTTAAGTCCATACCATATGCTTTTTGGATGTCTCTTTGAATATCTATTGATGTATATATGGTTTGCGGGTCAACAAGTTTATCTTGTACCACAACTGCAACAAAAGCTGAGACAACTTGCTTTTGTGAACAAAATCTCTTATCATTTAAACAACTATGGACAGAATTGTATTTCGTCACTTGGAAAATATTTGATGCACGCAGGCTTGATGCTTTAAGTCTCCAAGTGCATCTTTCATCCATACATTCATTGGTAAACCTGTTTATAATACAAATACAATTATGTATCATATTTTATTGATAAAAAATACACACACAAACCCATACAATTCTATACTCACATAGTATACTCATATAGCATACCTATATACTATATCGGTATCATATTTTGCTGATAAAAAACATAGACAAACCATCACAATTCTATACTCACATAGTATACTGATTTAGCATACATATATACTATATTAGTATCATGTTTTACTGATAATAACAAACACACAAGCCAATACAATTATATACTCACATAGTATACTGATATAACATACTTATATACTATATCAATATCATCTTTTACTGATAAAAAACACAAACAAACTAGTATAATTCTATACTCGCATAGTATACTGATTTAGCATACTTATATACTATATCTATATCATCTTTTACTGATAAAAAAATACAAACACAAACCAATATAATTCTATACTTACATAGTATACTGATATAGCAAAGTCATATACTATATCTGTATCATATTTTACTGATAAAAAACACACATACAAATCGGTAGAATTCTATACTCACATAATATACCGATATAGCATCCTGATATACTATATAGGCATCACATAGTTTTTTTACTTGAACAAATGCAGACGAACCTTCTTGGGCATGATTTATTAACCAGATATTGACATTTTTCTCTAACGGCATAATATTTCATAACGAGAGCCAGCAGGTTCTTGTCTTTGTAAATTTGTCCCTTTTCAACTTTTTGATGAAATTGTTCAGTTATGATGTTTGCATCATCAAGTTCTATACCAGTGTCATCTCCTTCTTGCACATCAAAAGTACTAATCATATCATTGCTTTCAAATTGTGCAATTTCTGATGAAATTGTAGCAACATCGAAACTGGAGGTGCTTGCAGTTATAGTATTTTTAGCAAACGACAAACATAGTGGGAATGCTGTTATCCCTGCACTTGATTTTTTCAATTCCATGTAGACACTAACACTCATATCGGTGCAAATTGTAATTGGTGAATATCCTTGAGCAATAGCATACTAAATAACTATTGTGTTACTGTCCTTTTGCAGTTGCTTTGCAATTTATCTGAGAAGTTGTTCAAATTTCCAACAGGTCTTTATTAGAATTGCATCAACATGAAAGTTTATGAAATTATGGTTATCATCCATTCTCCACTATGCTGCAGCAGAGTTGGTATATTTTCCATTCTGAAGTAATAACTACTTTTATGTCCGAAATTGAATCTCGACAATGCAAATTTCAACAGTGTTGATGTCAAATACTGAATTTTAACAGAAGATTTTTTGAAATCAAATCAGCTGTTATGATTCAAACCTCCAGATCTCCATATCTCCAAACTGAGAACAGAACTTTCAGCTAAAAATTCAGAAGTTTGAGCGCTAAACTTATGTAATATGCGAAATCAAAATCGAAAAAATAAGATGCGAATTTGAGCATCAAAAGTTTTAGCATCTTCCAAAGTCAAATCAACTACTTCTACAAAATTTAAGGAGAAAAACTCAAATTTTAAAGAGAAATCAACATCTTTACTATATTTTTTCACACTTTCGATCTTCAAATTAGGGCGGCGATCTTCAAATCTTCAACAGATGCCGGTAATCTTTGTGCGCTAATTTTCTGAAAATTTGAGCAGCTTTTGCGTTTCTATAGGTAGGGCATTAGTGTGGGTAGTTATTTTGAGATATTGTTTGTTTATTAAATGGGTAGGGGATTATAATTATTTAGTGGGTTAGAATTCTTTTATAATATTTTAACTTTTATAGGTGTTTTTCCCCTAATATAAAATCGAAGTAGAGCCATCACCAAAGCCGGGTCCGTAGAACCAGAATTTAGGTAAATCCCCGAATAGACCCAACGGAATTCTCTATCACCGGCGCCCGAGTTTAGGCTCGGGAATCGAATTATCACAGCGAGTTTCAATAACGGAGAATAGTGAGCAAAAAAGCAGCAGCGCAAAATGAAGACGACCAAAGGAGGCAAAGTCATGAACCCTACCGACGCTTATCGCAAGGAACAACGCAAAAGGGAATTGAAAAGGGTATATTTTTATCTCAATTAATAGCTTCCTTAGAGTTATTTATAGTACATCATTACTGTGCCTGTACTAGTTGGGGGCGATTATGTGAATACTCAATAGATTTTAAAAATGGATCAATTGGGGGTATTTCCATTCTATTACTCAATAATTTATCTAAAGAGTAAATGTTTTGGACTTAAATTGATATACTAACAAATTTCCTTAGAGTTGTCTATAGTACAATGACTATTACAACATTAGTTGGAGCGACGAACTAGTGGCTGAACTAGGTGGATGGAAGGGGGTTCAACTTCAACGATCTTTTTTGATTATATATAAGCTGTTGAATCCCCTTGACATTAGGAAATTTTTTAGTGTAGCAATAAAGGCGGTTCAAAAGTTGCTTTAGGTCTCAGGTTCAAATCCCAACTGCCACATTGGCAGTGATATGAATAATCTATTTAGTTCGGAATCCAGTGGGGTCATTTTATTCTAATGCTCAATAATTTGTCTTCAAAAAAGAAAAATGTATCATTTGGGGTTGTTTCACTCTAATACTCAATAATTGTCTTAATAAACAAATAGAGCAGAATATGTTGAGGATTCTTTAGTATATGAACCCTTGCTGATTTTTCACTTGGGAACTTATACTCCGTAACACCCAGGGGGAAATGTGATAAACCCCTTACCCATTTTTTAACTACATTTGGGGACCCATATAGTCCGTGCTTAGGAGAGCACGTGCCAATGCATATAGTGGTGTGCCCATTCTATTGTGCAGCTAATTTCATACTTTCATTATTGGTTGGTTCCGGGGGGATGTTTAGATTAAATGTTTTGCTTATATGCTTTGGTGAACATAAACTTGAAGCCTATTGTTATGTTTTTATGTATGCACAAACAAGCTTTGAGTCTTATGAGACATCTATTGGAAACAGAAGGAAAATTGAGGGATGGTTCTAAGGAAGATCTATTTGTTTGAATATCCCATAACAAGTTATTAGGTGAGGTTTATGTGGAATTTATTTATTTTGGTTTTTATTTTTCCCAGAACAAGAAAGAGAGGAAGAAAGTGAGAGAAGTGGGTATATTGAAGAAGGATCCGGACCAACTAAAAGATCAGATTCAGAAACTAGAAGTGATGAGTAAGTTGTTCCCCATATAATTCTTTTCTTTGGATAAGTTGCTGCATTTGAACTCTGTGATACTTCTTGTTATATAATTGAATAAAATGCTCTGTTTTTGGATCATTTGCTATTGAATAAAATGCTCTTGTGCTTAACACTTCTGTTGACGTTGATAATTCTGGAGATTGTTTTGAGTGACATTGAAGAAAGACTGAGAATTATAAAGTAATGCCTATATCACGTTCAGTAAAATAATAGCAATAAGGAGAGGAAGGACAGAAGTAGGACATATTCTGAAGTGGATTAGTTAAAGCTCGGAGAATGACTTCAGAAAAATTCATGAGACTGAAGAGTGGTTACCAGCAGTAATATAACATTGGACCTGTTGTCATTTTGAGTTAATTGGTTAAATATTTTACATAGTTTGTAGTTGTCTCATAGCTTTTTAGTTGTGTTTTGTTAATTGAGGTGAAAACTTTATACCTGATGGGAGTGGTTGAGGCAAGATTTTTCTTTTGAGTATATTAGTGGTAGTAATAGGATTGTGGTGAGCAGATTGAATCCAATCTTCTTGTAGAATACTAGGTTATACAGCCTGATAACTAGCCAATAGTGCACTCACTGTTGTTTTGTTATACTGTTAGTTGCATTGCATTTTTCCTTTACTTCTATGATAACACAACTCATATTGATTATTGTTGGTTACTTAAAATTTGAGGTTTTCTTGCTGGAACCTACCTCTGGGTCAACCAGGAAAAGGGTTGGGTGGATGAATTTTGAATAGCTACTTTCATCTTTTGATTCATTTATTACTTATGAAAAAATATCATCCTTTGATGCTATTACTCGGCAAATAAAATCTGGTCCAGCTGTGGATGGACTAGTTTATCTGTCATGCATCTTTGTTTGGCCAATAAAGTATAAGAAGAAATTGTTGCACTGTCTATCAAGAAAAGAATAAGGTTGAGCTTGTATTATTATTTGTGATGTTCTGAAGATTAAAATCTTATTGTAATTGAATGTAATCAATTTATGCAGAGGCGGAGGGAGCGCTAGACAAAGCAAGGAAACATAAAAAGAGACAACTTGAAGATACACTTAATCTTGTTCTCAAAAAGAGAAAGGTAATGTTTATTTGTGCGCCTGGTGCTTTTATTAGGGTGATTATATAGAAAATACACGTAGATCCCTTAGGTATGATCGTTGAAGATAAGAGGTCCTCGCAATAAGAAATTTGTTGTATGCCATGCCTGCTAATTCTATATTGCTGCTTCTTTTAGTATGTATGCCTGAATGTCATTGTCTGATAAGTTAATGCCCATACTAAATGCTCCGTTACCTTAGGAGATAGAACATAGAGCTATTGTAGTAACAGCATGTATGCTGTAGATTATTAGCAACTTGAGATTATTAGCAACTTGAGATTATTAGCAACTTGTAATTATGTAGCTTAATATCTTTTTTCAACCATTCCTCTAGATTATGTTTCCATCTACTCTATAAAAATAGGTATCCCTTCAATCCTTTACGGCACATCTTGTTCTGGGTACTATGTTCCATAGGTAAGATAAGCAAGGAATATAATATTTAGTTGTTATGAAAAGGCTGCTAGGCGTCCCACAGCTATTTATTTGCAATGAGCTAGCCTCTCCATGTTAGGTGTCTTTCTTTCCCGATCATATAACAGGCCAATTAGACTGATCAAGAAGTAAATGTGCTAATCAGTGTAAACCATGCTGAAAAACATTGCATAACGAGTTGATTTTACAGCAAAATATTTGGTGCTTCTAAATTGATATCGTCATCTGTTTTTTCGTGGGATGGTTGGTTCTTCTCTTGTAAAATGCTGTGTTAAATTTATACTCGTATCAGGTAAGTCCCAGCAGAATTCACTATAAGATTGGTGCAGCTGGCAACTTTAAACACGTGAAAGCTTTTTGTTTAATTTTAGGCTTAGGATGTTGTGGATGCCAATTGAAGTGGCAGAGAACAAATTTAGACCATGAGCTGCTGAGCTAGTTAAGAGACTTGATCTTGAGACTGGTGGTCAAATTTTATCGGAGTGTTCTATCTTATTACTTTGAGGATCCAAGAGAATGGTTTCACAGAAGTACCATACAAGAATGTACAAGAAGCATTAGCAATCTTGTCAACATTTTGGGGGTTTAATGAGAGAGCCATTTGATAGAGTTTTAGTTCTTAGTAAAAGAGAGCTACCGCTGTTCTTTGAGAAAAAAGAAGGGAAGGGAGATATTCATATTACCAAAATCCACTTTAGTTTTATCTGACAAAACTGTTCTCTTCTTTGTGGATGAACCAGCATAGCCTTTTGGCAATAATGCTTTTCGAGAAATTCAAAAGAACTGCATCACCAATATCTCATTTATACTTGAATGCCTTCAAACTTTTTCCCCTTTTGCTTTTGTTCAAATTTATTGTGGGAGCAAAGGAAAAGTGGGGATGGGCAAGTTTAGGTAGGTTGGTTATTGCATGGAATTGGAGAGAAAAGATGTCAATCTTTCATTTTCTTTTCCAATGGGAGTTTCCTTTTCCGGTGTTTTGTTTAAAAATAACATTGTTAAGGGATTTTTGATAGTTCCCCAAAGAAAAACGGTTTTGCTATACGGAAGTAAAAATGAGACAGGTGTATCTAATTGTTTTTTGATAATGGTGATGTCTGAACCAGCTTGGGCACATGCGTTTCTCTAAATCTTTTTTTGAGAACGGTTAGAAACATAGATTTCTCTAACTTCAAAAACATATGGTCAAGGGTTATTGCTTTGGACTCTTCTGGAAGTCTAAATGCCCAGATTTCTCACGCTCCCACTTCTAACTTCAACATAATTGGGCTAAATTGATCTCTCTGTCATTCTATTCACGTCTTGATTTTTTGTTTTTCACAAAATTTCTTTTAGCAATTTATATTCTAAGTGAACCAGAAGAAATTTCAGTTAAACATAACATCAAGTTGTATCACAAGTTTTGATGTCAATATGTCTCATTTCTAGCTCTATATGAAGTGCCAACACTTTCAGAGTTGGGTAAATTTGATTTCAGTATCCTAGAGAATTATTTACTATTGTGGGCATCCTAGGTGCTCTTGAATTTTAACGAGGGAAAGGCTGGATAAAGGAGACTGCTATCATGTATTTTTAGGTGAAGCTTCCCTTCTCCACCTTTCGTGTTGCTGTTGACTACTTTGGTCATCTTTAACCTTTTAACTTCTCAGAGACTTGGAGTAGGTTTTCATTTTTTCCCCTTTTTGCCTATTTTATCAGTGCTATGGTTCAGACAGAAGTTTCTTATATATTTCTTATATAGTTACTGAGCAAAGCAACTTCTAACTTCTACTGAAAATCCATTCAGCTCTAGAAAAAATACAAGTATTTCCATGACACATATTCCACCACCCCCTAACAAGAAAGAAAGAAAAGAAAAAGTTCTTTGCTTATCGTAAACAACTGTTCATAATGATCAAAAGAGTCATGAACAAGGCTGATATGGAGAGATAGATAAAAGATGCTTCGGAGATCAGCTGATAGCATTGAGTGGTTTAACTAGACTATACAGGAAGATGGTTGAAATATAACCTTCCTTCTCAGTTAATATGTTTTACTTGGACATATCTTTTCCTTTTCATGTCATGTTTGTGCTTTCTCCATTGTGATGGCAACTGTTAAACTCTTATTGTGTTCTTGTATCAGCTTCTAAGCCTTTTGATTCTATAGTTCGATTGGGATGTATTTGTTACTCACTCTAAAGCTTTGCTTTTTGGTAGGAGTATGAAGAAAAACTGAAAGAAAAGGGCGAACAGCCAGTCATGTTTAGGTAAAAGAAGGCGGTCCTTTTCTAATTTATGTGTTTTCGATCCTCAGACCCACCCAACCCCTAAAATCAAGAAATTACTCTCTTCTATACTTAGTTCTCTTGTCTCAACTTTCTCCAACAGTCACTTGGGCCCTCCTCGAAGGCGGACCTCTGCTGAAGAGGAAGAAATGGTCAAGCATCCAAAACCTGAAGTAAGTTTTCACTTAACTCCTACATTTTTTGTGGAATTAGCTAGTGCTGATCTGTGAATCACAGCTAGCAATATGTGGTTGCAGGACTCGGTCTACTATCACCCTACTCTAAATCCAACTGGAGCTCCTCCTCCTGGAAAACCTCCTATGTTTAAGTCATCCATTGGTGTGTATAATTCACTTCTCTAGTGAGTTTAATGTTGCTTTCCGTGTGTGCGTCTCTCTGATACTATTCATGCTTCAAACTACAGGATCTCGAGTACCATTATCTGCGGCTTCATCAAGCGGTACAGCATCATCATCACAGTTGGATGGAGAAGATGGCAGCTTATCAACTCTTCCTCCACCACCTCCACCACCTCCATTGCCCCAGAGTGGTGATGCAGATTCTGTGGATGTGTCTGCGATGCCTGCATCTTTACCTTTACCACCTCCACCTCCTATGCCCCCAAAGCCCGTGACAGAAATGAGCACTTCATTGCCACTGCCTCCTTTGCCCCCACCACCTCCTGGTCCCCCACCAAAGGAACAGGTTGCCGTTCACCTTCCACTTCCTCCACCTCCCGCACCTCCCCTTCAGCCATCTGCTCAACCTCCTCCCCCCGGCACTGGTGGAAGTGAAAGGGATAGAAATAACCTGGACAATCCAGCTTCAGTAGAACTAATGCCGGTAGTCTTGTCTTCTCACTAACTTATTTAAAATATATGTTCGAGGGAGTTCCTCTTTGGAATTCCTGGATATGTATATAATGTTTATTTTCTAGTGATGATCTCTTTGCTTTTTCATGGGTCCACTGTGCTTGCTCAGCCTCCTCTTCCACCGGGCTTGCCATTGAAGTCAGATGGCACATCTGTTGAATCTGATGCTAAAGCTTCCTCAGAGTCGAAAGATCATGTTAGATTGCCACCGCCACCTCCACCACCTCCAAGGCAACAGCCTTCAGTTCCTGGAGCTGCCATGGTCCCAACTTTGCATCATGATGTATTACCTCCTGGACTTCCTCGGTTCCCTCCACCCCCACCCCCGACTGACATGCGGCCACCACCTGGAATTGCCGGCCATCCTGCTCCACCTGGAGTCATGCTCTCACTTATGCCAAGACCACCTTTCGGACCTCCTCCTGGTCCTCCACCAATGATGAGACCGCCACTTCCGCCTGGTCCCCCTCCTTATCTACAAGATGGTGCCAGACCACTTGCCACTCAGAAGCCATCATATGTTAAATCAGCTGCTTCAACCGTTGTTAAGAGGCCTCTAGCTCAGCATACACCAGAACTTACAGCTATGGTTAGTTACTCTGATAACATTTCAAATTCTTGCTTATACTTAATTTTTGTGGTCTGGCACTTTCATTAGGCCAACCTCTAAATGTAGTTTTAGGCTCATTTGGTAGACTGGACTGGATTAGGTCATATTGTTTTTCCTCTGACTAGGCTGCAGGAGGGAATTATGAGCTGACTCAAACCCTTTTCCATAATTTGGTGTACTGGATTAGGTATTAGATAACTTGTTGATAACTTTGCATAATTTAATCCATCTTTTGGTTTAACGCAGCACTAAAATTAATATACCCAAAACATTCTTGGGCAAGTATAGTTTTTTTAAGTGCAAAATATTTCAGTAAGTGCTATAATTGCTCTGATTGTCCCATTAGCGTCGAACTAAAAAGTAATTTGATTTAGATATAATATTAGTAGTAGTTGGAGAAAACATTCATATAGTTGTTAGAAAGTTGATTTGTTAAGGGAAATATCGCAATGTCTTAAAATTGATTGTTAAATGACTTCGAATTATTGAATGATAGGTAAGATGTTTAAAATGAACTTATATAACGGTTATCAAATATTTTGGCTGCAAAGTAAAAGTAAATTGACAAGTTTATCAACATGTCAATTTTTTATCATGGCAGAAACCTTCATCAACATGATTCTTTGACAAGTTATTTTTTAATTCCAAAATGATCAACAATGAGGCACCCAAGGGTGTGGTCTAGCCTTAATAAAGTGGGTAAACCATGGGAGACCATGGTTCAAATCTCAATAGAGACAAAAAAAGCTCTAGGTGATTTCTTCCATTTGCCTAAGCCTTGGTGAGTAGAGTGAGTGGTACATGTGCTAATGGGAGGTAGCTGGTACACGGTGAAATAGTCGAGATATGCCCTAGCTGGTTAGAAGTTAGAACACTGTTATAAAACAACACATTAGAGCAAAGAGAAGATGGAAAAACAGGAAAAATTGGAAACAACCTAAAATACAGCACAAGTGATAAGATATAGCTGACATAAGATGTTTTAGGAATTGCAGAAAAAGAAAAGGAAACAGGGGAGGTGACTTGATCAAATCGTAACCACGGTTGTCCTGATTTGGTTAGATGGAAGCCCAGCCAAGCTTTTCTCATCATTAAATGAAACCTAGCTGCAGTCCTCTTCATCGTCTATTAGCAAAATCCTAGTAGCCTTTGTTCGTTAAGTTTCTTCACCAATGATGAGAAAGGAAAGCTCTGGAGAAAGATGTGGTACAGAGAAAGAGGGGAAGGAGGAGGATATTGGGAAAAGGATAGTGGAATACTGGAATTATCCTGTTTGTTGGGTATGTAATCTTCATTTTATATGATATATGAAATGGAGAATAATCCCAACCCTCCACATAGGATAAAATAATTGCATGTACTTGTATAAATGATGCAGATGGAGTCTTATTCCAGAGCTGCTGAAAAGGGTACCAATGGCAATAATTACAATCTTGTATCATTGGGTCCAGCTTGGTTACCATGACAAGATTCATTTGCAAGTACTCTTTTCCACCTCTTCAATATCCTTACTCCGTAATATTTAGATGCTGAGATCTGGATCACTTTTGTATTGTAACATATGCTCTAAATTCAAAGGAATGTCACTCTGAGAGGCTAAAACTAAATGTCACTCGTGAAAGGCTAAAACTGACTTCAACATATTTTAAAAAGAAGTAAAAATTCAGGCTCTTTATTGTAACTTTTTTTATTAAAACAACATTCATCATTTTTTACTTCAGTGATTTAGTATCAGAACGCCATGAACATTCTATGTTTACATGACAGAAGATACATCTAATTATTTGGTTGATGGATTATGGTATATAGTATTTGGTATCTTTGGTTGTTACCTATTATATTTTTAAACAGTAAAATGGTCGTCATGATCTAGTTCGTGTAAAAATGAAAATTCTCCTTGATCAACTTTAAGAAGAGAATGTGATGAGGATTTTCATCAAATTGCGAAAGATAAATTGCAATGGTGAAACCCAAGATGACTTGATTTATTCTTTCAATTACTTGAGCAATATTAGATCATGCACTCTATAATGTAGAGATGAAATAAAATGATAGGTTTCCTTTTCGCTTATTTCCTTATCCATAAAATAGAAATCGGAATATGGATATCCACAATTATGATCTGCACTAGATAACTGTATGCAAAAAGGGAAAACAAAAAGAAATAGAAAATTGATTCGGGAGTATTGATTATGTGCTACTTACCCTGATTATTTATTTGTTTTCGTGCAGGTTCCTGCTTCTGTGCGTGTTAGGAGAGAATCTGCAGTTCCAAAACCCAAACCAAAGTCATCGAACACGATTATTGTCAACCAGCCAGCAGTAGCTCCAGCTGTTGTCAAGCATGAATCAACTAGCGCATCTGCACCAAAACCTCAAAGCATTGATGACTCGTATACAGCATTCTTGGAGGACATGAAAGCACTTGGTGCTCTTGATAGCTGAAGTGATAGCTAATAGCAACAGAATCAGGATAGCAGTCAAGAGGAAAGAAATGCCAATGGGCAATCTGATGGATCTTCAATCGTTACTTGGGCCATCCCTCATGTTCTTGGTGTCCATAACTTTATGATGCTTCTGCGTGTCAACCATCTTATAACTTGCGTAAATGCATCGTGGTGGCCTCTGTATTTTTCATTGTCTTTCATTTCCCCCCCTTTAACAGGCAATATATGCATTAGCCTGAAGTAGGTAGGAAAATATTGTACAATTGATTGTCTAAAAGCACACTCTTCAGGCTCCTACATGGTTTGCTGCTTCTCATTGGACTGATGGTTTCAACTTTAACGCTCAAATAGAGCGTCTGACTGCCAAAAAAGCCAATCTGCAAGTATCTTGGACCAATTATGACTGATTCAAATGATGTGTAGAGTTGCAATGTTGGATACACTCTCCATCTTACCTGATTTCTCTACTCGTGTATTACTTGCGTGAGTTTAGATTTGAAGGAAATAATTTGGGTTGCCCATGTGGCTGATGTGGGTCAATCCTAAAGAGAAATAAAGAAAAAACACTCGTACTTGTAAAAGGTGTATCATGTAAATGAGAACTGTCTTGTTTAAATAAACGAGGTCATTACATTTACAGATTAACTAGCGAAATAAATAAATGGATCTTGGAGGAACTCTGTGTTCTCAAATCGTTATTTTCCTTCGAGATTTGTTACTTTATTTAACGGACAAACCATTGATGTGTTGGTATGGAAGATTTTTGGTCTTGAGTTGCCAAGAAAATATTTTTTATCAAAAGGGATAATTCGACTTTTTTCACTTGGGTGGAATTCTTTCACAATTATTTTAACTAGGGTCAATTTGACTTTCTTCACTTTCGGGCCAAAATCATTCACCTTCATAATTAACTTCATATCGCTACCCAACAAACAGATTATCAGTCATAATTACTCAAAACAAGAGGGGTTGCTCTTCTAAAACATGAGGGGTTGCTCTGATGGTAAGCAACCTCCACTTCCAACAAAGAGGTTGTGAGTTCGAGTCATCCCAAGAGTGGAAATAGCCTCTGTTGTTGTAATTACTCAAATGTTTTGCCAAAGCACCATTTGATTCTATAACACTATTTTCAATTAGTTTTTTCACCAATACATAACGAGTTAAGGCCGAGATCAATTTGGTCAAATTAATCTTTGTTAGGTCACTCAATACACTAATAGCTTAAATCTCGAGTCATATAATTTATAATAATATAATCTATTCTAGATTCGATATGACAAGTATTATACTAAAATTAATTAAAAAAAATATTAAATAAAAATACTCATTTATTCATTTTTTTTCAACAATGCTTTTCTTCGAAAACAAAAAAAAAGAAAAAATACATAAGTTGCCCCATGTAGTTGCACTGGAAAGTCAGTTATCCCCTTCTAGTTTAAAGTAAAATTAATATCACCTCAAAATATATAATACCAATCTCACAATATGAGGTGCTTTATACGCACACCACGTCAGTACCACATCAGCCACATAAACTTCCTAGTTGCTCATGCTCGTGTAAGGCCTAGTTCTAGTCTTGGGGCTGCTAATGCTAGTTGCTAGCTCAAAACCAGACACGACACCAGAGGCTTCATGCCCCAAACCCAAACTTGACCTTCACGTATTAAAATTACCCTTCACCTCACCAACAAGAAAGTCTTTTTAATCTAGAACTCATTAATCAATAAAAGTTTGGGATTACTTGAACAAGAAGTCGACTTATTGTATTGTTTTGATTTTTTTTGTTAAAGAATGCAATGCCCAAATTTGAAGATCAGAAATCAATTCTTCATGCTTCTAAGAAGACAGAGGGAGTTGGTTTCTTAGAAATATGATGTCCATACCTCCTGATGTAAACTTAGAGTCCACCAAACTATATAGACAGTTCTCACAGAACACACACAACGGTAAGTAAATAACACAATAATATTTTACGTGAAAAACTCCCAACTCACGGGATTAAAAACCACGACCTACACTCGTAGGATTTCAACTTTACTAACTGAGCAACTTTAGATTACAACCTATTGTAACCTAGGAATTAAACTCTTATTCCCTCACCTACTTGCAATAACTATATTGCAAGCCTCTTTGTAATCTCTATTACAAAGCAACAAACCTTGACTAACTCTAGTCAAGAAGCTAAACCAAATAGTGGTTTAAATCTGTCGTACAAAGACACTTCTTGAAAGTAGTATATAATTACAAATGAAGAACAAATGACAAAGACTCAACAAATCTAAGGACTTAAGATATCTTCAATTTTTGGATATGGTCCTTGAGGTTGCAACAACTTTGTTCTTGAGAGAGGTGATTGCTAGCACTTGAGAGAATATAAATTTTGGATTTGCAAGTGTTGAGCAAATGAAATCCCTCGCCTCATGTTGATAATATGTGTGTGTGTGAGGTCATCAAGGATGATGCAATAAAGTGTCATTTAGTTTGGCCTTAGCAAGATACAGTTGTGCGACTGTACTGCTGCCAGACGGTACAGTGTAATAAGTTTTACAACTATAGAGTTGACTACACGACGACCAGGGGAACTGATCCCTATCTGTTCCCTCTGCTGTTCCCTTAATTGATTTTATTGAGAATTGAACCAAACATATGACTATTTACTCTGAACGCAAGGGAACTAATTGTATCAAGTTCCTTATCTGGTTCTCTCATGAAGTTTGTCAAATCATCAAAACAAAAGAAGCATAACTTATCAATTTTTCCCTTTTTGATGATGACAAACTTAGAATTTATATTCCCCCTGAGAACAAGATCTCCACATTGTTCCCCATATGAATCAGCTATATTCCCCATGAGAACCAGACCAAAGGAACTGATCACAATTGGTTCCATGAGACTGTTTGGCAAATCATCAAAACACAAAATAGCATAATTTATCAATTTTTTCCTTTTTGATGATGACAAATCCAGAATTGATATTCCCCATGAGAATCAGATTCCTTACATGTACTGATCACATCTGGTCCCTACCTGGTTCCTCGAGAGCGTTTGGCAAATCATCAAAATATGAAATAACGTAACTTAGAGAAATTTTCCCCTTTTTGATGATAACAAATCCAAAATTGATGTCCCCCCTGAGAACCAGATCCCTCATATGTTCCCTTGTGGATCAGACCTATAATCAACATGTTATCATCAACGTTCCCCCTGCGAAACAGAGCTATCTTTCATGCACAACACATCATATCAATTCGATTCTGTTCTTCCCTCCCGTTGACACCTATGTAACTTCCCCCTTTTGGAATCATTGAAAAGAATAACAGAAGAAGCACAACCAAAAAGAAGTTCAGCAATATTAACTCATGCCACTTGGGCAACACATCATAAACAATAACAAGAACAACAAGTAAATGCCATTACACAAAATAGAGTGATTGCCCATAGTAGAGTAATTATAACAAAAGCACAGTAGTTTCAACAATACAGAATATGGCAATTTAAACAACTAAATTACCAATGTCATCAAACATAGGGATCAAAAGAAGATAGGAATTCGAGGGAATTTGGAAGGAGTGAAAGACATGGATCACTGGGCAGGAAGAAAAGTAAGGGGCTAAGGCCTTGATGAGCATGTCCATTCGTTCATTCACAATCTTTTGATTAATGATCATCTGATCTCTCAGGTCCTTGTCCTGTTTCCTCAATCTTTCATTCTCACCCTTCAATTGAGCATTCCATTCTGCCAAGGGTCCACAAGGACCTGGTTCTCTACCTATCTGAGCAGGCTGAACCATCAATCAGATCACCAAGAATCTTCCCAAGCTTCTCCTCATCAAGAAAAAACTCAGTCCCATGCACATTTCTTTTTCATAAATGTTGGGACTTGGAGGAACACAGAGGTGATTCTATTTTTGGAACTCAACAATGTCAAGAAGTTCCTCCATTTTTCAGCAATATCAGAGTCAACACTCTACTTAACAACACGTTTTGAGACTTCAGAGTCTTTTACCTCTTAAAACCCGATAACTCAATATTTTGCTTCTATAAGAAACCAGGTTCCTCACTCACACTACCCTTTCTTTTTCCTGAGCGGCCATGTCTCCCTCTTCTTCTTCTCAATATGTTCACCCTTATCATCTCTTGCATCTTTCTCATCCGACTTTCTTTTCTCCATTTTGATCTTTTTTGAATTCTTTCTCACACGTGAAGATTTTTTGGCTTCATTCTCTATTCTATATTCACCACATCAATAGGTCACGCCACTTCATCATCAATCAACCTACTTTTCATCAATCTTTTTTACTGGATCAGAAGTTCGTTTAAACATAGAGCTCAAAAAGAAGTCATCATCAGAATTATTATCCTAAGACGGACTAGAGGGATCATGTCCCTCATTCAATTCCCCTTTTTCTAGCACATTCACCAATTCCTCCATCCTTCAAGGTTTCTACAAACCCAGCAACAATTTCAGCCTCACTCTATAGAATATTAGATCTACCATGTTCCCTTTCAGTTGAAGTCCCATCAAAATCTACCAAAGACTTCTTGGGGTTTTGATTCAGATGGAGTTAAGGATTTTGGAAGATGACAGAGTTGGGTTCACTTCTGATATATTTGGAGAGAAGGATTCTTTTTTAGACAAGGTTGATTTTGGTTTTGAAGAAAAGAATCGATTTTGGTTGGGTGTGAGAGAAGGAAATGGTTTTTTGGGCAACGGGCCAGAAAAGGTTTAACATTTTGGACTTCAAAAAGTTGGAGAGACACGAGAATAAATTAATGACATGACACTTCAGCAGTTTAAAAAGGCATATAAGTATTGGAGAGACTACTAACCTGAGTCACAGGAACCAAGTTCCTTGACGGTTTTTAAAAATTTGAGCAAAAACTCCTAGCAGTGCAATGTCACTCTTACTTGTTTTGTCTTGAAACGGCCATGTATGTATACCTGTAACAGTATAGATTTGAGTTAGATGTCTCCAAAAAATACATTTTAGCATTGTACCTTTCCTGCTTAACATAGCCAATCATCGAGGGACTAGGTCTTTAGTTAAGCTTGATCAACCCCAACTCCAGACGATTTCTTTCAAAGTGTTCCCTGCTCAGCGCCTTGGTGAAGATGTCTGCTACCTGGTCCTCCGTCTTCCAGAACTTCATACAAATCAGACCCTTTTCAACATTATCCCTCAAAACATAATGTCGCACATCAATGTGCTTTGTCCTCTTATGCTATACCGGGTTCAAGCTGTAAATGCACCAAAGTCTTCCAATCGTTGCTTGATCCATAACAGTTGGGCACAACAGGAGGCATCTGCCACATATTTGGCTTCTGTAGTAGAGAGGGCCACATAATTTTGTTTCTTTTACCCCATGAAATCAAGCAAGATCCCAAAAAGTGTGCCATACCAGTTGTGCTCTTTCTGTCCACCAGATAACCAGCATAATCAACATCAACATACCCAATCACGTCAAAATTATCTCCTGAGGGATAATAGAGGACCAGATCCTACGTTCCTTTGAGATACCTCAAAATTCTTTTGGCAGCTTTCAAATGAGATTCTTTAGGACTTGATTGGAATCTAGCCCACAACCCAACACTAAACACAATGTCAGGTCTGCTGGCTATTAGGTACAAGAGAGATCCAATGATACCCCAATACATAGTTTTATTTACAGGGAAACCAGGTTCGTCCATGTCTAGACGAGTGGCAGTAGCAATGAGAGTATCAATGATCTTTGTGCTTTCCATCTCAAACCTTTTCAAAGGCCCCTTAGTGTATTTCTCATCACTTATCATCGTTCCCTTAGAGGTTTGCTTCACTTGTAGCCCTAGGAAGAAGTTCAGTTCACCCATCATACTCATCTCAAACTCGCTTCCTATAATCTTTGCAAACACCTCACATATGGAATCATATGTTGTACCAAAAATGATGTCATCAACATAGATATGCACAATCAGTAGGTTCCTCCCTCTTTTCTTCAAAAAGAGAGTGTTGTCAATTTTTCCTCTAGTGAAATCATTCTCCAGAAGGAACCTGGACAATCTTTCATACCATGCACGAGGAGAGCTTCAATCCATATAGAGCCTTGTCAAGCTTGAAGACTTGTTCTTGATGTTCATGGCATTCAAAATCAGGTGGTTGTTTGACAAAAACTTTCTCCTTCAAATATCCATTCAGAAATGCACTCTTAACATCCATTTTGAACAGTTTGAATTCCATATGAGATGCAAAAGCATTGAGAATTCTAATGGCTTTCATTCTTGCAACTAAAGCAAAAGTTTCATCATAATCAACTCTTTCTTCTTGATTAAGGCCTTGGACCACCAGTCTGGCTTTATTTCTTATTGTATTGCCAAATTCATCAAGCTTGTTTCTGATATGCCCACCTAGTTCCAATAATAGTTCTATTTGAGGGTCGAGGAACTAGGTACCACATGTTGTTCCTCTCAAATTGATGGAGCTCCTCTTGCATGGCATCGATCCAGTCAACATCTTTCAATGCTTTCTTGATATTTTTCGGCTTAATTTGAGACAAGGAAGTTGAGAAAGCAAACATGTTTCTTGTCTTTGATCTAGTCTGAATTCCTAAATCTAGAAGAGTGATGACATTTAGGAGAGGATGCAAGCTTTTGTGCTTCCAGTTAGACACCTAAGTCTCAGGGTAAGAAGGACTAGATTCCGCCATGTGAGACCCATTATTGGCATCCATGGAATTATGAGTACCACTTCTCCGCTCAACATCAAGTGTGCCTTGCACAACATCAACAACTCTATTTTCCGCTTCAGTTGCTGTGATGGAGGGACTAGGTTTCTTCGAATCAGCTGGAGGTTCTGTTGCATCTTCTTCACTAGACTCCATGACGTGACTCATCAGATCTGCCTTCTTATTTTTCATATCTATGACTTCTCTAGGGACATTTGAATACTCTCCATCTTGATCATTCTTATCATGTGAATCTTTGAATAGTCATTAGCAATAACAAAGATGTACTTCTTTCCTCCTCTGCTGGGAATCCTCATAGGTCCACAGATATCCATATGAAGAAGATCCAGTGTCCTTGAGGTGCTTATTTACTTCTTTAGGTTGAATGAGGACCTGACTTGCTTCCCTTTCACATATGCATCACACACCTTGTGATCTTTGAACTTTGACTTCAGCAACCCACGAACCCGGTCCTTCTTGATCAGCTTGTTTAATAGAATGAAGCTTGCATGCCCCAATCTTCTGTGCCATAGTTCAACATCATCATCAACGACACTCAGACAATTATAAAATTGGTGACAGTGCAAGACTTTGACAAGAACTCCACTTTGTTTCCTTTGTCGCATATTTGAGAGACACTCAACATGATATATTTCAAGCCATTCACATAATACACTTTCAATTGAGTGAGTGAGTGTTTTCCCAACTTTTTCAACTCCTAGAATGTATCCTTTTTTTTTCATTTTCAAAGGACACACTCCCACTTTGTAAGGATTTGAGTGAAAGGAAATCATCCATACTTCCAGTCATGTGTTTTAGAGCAACCACTATCCATGTACCATTTTTGACTGCTTCCTTTCACTACTGCTTGCACAAGGGAATCAAACATAAGTCTTAGGAACCCAATTCCTTAGCATTAGAAACTTTTTCGACAAAAACTTTGTTTTTCTGTTGGGACTGAAACTTTGCTTTACATGAATCTTTGTAATGACTAGTCTTACCACAATGAGTACAAATCCAGTTATCAGGCACAGTAACATACTTGCTATGTGGGTTATATGGGGCTTTTTCCTTGTGGAACCCGATTCTTTACTTGTTCCCACATTACTTTTATACATGGAAGTGATTGTATCAGAGGACCAGGTCCACTCCAGAGATTTATCTAGGTCATTTTTAACCCTGCCTAAATCTTCCTGAAGTTGTCTATTCTTTTCAAGTTCAGCACCAAGACTCAATTTTATATTTTTGAGTTCATTTTCAAGCTTAAAGAGTGCCTCACTTTCCACTTCCTTTCCTTTATAGGAGTTCATGCATTTTTCCATTGAAGTTTCTAAGAGGATATTTTCTTTCTTTGTTTCCTCCACTGTTTCCTTCAAATCTACAACTTCAACCACCAGATCATCTCTCTCTTGTTCTAACTCTCTGATTTACTCAGTTAAAATATTTTTTTATCACTAATGAGGTTGTGATAAGCATCAATTAACATATTTTCTAAAGATACCAGCTTATTTTTAGAATAAGACTTCAAATTTCTTTGAACATCCAGAAAGTTTACCCCATCCTCATCATCTTCTTCATCCTTATCAGATTTTGCCATCAGTGCAAATATGGAATCATATTCTACAGCTTTGCTTTCAACAACCATCATTGAGGTGTCTCCCTGTTCATCATCACCCTCAGATTTACTAGAGGAATCTCCCCAGGCTGCCAGAGCTTTCTTCACAATATTATCAGCGACATCTCTTCTCTTGAGCTTCCTGTTGGGTAACCAGGTTCCTCTTAACCATCTTGTCAGCATTGTATTTGTAATGGTCCTACTTGTGGAGAGGACAATCTTTGATGAAATATCCCGGCTTTTTGCACTTGTGACAACAATCGTATCCTTTAGTGTTTCTGCTAGAACTGCCCTTCTTGGGAATGCCTCCATTTTTAAAAACCATTTTCTAAAATCTTGGTGGTCTGTAGGTTGATTAACCTTCTTCAAAATTTGGTGGAGCAACCATGTAGATCCTTTCTAGGTGTTAGCCTTATAAAAAGAACCTGCTCTGATACCTCCTGATGTAAACTTAGAGTCCACCAAACTATATAGAGAACCTGGTTCTTTATTAGTTTTCATAGAACACACACACACATACACACCGGTAAGTAAATAACACAATAATAGTTTACGTGAAAAACTCCCAGATCATTGGAAGATACCCTCCTTTTGATGGACACCATTATGGTGAATGGAAGATGCGTATGGAAGTATTCCTTCAGACAACTAATTTTGACCTATGGATAATTGTCAATCATGGGCCAATCATACCTACAGAAGTGGACAGCAATGGAAAGAAGAGTAGCAAAAGAGAGGAAGAATATAATATTGAGGATCGCTAGATAATATAGAAAAATGCTAAAGCAAAGGACCTTCTTTATAGAAGTCTGCCAAGAAATGTTCTCTACAAGGTGTCCTCCTACATCTCTGCCCATGACATATAGAGAACCTCAGAAGCTGATTATGGAAATGAAAATATTGAGTTAGCACTGATGGCAGTTGAAGAAAGAAAGATAGAAGAGGAAGTGATAGGGATGATGGCCATGAGTGATTCAGAGGTAGGAGATGAACCAAATCAGGTAAGTATCTCTAATATGAAAGAAAACATTCATTCTATATCTAAAAAATAACAAATGGCCATAATAGTAACCATATGAGTGAAATGGATAGGCTAAGTGCTGGAAATGACCAGTTGGTAAGCAATCTTTCACGTGTCAAACTTGATTTCAAAAATCTTGAATCAAACAAAACTGATCTTGAAAGACAGATTGAGGATCTTAAGATTGAACTCACTACACTTAATGAGCAACAAGTTTCTGCCAATGGAAAGGGATTAATAAGTGATTTGCAAAACAACCTTGAAAGGGAACTGGAAGAGCTTAGAGATAGTCTGTACAATGCTGACAATAGGAATAAAGTACTATAAGAGAACCTTGAAAAGCCAAAGTATGAACTACCTCGATTAAGCAAGTGGCATAGATCTTCTGATGCCCTGAATTGGCTAAATGAAAACTGCAGTACAAATAAATTAGGAATTGGCAACAAAAAACATATACCTAGATTTGATCCTAAGTATGTAGGAAAGATGTGCACTCACTGTGGAAAGGTGGGATATTTCAGAGACAGTTGTCCTGCTTTAATACATACTTAGTTCAAATATACTTTTGTCCTACCTAAGCATGTAGCAGTAGAAGAAAAAATAAGAGTCACTCCCTCTGTTCAAACTAAATGGATTAAGGTCAATAAGAAAAAGATATCCAATGTCCTGCCTTTCTGGGCAAAAAAAGGCTTGATTCATCTTTTTTCCAATAAAAAGGGACCCAAGCTTGCCTGGGTTCCCAAAGCTAACTTGTGATTTTTGTTGCAGGCTAAAGTGAGAGGAAGAAATCAAGATTGGTATCTAGACAGTGGCTACTCAAGATATATGACTAGTGAAGAGAAGAATATTCTCTCACTAATAGCCTTCCAATGAGGGAGTGTGTCTTTTGGAAATGGGAAGAAGGAACAAATAACTGGTATTGGTGAAGTTGTTAAATCATTCACTCATGCTATAGAATATGTTTACTATGTAGTTGGACTCAAGTATAATCTCCTTAGTTTCTCTCAAATGTGTGATAAAGGTAATAAGGTAAAGTTTAATTTAACAATCTGTACTGTCACAAAAATGGATACAAAGGAAATTGTTCTGATAGGTAAGAGACATAACAATGTCGACAAGATTTCTATTATGTCTCTTCCTAAGAGTGAGAATACGTGTTTAAGTGTAGTGGAATATGATTCGCTACTGTAGCATAGAAGACTGGGTCATGCTAGTCTGTCTCCACTCAATAAGTTGGCAGCAAAGGACATGGTCCTTGGGTTACCAAAAGTTGATTTTGAATATGATAAAGTTTATGATGCATGTGTTAGAGGTAAGCATGTAAGGTCATCCTTTAAATCTAAGAAAGTTGTCAGTACCTCCAAACCCCTTGAACTTCTTCACATGGACCTATGTGGACCCATGAGGGTAAAGAGTAAGGTAGGAAAAAAGTATGTGTTTGTGATTGTTGATGACTTCTCTAGGTACACATGGACCTTAGTTTTGGCATCTAAGGATGAAATCTTTGATATATTTTATGTGTTTGTCAGGATGATTCAATAGAAACTAGGAAGTTTTGTGTCAAGTATAAGAACAAATCATGGAACTGAGTTTGAAAATTCTAAATTCCTTGAACTCTGTAGCACTCATGGCATTGAACATAACTTCTCTGTACCTAGAACTCCACAACAAAATGGTGTTGTGGAATAAATGAATAGATCTCTAGAAGATATGGGTAAGACTATATTGATTGCTAGTGGATTGCCTAAAAGCTTCTGGGCTGAGGTAGTCAATACTGCTTGTTACTTGTTAAATAGGTGCATGGTCATACCCATTCTTGAGAAAACTCCCTATGAGTTACTTCGAGGAAGAAATCCCAACAACACCCGCCTGAGAGCTTTTGGTTGTAAATATTTTGTGCAGAATAATGGCAAAGAAGCTCTAGGTATATTTGATGATAGAAGTGATGAGGGAGTATTCCCGGGATATTCACCACATAGTAAAGCATATAAAGTTTTTAATAAAAGAACTATGTGTGTAGAAAAAAATGTTCATGTAATCTTTGATGAATCTAACAAAATGGTTGAGAAATGTTTGCAGGATGAAGACTATGATATAAGGCTCACAGAGGAAAGAACTTATGGAGAATCTGAGCAACAGCCTGAAGGAGCATCAGATAATCAAGAAGGTAATGAAAGTGATCAGGAAAAACAAGAGGAAAGGGGAACAACTCTGATAGATACTCATACATACGAAGTTGTATCGACTGTCGGTGGTCCTTTAGGCCACCCCTCTATTGAACCATCTCAAGGTCTACAATTTAGGCCATGGAAATACCAAAGCTCTCATCCTCTTGAAAACATCATTTTTGATCCAAATGCAATAGTACAAATAAGATTATCCTTCATAAACTTATGTGCACTCACTGCATTTCTATCTCAAATAGAGCCAAAGAACATAAAGGAAGCCCTACTGAATCCAGACTGGATAATTTCCATGCAGGAGGAGCTAAACCAATTTGAAAGGAGCAAGGTTTGCCATCTGGTACAAAGACCCAAAAATTGAATTGTTATAGGAACCAGATGGGTGTTCAGGAACAAGCTGGACGGGCAAGGAAATATCACAAGGAACAAGGCAAAACTGGTGGTTCAGAGATAATGTTGAAAAAGAAAATATCTCAATAAATTTCTATAAAACTGAAGATCAAATTGCTGGCATTTTCACTAAGGCACTAAGTAGAGACCATTTTGAAGGAAACAAGCTGGGACTAAGATTAATCAAGTCCTCAAACTAAGTTGATCCCCAATGATTGGCTAGGAAAAATGTCAATAGCTGTAGATGTCTGAAGTAGCAAATACTTTATTCAATCTCATACTTGTTTTAAGTATACACACTTGCCTTGAAAATCTAACTGGTGGTTGTGTTTTATGATATTAACCTATTGTGTCGAAGATTCACTTCGAAAAGGGCTAAGGAATTGCAACAAAGTTGGTTCTTTGACTCAAGTACATGCCATCTTGTCAAAATTCATTAAAACTTAATAACTGGAATTAGTGTTGCATTTAGACTTACCTTAATCAAGTAGGCATCTATTCTATCCGTTATTAAAGTCAAGGATCAAGGGGGAAATATGTTAAGTTAAGACTCCTATTAATTCTAAAAGTCCGTTCGTCAAATATATCCATTGTTAGAGTCCCATTAGAACTCAAATCCAAACCCTCTCTCTTCGAGTCAAATCAAGACTAATTTCCTTTAAAGCCATCTCTTCGCACCTCTCCCTTAAATTCATTGTTTCTGTTCAACCCTAAGCAAGACATAAAGCAAATACTCTCATCTCTTATTCATCATGACAAAGCCCAGCCAAAATCCCTCAAAAAATCATCCTCAAAACCTGGCTCTTAATCCAAAATTGAGAAGTCTAAGCCAAAGAAAAGTGTAAAATTGGCAGTCAGTTCTGCACCATTACCTGCTGCTTCTCACCCCTACCCTATGATATCACTACACCACCACCCACTACCACTCTTCCACCTCCATCTGAAGGCTCTATGACTATTGTAAATACAGTCATGGACTATTTGGTCGAAGTTAATGAAGATGAAGGATCGAAAAAACTAAAGCCTTACTTAACTCCTTTCTTAGGAGATGAGAAAATTGAAAGTGATGAGGATGACATGCCACTATCTGAGGTAGAAAAGAAGAAAAAGAAATCCCATGCAAAACCTACAAGAATAGATTCATAGGAAAAGAAGGAAGTGGCTCCTCTTCCTAGAACTCCTCTCACCATGAGCAAGAGAAAGACAGTTGATGCACAACTGATCAAGGAGGCTAGGAGTGCCAAAAGGACAAGAAAGCCAGTTACTGCTGCTGAAGCTGTTGTTGAGTTGGATGAGGATGATTAACCCAGTTCTTCCCTCAAGATAAAGAAACCATCAGTGAAAAAGACTACTGGCAAACCCATCAAAGCAAATGCCTCCACCTCTCTGAAGAAGATCAGAGGGAAGAAGAAAATTGTTGAGTCAGAGATAGATGGCAGGATGACAAAGTTCAAAAATAGAAAAGTCTTGAATGGGAAGATACTGTCAAACACTGATGAAAAGGGTATGACACAATTGGTAGAGAAGCTTGACATGCAGGGATGGACACATATGTTTGTAAAATCTTTTTCCCCTGTGTGTACCTCCAGTGGTTGAGTTCTATGCCAAATTTAAGTTTGATGGCGAAGTGGTGAAGAGCTCTGTGAGAGATTTTGAGTTGGATTTTGATGCTGAAGAACTTGAGCTGCTGCTGAACATCCCCTCCCTGGGAGGGCCAACAATTGACAATGATATGGATAGAGGGATTGTAGTTACCAGAAAGTTTTCCCAGAAATTTGAACTGGATGCTCCTCAAAAGGTGTATAAGACTCATATAACACATTTTCACAAGTTATTGTTCCATTTTGTGAATTCCTGCATTCTACAGAGGTCTGAGAGGAGGCATGAGGCCACTATACTTTACATGGCTGTGATGGAGCTGTTGGACATAGGTAAGGCCATCAACCTTTCTAGTTTGATGATGCAACACATGACAAGGGCTGCAGACACCTCCAAGCCTAAGTATGCTATGCCCTATGGTTTCATGTTGACTGAGCTGTTTGACAAGCTCAATATCTCTCTGCCTGAGCTAAAGTTTGGCAATCACAATGAAGTTCTAGATGTAGTCACACTCAGACAGTTTGGCTATGATGAGATCAAGGATAGAGGTCCAACTGGAACTGTAATTCTGCCTGGAAGCATGGGGGTTGCTGAGCGTTCTAAGAGGTTGGGGTTGGAAGGACAATGATGAACTGAGAAAGGTGTAACAACCCAAAATCCCAACCGTGGGGCCATGATGGTACCTAACACCGAAGGCGAGGCAAGCAAACACAATGGATAATGTAAAAGAAAGATGAGCAATAAATATTTGATAACTAGTCAATAGCATAACATAAACCATCCAAGACCTGGTGTCACAAGTACACGAGCCTCTAGATCTATCTAAATACAAGGTTCAAGTAAATACAACACTGTCCAAAATGAAATGGAAACAATGCAATAGAAATATGAAAGTGACTCTAGGGCCTGCGAATGGGGTGCAACTCTACCTCGAATTACTAAAAGGTATCTGCTAAGTGCCTCTCGGAACTCCACTGGTACCAACATTAAAATATGCACAAGAAGTGTAAAAGTGGAGTATGAGTAAAACCGATCCAATATACTCAGTAAGTAGCAAGCCTAACCCTGATGAGGTAGTGATGAGGCTAACACAAGACATCTACTAACAACCTCTGTGTGTGTGTGTGTGTGTGTGTGTGTGTGTATGTGTGTGTGTGTGTGTGTGTGTGTGTGTGTGTGTGTGTGTATTAAGCAGCGAAAATTACAAGTAAAGTATTAAAAGAAATAACATGGTGGGGCATATAAAGGGGGAACAACCGGATCATAAGTACAGAATCACCAAGTATGTCTCTTTCAGAAATAAGCAAGGAAACCAACAAATTAAACTCACAAGTCAAGTATCAAGTAATAGCAATGAAATCATCAAATGGCACGACATCATCCTTCGTGCTAATTTTCTCATCCTCACCATATAATATAAATGCAAATATGCATGTGCACTGCATCACCCTTCATGATTTTACTCCCGTCCTCACCATATAATATAAATGCAAGTATGTATGTGCACGACATTACCTTTGGTGCTTTTACTCTCGTCCTCACCATATAATATAAATGCAAGTATGTATGTGCACGAAATCACCTTTCATGATTTAGCCTCACGTTCACTCAAGCAATGATATCAATATGCAAATATGGCACGGCGACACCCTTCGTATTTTTCACTCTTCCTCACCAAGCAACAACAAGGTTAGAAGCAAATTTCAACTTCAACCATACCGCTAGAATAAGCAATTTAAACTTACAATATCACTACTACTTCAAAAAAGCAATAAACACGAAAGTGAACAATTAAAAAGTAACAATCTAACTAAGGCATAGAAGGCATAGTAAATGAAACAATACAGTACAATAAGATAATTTTCACCCGCATACTTTTACCCATGACAACGCATATATACTCGTCACCTTGCATATACACCATCCCCACACATAATTCACGTAGAAAATAGACCAACAAGTCCTAATTACCTCAAGTCAAAGTTAACCACAATACTTACCTCTTTCCGCAACTAAATATATGATCAATCACGACCTTCCCTTTAGAATAAGCCTCCCAATCAATCAAAGCTAGCCAAATATAGTTCAAACAATTAAAAATAAGCTTTAGAAACTACCAACGAGTGAAAAAGGTTCAATCTTTAACTAAATTTAAAAAGTCAACAAAGGTCAACTTGGTCAAAATCCGAAATTCAAACCAAATTCCGATTACCCATTCACCTTCGAGCCCAGTTATGTGATTTGTTTCGAAATCTGATCTCAATTCGAGGTCTAAATCTCAATTTCTCCCAATTCCTAAATTCTACCCAATACCCTAATTTATACTTTGAAATCACTAAATTTAAGGTTAAAAATCAATGGGTGATTACGAAAATACATCAAAACTAGTTTGAAAGCACTTACCAATGAAGTTGGGATGCAAATCTCTTCAAAAACCTCTCTAGTCCTAGCTCTGGGTTTCAAAAATGAGGAAAAACAATGAAATCCCGACTTAGATCTTTTATTTAACAGGGCGTCAGGTATATTTTGCGTTCGTGAAGCACCTACCACGTTCGCGAAGTGCACAAGCTTGTTGGCCTTTGCGTTTGCAAGGTACTTATCTCATTCGCGAAGGCACTTCCCAGCCAAGCCTTTGCGTTCGCGTCCCATGTGTCACGTTTGAGATGAAGGACCACTTGTCCTCCCCAGACACTCCCCAACCCTACGTGGTCGCGGGGGGTCTGCCACGTTCGCGAAGGTCAATTCCCCCCAAACCTTCATGTTCACAACCTACCTCTCGCGTTCACGTAGCTTATCCATCTCCAATACCAAAATTCCTCTTCGCGATCGCGAAGCACTGTGACACCAACAGAAAAACTAGAGCACTCACAAGGTCAAAAATGGTCCAAAACCAATCCGAAACTCACCCGAGCCCTCCTCCCTCACGGGCTCCAATCCGAACATGCACACAAGTGTAATAACATCATATAAAATCTCTCTATCTACCTCAAATCATCAAAATAACATCAAATAACAAGAATCGATCCTCAAAACTCAAGATTTCAACTTGAAAAGCTTATTTTCACAATATTTCACATAATACGCCGAAACACGCTCGAATCACCCTGGACCCTAACCAAATGTGCGTACAAGTCAAAAAATATCATACGAATCTACTAGAATCGTTAAAACACCGATATGAGGTTGTTTACTACAATCGTTGGCCATGGTCAATTCTAGTTGTTTTTAAAGACAAAAATTATATTTTCTTCAAAATTTTACATAAAATATTCCAAAAAGTGACACGGACCACACACGTAAATCAATAAACATATAATGAGGCTATGAGAGGTCTTGGAAAATGGAAAGTCTAGTACTCAAAACTACCTAGCGGATCTTCACATTCTCCAGCACTAAAAGAAACGGTCGTCCTCGAATAGACATAGAAAAGTACCTGGACTGGTAAAAAGGTGGGGACATCTACTCCGCATATCGGAATCGGACTCCCACATAGCCTCCTCAATCGGCTGACCTCTCCACTGCACCTTCACAGAAGGAAAACCCTTCTAGGCTAGGAGGTAATGCAAGCCTGTAAGCAACCTCCCCAACTCTCTCCAAGATCACGAACGAGCCAATAAAACTCGGGCTCAACTTGCCCTTCTTCCCAAACCGCATCATGCCCTTTATAGGTGACACTCGGAGATGAACCTTCTTGCCCACCATGTAAGCTACATCTTGAACCTTCCGGTTTGCATAACTCTTCTACCTGAACTGAGCTGTACGAAGTCGCTCCTGAATCACCTTAACCTTCTCCATAGCATCATAGAACAAAATCAGTGCCCAACAATCTAGCCTCTCCGGGCTCAAACCAACCAATCAGCGAACGACTCCCATATAAGGCTTCGTATAGAGCCATCTAGATGCTCCACTGATAGCTGTTGTTATAGGCGAACTATGCTAGAAATAGAAACTGGTCCCAATGAACCCCAAAATCCATGGAACATACTCGCAACATATCCTCCAATATATGAATAATGCGTTCGGACTGTCTGTGAGTCTAATGATGAAATGCGATACTCAGATTGACCTGTGTGCCCAACTCTAGCTGCACGGTTCTCCAAAAATTTGACATAAAATGCGTGCCTCGATCTGAAATGATTGAAATGGACATGCCGTGCAGGCGGATAATCTCCTAGATGTAAATCTAAGCCAACCGCTCTAAAGAATATGAAGTCATCACCGGAATAAAGTGTGCCATTTAGTCAACCAGTCCACAATAACCCAGACTGTGTCATATTTCTTCAAGGTCTATGGTAAGTCTACCACAAAATCCATAGTAATGTGCTCCCACTTCCACTTCGGTATCTCTAATATCTGAGTCAACCCACCCGATTTTTGATGCTCGTACTTCACCTGTTGATAATTCAAACACCGAGAGACATAAGTAATAATATTTTTCTTCATTCTCCGCCACCAATAGTGTTGTTTCAAGTTACAGTACATCTTCATGACACATGGGTGAATGGAATAGTGCAAACTATGAGCTTCCTCAAGGATCAACTCTCTCAACCCATCAACATTTGGAACACAAATCCGGCTTTGAAGCCGCAGAACTCCATCATCTCCAATCACAATATCCTTATCACCACCCCGCTTCATCGTGTTCCTCAACACCAACAAGTGAGGATCATCAAACTAGCAAGCCTTGATACACTCCAACAATGATGACTGTGCCACAACACAAGCAAGAACCCACCTAGGCTTTGAAACATCCAGCCTCACGAACCGATTGGCCAAAGCCTGAACATCCATGGCTAGTGGCCTCTCCACTGCCAATAAATATGCCAAACTGTCCATGCTCTCAGCCTTCCTACTCAATGCATATGCCACTATATTGGCCTTCCCCGGGTGCTATAATAAGGTGATATCATAGTCTTTCAACAACTCTAACTATCTTCGCTGCCTCAAATTAAGTCCCTTCTGCTTGAACATGTGCTGGAGACTTAGATAGTCGGTATAGACCTCACATGGAACACCATACAGATAATGCCTCCAAAGTTTCGGCGCGTGAACATTGGCAACCAACTCTAATTCATGCATATGGTAATTCTTCTCATGAACCTTCAACTGACGAGATACATACACAATCACCCTACCGTCATGGATCAACATTGCGCCAAGCCCAATACGCGATGCATTACAATACATGAAGTAAGATCTCGAACTTGTAGGAAATACCAACACTGGGGCTGTAGTCAATGCAGTCTTGAGATTATGAAAGATCGTTTCACACTCGTCGGACCATCTGAAAGGATCACCCTTCTGGTCAATCTAGTCAAAAGAGGTGCAATGGATGAAAACCCTCCACGAAACAACGATAATACCCAGCCAATCCAAGGAAGCTCCGGATCTTAGTAGCTGAAGTAGGTCTAGGCCAGTTCTGAACTGCCTCAGTCTTTTTTGGATCCACCTTAATGCCCTCGGAAGATACAACATGGCCCAAAAAGACAACTGAGTCCAACCATAACTCATATTTCAAAAACATGGCATATAACTAACTAAAGTACGATCTGCAGATGCTGCTCATGCTCCTCTCGACTGCGGGAGTAAACCAAGATATCATCAATGAACATGATGATGAAGGAATCAAGATATGGCTGGAACACGCTGTTCATCAAGTGCATAAAGGCTACTCGGCATTGGCCAGCCCGAAAGACATCACCAAACACTCATAGTGACTATAACGGGTCGTTAAAGTTGTCTTTAGAATACCCAAAGCCTGGATCTTTAACTGATGGTACCCCGGTCTCAAGTCAATCTTTGAGAATAACTTAGCACCCTGAAGCTGGTCAAACAAATCACCAATACGCGGTAGTGGGTACTTGTTCTTGATAGTAACCTTGTTCAGTTACCTGTAGTCAATACACATCCTCATAACGCCATCTTTCTTCTTTACAAATATAACTAGAGCACCCCAAGGTGAGACACACGGTCTAATGAAACCCTTATCAAGCAACTCCTGAAGTTGTTTCTTTAATTCATTTAAATCCACTGGTGCCATGCGATATGGTGGAATAGATATAGGCTGAGTGCCCGACACCAAATCAATACCAAAATCAACAGTCCTATTAGGTGGCATGCTAGGAACACATCTGGAAAGTCTCTCACTACCGGAACTGACTTAACGGTAGGAGTATCAGCACTAACATACCTCACAAAAGCTAAGTATGCAAAGCACCCCTTCTCTACCATCTGTTGTGCCTTCAGAAAGGATACCACCCTACTAGGAACATGACTCAATGAACCTCTCCACTCCAGCCTCCCGGCATAGACAACGTCATGGTCTTAGCGTGATCATCAAGAATAGAGTGATATGGTGAAAATCAATCCATGCCCAAAATAAAATCAAAGTCCACCATACTGAGTAAAAGAAGGTCTATCCTAATCTCATAACTCCCGATAGAGACCACACACGAATGATAGACACAGTCTACCACAATAGAATCCCCAGCAGAGCGTGTACACATAAATAGGAGCACTCAAAGAATCACGAGACACATCTAAATATGGAGCAAAATAGGATGACAAATACGAATACATGGAACCCAGATTTGATGCATCTTTATGGCAAATAAAAACAATACCTGCGAGGCTATCTCAGGTTTAGCTGGGAATGCATAAAAATGGAGCTGAGCCCCACCAGTATGACCTCCACCCATCAGACGACCTCTACCTGGCTAGCCTCCACCTCTTACTGACCACCACCTCGGGATGCCTGACCCCCGGCTATAGGTGTCTGAGTGATGAGCTCGAAACACATACTTAAATTATGCTCGTTAATCAAATATAGGATAGTATAATATCGAATCCATAAGGATTGGATTTAAACATCATTCTTATAGTTTCTAGCTTGATTTCTATTCAAGATGATCATCAATTGAGATTGCTATGATTTCTAACTAAAATTAACTAAGAGTCTAAAGCTATTGACTAATGACAATCGACACAAAGATAAGCAAAGAAGTTATCACTGGGAGAAAATATGTGTTGATAGGATAGGTGAATGATAATTGTTTAGGATCTAACTCTAGATAATTCACGTATAATGTTCAAGTGAGTCTCTCGAATTCACTCAATTATTAGTTCAAACGTTCAGCAAAAATGCCGAGTCTCTCGAATTCACTCAATTATTAGTTCAAACGTTCAGCAAAAATGCCTCTCTCGATTAAGTCTTAACCTCACAAGATGAACCAAGTTAAGCACGTGAAGATAAGCAAGAATGCGTAGTCGATTGGTCTTTAGGAAAACCTATTTCGATTATTCTCCTAACTAGGTTTAATCAATGATTCAACTAGCCTCTTTCGATTACTTAGAATAATTAATGAACTCAACCAGCAATATAATGCAAAGATATCACAAGTTATGCCTCTATCGATTACATGAACTAGTGAATATAAATGCAACAATTAAATCATCCAAAATGATTCAATACATAAAAATCCACAAACAATCATCAATATACCAAATCCATCAAACCCTAAAGAGAACTATTCCCTAGATATAGAGAAATTCATCACAAATAAAGTTAAAGTATAGGAAAACATAAATTCAATCCAAACTCGTGTCTTGAGTGAGGAAGGAATGATGAAATCTTTGTGCTCGTGTTCTTCCAACTCCTCCTTAGCCTCCTTAGGTCGAATATGTATCAAAAGTCCAGAAAATAACGTTTTCCATGTATTTATACCAAGTAGGATCGGTCTCAGACAAAATAACCTTTTCCTAGCCGAAATTGGATTTTCACTCTGTAAAAATTGCACAGGCGCGCCGCCTGGGGAGAGGTGCCATGCAGGGCATTAGTGGGGAAATCCAGAGAGCTAATTTTGACAGGTAGAAGAGATTTGTACAGCCGCGGTGCCCCGCATGCCGCGACAGTGAGGATTTCTCAGAGTACGAATTTTTCATGTGTTTTGACATCCAGACTTGGTCCTCGACCCTCGAACACGACTCCGACTTAATCCTTTGGTCTTCTACTCAGACTTCAAAGCTCCAAATAGCTCGAATTCATTCCATAACATCCACATCGCTCGAAATCACTTCTACAAGGCATAAACTACACAATAAGTGCAAAACACTATCAATTAAAGCTCAACACGAATAAAGTGAAGTGAATTAGAGTGCAATAAGTGACTAAAATACGAAATTATAGCCTACCATCAACACCCTACACTTAAACCATTGCTCATCCTCGAGCAATCCAACTACACTTCACATAGAACACGACCTTTTTCAACAACTCTCGTAACTCATCACACCAAGAACATTTAAAATAGATTAAGCACAATACCGTAACATCCTAGCCTCAAATATTGACTCAAAAGCACCACCCATTATTTATAAACCGCTCACTTACTCTAACACAGAGGTCAAAGACATTACCTTTCCTTCATGAATCAAGTGCCCTCACATAACAATAGAGAGTAGTTTTACACACAATAGAAATTAAGAACAATGAGGAACTCAAGATAGAAAGAATTCACTCACTCTCTGAAACAACATTCATATGCCACAAAAGCGTACCATAGGCTTTCCTGTAGTGTACTACTCAACTAATCGAGCTCATTTAGTCAAGGATCAAGTAGGACTTTAATTGGTTGTAATGTAGGCTGCGGGATGTGTATGATACATTTAGATATAAGAGTGACTACACCTCCCTAAGCACTTTAATACATACATTTCATTGTTCAAAACCCCACACTTATGTCAAACCATACTCCACCTTCACATCAATATACATTAACTCCCTACTTCTTTAAGCACAATTACATCAAGAGTCACCACTATCAAAGAATATTTTGTACAAAAATACAACATTTTTTCTTTTCTCTTTCAATTCAAGTGGCTCTTACTTTTTCGATACAGTGCACCTTCCTCTTTAGTTCAATAGTTCCACTCAAAAGCCAAACCAACCACCCCACACTTCAACTTTTACAAAGTTCATAACAAATTCAAGAGCTCACGAGAGGTAAATGATTCAAATAGATGGTCAATTCAAATAAATGGGTAAGGTTTGTAATTTGGTTGCCAAAGAAATAAGAATACATGCTCAAAGGGGTTAACTACGATACATAACACTTAGGTGGGTAAAAGCTTGTAACTGGCTCAACAAAGAAATGCCTAAATCACTTCCAAGACTGAATAAACCTACTATTTCACTTTGCAAACACACGGGACAAGTTCTAGACATCAAATGCAATGTACAGAATAACACAAAACCTCACACCCACATGGCATATAACCCACTCAATATTGGACTATCAAGACACTCTAGTCAAAGTAGTTAAGCAAAGTTAAGATCATACAATTTAAGGTACTTATACAAGAGTCAAAAACTGAGCCTAAGCATCACACTAAAGCACTCACTATTCTCAAGGCATAATAGAGTCAAGAGACATTGCCTTCAATTCAAATCACAACACAAGATTTCCTACTCCTAACAAAAATAAAAACTAACTACACCAGGTTCAAACAAAACCCTTAGAAAAGAACCGTGGCACAAAATAAAACCAAGGGGGGATTAATACACTACCTACTAGAGAAAATATTTTTGTCTTTTTTCTTTCAACTTTAATCCATCAAAAAACCTGTCGATGATATCCATCGTCAGAAAAAATCAAAAATTTTAAAATTTAATGATTTTTTCCAATTTTTTCTATCTCTAACTACTACAACTAACAAAAATAAAACTAAAACTAAAACTAAAACTAATACAACTAACAAAAAGAAAATTAAAACTAATATACATACATACAACATATCCCCCACCCCACACTTTTAGTTGTAGCATGTCCCCATGACACACAATTAAAAAGCATAAGGTAAAGAAAACTTCCTTGAACATTTAGTCGGGGTCTGAGTCGAAGTCGGGTTTCATTCCTCGCCTTCGAAATAATGCACACATCCATGCCGACAACTTCTTCTCGGCCTTCTTGGGGTACACCCCACACTTATCTTTCTCACTCGCCGCAACCTTCTCTTTTGAGCCTTTCACTTTCCACTCAACACTCGTAACTAGTTTTTCTACTTTTGTTCCCCCTTTTCTACATCCATCTTGAACATCACAGTTTTCTCACCCACTCTAAGCATGCATTTTCTCTCATGTATATCTAATATAGCCCAACCCGTTGCTAAGAATGGTCTTCCTAAGATATGGGGGACCTCCTTGTTTTCCTCTATTTTCACCACTATAAAATGCACAGGAAATACGAACTTATCCACCCCAAACTAACATATCTTCCACTAACCCCTCGGGTATCAAAGTCGTTTGGTCTGCCAGCTGCAAAGATATTGGTGCAGACCTTATCTCTCCGATCTCTTTCTCTAGTTTCCTGTAAATAGATAGAGGCATTAGATTTATTGAGGCACCAAAATCACATAATGATTTATCAAAAATGAATAGTTCATATAGAGCAAGGTATAGTAAAACTCCCTGGATCTCTACACTTTTGTGGGAGTTTGTTTTGTAAGATCGCACTGCAATGCTATGTGAGCTTGACCACTGAGGTCTCCTCGATTTTCTTTTTCTTTGTAAGGATCTCTTTCAAAAATTTGGCATAAGCAGACATTTATGAGAGAACTTCTATGAATGGTAAGTTCACATGAACCCGTTTAAGCATATCCATGAATCTTTCAAACTGCTTGTCTAGTTTTTCTCTACTTTGCTTTTGAGGTAAGGGTAAAATAGGCATATACTGGCTCTCCTTAGGTTCCTCCCTTCTTCTTTTTCTCAGCTTTCATCTGGCCCTTCTTCTTTTTATCATCATCACTTTTCAGCTGCTCCCCACTTCCTTTTTCAAGTTTCACCTCATTTTGGATCAGGGCAGGATCTTTCAACACTTGCCCATTTCTCAGAGTTACAACATTCACTGTTTCTTTGGAATTTCTCTCAGTATTAGCGAGGAGAGTTCCTAGACCTCCCTCAGATAATATTGTTGCAATTTGTCCCATTTGTCTCTCCAAGTTCTGAAAAGATGTGCCCAACTCTTTGATAGCTGCTCTATGGGCGTCCAACCTCTCATCTGTCTTGATAATGAAGGCCATCATTAGATCTTCTAGACCAGGCTGAATGGGTTGTTGAGGCTGAAATTGCTGCCTCTGTTGATTTTGGTATGCTGGAGCTCCTTGTCCATGGGGTCTAGAGTTATTTTGTTTCCATGCATTCAGAGTACATCCAGGTGAACTTCATGAAAAATCGGGGTGCCTCTGACCCATTGCATTGAAATTCTAGTTTCGCACAACATTTACTTCCTCAATTGAGGCTTGACACTCATGAGTAGGGTGTCCTCTTCCATATATATCACAATCTGCGTGAGGCTCACTTTGTATTGAGGCTAAGGTCAGATTCCTTATCTCTTTGGCCATAGCATCAAGTTGTGCCTGCACAGATGTGTTAGCATCAACCTGGTGAACACCCATTGATCTTCTTCTTTCCGCACTCTCAGAGGGCCACTGATTTGCATCTTCAGATAACTCATCAAGAATTGTAACTATCTCCTCTAGAGTCTTCTTCATCAAAGGGCCTCCAGCTGTATTGCTCAATGTTCTACGTGAGGCCGGTGTTAATCCATCCCAAAAGTCCTGGAGTTGCATCCAGAGTTAAATTCCACTATGTTGACACTTTCAAATAATCTCCTTAAACCTCTCCCATGCTTCAAAAATAGTTTCCGTATCTTTCTAGAAAAAGTTATGGATTTCACTTCTAAACTTGCCCGTTTTAGCTGAGAAGAAATATTTATCAAGGAAGATTCTAGTCATCTCTTCCCAAGTTCTAATTGATCCTGTAAGTAAGCTTCGAAGCCACTGTTTTGCATCATCTTTGAGTGTGAAGGGGAATGCCCTCAAGTACATTGCATCTCATGACACACCATTATATTTAAATGTGTTCATAATCTCCTCGAAGTCCATAAGATGTGTATTTGGATCTTCGTTTGGCTTCCCTCTAAAGACACACCAATTCTGAAGGGTTTGAAGCAACCCTTGCTTCAACTCGAAATTGTTAGCTGTAATTGAAGGTGGTCTAACACTTGATAAACCTTGATTATAGATCGGTCTAGCATAATCACCAAGTGTTCTCCCAGGCATGAGAGCTATATTTACGAACTGGTCTGGACCCAAGGGTTGATTATGAGCAGTTCTCCGACACCTCTCTTCTTCATAGATAATCTGTGCATCTCTAATAGCTGCTTTCTCAGCATCCCGTACAGCTTGTTCTCTTTGTTGGGCTACTTCTCTCATAGCCAAATCTACATTATCCTCACAGTTTCCAGCCATAAGTTCTTTGGTTGAGGATTGCCCAATCTTTTCTGATGTCTCGGTGAGATTTCTTTCCTTCCTCCGCTGTCACAGTTGTTTTTCAATTTCTGGCTCGTATGGTAGCACTTCTTTCACAGAAGCTCGAGTCATGCACCACTCTAAAAGTAATCCATCAACCATTAAAATGTAGACAAAATACCAAATGATTTGAAAGGAAAAGAAAAAGTAATCTCAGGAATAGAGACAAAATACATATTAAGACACTTTTAAAGGACAAAAAAGAAAAGAAAAGAAATTAACGAGAGAAATCATAAAAAACAATACAAACATTAATAAGGATCCCTAAGGGAACAAAAATCACAAGTGGAATAATAGCTCCATAGGTGTGTTTGCTCCCACATCCCAAAATCCCAAGCTTGATCTGAACCACATTGATCAAAGCAAGCATCAAAAATAGTTTCCGTATCTTTCTGGTAGAAGTTATGGATTTCTCTTCAAAACTTGCCTGTTTTAGCTGAGGAGAAATATTTATTAAGGAATTTTCTGGTCATCTCCTCCCAAGTTCTAATTGATCCCGTAGGTAAGCTTCGAAGCCACTGTTTTGCATCATCTTTGAGTGTGAAGGGGAATGCCCTCAAGTACACTGCATCTCGTGACACACCATTGTATTTAAAGGTGTTTATAATCTCCTCGAAGTCCATTAGATGTGTATTTGGATCTTCCTTTGGTTTTCCTCTAAAGACATAGCAATTCTGAAGGGTTAGAAGCAGCCCTTGCTTCAACTCGAAATTGTTAGCTGCAATTGGAGGTGGTCTAACACTTGATAAAGCTTGATTATAGACCGGTCTAGCATAATCACCAAGTGGTCTCCTATGCATGGGAGCTATATTTCCGAACTGGTCTGGACCCAAGGGTTGATTTTGAGTAGTTCTCCGACCCCTCTCTTCTTCATAGATAATCTGTGCATCTCTAATAGCTGCTTCCTCAGCATCCCGTGCAGCTTGTTCTCTTTGTTGGGCTGCTTCTCTCACTGCCAAATCTACATTATCCTAACGGTTTCCAGCCATAAGTTCTTTGGTTGAGGATTGCCCAACCTTTTCTGATGTCTCAGTGAGATTTCTTTCCTTCATCAGCTGTCACAGTTATTTTTCAATTTCTGGCTCGTATGGTAGCACTTCTTTCGCAGAAGCTCGAGTCATGCACCACTCTAAACTTGTCACCTGCGCACAGTCAAAGAACACCAAACGTAAAAAGAGAAAAAGAAAAAGAAAAATTCCTGAAATCAGCACTACAAACTATTTCAAACACTATTGATTGCTAATCCCCGAAAACGGTGCCAAAATTTTACGAGCTCGAAACACACACTTAAATTATGCTCTCTAATCAAATATAGTATAGTATAATATCGTATCCATAGGGATTGGATTTAAACAATATTTTTGTACTTTTTAGCTTGATTTCTATTCAAGATGATCAACAATTGAGATTTCTAAATAAAATTAACTAAGAGTCTAAAACTATTGACTAATGACAATCGAAACAAAGATAAGCAAGGAAGTTATCAGTTGGAGAAAATAGGGGTTGATATGATAGGTGCAAGATAATTGTTCAGGATCTAACTCTAGATAATTCACTTCTAATGTTCAAGTGAGTCTCTCGAATTCACTCAATTATTAGTTCAAACGTTCAACAAAAACTTCTCTCTCGATTAAGTCTTAACCTCACAAGATGAACCAAATTAAGCACGTGAAGATATGCAATAATGCATAGTGGATTGGTCTTTAGGAAAACCTCTTTCGATTATTCTACTAACTAGAATTAATCAATAATTCAACTAGCCTCTTCAATTACTAAGAAGAACTAATGAACTCAACCAATAATATAATACAAACATATCACAAGTTATGACTCTCTCGATTATATGAACTAGTGAATATAGATGCAATAATTAAATCATCTAAAATGATTCAATATATAAAACTAGAGTTATAATCCACAAACAATCATCAATACACCAAATCCATCAAACCCTAAAGAGAACTACTCCATATATATGGAGAAATTCATCACAAATAAAGTTAAAGTATAGGAAAACATAAATTTAATCCAAACTCGTATCTTGAGTGAGGAAGGAATGATGAAATCTGTGTGCTCGTGTTCTTCCAACTCCTCCTTAGCCTCCTTAGGTCAAATATATGTCAAAAGTCCAGAAAATAAAGTGTTTCCATGTATTTATACCAAGTAGGGTCGTCCCCAGACAAAATCACCTTTTCCTAGCCGAAATTGGATTTTCACTCTGTAAACATTGCACAAGCGCACCGCATGGGGCGACGCACCATGTGGGGTATTATTGGGGAAATACAGAGAGCTAATTCTAACAGGAAGTAGATATTTGTACAGACGCAGCACCCCACGCGCCACGACAGTGAGGATTTCTTAGAGTACAGATTTTTCGTGCGTTTTGACATCCAGACTTGGTCCTCTACTCCTGAACACGATCCCGGCTTAATCCTTTAGGCTTCTACTCAGACTTCAAAGCTCCAAATAGCTCGAATTCATTCAATAACATCTACGTAGTTCGGAATCACTCTTACAAGGCATAAGACACATAATAAGTTCAAAGCACTATCAATTAAATCTCAATGCGAATAAAGTGAAGTAAATTAGAGTGCAATAAGTGACTAAAATACGCAATTATAGCCTACAATAACTGAGTGGGCGGAAGAGCAACCGGTGCAGGAACCATGGCACGAGTACCCTACTATGACATGCTGCTCTGTGACCTCGGACAAAATTTTGCAACGTGCCTCGGATCTCCACAAGTATAACAAGCCCTCGACTGATGTGACTGCTGACTCTGGAACTGACCCTGTCGACCAAAATAACCACCCTGATAACTCTGAATTGGAGGTACAACTAACCGAAGCTGAAGGTGCACTGTATGCTAACTGCTCAAGATGAGACCTATAAGAACCACGGCTGCCCAAAACACCGTGTGATACCTGAAGTGCTGACTGAATATGCTAGGATGGCCTCTACCAAATGAACCCCTATATAGCCTGATACCATAAGTAAGTCTATCTATGAATCTCCTCACCCTCTCCCTCTCAGTAGGGAGAAAGACCACTGCATGGCAATATAAATCTACAAATCTGGTTTCGTACTGGATAACAGTCATGCTACCCTGCTGGAGGCGCTTAAATTAGCTACAGTAGTCCTCTCTCAGAGTGAAAGGGGTGAACTTCTCCAAGAATAGCTGTGAGAACTGATCCCAAGTGAGTGGAGGTGAACCTGCTGGTCTTCCCCGAACATACTATTGCCACCACATCTTGGTTGAGCCATGCATATAAAATACTGCAAAGTGTCGACTCCATTGGACTCCACTATGCCTATGTTATGTAACACATCATGGCAACGGTCTAAGAAATCCTATGGGTCCTCAGAAGGTGTACTACCAAATCAAATAGGAAATAGTTTGGCAAACTTATCCAATATTTTCAACCCCTTAGACGACATCGCGAGTCCCTCCCTGGACTATATAGCAATAACAGAGTGAATCGCTTTAACTATCGAAGTCTGATATCTGTGAGCCATCTGTACTGGAGTGAGAGTAGCGGGAGTCTGAGCTCCTCCCCCAGCCTGAGAGATGGTTGGTGCCATAGGGATCATATTGGCGTGCGTCACACTCTCCATAAGGCCCACTAGGTGGACTAAAGCATCCTGAAGTACTGGGGTAGCAATTAACCCCTCCAGGACCTGAGCTGATCCAATTGGCGTAGTCTAAACAGGGATCTCCTCCTCATGATCGATCGGAGGATCTGCAATAGGTGCTACTGCGCGTGCTCTAGGCTGAGCTCTGCCTATCTCTGGCCCTACTTTGGCCCCGGCCCCTACCCCTGGTAGTGGTTGCGACCTGAGGCTCTGGCTCCTGATCTACAGTAGATTTTATGCTTATCCTCACTATCTGTGAGAGAACAAGAATAGAATCATTCAAACTTCAGCAATAGAATAAAGTCTCATGCTAGAGAAAGAAAGATGTGAAATTTTCCTAAAGCCTTATAGCCTCTAGAAGATGAGTACAAACGTCTCCGTACAGATTCTCCAGACTCTACTAAGCTTTCTCATGACTCGTGAGACCTAGGCAACCTAGTGCTCGGATACCAACTTGTCATGATCCGGAATCCCAACTACGGGGCCGTGATAGCGCCTAATACCGAATACCAGGCAAGCCAACACAACAGATAATGTAAAATAAAGAAAAGAAATAAATATATGATAATTGGTCAATAGCATAACATAGACCAACCAAGACCTGGTGTCATAAGTACATGAGAGTCTAGATCAATCTAAATACAAGGTTTCTAATGAAATACAACACTGTCCGAAATCAAATGGAAACAATACAGTAGAAATAGGAAAATGACTCTAGGGTCTGCGAACGGGGTTTAACTCTGCCTCAAATCACTGACTGATATCCGCTAAGTACCTCTCAGAACTCCACTGGTACCAACATCAATCTGCAAAAGAAGTGCAGAAGTATAGTATGAGTACAACCGACCCAATGTACTCAGTAAATATCGAGCCTAACCCTGACGCGGTAGTGACGAGGCTATGACAAGACACTTACTAAAAATTTGTGCACATATATATATATATATATATATATATATATATATATATGAAGCTAACGGAAATAACAAGTAAAGCATTAAAAGAAATAACGGGGTGGGGGCATATAAAGGGGTAATAACTAGAATAATAAGTACAGAATCACCAAGTATGTCTCTTTTCGAAATAAGCAACAAAACCGCCAAATTAAACTCATAACTCAAGTATTAAGTAAAAGCAATGAAATCATCAAATGGCACGACATCACCCTTCGTGCTTTTACTCTCATCCTCACCATATAATATAAATGCAAGTATGCATGTGCACATCATCACCCTTCGTGCTTTTACTCTCGTCCTCACCATATAATATAAATGCAAGTATGCATGTGCACATCATCACCCTTCGTGCTTTTACTCTCGTCCTCACCAAATAATATAAATGCAAGTATGCATGTGCATATCATCACCCTTCGTGCTTTTACTCTCATCCTCACCATATAATATAAATGCAAGTATGTATGTGCACGACATCACCCTTGGTGCTTTAGCCTCACGTTCACTCAAGCAATGATATCAATATGTAAATATGTCATGGAGACACCCTTTAAGCTTTTCACTCTTCCTCACCAAGCAATAATAATGATAGCATCAAGGACAAGGATAGAATTTTGGAAGCTCCAAGGCCATTTACAAGATCTCAAGCTAAAGAGTTGCACTCTAAGGTTGCTAGACTTCAATGGCAAATAAAGAAGCTTTTAATTGTAGAGGAAGAGCTCAAGCCCAAAGTAGATGAATTATCCAAGTTTTACAATTATTTGGTGATCCAAATTGAAGTCCAAGAGGAGGAAGATTGGGCCACCAAATCAGCCCTTGAAGTCCACCAAAGGGGCTCAAAATGAGCTTAAAAGAGGTCCAAAAGGGGGTGTTTCAAAAGGAGCCCAATTGGAGTCCAAATCAATGGCCCAAACTAGTAGTTTTAAGGTCCAAATCTGCCCCAAAGGGATTTGGCCGCCCCCAGCTAATTGTAATGATTTTTCTTACTCCTTAGCAATCACCCTACCTAATTGTAATGACTTTTTATGCCTTAGCAACCACCCTACCTAATTTTAAGGACTTTTTGTGCCTTAGTACTCCTATAAATAAGGAGTTCTTTTCATTTATTGAGACACTTCATTATTGATTAAGTATATCATACTTTGAGAGTTCTTTTGAACCTTTGTTACTTGTGCTTTGAGATTTATCTTTCAACCTTTACGAGTTCATAGTTCAAGGTAGTAAGATTACTTCTCTATTGTGATATCTTTGATTCCTTTGTGGTATTCTTAGAAGACGGTTAATACTAGTTATTAATTGTTATCTCAAGTTACTCGTAAAGCGGTCAAGATCCGAATCTATTATTTTGATTTGCTTTTAAGTAAAGGCGTTTGATTTCTTCAATAAATCAAGACGTTGTTGCTTTGATCTTGTCAAGGCTATAGAACTTGCGTTCTTGGAAGTTCTTGAAATTCTTTCCTTGAATTTTCCCATATCCTTTATTTTCTGCCCTTTAGTTCTAGTTGCTCAATTCCTTATTGTTATTGCTTTCGCATTTACTTTTCAAATTCTTACTCTAGTTTGGATTCCCAACCTTGTCATTATCAAGTGGTATCAGAGCGGTTCTATCAAGGTTTCATTCTTGATAATTCTGGGGATTTCTTGAATACTAAGAGCAAAAAAAAAAAATTAAAAAAAAACAAAAAAAAACAAATGAAAATCAATTTTAAAAAACAAAAATTGCTTGCTCTCTAGGAACTTTCTTTTGTATCTAATTTATTTCCAAAAACTATCAAAGGAAACAAGAAGAGGGGATCCTAGATTTTAAAGATAAGACAAAAATTCAATTTTTCTTACTCTTTCTAATCTAAATATATAATCATTTCCTTTTTGTTTGTGTCTTGTTTCAACCGAGCCTAATAGTTCTAGAATTTGGTTCTTCTTTCATTTGTTCCCCAAAAATCTATATTTTACTGCTAAGAACTTTATACGAGTTGGGTTTAACTATAAATCTACAAAGTATTTCGTTCAAAGGTTATTTCGAGAGAGAAAAAAAGGCAAAGTGTGTGTGAGAATAATTGAGAAAAAATTCAATTTTCTGATACAGTTTAATTATTTAAGATGTCACATACAGGTAGTGATGATAAACGAAGGGTTCTTCAAGAAGCCGAAATCAAAGCAAGAAATGATTCTACCTTGCAAGCTATGCATCAACAATTCGAAAGGTGAAATTTGCAACTCCAAGAGATGAGTGACACCATTGCTGAGCAAAATGATACAATAGCTGAACTTAGAAGGAAAAATAATGTTAGGCCCCAAGCTAGGAGAAATGTATCCCTTGCTCCCATTGTAAATCAAGAAAACCCAATAGATAATTTTAATGATATCGATTTTGATAGGGTGGGAAGAGATAGAAGGGGACAAAGAGGTAGAGTAGAAGATGATAATATAAGCAGTATAAAGATGAAGATGCCATCTTTCAAGGGATCCAGACTTGTACCTTGATTGGGAGAGAAAGGTTGAAGCCATATTTGACTGTCACAACTACTCTGAGGGTAAGAAGGTTAAACTTGCTATTGTTGAGTTTTCTGACTATGCTGCTATTTGGTGGAAAAAGCTTACTAGGGACAGATTGCAAGAAGGACAAGCACCAATTGCTACTTGGGCTGAGATGAAGAGGGTGATGAGAAAGAGATTCATACCATCACACTTTCAAAGAGAGCTACAACAACGCCTTCAAACATTGAAGCAAGGGTCCATGTCTGTGGATGAGTACTTTAAGGCTATGGATATGGCTATGATCCAAGCTAATTATATGGAGGAAGAAGAGGCTACAATGGCTAGGTTTTTAAATGGTTTAAATAAAGAAATAACTGATGTAGTAGAATTACAACAATATGTAACAATAGATGAGTTAGTTGGTTTGTCTATAAAGGTAGAAAATCAAAATAAAAGAAAGCAAGCTAGCTCATGGAAAGGTCGGTCAAACACCATCTCCAAGAAGCCATGGTCGAATCAAGAGATGAAGAGTTCTTCTAGAGCTCAAGAAGACAAGGATAAAGGTAAATTTGAGAACAAAGAGGGAGGTAAAACCTTTAACCCTAAACCTTTTACACCTTCTAGTTCTATTCAGTGTCATAAATGTAAAGGAAGGGGACATATGACGCATGAATGTCCAAGTAGAAGAAACATCATTCTTAGAGAAGATGGAGGATATGAGAGTGAAAAAAGTGAGGGAGAAGAAGAGGGAGATGTGAGTAATGATGATGATATAGATCTACCTAATGATGGCATGATTGGGGTAGTTAGGAGGATTATGACTATCAATTTGGGAAGCAATAGTGAAGAACAAAGGGAGAATATATTCCATACTAGGTGTGAGATAAAGGGGAAAACTTGTTCTATGATCATTGATAGTGATAGTTGTGCTAATGTGGTGAGTTCATACTTTGTGGAAAAATTGGGACTTGCATGCATGAAACACCCTACTCCCTATAGACTCCAATGGTTAAATGATAGTGATGAACTAAAGGTAAACAAACAATGCATGATTTCATTCAATGTTGGTAGATATGAGGATGATATTCTTTGTGACATAGTCCCTATGCAAGCTTGTCATATCTTGCTGGGTCGTCCTTGACAGTATGATAGGAATATTTTTCATGATGGAAGGAAGAATAGATATTATCTTGAGCTAAATGGCAGGAAATTTACTCTTGCACCTTTATCTCTTTCTCAAGTGTTTGAAGATCAAAAGAGATTAAGGAAAACAATGGGAAAACCAAGGGGAGGGATAAAAAGTGAGCTTGAGGAAATAGAAAAGAAAGAAGGCCAAGAGTTGGAAAAAAAGAGAGATGGCCGAGAGAAAGAGAGAGAGGGCAATAATTTGAGAGAAGAGATAAAAAGGGGCTTGAATGAAAAAATAGAAAGTCTTGGTGAGAGGAAAGAGGCTAAGGAAATAAAAAAAAGAGTTTTTATATAAAAGTCAAAGAGTGTTTAAATACAAGAAAAGAGGGGTTGCCCATAATACTACTTACTTACAAAGAAGTTTTGATTAATTCTGAGTTACTAACTTCTTCTTTGCCAAGTAGCATTTCTTCTCTTTTGCAGGATTTTGAAGATGTCTTTCCTGAAGATATTCCTAATGGATTGCCACCTTTATGTGGCATTGAGCATCAAATTGATTTCGTGCCTGGATCACAAATCCCAAATAGGCCTGCTTATAGGAGTAATCCAGAAGAGACAAAAGAGCTTTAAAGGCAAGTTGAGGAGCTGCTTGAGAAAGGCTATGTGAGAGAGAGCATGAGCCCTTGCTCTATTCCCGTCCTATTGGTACCCAAAAAGGATCGAACTTGGAGGATGTGCGTGGATTGTAGAGAAATCAATACGATAACGGTAAAGTATCGCCATCCTATTCCTCGTCTTGATGACATGTTGGATCAATTACATGGATCCAAAATCTTTTCTAAAATTGATCTAAAAAGTGGTTACCATCAGATTCGAATGAATCTTGGAGATGAATGGAAAACTGCTTTTAAGACCAAATATGGGCTTTATGAGTGGTTAGTTATGCCTTTTGGCTTGACTAATGCACCTAGTACTTTCATGAGATTAATGAATCATATCTTTAAGGATTTTCATGGAAAATTTATTGTGGTGTACTTCGATGATATCTTGATCTTTTCTAACACTTTAGAAGAGCATGTAGAACACCTAAAACAAGTTTTTGAAGTTCTTAGAAGGCAACTCTTATTTGCTAATCTTAAAAAGTGTACTTTTTGTGTGGATCGTGTGATTTTCTTGGATTTTGTGGTTAGTTCTAAAGGAGTTGAGGTTGATGAAGAGAAAATTAAAGCAATAAAAGAATGGCCAAAACTTAAGAGTGTAACTGAAGTTAGGAGTTTTCATGGACTTGCTAGTTTTTATAGGAGGTTTGTGAGAGACTTTAGCACCATTGCTTCTCCTTTAACTGAAGTTATTAAAATGGATAAGATTTTTACATGGGGAAAAGAACAAGATGATTCTTTTAACTTGTTGAAAGAAAAGTTATGTTCTGCTCCATTGTTACAATTACCTGATTTTTCTAAATCTTTTGAAATTGAATGTGATGCTTCTGGCAAAGGAATAGGTGCTGTTTTGATGCAAGATTCTAAACCTATTGCCTACTTTAGTGAGAAATTGAGTGGAGACACATTGAACTATTCCACTTATGAGAAAGAGCTATATGTTTTGGTAAGGGCTTTAGCCACATGGCAACATTACTTGTGGCCAAGAGAGTTTGTCATTAAAACTGACCATGAATCCTTGAAATACTTGAAGAGTCAAGGTAAGCTTAGTAGAAGGCATGCTAAGTGGGTTGAATTCATTGAAACTTTTTCTTATGTAATTTCTTACAAACAAGGGAAAGAGAATGTTGTTGCGGATGCACTTTCAAGAAGGCATATCTTAGTTTCTACCCTGACTTCTAAATTGATGGGTTTTGATCAAATCAAGGGAATTTATGCTAATGATGTTGATTTTGGCAAGATTTTTGCAGATTGTAAGTTGGGTCCTTTTGAGAGGTTTAACCTCTAAGATGGGTTTCTCTTTAAGGAAAATAAGTTGTGTATCCCTAATTGCTCTTTACGTGAAGTATTTGTAAGGGAAGCACATTGTGGAGGGCTTATGGGTCACTTTGGAGTCCCAAAGACGCTAGACATACTTGCTGAAAATTTCTTTTGGCCTGGAATGAGAAAAGATATTGAAAGAATATGTGCAGAGTGTTTGGAATGTAAACAAGCTAAATCTAAAGTGTTACCACATGGTCTTTACACGCCACTACCTGTTCCTACTTCACCTTGGATTGATATTTCTATGGATTTTGTGTTAGGTTTGCCTAGAACAAGGTATGGTAAGGATAGTATATATGTTGTGGTAGATAGGTTCTCCAAAATGGCTCGTTTTATTCCTTGTTTAAAGACTAATGATGCTTCACATGTTGCTGATCTTTTTGTAAAAGAAGTTGTCAAATTGCATGGTATACCTAGAACTATTGTTAGTGATAGGGATGCTAAGTTTTTGAGCCACTTTTGGCGTGTATTTTGGGGGAAGTTAGGCACTAAATTGTTGTTTTCTACTTCTTGTCACCCACAAACTGATGGACAAACTGAAGTAGTTAATAGAACCTTAGGAAACATGTTTAGGGCTGTTTTGAAAGGTAAATTAACTTCTTGGGAAGCTCACTTACCTATGATTAAATTTGCTTACAATAGAACAATCCGTTCTTCTACAGGTATGTCTCCTTTTGAGGTTATTTATGGTTTTAATCCCTTCACTCCCCTTGATTTATTACCATTACCTACTAATGATATTGTTAATCTTGATGGTAGGATAAAGGCTGAGATGATGAAAAAAATTCATGAACAAACAAGGCTTGCAATTGAGAAGAAAAATGATCAAACTGCCTTGAGAAAGAATAAGGGTCGAAAACAAGTAATTTTTAAACCTGGAGATTTAGTTTGGGTTCAATTTAGAAAGGAGAGATTTCCATCCAAAAGGAAGTCAAAGTTGCACCCTAGAGGAGATGGCCCATTTCAAGTCCTTGAAAGGATTGGAGACAATGCTAACAAGCTGGACCTACCTGGTAAGTTCCAAGTAAGTGCTACATTCAATGTTGCTGACTTGTCTTTGTTTGATGTAGGATCGAATTCGGGGACGAATTCTTTTCAAGAAGAGGGGAATGATAGCATCAAGGACAAGGATAGAATTTTGGAAGATCCAAGGCCATTTACAAGATCTCAAGCTAAAGAGTTGCACTCTAAGGTTGCTGGACTTCAATGGCAAATAAAGAAGCTTTTAATTGTAGAGGAAGAGCTCAAGCCCAAAGTAGATGAATTATCCAAGTTTTATAATTATTTGGTGATCCAAATTGAAGTCCAAGAGGAGGAAGATTGGGCCACCAAATCAGCCCTTGAAGTCCACCAAAGGGGCTCAAAATGAGCTTAAAAGAGGTCCAAAAGGGGGTGTTTCAAAGGGAGCCCAATTGGAGTCCAAATCAATGGCCCAAACTAGTAGTTTTAAGGTCCAAATCTGCCCCAAAGGGATTTGGCCGCCCCCCACCTAATTGTAATGATTTTTCTTACTCCTTAGCAATCACCCTACCTAATTGTAATGACTTTTTATGCCTTAGCAACCACCCTACCTAATTTTAAGGACTTTTTGTGCCTTAGTACTCCTATAAATAAGGAGTTCTTCTCATTCATTGAGACACTTCATTATTGATTAAGTATATCATACTTTGAGAGTTCTTTTGAACCTTTGTTACTTGTGCTTTGAGATTTATCTTTCAACCTTTACTAGTTCATAATTAAAGGTAGTAAGATTACTTCTCTATTGTGATATCTTTGATTCCTTTGTGGTATTATTAGAAGGCGATTAATACTAGTTATTAATTGTTGTCTCAAGTTACTCGTAAAGCAGTCAAGATCCGAATCTATTATTTTGATTTGCTTTTAAGTAAAGGCATTTGATTTCTTCAATAAATCAAGACGTTGTTGCTTTGATCTTGTCAAGGCTATAGAACTTGCGTTCTTGGAAGTTCTTGGAATTCTTTCCTTGAATTTTTCCATATCCTTTATTTTCTGCCCTTTAGTTCTAGTTGCTCAATTCCTTATTGTTATTGCTTCCGCATTTACTTTTTAAATTCTTACTCTAGTTTGGATTCCCGACCTTGTCGTTATCAAATAATAACCCAAAGTATCAAGCAAGATGGGAAGAAATTTTCAACTTCAACCGTGGTGCTAAAGTAAGCAATTTCAACTTTCAATATCACTACTACTTCAAAATAAGCAATAAACACGGAAGCAAACAATTAAAGAGTAATAATCTAACTAAGACATGGAAGGCATAGTAAATAAAACAACACGGTAATAAGATAAGTTCCATCCCCATATTTTAACCCATGACAACACATATATACTTGTCACCTTGCGCATACCATGTCCCCACGCATAATTCACATAATAAATAAACTAACAAGTCCTAATTCTCTCAAGTCAAAGTTAACCGTGACATTTACATCTTTCTGCAACAAAATCAATGTTTAATCACGACTTTCTCTTTAGAATAAGTCTCCAAACCAATCAAATATAGCCAAATATAGTTCGAATAATTCAAAATAAGTTTTAGAAACTACCCACGAGTGAAAAAGGTTCAATATTTAACTAAATTAAAAAAGTCAATAAAAGTCAACCTCGGGCTCACTTGGTCAAAATACGCGATTCAGACCAAATTTTAATTACCCATTCACCCCCGAGCCCGGTTATGTGATTTATTTTGATATCTGACCTCAATTCAAGGTCTAAATCTCAATTTCTCCCATTTCCTACCTTCTACCCAAAACCCCTAATTTCTAATTTGAAATCACAAAATTTAAGGTTAAAAAATTAATGGGTGATTATGGAAATAAATCAAACTAGTTAAAAAGCACTTACCAATGAAGTTGAGATGAAAATCTCTTTAAAAACCTCTCTAGTCCAAGCTCTAGGTTTCAAAAATGAGGAAAAATAATGAAATCCCACCTTAGATATTTTTTTTATACTGGCGTCAGGTGTTCTTCACGTTCGCGAAGCACCTGCTGCATTCGTGAAGCACCTACCATGTTCGCGAAATGCAAAAAACTGTTGGCCTTCACGTTCACGAGGTCCTCATCGCGTTTGCGAAGGCACTTCCCAGCCAAGCCTCCGCGTTCCCATCCCATGTGTCACATTTGCGATGAAGGACCACCTGTCTTCCCCAGACACTCCCCAAACCAACACGGTCGCGTAGGGTTTGCCGCGTTCAAGAAGGCCAATTCCTTTCCCCCCAAAAAAACTTCACGTTCGCGACCTATCTCTTGCATTCGCATAGCTTATCCAGCCCAGCCCCAGCCCTAAAATTCTCCTTCGCTTTCACGAGAGTGGTTTCCCAATTGCGAAGAACTTGGACATCAGCAGAAAAACCAGCAAACACACAAGGCCAAAAATGATTTGAAACTCACCCGAGCCCCTCCTCCCTGAGATCCAATCCAAACATTCACACAAGTGTAATAACATCATATAAACTTGCTCGCTACCTCAAATCATCAAAATAACATCAAATAACAAGAATCGATCCTCAAAACTCAAGATTTCAACTTGAAAAACTCATTTTTATGATCTTTCATATAATGCATCGAAACGCGCTCAGGTTATCCCGGACCCCAACCAGACATGTGTACAAGTCCAAAAATATCATACAAATCTACCAGAATTGTCAAAATACCGATCCGAGGTCGTTTACCAGAAATATTTATCGTGGTCAACTTTAGTTATTTTTAAAGACTAAAATCACATTTTCTTCAAAATTTTACGTAAAAGCTTTCCGAAAAGTGACACGGACCACACACGCAAATCAATAAATTTCAAATAAGGTATGATAGGTCTCGAAACATGGAGATTAAGGCTAGTACTCAAAATGACCTATCGAGTCGTTACAAAAGGAAACCAAGCAGCTCAGGGAAGAGTTGAAAAAAGCCAGAGAGGCTCATGCGTAGAAGATTGCTACTCTTGTGAAGGCCTTGACCCCCTCTACCTTTCACCCTTGACCTTGGTCCTTTTCCCCATGTCGTGTGTCTAATTCTAGTTGTCGATGGTGCCATGTCTTTCCTTTTATGTCTAGTTCTGATCAGGGCTCGTGGCTTAATTTGGCACTACTAAATGAATTCTATTATGTTGCTTACCTATTTCTCACATGGTTAATATCATCATCATCGTTCATTTTGCTTTGATTTTTCTTGTGCTTGTTGTGTAGCGTCAGTGACCATGAATCTTGTATTATATGATTGCTTAGTTTATCTTAAAGTTGTTTTAATTTTTTTCCGATGATACCAAAAAGGGAAAGATAGAGTGGCGGGAGGGGGGGGGGGTTGTCTATTCTCAACAATTGATGTTTGTTTAAACGATGTTGTTTTTGTTTAAATATATTACCACCGGGTTTATGAGCACAAAGTTTGTCATCATTAAAAAGGAGAAATTTATGAGGTTTGAGTTTTAATGATTAACAAGTGTGTGAAATAGACATGTACTAAGAACAAGGTTCTCACAGCATCTGCTGAAGGTCCTTACAGGGTAGTAATATTTTATACAAATTTACTGCAGTCCGATATTGCTGGTAAGGACACTTGATGCGATAAGGGTTGTTGCCTAAGGATATCTGGCAGATACGAGTTACAAGATTTGTGGAGTCCTTATGATTTCAGGACTTGTAAGTAAGCGAGAGTTTGACTATGCGTAGGACTCCCAAAGATCTCGGAGTAGTGGAAAGTTAAATACCTTGCCTATGGACTATTGAAGACTATTCTTTTACACCTTAACAAAAGAGCAATAGCAATTTTAGTTTAGCACGCACGTCAAGTCTCTCATCAAGTTTGTTCTGAAAGTAATTTTTTTCAACTTGAGTGAGTTTAGCTTATGTATATTAGGAGATTGAGTTGTAATCACAATGTCATTCAAACAATTTTAGATGGAGTATTGTCTAAGTTTGCAAGTTAGAGTAACTTTTAATCTTCATACAATAAGTAGAAGTAGGAGAAGTGTAAAGGTGTATTAGGTTACAAGTGTTGTAATTAATACATTTGGCTCTAGTGAAGTTGAAGTATAAATCCTATGTGGTAGGTAAGGGTGGCATGTGGGCCGATCCAGGCCCGGGACCGGCTTGGTCCTTAACCGGCTTGGTAGGTAAGGGTAAGGGTGGCATGTGGGCTTCTGGGCCTAAACGGTCCTTAACCGGTTAGAACCGGGACCGTAGAGGTGGGCCGGTCTTCTGGGCCAGTCCTTCACAAAAAGACCGCAAGACCAGGACCGTGCCGGTCCTTGGCGGGCCTAAACGGTCCCAAACGGTCAGATTTTTAAAAAAACAAAAAATTTCCCGTTTGGGCATTTAAAAACTAGTCATTTGGTCTGCGAAAAATAGTTGTTGGCTATTTGCAAAATAGTCATTTAACCCCCCAAACTTTGTTTTAATCCTAAACTTTTTATAATTATACTTTTTCCCTATTTTCAACTATAAATACCCTCTCATTCTTTTATTTTTCTCACAAAATCATCAATCTCTCTCTAATTTTCTTCTATAATTGCTACTATTGCTAACTTTATTGTTACAATTTGTGAAACAATTGTAAAATTGGTGAATTGAAGTCTTCAAGTCTTCAACAATAATCAATTTTTAACAAGTTGTTCGTCAATTCGATAAACTCGTTCCAACTCTTAATTTTTAATATTATAGTTTTGTTTGTTTTATTTATTTTCTATTATTTGATTAATTAATATGACTTCCTTAAAAAATATTTTTGGTAAAAATAAGGAAAAATCCAAGAGTGGCGAATCTAGTGGCCAATATGTTCCTCCTCCACTTCCCCCGGCTCCCCGACCCAAACCCCATACCCGTCCTACACCCGCTATTCTTGATAGTGATAATAGTTTATTACAATTTACTGAGAGTCAATTTTGCCATAATGTTGGAGCTGGTGAACAATTAGACCATGAATTAATGTATGCTCTTTATTCTAATCCAACTATTGATGAAAATGATGATGAGGAAATAGATTTTGATAAAACGCAACCGAATAACGATACACCCACTAGTCCTGCTCCTGAAGTTAACCCAACTAATAATAATTCAAATGATGCCCCGTCTGACCCTCCTGTTACTACCCCTACTTTTTCTAGACAACGTACCAAACAGATAGAAACATCTATTGTTTGGCCATTCTTTACTCAACTAATTCCACAAAATAAGGCTAAGTGTAAAACTTGTGGCAAGGAGTTAGCTTTTAAATATTTTGGAGGTCGAGGGGGGGACGGGAACTTTGGCTAGACACATATTGATACACCCTCAAGATAAAGTCAAATATCTTCGTATGAAAGCCTTGGCCGAGAGGACATGTGTACCTACTCCTAGTCAGGCTGACCTTAGTACCGGGTCAAATCAATTTCAACCGGAAATTAACACTGTTACCGGTGGTATTTTATATTATGATCCAAAAAAAGATCGGGAAGAATTGACAAAAATGGTTACTGTTATGTGTTTACCCTATAGTTTTTCTTCTAACCCTCACTTTGTGCATTATATTAGAAATATTTTTAATCCTACTTATAAAGGTTTTGTTCGCACAACCATAAAGAGCATTATTTATAAATATAAACATGAATATGAACAATATCTGCGCTATTTATTTACTCATATAAATTGTCGTGTTGCTATTACAACTGATATTGGTAGAAGTGGTAATGACTGTGATTACCTTACTGTTACCAGTCATTGGATTGATGAGGATTGGATAATGCAAAAGCGCATTATTGCTTATAGAATAATTAATTCACGTCACACATGGCAGTTTATTGTTAGCACAATTACGGATATTTGTAGATATTTTTGCATTAGTGATAAAATCATGTTAGTTTCAATGGATAATGCTACTAGTAACACAAATGATGTAGCCTTGCTTACCACTACACTAAGTCCTGCATTTAGTAACATTTTTCATGTTAGATGTATTTGTCATATTTACCATTTAATTGTGGGTGATGATATGAGAATTTTAAATATTGAAATTGTAAAAGTTAAAATGGCTCTTAACTAGCTTTTTTATTCAAACCGTAGAAGTAGACTTAGAGAATATTTTAAAAGATGCGATGAATTTGGCCTAAGAGAAAGAAAGGTTCCTAAACCTTGTCCAACTAGATGGAATTACATGTATGAAAGTTTAGTTATTATATATGAATATAGAAACCTCATAAACTCAACGTTTAATGCTCATATAAGTGATGATGATGAACACCTTACAAATGCGGATTGGGCTAATATTAAAATACTTGTAGATTTTTTAGAAAAAAATTATTTTGCTACAAACGAATTTTTCGGGCAATATTATCCTACTATTTCTAACTGTTTAGTTTATATTGCAGAACTTGCAAATTTGTTTGCTCATTTTTTAGAGGGTGGGGAAATTTATCAACTTGTTATTGATTTTATGAGAAAAAAGTTTAAAAAATATTTTTTTCATATTCCCCCTATTTATGGTGTTGCTGCCTTGTTAAATCCTACTATGAAATTAGGAAGTCCTCAATTTTGGTATGAAATTATTTATAATGGTTTAGCACTTGAAGAAGAGGAGTTGTCTAAACTTCCGGAAGCAATAGCCTCAATTAAAATAAATGCTCAAACTATTTATAATACTTATCAAGTTGCATTAGATCATGCTAGACCAAATGTTCCAACTCCTTCTTCTTCTGATTCTCAATCATCTAAAAGAACTGCGGGAGTAAGAGAACTTAGTGCCTGGGCAGGGTTCAGGGGTTCTCAAGGTTCTACTACTAGTGAATTTTTACAACTAAATGAGCTTGAAATTTATTTGTCACAGGGAATTGAGGAAGTAAATCCCAACGGTTTCTTTAATATTTTGGAATGGTGGAAGGACAAAGAAAAGCACTTTCCGATTATTTCAAGGATGGCCCGAGACATTTTAACTATTCAAGCTTCAATAGTGGCATCAGAGCTTTCAGTCAAGCAAGACTTCAACTCGGTGATTATAGAGCGTCTATGAGGGGGAGCTTGGAAAAATCAGTACTTTTCAGAGATTGGATCCGTTCGGAAAGAAGAAATTTTGGACTTGCTGAATCACAACCAGAGGTAGACGAAGCATACGAAGAAATACTAGCTGAACTTGCGGAGGATTCTGCTTCGCCCGGAAGCGGTGATGACCAAGCTTCTTTTCCGCCACCACCAACGGAAATTCCTCCGGACATTAATGGACTTATGAAGTTTGTAAGAGATACCATGTAACTTGTATGAACAAAAATTAGTATGTATTATGTAACTTGTATTTTGGCACATCTTGATTAGTTTCTTTTTCTTCTCAATGGTGGTATTAGCACCTTGTTGTGCTCATTCCATAGGGGGGAGGAAGAATAAGAAAGATATTGCCATATTTTTTTAATGCTATAATAAAATTATAACGCATTGCTTTGAATATCTCTTTACAATATTTTTGTCTTTAAATTTGAATTAAAAAACTTAGCTCACAATTCTATAATATAGTGAAATTCTCCCGCTTCGCGCGGTCATCACAGAAAATAGTAAATATGTCATATGATCGTGTTATAAACTTAATCGAGATAGAAGAGATACAATTATCATGCATTATATACAAATATAAATTCTCTTGTTAGGTACAAAACTCGCAATATCACCAAAAAAAATTAACAAAATTGTATATCAATAAAACAGTAAGTATTTATATAAGTAAAGCCTATAAAAGTCGAAAATGGTATACATTAGTGATTGAATATTGTAGCATTCTCATGGTTGTGCATTGATTCCATATAAAATTATAGAAAGATATACTGTTTGTAAATGAATCTACGAACAATTTCGTACACTTTAGTCTAGAAAGACAAAAAGAAAAGTTACACTATATTCAGGAACAAATTTGTACCAGCAGAACGTAATAGAAACAAATTTAGAGGAATCTAAATGTAATGCAAAAGAACACTGGGAGTTAGATTTTAGAAATTTGATATATAATTGAATACTTTCCAGCTATAGCTCATTCCAGATGTTCACAAGACAAACTACAGTTTTCAAGGGCAGAAAGAAAAGAAAAATACTCATTTTTCAGCAGCATAATGCATAAGTCTTCCATGTATTCCTCCTCATTTACTTATGTTTCATCCCTAAACCTTCTATATGATATTAGTCTTGTAGTAATCCGTAGCCCTCAATAATAAGATCAAAATAACGTGTGCTTAAAACATATAACTATATTATCCACGCAAGTAGGATAAAAGAAAGCATGTATCATTGCTTCCCAATACGGCAATACAAGCCAATTTTTCTTTGAGCATTGATTTTGTAATCTCATTCTTACATTAAGCGTGACTTTCAACTTCCATTTGAAATATGACTTTTGTGGTCATTCATCAAACTCCTCCATTTAAATTTACATTCTCTGCATTCTGCTTGGTAAACCTCAGTCACACTTTCATCAAAACTTCCAGGTATACTATAATTTTTGGAGCTATGTACCCTCAAAAAAAGTCTTCAAACAAATATATTATTCTTTACCATCAAAAGGAAGCTAAAACTTCTAACTAAATGATTACGAGAACACACACTCTGCAACCTCATGACAAAAGAATGCAGACCCTCAAAACCATTTCAGATTTTTTTTATCCTCCTCATTCATCTCGTGTGTATATGCTCCTAATATATTCAGAGCTACATTGAACAGGTTCAGAATTAGGAATAAATAGTTATATCCATAAAGTCACAAAATATTTATCAAGAAATAAAATAAAGATAAATATTTAATTATGGACTACTTATGATAGAAGAATGGTATCGGATAATAAACAATGCAGCGGATGACAGAGTAGTTATTTTCCCTAGCCACTTGCATAATGGCATATAAAATCAGACAATATACTTCATTTATTTATTTATTTGCGCCATCTGATAGATCTTTTTGAACAAAAAATTGCAAACCAAGTACATGTAATAATCATGGCCCGAGGACATCGTGACATTATCAAGCCATATTTTTCAGAATAAACTCCATATTACTCCACATATTTAGAAAAAAATTCTATATCTTATGTTATAAGCTGGATAGTGGTAATCCGAATTTTCATTGGAATGTTGTAGAATAGGCAATTGAGCAGTATGAAGAATGAAGTTCTATGAGGAAACGCAAGACTCATGAAAAACAATTATAAAGGAAAACCAAAGATGAAAACTCCAGTTGAAATGAACTTCAGTGCAAATTCTTTATTTAGGAAGGTATAGACCAGGATTATACAGCATGATTATGAAATAGGATGCATGAATTTATTAAAAAATTAAAGTCAAACATTAAGTTGTTTGCTTCATATGCCAACAAACGAAAAGATTCTTTGAAAGTCCATAGGAAAACAAAAAAAGGCTAAAGAAGTATCGAAGATTGACTCATTATATTTAGGCTTAGCATTATATGGCATCACAATCTGATGCCTTCGAATAGAAGAAGCTGAGAATGATCTAGTGACAGAAAGCATCCAATAGAGACACCGCAAAGAAAAATATAAGTTAGAAAATGCGAGCCAAAATTGTTCTTATCTGCAAGCCAGAAAGAATAAAATCTAATGGAGCCATATGCATAACTCCAATAGTACCGAAAGTAATTAAATAGAAGTAGATCTCGATACAAGAAGTTTACTAAAAAAGAAAGAGTGAAGAAGGAAGACATTACCAATTAATGATGATAGAGGCTGATGTTTTGCTCCAGTTACACAAAAAAAATTCGCTTCCAATTTTTAAGCGAATCTGCAAGAAAGTGAAGCCAAGTGACCAAAAGATTGAAATTTTGGTGACGACATATAGTGAAAACACAGTCCAACATCGTTTTCCCTATTAAAATATGAAGAGAGCAAAAAATGAAGAATATTATACAGCCAAACCTCTCTATAACAGCCTAATTCGTTCCGAATTGTTTTGGCTACTATAGTGATGTGCTGTTATAGAGGACATATATTATAACATATTATAATATTCGGTTCCGAGAATAACTCGGGTTTTATATTTGAAGCAGATATTTTGGATCAAAATTTCTAAATATTCTACAAAAATGTCTGATAAACTAACTATAGAAGGAGTAAAACATCTCATTAATTCAAGCATTGTTCTTGATTGACCATACTGCAAGGTTTATAATATATAAACCTGACAAAAAATGTTTCAAGGAAATTTAAATGGGGACTACCGAAGAGTTTGAATAATAAATTATCAGTGATAATTATTATGCTCCTATCAAATTATTTAACTCTTCCACAGACAATTCTAATTAGCAAAAAATCAATCTTTAATCGAGCAAATATATATATATTTTTGGTTATGAGAAATCCAACTTAAGCCAATACACAAATTGCCAAAACGTAATAATTGGTGAAAAGGGTGCCGTTTGCACATTGCATATACCATGAAACGAATAAATAGAAAAAGAGTGTACCTTCTCGAAATCTATTGAAGGATCCATGGTGCAACCTAATTGTGGCTTTTCGCTATTGCTGGTCCTTTTTATGTTCTCCTTTGCTATTCAATGATGATTATAATGAACGTTAGTATGCCTTGAATTTTAAGCATTATTCCGTAGGTTCATCGCTAATTACAGATCTTTAATCGAAGAGAGGGAAGAGAGATTAATGTTCGAAATTGCCATAATAATTAATGAAAGGAAAAAGACACGGTTTGGTTGAATTTGATCGGCTGCCATTATCAATGAAGGAAGTAGAAACGATTTGTTTAAGAAGGTTAATCGGTGGCTTTTCTTTGGGTTTTATTGGTTAATTAATGAGGTAATTGGGTAAAATATTGGAGAAAATCCCATAAAACGGAGAAAAATGGAAAAGGCAATTGCTTGTCAATGAGTCATGCCACGTCACCGGGCTTATGGCCCTGGATTATATAATTATATAGATTTACAAGGAATTGTCTTAGATATTTTTATTACCATCTTTTTTTCTCTAACTTCTATAAAATATTTTTTTTAAAAAATCCGCTGGGCCCACTTAGCCCGTGACCATTAGTTCGTGGGCCCGGTCTCCGGCCGATTCCTACAAAAGGACCACCGAGACCGGGACCGCGAAGCCCGTTTAAATTGCGACCGGCTCGGGACCGGGATCGGCCCACTTAGCCCACTTAGGCCCGGGACCGGCCCACATGCCACCTTTAGTGGTAGGTCATGGTTTTTGCACCTTTAAGGCGGGTAATTTTTCACTTAAAAATTTTTGTCTTTATTTTACTGTTTAGTCTATTTGCGTAAGGAATAAGATAAAAAATCAAGTTCTTTAGTAATTTAAGAAGACACTTAAATTAACACCATCTGATTTAGATGAATATCAATTTGCCTTTCAAGAATATTTTAACTCCAACTTTCATACAAATGTTGTGGCTTAAGGCAAATAATTGAAACTCTTTCAATGGATGAATAAATTTCTTGTAAAACTTCGTACGTTTCTGATTATCCGTATTGGCATGAAGGATGATGAAAAAATAAAGCTATAATGCGTGTATCAGCAAATGTGTTATTGAAGTGACCAGACATGCGCCTAGTATATATCTCTCTCACAACTAAACACAATAGTGTTCCAGTATAATATGCTACATATTAGAAATCTTACCATGTGAATATTGCTATGAAGTTACAAAATAAATATTGAGTCAGAATTTTTATTAAAGGAACTCAAAATATAAAGAATTAAAAATACATAAAAATTAAGAGAATTTAACATATAATATATATACATTCATTTTTTTTGTCTAACTATACAGTATAATTTTTTAGGCGAATTGACACCTCTTAAACAAAGGTGGTTCCACCACATTAACTACCTACCGGTGTACCTATCTAGTGGTATATTCTATTCACTGTCAAGTGCAAGGTTTAGTGTTTAGGGTTTAATTATTAAGTTGCTTATCAAGGTATTCAAAAAACTTTGCTATTGTATGAGTGACGATATAAATTCTCTTATATTTTGGAGAATAATCCGCATATAGTTTATTCTTCGATACGTCTTTTCAATTTGGATATTGGAATTGAATTGATGACGACACATTTTTATGGTTGAGTAATTTTCACGCATCCATTTATGAAATTATAGAGCGAATTTGGCCTTTGTTCCGGTCGTTAAAAAGAAATAGGCCACTAATACTCAGTCTTTACATGTTGGAAAGATAAATTGCTAATCTGTCTTCATTCCTTCCTTGGATCGTCTTAAATTATTCCGTTCATTTCAATTTATACGATTTATTAGTCTGTTAAAAAATATCTTTACATTGTTAAAAAAATTAATTTTAAATTTTTTATCTTACCTACTTTACCTGAATGGAAAACTTTATTATACAATTTTTATAGTCCCACAAATTATTTATGTTTTACGCTTTTAGACCACAAGTTTTAAATATTCTTTTCTTTTTAATTAATGATAAGGGTGTTCATGGTTCAGTTTGGGTCGGTTTTCGTCTAAAAAGAAATCAAACCAATTAAGTCGGTTATTCAAATACTAGAACTAAACCAATCCAATTAACTCGATTTTTATAGGTTCGATTTATGTTGGTTTTAGTCAGTTATTTCGGTCTTTTTTCGATTTTTTTCTTCTTAAATATGAGACATTTGCCGAGCACATATGTCGCCGACTATTCTAACACAACATTATCAAATCAAATAATCTTTAAGAAAAATTACCTTTTATCAAAATATATTGATAATATATAATTGAATTAAATAGTGATGAGTAATTTAAGGATTCAATTAAAAATAATTTAATTTTAACATGAAATAAATTCTTGAACTTAGCAAAATAAAACTACCATCGAACTAGAATGTAAAGGTAACGAATTTGATTATTATAATGATAAAGAACTAGATTACCAACTAAGAGTGCAAACGGTTAAATATCTACCATAAATATTTAAAACTTTTATATGTATGTATAATAATAAAATTTTAAGTATTTTTATAGTCAGTGTTTTCGATTATTTTTTGTTTAAAATTTAAACTAAATCAATTGATCGATTTTAAAATTCAAAACCAAAACTAAATCAAACCAAAATATTATCGGTATTCGGTTTCTCATGAACACCCCTAATTAACGGAGATTGAAACGGAGAGTAATTTGGTATTTCTCTATAGATAATCCACCATCATGCCCGAGTCTGACCCACAACCCTCTTCATCTTACCCGATCCATACCCACAACAAGAGCCCAGGAAACTAAGCTTATCTTGAGAAAGAAGAGCTCTGTAAACTGTTATAACGGTAATAGTAATAATAGTGCAGTTAGCTCCCATGCTACATTTCTTGAATTCCCATTGGATACATTTGAAAATTTACTTTATAATGCTTTCTTGCTTTGCTTGTGTTTTCTGGGTATAGGTTTTCAGACCTTTGTTGAATAATAAAGCTGAGTTATCAAGGAATTTCATTGATTAAACCTATATATATATATATATATATATATGCCACTTCCACAGTTGTACAGGTTGGTGAATTTGCTTCAATTCAATTGCTTTTGCATGCTCTACTGGGTCCCACCTTCACTTAGTGTTTGATAATTATCTCCACCAAAAACCTCAATTTTCAAAACATTAAAAAAAGGTTTGGCATAGGTAATTGGTGATGGAACACCAACAGAAACAGTTGGAGCAGCGGGTGTAGTAGCATTAACAACAACATTAGTAGCGTTATTCTCTATAATAATAACGTGGAAGTATTTTTAAGATTGTTGGAAAAATATTGAATTATGGAGAATAAGATTTAGCTTGAGGCGTGTCAAGGACACTGTCCTTAAGAATATTTCGTTCACACCGGGATGAATAAAATTAGACGTATTTTTCAGGATACAACAAGCTCTTCTAGTATAAACTAGGAGCAGAAACAACAAAGATTAACAAAGACAAACCAACACAACAGAAGAAAAGTTTTTAACTTTGTTCTTTTTTTTTTGGTTACCCCTCCAAATAAACAAACATATGCTTATATATGAAATCCAAAAAGGACATCTGATTGTTGGCAAGAAAACGTAAGAAACTAAGGCCATTAAGGCTCTTAAAAATTGAAAGAAACGTTCAATTGAATTCAATGGTCAGATTGAAACGTTCCACACTAATGAGCATTCAATGGTCAGATTATTTTGTCCCAATTGAATTCAAAATTAAACTAATTTTCTGTTACAAATATATTTAAAATAATTACTATAATAAAGACTCGCTAATATAATAGTAAGAAAATGAATCTAGACATAGTTTTGGAATATTTCTTTTTGAGATATTATATTTTTCTATCATTTATAGGCTAGGGTCGGAGTCTACCGAGTGGGGAGCGTTTAACGCGCACTGGCAGGGGCGGAGGTAGAGTGTGGGATAGGGGTTCAGCCGAACCCAGTAACTTTTGTTCAAACCATGTATTTGTCTTACGAAATTCATTGAATATGTACACTTATTAATTTAGAACCCAGTAACTTAAAATGATTACAATTCCGAACCCATAAGATTCAAATCCTGGCTCCGCCTCTGCGCACTGGGAAAGGGTCCAGGTCCCCGAGCTCGCGAGGCGTGGCTCCTGGCCATCTCCGATTTTCACCTTTTCGTGCTCTTTTTGTGTATTTTCGGCACCCTTTTGTGCAACCTTCACTCGTTTTCTTCTTCCAATGATCATACACATAAAAACGACACAATTAAGCCCAAACGTCGCACATATTATCATTAAAACACCAAAATGTAAGACATGTAATACACTAAAAATGTATATTCATAGCCAATTATCAAATATAAACCTGTTAAGTTGTAGGGATGGAATTGAAGCTTACAATGCTCTAGATACTGCGGTGTGTGTGGTGATTTTGAAGCATTATGTGATATTCTTGTTTAGGTACTTGTACATCTAAATTGAATTTTGGCCTTAATTGTTATCGTCTAATTTGTTAAGTTTCATTCATATGCTCACGTTTGGAGGTATTTGTGACTATCTGTTCTAGATCCTTTGTTTCATTTCATGCAAAACAGTTTACAAGAAGGATAGTTGCGAGTTGGACCTCTAATGTTTGTTTATGTGAAAAGGAGAAAAGGAAGAAATTGGGGTTTTAGCTGCTTTTTGTTCTGTTTTCAAGAATATTATTCCCTGGAGAACATGTTTGCTGCTCAATTACTTCCAAAAGGGGTGAAGCTGGAAATTGTGGATATACTTGTATTCTATTTTTCTTACTTTGCTCTCAAGTCTCAACTGTAACTTGCCGGCGGTTCATAAAGTAGTGGCCAAGCAAGCATTCATGCCTTGTGATGCAGTAGCAACTATCCAGATTTCCATAGTTTTGCATCCAAATTCCTTGAACCATCCACTCACCTCTGTGAATGTCATGTTCTGTCTTACAAGTGATGTTAAGATTTCATGGCTCTTTATCTCAAGTTCCTTCCCCAGTCCCCACTCGTCATCCCTGAGTCCTGATCTTCAAAAGATTCAACAGGAAATTCTAAATGATAGCTCTTCCGCCTTTTTATATTCTTCCATTCATAAGAGAAGCAGAAGATTATTGTTTTAAGAAATCAGGATCGGAGGGATGTAGTGAGGCAGACTAGTCCTATTAGCCCTCCATACCTGGATGCTCAACTGGCTTAAGCTTAGCCTTTTTAGTAGTTTCCTTCAGTTAACTTTTCTTTTAAGTCCCAATATGATTGTTTCATATAAAACTAGTTGTTACCATTCACTACTCCAGAAAGAAATGTCTTACTGGTAAGATATGATTGGATAAGTTCCAGGATGTTTCTTTATTATCATGATTCATGGTCTATTTTCTTATATTCTACCTGTCCTGTTTAATTTTTAAAGATGAATGTCAGATTTCTCCTATATTTTGTGCATAAATGTTGTGATGTGATATGACCTGAATATTATTACTATCAAGGTCATGGATTCACTGCTGAAGTTCTTTTGAGATGATCTGAAAACATTTTGGAACCTTAGAACATACTTATTTAATAAGGCGAGTTCTTACTATCTGATCAAAGTTATCCTGTGGTGTTCTGTTTACATTTGTCGCCCCCAACCATCGTTAAAGTTGGAAGAAAGATTATGGAAGACTAGAATTCAGTTCCAACAAGGGCAAAAACTTAGGTGATCTCTTCCCATTTGCCTAAGACTTGGTGGCAGAAGTACCCGGTACTATGTCGGTGGGAGGATGCAAGTACCCAAGAGTAGTCAAGGTGTGTGCAAACTATCCCTAACACCACCATTATCAAAATAGAAATAAATAAATAATTGTCTCCCCTATCTGGTATCTTGTTAAATGGCCTTTATTTGTTGCAGTATGAACAATTAAGTAGCTAATTTCACATTGTGGGGGCAGTATTAGGTAAGTTAAGAAAGTAAATGCTAAAAGAGATTTGTAACAGATGTTTTACCCATTCGAAGGGTCTGCTGATTGATAGTAATTTATAATGATGAACAATTTAGTAGCCAATTTCATTGTAATTTTACCCCAGCTTTTGACGGAAAGTGAATAATTTTATTATGCAAGGCTACACTTGCTTTCTTCTTGTTCTACAAGGATAGGCTGGACATGTTGTGTGTCTGAAAGTGGGAAAAAGGATGAAACTAAGTAAATGGGATTATTCATCCAAATTTCAGTTTGAAACTCATGTCTCACTTAAAAAAGCGTCTAGTTTTAGGTCCGGCATCAACCCTAGCTACACAAGAGTAGTTTGATAATCTTACAAGAATCAACTATAAAATGTGATGGTCTCAAACTCTTTGTTTTTGTGTCAAATACAGTTAATTTTGGGTAAAACCATCTAAACTGTCTGCAGAATCTTCCATATCCTGCAACACATCTGCATCTTCTTTCATTTCAGGCACTCCTTTATCTGCGGATTCCTCCTTCCCTTTCTTTATCATCATTTCTTTTGCTTGTTTGAGAGCATCAATCAGCTTCAGAAGGCATTTCCCTGCGTCTTCTTTGGGGGAGCTAGGCATCAGGCTTTCTGCAACATCAGCAGGTATGATCTTTGTCTCCTTCATTAACATTTCAATTGGTTCAAACAGGGGATGTTCGTCCAAGAGCAAGTAATTCTTTGCCTAGAATAGGAACAATGAGGTTACAGTACGAGAGCTCAATATGCTTATCCATTCTTCCCCTTCTTGTAAGAGCTGGATCCAACTTATCCACATAATTTGTAGTAAAGACAATTATACGCTCTCCACTACATGCTGACCAAAGACCGTCAATGAAGTTCAAAAGCCCGGAGAGAGTGACTCTACTTCCACTCTCTTCGGTGTCCTTGCGAGGAACTTCTTTCTTGGTCTTTGAAGTCTTCTCTTCTGGAGGTTTCTCCTGTTTCTTTTTCCTTTGACCTGTTAGATCAAGTGAGCAGTCAATGTCTTCTATCACTATAATAGATTTACTTGATGTTTCGGCTAGAAGCCTTCTCAATTCAGTGTTGTCCCTGACCGATGTTAGCTCAAGATCATAGACGTCATAATCCAATAAATTTGCCATTGCAGCAATCATTGTTGACTTGCCAGTACCTGGGGGACCATATAGTAGATAACCCCGCTTCCACGCCTTCCCAATCCTGGCATAGAAATCCTTACTCTCCCTAAACATCAGGAGATCATCCACAATCTCCCTCTTCTTTTCTGCTTCCATTGCCAGGCTATCAAATGTTGCAGGGTGCTCAAATACAATATGGCTCCACGTGGTTTTGTTGTGGCCGTTTGTGTAGAGCTTTCTCTTCCTATTTCTCATCTGGATCTCTTTCCCTGTCTTGATCACATGCTCCAAGTAAGTATCAGTTACCATATCACGATATTTCTTGTGGAATGTCACCTTGTAATATTTTCTTTCTACTTCTGGCAAGTACTTGCTTTCCCGTTGCACAATTTTCCCAGATATCCATTGTATTTTTGCTCCGCCAAACTCATCAGTAACTCTCTCATGCTCATCCATGCTTAGCACCAGCTTGCCCCCACCATGCACAGTTTCAGCTCTGAGCTTTTTTGCCTCTTTTGCTAAATGGACACTGAGATACGCCTCGACTGCTGCATAGGCATCATGTGGCTTGAGATTGTTGCTCATGAATTCACTGATGGAAATCTGAATGAAAGGGTAGAAAAAGCTCCTGATTCTTCTTGTCCACTTATCTGAAGCTCGAATAAGCTCAGGGGGACAATATCGACGGATCATATCCCACATGAATATGAAACTAGCAATGCTGGTCCCTAAACCACCCCAACTCTGCAGCAATCCCATTGTGCTGATCATTGCTAAAGATATTTCCCCTTTTCTCCCAAGGCAAGGTGATAACTTCTCTTAAACTCTATCCACTTATATAACAGGTAATGAGAAGCTCACTTTTACTTACTTAAAAGAAGCAAATTCTGCTTCTCTTCAAGGCAATTGGTTGGTAACTTCTATTAATTCTGTTCACAATATATAAAATATATATATAATGAGTGCAAAGGAAGAAAAAGAGTAGGTAAAGCTTTTGAATACATAGTGTATGACTTTACAAAATTAAAGGCATGGGAGTACGTGGATTACTCATTAAGGAATGACGCTTGGGAGTTGAAAAAGATCAATAATCAAGAAAATGACAAACTAGTGGACGGTTTCGTGAGGTGTTTTTTCTCCTTTATGTTATTATAATAGAATGATTAGAGAAAAGACAAATGAGAAAGTGTAACTAGGATGGTGGAAGAGCTGGACATCATTGAATATATTGTTTTCATGTTTACGTATTAATCTTACATCACCAAATATGACATTACCAAATAGGCTACTGGCTCGTTTCCTTTTTTTTGTTCTTCTTCTTTTGTTTTTTCCTTTGTCCTTTTTATAAGAGATATTAAAGATAGAAAGTCATTCTGGTCACTAAAGTAAAAAATCAAAAAGCTTGCCGCGAAGTAATAATGTGACTTTCCTTTTACTATAATCTTTTTAGGGGTATTATCACTTTTAACCCGCGACACAAACTATTTATATTTGATAGCCGAAATTTTTAGCTTAGAATTCATGAATTAGTATAAACGGTCGTGTGGTTTGCGGCTACCTTATACACTATCAGTGATTGTGATACATTGAATAGTAATCAAAGTTCTATTTGTATCATTATCATATATTGACTAGTCAAAGTTCTATTTGTATCATTATCATACATTGACTAGTGATCAAAGGTCTATTTGTATAATTCTTGGATGTTTCCCAACTTGTACTAATATATGAATTTATAAATCAAAATATTCAACATCTTAGTCAAGACAATGTTGAGGCCGGCTTGGTGAATCCACATTTCCTTATTTATTATTTAAGTTCAACTCATATCATCATCATACATAGTAAGAAGGCAGGATCTTCGCGAAGGGGGTTCAAAAAAATAAATTGTAGCTAGTGGGAATTGAACCTATATCCTTTCAAAGATTTTAAATCCCTTGACCACTAAGCTATACTTTTGGGTTGTGTCAAGAGGGTTCAAAACTTTATATATAGAGGTAAAAAACAGATTTTGCCTTATATATACAGTGTAATTTTTCGACGAAGGGGGTTCCCCCTTCCGCCCCCTCAAACTGCCCCTGGTTGAAATAACATTCTCAAAAGAATAATTTAAAGAGGAAATCTGATTTAAAACGAAGCATCCTAAATATGGGTAAATGAATAATAGAAATTTCAATCCATTTTGATTTAAAACGAAGCATCCTAAATATGGGTCAATGAACAAAAAAATAGAAATTTCAACACACTTGATTTAAAACGAAGTATCCTAAATATGGGTAAATGAATAATTAAATATTTCAATCCTCTTCTAAGCATTAAAATTTATTTAAGCATTTCCTTTAATTTAAAATCCAACATTACAAACATTACCTAGAAACTACTAAGAGGTACCACGCGTGGTTTCCCAAAGTAGTGTTAGAGAGGGTATTTTGTCATTTAAGCTTTCTTTATGCATAGTTTACTGATAGATAGGTCATGCACTATAATTTCTCATTGAATTCCGCATAAAACAGTACTCCCTCCGTTCCAATTTATGTGAACCTATTTCCTTTTTGGTCCGTTCGAAAAAGAATGACCATTTTCTAAATTTGGTAATAATTTAGCTTAAACTTACTATTTTACCCTTAACGATAAGCTTTTATAACCACACAAATACTCTGGGCCCCTTTTTGACTTGTTTAGGACCACAAATTTCAAAAATCTTTATTTTTTCTTAAACTCCGTACTCAGTCAAACAGGTTCACATAAATTAAAACGAAGGGAGTATAGAATTACTGACCTAACAGTGCATCTCTATACAACAAGTTTAACGTCAGACTTACTTCCAAGGTGATCAAATGACCACTTAGCATATGTAGTAGTATTAATTTAAGTAAACAAACTGAAACATTAATTCTGATCGATCATACGCGAGGTGGTGTTAATGAGAGGTTGGAGGTTTGGAGACATACCCTTGAGTCTAAAGGTTTTAGGCTGAGCAGGACCAAGACAGAATACTTGGAGTGCAAGTTCAGCGGTGTTATCCAGGAAGCAGACGGAGATGCGAGGCTTGATACACAAGTTATTCCTAAGAGAGAAAGTTTCAAGTACCTTAGGTCTATAATTCAGAATGATGGGGAGATAGATGAGGATGTGACACATTGTATCGGAGCAGGGTGGATGAAGTGGAGGCTCGATTCCGGTGTCTTGTGTAATAAGAATGTGCCTTTGAGACTTAAAGGTAAGTTCTACAAGGTAGTGGTTAAACCGACTATGTTGTATGAGGCAGAATGCTGGCCAGTCAAAAACCCCCATGTCCAGCAGATGAAAGCAGTTGAAATGAGGATGTTGAGATGAATGTGTGAGCATACAAGGTTAGATAGAATTAGCAATGAAGTTATCCGGGACAAGGTGTGAGTGACTCCTGTGGAGGAAAAGATGCGTAAATCGAGACTTAAATAGTTCGAGCATGTTAAAAAGAGAAGCACGGATGCCCAATCAGGAGGTGTGAGAGATTGGCCTTGGGGGTAAGAGGAAGGGTAGAGGTAAGCCAAAGAAGTCTTGGGGAGAGGTGATCAGGCGGGACATGGCATAGCTGGAGCTAACCGAGGACATGATCCTTGACAGAAGGGTGTGAAAGTTGAGAATTAGGGTAGAAGGTTAGTAGGTAGTCGAGCGTTTCCCTATGTCTTCCTTAGTTCAATAGTATTAGTGTAGTTTGGTATCCCTTTTATTCTTAGTTTGTTATTACCACATATTTTACACTGTTGTTACTTCCTTCCGTACGCCCTTAGTTTGTTATCATTTCATATCTTGTTTATTACTGACTATTAGTGCTTCTTTCGTACTCTCTTTTGCTTGCTTGGGTTTTGTTTTCTAAATACCTTATATTGATGTTACTTGCTATAAGTGCTTCTTCAATTCTTTCTTCAGCCGAGAGTCTATCAGAAATAATTTTTTTGCCCTTCCAGGATAGGAATAAGGCTGCGTACATACTACCTTCCCCAGATCCCACTTGTGGGATTACACTGGGTTGTTGTTGTTGTAAAATGAAACATTAATTGTGATTCATATAAGAGTACTGCTTTCTAGTTTCTATAATCTGGTACAGACACAGAGAACAAACAAAGGATGAATTCAAAGATTAGTGGGCAGTAAAGGCACTTCTAAAGCAAATGAGTTTCAAGAAACAAATGTAGAAAAAGATTAACTTTAGCTTAATGGAGAAGGGAGAGAGTGGTGGGGTACTCATAATCCACTAAGGGGTCGTTTGGTTATGAAAAAGTTATCTCATGATTAATTATTTTGGAATTAGTTATTCTATATTTTTATGGGGATAAAAAAATACTACAATCTCGGTATAACTAATCTCGAGATTAATTATACCGCAACTTTCTCCCAACCAAATATGGGATAAACTCTTCTTAAATTTAATTTCGGACTTAATTATTCCTAATCCCTCGTACCAACGAGCCCTAAATTTCCAACAGCTAGTCCTAGGAGATTTCTGAGTAATCAAAAAATGGAAAATGAAAAAGGAAGAGAGTTCTAACCTTACAGTGGCTCTGAAGCTTATGTATGATTGGTGTTGGAGCAAAGAAGAATTGTGAGCTAGTGATTTGAGAGATGGATCATGAAAGAGACAATCACCTTCCCTTCTGTCTTTTACTTGATTACTTTGTTGGAGAAGAAAGTAAAATTTTTGAAACATATGAAGCTCAATTATGCAATTGAGGACTCTTAAAAGTTTTCTTTTCTAAGTAATGTGAGTGTGAAGTGGTCAAATGAAAGCACCGACTGAATTGCTTTTGGCAGAAGACCAAAGCATGTGCTCCCAAGGACAAAGGAAAAAGAAACAAAAAAGTACTGCGACACCAAGTTAACTAATTAAGTAACTTATTTTCTTTTTAGTCCGTGAAAAAAAATAACTTTCTTTTTCTATTTGGAAACAATTTACTTTTATACAATGATTTATAGCCACAGAAAATATATGTGTCTTATTTTACACCACAAGTTTAAAAGTCTTCTCTCTTTTCTTAAACTCATTGCCCAGTCAAATGAGTTCACATAAATTGAAACGGAGGGAGTATATACATATTTTTTTTAAACCCTCCCACGTTTGGAGAATCTAGAGTATTTTCACATTTATCCTCCGGAGTGATTCGAACGGTTATGGGTGAAAATGCTTTTACCAATTGAGCAAGCCTCACTTGTCATATAGACATATCTCGTTTATTTATTTTATTACTAAAAAATTAGTCTAAAAATAATTAAATTAATTTAACAAAATAAAAAGAAGAATAGACAAAAGCTGGAATACAACCTTTCATAACTTAAATAAAAGATAAATAGAAAAGTTTTAGGAAATAAGAACTTTCCTGATGTGTTTAAAACTTGAATTTTATAGATAAGAACTTCCCTAACTTGTTTAAAACTTGAAAATTGAAATAAAAGCTTAAAAATTTGGAAAGGATTTAGATTTACTTGATTCCTGACATCATTATGTAAGAAAACGTAAAAAACTTATTAATTGGAAAGGTCATAAATTGTAGGAAAGTTGAAGTGGCAAAACATACATACTTCAAATCCTAAAATATGTGTCCATTCTTCAAACAAATTATTGCAAATATCAAATTTAACAATTTATTATAATTACTATTTTATTGAATATGGAATGTATTTTCAGGTTAGAAAATTAATTGTAATCATATGCCCGACAGTGTGCTGAATAATTAATAGATAGAATCTAGAACAAATTTCTCTTTACCCCTTAACCTTTAAGATTTTGAAAACAATATTCCGGTCATCTTTTGAATATGAGCGATAACCCCTTATAGTTTCAAGTGAGAAATAAGTATTAACAATTGGGTAGAATAGAATACAATTAACGGATCCCTAAATTTATATTCATGTGTAGAGGGATCAATTAGGTGAAACTCTTTCGCCATCTACGTTGTTTTGGGGTGAAATTAGGTTTAAGCTGCCCAAGCGATGAATGTAGCTAATCGGCATGTGAAGCTAAAATGCTATACTTTATATCATCATTTACCCTATATTTTGTTGTAATATTGATGATTCATGCTATGTTTGTGTCTGATTGAGTGCATTTTGTGTATAGGATCATTTGAGAATGAAGTGGAAAGAAACTTGAACAAAGAGATATAAAAAATGACGAAGTAGAGCATGGGAGGAATCACGAAGAAAGGCCGCGAACATGTTGCACCTTAGAGAGAGCCATGCGAAGAAAATTGCGCCTTACACGACGCATAGCGGAGTCCACGACACCAAAGTCAACACCTCACATGGCGCTAGGTAGAGGCCGGGGCAGCCAATTTTTGACGTGGGGCGACAACGACTTTTTTCGAGCTACGTTCTTTTTCTTTATTGATTTTGGACTCGGACTTCTGAAAGTGCAAGAAGGGGGGAGGGATGAATTGTGATTTTTCTTTTCTTCTTCGCAGCAGTCAACTAATTTAAGTTCTAGTCAACTGGGCTTTTCAGGAATCAAATGAGAAAGATAAATTGCAGAAAGTAAATGACACAGTATGTTTTTATACTAGTTTGAATTCAGAGTGAATCCTACGTCCATTCTCCTTGGGTTTCAAGGGTGATATCTTTCAAGTATGAAGTGGCTTAGTACATATGAGTTGATGTTGTTATACACCAACAACTTTTGTCAGTCATTCTTCTCTCTATAATTGATACAATGCCTCACCAGTGTTCTTATCTCTCTCTCTTCTCTTCTTTGTTACACTAGAAATCTAGAGCAGACTACAATGTTTTGTTTGAAGTAGAATAGAGAGATTGAAGTTGGTTTGATCAAAGTATGTTCGCTTCAAGTCTGGGACATATGTATATATATATATAATTCGTGAGTCCTTCTTGACTTTTGAATGATATGAATCTTGAGAGATTGCAAACCCAAGGGAGTTGATCCTTGAACGGAATCATAGATTGATTCGTTCCAAGAATAAAGTCAAGTTTCCGTTGATCTTCCTTGATTTGTGGTCTTGACAAGCTTTTCATTCGCTAGGCATATCTTTTCGTAACTTGAGTGATTTGCGATAGATCCCTTGATTTCTGGCTTCAACAATCTCCAGTACAGTCCTTTGCGATCTTGTTTCCCTTTGATTTGGGACCTTCCTATAATAACTTCCGTCAATCATTTATTGAATCATTGATTGATTCTTCTTCCGTATCTCCGCTGCTTATTCCTTTTTCATCTCTAATTATTGATTCTTTCCTTTGCATTGCTCCAGTAATAGATTGTTCCCTTAATCTATTCTTGAATGGTATTTCACATGTGATCCTTGTGATCCTGCACCACATGTGATATATTATTTTTCATCATTGAAACTCATAATTAATAATCTCTCCTTTTTTTATGATGACAAAAATAATATACATATAAACAATAGTTTACTTCCCTGTAGTCGACTCCCCCTCAATAGGTGCTGCATATACTTCAGTTGACTCCCCTTCAACAAGAGCTGCATATACTTCAGTCAACTCCCCCTCAACAAGAGTTGCTATATGTCCTGCAAAGTACAACGTCTTTCTTCCCCTTTTTGACATCAGCAAAGAGGGGATATGCACATATACAATTGAAATTAAGTAGAAACAGACACATCATAGTCAAATATTTGTAAAATATAGGCATGCAGGGTTTAGCAAAAGTATCCAGCAACTGATTATCTAGTTCATCATAGCAAAATAGTAAAAAGAGATTGTTTGAAAATTCCACAACTAATGACGCAAGAAATAAGTAAGAATGTTGCAAATTGCCTCCTTCAGACGTTCAAAGCTGGCATTGGCTGAAATTGTCACCCCATCAATCATGTCATGTACTTACTTGAAGGCTTTGACTACATTTTCTCCAAGTTTGAGAATTTTGACCCTTATCTTTGAAACATCGGACCAGTCTCTTTGGAGATTGCATAGATGTCCCCAACAGTGGATTGAGTTTCTGCAAGAAGTCCTTGATGATGGTCAACCTATTGTCAATAGCAGACAATTTCTCCATAAGATTAGGATTACCTATACTATGATGGGAAACAAAGGCTTTGGTCTTGGGATCAGGTTGAACATTCTTCACTTCACCTTCCTGTTTCTTCACCCAAGAACCCTTAGCACACACATACCCCATACTGGTGAAGGCTCTAGAGTTGTAGGACTTGGAAACAGAGACAAAGGGGTATTCTTAGATAGAGATGTTGTGGGCTTCCAAAATATGGGTGATAGCCATACCATAGGGTAAACTGGTGGGATCATTAACACTCTCAATCATGAAGTTTATGACCCATGAGGATAGTTTAACCTTAAGTTTGGTCACAAGGCAGTAGACAAGAAAGGTATCTCGTTGAGAGAAGGTGGAGAATGATCCAGTACGGGGTAGAAGAGTAGTTGCAATAATGTGGGCCAGAACTCGGGTTTCAAAACTAACATCACTGGGACCTAAATGGTTAGGAAGGAAATCAGATGGACACTCAGCAATACAACGTTTTGCCTGATCAAAAGAAATTTCAAAATCATCAGGCCAAGTATTCTTGAAAAGCATAAGAAAACCGGTGCACTTACACTGAAAAATTGAGTCAAACATGGCACAATAAAGAACAATGCGTTTTCCTAGAACTAGGGATTCTAACTTATCAGGCTTGCTAGAGTGAAGATTTGCATAAAACATTCTCACTAAAGGTTCATAGACTTTGGGAGGTGGTACAGAGAGGAATTTTGACCATCCTTGAAAAACAAACAGATCCTTTACCTTACAATTGAGGGCCTCCATATCATCAAGGTCGATTACTCTGTCATGGGCAATGGGCTTGTCTTTCAGAGCAATAAATAAATCCCTATTTGGGGTATAACATAAATTGAGGTCAGACTATAGAGAACTCGAGAGGTCTACTTTGGATTTCTTGGGGATAAAAGATTCATGGAATCTTCCATAGGCCTTTTTCCAAGAGCTTTTTCTCCTATTGGGCGAAAGTGGTCTGATAGTTCTGACTAAGAAAAGGCAAACCCTTCTGAGTGGTCACAACCTAGGTCTACTTGTTCTAGAGGCTGAGAAGAGGGTTTTCCCTTGGAACGAGTACTTTTTCTAGTGGAGGCAGACAAATTCTTGGAGTTTTTAGTCATTGAGAGACTTTGAGGAAGGATTTGAAGGATTTTGAGGAAAGGTTTCTGAGTGGTAGGAGCAATGAAGACAGAGAAGAATGGTTCAGGGAATTAAAAGGAAGGGATTTTGACGGTTGAGTGCAGGAAAGGAAAAGGTGTCAGGAAGGGTCATGATGATTGATTTTCCTTTCTTGCAAGCTGCGATTGATGGGAAAAGAGAGGGAAATCGGAGGCGCTAAATTAATGCATACTTACAGATAAAACAAAATTAAAAACATTAGACACATAAGAATTAAAAACTAACACATAGGTCCTAATTTTTATGATCAAGCGAAATAATACCAAGTAAGGGAGCAAAATCTATCTTCAAGTAAAGGCTTAGTAAAAAGTCAGCTAATTGATCAGTGGTGCCAACAAATGATAATTCTATATCTCCCTTGAGCACGCAATCTCAAATAAAATGATTCTTGATGTCTATATGCTTAGGCCTAGAATGATGCACATGATTCTTTGAGAGACATATAACACTAGAGTTATCACAAAATATTTGAATATGTTTAAAAAATAGTTCATAGTCACCCAGTTGATGAGATATCCATAGTAACTGTGCGCAGCATTGCCCAATGGAAATATATTTTGCCTCCGTTGTGGATAATGCAACTGAGCATTATTTCTTACCGTTCCATGAAATTAATGCCTTTCCCAGTAATTGACATGTTCTGCTAGTGCTTTTTCTGTTTTCCTTATCACCCACAAGATAAGCATCAGAAAAACCTTCCAGCTTAAATTTGTTAGAACGTGGATACCATAATCTATAAGAAATAGTTCCGATGAGGTAACGAATTATTCTCTTTACTGCAGTCAGATGTGATTCCTTAAGAGTTGACTGAAATCTGGCACATTTACACACAATAAACATAATATCTGTTCGACTGACAGTCAAGTAAAGCAAAGAACCAATCATTCCACAATATTTAGTTTCATCAACTGGATTTCCTTTTTCGTCCTTGTCGAGACTTGTTGATGGGCTCATTGGTGTACCAATTGCTTTAGCACTGCTCATGCCAAACTTTTGAATTAATTCCTTTGTATATTTTGTCTGGCACACGAACGTTCCTTCTTCAGATTGTTGAAATTGTAGTCTAAGGAAAAATGTAAGCTCTCCCATCATGCTCATTTCAAACTCACTTTGCATAAGACTAGCGAATTCCTTGCACAAAAGAGGGTTAGCACTTCAAAAGATAATATCATCAACATAAACTTGAATAATAAGATTACCTCCTGATGATCTCTTGATAAATAAGGTAGTATCTACTTTACCTCTTGTAAAGCCATGATCAAGTAGAAATGAACTAAGCTTTTCGTACCAGGCTCGTGGATCTTGTTTGAGTCCATACAGAGCTTTAGTTAACTTATACACATGGTAAGGGAATTTTGAGTCTTCAAAACTGAGAGGTTGTATTAGATATACCTCCTCATTAATGAAGCCATTTAAAAAGACACGTTTGACATCCATCTGAAAGAGTCTAAATCGTTTGAAGGATGCATATGCAAGAAGAATCCATATAGACTCTAGTCAAGCTACTGGTGCAAAAGTCTCATCGTAGTCGACTCCCTCCTGTTGTGACTAGCCTTGGGCTACTAATCTGACTTTGTTTCTCACGACCTTTCCATCTTCATTAAGCTTATTTCTGAAAACCCATTTTGTTCCAACTATGGTAGCATTTGCACGCTTAGGTTGCAGTTTCCAAATTTGATTTTTATCAAATTGATCGAGTTCTTCCTACATTGCTTGTACCTAGCTGGAGTCTTTTAAGGCTTCTTCAACCTTCTTTGGTTCAATCTGAGAGATGAGTGCTACATTTTCCTTTTTCTTGAGAGCTTCCCTGGTTTCATTCCTTCACTTGTATCTCCTATGATAAACTTTTGAGGATATTCCGCTTCACTTCTTCACTCATTTGGATGTATTGCAATCGTATGAGTAGTTGACTCCTTCTATGATTCTGGTTGACTGGTGACATTCTCACTAGTTGATTCTGTGACATCGTCTATCGTATCAGTCAACATTTGAGATTTGCTTGACTGTGGTGTTTCTTGACTAATATCTTCATCACCTGCAATAATTCCTTTCTCGGCCGAGTGTTATTTTTATCAAATATGACATGTACTGATTCTTCTACAAATAAAGTGTGTTTATTTTAAACTCTAAAAGATCTGTTGTTTATGGAATAACCTAAAAAATACCTTCATCACTTCTTGGATCAAAATTTCCAAGATTGTCCTTACCATTGTTGTGGATAAAACACTTGCTGCCAAAAGGATGAAAATAACCTATGTTTGGCCGTTTACCTTTCCATAATTCATATGGAGTTTTCTTCAGGATAGGTCTTATAAGACATCTGTTGAGAACGTGGCAGGCTATGCTTACTACTTCTGCCCAAAAATGGTTTGGCAGGGAATATTCCAATATCATTATTCTGGTCATATCTTGTAGAGTTCTATTTTTCCGCTCATCTACTCCATTCTGTTGAGGTGATCTTGGAGCTGAGAAGTTGTGAGTATATACTTGATCATTACAGAAATCTTCAAATGCTCTGCTTTCGAATTCTCCTCCATGATCACTTTGAATGGTTGTAATAAGGTACCCCTTTTCTCTTTCAACTTTCTTACAAAAAATCTTAAAGTATTTCAAAGCTTCATCTTTGTGAGATAAGAAAATCACCCATGTAAAACGTGAGTAGTCATCAACAATAACAAAAGCATATTGTTTTCCTCCTATGCTAGCAGTTCTGGTGGGTCCAAATAAATCCATGTGGAGAAATTATAAAGGCTTAGTGGTAGATACAATGTCTTTGCTTTTGAAGGAGTTTCTGATTTGTTTACCAATTTGACATGCATCACATACATGATTTCTAGAAAAATTGAGTTTAGGGAGACCAATAACTAAATCATGCTTGGAGAGTTTCTCAATAAGATGCATGCTTGCATGACCAAGTTTCTTATGCCACAACCATGGATCATCAGATATAGATGCTAAGCAGATGTGACTATCTAGATTTTCAATGCCATCAAGAATGTAAACATTTTCATACCTTTTTCCTGGGAGTATTATTTTACCTGTCTCATCTTCAATAGCACAGCCTGTTTTCTTGAATTTAACTTCGTACCCTGAATCACATAGATGAATTATACTTAGGAGATTGTAGTTGAGTCCTTTTACAAGATACACTTCAGTAATATCACAGTTGTTGTTGAATGGAACCGTGCCAGTGCCAACTATATTTCCTTTTGAATCATCACCAAATTTGACACTTCCTCCATTTATCTTTGTAACTTCTTTGAACAGATTTTTGTCACTTGTCATGTAGCTGGAACACGCACTGTCTAAGTACCATTTTCCTTTACGGCTCTTTCTGTGGTGTTCCTGCAAGACAGAATTATCACTTTCTTTTAGGTACCCAAGCTTGCTTGGGTCCTTGTTGGTTAGTTCTACTAAGATCAGGATTGTTTTTGGGTTTCCAAATCCATCCTGAAACATTAGATTTACGAAATCGACAGAAAGAATATTTATGTCTACTTTTATTACAGTAGTGACACATAGGGGCTAATTCAGTTTTTGATCTACCACTTGTGTTAGTACTTGTGGACTCAGTTCTAACCGGTCCTTTTCCAATTGACTTGTAGATGACTTGACAGAACTTTGACTGGTAGACTTGCGCATGCCATTAAGTTGCATTTGCAATTCCTGAACTTCATCTTGAAGTACATCTCTTTCAATTTCACATACTTCAAGCATGAGTTCCCAGTCTTTCTTTTCCCTATTTAGTCTCCTTAGTCCGTTCATCTTTTTTTGAGACTCTTTCAGGGTAAGGTCAAGAATATCCTGCAATGCATTGTATCTATCACAGTTATAATAGCTTACCTCGCTTGTTTCACCTCGTGCCATGAAACAATTTCATTATCTTCTTTGCTTTCATCGTATGATGCATCTTCATCAGTCCAGCAGCCCGAATATTTGTTCATGTCATTTTCCAGAATGGTCATGAAGTATAGATTTGCTATTTTCTCGTGTTCCGAACTGTCTTCATCACTCTAGCTTCTGAAAGATTTATTTTTATTAAATCCTCTGAAAACCTTTCTTTTAAGATCTGGGCATTTAGCTTGAACATGCCCATATCTTCCACACTCATAACATTTTTCATCATTCTTGTATTGTTCATTGTATTGCCCGGTTCGCCTAGGGGGCATCCTACCTCTTCTTGTGTTTATGTATCTTCTCATTAAGCCATCCATGTTTCTTGATACCATGGCAGTTTTTCTTCAAGAGCTTATGGGTCGTCATCAGTATCATTTTCTGGTCTTTCAGTTGTAGCTTTGAAGGCAACTGTTTTCTTCTTTTCTTCCTGGTTTATTTTCTTGAGGTGAGTTTTCTCGAATGCTATAAGATTCCCTCAAAGCTCATCATATGAAAGTTTTTTTAGATCTTGTGATTCGAGTGCAACTACTTTTGTCTGCCAAGTGGTAGGTAGACTCCTTGGAATTTTCCGAACTTGATCACCATTTGAATATGGTTTACCAAAAGCTTTCAGATCGCTAATGATTTTGCTAAACCTTGCAAAAATTTTCTCAATGGATTCTCCTTCTTTTATCTAGAAGAGTTCATAGTCATGAACAAACATGTTAATGTGAGTTTCTTTTACTTTGCTGGTTCCTTCATACATAACTTTCAGTTTATCCCACATTTCTTTAGCTGTATCACAACTTGAGATTTTCTCATATTCCTTTCCACTTATAGCATTATAGAGTAAATTTCGTGTCGTAGCATTAACCTGAACAACTGCTATTTGCTCGTTTGTATAATCATCTATATCTTCTGGATCAGTAGGTGGTTGAGCTGCTGCTGATAGTGGATAGTTCCACTTTTTGATAACGCGCCATACTTTGACATTATAAGATTTTGCATATGTTTCTATACGTACTTTTCAGTGAGAAAAGTGTTGTCCAATGAAATATGGTGGCCTAATTTGCGATATTCCTTCTTGAAAGAGTGCTCCAATAATAACTTGATTTGCCATGATCCTTTCTCACAAGCTGTTAAGTTAAAAGTGTGAGACTAGCTCTTGTACCAATTGAAAGTGCAGGGGGGAGGAGGGGATGAATTGTGATTTTTCTTTTCTTCTTCGCAGCAGTCAACTAATTTAAGTTCTAGTCAACTGGGCTTTTCAGGAATCAAATGAGAAAGATAAATTGCAGAAAGTAAATGACACAGTATGTTTTTATACTAGTTTGAATTCAGAGTGAATCCTGCGTCCATTCCCCTTGGGTTTCAAGGGTGATATCTTTCAAGTATGAAGTGGCTTAGTACATATGAGTTGATGTTGTTATACACCAACAACTTTTGTCAGTCATTCTTCTCTCTATAATTGATACAATGCCTCACCAGTGTTCTTATCTCTCTCTCTTCTCTTCTTTGTTACACTAGAAATCTAGAGCAGACTACAATATTTTGTTTGAAGTAGAATAGAGAGATTGAAGTTGGTTTGATCAAAGTATGTTCGCTTCAAGTCTGGGACATATGTATATATATATAATTCGTGAGTCCTTCTTGACTTTTGAATGATATGAATCTTGAGAGATTGCAAACCCAAGGGAGTTGATCCTTGAACGGAATCATAGATTGATTCGTTCCAAGACTAAAGTCAAGTTTCCGTTGATCTTCCTTGATTTGTGGTCTTGACAAGCTTTTCATTCGCTAGGCATATCTTTTCGTAACTTGAGTGATTTGCGATAGATCCCTTGATTTCTGGCTTCAACAATCTCCAGTACAGTCCTTTGCGATCTTGTTTCCCTTTTCTTAAACTCTGTGCCCAGTCAAATGAGTTCACATAAATTAAAACGGAGGGAGTATATACATATTTTTTTAAAATCCTCCCAAGTTTGGAGGATCTATAGTATTTTCACATTTCTCCTCCAGAGTGATTCGAACCAAGAACCTAAAGGTCATGGGTGGAGGTACTTTTACCACCTGAGCAAGCCTCACTTGTCATATAGACATATCTCGTTTATTTATTTTATTACTAAAAAATTAGTCTAAAAATAATTAAATTAATTTAACAAAATAAAAAGAAGAATAGACAAAAGCTGGAATACAACCTTTCATAACTTAAATAAAAGATAAATAGAAAAGTTTTAGGAAATAAGAACTTTCCTGATGTGTTTAAAACTTGAATTTTATAGATAAGAACTTCCCTAACTTGTTTAAAACTTGAAAATTGAAATAAAAGCTTAAAAATTTGGAAAGGATTTAGATTTACTTGATTCCTGACATCATTATGTAAGAAAACGTAAAAAACTTATTAATTGGAAAGGTCATAAATTGTAGGAAAGTTGAAGTGGCAAAACATACATACTTCAAATCCTAAAATATGTGTCCATTCTTCAAACAAATTATTGCAAATATCAAATTTAACAATTTATTATAATTACTATTTTATTGAATATGGAATGTATTTTCAGGTTAGAAAATTAATTGTAATCATATGCCCGACAGTGTGCTGAATAATTAATAGATAGAATCTAGAACAAATTTCTCTTTACTTCTTAACCTTTAAGAGTTTGAAAACAATATTCCGGTCATCTTTTGAATATGAGCGATAACCCCTTATAGTTTCAAGTGAGAAATAAGTATTAACAATTGGGTAGAATAGAATACAATTAACGGATCCCTAAATTTATATTCATGTGTAGAGGGATCAATTAGGTGAAACTCTTTCGCCATCTACGTTGTTTTTGGTGTGAAATTAGGTTTAAGCTGCCCAAGCGATGAATGTAGCTAATCGGCATGTGAAGCTAAAATGCTATACTTTATATCATCATTTACCCTATATTTTGTTGTAATATTGATGATTCATGCTATGTTTGTGTCTGATTGAGTGGATTTTGTGTATAGGATCATTTGAGAATGAAGTGGAAAGAAACTTGAACAAAGAGATATAAAAAATGACGAAGTAGAGCATGAGAGGAATCACGAAGAAAGGCCGCGAACATGTTGCACCTTAGAGAGAGCCATGCGAAGAAAATTGCGCCTTACACGACGCATAGCGGAGCCCACGACACCAAAGTCAACACCTCACATGGCGCTAGGTAGAGGCCGGGGCAGCCAATTTTTGACGTGGGGCGACAACAACTTTTTCCGAGCTACGTTCTTTTTCTTTGTTGATTTTGGACTCGGACTTCTGAAAGTGCAAGAAGGGGGGAGGGGTGAATTGTGATTTTTCTTTTCTTTTTCGCAGTAGTCGACTAATTTGAGTTCTAGTCAACCGGGCTTTTCAGGAATCGAATGAAAAAGATAAATTACAGAAAGTAAATAACACAGTATATTTTTATACTGGTTCGGATTCAAAGTGAATCCCACGTCCAATCCCCTTGGGTTTCAAGAGTGATCTTTTTCAAGTATGAAGTGGCTTAGTACATATGAGTTGATGTTGTTATACACCAACAACTTTTGTCAGTCATTCTTCTCTCTATAATTGATACAATGCCTCACCAGTGTTCTTATCTCTCTCTCTTCTCTTCTTTGTTACACTAGAAATCTAGAGCAGACTACAATATTTTGTTTGAAGTAGAATAGAGAGATTGAAGTTGGTTTGATCAAAGTATGTTCGCTTCAAGTCTGGGACATATGTATATATATATAATTCGTGAGTCCTTCTTGACTTTTGAATGATATGAATCTTGAGAGATTGCAAACCCAAGGGAGTTGATCCTTGAACGGAATCATAGATTGATTCGTTCCAAGACTAAAGTCAAGTTTCCGTTGATCTTCCTTGATTTGTGGTCTTGACAAGCTTTTCATTCGCTTGGCATATATTTTCGTAACTTGAGTGATTTGTGATAGATCCATTAATTTCTGGCTTTAACAATCTCCAGTGCAACCCTTTGAGATCTTGTTTTCCTTTGATTTGGGACCTTCCTGTAATAGCTTACGTTGATCATTTATTGAATCATTGATTGATTCTTCTTCCGTATCTCCACTATTTTTTCATATTACATCTCTAATTATTGATTATTTCCTTTGAATTACTCTAATAATAGATTGTTTCCTTAATCTATTCTTGAATGGTATTGCTTCTTGATTCCTTTGTTTTATTCCTTGTGATCCTGCACCACATGTGATATATTATTTTTCATCATTGAAACTCATAATTAACAACTTCAACCCTATCCAATAAATACTCCCTAAAATTGTTTTAAAAGGAGTTAGACACTATTTTGGAGGCGGAGAGCCGCTGGAACAATTGCAAGCACCGAATCACAAGAGTTTTTCTTTCCTTCTTCTAGTGTTTGTAGTTTTATTCTTTCAATTATTAATATGACAGATAGCTTGACTATGAGTAGCTAATCTTACTATCTAGGGTTTGATGGAATCTCTTGGAGGATGATTTTCGTTACGTTTAATATAATTTTGCAGTTGTATTTTCTCTACTTTTTCAACTACATGTTTATTTCTGTTGGTTGAAGGGCTCTCAACTAGTTGTGCCTATTTAATATGTATTACTTGAGAAAGAGTGCATATTTAGGTGATTGTTGAACAACGTTTCTAGTAATTAATGTATATGAGAGATCAATATGATGGGTTTAAAGAGAGGTTTAGAGATAACAAAATTTTGACATGAACTTAGTGAGCGGTAAGGAAGGTACAACTAGTGTAGTTCGAGATAGTGCACCTAGTAAGTTGTTGTAGTTACTCGAGAGACAATTATAATAAATGAAGTATTCACGTTTAGTAGAGAATAAATATGTGAGATTATAGATAACATTGCGAGAAAGATTACAATAATTAGGAAAATTACAACTCCAAGCCTCCTTAATCTTGTTTCCAATCCTTAGTCTCCTTAACTAATATTTTTTGCTTCTTTTAATAGTTGTTAATTAATTAGTTTAGAATAAGAATCACAATATTTATAACCTAGGAATCGTTTGATCTTGTCTTATTAGTGATATTTGAACAGTTATAGCTAAACATTAGTTCTCTATGGTATTCGACTCTGGATTTTAAGAACAGATAATATTTGCAGCGACCGCTTATCCTCTATAGGACTAAAGTTGGCATGATCAAATTTTAGCACTGTTGCCGGAGAATTAATGGTGTATTTATAACTATAAATATTTCCTGGTTTCATGTTTGAACTTTTATTTTGTTTTGTTTTTATTTTATTTTTGAACTTATGTGAGAAATGTGTGTGATATGTGTGGTGGTCAAGATGACCACTTTTATGATCGTGCTCATATTTGTTATCCTCTCCAGACTCTGTACTATGATAGTTCTACTTTTTCTTGTAAAGTTAATAGGAACAAAGAACTAGGGGATGCTGATATGAAGGAGATCACATATATGTTAAAGTGCCTTATGGTACAAGATAATGCAAAACAGTTGCAGATACAAATGCAAGAGGCAATTATTTGAAATTTAGAGGCTTAAATGAGTCAACTGGTTGAAGTTTTAAATACTCAATAAGCTAAGGAAGGAGTTGAGAGTAGCACACTAACAACCTAGCCAACTAACGTTTGAGGATGCCGATATTAAAGAACTAATACTAGAGTAAGTCATGGACATTAAAGATATAAATTTAGTTGACTCTAGTGTCATTAGTGTTGAGGATATTAACAAGCTCGAAATTCATGTATTTGAGTGTGTTGGACCTGATTTTGTCTTGGGCTTACAAGGATTTGTGCCACCACCCCAGGACTATAGCCGCAAACTTGAATCAAAACTTGGGTTCTAATTCATGAGTTAGAAGTGAAGGCAAAAAAATCGGTTTATGTCGTGCCGCGATATTAAATCAGATGCTTGTTGGGACGCAACCCGACTTTACTGCTTTTTTTATTTTTTATTTAATCTTTTATTGTGTTATTTTTATTGTATCATTTTTTATTTTATAGGAATAGGAGAAGGAGTATGGGAATTAAATCCATTCAAAGAATGCAAAAGTAATCTAGATGGTTGATACTAAGGATGTCCGCACAAAGGACTAGGTTTGGGAGAAGTTTGAGTACCCCCATGAGTTGCTAACGCTTTGGCCTTTGGTATTTTTTCAGAGAGTTTATTTTACCCTTTTTATTATTTATGATATGAATTGAGGATAATGCATGATTTCCTATGCCATTTTATCTGTGCTATTTTAGGTGTGTTGTGAAAAAAAGTAGAAAAATAAAAAACATAAGAAATTTTTGAAAATGATCAGACTTTCTTTGATCTTTTAATATGTGATGCTTACTGCACATAATATCATCCCTAGTTAAATCCTTTGGGTCTATAAGCTTTTCTTTGACACCCACATTACAAGCCTACAACCTTTTGTTCTTGATTAATTTTTTTTAATCCTTTTACCTCTTAAGGCACTTGAATTATAAAGAGAGCGCTAGAAAGAAATAATGAGGAAATTTGGGATAGAGTTTGAGTGGAACCAATGAAAGGAAGGAAGGTACACTTGTATCTTAAAGAAAACATCACTAGCGAGGAGGGCAAAATATGAAGGCAAACTAAGTTAGAAAAATATATATTTAAAATAAAAAAAAGAAAAAAAAATATGTAGCAAAAGAAATGAATAAATCTTGTCCTTGCAAAAGAAATGAATAAATATGTAGCAAAAGAAAGAGGGAACTTGTGCTTGGGGTAATCTTGCTTGTGATGTTTGAAATGAGGTTGAAGAATTTGCACTTAAAGTTGACTATGTGATGCGTTAAAGTGATTAGAGAGTTAGCCACTACTACATATTTTTATCCTATCCACATATTATAACCGTAATAAAGTCCTAGTTGATTTTAGATCGAGCAGGCCTACATTAGTAGAAGTTTACATAATGACCAAACCTATAGTACCTTTTTCATGCATGTGACTTATTTGTGTGAGTGAGTGGTTTCTTACATATGTGTGAGTCCTTAAAATACATTCGAGCATTTGACTTAAATGTGTGGACTGTTTACTCTTCTTGATTTTTTATGAGGGCACGTGATTTCATGATGGAAAGGTGACGTTATTAGACTTCTCTATTATGTTGAATGTTCATGCCTTGAGTGCATTGTGATATGAAGTAAATTTTTGTGGTTAGGATTGTTATGATGCATGTCGTTTTGTTCAGAATATTTTGAAGTTTGACATGAGTTATGGGAACTGTGTAGTGAATGCATATGCTAGAGCTTAATTGTTGCCATCAACCATGGTCATGGGTGTAATTTGCTTAGAAGGTGCAACGTCGTGAGTTATTTTGATTTTGGTTGCCTCGAGGGCGAGCAAAGTTTAAGTGTGGGGTGTTGATGTGAGGATAAAATGCTATACTTTACATCATCATTTACCCTATATTGTATTTGTAATATTGACGATTCGTACTATATTTGTGTGTAATTGAGTTGATTTTGTTTGTAGGATCATTTGGGAATGAAGTGAAAAGAAAGTTGGACAAGAAAATATCAAAAACAACAAAGTATAGCATGAGAGGAATCATGAAATAAAGGCCGCAAACATGTTTTGAATTATAGGGCACTAGGCGGAGAAATTTCGACGCCTTACACAGCGCATAGCGAAGCTCAGGGCAGCCAAAGTCAGCGCCATGTGAGGCGACAATGTCTTTTGTCTGAACTATTTTTTTTTTTAAATTGGACACTTCAACCCCACCTTATAAATACCCCATAAACTCGTTTTAAAAGGAGTTGGACATTATTTTGGAGGCGGAGAGCTTCTGAACTAATTGCACGCACTGAATGTCACGACTCAAAATTTCACTAACGGCCGTGATGGCACCTAAACCGCTTGCTAGGCAATCCAACACTCAATAATAATAAAAAAATTCAATTATTAGGCCTTTAGTAGATATCTAAAATGAATAAAAGTGTGGAATATGCCTCGAAAGCCAATATCATAAATACAAAATCAAGACGGGGTCTAAACACAACCACAACTGTCTAAACAATACGCTCAAAACCTTGTGTCATAACATCATGAAATTGTATAAGAGTAAGAAATCCCAATCAAATACAACATCTGTCTGGGAAGAAAAATACAATAATAATAACCAGTGAAATCCCACAAGTGGAGTCCAGGGAGGGTCGTGTGTATACAGACCTTACCCCGATCATAGAAGGTAGAGAGGTTGTTTCCAATAGATCCTCGACTCAAGAAAGATGAAAAGAAATAGTAAGAATAAGCAATATCAACAAATATGTCCAGAAAGTAGTAACAACTATCATAGAGCCAGAAAATGGATGGAAGAAATAATAACAACAAGTTGTAACAACAACAAGACACTAAGAAAATGAAGCGAAAGATAATAGGAAAACAACATGAACTACTAGAAATCTAAGACAAGAAAAACTATCAGACTAACCCTAAAACCATCAGTACAGAACGTGAATATATTTGACCACTTACTATATTTTTTACCCTAATTTCCGACCTCCACACCTTCTTATCAAGGGCCATATCCTCGGTAAGCTAAAGCCGCGCCATTTTCTGCCCGATCACCTCCCTATAATACTTCTTAGGTCTCCTTCTACCTCAACTCATACCTATCAAAGCCAACCGCTCGCACCTCCTCACTGGGCCATCTGAGCTTCTCCTCTTTACGTGCCCGAACTATCTCAATCTCACTTTCTGCATCTTGTCCTCCACGGGAACCACACCCACCTTTATCCGAATATTTTTATTCCTAATCTTATCCAACCCGATATGCCCACATATCCATCTCAACATTCTCATTTTTGTTACTCTCATCTTCTGGATATGAGAATTCTTAATTGGCCAGCACTCTGCCCCATACAACATAGTCGGTCTAACCACCACTCTGTAATACTTATTTTTAAATTTTACTGGCATATTATTATCACACAATATGCCATATGCTAGCCTCTATTTCATCCACCCCACTTCGATACGATGTGTGACATCCTCATAAATCTCACCATTTCTTGGAAAGAAAAATACAAAGACAAAAATAGAAGAATAGGGAAGGGGGACTCCATGTGCTGTGGATCGGATCAAGTAAGGCAGCTCACCATAAAGTTTCCAATACAAAGGCTCCTACTCAGCACAATGAGTACCACTAATACTAGCCTCAAAACCTGCACAAAATATGTAGAAGTATAATATGCATACAAAACTATGGCACTCAGTAAGTATCAAGTCTAGCCTTGAAGAAGTAGAGGCGAGGGATCGACACTGCCACTTACTAGAAGCTCAATAAGCATATGAAAACATAGTAGAACATGGAATAAGGCATGATATCATCAATTAAATCTTCCAGTAGAAAAACAGTAAATCTAGAATTTAGACATGTTTTTTAGACAAGAGATAGAATACAATATTTGTTTTCATTGATTCCTTTATATAAGAGACACTGCATGAGTTTAAGTTACCAATGCATTCTCATGAACCAATACTAATACCTCATTGCACAAGTCCATATATCTGACACTGGCCAAGTATCCAACTAGTACCAATCTCGGTGTTTGCGCTCACAGGGCCCAAATTAACATGGGTAATCACTTGGCTCCAGAGGTATATATCCAATCTAAGCACCATTGTGGTATACAAATCGATCCATAAATAATAACATTGTGGCGTGCAACCCAATACAATCATAATACCATTGCAACGTGCAACTCAATCCACATATAATATCGTTGCGACGCGAAATCCGTTCCACACAATATCATCAATAATCAATATCTACTCACTATGTCTTTGGTGTCAAATTCTCAATTTTTTCTCAATACCCAATATGTCACGACCCAATTCCCACTATAGGTCATGATGTTTCCCAACGTCACCGTTAGGCAAGTCAACGGGGAACTATCCATTCAATTATTCATTTTATTACATTTAAAATAAAGGCTTTTGTTAAATAATGCCTGGTTTTATGTTTGAACTTTTATTTTTATTTTTGAACTTATGTGAGAAATGTGTGTGATATGTGTGGTAGTCGAGATGACCACTTTTATGATCGTGCTCATATTTGTTATCCTCTCCAGACCATGTACTATGATAGTTCTACTTTTTCTTGTAAAGTTAATAGGAACAAAGAACCAGGGGATGCTAACATGAAGGAGATCACATATATGTTAAAGTTCCTTATGGAACAAGATAATGCAAAACAGTTGCAGATACAAAGGCAAGAGGCTATTATTTGAAATTTAGAGGCTTAAGTGAGTCAATTGGTTGAAGCTTTAAATACTCAACAAGCTAAGGAAGGAGTTCAGAGTTGCAATGCCATCTATGCAAAATAATATTCCTCATTTGGAAGCCAAAAAGTGTGAAATGAGATATTTTGTCTTGGGCTTACAAGGATTTGTGCCACCACCCCAAGACCGTAGCCGCAAACCTGAATCAAAACTTGGGATCTAATTCATGAGTTCGAAGTGAAGGCAAAAAAATCTTTTTACGTCGTGTCGCGATATTAAATCAGGGGCTTGTTGGAAGGCAAAACAATCCCTCATGCCATCAATATTAGCAACACATAGGCAACCCTGGAGTCGCAGAACACCATCATCACCGATAGTAACCTCCTTGGCATCATCCCGTAGCACCGTCGCTCTAAGAAACAACAAGTGTGGATCATCATATTGACGAGCCTTAATCCGCTCGAATAAAGAAGATTGAGCGACAACACATGCAAGAACTCGACTGTGCTCTGCAATATCTAACCTCACAAGTTTGTTAGCTAAGGACTGAATTCTCAAGGCCAGTGGCCTCTCCCCTGCTGAAATGACTGCCAAACTACCTTTACTCTCGGCCTTTCTGCTCAAGGCATCCACAACCACACTCGCCTTGCCGAATGATAAAGGATGGTAATATCATAATCCTTCAGTAACTCAAGCCACTTGCGTTGCCTCAGATTAAAGTACATCTACTTAAATAAATATTAAAAACTATGGTGATCGGTGTAAACCTCGCACGACATGCCATAAAGATAATGCCTCCATATCTTGAGAGCATGAACTATCTCAGCCAACCCCAAGTGATGTACAAGGTCACACTTCTCCTGGGGCTTCAGCTGGCGTGAAGCATATGCAATAAGTCACCCATCTTGCATCAATACACAACCCAAGCCAATGCGTGAAGCGTCATAATACACCGTATACATCCCCAAATCGGAGGGCAGCACCAACACTAGTGTTGTAGTCAATGCGGTCTTGAGCTTTGAAAGCTCGCCTCACAATTAGTGGACCATCTGAACGGAGCATCCTCCTGGGTCAATCTAGTCAAATGAGCTTCAATAGATGAGAAGTGCTCCACAAATCGACGATAATAACATGCTAGTCCCAAGAAACTCCTGATCTCAGTCACTGTGGTGGGACGAGGCCAACTCTAAGCCGCCTAGATATTCCTAGGATCTACCTTAATACCCTCGCATGATACTATATGCCTCAAGAAAGGCACAAAATCTAACTAGAACTTAGCATACAACTTTTATTCCTACAAAGTCTGAAGCATAATCCTCAAATGTTTCTCGTGCTCCTCAATACTATGCGAGTAGATTAATATGTCATCAATGAAGACAATGAAAAATGAATCAAGATATGGCCTGAACACGCGATTCATCAAATCCATAAATGGCGCTAGGGCGTTAGTCAAGCGGAAGGACATAGTGCCCATATCAAGTTCGGAAGGCTATCTTTGGAACATCTGAAGCACAAATCCTCAACTGATCATGCCCAAACCTCAAGTCGATCTTAGAGAATACTCTAGCACCTTTTAACTTTTCAAAAAAATCATCAACATGAGGCAACAAGTACTTATTCTTGATAGTGGCTTTGTTCAGGTGGCGGTAATCAATGCACATCCGCATACTCCCATCTTTTTTTCTTCACAAAAAATACTAGCGCACCCCAAGGTGTCACACTCGACCTGATGAACACCTTCTCGAGCAACTCCTCAAGTTGTTCCTTCAACTCCATCAACTCCTACGTAACTATGCAATACTGTGAATTAGCGATAGGCTGGGTTCCTGGCGCCAAATCAATACTGAAATCGATATCATGATCTGGTGGCATGCCTAGTATATTATAGGGAAATACATCAAATAACTCCCGCATCACGGGCACTGAATCAATCGTAGGAGTACAGTAGTATCCCGAACATAATCCAGATAGGCCATATAACCTTTCTCGACCATATGTCGAGCCTTAAAGAAAGAGATAACCCGACTAGATTTACTGATATATGAGACTATCCACTCAAATCTAGGCAACTCTGGGATCACAAAGGTAACAATCTTGGCAAAGCAATCAAGAATGACATTGTAATGACCCGACCGATCATTTTGAGAATTAGCGTCATGTTTGGTGGATTAAGATCTCGAGGTGATCCATATTATGTAATATAAATTGCATGTGTAGTCTAGTTTGGTTTATGGATGATTCAGAATTAGTTGGAAGAATTAATTTCATGATTGAAGCTTTAAGTTGGCAGAAATTATCAAGTTTGACTTTTATGTATTTGACCGCGGAACGGAGTTTTGATGGTTCTGTTAGGTCCGGGTGATGATTTTGGACTTGGGCGCATACCTAGATTTATATTTGGATATTCCTAGAAGGTTTCGACACTAATTGGAGAAAGTTGAAAATTTGAAGGTTTGGAATGTTCATAAGTTTGATCGAGAATTGACTTTGATGATATCGGATTCAGATTTTTGTTCTGGGAATTTGAATAGCTTCGTTATGTCATTTGGGACTTGTGTGCAAAAGTTGGGTTCATTCCGAGTTGATTTGATATGTTTCAGCACGAGTTTTGGAAGTTGAAAGATTCAAAGTTCATTAAGTTCGATTTGAGGTGCGATCCATGATTTTGATGTTGTTAGGTGTGGTTTGAAGCCTCGAGTAGGTCCGTGTTATGTTATAGGACTTGTTGGTATATTTGGACGGGGTCCCGAGGGGCTCGGGTGAGTTTCAGACGAGGTTCAAATCATTTTTGGTCATGTTGGCAGTTCTGGTGTTGGTTCTTCGCACCTGCACAAATGTGGCCACAGGTGCGGACGCACTTATGTGATGGAAATTTTGCTTCTATGAATCAGGGGTGTGTTGGTGAGTTCCTCTTCTGCGGAGGATATGGCGCTTCTGCGATGGTCGCAGGCGCGAAGATGAAGGCGCAAGTGCGGACGAGAGCTGGGTGGCAAGTCTTCACAGGTGCGCTTTTTGGCTCGCAGAAGGGACACCGCATTGGTTACTCGCATGTGAGAGTGAACGGCTCACAAAAGCGAGAGCGCAGATGAACAATTTTGTCTGCAAATGCGGAATCTGCTGAGCAGAATGTTTAAGTGTCGAGGGTTTGATATTTTTATCATTTTTGGAGTTGTAGACCTCAGATTTGAGCGATCTTTGAGGGGTTGTTCACGTGTTGGATTGTGGTAAGTGTTCTTCACCCGGAATTGATTGTATTTCATGATTCCATTATTGTTTTTATCATTAAATTAGTGATTTGAATGGGAGAAAATTAGAAAATTTGTGAAAACTTTCAAAGATGTAAAATGATGATTTGAAGGACGATTTGTTGTCGGAATTTGATAATTTTGGTATGGTTGGACTCGTATCGGAATGGGTATTTGGATTTTGAAAAATTTTGTCGGATTTCGAGGTGCGGGCCCGAGGTTGACTTTTGAGTTGTCATTTTAGTTTTAATTAAAGATCGAAGCTTTATTATCCAGAATGGTTTCCTATGAGTTTTATTTATGATATTAAGTTATTTTGGATATATTTGAGCCGTTCGTAGGTTGTTTCATACGAGAAGGTCATTTTAGACTACCGGTCTAGCTTATTTGAGGTAAGTATGTTGCCTAACTTTCTGTGGGGGAACTACCCCATAAGATTTGAGTTATTTGTGCTAATTGTGTCATGTGAAGGTCGTGTACGCAAGGTGATGAGTATGTACTCGGGCTTATTTGTGGAAATTTGACCATTTAGGGCTCTTATATTCTTATGTTCATTAAAAATTAAGTTGTTTTATCATATCAAATCCTCCATTTACTAAGTTCAACCTTACGCATTTTATTTGGAGTTGATTGATTCATGTTCTACCCTTGTTGCCAATAAATTCTTATACGCCTTAAATTGAAGTTGTTGCCTCTTTTATTGCCATGCCATCTTGTCCATAATTGCTTAACCCTAATTGAAGTGATGGTTGTCTTTCCGTAATTTCTTAAACATAATTGAAGTGGTGGTTGTCTTTTCCGTAATTGCTTAACCTTAATTGAAGTTTTGTTATCTCTTTCATTGTTGACTTATCCTTATTTGGAATCTGTGATTCATGCTATCTCTCTTATCGTCGAGTTATACTTGTGATGAAGCATTGTTACACATTATCTCTCCTCTTGTTGAGCTATTCTTGTTGAAATCATTATTACATGTGGTGTCTTTCATTGTGAGCTCATTCTTCCGTTTCTCTTTGTGTTCTGTAGTTCTTGTGTTGATTTACTTGTCATATTCTCATGTATTGCTGTTGTTGAGCTGAGAGCTATGCGTGGTTGTGGTATTGATATTGTTTTGAGAAAATATTGTGGCATATGGGCACATGTGGTTAAAGTCACTATATTGTGTTGTTATGTTTTTTTTGCACACGTGGTATTGTTGAGAGGATTGTCGGGGTGTTGGCACGTGAGTTGTCCATGCTATTGTTATTATTGATATTTGCACATGCGGCATGACAAGGCGGGCTATATGTATATGTGGGTTTGCGCATGTGGGGAGACAAGGTGGGAATATTATTAAGCGCATGCAGCGAGACAAATCAGACATTTAATTTATTATTGCGTACATGGCGAGACAAGGTGGGTTATGTCGGGGAATGATTTGTGATGACTTGTGATGGCCTGGGGGCATTGTTATTGGTGATATTTGTGTATTGGTGTGCCTACCTTGTGTGAGTTATACATTGTACATTTTGTGGTGATTGGTTCCTATGTGCCATTCATCGTCTCTACTCTTACTTGTTGACTTGAGTTGTGATAGAACACTTGCACAAGCATACATGTAATTAATCACACATATCAGTTTAAGAAGATGAGTCCTGATATTATTGACCATTTACATGTACTCTCGTTTACTTGCCTTTTGTGTGAGAGATGTTCTATTGGCACGTGAGTTATCCGTGCGGTCATGAGTCATTGTTATTGTTGGCACATGAGTCGTCCGTGCGGTTATGAATTGTAATGTGGGCATGAGATGGCAAGTGATTAGGGTTCACGAATTAGGACCCGTGAAATGTGACTATGAGGTGAAGTACCTCGGGGAAATCCTTGAGCAAACCTTGTGTGAAAGCAGTTGCTCTTATTGAGTTGTTACTTGTTCCCTTTATTTGGTTTCACCGGACTTAAGCCGTGTTCAGCTTACTCTATGACATTATTACATGTTTGTCCCCTGTTGCTAATCGTTTTTTCTAATATTTTATTGCGAGTATTGTTTTGTTGTATTGACCATGCTTAGCTTTATATTGAAATTGTTTTCCTATTAGTTTCACATTTATACTTGTACATGTTATTTAGTCTAGTAGGTGTCTTGACTGTCACTCATCACTACTTCACCGGGATTAGTCTTGATACTTACTGGGTACTACTATGGTGTACTCATGCTACACTTTTTGCACATTTTTGTACAGATTCAGGTACTTCAGAATTAGTTGATCCCTAGTTAGTTGTTCAGGTTTTGCTGTGGAGTCTCAAGGTATACCTATTGTCGCGTTCGCAGGCCTCAAAGTCACCTTCTAATATTATACTTGTATTGTCTATTTCTTTTTCGTAATAGTTATACTAAACAAATTTTCCTAGTAAATTCAGTAGAGCTTATGACTTGTACTACCGATTTTGGGTATTGTAATGCACTCGGGATTATTGGTTTACTATTGAAATATCAGTTTCATGCTTAATAGTTGTTTCTGGTTAAATTATGTCTTTAGTTCAGTAAGTGTTAGGCTTACCTAGTCTTAGTGACTAGGTGCCATCACGACATCCTACAGAGGGAAATTGGTGCTGTGACAGGCATGGTACAGAGACAACCAGTCCATGCTCAGGATGACCTAAAAGTCGGTCATATCAAGCAATAAAAGATCCGCTCTGGTCTCATAAACACAGAAAGTCACTACACAGAACCGGTAAACCCGATCCACAACAACAGAATTTCCCACTAGCATGGAAATACCCAAGGACTCACGAGAGACATCCAGATAAGGAGAAAATAGAAAAGATACATATGAATATGTAGACCTTGGATCGAATAGTACCGAAGCATCCCTACTGTGTATAGAAATAATACCTGTGATCAAGGCGTTTGAGGCTACTACATCTGGTCTGGCTGGAAAGGCATAGAATATAGCGGAGCGCCACCTGGCCCGCCTCCGCCTTTAAGGCGACCCCTACCCACCCATCCCCGCCTCTTGCAGGTCGGATGGACGGTGCGACAGTTGGTGTGGTGATCATGGGCTGATGGACCTGCTACACTGCCTTGCCCTGAAGCCTAAGAAAAACCTCCTCCTATGACCAATCTCCACGCACTCGTAGCCACCTCTAGCTGCAGAAGACTGCTGACCCTGGGTCTGACTCAGGCGACCTGAATTACCTACTAGAGGAACCCTGAATTGCCGGTGGTCAGTGGGTGCTCTCTGGAATGGCGTTGAAGTAGGGCCACGCTGGAGCATCCCGAGCAGGCGGTGGTGCTAAATACATGGGCCTTCTAGACTGGCCCATCATCAAATGACGTCTACCCCCAGACGGGGGGCCACTGAATTTGCTAGAATGTCGAGGCCGCTTCTCCTCTGTCGTATACAATCGACCCTGGTTGTTGATACCCTCGATCCTTCGAGCTATATCCACAACCTGATCGTAAGGAGTCCCCATCTCAAACTCTTGGGCCATAGTAACCTGGATACCCTAATGGAAGCCCGCAACAAACCTCCACACTCTCTCTGCATCTATGGAGAGTATCATAAGTGCATGGCGAGACAACACAGAGAATCTTGCCTCACAGTCGGTCACAGACATTTGACTCTGCTGGAGCCGCTCGAACTAACCCCGTAACTCTTCCCTCTGAGAAGCTGGAATATATTTCTTCAAAAAGAGACATGTGAACTGGTCCCAACTTCAGGGAGGTGAACCTGCTGGCCTGCAATAGAGATAAGACTACCAACATCTACGGTCCTTGCCCTCGAACTGAAATGTGGTAAGGCCACCTCGTTGGACTCCACTACTCTTATATTATGGAGCATCTCCCTACAACAATCAATGAAATCTTTTGGGTCCTCAGACCGCTCACCGCCAAAGGCAAGAAGATGAAGCCTAGTCCATCTATCCAACCGCTTCTGATCCTTAACAGTCACAGTCGGTCTGCTCTCTCATCTAACTACTGCAACCGACTGAGCCCCGCCCCCAGGTAGTGCACCTAGGGTCTGATAAATGGTAGTATCGTGCCTTGGAGCCTGAGTGGTAGGGGTCTTTTCTCCCCTCCCATCTGAGATGTGGTTGGATCTGCCGGAAATAACCCCGCCTGAGTCATAGAATCCATGAATCGCAACATACAACCCATGACATCCTGAAATTCCGATGCAGTCACAAAATCCGCCAGGGCCGGCTCAGCTGCAGGCACCTCATCCTGATCCTCAATGACAGGATCCTCCGCTAGTTCCACTAGTGGCACAACAGGAGCAACTTTATGACTTTCTTGTCCTTTAGCAGGAGTTGTGGCCCTTCCTCGGCCTCTGCCTCTACCTCTAACAACCAGGGGAGCAGCCCCTCTACCGCTAGGTACAACCATAGCGTGTGTTCTCACAATCTGTGAGAGAATGAGAGAGAGATACTTAGCACAACATCAACTTTACGATAGGAGATGAAGAAAGAAAAGTTTCCTAATGCCTTATAGCCTCCCGAAGATAAGTACAGACGTCTCCGCACTGATCAGCAGGACTCTACTAGGCATGCTCATGACTTGTGGGACCTATGTGAAGCTAGTGCTCTAATACCAATCTGTCATGACCCAATGCCCACTATAGGCCATAATACCGTCCAACGTCGTCGTTAGGAAAGCAACGGGGAACTATCCATTCAATTATTTATTTTATTACTTTTAAAATCATGGATATATAAAATTTTATTAAAAAATAAAATAAAAAGGTGACAATATTAGGAAAAACAATAAACATCTACTAGCAATTCCCAAAACACGGTGTCACAAGTGCACGAGCAGTCTAGTATAATATACAAACCACTATAACTACTGTATGAAATAAAATAGACAGAAATAATAAATACAACAAGAAGGAGACTTCGGGTGGTGCAGATCGGAGCATGGAGAACAGTTCACCACTAAGTCTTCGGATAATGGGGATGCGCACCCGAATGGCCACCAAATGTACCTGCCTCAGTACCTACACAATTGGTGAAGAAGTGTAGCATGAGTATGTAAATCAATGCGTACCCAGTAAGTATTTAGTCTAACCTCGAAGAAGTAGTGACGAGGGGTCGACAACGACATTTACTAGTGGTTAATAAATAAAATACAAGAATTATATATAGGCATGAAATACAACAGTAACAATGGAATAAGAAATGGTAATTAAAATGAGACTTTAACATAAAGACAATTGAAAATCCCCAAATATCATGTGCTATATCAATAAATAAGAACAATCAAGTAAATATCAAATCTCAAGGCAAGAGGGAAATATCATGTATATTCTAGCTCCTAGCGATATTACGCACGAGTTGCGGGGAGTTTGTACGACCCGATCCATAATAACCGTGTACATACACTACCGTGGCCGTATGGCCCAATCCATGGATGCATCTCAAACATACTGCCGAGGCGTACGACCAGATCCACAGGAATAGAGAAATGCTTCGAACTACGGGTGAAACAACTACATCACAAGGATGGGCACATAAAGGAAGCATAATATTCACCAACGACTAAGGATTCCGCCAAAACTCAAGATAATGAAGCTCGGCCTAACATAATCCCTGATCAAATTTCAATTTTAAACTTAAGTAATTAAACTAACAAGTTGAGTTCAAGTAGTACAAATATTGCATGAAAAATTCCTAAGTCTACTCGGACATAAACATGAATTTAGCTACGTACGGACTCTCGTCACCTTGTGCATACGTGGCACCCACAACAAGTAGCAATTAACATTAAAGGACCTACGGGGATAATTCCCTCTTACAAGATTAGGCAAGAGACTTACCTCGCTTCCAAGTTTACCTTCCAACCTCATTGATTTCCTCAAATCGATGCCGAGCAATCCGAAACTAGCTAAATATCATACAAACTAATCTATAAATTCCCAAAAGTTTAACTATTAGAGTAATTTTCCAATCCAATTTGGAAAGTTCATAAAAGTCACCCTAGACCGATGTGCTCGGATTCCAAAAATTATCATACATAAATGTTACCCATGAACTTACGAACTCAAATATAGAATTTCTACTCAATTTCATAATCAATTTCGTGATCAAATCCCATTTTTACGAAACCCTAGGTTTTCAACCTAATCCCTTAATTTCTACAATTTATATGTTAATATTTACCCATAAACTATGTATTAAACTCACATTACGTCGAAATTACTTACCTTGAGATGCTAGGTGAAAATCCCTCTCCAAGGAGCTCTAAAATCGGCCAAGTGATGTGAGAAATGAAGAAAATGAGCCTAAGTCTCGTATTCTAAAATGTTTCTGCCCAGTGATCCTTCTTTGCGATCACAGAAGTCCACTCGCGATAGCGAAGGCAAAAGCTGCCAACGCTCAGAAAAGCCTCTTCGCGAACACAACCAGGCCTTCGGGATCACGAAGGTCAACCCGACCAACCCTTTGCAAATGCGGTCAGCCCTCCGCAAAGGCAAAGACCAACGCCCTAGCCTCCCCAGGCCCAACCCCCCTTCTACGCGAACGCGAGTATGCTATCACGAATGGGTAGAACATGTGTAGGTTCATAGGATCGGTTTCTTGCATTAGCAAAGTTCGCATACAACAACTACTTTCAATCGAGTGTCCAGATGGCTCCTTATGAGCCCTTATATGGGAGGAGATGTTGTTTTTCGGTTAGTTGGTTTGAGCCTGGGGAGGCTAGGTTATGGGGCACTGATTTGGTCCGTGATAAGTTGGAGAAGGTGAAGGTTATTCAGGAGCGGCTTCATACAACATAGTCCAGGCAAAAGAGTTATTCTGACAAGAAGGCTTGTGATGTTGCATACATGGTGGGTGCGAAGGTTCTACACAGAGTATCACCCATGAAGAGTGTGATGAGATTCGGGAATAAGAGAAAGTTGAGAAACATGTATATTGGTCTTTTTGAGGTTCTTGAAAGAGTTTGGGAGTGTAAGGCCCCGTAAAACTTTGCCAAGAATATGAGGTTTCATGGCGCCGAGATAGGATAATGTGTTTGGAAGGTTGTAGATAATTTTTGCGGCAAGCTTGCTCTCTGCGGTACAGACCTTTTGGGTTGTGTAATGCTTTGTGGAGTTGGTGGAAAAGTTTTGCAGAACATGGCATTTACCATCACAGATTTGAATAGGATAAGCTCAATTTTGAATGCCATTTTGTGCTCCAATATGCGACCGCATAACCATTTCGTGGGCCGCACTTCCATCGTAGAACCAGCATGAGGATTTTCTTGAGGGAGGTTTTGCAGTCCATTATGTGACCATATAATTACTATGCGGATCACAAATCGACCTCAGACAGTTGTATTGAGGTTCACACAATTGTATTGGGGATTTAATGCTCATGTACTCGTTGACACCAGATCATTGGGATGGTTGTAGCAGTATTGTTGTTATTTTCATCAGATATTTCATGATATTTTCACTGTTGAGTTTATTAAACCATGTTTATTCAAATTCGTTGTTATTGTGTGACTGTTGGCTTGCCTAGCAAGTAGTGTTAGGCGTCATTGCGGCTCTGGTAGGAGTTGGGTCATGACATTCAAATATGCTAGAATACTGTTCCAACAACACAACTAGAGCTGGAAAGATTTCAGGAACTTGGATAGCTTGTATGTTGTGGAAACTATTATTCTTCTCTGCATTATTTGTTAGTGATATCAAGAAGAATTGTGTATCTTCCCCACTTTTCTTAGCTAATGAACTTGCTTTAGCAGAATTAAGTTGATTGGTGGTCCCTCTTAGCATATACTTCCTTTCCTGATGGACAAACTCAATGATTTTGTTATTGAAATTAAACAAGATTCTACCCAAGTTATTTAACCATTGAACTCCCAAAACTATGCCAAAATTCCCTAAAGGTAAGAGTAGGGAATCTGTAGAGAAGGTGGTACCTTGTAAAAGACAATGCATATTCCTACACATAGATGTTGTTTGAACCTTTCTTCTATCATCTACATTGATGCATTGCTCCATAATAGTGTTAGATTTCCACCCCAACCACTTGGCTACTTTTAGATCAATGAAATTATATGTGATTCCAACGTCAATTAAAACCTGCAGAGGTCTTTCCTCGTGATAACCAGTCACCCTAATAGTCTGATAACTAGCTACCTCAGTGAAGGCTTGTAATGATATTATCATGAATTCATCTATTCCACCCATGACATCCTGTGTTACTGTCCATGTATCCACTTCATTTACTACTTCTTGTTCAACCAGTTCCACCATGAATATCTGCTTTTTTGCCCTATAATTATGCCCAGTTACATATTGTGATGACCCAAAAGGTCATCTTATATTTTAGAACTCGAATCTGCGCTCTTAAGCCTTAAAAATTTCATTTTTACCCTCCTTGATTTGGTGTGCAGTCCGGACAGGTTTCCGGAAAGCTTTTATGTTGAAAACTAATAAAAATAAAAAATTTTGCCTTAAAAGTTGATTTTAGTTAACTTCGATCAATATTTTTGGTAAACGGGCTCAGATCCGTATTTTCACGATCTCGGTGAGTATGTATTGAATTATGGGACCTAGGTGTATGCCTGGAATCGAATTCTAAAGTCTCTAGCTCAAGTTATGAATTTTTGATGAAAATTAAAAGTCTAAAAATTAATTATTTTTAAGAATTGATTGATGTTTGGCATTGTTAGTACCGGGTCCGTATTTTGGTTCCGAAGCCCGGTACAGGTTCATTATGATATTTAAGACCTGTCTGAGAAATTTGGTGAGAAACGGAGTTGATTTGACGTGATTCGGACCTTCGGTTGACAAAATAGTAATTTTAAAGTGTTCTTGAGAATTTCCTTCAATTTGGTGCTAAATTCGGAGTTCTAGGTGTTATTTTGGCGATTTGATAGCGCGAGCAGGTCCGTATGATGTTTTAATACTTGTGTGCTTGTTTGGTTTGGAGCCCTGAGGGCTCGGGTGAGCTTCGAATAGGCTACGGGGTGATTTGCACTTGGAAAATCTAAGATTTTTGGTGCAGTAGCTGTTCTGGTGTGCCTTTTTTCGCGTTCGCGTAGGTAGTGTCGCGAATGCGAAAGGTAAAATGGGGCAGGGGAAATTTTTTCTTCGCGAACGCGAAGCGTTGGGGGTGGTACCCTTTGCGAATGCGATTTGTCTCACGCGAAGGCGATAGTTTAAGGGACCTGAGGGAGGGGGTCTTATTCTTCTACGCGAACGCGTCCACTGGGTCGCGAACGCGAAGGCTTGGGGGGAGATGCCTTATGCGAACGCGTAGAAAGACTCACGAACGTGAAAGCCTTAGGCCGCTGTGCATCCCGATCGTGACAAGCCTCTCGCGAACGTGATGAAGGCCTGTCCAATGACTTTAAACAAACTCCAAACACGGGTTTAAGCCATTTCTTCAACATTTTTCAAGAACCAAACGGGTAGAGGCGATTTTCAAGAGTCATTTTCTTCCCCAAAGTGTTCCTAAGTGATTCTAAACCATTTTCTTTCAATTACCCATTACATTTGTTGAATTATCAACCTAAAATCTAGAGTTTCATGGTAGAATTAAGGGTTAGGGTAGAAATTAGTGATTTCAAAAATTTGAGGATTTAGACCCCAATTTGAGGTCGGATTCCAAAAATAATTACATATTCGGGCTCGGGGGTGGATGGGTAAAAGGATTTTGGCCCGAACCTCGGGTTTTGACCAAGCGGGCGCGGGGTCAATTTTTCGACTTTTTGGAGGAAAATTTGGAAAATTTAATTTATGCAATATAATTGATTCCTTTAGCAATATTTGATATTATTGAGTCATTTTTGACTAGATACGAGTGGTTTGGAGGTGAATTCCAAAGGAAAAGCTGTGATTGAGAATTAAGTGGCCTTCAGAGCGAGGTAAGTGTTGTGTCTAACCCTGACTTGAGGGAATTAGGAACCTTAGATTACTTGCTAAGTGAAATTCATGTGAGCGGCGTATATGTGAGGTGACGAGTACTTATGCGCCGCCAATTTACCTATTTTCCATGTTTCTCTATTTTTCTTATATTGTCTCATTCCTATGCCAAATTGCTACGTGTTATACTAGTGTTGTTCAATTTATCGTTCTTATCATGTTTACGGATTTTCTGGTGATAATTGAGTTTTTATTTCAAAGTTGAGATTGATATTATGGAACCAAATGTTGAAGTAAGGTTTGTACTTGTTATTCTATCTCCCTGTTGTTATTTATGCATTGCATTATGGTAAGGGAGAGTGTTAATGCACGAAGGGTGATACCGTGCCATATTATGAGTGTTAATGCATGAAGTGTGATGCCGTGCCATATTGTGAGTGTTAATGCACGAAGGGTGATGCCGTGCCATGATATGAGAGTTAATGCATGAAGGGTGATGCCGTGTCGTTTCTATTAATTTTATGGTGAAATTGAGAGTAAAAGTATGAATGGTGATGCCGTGCATTTTTCCTTACTGTATTCACTATTCCTGTTGATTCATGGAATATTGACTGCTCCGGTGATTATTCTGTTGTAGTTCTTTATATTGTATTCCCCTCAGTATGTTCCCCTCTCGACATTTCCTGTTTAGTTCTTCATTTATGTTATTTGCATATACACTGTTAAATTGTACAGGTTGATTTGTAGGTGCCTTGCCTTAGCCTCGTCACTACTTCGTCGAGGTTAGGCTCGACACTTATCAGTACATGGGGTCGGTTGTACTGATACTGCACTATGCACTTTCTGTGCAGATTTTGATACCGGCTCGGGTTGATCAAGATTTTGCTATTGGTCCGCTGTCCGGAGACTCAAGGTAGATCTGTCGGCGTTCACAGACCTTGAAGTCCCCGTCTATATTTTCTGTTCTACTGTTTCTTTCATTTAGACAGTTGTATTTCTTTCTGACTATTACTTGTAGCAAATTCTAGAATGCTCGTGAATTGTGACTCCAGATCCGGGTGGTAGTAATTAATACAGATTTATGATATTTCGTACTTATTATATTTCATCTTTGTTAATTATTGTTAATTACTGGATGGGAATAAGGAATTGGTTTAATGATTCTCTAACGTTGGCTTGCCTAGCAAGTGAAATGTTAGGCGCCATCACGGTCCCGTTGGTGGAAAATTGCGGGTCGTGACAGTTGGTATCAGAGCCCTAGGTTGCCTAGGTCTCACGATTTACGAGCAAGCTTAGTAGAGTCGGGAGGATCGGTACAGAGACGTCTGTGCTTATCTTCCAGAGGCTATGAAGTTTAAGAACAAGTTTCACTTCTATTCTTCTCTATCGTGCGATTTTGCTTTCTCAATACTTATTGAACTTTTCTACTCTTATTCTCTCGCAGATGGAGAGAACACGTACCGCTTCCTCAGTTGAGCAGCAGCCAGAGCCTCCAGTGACAGCTCCTACGCGGGGCAGAGGTCGAGGCCAAGGCCATGCCAGAGGCCGAGGCAGGGCTCAGCCTAGAGCCCGAGCAGCAGCCCCAGCAGTGGAGCCTCAGATAGAGCTTGACGAGGAGGTTCCAGCCCAGACTGTTCCTGCCGGACCAGCTCAGGTTCCGGATGAGTTCATTGCTACCCCAGTACTTTAGGACGCTTTGGTCCGTTTGGTGGGCCTTATGGAGAGTGTGGCCCAGACTGGCGCATTTTTCATGGCACCAGCAGTCTCTCAGGCTGGAGGAGGAGCCCAGACTCCTACCACTCCCGCTCTGGAGCAGATAGCTCCCCAGTATCAAGTTCCAGCAGCTCAGCCAGTCGGATTAGTTCAGCCGGTTATTGCGGCACAGGTCAAAGATGGGCCAACTATGTCTTCTGAGGCTTTATGGAGATTGGACAAGTTTACCAAGCTCTTTCCTGTTCACTTCAGTGGTGCTCCTTCAGAGGACCCCCAGGAGTATCTTGATAACTGTCACGAGGTTCTACGAAACATGGGTATAGTGGAGACCAATTGGGTCAATTTTGCTGCATTTCAGATGACTGGTTCCGCTAAGAAATGGTGGAGAGATTACTTTTTGACCAGACCAGCTGGGTCACCTGCTCTTACTTGGGACCAGTTCTCTCAGCTCTTCATAGAGAAGTTTCTGCCTATCACATTGAGAGAGGAGCATCGTCGTCAGTTTGAGCGTCTCCAATAAGGCAGTATGACTGTTAATCAGTATGAGACCCATTTTTTGGATTTGGCCCGTCATGCCATTCTTTTGCTTCCCACCGAGAGAGAGGGTGAGGAGGTTTATTGATGGACTTGCTCAGCCAATCAGATTGCAGATAGCTAAGGAGACTGGGAGTGAGATTGCTTTTCAGGCGGCTGCTAATGTTGCCAGACAAGTCGAAATGGTTCTTACTCAGGGAGGTCAGGGGTCTAACAAGAGGCCTCGTCATTCCGGTGAGTTCAGCGGTGCCTCATCTAGAGGCAGGAGTACATTTGGTAGAGGCCATCCTCCCAGGCCGTTTCATTCAGCGCTCCAGGCATCCCACGGTGCCTCAGGTGGTCGTGGCCCTCAGATCATTATTCTGACAAGCTAGCCTACAGTGACCATCAGCTCTTATTAGTGCACCTCTACTCCAGAGTTACCAAGGTGGTTATTCAGGTCGACAGGGTCAGTTTCAGGGTCAGCAGTCACAGCAGCCGAGGTTATGTTATACTTGTGGTGATCCGAGGCATATTGCTAGATTTTGCCCTCGGGCAATGGGCAGCTCACAGCATCAGAGTTCTCGTGCCATGGTTCTGGCACCAGTTGCTGCACCACCTGCTCAGCCAGCCAGAGGCTGGGGTCAGGCAGCCAGAGGTAGGGGACAACCAGTTAGAGGTGGAGGTCAGGCCGTTAGAGGTGGAGACCAGCTAGCTAGAGGCCATCCCAGGGACGTAGTTTAGGGTGGTGGGGCCCAGCCTCGGTGTTATGCTTTCCCAGTTAGGCCTGAGGCTGAGTCATCTGACGCTGTTATCACATGTACGGTTTCAGTTTGCAGTAGAGATGCTTCAAATCTATTTGATCCGGGATCTACTTACTCCTATGTGTCATCCTATTTTGCTTCCTATTTGGTTGTGTCCCGTGATTCTTTGAGTGCTCTTATGTATGTGTCCACATCAGTGGGAGATGCTATTGTTGTAGATCATGTTTATAGTTCGTGTGTGGTCACCATTGGGAGTCTTGAGACTCGTGTAGATCTTCTACTTCTTGACATGGTTGATTTTGATGTCATACTGGGTATGGATTGGCTGTCACCTTATCATGCTATAATAGATTGTCATGACAAGACAGTGACCTTAGCCTTGCAGGGGTTGCCTCGATTAGAGTGGAGAGGGAATCTTGGCCATTCTGCCAGCAGTGTTATCTCTTATGTGAAGGCTCGACATATGGTCGAGAAGGGGTGTCTAGCTTATTTGGCTTATGTCCGCGATTCTAGTGCGGAGGTTCCTTCCATAGATTCGGTGCCGGTTGTTCGTGAGTTTCCAGAGGTATTTCCTATAGACCTGCCGGGGATGCCACCCGACAGGGATATTCATTTCTGCGTTGATTTGGCTCCAGGCACTCAGCCTATTGCCATTCTGCCATATCGCATGGCCCCGCCAGAGTAGAAAGAATTAAAGGAGCAATTGCAAGATTTGCTTGATAAGGTCTTCATTAGACCTAGTGTCTCGTCCTGGGGTGCACCGGTGTTGTTTGTGAAGAAGAAAGATGGATCGATGAGGATGTGTATAGATTATCGGTAGTTGAACAAAGTCACCATCAAGAACAAGTATCCATTGCCGAGGATTGATGATTTATTTGATCAGCTTCAGGGTGCCAAGGTGTTTTCAAAGATTGATTTGAGATCTGGCTACCATCAATTGAGGATTAGATCATCTGATGTTCCCAAGACAGCTTTTCAGACTCGGTATGGGCATTATGAGTTTCTAGTGATGTCATTTGGGATGACAAATGCCCCAGCAGCATTCATGGATTTGATGAACTGGGTGTTCAAGCCCTACTTGGATTCCTTTATGGTTTTGTTTATTGATGATATCTTGATCTACTCCCACAATCGAGAGGAGCATGAGCAGCACCTTCGGATCGTTCTTCAGACTCTGAAAGATAGCTAGTTATATGCTAAGTTCTCAAAATGCGAGTTTTGGTTGAATTCAGTTGCTTTCTTGGGTCACGTTGTATCAGCAGAGGGTATTCAAGTGGATCCTAAGAAGATTGAGGCAGTTCAGAACTGGCCTAGACCCACATCAGCTACAGAGATTCGTAGTTTCCTAGGTTTGGCGGGCTATTACCGTCGATTTGTGGAGGGGTTTTCATCCATAGCAGCCCCGTTGACCAGATTGACCCAGAAGGGTGCCTCGTTCAGGTGGTCAGACGAGTATGAAGCGAGCTTTCAGAAGCTCAAGACAGCTTTAACTACGGCACCGGTATTGGTATTACCCACAGGTTCAAGATCTTATACAGTATATTGTGATGCATCTCCTATTGGTCTTGGTGTAGTATTAATGTAAGATGGCAAGGTAATTGCATATGCGTCGCAGCAGTTGAAGGTTCACGAGAAGAATTACCTTGTTCATGATCTAGAGCTGGCAGCCATTTTTCACGCGCTGAAGATTTGGAGGCACTATCTTTACGGCGTGCCATGCGAGGTATTCACTGATCATCGGAGCTTGCAGTATTTTTTCAAGCAGAAGGAACTCAATTTGAGGCAGCGGAGGTGGCTAGAGCTATTGAAAGACTATGATATCACCATATTGTATCATCTCGGGAAGGCCAATGTGGTGGCCGATGCATTGAGTAGAAAGTCAGTCAGTATGGGTAGCCTTGCATATATTCCAGTTGGTGAGAGACCGCTTGTATTGGATGTTCAGGCCTTGGCCAACCAGTTTGTGAGGTTAGATGTTTTCGAGCCCAGCCGTGTTCTAGCTTGTACAGTTACTCAGTCTTCTTTGTTTGAGCGCATCAGAGATCGGCAGGATGACGATCCTCATTTACTTGTCCTTAGAGACACAGTGCGACACGGTGGTGCCAAGCAGGTTACTGTTGGAGATGATGGAGTTTTGAGGATGCAAGGTCGTATTTGTGTGCCTAATGTGGATGGACTTCGTGAGTTGATCCTTGAGGAGTCCCACAGTTCCCGGTATTCTATTCATCCGGGCGCCGCCAAGATGTATCAGGACTTGAGGCAACATTATTGGTGGAGGTCAATGAAGAAGAACACAGTTACCTATATAGCTCGGTGCCTAAATTGCTAGCAGGTAAAGTGTGAGCATCAGAGACCTGGTGGTTTACTTCAGAGGTTAGATATTCATGAGTGGAAGTGGGAGCGTATCACTATGGATTTTGTTGTTGGACTCCCACGGGCTCAGAGGAAGTTCGATACAGTTTGGGTAGTTGTGGAAAGGCTGACTAAGTCAGCGCATTTCATTCCAGTGGCAGTTACCTAATCTTCTGAGAGGTTAGCTGAAATTTACATTCGTGAGATTTTCCGCCTTCACGGTATGCCCGTGTCTATAATTTTAGATCGAGGTACGCATTTTACCTCACATTTCTGGAGGGCTGTATACCGTGAGTTAGGAACATGGGTGGAGTTGAGTACAACATTTCATCCACAGACAGACGAACAATCAGAGCACACTATTCAGATATTGGAAGATATGCTCTGCGCTTGTGTTATAGACTTTGGAGGTTCTTGGGATTATTTTTTGCCACTTGCGGAGTTTGCTTATAATAATAGCTACTAGTCGAGCATTTAGATGGCTCTATATGAGGCATTATACGGAAAGCGATGCCAATCGCCAGTTGGTTGGTTTGAACCGGGAGAGGCTCGGTTATTGGGTACAGATTTAGTTCAGGAGGCCTTAGACAAGGTCAAGATTATACAGGATCGACTTCGCATAGCTCAGCCCAGGCAAAAGAGTTATGCCAACTGTAGAGTTCGTGATGTTGCATTCATGGTTGGAGAAAGAATATTGCTTCGGGTTTCACCTATGAAAGGTGTAATGAGGTTCGGAAAGAAGGGCAAGTTGAACCCTAGGTATATCGGACCCTTTGAAATTCTTGAAAGGGTGGGTGAAGTAGCCTACAAGCTTGCATTACCACCTAGTTTAGCAGTTGTTCATCCGGTATTCCATGTGTCCATGCTTCAAAAGTATCACGGCGATCCATCCCATGTGTTAGATTTCAGCTCTGTCCAGTTGGACAAGGAATTGACTTACGAGGAGGAGCCGGTGGCAATTCTAGCCCGGCAAGTTCGCCAGTTGAGATCAAAGAGTTACCCTTCAGTTCGAGTGCAGTGGAGAGGTCAGCCTATTGAGGCAGCTACTTGGGAGTCCGAGTCTGATATGCGGAGTAGATATCCCCACCTTTTCACCAGCCCATGTACTTTTCTATGTCCGTTCGAGGACGAACGGTTGTTTTAGAGGTGGAGATTGTGATGATCCAAAAGGTCATCTTATATTTTAGAACTCGAATCTGCGCTTATAAGCCTTAAAATCTCATTTTTACCCTCTTCGATTTGCGTGCGCAGTCCGGGCAGGTTTCTAGAAAGCTTTAATGTTGAAAACTAATAAAAATAAGAATTTTTGCCTTAAAAGTTGATTTTAGTTGACTTCGGTCAATAGTTTTGGTAAACGGGCCTGGATCAGAGTTTTGATGGTCCCGGTGGGTCCGTATCAAATTATGGGACCTGGGCGTATGCCCGGAATCAAATTTGGAGGTCCCTAACTCAAATTATGAATTTTTGATGAAAATTAAAAGTCTGAAAATTAATTGTTTTTAATAATTGATTGATGTTTGGCATTGTTAGTATCGGGTCCGTATATTGGATCCGGAGCCCGGTACAGGTTCATTATGATATTTAAGACCTGTCTGAGAAATTTAGTTAGAAACGGAGTTGATTTGACGTGATTCGGACCTTCAGTTGAGAAAATAGTAATTTTAAAGTGTTCTTGAGAATTTCCTTCGATTTGGTGCTAAATTCGGAGTTCTAGGTGCTAAATCCGTATGATGTTTTTAGACTTGTGTGCATGTTTGGTTTGGAGCGCCGAGGGCTCAGGTGAGTTTCGAATAGGCTATGGGGTGATTTGCACTTAGAAAATCTAAGATTTTTGTTGTAGCAGCTGTTCTGGTGTACCCTTCTTCGCGTTCGCATAGGTAGTGTCGCGAACGCGAAAGGTAAAATAGGGCAGGGAAAATTTCTTCTTCGTGAACGTGAAAGACTGGTCGCGAACGCGATGCGTTGGGGGTGGTACCCTTCGCGAACGCGATCTGTCTCACGTGAACACGATAGTTTAAGGGACCTGGGGGAGGGGGTCATGTTCTTCTATGTGAACGCGTCCACCGGGTCGCGAACGCGAAGGCTTGGGGGGAGCTGCCTTATGCAAACGCATAGAAAGACTCGCGAACATGAAGGCCTTAGGCCGCTGTGCATCGCGATCGCGACAGGCCTCTCGCGAACGCGATGAAGGCCTGTCCAGTGACTTAAAACAGACTCCAAACACGGGTTTAAGCAATTTCTTTAACATTTTTCAAGAACCAAACGGGTAGAGGCAATTTTCAAGAGTCATTTTCTTCCCCAAAGTGTTGGTAAGTGATTCTAAACCATTTTCTTTCAATTACCCATTACATTTCTTGAATTATCAACCTAAAATCTAGAGTTTCATGGAAGAATTAAGGGTTAGGGTAGAAACTAGGGATTTCGAAAATTTGAGAATTTAGACCCCAATTTGAGGTCGGATTCCAAAACTAATTACATATTCGGGCTCGGGGGTGGATGGGTAAAAGGATTTTGGCCCGAACCTCGGATTTTGACCAAGCGGGCGCGGGGTCAATTTTTTGACTTTTCGGAGGAAAATTTGGGGAATTTAATTTATGCAATATAATTGATTCCTTTAGTAATATTTGATATTATTGAGTCATATTTGACTAGATACGAGTGGTTTGGAGGTGAATTCCAAAGAAAAAGCTGTGATTGAGAATTAAGTGGCCTTCGGAGCGAGGTAAGTATTGTGTCTAACCCTGACTTGAGGAAATTAGGAACCTTAGATTACTTGCTAAGTGAAATTCATGTGAGCGGCGTATATGTGAGGTGACGAGTACTTATGCGCCGCCAATTTACCTGTTTTCAATGTTTCTCTATTTTTCTTATATTGTCTCATTCCTATGCCAAATTGCTACGTGTTATACTAGTGTTGTTTAATTTATCGTTCTTATCATGTTTACGGATTTTCTGATGATAATTGAGTTTTTATTTCAAAGTTGAGATTGATATTATTGAACTAAATGTTGAAGTAAGGTTTGTACTTGTTATTCTATCTCCCTGTTGTTATTTATGCATTGCATTATGGTAAGGGAGAGTGTTAATGCACGAAGGGTGATGCCGTGCCATATTGTGAGTGTTAATGCACGAAGGGTGATGTCGTGCCGTTTCTATTAATTTTATGGTGAGATTGAGAGTAAAAGAACGAAGGGTGATGCCGTGTATTTTTCCTTACTGTATTCACTATTCTTGTTGATTCATGGTATATTGACTGCTGCGGTGATCATTCTGTTGTAGTTCTTTATCTTGTATTCCCCTCAGTATGTTCCCCTCCCGACATTTCCTGTTTAGTTCTTCATTTCTGTTATTTGCATATACACTATTAAATTGTACAGGTTGATTTGTAGGTGCCTTGCCTTAGCCTCGTCACTACTTTATCGAGGTTAGGCTCGACATTTACCAGTACAAGGGGTCAATTGTACTGATACTGCACTCTGCACTTTTTGTGCAGATTTTGATACCGGCTCGGGTTGATCGAAATTTTCCTATTGGTCCGCTGTCCGGAGACTCAAGGTAGATCTGTCGGCGTTCACAGACCTTGAAGTCCCCGTACATCTTTTCTGTTCTATTATTTCTTTCATTCAGACAGTTGTATTTCTTTCTGACTATTACTTGTAGCAAATTCTATAATGCTCGTGAATTGTGACTCCAGATCCGGGTGGTAGTAATTAATACAGTTTTATGATATTCCGTACTTATTATATTTTATCTTAGTTAATTATTTTTAATTACTGAATGGGAATAAGGAATTGGTTTAATGATTTTCTAACGTTGGCTTGCCTAGCAAGTAAAATGTTAGGCGCCATCACGATCCCGTCAGTGAAAAATTGCGGGTCATGACACATATTTTCATCACAGAAAAATCATAAACCCTTGATCTCTTTTCATCCATTTCTGCTGCAGTCAACGTTCTACCAGCTGTGTTACCGTAGGATCTATTGGTTTTATGGGAAATTGGTTCAAAAGTTTTTCTGAGTGTAAAGTTTGGTAAGGTAGATTTGTGTAGTTCTGTGGTTTAAATACATAAGGAGTGGGTAGGATTAGATTTTGGTATGTGGAACTGGTTTAAGGCCTCAAGATTGCGCATGAGCTTAAAAGACACCTTCTTGCAATCTAGAAAATTGTAGTCCTGCATTAATGTTCTAGGAGATTGAATCCTAACAAACTTATTAATTTATGGTTTCAACCCTCCTAAGAAATAACTGATAGCATTTTCATTTGAAAGATTAACTTCATTTAACAACCTATTAAACTTAGTCTAGTAATCCTTCACACTACCAACTTGTCTCAATTTTTTGATAGCCTCCATTGGATCCTCAAACCCATCCCCAAAGCTATCATATAGGCTAAAACATATTCAGTCCAAGTTGAAAATGTATCAGTATTTCTAGATCTCATATACGGCTTATGCCAAACAATGGATTTACCATCAATGAACACAAGCCACCTTCACCTTTTCATCGAAGGCAATTTTCTCCAAAGAAAAGAAATGATCCACCATATAAAACCAAGATTTCAAATCATACCCATAAAATCGAGGGAAATCAAGTCGAGAATATCGAGTGAAAGAACTTTTATCAGTCGGTGCAGAACTTGTTTGGACTTCCTTAGAATGACCAAATCTAACAGGACCTGAAGATTCACCATCAAATGAAGATGCCATTCCCTTGTATTGTTATTTGATAAACCCAATTGCCTCCTTAATTTCGAGTAATTCCTTGTTTGTTTACATTACAAAATTTCATGCTAGTCAAGCCCTCTATCAATATCTATAATTGTGCTAGAATTTCTGAGAATTTCCTTTTCATGCCTTCAATGGGTTTGTCTTGGTTCTTATCTCTGCCCATGTTAATGTCGAGGAGCGACAACTCTGATATCAAATGATGCAATTAGAGAATTGAGAAGGAAGATTTAATCTAGGAGTTAATGCTCTAAGATATTGGAAGCTAGTTCAGCGCAACTTTTGATGAGAAGATAGCTCGGAGAAGTTTTAGAAGAATAAGAGAAGAAATAATTTATTTTCTGAATGAATATCAATATACAATTTACAATATACTTATAGAATGAATCAATGAAACTTCCTCCTCTTTATAACTAACCAATTGATTACCAGCTAACAATTCTAATAACAACTAACTGCGTAAGTAACAACTGACTCTTCTAACTAACTCTTGGTAACCCTGCCACATCAGCTACAAACTTAGATCTTCTTTAATACATTGCAACATATGTGTGACGAACCAATAGGTCGTTTTGCGTACTAGCCTTAATTTTTATATTCTGAGACCTCTCATAGCTTCATTTAATATTTATTGATTTGCGTGTGTGGTCCGTGTCACTTTTCGAAAAGCTTTTATGTGAATTTTTAAAGAAAAGGTTATTTTTGACTTAAAATGAGATTTGAGTTGGTCACAGTCAATATTTTTGGTAAACAACCTCGGATTGGTATTTTGACGATCCTGGTAGGTTTGTATGATATTTTTTGACTTGTACTATGTTTGGCTGGGTTCCCGGGTGACCCGAGCACGTTTCGGCGCATTATGTGAGAGATTGTGAAAAATGAGTTTTCAAGTTGAAATCTTGAATTTTGATGATCGATTCTTGTTATTTGATGTTCTTTGGATGATTTGAGGTAGCGATCAAGATTTTATGATGTTATTACATTTGTGTATATGTTCGATTTGAAGACCGAGGGGCTTGGGTGAGTTTTGAATGCATTGCAGATTAATTTGGAACAACTGATGCACAGTTGTTGCTGGTGTCAAGTTACAGGTCTCGCATTTGCGAGAACCTAATCGCAATTGCGAGCCTCACATTTGTGATGTCAGTCTCGCAAGTGCAAACATGCAAACTATACTATGTTCGCTTTTGCGACTCTTGTATCGCATTTGCGATACATTGTAATGTTGAGAAACTTCGCATTTGCGAAGGTTGGCTCGCATTTGCAAGTGGGGTGTTCTCCGCTAATGCAAACATTATATCACATTTGCAACTACTGTAGGGCTGAGACACTGATTGCATTTGCAATCAGTGGTTCACATTTGCTAACATCTTCGTAATTGTGTAACCTGCAGCTACATAAAAGATGAAAAGTCGGGACTTAGCTCATTTTACACCATTTTTCAACCCTAGACTCCATAGAGGTGATTTCTTGAGAGATTTTATTTCACATGACCGGGCTCGGGGGGGCGGGGGGGTGTATAGGTAATCAGGATTTGGTCTGAGTCTCGAATTTTGACCAAGAAGGTTCGGGGTTGACTTTTTTAATTTCATTAAAGATTGAACCTTTTTCACTCATGGGTAGTTTCTAAAACTTATTTTTGATTGTTTGAATGATATGTGACTGGATTCGGTTAGTTTGGATGCTCGTTCTAAAGGAAAAGTCGTGGTTGATTATTGATTTGGTTGCTAAAAGTGGTAAGTGTCGTGTTTAACCTTGACTTGGGGAAATTAAGACTTGTTGGTCTATTTGTTACGTGAATTAAATGTGAAAACGATGTATATGCATAGTGACGAGTGTATATGCACTGTCATAGGTTAATACATGCGGGTTGGGCTATTTATCATTATGTCATCATTTATTCTATGTTATATCTCACTACATGATTTGATTACTACATGTCCTTACTTGTTATTCGTACCTTATTTGTTATCTGTCATTTGGCTTTTACCTATTTGAGTTTATTCATTCCTCGAACAATATCTACTTACCTGCTATATGTTCCTACCTGTATTAATTGTATATCTTTATTGTTTCATGCCCTTACTTTCCTTTATTGCCTTTACCTTACTTGTTGCACTTAATTATGTTCTAATCGATTGTGTGAGTCCTTTGGCTATTCTTGCCATAATGACTTGTCGAGGTTTGTAAATATGAGATGTTGGCTGTTCTCTGTTGAAGTTCATTGGTGTTTTGTACGTTTTAGTACCATTTTGTGTTGAGATTTTGGAATTGGTTGTGTTGAGTTGTTAATGATAGTGAATTAATATTGGGAACGAGTTCCCCCTCCCCCCTAACAAAAATGAAAGGATTTGATAATGGGATCGGGTTGCATGCCACAACAGATATCGATATAAAATTGGGATTGGGTTACATGCCGCAACAGATATTGTAATGATTTTGGGATCAAGTTGCGCGCCGCAATGGGGTATGATGTGTTGTAACTCTTGGTAGTTGTGGTGTTCTATTTATGTACTGTGATATGAGGTTATGAGTTAATGTTATTCTGGGGCCCTATGTTAGTTGACCTTCGGGTCCCGTTATTATGAGTTTATTCGCTTTCTCTATATTTCTATTGCCTTTTATTTATCATCCGTTCAGGTTTATAGTGAGTGTCTTGTCATAGCCTCGTCACTACTTCATCAAGATTAGGCTCGATACTTACAGAGTACATGAGTCGGTTATACTAATACTATACTTCCTCACTTCTTGTGCAGATCTCGGTGTTGGTCCTGGCGGCGCATAGAGGAGATTGCTCGTATCCAACTCATTCAGGAGACTTGAGGTAGAGCTGGACAACATTTACAGTCCTTGAAGTCCCATTATATCATGTTTTACTTTTTACCTAGTTTCAGACAGTTGTATTTGTTAACGACCAATTTTGACCCTCCCCATTTAGTTAGTTTATTTACACTTATTAATCAGCAATAAATGTAGTAAAATATTTTTAAATCAATAATACTTATTTTCTTAAGATATAAATGATATAGTACATAACAATAATGAGAAATAATAAATTAATTATAATTTTGTCTTAATTATTTATAAATTATGCTATTCCTACTGTTTTAATTAATTAACATAACATTCGTAGTATTACCAAAAATGTAGTCTCAAAATTATAATTATATTATCTTAATTACTTTAATTAGCCGAAATTTGTTTTTACAATTTAATAAGCGAGGTATTAATTTCAATAACTAATTAATTATATTAATAAATAAATAATGTATTTGATGATTATATTTTATTGTATTTAATTAGGATTATTTAAATCTAATTAATTTAATTATAAAAGGAGTTAAAAACTTAAATATTGCAATTTTCTAATTAAACTCAATGTGGCTACAATTTAAATTCCTACTAGTTGATTTAGCCCAAACATCCCAGGCCGAGTGCGCCTGACTCGGTCCGAAACCCACCCTTTCATCCAAGTTGGCAATCCATGCCACTCATTCTAAGCCAACCAAAAGGCGACATGTCACCCCTCTTCTACACTCACAAAAGAAATACAAAATGATCTGGACCGTTGATCTAATTCATCAACAGTCCACAATCAATCCCCATTTTTCTTTTATCTTTAGACCTTCGCCGGATCTCATCTCAACCGTTGGATCCAACGAACGCTATTATCCCACAATAAACCTTTATCTATTTTCCTAAACTCCAAATTTGTCTCTTCAATCGCGAATCCCGCCTGAATCCTTCCCATTTCATCGCTAAAATTCAAAACCCCAAATCAAAAATGCTAGACCTAAACTATGCAACCTGGAACTCAATCGTCTTTTCTCTGTTCCCTCGAATCGGACCATGCATGGCCATCGATCTTCAATCTCATAATAATTATTCATTGTCCAAAGGTCAAATACAGTAATCTCTGGAGATGGAGCTTTGACCGATGGTCATTCACTCTTCAAATGTTGACTCCTCTTTCCTCGTGACAAGGTAAAATCTTCATTATTTTTCCTTTTGTTGTTTTCTGATTTCACCCTCCGTACTAGCATCATCCATCTATCTTCATTCTCTACTATCGATTTGAACTCAAACGGAACTTCAAGGCTTGAAAGCCACTATAAATAGGGCATTCAATGTTCACACCCCTAATATCACTAGAAAATACACTGAAAACATAAAGAAGAGCATTAAAAATCTGAGAGTTTTCTGTTGTTCTAAGTACACAGAAATTCCCTTCTAATCTCCGTCTTCTCTTTTTTTTTCGAGTTCAATTGCTGTATTTTTGTTTTGAGTTTGGTTTCCATAAATTGCTATTGAACACTCCTCTACTTGTTTTGCTACTCCACAAAAGGTCACTGTACACTTACCTCTTCTCTTTTTCCTAAATTAGTTATGTAATTCTATGTTTAGGCCGTTTACATTGATAATAACTAATTGTGCATGCTAATATGTGGCTTTCACTATGTCTTGTTATTCATGTTATTCTATTTCTTCTGAGATTAATGATATTTCCTTATAGTTATATTGCATTGGTGTTGTTATTTAATCTGTGATGATCATTGAGCTTTAATTCTCACGTCTTAGTTAGTTAAGATGATTTTGCACTGCTGTTATCTTTATGAATAAAATCTTGTTAAGCCTTTATGATTAGTTGAGCTAAAACCTTATGTTGTTGTTATGTTTAAGCCACCCCTTTTAGTTAGATTATAGCCATATGAGCACTATTATGTTAGCTAAATCGATTGAGTTATGCTTCTTCTGATGTCCTATTAAGACTTCACATCTATTTCACTATGCTCATCTTTATGTTTGTGATGTTATGCCAGATTGTTTTAGTTCAATAAAAATGATTCTCATTAATGCTCATGTCTTACATTTGATCTGGCAGTTTTTTTGTGGAAACCATGTTTGCCTCGTACATTTAGTGATTCATGTAAATCTATCATTGTAGTTTGGAATCATGTGGTGAACATGTTAGCATAGCTATCACACAACTTGCCCATTTGTTGTGCCTTGATCAGCCTTGTCATTACTCGCTATCTCCTTATTGTTTTAGCGCTATGATGTAGTTGTATGTCACTTATATTGCTACATTGACTGAGTGACACTTATTTGACTTTCACGCTTGTGCCCACACTTATCATGCTACTTTTGCTAGTCCAGTGATGTTCATGAACCATGCCCTTTAGTTGAGAAAGTTCATGTTTAAACTACTATGTTCCTTATTAAAAACTTCTCTTGAATATTGTCTACCTTAATAACTTAAGTTAATGATGCTGAACATAAGATCTAAAATGGAAGTCTGTTGGTGTAATCAGCGAGTAAAATCACTCACATGTTTAAGTAAACTGGATGTGATCTCTTTGCCATGTTCTCACCCACTAAGAATGAATATCCCTACTTACTATCTCATGTCTGGTTGATATCATTGTTTATAAAGAACTTAATCATGAATCTGGAGTTGTTTGGATTTAGTAATTTAGAAACCTGATAGACTACAACTAGATATCATGCCATTAGGTCTAAACAAGACTAAAACTAACCTTTTTATTTACATTGATGTCTCTGTTGGTTGTTATCATCTTTAGGAAGTATGAACAAGGTTGTTAATTCAAGTGTTTAATGAAAGAAGGTCTCAACTATGTAAACTATTCTGGAGATTTGTTGAAATGCCTGTTGACCTGCTCCAAGTAATCTGAATCTATTTAAAGAGCCTAAAGTGCTAAACCTTTAGTATAATTAATAAATCCAGTGTATATGTCCTTCTTTGTCACTTACTGATGTTTGGATCACTTAATAAGGCATTTATGAATTAGTAGTGGTTAGAGACAATAACTATCTATTAAAAACATGCAACCAGTCTTATTCATAATATGACTGCCTTTAGTTCCTGTTCTTTTAAGTGTTCTGATCAACCTCAAAGCCTCTGATTTTATTGGAACATTAGAAGCTTAGTTATAGTGATCTAGCTTTGTGTTTAGTGCTCTGACAAAATGTCCTAAGATCAGCATTATGTTGCCCATGTCTTTAATGATAGTTGTAATGTCCTATATAGTTTTTTGTTTCAAGTTATCAGACTTCTGTGTGTTTGAATTTCTGAAAGGTTTACATGAACTTTTATGTTTACTTCTACCATACCGACAATGTGAAACTACTAAGGTGACACTTCATTTGTGTCTAAACCTTTGAGGAGGAGTAAAAATTCAATGATTAGGGATATATGGGTGTGAGTCTGGTTTTGTGATTGAGGCACCCCTTCCTGGCACAAGCACTATTCTGGGTCCATGAGACCCTTGTGAACTCTGAAGTATCAGGGGTCCATATGGGAATTTCATAAATAAGACATGGTTCACCCTAAGCCTTTTCTCATTCGACCTTAACTAATTTTCATAGGGTTGGCATGAAAAAAAACTAAAATCATACTATGTCTTTTCAAATCTCTTACTTACATGTCATAATTTATTTTGTACCTTATATTTATATGTACTAATTTTTTCCCTTTCATTATTACCATGCATGTTCGAATTGGGCATGTTGAGTCCTTTTGGAACTCAGGCCCAACTTTTAGACTTGGGCAGCTTCCTCTACTTTCCTGCTTATTGGAGTCTACTGCAGATTTGAATTCCGTTGGGCTTGGCTTGCTTACTGGCCTAGTTATTAAAGAGTCCAACTCTCATTTCCTTGATCTTTTAATGATAGCAGTTATTTTTTGTTGCTTCTGTGTATATATATCTTTGGAAAACTAACACTGATTATTGGATGTTTGTTTGATTAGGCAAACCAAGATTTGTAGGGAAAAAGGATAAGCTAGATTATAAGATTCACTTGCTTTTGTTATTTTAACGTTTTTGAGATTTAACATTTAAAACTAATCTTTTCAAATAAATAAATAGTTTTACTTATGATACTACTAACAATTTCAGTGATTTCAAGCTTTGGCAGATTCAAGAACGAAAATGAATCCTCTTTGGAAAGTCAATCTGATAAAGTCGCGCATATTATAAGGAAATGTTTAAATAAATAACAACAACCATACAACAAGGAATGAATACACAACCTTTTTCAAGGCTTTCTGCTGAAACAGTTTTCAAAGACGAGGTATATCCAATTTTCAACCTAAGGCATATTTCAAAGGTAACCTTTTGTTCTTTAAGTTATAGAGATTTACAAATAACATCATTCTTTTCAAGATGAATACACAACCTTTTCCAAAATAATGAGCTTTCAAATAAGACATAACATTTTCATAAAATCTCACTTAGAAACTTTAAACTACTAATTAACTAGAATATAGATATGTTTTTCCCTGAACCTAGCATAAGTTTAAGGAGTTGCCTCAAGTAGATTTTAAGGGATACCAAACATCTTCCCCTTAGAATAACTAGAGCCCTTATCCAAATCTCACCGATTAGCAGACCATTAAGATAATAACTTTCACAGACTTATAGATACCCTAATATACTTTAAAATATTAGGTGGCGACTCTAGAAGAACCATTAGTTGTATTTTGTTTTGACCTATGCAAAATAGGGTGCAACAATATTTTATTTTAGACCATATTTGTAGTATTCTAGTCGCTCAAGTACTTGTGACTCCGAATTTCTGGAATTAGTATAGACTGTGTTACTCATGTAATTATTTCATGTATTTAAGAGTTTATTTGTCATTAATTACTATTATTCGAATTATAAATTCTTAAAACTAGTTAATTCTTTATCTAGCATTGGCTTGCTTAACAAGTGGATGTTAGGCACCATCATGGCCCCGTGGTTGGGATTTTGGACCGTGACAAGTTGGTATCAGAGTAATAGGTTTCCTAGGTCTCACGAGTCATGAGCAAACTTAGTAGAGTTTTGAGGATCGGTACGGAGATGTTTGTAAGGCTTTAGAAAATTTCACCTTCTTTCTTTCTCTATTGTACAACTTTATTCTATCATTGAGTTTCAATCATTCTATTCTTGTTCTTTCACAGATGGTAAGGACACGGACATCATCCATAACTGATCAGGAACTGGAGCCCCAGGTTGCAACCACTAGCAGGGATAGAGGTCGGGGCTGAGGCAGAGGTAGAGTCAGCCTAAAACACGCACAACAACACCTGTTGCAGAGCCTCAGATCGAGCAAGATGAGGAGGTACCTATTAAGACCGTGCCAGTTGGACCAACTGAGGTCCTATAGGGGTTCATTGCTACCCTAATACTCAGGACGCCTTACTCCGCCTGGTGGGTCTTATGGAGAGCGTGGCCTAGGCCGGTGTATTTCTTATACCACCAGCTGTCTATTAGGCTGGGGGAGGAGCCCAGACTCCCACTAATCATACTCCAAAGTAGATGGATCATAGATATCAAACTCTGACATTTTCGGCAGTTGGAGAAGTTCATCCTGTTATTGCTACACAGTCCGGGGAGGGACCTGCGATGTCGTTCGAAGGGTTGAAGAGGTTGGATAGGTTCACCAACGTATTTCCTATTCTCTTTGGTGGCACACCTTTTGAGGAACCCCAGGATTTCTTGGATAATTTTCATGAGGTATTGCACAACATGGGTATAGTGGAGTCCAATGGAGTTGACTTCGCAGTGTTTCAGATGCACGATTTTGCCAAGAGGTGGTGGCAGGATTATGTTCAGGGCAGGCCAGGAGGTTCACCTCCACTCACTTGGGATCAATTCTCTCAACTTTCTTGTAAAAGTTTAACCCATTTACTTAGATAGAGGATTTCCGCAATCATTTTGAGTGCCTCCAACAGGTTAGCGTGATTGTTACCCAGTATGAGACCAGATTTGTGGATCTGGCATGCCATAGAGCTATCATGGTCCCTACTAAGAGGGAGAGGGTGATGAGATTTATATATGCCCTTACTTATGGCATCAGCAAATAGATGGCCAGAGAGACTGAGGATAATATTTCATACACTCGAGTTGTGGAGATCACTAGGCGAATTGAGAGGATTCGTGGTCAGGGTAGGGAGGCAGCACCTGAGAAAAGGCCTCGTTATTTTAGTGGTTTTAGTGGTGCCTCGTCTAGAGGCAGAGGTTTATTTGGTAGAGGCCATCCTATCAAGTCCATTCAGTCAGAACTCCAGGTGTCTCCTAGTCCTTCAGGTGGTCACGCCGTGTATGGATCTCGTTTCGAGCAGCCTGTTTTTAGCACACCTTCAGCTTCTATTAGTGCACCACCGCTACAGAGTTACTATGAGGGTCATTCGGGTCATCAGAGATTGTCTCAGACTCAGCAATTATGCCAGCTGCGGGGTTGCTTTGAGTGTGGCGACACATGTCATGTCAGGAGGTACTGTCCTAAATTGAGGAGAAGTAGACCACAACAGGGTACTCATGCCATGATTCCAAAACTAGCTGCTCTACCGCCCACTCAGCTAGCTATAGACATGGGTCAGGGCACCAGAGGTGGAGGTTAGGTCATTAGAGATGGAGGCCAGCTAGGGAGAGGTCGTCCGAGAGGTAGAGGTCAGATTGGTAGTGCTCAGCCCCGTTGCTATGCATTCCCAGTTAGACCTGAGGCAGAGTCATTTGATGCGGTCATAACAATTTTAAAGAATTAACTAATTTTAACAATTATAGTTGTTCATCAAAGTATGAACAACTACCGTTCGAAAATATTTCATTACATGATGCCATTCTTTTAAAAACTAAGAAAATAAACAAAAAAAGCAACAAGAAAAAAAACAAAAATAAATATACCCAACTATGAGTCGGGGTCAAATCCCATTGAGAATAATATGTAGGCGATTAGGCAATATAAGAGAATTATCGCTTATTATGCTAAGCTAAATACTTAAAAGGTGATTGTGAAAATATTTATGTCTAAATGTGTAAATGTAATCTAACCTAGAAAGCGATCAATGGTTACAAGTATGGATACAAGAAAAATTACACTCAAGTAACGATCCAATGTATTTCACGATTTTATAAATATGAGCGAGTTTATGTTAATTAGCCTCGGGTAATAATTCTATATTAGCTTCTTCTGAAGACTAACAAGACTTCCTAATTAAATTATCCCTAAATAATTAATAGATTTAGCACACCCGGACATGGCTACAAGTAGTTCGATCCTATCCCTAGGTAGAATTTATAAAGTGAGGGTTAACGCCTCAAGTTCTTGTTAATTAATCTTTCCCAATCCCAAATTATCTTTTTCAAAATTAATTCAAAGTTAATAGGCGAGTCCTAGGGTTAGCTAATCCATTTGAAAACATTAAAGAACAAGAATAATTAAAGAAATAATAACTCACTATAATATAAATAAAAATCGTTCAATACATAAGCACAATAAGATATTTAATCCACACTTAGATATACAATACAAGTAAGGAATTTAAGAAATCAACATAATGGGTAAGAAATTCTCAACCAAAAGCCTTAAATATTCAAGACCCAAGTGTGTGTGAAAGAACCCTAGCTCCCAAACTTGTTTTCTCTAAGTCAAGGAGACTGAAAATAAGTCAAATATATTCTACAAATGAGCTGAATCGTGTATTAAATAGTTTGGGGGTCAAAAATATAAAATGCCAAAACTGCCCAGATTTCTGCCCAGTTAAGTGAATCGTGTTCGCAAAAAAAGCCTACGATCGCGAAGAGTAATGCTGCAAAGCTCGCGATCACAAACCAAACCTCGCGTTCGCGTAGGACACCTGACAGCAGCTGACCAACTTTCTTCTTCACGTTAGCAGCATTTGCTCCATGATCACGAAGAGCACTATCTGGCAGCAGTCCATTTTTCTTATTTCAACACATTTTGTCTTGTTTTCTTCCGTATCTTCTCTAAATTACTTGATACCTGAAATATGCCAATAAACCTCAACAAATACCTTAGTTTAACAATAAAATCATACAAACGTCTAAGTATCACGAAGAGATAAGTTGGTAAAATACCAACTTATCAAACCCCCAAACTTAATTCAACAACTAAGAACATCCTTTAATAAAATCATCAATTAAGTTTAATGGCATACCAAACATCATTTCAAGTAAAAAAGGGTTCAAATTAAACATAATCTAGTGACTTCGATTGGTACCAATAATTAATCTAAAGCATATGAATCGGCAAAAACTTCTCACAAATTGGATTTCAATTCAAGTGCTCAAACACCACATTAATCAAAGTATCAACCAAGTCATGGCACTAAAGCTTCAAAAATTGCCTCATTATCCCAAACAATTTATTTTTATTCATTCCTCCCAATTGGAGATTGGATTAAGTTCACAATCCAAAATTTCATGTGTCCTCACACTTAAGAGAGAATCTCAACTTATAAATTGAAATTTAAACACAAATGGGATATCAAAGGGAAAGAATTAACTCTTTCTCACACACAAAGATATTCAAATGCACATAAGTAGTGCCATAGGCTTGCCCTTCATGTATTTCTCTACTGATGTAAACACACTTGGTTCAAAATCAAGTAAGATTAAAAGGATTGTAATGTAGATTCTTGGTAAAGGTAAGGCACAATTTGGATAAGAATGACTCTAAACCTCCCTAAGCACTACAATTTGCAACAATTAAAACACACTTCCTTTAGAAAAATTTCCATCCTTTCCTCACTTTTCATTCCACACCTAATCTTCCCTTTATTCACACATGGTTCCACTTTGTTTTTTGTTACCTTTCTCCTTTTAAGCAACTTCCACATCACAACTTTTCTAACCTCCACCCCCAAACTTAGGATTTTAGCCTATGTTTACACTTTCAACGTACTTAGGGAGGTAGGATGCCAAAAGATAGATCAATAAAGAACGAAGGGTTAAATCTTGTAACATGGTTGCCAAATAAAAAGTTTAAAGGCTCAAAAGGGGTTGACTAGGGAAAATATGCAAGTGTAGGAAATGTAAGGCACAATAACGGTCCAAGGAAGACCTAACATCATTTTTCAAACCAAGTAAGTCTAGAATTTCGCCTTGAAACACATTTTGGGAAAGTTCTAGACTACAAATAATGCAAACGAACTCACAACAAATCTCACCAACATGGCACATGCAAACTTGAGTGAAATTTAAATCCAAAATCCAACTAAACCTGTCACGACCCAAAACCTAACCTGTCGTGATGGCGCCTATCGTGATACCAGGCAAGATGACATTTCTAAAATACTTTCAAAGTTTAATAGAAATGAATTAAGACATTTAAAATAACCGGAGTTTTTCGTAAAAACAGGGGTAAAACCCAAAAACATAAATGCGGAAAAAAATAGCCCGACATCGGGATGTCACTGAGTCATGAGCATCTAGATATCCAGTCTAATAAAACCAGTGTCTAAGTATCAATACAAAAAAGAAAGAAAATATAAAAGGAGAGACAACGTCTGGGGACGCCGGCAGCTACCTCGTAGTCTCTGGTACTCGATCGCGCACGAACTCAACGACCTTCGTGATCAAACACACCTGGATCTGCACATGAAGTGCTGGGTGCAGCATGAGTACAACCACCTCAGCAAGTAACAGAAATAAATAAGGAACTGAGAAGGTAGTGGCGAGCTATACAAATACAGTTCATTTTCAATAATTCCAGCAAAGAATAGACATGCTTTCAAATCCGACAGTTCAAATCAAATCAGTTTTATACAGTTAAATTGCAGGTAAATCCGAATATATAATCTTTCAAAAATTTCACGACAATGACAGATAGCAACTAAGTGCATCAACAAATGAAAAAGCAAGTACAGCCTCCCAGGGCAACATTCACTCAACTCGTCACAACTGCTCAATCACTCAGCTCTCAGCCCTCAGTACTCACACTGAATAGGTACCTGCGCTCACTGGGGGTGTGCAGACTCCAGAGGGGCTCCTTCAGCCCAAGCGCTATATCGCTGCGGCGTGAAGCCCGATCCCATAATATGTAAACAGCTAAAAGACTCGTTACGGCATGCAACCCGATCCATATATATATACAACCTTAAGGCTCGTTGCGGCGTGCAACCCGATCCATATACATACAAACCTAAGGCTCGTTGTGGCATGCAACCCGATCCATATATATACATATAGCTCACAGCTCGACACTCAGGCCCTAACTCAGTCATCAACCTCTCCAATCTCTCGGGCTCTTAGAAATCATAAAGATCAGCCCAAACAAAAATAACATATTGTATCAACAAGAATCAAGAAGAGACGAAGATATGGTACGCAAGTAAAACCATGACTGAGTACAAGACAACAATTAACAAATAATTCAACAAGTACGCGACCTCTGCGGGTCCCAACAATAACATCACATAGCCTAAGCATGATTTCTAACATGATTTGCAGTCAAATTTCTATAACACATGGAGAGAGTATAGCTAACAACAAGTTATTCAACTTTACAGTTCCACGGAACGGACCAAGTCCCAATTCCTACGGTGCAAGCCCACACGCCCGTCACCTAGCATGTGCGTCACCTCCAAATCAATCACATAACGCAAAATCCGGAGTTTCATACTATCACGACCCAAAATCCAACTAGTCGTGATGGAACCTAACCCATCCCATTAGGTCCGCCAATTACCAACTAACCAATTTCAATGATAATTATTAAAGCAATTTAAGTAAATAAAGATCCTGATCTTATACAATCCCCAAGAACTGGTAGTACAAATCATGAGCTTCTAAGAATAGAGTATATAAAACGAAAATGAAATAAATACATAGTCTGTTTGAATAATACATAAACAGAGCTTTTATAAAATCTAAGGCTACCTTGCACAAGAGGCAGCTACAACAGGAACGTAGGTACAACTTCAAGTCCCGCAACCATCGAGCACAGCAACAACAATAGCCAACATCTGCACGAAATGTGCAGAAGTGTAGTATCAGTACAACCGACCCCATGTACTGAGTAAGTAACAAACCTAGCCGTAGGTTGAAAGTAGTGACGAGCTTCCACCAAGGTCAGGTCCAAACCAATAGTCCACAACAGTCCATAACAACAATAAGCAAATAATACCAGAAGTAACTCAGAGATAAAATGCTCAGCCAAATCATTATTTCAAAAATAATAGGTCTTCCTTTCAAATCCATCAGTGAAAACTCAAATCTTTTGTCGAAGTTGACAATAATATGAATAGTTTGAAAATCAATAAATTTCTCCAAAAATATTATCAATAATAAACAATATGTTTCATTTTCCTTCCAGATAACCCGTGTAAAACAAATGCATCACTATGCCCATCTGTTAAAATGTGTGAGAAATCATGAATAATGTGATACCGTACATCATGAGGAAAATACATCTCTATGCATATATGTCATGTGTGCATGTCAATGCAATGTATCTCAGAGAATGTACTCATGTACTCACACTCTCAGAGTACTCAATCTCACTGTGTCGCATTCTCTCTCACTGTGCTCAGCACACTCAATCACTCAACGCTATACAATACCTGATGCGGCTGCAGTCGGATCCCTGTTTATAGTCGATTGCGCTCACTAGAGGTGTACAGACTCATGAGGGGCTCCTACAGCCCAAGTGCTATAAGCACAGACAACTCACGTGATGCACGGACAACTCACGTGCCATAATATAATTATCTGGATCCGTACGGCCAACTCATGTACAATAATAATATAAGGATCCACACGACCAACTCACGTGCTGCACGGCCAACTCACGTGCAATAATAATATAAGGATCCGCACGGCCAACTCACGTGCTACACGACCAACTCACGTGCAATAATAATATATATAAAGCCAACATGGCCTGCTGCGGCATGCAGCCCGATCCCAAAAATATCCTCACAATCAGGCCCTCGGCCTCCCTCAGTCATCAATCTCTCCAGTCTCTCTTTCATGGTCTCACAATGTCATGAGAATAGCCCAAAATGATGATATGATGTATCACTAAATAACAACAGAGACTGAGATATGATATGCAATGAAATGAATATGACTGAGTATGAATTTTCAACTTAAAATAAATATTTCACAACAATATGACCTCTGTGGTCCCCAATAATACTGGCACATAACCTAAACATGATTTTTAATATGCTTTTCAGCTCAATTTCTTTAACTCATAAAACTGCATGGAAAATACCAAGATTATTTAACTACAAAATTTCACAGAAATAATCATGTCATAATTTCTATGGTGCAAGCCCACATGCCCGTCACCTAGCATGTGCGTCACCTCCCAACGATTTACGAAATACATATATTCAGGGTTCATACCCTCAATTCCAAGATTAGAAGAGTTACTTACCTCGAACAGGCCAAATCCAATGTCGAGCAAGCTAAGCAATGCTCCAAAAATTCCATACTGCGCGTAACAACTTCCAAACGGCTCGAATTTAGTCACAATAATTTGACTCCATACACACAATTTATAAGAATTAATTCCATAACAAAACGCTAATATTTTCCGTAAAATCCGAAATTACGCCCCAAAAGTCACCCATGGGGCCCACATCTCGAAATCTGACGAAACTCACAAAATACGACAACCCATCCAATTACAAGTTCAACCATACTAATTTCACTCAAATCTGACTCCAAATCGGTATTCAAACTTTAAAAATCCATTTTGTGGCATTATAGAAATTTTCTTCTATTTCTCTTGAAGATTCAATAATCTTATACCAGAAATGAAGATTAATTCATGGAATATAATCACAAGGGAGTTAAGAACACTTACCCCAAGGTGTGTGGAAACTTTCCTCTCCAAAATCGCCCAACCCGAGCTCCAATATCCGAAAATGGGTGAAAATGTTAAACCCTCGAATTTAAGGTTCTGTCCCGGCGATTTCCGCATCTGCGGACAATATTTGCGCACCTGCGCATCCGCTTGTGCAAGAAAAACGTCGCATGTGTGGACTTCAGTTTCCTGTCCAGTTTGCGTATCTGCGAGGAAACCATCGCATTTGCGAGGCACCGCAGATGCGAAGCTCCTCAGCTTCCAGCCATCTCCCTTCTGCGCGCAATCTTCCGCATCTGCGCTCACGCAGGTGCGGAATTTCCCTCGCACCTGTGACCAATGCCTCACAGTCCCTGCCCGCATCTGCACTTGCCAGGCTCGCTTCTGCGAGCTCGCACCTGTGATGGAATTTCCGCAGGTGCGATTGCATCAGATGGCAGAAACCTCAGCTTTTTCTCCTAAGTCTGAATTGATCCGTTAGCCATCCGAAACTCGCCTGAGCCCCTCGGGACCCCGTCCGAACATACCAAAAAGTACCATAACATAACACGGACTTACTCGAGGCCTCACATCAGACCTAACAACATCGAAACGATGAATTACACCTCAATTCAAAATCAACGAACTTTGAACTTTCAAATTCTACATCTTGTGCCGAAACACATCAAATCAATCCGGAATGACTTCAAATTTTGCACACAAGTCACATTTCACATTAAGGACCTATTCCAATTTCCAGAATCAGATTCTGACCCCAATATCAAAAAGTCAAACCCCCGATCAAACTTCCCAAAAATTTAACTTTCGGCAATTCAAGCCAAATTCCACTACGGACCTCCAAATAATTTTCCGGACACGCTCCTAAGTCCAAAATCACCATACTGAGCTATTGGAATCATCAAAATTCGAATCTGAGTCTGTTTATACATAAGTTCGCATCCGGTCACTATTTTAATTTAAGCTTTAAACCTTGGAACTAAATGTTCTAATTCCTTCAAAAACCTCACTAGACCCGGACCAATTACCCCGGCAATTCACACAACAACTATAAAGTATAATTTGAGATGTAAATGGGGAAATGTGGTTGTAATACTCAAAACGACCAGCCGGGTCGTTACATTCTCCCCCACTTAAACATACGTTCGTCCTCGAACGTGCTAAAAGTTATTTCCAAGCCATCAAATCACTGTTCCATCTTACCACACACGTATCCGGGGGTGAACCCACGTCACCCTATTCCTCATAGGCTTGACTACACAATACAACTGAAAATCATTAATTTAACCTTAGCCCATAAAACTTGGAATTTAATTTCCAACCTTTAGAATTTCTTTCAAGACACGAATCTTACATTTACACCCGGTATGAGTTTGAACTAGCTGTATCAAGCCATAACCATAACCATAACCATGGACATAATCACCTAACATATTACACAACTTGCATGCTCATAGCACCATTCCTGACCACAGTGACTACTCCAAAACCAACCAAATACTAGTATTAAACCCATATCGAACCAAACCTCATCCCAAAACCTTCGTACACTGTTGATAATAAAAGAAACATGCGAAATTTTATGACCATGTACCAGATCAAGAAGTCACGGAGCTCTCTTGCCCCAACCAGAACTGTAATCACTTTCTGAGCCGACTTTCAATATTATACTCCCGAATATACCAAAATTAAACCTGATAGTACCCATTCCAGGTCCAATGACCATATATTACTAAACACAACTGTTTCACAGACATGTCGTGCCAATATAACTCAGAGCCACAACCCGTGCCATCCGTGCACCCATATACGAGAGATGTCTCAAGGAAGAGAATTGTATTGCAAGTTCAACAAGCACCACCACAACCACAATATTACAACTAACTCCTCAAATTTTGTGAAGCCGTAGGCGCATGTGCACAATTGTAGAGGAAGGAAATTAATGAATCAGATAAAGTATCATAGAAATAAAATTCCCACACACTGCACGGACAACTCACATGCCAATAATATGAATCGCCCGGCATGATCACAGGCCTCCAGTCCCAGCATATCATACAGGAATAAGATTCCCATGCTCCTGAACCGGTATAAATAACACGCCATAGTGTAAGCATGTGCAAAGTCTACTATCACACTTCAAATCAGCAATTTAACGCAGAAATAGTAACTACCCTATTTATTCAAGGAAATTAGCTTCTTAGTAACCTCAAATGTAGCCCAGATAGTTTTCAACAAAGGTATGAACATGAGAAAAGTTATAACTTTACGCTTAACAGTCAACTCTAGGCATATCATAGCCTAAGCATCCTTTTGAGTATGAATACATGCCCGGATTCTCGCATATTGGCTCAAACCTCTCATATATGCACATTTATAGCGCGTAGCTATCACAAATAATTAACGCAACTAGTGCCTTCACTGAGTTTAAAGAAAATACTCATCTCAAACAGGCCGCAACCCGAAACAATATACTTCTGAGAACTCCCAGTCTCCAAATTCATCAAACACATGAATCACCGTAACTGATTTCAACTCCAGCACTAGAATGACTAACATATCTTCCATTCACTATCTTCCCATAAGGAATACTTTCATAATTCTTCCGTGCCACATAGAAATAATTTGAATATCAGCAGTCTATCAATCAGGTGAGTACTGCAATACCAATGAACATCCGTAAGTCAAAACACAATGCGCCTTTTGAAATGCGCACCCTTCTCAGGGATTACCGAGCACTTACAACATTCATCTAATTATCTAAAATTGACCATTCTATCCAAAATTCGTGATCTTCCTTTCAAGAATGAACTGTCACCTTGTACATGTAAATCTTAATCCTGCGCCACACACCACATCTATCATGTCATCATGTGACAAGCATGAGAATCTCATTATCAACTTTGGGTAACCAGCAAATTACATACCCGGTCATCCAGTAACCTTCATCTTGCTTCCTTCCAGGAGGAATTCATAATACACAACACGTTCCCTACACCGGTAGAATATATCCGATTCAACCCATGGTAGAAACCATTAAGAACACTTTGAAATCCATTTGCACATAACCAAGCTATCCGAACTAAGTCCCTATAACTCCACCAAGCCACACAAGTTGCCAAATCCGAGAGTATTGCCACAAAACACCCGTAAAGCCTCACCTCATCATAAGAACTAAAAGAACCGAGCATACCATTACCATATTGATCCAGCATGTTACCCATTTGTCCTATTTTCTCCGAGTTTCTTCTGGATTATCCTCAAGTTGCCATTTCTCCTTGTCAGAACACCACTACTTTACCCAAAGCTCACTACAAGACATCCTAACATAAAACTACATCGCCCTAAGGCCCATAAGCCACTGTATTCTTCTTAAGCACCTCTATAAATACCACAATTGTAACACTCACTCTGAAAATACCTTATGCGAATTTAAAATTGTTCCTCTTTCCTTTCTTATACTGAAATGTAGAATCCATAGTCAAACAGAATTACCGCACGTCCCGATACCATCCAATGTAAGTAGCTGATTCTAGTGATATACAAATTCAAAAAAATTTCAATTCCCACATATACATTTTGAATCCATTTAAACCCTCTCGAGAGTCATCCACTCTACTCATATCTAATTTACTCCACCCCAAACGGTACAAAAGATATGTTCTCCTTTAGCACGATCAACACTCAAAGAAGTAACCCTGCCTTAACACGACCAATCGAATTCATACTTCTTGCGCACTACATCTTTCAAATTAACAAATTAATCATTCTATAATTTTCATGTTTTCATAAAGTTTAAAGTTCAATGTAACTCGTATCCAGGAATTTACTTACCGGGGTCATCCTCGATCTACACCTCTGTAAGTCATAACTAAGCCACAAGTATGCCTCAAACCAAAACTAAAATTTAACATATATCCATGAAATTGAATTGTCCATAACAGACTCCCCCACTTGGCTCAAAACCATAGAACAAATCACTCGATAACTCATAATACCCATACTTCATTACTGCCATAATACTACAGTTAGTTCAACGAAAATGCTTCTCAAGCTTATGCAACACCCAACATAAAATACCTCAATCACCCACTAAGTTAGCATTTACTCTCGCGACAATCAAATCAAATTTTCTCAACCTGATTCAAATTCAAATCTCAACACATACGCCGCGGTGGTAGAAAAGAAACTCTCTATTCACATCATAAGTAACACACCTACATAGATTACTGTGCAGGAGATAACCCACCTGCTTAGTCTCAAATTGGTATCTTGTTATACCCTTTCGCAGCCACAATTACTATGAAATCACTCAAACTTTCTAAGTCCAACTCATTAACCAGACACGAGAATTTAATTTTCCCCAAAATTTAACAACGTGAAAGATCTTTCAAAACATTCACACTCGAGATTGTACGTCACATCAAAATGAAAATAAAGCACCCAATGGCCTTCCTTTACATTTCAAGGAAACACTTCTCGTCATATTCAAATCATCTTAACACATCCCGCAGTTACATCATACTCATCACAAAGCCATTCTACCGCTCATCGAGCCACAAATTCCACTCGTAGGGATATTACCGGACATAGGAGTCCAAATGTACATGTTACAACTGAAGCTACCGAGTCTACGCTGCGGTCTAAATCTGGCCTCAAGTCCTTCAGACTAGCCCATCACCAAAACATAGAATACACATCTTGAACCTCGTTTATAGAATCACAAGCCGGTGATGCGCAGCTGATACCGAGCACTCATGTGCGCATATGAATACGTGGAAGGAATTCAAAGAGTTATGTCCCAAGATGAATCAATCCCGCACGATAAGGAAAGAAAAATGGGAAGTATATATCCTAAGTGCCCTATAGCCTCTCGAAGATAAGTATGGACGTCATCATACCGATCCGCAAGACTCTACTAGACATTTGCTCATGACTTGTAGAACCTATGAACCTAGAGCTCTGATACCACCTTGTCACGACCCAAAATCCAACTAGTCGTGATGGTACCTAACCCATCCCGTTAGGTAAGCCAATTACCAACTAACCAATTTCAATGATAATTATTAAAGCAATTTAAGTAAATAAAGATCCTGATCTTATACAATCCCCAAGATCTGGTAGTAAAAATCACGAGCTTCTAAGAATAGAGTATACAAAGCGGAAATGAAATAAATACATAGTCTGTTTGAATAATACATAAACATAGCTTTTATAAGATCTAAGGCTACCCTAAACAAAAGGCAGCTACAACAGTAACACAGGTACAACTTCAAGTCCCGCAACCATCGAGCACAGCAATAACAACAGCCAACATCTGCACGAAATATGCAGAAGTGTAGTATCAGTACAACCGACCCCATGTACTGAGTAAGTAACAAACCTAGCCATAGGTTGAAAGTAGTGACGAGCTTCCACCAAGGTCAGGTCCAAACCAATAGTCCACAACAGTCCATAACAACAATAAGCAAATAATACCAGAAGTAACTCAGAGATAAAATGCTCAGCCAAATCATTGTTTCAAAAATAATAGGTCTTCCTTTCAAATCCATCAGTGAAAACTCAAATCTTTTGCCGAAGTTGCCAATAATATGAATAGTTTGAAAATCAATAAATTTCTCCAAAAATCTTTTCAATAATAAACAATATATTTCATTTTCCTTCCGGATAACCCGTGTAAAACAAATGCATCATTATGCCCATCTGTCAAAATGTGTGAGAAATCATGAATAATGTGATACCGTACAGCATGAGGAAAATACATCTCTATGCATATATGTCATGTGTGCATGTCAATGCAATGTATCTCCGAGATTGTACTCATGTACTCACACTCTCAGAGTACTCAATCTCACTGTGTCGCATTCTCTCTCACTGTGCTCAGCACACTCAATCACTCAGCATTATACAATACCTGTTGCGGCGTGCAGCCCGATCCCTGTTTATAGTCGATTGCGCTCACTGGGGTGTACAGACTCATGAGGGGCTCCTACAGCCCAAGCACTATAAGCACGGATAACTCACGTGCTATAATATCATATCTGGATCCGCACGGCCAACTCACGTGCAATAATAATATAAGGATCTGCACGGCCAACTCACGTGCAATAATAATATAAGGATCCGCACAGCCAACTCACGTGCAATAATAATATATATATATATATATATATATATATATATATATATATATAAAGCCAATATGGCCTGCTGTGGCGTGCAGCCCGATCCCAAAAATAGCCTCACAATCAGGCCCTCGGCCTCCCTCAGTTATCAATCTCTCCAGTCTCTCTTTCATGGGCTCACAGTGTCATGAGAATAGCCCAAAATGATGATATGATGTATCACTAAATAACAACAGAGACTGAGATATGATATGCAATGAAATGAATATGACTGAGTATGAATTTTTAATTTAAAATAAATATTTCACAACAATATGACCTTTGTGGGTCTCAATAATACTGGCACACAACCTCAACATGATTTTTAATATGCTTTTCAGCTCAATTTCTTTAACTCATAAAACTGCATGGAAAATGCCAAGAATATTTAACTACAAAATTCCACAGAAACAATCATGTCACAATTTCTATAGTGCACGCCCACACGCCCGTCACCTAGCATGTGCGTCACCTCCCAACGATTTACGAAATACATATATTCAGGGTTCATACCCTCAATTCCAAGATTAGAAGAGTTACTTACCTCGAACAGGCCAAATCCAATGTCGAGCAAGCTAAGCAATGCTCCAAAAATTCCATACTGCGCGTAACAACTTCCAAACGGCTCGAATTTAGTCACAATAATTTGACTCCATACACACAATTTATAAGAATTAATTCCATAACAAAACGCTAATATTTTCCGTAAAATCCGAAATTACGCCCCAAAAGTCACCCATGGGGCCCACATCTCGAAATCTGACGAAACTCACAAAATACGACAACCCATCCAATTACAAGTTCAACCATACTAATTTCACTCAAATCTGACTCCAAATCGGTATTCAAACTTTAAAAATTCATTTTGTGGCATTATAGAAATTTCCTTCTATTTCTCTTGAAGATTCAATAATCTTATACCAAAAATGAAGATTAATTCATAGAATATAATCACAAGGGAGTTAAGAACACTTACCCCAAGTTTTGTGGAAATTTTCTCTCCAAAATCGCCCAACCCGAGCTCCAAAATCCGAAAATGGGTGAAAATGTTGAACCCTCGAATTTAAGGTTCTGCCCTAGCGATTTCCGCATCTGCGGACAATATTTGCACACCTGCGCATCCGCTTGTGCGAGAAAAACGTCGCATGTGCGGACTTCAGTTGCCTGCCCAGTTTGCGCATCTGCGAGGAAACCATCGCATTTGCGAGGCCGCATCTGCGGGAAAGACATCGCAGATGCGAAACTCCTCAACTTCTAGCCATCTCGCTTCTGCGCGCAATCTTCCGCATTTGCGCTCACGCAGGTGCGGAATTTTTCTCGCACCTGCGACCAATGCCTCACAGTCCCTGCCCACATCTGCGCTTGCCAGGCTCACTTCTGCGAGCTCGCACCTGCGAAGGAATTTCCGCAAGTGCTATTGCATCAGATGGCAGAAACTTCAGCTTTTTCTCCTAAGGCCGAATTGATTCGTTAGCCATCCGAAACTCGCCCGAGCCCCTAGGGACCCCGTCCGAACATACAAACAAGTCCCATAACATAATACGGACCTACTCGAGGCCTCAGATCACACCTAACAACATCGAAATGATGAATTACGCCTCAATTCAAAATCAACGAACTTTGAACTTTTACATTCTACATTTTGTGCCGAAACACATCAAATCAATCCGGAATGACTTCAAATTTTGCACACAAGTCACATTTCACATTGTGGACCTATTCTAATTTCCAGAATCGGATTCCGACCCCGATATCAAAAAGTCAAACCCCCGGTCAAACTTCCCAAAAATTCAACTTTCGGCAATTCAAGCCAAATTCCACTACGGACCTCCAAATAATTTTTCGGACACGCTCCTAAGTCCAAAATCACCATACGGAGCTATTGGAATCATTAAAATTCGAATACAAGGTCGTTTACACATAAGTCCGCATCCGGTCACTATTTTAACTTAAGCTTTAAACCTTGGAACTAAATGTTCCAATTCCTTCAAAAACCTCACTAGACCCGAACTAATTACCCCGGCAATTCACACAACAACTGTAAAGTACAATTTGAGAAGTAAATGGGAAAACGAGGTTGTAATACTCAAAACGACCAGCCGAGTCATTACATTCTCCCCCACTTAAACATACGTTCGTCCTCGAACGTGCCAAAAGTTATTTCCAAGCCATCAAATCACTATTCCATCTTACCACACACGTACCCGGGGGTGAACCCACGTCACCCTATTCCACATAGGCTTGACTACACAATACAACTGAAAATTATTAATTTAACCTTAGCCCATAAACCTTGGAATTAAATTTCCAACCTTCAGAATTTCTTTCAAGACACGAATCTTACATTTACACCATGTATGATTTTGAACAAGTTGTATCATGCCATAACCATAACCATAACCACGAACATAATCACCTAACATATTACATAACTTGCATGCTCATAGCACCATTCCTGACCATAGTGACTACTCCAAAACCAACCAAATACTAGTATTAAACCCACATCGAACCAAACCTCATCCCAAAACCTTCGTACATTGTTGATAATAAAAGAAACATGCGAAATTTCATGACCAAATTCCACTACGGACCTCCAAATCATTTTTCGGACTCGCTCCTAAGTCCAAAATCACCATACGGAGCTATTGGAATCATTAAAATTCGAATCCGAGGTCGTTTACACATAAGTCCGCATTCGGTCACTATTTTAACTTAAGCTTTAAACCTTGGAACTAAGTGTTCCAATTCCTTCAAAAACCTCACTGGACCCGAACCAATTACCCCGGCAATTCACACAAAAATTGTAAAGTACAATTTGAGAAGTAATGGGAAAACGGGATTGTAATACCGAAAACGACCGGCCGGGTCATTACACATACCCTTAGGACCAGATTTAAAACTGTTACTTACCTCAAACCGCGCAAAATCCTACTCCTCAATGCCTTTTCCCCTCGAATCAATCTCCAAATGCCCCAAATCTAGCCATAAGTAGTACGATATAATTAATATAGGCTAAAAGAATAAATTTCACAAAACAAAACACAAAATTATAAGCCAAAAGTCGAAATAGGCTCAAATCGGCCCCCGGGCCCATGTCTCGAAATCCGACAAAAGTCACAAAATGTGAACACCCATCTACTCACGAGTCCAACTATACAAGAATTACTCGAATCCAACCTCAAATCACCTTCCAAAACTCAAAATATTAGCCTATGAAGTTTCTACTATTTTCCCCCAAATTTACAACTCAAATCCCTAATTAGATGATAAAAATAGCAATAGATTCATGCAATATAGTCCAATCCGAGTTAGAAACACTTACCTCAACAATCTTCTTGAAGAAACCTCAAAATATCGCCTCACACTGAGCTCTCAAAGTCCCGAAATTGAAATGGGAATCAAACACTCGAAATCTCATTTTTTTGCCTAGTTCTTCCGCATCTGCGGACCCACTATCGCACCTGCAGAATTTCCCTCGCAAGTGCGGATATGACTTAAGGTGCTGGGTCCGCATCTGCGAGCAAGTAGTCGCACTTGCATGTGCGCACCTGCAGATAGAAGTCTACTTTTGCGATCCTCCCCTCCATCTCACTTTCCGCATCTGCGGAGCTTCAGGCGCATATGCGGGCTCACAGATGCGGAAACACTCGTGCACCTGCGACCCCTGGCCATCTCCTCAGCTCTCGCTTTTGCGCTCCTTCCTCCGCACGTGCGAGTACACACCGCAGGTGCGAAACTACCAGGTATCAGAAGGCTTCAGCCATTGCCTAAGTCCAATATTCAACCCATCAAGCATCCGAAACATACTCGAGGTCCCCGAGACCTCAACCAAATATACAAACAAATCCTAAAACACCATACAAACTTAGTTGAGCCCTCAAAACACGTCAAACAACAACAAAAATGCGAATCATTCTCCAATCCAAACTTAATGAACTTCGAAATTTCCAAATTCTACAAACGATACCGAATCATATCAAACCACGTCCGATTGACCTCAAATTTTGCACACAAGTCATATTCAAAATTATGGACCTACTCCAACTTCCGGAATCGAAATCCGACCCCGATATCAAAAAGCCAATCCACCGGTCAAACTTTTCAAAAATTCGACTTTCGTCATTTCAAGCCTAAATTAGCTACAGACCTCAATTTATAGTCCGGACACGCTCCTAAGTCCAAAATCACCCAACGGAGCTAACGGAACCTACGGAACTCCATTTCGGAGTCGTCTTCACATAGTTCCGACTACAGTCAAAATACTAAGACTTAAGCTTCCGTTTTAGGGACTAAGTGTCCCAAACACTCCGAAACCAAAAATAAGACCTCCCGGAAAGTCACATAAGCAGAAACAAATACGGGGAAAGCAGTAAATAGGGGATCGAGGCTATTACTCTCAAAACGACCGGCCGGGTCGTTACAAAAACCAATGAGCTCAAAGAAAATCACATATAGCCTAAAAGACTATTTAATGAATCAAAGAGCCAAAAATAGAACCTAAAAATCACAACAAGGATTATCACTTCAATCATATTTTATTTTAAAGATCAAGATTTATATGCCAAAGTTTAAATCATGTTGGTACCAAATAAGCCACACATTGGTTTATGGACAAAAAGATCACATCCAATAACAAATTTATTCACTACTAGCTACTAAACTAACCCTAAAAAGAGAAAAACTAGACAAGACTAATCCCTTAAGAAAGGTATCACACCATCCATCATAGTTAAAAGTCACCTAGTTCGACACAAACTATTTTCTTGGAAAAGAATCGTGGCCTAAATAAACCAAAGAGTTTAATTAATACTACTACAAGTAAATAAAATAATAAAATAAAAAATAAAAAATAAAATAAAAACTAATGCTAACATGCTAGAAATAAACTACAAAATATCACTAATAAACTACTAACATTAACCAATCTACAGAAGTTCACAAAAAATAGTCAGGCTCCACATACATCATCACATATAAATGAGCCACCCCCAACCTAAAGTGTTGCACTGTCCTCAATGCAACTAAGCAAAATAGGATAAAATGAAAGAGGTGATCCCTGAAACTGCATCACTCCGAGCTGGAGGTACTGGCAACTGTGAGCTCTAAGTCATCCTCGTCATCGTCATCTGATCCACAAAATTTCCTCAATGTGCTTATCATCTTTGTCAAGAACTTGATGTTCTTCTTTTCATGTTCTCTCCGCTTCAGCTGCCTCTGCTCAATCTTACCCAATTTGGCTTTAATGGCTTGCTTCTCCTTAACAAGATCTGTCAAAGATGGACCTTTCCTTGGCCAGATGGACCTACATATGTGCTCTTTCCAGACGGTCCAGAAGGGAGACCGGCTACAAGCTGGCGGAGTTGTGTCTCCATGCCATAGACCTGGCGAGAGATATACCTGAGTGTGAGAGGTTCCTTCTCAAGCGGTACAACAGCAGTACAAGTCCCTGTGGCATATGCAGAAGAATTGAGCATCTAAATAGTGGATACGGGAAACTGGCCAAATGAGGGAGATGCTACATCAATCTTTCTTTTCTTTTGTGCATTCCCCACTCCCTTTCTCAGCAATGGATGAATGAGCTTCTGTGGGTTCTTTTCTTTCTCTGTAGGCCTCTTCTCTACCCCCGCCTCATAACATAAATGAGTGATCAGGTATGGAAAGAATAAACTCTTAGTCCTCTCCGCAACAACTTCTGCTATCTCATCAATAATAAGTTTTCCCACATTCACCGGTGTGCCCTCTATGATCGTGCAAATTACCCTTGCCTTCTCAAGTGTAACCTCTGTCTCATTATATAAAGGCATGACTTGAGCACAAATAATGGAGAGCCAAGTCTTGGCCTCGGCAGTGAAATCAGAAGACTCGATCCTTGAGTGATTTCTTATCCAATTCGGTATCTTTCCGCCATGAAAATGGTCCATAAACCACTGCGTGCCCAAGTCTTCAGCTCTATCCCTGTACACATGGTTGTCAGTATTGGAAAGATTGTGGTATGCATTTACCTGTTCTGGATCAAAGCAAACTTTCTTGCCCCTGACAGTAACAACCAAATTATTCTTGAAGTCAGTCTCTACGGATATGCATAAAATTCTCTTGTCACTTCATGATTAGATTTTCTCTGTTCTTCAGCAAAGCAAATCCATCCACTCGATACCAATCTTCCATGGAACTCGGGCCATCGAGCTTCAAGGCAGACCAAAAGAATGCCTTTTTTCCTTGATCATGCTTTTACACAGTTGTTTATCATAGCGGTGGGAACATCTTAGCGATGAGAATATGTCCCGATAAAAGTACTCCTCTTGGAAACTTGTTCGGCATATTCTTGAACATTTTCGTTTGATGCCGAAGCCATTTTCAAGCTCAAAGTATCTAAAAAGGAGTAAACATGTTAAAAACTTGTATGGACACTTAAAAAATTGTATTAGGAGGTATTTAGGCAAAAGAAAGTGACCAAAAATCCTTAGGATCAGAATTGGCATAACTACTGTTTTGCTGCCTGGCATTAATGAATTGCGATCGCGGAAATGGGCACACGATTGCGAAGAACAATTTTATTTCCAAAGGTGCGCGATTGCAGAAGGATAACCGCAATCGCGATGAACAATTTTGGTCCTCAGCAGAATTAGACCTACGCGATTGAGGAATGGGGCATCGCGATCGCGAGGGTCTTCTTCCTCACCCAATAATAGTTCGTTTGGGCATTCCATCAAACAGTTCGAGTGCATCAATTTTGTGCCCATGTTTTAGTCCATTTTAGCACACATCTTGCACACAAAAATTTTAACAATAAAACCCTCACACTCAACCAACCTCACCCAGAAAGCAAGAACAATTTCACACAATATTTGTACTGCAGAGACTCAAAATCTTAACTCTAAGCATGAAACAAAAAAAAAACATGGTTGCTCATATACACTTTTAGCACAAAGAAAAAATTGGATTTCAAGAACGAGTAGAGTCAGGAAGCACATTCCTTTGAGAATGATGAGTGAAAATGGCTATAAAATTTAAGAATGAAGAGTTGGGGATGATTTTCAAGGGTTAGAGGAGTGGGAAGAGCCGTTTCTTTGTTTGGGCAAAAGTGGGTGTCTTTCTTTTTATTTCTAGTGTTTAAGAGTTCAGAAACTTACCTGTTACTCGCGATCCATTTCAAAACCAGCGTTCGTGTAGAACAAACTTACCAAACAGACGCGGTCGCGTTTGTCTTTTTGCGATCGTGTAGTGATAGGAAAAATTTTGTTCTACGTGAGCGCATGAACTTTTACGCGATCGCGAAGTTTAACAGTTTTCTTTAGTTTTCTTCAGCTATTGTTTTTGGTTGTTCGGTCACCCTGACTTGCACAAATCAACTCCAAAAATTATGAAACTTGGTAGATTAGTCAAAATAATATACTAATCTATTCTAAAAAGGAAAATTTGAAATTTGACTAAAACTTTTGAAAACGATGGGTTGCCTCCCACCAAGCGCCGCATTTAACACTGTGGCATGACGCGAATCAACTTTACCACTTTTCTCGCCACTTGAATGATATGAACTGGGAACCTAACTTGGAATCAAGGTTGTGACCACGAGCGGTAGTGGGTGGTAAGTAGATGATCAAGCCAAACTTTAATTTCTTCGTTTAGCATTTCTTGGCTCTCTTTTAAGAAATGTCATTTTGCGTTCTTGAATTTTCAAATTGCAAGATGTATTCCTTTTGTCTTTCTTCTTTGCACTACCACATGGATTCATATGGCTCAATTCCCATATCACCATACAATTCCAAAGTTGAAAAGTGCTTGGAATGAGATACCAAACTCCCAACTTGCAACCTTTTCTAGATTTTGACATCCTCTTTTTTCCCTCGAGCTAGAGTTAATGTCAACTATCATTTCAACTACGCCGGTTGACTCTAATTTCATATTTTTATCGGCATCACTAACAAGCATGGAGTCGGTTGGCGGATGTTCAATTCTTGATTCCTCAAAATAAAGCTCACTTTTTTCCTCTAAGTTGGACTTTTTTTGAACTCTTTCCACACTCTCAAGTTGGTGGGCATAATGAGCCCCAACCAATATTTTCATTTGATCTTCCAAGGTGCGGATATTCTCATTATTTCGAGTTAGCACTTGCTTCAAGTCTGCGAGTGCCAAGTTGTGCTTCTCCTCATTTTCAAGAATGGCCTCCAACATGAGCATCACCCTCTCATTTTGAGCATTTGAGAGTTCTTCTTGGTTTTGATCAAGTGCCAAAGAAGGATTTTCGGCTTCAACCTCTAAGGAAGGTTCTTGGCTATCATTCACTTCCGAGGCTTTTTGGACCTCTAAAGCTTCAAGCATTTCTCCCATTTGTGAGTTCAACCTTTCAAGCGCTAAATAATTTTGGAGACTATTTTCCAAAAGCTCCTCCAAGGCCTTTTTCTCTTTGTTTCCTCCTTCAAGTAGGCATTCCATCCTGAGTTTGAACTCTCTGTTTTGACTATGATCAATTTCTTCCATTTCGATATCCCTATAATTGTCATAAACAAAAGTAGAATTATCATAGCGAGGGTTAGGAGAAGGGATGGACAAATAAGGACAATTAGCCCAATGACCATTTTGATACCCACACTTATCGCATATACTCCACTAACGGGTTTGAGATTGTGCGTACAATCCGCCCCTGGAAGAATTTAATCAATTTTGCCTTAAGTATGGTCCTCCACAATAAGGACAAGGGTCATCAAAGTATGAACAACTACTATCCAAAATATTTTCATTACGTGATGCCATTTATTTAAAAACTAAGCAAACAAACAAGAAAAATAAACAAAAGATAAAAAAAAGATAATTACACAAATATTCACAAGTTTGGAACAAAGCAAGTACGCTTACTTCTCAAACAACCTATATGCGCCAAATTATTCCCCGGCAACGTCACCAATTTTGATGACGTCCAAATCCACTACTAAAAAGTAAATGGATACGATCACATGTAATATAATATACCTAACTATGAGTCGGGGTCGAATCCCACAGAGAACAATATGTAGGCGATTAGCCAATGTAAGAGAATTATCGCTTATTATGCTAAACCAAACACTTAAAAGGTGATTGTGAAAATATTTATGTCTAAATGCAAAAATGTAATCTAACCTAGAAAGCGAGTAAATTGATCAATGTCTACAAGCATGGATACAATAAAAATTACACTCAAGTAACGATCCAATGTATTTTACGATTTTACAAATATGAGCGAGTTTATGTTAATTAGCCTCGGGTAATAATTCAATATTAGCTTCTTTTGAAGACTAACAAGACTTCCTAATTGAATTATCCCTAAAACAATTAAGAGATTAAGAACACCCAAATATGGTTACAAGTAGTTCAATCATATCCCAAGGTAGAATCTATAAAGTGAGGGTTAACGTCTTAAGTTCTTGTTAACTAATCTTTCCCAACCATAAATTATCTTTTCCATAATTAATTCAAAATTAATGGACAAGTCCTAGGGTTAGCTAATCCTTTTTTGGAAATATTAAAGAATAAGAATAATTAAAAATAATAATAACTCACTTAAATAAAAATAAAAATCGTTCAATACATAAGCCCAACAAAATATTTAATCCACACTTTAAACATGAATATTCCCATAAACAAGATTCAAGTGTTGGAAAAAATACTACACACTTAGATATTCAATACAAGTCAAGGAAATGAAGAAATGAACATAAATGGGTAAGAAATTCTCAACCAAAAGCTTCAAAACTTCAAGACCCAAGTGTGTGTGCAAGAACCCTAGCTCCCAAACTTGTCTTTTCTTAGTCAATGAGACTGAAAATAAGCCAAATATATTCTACAAATGAGCTAAATCACGTATTAAATGGTTTGGAGTCAAAAATATGAAATTCTAAAACTGCCCAGATTTCTGCCCAGTTAAGTGAATCGCATTCGCAAAAATAAGCATGCGATCACGAAGAGTAATGCTGCAACAATGGAAATAACACATAATAGTCAGCCAAGTAACAATAATAAGAAAGACTAGGGTATAGATGTTTAAATTCCTAGTCGAAATCATCCAACATAAAAAATGTATAAGACCTTAGCGATTAACCCAGTGTGTGGGATCCCTACTTCCGTAATAGAACAATTAATTCCATTTTGATCATAAACTATTATATTTAAAAAGGATAAAATTGAGGATATTACGTAGCTATCATGCACCAAGGGTGCCAGCTTTCGTAAAATCGTTTATGAGGAATAGTACCTTGTGAAGGTGCTAGATTCAAGATGAAAATAGTTCTAATCTTCCCCACTCCACCTAATTTGTCAAAGAACTCACGGTGATCTCTAGTAAAACCACACGACTGATCCTAAAAGATAGATGAACGTATAAAACAACTATTCAACATATGCTGCAAAGTATCGCGATCGCAAACCAAACCTCGCGTTTGCGTAGGACCCCTGACAGCCGCTGACCAGCTTTCTTCTTTGCGTTCATAGCATTTGCTCCACATTCGCGATGTATATATTCCTAGACTTACGCGATCGCATAAGAATCTTCGCGATCACGAAGGGCATTATCTGGCAGCAGTCCATTTTTCTCATTTTAACACATTTTGACTTGTTTTCTTCAGTATCTTCTCTAAATCACTTAATACCTGAAATATGTCAATAAAACTCAATAAATGCCTTAGTTTCACAACAAAATCATACAAAAACCTAAGTATTAAGAAGAGATAAGTTGGTAAAATGCCAACTTATTAGGTGCACCAGTATTTTTCTAAAGAAAAAGGACGGATCTATAAGGATGCGTATTAACTACAGGCAGCTGAACAAGGTCACTATCAAGAACAAGTATCGGTTTCCAAGGATTGATGACTTATTTTACTAGCTTCAAGGTGCCAAAGTATTTTTCGAGATTGATTTGAGGTCGGGTTACCATCAGGTGAAAATTAGGGCATCATATGTCGCTAAGACAGCTTTTCGAACACAGTATGGACACTACAAGTTCTTGGTGATGTCATTTGGATTGACTAGTAGACCAGTAGCCTTTATGGATTTGATGAACCGGATGTTCAATCCTTGTATGGATTCCTTTGTGATCGTCTTTATTGATGATATTTTGGTTTACTCCTGCAGTCGAGAGGAGCATGAATAGCATCTCCAGATCGTACTTCAGACTTTGAAGGATCGTCAATTATATGTCAAGTTTTCGAAGTGTGAGTTCTGATTAGACTCGGTTGCCTTTTTGGGCTATGTTATATCTTCCGAGGGCATCAAGGTGGATCCTAAGAAGATTGATGCAGTTCGGAACTTGCCTAGACCTACATCAGCTACAAAGATTCAGAGCTTCTTGGGTTTGGCGGGTTATTATCGTCTATTCGTAGAGGGTTTTTTAACTATCACAACCCCATGACCAAGTTAATCCAGAAGGGTGCTCTTTTCAGATGGTCCAACAAGTGTGAGCTGAGCTTTTAGAAGCTCAAGACTGCATTGCCTATAGCCCAGTGTTGGTGTTGCCTATAGGTTTGGGATCTTACACTATGTATTATGATGCATTGCATATTGGGCTCGGCATGGTGTTGATGCAGGACGGTAGGGTGATTGCTTACGCGTCTCAGCAATTGAAGGTTCATGATAAGCACTAACCTGTTCATGATTTAGAGTTGGAATCCATTGTTCACGCGCTGAAGATTTGGAAGCACTATCTTTATGTCATTCCATGTGAGGTCTATACCGACCATCGGAGTCTCTAGCACGTCGGATCTTAATTTGCGGAAGCAGAGGTGACTAGAGTTGTTGAAAGACTAAGATATCACTATATTATATCATCCAGGGAAGGCCAATGTAGTGGGCGATGCATTGAGTAGGAAGGCAGAGACCATGGGCAGCTTGGCATATTTATTGGTAGTGGAGAGGCCACTAGCCATAGATGTTAAGGCTTTGGCCAATCACTTCGTGAGATTGGATATTTCGGAGCCTAGTCGATTTCTCGCTTGTGTTGTGGCACAGTCATCGTTGTTGGAGCGTATCAAGGCTTGACATTTGATGATCCTCACTTATTGGTATTGTAATACATGGTGCATCGGGGTGGTGCTAAGGAGGTTATGATTAGAGATGATGGTGTTATGAGGTTTCAGGGCCGGATTTGTGTTCTAAATGTTGATGGGTTGAGAGAGTTGATCCTTGAGGAGGCTCACAATTTGCACTATTCCATTCACCTATGTGTCACGAAGATGTATCATGACTTGAAACAACATTATTGTTGGCGGAGGATGAAGAAATATATTATTTCTTATGTCTCTCGGTGTTTGAATTGTCAACAGCTGAAGTACAAGCATTAGAAACTGGGTGTGTTGACTCAAATATTAGAGATACCGGAGTGGAAGTAGGAGCGCATCACTATGGATTTTGTGGTAGGCTTACCACAGACCTTGAGGAAATATGACGCAGCTTGGGTTATTGTGGATCGGTTGACTAAGTGTGCTTCATTCTGGTGATGACTTGCTATTCATCAGAGCGGTTGACTCAGGTTTAAATTCGGGAGATTATTCGCATGCACGATATGCCCTTTTCCATCTTTTCTGACTGAGGCATGCAGTTCATATTGCATTTTCGGAGAGTCGTACAGTGTGAGTTGCGCATGCGGATCAAGCTGAGTACCGTATTTCATCCTCAGACAGACGGACAGTTCCAGCACATTATTCAGATATTGGAAGACATATTTCGGGCATGGTTTATGGATTTCGGGGGTCAATGGGACCAGTTTTTACCTGTAGTGGAGTTTGCCTACAACAACAGCTATCAGTCAAGCATCCAGATGTCTCCGTACGAGGCCTTATATGGGAGGCATTGACATTCACCTATTGGTTGGTTTGAGCCCAGTGAGGCTAGATAGTTGGGCGGTGATTTAGTTTGTGATGCTTTGGAAGAGGTTAAGGTGATTTAGGAGCGTCTTCGTATAGCTCAGTCCAGGCAAAAGAGTTATGCCGACAAGAAGGTTCGAGATGTGGCTTACATGGTGGGTGAGAAGGTTCTTCTCCGAGTATCTCCTATGAAGGGCGTGATACTGTTTGGGAAGAAGGGAAAGTTGAGCCCAAGGTTTATTGGCCCGTTTGAAATCTTGGAGAGGGTTGGGGATGTTACTTATAGGCTTGTATAGCCTTCTATCCTAGTAACAGTACATCCGTTATTTCACATTTCCATGCTTCGGAAGTACCATGAGGATAGATCACATGTTTTGTACTTCAGTATGGTGTAGCTTGATGAAAATTTGACCTATAAGGAAGAGCCGGTGGCTATTCTAGACCGGTCGATTCAAAAGTTGAGATTTAAGAGTTTTCCTTCTGTGAAAGTGTAGTGGAGAGGTTAGTCGAATGAGGAGGCTACGTGGCAATCCAAGTCCGATATGCAGGGTTGATACCCCCACCTTTTTACTAGTCCAGGAATACTTTTATGTCCGTTCGAGGATGAACGTTTCTTTTAGAGGTGGAGAATATGACGACACGATAGGTCGTTTGAGTACTAGCCATAATTTATGTGTTCCGAGACCTCTCATAGCTATATTTAATGTTTATTGATTTGCGTCCATGGTCCAAGTTGCTTTTCGGAAAGCTTTTATGTGAAAGTTTGAAGAAAAGCTAAGTTTTGACTTAAAATGAGGTTTGAGTTGACCATGGTCAATGTTTTTGGTAAATGACCTCAGGTCGGTATTTTGATGATTCTGGAAGGTTCATATGATATTTTTAGACTTGTACGCATGTTTTCTTGGGGTCCCGGGTGACCTGAGCACATTTCGGCGCCTTAAGTGAAAGATTGTGAAAATTGAGTTTTTAAGTTGAAATCTTGAGTTTTGATGATCGATTCTTAGTATTTGATATTATTTTGATGATTTAAGGTAGCGATCAAGTTTGTATGATGTTATAACACTTGTGTACATGTTCAATTTGGAGCCCTAGGGGCTCGGGTGAGTTTCGGATGCATTGCGGATTGATTTGGAACAACTTATGCACAGTTGTTAATGGTGTCAAGTTTTAGGTCTCGCATTTGCGAGAACCTGATCGCGATTGCGAGCCTCGTATTTGCGATATCAGGCTCGCAAATGCGAACATGGTCTAGGGTCTAGGTCTTTGCATTTGCGAAGAAAGGATTGCTTTTGCGAACGATACTATGTTCGCTTTTGCGACTCTTGTATCGCATTTGCGATACAGTGCAATGTTGAGTAGCTTCGCATTCTTGGCTCGCATTTCCGAGTGAGGTTTTCTCTGCAAATGCGAACATAATGTTGCATTTGTGGCTAATGTAAGGATAAGACACTGATTGCATTTGCGGTCAGCGGTTCGCATGTGCGAACATACTTATTGCAAACAAGAGTTCGCAATTGTGATACCTGCAGCAGGGTAAATAATGGGAAAGTCGGGACTTAGCTCATTTTTCGACCCTAGACTCCATAAAGACGATTCTTGAGAGCGTTTGCTTCCCAAATTCATTGGTAATCACCTTTAACTAGTTTTCAATCAATTTCAACTACTTTTCATGAATTTCTAACATCAAATCTATGAATTTCAAGGTAGAAATTAGGGGTGTTGTGTAGAATTTAGAGATTTTGTAAAATTGAGATTTGGACCTCAAATTGAGGTCGGATTTTGAAACAAATCACATTAGCTAGCTCGGGGGTGAATGGGTAATCGGAATTTGATCCAAATCTCGGATTTTGACCAAGCGACCCGGGGTTGACCTTGGTTGACTTTTTCTATTTCATTAAAGATTGAACCTTTTTCACTCTTGGGTAGTTTCTAAAGCTTGTTTTGGATTGTTTGAATGATATTTGGCTAGATTCGGTTGGTTTGGAGGCTTGTTCTAAAAAAGAAGTCGTGGTTGATTATTGATTTGGTTGCTAAAAGAGGTAAGTGTCATGTTTAACTTTAACTTGAAGAAATTATGACTTGTTGGTCTATTTCCTACATGAATTATATGTGGGAACAACATATATGCGAGGTGATGAGTGCATATGCGTTATCATGGTTTAAGGCATGCGGGTTGGGCTATTTACCTTTATGTCATCATTTATTCTGTATTATATCTCACTACATGCTTTGATTGCTACATGTCTGTACTTGCTAATCATGCCTTATTTGTTATCTGTCATTTAGTTGTTACATATTTCAGTTTATTCATTCCTCAGAACAATATCTACGTACCTTCTATATGGTACTACATGCATTAATTATATATCTTTATTGTTTCATGCCCTTACTTGCCTTTATTGTCTTTACCTTACTTGTTGCACTTTATTGTGTTATATCTGCTTGTGTGAGTCCTTTGGCTATTCTTGCGTTAATGACTTGTCGTGGTTTGTGAATATGAGATGTTGGTTGTTCTCTGTTGCACTCATAGTTCCTTGGTGTTTTGTACGTTTTAGTACCATTTTGTGTTGAGATTTTAGAATTGGTTATGTTGAGTTGTTAATGATCGTGAATTTATATTGGGAACGGGATGCGCCACAACATAAATGCAATGAATCTGGGTGGGATCGGGTTGCATGTCGTAACAGATATTGATATGAAATTGAGATCGATTTGCACGCCGCAACAGATATTGTGATGATGTTGGGATCGGATTACGCGCCGCAACGGGGTATAATATGTTGTAACCGTTTGTATCCATGGTGTTTTATTTATGTACTGTGATATGAGGTCATGAATTAATGTTATTCTAGGGTCCTCTGTTAGTTGACCTTCAGGTTACGTTATTATGAGTTTATTTGTGTTCTCTATATTTTTGTTGCCTTTTATTTATCATTCGTTCAGGTTTACAGTGAGTGTCTTGTCATAGCCTCATCACTATTTCGTCAAGGTTAGGCTCGATACTTATATAGTACATGAGGTCGATTGTACTCATACTACACTTCTGTACTTCTTGTGCAGATTACGGTGTTGGTCCCAGCGGCGCATATAGGAGATTGCTCGGATCCAACTCATTCAAAAGCTCCAAAACGTTCGTAGTACTTGAATTCCCCTTCTATCATGTTTTACTGCTTACCTAGTTTCATAGAGTTGTATTTCATTTCAGACCATATTTGTAGTATTCTAGTCGCTCATGTACTTGTGACTCTAGATTTCTAGGATTAGTATAGACTGCATTACTCGTGTAATAATTTCATGTATTTCATGTAACTATGAAACTTTGGACAAAAACCCTCAATTTTCTCTTTAAAATTCACAATCCAATTACCCAAAACGAAAATAGATTCACAAAATATAACTAAAGCTGAGTGGAGAATACTTACCCCGAGTCATATTGTGAAACTCACCTCAAACATTTCCCAAATCCGAGCTACCCAATTCAAAATATGACCAAATGAACAAACCCTCGATATTAAATTTGTTTTCCAGTTGTTCTGCCTCGTTTCATGTTCCAAATGATACCAAAACTCACTTTTGATGCCTCCAATGGATTTCTTGTAAAATTTCAATCAAGTTAGGCTTTTGAATCACCCAATTTGGCCTTAGAATTAGGGAGATATGATGTTTTAAAGTTTTAAATGAAGTCTGGAAATTTAACGGATAAAAAATGACATTTTCGTAATTATTTTACACCAGAAAATTAGCAACGAAATAATTTTCGTTTTAGCATCCAAAAGTCATTCGGAACCTCCCGGACACAAACCATACATGCATTTCAATCATAAAATATGCTACAAACATGTTCGCGCACTCAAAACACCGAAAAGAGGTAATCTTGATCCGATATTGACCATGGTCAAACTCCAAATCCTTAACTAGTTTCTCAACCAATTATCCAAAACACACCAGAGCCCTTCGGGACCCCATTCAATCATACCAACAAGTCTTAAAACATGATATGAATTTATTAGAATCTTCAAATCACATCATACAACATAAAAACCACGAATCGTACCTCAAATCAAACTTAATAAACTTTTAAACTTTCAACTTCCAAAACTCGTGTTGAACCATATACAATCAACTCAGAATGACCTCAAATTTTGTACACAAGTTTCAAATGAAATAACAAAGCTATTCTAACTCACGAAACTAAAATCCGAACCTGATATCACCAAAGTCAACTTCCGGTAAAACTTATGAATATTCCAAAACTTCAAATTTCCAACTTTCGCCAATTAACGCTAGAACCTTCAAGAAACATCCAAATGCAAATCTGAGCATACGCCCGAGTCCAAAATCACCATCCAGACTTAACGAAACCATCAAAACTCCGATCCGGAGTCAAATACATAAAAGTCAAACTTAGTCAACTCTTCCAACGTAAAGCTTTAATCATGAAGTTCATTCTTCCAAATCGATTCCGAACAACCTGAATACCAAAATCGATGATTCACACAAGTCATAATATATCATGCTGATATACTCGTACCCTCAAACTACCGAACGAAGTGAAAATGCTCAAAACGATCGGTTGGGTCGTTACACTTGAGAGAGTGGGTGAGGTGGCCTATAGGATCGCATTACCACCTGGATTATCAGTAGTTCATCTGGTATTCCATGTATCTATACTTCGAAAGTATCACGGTGATCTGTCCCATGTGTTAGATTTCAGCTCAGTCTAATTGGACAAGGATTTGACATTTAAGGAGGAGTTGGTGGCTATTGTAGCCCGGCAGGTCCGGCAGTTAAGTTCTAAGAGTTATCAATCAGTTCGAGTGCAGTGGAGAAGTCAGCAGATTGAGGCGGCCACATAGGAGTCCGAGTCGGACATGTGGAATAGATATCCATACCTTTTCACCAGTCCAGGTATCTTTCTATGTCTGTTCGAGAACGAACGTTTGTTTTTAGAGGTGGATAATGTGATGACCTGATAGGTCATCTATAGTTTTACCTTTTATTTCTGTACTTCGAGACCTCTAATATCTCCGTTTATCCTTCCTCAGTTTGTGTGCACCGTCTGTGTCTTGTTCCAGAAGGATTTTATGTGAAAAATTGATGAAAATATAAATTCGTGCTTTAAAACTCATTTGAATTGACTTCGGTCAACTTTTTAAGCAAATGGATCCAGATCAGTATTATGACGATCCTGGTGGGTCCGTATCGTGATTTGAAACTTGGGCGTATGCCCGAACCGAATTCGTAAGTCCCTAACTTGATTTAACGTAATTTGTTGAAAAATATAAGTTAAAAGGTTTAAAGAATTCCTAAGTTTGACCGTAGGTTGACTTTTTGCTACTGAGTTCGGATTAGGGTTCCGGAACTTGGTGTAGGTTCTTTTTAGTATGTGACTTGTCTACAAAATTTGGTACAAAACGGAGTTGATTTGACGTGATTCGGACGTCCAGTTGAAAAATTGAAAGTTCTTAAGTTTCTTTGAAATCACATTTGTTTTGGCGTCTGATGTTATTACACTTGTATGCATGTTTAGTTTGGAGCCCGAGGGGCTCAGGTGAGTTCCAGATAGGCTACGGAGTGGTTTTTGACTTAGAGGAATAGCTGATGCTTCTTTGCTTCTGGTGTTACCTGCAAATTTCACAATTGCAAGGTCTGGCTCGCAAATGCGAGTCTCGCTTTTGCAAATGATACTTCGCATTTGCGAGCATGGGTTGGCTGGGCAGGACTCGCAATTGTAAGGAAGATGTTCTCATCTGCAGACTTATGAGTGATCACAATTGCGATCCAAGAGTCACATTTGCGACTCAGCAGTTCTCGAGCAGGCTTCACATTTGCGAAGTAAAAGTGCGCAATTGCGGAGGTGGGGTGTTCGCAATTGCGGACAAATTGTCGCATTTGCGACGAAAACGGGATCAGTGACTTATTCGCATTTGCGAAGGGTTCAACGGTTTTGCGATCATCGCAATTGCGAACTATGTATCGCAATTGCGATAACTGCAGCACGGTAAAAGAGGGCAAAAACAGGATTTAGCTCATTTATTTCAAACTCTCAACCCTAAATACTCTAAAGGCAATTTTTCCAAGATATTTTCTTCCTAAATATATTGGTAAGTGAATTTAATCTACTTCTTTTCAATTACCCATTATATTTCATAAGTTTTTAACATAAAATCTAGGATTTTCATGGTAAAAATTAGGGATTTGGGTAGAATTAGGAAATTTTGTAAATTTTGGGATTTAGACCTCGAATTGAGGTCGGATTTCAAAACTAGTTACATAACCGGGCGCGGAGGTGAATGGGTGTTTGGGTTTTGGTCCGAATTTCGATTTTGACCAAGCAAGCCCGGGGTTGAATTTTATTGGTTTTTTCAATGATGATCTAAATTGAACCTCTTTCATTCGTGGGTAATTTCTAATGCTTATTTTGAATTGTTTGGTTAATAATTTTCTAGATTTGGTTAGTTTGGAGGCTTGTTCGAAAGGCAACGCCGTGGTTGAGCTTTGAGTTAATTGCGGAGTGAGGTAAGTGTTGGGTGCTTATTTGATTTCCATATCATAATTGCTACTTTCCTTTTAATATTTCTTGTATTAAATTATCCGTCCCCTCCATAATTTCATGCTTATTTACTAATTGTCTCTATTTGCTTCCCTTACATATCTAAATTGTCTTATGCCTTGTTTGCCTTATAGTTTTGTATTAATTGTTGCCTTCATTGATGAAATTCCACTTGAATGCATTGTTAAATGGTAGATACTGTTTAAGTTGGTAAAGTTGAAACATCCGAGTAGTCTGAGTCTCTTCGGATTGCTTGTACATTTGTTTTCTCGACGTATGATTTCTCGTAAATCTTGATTATTGAGTCATTATTGTTAACTGAACTTGTTTGGGGAGCGGGTTGCACGCCACAACGGGAATTGAAAGGAAATGAATTGAAAAGGCGAAAAAGATGGAGTATGATGTTGACAGATAATTATATTGTGGGATCGGTTGCGCACCGCAACGGATTGATTAAAGTTTATATTGTGGGATCGGGTTGCATGCCACAACATATTGATAAAAGTTATATTTGTGTGATTGTTGGATTGGCCTCGGTTGTTGAGATGAGTTATATGACTTGTCATTTTGGACTCTCTATTAGTTGAGGTTGAGTTCGTTGATATTAATTATCTGCTTTACTTTTATTCGTGTCTTTTATGTTATTATTATTTCTACTGCGTATAGGTTAATGTAAGTGACCCGCCTTAGCCTCGTCACTACTTCGTCGAGGTTAGGCTCGACACTTACATAGTACATGGGGCCGGTTGTACTCATACTACACTCTGTACTTCTTGTGCAGATACTGGAGTTGGTCCCAGCAGCGTACCGTAGACTTAATCGGATCCAGCTACCCAGAGAATACTTGAGGTATAGCTGCATAGCGTCCGCAACTCTGAAGTCCCTTTCTAATTCCTTTAGCTGTTTATTTGATTCAGACAGTTATGTTTATTTCGGACCGTTATTTGTTGTATCTTAGACGCTCGTGTATTCGTGACACATGTTTCAGAGTTTGTATGTGAATTTCGTCACTTATTGGTTTATTTACTTTGTTTCAGACTATTCAGTTTCTATATTGTCATTGTAATTGATGTTTGTTAAAAACGGTTAATAATTACATCTAAGGTTGGCTTGCTTGGCAAGTGAAATATTAGGCGTCATCACAGTCCCAAGGGTGGGAATTCTGGGCTGTGACACCACACCTCCAGCCTAGCATTAACCCTGCAACGCGTCTTGTCAATCAGCATTATGTCATCTGTAAAATAATATACTCCATGACACCTTTCTTTGGATGTGCCACGTCAACACATCCATCGCCATGGCCAAAATATGGGCTAAGAGCTGATCTTTGATGCAATCCAATCATCACAGAAAAAGAATTCGAGTCTCCTCCCACAGTCCTTAACCGAGTCTTAGCTCCATTATACATGTCCTTAATCACCTTAATGTATGTTATTAGAATACCGCTAATCTCCAAACATCTCCATAAAACCTCCCTAGGGACTTTATCGTACGCTTTTTCTAAGTCAATAAACATTATATGCAAGTCCTTCTTCCTCTCCCTATACTGGTCCATCAACCTCCTTACCAGCTGAATAGCTTTTGTAGTCCACCGCCCTGGCATGAATCCGAACTGGTTATACGAAATAATTCTTTTATTTATTAGATGTTTTAACACCTATTTTTTTTCACATTTTTCCTCTTCCGGCCCCGCTATAGTTTATTTACTAGATATTTAACTTCCGTTTAGTAGTCGTTTAAAAGTTTATTTTCATAATGCTCGACTTTCTCTTACTCTTTTCTTTCTTTGGGTAAAACCTATTTGATAGAGGAAATGTATGAATACATCCTTATTGTAATTTTGCCTTATTTTCCTCAATCGCACAAGCATTTTACTCCATGGAAGAAAATGAAAGCTAAGACGGATGGTACAATCTCGGCAATGTATTTATAAAATTCTCCATTTGTACGTAGTACAACTCTTTGATACTTTTAAATGAAACATCTATGTAGAGTATTAATTTAGGGAAAATTTTCAAAAATTACTTTTGCTTAACAAAGTTAAAATAAAACAGAAGTATGAATTTAAATAAACTTTTAGTATGAAAACTTTATATATGGTTTATACGTTTACTGTCCTTCCATGCGTTAAAAAACTTAAAATTAATAATTCTGATAATTTATAATAAGAAAAAGTTATCTTCCACAGATTTTAATTACAGGGGTAATTGTTGTGTTTTATTAGCATAATGTTTTCAAAAGATTTTCAATTTTACTTATCAACAAGATTTAAGCGCATAGTTTTTCTCTCTATGAAGTGAGCAACTTCTCTTCCCCAATTAAAAAAAAACACTTCTCTTCCCCAATTGAGAAGATTTTTCCCCGCGAAGGGTGGGTATAGTTTGGGCAAACCCGATATCCAAATCGAATTTAAACTTTTTGTATTTTTGGTTTGAATATTTGGATTGCCGATTGGATTTCGGGTTTAATTTTTAATTTTTTTGGATTTCAGATTGGGTATTGGATTTGGTACTTTTCCAAAAATTATACTTTATATTTAGTCCATTATCCATATGCAAATAGTAATAAGTCAAGTACCTTACCCATTAGACATTATCTCATATATTCAACACTAATTACTAAGTTACTTTTAGAATACTTTATATGTGGACATGGTTTTACTATTGCTAATTCTTATCGGCCTTATTAGAGTCTCTGTTTCATTTCGTTGATGATGATTTTATTACTTGAATACCTTATTTGGATGATTGTGGTAAAAATTAGTAACTTTTAAGATAATTTAACTAGAATACTTGATTTGAATATCCATTTTTGTAACAAGAATAAACATCTCAACTTATAAGCTTAAAATTGAAAAATGATTAATCCGAAATTGAACTTAAAAATTCAATCCAATCCGAGCCTATTTGAATTGGATTTGGATTGTCATTTTGTCAATCCAAAAATCGAAAATCCAAACCAAACTTTTCATATCCAATCTGAACTACTTGAATGCCTACCCCTACTCGCCATTATTAAACTACAAAAGGGTAGGCATTGTTTTATTTTGTTGGATTTGTTTTTTTGTTTTTTTATATATGTACATTTTCGTATATTGTTTGTACATTTTTGTATATATTTGATCATTAGTTATTATAATATATAATATGTATGTTTTAAATTATACTTATTTGTTTACTAGTTTTAATACAATAAAGATTTTATCTCTTCTAAATCAACTAATTATACAAAAAGGATTGGCCGAAATTAAATTTTAAAAGATTAATTTAGAAAAGGAAATGTCCAATCGCACGAAGCGCAGGTTAATTAACCACTACAACAACAACAACAACCCAGTATAATCCCATTAGTGGGGTCTGAGGAGGGTAGTGTGTACGCAGACATTACCCCTATTCTAGGGTAGATAGGTTGTTTCCGATAGACCCTCGGCTCCCTCCCTCCAAGAACTCCCCACCTTGCTCTTGGGGTGACTCGAACTCACAACCTCTTGGTTGAAAGTGGATGGTGCTCACCACTAAAGCAATCCACTCTTGTTCATTGACTAGTTTAGCAGTTAAAGAGAGACATACAAATCAATGCTTGGCTGGTATCCCAAATGTATAAACCTTGGGTAGCCCCCTTTACCTACATGTCTCATCACAAGTACAGGGAATTATGCATTGACCTCCAAATTTTGTGTTGAAATAATAGTAGCTTAACAGTAGTTAGTTAGCTTTAGTTAATGACAGTTCGGTAGTTAGTGACAGCTGGACACAGCTAAGTTAAAGATCGGTTAGTGTGCAATATATAACTGAAGGTAGTTAGCCTCTGTATTTAGTTTTGTCCATTTTTTGATATCAGAGAAATGTCCTCTCCATAGTCTCGTTAATCTCTCTTCTTCCTCTTCTCTAGTTTGCTGAAGATTCCTCTCCAGAAATCAGCATGGTATTAGAGCTTGCGGATTGATCCGAGCTCCGTTCACTCCTCTATGGTGCTATCTTCAATTGTTCTTCATTTCACCCAATTGCTTTCGATTCACCATTGTTGGTGCGATTCGTCTTTGAGCAGTTAGGGTTTCACAATTCACTCAGGAGCAGTACACTCAAATGCTGCAGATGCTTGGCAAAGGGAATAAGAATGGTAGCTCTTTTGTGCCTGCAGGTATAGAAAATGTAGCTACTACCACTAATGAGGATCTAATTAAGTGGATAGTAGATTCCGGAGCATCAAACCACATGGTTAACAACAAATGTGTTGTGACTGAAAGTAGCTTATGTGATAAATCTAAAGAGTGCAAAATTCACCTACCTACTAGGGAGTCAGTTACTGTCAATCACATAGGTTCTACCTATCTTTTTCCTGGTCAAAAGATAACCAATGTGATGCATATACCTGGATTCCAATACAATCTCTTGCGTGTGTCAAAGCTGATAAAAGAACTAAAGTGAGTAGCCTTGTTCTTTCCTGACTTCTTCATTTTTCAGGATCTCTTCAGTGGAAAAGTGAAGAGGATTGGTAGAGAGGACAGTGGTCTATATATGTTCAACCATAATAGCAAACTTCATGAGGATTCTACTATGACAATTGTTCCATAGTGTAATGCTTCAAAAAATTTCTCAAAGTCAGTTGTTGTAAATACAATAATTGGCAGTAGAATAAGTGTAGACCTTTGGCATAAACAACTAGGCCATGTGCCACTTAGTACTTTGAAAATGATAAAAGAGTTTCAGTTTGTAGAACTTGATAAGTCTGAAGGCCATTGTACTGTTTGTCCATTAGCTAAACAATCAAGATTGCCATTTCCTTTGAGTAATACTATCTCTAGTACTTGCTTTCATACTATTCATGGAGATGTTTGGCCCCTTACACAGTTCCTACACACGATGGTAAAAGGTATTGTCTAACTTTAGTAGATGATCACTCCAGGTACACTTGGATTTTCTTACTGCCTTCCAAAGGTAAAGTAATTGTAGTGTTAAGAAACTTCTTACTCATGGTTCAAAATGTCTATTCATGTTCTGTAAAAGTGCTCAGAACTGACAATGGCTATGAGTTCTTTAATTCACAGATGACATCACTTCTTCAATTATTTGGAATCATTCATCAAAGTTCCTGCGTTTACACTTCTCATCAAAATGGAGTAGTAGAGAGGAGACACAGATACATTCTAGACACTACAAGAGCCTTGAGATTCCAGGCATCATTTCCTCTAATGTTTAGGGGAGAATTTGTTCTAACTGCTGTTTATGTGATCAACAGAGTACCTACACCTACTCTTCAAGGCGGGTGTCCCTATGAGGTGTTACATGGTCACTTACCTTCATTAAGTCATCTGAGGATATTTGGTTGCTTAGGATATGTCACAGATCTCAAAAGATGGGACAAATTCTCACCTAGAGTTGTTCTTGCCATATCTACTAGAGTATTGTTTATGCTTATTCAGAGATTGCAGCCTTAGAGGACAACAACACTTGGAGTATTGTTGACCTTATTCCTAGCAAGGTGCACATAGACTGCATATGGGGTGTATAAGGTGAATTACACTGCATCAAGAGCTGTGGAGAGGTATACATACAGGCTAGTGGCTAAGGCCTATATCCAACAGGAGAGGTTGGATTATACAGAAACTTTCTCTCCTGTGGCCAAAATGGTCACAATGAGATCTGCCATCACTATTGCAGCAGCCAAGCATTGGCCTATCCATTGGAATCTAATGTGAAACTCACATCTGAAGAATATGATTCTTTCATCAAAGGAGACTTAGTATCTGAAGTAACAAAAAATGACAAACTATTAGCAGATCCAGGTCAATATTAGAGGCTCATAGGAAGATTGTTATATCTCACTATGACCAGAATTGATATTGCTTGTGTTGTGCAAGTTCTCAGCCAAAAGTCAAAGCAGTCACACTTAGAGGCTGCTCTCAGAGTGGTAAGATACATCAAGGCAGCTCCTCGTCTAGGCCTATTAATGCCTTCAGACAACTCTTGCACATTTGTAGCCGATTGTGATTCAGATTAGGAAAGCTGTCTACAAACTAAGAGGTTTGTTACAGGGTATCTAGTGAAGTTTGGGGAGGCTACCATATCTTGGAAGTCGAAGAAATAGGAAACAATAGCCAGAAGCTCAGTAGAGGCGGAATTCAGAAGCATGGCCTCCACAGTTGCTGAACTGACTTGGTTAACAAGATTGTACAAGGAGATGGGAGTTGATTTAAACCTGCCTATCTCTCTATATTGTGACAGTAAAGCTGTCATTCAGATTGCAGCCAATCCCATTTTTCATGAAAGAACTAAGCATATTGACATTGATTGTCACTTTGTTAGGGAGAAGATTGTTCAAGGGGTGATAAAAAACTTTCATATCTCGACCAAGGAGCAACTAGCAGACTTACTAACAAAGAGCCTTGGCAAACTGCAACATGACTATCTTTTCTCCAAGCTGGGGTTGAAAGACATATTTCAACCCTCAGCTTGAGGGATGGTGTTGAAATAATAGTAGTTTAGCAGTAGTTAGTTAGCTTTAGTTAATGATAGTTAGGTAGTTAGTGACAGCTGGACACAGCTAAGTTAAAGGTCGGTTAGTGTACAATATATAACTGAAGGTAGTTAGCCTCTGTATTCAGTCTTGTTCATTTTTTGATATCAGAGAAATATTCACTCCATAGTCTCGTTGATCTTTGTTCTTCCTCTTCTCTCGTTTGCTGAAGATTGATCTCCAGAAATCATCATTTTGCACTCCGCCTTTGACAAAAACCAGCTTCCACTTCCCATTTTTTGCAAAAATCAATTGAGATTGATCATGTCAAACAATACCATACCAACTTAAGAAGTTCTTATTAAGGTCTACTTGATGCGGAAAAAATGTTTTCCTAAAAAATTAACATATCATGCAACAATTGCGGATATATAGGATTAATTAAATGGGGTTCTAAAAAGGTTAAAATCGGTAAAATCTTACTGCGATAAATAATGGTCAAGAAAGATTAAATGGACAAGCTATACGGTCAATTAAAGATGAATTATTAGAAAACATTAATAACAAAATAAATAAGTAGTTGATAAGTTTGCATCTCAAAAAGCTTAAAACCAAACATCAAAAACATAAATGATTCTTATTAATGTTCAGCTTTAGATCATCACACTTATTGAGCATCCCTAGAGCTTGCTGAATATATATATCTTTTTCCATTCGGGCTGTGTTTGGTACGAAGAAAAATATTTTTCAAAAAATATTTTCTAATTTTTTCAAGTTTGATTGGCTTAAATGTTTGGAAAAACATTTTTCTCGTGAACTCATTTTCCTCCAATTGGAGGAAAATATTTTTCCTATCAAGAGAAGGGAAAATATTTTTCAAAACTCTTTCTCAACCTTCCTCACCATATTCCCCATCCCCACCAACCCCCCACACCCAACACACCCCACCCACCCACACCATACCACACTCACCCACCCCTACCCCCGAACCCCTACTCCCGACGCCCCACGCTAAATAGAATATTATTAAGACTATTTTTCTTTCATGTTGTATATAGAGTACTTTCTTTTTCATTTCAGCAAAATGAGTATTTTCTTTCATTTCAACAAAAGAATTACTTTCTTTTCATGATGTAGAAAAAATATTTTCTTTCATTTCAACAAAATGAATATTTTCTTTTCAACCAAAAAAGGAGTATTTTCTTTTAGGGATGTTTGGAAAGCCACCTGATAATTGAAATTGGTGTAATTACTAGGGTATGGCGACTTTTTATTTGTCATAATGTAATTACATTGTAATTACATATGTACTGTTTGATTGCACAAGTGTAATTAAATAGTTAGATTAAAATTTAAATATAAAGTTAATTATCAAAAATTAAAAGTTAAGATTTAACAAATATATGCTTTTATAAATGACATTAAATTTGACATTTAAGATACATATTGTTTCATGAAAATATATTAGTTACTAATCATATATTTGTAACTAATATTGTAAAGATAATTGACATATATTTTTAAAATTAATAATATTTTGCTTTAATTAATTATAAAAACTACATATTTTGTAATAACATCATGGACTGTATGCTTAATAAAAAGATAAATATTTGTAAATATAATACCATAACATTACTCAAATATTTCACGAAAAAATAATCTATCAACTCTAATTGAAAAATGGATGGCATGCAATTTGAATTAATAAGTCAATACTACTAGAGCAAATAAAATAGAACCGAAATTATAACATAAAATTCAAAAACAAATATTAAAAAATATAATACCCTTACGTAAATTACAACATAACATAAAATAAATTTCAACATAATTTAAGTAAATATAATTCAAAAGAAAAGGAAAATATAAGTATATAACCTAATTCAACAATGAGATTCTACTTTAATGACATCACTCATTATATGCCAAATTTATTATGACAAGAGTGGTTTGCTCTAGTGGTGAGCACCCTCCACTTCCAACCAAGAGGTTGTGAGTTCGAGTCACCCCAAGCGCAAGGTGGGAAGTTCTTGAAGGGAGGGAGCCGAGGGTCTATCAGAAACAGCCTTTCTACCTCATGGTAGGGGTAAAGTCTGCGTACACGCTACCCTTCTCAGACCCCACTAGTGGGATTATACTGAGTTGTTGTTGTTGTTGTTGTTGTTGTTGTTATTAATGACTCAATGTTTCTAATATTAGGAGGTGTTGTTTCAAAAGTAGAATAATAGCACAATTATGCGAAATGAAGAAAATAAAAAAATAAAAAAATATGAACAATTACATGGAATCACAAAAAATTGAAGTTGTAAAATGAGAATACTAATTAGATATTTAAAAGTAATTTATCATTTTAACGAACTTCAACTAAAGCATATACAACAACAACAACAACAACAACAACAACAACAACAACAACAACAACCCATTATAATCTCACTAGTGGGGTCTGGAGAGGGTAGTGTGTACGCACACCTTACCTCTACCCTGGGGTAGAGAGACTGTTTCCGATAGACCCTCGGCTCTCTCCCTCCAAGAATTTCCCACCTTGCTCTTGGGGTGACTCGAACTCACAACCTTTTAGACTTTTAGATAAGTGTGCATATAACCTCCAGGGCCGACCTAATGGCCAAGCAAGTAAAGCAGTTGCCTAGGGCCCCTTATTTGTAGGGGCCCCAAAATTTTCTGATTTTTAATGTATTTATCCATTCATTTTAATAATATTAAGTATTTGAAAAGAAAAAAAAATGTTAAGTTTCAAGGAAAGTACGTTGGAGAACAATCGGAAATGGAATTTATTTTGGGAATTCAAGCCCCATGCGTGACCAACTGAACATCCCACTATGTTGTGTCATTTGTCTACCATTATTATTATAAATGGGCCCATATTCTTTATCTTTTTTTATTTTTCTCTCTGCAAAGCTTCTCTAGACTCTATATTCCAAAATTTCAATCTCATTCGGTTACTACCTCAAAATAAAATATCAGAACACAACTACACAAGTACCATCTATTTGATTTGCTCTCAAGTATTTTGGCCTTACATCAAGAATTTTTAAGTAGCAAAAGCTTATCAAATTATCTATTTGTTGTCTTGTTGAATCAGGTTTGATCGTTCTATATTTTATTATTTGCATCTACTTTTTAATTTTTTTTTGGATATATTTTCTTTGTAAGTATATATTGTCTTCTTAGTTATTTATTAGACTTATAATATGTCAACTAGAAAATATGAATCCGGATGTTCAAAACGTCAAAAAAGGAAAAGGATTGAAACTCTAGTACAATCCCAAAAAGGAGCACTTAATAAATTTATAGCGAATAGTAAAAATTCTAAATAAGAAAATGTGGAAGATTTTATGATAGATGAACAAATCACTAATATAATTGAGATAGACAATAATAAAATTCAAGAAGAAGAGGAAGGAGGAGAAGTTGTCGAGAAACCTAACATATATCCTCAAGAAAAATAAGAAGTTCTAAATAAGTTAGATAATTATACTCTCAGGAACATATATGATCCTAGTCAATGGACTAGTATAGATACAAAGTTGAGAGATTTATTAGTAGAAAAGGGGCCAATTAAAATTACTAACATAGATTTTCCAAAGGATAAATTCTTTAGACATTTTTTTACTACAAATTATATTCAAAAATTGGCTAATGGAGAAAGACATGAAAGAAGATGGTTAGTTTACTCTAAAGATATGGATAAGGTATTTTATTTTTGTTATAAGTTATTTCATATGACTTCTAGCTTTTGTAGCAGTAAATTAGCTAGTAATGATTGGAGAAATATAAGTGCTAAGCTCAAAGCTCATGAAACATCAAAAGAGCATATTATTAATATGGGTGCATGGATTGATTTAGAAATGAGATTGCACAAAAGTAAAACAATTGATAAAGATGTTCAAGAACAAATCAATAGAGATAGAGAGCACTGGAAAAATGTATTATCAAGAATTATTATTGTAATAAAAACTCTTGAAAAAAATAATTTGGCATTTAGGGAAAAAAATAAAAAGATCTATCAAGAAAGTAACGGAATTTTTTTGAGTCTAATTGAAATGATTGCAGAATTTGATCCAATCATGCAGGAACATGTTCGCCGAATTAAGCATGATGAAATCCATAATCATTACCTTGGACATAATATACAAAATGAATTACTGATTGCACTCCAGATGCAAGTCATCAAGAACAAGTGTCTTTTATATTACGGAGTGTCGACATCACTGTAACTCCAGTAAGAATTACTGAATATTTTTTAGAGTTTTTAAAAGTTGATGATACAAGTGGAAAAGGTCTTTTTGAAGTTATTGTAGATGAGATAAAAAGTATTGGACTTGATATTGATAATTTAAGAGGACAAGGATATGATAATGGATCCAATATGAAGGGAAAATACCAAGGAGTGCAAAAAAGACTGCTCGACATAAATCCTAGATTATTTTATACACCATGTGGTTGTCATAATCTAAATTTGGTACTTTGTGATATGGCTAATTCTTGTACCAAAGCTATATCATTTTTTGGAGTAGTACAACGCATAGATTCACTATTTTCTTCTTCTACTAAGCGACGGAAAATTTTAAAAGATAATGTACCTAGCCTAACTCTTAAATCATTATCACAAACGCGTTGGGAAAGTCGAATTGAAAGTATTAAAGCAATACGATTTCAAACTCCACAAATAAGAAATGATTTATTGAAATTAGTAGAAGTTAGTGAGGATCCAAAAACTAAAAGCGAAGCTAGTTGTTTAGCAACTTATGAGTTTGAAAATTTTGAGTTTTTACTGGGTATGACTATTTGGTATGATATACTATTTGCAGTTAATTCAGTTAGTAAACATTTACAATCAAAAGATATGCATATTGATGTTGCCATAGATCAACTTAGGGGTTTGATTTCTTTTTTCAAAAAATATAGAGAAGAAGGATATGCAACTGCCATGATTTCTGCTAAGGAAATTGCATATGAGTTGAATATAGAACCTGAATTTCGTAATAAACGTGTAATATATAGAAAGAAACAATTTGATGAAAACGTTGATAATGAAATTACAAAATCTCTTGAAGAATCTTTTAGAGTTGATTACTTCTTATACATAGTAGACCAAGCTATTTTTTCACTTCAAAGTAGATTTGAGCAATTTGAAGCGTATGAAAATATTTTTGGTTTCCTATTTAGTGGCAAAACATTGAGATCTCTAGATGATGAGAACTTAAATAAAAATTGTCTTAACCTTGAATGTTCTTTGAAACATAATAGTAACTCTGATATTGATGGTTTAGACTTATTTTATGAATTAAAAGTTTTAAGGGAAATAATACACGTAGAAGATGATAATCTAATCGATATACTTAATCATATAAAAAGACTTGATTCTTTTCCAAATGCTTATATTGCTTATAGAATAATGTTAACAATTCATGTAACAGTTGACTCAGCGGAAAGAAGTTTTTCAAAATTAAAATTAATAAAATCTTACTTAAGATCAACAATGTCTCAAGATAGATTAAATGGATTAGCTATATTATCAATTGAAAAAGAATTATTAGAAGAAATCGATTACAAACAAATTATTAATAATTTCGCATCTCAAAAAGCTAGAAAAATAAATTTCAAATAAAATTATGAGTTTTCTTCTACAACAAAAATCTTAGGGTCCCCTATTGAAGTTTGGCTTTAGGCCACAAATATCATTGAACCACCCATGATAACCTCATCCAATAAAATTCAATTTTAATGACATCACTCAGTGTAAGTCAAGTTTGTGACTTATTCTTTCAAAGATTACAAGGTATTTGTTTTAGAAAAATTAAAACAATAACATAGCTAAGTGTAATAAAAAAAATTAAAACAATTGACCAAGCCGACTTTTAGATTTTTTTTAATAAATCCAAAGGTTCCAGTATGAACCTATAGCACTAGTGTACCACATAATTAAGACACATTTTTGTTTTCCTATAAAATTTTGAGAGGAAAAAAAGAGTCGAACCTAATTCGTAATATATGTATAGAAATATTGATCACATATGTAAATTAAACATATAAACATCATATGCTTTAGATTAAAAAAAGGGATCAAAACGGACTATAAACACTCCCCTTCCTGAAAGTAATATGCTTCTTTTGTTCAAATGTATTCCTCAACATGTCCTTAACGTGCAATTCAAAAAACTTATGGAAGAATTTCAACTCCCAAAATTTAGACTTGCTATTAATCTGATAAATGGAACTTCAAAACTAGTCCGCTGTTGCATAAATCTCATAATTCATATTCACTACTATTGATTACTTTAACTCTTAATCCAACTCGAAAGTAAAACAAAGAGCTTTACCACAGAATCCTTTGGATACAAATTCCATATTCTTTGCTTTAGCCAAAGATACATAAAAATCCCACAAGTGTAATTAAAGATCTTAAACCTTTTCACTTAATAAAGGCTCAATTCGAGGGGAAAGAATTTAGCATGTTTCTCATATAACTAGTCTTAATTATGTGAATTTGTTCACCTAAATAAAGTAAAGTGTCTTACCTTAAAAGGTCTTTGGTAAAAGGAGGTAGAGAGCGAGTGACACTAAGTTCAAACAAAAGGGTATTACTTTAGTTATATGAGCATTCTTACACAATTAACACTAGTAGAATACAACACATTCAGGAACACAGTTTTCTTCAGGTTTGTCAACTCAATATATCAGTAGAATACAACAGATTAGGAACTTTCCCCGAGGCTCTTTATCTAGATGTAATGAAACAGAACAATCTATTAACCCTTGCACGTGACTCTTGATGAAGTAAAAGTACATGATTTCTTGACAGTCAGATCCATTAGTTAAGTGAAAGAGGATTTTGTGTCACCTCTACTCGGTGCAGCTGTAGACCTGAGGCCTGAGGGTCTTTAGAGGAGCATCTTTATCAATGGAATATCTCCAGTGCAGCTGGACTAATGGGGATCAGACCAGAAGGTGATACAAGTGCATCAACAAGAACATCATTTGGAGTTAGTGGTATAGTGCCCTCATCCAATATCTGCACTGAGTAAGAAAGCGCAACTGCAATCCAAAGAAAAAAGTCACTGAGCAGCAGCTAATCATCTTTTGTGAACAAATCAGAACTATCACATGCATTCCTAGAAAGAAGCAACGAAGAAACATACTCTTGAGAGGTTGCTTCCAATTTCGCTCCTTTGCACGTTCCTGATATCTTGTCAAGAAGGTATCATAATAACTGTTTCACAACCATAGGAAGAAAGGATCACCAACAAGAGGATATTAGAATTATAGAAGAGGGAGAAACTCGCAACGACTCTTCTCTTATTTCCTCTTTCCTTTTGTTTTTTCATAGGTTGCACTTCTCCTTTCTTTGCTCTACTGTTTTTACTATCTATCTCAGTTAAACTGTCACTTCTGGTAAAGATGAGCTAAAGAGAAAGATATAAAACCCTACCCTCCACCACGGCCCAACCGCCTTCCAGCTTTGTCAAAAGCAAGTCCTTCAAAGAGAAACGGAGAGGAGAGCACAAATTAAAATGGAACTCAAAAGTTATCTGGTTTCAAGTTTTGAATTATGAGAAGTTTGACAATGAAAAGTTAGGAAATACGTACCAGGTAAAATTAACAAATCGACAGGCTCATCCGCCAACAAGACTGCAACATGAAAACATCTCCAATTACTAGCACAAAATCCATAGTCCTATTTCACTTTTAAAACTAACGAAACCAATCTGGACAAAAATAAGAAGTATATGACCAACAAGATGTGCAGAATAAAGGATGTAAATCCAAACGATAGCCCAGTCCATAACTGAGTTTTTTCGATGAAGGCATCAAGCCAACTCGCACTTCTCCCAAAAATCAAATAAAGGCATAGCAGAAAAGTAGTGTCAGCATTGAAGAAGCCACAAGGTCATCCTTCAGTCAAGAACTCAAAAAACTGGTATTGCTCTTCCATTCGTAAAAAGACCTTATAAGCTTTAAGGCCTTCCACCATCTAAAGCAGCAAAAATTTCAAAGATTGAAAGGGCCGGATGATAGAAAAGCTATGATGCTTTCACTTTTATTCTCCTGTTTGTGTCTTGCATGTTTCAGACAAGTGCTCCATGGCACCAGTACAAACCCGAATTATATATATATTTAACATTGATGATTATGATTTCCTACAACAACCATGATTTTTAGAGAGAACATTTTCAATACTGAGTATTTGTTGGCAAAATAGATTCCTTTAGGTGCTTACTAGTTTGATTGAAAGTTTTTGACATAATACCCTACGGAAGCGCCAAACTGTTACCAGAAACAATGTATATGGAAAGGTTAATGGTCATGAAATGTAAAGTTATTCTCTAGAACCTTTAACCACACTATGATAGAATCTACTGAATACATAATAAGTTTTCAGTGAGGTGAGGGTAAGACTATAGAGTGCTGGAAATATCAATTTATTCAAGACGTGAACTTTAGGAAAGTTATGATCACATATATCATGAACTTCCAGATGCAGTTATTATCAAAAAGGTTTGCTAGAATGATTTGAACTTCAACATTATAATATCACTTGAATAACAAATGCTAAAAAATAAAAGAAATTTCTCATTTGGAGACTGATAAGTATATGTACCATCTTGCCTATCATTTCCTTCAGCATCTATTGGAGCTGGCTCCAAAATGTTCATTGAATTTGCAATCAAATCCTTAGTGCTTGAGATGTGTAGCATTCGCATGTTTCTATTCTTGTCTTCCACACGTGGAACATAGAGCTTTTTCCGCATTTGCAAATCCGATTCTGATTTGATAATGGCATGAGAACTCAATATTAAGCTCTATAAGTGAACCACTAAAGAGAAACAGCAAAGAAAATGAGAACAGCTATGAGGAAAATCCTTATACCTTACACTTGGTAGTAGTAAATGATCAAGGAATGTTTGAATTATTGGCATTAACAGGAATATAGCTATATTCTGTAGATTACGTTACCAGTCTTAAGGTTTGCCTGGTATTTCGACAGAATCAGGATATAAGCTAGTAGGTGTGAACTACCACTCCACTAGCTACCTTTTTGTGGTGACGGCTCAGAACTTAGCATAGATATATGTATTTTTTCAAAATTATCCTACTAAATATGCATAGGTCGAGCTCAGGTACTGGGGCTCCTGCAATGCTTCCATTTCATTGCATCTGCCGGATGGCAGCACAAATCTGCTCCACTTATTCTGCTTATAAGCAGAAAAAAAGCACAAAAAGAACAACTAAAACTACAGCTCAATCGGGGTAGGCTATAAAAAGCCTCACTATCCGTGTCTGCTCCATTTAGACAATTTCATAGATAAATCGAACTGTAAAGATTAAAACTTTTTTGCTGTGATTGTGTGCGGATGAAGTGTGGCTCTGAGAAACAAACCTGTGGATGGCTTCTGGAGAATGTGAGACAGTATTTGGGATGTATCAACTTCTCGCAAAGCACTACAACTTATGTAAGCACACAATCTCTTAGAAGCATTAAACCACGGAGCCTCCAACACAATCCTTTGTATTGCTTCATCTGACCAGCCACATAGACTTCCAAGAGTAAATATCTTAAAAGTAAAAGAAAGAACCCATTTGATGCAAAATACATATACATACACATCTGGTTTTTGGATCCTTCACCGTATATATATATATATATCGCCTGCATATATAATATATAAAAGTACCTTGTTGGGATCTGAGTGTAGGATCCATGGACTTGAGATCTCTCTTAACTACGGAGCGGAGGGCCTTTTTCTGCTTGAAAATGGTGTCCAGATGGGCTGCACCGTCGGCACTCAGGTTTTGTTCTTCGGTGGTGCTCATAGTTTTACGGCGGAACACGGTGAGGTTGGGTGGAGGAGAATGGCGGCGCGGCGGAGGAAAACTGGGTAGTGCGACTGTACTAGCTGACGTGGCTATTGTGTAGGGATTGACCTGTTCCAGGGTCCGCTGTCGTGCTTGCACATATATATATATAATGTGTGCGCGCGCGCTCTTGTCACGTTTGGACATGCCCTGTCCGACGAGTATAGGAACGGTGAGAAGTAACGAAAATTTGTGGTACTAAATCAAACATATGCTAGTAAATACGATTTTAAATGAATGATAGTAAATTTCACATGTGCTTGAATGCCTGATGGTGAAAGTCTAAACAAATCATGTCATAAAGAGCCAAATAAAGATAATGCTAAGATTAAAAAAAATCTAAGAAAATAAAACATATTATTCTTTTTTAGAAATTTAAAGTGTGTCACATCAAACGAGGTGAAATATATTTTTATAGATATTTGTATCAAATTAAATAATTGAACTTTTAACTATTTTAAAGTGAAAACATATAATTTATGATTAAATAATAAAAATCTATGTTCAAGTCACATCTCTTGCATTTATTTACTAGGTACGAGTATTAGTATTTTTATTGTACTTAATTGACTCGCCCAGCTTTTTTTAAATTTTGCCTCTTTTTAACCCGTTTTATGCAATAAAGGGAATTTCAAATGATAGGAGTAATAGATTATTTTATAAGTAGAAAAATAATCAGATAAGAGTAAGTCAAAGGATAATAGATAATTTTCTCCTACTAAGGCACTCATGTAGTTGTTGCTGAGTCTTTTAGATTTTTGGAATCAAAGAAGACATAGTTTCATTGTTTGAAGAGAATCACAATGGAGGACCGTTAATTCAGGTAAATGAACCGCCAAGTACTCTCGTACTTGTGAAACAAAAAAAAAAAAAAAAAAAAGAGTGACCATTGACTACATATATATAACTGAAAATGAAGAGCACCATCCAATTTTTTGGACACTTTTGAACTAGGCAAACTGTCATAATTCAGATACATTCAGGAGAGAGAAAGAGGTCATGATCCTGGTTTCCCTTTTCCTACCATGGTCATGATCCTTCTCATTTCTTCCCTTCCATTTTGATCCCACCATTTCTTCATCTTTTGTGCTCAACAAACAACCCACCATTCTGAATTTTCCTTTTCTTTCTTGAATTTTTGTTTAATAAGTTTAGAAAAAGGAAATGGCTTCAGGATCTTTCAAGTGTTATGTTGAACAAAACACAGGGAAATTTGCATTCTTCTTCATATATGCTGTTCTTGAATGGATGATGATCATTCTGCTTTTTATTGAGGGGTTTCTTGCTTTTTTCTCTAATGAATTCGCCAAGTTCTTCGACCTGAAAGTCCCCTGCTTGCTTTGCACGAGGATCGATCACATTCTCGTTCACAGGAATGCCAACTTTTATTACAATGAATCCATTTGTGAAGTTCACAAGAAGGACATTTCTTCCCTTGCTTATTGTCATGTCCACAAGAAGCTGTCTGATATTAGGAACATGTGCGACGGCTGCCTTCTGTCATTTGCAACAGAGAAAGATGCTGATTGCGATAGGTACAAGTCACTAGTTGGTATCTTGCACAAGGATATTGATTGCTTTGTGGAGGATGATAAGAAAGTACATACAAAATCAGGGAAGAAGGAAGATGAGGTCATCCAAATTGAGAAGGGCGGAATCGTTAGGTGTTCTTGCTGTGGGGAGCCTCTAAAAACAAAGTCAAAGTATTCCAGGAATGCATCATCAATGAAGGGAAATCCTTATTCTCAAGCTCCTGCTCCATCTCCAAGATCTCCCTTGACTACGTGGAGAAATGAGGAAGCGCGCCATTTAGAATTGCCTCATACTCAGTACACAGAGGTTAAGTTCATCTCAGATAATGATTTGGACCTTCCTGATGATGAGGGTATCCCTAATGGAGGTACGTACGTTTCTTTCCATTCGTGTTTCTTCTTGTTGTTGTACTTGATTTCTGCAAACTGTTACTATGATTTATGAATCATAGCAATTCATAACTTTATTCTTCCATAGGACATATGAGATTGTCTCATGGGGCTTTCATTGTTCATACAAATCGTTGTATACTTACCTTTTGTCTATTATTTTGCTTTCGTTTATTTAGCTTAAATGCTAGTTTTCATTTCTCAGTAGATATTTTAGGAAATAAGTAAACGATGTTAGCAGGGGAGTAGTAGGTTAGAATTTGAGCTTCAGAAAGCTTTTTCTGCAGCAAGAAATGATTCAGCATCAACAGAAATATCTGCACATTCATTCTAATATCCCTAACTCTTTTCTATTGTCCTAACTCCTAACCACACTGTTTTAACTCCTCAAGTTATAAATGCTGTGTATTTTCTAAAGTAACTGATCTACATTCCGATTTACCAGGGGATATTGCATTTGTCATCCTCTGTGGAGAAGTTAAATGTTAGGGTAAGAATATTTTCTTTCCTTAATGCAGGTAGAGAGGATATTAAAGCTGCTACTGTACCACTAATACCAGATTCGGAGGAGATAAATGATGATGCCTTGAAAACGCCAAATTTTACAAGAAAGAAATTCTTTGGTATCCCATTGTCAGACTCGGTTCATGCTAGCCCTAGGTGGTCACACAGGCCTAGAAAATTGAGTATGGATATTAAGAGTGAATTAATTTCAGAAACTAATGACGCGAGTGCAGTAAATGAATCTGACGATGACATCCTGCATCGCTTGAAGAGGCAAGTTCGTTTGGACCACAAGTCTCTCATGGCACTTTACATGGAACTTGACGAAGAAAGAAGTGCCGCTGCTGTTGCAGCAAACAATGCCATGGCTATGATCACTCGCTTACAAGCAGAGAAAGCCGCAGTCCAAATGGAGGCGTTGCAGTACCAAAGAATGATGGAAGAGCAGGCGGAATATGATCAAGAGGCGCTGCAGGTCATGAAAGACTTGCTTTTGAAGAGAGAAGAAGAGATAAAGGTCTTAGATGCTGAACTTGAGACATATAGGGAAAGATACGGACATATCAAGAAAGTAGGTAGTGAGGTCTGTGAAGTTGATGCAGATGAAGATTATCAAGAGTGGAATTCTCATTCTTTGTCATCCGTTAGTGAAAGATCAGCATGTGTCAGTCCTGATCAAAATGAGCGCTCTTTTGAATGCTCTGGTGAATATGGAGGGGAAAATGTGGGTGAATCACATCTTGATTTTGAGAACGAAAGATCGTATCTCATGGGTTTGTTGACAAATCTTGAAGAGAAAATTAAAACATCTAAGGATGAAGGATTTCATGTATTAGAAACAAACGAGGTTAAGCATGGATCCGAAGGAAAAGGTAAATGAATCTTGTTTATTTTCTTACCTTTTCATCCTTTCAGATACCATAAACAACTTCTTTTTTTTCATGCTGGTAGGAAATGAAAATAAGGTAACTCTTACAAGAGAAGTGTCACTAATTAGAGAGAGATTGAGAGCCATTGAAGCAGAGAGCGGCTTCTTAAAACATGCAGCTATGACATTACAGAGGGATGGTGAAGGAACCAAACTCTTGACTGAGATAGCTGAACATCTGCGGAGACTTAGGCAATCAATTGATTCCCCATCAAAGGATGCAAATGCATGACTTCTGTTCAAACATGGTAATTTCTGCACTGTGATTCTTTTTTCCTCTTATCTGAGTTAGCATCTGTTTGTTCGCTCAATTAAACCGCTAACTCTTTCCCATGCTACTTCCTTATTAGGATGTACATAGCTGTTTCTCTCCTGGAAGGACTCTTGAAATTCCAAACTTTGACATTTCATGGAGCTCTTGTCTTATCATCTTGAGAAATTCTGGTAATTTTATCTTCCATGCTTGAATTATTTGGATATTTACCGACTCTACCCGGAATATTAATCCAAAATTCAGAGTGTATAATTAAATTCGATCAGTAAATATGCAAATTTTTCTTGAGAATATCAGCTTATCTAAGACTAGCATTTCATAATATGGTTTTATAAGCAAACAATTGATTTCCAAGCATATAGTAAAACGGTTCTCTCTTGTCGTTTAAGATTTCTAACACAAAAGTAATCATTTGCTTTCGCAGATGAGATAGGCAAGGAACCAGACTACTTTGGTAATCCAGCTAGCTTTTGCACAATTAAGTCACAGAAGGAACCAATATATATGCATGTGCTCGTGTCTGTAACATATCCTCGTAGATCTTCCCCCTCCCAATTGATGTTCATTTTTGAGAAGTTGCTTCATCAATACAATGAGAGAATGTACATTAATATTTATCTCAGCTCACCCTCACTCCAGGAGATCAAGAAACTCTTGATCTTACTTCTTGAAAAGTGATCGAGGGTGTCTCACCGATTGAGAACCCCTCTCATCATTGAGATCCTTCTACGTGAGAATGCAACAAAAAAATTGTTTATACCCTATTTGCACAGTATTTTTGTATGGACCATGTAGCTAAGCCCTTGCTTCCAATCCTTCAACCTTAACTTGGCTCTTAAATCCTCAATGTATAGGTCTCTTCATTTTCTTCTTTCTGTGTTTATGGTGGGTGAGTATATATATATCCCACCTCACCCACCATAAACACAGAAAGAAGAAAAGGAAGAGACCTATACATTGAGGATTTAAGAGCCAAATTAAGGTTTAAGGATGTGTGCGTGTATATCATAAAAGTTCTTTACAACTTGAAACTCAGACTCATGTCAAGGCCTTCTAAGAACAGCTATTACTATCCTTAAGCCACAGAGCCAAAATCAAGCTTCTCATAATCTCAAAGGCTTCCACCGGAGAATGCTTCAGCAGCCAACACTAACTATCAAGTAGTTCGATCCACACTCCAAACAAGATAAACAAGTGGTAGAGCAGAGAGTGCTAGGGGGAGCAAAAGTTCCAAACGAACAAAACCTGTCCATTTAGTTAATTTGCACTTCTTACCGTTGATCGAACTTAAGTGGTATTACCTAAGCTGAGTTGGACAAAGTAGGTAAAATACCATAAAAAATCTAAATTAAAAAACCATGCAAATCTGAATTAAAGTAGGTAAAATACCATTCAAAATAATTTTTTTTTTTAAAAAGAAGAAAAATGAGATAAACAGATCTTTTTGCCTAGAGTTGGCCGGAAACTCCATCACTCCCACTGTTCCACACCATTCTTTTCCAGATATCTTTTGGGCAACGGGGTGGCACAAACTCGTGGTTTTGGTCTAAGCAAATTCAATGTGTCTATATGGCATTTTCTATGATGAAGCCTTAGTAATCGGCCTAGTAATTCTCCCTTCCACCTCACCAACCCCCCCCCCCCCCCCACACACACACACACCAACACACACACACACACACACAAAAAAAAAGGTAAAGAGAAAAGGTTAAAAAAAAAAAAAAAAACTTTCAGGGTTCGGCCACCAAACAGGTATAAAGAATGTTTTCTTGCAAGTAATCTTCTTGGTGCTGTGCAAGACATCTTATGCGTTGTAGCTTTACTGTATTCATTACGGCCCACGAGACTCCCGAAAGTTGGTAGGTAGACAGAAGATAACAACTACACCATGAAACACGCATTCATCATTATAGAAACATTGGTAATCATTTTTACATATTCTGACATCATCTCATATTGTATAATGATAATGCATAGTGAAAATCGTAGCAAGTACTATTACTGAAAGTAGACAGATAACTTCCTATTATATACAGACATCTTGCCCTTTTAGACCCGGAATATACTGTTACAGCTTCCTGTCTCTCAAATATTCTTCTTCCTCTAGTGTGAAATATCAGAGACATTAATTCTACCGGAAGTGGATGCAATACCTTGGCCAAGCTTTTCTGAATGTACTATTCGTTCGGCAAATATGTAAAGGAATAATTACTGTAGTAGCTCTATTAGAAAACTGCTTCCTGCTTCACTCTTTTGTCCTACAATATGCTCAAGGTCCAACCTAATCTGAGAATTGAACCGAGCCTTAATTCCAATCTACACAGCCTGGAAAACAAAGCAACCATAGAAAAAGTTAAGTGCTTCAGCATTCCTCTACTCAAAAATGTTGTGGAAAAATTATCAAAAACAAATAAAATTGAATCACGATTTCACAATTCCGTATATTCTCTTTAGATGATAGTATAATTGCATAAAAAGAAAAGATAAGGTGCCAAGTTAGAACTATGTAATGCACATGTAAAGTACAAATTCTTAAGAATGACCATCTTTTCATGCCACCAATTACCAACTGATGTCCTTGATATGCATTAGTTATGGGATACTCTATTCGAGCCCCCTCTCACAGACCTCTTGCGTTCACACAAAAAGGCAATTGGAAAAAGTAGGAGTCCAAATTTAGTTCTTATAAGTGTTAGAGGAAAAGAAGATTCCTATTTGGTCAAGCTCTTTTTTTTTCCTGTATGGGCATTCAAGCCATTCACTCCAAGAAAAAGCATGTTATGCTTCCAGAAGGATATCCAATACCAGCACCCAAAATACATTCTGCTGCCAAATAATAGAATGATATCCCTAATTGATTTAAGCAAACCATACCAAGTGCAGAGTTTAATGTGCTCTACTGAACTTTGCAGGTTAACAGAATGTAACAGAGGTTAAGATGAAATATTCATAAATCACCTGCAATAAATTCTCATACACCATTACGGAAATTGTTTGAAACTCCACTTGACGAAGGTTCAGAGATTCCCTGAGGTTCGCGATGCATTTTAGCTAATGGATTGACAACAAATCCATGATTACCGCGAAGCCGAGATCTCCCACATTCCAAATTAAATCTTTCTCCATCTCCATGCTCACCAGCTTTGCAGCTTACAGCACCTGCTGATAAGGTTTTACCATGAGCAGAAGATCGTGAGGCAGAACTCCAACCTCCTGTTCTCTTCCAAAGTTTTGAACTCAAGAATTCTGCACCTGGTAGCTTGCAACACATGGCTGCAGAGTCAGTCCTTGACTTCCTTCCGGTGGACATAGCAAAGTCAAATGAGATCTCATCTAATGCCAGCTCTAGACCTTGAACTCGTGTCACTAAAGAATGCATGCCGCTTTCTGAACTCCCAATAAATCTCTAGGTACAAACAAGACAAAGAAAAACTTTTGAGAAATTAAAAGTGATCATGAGGAAGGCATCAATGTTTTGAGTATTCCTATAAGCCCATAGCCTAAAATCCTCATTACATGAGGAGTCAAAATTGAAGAGGGAAGAGCTTCTCCAAGAAAAAACTCAAAAGCTTGCACATGACAATATTTTGGTCCAAAGGAAATCACAAATAACCAATTAACTTTAAGCAACAAAACTAGGAGGTTAATTTGTCGGTATCTTCAGACTGATTCCGCCGGATTAATCATTGTGTAAGAGTTAGCAACTTCAATTCACGAAGAATAAATTCTAATTATCCTCTTATGTTTTTTCAGTATATTCTTGAGAAGTAAGGAAATACTTCCTCTATTTCACTTTGTTTGACTAGCCCCAAAGTTTAATAAATAAAAGAAGACTTTTAAAACTTGTAGTCTTAAATATGTCATAACATTTGTGTAGTTATACAACTTTTGAAATTTGTGGTCTTAAACATGCCATAACATTTGTGTGGCTATAAAAACTTCTTATTAAGGAGATACATAAATGTGTTATTCTTTTAAGAATAGACTAATAAAGTAACAACGCACAGTGGCGGAGACAGGATTTCCGTTAAGGGGTTCAAAAAAGAAAAAATTAAAAAAACTAAAAGAGATTGTAACTAGTGGGAATTGAACCAATGGCCTCACAAAGGTTTAGAACCCCCTTGATCGCTAAGTTATGCTTTTGTGTTGTGTCAGGGGGATTCAAAACATAATATATACAGGTAAAAAACAGATTTTGCCTTATATATGCAATGTAATTTTTCGGCGAAGGGGGTTCGGGTGAACCCCTTCCGACCTCCTAAATCCGCCCCTGACAGAGCAAACAAAGTGGAAGGAGGGAATACAATTCTGATATTAAGCCTAAGTTAAAGGCAAATTAGTGCATAAAAAACTAGTTGGAAATCAAAATCTAATGCATATATGTCAACCATGCATTTTAACTTATCATGACCAATCTACGATTACATCCAAAGTCAGAAGGGGAGTATTCTCGGCCATTAGCAAATTACCTGGAGAAGCTCAAACAAACTAGACTGCTGGTTTTCAATTTGCACAAGTTGTTTCCGGATCTGAGAGAGATCTTCGCATTCACATTCTTTTGGGTTCCTATAGCACTCCCCAGTTTCATTACTCACAATAACAGTAGATTCTGATCTCTCATTAAGATATGGAACCACACGTGACCCAGCTCTCAATGCACCGGGCTTTCTTTCACCAGTGATCTTACTGAAAAGGGTTCGTCGGACTTCTAGCTTTGTTTGTTGTTCCATCCCCTCATCTTTGTCCGCGAGTCTCCCCTCTTTGTTTTTAGTTTCATTCTCAGAAGTCCTGGTCCCAGGAGTAACAAGAGGAGCAGAAATTTCAACTTTCCATTCAGATGGCTTCTTGCGATCAAGTTTGCGGAAGATTGCTGGGGTTGATTTCTTTTCAAAAGTGTTCGAAGGACGACCTTTTAAGGCTGTACGAGCAGAAGAACCATCAGCGGAAGCTGGCTTATGAGCCTGCTTTTTTCTAACACCAGGCGCACCAGAGCTCATAGTATAGGAGGTCTTCATGCTAGGTGGATAACGCCCATCACTAGCATTTTCTGTTTCCAGGAGAAAACATGAGAAGCCTATTTAGTTTCACTAGAATAAATAAGAAAGTATGATCTACAGAACTCAAAAGACACTACTAAAAGAAATAATTGATGAATATGACAAACTGAAGAAACAGAAAGCTACCAAAAAAGGGATACTATAAAATGTACAGATACTCCACCCTTAAGCACAAGGAAGAAAAACAAACCAAGGAAATTAGAAATCTGATAGAACTTACCCAGAACCCAAAATACAAAAAGGCGAAATGAATCAGTAATAAAATTGACTGACTGACAAATGCTTAGGCTAACAAGTTCATCAATAAAAAGATTACGTAAGAAACTGGAGAGCAGAGGCTGCATATTGACTACGGGTACAATATGAGAAACTTCACAAAAAGGAGGATGATAACTTAGATAAGCAACACAAATGTTAATTAACAAGGAAATAAAATGCGAAGTAAATAATTTCACCTAGAATAACTAGAAAGTGATAAGTGTTAGATTTAGAAAACCTCTAGCTTTAGAGATCATTATATTTACCTTAAAAAATAAACTTTTTACCCAAACAGAGTGGAAACCATGGAGTATTCATATAGCCACCCATCCTTTAGCATTAAGGCGTAGGTAATTGATTTTTTAAATTGAGATTAAGAAGACGGAAGCAGATAAAATATTAGATACCTTTAGATGATGAATTTGACTGGGGTAGAGGAGAGTCATCAGCACACAAATCAGGGATTTCTTTCCACACCTCCAACATTTGGTTCATTGTTTCCCTCACAGCCTTCACCTACACAATTAGTCAATAGATCTTACAATCATCAACACAATTATACTCATAGGAATATATGCTCGGCTTCTGATAGGGGCTTCTACAAGTATACAGTAACAGTATGTAATATATTAGTATCCGGCAGGGTGATAAAATTTTTACTTTTGAAGAACTTGCATAAATTCCCATAGAATTACCATCTTAGTGCGTTTTGAAGAATTTGCACAAGTTATGGGTACACACGACACACTCCTTTAACAGGAGTGGTCAACATAAATGAACTAAAATGAGGGATCCATAAAACATAATCAAACTTCAATCAAGTAAAAGAGAACTCGAATCGAATTAGCCAAGAACCAAAACAAAAGACAGGAATTTGAGTTTAATTGAAAATAAACCTTATCGAATCTTTTAGCCTCGAATGTCTTAAGGCAAGAAGCTTTGAATTCCGAGAGTGAATCTCTCTCAACTACCGCGAGTCTGAGCAAAGCCTCTACACTAGCTTTCCTAGCAGCCCAATCCTCACTACTCATAAATTCCACCAAATACGGCACCAAATTCCTCACTGTCTGTTGATTAGAAGCTCCTCCTACTCCAATCACACTACCAATCAACGTAAGCACTGCCGCCTTCGCTTTATAGCTCCCACACTTGAGAAGTTTCTCGAACCTCGGCAACAGCTTCCTCAAGCAGACAACATCCGGCTCCGGCGACGCCTCAATTGCCGCTGATAAACATAATGCTGCGGCGATCTGAGCGTTCATCTCCTGCTCCGTGAACAGTGCTTCGAGGAAGGGTTTGATAATTGAGGAAAACGGAGGTTGTGTGAGGTTTGATGAGATGGAGGTGCATGCGATGACGCAGGCGGTGCGGACGGCGGAGTCAGGGTCACGGAGGCGGCGGACGACAGCGGAGAGGAGTTTGGAGAGGTGAGGTGAGAGAGTGTCGCGGTGCTGCTCGGACAGAAGGGAGATGAGACGGAGGCATTGTTTTCGGACTGGAGATTTGTCGGCGGAATCGACGGCGGAGATGGAGGAGAGGAAAGGAGGAATTGTTTCTGATGAGAGCGTCTTAGCGATGGATTCGAGTTCGGCCGCCGCCGCAGAGTGAGTGTCGCGGTCGGAAAGTTTGTGGAGGCACGTGAGGACACGGTGCTTTAAATGGCGTGTTGGGTTTTGGTTCCGCTTCATGGCTACTGACATTTTCGAAAAAACGAAACCAAAATTTGTTCGGATTTATTGACTATTTTATGTAATTAAAGTTTAGTCGCTGTTGTAAAAGGTGGCGCCAGTGGTAGTTCTGGCGGCATTGCCGCCGCTAACGGTGGCGGTGGAGGTATGTTTGGTGTTATGGTGTGCGTGATTGCTGCTACAGAAACTTTTCTCTTTCTTTCCTCTTTTTAAAAGAAAGAAGAAAACTGCAAGGGAGAAATAAGAAAAGCAGCAGCAGCATAGAACTGTAATGAGGAAGTTATAGCAGTTGCAGCTTTGTTAGTTCACTTCATCTTTTACCGCGTATTGATTATGATGAATGGTGATACGATGTCGTATAAGAGGGAGCGCGCCATTTCACATGTTTCTACTATTCATTACGTGTCCCTTCGGGGGCATCCGATTTATAAATTTATAAAAGAAGGTACTATTTCCGTTCCAATATTTGTAGCTATAAAACTTTTTAAATTTATGATTTTATATTTATTATAATATTTATGAGGTAATAAATGTTTTAAATTTAGAATAAAATAAAATATTAAAAGTTAAATTATTTTAAAATTACAAAAATAAAATGGAAAATATGTTATTCTTTGAACGATTAATAAGGAAATAGCAGGCTTGTTGTGTTCTTTGCACGACATTTGATGCCTAGAACTTGCCTTGTGTGTCTGCAAAGCGAAATAGCTGTCTTGTTTAGTCTGGGAAGTGATATAGGCATTTCTTTATTGAACCATATATATACATATTCCACCCACCTATTTGTTATGTATCGTAGTTAACCCCGTTGAGCCTTTAATCCTGTTTCCTTGACAACTACATTACAAGCCTTATCCCTTGTTTGAATTGACCATCTTTTTGAACCCTTTACCTCTCGTAAGCACTTGAATTACTATGAATCTATAAAGGATAAAGTGTGGGGTAGTTGGTGGGGCTTTTGAGTGGAACTAGAGAAATCAGGAAAAATGTGCACCTTGTTGGAAAAAAAAGTATCATGTGTTAATAGTGTATCATGCTGATTAGTAATATTCTGTGGTGGCTTTTAAGGTGATTGTGCTCAAAGAAGTGTGGGGTAATTTACGTGGTGTTGAAGGTGAAAATATTGGTTTAACTTAAGTGTGGGCTTGATTATAAAATATATGTATTAAAGTGCTTGGGATGTGTAATCACTATTATATCCAAATATATCCTACCTGACCTGCAGCCTATATTACAACCAATTAAAGTCCTACTTGATCCTAGACTGAACAAGCTCATTAGTAGAGCAGTACATTACGGGCAAGCCTATGGAGCGTTTTCTGTGGCACAAGAATATCATTTTTGAGGGTGAGTGAATTCTGTTTATTTTGATGTTCCTCGGTGTGCGTGAATTTTATTGATTGTGGAATGAGTCTCTCTTCGTAGTGAGCAGGCACTTGATACACGAAGGAGAGGTAAGTCTGGACCTCTGAATAGAGTAAGTAAGCCGGTTAGGAATATTGCATGGCTCGCGGGAGTCTACTCTTGAGGTGTAGATGTTACACTAATGTATACTCAAACTATATGAAATATTCTTGGTGTGACGAGTTAGGGAAGTCGCTCGGGGAAGTTAGGCCTCTGTAGAGTGTGGTTTGATTGCTCGAGGACGACCAAAGGTTTAAATGTAGGGTATTGATAGTAGGCTATATTTATGTAATTTAGACACTATCTATACTCTAAATTAGCCGCACTTTATTGATATTTGAATGCTAAAAGATAACAAAATGCTCTAATTAAGAATTTTATGCTTTGCAGGAGCCACTCCGAGCTAGGAGGAAGCTAAAGAGTATTTTGGAGTCAATATGGAGTGTGGAAGGCCAATCGAAGGTTAGCCCGGTCGAAAATGAGCGAGAAAAGAAAGCGGGGAGGTCCCCTCCAGGTGCGCGCCCGATGAATTGACCGTGAATTGGAGCGCGCACTGGAGGCAGAACACTGGCTGAAATTCGCGGCCGGATCCGCGGCCGCGGACGCGCGGACGGAGGCCAACAACTCAGGGGAAATTATGTAATTTCCAAGGTGACTAACCTAAACCTATATGAAGCCTAATTCGCCCAGAAGAAAAAGAGAGTTGTTTTTACGAGATTTTGGAGGCAAGAACAAGAGTGAGAAGATGGAGAATTTCCTAAGAGTTTTCATCTTCTTCTTCTTACTTCCATTATTGATCATGAATTATTATAGTGAATTTTTATCTATTAGTATGAGTAGCTAAACCCATCATCTAGGGTTGATGGAACCAATTGTTGGATGAAGTTTTGACTATGTTTAGATATAATTGAGCCGTTCTTATTCTATGATTGTTCAACTATTTGTTGTGTTGTGATTAATTGAAAGGGCCCTTGATTAATCGTGTCTAGTTACCTTGTGTTGCTTGAGAAATAACACTTGGTTAGATTGTTGTTGAACAACACCATTTTCGGGTAAGTTAAGAGATTACTTACTTGAATTTAAAAGCGGGGTTAGAGATAACGAAGCTTTGGTGGGATAATTCTGAGTTGCATAAATTGTTAACTAGAGTAGTTCGAGAGAATGCTTCTAGTAAATTATCGTAATTGATCAAGAGATAATTACGGTAGCACGAAACTCATAATCCTCATAGAGTATTACGGCGAGATTATAACTAACGTGTCAGGAATTAGTCCGGCAATTGGGGAAATCAATAGCCCTAAATCCTTTTAATCTTTGAATTCAACCTTATTCTTGATTATTGCTAATTTTGTTGTCATTTTTCATTAGATAAATAAATTCCACTTATGCTCTATTAAAAATCTTGCATCCGAAAATTGTCTGAGCCTATCATTAGCATTGTTAAAAGTTGTAGTAAATAGGTTAGTTTCCTATGAGATTCGACTCCGGACTTGAACCGGATTATATTTGCAGCGACCGCTTAATTCTTTTTACAAGGCATAGTTGGGCGTGATCAGTCGACCTTAAAATCAGAGGTAAGAACACATACCCCAAGAACGTACTCCTCAGGCCGTGGCTCCACCAGTATTTTGTCGGCGGTAGGTTGTGAAGAAGAAGCTTTTTCTTTCTCAGGAATGATTTTTGATGTTTTCGCCATTTTGGATTTAAAGATCAAAAATAGAAGGAGGCAACAAAGATTTGGTATTTTTGAAGAGAGATTTTGCAGTGAAAAATCACTGATTTACAGATAAACTCAGAAGATGCAAGAAAAAACTTTTAAAATTTGGAGATTGGAGATGCAAAAGTGATAAATGGTAAAGAAAAAGGCTATTTATAGATTAAGCAACGTCGGTTCAGTATCAACAGTGGCCGGCCATCGTCTGACGCACATTAAATGCCTTGAAAAACTAAACCGACGGGACAACTATCACGTGCGTCATGATCGAGCCCGATGTAAACATCAGCTTATATATGATCGAGCCATTGGAAAATCATATCGTTTCTCGCTACATCCTTCCCGAGAAACGAGGAGACTATCTGTATACGGTCAAAACCGGTTAATCCTTCGTACGAACTGGTCGAAATAGTAATGCATTGGATCGAAGAGTGTCTTCATAATATCAGGTTGAGGTCCAAAGTCAGGTCATCAAGCTTCGAGCTCTAGGGACCGATCAATGTCGAGCTCGTTATCATTATCGAGCTCGAATCCAAATTGAACTATGATGCGAAGTGAAGTTATCGAGCTTATGAGGCAAAGACCGACCAACACTGACCCCGAATCAATACAAGGCTTCGAGTCAGAATCGAGCTCGAGTCAAGATCGAGAGCTCGACTCGATATCAAGCTCGAGTCAATATCGAGCTCATAGATAAGAGCCGTTGCAACCGCACTAGAGGAGAGAATCCTGACAGGAATTATGAAAAAACTGATTTATCATAGGTCTTCCACTATGTATTTTTAATTATATCTAAAGTATGATCCCTCCACTATAAAGGGGATGATTATTATTTCTGGAAGCAAGGAAGTTTTGCATACATTGTAACTGAGATATCATACACTCATATATTGAAGAGTTATCCTTTTTTAGCTTCATATATTGATTCATCTCGCTTAATCCATAAATTTATCTTCTTTCCAACTTTGCTTATTTTTTATTTTCTACGGTCAACACTTGATATTTCTATTCATTCTTACGATTTGTGTCAAGTTATACCACATACCCTTAAAACTACGTACAAATTTAACTCTATCCATTTTTCGAATAAACAAATTTTGTAGTGGTCACTGTGGGTATATATTCTTAGTGCGAAGATCTAAGAAAATAATTTAGGAAAACCCGCTTAGAATTGGTTCAGTGAGATTTCAGTTGGTATGAATTTTTGTCACTGAACTACGAGTGTGTCTTTTACTTGATTATTAAACGCAATAATCAAACAAATGAGCATCTACTCATTCCGTTTTCTTTTACTTGTCCACTTTAAATTTTTTATGCCCCTTAAAAAATAATAATTATAGTATGTATTTTACCATATAACCCATAATAATGATAGTATTTCAAAAAATATTAAAAAATAATTTTGAAAATGAATAATTAATGACAAGGGTAAAACAGAAAAAAAAAAGATTGTCTTTCTCTTGATTTAGTATAGTGGACAAGTAAAAGGAAAAATTATTTTTAGTATAGTGGACAAGTAAGTTTGTACATAATTCGATAACCAAGACACGACGATACAATCAAAATAAAGCTTGTCTATTAAAAGCATGTTAAAAGATTATTCCATCCATAATAAGTGATATTTTGACGTTTTTATTTTGGTTCAAAATAAATGTCCTTTATATAATTAAGAAGGAATTAATTTTATTTTTTTAATATTTGCCCTTATTTACATATCCCGATGTGTCAATGTAACAATTAATTAAGAGTTTTTTTCTACACTCATTATTACTTCTTCATCATTAAGCTTTCTTTGCTTATTAATCGACCATGTTTTCTGCATCTTATATTCATTTTCTTTATGTTCAATAATCCGAGCTCCTTGCAAATTTTTGTTCACACATTATTAAAAATATTTAAATAAAAAAGAGAGTAGTTTTCTATTGAGCTTCTAATCAAAAAGCGCAGAAAGTTTCGGAACCAAATAACTGGCGACTACTAAATGGAAAAGTAAGCAACCCCATTATTTTATTACTCACTACTTTTTCAAGTTTCATCCTATCTTTTCCCTCACAATTCTCTCATTCTATTCTAGATAACCTTTTTTTTATTTTTTATATTATTATTTCTTGAATATTGAAAAGGTAACATATGTGGAGAGGGGATTCCTCTCTCATGACACTTGAATAGTTGATATTCCACCCTCTAATCTACTACTTCTACTCCAATTGTAAATCATAAAACATATTGTAGATAACTAAATATCCTAATTATGCGGAGCCCAAAATTAAGCAATTGTTTTGCTCAAAGATAGTCTTGGGGAACTTAAATTCAGGAACCTGATGATTTCTCAAAGGAAAATCAAGGCATGCTATTATCGAATGATAATTTGATGTCTCTCACACACAATATATATATATATATATATATCCTCATTTTAATGTAAAGATATTTTCTTTTAATATATTCCAATGTAATGCTATAAATTTTTTCATCTAACTTTTAACAACATATATTTTTTTAACTCTATGGTTCATTCTTTAAGGTTTTTAACATTAAAATTATTATATTTTTAAAGTTTCTGGTTCATATATATATATATATATTGCAATTTTCATGAACTTTTATACATAAATTTAGGTTATGCATGGAAAGTTATGAGTACAACTGAACTCATGTACTTTATTACGAGGCGGATCTAAAATTTCTAGAATATGGGTGTATCACTAAAGATAAAGGAAAAAGAAAAAGTATTTAGCACCAATTGATCACTCATGGCCTCATCCTTTGAGTAAATAACTCAACACATTCAACCAAATGCATCATTAACTTTTTCGAAGCACATGTAACAAATAATATTATATCAATTCTAAAAAATATATATACAAAATACATAGTTTAGCGGAAGATTATGAGTTCACGCATACCATAATTTTTGCCTAAATCTTCTCCGGATAGACCACAAAATCTTCAAGGCCTTATTCTTTACTAGCATATGGGTAACTAAGAAAGAGGATTTTGAGTAAGAATATTTCTTCTTTAAGGAGGTGAGATGGTTGTGGTATTTCTGGTGAAAGTGATACAACTCAATCTCCGGTTTACTACCAACCCTTCACGCATATTTGAAGATGCCATTTTCTTCTGTTTTTTTTTTTATTTCATTTTTTATATCCTTTTATTTCAAATGTGACGGTGAGCCTGTGATCGGTGAAAGTAGGAAAAGTAGAATATAATTTAGCTTTTAAAGGAATTAAAATGTAACGATTTCCAACTGTTAGAGGTCGTTGGTTATCATCTTATCAAAATTAGGAAACTAATCATAGTATAAATTTTGGTAATTGGTATTATTAATTTATACGACGATTGGTTGGCATTACATTTCTGGTATGAGCAACGCCCAATCAAAATTTTATAATCCACATATTATTTATATTGGATCTAGCATGGGACGGATAACTTATACAAAGACTAGCTTTACATGGATAAAATATACCTAAAAGACTGAAATAACTTTAATTTCAACTTTGTATATTAATCTAGTTTAAAAACAAGGGTAAATTATAAAACTTGATATTATACATATGATATCTAATTTTTAATGCAGCATATCAAATATTTGCAAAATAAATTATATATGTTCTAAATAATTCAGTAATAATAATAATAATAATAATAATTATTATTATTCCTGCATTACTTTGTTCAAGAACTAAACGAGCTCTAAATTTACTGTAAACATTTGTTTCTGATGGCGTCTTCGTACGGAAGAAGAGAGGGTGTATTTTTTATGGCAAAAGTTCTCAAGAATCCAAAGAATGGCAATGATTAAGTAGGAAAAAAAAGATAAAACTAGAAAGGTGCTTTTTTATAATGAGTCTTTATAATGATGGTGATTGATGATGATTAATGACACCAATGCCTATGGTATTTAGAATTCCTTTGCCTATGATTAAGACTTCTATTATTAGTATAATTGCATTACTCCCGGTGTCTCATATTATTTGTCATGATTCTCTTGGACACGTCATTTAAGAAAAATTAATCAGGATGAGATTTTGATTACTTTACCTTTATTCATATCTTAATATTTAATAAATCTTCATTGGTATTTGAACAAAATTATATATAATTGAGGTGTTTGTAGTGTTCAAATAATATCAGACGAGAGAGTATAAGTGTCGGTTGAAATAGAAAGAGTAACTTTTTTTCTTTTATCTTTTCTTGAGAAAGATGCTACAATTTGAATTATATATCATGATGAGTTGGCAATTTCTCGGTTATTTTTTCTCATGCAGGTCAATTATAGGTTCCTGTTATCTCTTGTTAATCATTTTAACAAATTCATTTTGGAGTTTGGACCCTCTAGGTTTTAGAACTGATATACTAATAAAATTCCTTTGGTTTAAACGTGAAAGAAATCACAAAATGTAGTTTTACGACAGCGGGTGTATCCATTTACTTGAAAGTCTTAAAATATGCACATCCCAAACAAGACTGTACCTATATATATTGTTACACAAAGGAGTAGTGGATGCAATTTTTTCTCATTTAAAACTTACCAAAAAAATCTCATTTAAAATTTTGAAGTTCCTTCTATTTATAACTGATCAAAACTTTTTTGGGTTCGTGCCTGGAAAATGAAAAGATATTTTGGCAAGGAAGTACACTTCCCTTTTAGTGAGTTTTATGCGAAACAAATTAAGATTAGTGGGAACCTAAAATGGATAAAAACCCAAAATTTATGACTTTCGAATTAAAGTTAGATTTAATTGAGGTCGGTAAGCATTGATAAGCAGACAAGGAAAAAAGGGCGGTGTTAGCTTCAGAGATGTCCATACTCTTGGCATGTGCAATTCTCATGCATGTACCAAGACAGACACAGGATATGAGAGAAGGAAAAAGTAGTATTAATTAAATCTCAGCAACAGAACATTGATGGTCTATATATATACGACAATACCATTTTTGCATAGATGGGAAGATTATCCACTGTGACATTTCTTTCAAGCATAGGCATCTGCGCCTATCGGCTATCTTGTGAATGCCATTATAACAAATTAAACACTACACAAAGGGAAATTTCAAGTAGAAATAAGGTATTCCTTTAGGAGTACATACTGTAAGATGTTTCTTCTATCCCAATTTACGTGTCATGAGTTTTTTTAGTCTGCCAATAAACTTTCTTGTTTAGAAATAATTTAATTAGCTTTAAACTTCTTATTCTACCCATAATAAAATGTTCTATAGATGGGGGCAGAGTTAGAGTGCCGGAAGCGGGTTCGGCCGAACCCAGTAGCTGTAGTTCGAATTCTATATTTATCTTAAAAATCTATTAAATATGTATAAATTATTACTTTAGAACTCAGTAACTTAAAACGATTAGAATTCCAAACCCAAAAACTTAAAATCCTGGCTCCGCCTTTGTGACTATAGCCACATAAATATTTATAATTTATTTTACACCACAAATTTCAAAAATTTTCTTTTTCTTAAACTCCTTACCGAGTTAAACACCACCATACATATAGAGAAAGTATTATATTGGACTAGAAAGTCTGAAGTTCGAGCTTTGAGTCTCAGTCTTTACCTTAGCTATATTATAATGTATTGGTCAAAAGTGGACCTACCACGTGGATAAGCTAAATAATGACACATGGCAGATAATGTCAAATTACATGTACAGAAATGTAACGACCCGGTCGATCGTTTTGAGAATTGTAGCCACGTTCCCCTTTTCTGCTCATTTTTGTGCTTCACTGTTGTTTTATGACTTACTGGGTTAGTTGGTTCCGGTCCGGAGTGAATTGAGACACTTAGTCTCTTAATTAAAACCTTAAGCTGGAAAAGTCGACCGGATATCGACTTATGTGTAAACGACCTCGAATTGGAATTTTGATGGTTCCGTTAGCTCCGTTAGGTGATTTTGGACTTAGGAGCGTATCCGGATTGTGATTTGGAGGTAGGGAGTAGAATTAGACTGGAAATGGCGAATGTTGAATTTTTGGAAAGTTTGACTGGGGGATTGAATTTTTGATATCGGGGTCGGATTCCGATTCCGGAAGTTGCAGTAGGTTCGTGGGGGGTCATTTGTGACTTGTGTGCAAAATTTGAGGTCAATCAGACGTGATTTGATATGTTTCAGCGTCGTTTGTAGAATTTAAAAATTTCAAAGTTCAATAGGCTTGAATCCGTGTGTAATTTGTGTTTTGATGTTGTTTGAGGTGATTTGAGGGTTCGACTAAGTTCGTATGATATTTTGGAACTTGATGGTATGTTTGGTTGAGGTCCCGGGGGGCCTCAGGTGAGTTTCGGGAGGTTAACAGATCATTTTTGGACCTTTGTTGATGGATGATGTCTGTTGCTGTGTTTTTCTGGTTTCCTCTTATGCGTTCGCGAAGGGTGTTTGTGAGCTTGGAATTTTTGTTCTCCGCATTCGCGAAGAAGAGGATGCAAACACGGAGGTGTAGTCTGTGTGTGCATCGCGAACGCGGGAGTGGTGTCGCGTTCGCGAAGAGGAGTGTGCATCGCGAACGCGGGAGTGGTGCCCCCAGCCTTTTGGTCTACGCGTTCGCGAGGCATGGACCACGTTCACGAAGGTCAGAGTTAGTAAAGCATCGTGTTCGCAAAGAGTTGGTCGCGTTCTCGAAGAGTTAAACTGAGAGGCAGTCAAATTGGTCTACGCGAACGCGAACGCGAACGCGAGAGGCAGTCAAATTGGTCTACGCGTTCGCGAAGAAGGAAATCTGGGCAACAATATTTAATTTCAAAATCGAGGGTTTGAACCTATTCTTCATATTTTGAGCTATAGAGCACGAATTTGGGCGATTCTTGAAGGGATTTTCGTGGAGTTAATTGGGGTAAGTGATTCTTACTTGGTTTTGGCTAAATTTCATGATTATATCTTTAATTTCATCATCTAATTTGTGATTTGGGGTGGAAAATTGGAAAAAAAGAGGAAGGGTTCTTGAGTTAAATTTTTGAGGTTTTGAATGGGATTTTATTATCGTATTTGAGTAAATTTAGTATGGTTAGACTTGTGAGTGAATGGGCTTACGGGTTTTGTGACTTTTATCGGATTTCGAGACGTGGGCCCGGGCCCGGCTTTTGACCAATTTCGGATTTTAGCTTATAATTTCGTAATTTTCTTATGGAATTGATTCCTTTAGTCCGTATTGATTGTATTGTACTGCTTGTGGCTAGATTCGAGATGTTTGGAGGCCGATTCGCGAGGCAAAGATATATTGGAGTAGAGTTTTGCTCGGGTTGAGGTAAGTAACAGTTCTAAATCTGGTCCTGAGGGTATGAAACCTCGGATTTGGTGTTATATAATTGTTTTGGAGGTGACACACATGCTAGGTAACAGGCGTGTGGGCGTGCACCGTAAAAATTGTGACTTGGTCCATTCCGTGAAACTGAGAAGTTGAATAAACTTGTTGTTAACTATATACTCTTCATGTGTTATAGAAATTTGACTGTGAATCATGTTAGAGACCATAATAAGGCTATGTGTTGGTACTGTTGGGACCCACAGAGGTTGTGTTACATGTTGGACAACCTACTAAATGCTCTTTGTGCTCAGTCTCAGTGTTGTTCGCATATCATATCTCAGTCTCTATTATTCTTGTTGATACATCATATTATTGTTGTTTGGGCTGATTTTCCTGATTTTTGAGAGCCCGAGACACTGGAGAGATTGCTGACTGAGTGAGGCCGAAGGCCTGATTATAAGGTTATTTGTGGGATCGGGCTGCACGCCGCAATATATTTTTATTGATTTATTCCATGATTTGGCTTGATATAGCGCTTGGGCTGAAGGAGCCCCTCCGGAGTCTGTACATCCCCCAGTGAGCGCAGGTACCTACTGAGTACGAGTGCCGAGTGCCGAGTGCTGAGTGACTGTGAGGAATGAGTGGCTGTGAGGAATGAGTGATTGTGAGGTTGGAGTGAATGGGAGGACTGGGTGATTGTTGCCCCTGAGAGGTTGTATATGATTTCATTGTTGTTGCACATAGTTGCCATATATCACTGATTTTGGAAAACTTCTGAATGATACTTTTATCTGGTTTTTACTTGAATTTGGCACGAATAAACTGATTTGACTTAATTTGCCAGATTTGAAAGCATGTCTACTTTTTCTTATTGAGACTACCGAAAATGAATTATAACTGTGTAGCTCGTCATTATCTTTCAGTTCCTTATTTATTATTGTTACTTATTGAGTTGGTTGTACTCACGCTACACCCTGCACTTTGTGTGCAGATCCAGGAGTTTTTGGACGCAGATAGTGTTGATATTTCGCGTAGCTAACCGTTGGAGATACCGAGGTAGCTGCCTGGCGTTCACAGTCCTTGTTTCTCCTCCCTCATCCTTTCTTTCGTTGTATTTGGATCCAAACTGTTATAGTCGTTTCACTTTTAGACTGATTATGTATAAATGCTCATGGCTTAGTGACACCCCGATATTGGGAGCTATTTCCACACTTGTGTTTTGGGTTTTACCCCCTTGTTTATGAAAACTTTGCCTATTTCAAATGTCTTGAATTATTTTTCTGTTAAATATTTGGAGTATTTGGAAATGATATCTTGCCTTGTACCATCGATAGGTGCCATCACCACAGGTTAGATTTGGGTCGTGACAAGTTGGTATCAGAGCCTAGGTTACATAGGTCTCACGAGTCATGAGCATGTTCAGTAGAGTCTTACGGATCAGTACGGAGACATCTCTACCTATCTTCGAGAGGCTGCCGAACCCTTAGGAAATTCCACATTCTTGAATTCTTATCGTGCGAATCTTTTGATTCTGGTAATTAAACTTCTGTTGTTCTATTCTCTCACAGATGGTGAGGACACGTACTACGGGACAAGATGGACAACCATTAGTACCACCAGTGAGGGCCGCGAGAGGCCCAGGTCGCGATAGGGGCCTCGGAAGGGGCAGAGGTTCAGCTCGCACAACAGCTAGGGCAGCACCTGTAGATACACCAGTTTCCCCAATTTAGGAGTAGGTTCCAGTTGTGGATGAGCCTGTGGGACCAGCTCAGGCACCACCCGTGCCCATTGTGATTCCAGGCCTTCGGGAGGCCTTAGCTCAGATTCTGACCGCGTGCACCAGTCTTGCTCAGGCGGTCTCTGTTCTGGCCGCAACAACCACTTCTCAGGCTGGGGGAGGTGCTTAGACTCCCGTCGCCCGTACACCAGAGCAGGTGGTACAGGGACTCTAGAATCGGGTGTACCACCAGCCCAGCCTGTTGTAGCCGTTCAGGACTATGTGGTTTCTGTTATGCCTGATGATGAGCAGCGTAGATTGGAGAGGTTTGGGAGACTCCAGCCTCCATTGTTTAGTGGTACAGAGGGAGAGGATGCATAAGGATTCTTGGATAAGTGCCAGAGGATACTCTGTACAATAAGTATTCTAGAGACCAGTGGGGTCTTGTTCACTACCTTTCAGTTCTCTGGGGCTGCCTTCAATTGGTGGGAGGCTTACGAGAGGCGTAGGCCGGTCGGTGCAGCACCCTTTACTGGCAGCAGTTCTCCATTTTCTTCCTGGAGAAGTTCGTGCCTCAGTCCCACAGAGAGGAGCTGTGCAGGCAGTTCGAGAAGCTTCGTCAGAGTGATATGTCCGTGACGCAGTATGAGATGAGATTTTTTGAGTTGGCCCGTCATGCTGTCTGTTGGTTCCCACAGGCATGGGGAGGATCAGGAGGTTCATAGATGGCCTCACTTTTCAGTTGCGATTGCTTATGACTAGAGAGAGAGTGTCTGGTGCTACGTTTGATGAGGTTGTTGACATTGCTCATCAGATTGAGATGGTTCGCAGCCAGGAGCGGGGTGAGAGGGAGGCCAAGAAGCCTCCTGGATAGGGTGGATTCAGCGGTGTTCCTTCTGGGGGTCAGTTCTACCACGGCAGGGGTCGTCTTTACAGGCATGCTCAGACGGCTCACCCAGTTCATCGTGGTGCATCATCTGGACATGGTTCACACAGTTATCAGCTGGGTCACTTATCTCTCAGTGCCTTTCCAGCTCAGAGTTAGTCCCGTGCTCCATCGGGTCAGGGCTCGTCTATGGCAGGTCCTTCTAGTAGTTATCCTGGTGCTCGGGGCTCTCTTCAGTCCCCATCACCCGTACCAGAGAGTTATTTTGAGTGCAGGGAGTTTGGGCATGTGTGGAGGTAGTGTCCTCGTCGTCAGGGAGGTCCAGCGCAGCAGAGGAGTCAGGCTGCGTCTTCTGCACCAGTTGCTACACCACCCGCTCAGCCAGCACGAGGTGGGGCAGAGGAAGCTAAAGGTTACCCTAGAGAGGGAGGCCGATCAGGTGGCGGTCAGGCCCGATTTTATGCTCTTCCCGCCAGATCAGATGCCATTGCTTCTGATGCAGTGATCACAGGTATTGTCTCAGTCTTCCACAGGGATGCCTCTATATTATTTGACCCTGGTTCTACTTATTCATATGTGTCATCGTATTTTGCTCATTATCTGGATATGCCCCGTGAGTCTCTAGTTTCATATATTCATATATCTACGCCGGTGGATGATACTATTATTGACCGGGTATACCGGTCGTGTGTAGTGAGTATTGGGGGATTGGAGACCAGAGTTGAACTCTTGTTACTTAGTATGGTTGATTTCGATGTGATCTTAGGTATGCACTGGTTGTCTCCATGTCATACTATTCTGGATTGTCACGCTAAGACCGTGACATTGGCGATGCCGGGGTTGTCGAGGGTTGAGTGGAGCAACTCTATAGACTATGTTTCCAGTAGAGTAATTTCATACTTGAAGGCTCAGGGGATGGTTGAGAAGGGTTGTCTATCTTATCTGGCCTTTGTGAGGGATGTTAGTGCAGAGACCCCTACTATTGATTCTGTTCCGGTGGTGCGAGATTTTCTGGATGTGTTTCCTACAGACCTGCCGGGCATACCGCCTAACAGGGATCTTGACTTCGGTATTTGTTTGGTGCCGGGCACTCAGCCCATTTCTATTACACCATATCGTATGGCACCGACGTAGTTGAAGGAATTGAAGGAGCAGCTTCATGAACTCCTTGATAAGAGGTTTATTCGGCCTTGCGTGTCACCTTGGGGTGCACCAGTTCTATTTGTGAAAAAGAAGGATGGTACTATGCGGATATGCATTGATTATAGGCAGTTGAACAAAGTCACAACCAAGAACAAATATCCTTTGCCGCGTATTGATGATCTATTTGACCAGCTTCAGGGAGCGAGGGTGTTCTCCAAGATTGATTTGAGGTCAGGATATCACCAGTTGAAGATTCGGAACTCAGATATTCTTAAGACAACTTTCAGGAGCCGTTATGGTCATTATGAGTTCCTTGTGATGTCTTTTGGGCCGACCAACGTCCCAACAACGTTCATGCATGTGATGAACAATGTGTTTCAGCCTTATATTGACTCGTTCGTTATTGTATTTATTGATGATATCCTGGTGTACTTTCATAGCCAGGAAGAGCATGCCCAACATTTGCGGATCGTGTTGCAGCGGTTGAGGGAGAAGAAGCTTTATGCAAAGTTCTCCAAGTATATGTTTTGGCTCAATTCAATGGCGTTCTTGGGGCACGTGGTGCCCAGTGAGGTTATTCAGGTAGATCCGAAGAAGATAGAGGTAGTTCGGAGTTGGCCAAGACCGTCCTCAGCCAAGGAGATTTGGAGTTTTCTTAGTTTGGCTGGTTATTACCGTCGTTTTGTAGAGGGTTTCTCATATATCGCATCGCCCTTGACCAAATTGACCCAAAAGGGTGCTCCTTTCAGGTGGTCGGATAAGTGCGAGGAGAGCTTTCAGAAGCTCAAGACTGCTTTGACCACGACTCCAATTCTAGTTCTACCATCAGCTTCTGGTTCTTACACAGTGTATTGTGATGCTTCTCGGATCGGTATTGGGTGTGTTCTGATGCAGGAGGGTAGAGTGATTGCTTATGCTTCGCGCCAGTTGAAGCCCTATAAAAAGAACTATCATGTCCACGACCTTGAGTTAGCAGCTATTGTTCATGCCTTGAAGATCTGGCGGCACTATTTGTACGGTGTCCATTGCGAGATTTACACTGATCACCGGAGTTTGCAGCATCTGTTCAAACAGAAGGATCTTAACTTGCATCATCGGAGGTGGTTGGAGCTTCTTAAGGACTATGATATCACTATTTTGTACCATCTTGAGAACGCTAATGTGGTGGCCGATGCCTTGAGAAGCTGGGCGGAGAGTTTGGGGAGCTTAGCATATATTCCAGCAGTAGAGAGGCCATTGGCATTGGATGTTCAGGCCTTAGCTAGCTAGTTTGTTAGGTTGGATGTTTCTAAGCCGAGTCGAGTATTGGCTTGTGTGGTCTCTCGGTCTTCTCTTTATGATCGTATCAGGGAGCGTCAGTATGATGACCCCCATCTGCTTGTCCTTAAGGACACGGTTCAACACGGTGATGCTAAGGAGGTCACTATTGGGGATGATGATGCATTGAGGATGCAGGGCAGGCTATGTGTGCCCAATGTAGATGGTTTGCGTGAGTTGATTTTCCAGGAGGCTCACAGTTCGCGGTATTCTATTCATCCGGGTGTCACAAAGATGTATCAGGACTTGAGACAACATTACTGGTGGAGGAGAATGAAGAAGGACATAGTGGAGTATGTGGCTCAGTGTCTAAATTGCCAGCAGTGAAGTATGAGCATCAGCGGCCAATTTCTGAGTGGAAATGAGAGCAGATCACTATGGATTTCGTTGTTGGGCTTCCACGGATTCAGCGAAAGTTTGATGTAGTTTGGGTGATTAAGGATAGGCTGACCAAGTCAGCTCATTTCATTCCTGTGATGACTACCTATTCTTCCGAGCAGTTGTCTCAAATTTATATCCGCGAGATTGTTAGGCTTCATGGCATACCGGTATCTATCATCTCTGACCGGGGTACGCAATTTACATCACGGTTCTAGAGGGCCATACAACATGAGTTAGGTACTCAAGTGGAGCTGAGCACAATATTTTACCCTCAGACGGACGGACAGTCCGAGCGCACTATTCAGATATTAGAGGATATGCTCCGTGCGTGTGTGATAGATTTTGGAGGTTCTTGGGATCAGTTCTTGCCACTAGTGGAGTTTGCCTACAACAACAGTTATCCGTCAAGCATCCAGATGGCACCGTATGAGGCTTTGTATGGTAGGCGGTGTAGGTCTCCAATAGGTTGGTTCAAGACGGGCGAGGCTAGATTATTGGGTACAAACTTGGTTCAGGATGCTCTGGAGAAGGTTAAGGTGATCCAGGATAGACTGCGCACAGCCCAGTCCAGACAGAAGAGTTATGCGGATCGGAAGGTTCGCAATGTTGCATTCATGATTGGAGAGTGGGTCCTGCTCCTGGTGTCACCCATGAAGGGTGTTATGAGGTTTGGAAAGAAGGGCAAGCTGAGCCAGAGGTTTATCAGCCCATTTGAGGTGTTGCGACGTGTTGGGGAGGTTGCTTATGAGCTTGCATTTTCTCCCAGTCTAGCATGAGTTCATCCAGTATTCCATGTTTCTATGCTCCAGAAGTATCACGGCGATCCGTCTCACGTGTTGGACTTCAGCTCAGTCCAGTTGGACAAGGATTTATCTTATGTTGAGGAGCCGGTGGCGATCTTGGATAGGCAGGTTTGGAAGCTGAGGTCGAAGAATATTGCTTCTATGAATGTACAGTGGAGGGGTCAGCCGATCGAAGAGGCGACTTGGGAGACCGAGCAAGATATGCGCAGCTGTTATCCTCATCTTTTCACCACTTCAGGTATGTCTCTATACTCGTTTGAGGACGAACGTTTGTTTAAGAGGGGGAGGATGTAATGACCCGGCCGATCGTTTCGAGAGTTGTAGCCCCGTTCCCCTTTTCTGCTCATTTTTGGGCTTCACTGATGTTTTATGACTTACCGGGTTAGTTGGTTCGGGTTCGGAGTGAATTCAGAGTGAATTGAGACACTTAGTCTCTTAATTGAAACCTTAAGCTAGAAAAGTCGATCGGATGTCGACTTATGTGTAAATGACCTCGGATTGGAATTTTGATGGTTCCGTTAGCTCCGTTGGGTGATTCTGGACTTAGGAGCATGTCCGGATTGTGATTTGGAGGTCAGGAGTAGAATTAGGCTTGATATGGCGAAAGTCGAATTTTTGGGAAGTTTGACCGGGGGTTGACTTTTTGCTATCGGAGTCGAATTCCGATTCCGGGGTCGAATTCCGATTCCTGTGAGCTGGAAATTTTTGTTCTTCGCATTTGCCAAGAAGAGGACACGAACACGAAGGTGTGGTCTGTGTGTGCATCGCGAACGCGGGAGTGGTGTCGTGTTCGCGAAGAGAAGTGAGGCAGCTAGGGACCCCATCCTTTTGGTCTACGCATTCGCGAGGCATGGGCCGCGTTCGCGAAGGTCAGATTTGGTAAAGCATCGCATTTGTAAAGAGTTGGTCGCGTTCGCGGAGAGTTAAACTGAGAGGCAGTCAAATTGGTCTATGCGAACGCGAGAGGATGGTCGTGTTCGCGAAGAAGGAAATCTGGGCAATAATATTTAATTTCAAAAATGAGGGTTTGAACCCATTCTTCATATTTTGAGCTAGAGACCACGAATTTGGGCGATTCTTGAAGAGATTTTCGTGGAGTTTATTGGGGTAAGTGATTCTTACTTGATTTTGGCTAGTTTGGGCTCATAATAAATTAAAAGTTGCTCCTGCTACTCAGCCGAGAGCCTTGAGCAATTCCATGATTATGTCTTTAATGCCATCATCTAATTTGTGATTTGGGGTGGAAAATTGGGAAAAAAGAGGAAGTGTTCTTGAATTAGATTTTTGAGGTTTTGAATGGGATTTTGTTATCGGATTTGAGTAAATTTGGTATGGTTAGACTCGTGAGTGAATGGGCTTATGGGTTTTGTGACTTTTGTCAGATTTCGAGACGGGGGCTCGAGGTCGGCTTTTGACCAATTTCAGAATTTTGGCTTATAATCTCGTAATTTTCTTGTGGATTTGATTCTTTTAGTCCGTATTGATTGTATTGTACTGCTTGTGGCTAGATTTGAAACGTTTAGAGGCCGATTCGCGAGGCAAAGGCATATTGGAGTAGAGTTTTTCTCGGGTTGAGGTAAGTAACAGTTTTAAATCTGGTCCTGAGGGTATGAAACCCCGAATTTGGTGTTATATTATTGTTTTAGAGGTGCCGCACATGCTAGGTGACAGGGCGTGTGTGCGTAAACCGTGGGAATTATGACTTGGTCCATTCCATGAAACTGAGAAGTTGAATAAACTTGTTGTTAGCTATATGCTCTTTATGTGTTATAGAAATTTGACCGTGAATCATGTTAGAGACCATAATTAGGCTGTGTGTTGGTACTGTTAGGACCCACAAAGGCCGTGTTACATGTTGGATTACCTGCTAAATACTATTTGTACTGAGTCTCAGTGTTATTTGCATATGATATCTCAGTCTCTATTATTCTTGTTGATACATCATATTATTGCTGTTTGGGCTGATTTTCCTGATTTCTGAGAGCCCGAGAGACTGGAGAGATTGCTGACTGAGTGAGGCCGAGGGCCTGATTATGAGGATATTTATGGTATCGGGCTGCACGCCACATCATATTTTAATTGATTTATGCCATGACTTGGCTTGATATAGTGCTTGGGCTGAAAGAGCCCCTCCGGAGTCTATACACACCCCTAGTGAGCGCAGGTACCTACTGAGTGCGGAGTGCAGAGTGTCTGTGAGGAATGAGTGGCTGTGAGGAATGATTGTGAGGTTGGAGTGAATGGGAGGACTGCGTGATTGTTGCCCCTGAGAGGCTGTATATGATTTCATTGTTGTTGCACATAGTTTCCATATATCACTGATTTTGGAAAACTTCTGAAGGATACTTTTATCTGGTTTTTACTTGAATTTGGCATGAATAAACTGATTTGACTTAATTTGCCGGATTTGAAAGCATGTCTACTTTTGTTGTTGAGACTACTGAACATGAATTATAACTATATAGCTCGTCACTATCTTTCAGTTCCTTATTTATTATTGTTACTTACTGAGTTTGTTGTACTCACGCTACACCCTACACTTCGTGTGCAGATCCAGGAGTTTTTGGACAGGGAGAGTGTTGATATTTCGCATAGCTGACCGTTGGAGATACTGAGGTAGCTGCCTGGCGTTCGCAGTCCTTGTTTCTCCTTCCTTATCCTTTCTTTCGTTGTATTTGGATCCAAACTGTTACATTAGTTTCATTTTTAGACTGATTATGTATAGATGCTCATGGCTTAGTGACACCCCGTTATTGGGAACTATTTCTGCACTTGTGTTTTATCACGACAGGTTAGGATTTGGGCCGTGACAAGAAACAACCGATGGATAAGAAGGTCGCTTGAAGAATGAATTCGAGATCAATTGAGCCAAGATTGTTGACATCGAGGTTACTAAGGAGGCAACACGAGAGGATGTTTCATGAAGTCTCATATGCACGGACTGTAGAGAAGAATCAGTCAATCCTAAATAAGAAGGAATTCAACATTAATTACGGAGCAATTACAAATTCTTCAAGCGTAACGTGCGAAAACAACAAATAATTGGTGTAAAGGGTAGATGAGATATTAGGAGACATGTATGAAAAACTTTATTATTTAAACCCCCACTTCTCATACTTTGTATCGATCTCAATAAACTCTTGAATTCTCTCTACTAATATACTGAATTATTATTAAGCAAGAATAGATCTTCCGGGAGAAGCATAATTAATAAAAATTTTCTTTACTTTCTTTATATCTAATCTCAATGTTTGTTCTTTTTTTTACTGTTATTATTTAATTCCATTATTTATATTTGAGAAAGTGAATCAAGTAAGTTGTTTCTGGCCTTGAAATACAAATTTAATTGATTTGGCCTATTAATTTAGTTTTAGGTTAAACCTTCTGACACCCACTTTAGGGCCCAAGCAAACAATCATTTTCTTCAGATTATTGTTATTTTGTCTCTATTCCTTTAAATCCTTTTCATTTTCACTTGTTAATTTTAACTTGAAGGAACATCATGTCTGGAGTTCTCCGCCAACCAACAGGAAAATCAAGCTTTGAAAGCTGGAGAGATACCAATAGCTCCACCAAATAACCATAGTCCTGAAATCTCACTCATTCCTGAAAAATTTTATTAGATAGATCTACTAGCGGAGATGACGAACATCTCATGATAGAAGAAGAGCTGAAAAACTTCATGACCCAACAACAAGAGTGGAATAATCAAATCGGAGAGGTGCTGAGGACCTTAATGAGTAGTGTCACTGCCGGGACACCAACTCCATAACCGAGGAAAAATATTGTAATGAAAACCCCCAACTTGATGCCAATGAATCTGAAGAATAGGAGAGTGCCAAATAATTCCGGAGTATGAGGTTCAGGTACATCTAAAAATTACAATGCGCAAAATTAAATTCTAACCTTGCAAAAAAAATCAAGGAGCAGAATGAATGAATCGAGAAAATTCTAGGAGTTTCAGTCATGATCAAAGGTGTCGATATGGACAATTATTCTAAGCAACCATGGAAGCCAAGTGCCGCCCCGTTACCGATTCCTAAAAAAAACTCAAGATGTCTGATATTCCCAAATATGACAAGATGTCAGATCCACAAGATCACGTAATATCATTCTCCATGGGAGTCAAAGGAAACGACCTGACTAAGCAGGAAATTAAGTTGGTGCTAGTGAAAGAATTTGGGGAAACCCTAACTAAGGAAGCGCTAACGTGGTATTCTCTTCTTCTCGAAGCAGGAAATTGATTTATTTGTTGAACTTACAAATGCTTTTATTAAGGCCCATTCCGGAGCACAAAAGATAGAAAAATGAATGAGGACATCTTCAAAATCCAACAAGGAAGTATAGATTTTCTCAGGGAACGTAGATCGGTTCCAAAAGGGAAGGATGTTTTTACCTCCTGTACCAGATAATTGGGCAGATGGCCTTTACAAATAATCTAAACAAAAGAAGCTCGGAGGCCATGAAAAGATTAAAGGAGAGCCTTCGAGAATTCATCCAAACAATATAGAATGATGTTTATAATCGATTCAACACTAAGCTTCTAATAGAAGATGATATCGTAATTCAACCAAAATCAGGGATTTGATTCAACGATCGACTGGAACGAACTTCAAGGCAACTCGAATCTAACCGAAGGAATTCAATAAATTGCTATATACCATTCCTCGATCCATCATGAAGAGATCTTGATTGACAACCGAAACCAAGTCAGAGTAACAAGGGTTTCATGCAGAAGAGCACCACATTATCACAAAGGACAAGGAAAGAATCAAATATGTCAAAGCTCAGTTCTACCATTTTAGACTAAAGTTGGTCGATACTAATTTCATTGCGAGTATCTCCGAAATGGTAGTTGTTCTGAAAGACATAGGATATAAAGTGAGATGGCCTAAAGAGATGAGATCATACCATAGCAAGAGAAGTCAAGAATTTATGTGCGAATTCTATAATGAGCATGGGCACCAAACGATAGACTGTCGACTTCTGTAAAGTGAATTAGGATATCTCGTAAAAGGGATATGTCACAGAGCTATTAAGTGAGAAAGGAAGAGAGTCTTATATGAAGAATCAAAAGAATGAGGAACCACCGAGAGCTCCTTCACCGAAATAAACGGTCAACATCATTTCCGATGGGGAAGAAATTAACATAGTAACATTCATGACAACAAAAAAGTTTGCTAAAGACTCAATGACGCATGAAAGGAGAAATTGGAAAACACTAAAAGGAGAAACAATTATATTTAATGATGAGGACGCAAACAGATTAACACCACCATACAATGATACATTGTTAATTACTTTACGTATTTTGGATAATGACATTAAAAATATTTTGATTGATCCAGGTAGTTTAGCAAATATTATCGAATTATAGGAAGTCAAAGAAATGTAGTTAACAGACCAGATTATCTCGAAACCTTGAACTCTTCCCGAATTGGATAACTCCAACGTGGTCACACGAGGTATGATTATACCAACGACTTTTACCAAAGGGGTGGTAAAAGATACCCCATATTAGGTGGTAGTGGAAATAATGACCTACAACATCATTTTGGGAAGATCATTGGTTCACGACATGAAAGCGGTACCGTATTCACTATATCATATCATCAAATTTCTGTCAAAATGGGGGATAAGGCAAATTAAAGGGGACCAAAGAGCCGCTCGAGAACTAAACTCGGTGGCCATCGCAAATGGGCTCGCCAAAAATCAAAATGTCAAATAGCAACTAAAGCATACTAGATCCCATCGAGAAGACGATAACAAAGGCACTAGACACAAATGTCAACTGCGGAGGTGTTAGAAGCTGTCATACTATTTGTTAACCTCCCGGAAAGGAAAATTTATATTGGTTCAGGCCTCAACCCTAAACACAAGCGTAAGTTAAATAAATTTTTACGAGTTAATGTTGATTTCTTTGCTTGGTCATATGTTGATGTGACAGGTATTCCACCAGAACTGATAAAATACAAGCTTAATGTAAACTCGTCATGTACTCCAGTCAAGCAGAAAAAAGAAAATCGAGACCCTTCCGAAACAAGATCATAGAGGAAGAGGTTAGAAAACTTCTAAAGATCGGATCAGTTCGAGAGGTAAAGTACCCGAACTAGTCAAAAAATGTCGTAGTAATTCCAAACAAGAATGATAAATAAAGAGTATGTGTAGATTATACCGATTTAAATAAGGCAATCCCCAAAGACTCTTTTTCTTTACCATATATTAATTAATTAATAGATTGAATTGCAGGACATGGGCCTTTGACCTTTATAAATGCTTCTTCGAGTACAATCAAATTAAAAGGGGCTAGAAGGATCATGATTTTTTTTAATTACAGACAGAAGGACTTTTTGCTATAAGGTGATATGCCTTTCGGACTCAAGAATGCCGGAGCCACATATCAGCATCTCGTCACTAAAATATTCATGGCTGCTAAAATGCTTAGACCATATATTCAATGTCATCCCATCTCCGTAGTTACTATCTTTCCATTATGGAACATTATGAATAAGAAAGAACTCTTGGGCCGACTTGATAAATGGCCAGTCAAACTCAATGTGTATGATATTATTTATCAGCCTCGCAATGCTATTAAATCACAAGTATTCGTGGATTTTGTAGCTGATTTCAGTTCAAGTATACTTCTCGAGGCTGAGAAAGAGGCACATGTTATCACGACCCAAGCCCATGGCATGTATTCTCCGCTTAAGGTCTCGGCCCACACAGATTTATCTTTTTGGGCTATGCCACATCGAGCCCCAAAAGCGCGTGTACCATATGAACTTGTGTCAGGACTTATAAAGCTCACCACTTTCCTCTCCCATGTTGATACGGGATTCACCTAAGGTGATACGTGCACCCCTTCTTCAGAAGCTTTCCTGCCTATAAGTCTGCCAGTTTTTCTTGACCTGCCTTCATCGGCCCGCCTTCCATCATGGGCATCACATTCACCCCCCCTTGGGACTCAGTGTCCTCGCTAAGGTTTGCCCCACCACCTTCTCAAAGATGTAGGATTCACCTGGACTCAGTTGACTGCTAAGGTTTGCCCAACCATCGTGCTAAGGTAGATTCGACTCTGATACCATATTTATCACGACCCAAACCCATGGCATATATTGTTCGCTTTGGGTCTTCGCCCCTACAGATTTGACATTTTGGCTACGCCACATCGAGCCCCAAAAGCGCGCGTACTATGTGAACTTGTGTAAGGCCTTATAAAGCTCACTAGTTTCCTCTCCCATTTTGATGTGGGATTCGCTTAAAGTGACATGTGTACACTTTTTTCAGAAGCTTTCCAGCCTATACGCCTGTCAGTCCTACTTGGCCCGCCTTTATCGGCTCGCCCTCCGTCATGGGCATCACACATGTTGCCTCTAGAACAAACCTCGGAACCTGGACCTTATATACATATGATTTTTCTAACGTTAAGGGGTACAAACTCAGGTAAGTGCTCATTTCACCTTCCAAAGAAGTAGTTAGTCAATCAATCAGATTTTATTTTATTACTAATAACATAGATGAGTATGAGATTGTGATTGCAAGACTCGAATTAGCTAGAGAATTTGTATAGAACATATTGAGATGAAAAATGACTTCCAACTGGTGGTAAATCAAATCCAAGGAACATACGTGGCACAGAAGATACGAATGCAGCAATACGTAGAGAGAGTCAAAAATTTGCTGAACCAGTTTCGAGAATGAAAGGTTTTTCAATTATCCAGAGAAGATAATGCTGAAGCTGACGCCCTGGACAACCGTGGATCAACAACAAATATCTGAATTTGGAAATAATACAATGCACATTTGTTCCATTCAGCTCTTGATCATGTAAGGGATGAGGTAAACTCCACTAATCTAACCCAGGATTTGCATAACATATTTGTGAACTATATACAGAATAGAGTATTACCCGAGGATAAAATCAATCATGACAATTGAGAGTACGAGCTGCTCGACATTGCCTCTGTTACAATCCAAATCCCACTAAGTCGTGATGGCACCTAACCAAACCCTCTAGGTAAGCCCAACAACAAAAGTCACTATTAACTGAGAAATCAATATTATATTTAATAAAAACTGCAGTCGAATTCAATAAAACTATCCCAAAGACTGGTAGTACAAGTCATGAGCCACTATGATTTAGATTTACATGATGGTGAAATAAATAAATACAACATCTGCTCGAAAGCTACATAAACAGAAATAAAATCCAAAGATACCATGAATAAAAAGGTAGCAGGAATCCTGTATGCGGTATGTCTCCAATGTAAGGTTCCATATTCCACAGCTACGCATCTCCAAGATCTGCACGCAAGATGCAGAAGTGTAGTATGAGTACAACCGACCCCATGCACTCAGTAAATATCTTGACTAACCTCAGTGAAGTAGTGAAGAGGTTTTTAAATTACAAAATATTCACTATATAAATTGTTCAGTTAAATTTGCAGTAGAAACAACATTAGAAATAACAAAGCTGATTACAAGAGAAAATATAAGAAGTAGTAAATGATTAACTAAAAGAATCGCGGACAGTTTCCTCAATATCACAACCAATCATTTTCTAATAGCTCAAGACAAGAGGTTAAAGTGATAATCACCAAAGCAACATAGTAAACTCACAAACTTTCATAATATGAGGAATGTGTTCAAGATATCAAATCAAATGGCACGACAACACCCTTCGTGCATTTATCTCATCCTCACCAAACATGTGAATGTATGTTAAATCAAATGGCACGACAACACCCTTCATGAATTTATCTCATCCTCGCCAAGTATATGTATAGCAGTACCAACCAGGTAGAAGGAATGCCAATGACGGTAACAACGAAGTATAAAGCACACACATAGAAGTAACAAACGAGGCAGAAGCATGTGGATAACGGTAACAAACAAGGTAGGAGGCAAAGTAAGGATAACAAATAAGGTAGGAGAATATAGATTTCAATAGTTACAAAGTAGAAGGTTTAGATGAAACTACAACAAACATGAAATAAAGCATAGATGTAGGTATAACAAAGAAGAAGGAAAGCATGAATGTAACAATGATAAACAAATAGAAGGCGTGGATAGAATAATAACAAATAAGGTAGAAGGAAAAGACGTGACAACAATCAAATAGTATAGAAATCATAGGTGCAACAATAACAACTCAGGATAAAGGCATAAATGTATACGCAAGGGAAAGACAACACAATATTATGCATGCCTCTCATCCTCGCCTGCACGGAAACACCCTTCGTGCCATGAACTCTCATCCTCATATTATAATATAAAAACAATTTTACGGTATTACCCTTCGCAATTTTACTCTCTTACTCACCTGATAATGTAAAACAATGGCACGACATCACCCTTCGTGCTTTTAAACAATGGCACAACATCACCCTTGTGCTTTTACTCTCATCCTCACATGATAATGTAAATACAATACATAGCATCACCCTTCGTGCTTTACACTTATCCTCACCAAGCATATACACGTTAACAACAAGCAAGGTGGGAAGCATGGACGACATCAAGAAGAGTGGTTCAGCAAAATACACCACGTGTACGACAATCAAAGTTCTTGCACCAATAAATAATTCAATAAACTTCAAGAACCTCATTGTTCAAGTATCTCAACGAAGCTCATACATGATCTTCAACATAAGTATGGAACCCAAGTATCCCAAGAATAACGAACATAGCAATGTATTCATGATTTATGCATAGTTATGATTGAGTTTAGCACATTACCAGTTTCACAAAGGGGTCCATCATATTTAATCAAGTTGTAATAGGCTGATGCATGGTCTATTGTATTGGAATTGTGATCATACTATTATAGAAGTCAAGTAAAACATGAGGCAAGGAAATCACTAAGTCCAACAAGGCACAAAGAATCATATGATCTACCCCCAAGCATGGATAATTCTGGCACATGCATATACGCTCGTCACCTCGCATATACATCACCCCCGCATATAGCAAACAATATCATTTTATTAAGAAAAATTCTCTCAACAAAGTTAGGCAAGACACTTACCTCAGTCAAGCCAAAACAATACTCTAAAATGCCATCCCGTGCGAATCGACATCCAAACAACTCAAATCTATCCAAAAGCAACTCAAAAACATCAAATAATACCATAGGAAACAAACCCAAACCATAAAGGTCGAATCTTTAATCAAATACTCAAATTCAACCAAAAGGTCAACAAGGGCCCGCTTCCCGAAACCCGACAAAACCCATAAATTCCGTCAACCCATCCGAATACGAGTCCAACCATATTAGTTTCACTCAAATCGGACATTGAATCGATGTTCAAAACCCAATTATTCACTTTAGAAAAGTTTAGCCAAAACCCCCTAATTTCTCTTTTAGATTCATCGATCAAATGCAAAAATTAAAGATGGAATCATGTATAATAATCAAATCTGAGTCGAAATTACTTACTCAGTCCAAATGATGAAAATGCCTTAAAAACATTCGCCCAAATCCGAGCTCCCAATCTCTAGATATGATAAAATGAGCTCAAAGTCCGAAATTAACAACTTATATGCACTGTCGAGTCATGTACATCATGATCGCGTAGAAGAAAGTAGCACTGACCCGGAATAAACCTTCGCGTTCATAGCATCACCCATGTGAACGCGATGAACAAAAGCTGCCAAGCTTGCACATAATTGCGAATATGATATCCAGACGCGAACGTGTAGCACCAATCGCCCGACCATCGTGAACGCGGCCTCCCTATCGCGAACGCATTGCTAAAACTCCCCCAACTCCAAAAATCACTTTGCAATCGCGGTTAGTCCTTCGCGATTGTGAAGGACATCAGAAATAGCAGAAAACCAGCAACTCGAACATGAGATTAAATGATCCGAAATCACTCAAATACTCACCCGAGCCCCTCGGGACCTCGTTCGAACATACCAACCAATTCCAAAACATAATACAGACCTACTCGAGGCCTCAAATCCCAAAGAATAACATCAAAACCACGAATTGCACCTCAATTCAAGCTTAATGAACTATTTCATATTTTCAAATTTCGAATTTACACAGAATATGTCTAAACAACTCGAAATCTCTTCAGATTTTGCACACAAATTCCAAATAACATAACAAACCTATTCCAACTCCGGGAACAAAAATCGGAACCCGATAACGGTGAAGTCAACTCTTGGTCAAACCTATGAACTTTCCAAACCTTCAATTGCCAACTTTCGTCAATTAGAGTCAAATACTTTTTAGAAACATCCAAATATAAATCGGGGCATATACCCAAGTCCAAAATCACCATCCGGACCTAACAGAGCCATCAAATTCCGACCCGAGGTCAAATACACAAAAATCAGACTTGGTCAACTCTTCCAACTTATAGCTTCCAAATTAAAAATTATTCCTCCAAATCAATCCCGAACCACTCGAAAAACAAAACCGACCATACACGCAAGTCATAATACATTATGTGATGCTACTAAAGACCTCAAACCACCGAAAGGAAATACAAATGCTCAAAACGACCGATCATGTAGTTATGTTCTTCCCCACTTAAACATATGTACTAGTCACTCTAAAGCCATCAAATCACCATATAAAACCATACACATACCCATGAGTGACCCCACGTCACCCCAATACATATAAGCTCGTCAATACTACCCAACCAGAGATTCTTTCATCAACCTTAGTTCATAAACCATAGAACCCAATCCCTAATATTCGAAATACATTATAAGGCCCGATTCTCGCATCTATATACAGTATAATTTTGAAAAAGATGTATCAAGCCACGACCATATTCCAAGATATAATCACATGATATACCACATAACTCAAGTACTCATAGCAGTAACTTCCGACCTTAATAGTTGCTTATTATCAAACTCGGTACCGGCGACATGCCTCATATCAAATAAAACCTTATTCTGAACCTTCGTACATTACCATGGATAAAAGAAATGCATAGAAACTCATAACCACTCATCAGATCAACAAGTGATGGGGCTCACTCGCCCAATATGAACCATTACGTAATTCTAAGCTGACTAATGACATTACTCTTCCAACTTATCTTAATAAAATTCGATAGCATAAATTTCAGGTCAAAGTCTCATTTCACCCAGTGCAAGCTACTCGACTGACCGTCCACACCAATGACACATAGAGCTACATACAATGCAACCGTTCATCAAACAAGCGACAACCCGAATGCAACCAAAGATGGAAGGAGAGCCAAATAAGGGAACCAGCCCACAAGTTCAACAAGTACCACTGCAAAGCACAACGCTATGAGCACATCTCACAAGGGAGAAGCATAACACACAAAGCAAGCACAAAGACCATATCCCAACATAACTCTGCTGCGGCGCTTAACCCGATCCAAGCATACCGGCCCTCATGGATTACCCATTGCCCAAATTCTCCTACTCACCCAACACATGTATATCAACAACAAGCGCGCGAAGCGCATGACCAAAACCATGGAGAAACCGATAACACAATACACCACATACAGGAAGACCATAACCAAGGCGCAATAAACATTTCAACACCCCAAGAGCCATCTTGCCACAAGGCCTAAACAGAGCCACATCATGTGTGTGAATAGTCAAGTAGTCTCCCAACCCATCATATCAGAAGAAAGTAACACATGAAACATATCAGAATATGAATAAGGTCAACTATAGCCGATGACACACCCCTCAATGATAGCTGTGCTGAGTAAACAAACCTGATCTGATATAGAATACACATTCTCATTAGGCCTGCCGATGGGCCCTTAAATCAATTCCAATCCTCCCGAAATAGATAAATAACCTTCCAAAATCCAAAGTAAACTATCCATAACATATACCATTATCTGTATAACTCTTTGTCACGACCCAAAATTCCAACCACGGGGCCGTGATGGCGCCTAACATTCACTTACTAGGAAAGCCAATATTAGCTAAAGAATTAACCATTTTTAGCAATTTAAAATCAAAATATTAATAATTAATGACTAAAGTACTCTGAAATACATGTAGTAAATACAAAAGTAACGCGGTCTATAAAAATCCAGAAATCCAAAGTCACAAGTACATGAGCAACTAGAATACTACAAACCAAGGTGCAATAAACATTTTAACACACTAAGAGCCATCTCGCCACAAGACCTAAACAGAACCACATCATGTGTGTGAATAGTCAAGTAGTCTCCCAGCCCATCGTGGCAGAAGAAAGTAACACATGAAACATATCAGAATATGAATAAGGTCAACTATAGCCGATGACACACCCCTCAATGATAGCTGTGCTGAGTAAACAAACCTGATTCAATATAGAATACACATTCTCATTAGGCCTGCCAGTGGGACCCCAAATCAATTCCAATCCTCTCGAAATAGATAAATAACCTTTCAAAATCCAAAGTAACCTATCCATAACATATACCATCATCTGTCTAATTCTTTGTCACGACCCGGAATTCCAACCACGGGACCGTGATGGCGCCTAACATTCACTTGCTAGGCAAGCCAATATTAGCTAAAGAATTAACCAATTTTAGCAATTTAAAATCAGAATATTAATAATTAATGACTAAAATACTCTGAAATACATGTAGTAAATACAAAAGTAATGCAGTCTATAGCAATCCAGAAATCCGAAGTCACAAGTATATGAGCAACTAGAATACTACAAACCAAGGCGCAATAAACATTTTAACACCCCAAGAGCCATCTCGCTCGATTCTCGCCACAAGACCTAAACAGAATCACATCATGTGTGTGAATAGTCAAGTAGTCTCCCAGCCCATCGTAGCAGAAGAAAGTAACACATGAAACATATCAGAATATGAATAAGGTCAACTATAGCCGATGACACACCCCTCAATGATAGCTGTGCTGAGTACACAAACCTGATTCGATATAGAATACACATTCTCATTAAGCCTTCCAATGGGACCCCAAATCAATTCCAATCCTCTCGAAATAGATAAATAACTTTCCAAAATCCAAAGTAACCTATCCATAACATATACCATCACCAGTCTAACTCTTTGTCATGACCCAAAATTCCAACCACGGGGTTGTGATGGCGCTTAACATTCACTTGCTAGGCAACCCAATATTAGCTAAAGAATTAACCAATTTTAGCAATTTAAAATCAGAATATTAATAATTAATGACTGAAATACTCTGAAATACATGCAGTAAATAGAAAAGTAACGCGGTCTATACCAATCCCGAAATCTGAAGTCACTAGTACATGAGCAACTAGAATACTAGAAATATAATCTGAAATAAAATACAACTATTCGTCACAAGATAAATAGTAAAAACAAGATAGAAGGGGACTGCGAACGTCATGTAGCTCTACCTCAAGTCTCCTGGATAGATCTGACCCGAGCAATCTCATCTATGCTCTGCTAGGACCAACACCGGGATCTACACAAGAAGTGTAGAAGTGTATTATGCATACAACCGACCCTATGTACTCCGTAAATATCGAGCCTAACCTCGACAATGTAGTGACGAGGCTATGATAAGACAATCACTATAAACCTGTACGAAGAATGAATAGAAGACAACAGAAATATAGGGAAAACGTATAAACTCATAAGAATAAGACCCGATAGTCAACTATCAGAGGGCCCCAACATAACATCATCTCATAACCTCATATCACAATACAGAAATAGAACACCACGGCTACAAACAGTTACAACACATCATACTCTGTTGCAGCCACAACCCGATCCCAATATCATTTCAATATCTGCTGCGGCGTGCAACCCAATCCTAATATCATATCAATATTTGTTGCGGCATCCAACCCGTTCCCATTATCTGTTCATTTCCATTCTTTTGCGCCGCATAACCCGTTCCCAATATCAATTCACTATCATTAACAACTCAACACAACTAATTCCAAAAATCCTAACACAAAAGGGTACTAAAGCGTACAAAACACCAAGGAACTACAAGTACAAATAGGGAACAACCAATATCTCATATTCATAAACCTCAAAAAATTATTAACAAAAGAATAGCCAAGGGACTCACACAATCGGATATAACATAATAAAGTGCAATGAGTAAGGTAAAGACAATAAAGGCATGAAATAATGAAGATATTCAATTAATATAGGTAGGAGCATATATAGTAGATAGGCAGATATTGATCGAGGAATGAAAAAACAGAAACATGTAACAACTAAATGACAGATAACAAATAAGGCATGAATAACAAGTAAGTACATATAGCAATCAAAGCATGTAACGAGATATAACATGGAATAAATAATGACATAAAGGTAAATAGCCCACCCGCATGCTTGAACTCATGACAACGCATATACACTCGTCACCTTTCATGTATGCCACCCCCACACATAATTCATGTAGAAAATAGACCAAACAAGTCCTAATTTCATCAAGTCAAAGTTAACCACGACATTTACCTCTTTTCGGAGTCAAATCAATAATCAACCACAACTTTTCCTCTAGAATAAGCCTCCAAACCAATCGAATCTTGCTAAATATCATTCAATCAATCCAAAATAAGCTTTAGAAACTACCCACAAGTGTAAAAGGTTCAATCTTTAGCTAAATTGAAAAAGTCAACAAAATTCAACCCCGGGCCCGCTTGGTCAAAATCCGAGATTCGGACCAAATCTTGATTACCCATTCAACCCCAAGCCCGGTTATATGATTTGTTTCGAAATCCGACCTCAATTCGAGGTCTAAATCTCAATTTTATAAAAAATCCCAAAATTCTACCCAAACCCCCTAATTTCTACCTTGCAATTCGTAGATTTGATGAAGAAATTCATGGAAAAGTAATGGGAATTGATGGAAAATTAATTAGAGTTACTTAGCAATGAATTTGGGAAGACAAAGATCTCAAGAAATTAGCTTTATGGAGTCTAGGGTCGAGAAATGGTGTAAAATATGCTAATTCCCATTTTTCGCAACTTTTACCCATCTACGGATGTCGCAATTGCAAACTCACCATCGCAAAAGCGAACTCTTTTCGCTATTGCGACCATCGCAAAGCCGAACCACTGATCGCAAATGCGATCAGTTTCCCAGCTATACTGTAGTCACAAATGCGACATTCCCTTCGCATTTGCCAAGGCCCACATCTCGCAATTACGGACACATGCTTGGCAAAAGTGAAGCAAAAATTCCCAGGGTCGCAAATGCGAGCCTTCTTTTGCAAATGCGATCAACTTACCAGTCTAATGCGATGCCATCTTCGCAAATGCGAAGTCCTCAACCCCAACCCAAAAGTTTGCAAATGCGAACCTGACTTGATAATAGTAAAGCTCGCATTTGCGAGCAGGGCTTCGCATTTGCGAGACCTGCAAGCCGACTGCACCAGATATTGCATCAGCAGTCCATTTCCTTTCAAAACACATTTGAAACGCATCCGAGCCCCTCAGGCTCCAATCTGAACATGGAAACAAGTAAAATAACATCATACAAACTTGCTCGCTAACTCAAATAACTAAAATAACATCATATATCAAGATTTGATCATAAAAACTCAAGAATTTCAAGTTTAAAACCAAATTTTCCAATTTTGCGCTGATCAGGTCACCCGGGACCCCAACCAAATTCGTGTAAAAGTCCAAAAACATCGTACGAACTTACCGGAATTGTCAAAACACCAATTTGAGTCGTTTACCAAAAACATTGACCATGGTCAACTCTAGCCTTGTTTTAAGTCAAAATCACATTTTCTTCAAAATTGCATGTAAAAGCTTTTCAAAAAGCGACATGGACCACACACACAAGGAAATAAACATCAAATGAAGCTAGTACTAAAAAATAAAGTAATCAAATGAGAGGTCTCGAAACACGGAAATAAAGTCTAGTACTCAAAATAACTTCTCGGCTCGTCACATTTTCCACCTCTAAAAGAAATGTCCATCCTCGAACGGACATAGAAATGTGCCTGGACTTGTAAAAAGGTGTGGGTATCCACTCCGCATATCTAACTTAGACTAACGTAGCCTCCTCAATCAGTTGACCTCTTCATTGCACTTTCATAGAAGAAAAACTCTTAGACCTCAACTTTTGAACCTGCCGGTCTAAATAGCAACCGGCTCTTCCTCATAGGTCAAATTATCATCAAGCTGCACAGTGTTGAAGTCTTAAACATTTGACCTATCCTCATGGTACTTACGAAGCATGGGAATATGAAATATCGGATTTACCCCTGCTAGGCTAGGAGGCAATGCAAGCCTATAAGCTACCTCTCTAACTCTCTCCAAGATCTCAAACAGGTCAATAAACCTCGGGCTCAACTTGCCTTTCTTCCCAAACTGCATCACGCTCTTCATAGGCGACATTCGGAGAAGAACCTTCTCACCTGCCATGTAAGCCACATCTTGAACCTTCCGGTCCGCATAACCATTTTGCCTTGACTGAGCTATACTAAGTTGCTCCTGAATCACCTTAGTCTTTTCCAAAGCATCACGGACCAACTCAGTTCCCAACAATCTAGCCTTACTGGGCTCAAACTAAGGCTGACAAGTGGGCCGGTCCAGGCCCGAGACCGGCCCGGGACCGCGGGCCAAATGGCTAAACAGGCCAGGACCGTTTGGTCCTGTTTTAGCGGGCCTGGTCCGGTCTTGTGGGCCGGTCCTATGATTTGGGCCCGTCAGGCCCGGGACCTTTTGGCCCGCTAGGGCCCGGTCCCTTAGCGGGCCTAGCGGGCCCAACGGCTATTTTTTTTAAAAAAAATAAAAAAATAAATAGCCGTTGGGCTGTCAAAAATAGTCGTTGGCTATTTATGAAATAGTCATTTAACCCTTAACCCCCCCAACTTTTTTTTAATCCCAAACTTTTTATAATTACACTTTTTTCCTATTTTCAACTATAAATACCCCATCATTATTTTATTTTTTCTTACAAAATCATCAATCTATCACAATCTCTCTCTAATTTACCTCTATAATTGCTACTATTTCTTACTTTATTGTTACAATTTGTGAAACAATTGTGAAGTTGGTGAATTGAAGTCTTCAACGATAATCAATTTCCAACAAGTTGTTCGTCAATTCGGTAAACTCGTTCCAACTCTTAAGTTTTAATATTATAATTTTGTTTGTTTTATTTACTTTGCTTGATTAATTAAGATGGCTTATTCCTTAAAAAATATGTTTAGTAAAAATAAGAGAAAATCGAAGAGTGGTGAATTTAGTGTCCAATATGTTCCTCCTCCACTTCTCCCGGCTCCCCGACCCAAACATGTTACCCGTCCTATACCTCCTATTCTTGATAGCGATAATAGTTTATTACAATTTACCGAGAGTCAATTTTGCCATAATATTGCACCCGGTGAACAATTAAACCATGAATATATGAATGCTCTTTATGGTAATCCAACTATTGATGAAAATAATGATGAAGAAATAGATTTCGATAAAACGCAACCGGATGATGATACACCCACTAGTCCTGCTCCTGAAGTTAACCCAACTAATAATAATCTAGATGATCCCCCGTCTGACCCTCCTATTAGTGCCCCTACTTTTTCTAGACAACCTTCTAAACGGGCAGAAACATCTCTTGTTTGGCAATTTTTTACTCAACTAAGAGGAAAAAATAGGGCTAAGTATAAAACTTGTGGCAAAGAGTTAGTTTTTCAATATGTTGGAAGTCGGGGGGGAGGGGGGGGGGGGGCGAAAAGTTTGACTAGACACATATTGCTACACCCTCAAGATAAAGCTAGATATTTTCGTATGAAAGCTTTGGCTGAGGGGACAAGTGCACCTAGTCAGGCTGACATTAGTACCGGGTCAAATCAATTTCAACCGGGAATTAACACTGTTACCGGTGGTATTTTATATTATGATCCAAAAAAAGATCGGGAAGAATTGGCAAAAATAGTCATTGTTATATGCTTACCCTATAGTTTTCCTTCTAACCCCCACTTTGTGCATTATATTAAAAAAATTTAAAATCCTACTTATAAAGGTTTTCCTCACACAACCGTAAAGAGTGATATTTATAAATATAAACATGAATATGAACAATATTTGCGCTATTTATTTACTCATATAAATTGTCGTCTTGTTATTACAACTGATATTGGTAGAAGTGGTAATCACTGTGATTACCTTACTGTTACCAGTCATTGGATTGATGAGCATTGGCTAATGCAAAAGCGCATTATTGCTTATAGAATAATTAATTCACGTCACACAGGGCAGTTTATTTCTAGCACGATTGCGGATATTTGTAGATATTTTTGCATTAGTGATAAAATAATGTCAGTTTCAATGGATAATGCTACTAGTAACACAAATGCTGTAGCCTTGCTTACCACTATACTAAGTCCTGTATTTAGTAACATTTTTCATGTTAGATGTATTTGTCATATTTACCATTTAATTGTAGGTGATGGTATGCGAATTTTAAATGTTGAAATTGAAAAGGTTAAAATGGCTCTTAATTGGTTTTTTTATTCAAACCGTAGAAGTAGACTTAGAGAATATTTTAAAAGATGCGATGAATTTGGCCTAAGAGAAAGAAAGGTTCCTAAACCTTGTCTAACTAGATGGAATTACATGTATGAAAGTTTAGTTGTTACATATGAATATAGAAACCCCATAAACTCAACGTTTAATGCTCATGTAAGTGATGATGATGAGCACCTTACAAATGCGGATTGGGCTAATGTTAAAATGCTTGTAGATTTTTTAGAAAAATTCCATATTACTACCAATGAATTTTCTGGGCAATATTATCCTACTATTTCTAACTGTTTAGTTTATATTGCAGAACTTGCAAATTTGTTTGATAGTTTTTCAGAGGGTGGGAAAAATTATCAACTTGCTATTGATTCCATGAGAAGAGAGTTTAAAAAATATTTTTTCCTATTCCCCCTATTTATGGTATTGCTGCATTGTTAAATCCTACTATGAAATTAGAAGGTCCTCAATTTTGGTATGAAACTATTTATAATGGTTTAGCACTTGAAGATGAGGAGTTGTCTAAACTTCCGAACGCAATAGCCTCAATTAAAATAAATGTTCAAACTATTTATAATGCTTATCAAGTTGCATTAGATCATGCTAGACCAAATGTTCCAACTCCTTCTTCTTCTAGTTCTCAATCATCTAAAAGAACTGCGGGAGTAAGAGCACTTAGTGCTTGGGTAGGGTTCAGGGGTTCTCAAGGTTCTAGTACTAGTGATTTTTCACAACTAAATGAGCTTGAAGTTTATTTGTCACAGGGAATTGAGGAAGTGAATCACGACGGCTCCTTTAATATTTTGGAATGGTGGAAAGACAAAGAAAAATACTTTCCGATTCTTTCAAGGATGGCCCGAGATATTTTAACTATTCAAGCTTCAACAGTGGCATCAGAGAGCGCTTTCAGTCAAGCAAGACTTCAACTCGGTGATTATAGAGCGTCTATGAGGGAGAGCTTGAAAAAATCAGTACTTTTCAGAGATTGGATCCATTCGGAAAGAAGAAATTTTGGACTTGCTGAATCACAACCAGAGGTAGACGAAGCTTACGAAGAAATGCTAGCTGAACTTGCAGAGGATGATGCTTCGCCTGGAAGCGGTGATGACCAAGCTTCATTTCCGCCACCACCAACGGAAATTCCTCCGGACCTTGAAGGATTTATGAAATTTGTAAGAGATACCATGTAAATTAATATGTAACTTGTATTTTGGCACATCTTGATTAGTTTCTTTTTCTTCTCAATGGTGGTATTAGCACCTTGTTGTGCTCATTCCATAGGGGGAGGAAGACTAAGAAAGATATTGCCATGATTTTTAATGCTATAATTAAAATATAACGCATTGATTTGAATATCTCTTTACAATATTTTTATCTTTTTATATATCTTAAGCTATACATATAGTATAATATAGTATAGTATAGTATAGTGTATATATATACATATATATATAAGCTTATATTTATACTATACTATAGTCTATACTATATATACATCTCATAAGATATATAAGCTATATTCGATATACATATATATATAAGCTTATATATATACTATACTATACTATATATACATCTTAAGATATACTATATATACATAGTATATAGAGAGATATATACTATCGAATACGGCTTATATACTATAGTATAGTATAGTATAGTATAGTATATATATACTATATATACAACTTAAAAGATATACTATATATACTATACTATATATACATCTTAAGATATACTATATATACATAGTATACTAGATATACTAGATATATATAGTAGATATACATGTATATATAGTATATCTTAAGATGTATATATAGTATATAAATCGAATATAGCTTATATATAGTAAGATGTATATATATTATAGTATAGTATAGTATACATATAAGCTTTTATATATATATCGAATATAGCTTATATATCTTAAGTTGTATATATAGTATATACTATACTATACTATAATATATATACATCTTACTATATATATTATATATATCTTAAGATGTATACTATCGAATATGACTTATATACTATGTATATATAGTATAGTGTATGTATATATAAGATGTATATATAGTATAGTGTGTGTATATATATATATATATATATATATATCTTAAGATGTATATATAGTATAGTATAGTATATATATATAAGCTTATATATATATATATGTATATCGAATATAGCTTATATATCTTATGAGATGTATATATAGTATAGTATATATATATATATATATATCTTAAGATGTATATATATACTATAATATACTATATATATACTATAATATATATACATAGTTTATAAGTCATATTCGATAGTATACATCTTAAGATATACTATATATACATCTTACTATATATATATATATAGCTTATATATCTTAAGATGTATATATATATCTTAAGATGTATATATATCTTAAGATCTACTATACTATACTATATATATATAGTATATCTTAAGATGTATATATAGTATATTTTAAGATGTATACTATGTATATATAATATAGTATATATATATTTTAAGATGTATATATAGTATATAAATCGAATATAGCTTATATATCTTTATTACTATTTTTTTCTCTAACTTCTATAAAAAAAATTAAAAATAGAAAGTTTCTGTTGGGCCCGCTTAGGCCCGTTTTGCCCGTTTAGGCCCACTTAGGCTCGGGATCCGTTAGTTCGTGGTCCCGGTCCCGAGCCGGTTCCAGCAATAAGCCCGCGAAGTCCGGGACCGTTTAGGACCGGACCGCATAGGACCGGCCCACTTAGGACCGGGCCCGCGAAGCCCACTTAGGACCGGGCCCGACCCACTTGCCACCCTTAGCTCAAACTAACAAATCGGTTAAACGATATCGTGTCCCATATAAGGCCTCATATGGAGTCATCTAGATGCTCGACTAATAACTGTTGTTGTAGGAGAACTCCGACAGAGGTAAAAGCGGGTCCCACTGAACCCCGAAATTAATAGAGCATGCTTGCATCATGTCTTCCAAAATCTAGATAGTGTGTCGGACTGTCCGTTAGTCTGAGGATGAAATGCGGTACTCAACTCGACCGCGTGCTCATACTGCACGTCTCTCCTAAAATGCAATGTGAACTGCGTGCCACGGTCAGAAATGATGAAAATCGGATAATGTCTCGGATGTAAATCTGAGCCAACCGCTCTGAAGAATAGGAAGTCATCACCGAAATGAAGTGTGCAGACTTAGTCAACTGGTACATAATAACCCAGATTGCATCATATTTCCTCAAGGTCTATGGTAAGCCTACCATAAAATCCATAGTGATACTCTCCTACTTCCACTCCGGTATCTCCAATCTCCGAGTCAACCCACTCAGTTTCTGAGGCTCGTACTTCACTTGTTAACAATTCAAACACCGTGAGACATAATCAACAACATCTTTCTTTATTTTCCACTAATAATAGTGCTGTTTCAAGTCACGATACATCTTTGTGACACCTGAGTGAATGGAATAGCGCAAAATGTGAGCCTCCTTAAGGATCAGCTCTCTCAACCCATCAATATTTGGAATACATATCCGGTCTTGAAGCCGCATAACACCATCATATCCAATTACAACCTCCTTGGCACCACCCCTTTGCACCGTATCCCTCAACACCAATAATTGAGGATAATCAAACTAGCGAGCCTTGATATGATCCAACAACGATGACTGTGCCACAATACAAGAAAGAACCCCGCCTGAACATCCATAGCTAGTGGCCTCTCTACTGCCGGTAAATATACCAAACTGCCCATGCGCTCAGCCTTCCTACTCAATGCATCGGCCACCACATTGGCTTTCCCTGGATGATATAATATGGTGATATCATAGTCTTTCAACAACTCTAAACATCTCCGCTACCTCAAATTAAGGTCCTTCTGCTTGAACAGGTGTTGGAGACTCTGATGGTCGGTATAAACCTCATATGGAACACCGTATAGATAGTGCCTCCAGATCTTCTGCGTGTGAAAAATGACTGCCAACTCTAGATCATGCACAAGGTAATTCTTCTCATGAACCTTCAATTGATGAGACGTGTAGGCAATCACCCTACCGTCCTGCGTCAATACCGCGCCAAGTCCAATACGCGATGCCTCACAATACACAATGTAAGATCCTAAATCTGCAGGTAACATCAATACTGAGGTTGTAGTTAATGCAGTCTTGAGCTTTTGAAAGCTCACCTCACACTCGTCAGGCCACCTGAAAAGAGCACCCTTCTGGGTCAACTTGGTCAATGGGGCTGAGATGGATGAAAACCCCTCCACGAGCCGGCGATAATAACCCACCAAATCTAAGAAGCTCTGAATCTCTGTAGCTGAAGTAGGTCTAGGCCAGTTATGAATTGCCTCAATCTTCTTAGGATCCACCTTGATGACCTCGGAAGACACAACATGGCCTAAGAAGGCAACCGAGTCCAACCAGAACTCACATTTTGAAAACTTGGCATATAACTGACAACCCTTCAGATTCTGTAGTACGATCCATTAGGTGCTGCTCATGCTCCTCTCGACTGCGAGAGTAAACCAAAATATCATCAATGAGGATGATCACGAAGGAATCCAGATAAGGCTTGAACACTCAGTTCATAAAATCCATAAAGGCTGCCGGGGCATTAGTCAAGCCAATCGACATCACCAAGAACTCGTAATGACCATATCGAGTCCTAAAAGTTGTCTTAGGGACATCCAATGCCCTAATCTTCACATGATGGTAACCAAATCTCAAATCAATCTTGGAAAACACCTTGACACCCTGAATCTGGTCAAATAAGTCATCAATCCTTGGTAATGGATACTTGTTTTTGATAGTTACCTTGTTCAACTGCCGATAGTCTATGCACATCCTCATCGATCCGTCCTTCTTCTTCACAAACAACACTGGCGCACCCCAAGGCAAGACACTAGGTCTAATGAATCCCTTGTCAAGAAAATCTTATAACTATTCCTTCAATTCTTTCAACTCAACTAGGGCCATATGTTATGGTGGAATAAAAATAGGCTGAGTGTCCGGAACGAAATCAATGCAAAAGTCGATATGTCGGGTGGCATGCCCGACAAGTCTGTAGGAAACACCTATGGAAACTCTCTCACCACTGAAACTAAATCCATGGAAGGCACCTCGACACTAGAATCACAGATATAAGCCAAATACGCCAAACACCCCTTCTCGACCATACGCTGAGCCTTCACATATGAAATAACCCTGCTAGTGGAGTGACCGGGAGTCCCTCTCCACTCCAATTGAGGCAACTCCGGCATGGCCAATGCCACAGTCTTGGCATGATAATCCAAGATAGCGTGATAGGGTGACAACCAATCCATGCCCAAAATCACATCAAAATCCACCATATCTAGTAACAGAAGGTCAACCCTAGTCTCATAACTCCCGATAGTGATCTAATAATAATGATAGAACCGGTCCATCATAATAGAATCCCCAACGGGTGTAGACACATAAATAGGAGCACTCAGAGAATTACGAAAAGTTTCCAACTATGAATGATGCATCTCTATGGCAAAATGGAACAATACCTGTGATGACCGCTGTCACGCCCTATTTTCTCACGAAAGCGGGTTTCTACATGTAACAACTCTTTTAAATGGGTGTTTAAAGGAGAAAAGTCATCACCTAACGATTTTTAAGATGCGTTAGGGCACCTATTTAAAAATAAATCTGTTTTAACCAGTCCGTGTTACCAAAGACGGGTAAGGGCTCAAATTACCTCAAAGAGAAGGTGTTAAGTACTCTTCGAGGTCCACAACTGTGGGTCCCGACCGAAGTTTACACTATGTGGATTATTGAATTATAATTAAGCTAAGTGATCATATAAGTGAAGGAAGACATGGAATTTAAAGGTTCTATAAACAAAAGTAAAGAAAATGGCACAAGAACTAAACTATATAAATAATCAGTGCAAGTCTTTAGAGGTTATAGGATACAACTGTGTTAGTCTATATTTGATGACTAAGTGTGAACAATAAACATACAAAAAGAAAAGGGGAGTCCTAAGTTATTTAGCATAACATATCACCCCGTGCAACATAAATAATATTTCACAAATCCCTTAAGGTAGGGGTTGCTCGTATTATTCAGCGGGCACAGACTATCATCTCCTGCTACCTGATTACTATGTTAAAGTTGTTTACTTAAATGCGGTCTAATTCAATTCTAGGTCAAGTCCTACGCGTTCACTACCTGTCCCATGCCTATGGTCCAAGAGGCTTTGGACCTACTATTAGGTGGTTGTAGACTCTACCTAGGATGCTCAAAAGTGTTAAAACAAGCGCACTTTCAAAGCTTGTAGGACTTCACATAAATGCAAGAAAAGGCTCAAGTTAACCCCCATACATAACAGCGAATGCAAACGACAGATTAGGCAGTAGACAATTTCAGAGTTAAGAAAAATTATAGTAGTTAAGTCCTATGGGCATGATTTCTAGATGATTCTGATTTCCCGCAGTGTACATGCAACGTTACAACTTTGGGCTAACATATTTGCAGATTAAAGGCATTACAAACCTATAGGCATAACATCTACATTGTTCGTGCAGCGAGGAAATAAGACTGTTCGAAAGCCCAAAATTAACAACGCTGATCTTATAAATATGTTGTCTAAGACGAGCAATAACATCCTATAGGCAGGGCTTCTAACAGTTGATAATTGAGATTGATTTTATAGTAGTTTATCCCTATAGGCATGTCATCTAAGCGTAGCAATGCAACAAAGCAACAAAGTAATTGATTAGTTGATTAAGATCCTATGGTCATGATATCTAAAGGAGTAGCGTACTAAAAGCAATAGAAGTGACTGGTTGATTGATTAGTTGGAACCCTAAAGACATGGTATCTAGATAAGCATTAGCAAAACATGTGTTATTGTATCCCACATGCATGGTGTCTAAGTGTGCACAATAGTAAACCTGGAAACAAGTATATCAAATACTTTAAACATGCTTTAGACATGTTGAGTGAAGTGTGTGTGATTTCCTCTAAGCATGATCTCTATGAGTGTGCAGAATAAGAACACGTCAACGAATATCAAGTAAGATAGTTAAATCCTATAGGCAAATTTTCTACCCGTTCATGCGAAAATCAGAATACCCCAACCCATTGTTCACTAATCTCCCCCATCTTTTGTTTACATATTATTACATGCCAAAAGATAAAAGAAGAAATAGACACAAATATTACAAAATTGAGATGATTATATGCCCAACAAAATAGAGCAGACTCAAGAAGATCTAACCCAGCACTGCCTGGGCCTTCAACAGACTCTTTTACTCGAATAGCAGGCCAGATCCAAACACTTCCCAAAATAGGAGAGTATGTCTAATCGGATAACCAAAGTCACACACGGACTTATATCCAACCCAATAATTACAATATTGACCACTTGACCAAATAAATTAATGGACCATATGGTAATCAACTAGACAGTTCTAAAGCAACACCTCATAGAGACATTTAGCAGGATTCACGAGCACATGGGTATTTCAGAAGCAAAAAAGTGACAGATTTGATTAAGCAAGGAACATGACTAGGAGAATCAATAGACTTAATTTTAACACGGCAGTTTGGACATGGGAAACTAATAACATGAATTAAATCACTAAGCAGGTGAGAGCATGCTAGATATACATAACATCATGAGAGTTGAAGGAACATGCCATTTAAAGTTAACAGGGTAGGCACACACAAGATGCATATGTTAAGCTTTCTAAAGTGAGTCTAGGGTAAAGCATTGTTCAGAATTAATCCAAAAGGGATTTTATAACTATGAATCTAAGTGAGGATGACAATCACACATGGTAAACAAGTAGATAGGTATGATCTATAGCAGCTCACAAGAATCTCATTTGTGCTGAGTAAAATACAAAGGTTCTCTAGTTCAAAATATCATAGTAGAAGACATTGCCAACTTAAGGTCAAGTAGAGCAGACAGATTTCAGAACTTAAACCATGCACAGTGCAGAATACTAATTGTATTAGGAACCTAGGCGATACTAAAGAGTACAGAGTTAGCTAGACACAATATTTCAATTCTTAAAACAATATGTTGGTTAAAGTATACGATTTATATAGACAAGGACAACAAAAAAGCCTACATAAAGGGCTCTAAAATTATTAAAACAAATTCTGGGCAGGCAGTAATCCATTAGCGTGTCAGGGCAAGTGTTCAAATAAAGATACAATGTTAAATAGTCAATGCGAGAGATTAAGCATTCATAAACACAATAACTTCGAACAAGTGTCACAACCCAAAAAATTAAATCTTCTAATCATGCTAACTTATACAAATACAGATAAAGAATTACAAGTGAAAAAATCAAATAAAAGGTTAGCATAATATCATATTGGCTTAGAAAGCCCATATAACAGGGATATTCAGAAGCACGAACACAAACAGGAAAAACATAGCTGAGAGAGAGCTTAAGCACTTACCAGTTCGCAAATCTAACGACAAATATGAAAAAGTCACCAAATACCAGTAGCAAAATAAGAACAGCAACAGGAATCCCAACACTCCTAGTGCGTCAGAGTTCACAGGAGCTTCGAATGAGCTTCGAGCAGTGCTCGCACTAGAGAGGTAATCAGACCCAATTTCGATGGCCTTAGCTTTCAGCCGGCCACAACCAAGAGTACAAAAAGAATAGAAGAATGACGACATGAGGGATAATAGAAGTGTTAACAATAGTCAAGTGATAGTCATTCTTGTAGTAATCATTAAGACTTAGAGGGGAAGCGGGAAGGGGGGTTTATATAGGGGTAGAAATTGAAAGAACAAACGTGGAAAACGATCAAATAAGCACAAATAAGAAAATAAAATATCACATACAAATCAAAATCAATAAAGGATATGGAGAGTCTCAAACCCTAATTAGGGTTCACTCATTTGAAAATTGAACCAAGAGTGCAAGTCACTCTTTATTGAGCGTATATAGACGAAATAACGCCCAAAATCAAAGATTCGAGTCATTCCAGTCTGATCTAGGAAGTGATACTTGCCAAAATTAGGCAAGTACATATTTAACACCATAAACGGACGACTAATAATGAGAGAAAACTAATAAGGTTAGTATATCATAGGTAGATTCCATTTCTGGGTTAGAATCGGAAAGGAACTAAGCAACGGCGGCTAGGGTTCTCAGAGAAGAAGAGAGGATGAAAGGATTTGGTGGTGGCTGTCTTAGAAGAATGGGCATTATGGTTGGGTATGGAGATATAAAGAAAGAATGGAGAGGATTGTGAGCCGTTGATCTCTCAAGATCAACGGTTGTGATTTTAAAGAGAGAGATAGGGCAGGTCAGTCGGGTCCCGACCAGGTTTATTAAAGGGTTGTTTGGTTTTGGGCTGGTAAAGGGTGAGCTAGGGTGGACCAACTGTTTTGGGCCATATTTGGTCCAAAACTAGTCTTGTTTTGGGCTATAAAATTACATATACGAAATGTATTTAAAATAATTTATAAAAATAATTAGTAAATAATAAAAATATTACTTATGCATTAAAGTGATTGGAAATAATATCTTAGCATTATAAAAATATAAAAATGCTATTTTATTATAAACAACGTAAATAATGTAGCTATGTATAGAATATAGGCTATTATTGCAAAATTATATAAATAGCTCGAAAATACAAATGTAATTATATAAAATGAAGTAAAAATGTTATAAAGCATATATGTGGGTGTAAATAATTAATTTTAATGATTAAGTCATCACAAAATAATTTGAAGGAGTAATTAATAAATATTTGAATAAATTAAATTCAAGAAAATCAATTTTAAAGCCTTAAAAATTATGAAAAATTATAGAAAATGCTTATATGACTCTTGTACGATGAGAGTTGTCTTGGGACGATGAGGATGATGTCCTTAGATCATGACGTCCTGGGCCATGAAGCGTATGATAAGGGATTCGCAGGCCATGAAATGGTGTCCTCGGGCCATAAGGATGGTGCCTCTAGACTATGACGCCTTTGAATAGTGATGTGCAGTTTTGAGAGATCCTCAGGCCATGGCATGATGTCTTTGGGCTATGAGGATGGTGCATTGAGACTATGACACCTTCAGACAATGAGGCGATGTTTCAGCCCATGAAATGCAAAGATGCGGAGATATCGACCGTTTGATAGCGGGAAAAACTGATGCTTAGTTGTATGCGAGAACGAGACAAGGCAGCGCTTAGCCTTGTATGTGATGAGGGTGGTGTTTAGCCCTATGCAGAGGAAGGCAGTGCTTAGCCTTATGCAATTAGGGAGGTAATGCTTGGCCTTATGCAGGAATAGGAGACAATGCTTAGTCTCATGCAGGGAAGGCAGTGCTTAGCCTTATGCAATAATGGAGGCAGTGCTTAGCATTATGCAATAATAGAGGCAATTCTTAACCTCGTATAATATAATGGATACAATGCTTAGTCTCATGCAGGGGAAGGCAGTGCTTAGCCTTATGCAATAATGGAGGCAATGCTTAGCCTCATACAATGCGATGGAGACAGTGCTTAGTCTCATACAACGGAAGGCATGGTGTATTCGGGTTATGGGGATGATGCATTCAGACTATAATACCTTCGGACAATGCGGCGATATTTCAGCCCATGAAATGCAAAGATACAGAGATATCGATTGTTTGATAGCGGGAACAGCTGATGCTTAGTTATATGCGAGAACGAGACAAGGCAGTGCTTAGCCTTTTGCAATAATGGAGGCAATGCTTAGCCTCATGCAATGCGATGGCGACAGTGCTTAGTCTCATGCAACAGAAGGTAGTGTTTAGCCTTAGGCGATGTGATGGAGACAGTGTTTAGTCTCATGCAAAGGAAGGTAGTGCATATCATTATGCAATAATAGAGGCAATGCTTAGCCTCATGCAATACGATGGAGACAGTGCTTAGTCTCATGCAACGAAAGGCAATGTTTAGCCTTATATGCAATATGATGGAGACAATGCTTAGTCTCATGCAACAGAAGGTAGTGTTTAGCCTTATGTAGGAAAAACAACGATTAAATGTAAGAGGGAAGAGTGGTCCTTAGCTTGACGCGTTTGTGCTTGGCGACTTTTATCGGTGTGAAGATAGTGACCTTATTGTATGTATATATCTACAGACGTGATTGTTATGTCCATTGTGCCTGCATCCAAAGAAAAATCATGAGTTTTTTTTTGGGGGGGGGGGGGTTGGTCGTGCCTTTGATTCTTCGTTTCGTCTCTACTCCTTTTCTCGACGCCTTGTTAGAGTCACCCTGGGTAACATCTGGCTACTACGAAAAATGAATTTTTCAAAAAATATGCATTTGTGATAAATTATTTATAAGAAAATGCAGTTGTTCAAAATACGTGATGATGCATAAAACAAATAATTTTGTCGAATCGGAGACTGTGACACACTTTGAGACATTGCAACCTCCTCAACCTCCTAAAAATTATTCCCCAGTTTAAATACATACTTCTGGCAATGCACTTCTTGGCGATCCTTGACATAATGAGATTGACAAACTCGAAATCTTGCCCCAATTTCTAACCATAGAGGGGAATGAAGATTTTATTATGATGTGACCAAACCCACAGGGCTGCCTACGTATCCCCTCTTAAATGGGAATCAGATCAAGCGTAGTTCAAGTTACATCAAATAGAAAGTGCAAACATGATATTAAACATACTATCTCTTGACTGCGTCTGAATTGATAGGTTTTGGCCATATGTTTCCATCCATCTCTGCAAGTATAAGTGCTCCTCCTGTCAGTACTCAGTGAACCATGTAAGGGCCTTGCCAATTGGGTGATAATTTCCCTTTTGCTTTGTCCTGATGCGGGAAGATCCGTTTCAACACTAAATGCCCCGGTGTGAATAGCCTCGATCTAACCTTTTTGTTTAAAGCCCTTGCCATTCTATTCTGGTAGAGTTGACCGTGACATACTGCATTCATCCTCTTACCGTCAATAAGATCCAGTTGCTCATACCAGCTCTGTATCCATTCTGCATCGCTGAGCTCGGCCTCTTATATGATTCATATGGAAGGAATCTCCACCTCGGCAGGTATAACTACTTCAGTATTGTAGACCAGTAGATAGGGGGTTGCTCCAGTTGATGTACGAACTGTGGTGCGGTACCCGAGCAAAGAAAATGGTAGCTTCTCATGCCATTGCTTGTAGTTGTCCACCATCTTTCTTAATATCTTCTTGATGTTTTTGTTAGTGGCTTCTACGACTCCATTCATCTGCGGCATGAATACTGTAGAATTCCAGTGCTTGATCTTGAATGTTTCACCCATGGCTTTCATCAGATCATTTTTTAGATTGGCAGTATTATCGGTAATGATTGACTCAAGTACTCCATATCGACAGACAATACGATCTCGGACAAAATCCGCTATGACCTTCTTAGTCACAACCTTATAGGAAATGGCTTCAACCCATTTTGTGAAGTAATCTATAGCCACCAAAATGAACCTATGTCCGTTTGAAGTAGCAGGTTTAATTAGTCCAATGACATCCATGCCCCAGGCAGAGAAAGGCCAGGGTAAAATTGCTGCATTGAGTTTGTTGGGTGGTACTCGTATCATATCAGCATGGACCTGGCATCGGTGACACTTCTATACATACTTAATCCATTCCATCTCCATAGTCATCCAGAAATATCCTGCCCTTAATATCTTCTTGGCCAGAACGAAACCGTTCATGTGATTTCTGCAATTTTCGGTGTGTATTTCTTCAAGCAATCTAGATGCCTCCTTGGCATCGACACATCACATCAATCCCAAATCAGGAATTCTTCAATATAGAATTCCTCCACTCTGAAAGAAATGATTGGCCAATCTTCGAAGCGTGTGCTTCTGAGTGTGTGTGGCATTTTCTTGGTACTCTCCTTTCTCCAAATACTCCTTGATATCGTGAAACCATGGATTACCGTCAAACTCTTCTTCAACATGAGCGCAATAAGCTGGCTGTTTATGAATCTCAATCGGTATAGGATCGATGAAAGTCTTGTCTGGATGTTGAATCATGGAAGACAAGGTACCCAATGCATCTGCAAACGCATTCTAAATCCTTGGAACATGTTTGAATTCTATCTTTGTGAACCTCTTGATCAAATCTTGCACACAATGTAGGTATGGCAATATTTTAGTGTTCTTGGTGGCCCATTCTCCCAGTACTTGGTGTACCAATAGATCTGAATCTCCGATTACTAGCAACTCCTGAACATTTATGTCAATGCCAATCTGAGTCCTAAGATACAAGCCTCATATTCTGCCATATTGTTGGTTCATGGTAACCTGTACTTTGCGGACACCGGATAATGTTGACCGGTTTCTAATACCAAAACAACTCCTATGCCCACTCCCTTAAAGTTTTTGGCTCCGTCGAAAAACATCCTCCAACTATCATATGTTTTGGCAATATCTTCACCTACAAACGTCACTTATTCATCGGGAAAATACGTTTTCAATGGTTTGTATTCACCATCTATAGGGTTTTCTGCCAAGTGATCAACCAATGTTTTGCCCCTTGACCACCTACTGAGTCACAAAGATGATGCCGAACTCACTTAGCAATATCTGCCACTTTGCTAACTTACCCGTAGGCATGGGTTTCTGAAAGATGTATTTCAGTTGATGCATCCTTGATATAAGATATGTAATGTACGCGCAAAAATAGTATCTCAATTTCTGGGCTATCCATGTCAAAGCACAACAGGTGCGCTCCAGCAAAGAGTACCGGGCCTCGTAAGGTGTGAATTTCTTACTCAGATAATATATCACCTGCTCTTTCCTCCCGATTTTATCATGTTGCCACAGAACGCAACCAAAAGCTCAATCCAACACGGACAAATATAACAATAGAGGTCTTCCTGGCTCTGGCGGGACCAACACGGGCAGTTTAGACAAGTACTCCTTGATTTTATTGAAAGCCTTCTGACATTTTGGTCCAACTTGTCTCAGCATCTTTCCTCAGCATCTTGAAGATCGGCTCACATATCACCATTGATTATGCTATAAAATGGCCGATATAATTTAGGCGTCCCAGAAAACTCATCACATCATTCTTGTTCTTTGGCGGTGGCAAGTCTTAAATAACTTTGATTTTTGACAGGTCTCGCTCAATACCATGGTGGCTGATGATGAAGCCTAGCAACTTCCCAGCAGGGACTCCAAAAGCACATTTTGTAGGATTCAACTTCAAATTGTATTTCCGAAGCCGGTCGAAGAACTTCCTCAGGTTTGCTATGTGATCCGAGCTTCTCTTAGATTTGATGATAACATTGTCCATGTACACCTCTATTTCCTTATGTATCATGTGGAAAAGAGTCATCATGGCCCTTATATAGGTAGCCCTAGCATTCTTCAAACCGAATGACATCATTTTGTAACAATATATCCCCCATGGCGTGATAAAGGCTATTTTTTTGGCGTCCTCTTCGTCCATCCAAATCTGATGGTATCCTGCGAAGCAATCTACAAAGGATTGGAGTTCATGCTTGGCACAGTTGCCGATCAATATGTGTATGTTGGGCAATGGAAAGTCATCCTTAGCTCTAGCTCTGTTCAGATCTCGATAATCGACGCACACTCTGACTTTCCCATCATTCTTTGGAATCGACACAATGTTGGCTAACCATGTTGGGTACTCGACCACTCGAAGGACCTTGGCTTTGATTTTCTTGGTAACCTCTTCCTTTATCTTCAGACTCATATCTGGCTTGAATTTCCTGAGCTTCTGCTTTACCGGCGGACACATGGGGTTGGTAGGTAGCTTGTGAGCTACTATGGATGTGCTTAACCCAGTCATGTCATCATATGGCCATGCAAAAATATCCTCATATTCTTTTAGAAACCTGGTGTATTCTTCCTTCTTTGACGGTGATAGATGAATGCCTATGCAAGTTTCCTTGACCATTTCAGAATCTCCTAAGTTAACTGCCTCAGTTTCCTCCAAATTGGACTTTGGTTTATTTTCAAAATTCTCTACTTCTTTGACAATTTCCTCAGGTATTATATCATCTTCCAAATCTTCTGAATCACTTTTCTTATGTTGCATTATCTCATTACATGTCACAGTCATAGGTTCATCAGGATATGTAATAATTATGCTGAAAAGAATGTAGAAAGATAATAAATAAACGAAAAGCAATAATGCATTAATAAAACTTAAAATTGTCAACAAGTACGACTCAATGGCTTGAGTAATTATTTTAAAACAAAGCACTGAAAATGTCTTAAATGCCCAAAAAAATAATTTTAAAAATAAGTCATGCTAATTCTGCCAAGGCTACCCAGGTACTCGGCGAGCCTGGGATGATGCAGCAGTCCAGTTCTTGAGAACGACTCCTTCTACCACTGTCTGAATGGTAAGGTCTTTCTCCTCCTCCTCCTCTAAAATTGCACTGCAGTCCATATTTTCCTCGTCCAGAAATAGCTTCCTCATTCCGGCCAAAATCTCGTCTTCCTTGGATCCCCAAATCACATCAGTCTGGCGGAATGTCTGGTGCACTGGTGGTATGGGTTGTTCTAGAGAATAGTAATCCATACGCCACGTCAGTTTCCAATCCTTATATTCTTGTACAGTATATTCATACCTGAGACCAAAGGTTGTTCCATGATATTGTGGTCGTATGGGTTTTGTGATTTCGTGAAGCTTTCGGCCATGACCCTTGCCTAGTTCATATCCCAACCATATCAATATGCTTTCTATCTTATTACTCCACCATCGATCCTTCTCAATTGTGTTTACCCGCTCAATGAGGTGGCATGTTTCTCCTCCCAATTTCCTTCTGTTTTTGATGACTGGCACGGTATGGTTGGTGTATATAGGGTTGCTTCCATCTCCATGAATGATCACCTCTTGATGATTGAATTCGAACTTCACAACCTGGTGCATAGTAGAAGCGACTGCCCCAACTACGTGTATCCATGGTCATCCCAATAACAAGTTGTAGGTAGTGGATATGTCTACCACTTGGAATTCAACCTCAAACCAGGTCAGGCCCATCTGTAGATCAAGGTTGATTTCTCCAATAGTGGCTCTCTGAGATCCATCGAATGCTTTCACATTCATTCTTCCCATCCGTATCTCATGCAGGCCTTTACCTAGTCTTTTCAGAGTGGTCAGCGGGTATATGTTCAGGCTTAAACCTCCATCTATCAGGACCCTGGCAATGAACTAACCCTCAAATTACATAGTGATATGCAATGCTTTGTTGTGACTCAACCCTTCTAGTGGTAACTTATCCTCGTGGAAAGTAATTTTGTGACTCTCCAGTACCTATCCAACCATGTTAGCCATCTCTCTACTAGTGATATTGACGGGTACATAAGCTTCACTTAAAACTTTCATCAAGGCATTCTTGTGCGCATCTGAATTTTGCAATAGCGACAAGATGGCTATCTGGGCGGGAGTCTTGTTCAGGTGATCAACAATAGAGTACTCCCTCACCTGTACCTTTCTCCAAAGATCATCGGTGCATGTCTCAACGACTAGTGGCTTAGATGTAGTTTCTTTGCTTGTTCCTCCAAGATACTCAGGCATATAAACTCTGCCAGTCCTGGTCATACCTTGTGCAACACCTATCTCTTCCATATTGGCTTTTCCTTTTCTTCTCGCCTCCACTACATAATCCCATGGGACGACATCAGACTTATAAGAAGGTGTTGGATCTACAATCACAGTGAAAGGTGTAGCTACCTCGACCTCAAACAGTGTATGTGTTTGTACCACAATCGGCGAGAGGGTGACAAGAGATGTTTTAGGGGCATCCCCCTCTCGAATACGTCCGATGGATCCCTCCTGATCCCATTCCTCATCAGTTTCTATCACATTCACTCCCTCACCCCTATGATCAGGGAGAGGGTTATTACAGACATTTGTCATGGCTACCTTTGCTTGTATAACTTTGATGTTAATCAGTATCTGAATCTTGTCCTTTAATATGTGGCATTCCTCAATGGTATGTTCCTTCATGCCTGAGTGATAGGCACAAGTTTTGTTGGGGTTTACCCACTGGGAATCTCAATAACAACAACAGGAATGAGGGTGACGTAGCTAGCGGTCTTTAGTCTTTCATACAGTTTGGCTATGGTTTCAGCGATTGGGGTGTATTGTCTGGGAGTTCTGCGGTCAAAGTTTGGTCATGGCTTTGGGTAGTTTTGGTGGGCAGGTGGAGGTGAATGGTAATATGCAGGTTGGGTGTTATATGTACGGTAGGTGGTGGCAAGTTATTGGTATTTTCAGGGGTGAGGGTTGATATGTGGGTAGAGGTGTTTGGTGTGTGAGAGGAGACTTAAGGCCCTGGGCTACCATCACGGCACCCACTTCTTTCTTCTTCGAGATACCCCCAGATTGCAAGGCTTTGTTTGTGGCTTGCAGTGCTTCCAAATTGGTCACCATTCCTCTCTTGATTCCTTCTTCTATCCTTTCCCCTAAATTGATGATGTCAGAGAACTTGTGATTCTCGTTGACCATTAACCTTTCGTAATACTACAGATCCTGAGCTCTAACAAAGAACTTGTTCATTTGTTCTTTTTCAAGTGGTGGCCTTACCTTGGAGGCCTCTGATCTCCAACGAGTAGCGTACTCGCGGAAGGTTTCTATCGGCTTCTTCTTGAGGTTCTGGATATAGAAAATGTCTGGTGCATTCTCTATAATGAACCTGAATGTGTCCATGAAATCCGATGCCATGCTCACCCAATTTGCGGACTTCTTTGGATTCTGGATGATATACCAAGATAATACATCTCCTGTAAGACTTTGCATGAACAATTTCATGTAGATTTATTCATTCTTACCCACTCCCACAAGCTTGTCCTATTTGGTTCTCAGATGTACCTTAGGATCACCGGTGCCGTCAAACATCTCAAACTTGGGAGGTTTGTAACTTTCTGGCAGTTCTACATCCGGTTGGATACACAAGTCTTCGTAATTCAAACCTTCAATACGCTTACCTCTATCAACACTTTGAACTCTCCCAATCAATTTCTTGAGTTCTTCTGCCATGTTTCGAATGAGCAGGTCCTTCTCAGTTGGCTCAGGTATGTATAAGGTTTGTTACGTGGTATGGGGTAAGATTTTCACATATATCGAGTTGCCTTGATGAGTTCTTGGAACTTAGGTATATGGGTGATCATTGATTGAAGTTTGCAGGGGATCAAGGGTAAGTTATGGTGCGTTTTGAGGAGTGTGATAAGTGGTGGTTTGTGGATACTGGGTCGGGTGATGGTGGTGTTGCTGAGGGGTTTGCACTGGTGGTGGGTTAATATTTTAAGGAGGTGCGGGATTGTGATACTGGTGCATTGCGAGAGGATTTTGTGGAGCTATAGGTGGTGGATTTTGGTTTTGGGTGTTTTTCGGTGGTATTTGGTTCTAGGTGGTTGTGTTTTGCTGGTTGATGTCAGGGACATTGAGAGTAAGGGAGACGTTTTCTAGATTTCGGACTTGCTCAAGCTCACCCTGCAACTCCAATATTTTCTGTTCCAAACGTAAGACCAATTCATTCTGTCCTGGCGTACTTCTTCTATCCAAGGTTTCAACATTCTCTGCCATGGTAGCATTGTCTTTTCAGTTACCACTTAGATCATCCATCTTCCCTTTGCCTTTTCCTTTCGGCCTCTAGGTGGAAGAGGAGGTGGAGGACCTCTGGATCTGGTGTGATAAGCTGATGATGCCAGAATGCACGAACCAACCTTTGGAAATGGGAGTAATCAAAAGTAAAAGGCAAAAGGTAACCAAGTTAGTAAGACGAAGTAAAAAAGTGTTTGCAATATTTAACCATGCATTACATAAGGTCATGTAATAATTTGCGTCCTAATTTGGGGAACACATTGTACCCGAGGTAGGCCTAAGCGACACAAAGATTTGGAGAAGATTCATACCAACGTTTGCTTCATTCCATTAATGCGAAAATAAGCCAAATTCATCTTTCACTAAATCGAAAATAAGAATTATAAAGTCACTAATGGCATTAAGCCTTATTACATCGAAATCTAATCTAATCTAGAAAATAGTAAATGACATTATCTCCTAGTCTACTTGGTCTCTGAAGGACCTTCTCCGTGCTTGGCTCTTTTGACCCATCTATCACATTCCCCATATCGCGCATGTCCAGTAGCAAGTAAGCCTTTGCCAGCTTCCCTCCTTCATCATCGTCCATGCCTTTACAATCCCAAAGCCTCTTTCTCATCTTCCCCTCTAGTTCCATAAATCCTTGCTCTAGATATTCTAACCTCTCTGTTGACTTATTGGCAATCTCCTTCCATTCTCTTATCACCTCCATGTTCACTTTATGTTATTCCAGATGCTTAGCTTCCTTTTCAAACACCCTTTTGCGTAGCCTCTTATACTTCACCTGTGCCTCAGCCACCTCATCTATGATCCTATATTTCAGATTGTCCCCCGGTTTGACATCCCCGGCTATGTCGTCCTACAACCATGAGAGATAGTAGTACATATGACCGACATAATACCTGTCTGGCTCAATAGTCTCTCCTTACACGATGATCTTTTGGTTCCACATGTGTTGTGCTTCGAACTTGAATAGGATGACATCTCCTTTAAAATCTGCTTTATACTGAACCATATTGGAAACTCGAGGTATGACTTGTTTCCTCCCAGCTTGCATCATTACTCTTATAAGAGCGTAATAGTAGATGCCTCGCAGCCCAATCAGTACTAAGTGAGTAGTTCCTTTGGATCTGATGATGAACTCACTACTAGGAAACCATTCAAACATCCAATGCACTTGCTCGTCTGTCAGATTACTGAAGAAACGCACCAAACCTACAACATTTCCAGGCTTTGCAAACCTATCTAGAATGAGCGTCATCTTCTTTGGATGATGACTGGTTATGTAGTCATTTAGTGGCCTTCGCAGGAGCTTATGGCGATACTCTCCCCTCTGAAAGTGTTTTAGAAGCCAAACTTGTAGCAAGAGATTACAACCCTCAAAGTGTTCGGACCCATGCTTGCACCGATCCAGAGCACGGTACATCTTAGCTAAGATCATCGGGATGATAGTGTACTTTTCCCCCTCGATACCCTCCATTAAGGTCCTGGAGACCATGGCTAAGCGAGTATGAATTCTGCCCCCTTGCATCAGAAAGATCAACAAACCCGAGAAACACACTATGAAAACATATACCCGGCGGCGTACCTATCCCAAAGAGGTAATGGCTAGCTCCTCATGATGAAGGCGATATGATTTGCTATGCCCATAACGCTCATAGAGAAGTTCAAAGGGGATGTATGATTTCTTCATATAGACCAGTTCATCATTCTTCTTAAAACCCAGCATTTTCAGGAAACCGCGTGGAGTGCGATTTTCTGGCACCAATAGTCCTGGACTATTCCCTGGTAACTTGGCGAAACACCCTATTTCTTACAGGAGAGGAGTGATTTCTATATCGCCAAATTGGAAACCGGCTATCTTCTCATCCTAGAACATGGTAGCATCCTCGATCAGTTCCCTATTTGGTTGAATGTTTAGCAAAGATGGAAAGTTACCCAATATCCTCCTCATATGATTTTTGTCACAGGGCGCAAGGTCATTCCACCAGTCAATTAGCAGAGGCGGGATATTCTGGACCATACCGAACCTGGGTATTTCGTGCTTCATTTTCTGCAAACAAATAAAGTTAGCCCTTTTCCCCCTCCATATTATATGCAATAATGATTAACATGTTGACACGTTTTCTCCAAGTAATGCATATAATATGATGGTGTCCTTTGGGATTACGGAAATCCTGTTGGACTTTGGACAAGGTTCATCTAAACGGGCTGTTACATCAATGATGTCTCAATCCGTACTAGGTTTAGCATGATGCATGCACATTTCAAATCGGAGCGTGATTTCTAGAAAGGTCTAGACTGGTACTCTCAAGTGGAAAACATGAGAGGGAAAGGCACGGCACCGTCGACTACACCGCTGATCGATTAGTCTACCGCAAATAAGCCTTTCCGATTTAAAAGGGTGTTTTGTTAGGAAAGCGCGGACACTCATCAAGTGCCGCTATGTTGATAATAGGCACGGGTGGAGTATGATGTGGAAGCATGCTTTATGCAAAATAGTAACACGTTGCCAAATATTTACATGATGAAAGTGCGTAAAAATTGTAAATAATATAAACAGGAGAAAGAAAAAAAAAGAAAAGACAAAAGAGAGAAGTCAGTTTAACTCATGAAAATGTGCGAGAACGTAATTAAATGAAGCAAACAGGGAGATAGGGACGGGAGAAACATGATATAGCAGTCTTAAACAAGATGAAGGAAATGGAGAGGGGATGTACATGTCATAGTAATTTAAACAAATGAGGGGAAATAAGGGAGGGAATGTACATGTCACAACAATTTAAGCAAGTAAGGGAGATAAGGAGGGGATGTAAATATCATCAAATAATCCATTAATCCACATAAGTCAACTTCATCATGGTAAGAGCCGAAGTGTAAATCCCCAGCAGAGTCGCCATGCTGTCGCGCCCCATTTTCTCGCGAAAGCGGGTTTCGACATGTGACAACTCTTTTAAATAGGTGTTTAAAAGAGAAGAGTCGCCACCTAACGATTTTTAAGGTGCGTTAGGGCACCTATTTGCAAATAACTCTATTTTAACCAGTCCGTGTTACCAAAGATGGGTAAGGGCTCAAATTACCTCAAAGAGAAGGTGTTAGGCACTCTTCGAGGTCCACAACTGTGGGTCCCGACCAAAGTTTACACTATGTGGATTATTGAATTATAATTAAGCTAAGTGATCATATAAGTGAAGGAAGACATGGAATTTAAAGGTTCTATAAACAAAAGTAAAGAAACTAGCACAAGAACTAAACTATATAAATAATCAGTGCGAGTTTTTAGAGGTTATAGGATACAACTGTGTTAGTCTATATTTGATGACTAAGTGTGAACAATAAACATACAAAAAGAAAAGGGGAGTCCTAAGTTATTTAGCATAACAAATCACCCCGTGCAACATAAATAATATTTCACAACTCCCTTAAGGTAGGGGTTGCTCATATTATTCAGCGGGCACAGACTATCATCTCCTGTTACCTGATTAGTATGTTAAAGTTGTTTACTTAAATGCGCTCCAATTCAATTCTAGGTCAAGTCCTACGCGTGCACTACCTATCCTATGCCTATGGTCCAAGAGGATTTGGACCTACTATTAGGTGGTTCTAGACTCTACTTAGGATGCTCAAAAGAAACAAAACAAGCACACTTTCAAAACATGTAGGACTTCACATAAATGCAAGAAAAGGCTCAAGTTAACCCCCACACATAACAGCGAATGCACGCGGCAGATTAGGTAGTAGACAATTTTAGCATTAAGAAACATTATAGTAGTTAAGTCCTATAGGCATGATTTCTAGATGATTCTAATTTCCAGCAGTGTACAGGTAACGTTACAACTTTGGGCTAACAGATTTGCAGATTAAAGGCATTACAAACCTATAGGCATGACATCTACATCATTCGTGCAACGAGGAAATAAGAATGTTCAAAAGCCCAAAATTAACAATGCTGATCTTATAAACATGTTGTCTAAGGCGAGAAATAACATCCTATAGGCAGGACTTCTAACAGTTGATTATTGAGATTGATTTTATAGTACTTTATCCCTATAGGCATGTCACCTAAGTGTAGCAATGCAACGAAGCAACGAAGTAATTGATTAGTTGATTAAGATTCTATGGTCATGATATCTAAAGGAGCAGCATACTAAGAGCAATAGAAGTGACTGGTTGATTGATTAGTTGGAACCCTATAGACATGATATCTAGATGGGCATTAGCAAAATATGTGTTATTGTATCCCACATGCATGTTGTCTAAGTGTGCATAATAGTAAACCTGGAAACAAGTATAGCAAATACTTTAAACATGCTTTAGACAGATTGAGTGAAGTGTGTGTGATTTCCTATAAGCATGATCTCTATGAGTGTGCAGAATAACAACACATCAACAAATATCAAGTAAGACATTTAAATCCTATAGGCAAATTTTCTACCCGTTCATGCAAAAATCAGAATACCGCAATCTTTTCACTAATCTTCCCCATCGTTTGTTTACAGATTATTACATGCCAAAAGATAAAATAAGAAACAGACACAAATATTACAAAATCGAGATGATTACAGGTCCAACAAAATAGAGCAGACTCAAAACAGGCTCTTTCACTCGAATAGCAGGCCCAGATCCAAACACTTCCCAAAACAGGAGAGTATGTCCATTCGCATAACCCAAAGTCACACACGGACTCATATCCAGCCCAATAATTATAGTATTGACCACTTTACCAAATAAATTAATGGACCATATGGCAATAAACTAGACAGTTCCAAAGCAACACCTCATAGAGACATTTAGCAGGATTCATGAACACATGGGTATTTCAGAAGCAAAAAGTGACAGATTTGATTAAGTAAGGAAGATGAACTAGGAGAATCAATAGACTTAATTTCAACATGGCAGTTTGGCATGGGAAACTAATAACATGGGTTACATCACTAAGCAGGTGAGAGCATGCTAGATATACATAACATCATAAGAGTTAAAGGAACATGCCATTTAGAGTTAACAGGGTAGGCACATACAAGATGCATATGTTAAGCTTCCCAAAGTGAGTCTAGGGTAGAGCATGGTTCAGAATTAATCCAAAAGGGATTTTATTACTATTAACCTAAGTGAGAAAGGTGTGATAGAGTCATAGGAAGAGGATGACAATCATACATGGTAAACAAGTAGATATGCATGATCTATAGCAGCTAACAAGAATCTCAATCGTAGTGAGTATAACACAAAGGTTCCCTAGTTCAAAATATCATAGTAGAAGACATTGCCAACTTAAGGTCAAGCCGAGCAGACAGATTTCAGAACTTAAACCATGCACTTTGTAGAAAACTAATTGTATTAGAAACCTAGGCGATACTAAAGAGTATAGAGTTAGCTAGACACCATATTGCAATTCTTAAAACCATATGTTGGTTAAAGCATACAATTCATATAGACAAGGACAACAACAAAGCTTACATAAAGGGCTCAGAAATTATTAAGACAAATTCCCGGCCGGCAGTAATCCATTAGAGTGTCAGGTCAAGTGTTCAAATAAAGATACAGTGTTAAATAGTCAATGCGAGAGATTAAGCAATCATAAACACAATAACTTCGAATAAGTGTCACAACCCAAAAAACAAATCTTCTAATCATGCTAACTTACACAAATCCAGATGAAGAATTACAAGTGAAAATATCAAACAAAAGGTCAGCATAATATCATATTGGCTTCGAAAGCCCACATAACAGGGATATTCAGAAGCACGAACACAAATAGGGAAAACATAGCTGAGAGAGAGCTTGAGCACTTATCAGTTCTCAAATCTAACAACAAATAGGAAAAAGTCACCAAATACCAGTAGCAAAAAAAGAACAGCAACAGGAATCCCAACACTCCTAGTGCATCAGAGTTCACAGGAGCTTCGAACGAGCCCCGAGCAGTGCTCGCACTAAAGAGGTAATCAAAATCAATTCCGGTGGCCTTGGCTTTTAGCTGGCCACAACCAAGAGTAAAAAAAGTATAGAAGAATGATAGTAGGAGGGATAATGGAAGTGGTAACAGTAGTCAAGTGATAGTCATTCTTGCATTAGTCGTTAAGACTTAGAGGGGAAACGGGAGGGGGGGGGAGGTTTATATAGGAGTAGAAATTGAAAAAACAAACATGGAAAACAATCAATTAAGTACTATTAAGGAAAGAAAATATCACATTCAAATCAAAATCAGTAAAGGAGATGGAGAGTCTCAAACCTTAATTAGGGTTCAATCGTCTTAAAATTGAACCAAGCGTGCAAGTCACTCTTTGTTGAGTGTATATAGACGAAATAACACCCATAATCAAAGATTTGAGTCATTCCAGTCCGATCTCGGAAGTTATACTTGCCAAACTTAGGCAAGTACCTAAGTAACACCATAAATGGACGACCAATAATGAGAGAAGACTAATAAGGTAAGTATATCATAGTTAGATTCCATTTCTGGGTTGGAATCGGAGAGGAACTAAGTAGCGGCGGCTAGGGTTTCTCAGAGAAGAAGAGATGATGAAAGGATTTGGGGGCAGCTGTCTTAGAGGAATGGGCATTAGGGTTGGGTATGGAGATATAAGGAAAGAAGGGAGAGGATTATGAGCCGTTGATCTCTCGTGTGATTTTAAAGAGAGAGAGATGGGGCAGGTCAATCGGCTTCCGACCGGGTTTATTAAAGGGTTGTTTGGTTTTGGGCTGATAAAGGGTGAGCTGGGTGGGCCAAGTGTTTTGGGCCATATTTGGTCCGAAATTAGCCCTCTTTTGGGCTATAAAATTAAATATACAATTTTTTTAAAAATAATTTTTAAAAATAATTAATAAATAATAAAAATATTATTTATACAGTAAAATAATTGTAAATAATATCTTAGCATTATAAAAATATAAAAATATTATTTTAATATAAACAATGCAAATAATGTAGCTATGTATAGAATGTAGGCTATTATAGCAAAATTGTATAAATAGCTCGAAAATACAAACGTAATTATTTAAAATGAAGTAAAAATATTATAAAGAATATATGTGGGTTTAAATATTAAATTTGGATGATTAAGTTATCACAAAATAATTTGAAGGAGTAATTAATAAATATTTGAATAATTTAAATGCACGAAAATCAATTTTAAAGCCTTAAAAATTATGAAAATTTATAGAAAATACTTATATGACTCTTGTAAACTGGTGATGATGTAAAAATGATATTTTGAAAGTATATTTGATAATTGTAAAATTATGAAGGCAAAATTGGGTATTAACAACCGCATCGAACGACTCTGCCTCAGGTCCAACTGGGAATGCATAATGGGGCTGAGACCCACAAATCTAACCTCCACCTCTCGGACGACCTCTTACTGACTGGCCTCCACCTCTATCTGCTAACCTCCACCTCTGGCTATCTAACTCCCATCTCTAGCTGGCTGAGTGAGTGGTGAAGCAACCAGTGCCAGAATCATGGCACGAGTACCCTACTACTGTCTGCTGCTCCTCAATCTAGGGCAGTACCTCATGATATGACCTGCATCACTACACTCAAAGAAACCCCTTGGCTAGCGTAACTACTGAGTCTGAGATGGTCCCTGATGACCCGATTGACCACCGTAGTAACTCTGTAGCGGTGGTGCACTAATAGGAGCTGAAGGTGTACTGAATACTGTCTGCTCGGAACGAGACCCATATGCGTTGTGACCACCTGAAGGACCATGAGACGCTTGTAGTGATAGTGAACGGGACTGATAGGATAGCCTATACCAAATGAACCTTTGCCTACCGGCGAGGCACCATGAAAACCACCGAAATAACGAGGCATCTTCTCAAAAGTAGCCTCTCTACCCTGACCACGAATCCTCTCAATCCATCTAGCAATCTCTATAACTCGATTGAAAGAAATATCATCCTCAGTCTCTCTAGCCATCTGTAGCCTGATGCCATAAGTAAGGCCATCTATAAATCTCCTTACCCTCTCCCTCTCAGTAGGGATCAGGATAGCTCCATGGCATGATAGATCCACAAATATGGTCTCATACTGGGTAAGGGTCACGCTACCATGCTGAAGGTGCTCAAACTGATTGCGGAGGTCCTTTCTCTTAGTGAAAGGAATGAACTTCTCCAAAAATAGCTATGATAACTGAGCCTAAGTGAGGGAAGGTGAACATGCTGGACTACCCCGAACATACTCCTGCCACTATCTCTTGGCAGAACCAGTCATCAGAAAATTTTGAAATGAACTCCATCGGTCTCCACGATACACATATTGTGCAATATCTCATGGTAATGGTCTAAGAAGTCTTGGGGGCCCTCAGAAGGTGAACCACTAAACTGAGGGCGGAACAACCTATGCACCCCCTCAGCTGACATCACGGGTCTCTCCCCAGGATGCTTAGCAACAACAGGCTGAGCTGCTCCAACTAGTAAAACTGCTGGGGCTAATACCCGTGAGCCATATTCTCTGGAGTGTGAGTAGCAGGAGTTTGGGCTCTTCCCCCATCCTGAGAGACAGCTGGAGCCATAGGGAACACACCGGCCCAGGCCACACCCTCCATAAGGCATACCTGGCGGACTAGGGCATCCTGAAACATTTGGGTAGCAATGAACCCCTCTGGGACCTAAGCTCGTCCAGCTGGCTTGGTAGGAATAACGATCTCCTCTCCTGCTCGATCTGAGGCTCTGCAATAGGTGCTGCTGTGCGTGCTCTAGGCTGAGCTCTGCCTCTGGCACTTCCTCGGCCCCGACTCCTATCTATGGTAGTGGCTGCAGCCTGTGGCTCTGACTCCTGATCAGCTACTGATGTAGTACGTGTCCTCACCATCTGTGAGAGATAGGAATAGAATGATTTAGACTCAGAGATAAATAAGGTCGCACGATAAATAAGGAAAGAAGGTGACATTTCCTAAAGCCTTATAGCCTCTAGAAGATAATTACAGACATGTTCGTACCGATCCTCAAGACTCTACTAAGTTTGCTCATGACTCGTGGGACCTAGGCAACCTAGGGCTCTGATACCAATTTGTCATGACCTGAAATTTGAACCATGGGGCCGTGATGGCACCTAACATACACTTGCTAGGCAAGCCAACATTAGCTAAAGAATTAACCAATTTTAATAGTTTAAGAGCAGAATATTAATAATTAACGACTAAAATACTCCGAAATACATGTAGTAAATCCTAAAGTAACGCGGTCTATACCTATCCCTGAAATCTGGAGTCATACGTACATGAGCAACTAGAATACTACAAATATAGTCTGAAATAAAATACAACTGTTCGAAACAAGATGAACAATAAAAACAAGATAGAAGGGGACTTTAGGGACTACGAATGCCGTACAGCTCTACCTCAAGTCTCCTGGATTGATCTGATCCGCGCAATCTCCTCTATGCGCTGCTGGAACAATATCGGGATCTGCACAAGAAGTGCAGAATTGTAGTATGAGTACAACCTACCCCATGTACTCTGTATGTGTCGAGCCTAACCTCGACAAAGTGGTGACGAGGCTATGACAAGATATTCACTATAAACCTGTATGAATAACAGAGGGCCCTAGAATAACATCATCTCATAACCTCATATCACCACGCAAAAATAGAACGCCACAGCTAACAAATAGTTACAACACATCATACCCCGTTGCGGCGCGCAACCCGACCCCAATATCATTTTAATATCTATTGCGGCTTGTAACCCGGTCCTAATATCATATCAATATCTATTTCAGCGTGCAACCCATTCTCATTATCAATTCATTTCCATTATGTTGCAGCGCACAACCCGTTTTCAATATCAATTCACTATCATTAAAAACTCAACACAACCAATTCCGAAATATAACACACAAAAGGGTACTAAAGCGTACAAAACACCAAGGAACTATGAGTACAAACATGGAACAACCAACATCTCATATTCACAAACCTCGACAAATCATTAATGCAAGAATAGCTAAGGGACTCACACAATCGGATATAACATAGTAAAGTGCAACAAATAAGGTAAAGACAATAAAGGCAAGTAACATGAAACAATGAAGATATTCAATTAATACAAGCAGGAACATATAGCCGGTAAGCAGATATTGATCGAGGAATGAATAAACCGAAACAAGTAACAGCTAAATGACAGATAACAAATAAGGCATGAATAAAAAGTAAAGACATGTAGCAATCAAAGCATGTAACGAGATATAACATGGAGTAAATGATGACATAAAGGTAAATAGCCCACCCTGCATGCTTGAACCCATGACAGCTCATATACACCCATTACCTTGCATATACGTCGTTCCCACACATAATTCACGTAGAAAATAGATCAAACAAGTCCTAATTTCTTCAAGTCAAAGTTAACCATGACACTTACCACTTTTCGGAGTCAAATCAATAATCAACCATGACTTTCCTCTAGAATAAGCCTCTAAACCAATCAACTGTAGCCAAATATCATTCAAACAATCCAAAACAAGCTCTAGAAACTACCCACGAGTGACAAAAGTTCAATCTTTAGCTAAACTGAAAAAGTCAACAAAAGTCAACCCCGTGTCCACTTAGTCGAAATTCGAGATTTACACCGAATCCCAATTACCCATTCACCCTTAGCCCGATTATGTAATTTGTTTCGAAATCTGATCTCAATTTGAGGTCTAAATCTCAATTTTACAAAATCCCTAAATTCTACCCGAAACCCCTAATTTCTACCCTGAAATTCATAGATTTGATGAATATATTCATGAAAAAGTAATGGGAATTGATGGAAAATGAATTAGAGTTGCTTACCGATGAATCTGGGAAGAAAGAGCTCTTAAGAAATCACCTCAATGGAGTCTAGGGTCGAGAACTTGTGTAAAATGAGCTACGACCCGTTTTTCCCAACTTTTACCTAGCTGCGAATGTTGCAATTGCGAATTCGAGTTCGCAATTGCGACCATCACAAAAGCGAACTCTTGTTTGCAAATGTGATCAGTGTCCTAGCTATGCAATAGTCGCAAATGTGACATTCCCTTTGCGTTTGCGAAGGCTCCCATCTCACAATTGCGTACACAGGCTTCGCCAAATCGAAGGAGCTCAGAATTCCCTAGGGTCGCAAATGCGAGACTTCTATAGCAAATGCGATCATCCCACCAGTCGCAAATGTGTTGCCTTCTTCGCAAATGCAAAGTCCTCAGTCCCAACCCAAATTCCGCAAATGCAAGCCCGACTTCGCAAAAGCGAAGCTCGCATTTGCGAGCAAGTCTTCGCATTTGCGAGACCTGCAACCCAATTGCACAAAATATTGCATCAGCAGTCCATTTCCTTTCCAAAACACATCCGAAACTCATCCGAGTCCCTTGGGATCCAATCCAAACATGCACACAAATAATAATAACATCATACAAACTCCTCGCTAACTTACATCACTAAAAGTACATCAAATATCAAGATTCGATCATAAAAGATCAAGAATTTCAAGTTTCAAACAAAAATTTTCAATCTTTCACATAATGCGTCGAAATGCGCTCGTGTCACCTGCTACCCCAACCAAACACGTGTACAAGTCCAAAAACATCATATGAACTTACTGGAATCGTCAAAACAACAATCCGAGGTCGTTTACCCAAAATGTTGACCGTGGTCAACTCTAGCCTCGTTTTAAGTCAATATCACATTTTCTTCAAAATTTCATGTCAAAACTTTTTGAAAAGTGATACGGACCAACACGAAAATCAATAAACATCAAATGAAGCTATGAGAGGTCTCGAAATATGAAAATAAAGACTAGTACTCAAAATAACCTATCGGGTCATCACTAAGATACCTTCACCGTCTGCAACCAAGGAACAATCTGCCTCTAAGATCTCCTAGTCTCCAAACCCTGAGGATGCAAGAATCTTCATATTCAATCCCAACTTCACCATTCAAATGTCTGACACATCCGTCATACATAATCAACTCATGAGAAATAATCCAATAAATCTTCCCACCACGTAGCAAAATCTGAACATCAACAGTCAACAACTGGGTGATTACCGTAATAGCAATCGAGCATCCGCAAGTAAAAATACCATGCCTCTTCAGAAATGCACACTCTTCTCAGGTGATACCAGTTAGTGCCAGCATTCTTTTAAGCATCTGAAATCGCCAATGCTGTCTAAACTCATGGTCTCCCTCCTAAACGGAACCACAACCTTGCACATGCCACACGACGCAAATCATGTATCATGCCATCATATGAAGACACGAGAATCCCATTATAAACTCTGAATCACAAGTAAGATACACAGCCTATCAACCAAAAATCTTCCACTAACTCAATCCTGTTGAACAAAATCACAATACATAATGAACTCCCATGCTTGTAGGGTACATCAACAGCAAGTCGTGGCCAAACCATCGCAACCTCTTCGAAACCTATTTGAGAATAATCAAATCATTAGAATTACCTCAACATAAAGATGCCCGCACTGAAGACCCTTTAGTGAATTTGAAGTTGTTTCTTTTACCTTTCTAATACGACAATGTGGAACCAATAATGATATATAATACCACAAGTCTCATCACCATATGATGCAAGCCCCAAGTCCTAACCATACGCAAACCTGAAAATCCTTAAATGCTACATATAAGTCCTGAGCCTGTTCACCTTGCTCTAATCATACTTGACGAAACCTTTCGTTAATCATAGCCAATCCACAAGCACATCCTAGTCCAAGAACTAATATAACGCATGACCATGAAATCCGATTGCCAATGGCAGACTCCCCCCACTTGGCTTGAAACTATAAAACATATCGTCAATAACATATAACACCCTTCCTTCGTAGCTGCTCCAGTCACGCACTGTTAATTAGCTGAATACTTCCTAAACTCATGTCACTCTAGTTATAAACACTACAAAGACTCTGCCAAGTGCATACTTACACTGGTGACAGTCAAGCCAATTTCTTCAAGTGCCCTAAAATGATAATGTATGCATTCCACTGAATAAAAGCCTCATATAAAACACACAACCTCAAATCCCATCGGCTAGCCTCCATACAACTTCTTCCCATGACCCTACCATGGTCACAATAACTAGGCAACAAATTAATCTTCTAGAGCCCGTACTCATCAACCAGATACAAGAATCCGCTTTATCCCACAGATGAACAACAGAGAGATCTATCCACACATGCGCATTTAAGTTTGGACAACCTATCTCCACAACACAGAAAATACATCTCGCACCTCATTAATGACATCATCAGTTATCGATGCATAGCTGGTACCGAGTGCTCAACATAACATACGAGTGGATGGAAGGAATTCAAACATATACGCTTCAAGCTGAATCAATGTTGCTCAATAAAGAAGGAAAGATGGGAGGTTTTATAGATGCCCTGTAGACTCTGGAAGATAGGTATGTATGTCATCATACCGATCTACAAGACTGTGCTAGACACTTGATCATGACTCGTAGAACCTATGAACCTAGAGCTCTGATACCAACTTGTCACGATCCAAAATCCCACTATGTCGTGATGACACCTAACCCAACCCTCTAGGTAAGCCCAATAGTAAAAGTCTCTATTAAACTGAGAAATCAATAATATAGTTACTAAAAACTACAACCGAATTCAATACAACTATCCCAAAGACTAGTAGTACAAGTCATAAGCCACTGTGATTTAGATTTACAAGTTGGTGAAATGAATAAATACAACATCTATTCGAAAGCTACATAAACTGAAACAAAATCCTAAGCTACCATGAATAAGAAGGTAGCATAAATTCGGTTTGCTGGTACGTCTCCAATGTAAGGTTCCGTCGTTCACAGCTCCAAGATCTACACGCAAGGTGCAAAAGGATATTATGAATACAATCGACTCCATGTACTTAGTAAGTATCTTGACTAACCTCTATGAAGTAGTGACGAGGTTTTTAAGTTACAAGATACTCACTATATAACCTGTTCAGTTAAATTTGCAGCAGAAACAACACTAGAAATAACAAAGTAGATTACGAGAGTAAATATGAGAAAAAGTAAGTGATTAACTAAAAGAATCATGGATAGTCTCCTCAATATCACAACCTATTATTTTCTAATAGCTCCAGACATGAGGTTAAAGCAATAGCCACCAAAGCAATACAGTAAACTCACGAACTTTCATAATAAGAGGAATGTGTTCAAGATATCAAATCAAATAGCACGTTAACACCCTTCGTGCATTTAGCTCATCCTCACCAAACATGTGCATGTATGTTAAATCAAATGGCACGACAACACCCTTCGTACATTTATCTGATCCTCGCCAAGCATATATATAATAGTACCAACCAGGTAGAAGGAATGCCAATGACAGTAACACCGAAGTAGAAAGCACATACATAGAACAAACAAGACAAAAGCATGTGGATAATGGTAACAAACAAGGTAGGAGGCACCAAAGTAATGATAGCAAATAAGGTAGGATAATATAAATTTCAAAAGTTAGCAAGGTAGACGGCTTAGATGAATCTACAACAAACGAGAAATAAAGCATAGATGTAGGTATTACAAACAAGAAGGAAAGCATGAATGTAACAATGATAAACAAATAGAAGGCATGGATAGAACAATAAAAAATAAGGTAGAAGGAAAAGACGTGACAACAATCAAACAATATAGAAAGCATAGGTGCAACAATAACAACTCAGGACAAAGGCATAAATGTATACACAAGGGAAAGATAACACAATATAATGCATGCCTCTCGTCCTCGCCTGTACGGAAACACCCATCGTACCATCAACTCTCATCCTCACATTATAATATAAAAACTATTGTACGGCATCACCCTTCATGCTTTTACTCTATTTCTCACCTGATAATGTAAAAAAATAGCACAACATCACCCTTCGTGCTTTTAAACATTGGCACGACATCACCCTTTATGCTTTTACTCTCATCCTCACCTGATAATGTAAATACAATGCACAGAATCATCCTTCGTGCTATACACTCTTCCTTCCCAAGCATATACACATCAACAACAAGTAAGGTGGGAAGCATGGATGACATCTAGATGAGTGGTTCAGCAAAATACAGAACATGAACGGCAATCAAAGCTCTTGCACCAATAAACAATTCAATAAACTTCAAGACCATAGATATCAACCCCTTCGCGAACACATCCTGGACCACACAAACACGAAGAAAAATCCACCAGCTACAACTCTCAATTGCGAACGCGACCCTACTCTGCGAACGCGATGCGCAAGCCACTAAACCTCCGCGAATGAGACCACCCAGCTCCAACATATACTTCGCGATCGCACTCCTCTATACATGGTCGCGATGAACACCCACAACACCGGAAAATCAGAGAAAATCAGCAATCAAAGATAAGGGAGAAATGGCCTGAAACCATCCCGAAACATACCCGAGCCGCTCAAAACCCCGTTCGAACATACCATCAAGTCCCAAAATATAACACGGACCTACTCGAGGCCTCAAATACTACAAAATAACATCAAAGCCACTAACTGCACATCAATTTAAGCTTAATAAACTATTTCAAATTCCCAAATTTGAACTTACGCCGAACACGTCTAAACAACTCGGAATCTCCTCAAATTTTGCACAAAAGTTCCAAATGACATAACGAAGCCATTCCAACTCCTGAAACAAAAATCCAAACCTGATAACATCAAAGTCAATTCTCAGTCAAACCTATAAACTTTCTAAACCTTCAATTTTCAACTTTCACTAATTAGAGTCAAAACCTTCTAGAAACATCCAAATGTAAATCTAGGAATAAGCCCAAGTCCAAAAAATCACCATCCGAACCTAATAGAGCCATCAAAATTTCGATTCGAGTTCAAATACACAAAAGTTAAACTTGGTCAACTCTTCTAACTTAAAGCATTCAAATTAAAAATCATTCATCTAAATCAATCTCGAACAACTCAAAAATCAAAACCGACCATACACATAAGTCATAATACATTATGTGAAGCTACTCAGGACCTCAAACAACCGAACATAAATGCAAATGCTCAAAACGACCAGTCAGATCGTTATAGCCTCACCGAAGAAAAATTATTTTGAAGAATATATAGTGGTCCATTGGAAAACTTCTTAGGACTCGAACAAATCAAATATGTCATGAGGGAAGTGCTGAAGGAAATTGCGAAAATCATTCCAAAAGTAGGTCTCTAGTATGAAAAATAATTAGGACCGATTATTATACGCCCTGAATGAAAGAAGAAGCAAAAGCTTTTGTAAAGAAGTATGGTAAGTGCTAACAATATGCCAATCAACTGGATCAGCCAGCAGAACCATTGCATTCCATTTAATCCCCTTGGCCCTTTATGAAATGAGGGATGGACATAATGGGACCACTACCACAAGCCCTTAGGCAGGTAAAGTTCTTATTAGTTTTAACTGATTGCTTTTCCAATTGGGTTGAGGCAGGAGCTTTTGCAAAGATTTGGAAAAGGGATGTGATTGATTTTCTTTTGGAGAAATATGATTTGTCTATTCGGAGTGCCAAGAGTAATTGCGTATGACAATAGACCGCAATTTATAGGAGCATAGATTACTGAATTCTTGGATAGTTGGAAAATCAAAAAGGGTAATATCATTCCCCACCATCCTGTAGCCAATGGACAAATAGAATTGGAAAAATAAGATAATCATAAAGAAGAAACTTTTCGAAGTGGCCAAAGGAAGATGCTAAAAGAATTACCAAGAATCTGGGCTTATCAAACAACAATGAAAATAAGTACGGGTGGGAACCCCTTTCTAGTTGTTTATGGATCAAAAGCTTTAATCTTTGTTGAAATAGGAGAACAAAGTTTGAGATTTCCTCATACAATCGATGAATCCTATGATAAAGCCTTAGGATATAGCTTGGACCTAGTAGAAGGACGCCGAAAAATGGCTCTAATTCGAATGGCATCACAAAAACAAAGAATAGAAAGATTCTATAATTAAACAGATAACCTTCAGTATTTTAAAATTAGGGACTACATCCAGAAAGAATTCCTCACTATACAAGAGCCAAACTCAGGGAAACTAGGGCCAAGCTGGGAAGGCCCGTATCAAATTCGTGGTATCACTGGGAAATGAACTTACAAATTAGAGTCTGTTGACAGAAAGCCACTACAATCCAACTGGAATATTGCTCACCTAAATAGATACTACTTGTAAAGGACAAAATCGATTTTGTACCCCTCATGATCACTTTTTTACTTGTTAATATTATGGTGCCAATTAGATGATAGAAATAGACCAACTTGTCACGACCCAAAACCCCACCAAAATCGTGATGGTACCTAACCCAATCTGCTAGGTAAGCTAAACATCATAATTACTACTACAATGCGAAATCACTCAGTATGTTAACAAAACTGCAACAAAAATTAATACAACTTTTCCGAGGACTGGTAGTACAAGTCATGAGTCACTATGATAAAGATTTGCAAAGTCGGTGAAATGAAAAAATACAACATTCTTTTTGAAAGTTACATAAAAAGAAATGAAATCCTAAGCTACCATGAACAAAAGGTAGCATGAATCCGGTATGTTGGTACTTCTCCAATGCAAAGCTCCGTCCTCACAGCTACTCAGCTCCGGAAACTACACGCAAGATGCAAAAGTGTAGTATAAGTACACCCTGCTTCATATACCCAGTAAGTATCTTGACTAACTTCAGAGAAATAGTGACGAGGTTTATAAGTCAAAAGATACTCACTTGCAAACCTGTGCATCTCAATAACATGCATAATATAGAGAAAATATTTCTGAAAGACAATTACACACTGAAGAATATCAACAATAAGGGTGTACAACTGGAATACTGAAATAAACAAACTCCACCAATTAGACAGGCTCAATATGTATAACTTCCGCCAACCCCGCTCACGGAGAGTATACACCATATCATATGTGTGCTCAATACCTATACATGACTGTAAACCTGTGCCCAACATGGTCAAATTCCATATCAATATCCAAATAACACATTTAAAAGAACCTTTAGAGAAGCAAATTCATCATGCGCGATGACAACTTTCTTATCACATTATTCTGGTACGCTGCCAACAACTCAATAAAAAAATAATATATCAGCTCCACGTAGGTAAATCCATTTGACAACCAAATCATCAAATAATATTAGAAGCATAGATTAGCATGTTAGAAACAACACAACAAACCAGGTAAAAATACATGACGCACATATGAAGTCACAAGCATAAACACGAATGCAACCCTCGTACCACCACACAAACATAATCACTAAAATCGCTCCCAAGACATCACATAACATCTCCACAATGATACTCTTATTACTCCGGATGTGAACATAACAATGAAATGTCTCCCTTATTGTGCCACATGATCATATTGCCACTCGTATTTCATCAGTAAAATGCCACCCTTATTTCCATATGACATCAACAGACATCAACAGTGAAATGCCACCCTTATACTCCATACAACATCAACAGTAAAATGCCACCCTTATACTCTACACAACAACAATCAACCCATACAACATGACCACATGCGCCACAAATATCACAACAATGTAAGATAACAATTTATCATCAAGAGGCATATCCTCATAACTCATCAACAAAGCGCACAAGGACATGATAACAATAAAATGTGGAAATGACATGACTACAACTAATTAAATTATAGCAACCAAGTTCAAGTAGTCTTACAAAGGATAACATATGTATCACAGAGTGTACACATCCCCAATCACAGCACAACGCAAGAACAAGTATAGATATGTGTCCATAACATACGTACATCTACCTTCGAGGCAAGTATAGCATGTCTCAATTGCTCAACACGTTCAAAATGAGGTACCAATAGTCTCAACATTACTCTAGCATGGTTTATAGTGCTCACGTAGTCAATTAATGGAACAATATATAGAATCAAGTAGAACACACAATCAAATATAGCATAGAGTAAGATAGAATCTACCCCGAGCACGAATACCCTTGTACACCTCATATATACATCACCCCCACATGTAGCAAACAATATCAATTAGTAGGAAATATTTCCTCAACCAAAGCTAGGCAAGATAATTACCTCAAACATGCTAAATCAATACTTTAAAAATGTCATCTCACACGAATCGACCTCCGAACGGCTCGAATCTAGCAAAAACAAAACACACTAATATCGAATAATGCAATAGAAATCAAACCCAAACGACAAAGGTCGAATCTTTAATCAAATAAATCAAATCGACCAAAAGGTCAACCCGAGCCCACACCCCGAAACCTGACAAAACTCACAAATCCCAAATACTCATTTGAATATGAGTCCAACCATACCAGTTTCATCCAAATCCGACTTCGAATCGATGTTCAAATATTAATTTTACACTTTCAAAAAGTTTTGCCAAAAATCTCAATTTTCTTTTCTTAGATTCACCAATCAATGTTAAAATCAAAGATAGAATCATGAGTAATAATCAAAACCTAGTCAAGAACACTTACCCAATCCAAGTAGGTGAAAATCGTTTAAACAATCTCCTCAATCCAAGTTCCCAATCTCAAAATATGATAAAATGAGCTCAAAATCCGAAAATAGGACCTTATACCACTGCTCCAGGAGTACCCTTTCGTGATCGGGGGACCTACTTCGCGATTGCGAAGCACTAAGATGAACATTGCCAAAATTCACTTCGCGTTCTCTTCACTGACCTCGCGAACGTGATGACCACAGATACCAACCCTTCGCGAATGCGTCCTGGACCACGCGAACGCGAAATCAAATCCACCAGCTCACTCTCAACCGTTAACGCGACCCCGCTTTGCGAACGCTATGGGCATGCCACTCAACCTCTGCGAACGTGACTACCCAGTCGCGAACGCGAAGGGGAAAAACCACCTAACTCCAGCATACACTTCCTAATTGTAGTACTCCATACGCGGCCGCGAAGAAGATCCACAACACCAGAAAATCAGAGAAAACAAGCAATCAAAGACAAGGGAGAATTGGTCCGAAACTGCTCCTAAACACACCCAAGTCCGCCGGGACATCGTTCGAAGATACCAACAAGTCCCAAAACATAATACGAACCTACTCGAGACCTCGAATCCCACAAAATAACTTCAAAATCACGAATCCCACCTCAATTCAAGCTTAATGAACTAATTCAAATTTTTAAATTCCAAACTTACGCCGAACACGTTTAAACAACTTGGAATGACCCCAAATTTTGCACACAAGTTCCAAATAACATAAAGAACATATTCTAATTCCCGGAATCCCAATCCGAATCCAATAAGATCGAAGTCAATTCCCAGTCAAATATATGAACTTTTCAAACCTTTAAATTGCCAACTTTACCAAATGGAGCCAAAACCTTCTAGAAACATCCAAATACGAATTTGGTCATATGCCTAAGTCCAAAATTAGCACACGGACCTATTGGAACCATCAAATCGCGAATCGAAGACCATTTGTACAAAATTTAACCTTTGGTCAACTCTTTAATTTTAAGCCTCCAAAAATGAAATTTATCTTCCAAATCAATTCCGAACCTCTCGAACATTGAAACCAATCATACACGCAAGTCGTAATATATCATATGAAGCTACTCAAGACCTCAAACCACCGAATGTAAGGCCAATGCTCAAAATGACCGATCGGGTTATTACATTCTCCCCCACTTAAACATACGTTTGACCTCGAACATACCAACAGTCATTCCAAAGCCGTCAAATCATTGTTTAAACTCTCCATACATATTACCATGGCTGATCTCACATCACCTAAACCTATATAAGCCCATCAACACAACCTAATTAAAGATCCTTTCTTCAATAATCCATAAACCTTAGAACCCAAGCTCCAACATCCAGAGTTCCTTATAAGATCCAGTCCTTGTATATATACACTGTATTAATCTCAACAAGTTGCATCAAGCCATCAATACATTGCCAATATCAAACAACACAATGTATCACATAGCCCATGTACTCATAGCAATATCTCTAACCAGAATAGCTTCTTACTACTAGATCCGGTACAGGTAACAAACCTCACATAAGATAAAACCTTGTTCCAAACCTTCACAACACTACTAATGTTGCAAGAAGCATGTAGAAACTCATAACCACTCACCCAATTAACAACTCGTGGATTTCTCTCACCCGAGAAGAACCATTGCCAAACTCTAAGCTGATTAACGACATTCTTATCCGAATATACCTTATCTAAGTTCGATTGCACTAGTTTCAGGTCCAATGATCTCATCTCACCTAGTACAAGATATTCGACCAACAAGCCACACCCAATGCCACCTAGTCACATACGACACAATCTGTACACCCAACATGCAATAACTCAAATATAACCAAAGATGGAAGGAGAGCCAAATAAGAGAACCACTCAACAAGTTCAACAAATACAACCACAAAGCATAACACTATGAACCCATCTCTCAAGGGAGAAGCAAAGCACATGAAATAAGCATAAAGGATCATATCCTATCATAACTCCATTGCGGCGCATATCCTGATCCAAACTTTCCGATCCATATAGAACACCCATCGAGCCATAATTCTCACGATCAACAACGACATGTATATTAACAACAAACACGTAAAGTACATGACCATAACCATGAAGAAATGAATACCACCATATACCAAATATGGGAAAACCACAACCACAACGCAATTAATAATTCAACACACCAAGAACCATATCGCTCGAGTCTAGCCACAAGGCCCAAACAGAACCACATCATGCATGCGAATAGCCAAGCAGTCTCACAACACGTTGTAGCATAAAAGAGCAACATATGGAACAAATCAGGGAATGAATAACATTCGTTTTTCCCAATTACATACCCATAGGAATTGCTACTTAAGAGTAAACAAACCCGATTTGATGTAGAATAAGCGTTCTCATTAGGCCTACCAATGGCTCCCAAATCAAGTTCCAATCATCCCAAAATAGGTAAATAACCTTCCAAAAGTTCACAGTAACCTATCTATAGCACATACTATCGGCTGACTAACTCTTCACACATCTTCACAGTCATCAACCAAGGAATAGTCTACCTATGAGAACATCCAGTCCCTAAACCTCAAGAATACATGAATCTCCATATCTGATCCCAACTCCACCACCCAAATGATTGAAACATCTCTCATACAAAAGCATCTTACTGAAAATACTCACATAAATCTTAGGTTCCACATAGCAAAACCTGAACCTCAGTAGCCAAAAACTAGGCAATTGCAGTAATACCTGTAAAGTATCAACAAGTCAAAACCATAATGTGTCTTATAACACGCACACCCTTCTCAGGTGATACTAAAGAGTACTAACATCCTCTAAGCATCTAAAATCTCATATACCGTCTAGAACTCATGATATTCTTTTTAAAACCAAACTGCAACCTTGCCCATGAAATCTCAATCCCACACGGCGTACCACCTCTATCATGCTATCATATGAAAATACGAGAATCCCATTCTCTACTCCGAATCACAAGTAGGATAAATATCCCATCAACCTAAAACCTTCCACTAACTGAATCCCGTAGAACAAAATCAACACGTAATGAACTCCCCATACTTATAGAGTACATCAACCGCAAGTTGTGGCCAAACCATCGCAAATTCTTTGGAACCCATTTGCACATAATCAAATAATTAGAACCTAATCCATCTAAATCAGCCACGTAGATTGCTAAATGCAAGAGTACCTCAACATGAAAATGCCTGCACTAAAGTACCCTTTAATGAATATGAAGATGTTTCTTTCACCTTTCTAATACCACAATATAGAATCAACAATGATATGGAAATACCACAAGTCTCAGCACCATCTAATGCAGGCCCCAAGTCCTATCCATACACAAATCTAAAAATTCTTAAATACCACACATGATTCCTAAGCCTGTTGGAACCTTCTTGAAAGTCATTCACCTTCCTCTAATCCCTAATGCAAATCCAATCACACCGAATAATCCTGGTCCACCAGCACATTAATATCCAAGAAAAGCAACTGTAAGGACCCAGCTGGTCGTTTCGAGAGTTATAGCCCCGTTTCTCTCATTTTTACTTCTTTTTGAGTCCTTCAGCTATATTGTGTTATACCGGGTTAGTTGGTTCAGCATCGAAGTGGTTTCGGAGTGGATTGAGAAACTTAGTCTCTAAAGTAGAAGCTTAAGTTGGAAAAAGTCAATCGGACGTTGACTTATGTGTAAATGATATTAGAATTTAATTTTGATGATTTTGTTAGCTCCGTTAGGTGATTTTGGACTTGGAAGCGTGTTCGGAATGAGATTTGGAGGCCCATGGTAGAATTAGGTTTGAATTGGCAAAATTAAAATTTTGGCAATTTTGGTCGGTAGTGGAAATTTTGATATCGGGGTCGGAATGGAATTTTGGAAGTTGGAATAGGTTCGTGGTGTTATTTTTGACTTGTGTGTAAAATTTGAGGTCATTCAGACGTGGTTTGGTAGGATTCGGCATCGTTTGTGGAATTCGGAAGTTTAGAAGTTCTTAGACTTGAATCCGAGTGTAATTTGGTATTTGGATGTTGTTTTGAGTGATTTGATGATTTGTCTAAGTTCGTATGATGTTGTGGGTTATGTTGGTATGTTTGGTTGAGGTCTCGTGGGCCTCAGGGTGATTCTGGGTGATTAACGGAACAAGTTTGGAAATTGGAGGAGTTACTGAAGTTGAACTCAGCTGTCATAATCACACCTGCGGATGTCTCATCGCAGGTGCGAGCCCGCAGGAGTGAGCAGGTGATCGCAGATGCGAGATTGGAGGAGCTAGGTAGAAAGCGCAAGTGCGAGACCTGGGGCGCAGATGCGGAAGGGAGGAAAATGACTGGCTTCACAGATGCGGAAGGAGATGCGCAGGTGCGAGACGTTGGCCGCAGATGCGGTACCTGGGATCTTAAGTGAGTTCCGCACCTGCGATGGAAATTCCGCAGGTACGGCGTCGCAGAAGCGGAAAAAGGGGCCGCATGTGTGGTTTCACTGGGCAGAATGTACAAATTGAGGACTTCGTGATTTTTGCTCATTTCCACCATTTTCAATTCAGACTTTGGAGCTTTTGGGGTGATTTTTGAAGAGGATTCAAGGCTATTCACTGAGGTAAGTTGCTTGACCTCTATTATCATTAGCTATGGTGTTTTCCCGTTGATTTGTCACCTGATTAGTAGGATTTTTGAAGTGAAATAAGGGGTTAGGGCTTGGGATTTTGGAGAGAGTAACTTGAGTATTTGAAGGACCAAATGATATCAAAATTTGATGAATTTTGTATGGTTAGACTCGTGAGTGAATGGGCTTTCAGGTTTTTTTGACTTTTGTTGGATTTTGAGACGTGGGCCCGGGTTTCAGATTTGAGTCGATTTCGGGTTTTGAGTCTAATTTAGTAGTTTTCTTGTGGAATTGATTCCTTTAGCATATATTAATGATATCGTACTGCTTGTGGCTAGATTTGGGATGCTCGGAGGCCGATTCGAGAGGCAAGGGAATTGCGGAGTAGAGATTTACTCGGATTGAAATAAGTAACAGTTTTAAATCTGATCCTGAGGGTATGAAACCCCAGATTATTTATATTATGTGATTTATTTTTGAGATGATGCACATGCTAGGTGACGAGCGTGTGGGTGTGCACTGAGGGGATTATGATTTGATCCGTCTCGTGAGATTGTAAAGTTGAATAACTTGTTGTTAGCTATGTGTTCTCTATGTGTTGTATAAATTTGACTATAAACCATGTTTAGGCTATATGTTGGTACTATTGGGACCTACAAAGGTCATGTACATGTTGAACTATCTACTTAAATTGTTGTTTGCACTCAGTCACAATTTACTTGTTATTTTATCTGAGTCTCTATTGTTCATTATTGATGCATCGCATTATTGTTGTTTGGGCTGATTTCATGATTTCTGAGAGCCTGAGAGACTGGAGAGATTTATGACTGAGCAAGGGCGAGGGCCTGAATGTGAGATATATTATTATAGCACGTGAGTTGTCCGTGCAACACGTGAGTTATCCGTGCAGATCCTTATGTTTATACTATGGCACATGAGTTGTCCGTGCAGCACGTGAGTTGTCCGTGAGGATCCAGATATGTTATTATAGCACGCGAGTTATCCGTGCAGCACGTGAGTTGTCTGTGCTTATAGAGCTTGGGCTGTAGGATCCCCTTCGAAGTCTGAACACCCCAGTGAGCGCGGGTACCCATTGAGCTTGAGTGCTGAGGGCTGAGAGCCGAGTAGTTGAGCTGTTGTGACGAGTTGAGTAACTGTTGCCCTAAGAGGCTGTACTTGTTTTTCATTTGTTGTTGCACTTAGTTGCTATCTGTCATTGTTGTGAAATTCTCTGAAAGATTTTATATCCGGATTACATGAACTTGAATTGTACGAATTGATTTGACTTAAACTGCTGGAATTGAAAGCATGTCTATTCCCTGTTGGAATTATTGAAAAAAATAAACTATAATTGTGTAGCTCGTCATTATCTTCAGTTCCTTAGTTATTATTGTTACTTGCTGAGTTGGTTGTACTCATACTACACCCTGCACTTCGTGTGCAGATCCAGGTGTTCCCGAACATAGCGGGTGTTGATTCTCTCGCACAATTGATTTTTACGGAGATTCAGAGGTAGCTGCCGTGTTTCGCAAACCTTGCCTCTCCTTCCCTATCTCTTTGTTTATTGTATTTGGTCTTAGACTAATATAGACCATATTTTCCTGACTTGTATTCATAATAGATACTCATGTACTCAGTGATACCGCATTTTGGGAGTGTTTATATATGCAATTTTGAGTTTTTCTTCCGCTAAATTTAGATATTATGTTTTCAAACTTAAAAGATATGGGGTTTATTGGGATTGACGGCTTGCCTAGTATTGAGATAGGCGCCATCACGACGGGTGAGATTTTGGGTCGTGACAAGTTGGTATCATAGCCCTAGGTAACATAGGTCTCACGAGTCATGAGTAGGTTTAGTAGAGTCTTGTGGATCGGTACGGAGACGTCTGTACTTATCTTTGAGAGGCTGCTGAAACCTTAGGAAAATTTCACTTTCTTATATTCTATCATGCGAAATTGATTCAGCTTGAAACATAACTCTTTGAATTCCTTCCACGCATTCGTGTGCGCATGTGAGCGCTCAGTATCAATTGTGTATCGCTGGCTTATGATTCTATGGACGAGGTCCAAGATGTGTATTCTTTGCTTTCGTGATGGGCCAGTCTGGAGGACTTGAGGCCAGGTTTAGACCGCAGCTTATGCTTGGTAGCTTCAGTTGTAACCTGTACATTTGGACTCATATGTCCGGTAATGTCCCTATGAGTGGAATTTGTGGCTCGATGAGCGGTGGAATGGCTTTGTGAGGAGTATGATATAACTGCGGGATGTGTTAAGACGATTTGAATGTGACGAGAAGTGTTTTCTTATAATATAAAGAAAGGCCATTGGGTGTTGATTTTTGTTTTGATGTGACGTACAATCCCGAGTGTGAATGTATTGAAGGATCTTTCACGTTGTTAAATTGCGGGACAAATTAAATTCTCATGTCTTGTCAATGAGTTTGGACTCAAGAAGAGTAAGTGATTGTGTAGTAATTGTGGTTGTGAATGGGCATTTCTAATGTTGATGGCTCGAGAAAGATGATCTTTGAAGAGGCTTAGAGTCGGTAACATTTTATTGGTTCAGGTGCGACATAGATGCATTTTGATTTAATGCAACAGTTGGGCAGCAAAGTATGAGGGAAGACATGACGGGAAGTGTTTCGCGGTGGTTAAAGTACTAGCAGGTCAAGTAGGAGAAGTAAAGGTTGAGAAGTTTCTTAAAGGAGTTGATTTAACCGAAGTAAGAGTGGCAGATTAGCATATGGATTCTGTGGTAGGGTAGTCGCGTGCCATGAGAAAGTGTAGAACGGTTTGGAATTGTGATATAATGCGATTTAGCCTACAGACTTTATTTGGAGTGATGGTTACTGTACGGAGAAAGATTGAATATGGCAGAAAGGAGTTTGTTTGAAATGAAGAGTGATGTGAAGATCTGATTATCGTTTCAGGCACAATATGACTTGAGTTCGGAAGGTATTATTGAACTTTCAGTTGATGTCAATAGGTAAAGTGTAGACTTATAAAAGTGGTGGGCGAGCATGAGCTTAGGAGAATTTACTGATTACGTAGTTGTTGCACCCAGTGCAGCGTCGTTGGAAGATGTCGGTAAGGAATTCCACAGGTGGGTTATCTCCTGTGAGCAGGTAGCGGTGGCGTGATGTTGATGAAGCTTCTGCGAGGAATATTACTTGCTACCCGGTAAGAGGTTGAGTGTGTGATTGTGGTTGGTGATTCAGAATGTTCATGAAAATCTTAACAATATACTTCGAAAAGTCTGGCGGGTTAACAGTGCGAGATCTTGGTAATTAAGAAGGATAAATCCTTGCGTGTTCTAATTTTATATAATTGCAGCTTAAAGCTAAGTGGGGGAGCCTGTTATTGACAATTGGATTTCATGGTTATGTGTTAAATTTTAGTTTTGGTACGAGGCATACTTGTGGATTAGTTATGACTTGCAGAGGTTGAGATCGATGATGACTCGAGTAAAGAATTTCCTGAATACAGGTTATATTGTACTTTATGGGTATATGAAAATCATGGGATGATCGAGTTGTTATTGTTGGAAGTAGTACGCACGAAGTATGAATTTGATTGGTGATGTTAAGGTGGGGTTATTTCTTTAAGTGTGGGCAAGCTAAGGGAGCACATGCCTTTCGGCCCGTTCGGGCGGTGCAATTTAGATTTGAGCAGAGTGAAGAACTCTCTAGAAGGTTTTAATAGGTTCAAGATTTATATATAGCAATTGAGAATTTCTCGGGACTTGTGTATGGATAAAATCTGAGACTTGCATTTGATGGTGCCTGAACTTACGGAAATTCTGCATGGCTATGGATCCTACATTTTAGTATAAGGAAGGTAAGATGAACAATTTTAAATTCACATAAGGTATTTTTAGAGTAAGTGCTACAGTTGTGGTATTTATGGAGGTGCTTAAGAAGAATACAACTGCTTAAGGGCCGTAGGGCGTTGTGGTTCTATGCTAAGGTTTGTGGGGTGAGTTGTGGTGAAAGATCGTGGCGATTTAGCAAGGAGAAGTATCAATCTGAAGACAAATTCGGAAGGGACTCGGAGAAATAGGAAAACTTGGTAGTAGGTTGGATCGGTATGGTAATAGATATGATCGGTTCTTTTGGGTGCTTATGATGTGGTTATTTTCTACAGGTGCTTTATGGCAATACTCTTGGATTGGGCGACCTGCGAGGCTGGGTTGAGTTAGAGATATTTGGTTCTAATAGCTTGGTTGTGTGCAAATGGGTTTCGAAAAGTTCTCAATGGTTTTTACCACGGTTCAAGGAGTATATTTCCCGCCGGCGCGAGGAATATGTTGCGTATTGGGATTTTCTCTGGGAGGAGATCAAATGGAAGATTTCTGATTGATCGAGTATCTATTCTGCTGGTGACTCAGAGTGATTATGAGATTCTTGTACTCTTCACATGATGGCATGGTAGACGCGGTGTATTGTGTGGGATTGAAATTTGCTTGTGCAAGGTCACAGTTCAGTTTTGAAGGGAAGGACATAAATTCGTAGGCAGCATGGATGGCTTCAGATGACTAGGTAAATTATATTACTAATCGGTATGGCCCGATGAGAGTATACATTTCAGAAGAGGAAATGTGTTTTGATTCATGGATACTTCATTGGTATTGCAGCACTCTCTTGGTTGATCGACTGCTGATATCCAAATTTTGCTATATGGCACGGGAGAATTATGGAAGTATTCCTCGTGGGATGATCGTGTATGAAAGATGTGTTAGACATTCGGTAGTGGAGTTGGGATCAGATATGGTGATTCGTGTGTTCTATGGATTTGGAGACTAGGAGTCCTTAGGAGCAGATTGTTTCATGGTTGTGGACTGTGAAGTCATGGCCGAAGCTACCCAGATGATAGTATGTATTATGATTCTGTCATTGTTGGCTTTCAGAGGATTATTTATCTATTTGTGGGTGACCAAAGTTGATTTGGGGCCCATTGGTAGGCCCAATTAGGATATGTATTCTACACTGAGTCTGACTGGTTGGCTCCCTACTGCTATTGTTGAGTGATGTGCCATTCAGTTGATGTTGAACTTATTCGTGGTCTGAAATGATCTGTGAGTTACTCTTCTATGCTACGAGAAGTTGTGTTTCATTGGTTATATACAAACATGGTGCGGATCTATTGGGGGCCTTATGGCACAATTTGAGCGAGATGAGTATTTGGGTATTGCATGATCGATTGCGTATTGGTTATGTTCTTTCAGGTTTTGTGTGGCATTTTTGTCATTTGCCTCTCCGTCGTTATTGATTTTGAGCAGGGTGGCTCGAGGTAGATAATATGGACCAACATTTGGACAGGGGGCATGCATTGCAACAGAGTTATGTTAAGGTATGAACCTTGTGTTAGAATCGTATGATGGATCTTCGGTGTGTGATAGATTTTCAGCAATTCTTTGTGGCGGTACTTATTAATCTGGCGGGGCAGTTATCTCATTTGAGTTATTTTCCATAACTGAATACATTTGAATTGTTGCGTATTGGCGCACGGATGGCACAGTTTGTGGCTCTGAGTTACATTGGTATGACATGTCTGTGGGATAGTTATGTTTAATAATATGAGGTCATTGGACCCAGAATGGGTACTATCAGGTTTGATTATGGTACATTTGGGAAGGTGACATTGAAAGTCGGCTAAGAAATAGATTATGGTTCTGGGTGGGGCGAGAGAGCTCCATGACGTGCTGATCTGATAAGAGATTACAAGATTCTACATGTTTCTTTTATTATCGGCAGTGTACGAAGTTTTGGGGTGATGTTTGGTTCGATATGGGGTCTAATACTCTTACTTGGTTGGTTTTGGAGTAGTTACTGTGATCAGGAATGGTGCCACGAGCATGCGAGTTGTGTAAAATATTAGTTGATTATATCTATGGTTATAGTTATGGCTCGATGCAGCTCGCTCAATCTTATACAGTGTGTGGATGTGAGATTCGGGTCTTGAAAAGATTTCTGGATGTAAGAAATTTGGCTCTAAGGATTTTGGGCTAAGGTTAAATTAATGATTTTCAGTTATGTTATGTGGTCAGGCCTATATAGAATAGGGTGACGTGAGATCACCCTCGAGTACGTGCATGGTAAGATGGAATAGTGATTTGATGGTGTGGAAACAACTCCTGGCACGTTCGAGGATGAACGTATGTTTAAGTGGGGGAGGATGTAATGACCCGGCCGGTCGTTTCAAGAGTTATAGCCTCGTTTCCCCCATTTCTGCTTCTTTTTGAGTCCTTCAGCTATTGTGTTATACCGGGTTAGTTGGTTTGGCACTTGAGTGGCTTCAGAGTGGATTGAGATACTTAGTCTCTAAAGTAGAAGCTTAAGTTAAAAAAAGTCAACCGGACATTGACTTATGTGTAAACGATATCGGAATTTTATTTTAATAGTTCCGTTAGCTCCATGAGGTGATTTTGGACTTGGGAGCGTGCTCGGAATGAGATTTGGAGGCCCATGGTAGAATTAGGCTTGAATTGGCGAAAGTTAGAATTTTGGCGATTTTGGTCGGTAGTGGAAATTTTGATATCGGGGTCGGAATGGAATTCCGGAAGTTGGAATAGGTTCGTGGTGTTATTTTTGACTTGTGTGTACAATTTGAGGTTATTTGGACATGGTTTGGTAGGATTCGAAATCGTTTGTGGAATTCAGAAGTTTAGAAGTCCTTAGGCTTGAATCCGAGTGTAATTTGGTGTTTTGATATTATTTTGAGTGATTTGTCTAAGTTCGTATGATGTTGTGGGTTATGTTGGTATGTTTGGTTGAGGTCCCGAGGTCTTCGGGGTGATTCCGGGTGATTAACGGAACAAGTTTGGAAATTAGAGGAATTGCTGAAGTTGAACTCAGCTGTCATAATCGCACCTACGGATGTCTCATCGCAGGTGCGAGCCCGCAGAAGCAAGCGAGTGATCGCAGATGCAAGATTGGAGGAGCTAGGCAGAAGGCGCAGGTGCGAGAAGGATGTCGCATCTACGAGCCCGCAAGTGCGAGACCTGGGGCGCAGATGCAGAAGAGAGGAAAATGACTAGCTTCACAGATGTAGAGGGAGATGCGCAGGTGCGAGATGTTGGCTGCAGATGCGGAACCTGAGATCTTAAGTGAGTTCCCCACCTGTGATGGAAATTCCGCAGTTGGAGCATCGCAGAAGTGGAAAAAGGGGCTGCAGGTTTTCACTGGGCAGAATGTACAAATTGAGGACTTCGTGATTTTTGCTCATTTCCACCATTTTCAATTCGGACTTTGGTGCTTTTGGGGTGATTTTTGAAGGGTATTCACTGAGGTAAGTTGCTTGAGCTCTATCATCATTAGCTATGGTGTTTTCCCATTGATTTCTCACGTAATTAGTAGGTTTTTTGAAGTGAAATAAGGGGTTAAGGCTTGGTATTTTGGAGAGAGTAATTTGAGGATTTGAAGGACCAAATGATATCGAATTTTGATGAATTTCATATGGTTAGACTCGTGAGTGAATGGGCTTTCGGGTTTTTTGACTTTTGTCGGATTTCGAGACGTGGGCCCGGGGTTCGGATTTGAGTCGATTTCGGGTTTTGAGTCTAATTTAGTAGTTTTCTTGTGAAATTGATTACTTTAGCATATATTAATGGTATTGTACTACTTGTGGCTAGATTCGGGACGCTCAGAGGTCGATTCGAGAGGCAAGGGCATTGCGGAGTAGAGATTTGCTCAGATTGAAGTAAGTAATAGTTTTAAATCTGGTCCTTAGGGTATGAAACCCTAGATTATTGTATTATGTGAATATTTTTTTTGAGGTGACGCACATGCACCGATGGGATTGTAACTTGATCCGTCCCGTGAGACTGTAAAGTTGAATAACTTGTTGTTAGCTATGTGTTCTCTATGTGTTGTAGAAATTTGACTAGAAACCATGTTTAGGCAATATGTTGGTACTGTTGGGACGCACAGAGGTCGTGTACATGTTGAACTATCTACTTAAATTGTTGTTTGCACTCAGTCACAGTTTACTTGTTATTTTATCTCAGTCTCTATTGTTCATTATTGATGCATCACATTATTGTTATTTGGGCTGATTTCATGATTTCTGAGAGCCCGAGAGACTAGAGAGATTTATGACTGAGCAAGGCCGAGGGCCTGAATGTGAGATATATTATTATAGCACGTGAGTTGTCCGTGGGGATCCTTATGTTTATACTATGGCACGTGAATTGTCCGTGCAGTACGTGAGTTGTCCGTGCTTATAGCGCTTGGGATGTAGGAGCCCCTCCGGAGTCTGAACACCCCCAGTGAGTGCGGGTACCCATTGAGTGTGAGTGCTGAGGGCTGAGAGCCGAGTGGTTGAGCTGTTATGACGAGTTGAGTAACTGTTCCCCTGAGAGGCTGTACTTGTTTTTCATTTGTTGTTGCACTTAGTTGCTATCTGTCATTGTTGTGAAATTCTCTGAAAGATTTTATATCCAGATTACATGAACTTGAACTGTACAAATTGATTTGACTTAAACTGCTGGAATTGAAAGTATGTCTATTCCCTGTTGGAATTATTGAAAAAAATAAACTATAATTGAAAGTAGTTATTATTGTTACTTGCTGAGTAGGTTGTACTCATACTTCACCCTGCACTTCGTGTGCGAATCCAGGTATTCCCGGGCATAGCGGTTGTTGATTCTCTCGAACAGTTAATTTTTTCGGAGATTCAGAGGTAGCTGCCATATTTCGCAGACCTTGTCTCTCCTTCAATATCTCCTTATTTACTGTATTTGGTCTTAGACTATTATAGACCGTATTTTCCCGACTTGTATTCATAATAGATGCTTACGTACTCAGTGACACCGGATTTTGGGAGTGTTTATATATGTAATTTTGAATTTTTCTTTCGCTAAATTTAGATATTATGGTTTCAAACTTAAAAAACATGGGGTTTATTGGGATTATCGACTTGCCTAGTATTGAGATAGGCGCCATCACGACAGGTGAGATTTTGGGTCGTGACAGCAACAAGCGATTCCTTTTCCTTGCACACTACATCCACAACGAGTATCAAACCTAAATCATCCCAAGACCTCTATATACCCATAAGGTGTAGTACATCATACATCCAATCAATCCATTGCTCGAAATCATCTTCGATGAAATCATTTTCAAATCATAGCCAATCCATAGCCACATCCGAGTCCAAGAATCAATATAAGACATGACCATGCAATCCGATTGTCGATAGAAAACTCACCCACTTGGCTCGAAGCTTTAAAACAAATCATTTGTAACCCCTAGTAACCTTCCTTTATAACAACCTCGATCTCGCACTGCTAATTAATTGAATACTTAATAAACTTATGTAACACCAATCATATAACACTCCAAAGACTCTGCCAAGTGCATATTCATCCTTGTGACAATCGCGCAAACTTCCTCAAGCCCTACGAAATGGTAGTATATGAATTCCATTGAATAGAAGCCTTATACAAATCACACAACCTCAAATCTTCTCGTAGGAGATAACCCATTTGCGAGCCTCAAATTGACATCTTCCCCATGACCCTACCATTGTCGCAACAACTAGGCAACCAATTAATCTTCTCAAGTCCGTACTCATCAACTAGATACAAGAATCCGCTTCATCCCACAAATGAACAACTGAAAGATCTACCCACACATCCGTATCTAAGTCTAGACAACACATCGAGATGATAATCAAGCATCCATATCCCTAGTAGTCCATTTACAACATCACAAGCTGCTGATGCATAACTGATACTGAGTGCGAAATATCACATATGAGTGATTAAGAAGAATTCAAAGATACAGGCTTCAAACTGAAACATTGTCGATTGATAAGGAAAGAAAGATGGGAAGTTTCCTAGATGTCCCGTAGCACCTCGAAGATAAGTATAAATGTTATCATACCAATCCGCAAGACTCTATTGGACACATTCTTATAACTCGTAGAACCTATGAACCTAGTGCTCTGATACCAATTTGTCACGATCCAAAACCCCACCAAGTTGTGATGTCACCTAACCCAGCCCTCTAGGTAAGACAAACAGTACAAGTTACTACTATAATGAGAAATCACTCAGTATATTAATAAAACTGCAAAAACATTTAATACAACTATCCGAGGACTCATAGTACAAGTCATGATTTAGATTTATAAAGCTAGTGAAATGAATAAATACAACATTTGTTTGAAAGTTACATAAACAGAAATAAAATCCTAAGCTACAATGAACAAAAGGTAGCATGAATCTGATATGCCGGTACGTATACAATGCAAAGGTCCATCTTCACATCTACTTAGCTCCAAAATCTGCACGTAAGGTGCAAAAGTGTAGTATGAGTACAACTACCCCTGTGCTCAGTAAGTATTTTGACTAACCTTAAAGAAGTTGTGATGAGGTTTTTAAATCAAAAGATACCCACTTGCAAACTTGTGCAGCTCAATGACATGCATAATAGTGAGAAAATATTCTAGAAAAACAATTACAGACGAAAGAATATCAACAATAGGGGTGAACAACTAGAATAGGAATATAAACAAACTCCACTAATTAGACAGGTTCAACAAGTACAACTTCCGCCAACCCCGCTCACAAAGAGGTATACATCGTATCATATGTGTGCTCAATACCTATACATGACTGTAAACCTGTGACCAACATGATCTAATTCTGTATCAATTGCCAAATAACATGTTCAACAGAACCTTTCGAGAAGCAAGTACATCAATGCGTGATGACAACTTGCTTATCACATTAATTAGATATGCTACCAAAAACTCAATAAAAACATGAGATATCAACTCCACATAGGTAAATCCATTTTACAATCAAATCCTCAAATAATAATAGAGGCATAGATTAGCATGTTAGAAACAACGCAACAAATCACGTAAAAATGCATGACACACATAAGAAGTTACATGCACAAACAAGAATGCCACCCTCATACCAGTACACACAAAAATAAAATAAAATCACCCCCAGGCCATCATATAACATTCCCACAATTCCTCTCTTATTTCGACGCATGTACACATAATAATGAAATGCATCCCTTATTTCTCCATATGCTCATATCACCACCCTATTTCGCTAGTTAAATGCCACCCTTATTTCTGCACGACATCAATAGTGAAATGACACTCTTGTACTCCACACAACATCAACAGTGAAATGCCACTCTTATACTTCACACAACAACAATTAAACCATATAACATGTCCACATGTACCACAAATATCACAACAATGCAAGATAACAATTTATCATCAAGAGGCATATCCTCATAACTCATGAACAATGAGCACAAGGACACGATAACAATAAAATACAGATAAGACATGACTACAGCTAAATAAATTATAGCAACCAAGTTCAAGTAGTATTTCAAAGAATCACATATGTATCACATAGCATACAAATCTCCAACCAAAGCACAACGCAAGAACAAGTATAGATGTGTGTACATATCATACGTGCATCTACCTCCAATGCAAGTATAGCATAAGTTTCAAGCTTTTCTCAGCACATTCAAAATGAGGTACCAATAGTATCAACATTACTCTAGCATGGTTTATAGTGCTCACTTTGTCAATTAATGGAATAATACATAGAATCAAGTAGAACACACAATCAAATAAAGAGCAGTGTAAGCTAGATTCTACCATGAGCATGAATACCCATGGCACATGTATATATGCTCGTCACCTCATATATACATCGCCCCCGCATGTAGCAAACTATATAAATTAGTAGGAAATTTTTTTTCACCAAAGCTAGGTAAGACAATTACCTCAAACAAGTTAAATCAATACTCTAAAGATACCTTCCGGCACGAATCGACCTCCGAGCGGCTCAAATCTAGCCAAAAATAACTCAATAATATAAAATAATGCCATGGAATCAAACCCAAATGATAAAGGTCGAATCTTTAATCAAATACTCAACGTCAATCAAAAAGTCAACCCAGGCCCACACCCCGGAACCCGACAAAACTCACAAATACCAAATACCCATTCGAATATAAGTACAACCATATCAGTTTTATCCAAATTCGACTCCGAATCAATGTTCAAATCTAAATTTTACACATTAAATTTTACATATAAGTACAACCATATCAGTTTCAAATCTCAATTTTGTTCTCTTAGATTCACCAATCAAATGTTAAAATCATAGATAGAATCATGAGTAATAATCAAAATCGAGTCAAGAACACTTACCCAATCCAAGTGGGTGAAAATTTCCTAAATAATTGCCTCAGTTCAAGCTCCCAATCTCAAAATATGATAAAATGAGCTCAAAGTCCGAAAATTGGACCTTATACCACAGATCTAGGAGTACCATTAGTGATAGGGGGACCTACTTCGCGATCGTGAAGTACTAAGATGAACATTGCCAAAATGCACTTCGTGTTCGCGTCACAGACCTTGCAAACGCGATGACCATAGATACCAACCTATTCGCGAACCTATCCTGGACCACAAAACGTATAGACAAATCCACCAGCTCCCATTCTCAACCGAGAATGTGACCTCGCATTGCGAACGCGATGGGCAAGCCACTCAACCTCCACGAACGCGATCACCCAGTCTTGTCACGACCCAAAATCCATTAAAGGTCGTGATGGCGCCGGACACCGCTGTCAGGCAAGCCAAAAATAAATACTTAATTTGTTTCTCATTTTAATATTTTTGAAATCATATTTCTTTCAATTAAATAGTAAACGAAGGAATTTACAGTGTAAATAACAATATATTTTTAACAATTTCAATACAGGACAACCCATAATCTCCCCAAAACCCGGTGTCACAAGTGCATGAGCCTCAACTAGGAATGTAAAAATAAAATACAACATCTGTCCGAAATACAAATTTGGACAGGAGAAATATAAATACTCTGAAGGAGACTCTGCTGACTGCGGATCGTAGTATAGAATGCATCTCACCTAAGTTCCCGCCAAAACTGCACCTCTGCGCCCACAAGGAAACTAAATATATATGTACCTGCACAAAAATGTACAGAAAGTGTAGTATGAGTACATAAATCAATGCGTACCCAGTAAGTATCCCTCCTAACCTCGAAGAAGTAGTGACGAGGGGTCGACTTCGACACTTACTATGGGCTATAAATAAAATATCAATGATATAATTAAGCATGGATTACGTAGAACGACTGTAAGCTCAATATCATGAAATAAGTAAACAATTCTTTTGTTAATAAGAAATTTCCAAATTTATTTTCGTCATTTAAAATTTTTGGACCTCGGGCCAATGAAAGAAATATCAATTATTATCAATTCCAAAGATATATCATGCGCAAACCAGGCTGAGGTCGTACGACCCGATCCAACATAAATATTTAAATTGTGCACTGCCGAGGGTCGAATGACGCGAACCATAGATGCATCTATTTAACCTGCCGAGGCGTTCCGCCTGCTCCACAAAAGAGAAAATACAATTTTAAACAACCAAATTCAAGATTTCTTAAGGTCAACTATTCAAGAAAAATACAAATTCCCATTTACGGTCAAGAAGAATGAAGTTTAACCTTTTAAAGTTCCTTTACCAAGTTTCGATATGATTTAAGCAATTTAAATTAACAAGTAGGATGCAAGCATCGCAATTTTAACATGATATGGGTCCTAGACTACCTGGACATAAGCATATTAGTAGCTACGCACGGACTCTCGTCACCTCTTGCGTACGTAGCCCCCACAAATAGAAGCACATATTCAATTGTTTCACCTATGTGGTTAATTCCCTCTTACAAGGTTAGAAAAGAGACTTACCTCGCTCTGAAGTTCCATAGCCGGCTCCCAAGCCTTTCAAACAACTCAAATCGATGCCCAACGCTCCAAAACTAGTCAATAAATGAACAATTCCATAAATATATACTCTTATACTCATTACAATCCTATTTACAATAATTTCCAACTCCGTTCGAAAAGCCGATAAAAATCACCTTCGGGCCCACGTGCCCGGATTCTGTATATTTTCGACGACAAACTTTGCCCATAACCCCACGAACTCAAATATATAATTTATTTCCAATTCCATGCCCAAATTCGTGATCAAAATCCAAGAATACCAATTTCTAGATTTTTCTTCAAAATCCCAAATTTCTACTAATTTCCATGTTAAAATCCATATAAACCATGTATTTAACCCAAAATGAGAAGAAGTCACTTAACCCATAATAGAGGATGAAGATGGCACTCAAAACCTGCTCCAAAATCGGCTCCCATGGACAAAATGAAGTGAAATTGATCCCAACTCTCGTTTTAAAGAAAACACTACCCAGCCACGATCTTCGCACATGTGGTCCAATAGCCGCTTCTGCGGCTCCGCGCCTGCAAAAATTCCTTTGCAGGTGTGGTTCAAGCTCAGCCCAACATTTCCCGCATCTGCGGCACCGCAGCGCTTCTGCGCCTCTTCGTGCGCACGTGCGGTCCCGCTTTTGCGGAACTTGACCGCATCTGCGGTCCCAGCCTTCCCCAGCCAGAATCGCTTCTGCGACCTTCTTGGCTGCTTCTGCGGCTCCGCACCTGCGGCCAAAACCTCGCAGGTGCGGTTACACCAGATACCAACTGCCTTAGCATTTTCCTTAGTCCAAAAGCCGATCCATTAAGCATCCGAAATTGACCCGAGGCATCCGGGACCCCAACCAAACATTCCAACAAGTCCTAAAACATCATACGAACTTAGTCGAGCCTTTAGGTCACATCAAACAACTCTAAAAACATGAATCACCCTCCAATTCAAACTTAATGAACTTTAAAACTTCAAACTTCTATATTCGATGCCGAAACCTATCAAATCACATCCGATTAACCTCAAATTTTGCACACAAGTCACATTCGACATTACGGACCTAATCCAACTTCCAGAATCGGAATCCGACCCCGATATCAAAAATTCCACTCCCGGTCAAACATCTCAAAAACCTTCAAATTTCTAACTTTCGCCAAATGACCCCAAAGGACCTACGGACCTCCAAATCCATATCTGGACGCGCTCCCAATACTAGAATCGCCTTACGGAGCTATTCCTAGACTCGGAATCCCAAACAAACATCAATAACATTGAAATACACTTCAACTCAAATTTAGGAAATTCTTCCAAAAATGCCAACTTCCATAATAGGTGCCAAAACGCTCCCGGGTCATCCAAAACCCGATCCGGACATACGCCCAAGTCCAAAATCATCATACAAACCTGTTGGAACCTTCCAATCCTGATTTCGAGGTCGTTTACTCAAAAATCAAACCTTAGTCAATTCTTCTAACTTAAAGCTTCCAAAATTAGAATTTTGCTTCCCAAACTAACTCTGAACTTCACAAAATTCAATTCCGACCATACGTATGTCACACCCCGTCCTCGGGAAGCATGACCAGCGCTCAACCGAGTGAACCCGGCCGAGTAAGCCTATTATATACTTTCTAACCAATTAACCCATGATCAAGAGAAGACGTGTTTTGATTAATTATACAGTAGGAGTCTCATTTATACAATCCTAAATCATTTCATTAGTCATTGCGCTTTTAAGTCCCAAAATACACATTTCTTAAAGTTCAAGTGGAATAAGCGATCAAACACAACATGACTTGTTTAACATTCCCAACACCCATATACAAACCACATAGTGTCTACGGAGCCTCTAAAGATACAAAAGAGAGTAAAGATGGTGTCGGCAACAAGGCCCCGACTATACCTCAAAAAGTGACCATAATATAAACAAAAGGTACAATACATGACCCCAGAATGAAATGGGGCTCACCGAGTCCGCTGAGAAGAGGATGCAGCACTATCTGTGATCTGCATTGTCTGCTATGTAACCACCTGCATCCATTTAAAGATACAGCGCCCCCGACAAAAGGGACGTTAGTACCATCGAATAGCACTAGTATGTATAGCTAAACACCAACTCAATAGAATGAATAATAATACAAGAGGAACAGTCAAGAATTCAATAAGGGCTTTAAATAATAGTAAAACAACAAGTTAAGGATCATATACATTTTCAAGACAATTTCCATATTACTAGGTTGGGTGACCTTTAGTACCGATGTTCCACAATTCACAATACCTCTGTATTCTTACGCGGAGTCCGATCTCGGCCCGATCGGCTAGGCCACCTCATCTGAGACATTACCACGATTTCATTATAACTTTCCAGCACAGTCCCACCATGTGTGCAGCATGGCATCCGATCACGGCCCGATGGGCTAGGCCATCTCATTTGAGACATCAAACTTTTTCACAATTTCATCCACAATACCACCGTGTTCTTACATGGAGTTCGATCTCGGCCCGACCGGCTAGGCCATCTCATTTGATACATTACCTTTTTTAGTCAATCATCTCACATTGTACTTCTTTCATGCACTTTGGATTCATTGACACTAGTGATTACGATTACAAAGTCGTTCTTGGCACTTGGCCGTATTTCATAGTTCCAGACGCCTTTTCCACATTCAATATTATTATCAAAATCAATAAGGCTCCCCATTCAAGACATTAAATTCACATATGAGCAATTTAGGAATCTTAGGCACATAGAGGCTTTTCATACAATTTGACATAACAACCTTTATTTCGATCTTGACATGAAGTCTTAACATTTCTAACACATATTCTACATTTTAATCACATCCACAATGACAAGATAACATGATGAAGCATTTAGAATAAATATTGAACTTACATACTTCAACACAAACACGTTAGAAATCGCCAATTCTATAATGATCAAGGGCTTACTCCAATTACATGATCACCGTGGGGTTCTCGATTCTAAGAAGAAGGGGATTTAGCCAACATGCCTCAATTGAGCTCCTTAAAACTCTAAGATGTTCCGGAATATTAGCCACTTCAATATATTTTAGCAATATAACAAAATTGAACCAAAATTAGGAAGATGAACATGGTTTTAGCTCATTTGAGCATATTATCAAACACTAGGTGTGCATTAATGCCTTAAGGCCCTTTTCTTTGTGGAGGATTCCATCCTTCCCCAACCCATTCTCTGTCATTTGTAGCTCACAATATTCCCACATACTACAAGGATACATGCATGCAAGGTAAGCACTCCCATTCCCATGAATTACCTTACTAATGGCCCATTCTAGTTACATTTTGAAATTAAGAGTTTGGGTGATAGAATCTTACCTCTTAGGAAGAAGACCTAGGTGCCTCTCTTAATAATCTTCAAGGTTTTTAAGTGATAATTGAAGACCAATTTGATGAAGATCACTTTCTCCCTCTAGGACCCTCTCTCTCACTCTAAAAATATCAGAAAATATGATCAAAATAGTCCATGAGATGTGTTTTAACGAAATAGGGTCGGGTTTAAAAACCCAAAAAATGAAGCTCCGGAACAAGGTCTGCGATCGCATAATTGATATGCGGACCGCATATCGGTCGCATAATCAGTGACCAAAATAGCCAAAAACCTGTCCGTGTCTGCGGTCACTATGCGGCCCGCAGACCTGTTCTATGGTCGCATAATGAACCGCGGAACAGTTATGCGGTCGCACAGTCGACCGCAAAATTTCATCCAAACTGGCCCTCTCCTGCCTCACTTCTGCGGCCATTATGCGGCCTGCAGAGTGATTCTGCGGTCGCATAATGGACCACAGAAATGCATTTTTCTGCCAAATATTTTTCTTTACTTTCCGGTGCATTGTTCAACCCAAGACATTATTTTTTTTTTTGCAAAATTTTACGGGGCCTTACAACATACAAGTCATAATACGTAATGTGAAGCTGCTCAGGGTCTCAAACCGCTAAATGACGCGCTAGAGCTCAAAACGACCGGTCGGACCGTTATATTCTCTCCCTCTTAAACATACGTTCGTCCTCGAACGTGCTAAGAACTGCTCTGGAGTTGTCCGAAATTATTGTTTAACACCTCGTGCACCTACCCGTGCTACCACAACCCAGTTGAGCACATTTTCTCGAGCAAACCTAAAAATCCTCCTTTTTATCTAGTCAAATAAGCCTTAGAGCCAAATTCCAACATCTGAAATTCTCTACCAGGTCTGTTTCCAACATACGACACCGTATCCATAACTACATGATGTACCAACACATGATTGTATACCCTTACTGAATTCTTACCATGCACCGCGTAACTCATTTGCCTAAGGCAATCTTTCCAAGGCACAACCGCTAAAATTTCCACTGACCTGAAGCCCGTGGTGTACCTCATGACCAATAAAGCCTTTCTTTAACTCTCGCAATATTACCACGACAGAGAAGATGTGTAGAACTCATAACCACCTGCTGAATCACAATTTATGGAGTCTCTCCTCCCGACAAGAACCATTACCTCATTCTGGACTGAATAATAATATTTACTCTTTAATATGCTTCATATAAATCTGATCGCACTGATTCTAGGTCCAATAATCTAGTCTCGCCCTGTACAAGCTGCTCAGGCTATAAGCCGCCTCAGACACTGCCAAAAATCTCGTATGATGCCACAATGTGCCAACAAGCTACAAACTCGAATGTGATACATAAGGAAAAATGAACTCTGGAAAGAACTACTCAACCCGCGTAACTAATTAAACAACCGAAAGGATGTTATGAACCTTCTTCAGGAAATGAGAAGCAAAACACGCAATAATAGATATGGGAAACTGTACTCAATAACACACTATTGCGGCGTGCAACCCAATCCACATATGATACCATTGCGGCATGCAACCCGATCCAACCATGATACCCGTGGCGGCGTGCCACCCGATCCAAACAACATATCCGTGGTGGCGTGCCACCCGATCCAACCATATACCCGTGGCGGCATGCCACCCGATCCACACATAATAATCTAAAGAAAACACACATTGAGCCGTAACGCTTATACTCACGAAATGCCCGAATATTAACCATAAGCATGCCAAGTGCATAATACAAATCCTGGGGAGACGGGTAGCGTCACGCGCTACAAAACTCAAGCACAACTAAGGTGCAATATATGATCTGCATCTCGAGAGCCATGCTACTCACATAATACCACAAAACATGCGGGATCTTAATAAGAGTGCGAATAATCAAACCGCCTCACAATCCACATGGCACAATGGAGACTACGCGGAAGGGCCAACAACAGAAATAACATCCAAGGCCCGAAGACCCCTCCGAAAACAACGCTATGCTGAAATGAACACATCCGGCCTGATATAGAGCCCACATTCATATTTAGATCTATCCACATACCTCAAGTCGATTCTGATCATACCGCATTGGGCTAATAACCTTTCAAGGATCCACAACACCCCTTCCAATTTACCATGCCGCTCACTCCACCTAACATGCCAATACGTGAGAGTACCAGAATTCCATAATAACTCCTGATCCACTAATAGAATAAATACTTCATCATATAGAAACCTTTTACTTAGCTCATTTTAGAAGAACCAATACAACACGCAACTAAATTCCCAAACCGCAGAAAATACACCCTCATGTCGTAATCTAAACTGCCATAACTCTTCCAGAAATCCCTTTACACAACAAAGCCATATGAATCGAATACCTCCCAAATCAACCAAGTTGTGGTGGCGCTCAAGCCCAAGTGTACAACCACAAACCACATGTAACTTCACACTGGAGAAACTGGTCGCTGCCATAACCGTGCTTATTCAACCATAACCAACCGAGCCACTTCTTCTAATTTACTCAGGACTTGCCCTAGAAATAATAATAGCTCTATTCAAAACATCATGAACCCAAATCCGCACTCATCCTGAGTGACCTTATTTTACGAGAGCACTTTGTCTCCAAAACCCACGAACCATCTCATACCCTCCTTATGCGCATATTCACATCTTCAACTGGTACACCTGTTCTGATAATTCCTCTACGAATCCGAAGTTATTTCCTCCCATTCTTCCAATGCTACACCGCAGACCGATAATAACATAGAATACTCCAAGACCCTTTTATAATCCACTACAAAAGCTCGATACGTAACCATACTACTGGTTCGAAATCCTTAGTCACCGCACTTTGAATTTTTTTTTTGTTTTTGTTTTTTTTAAACCCACTAGAACCATTGTTGAGAATCACCCACTTTGATTTGTTCCCGAATATAATTAAACTCCAAGGCCATGCTGGCACATGAACACCCTCTCAAAGAAGCAATCGGCTGAATTCCTTTCCTTGTACATAACGTCCACACGAATCCCAAAACCTGAACATGAACCGATAAAATATAACACACATTCCTCAAATCCTTGGCTCAAATAACCACTGATGTTCTCTTTCCTTAGTCGTAGCAACCCGCCAATATGCTGATAACCAGAAACCTCACAAGTAGACAACCATGCAATCCAATAGTAGGCGGTGGGGCTCTCCTACTTAAGCTTGAAGCTACCATTACATGACCCTGGAACCTACCAAGATTCCTTCTTCCTTACTGACATGACCTTGCGCAATCGCCCTGCCAAATTCCTCGAAATCTTTATGTTAACCATTTCATAAACGCTTTGAATTGCTAGCCATATTTACATATTCGACCTCTTACCGGATAGCCAGTAAAATTCTTCATAGAAGCTTGATCAACACCATGCACCAGTTAACCTGATCACCAGAAATAACCCACCTGTGGAAATTCCATGCCAACATTTTCCAACAATGCTGCACCAAGTACAATTACCATGAAACCAATAAACCATCCTGAGCCCGTGCTCATTCACCAGCTGTACAAGCCCGTTCACTCCCCATTGACATCAACTAAACGTGAGACGATACATTCCAATCCAAAGTCATCTTGTATCCTTCTTCATATCATGCAACTCCTTTCCGTCGTATCCAACCCTTCTCCGTATAGCAGCCAATATTCCAAATTATGTTCGTAGACTTAGTCACTATCCACTATGAGTTCCAAATCACTCTAAACTTTCTTCAACGCATGTAGCTATCCTACCACAGAACCCATCTGATACTCTGCCACTCTCCCACTTTGGTCAAACCCTCTCCTTTAAGCAACTACTCGACTTATGCATCTCACTCTTGGCCTTCTAGAAACTTAACCGCGGCAAGATACCTCTTACATGTCTTTCCTTATCCTTCGCTGCCAAGTTGTTGCCTTAAATCAAAATCTACCTCTGTAGCACTTGAACCAATCGATCGCTACCAACTTTAAACCTTTCTGAAGATCATCTTTCTCGAGCCATCAACACTAGAGACACTGATTCGATCCTAAACCACTGCACACCACAATCTCTGACAACCGCTTCCCCGATACCATATCACAACACCCTACCCCGAAGGCAAATTGAAGAAGACCATAACATCGGCGAACCTTAACGCGTTCAACACGGACAACGACACCACATCACAGATGAAAATTCCACCACGCTCGAAAATACCAAGTCTCGTCACTCTATCAACCAAAACCTGAACATTCTCAGTCCGATTGCCTTTCCTCCGCCGGAAATAAAATACTGAATCTCTGAATCATGCATTGAGTAAAATCTCCTTTCAAGTTATTCGCTGCCTCGGCACATAGGCAAGTGTCCTACCATTACACAAATACTGTACGATAGCAACACGGGAATTGTAATAATAATCAAATGCCAAATCTCAAACCTTAGATAATACTGATAATGAGCTGAAACGACAGAACAACCTTCCGCAAGGAGACGACTCTAGCAATATCAAATACGCAGGGAGAAACATTCTGCACCACATCTGTAGTACCATTACAATTCCTCGATTCCCAATTTATGACAAGCGCTTCACGTCGCATAAAATTGAATAGGAAAGAAATAAAGATACAAGCCTCAAAAGAATCACTTCGCATGATGAGGAATCAAGAAGGGAAGTGCTCCTAACAGCCTTGTAGCCTCTCGAAGATAAGTACAGACGTCTCCGTACCGATCCGCAAGACTCTACTAAACTCGCTCATGACTCGTGAGACCTAAGTGAACCTAGCGCTCTTATACCATGTTGTCACGACCCAAAATCCATTAAAGGTCGTGATGGCGCCGGACACCGCTATCAGGCAAGACAAAAATAAATACTTAATTTATTTCTCATTTTAATATTTTTAAAATCATATTTCCTTCAATTAAATAGTAAAACATGGAATTTACAGAGTAAATAATAATAGTTTTTAACAATTTCAACACAGGACAACCCATAATCATCCCAAAATCCGGTGTCACAAGTGCGTGAGCCTCAACTAGGAATGTAAAATAAAATACAGCATCTGTTCGGAATATAAATTTGGATAGGAGAAATATAAATACTCTGAAGGAGACTCTGCTAGCTGCAGATCGTAGTATAGAATGCAGCTCAGCTAAATCCCCGCCATAACCGCGCCTCTCCGCCCACAAGGCCACTAAACATATATGTACTTGCACGAAAATGTGCAGCAAGTGTAGTATGAGTACGTAAATCAATGCGTACCCAGTAAGTATGGCGCCTAACCTCGAAGAAGTAGTGACGAGGGGTCGACTTTGACGCTTACTATGGGCTATAAATAAAATATTAATGATATAATTAAGCATGAATTACGTAGAACGGTTGTAAGCTGAATATCATGAAATAAATAAACAATTCTTTTGTTAATAAGAAATTTCCAAATTTGTTTTGGTCATTTAACATTTTTGGACCTCGGGCCAATAAAAGCAATATTTATTATTATTAATTCCAAAGATATATCATGCGCAAATCATGTCGAGGTCATACGGCCCGATTCAATATAAATATTTAAACTGTGCACTGGCTAGGGTCGAATGACACGAACTATAGATGCATCTATTTAACCTGCCAAGGCATTCGGCCCGCTCCACAAAAGAGAAAATACAATTTAAAACAACCAAATTCAAGATTTATTAAGGGCAACTATTCAAGAAAAATATAAATTCTCATTTATGGTCAAGAAGAATGAAGTTTAGCCTTTTAAAGTTCCTTCACCAAGTTTCGATATGATTTAAGCAATTTAAATTAACAAGTAGGATGCAAGTATCGTAGTTATAACATAATCTGGGTCCTAGACTACCCGGACATAAGCATATTAGTAGCTACGCACGGACTCTCGTCACCTCGTGCGTACGTAGCCCCTACAAATAGAAGCACATATTCAATTATTTCACCTATGGGGTTAATTCCCTCTTACAAGGTTAGAAAGGAGACTTACCTCGCTCTGAAGTTACATAGCCGGCTCCCAAGCCTTTCAAACAATTCAAATCGATGCCTAACGCCCCAAAACTAGTCAATAAATGAGCAATTCCATAAATATATACTCTAATACTCATTACAATCCTATTTACAATAATTTTCAACTCGGTTCGAAAAGTCGATAAAAATCACCCTCTGGCCCGCGTGCCCGGATTCCGAAAATATTCAAAGACAAACTTTACTCATAACCCCACGAACTAAAATATATAATTTATTTCCAATTCCATGCCCAAATTCGTGATCAAAATCCAAGAATACCAATTTCTAGGTTTTTCTTCAAAATCTCAAATTTCTACTAATTTTCATGTTTAAATCCATATATAAACCATGTATTTAACTCAAAATGAGAAGAAGTCACTTACCCCATAATAGAGGATGAAGATGTCACTCCAAACCTGCTCCAAAATCGGCTCCCATGGACAAAATGAAGTGAAATTGAACCCAACTCTCGTTTTAAAGAAAACACTGCCCAGCCACGATCTTCGCACCTGTGGTCCAATAGCCATTTCTGCGACTCCGCACCTACGGAAATTCCATCGCAGGTGCAGTTCAAGCTCAGCCCAAACTTGTACCGCATCCGCGGCCCGACAGCGCTTCCACGCCTCTGCTTCTGCGGCTCTTCGTGCGCAGGTGCGGTCCCGCTTCTGCGGTTCTTGACCGCTTCTGCGGTCCCAGCCTTCCCCAGCCAGAACCGCTTTTGCGACCCTCTTGGCCGCTTCTGCGGCTTACCAGCTGCCTTAGCATTTTCCTTAGACCAAAAATTAATTCGTTAAGCATCCGAAACTAACCCGAGGCCCCCCGGACCCCAACCAAATATTCTAACAAGTCCAAAACATCATGCGAACTTAGTCGAGCCTTTAGGTCACATCAAACAACGCTAAAAACACGAATCACCCACCAGTTCAAACTTAATGAACTTTAGAACTTCAAACTTCTATATTTGATGCCGAAACCTATCAAATCATGTCCGATTGACGTCAAATTTTGCACACGTCACATTTGACACAACGGACCTACTCCAACTTCCAGAATCAGAATTCGACCCCGATATCAGAAAGTCCACTCCCGGTCAAACTTCTCAAAAACCTTCAAATTTCTAACTTTCGCCAAATGACCCCAAAATGACCTACGGACCTCCAAATCCTTATCTGGATGTGCTCCCAATACTAGAGTCGCCTTACAGAGCTATTCCCAAACTCGGAATCCCAAACAGACATCAATAACATTGAAATGCACTTCAACCCAAATATAGGAAATTCTTCCAAAAATGCCAACTTTCATAATAGGCGCCGTAACGCTCCCGGATCATACAAAACCGGATCCGGACATGCGCCCAAGTCCAAAATCATCATTCAAACCTGTTGGAATCTTCCAATCCCGATTCTGAGGTCGTTTAATAAAAAATCAAACCTTAGTCAATTCTTCTAACTTAAAACTTCCAAAATTAGAATTTTCTAACCAAACTAACTCCGAATTTCCCGAAATTCAATTCCGACCATACGTACAAGTCATAATACTTGAAGTAAAGCTGCTTAGGGTCTCAAACCGCTGAATGAGGTGCTAGAGCTCAAAATGACCGGTCGGGTCGTTACAAGTCCCAAACGTGAAGAGGAAAAAACACCCAGCTCCAATATAAACTTCGCGATCGCACTCCTCCATATGTGATCGGGAAGAAGACCCACAACACCAGAAAATCAGACAAAACCAGCAATCAAAGACAAGGGAGAAATGGTTCAAAACCGCCCGAAACATACCCGAGCCCCTCGAAACCCCGTCCGAACATACCAACATGTCCCAAAGCATAACACGGACCGACTATTGGCCTCGAATCTCATAAAATAACTTCAAAACCATGAATCGCACCTCAATTCATGCTTAATGAACTAATTCCAATTTCCAATTCCAAACATACGCCGAACACGACAAAACAACTTGGAATGAACCCAAAGTTTGCACACAAGTTCCAAATAATATAAAAACCTATTCCAACTCCCAGAATCATAATCCGAACCAGTTAACATCGAAGTGAATTTCCGGTCAAACCTATGAACTTTCCAAACCTTCAAATTGCAAACCTTTGCTAAATAGATCCAAAACCTTCTAAAAAAATCCAAATACGAATCCGGGCATACGCCTAAGTAAAAAATTACTATACAAACCTATTGTAACCATCAAAACGTGAATCTAACACTGCTTTCACAAAAGTTAACCCTTGGTCAACTCTTTAACTTTAAGCCTCCAAAAATGAAATTCTCTTCCAAATCCATTCTGAATCTCTCAAACATCGAAACCAACCATAAAAGCAAGAAGTAATACATCATATGAAGTTACTCAAGACCTCAAACCACCGAACAGAAGACTAATGCTCAAACCACCGGTTGGATCGTTGCAAAAACAGACCGAAAAATGATGACTAAGACCACCATTGGCACACAGAACTATCAAATTTTCCCGGTCAAGATCGAAAAAGTCTGACTGAACGGGTTAAAAATAATTTGTCTTGTATGTATTTTCTTTTCAGGAATAGGACCAAAAGAAGTCAAATTTACCGAATCAAAAGTCCTGGGAAGGTTGAAACAAAAGACTAGTGTCTGAATCCCCATGCTCCAAACTCAAAAATTTGGGGGACTACACATGCCACACAAAAGTATGACAAATTTCAACTATGAAGATAAAAGAGAGATCAATCTCAAAGAAAAAGAAGTTTATATCAACTTCTAAAAAGAGGGAAAAAGAAGAAAACTTTTAAGCAAATCGTTGAAAGTTTTCGAAAAGTTTTCGAAATAAAATTAGAACAAGTTCTTTTCCGACTCTTATATTTTTCGTAAATGCTAATGTTATTAGTCACATTAATGACTTAATTTTTTACTCAAATAAATTGTCTTAATAAAAGTTAATGAAAACATCAGGCATTACATTTGAAATAAGTGTTTTATTTCAATGTTATCCCTGGTTCAATATCCGCACATACTAACAATATATATTGTCCTACGTTGCACCAAAACAATATGAGACGTCATCCTCATACGTGTCGAGAAAGTAAAGGGCTCTCTTTCATATCTATGCCAAGCATAAAAATTGCGGCTTTAAGTGATCGATCAAAAATGATGAAGTCTATAAGACTTAGCAAAAATGCTGAAACGCAGAAGCATAGATACGAAATATTCAAAAGACGGAAACAAAAATGCAAAATGTTCCAAATATTAGGCAAAAAGCTTAGATGTTAACAAGACAAACCCAAAAACTAAATATAATGTAAGTGAAATCCAAAAGCTAAGACAACATGAACATTCGACAAGGATCAACTTGAGAAGTTAGTGATGTAGTGTGCAATTTAGTACGCTCGGCTTCAACAGTCTCATCCTGTCGAGGATTCTTCTTCGGGGGAAGAAGAACTCATAGCCTGCTGGGTCATCTCTACTACTTCCTTTGCCTTCTCAGATTTTGCCTCCAGATCTAAGCTTCAACATGAACCTCCTTCAACGTTTCACGGGTTTGCAAGAACATCCAATTCAGATAAATATCGAATTGGAATTTGAAGGCCTTGTACTTTGCAACCACCTAGTTGCTCTTAGCACAGAGATCTATCTTCTCAGCTTCGAAAGCATTAAGAGATGCCGTCAATGGGTCAACCGACGCAATGAGAAACCTCAATTTATCGCTCGATGCACATAGATCTACCTTAGCCTGGGTATACTCGTGCACTAGTTGACTCGAGTATATATTTTTCTATGCAAGTAAATTTTTAAGGCTCTGAATCTCCTCGGTAGATTTGAATTTTGATTAATGAACATGGCCTCCAATTGCTTCATTTCTGCTATAGTATACTTCAGTTCTGCAGTAACCAGCTTAGCCTGTTACTCTAAAGCCTCCTTCTCCTCCTGAAGCCCCTTCGCCGAGACTTCCAATATCTATGGTCTACCGCTAGCTCCGCAATGGTCTCCTCGTAGTATGTAATTCCCTTCAACACCTCTGTGCCGTTCAAATTGCACTGCAAAATCAAAGTCATATTAATTATCGAAATATAAAATGTAAACAAAATAAAAAGGAAGAAAGAAAAGGAAAATACACCCGGAGAGTGGAGTGGAGCATGGCATTGACCAAACTGGCAGTAGAATGGACATTGAATTTTCCTTGTTCGCAAGGGACAATCAACCTCTTTAACGGAGGGAAAACTTTATTGGGACGGTGTTAGAGATTAACATCCTCAAGAATCTCAGTTACAACCCGATGCATCTTTGCCTCCGTAGAGGGACCGCTACCTTCACGAGTAAAAATGTTAGGCAGATGTTCTGAAGCAGAAGAATAAGGGGGACGCACAGAGTGTTGGATCTCGAAAGGATGATCCCAATCTATGGACCATCAAAACTTGCAACACATAGAGCCTCGACCGACTCCAAAGTGGGAGCAGGGGTTGGTTTCTCTACACGCACCCCACAGTTTTTTTCTTCACTATCCTCCACGAAGATAGGATCATCCTCGGGCTCATCTCAGAGACAAAGTTGAGTATTTAGGGGGCTAACTCGGGGGCTGCTCTGGTCATCCCCTAATATTTTGGCCTTCTCTTTGCCAGATTTTGCTTTCTTCTCCAGAGAGCTAATATGGTCATTGCCAGAGCAAAAGTTGAAGAATCTTTGCTTTTCCGTTTCAAAGTGGCGAGCTTCAAAATCTCTTCTTGAGATTCATTTACCTTGGGCCTGTCAATAAAAGCCTTAGATTGAGTTCTCTGTGGCCAAATCCCTACACCAATAAAGGTTACATGCAAAATTTATATACGTAAAAGTATAAAAGAAGCTATCAGCATTCTTAGGGACTTACCATGCTTCATAGCTTTCTATCCAAATATTTTCGAGATATGCTTTCAGGTTATTTGATCCATAGAAGTGGAAGGCAATGTCATTTCCCCCTAACTATCAAAATCCGAGACTTTCCCAATTATCTACATAGTCGCTACAATATAAGAAAAGCATTAATAATATTAAATAAAAAAGGGTTATTTCACAAGTAATAACAAAACTTAGGGAGAAGTTCCATTTTCACGGAAAGAATGATCAATAAGCTGAATCAGATCTTAGGTAGGTACGACCATGAACCTTTCATACTACCCGCGATCTTAGTCATCCTTGAGGTTGAAAAGAACTCGCTTTTGCAATTTTTAAGAGTGGACACTCTAGCATGAAAAAGTTTGGGAGAATAAAGATAAAGAAGGTGGAAAAGAGTAAAATCTACTTAAGCCAAGTTCGATAAAGAATGAAGGCACGCTATGACCCTCTAAACAGTTGCACCTATTTGGGCTAAACAAACATTTTAGTGTCTGTAAAAAGCTTATATCACGGGGTTAATTGCAAGATTGAATCGTAGAATGAACGGATACATGTAGACAGATGAAAAAACCCTCTCGATAACTAGTGATTCACTCATTTGCTCGAGCAGGTTCAATGGGGAACTCATCCTTCCGATGACATTCTTTCTGGATAAGGGAGAGATGCTCAAATTGGATGAGGGATGGGTAATTGTTCGCAGAAGTATTTCGGTTACCCTTTTGGCCTATTATTTTATTCCACTAGGCACGTTCTCCCACATAATTAAATTAGTTGGGTAGAATCTCTTAAACAATGTGATTAGCAGCGGACACTTGTTTATCACACTTCTTACTTTTTATTGGTGACTTTACGGTGGCGGAACCTTTTCCGACCATCTTAGAACTCAATTTCTAAAGTCTTCTACTTCCTTTTCTAAACTTAATGGAGTTTTAATATCTGGGAGATCATCAACGATAATAGTACGACAGATGATGTTTCAAAAGATGGTGAGGAAGAAGAATTAAGGGTTTTCTATTTATAGAAGGAAGGGACACCATCATAGAACCGTCATCATAGGTCTTTCATCTCGAAGTCATAGAGTCGTGTTTGCTTTGGAAACTGCCGATAATAGCAGAACCAATCAAGTCATGCCACGTGTTTCGGTCATTAAATAAAAATGGTGCATGTTGTTTCACTTTAGAACACGTCACAAAGATTTTAGAATAAATTATTAGGCACACTTCTTTGTTCCACCAAAACTTCTATCACTTTTCGATTATTCATCAGTGATTACTCGAAAAGTAGGGGACTATCTGTACTGAAAAAAAAAGGAGCTACCATGTGGATAAATCAAATAATGACATATGTAGGATGATGCCAAACTAAATGTAAAACAATCGATGGATCTAAAGGTCATTTGAAGAATGAAATCGAGATCTACATGGGAAAGATCATTGATACAGGATAGTTGATGTTGGGGCTTCAAAGGCGTTAACGCGAGAAGATTTTCCGCGAAATCTTATTATCATGACCCCAAAATTACACCTTAGGAATCGTGATGTCACCTAGTCTTTAAGACTAGGTAAGCTTAACGTATGATGAGATGTAACATAATTAACCAACTTAACTAGCATACGCATTTAAACTGATTAATGAAATAACATGGCAAAAATCAAAATATTGTTCTACAACCCCAAAACTGGTAGTACAGAGTCATAAATTCTCCTCAGAGTAACTAAGATTATCAAATACAACACTCTTTGGAATGAAAGTAAACAGTAATAAAGTAAAGCTCTAGAAGGTGTGTCTGAAGCATGCAAGTGTAATGGCAGGTATAACTTGAAGTCTCCGTAGCAAATCTCCAATAGCTAACCACAGAAGGAATATTAGTATAAAGCTGACAACGAAATAGTAAAAATAACAAATGGCAATAAAGGAAAGTAAGCAGATGATAAAGTTACAAAATAATCACAACACAATTAAAATATGAATGAAATCAGTTAGGGAAACAAATGACGATTCAATAAATCTAGTCGTTCCAACACATGATTTACAACAAGAAACACTCAGATACACCACACCTCATAATCACAAAATCATAGGCCACAATCACGAATCTGACACCCATCTCACCTTGTGCCCACATTATCAATCACCTTCGCTCGACAAATTCCATGTACTACCATGTACATTGTGTCCGTGTCATTGCCAAATAAAATATTTGAGAGATTTATTTAAATAAAATAAGGCATAATAACAATTATGTTTAAAGTAAAGCATCAAATGAGATAATGAATTTATTTTAGAAATTAAATAAAGTAAAATAAAGTACAATTTATACAATGTAGAGTATCAAATGGGAAGATGAGTTTAGTTTAGAAATCAAATAAGGTAAAGTAAAATAACGTTTTTAAATAAAGTAAATTTGTGAATCATTTAAAGTAAGTATGATAACAATTTAGATATAGTAAAACATCAAGTGGGATGGTGAGTTTTATCATAAGAGTCACATAAAGTAAAAGCATGTTAATAATTTATTTATTTAAAACGGTTATGTTACTAACAACTCAACAAAATATGAGATGATGACTCCACGCAAGTAAATTCATCTTGACAATCAATTCCCCAAGTAACAACGGAGGCACAGATTGACACATTAAAGCAACACAACAAATCACGTAGAATGCATGACTCACACAAGAAGTCATAACCGTTCCAACACAAAAATAACAACAAATGACCAAATACAATCAAAATACAAGTGAAATGATTTAAAGAAAAACAATAACTGTTCAAATCAACAAGCCGTTCCAACATAGAATGTACACTAAGAATCGTATTGAGGTACCACACCTCATATTCATATTTAACAATTCACAATCATGATTTTTTTTATATCTCCGCATGAGCCTTGCATTTATTTTTAAAAATATTTTTCCCAAAATAACATTATGAGCTTTAGCCCCTTTATTTCACCGCGTGGCTTCAAGTAATTCCCTTACTAGCAACACGCGTATAAATCCCACCTTATCTCACTGCATGCGCATCAATACCTACCCTTATACCACTGCATGCGCATCAATATCACAACACAATAATCAACTCACACCACACGTTCCCATATGCCACAATATTGCCAAAATCAACAATACCAATGTCATCACAATACATAGCCCACGCTTAACCACAATGTGCACAAGAATCGCAATAACAACAAAATTAAAGGGAAAATAACTCAACAATGAAATATATTCCATAAAATAACAACATTAGTTAAACCGTGTTAATAGATCTCAATAACTACAACTTCAATTCAATATGTAAGAATAAACTCAACAATGAAAGGTTTGACATGTAATAACAACCTCAATAAAATGCATGTAAGAGCAAACTCGACAATGAAAGGTTGAACATTTGTTAACAACTTCAATTATGACATATCGGAGTAAACTCAACAAGGGAAGATAGAACATGTAATAACAACTTCAATTAGAGCATATAAAATGAATTCAACAACGAAAGATGTAACAAGTAATAATAACTTTAATTAAATGCATATAAGCAACCTAAGAGTCTAAACCGGTCAATTTTCACATATAAGGTCATGCATACACTCGTCACCTCATATACACATCTTCCATGCTTCAGACATCAAAACACATAAAAATCACAATGAACTTTAACAACTTCTAAAAACACAACCACACATCTGATTCCTCTCAAACCATCTTGGTATGACAGCAAATTTTGCAGACAAGTCACAAATGAAAAAACGGACCTATTACAAGTTCCGAAATCAAAATTCAAACTGGATAGACGTAAAGTCAAACCATGGTCAAACTTTAGAAAATTCTAAACCTTTAAGTTGCCAAATTTTGCCGACAAGTGCCAAATCAACCTAGGAACCTCCAAATTCAATTCCGGCCTCACGCCCAAGTCTAATGCCACAATATGAATCTATCGTAGCCATAAAAATACCGTTATGGTATTGTTTATATAAAAGTAAAACCTCAATCAACATTTCCAACTTAAGTTTCTAAAATGAGAATTATTCTTCCAACTCAATCCCGAATCACTTGAAAACTAAAACCAACCATGCACGTATATTTTAATAAACAATATGAAGCCATTCAAGACTTCAAACTATCGAAAAAAACTCTAAAGCTCAAAATGATCACTCGGGTCGGTACATTCTCCCCCCACTTAAACATACGTTCGTCCTCAAACGTGCTAAGTTCAACGACCCGACCGGTCGTTTGAGCAATTGCATTATGTTCAGCTATTAGAAGTCTTGAGTAGCTTCATATGATGTATCATGACTAATTTGAATCGTCGGTTTTAGTTTTCAGGTGTTTCGAAATTTGGTTGGAAGAATGAATTTCATGCTTGAAGCTTTAAGTTGGAAGAGTTTACCAAGGGTGAGTTTTGAGTATTTGACCACATATCGGGGTTTTGATGGTTCCATTAGGTCCGAATTGTTATTTTGGACTTGGGGGACTTAGGCGTATGCCCGTATTTACATTTGGATATTTCTAGAAGGTTTCGACACTTATTGACAAAAGTTGGAAATTTGAAGGTTTGGAATGTTCATGAGTTGACCGGAAGTTGACTTTGATGATATCGAGTTCGGATTATTGTTCTGGTAATTGGTATAACTTCGTTATTTCATTTGGGACTTTTTTTCAAAATTTGAGTCCACTCCGAGTTGATTTGATAAGGTTCAACATGAGTTTTGGAAGTTAAAAGATCCAAAGTTCATTAGGTTCGATTTGAGGAACGATTCATGGTTTTGATGTTGTTATGCGTGATTTGAGGCCTTGAGTAGTTCTGTGTTATGTTATGGGACTTATTGGAATGTTCGTACGGGGTCCCGATGGGCTCGAGCATGATTCAGATTGATTTCAGACCATTTTTCTTTATATTTTGCATTGCTGGTTTCTGCTGGTTTCTGATGCCTCGTTTGTCTTTCGCGATCGCGAAGATAGGAATGCGATTGCGTAGGGGAATATATAGAGCTGAGTATTTCTTCTTCGCATTCATGAATATTTGTCCGCATTCGCATTCATGAATATTCGTGCGTTCGCGAGCCTTAGGCTGCGTTCGTGTAGAGACTTTTCGAGGCTGAGCATTTTGTGGTTCGCGATCGCGAAGCTTGTTCTGTGATCGCGTAGAGTATTTCTGGGGCAGTGCATTTTTATTCTTCGCGATCGTGATGGTGTTTCCGCGATCGCGATTCATAAATTCATCCAGTGATTATAAATACTCTATTTTCGGGGGTTTCAGTCATTTTAACGTATTTGGAGCTATGGAGCTCGGATTGAGACGATTTTTGAAGTAATGTTCACCCTATGGATTGGGATAAGTATTGTCTACTCGGTTTTGATTATATTTCATGAATCTATCCTCATTTTTGGTATTTGATTGATGATTTCAAATTGGAAATTGGGGGGTTTTGTCAAAAATTTCATAAAGTGAATTTTTGAGTTTGGAGCATCGATTCGGAGTCGGATTTGAGTGAAACTAGTACGGTTGGATTAGTAATTGAATGGGTTATTGGATTTTATGAGTTTTATTGGGTTCCGAGGTATGGTTCCGAGTTTGACTTTATGGTTAACTCTGTGCTTTTGATTAAAGATTCCACTTTTATCGATTTGGTTTGTTTCCTTTGGTATTATTTGATGTTCTTGAGTTGCTTTTGTCTAGTTTTGAGTCGTTTGGAGGTCGTATGCGTGGGGTGGCATTTTTGGAGTATCATTTGGCTTGTTCAGTGTCGGATTTGACTTGTTCAAGGTACGTAACACTTCTAAACTTGGTGATGAGGGTATGGACCCCTGAATATACGTGTAATGTGTCTGGTGTTGAGGTGACAGATATGCTAGATGACGGGTGTATGGGCGTGCACCATGTGAATTGTGACTCGATTTATTCTGTGGTACTGTGTATCTACCTAATCATGTTTTTATCCATGAAATTTCTACATGCTAAAGTAATTGATATGTGATCCACGTTAGAAACCATGTTTTGTCTATATGCTTATTCTGTTGGGACTCACTGAGGTTATTTCTGCTGTTGAGTGATTTGCTTAAATTGCAATCACATACTCAATCATATTCATTCATTTGCATATTATATCTTAGTCTCTGTTATCATTTGTTGTCGCATCTTGTTGGCATTGTTTGGGTTGATTGGCACAAGATTTGTGAGCCCGAAAGACTGGAGAGATTGATGACTGAGTTGGGCCCTGAGGGCCGGATTGTGAGTGAGATTGATGGGATCGGGCTGCACCCCGCAGCAGTCCATATATATATATATATATATATATATATATATATATATATATATATATATATATATATATATATATATTATTGATAGAATATTAGATTTGTGCCCCAACATGCCACATTGGCTTTATATGTATTATTATTATATGGATCGGGCTGCACACTGCGGCAGGCGCCATGGGCTTTATATTTATTATTGATGGGATTGGGCTGCACGCCGCAGCAGGCCATGATGGCTTATATTAGAGCTTGGGCAGGATCCGCCCCTCCGAAGTCTGGCATACTAGTAGTGAGCACAATTGTTATTGATTCATAATGTGATAGGGATGTGCGCCGCAGCAGGTACCATACAGTGCTGAGTGATTAAGTGTGCTGATTGATTGAGCGTGATGAGTGGGAGTGCGAGACCGTGAAATTGAGTACTCTGAGAGTGTGAGTGCATGAGTTCATCACTGTGATGCACTGCATTTGATATACATACTTGATATTGCATGCATAGAGATGCATTTCCTCATGCTACACGGTTTTGTGACATTCTTGATTTCACATGCACATTGATATGTAGGCATAGATATGTACTTTTCCCATGCCATCTGAGAATGAAATATCTTATCTGTTGTTGAAAGTTTTTGGGAAAAATCATAGTTTTCTGACTTACTCATATTTTGGTGATCTCGGTGAAAGATTTGGGTTTTATTGTTATACCTGAAAAGCATGCTTATTTTCCGTACTAGTGAACGAGCTGAGAATCCTATCTTTGAGTTATTACTTGTACTAGTTTTATTATATTGTTACAAGTTGTTCTTGACTATTGGTGTTGGACTCTGATCGTCGTCCAAGCTCGTCACTACTTTCAACCTAAGGTTAGGTTTGTTACTTATCGAGTACATGGGATCGGTTGTACTCCTACTACACTTCTGCACCTTGCGTGCAGATTTTAGAGTTGATGTTGCTATATATGGCGGGAGCTGGCATTGAAGATGTACCTGCGTTCCAGTTGTAGCTGCCTCTTGTTCATGGTAGCTTAGATTATGAGAATCTGTTTATGTATATTTCAAACAGATGTAATTATTTCGTACCATTTTTGTAAACTCTAAATCTTAGAAGCTCATGATTTGTACTACCAGTCCTTAGGTAGTTGTATAGAAGTTCAGTTATTTCAGCACTATTTTCTCAGAAAATCTCATTCGAATTATTTTATTGTTAACTGGCCTACCTAGTGGGATGTGTTAGGTGCCATCACGACTAGTTGGATTTTTGGGTCGTGACACCAAGAGTTGTTCCAAAGCCATCAAATCACTGCATAAAATTACCATGACCATACCCATGGGTGATATCACGTCACCCCAATCTATGTAAGTCTGACAACACAACCTAACCAAAGATCTTTACCTTAACATCAGCTCACAACCCTTAGAACCCAAATATCCATCTTCTAAAATTCATTATAAGACCCGATTCTCACATCTACACACTGTATAGGTCTGAACAAGATGTATCAATCTATAACCATACTCCAATGCATAATCACATGATATTCCACATAACCTAATGCCCATAGCAATAACTTCCGACCACAATAACTTCTCAATTCTAATGACCCAACCAGTTGTTTTGAGAATTGGCATTCAGTTCGGTGGTTCGAGGTCATGAATAGATTCATATGGTGCATTATGACTTACGTGTATCTTCGGTTTTGCTTCGAGTTGTTCGGAAATGATTTGGAAGAATGATTCCTAAATAGGAAGCTTTAAGGTGGAAGAGTTGACAAAGTTTGACTTTAGTGTATTTGATGTCAGATCGGAGTTTTGATGGTATCATTAGGTCTGTATGGTGATTTTGGACTTGGGCGTATGCCTGGAGTTGCATTTGGATGATTCTAGAAGGTTTTGGCGCTAATTGGTGAATGTGGCAATTTGAAGGTTTGAAAAGTTCATAGGTTTGATCGAGAGTTGACTTTGATGTTATCAGGTTTGGATTGTGGTTCCGGGAGTTGGAAAAGGTTTGTTATGTAATTTGGAAATTGTGTGCAAAAGTTGAGCTCATTCCGAGTTGATTTGATAAGGTTCGACATAAGTTTTGGAAGTTGAAAGTTTAAAAGTTCATAAAGTTTGATTTAAGGTGCGATTCGTGATTTTAATGTTGTTATGGGTGATTTGATGCCTCGAGTAGGTCCGTGTTATGGAACTTGTTGGTATGTTCAGACGGGGTCCCGAGGGGCGCGGTCGTGTTTCAGATCAATTTTGGGCTAAGTTGGCTTAGTTGTAGGTTTTGGTTCTTATGTGTCCACATCTGTGGAGGGCTGGTCGCAGAGGCAAAGTCGGCTAGTTTGTGGCTTTTTGTGCAGAAGCGGGCTTTTGAGCGCATTTGCAGAAATGCAGATGCGGCGACTTGGAATGCAGGAGCAAAGTGGAGCGCAGAAGCGGAGCTTGTCCTCGCGCTTGTGATGTCGTGAAAGTGAATATTCTTCCGGAGGTGTGAAAGGCCAGTATTATGGGATTTTTAGCAGAAGCGAAGGTTGGGCCGCACATGCAGTTCCGCAGAAGCGGGAAATTGGTCGCAGGTGCGACTTACCAGGGTCGATTGTATTTATATTCGAGGGTTGGTTCATTTTATTACATTTTGGGATTTAAATCTCGGCTTTGGGCGATTTTGGAGAGGATTTTCACCACATGGATTGGGGTAAGTATTTTTGACTCGGTTTTGATTATATTTCATGAATCTATCTTCGATTTTGGCATTTGGATTACGAATTTTAAAGAGAAATTGGGGGTTTTTGCATAAACTTTCCTAAAGCAAATTATTGGGTTTTGAACACCGATTTGGAGTCGGATTTGAGTGAAATTTATGTGGTTGGAATCGTAATTGAATGTGTTATCGGATTTTATGGGTTTTGTCGGGTTCCGAGGTGCAGGCATGGGTTTGAATTTTTGGTTGACTTTAAGTTTTTGATTAAAAATCGGACCTTTATTCGATTGGGTTTGTCTCCTATGCCATTGTATTATGTCTTGAGTTTCTTTTGGCTAGTTTCGAGCAGTTTGAAGGTTGATACGTGCGAGATGACATTTCTAGAGTATTGTTTGGCTTGCTAAATATTTGTTTTGACTTGTTTGAGGTATGTATCCTATCTAAACTTTGTTGAGGCACTAATTGTCAGAATTATTTGTGATAGCTATGGGCTATGGGTGCGCATATATTTGGGGTTTGAGACCATGTGCGAGCACCGAGGTATTTATCCATGCTCGGGGTAGTGCTTAGGATATGATATGGCTAGAATTGACTATTAAGGTGTAACTATGATGTTTCTCATATGTGTAACATTATTGTGAATTATTTGAGCCATGTTTGAGATTACGAAGAGGCTAATTACCTGAATAAACTTGGTAATTGCTAATTCTATGAGGAAATATCCGATTTAAGCTATGATAGCACATTTTGCACATGCCTACACTTTAGTATGTTATTATACCAGTCCAAGAGCATGAAATGTGATATTTATTCATCATATACATGTGTTCTTGTATACTTGCTTCTGTGTGATTTGATTTGGACTGGATTCCTATGACCACGCTGGGCGAATTGTGTTGTTATGCCTGTGACCACGCCAAGCGGATTGTGTTATTATGCCCTTGACCACGTCGGGCGGATTGTGTTGTTATACATATGACCACGCCGAGCGGATTATGATATTGTGCCTGTGACCACGTTGGGCTGATTGTGATATTTGCACGTGAGTTGTCCCTGTGGATTGATATTATTAGCACGTGAGTTTTCCATGCAACACCTGAGGTGTCTGTGCGGATCCAGATATTTATATTATAGCACGTGAGTTGTCCGTGCGGATTGATATTATCAGCACATGAGTTTTCCATACAACATGTGGATACGGATCCTTCAGCCTAGGGTTACCTTCTCATGTTTCACTCTTGATGGTGTACATGCGGATTGTGAGAAACCGACGGGTTTCCGGTTGATGTGAGCTCTAGGAGAGCTAATTATTGTCATTTGGATCGGGTTGCATGCTGAAACATGCCTTATTGGCTTATTGTTATATGGATTGGGGTTGTGCACTGTAATGGACAGATATTTGGTTATTGCATTTCATCTTTACTTTCAATTTCCTTGACTGTTTACCCGATTTACTTGCATATCATCCTTATATGATGGATTGCAAACTGAGTAGAAGACTTTAAAACAAAGAATTGTGAGCACCAAGATGGTTTTTACATGTGATTTACCTGATTTGATTATATATCTGTTCTATACTTGTTGAATTTATGAATTGCACAAGTGATCAACGAGTATCATTTATAGTTATTGCTTCTATTACCTCGCTGAGGTTAGTTAGGATACTTATTGAGTACATGGGGTTGGATGTACTCGTACTATACTTCTGCACCTTGCATGCAGATTTTGGAGGTGATGTTTCTGTGTGCGGTGAGAGCTGGCGTTGAATATGTATCTGCATTCCGGCTATAGCTTCCACTTGTCCTTGGTCGCTTTAGATTTGTAAATTTGTTTATGTATATTCCGAACATATGATGTATTTATTTCGTACCAGCTTTGTAAATTCTAAATCCTACAAGTTCATGATTTGTACTACCAATCCTTGGGAGTTGTATAGAAATTGAGTTATTTTACTCATTTACTCTTATTATTCTTATTTGAGTTGTCTATTACTTGTCTAACCTAGCGGGTTGGGTTAGGTTCCATCACGACCAAATGAATTTTGGGTCGTGAGAAGTTGGTATCAGAGCTCTAGGTTCATAGGTTCATGATTAAGTGTCTAGTAGAGTCTTGCGGATCGGTATGATGATGTCCATACCTATCTTAGAGAGGCTACATGGCATCTAGGATAAACTTCTCATCCTTTTTTCCTCATTGTGCGGCATTGATTCAGCTCGAAATGTATCTCTTTGAATTCCTTCCACTCACTCGTGTGGTATTGAGCACTCGATATTAGTTGTGCATCAACGACTTGCAATTCTATGGATGAGGTGCAAGATGTGTAGTCGGTATTGTGGTTTGTTCCAGTCTAAAGGATTTAAGGCCGAGTTTTGACCGCATCTTCGGTTCAGTAATTTCAGTTGTGTGAGCATGTGCTTTTGGAATTATATGTTTGGTAGTGTCCCTAGGAGTGGGATTGATGGCTCAGCAAGTGGCTGTATGGCTATATGATGAGTATGATGTGATTGTGGGATGTGTTCAGATGGCTTTGATGAGATGAGAAGGGTGCTTCGAATGCGAAAAGGACTATTGGGTGCTTGATTTCTATCTTAAGTTTTGTACAGCCTCGAGTTTTGAGTGTGTTAGAGGGATTTTCATGTTGTTCATTTATGGGATGAAGTAGATTCTTATGTTTGGTTGATGAGCTTGGACTCGGGAATATTTAGTTATTGCATAGTGGTTGTGGCCATGAAAAGGCATAGAGAGATGCCGGGTTGAGGCCAAGCAAGTGGGTTATCTCCTGCAGGATGTTCAAATATTGTGTGATTCTTGTGATGATTATGTGGAGAAGTTTCTGTCTGCCGGTATGTTATATATGTTGCAATTTGAGCTTGGATCTGTTGAGAAGGTTGACTTGATTTCCACTAGGATGAGTACGAGCTTAGCAGATGATTTGAGGTATTTTATGGTTTGTGTTTGTTTACCCTAAAATCGGATAGCAATTAAATTTGTACGCGGTTTTAAGGATATGTGGATTGATTCAATACAAAAAATCAAGAATGTTAGATAAATGGGTTAAAGATAAAATGAATAATCAAACAAATTGTGATGTTACTGCCTGGCTCGCATTTAGGGTGGACAATAGTTCTACCCTCGATTGGACCCCCGGTTTGAAGCCAATGGTGTGCGAAGAACAACAATAAAACAAGAACTTTTCTATCGCTAGAGAGTAGTAAACATTAAATTGTATTACCTTGGTTTACGTGTTACAATGTGTCTTATCAAAGAAAAACCTCCCCTTTATATAGTAGGAGAGTTTCATCCCTAGTACAAGTCAAAAAGGTAAAACTCATCCTTTCTCGTTAATTAATGATCTGTAACCGACATCGAGTGAGATCTGCACCATGATATCTGGTTAGGTATGGATATCATGGCCCTCTGTTAGTCGTGCGTAACCATTTGCCATATTTACCTAGGTATTAGAGCTCTTTTTGGGTGCGCGGATCGTTGATTTTGTAATGACTCGGCCAACCATTTTGAGTGTACTATCCCCGATTCCCTATTTACTGTTTTCTCCATATCCGTGTTTGCTTAAGTGACTTGCCGGGAGATCTTGTTTTTGGTTTCAGAGTGTTTCGGGACACTTAGTCCCTAAAATGAAAGCTTAAGTCTCAGGATATTGACTGTAGTCGGAAGTATGTGAAGACGACTCTGGAATGGAGTTTCGTCGGTTCCGTTAGCTTCGTTAGGTAATTTTGGATTTAAGAGTGTGTCCGGACTGTGAATTCGAGGTCTGTAGCTAATTTAGGCTTGAAATAGCGAAAGTCAAATTTTTGGAAGTTTGACCGGGGGGTTGACTTTTTGATATCAGGGTCGGATTTGGATACCGGAAGTTGGAGTAGATCTGTAATGTCAAATGTGACTTGTGTGCAAAATTTGAGGTCAATCGGATGTGGTTTGGTAGGTTTCGGTGTCGTTTGTGGAATTTGAAAGTTTAGAAGTTCTTTAGGCTTGAATCCGGGTGTAATTGGTGTTTTGATGTTGTTTTGAGTGATTCGAAGGCTCGACTAAGTTCGTATGGTGTTTTAGGATTGGATCGACTAATTGTCTTCTTGTACTTAGTCATGGTTTTACTTGCATATCATATCTCAGCCTCTTCTTGATTTTGTTGATACACTATGTTATCTTTGTTTGGGCCGATCTTTGTGATTTCTGTGAGCTCGAGAGACTAGAGAGGTTGATGACTGAGTGAGGCCGATTTCCTGTCTATGAGGTATTGATACCATAGCACGTGAGTTGTTCGTGCAACACGTGAGTTGTCCGTGCGGATCCATATATTGATACTATAGCGCGTGAGTTGTCCGTGCGGTTCCATATATTGATACTATAGCACGTGAGTTGTCCATGCAGCACGTGAATTGTCCATGCAGATATAGTGCTTGGGCTTAAAGGAGCCCTTCCGGAGTCTGCACACCCCCTGTGAGCGTAGGTACTATTGAGTATGAGTACTGAGGGCTGAGAGCTGAGTGATCGAGCTGTTGTGACGAGTTGAGTGTTTATTGCCCTGAGAGGCTGTACTTGTTTTCCATTTGTTGATGCACTTAGTTGCTATTTGTCATTGTTGTGAAATTTCTGAAAGATTTTATATCCGAATTACCTGCACTGTAACTGTATTAACTGATTTGACTTGAACTGCCGGATTTGAAAGCATGTCTATTCTTTGCTGGAATTATTGAAAATGAACTGTAGTTGTATAGCTCGTCATTACCTTCTAAGTTATTTATTTATTTCTGTTACTTGCTGAGTTGGCTATACTCATGCTACACCCTGCACTTCATGTGCAGATCCAGGTGTGTTTGATCACGGACGTCTTTGAGTTCGTGCGCGATCGAGTACTGGAGAGTACGAGGTAGCTGCTGGCGTCCCCATACCTTGTCTCTTCCTTCTATGTTTTCTTTCTTTATAGTATTGATACTCAGACACTGTTTGTATTAGACTGGATATCTAGATGCTCATGATTCAGTGAAACCCCGATGTCGGGCTACTTTCCACACTTATTTTTATTTTGGTTTTACCCCCATTTTTTATGAAAGATTCCGGTTATTTTAAATGTCTTAATTCTTTTTTGTTAAATTTTAAAAGTGTTTTGGAAAGGTCGGCTTACCTAGTATCATGATAGGTGCCATCACGACGGGTTAGGCTTTGGGTCGTGACAAGTTGGTATCAGAGTCTAGGTTACATAGGTCTCACGAGTCATGAGAATGTTTAGTAGAGTCTTGTGGATCGGTACAGAGACATCAGTACTTATCTTCGAGAGGCTGCAGAACCCTTAAGAAACTCCATATTCTTGCATTCTTGTTATGCGAATCTGTTGATTCTAATAACTAAATATTTTTTGTTTCATTCTCTCACAGATAGTGAGGACTCGTGCTACCAGACATGATGGACAACCACCAGTACCACCAGCTAGGGCCGTGAGAGGTCGAGGTCGCAGTAGAGGTCGCGGTAGGGGCAGAGGTGCAGCTCGCAGAGTAGCTGGGGCAGTACCTGCAGATCCACCAGTTGCCCTAGATCAGGACTAGATTCCAGTTGTTGATGCACCAGCTCAGGCGCCACCTGTGCCTATTGTGATTCCAGGCCTTCAAGAGGCCTTAGCTCATATTCTGAACGCATGTACCAGTCTTGCTCAGGCGGTCTTAGTTTCGGCCGCAACAACCACTTCTCAGGCTGGGGGAGGTGCTTAGACTCCCATCGCCTGCACACCAAAGCAGGTGGTATAGGGATTCCAGACACCGGGGGCACCACCAGCACAGCCGGTTGCAGCTGCTCAGGACTATGTGGTAGCTGTCATGCCTGATGATGAGCAACATCGATTGGAGAGGTTTGGGAAACTCCAGCCTCCATCTTTCAATGGTACCGAGGGAGAGGATGCACAAGGCTTCTTGGACAGGTGTCAAAGGATACTCTGTACAACAGGTATTCTGGAGACCAATGGGGTCTCGTTCACTACCTTTCAGTTCTTTGGGATGCCTTCAGTTGGTGGGAGACTTATGAGAGGCGTAGGCCAATTGGCGCAACACCCCTTACATGGTAGCAGTTCTACGATCTATTCCTAGAGAAGTTCGTGCCTTAGTCCCGTAGAAAGGAGTTGCGCAGGCAGTTTGAGCAGCTTCGTCAGGGTGATATGTCCGTGACATAGTATGAGATGAGTTTTTTAGAGTTGGCCTGTCATGCCATCTGGTTGGTTCCCACAGATGGGGAGAGGATCAAAAGGTTTATAGATGGCCTCACTTTTCAGCTGCGATTGCTTATGACCAGAAAGAGAGTGTCTGGTGCTACTTTTGATGAGGTTGTCGACATTGCTCGTCAGATTGAGATGGTTCGCAGCCAGGAGCGGGTTGAGAGGGAGGCCAAGGGGCCTCTTCATGGTTAGGGTGGCTTCAGCAGTGTTCCTTCTGGGGGCAGTTCCACCACGGTATGGGTCGTCCTTCCAGACATGATTAGACGGCATGCCTAGTCCACCGTGGTGCATCATCTGGCCACGGGTCACACAGTCATCAGCAGGGCCAGTCATCGTTAAGTGCACTACTAGCGGAGAGTTCTAACCATGCCTTGTCAGCTCAGGTTTCCACGGGTAGTTCCTCTGGGAATAAGGAGCAGAAGTTCCGTCAGAGGAGGGGTTGTTTCGGGTGTGGAGATTTTGGTCACATTAAGAGAGACTGCCCTAGGTTGTTGAGTGGGGCTCCACAACAGAGTACTCGGTCGATGGCACTAGCACCAGCAGCTCCACCACCTGCCCAGCCAGCTAGAGGTAGGGTTTAGTCAACTAGAGGTCGCCCTAGAGGGGGAGGCCGATCATGGGTTGGCCAGGCCCATTTCTATGCCCTCCCTGCTAGACCAGATGCCATTGCTTCAGATGCTATGATTACAGGTATTGTCTCAGTTTTTCATAGAGATGCCTCTGTATTATCCAGTTTTCCATAGAGATGACCTGGTTCCACTTATTCATATGTGTCCTCATATTTCGCTCATTATTTGGATATGCCCGGTGAGTCTCTAGTTTCGTCTGTTCATGTGTCCACTCCAGTGGGCGATACTATCATTGTGGACCGTGTATATCGGTCATGTGTAGTGACTATTGGGAGTTTGGAGACTACAGTGGATCTCTTGTTGCTTAGTATGGTTAATTTTGACATGATATTGGGTATGGATTGACTGTCTCCATGTCATGCAGTTCTAGATTGTCACACTAAGACCGTGACATTGGCGATGCCGGGTTTGCCTAGGTTGCCGAGGGTAGAGTGGAGCGGTTCTATAGACTATGTTCCCAGTAGAGTGATTTCATACTTGAAGGCTCATCGGATGGTTGAGAAGGGTTGTATATCCTATTTGGCTTTTGTGATGGATGTTAGTGTAGAGGTCTCTACTATTGATTCTGTTCCTCTGGTCTGTGATTTACCGGATGTGTTTCTTTCAGACCTGTCGAGCATGCCGCATTACAGGGACATTGACTTCGGTAATGATTTGGTGCCAGGTACTCAGCCCATTTATATTCCACCGTATCGTATGACATCGACGGAGTTGAAGGAGTTGAAGGAACAACTTTAGAACTGCTTGATAAGAGGTTTATTTGGCCTAGTGTATCACCTTGGGGTGTACCAGTTCTATTTGTAAAGAAGAAGGATGGTACTATGAGAATGTGTATTGGTTACAGGCAGTTGAACAAGGTCACAGTCAAGAACAAGTATCCATTGTCGCATATTGATGATTTGTTTGACCAGCTTCAGGGAGAAAGGGTATTATTTAAGATTGATTTGAGGTCATGGTATCACCAACTGAAGATTCGGGACTCAGATATTCTTAAGACAGCTTCCAGGACCCGATATGGCCATTATGAGTTCTTTGTGTTGTCTTTTGGGCTGACCAGTGCCCCAGCAGCGTTCATGCATCTGATGAACAATGTGTTTCTACCGTATTTGTACTCGTACGTCATTGTATTCATTGATGACATCCTGATGTATTTTCGTAGCTAGGAGGAGCATTCCCAACATCTAAGGATTGTGTTACAATGATTGAGGGATGAGAAGCTTTATGCAAAGTTCTTCAAGTGTGAGTTTTGGCTCAATTTAGTGGCGATCTTGGGTCACGTGGTGTCTAGTGAGGGTATTCAAGTAGACCCAAAGAAGATAGAGGCGGTGCAGAGTTGGCCTAGACAGTCCTCAGCCACGGAGATTCAGAGCTTTCTTGGGTTGGCGGGGCTATTACCGTTATTTTGTGGAGGGTTTCTCATCTATTGCATCGACCTTGATCAAATTAACCCAAAAATGGTGGTCCATTCAGGTGGTCGGATGAGTGCGAGGAGAGCTTTTAGAAGCTCAAGACTGCTTTGACCATGACTCCAATTCTAGTGCTGCCATCAGTTTCTGGTTCCTACACAGTGAATTGTGATGCCTCGCTGATAGGTATTGGGTGTGTTCTGATGCATGAGGGTAGAATGATTGCTTATTATTCGCGTCAGTTGAAGCCTCATGAGAAGAACTATCATGTCCATGACCTTGAGTTAGCAGCTATTGTTCACGCCTTAAAGATTTGGCGGCACTATTTGTATGGGGTTCGTTGTGAGATTTACACTGATCATCAGAGTTTACAGTATCTGTTCAAGCAGAAGGATCTTAACTAGCATCAATGGAGGTGGTTGGAGCTTCTTAAGGACTCTGATATCACCATTTTGTACCATCTCGGGAATGCCAATATGGTAGTCGATGCCTTGTGTCGCCGAGCGGAGAGTTTGGGGAGCTTAGCATATCTTCCAGCAGCAGAGAGGCCATTTGCATTGGATGTTCAGGCCTTAGCTAGTCAGTTTGTTAGATTATATGTTTCTGAGCCGAGTCGAGTATTGGCTTATGTGGTCTCTTGGTCTTCTTTTTATGATTGTATCAGGGAGCGTCAGTATGAGGACCCCCATCTGCTTGTCCTTAAGGACACGGTCCAGCACGGTGATGCTAAGGAGGTCACTATTGGGTATGATAGTGCATTGAGGATGCAAGGCAGGCTATGTGTGCCCAATGTAGATGGTTTGCGTGAGTTGATTCTCCAGGAGGCTCACAGTTTGCGGTATTCTATTCATTCGGGTGCCGCAAAGATGTATCAGGACTTGAGATAGCATTACTGGTGGAGAAGAATGAAGAAGGACATAGTGGAGTATGTAGCTCGGTGCCTAAATTGCCAGCAGGTGTAGTATGAGCATCAGCGACCGGGTGGGCTGCTTTAGAAGTTAGATATTCCGAAATGGAAATGGGAGCAGATCACTATGGATTTTGTTGTTGGGCTTCCAAGGACTCAGCGGAAGTTTGATGCAGTTTGGGTGATTGTGGACCGGCTGACCAAGTCAGCACATTTCATTCCTGTGATGACTACCTCTTCTTCCGAGCAGTTGGCTCGAGTGTATATTCGCGAGATTGTCAGGCTTTATGGCGTACCGATATCTATCATCTCTGACCGGGGTACATAGTTTATATCACGGTTCTAGAGGTCCGGGTAGCATGAGTTGGGTACTCGAGTGGAGTTGAGCACAACATTTCACCCTTAGATGGACGGACAATCCGAGCACACTATTCAGATAATAGAGGATATGCTTTGAGCATATGTGATGGAGTTTGTGGGTTCGTGGGATCAGTTCTTCTCTCTAGCAAAGTTTGCTTACAACAACAGTTACCAGTCGAGCATCCAGATGGCACCATATGAGGCTCTGTATGGTAGGCGGTGTAGGTCTCCAATGGGTTTGTTCGAACTGGGAGAGTCTAGATTATTGGGTACAGACTTGGTAAAGGATGCTCTGGAGAAGGTTAGGGTAATTCAGGATAGACTACGCACAACCCAGTCCAGGCAGAAGAGTTATGCGGATCAGAAGGTTCGCGATGTTGCATTTATGGTTGGGGAGTGGGTCTTGCTCCGGGTTTCGTCTATGAAGGGCGTTGGTCCATTTGAGGTATTGCAACGTGTTGGGGAGGTTGTTTATGAGCTTACCTTGCCTCTCAGTCTAGCATGAGTTCATCCAGTAATTCTTGTTTCTATGCTCCGGAAGTATCATGGCGATCCGTCTCACGTATTGGATTTCAGCTCAGTCCAGTTGGACAAGGATTTATCTTATGTTGAGGAGCCGGTGGCGATCTTAGATCGGCAGGTTCAAAAGCTGAGGTCGAAGAATATTGGTTCTGTGAAGGTTCAGTGGAGAGGTCAGCCGGTCGAGGAGGCGACTTGGGAGACCGAGCACGATATGCGTTGCCGTTATCCTCATCTTTTCACCACTTCAGGTATGTCTCTATGCTTGTTTGAGGATTAACGATTGTTTTAAGAGGGGGAGGATGTAACGACCCAGCCGATCGTTTTGAGTGTACTGGTCCCGATTCCCTATTTACTATTTTTCCTGTATCTATTTTTTCTTAATTGACTTGCCGGGAGGTCTTGTTTTTGGTTTCAGAGTATTTCGGGACATTTAGTCCCTAAAATGGAAGCTTAAGTCTAAAGATTTTGACCATAGTTGGAAGTGTGTGAAGACGACTCCGGAATGGAGTTCCGTCAATTCCGTTAGCTCAGTTGGGTGATTTTGGACTTAGGAGCATGTCCGAACTGTGAATTCGAGGTCTGTAGCTAATTTAGGCTTGAAATGGCAAAAGTCAAATTTTAGGAAGTTTCACCGGGGGGTTTACTTTTTGATATCAGGGTCGTATTCCGATTCTGGAAGTTGGAGTAGATCCGTAATGTCAAATATGATTTGTGTGCAAAATTTGAGGTCAATCGGACGTGGTTTGGTAGGTTTCGGCGTCGTTTGTAGAATCTGAAAGTTTATAAGTTCTTTATGCTTGAATCCAGGTGTAATTGGTGTTTTGATGTTGTTTTGAGTGATTTGAAATCTCGACTAAGTTCGTATGGTGTTTTACGATTGGTTGGTATGTTTGGTTGAGGTCCCGGGGACCTCGGGTGAGTTTCGGATGCTTAGCAGATCATTTTTGGCCTTAGTGAGATAGCAGATATCTGCTACTGCATTTTTTTGGTTTCTTGTAATGCGTTCGCGAGAGGAGCCTCGCGTTTGCGAAGAGTGTTTCTGAGTTGGTGATATTTTCCTCTACGCATCCGCGAAGGAGAGGACACGAACGTGAAGGTATGGCAGTATGTGCATCGCAAACGCATGAGTGGCGTCGCATTCGTGAAGGTAAGTGAGGCAGCTGGGGACCCCCAGTCTTTTGTTCTACGCGTTCGCGAGGTGAGGGACGCATTCGCGAAGTGAGGGACGCGTTCATGAAGGTATGATTTTGCAAAGCTTCGCGTTCGTGAAGCATAGGTCGCGTTCACAAAGATTTAAGTTGAGAGGCAGTCTGAATTGGTCTACGCGAACGCGAGAGGACGGTCGCGTTCTTGAAGAAAGAAATCTGGGCAGACAGTATTAATTTAAAAAACGAGGGTTTGAGCCCATTTTGCTTATTTTGAGCTAGAGAACACGGAATTGTGCGATTTTTGAAGTGATTTTCGTGGAGTTGATTGGGGTAAGTGATTCCTACTTGGTTTTGGTTAAAACCCATGATTATATCTTTAATTTTATCATCTAATTTGTGATTTGGGGTGAAAAATTGGGGAAGAAGATGAAGTGTTCTTAAGTTAGATTTTTGGTTGTTTTAAAGGTATTTTGTTATCGCATTGGAGTAAATTTGGTATGATTAGTCTCGTGAGTGATTGGGCTTTCGGGTTTTGTGACTTTCATCGGATTTTGAGACGTGGGCCCGAGGCCGGCTTTTGACCAATTTCAGATTTTGGCTTGTAATTTCTTATTTTTCTTGTGGAATTGATTCCTTTATCCTATATTAATTATCTGGTACTGGTTCTGGCTAGATTCGGGGCATTTGGAGACGGATTCGAGGGGCAAAGGCATTGCGGAAGAGGATTTTGTGCAGTTTGAGGTACGTAACAGTTTTAAATCTGGTCTTGAGAGTATGAAACCCCGGATTATTTGATTATGTGAGTATTTTGGAGATAACAGGCGTATGGGCGTGCACCGTAGGAATTGGGACTTGGTCCATTCTGTGAAACTGTAAAGTTGAATAACTTGTTGCTCGCTATATGCTCTCCCTATGTTATAGAAATTTAGCTGCAAATCATGTTAGAAATCATGCTTAGGCTATGTAATGGTATAGTTGGGATCCGTAGAGGTCGCGTACTTGTTGAATTACTTTCTAATTGTCGTCTTGTACTCAGTCATGGTTTTACTTGCATATCATATCTCAGCCTCTTCTTGAATTTGGTGATACACTATGTTATCTTTGTTTGGGCCGATCTTTGTGATTTTCGAGAGCCCGAGAGACTAGAGAGGTTGATGACTGAGTGAGGCCGAGGGCCTGTCTGTGAGGTATTGATACTATGACATGTGAGTTGTCCGTGCAACACGTGAGTTGTCCGTGCGGATCTACATATTGATACTATAGCACGTGATTTGTCCGTGCGGTTCCACATATTGATACTATGGCACGTGAGTTGTCCGTGTGGTTCCACATATTGATACAATAGCACGTGAGTTGTCCCTGCGGATTTTAGCGCTTGGGCTGGTATTGCGCTTGGGCTGAAAGGAGCCCCTCCGGAGTCTGCACACTCCCAGTGAGCGCAGCTACTTATTGAGTGTGAGTACTGAGGGCTGAGAGCCGAGTGATTGAGCTATTATGACGAGTTGAGTGTGTGTTGCCCTGAGAGGTTGTACTTATTTTCCATTTGTTGATGCACTTAGTTGCTATCTGTCATTGTTGTGAAATTTCTGAAAGATTCTATATCGGGATCACCTGCACTGTAACTGTATTAACTGATTTGACTTGAACTGTCGGATTTGAAAGCATGTCTATTCTTTGTTAGAATTATTGAAAATGAATTGTATTTGTATATCTCGTCACTACCTTCTCAGTTCTTTATTTATTTTTGTTACTTGCTGAGTTGGTTGTACTCATGCTACACCCTGCACTTCATGTGCAGATCCAGGTGTGTTTGATCATGGAAGTCGTTGAGTTCGTGCACGATCGAGTGTTGGAGACTACGAGGTAGCTGCCAGCGTCCGCAGACCTTGTCTCTCCCTTCTAGGTTTTGTTTCTTTTCAGTATTGATACTCAGACACTGTTTGTATTAGACTGGATATCTAGATGCTCACGATTCAGTGACACCCCAATATCGGGCTATTTTTCAAACTTTTTTTTTATTTGGGGTTTACCCCCATTTTTATGAAAGACTCCGGTTATTTTAAATGTCTTAATTCATTTCTGTTAAATTTAAAAGTGTTTTGGAAAGGTCGTCTTGCCTAGTATCACGATAGGCGCCATCCCGGCCGGTTAGGTTTTGGGTCGTGACAGCTTTATCATGCCCGACAATGAGCATATCCTTCACCTTTCATCTAACTCAGTACGAAAGGATCCCAGCGTCGATTCAACCTCGTGTGTCCGTGCCCTTCTTCCATAATCTTCACCGAGAAATTGGGATATGCATTGTCCCCGATTTTAACTGTATACAGATAGCGCCCTTGGTTTCTGGAGAGAAGGTTTGCCATAACGATGGGAAACGAATAGATATACCCTTATTTCTTCCTTTGTACGTTATAACTGAAATGGCGGGTACATTCTGACTTCAGTCGCTACATTTGACTTCAGAAACGTGTCGGTCATCAGCTGGCTGTCTTCGAATGTGAAACATCGCGCATTGATTTCATTTTCCCCTATAAAAGCTTCAACCCTCTTCACTTCTCTCACTTTCTGATTCTAAAATTTACCTTCGAACATTCTAACGGCTTTTAAATTCTCTAGATCTTCATACATTGCTCATTGAGCCTTCATATCTTCATCTTCATCTTCATAGTTCTTCTTTGAACCTTCATCCCAGACCTTCATACTTTCATACCATCTTCAAATCCTCATATTTTTCCTCAGACCTATATTTTCCATATTATATTGGCTAAAACTTTTGTCATTGCCTGAGCAGGCCGTCTCTTCATCTTCCCACCCGACAGTAGATGCCGAGGTGCCCGTTACCGAGGTGGCTCAGGAGCCCCCCATAAAGAGCTTCATACCCGGGGGCTGCTCTATCGGGGATGACTTCAATATTAAGAAGGCCTCTGTACAACAGGACCGGGGCGAGGGAGCGTGGAAATACATATGCTCCGTCACTGAAGAAACCATACCCATAGTCCGACCGGACTGTAAATGGGAGGGTAAGGACGTGGTCGTCCCCAGGCCCAATGATGATATCACTACTCATGTGAAGGGGTACCTGAGTGTTTACTCTTATCCCTTCACGCTCGCCCCTTTGGACCACATAGTTCTTGCTTTCTGCAAGAGGTATGAGGTGTGTCTTGGGCAAATCCACCTATCCTTCTGGAGGATCGTGATCCTCTTACGCCATTTAGTGAACAACACCGAATCATATCGGCTCACCATGGATCATCAACTACGTCTGTATAGTCCCCGAATCTTCTGAGGGGGACTGATAAAGCTCGTGGGTTGGCAGGGGCATTTTGTTCGGGTAAAAATTGAAGATCCGATCCCTCCCGAGTTCCTGCCATTCCCCGAGAAGTGGAATGCATCTCATAAGTGTAGTCTTTCCTTAAGTGTCAATTTCCCTTTATTTCTTCTCTCATCGCCGGTATTTATAGTCGTGCAGCTGTTGCCCGGGTCGCCAATGTGATTCCCCGGCTAAAGGAGTGGATCGAAGGAATCTGCATGTCATACTACGAGCGCACGTGGCACAAATATTTGAAGGGCAAATTGGAGGCCCGTTCTCATGGTAAGGCTCTCCCCTTAATAATTATTACTATTCCCCAAACTTATAATTCTGCATTTTTCCGTTCCCTCGTAGGTTTGCCTAAGACCACCGATTTTAGGCCGCTGGATAGGGACAAGGATACATCCTTACCCGCCGATCCCTCCATTTCGGGACAGCCCGAGGCTGCCGCGTAGGAGAAGAAGAGGAAAAGAAAGTCCTCGGGTTCCCCGGATCTTGAGGCGAAGATAAAAAAGAGGGCAGCTACCCGAGATTGTAAGCCTAAGAAGAATACTATGTCCATGGTACCAAACTCTAACTTCCTTCACCAGCTCAGGAATGAGCCTAAAGAAGACGACATCTTTGTCAACCATAGATCGACCACTGTCGGGGAGCAGGCGACGACCGAGGGAAGAGGCCAAGAGGTCGATGCCCTTCTGATTCAAGACGCCGAAGTAGAGACGGAGGTTGTGACCTCCAAAGAAGCCATTCTCGTTCTGAAGGAGGCAATCAGTGTGATCGATACCATCAAGACACCCTCTATGGTCGATACAATCGAGACGCCCTCCTATACCGAGTCTATGCTTGAAGAGACCCAAGAGGGTAAGGAAAAGTCAAGTAACAGAGTTCAGGGTTAAGATGATCCTCGCCACTCCTTATTTGATGGAATGGACATACCCACATTGGAAGATTTCTCTGGCCTGGGTCCCTTGGAGATCCTGAAGAAGGACGTGCCTTCCGGAGCTGATGGGCTGAGTACGAGCCAAATATTGGTGAAGCAATTTCCTGCGCCGAGCGTGGACCCCGAGCACAAGAGGAACATTTTTTCTTACAGTCCTGGAGGATGCCTAGATCCTGTCTTCTCCGGTAGGTGTAGCCATCTACTCCAATGCCTCGTGACCGCAGATGACTAGGAAAAGATGAACAAGGTAGGCACGTCAAGTCTCTTTAACGAGGCGCAACAGGCGCTGAACCGGGTGAGCCTCTAACACTTTCATACTCCCTTCATGAATCCCTCTTAAGTTTACCCTTGATGTATCTTACTAGTTCCATTGTTTTACAGGCTTCAGTACTTCATCATCAAAGCTTCCTCCGGTGCCGCTTGGAAATCATCTAGCTCGAGTTTGAGCTCAAAGAATAGGTCCGGAAGAAGGAATGTACATATTTCTTAGTGAGTAACAGGATGAGGCCCCTAAAGACCTCCAGCCCGAGCTGGACAAAGCTCATAAGGAGGCTTCGATCCCGAAGCGGGAACATGCTGACCTGGTTGAAAAGGTAAAGGTCTTTGAAGCTAAAAACAAGGAGCTAGTCTTGGTAACTAACAGCACAACCTCACAGGTCCAACAGAAGATAGACTAGCTCCGAGCCGAGATGAACGAGTTCAAGGCCATGGCCGAGGTGTGGAAGGGTAGGATGGACCTGCGGGCTTCGGAGAAGGAAACTGTGAAGGTGGAGCTGCCATTGGTTGAGAACCAACTCCGGGTGGCGAAGGACAAAGCTGATAAGTGGTCTCAGCTTAATGATAATCGCCGAGCACAACTGAGCTCGACCGTAGCAGAACGAGATGACCTTGGAAGAGAATATAAGGCAATGAAGTCAAAATTTGACACAACCTCCGTGGATGCCAAGGAAATGGTGGCACAGTACAAGGATGATGTGGAGATAGCCGACACCCACGTAAAGACAAAGGCTGAATACGTGAAGTGGTTGTCCGGAATAGAGACCCTCGAAGAGATCCACGCCCGAGGTTTTGACCTATCGGACAAGATTGAGGAAGATAAGAAGCTTGAGGTAGAGGCAAAGGAGCTTTACGAGCCTGACGGTGCCGAAGGCTCTGAGGGTTTTGAGGAAACTGAAAGCTCTGACGGTTTTGGTGACGAGTCGGGCCCCGGTGAAGACAAGGCGTAGATGCCTCAGTACCTTTTCAGTTTTTGTTTTTCCTTACGTATTTGTTTTTGTTCATGTTGGGGCTATTTTATTGGGCCTTTGTAAATATATTTTGGAATATATATATAAAATATTTCCCTTTCTTGCAATATCGTGTCTTTACTTTTCCAGCATCTTTTATTCGTGTATTATTTTTGTGCCTTAGCATAAAATCAAATGTAGTTCTAGGGTATTTGTTTTTTGAATGTTTGATCGAAGCCCGACTTCCATGCAACTTTGTTTGCTCGTGGCTTCGAAACGTCGGTGCGACCGGAGGTTCCCAATATGCTAAAGTAGTTTTAGACAATGTTTTTGCCGAGGGTAACCTTTTGGTAGGTTTCAAGTTTTTGTAAGGACCTTACTTTCTGATTACGGACTTCAGATGTCTCTGAGCCATTTTTATGGTGGTCGCAGCCTTTTATTTTTGGGCACCACCTAATAGGTTTGGTGCCTCCAAGATTCATTAGCCCGAGTCATCCGAATATTCTTCTAGTGATAGTCCCTGAATAAGGGTAGCCTTTGGGCTCAATAGTCCCCGAGCAGGGGTAACCTCTAGGCTCGTTAGTCCCCGAGTAGAGGTAGTCCATGGGCTTTAGGTCTAGAATCAAAAAAGTAGAAAATACGTAATAGCAAGGCAAAACTTTCTTTTATTTCTTAGTGTGTAAAGTACATGATCAAAAGCGCATAAAAACTTGTATCATGGCAGGAGTGGACTATGTGAGCACGGTTCATACGACCTTTTGGCCCTTACAACGAATCTTAACCACTAAGCCTTAGCTTCTAGCATACAAAGTTTTTCTTTTTCCTTGCTAAAACCTTAATCCGTGAGTAGTGGCCCCCAGTATTCGAGGTAGATCTTGTGAGGGCTCGAATATTATTTATATGAAATGAACAATCATTGACTCCGGTTTGATACTGATCTTCGAATCTAAGTTAGCACGTTTTACTGTTTCCTCGTTAAAAACGTTGCCGAAAACCCAATTAGGGAAAAAGAGTGCAATTTGTGCTTTCAGACCTAATAGCCACATCCATCCTTGGCCGTTTACATACAAATGTTAGTTCGATTATAACAAGATTAAAGAGTAATTGAGTTTGTACCTTAGCAGTAGTACCTCTTTAAGTGTGTCACGTTCAAGTTATTTGGTAGCTGCACACCGTTTCCTGCTTCGAGTTCGTATGATCCTTTGCCGGTAAGTCTGACGACTCAATATTGTCCCTCCTGACTCGGTCCCAGCTTCCCCTCATTCGGGTTCCGGATGTGTAATTTACTTTCGTCAACACCAAGTCCCTAATCTTAAAGTGTCGGAGGTTAGCTCTTCAGTTGTAGTATCTTTCTATTTGCTATTTCTGGGCGACCAATCGGATGATGGCGGCCTCCCGTCTTTCATCCAATAGTTCCAGGCTCGTGATCATGGCTTCGTCATTTGACTCTTCTATCATATATTGGAACATGAGGCTCGATTCTTCCACTTTGACTGGTATTAAGGCTTCGTCCCTATAGGCCAACAAAAACGGGGTTGCCCCGGTACTAGACTTCGAGGTCGTACATTATGCCCACAGGACTTCAGGCAGGATTTCCTTCCATTTCCCATTAGCATCGGTCAACCTCGTTTTCAGGTTTTCAAGTATGGTCTTGTTTATTGATTCTGCCTATCCGTTCCCACTAGGGTGGTAAGGTGTTGGTAGTATCTTCTTAATTTTGTGATCTTCGAAAAATTTATTTACTTTGTTGCCGATGAATTGTTTCCCATTATCGCAAATGACCTCATTCGGTATCCCAAATCGACATATTATGTGGTCCTAGATAAAGTCAATGACCTATTTCTCTAGGACTTCTTTGAACGCTTGAGCTTCGACCCATTTGGAAAAATAATCCATCATGAATAGTTTAAATTAGGCCTTATTGGGTGCCCACGGTAGGGGACCGACGATGTCCACTCCCACTTCATAAATGGCCATAGGGACAAGAGGGGGGGGGGAGAGTAGCTCTCTCGGTTGATGGATCATCGGTGCATGTCTCTGGCAGTCATCGCATTTTCGTACGAAGTCCTTCGCATCTTTCTCAATTTTGGTCCAGTAATAGCATGCCCAGATTAATTTTTGGACCAATCATATTCGGTATCTCCCGGCCCCAAGAATTTGGCTAGCGTGTCATTGAGTGTTTTCCTAAACAATGTCCCTTCGACCATGCTAAATCTGGCAGCCTTGGTATACATGGCTCTTGATTCTTTGGGATCCGATGGTAATTTTTCGGTCTTCAAGTAGTATATGTACTTGTTCCTCTAATCCCAACTCAAACTCGTTGAGTTTACTTTAGTGTAGCCTACTTCTATCACCGACTTCATGAGCTGTACTACTGTTCCTGAACTGAATTCATGAACATCGACCAACGACCCCAAGTTAGCTAGAGCATCGGTCTCGCTGTTCTAATCTCGGGGCACATGATGCAGGGTCCATTCCCTGAATTGATGCAGTGTTACCTGTAATTTGTCTAAGTACCTTAGCATCCGCTCCTCTTTTACTTCGAATGTCCCATTAACTTGATTTACCACAAGAAGGGAGTCGCACTTAGCTTCGATCACCTCGACCCTAAGGCTTTTACCCAATTCGAGACTTGTAATCATGGCCTCATACTGCCTCATTGTTAGTCAATTTCACAGTTCTAATAGACTGCCTAACTACATTCCCCGTAGGTGGTTTTAACACGATGCCGAGCCCCGACCACTTTGCATTTTTAGGCACCGTCCGTAAAAAGGGTCCAAATTCCTGAGGTAGTCCCTGAGGTTAGCAATAATTCCCTTTAGACTTCGGGTATTAAAGAAGGCGTAATGTCGGCCACGAAGTCTGCCAAAATTTGATATTTTATGGCGGTTTGGGGTCGATACTCGATATCGTACCCGCTGATTTCGACGGCCCATTTGGCCAACTGGCTCGAAAGCTCTGGTTTGTGCATGATGTTCCTCAGTGAGTAAGAGGTTACGAAATATATGGGTTGTCATTGAAAGTTCGATTTTAACTTTCTAAAGGCGCTTAGCAAAGCGAGCGCAAATTTTCCAGGTGAGGAAACCTTGTTTCGGCCTCGCCTAGGGTTCTACTGACATAGTAAATTGTAAATTCTGTACTTTCCTCTTCTCGAACTAAGACTCCACTTACCGCCACCTCGCAAACCGCCAAGTAAAGGTACAACTGTTCGTCTGCCTTCGGAGTGTGCAGCAGGAGCGGGCGTGAAAGGTACCGTTTGAGTTCTTCCAAAGCTTGTTGGCATTCTGGGGTCCAAAAAGGTTATTATTCTTCTTTAACAGTGAGAAGATCCGATGGCTTTTGTCCGAAGACCTCGATATGAACCGGCCCAGGGCGGCTATACTCCCGGTTAGCCTTTGAACGACCTTGACATTGTCCACCACGGTGATGTCCTCTATGGCTTTGATTTTGTCGAGATTTATCTCGATCCCTCGATTGGACACCATGAACCCGAGGAGGTTTCTCGATCCGACCCTGAATGCGCACTTCTCTGGGTTTAGCTTCATATTGTATTTATTCAATATGTCGAAGGTTTCTTGCAAATGTTTCAAATGGTCCTCTGCTCATAGGGACTTGACTAACATGTCGTCAATATAAACTTCCATTGATTTCCCTATCTATTCTTCAAATATCCAGTTTACTAGGCATTGATAGGTGGCACATGTGTTTCTTTAACTCGAATGGCATTACATTATAACAGTAAGTGATGAATATATTATAAAATCGCTCAGGTCCATCCGAATTTGGTTGTACCCGGAATAGGCATAGAGAAAATTGAGTATCTCGTGTACGGCCGTCACATCGATCATCCGATCGATGTTAGGCAAAGGGAAAGAATCCTTGGGACTTGCCTTGATTAGATCTTTGTAATCTACACACATTCTTAGCTTATTCACTTTTTAGGCACTACTACTACATTAGCTAACGATTCTGGGTACTTAACCTCCTGAATGGATCCTATTTAAAGGTGTTTAGATACCTTGTCCTTGATGAATGCATGTTTTACCATGAACTGCGGTCTCCTTTTCTTCTCAACTAGATGGAATTTCGGGTCTAAACTCAGCTTATGAGTGGTTACCTCTAGCGGGATCCCTGTCATGTCAAGATGGGACCAAGAGAAACAATCTATGTTAGCTTTAAGAAATTATTGAGTTTTTTCTAAGCTCGAGGATTAACCCCATTCCGAGATATACCTTTTGATCTGGTAGGTGTTCGACCAATGTGACTTGCTCCAACTCTTCAACCGTCGATTTGGTGGCATCGGTATCATCAGGAGCTATGAACAATCTCGGAACTCAGTAATCATCCTCCTTGTTTACTCCTTGTTCCTCTGATCCGGCTGGGACTGGCATCAATGGTTACTGTTTGACTTTGGCCTTTCTGGTCGACTCCGTGTTCCTTAATGTCGAGACGGTGGGCACCAGAAGTACTTCATCGACTGCAAACATATCTTTTGCAGTCGGCTGGTCTCCGTAGACCATCTTGATTCCTCCCGGCGTATGGAATTTCAAGGCCTAGTGTAAGGTCGAAGTTACCGCCCTCATGTTGTGAAGCCATAGCCTTCTGAATAGAGCATTATATCTCATTTCCCCTTCGATCACATAAAACATTATCTCTTGGATCGTCCCGTCGGTGTTCATCGGTAGGGTTATCTCCTCTTTAGTGGTTCCACATGCCATGCTATATTCGTTCAACACTAGGACATTTGGCATTATTTGATTGTGTAATCCCAATTGCTCCACGACCCTCAATCTAAAGATGTTGGCCGAGCTACCTAGATCAATCAACACACATTTAGCTCGAGATTTATTGATAAGTATGGATATTACCAGTCCATCCTTGTGAGGTTGTAAGATGCCTTCGACATCATCATCACTGAATGAAATGGTTCCCTCCAGGACATAATCTCGGGTGCGCTTTTCCCTCGTGATGGATACTTTGGTACATTTTATCATTTTCCTTTGGGGACATCGACCCTTCCAATGATCATGTTGATGACTTGTTTGTGGTTTCTCGTGTTCAGTCTGTTTGTTGGCGTCCCTGTTCCTGAAGTAGTTTTTGGCTCGATCACTCAAAAATTCTCGGAGGTGCCTGTTATTAAATAGCCGGGAAACTTCTTCTCTCAATTGCCGACAATACTCGATCCTGTGGCCGTGAGTGCCCTAACACTTACACATCAAGTTAGGATCTCTATAGGTAGGGTCGGACTGCAATGGTCAAGTCCACTTAGTTTTATTGATACGCCCGATGGCTGATACGATGCTGGAAGAATTAACGTTGAAGTTATACTCTGATAATCTTGGTGCTTCCCTACCCCCGAGCGGCCTGTCAAAACCATTTTTTCTCATCAGATCTCGAATACTAGGCCCTCAATCGCTCCTTTTTTTGTTCCTTATGGGGTGAATCTTGGTCACGTTTCCCATTTGATCTGCGTTGTATGGTTGGTACAGATCTTTCACAGGCCTTGATTCATGATCGGCAACTCTCTTAGACCCGTTGTCGGCTATGATGGGATAAACAGACCGAAAAGGGGCTCCGAGTTGGTCGTCCTCTACTCTGATTTTTTATTGCTACCTATTGTGAACATCGGCCAAAGTCACCGCTAGGTACTCGACCAAATTTCTTTTAGCTGTTGCAAGGCCAAGGAGCTTCGGGGGTTATGTCCTTGAGTGAACGCCTGAACAGTCCAATCATCTACAACCGGAGGCAGGTCCATCCGTTCTAGTTCAAACCTGGACACGAACTCTTTGAGCATCTCGTTGTCTCTTTGTTTAACCTTGAATAGATCTGCGAGCATAGCAAACGAGTGAATGGAATTTTGGGGTAAGTTGTGGTACCATATCATTTCTCCTTTTGACAGAGTCTCCACGAATTTATTTAGTAACACCGACTCGATTTCATCGACTTCCAAGTTGTTGTCTTTGATTGCGCAAATGTAGGAGGTCACATGCTCATTCGGATTCGTGGTTCCGTTATATTTTGGAATATTGGGCATATGAATCCTCTTCGGGATTAGCTTTGGTGCCGCGCTCGGAGGGAAAGACTTTTGGACTAATTTCTTAGAATCCGGTCCTTTCAGTATCGGGGGTGCTCCAAGGATTTGGTCGACCGTGGAATCATATGTCTCTACCTTCTTGTCGTTGGCCTCAATTTTCTTTTCACATGGTTCCACCTGCTTCGTCAATGCTTCATGAATTTTCATTATCTCGGGGTTGACCCTGGACTCAGCTTCACTCGGTCTCCTGGTGATCTGCTCATTCCTTCGGATGTTCTCCTGGGACAATTCGGGCTTAACTTTGTTGGGGGCGTGGCTTTGATTCTACGGCTGTGTTATCGCCGCCTGTTGAGCCTGCTACATTTCTAAGATTAATCGTAGGCTAACCTCATCGCCTTCTCCTACAGGCACTTCTCGAGCCGTTGGTCGGGATCTCCCGTGAACGCTACTTTCGGTGTCAGTTGGCAGGTTGACGTCGATAGCAACCTGTGAATTAGCAGGGTGAACCTCATTACTAGGCACCATATTGTTATTTTTGCCATGATGGCCAGACTCAACCTCAACGTTCAAGTGAGCAGACTAAGAATTTAACCTTTTTAAGCTGACCTTAAATTGAGACTTTAAGGAACAAGCGTAAAATATAGTGTGTTATGGAGATTTGTATCAAACCACCACTATTATCCTTAGCCCCACGGTGGACGCCAAACTGTTTATCCTAAAATCAAAAAATAATTAAGTTTGTACGCGATTTTAAGGATATATGGATTGATTCAACACAAATAATCAAGAACATTAGATAAATGGGTTAAAGATAAAATGAATAATCAAACCAATTGTGATGTTACGGCCTAGCTCGCCTTTAGGCTGGACAGTAGTTCTACCCTCGATCGGGCCCCCGGTTTGAAGCCAATGGTGTGTGAAGAACAACAATAAAATAAGAACTTTGCTATAGCTAGAGAGCAGTAAAAATGAAATTGTATTGCCTTGGTTTGCGTGTCATAATATGTCTTATCAAAGAAAAATGTCCCCTTTATATAGTAGGAGAGTTTCATCCCTAGTACAAGTCTAAAAAAGGTAAAAATCCTCCTTTCTCGTTAATGACTGATCTGTAACCGACATCGGGCGAGATTTGTGCCATGATATCCGGTTAGGTATGTATATCACGGCCCTCTGTTAGTCGTGCATAACTGTTTGCCATATTTCCTGAGGTCTTAGAGCTCGTTTTGTGTCCGGGGATCGTTTCTTTATCACACCCGATGTTGAGCACACCGTTCATCTTTTATGGATCTCAAAACGAAAGGCTCCTCGCCTCGATTTCAACCTCGTGTGTTCGTGCCATTATTCCATCTTCTTCGCCAGGAAATCGGGGTATGCATTGTCCCCGATTTTACTCGTATACAGTCTTATATGAGCTTTAAAGGATTTAGTTGAATTTCAGTGCGAGATTATAATAGTAATAGAGTATGTGTATTGTGAGTTATCGAATGTTGTGATCTATGGCTTTGAGCAATGTGGGGGAGTTTGCTATCGACGAATGGATTGCATGGTTATGTGTTATATTAGTTTTGGCCTGAGGAATGCTTGTGGATCGGTTATGACTTGAAGAGGTTGATTTTGAGGGTGACTCGAGTAAGGTAATTTCTGGATGCATGATGTATTACACCTTATGGATATACAGAAGTCTTGGAATGGTTTAGATTCGCTGTTCGTGATGGATGTAAAGTACTATGAAAAGTGAGTCACTCAGTTGCATTAACGTGGGATTATTCTTTTAGGTGTTGGTGTGCTAATGGAGCACATGTCGTTTGGCTCCCTTGGGCGGTGCCTATGAGATTTGAATAAGGTGGATAAATCTCGAATAGGTTCTAAAGAGTTGAAGATTCATATGTGGCATTTCGGAATTTTTCCGGCTTTGTATATGGCTAAGATCTGATATTTGCGTTGGACAGTGTCGGGACTCGCGATATTTCTATATCATTATGGATTCTGCATTTTAGTATCAGAAGGGTAAATAAAATAGATTCAGATTCACATAATATCTCTTCAAAGTGGGTATCTCAGATGCCGTATTTATTTTCCAGGTGCGCAAGAAGGAATACAACAACTTATGTGCTTTAGGCCGATTTGGTTTCAATCTAGGATCTCTTGTAGTGAGATTTGGGTAAGAATCGTGGTGTTCTAGAAAAGAGAAGTGTTAACTTGAGGCAATTCAGAAAGAACTCGGAGAAATAGGGCAGTTTCGTAGTAAGTTGGATCAACAGGGTAATGGATATGATTGTTCTTTTAGTTCTTATGATATGGTTGTGGCTTTACTTATGGTTTGCAGTAATACTCTTTGTCTTGGCGATCTACATGACTTGGTTGTGTAGAGAGATTTGGTTTTGATGGCTTGGTCTTGTGCTACTGGGTTTCGAGTAGTTCTCGATGATTTCTACCACGGCTTGAGATGGATATTTTCTACTGGCATAAGACGTATGTTGGGTATTGTGATCTTCTCCTAGATGGGTTTAAGTGGAAGTTTTCCGACTTGTCGAGTATGTATTCTACTTATGACTCAGAGTTGATAATGGGGTTCTCGTGTTTTCATATGATGGCATGATAGATGCGGTGCTTCGTGTTGGATTGAGGTTGCATGCAGTAGGTTGCGGTTTGGTTTTGAAGGGAAGGTAATGAATTTTAGACAGTATAGATGGTCTTAGATGTTTAGATGAATGCTAGTACTATTTGGTATTACCTGAGAAAGGTAGGCATTTCAGAAGGCGCCTTGTGTTTTGACTTATGGATGCTTCATTGGTAATGCGATACTCACCTGGTTGATCTACTACTGATATTTGGATTTTGTTATGTGGAATGGAAGACAAGAGTGAGTTTCTCTAGTGGTGATCACCCTCCACTTCCAACCAAGAGGTTGTGAGTTTGAGTCACACCAAGAGCAAGGTGGGGAGTTCTTGGAGGGAGGGAGCCGAGGGTCTATCGGAAACAGCCTCTCTACCCTAGGGTAGGGGTAAGGTCTGCGTACAAACTACACTCCCCAGACCCCACTAGTGGGATTATACTGGGTTGTTGTTGTTGTTGTTGCATGGAAGAATTGTAGAAGTATTTCTTGTGGAATAATTATGTATGAAGGATGTGTAGTTGTTTGAGTGGTGGTGATGGGATCAGATATAGTGATTCTTTTGAGTTCTTGTTGTTTGGAGACTGGGAGTCTTAGAGGCAGATAGTTTCTTGGTTGCGCACTGCAAAGATATGGCCAAGTTATCCGGCTGATGATAAGTGTTGCAGATATATTCTAGTGGATATCTTGAAAGGTTATCTACTCATTTCAGAAGGATCTGAATCGATTTGGAGGTCATTGGTAAGCCTAATAAGGATGTGTATTCTACACCGGGTCAGATTTGTTGGCTCAACACGGTTATTGTTGAGGGGTGTGTCATTCGGTTAGAGTTGAGCTTATTCATCTTCTGGTATATTCGTTGCGTTACTCTTCTATGCAAAGATGGGTGGTCATCTGTTGGCTAATTATACACATGATGCAGTTTTGTTTGGGCCTGTGGAAAAATTTGAGCTCGATGGTTCTTGGGGCGTTGAATGGTTGATTGCGCCTTGGATATGGTCTTTCCGGGTCATGGTATATTGTGCTATTTATTTCTCCATGGTTATGGTCATGCACTTCATGTATTTGATGTTGATTTGTGTATGGTTGTTGATTTTAAGTATTATGACTCGAGGTATTTCACGTGGACCGATGGTTGGATTGGGTCACGCATTGCAGGCGGAGTAATGTTGGGTAGATTTCGTGTATCTTGATTCTCCCTATGTGATGGGTTTAGAACGTTGTGATCGTGGTGGTACCTATTGAACTTGCAGGACGATTCTCCTATTTAAGTCACTTTCCATATTTGAGTACATTTGAGTTGTTGCTTATTGGTGCACTGATTGCACGATTTGTGTCTTTGGGTTGTATTAGTATAGCATGTCAGTAGAGCAGTTGTAATTGATGGATGAGGTCATTGGACCTGGAATTGGTGCTATCGGGTTTTATTACGGTATATTTGGAAGGATAATGTCACTGATCGACTTAGAATTTGGCTATGGTTCTTGTCAGATGAGAGTGAGCTCCATGACTAGTTGATCTGATAAGTGGATATGAGTTTTTGCGTGTTTCTTTCATCAACGGTGATGTACATAGGTTTTGGATAAGGTTTTAGTTGATATGAGGTTTGCTACTGGTACCGGATTTGTTTTAGGGTAGCTATTTTGGTAATAAGTTATCGCTGTGAGTACCTGAGTTATGTGGTATATCATGTGATTACATCATGGGTTAAGGTTATGGCTTGGTACAGCTTGTTCAGACTTATACGTCATATAGATGCGAGATTCGGGTCTTGTAATAAATTAAGGATGTTTGAAATTGGGTTCCAAGGTTTATGGAGTAAATTTGAAGGAAGAATCTTCGGTTATGTTAAGAGGGGGAGAATGTAAGGACCCGACTGTTCATTTTGAGAGTATTTAGTCCATTGGTTTGAGGTCATGAATAGCTGCAAATGGTGTATTATGACTTGCCTATATCGTTGGTTTTGCTTCGAGTTATTCGGAATTGATTTGGAAGAATGATTCATGAATAGGAAGCTTTAGGTTGGAAGAGTTGACCGAGTTTGACTCTCGTGTATTTGAGATCAGATCAAAGTTTTTACGATACTGTTAGGTCTGGGGTAATTTTGGACTTGGGCATATGCCCGAAGTTACATTTGGATGTTTCTAGAAGGTTTTGGTGCTAATTGGCGAAAGTTGCAATTTGAAGGTTTCGAAAGTTTATAAGTTTGACCGAGAGCTGACTTCGATGTTATTGGGTTTGGATTGTGGTTCTGTGAGTTGGAATGGGTTCATTATGTCATTTAGAACTTGTGTGAAAAATTTGAGCTCATTCCGAGTTGTTTTGAGGTGCAATTTGTGATTTTGATATTGTTATGTGTGATTTGAGGCCTCGAGAAGGTCTATGTTATGTTTTAGCACTTGTTGGTATGTTCGGACTGGGTCTAGAGGGGCCCGGTCATGTTTCATATCATTTTTGGGCTAAGTTGGCATGGCTGGAGGTTCTGGTGTGTTCGCATCTGCGGAGGGCTAGTCGCAGATGCGAGCCCGCAGATTCTTTGGTCGCAGAGGCGAAGTAGGCTGGTGTGAGGCTATTTGCACAGAAGCAAAATTTTTAACGCATATACGGAATTGCAGATTCGGTGACTTGGAGCGCAGGAGCAAAGTGGAGCACAGAAGCGGAGCTTGTTCATGCACATACGATGTCGCAAAAGCGGATATTCTTCTGCACCTGCGGAAGGTCGGTAGTATGGACGTTTTCGCAGAAGCGAAGGTTGGTCCGCACATGTTGTTCCGCAAAAGCGGGAAATTGGTGGCATGTGCGCTACCTGGGCAGATTGTATTTATATTTGAGAGTTAGTTCATTTTATCAAATTTAGGGATTTAGAACTCGATTTTGGGAGGTTTTGGAGAGGATTTTCACCACATGTATTGGGGTAAGTAAGTTTTGACTTGATTTTGATTGTATTTCATGAATATATCGTCGATTTTTGCATTTGGATTATGAATTTTAAAGAGAAATTGGGGGTTTTTGCATAAACCTTTCTAAAGTGAATTATTGGGTTTTGAACACCGATTCAGAGTCATATTTGAGTGAAATTTTTACGGTTGCACTCGTAATTGAATGGGTTATCAAATTTTGTGAGTTTCGTCGGGTTCCGAGGGGCGGGTCCGGGTTTGACCTTTTAGTTAACTTTGAGTTTTTGATAATAGATTCGACCTTTATCGATTGGGTTTATCTCATATGACTTTATTTGATGTTTTGAGTTGGTTTTGGCTAGTTTCAAGCCGTTCAGAGGTTGATACGGCAAGGATGGCATTTCTAGAGTGTTGTTTGGCTTGCTCGGTATTTGTTTTGACTTTTTGGAGGTAAGTATCCTATCTAAACTTGGTTGAGGCACTAGTTGCCTGAATTATTTGTGATAGCTACGGGCTATGGGTGCACATATGTTTGGGTTTGAGCCCATGTGCGAGCACTGGGGTATTTATCCATGCTCGACGTAGTGCTTAGGCTATAATATACATAGAATTGACTATTAAGCTATAAGCTTTGATGTTTATCATATTTGTAACATTGTTGTGAACTATTTGAGACATGTTTGAGGTTACGAAAGGTTAATTCCATGGATAAACTTGGTAATTGCTAATTCTGTGAAGAAATTTCCGATTTAAGCTATGATAGCACACTTTAGCATGTTATTATACCATTCTAAGAGCATGAAATATGATATTTATTATTCATTTTCATGTAGTCTTGTATACTTGCTTCTGTGTGTTATGATTTGGACTGGATGCTTGTGACCACGCAGGCAGATTGTGTTATTATGCATGTGACCACGCCAGGCGGATTGTGTTGTTATGCCTGTGACCACACCGGCAGATTATGATATTGTGCCTGTGACCACATCGGGCGGATTGTGATATTTGCACATGCATTGTCCATGCAGCACTTGAGTTGTCCGTGTGGATGGATATTATTAGCACGTGAGTTTTCCGTAAGGATCTAGATATTAATATTATAGCACGTGAGTTATCTGTGGAATACGTGAGTTGTCTGTGCAGATTGATATTATCAGCACGTGAGTTATCCATGCAGCACGTGAGTTGTCCGTGTAACGTATAGATACGGAACCATCCCCCTAGGGTCACACTCTCATGTTTCTCTCTTGATGGTGTACACACGAATTGTGAGAAACCGACGGGTTTTTTGTTGATGTGAGCTCTAGGAGAGCTGGTTATTGCCATTTGGATTAGTCCACGATGCACCAGGCCTTACTGGCTTATTGTTATATTGATCGGGTTGCGCACCGCAACAGACGGATATTTGGTTATTGCATTTCATCTTTACTTGCAATTTCCTTGATTGTTTACTTGATTTACATGCATATCTTCCTTATATGATGGATTGCTAACTGAGTAGAACACTTTAAAACAAAGAATTGAGAGGACCTAGATGATTTTTACCTGTGATTTACCTGATTTGATCATATATCTGTTCTATACTTGTTGAATTCATGAAATGCACAGATGATTAGCGAGTATCATCTATAATTCTTGCCTCTTTTACCTCGCCGAGGTTAGTTAGGATACTTATTGAGTACATGTGGTCGGTTAAAATCATACTACACATCTGCACCTTGTGTGCAGATTTTGGAGTTGATGTTTCTGTGTACGGCGAGAGCTGGTGTTGAAGATGTATCTGTGTTTCAGTTATTACTGTCACTTGTCCTTGGTAGCTTTAGATTTTCAAATATGTTTATGCATATTCCGAACAAATGATGTATTCATTTTGTACCAACTTTATAAATTGTAAATCTTAGAAATTCATGATTTGTACTACCAGTCCTTGGGAGTTGAATAGAAATTCAGTTATTTTACTCATTAACTCTTAATATTCTCATTTGAGTTATGTTGACTGTTACTTGGCTTACCTAGCGAGTTGAGTTAGGTTCCATCACGACTAGATTGATTTTGGGTCGTGACAAGTTAGTATCAGAGCTCTAGGTTCTACGAGTCATGAGCAAGTGTCTATTAGAGTCTTGCAGATCAGTATGATGATGTCCATACCTATCTTAGAGAGGCTATAGGGCATCTAGGCTAAACTTCTCATCTTTCTTTCCTCACCATGCGACATTGATTCAGCTCGAAACGTATCTCTTTTAATTCCTTCCACCCACTCGTATGGTGTTGAGCACTCAGTATTAGCTATACATCGACGACTTATGATTCCATGGATGAGGTGCGAGATATGTACTCGGTGTTGTGGTTTGTTTCTTTCTGGAGGACTTAAGGACGGGGTTTGACAGCTGCTTAGGCTCGGTGATTTCAGTTGTGTGAGCATGTGCTTTTGGACTTATATGTTCAATAGTGTCCCTAGGAGTGGGATTGATGGCTCAGCAAGTGATTTGATGGCTATATGATTAGTATGATGTGATTGAGGGATGTGTTTAGATGGATTTGATGAGACTAGAAGGGTGCTTGGAATTAGAAAAGGACTATTGGGTGCTTGATTTATAACTTGAGTTGTTGTACAGTCTTAAGTTATGAGCGAGTTAGAGGGATCTTTGTGTTGTTCGTTTGTGGGATGAAGTAGATTCTTATGTTTGGTTGACGAGCTTGGACTCAGGAAGATTTAGTGATTGCAAAGTGGTTGTGGCTTGGATCGGTTGAGAAAGTTGACTTGACTGCCACTAGGATGAGTGCAAGCTTAGTAGATGATCAGAGGTTGCCCAATAAGGGCCTACCCACCGATTATAGCTCGATGGTGGTGAAAATACTATAATACTGTATATATATAGACCCTCTGCTCTCTTGACTGAAAGAAGATAATATTTAACTGAATATAAAATCCAGATAAGGGAGAATACTATAGCTTATGAGACTAGGATAATGTACATAAATTCAGGAATACGAACTTCTCTTTATGTCTAATTATGAAACGCATGTAGTTACGAGATCATGATAAAATAAGGAAAGGTTTAGCCTTAACACACCTTAACCCTGTTAAGTCCTCAATACTTTCCAAGAAACTCTTCAAACAACTCAACTCAATCTACCATTGCACAAGGAGATTCAAAATCAGTGCTGATTAAAGGCTAAGTCGGTAACTTAAGCTAGTAGCTTGTTTACGTTAATTCGGGCAGCATCTCCCCTGTAACAAGGACCTCCTCCAATACCATATACCAACAACAACAACCAGATCAATCTAGCAACATATAAGTATCAATAACAAGACACCATATAACAACAATAAGTCACAACAACATCACGACGAGCGGCAAGCTCAGATTGAATCCCGTTAGCACCCTTCAACCCCATTATCATTCATTCTTGAATTTAGTAATATATCCAGTCTACTAACCAATATTGTTTAAAGGATTTCCAACATTCTACTCAATTTCAATGTTACCCGAAATAGCCCAACACAAGATAATATCACTATCTAGAACTTCCAAATGCTTTATAACCATTTCCTTATGTAGTTACAGATTTCCTCAACAAGCATGACATGTCAACCAACATAATAATAATAACAATATCATAGACAATTTATTTCCCATAATTTCCAGCCACTTAAAGTTCATAAGAGCAACTTTCAAAACAATCCATCAAGAACAACAACATCTCAAGCTAATCCAAGTATTATCTTGTAGTTTATCATTCTAACTACTTAACCAACATACAAGAAAGCTTAAACACGAATACTAGGCTGTTATAATAACCTAATACACTAGCAACAACTTGAAATTTCAGCTAACCACAGCCCACAACAATTCTCAATGACAACACAACCTCAAGGAGGTGTTGTTTTCCACTAGAACTAACTTTTGATGTTGAAATATGGTGTAATCACTTGTATTCGACTTCAAACCATTATGTATCTATTTATGAGGGTTAGGATGAGTGTATTCACGAAGTTGGGTTTAAAACGGATGAATATTGGTCGTCAAAGTCGTTATTAAAATGAAGTAGGTCGACCACCGCCTAACTGGATCCGAAAGGGATCTGCTTGTGCAGTCTTGCAAAAGGTGAATATCTCTCTACTCCGATGCTGTATCACCAAACGGTTTAATAAGTTAGGAACTATACTCTTAGCTATTCAATTTTGTGGGTGGATAATCCTGTAAGTCCAAATATATTGGGAGAAAAGCTCAGTGACATTAAACCCAAATTTCAGTACAATTTATGAATGTAACTAGTGATGACTTTTGTTGACTTTTGTTTCACAACTCCCTTGACTTCAAAACTTAAGACACGACTTCCATAGGACTATAATACCTCATAAAATCACCTTCTTATCATGTTAATCACCCTAGTCTCACCCCAAAGTACGAGTTATAACATTCCCAACTTGCCGACTTTCGACAAAACTTTTTTTTTCTTCGATTCGTTTAGCTTCTAAACATTCCAACCTTCTTGGTACCTGCAGTTCATGATCTTAACTATTTTTACCTCCGAGGTAACGTGATTAACATAACTTATGTACTTTCAAAGAAGATCGCATGTCTGAGCTTATATCAGTTGACTTACGATGTACTTTTATGCACGAAAACATGGGGTGTAACATCATTCCCCCCTTTGGAACATGAGTCCTCGAATGTTGACTGATGCGCTTATCAGCCTCGAACCCTTACTATACTTCCTTAACACGTGTTTTAACTCATCATTATCTTGGTAAAGGTCCTTAAACTCTCTGACTCATATTGATTCACTTAAGTTGAATTCCAAAAATGAAAGTACGGGGTATAACATCCTTCCCTACTTACAAACATTCATCCTCGAATGTTAACTCTTAGAGACTTGCAAATATCCTGCCAGCATCTCCTCTATACACTGGACTAAAACCAACCTGCACGCATCAAGAAAACATACTTTACATGCCACACAGGGCCAATGTCTATAAATAACAACACTTGGCCTCACACAACCGTCAATCATAGGTACTGCAAGTCAAAAATAAGAGCTCACCTCATGACCTACTGGTTTGATTGTCCCATCTCAAGCCATATTTTCACTAAATATGTTGGGGGTATTTAGACATTATTTATTCCTCCACTTTCCACGCCATCTCTTCCACATTCTTGCTTCTCCATCAAAACTTCACAGAGGTTACCTTTTTTGTCCTCAACCTAAGAGATCTGTCAATTTATGATAGCCACTAGAATCTCCTCGTAGGATGGATCGTCTGTAATTTGAACATCATCTACTGGGACAAGCTGAGAGGGGGCTCCAGTGCACTTCTGTAGCTTGGATAATGGAGTGACTCTAACTCTGAGGCAATTCAAGCTCATAAGCTACTCTTCCTATCCGTCGAATGATTCTATAAGGCCCCATATATCTCGGACTAAGCTTGCCCTTCTTACCGGATCTCATGACGCCTTTCGTAGGCGACATATTAAGGAATACCCAGTCATTTATGACTTTCCAGACATTCGTACTTTAGGAGTTCTTAGTAGTCTATGAGTTTCCATATGTTCGTACTTTAGGAATTCTTATTCTAAGACCCTAGCCATCGTATAATTCTTATTCTAATGCTCTTAGAACCAAATACAATCCACACCTTGACTCTCATAGTTCTCGCTTTACTTTTCTTAAACTTAGTTATCAGCTTGGTACTTCTAACATTGCTATTCAACCCTTATGTTGAACCTTGTATAGAGATACACATATATTTTTTCTCCACTTGAGGGGTGAGTGGTTTAGGATCGACTACAACTTCTCAACCTCGTATTCCGGTCTTCTGACTTAACCTCATAAAAATTTATACTTGACTTGTCATCTTAGCTCACTCACATTCTTGATCTTTTATGGTACTTGTGTAAAAGCTAACACATTTCTATATTTAGTATGGATTATCCTAACAGACACTTTTGATATGAACGGTCGATCTGGAGAGTTGTTCATCAATGTTATACTTTATAGTCCATGATCATATTTGAAGTACCGACCACATGATGATGCTCTTCTCAGATCATGTCTTCATATTATTGTAGTATTCTAGATTACGACGTTGTTGTCGTCTGTGTTCTTTACTCGAATGGTAAAAATGATTCTCCCTCACCCTAGTAATGTCTCGAAGTCCCGCAACAGTGGGGGCACATATTTATCCTACCATCTCTACTCCATCTTTTGTTATCTCTAAGGTTGATACTCGTGTAACTCTTTTATCATAGAGTTGTTATAGAATATGGCCCATGTACTCTCACTCTTGTACTTTCACTATTAAGAGTGATTCTGCAATGTTCTGAGTCACGATTTCTATAACCATCTGGGTCTAATACTCGGACTCGTGATTTACTTAGCTGATGTAACTCTTGAGTTTCCTCTTCTCTCTCCGCCTTTAAGTACGCTTAAACTGTCTTCCAATTTGTGGTTCAAGGTATTAGCTTTTACATTAGCCTTTCGTGGATGCTATGAACATCCACGTTATAATCTTCTAAAAATTCAAGCCTTTGTTTGTGACATGGACTCAATTCTTTCTTTTATCTTATACCCGAGTCTCCTATAACTATAAGAATGTCAACATATATGTTACATGGATAATACTCTGAAATCTTAAGTGCGGTCATAACGTAACTAACTCTAGATCATAGATCGAGTTATTCCTTTCAGCCTTCTCAATTGTCTTTAAATGTAAGCAATTTCTTTTCTATTCGTTCTTCCATTTGTTGCATGAATACTTGGCTTATTTTAGTGACTACACATATTAGCATTTTGTGCAACTCGTATGATCTCAAATATTACTTTTGATTTTACTTCTCGTTCATTATCCATGATAGGTGCCACTTTCTTATAGAGTACATAGAATGTTATAGTGAGATTGTTGTTACAAGATCATTTCTTCTTCAAGTCATCATGCTTAGGTTGAAGCCTTATTCCTTATTTCCTCAGCTAGTCTTTTGTTATAGTACTTAGGGAGACCTTTTGACTCTTTACAAGCTACAAGCTATTGCATTGTATACCCAATAGAATTTTTGAGGTTCTTACTCGCCCATAATTATCCTTAGTTACTTACCTCCGTGCCGTTGTGCTTGTAGGGTTATGTTTGAACTAAAAATTTGATTGCCTCCTAGTGGCACTCTCTTTTATTTCCGTAACACCCATACAACACCTTTAACTACCCTAACTTATATCTGAATATTCTCAAGCATTATGATCTCATATCTGCGAGACTAAATTTACTATGTTGGGGTTCACTACATTTATCTTTCACGATCTGCTGATTTATCTTAATCCTCTTGTCTAGCCAAAAATAGGCTTTTCCTAAATCAACTACTAACTACTCGTTGGTTCATTCTCATATCTATATTTCACATAATCTTTCTTGGGTTATGTACTTTGTATTAACTTACCTCTCGTACTGGATGCTTATGTATCAAGTGTCCATTCGCACCTATTTATCAATTTAACATTCTGGCAGGGAAACCTTACATCTTATTCTCGGCGTCGTGCTTACTTAACATTTTGGAGTCGTAACATATCTATAGGATCTGAATAAATGCAGTCTCATTCCTTTCGCCTTCTTACCGCACTCTTTCTTTTCCATTCTCTATTTACCTGAACCACTTAACTCTGACTTAATACCATATCACACCATCTTCCCCCATTTAGTGGAGTACTAACATTTGCTGCTATGAATATTTAGCTATAGATTTTTTGCCTCTTCATCTTCAGTGTCTTTTCACATCTGAAATGACCCTTACTCGCCTTGTAGTAACCCTTCAATACTAGGGATAACTAAATTTCTTATGCACGAGGGTGATACCAAGTGTAACTGGTACACTTAGTCCTTTAAGCTTAACTCTGCTCACAACGCTTGCTAAAGGGAAGTGTCTTCGTGAATGACCTTTAAATGTTATTCTTCTATTGTCCATTCTATTATTGCCGGAATACGGTCTCTGAAATTCTCACGATGTCGACTATTATCAAATTCTCTGGTTCCTAATTTTATCTTGTTTACTAGCCCATGCTGATTTCTATTAGTCCAAGGGTCTAACTTAGCCTTCTGGTAATCAGGTTGGAGTCACTAACTTATTTCTCAAAATGAGGATATGAATTTATCGCTTATACTCTTTCATAGTCTCAAGGCTTGTCTCCTCTTCTCTTTTCATTCATTTGACTATAGACTTTGTCATCCTGTCATATTTTGTTTAACTGTTGTCACCTATTTATCACATCTAACTCATTATGCTTCATTTACTCTCTTCTTATTCTCCTGCAAATATTTTTGTCTATCACTTTATTCTAAAAACTTCAACAAAACATTCTTTTGCTTTTAGATCTCCTTGATCTTTACTGGCTCCTCGGGTCGCCTAACATTCTCTTTTTACTAGGGGCAGGAGTTATACTAGGGTAAATATTTATCCCTTCTAGGATTCCGGTGCGTATCTTCTAAAATTTCTGAACATTCTAGAATTCATATCTCACTGTGTTATTTTAGAGTGCACCACTTGGGTGTCTCACAAGGAGATCTATTATCATGTTTGCAATATCCTTCGAAAATATCAGCTAATGCTAACAATCCATCCACCATTTTGGGTTACTCTAACCCTAGCTGGATCTTGATGTCCCATCCTTCTCTTAAACTATATATGTTAGCTCTCATAGGGCATAACTGAGATGGGCGTGGCCAATTGTACATACCTCTGGTACTGTTTAAAGTAACTTAGAATGCTTATATTTCTCTGCTTGAATTGGAGATACTGATAATTTTCATTAACTGGGTACCTCGTACCCTTCTTCACCTTATTTATGTTACCTGTTGAAAATTATAATCTTACCTTCTTATACTCCCATGGCTTGCATTTTATGAGGTATGGTAGATATTCCCGTCTTAGTTTCTTAAGCAGGAAATTTGCACATCTATTATGCACGATCTGATAGGGCCTCAAACTGGGCCATGTTGTTAAGAACTCTCTCTCTACTAGTGCCCTTACCTGCTGCTATATTAGCCCTTTGGCTAGCTACAATTTTTCTAATTGCAAGCATCTCTATATCACTAGCAAACATAAGTCCTGGCTCAAACTTTTATTACTCAGTTCTATAGCACGATTTGGATTTGGAAGAAGGGTAACAGATTCCTAAATTCCTTTTAGCTTTATGTTTATATAATGTGGTACACAACACATCTATAAAAAAGACTATACTAGACACGGCTTATAGACTCCCTAGGATAGAATTGCTCTGATACCAAGTTTGCCAGGCCCCAAACCTGGGGAGGCATGGATGGCACCCGGTTCCATACTCGGCCCGAGCTTACCTCTATGTAACAATGAACTCTTGAGGGGTAGATGTCAACTTACGCCGAGGAGGCCTACTTGCAAGCTAAAAATACCAATGAAGGCTGATGGGGCCATATTCTGAATCATCTGAAGATAACGTCTCTCTCATCCGAGGGGTAAACATACCCAAAAGCTCATATACATAACTGTGCAGGCCGACGAGGCTGTCATGAACATCTACAACTAGTATTACCAAACTGGACATGCACACTGTGCTGGCAAGGACACAATAATGATATATAAAATATACAGAACTCATGTACAAGCCTCTAGAAATAACATAATTGTATCATAGTCGGGACAGAGCCTCGACCTACCCATCAAACCTGTATATATAAAATGGACTGCAAAGTCTAGACATGGTAAATCCGGGAAGTGGAGCTTACCAATCAAGATGATGTTTGGCTCTGTCTACTGGGAAGGTCTATCCGATTATCTATCGTGACCTGTAAGCATGAAATGCAGCATCTCCAGCAAAAGGGACGTCAGTCCAAAATAATGTACCGAGTATGTAAGGTAATAGAATAACTAAAAGCTCAAACTGAACTGATAATATAATAACTGAAAGTAATTGGAAGATATTCTTACCTGCCAATACTGACTCAGCTCTCTCAATATAGTAAGTAAAATTGTTGCCCGACCCTATAAGGCTTGGTACGTGTAACTGCTTTGTCGTAGTAGGATCGCTCATAGGCGCTCGACCATACTAGTATCGGTATCTCGGCGATTTTTGTCTCCCTCATAGGTGCTCGGCCACAATAAGCTCGATATATAACTTACCATCTAATTGGAGGTTTCCCAATAGGGGCCTGCCCACCGATTATAGATCGGTGGTGGTGAAAATTTTGTAATATTGTGTATATATATATACCCTCTACTCTCTTGACTGAAAGAATACAATACTTAATTGATTATTGTGGCTTATGAGACTAGAGTAACGTACATAAATTCAGGAATACGAACTTCTCTTTATGTCTCGTTATCAAATGCATGTAGTTACGAGATCATGACAAAATGAATGAAAGGTTTAGCCTTAACATACCTAGTACTTAATACCTTCCATGCAACTCTTAAAACAACTCAAGTTAGTTGCTTGTTTATGTAAATTCGGGCAGCATCTCCCCTGTAACAAGAGCCTCCTCCTATACCTTATACCAAAACAACATCCAGAGCAATCTGGCAACATATAAGTATCAATAACAAGACACAATATAACAACAACAAGTCATAACTACTTCACAATGAGCGGCAAGCTCAGATTGAATCCCTTTATCACCCTTCAACCCCATTATCATTCATTATTGAACTTATATATCCAGTCTACTAAACAATCCTTTTTAAAGGATATCCAACCTTTTAATCAATTTCAAAGTTACCCGAAATAGCCCAACACAAGATAATATCACTATGGACAACTTCCAAATTCTTTATAGACATTTCCTTTTCTAGTTACCAATTTGCTCAACAAGCTTGACATGTAAACCAACATAATCATGCAAACAATATCATAGACAATTTATTTCCCATAATTTCCAGCCACTTAAAGTTCATAAGAGCAACTTTCAAAACAATCCATCAAGAACAACATCTCAAGCTAATCCAAGTATTCTCTTGTAGTTTATCATCCTAACAACTTAACCAACATACAAGAAACCTTAAACACAATTACTAGGATGTTATACTCACCTTAACAAGTAGCAACTACTTGTAATTTCATCCAAACTCAACCCACAACAATCTGAATGACAACACAACCTCAAAGAGGTGTTGTTCTTCACTAGAACTAACATTTCATGCTGAGTTATGGTGTAATCACTTAGATTCGCCTTCAAACCCTTATGGAATCTATTTATAAGGTTTAGGAGGAGTGCAAGGACGAATTTGGGTCAAAACATGATAAGGAATGGTCGTCCAAATCATTTTTAAAGTGAAGTAGGTCGACCACCGCCTAAGTGGGTCCCATAGGAAGCTGCTTGCGCAGTCTCGCAAAATACAAATATCTCTCTACTCCGATGTCGTATTGGCAAACAGTTTAATGAGTTAGAAACTAGACTCGTAGATATTCAATTTAATGGGTGGATAATCCCGTAACTCCAATTATATTAGGAGAAAAGCTCAGTGATATTAAACCCAAATTTCAGTACAATTTATGAATGTAACTAGTGATGAATTTTGTCGACTTTTGTTTCACAACTCGCTTGACTTCAAAATATAACACATGACTATCATACGACTAAAATACCTCATAATATCACCTTCTTATCGTGTTAATCATCCTAGTCTCACCCCAAAGTACGGGCTATAATATTCCCAACTTGCTGACCTTCGGCGAAACTTATTTTCTTCGATTCGTTTAGCTTCTAAACCTTCCAACTCTCTTGGTACTTGCAGTTCATGATATTATGTATTTATAACCTCCAAGGTAACATGATTAACTTACTTTATGTACTTTCAAAGATGATCTCATTTTTGAGCTTAGATCAGTTGACTTACGACATACTACTTACTAACAACCACGTCCGGAAGTACATGGATCTGCACACGAAGTGTAGAGCGTAGTATGGGTACAATTAACCTCATTTACTCAATAAGTAACAAACCTAACCTTGGGCTTAAAGCAGTGACGAGCTCAGATGAAACAGTTAGAGTCCAATATTAGTAATAACACATGATTGAATGATGTAGGTAACAGTAAATAACTCAAAGGAATTATCATATTCAGCTCGTTCACATCACAGGAATTTAGACATGCTTATAAGTATAACAGTTAAATCCCAACACGGATAAGAACATTTCATTTACTAGCTAGCATGAGGAAAATAAATCTCTATGCTTGTATGTCAAATATGCATGTCAAGTTAATGATTTCACAGTGATAACTTCAAGTACTCTCACTCTCAGCACACTCAAGGTGCCTAACTCAATGCCCACTTCATCACACACACAATCACTCATCACTGTACGGGTGCCTGGAATCAATGCCCCTCACCAAACCACGTATATATCCCACTGTGCCTACGCTCACTGCAAGCATGTCAGACTTCAGAGGGGCGGATCCTACTCAAGCGCTAATCAAAAGCCAATATGGCATGTTGCGACATGCAACCCGATCAAAATAACAATAAAGCCAATATGGCCTTTTGCGGCGTGAACCCAATCAAAATAACACTCTCAAAACAACTCTAGGTCCCACCTCAGTCATCAACCTCTCAAGTCTCAAGGGTTCACAATCTCATATCGCTCAGCTCAAATAGTATCATATATGGAAAACAACAATAGCATGATGTAATAATGAATAAAGTACAAAGACTGAGATATGATATGCAAAAGAAGAATCATGACTGGGTATATAACTACAGTTATGAAATATAGCTCGAAACATTAGAAATAGCCCCATTATGTCTTAACCTATTAATCACATAGCCTAAACATGATTTCTAACATGAACCATAGCTGAGATAATAAAACAAGTAAGGAAAACATGGATATAACAAGGCACGATAGTCTAAAGTCCACTTGGATCATGAATACTCCGGTGAACGCACGCACGCCCGATACCTAGCATGTTCGTCACTGTAACACATCATAATTAACATAGTTCCCGGGGATAATTACCCTTAAAACCAATTTTAGATATGTTACTTACCTCAACACGTGCAAATCAATATTCCAAAAAACCCTTTCAACGCAAATCAGCCTCTAAACGACTTGAATCTAGTCACAAACAACATAATATCATCCAATAATGCTGTAGGAAACAACTTCAAATACTAAAGCTTCGATCTTTATCAAAATCAAATAGTCTACCCAAAAAGTAAACAACAGATTGCACCCTGAAATTCGGTCAAACTAGCAAATTCCAAACACCCATTCAATTATGAATTCAACCATACCAATTTCATACTAATTTCATCCAATTCCGACCTCAAATCGACCTTTAAATCCTTATTTTTTACTTTAGGAAAGTTTTTACCAAAGTTCCCAATTTTGTCACTTTAATTCACCAATTAAATGTTGAAAACAAATATAGAATCATGAATAATGTATAAATCAGAGTAAAAAATACCTACCATAATCCAAATCGTGAAAATCACCTCCAAAATCGCCCAAAACTGAGCTATATAACTCAAAATGAGATATAATAACCAAACCCTAGTAAAAGAGATGTTAAATAGTCTGCCTAGGTGTATTCATCGCGATCGTACACACATCCTCACGATCGCGAAGAACAAACTTCGAAATCCTCCAAAAGACCCTATGCAAATGAGAGACCATGGTCACATATGCGAAGCACGGCACACTCCAAAATAACGCGAACGCGAAGCGCGATTCCGAAATTTTACCGCCTAACACCCCAGCTGAACTCCCCCTTATAAGCAAATGCGACCACCTTTGCACAATCGCGTTGACCACTGCCATCTAAAGCTTCACGAACGCGTCGCCACTTCGCAAATCTGAAGTACATTTCGCCTGCGAACTAGAACAACCTACGCGATCGCGATTTAGTCCTCGCAATCGCGAAGGAGAAAACCGGATATTAGCTATGGAAAAACATGGAGAAATGGTCTGAAACACACCTGAGGCCTCCGGGACCCCGTCCAATCACACCAACCAATTTCAAAAACATAACACAAACTTATTCGAGACCTAATATCACCCAAAACAATATCAAAACCACGAATCGCACCTCAATTCAAGCCTAATGAACGAATGAACTTCTAACTTCTAAAACTCATGCTGAATAACGTCAACAACCAGGAATGACCTCAAAGTTTGCATGCAATTCCCAAATGACACAACAGACCTATTTCAACTCCCGGAACCAAAATCCGAATGTGATGTCAACAAAGTCAACTCTGGATCAAACCTCTAAACCTTCCAAACCTCCAACTTTCCAACTTTCACCAAAAAGCATCAAACTAACCTACGGACCTCCAAATCAAAATCCAGACACACGCCTAAATCCAAAATCGCCATACAAAGCTATTGGAATCATCAAACCACTATTCCATATTCGTCTACATAAAAGATAAACACCAGTCAATACTTAAACTTCCAACCTTGGGACTAAGTGTCCCAATTGACTCCGAAATTTCCACGAAACCAAACCAACCTCCCCGGTAAGTCACGTCACCTCAAATACACATAGAAGAATCAATAAATAGAGGAATAAGGCTAAAACACTTAAAACACCATCCGGATCATTACATTCTCCCCCTCTTAAGCAAACGTTCGTCCTCAAACGGGTCTTGAATCATACCTGGAGTCTCAAAAAGGTGAGGATATGTGTTTTGCATCTCATGCTCGATCTCCCAAGTAGCCTCCTCGACTGGTTGACCCCTCCAATACACCTTCACTGAAGCTATGTTCTTTGACCTTAACTTTCGAACCTACCAGTCCAAAATGGCCACCGGCTCCGCATCATAGGTTAAATCCCCATCTAACGGCACTGTGCTGAAGTCCAAAACATATGATGGATCACCATAATACATCCGGAGCATCGAAACCTAAAATACTTAGTGAACATCCGATAGACTAGGTGGCAAGGCAAGTCAGTAAGCCATCTCTCTAACTCTCTCAAGCACCTCAAAAAGGACCAATATACCTAGGGCTAAACTCGCCCTTGTTCCTGAACCTCATGACACCTTTCATGGGTGAAACTCTAAGAAGAACCTTCTCACCCACCATATATGCAACATAACGAGCCTTCCTGTCAGCATAATTGTACGAAGTCGCTCCTGAATCTCCTTCACCTTATCCAAGGCATCACAGACCAAATCAGTGCCCAACAACCTAGCCTCAGTAGGCTCAAACCAACTAACCGGAGAATGACATCTCCTCTCATACAAGGCCACATAAGGAGCCATATGGATACTCGACTGAAAGATGTTATTATAGGAGAACTATGTTGACGGAAGAAATGGATCCCATGAACCTCCAAAATCAATGACACAGGCACATAACATGTCCTCCATTATTTGAATAATGCACTATGGCTGCCCGTCTATCTAGGGCTGAAGTGATGTACTCAGAACCCGTGTGACCAACTCTTGCTACACCGTCTCCGAAATTGCAATGTGAACTGAGTGCCTCGATCCGAGATAATAGACACTAGCACACCATGAAGGCGAACAATCTCACGAATGAAAATCTAACCCAGCCGCTCTAAAAAGTAGGTAGTCACAACTGGGATGAAATGTGCAGAATTGGTCAGTCAGTCCACAATAACCCAAAATGCATCAAATTTCCTCAAGGTCAATGGAAGTCCAACTAAAATTTCCATCGTGATACACTCCCCCGTCCACTGTAGAATGTCAAGACTCTGAAGCAAACTAATGGGTCTCTGATGCTCGTACTCCACCTGCTGACAATTCTAACACCGAGAAATATACTCAACAATATCTTTCTTCATCCTTCGCTCCAATAGTGCTACCTCAAATCCAGATACATCTTTGTGGCACCCGGATGAATGGAATACCGCAAACTATGGGCCTCCTCAAGTATCGACTCACGCAACTCATACACATTTGGAAAACAAATCCGACCCTACAACCTATATACCCCATCATCACCAAGAGTAACATGCTTGGCATCACCATGCTGCATCGTGTCCTTCAGGACAAGCAAGTAAGGATCATGATACTGACGAGCCTTGATGCGCTCAAACAGATACGTCTGGGAAACCACAAAAGCAAGAACATAGATAGGATATGAAACATCCAACCTCACGAACCGATTGGCCAAAGCCTAAACATCCAATGTTAACGATCTCTCTCCAATTAGGATATAAGCAATACTCCCCATGCTCTCAGCCTTCCTACTCAAGGCATCGTCCACCACATTGGCCTTCCCGGGATGATAAAGAATGGTGATATCATAGTCCATTAATAGCTCTAACCACCTCCGTTGCCTCAAGTTTAGATCCTTTTGCTTGAACAAGTCCTGGAGACTCCTATGATCCGTGAATACCTCACATGACATACATAAATATAATGCCTCAAAAATCTTCAATGCATGAACAATGGCTACCAACTCAAAATTATGTATAGGGTAGTTTTCTCATAGAGCTTCAATTGATGAGAAGCATAAGCAATCACTCTACCTTCCTGCATCAATACACATCTAATGACAATCTGTGATGTATCACAATAAATTGTATAAGAACCCGATCCCAAAGGCAAAACTAGAATTGGAGCTCTAGTCAAGGTAGTCTTGAGCTTCTAAAAGTTCTTTTCACACTCCCCATATCACCTGAAAGGGGCACCCTTCTGGGTCAATCTAGTCAAAGGTGCAGCAATGGACGAGAAACCCCCCACAAAACGGTGATAATACCCAGCCGAACCAAGGAAACTCTGGATCTCAACAATAGAAGATGGTCTGGACCAACTCAGAACTGCCTCAATCTTCTTTGGTTCAACTTTAATCCCCTCACTAGAAACCACGTGCCCCAAAAACGCCACTGAATCATGCCAAAACTCACACTTGGAGAATTTAGCATATATCTTCTTCTCCCTCAAAGTCTAGAGTATTATCCTCAGATGTTGCTCATGATCCTCCTGGCTGCGTGAATGCACCAGTATTTGATCAATGAATACTATGATGAAGGAATCAAGATATGGCTGGAACACACTTTTCATCAAGTCTATAAAGGTCGTTGGGGCATTGGTCAGCCCAAACGACATCACCAAAAACTCATAGTGACCGTAGAGGATCCTGAATGCCGTGTTCAGAATATCTGAATCTTGGATCTTCAATTGATGATACCCTGACCTCAAATCAATCTTCGAGAACATTCTAGCACCCTGAAGCTAATCAAATAGTTCATTAATGCGCGGTAGAGGGTACTTGTTCTTGGTTGTCACTTTGTTCAATTCACTATAGTCATTACACTTCCTCATAGTACCATCCTTCTTCTTCACAGTTAGAACCGACGCACCCCAAGACGACACACTAGGCATGTTGAAGCCCTTATCAAGTAGCTCATGTAAGTGTTCCTTCAACTCCTTCAACTCTACAGGTGCCATGCGATACATTGAAATAATGATAGGCTGAGTTCCCGACACCAGGTCAATACAAACATCAATGTCCTTGTTGGGTGGCATGCCTAGTAGGGTTGTTGGAAACACATCTCAGAAATCTCTCACTACCAAAACTCACTCAAAGGTAGGAGTATCAACACTAACATCCTTCACGAAGGCCAGGTATGCCATACATCCCTTCTCAACCATCCGTTGAGGCTTCAGACATGAAATCGCTCTAGTAGGAACATGATCCAGGTAGCCTCTACACTCCAACCTCGGCAACCCCAGCATCGGCAACACCATATCTTAGCATGACAATCAAGGATAGCGTGATGTGGCAACAACCAATCCATGCCTAAAATCATGTCAAAATCAACCATGCTAAGCAATAAAAGATCAAATCTAGTCTTATAACTCTAAATAGTCACCACACATGACCGATATACACGGTCCAAAATGATAGAATCGCCCTCCGGAATAGATACATGAACATTAATAACTAAGGAATCACGAGGCATATCCAAATAACGAGCAAAGTATGACGACACATATGAATAAGTTGAACAAGTGTCAAATAATACTGAAGCATCCCTGCGGCACACTGAAACAATACCTATGATCTCATCATCCTAATCAACTTCCTCTTGATGGTTGGGAAAATAATAATATCGAGCATGACCACCACATGACGGACCTCCCCCTCAAGGGCGACCTCGACCTGTACGACCTCCACCCCGAGCTGGCTGAGCGGGTGGTACAGTAACTAGTGCGGGATTCATAGCCTGACCTCTGTACAACACGGGACCTCCAATAACATGGGGAAAAACCTCCTCACATTCCCCAACTCCCCACACTCGTAACAACCTCGAACTGGAAATGACTATAGGGCTTGAATCGGACCCCGAGAGCTGGAATAAATGTTGATGCCCAATTTTGCCCTAATATTTTTATAAATATTATATATACTTTCAAAATATCATTTCTACTTCATCACCAATTTACGATTGTCATATAAGGACTTTCAGTAATCTTTCATAAGTTTTAAAGCTTTAAAATTGATTTTCTCGCATTTAAATTATTAAAATATTTATTAATTATCCTTTCAAATTATTTTGTGATGACGTAATAATCTAAATTTATTATTTACACCCACATATATGTTTTATAATATTTTACTTCATTTCATGTAATTACATTTGTATTTTTGAGCTATTAACACAATATTTGCAATAATAGCCCATATTTCACAATTAATCGCATTTATCATTTTATTCAGGGTCAAAATAATTTTTTATATTTTTATAACCTTCAACTATTATTTTTAAAATATTAAGTTTAATAAATAGTTTTTTAATATTTATTTAGCTATTTTATTAAAAAAAAATTCCCGTAATTCCTTTTATTTAAAATATTGCCAAAACAGGCCAAAGTCTCAGACTCAATCCACCAGCCCACACTCCAAGCTAGCCCAAAACTTATCCCATCTTCACTGGACCAAACCAAACGACTCCATTAACCCAACTCGGACACGACCTAGAATTGAATTAGTGCGTCTTTAGGTAAACAACTTTAACATAGTAATCGGGTAGCATGAGATGATAGTCTGTGCCCGCTGAATAATATGAGCAACCCCTACCACAAGGGAGTTGCGAAGTATTATTTATGTTGCAGAGGGTGATCTTTTAGGCTAAAAATCATAGGACCCCCTCCTTTTCTTTATATGATTGTTGTTCACACTTAGTTAATAAATATAGACTAATCAAGTTGTACTGTATAACCTCTAAAGACTTGTATTGATTATCTATATAATCTACTTATTGTCCGATTTCTTTGCACATGTTCATTATAGAACCTTTAAATTCCATGTCTTCCTTCACTTATATGATCTCTTAGGACAGTTATAATTTTAATCCGCATAAGTGTAAACTTCAGCGTGGACCCACAGTTATGGACCTCGAAGAGTGCCTAACACCTTTTCTTTGATGTAATTTGAGACGTTACCCGATCTTTGGTGGCACGAACTAGTTAAAATAGAGTTATTTGTAAATAGGTGCCCTAACGCACCTCAAAAATCATTAGGTGGCGACTCTCCTCTTTTAATACCTATTTAAAAGAGTTGCCACACGTCGAAACCCGCTTTCGCGAGAAAATAGGGCGCGATAGCATGGCGACTCTGCTGGGGATTTACACTTAGGCTCTTACCATAACGACGTTGACTTGTGTGGATTAACATATATATTTGATGACATGTACATCCCTTCCCGTATCTTCCTTTACTTTTTTAATTTGCTATGACATATACATCATTTCCCCTTATCTTCCTTTATTTGTTTAATTTTCTATAACATGTACATCCCCTCCATTATTTCCCTTTATTTTCTATGACATGTACGTCCTCTCCCCATTTCCCACATATTGTCTAAGACTGTTATATCATGACTCTCTCATTACTATTTCCTTATCTTTTTCATTACGTTCTCGCATATTTTCATGAGTTAAACTGACTTCTCTGTTTTGCCTTTCTTTTCTTTTCTCTTCTTTTCCTTCTCATGTTTATCTTTACCATATTATTTACTATTTTATGCACTTTTATCATGCAAATACTTGACAACATGTTACTATTTCTGCATAAAGCATGCTCCACATCATACTCCACTCGTGCTTATTATCAACATAGTAGCTCTTGATGAGTGTCAGCGCTTTCCTGAAAACACCCTTTTAAATAGGAAAGGCTTATTTGCGGTAGACTAGTGGATCAACGGTGCAGTCGATTGTCACATGCCTTTCCCTCACAAGTTGTCCACTTGAGAGTACCAATCTAGACCTTTCTAGAAAACCACATTCCAATTTGAAATGTACATGCATCATGATAAACCTAGTATGGACTGAGACTTCATTAACGTAATAACTCGCTTAGATGAACCTTGTCTAATGTTTGACGAGATTTCCATAATCCCAAAGGACACCATCATATTATGTGCATTACGTGGAGAAAACGTGCCAACATGTTGATCATTATTCCGTAAATAGTCGAATCTGGATGGGAAAAGGGCTAACCTTTATTTGTTTTTAGAAAATGAAACACAAAATCCCCAGGTTCGGTATGGTCTAGAATATCCCACCTCTGTTAATTTACTGGTGGAATGACCTTGCACCATGTGACATAAATCATGCGAGGAGAGTATTGGGTAACCTACTATCTTTGCTGAACATTCAACCAAACAGGGAACTGATTGAGGCTGCTACCATGTTCTGGGATGAGAAGAGAGTTGTTTTCCGATTTGGAAATATAGAAATGACTCCTCTCCTAGAAGAAATAGGTGGTTTCACCAAGTTACTGTGGGATAGTCAAGGACTATTGGTGCCAGAGAATCATACTGCACGCGGTTTTTTAAAATGTTGGGTTTTAAGAAGAATGGTGAGCTGGTCTGTCTGAAGAAATCATACATCCACTTTGAATTTCTCTATGAGCATTATGGTTATAGCAAATCATATCGCCTTTATCATGAGGAGTTATCCATTACCTCTTTGGGATGGGTGCACCGCCGGGTTTATGTTTTCATAGTCTATCTCCTGGGTCTGTTGATCTTTCCAATGCAAGGAGAAGAATTCATACTAGCTTAGCCATGGTCTCCATGACCTTAATGGACGATATCAAGGGGCAAAAGTACATTATCACCCCGATGATCTTAGTTGAAATGTACCATGCTCTGGAACGGTGCAAGCATGGGTCCGGACACTTTGAGGTTTGTAATCTCTTGCTACAAGTTTAGCTGTTGGAACACTTTCAGAGGGGTGAGTATCAGCAAGAGCTTCTGCGCAGGCCACTGAATGACTACATAGACAATCATCATCCAAAGAAGACGACGTTCATTCCAGACAGGTTTGCAAATCCTGGAAATGTTGTAGGTTGGGTGCATTTCTTCATCAATCTGACAGATGAGCAAGTGCATTGGATGTTTGAATGGTTTCCTAGTAGTGATTTCATTATCAGATCCAAAGGAACAACTCACTTAGTACACATCCGGCTGCGAGGCATCTACCCTTACGCTCCTATAAGGGTAATGAGGAAAGCTGGAAGGAAACAAGTCATACCTCGGGTTACCAACATGGTTCAGTATACGGAAGATTTCAAAGGGGATGTCATCCCATTCAAGTTCGAAGCACAACACATGTGGAACCAAAAGATCATCGTGGAAGGAGAAACCATTGAACTAGAAATGTATCGCGTCGCTCATATGCACTACTATCTCTCGTGGTTGGAGGACGACATAGCCGGGGACGTCAAACCAGGTTTCAGTCTAAAAGACAGGATAATAGAAAAAGTGGCTGAGGCACAAGTGAAGTATAAGAGGCTATGCAAAAGGGTGTTCGAATCAGAAGCTAAACATCTGGAACAACATAAAGTGAACATGGAGGCGATAAGGGAATGGAAAGAAATTACCACTAAGTCGACAGAGAGGTTAGAATATCTAGAGCAAGGATTGATGGAGCTAGAAGGGAAGATGAGAAAAAGCCTTTGGGATTGTCAAGGCATGGATGATGATTAAGGAGGGAAGCTGGAAAAGGCTTATTTGCTACTAGACATACGCGATCTGGGAAACATGATTGATGGGATCAAGACAGCCAAGCATGGAGAAGGTCCTTCAGAGACCAAGTAGATTAGAAGATAATGTCCATTACTGCTTTCTAGATTAGATTTCGATATAATAAGGCTTGATGCCATTAGTGACTTTATTATTATTGTCGATTTAGTGGAATACTCATTTGGCTTATTTTCGCACTAACGGAATGAGGCAAACATTGGCATGAATTTTCTCCAAGTCTATGTGTTGCTAAGGAATACCTCAGGAACATGAGGTCCCGAAATTTAGGACACGGATTATTGCATGACCTTATGTGATACATGTCTAAATATTGCAAACACTCTTTTACTTCGTCTTACTGACTTGGTTATCTTTTGCTTTTTCTTTCTTTTGATTATTCCCATTCCCAAAGATTGGTTCGTGCATACTGGCATCATCAGCATACCACACTAGATCTAGAGGTCCTCCACCTTTTCCTCCACCTAGCGATCCAAAAAACAAAGGCAAAGGCAAAGGCAAAGGCAAAGGGAAGATGTATGATTTAAGTGGTATTCGAAAAGACAATGCTACCATGGTAGAGAATGTTGAAACCTCAGACGGGAGAAGTACGCCGGGACAAAATGAGTTGGTCTTACGCTTGGAGAAGAAAATCCTGGAGCTGCAGGGTGAGCTTGAGCAGGTCCGAAATCTGGAAAACCTTTCCCTTACTCTAAATGTTCCAGACATCAACCAGCAAAACACAACCATTCAGAACCAAACACCATCACAAAACACAAAAAATTAGAATCCACCACCTATAGATCCTAATCCTCCCACACTGCACCAACATCACAATCCCCTGCCTCCCAAAAACCTTCACCCACCATTAATGCAAATGCCTCAACAACACCACCATCACCCGACTCAATATCCACAAATCACCACTTATCACACTCCTCAAAACGCAGCATAACCTACTCCCGATCCCCCTCAAATCTCAATCAACGATCACCTATATGCCCAAGTTCCCGGAACTCATCAAGGCAACTCGATATATGTGGAAACCTTACCCCATACCCCACAACAAACCCTATACAAACCTGAGCCAACTTAGAAGGACCTGCTCATTTGGAACATGGCAAAAAAAATCAAGAAATTTACAGGGAGAGTCCAGAGTGTTAAAGGTGGGAAGGGTGTTGAAGGTTTAAACTATGAAGATTTGTGTATCCAGCCAGATGTTGAACTGGTGGAGGGTTACAAACCTCCCAAGTTTGAGATGTTTGATGGCGCTAGTGATCCAAAGGTGCATCTGAGAACCTACTTCGACAAGCTTGTAGGAGTGGGTAAGAATGTGAAAATCCGCATGAAACTGTTCATGCGAAGTCTTACAAGAGACGCATTGTCTTGCTACATAAGTCAAAAATTTGAAGAAGTGGGCAAATTAGGTAAGCAAGGCATCAGATTTCATAGACAGATTCAGGTTCAATGCAGAGAACGCGCCAGACATTTTCTATATTCAGACCTCAAGAAGAAGCCAACAGAAACCTTCCGTGAGTATGCTACTCGTTGAAGATCAGAGGCCGCCAATGTAAGGCCACCACTTGAAGAAGAACAGATGAACAAGTTCTTTGTTAGAGCTCAAGATTCACAGTACTATAAAAGGCCGATGGTTATCAAGAATCACAAGTTGGCAAACATCATCAAGTTAGGAGAAGGAATCAAGAGCGGGATGGTGACCAATTTCGAGGCGATGCAAGCCACAAACAAAGCCTTGTAATCAAGAGGCATTCCGAAGAAGAAGGAAGTGGGTGCCGTGATGGTAGCCCAGGGCCCTAAGTCTCCCCTTACATATCAAACACCTACACCCACATATCAACCCTTACCTTCAAAATACCAATATCCCTCCACCACCTACCATACATATAATACCAAACCTGCATATTACCATTCACCTCCACCCGCCTGCCAAAATTACCCAAATCTATGACCAAACTTTGACTGCAAAGCTCCCAGACAATACACCCCAATCGTTGAACCTATAGCCCAACAATATAAGAGACTAAAGGTCGTTGGTTGTGTCACTCTTATTCCTGATATTGCTATTGAGAACCCTTCCCAGTGGGTTAACCCCAAAAAGCTTGTGGCTATCACTCAGGCATGAAGGTTCATACCATTGAAGATGTTGAATGTTAAAGGACAAGATTCAGACACTAATTGACTCCAAGGTTATACATGCAAAGGAAGCCACACCAAATGTCTATAATAACCCTCTCCCGGATCATAGGGGCGAGGGAGTGCACGTGATAGAAACTGAGGAGGGATGGGATCAGGAGGGATCCATTGGACATATTCGAGAAGGGGATACTCCCAAGACATCTCCTGTCACCCTCTCGCCGATTGTGGTAAAATCCTAGGATTATGTTATGGAGGCAAGAAGAAAGGTAAAAGCCAAGATGGAAGATACATGTATTGCACAAGGTATGACTAGAACTGGAAGAGTTTACACACTTGAGAATCATGGAGGAACAAGCAAAGAAGCTACATCTAAGCCATCTGTTGTTGAAACGAGCACTGATGATCTTTGGCAGAAGGTACAGGAGAGAGAATACTCTGTTGTTGATCACCTGAACATGATGCTCGCTCAGATATCCATTTTGTCACTGTTGTAAAATTCAGACGCACACAAGAATGCCTTGATGAAAGTGTTAAGCGAAGCTTATATACCCACCTATATCACTAGCGGGGAGATGACTAACATGGTCGGACAAGTACTAGAAAGTCATAAAATTACTTTACACGGAAATGAGTTACTACCATAAGGGTTGAGCCATAACAAAGCATTGCACATCACTGTGCAATTTGAAGACAAGTTCATTTCTAGGGTCCTGATAGATAGAGGTTCAAGCCTGAACATATGCCCACTGACCACTCTGAAAAGATTAGGTAAAGGCATGCATGAGATACGGATGGTAAGCATGAATGTGAAAGCGTTCGATGGATCTCAAAGAGCCACTATTAGAGATATCAACCTTGATCTACAGATGGGCCCGACCTAGTTTGATGTCTAATTCTAAGTGCTAGACATATCTTCCACCTACAACCTGTTGTTGGGATGACCATGGATACATGCAGCTGGGCCAGTCACTTCTACTATGCACCAGGTTGTGATGTTCGAGTGGAATCATCAAGAGGTTATCATTCGTGGTGATGGAAGCAACCATACTTACACTAACCAGACCGTGCCAGTCATCGAACACAGGAGGAAATTGGAAGGAGAAACATACCACCGCATTGAGCGAGTAAACGTAATTGAGAAGGATCGATGGTGGAGCAATAAGATAGAAAGAATATTGATGTGGTTGGGATATGAACCAGGCAAAGGTCTTGGCCGAAAGCTTCAGGGGAACATAGAACCCATGCGACCACAGTATCATGGCATGACCTTTGGGCTCGAATATGAATATACCATACAACAGTACCAGGATTGGACACCGCTGTGGCACACCGATTACTATCCGCTAGAACAACCCATACCACCAATGCACCAGACATTCTGCCAGACTGACAAGATTTGGGGATTCGAGGAGGACGAGAGTTTGGCCGGTATGAGGAAGTTATTTTTGGACCAGGAAGATATGGATTGCAGTGCAATTTTAGAGGAGGAGGTGGAGGAGGAAAACCTTACTATTCAGACAATGGGAGAAGGAGCTGTTTTCAAGAGCTGGACCGATGCACCGTCCTGGGCTCGCCAAGTACCTGGGTAGCCTGGCAAAATTAGCATGACCTATTTTTTAAATTCTTTTGAGCATTTAAGACATTTCAAATGTTTTGTTTTGAAATAATTACTCAAGCCATTGAGTTGTACTTATTGACAATTTTAAGCTTTATTAATGCATTATTATTTTTTGCATTTATTATTGTCTTTCTATATTCTTTTCAGTGTAATTATTACATATCCTGATGAACCTACGATTGTGACATGAAATGAGACAATGCAACATAAGGACAGTGATTCGAAAGATTTGGAAGATGATATAATACCTGAGAAAATTATCAAAGAGGTAGAGAATTTTGAGAACAAACTAAAGTCCAACTTGGAGGAAACTAAGGCAAAGAAACTCGCATAAGCATTCATCTATCACCGTCGGAGAAGGAAGCGTATATAAGGTTTCTAAAGGAATATGAGGATATTTTTGCATGATCCTACGATAACATGACTGGTTAAGCACATCCATAATTTCTCACAAGCTACCCACCAACCCCATGTATCCGCCGGTAAAGCAGAAGCTCAGAGACATTATGCCAGATATGAGTCTGAAGATAAAAGAAGAGGTTACCAAGCAAATCAAAGTGCAGGTCCTTCGAGTGGCCGAATACCCAACTTTGTTTGCTAACATTTTGCCAGTTTCGAAGAAAGTTGGGAAAGTCAAGGTATGTGTTGACTATCGATATCTAAATAGAGCAAGTCCTAAGGATGATTTCCCATTGCCCAACATACACATATTGATTGACAACTGCGCTAAGCATTAACTCCAATCATTTGTGGATTGCTTCGCAGGATATCACCAGATTTGGATGGATGAGGAAGACACCAAAAAGACAGCCTTTATCACACCATGGGGGATATACTGTTACAAAAGGATGCCATTTGGTTTGAATAATGTTGGGGCTAGCTACATGAGGGCCATGAAGACTCTTTTCCATGACATGATACACAAGGAAATAGAGGTCTACGTGGATGATATTATCATCTAATCTAAAAGGAGTTCAGATTTGAAGTTGAACGCTGCAAAATGCGCCTTCGGAGTCCCTACTAGGAAGTTGCTGGATTTCATCGTCAGCCGCTGGGGTATTGAGCTAGACCCATCAAAAATTAAAGCTATTTAGGAGTTGCCACTGCCAAAGAACAAGAAGGATGTGAATAGTTTTCTAGGACGCCTCAATTATATCAGCCGTTTTATAGAACAATCAACGGAGATATGTGAGCTGATTGTCAAGATGCTGAGGAAAGATGTTGCGACAAGATGGACTAAAGAATGTAAAAAGGATTTTGACAAAATCAAGGAGTACTTATCTAAATCGCCTTTGTTGGTCCTGCCAGAACTAGGAAGACCTCTGTTGTTGTATCTGTCGATGTTGGATGGAGCCTTTGGCTACATTCTGGGGCAACATGATAAAACCAGGAGGAAAGAGCAGCCAATATATTATCTGAGCAAGAAGTTCACACCTTACGAGGCCCGATATTCTTTACTGGAGTGCACGTGTTATGCATTGACATTGATAACCCAAAAGCTGAGACATTATTTATGTGTGTGCACTACATATCTCATATCAAGGATGGATTCACTGAAATACATCTTTCAGAAACCCATGCCTACAAGTAAGTTAGCAAAGTGGCAGATATTACTAAGTAAGTTCGACATCATTTATATGAATCAGAAGGCAGTCAAGGGGCAAGCATTGGCCGATCACTTGGTAGAGAACCTCATAAACGGAGAATACGAAGCATTGAAGACGTATTTTCCCGACGAGAAGGTGTCATTTATAGGTGAAGATATCGCCAAAACATATGACGGTTGGAGGATGTTTTTCAGCAGAGCAGCAAACTTCAAGGGAGTGGGCATCGGAACTATTATAGTATCAGAAACCGGTCAACATTATCCGGTATCCGCAAAGCTCAGGTTCCCGTGCACCAATAATATGGCGGAGTAGGAGGCCTGTATCTTGGGACTCAAATTGGCCATCGACATGAACGTTCAGGAGTTGCTTGTAATCGGAGATTCTAATCTATTGGTACACCAGTTATTAGGAGAATGGGCTACCAAGAACACTAAAAAAATTCCATACATGAATTGCGTACAAGAGTTAATCAAGAGGTTCACGAAGATAGAATTCAAGCATGTTCGAAGGATCCAGAATCTGTTTGCAGATGCATTAGCTACTTTGTCTTCCATGAAACAACATCCGGACAAGAATTTTATTGATCCCATCCCAATAGACATTCGTAAGTAACCAGCCTATTGTGCTCATGTTGAAGAAGAGTTTGACAGAAATCCATGGTTCAACGACATCAAGGAATATTTGGAGAAAGGGGAATACCTAGAAAATGCCAGGCACACTCAAAAGCGCACTCATCGAAGATTGGCCAACCATTTCTTTCAGAGCGGAGGAATTATGTATAGAAGGACTCATGACCTGGGATTGTTGCGATTCATCGATGCCAATGAGGCATGTAGATTACTTGAAGAAATACACGCCAGAACTTGCGGATTTCACATGAACGGGTTCGTTCTGGCCAAACAAATATTGAGAGCATGGTATTTCTGGATGACCATGGAAATAAACTGCATCAAATATGTGCAAAAGTGTCTCCAATTCCAGATACATGCTGATATGATACGAGTACCACCTAACGAACTCAATGCAACGAGTTCACCCTGCCCTTTTTCTGCTTGGGGCATGGATGCCATCGGACCAAATGAAATCGTTGCTTCAAATGGACACATGTTCATCTTAGTGGATATAGATTACTTCATAAAATGGGTTAAAGCCGCTTCCTATAAGGCTGTGACTAAGAAGGTCATAGCAGACTTTGTCCGAGATCGTATTTTTTGTCGATTTGGAGCAACCGAGTCAATCATTACTGACAATGCCGCCAATCTCAACAGTGATTTGATGAAAGCTATGTGTGAAACATTCAAGATCAATCATCGAAACTCTACAGCATATATACCACATATTAATGGAGCCGTAGAGGCCGACAAAAGGAAAATCAAGAAGATATTAAGGGAAATGGTGGATAACTACAAACAATGGCATGAGAAGCTACCGTTTTCTTTGATCGAGCACTGCACCATAGTTCGTATGTCAATAGTTGAAACCCCCTATCCACTGGTCTATGGTACCGAAGTTGTTATTCCCGCCAAAGTAGAGAATCTTTCCTTACGAATCATACAAGAGGCCAAGCTCACCGACACAAAATTGATACGAAGTCGGTATGAATAGCTGGCTCTCATCGATGGTAAGAGGATGAACACAGTGTGTCACGGTCAAATCTACCATAATAGAATGGCAAGGGCTTTCAATAAAAAAGTTAGATCGAGGCTATTGAAACTAGAGCAATTAGTGTTGAAATGGATCTTCCCGTATCACGATAAAGCAAAGGGGAAATTCTCACCCAACTGGCAAGGCCCGTACATGGTTCACCGAGTACTGAGAGGAGGAGCATTTATACTTGCAGAGATGGATGGAGAAATATGACCAAGACCTATCAATTCAGACACAGTCAAGATATATTATGTTTAAGACTATGTTTGCACATTCTATTTGATGTAACCTGAACTACGCTTGACTTAATTCTCCTTTAAGAGGCAATACATAGGAAGCCCTATGGGTTTGGTCACATCATAATAAAATCTTCATTCCCCCCTATGGTTAGAAACTGGGGTAGGATTTCGAGTTCGTCAATCTCATTATGTCAAGGATTACCAAGAAGTGTATCGCCAGAAGTATGCATATAAACAAGGGCAGAATTTTTAGAAGGTTCCTCAAAATTCTGAGTTGAGGATGTTGCAATGTCTCAAAGCGCGTTACGGTCCCCGATTCAAAATTTATTTGTTTTATTCATTATGACATATTTTGAACAGCTGCATTTTCAAATAAATGATCTGTCACAAATGTTTGTTTTCAAAAATTTCATTTTTTGTAATAGCCAAATGTTACCCAAGGTGACTCGAATAAGGCAGCAAGACAAGGAGAAAAGGCGAAATAAAGAATCAAAGGCACGAACTAACCCCTCCCCCCCCCCCCCCAAAATAAAACTCATAATTATTCTTTAAGGGGAAAACAATGTACATAACAAGCACGCTCACAAATATATACATACAAATAAGATCACTATCTTCACACTAACAGAAGTTTCCAACCACAAAAGCGTCAAGATAAGAATCATTGTTCCCTCTCACATTTAATCGTTGCTCTTCCTGCATAGGGCTAAACACTTCCCTCATTATTGCATAAGGCTAAGCACTGCCTTCCCTTGCACGAGACTAAGCATTGTCTCCATTCTTTGCATGAGGGTAAACACTGCCTCCATTATTGCATAAGGCTAAGCATTGTCTTCCCTTGCATCACACTAAGCATTGTCTCCATCCTATGCTTGAAGCTAAGCACTACCTCCATTATTGCATAAGGCTAAGCACTGCCTTCCCTTGCATGAGACTAAGCACTGTCTCCATTCCCTTGCATGAGGCTAAGCACTGCCTCCATTATCGCATAAGGCTAAGCACTGCCTTTCTTTGCATGAGACTAAGCATTGTCTCCATCCTTTGCATGAGGCTAAGCACTGCCTCCATTATTGTATAAGGCTAAGCACTGCCTTTCCTTGCATGAGACTAAGCACTGTCTCCACTACATTGCATGAGGCTAAGCACTGCCTTCCCTTGCATGAGACTAAGCACTGTCTCCATTCTTTGCATGAGGCTAAGCATTACCTGTATTATTTCATAAGGCTAAGCAATGCATTCCTCTGCATAAGGCTAAACACTACCCTCATAGCACATAAGGCTAAGTGATGTCTTGTATCAAACTCGCATGCAACCAAGCATCTGATGTTCCCTCTATCAAATGACCGATATCCCTGCATCATTGCATTTCATGGGCTGAAACATCACCACGTTATCGAAAGGCGTTATAGTCTGAAGGCATCATCCTCATAGCCCGAAGACATCATACCATGGCCGGAGGATCTCTCGAAACTGCACATCATTATTCAATGGTGTCATAGTCCAGAGGCACCATCCTCATGGCCCGAGGGCACCATTTCAGAGCTTCTGAATCCTTTATCATAAGCTTCATGGCCCAGGACGTCATGGTCTAAGGACATCATCCTCATGTTCCAAAGACAATTCTCGTGGTCCGAAGGGAATTTGCATCATATATTCGCGTGCATCGTGTTTTAAGTTTTGCAGGTAACTCGGGAGGTAATAGTTCTACAAACGGGAGCAATTCTCGCTCATCTCAAACGTAACAGACGATCAGTAATTTATTACCCTTTATCCCGTAACCGCTCAAATATCTGCCTTATACATCCGTAATATTCAAATTCGTATTCATAGCTCCACTTGAAATTATCCGTTACTCAGGATACTATCATATCCAAAATATCTTTTTCAAAACACACGACCACTCTTATAACAACTCCATCGGTTTTGTTCATCGTTGGATCCAGAACTACACACAGCTGTAACACCAGAGATATGTAGGCAACTCAGGAACCAGGTTTCGGCCCCCATTTTTTATAAACACGCATCATCCCCACTCATTTCGAACAAAATTGGTCATCATTTTCTTTACCCGACAACTCTTTCATCATTCCCGGGTAAAGAGAGGCAGTTGTTGTTACCCAATTTTGCCGTCATATTTTTATAAATATCATATATACTTTCAAAATATCATTTCTACATCATCACCAGTTTACAAAAGTCATATAAGGACTCTCAATAAATTTTCATAATCTTTAAGGCTTTAAAATTGATTTTCTTGCATTTAAATTGTTCAAATATTTATTAATTATCCTTTCAAATTATTTTTTGATGACTTAATCATCCAAATTTATTATTTACACATACATGTATGTTTTATAATATTTTACTTTATTTCATATAATTACATTTGCATTTTTGAGCTATTTACATAATTTTTGCAATAATAGCCCATATTTCACAATTAATCCCATTTATCATTTTATTTATGGTCAAAATAATTTTTTATATTTTTATAACCATTAACTATCTTTTTTAAAATATTAAGTTTCATAAATATGTTTTTAAAATATTTCTTTAGCTATTTTATTAAATTATTTTTCCCCTAATTTCTTTTATTTAGAATCTGGCCAAAAACAGCCAAAGTCTCAGTCTCAATCCACCAGCCCACACCCGAAGCTAGACCAAACCTTAGCCCATCTGCCCCTGGCCCAAACCAAACGACCCCATTAACCCAACCCGGACAAGACCTAGAATTGAATTAGAGTGACTTTAGGTAAACAACTTTAACATAGTAATCGGGTAGCATGGGATGATAGTCTGTGCCCGCTGAATTATATGGGAAACCCCTACCTCAAGGGAGTTGAGAAGTATTATTTATGTTGCACGGGGTGATCATTTAGGCTAAAAAATATAGGACCCCTCCCCCCCTCTTTATATGTTTGTTGTTCACACTTAATTAACAAATATAGACTAATCAAGTTGTATTGTATAAGCTCAAAAGACTTGTATTGATTATCTATATAGTCTAATTATTGTCCAGTTTCTTTGCACGTGTTCATTATAGAACCTTTAAATTCCATGTCTTCCTTCACTTATATGATCGCTTAGGACGGTTATAATTATAATCCGCATACGTGTAAACTTCGGTCGGGACCCATAGTTGTGAACCTCGAAGAGTGCCTAACACATTTTCTTCGAGGTAATTTCAGCCTTTACCGATCTTTGGTGGCACATACTAGTTAAAACAGAGTTATTTGTAAATAGGTGCCCTAACGCACCTTAAAAATCGTTCGGTGGCGACTCTCCTATTTTAATACGCATTTAAAAGAGTTGTCGCACGACGAAACCCGCTTTTGCGAGAAAACGGGGTACGATAATAGCCTCTGGTAGAACTCGGTACTGACGAACCCTGAATTGATGTAGCATGGTACGAGCTCTGAGCTGGGATTGCAATGAAAGATGATTGAACATACGAGTGTTGTATGAATCGTAGAGCACTAATAAACCACAAGGAACCTGACGGGCTATCTGAGCAGGGCTAAAAGGACGACCTCTTATGTGTTGTGACTGGCCTAAAAATGAGGTACAACTAAAACCACCTGAACCACGGAGCCTCTTGCCCTCCCGCTCCTCCCGCTCAAGCATGCGAACCTACTTGAAGCACCTAGCAATATCAACCACCGAAAACATAGCATCCGTTTCGGCCTCTCAAGGCAAACTATAATGTAGACCATAGTTAATACCATCAAGGAACCTCTTTATCCTCTCTTTATCTCTCAGTGGGAACCAGCCATACTGCATGAAAATCAAAATCCACGAATCTTATCTCATACTGAGTCATAGTCATATCTCCCTAGCGCAGTTGCTCGAAATCTCTATGCAACTCCTCTTTGTGAGTCCGGGGAACAATTCTCTAAGAAGAAAACTGAGATCTCATGCCACGTAAGGGGCATTGCACCAACTGGCCTACTCAAGGAAAATGCCTACCACCATTTATGTGCCGCCCCTGTCAGCTGAAAGGTGGTAAATGCAATCCCACCGGTGTCTAAAATACCCGTTGTGTGAAGAATTCGCTGAGACTAGTCTAGAAAATCACGAGCATCCTCTGACTCCCTTCTACTAAACTTTGGCGGCTTAAGCCTCCCAAACCACTACAACCTCTTCTGCTCCTCATCACTCATAGCTGGACTAACCTCAGTCCGAGCAACAGCAGCCAACTGAACTGGTAACATCCCTGGTGTCTAATGACTCTAAGCTAGGTTCTCTAGAGTATGGGTGGCAGGAGTCTGGGCTCCTCCCCCATCATGTGAGGTAGTAGGTGTAACTGGCATCGAAACTACCTAGGCTAGGCCCGTGCACACACTCAAAATTTGACCCAAGACTCTTGAAGACCAGGTATCATATTAGCTTCCACTAGTGACTGAGCTAGTCCCTTTGGATCAACAGTATCTAGAACCTACTCCTCCACTAGAGCAACTGGTGCTTCTTTAGCTTTGGTGTGAGCCCTACCTCAGCCTCTACCTCGGCCTTAGCCTCTCGCGACCCTAACTGGTGTACTGGTGCCTGACTGCCAAATCTGTTTGAATGTGTCCTTGCCATTTGTGAGAGAATAGAAGAATAATGGTTCAGACTTCAGATGTAACAAATCTGCATGACAAGAATGCAAGAAAGTGAAGTTTCCTAACAGTTTGGTAGCCCCTCGAAGATAAGCACATATGTCTTTGTATCGACCAGCAAGATTCTACTAAACTTTCTCATGACTCATGAGACCTAAGTGACCTAGTGCTATGATATCAACTTGTCACGACCCAACTCCCACCGGAGCAGCGACGATGCATAACACTACTTGTCTGGAAAGCCAACACTCACACAAAAATAATGAATTTGAATAAAATGTGGTTTAATAATATCAACAGCAAAAATATCATGAAATATCTGATTATAACAACAACACTGCAAAAACCATCCCAAATATCTAGTGTTAACAAGTACATGAGCACTTCTAAATATCAAATACAAAGCCAATTCGTCAATACAATTGTCTGAACAATAGAACAGTAATAAAGAAAATAAATGAAAGAGAACTTCAAGGTTTGCAGACGTAATAGCAGCTACCTCATAATCTCTCAAGTGCTGGTACCAACACAGCTCTAGGAATCACCACATTCATAAGTACCTGGATCTTCATACGAAGTTTCGAGTGTAGTATCAGTATAACTGACCCCATGTATTCAATAAGTAACAAACCTAACCTTAGGATGAAAGTAGTGACGAGCTCAGATGAAATAGTCAGAGTCCAATATCAGTAAGAACACAGGATATAATGTCATGACCCCAATTTTCCACTATAAAATATCGTGACAAGTTGGTATCAGAGCTCTAGGTTCATAGGTGTTACGAGTCATAAGCAGGTTTAGCAGAGTCTTGCAGATTGATATGGAGACGTCCATACTTCTCTTCGAGGGGCTATAGAACTATTAGGAAATTCCACTTTTTTTATTCCTTATCGTGCAAATTGGTTCACTTCTAAATCTGAATCTTTGACTTTCTATTCTCTCACATATAGTAAGGACACGCACTACTGGATTTGAGGATCAGACACCTGCGCCCCCTGCTAGAGTCACGAGGGGCTGGGGCTAGGGCAGAGGCTGATGAGTGCACGTGGTTCAGCAAGAGCACCTTCCCGAGCAGCGACTGAGGAGCTGCCAGTAGCTCTGCTTGGAGGACAGGCACCCGAGGCGCATGTTGTCACCCCTATATTTCAGGAGACCCTAGCACAATTTTGAGCAAATTCGGTACTCTAGCTCAGGCAGGTTTGATTCTATTTGCACTAGCTACATCTCAGGCTGGAAGAGGATCTCAAACTCCTGTGGCCCGTACTCCATAGCAGCAGGTCCATGTTGATTAGGTCCCGAAGGTTATGCTAGTGCAACCTGTTGTTCCGGTGCGGCCCTAGGTCAGGGAAATGACATACGAGGAGGAGCAACTAATACATGAAAGGTTCAAGAAGTATCTTCTTTCTACATACAATGGCCTAGCTACCGAGGATGCGCAGGGATTTCTAGGGAAATGCCATTGTATTCTCCATACCATGGGTATTGTGGAGATAAGTGGAGTTACTTTCACTATATTTCAGAAGTTTAAAGCAGCCTACAGGTGGTGGCAGGTGCACGAGGAGTGTGGCACAGCCTATGCAACTTCACTCACTTGGACTCAGCTTTCAGAGATAATTTTGAGAGAGTTTGTTCCCTAGGCCCTTCGAGATGCATGATGTGTAGAGTTTGAGCAGTGTCGCTAGGGTACTCTGTCAGTGTCAGAGTATGCTATCAGATTAAGTGAGTTGTCTCAACATTCAACTGCCTTGGTTACCACAGTCTGAGATCGAGTCTGCCGATTCATCGAGGGGATCAACTATGGTATTAGATTCAGGATGGCTCAAGAGTTGGAGATAGATACTCCGTATCAGTAGGTGGAGGATATCGCGCAAATGTTGGAAGGCATGCGAGGCCATGAGAAAGAGGACATGAAGTCAAAGAGGCCTCGAGATTCTAGAGGATATGATGGTGTCTGTGCCCCAACTGTAGCCTATCATGGCAGGGGTTGTGTGAGTTGTCCAGTTCATTCAGCCCTTCTAGTTTCTAGTGGTGCTCCGGCTACTCCGAGGTCTCAGGTTGCCCATTTATCTCAGCCACTATCCAGTGCACCTCCTGCATGGGGTGCCTTCTGTAGTCAGTCTAGCCGACCAGGCCCGAGTCAGCTTCAGCGGCCACGCCCACCTAGAGCTTGTTTTGAGTATGTTGATACCAGACATATAGTGAGGGACTGCCCCAGACTCATTAGGGGTGCACCTTCACAAACTACACAGGCTCCACGGATTGCACAGGGCCCACGGACTTATAGGCCATGGTTGCTTCTCTAGTTGCTGCTCCACATGCACAGCCAACTAGAGGTAGAGGTCAGCCAGGTAGAGGTCCCCCTAGAGGGTAGTACAGAGGTGGTCATATCAGACGCAATCATAACAGGCATGGTTCGGATTTGTCATAGGGATCCACCAGTCTTATTTCATTCGGGATCAACTTATTCATATGTGTCATATTACTTTGCTCTGTATTCGGATATATCTCGTGATTCTTTGAATTCTCTTATTTATGTGTCCACGCCTATGGGAGATTCTATTATTGTGGACCGTGTGTATCAGTTGTGTTTAGTTTTTATTAGTGGTTTTGAGACCAGAGTTGATCTATTACTACTCAATATGGTAGACTTTGATGTGATCTAGGGAATGGATTGGTTATCGCCCTATCATGCTATTTTGAATTGTCACGCCAAGACTGTGACATTGTCTATGCCAGGTTTGTCGTGGTTGGAGTGGAAGGGTACGTTGGATTATATTCCTAGTAGAGTTGTGTCCTTTCTAAAGGCTCGGCGAAAGGTTGAGAAGGGGTGTGCTGCATATCTAGCCTTTGTGAAAGATGTCGATGCTGATACTCATACCGTTGAGTCTGTTTCGATAGTGAGAGACTTCCCAGATGAATTTCCAGCAGATCTTCTAGGCATGCCGCCTGATAGAGATATTGATTTTGGTATTGACTTGTTGCCAGGCACTCAGCCCATTTCTATTTCACCATACCATATGGCACCATCAGAGTTGAAAGAGTTGAAGGAGTAGCTGCAAGAGTTTCTTGATAAGGTGTGTCACCTTGGGGTTCCCCGGTTCTGTTTGTGAAGAAGAATGATGGTTCTATGCGGATGTGTATTGATTATAGGTAGTTGAACAAGGTTACAGTGAAGAACATGTACCCATTACTGTGCATTGATGACTTATTTGACTAGCTACAGGGTGATAGAGTGTTCTCAAAGATGGATTTGAGGTCAGGGTATCACCAGCTAAAGATTCGAGATCTGAATATTCTGAAGACTATTTTCAGGACTCGATATTTTCAATACGTGTTTCTTGTGATGTCATTTAGGCTGATCAATGCCCCAGAAACATTTATGAACCAGAAGAATACTATTCCAGCCATATCTTGTTTAAATCGTCATTCTGTTTATTGACGACATCTTGGTGTACTCCCGTAGTTGGGAGGATCATGATCAACACTTGAGGATCGTGCTCCAGAACTTGAGGGAGAAGAAGTTGTATGCAAAATTCTCAAAGTGTGAATTCTGGCTTGATTCAGTGTCATTTTTGGGTCATGTGGTATTGAGTGAGGGGATCAAGGTAGATCCGAAGAAAATTGAAACAGTTCAGAGTTGGCCCAAACCATATTCAGCTACTGAGTTTTGGAGTTTTCTTGGTTTGGCAGGGTATTATTACCATTTCATAGAGGGTTTCTCATCCATTACTTCACCTATGACTAGATTGACCCAGAAGTGTGCTCCTTTCAGATGGTTCGAGGAGTGTAAGGCGAGCTTTCAAAATCTCAAGATTGTTTTGACTACATCCCCAATGTTGGTGTTGCCTACGGGTTTGGGGTTTTACACTGTGTATTGTGATGCATCATGTATTGGGTTTGGCGCATTATTGATGCAATACGGTCAGGTAATTGCCTATGCGTCCCGGCAGTAGAAGGTTCATGAGAAGAATTACCTAGTGCACGACTTGGAATTGGCATCTATTGTTTATACATTAAATATTTGGAGTCACTACTTGTGCGGTGTTCCATGTGAGGTTTATATCAACCACTGGAGTCTCCAGCATATGTTCAAGAAGAAAGATCTTAATTTGCGGCAGAGGAGATGGTTAGAGTTGCTTAATGACTATAATATCACTATTCTGTATCATCTGGGAAAGGCCAATGCGGTGGGCGATGCCTTGAGTTGAAAGGCAGAGAGTATGTGCAATTTGGAATATCTACCGGAATCAGAGAGGCCACTAGCCATAGATGTTCAGTTCTTGGCCAATCAGTTAGATTGGATGTTTCGGAGCCTAGCCGGATTCTTGCTTGTGTGGTTTCTCGGTCTTCTTTATATGAGCGCATGAAAGAGCGTTAGTATGACGACCCCCATTTGCTTATCCTTAAGAACACGGTACAACACGGTGATGCCAAGGAGGTTTCTATCGGAGATGATGGTGTGTTGCAGATGCATGGCCAGTTATGTGTGCCTAAAGTAGATGGGTTGCGTGAGATGATCCTTGAAGAGGCCCATAGTTTGTGGTACTCTATTCATCCAGGTGCCGCTAAGATGTCTCAGGATTTGCGGCAGCACTATTGGTGGAGGAGAATGAAGAACAATATAGTGCAGTATATGGCTCGGTGCCTGAATTGTCAGCAGGTGGAGTATGAGTATCAGAGGTCGGGCGATTTGCTTCATTGACTTGAGATTCCAGAGTGGAAATGAGAGCATGTTACCATGGACTTTGTTGTTGGGCTCCCACAAACTTTGAAGAAATTTGACACAGTATGGGTGATTGTGGACAGGTTGACCAAGTCGTCTCATTTCATTTTGGTGGTGACTACCTATTTCATAGAGCAGCTGGTTCAAACCTATATCCATGAGATTGTTTGTCTTCACGATGTGCTGATATCTATTATTTCTGATTGAGGTACACAGTTCACATAGCATTCTTGGAGAGTTGTGCAGTGTGAGTTAGGCACACGGGTTGATTTGAGTATAAAATTTCACCCCCAGACGGACGGGCATTCCTAGCGCACCATTCATATATTAGAGGATATGCTTCGTGCATATGTTATGGTTTTCGGGGGTTCTTGGGATCAGTTCTTGCCTCTTGCAGAGTTCGCCTACAACAATAGCTACCAATCGAGTATTTAGATGGCTGCTTATGAGGCCCTGTATGGGAGACGATGTCATTCTCTAGTTGATTGGTTTGAGCCGGGTGAGGCTAGGTTGTTGGGCAAAGATTTGGTTTGGGATGCCGTGGAGAAAGTCAAGTTGATTCAGGATCAACTTCGTACAACACAGTCTAGGAAGAAGAGTTATGATAATCGGAGGGCTCATGACGTAACATTTATGGTTAAAGAGATGGTTTTGCTCCGGGTTTCACTTATGAAGGGTGTGATGAGGTTTAGGAAACAGGGCAAGTTGAACCCTAAGTATATTGGTCATTTTGAGATCCTTGAGAGAGTTGGTGAGGTGGCCTACAAGCTTGCATTTCCACCCAACCTATCTGCAGGTCACCCGGTGTTCCATGTTTCTACGCTCCGGAAGTATTATGGTGATTCATTTCATGTTTTAGACTTCATCTCAGTCCAATTGGACAAGGATTTGACTTATGTTGAGGAGTCGGTGTCTATCTTGGACAGACATGTCTAGAAGTTGAAATAAAAGAACATTGCTTCAGTGAAGGTTCAATGGATGGGTCATCTGGTCTAGGAGGCAACCTGGGAGGCCGAGCACAATATGCGGAGTCGTTATCCTCACCTTTTTGTCACTTTAGGTATGTCTCTATGCACGTTCGAGGATGAACGTTTGTTTTAATAGGGGGAGAATATAGCTACCCGACTGTCATTTTGTGTTATTGCGCCCCGTTTCCCCTTTTGATGCTTCACACTGGTGTAATTTTGGTTTTATGACTTACGAGGTTGATTTGTTTTGTTCAGGGAATGTTTTGGGTTTATTTGGACCCTTTGATTATTTGCTTAGAAGCCTAAGTTGATTATGTTAACCAAACTTTGATTTTTGTGAAAATGACCCCGAAACGGTATTTTTATAGAGACGATAGGTTCATATCATGATTTTGGACTTGGGAGTATGCGTGAAATTGAATTCGGAGGTCTGTAGGTTGATTTTGTGTTATTTTTCTAAAATTGGCAATTTGAGGATTAGAAATATGACCGTAGGTTGACTTTTGGATATCGGGTTCGGATTTGGTTTTGGGACTTGGAATAGGTCTGTTATGCTATTTAGAACTTTTCTGCAAAATTTGTGTCATTTGGTGTTGATTTGATAAGATTCGGATGTTTGGTTGCAATTCTAGAAGTTTTTGAACTTTACTTTGAAATTCAAGTGCTTTGGTGTCTAATTTGTAGTTCAAGATGTTATTTTTGTGTTTTGATCATGCGAGCGAGTTTGTATGATATTTTTAGACATGTGTGGACATTTGGTTTGGAACCCCGAGGGCTCGGATGAGTTTCGGACGTGTCTCAAAATGGCTTGGACTAAAAGCTGGACTACTTGTGTGCTAATGCCTCGGGTGTAACAATTGTGAACATCAACATCGCAATTGCGATCCTAGTAAGGGAGCCTCAAGTGTCACAATCGCGATACCTGGATCGCAATTGCGAAAAGTGTTAGGATTTGGGTAGGCTCGCATTTGCGATAAAAGTGTCGCATTTGCGATGAGGTAAGGCTTCGCAAATGTGGAGCGAATGTCGCATTTGCGACTTCCTCTTAGGCTATCAGTGGCCGCATTTGCGAGAATTCTTTCGTAACTGCGAACTGCGAGGGTTCGCAATTACGAACCTAGTGTCGCAATTGCGACAATTGAAACTAAACAAAAGGGCTGGGAGTCGGGATTTTTCATCATCTTCTCTCATTTTAGAACCCTAGACTCGGTAGGAAGCGATTTGGAGAGGGAATTTTCACCTACAAACTTTGGATAAGTGATTATAATCAGTTTCCAACTATATTGCATGATTATATGTTAGATTAAACATCAAATTTATGTGAATCAAAGATGAAATTTGGGGATTTTTGTTAAAGTTTTGAAATGAAGAATTGAGTTTTGTGACTCGATTTTGACTCACATTTGAAATCAAAACACCTTTATGGGCTCGTGGGGTTATGGGTAGTCGGAATCTACCCTTGGACCCGGGTTTTGACCGGGCAGGCCCGGGGTTAACTTTTGTTGACTTTTTGGAATGTGTAGAGATCGTAGCTTTATCTATTGTAATTGGTTTCCATTACATTGTTTGATGTTATTACGTCATTTTTGGTTAGATATGAGCCGTGTGGAGGCGAAGTTTTGGGAAAAAGCTATTTCTGAGGGTTGAGTTGGCCTAGTTGAGGTAAGTATCTTGCCTAACTTTGTGTGGGAGTACCCCTTAGGATGTGGGTTGATTGTGCTATTTGTGTTATATGGAAGACGTGTACGCGTGGTGACGAGTGCATACACAGGCAATAAGTGGTATTTGACCAGTTTAGGTTATTTAGACTCTTTCCACGCCTTTAATTGAATTGTCATAACATGTTATATCTACCATTGTTAATTTATCTTACATGTGCTAATCTACACTTATAAGCTTTATTTGACGTGGTTAGCACTTGTTCTACCTCTTACTTGTTATTTTGCTCTTATATGCTTTAGTTGAAGTTACTGCCTTCCTTATCACCTTGCTATCTCTTTAATTGTTAAATTACTTTTACTTGAAGTTATTATTTCGTGGAATATATTCTTGTTGAATTATTTAAAAGCCGTTATCACATTGAGGTGAAGTTGTTAATTGTTGAGAAATCTTTATTTGTTGAATAATTCTTATTTATTTTATTACTGTTGAGATTCTTGTACACATTGTGGTTAACCCATAGTCTATTTGTTGTGGAAACATTTGGTATTGTTGACTTTTTGGAAAGTTGTGGCATATGGTCACTTGTGGTGTGACTTGTGATTGTATTGTGATATTGATACGCATATGGTAAAATAAGGTGCGCTTGATACACATGTTGCTAGTAGGGGAACTACTTGAAGTCACGCGGTAAGATAAGGTGGTCTAAAACGCATGTAGGTATTTCGGGAAAAATAATTTTCGAAACTAAATTTAAGGCTCACACGGTGATATAAGGAAAGATTGTGATTGAAATTGTGAAATGTGGAAACGAGGCGATACCCCAATTGTTATTCTTGTTGCACACTTTATGTTAAAAAGGCTGGCTAATTGAACAATTTTATCATTTCCTTATTGTTTTACATGTATTGTCCGCATTGGTTCCATGATGTTCTTAACATGTGTTCATTCCTTGTTATCTTTATTGCTTCAGATTCTATTGCTAGCTCTCTTTATTGAACTGTTTTATTGTCATTTATTTCTTCGTTCCACGTTATTTGACTGTTCCATATCTTATTCAGTTTCTTTTATCCTGGTATGTGTCTTGACCTGGTCTCGTCACTACTCTACCGAGATTAGTCTTGATACTTACTCGGTACCGTTGTGGTGTACTCATACTATACTTCTACAATTTTTTATGCAGATTCGGGTATATCTGCTCGTGTCGGGCGCTAGTGATCATTCAGCTATGACAAGAGACTTCAAGGGTATACCTGCTAATGTCCGCAGGCCTCGAAGTCACCTTCAATTATTTTCTCATTACTGTTATTTCCTTTATCAGACAGTGTTGTAGTGGAGGTTTTAGAATATTCTGTAGAGCTTATGACTCAGTTCTACCGGTTTTGGAAATTATGTTATTGATGTTCTATTTTGGGAATTAATATGAGCTTATCGGTTTTGTTTAAGTATCTTAGTTTGGCTATTTCTGTTAAACTATTATTAAATGTTAGGCTTACCTAATCTTAGAGGCTTGGTGCCATCACGACATCCTAAGCTAGGAAATTGGGGCCGCGACATATAATGATGACAGTAACTGTAAATAACTCAAAGGAATTATCATATTAAGCTCGTTCACATCACGGGAATTTAGACATGCTTCCAAGTATAACTTAAAGCCCAACGCGATTAAGAATATTTCATTTACCATCTAGCATGAGAAAAATACATCTCTATGCCTACATGTCAAATATGCATATCAAGTTAATGATTTCATAGTGAAAACAACAAGTACTCTCACTCTAAGCACACTCAAGGTGCATGACTCATGCCCACTTCATCACACACACAATCACTCAGCACTGTACGGGTGACTGGCATCAATGCCCCTCATCACAGCACATACATATCTCATTGTGCCTATGCTCACTGCTAGCATGTGAGACTTCAGAGGGGCGAAACCTACCCAAGCGCTAATCAAAAGCCAATATGACATGTTGCGGCGTGCAACTCGATCCAAAAAAAATAAAGCCAATATGGCCTATTGCGGCGTGCAACCCGATCCAAATAAAACTCTTAACACAGCTCTAGGTCCCACCTAATTCATCAACCTCTCAAGTCTCAAGGGCTCACAATCTCATATCACTCGGCCCAAATAGTGTCACATATGGAAAACAACAACAACATGATATAACAATGAATAAAGTACAGAGACTGAGATATGATATGCAAATGAAGAATCGTGACTGGGTGTATAACTACAGTTAAGACAAATAGCTCAAAACAACAAAAAAAAGCCCCATTATGTCTCAACCAGTCCTTCTATTTGAATAGATCTTGTAGAATCCGGTGGTCGGTATAGTTCTAACTAGGCACACCGTACAAATAGTGCCTCCAAATCTTCAAGACATGAAAAATCACTGCTAATTCCAAGTCGTGGACAGGATAATTCTTCTCATGCACATTCAAATGTCTAGACGCGTAGGCAATCACCCTACCATCTTGCATCAAGACCGTGCCAAGGCCAACACATGACGCATCATAGTACACAGGGTAAGACCTCGAACCCGTAGGCAACACCAACACTGGGGTTGTAGTCAAAGCATTCTTGAGCTTTCCAAAGCTCTCCTCACACTCCTCGATCCATCTGAACGGAGCACCCTTCTGAGTCAATCTGGTCATAGGTGCATCAATAGATGAGAAACCCTCTATGAAACGATGGTAATACCCGGCCAAACCAAGAAAGCTCTGGATCTCAGTAGCTGAAGACAGTCTGGGCGAACTTTGCACTGCCTCAATCTTCTTCGGGTCTACCTTGATTCCCTCACTCGACACCACATGACCCAAAAACGCCAACGAATCAAGCCAGAATTCACACTTTGAAAACTTTGCATACAACTTCTTTTCCCTCAAGGTCTGGAGCACGATCCTCAGGTGATGCTCGTAATCCTCCCGGCTGCGGGAGTACGCCAAGATGTCGTATATAAACCCAATGACGAATGAATTAAGATAGGGCTGGAATACATTATTCATCAGGTGCATGAACATTGTTGGGGAGTTGGTCATAGATTATAATAGAAATAAAAGCTAAGATATGATATAAACTAACAATTATCATAAATATCTTGCTAACTGAAACACACCTACAATGATCCCAAAACCCGATGAGACTGAATCATAAGCTATACAGAATAACTAGAATGTCAACTACAACGCTGTCTGAATGAGAAATACAAAAGAAAATAAATATAAGGGAAGATGACTCAGAGGCCTACAGACGCTGAGCAGGTATACCTTGGAGTCTCTGGGAAATCGGCTACAGCCAATCACTAACGTCCAGCATGAGTAGACGTACCTAGATTTGCAACAAAAATGTTCACAAGCTTAGTATGAGTACACCACAATGGTAACGGTAAGTATCAAGCCTAATCTCGATAGAGTAGTGACGAGCCCAGGTCAAGACACCTACTAGGATATAATAAACAGAATGAAAACATAATAACGAGAAGTAATGGAATGCGAAGAAATAATTGATACGAAATAAATTAATTACCTAGACTAATGCCGGAATTGCAAGCATGGAGATAACATAAGGGAAGCAATTAAAGAGAACAACCATAGTCAAATACGAATCCTAACTGATAAGACAAGGAAGAATAAAAGCAACAAAAAGTGTTTCACCAGTAACTCTCTACAACATGAGAAAAACAACAAGAATCACTAATGAGGTACCGCCTCGTACACATCAAGAATCGCAACCGAGGTACCGCCTCGTATACAACAAGAATCGCATCCGAGGTACCACCTTGTATTCATATTTCTAAAATTCAATCACAATCTTTCCTTATACCGCCGCGTGAGTCTTACATTTAAATAGTTTTGAAAATATTTATCCCAAAATAGTTACACACACTTTAGCCCACCTTATAACGCCATGTGGCTTCAAGTAATTCCCTTACAAGCAACACGCACATAAGTCTCACCTTATGCCGCCGCATGCACATTAACCCATATCTTTATACCGCCGCATGTGCGTCAATTTCACATCACAATAACAACTCGCATCACAAGTTCCCATATGCCACAACCTGCCAATAATCAACAATATCAATATTTCCACAACAATATCCCATGGCTCGACCACAATATGTATAAGAATATCAATAATAACAATAAATGTAAATTTCTCAACAAGAAGGATAACTCAACAATAAACAACTTTGCCTCAATGTGATAACGGTTTTCACAACTTCAACACCAATAATTCAACAATGAAAGAGATAATGTGCAATTACTATATTAAATAATAATAACTCACAATGGAAAAGATAACATGTAACGATGACTTCAAATAAGGATAACCAACAATGGAAGACATAACATAACAATAACTTCAAATAATGATAAATCAATAATGGAAGAGATAACATGTAACGATGAAAGAGGCAACAACTTCAACTAAAGCATAAGAGCAAAATATCAAGTAAGATGTAAAACAAATGTTAACAAAGTCATTTAAGGCATGTAAGGACAGACTAACACAAGTAAAAGTAGATTGACTATGAGAATTTAGAACATGATATGACAATTAAATTTAATCATGGAAAGAATCTAAGTAGCCTAAACCGGTCAAATACCACATATAACCCGTGTAGCCACGCGTCACCTTGTGTACACGGCTTTCACTTAGCACAAATAACACAATGAATCCAAAATCCTAAGGGGTAGTTACCCCACACAAAGTTAGGCAAGATACTCACATCAACTAGGCCAACTCAACCCTCTGAGAGTTTCATCTAAAATTTGCCTCCACACAGCTTAAAATCTAACAAAAACTGACTTAATATCATCAAACAATGCAAGGGAAAACAAGTACAATAGATAAAGCTATGATCTTTACACTTTTTCCAAAAAGTGACCAAAAGTCAACCCAGGGCTTGCCCGGTAAAAACCCGGGTCCGAGGGTAGATTCCGACTACCCATAATCCCAGGAGTTCATATATGTGATTAGTTTCAAAATCTGAGTCCAAATCAATTCGCAAAACTCAAATTCTTATTTTTCAAAAACTTCACAACGTTTCACTTTGATTCACATGATTTTGATGTTACAATCTAAGATATATTGATATAATATAGTTGGAAATAGATTAGAATCACTTACCCAATGTTTGTAGATGAAAATCCCCTCTCCAAATCGCCACCTACATGTCTGATACTCATCCGAGCACTCACGGCTCTAAACCAAATATCTACACAAGTCTAAAAACATCATACGAACTCGCTCGCACGATAAAAACACAAAAAAATCATGTAGAACTACGAATCGAGTATTAAAGCGCATGAATTTTAAAGTAAATTTCAAGAATCTCTAGATTTGCAACTAAACGCCCCAATCCTATCAAATCAACTCAAAACGATACCAAATTTTACAAACAAGTTCTAAATATCATAACGGGCCTATTCCAAGTCCCAAACTAATATTACAAACTCGATAGCTAAAAGTCAACCTATGGTCAAACTATTTAACTTCAAATTGCCAAATTTTGGTAAAACAACACAAATCAACCTACGGACTTACAAATTCAATTTCGGGCATACGCCCAAGTCCAAAATAGTGATACAAAGCTATTAGAACCATCAAAACACCGTTTCGGTGTCCTTTTCACAAAAGTCAAAGTTTGGTCAATATTTCTAACTTAAGCTTCTAAGTCAAGAATCAAAGGGTCCAAATCAACCCGAAATCTTCCCTGGACAAAACTAATGAAGCTCGTAAGTCATAAAACCTTAAATACATATGTGTGAAGCATAAAAAGGGGAAACGGGACGCAGTTACACAAAATAATCGATCGGGTTATTACATTTCCCCCTCTTAAAGCAAACATTTGTCCTCGAACGTGCATAAGGACATACCTGAAGTGATTAATAGATGAGGATAACGACTCCGCATGTCTTGCTCGGTCTCCCAGGTCACCTCCTCAACCGGATGACCCCTCCATTGAACCTTTACTGAAGCAATGTTCATGGATCTCAACTTACGGGCCTGTCTATCCAAGATAGCCATCGACTCCTCAATATAAGTCAAATCCTTGTCCAATTGGATAGTGTTGATATCTAACACATGAGATGGATCACCATAATACTTTCGGAGCATAGAAACATGTAACCCCAGATGGACCGCAGATAAGCTTGGTGGCAATGACAGCTTGTTGTCCACGTCACCAATCCTCTTAAGGATCTCAAAAGGTCTGATATACCTAGGGCTCAACTTGCCCTTCTTCACGAACCTCATCACACCCTTCATGGGTGAATCCCGGAGCAAAATTTGCTCTTTAACCATGAATGAAACATCACAAACTCTCCGATTGGCATAACTCTTCTGTCTAGACTAGGTTGTACGAAGCCGATTCTGAATCAATTGACTTTCTCCAAGCCATCTTGAACCAAATCCATACCCAACAACTTAGCCTCTCCTGGCTCAAACCAACCAACTTGAGAACGACCCCGTCTCCCATATAGGGCCTCGTAAGGAGCCATATGAATACACAATTTGTAGTTGTTGTTGTAATCAAACTCTGTAAGCGGCAAAAACTGATCACAAGAACCCCCGAAATCCATAACACAAGCATGAAGCATATCCTCCAATATCTGAATGGTACGCTCGAACTTCCGTCCGTCTGGGGGTGAAATGTTGTACTCATCTCAACCCGTGTGCCTAACTCACGCTGCATAACTCTCCAGAAATGCGATGTAAAATGTATTCCCCAGTCAGAGATGATGGATACCGGCACGCCATGAAGTCGAACAATCTCGCGGATATAGATATAAGCCAGCTGATATTAAGAATAGGTAGTCACTACCAGAATGAAATGGTCTGAATTGGACAACCTATCCACAATCACCCAAACAGCATCAAATTTCTTCTGAGTCTGTGGGAGCCCGACAACGAAATCCATGCTGACACGCTCCCAATTCCACTCGGGAATCTCAAGTCTCTAGAGAAAACCGCCTAGCCTCTGATGCTTATACTTTACTTGCTGACAATTTAGGCACCAAGCTACATACTCCACTGTGTCTTTCTTCATTCTCTTCCTCCAATAGTGTTGTCTCAAAACTTGATACATATTAGCGGCACCCGAATGTATGGAGTATCGTGAACTGTAGGTCTTCTCAAGGACCATCTCATGCAACCCATCCACATTGGGCACACATAATCGGCCCTGCATCTGAAACACCCCATCATCTCCGATAGAAACCTCCTTGGCATCTCCGTGTTGTACCGTGTCCTTGAGGACAAGAAAATAGGGGTCATCATACTGACGATATCTGATGCGATCATATAAAGAAAACCGAGAAACCACGCAAGTAAGAACTCACTGGGCTCCGAAACATCAAATCTAACAAACTGGTTGGACAAGACCTAAAAATCCATGGTTAGTGGCCACTCTACTGCTGGCGGAGATGCTAAATTGCCCAAGTTCTCCGTCGTTCGAATCAAGGCATCGGCCACCACATTGGCCTTCTCGGGATGAAATAGAATAGTGATATCATAGTCTTTAAGCAACTCTAACCATCTCCGCTGCCGCAAGTTAAGATCTTTCTATTTGAACAGATGTTGTAGACTCCGGTGGTCGGTATATACCTCACATGGGACACCGTACAAATAGTGCCTCCAAATCTTTCAAGGCCTGAACAATAGCTGTCAATTCTAATTTGTGGATAGGATAATTCTTCTCATGAACCTTCAACACCCGATACGCGTAGGCAATCACCCTACCGTCTTGGATCAACACCGCGCCAAGCCCAATATGTGACGCATCATAATACACAATGTAAGACCCTAAACCCGTAGGCAGCACTAACACTGGGGCTGTAGCTAAAATAGTCTTGATATTTTGAAAGCTCGTCTAACACTCCTCGGACCATCTGAAAGGAGCACCTTTCTGGGTTAATCTGGTCATAGGTGTGGCAATGGATGAGAAATTCTCTACAAAATGACGATAATACCCGGTCAAACTACGTAAACTCCGAATCTCAGTAGCTGAAAACGGTTCGGGCCATCTCTGAACTACTTTAATCTTTTTTGGATGTACCTTGATCCCATCACTAGACACCACATGACCCGAAAATACCACTGAATCAAGCCAGAATTCACACTTTGAGAATTTTGCATACAACCTCTTCTCTCACAAGGTCTGAAGCACGATCCTCGGGTGTTGATCATGATCTTCCCGATTGTGGGAGTACATCAAGATGTCATCAATAAACTCAACAATGAAAACTGAATCAAGATATGGCTGGTATACATTGTTCATCAGGTGCATAAATGATGTTGGGGCGTTGGTCATCCCAAATAACATCACAAGGAACTCGTAGTGACCATAGCGAGTCCTAAAAGCAGTCTTCAGGATATCCAGATCCTGAATCTTCAGTTGATGATACCTTGACCACAGATCAATCTTTGAGAATACTCTGGCACGCTCTAGCTGGTCAAATAAGTCATCAATGCGTGGCAATGGATACTTGTTTTTCACTGTAACCTTGTTCAACTGGTGATAATCAATACACATGCGCATAGAACCATCCTTTTTCTTCGCAAATAAAAGCGGGGCATCCTAAGGAGACACACTACGCCAAATGAAACCCTTATCAATCAACTCTTGCAACTGATCTTTTAACTCCTTCAACTCTGTTGGAGCCATACGATATGGTGGAATAGAAATGGGGTGAGTGCCTGAAAACAAGTCAATACCAAAATCGATATCTCTATCAGGCAGCATGCCCGACAGATCTACTGGATATACATTTGGGAAGTCTCTCACTATCGAAACTGATTCAATAATAAAAGTATCAGCACTAACATCTCTCATAAAGGCTACAAAGGCTGCACACCCCTTCTCAACCATCCGCTGAGCCTTTAGAAATAACACAACCCTACTAGGAACATAATCCAATGCACCCTTCCACTCTAACCATAGCAAAACCTGGCATAGCCAATGTCACTGTCTTGGCATGACAATCTTAAATAGCATGCTAGGAAGAAAACCAGTCCATGCCCAAGATAACATCAAATATCTACCATACTGAGCAATAATAGATCAACTCTAGTCTCAAAACTACTAATAACAACTAAACACGACCGATACACACAGTCCACAATAATAGAATCTTTCACAAGCATGGACACATAAATAGGAGAACTCAAAGAATCACGAGATATATCCAAATACGGAGCAAAGTAAGATGACACATATGAATAAGTAGATCTCGGATCAAATAAGACTGATGGATCTCTATGAAAACCCAGAACCATACCGGTGATGAGTACGTCTGAAGCGACTGCCTCCATCCTACCCGGATCAAATACATGTGCATCTTCTGAAGCTAAGCCACTGAAAGTAGGAGGATGATACTTCTTGAACCTCTCAAGTCTAAGCTGCTCCTCATCAGATGCCACTGCCCTAACCTTGGGCTGAACCGGAATAACAGGATGCGCTGGTATAACTTATGGGACCTGATCAACATGGAACCGCTGCTCTGGGGTACGTACGCTAAGTGTCTGAGCTCCTCCCTTATCCTGAGATATGGCTGGTGCGAGAGGAATCAACCCCGCCTGAGCTAGAGTACCAAACACGCTCAAACATTTTGCGAGGGTCTCCTGAAGTGCAGGGGTGGAAACAGGTGCCTCGGGTGCCTGTCCTCCAACTGGAGCTACTAGTGGCTCTTATGTCGCAGCTCAGGCAGGTGCTCTAGCTATACCATGTGACCTTCCTCGGCCTATGCCCCAGCTTCGGCGTCTCGCGGATCTAACAAGGGGTGCAAATGTCTGATCGTTGGATCCAGCAGTGCGTATCCTCACCATTTGTGAGAGAATAGAAAGTCAAAGATTCAGTTTTTGAAGTCAACCAATTCGCATGATAAGGAATCAAAGAAATAAAGTTTTCCTAACAGTTTTGTAGCATATCGAAGATAAGTACAAATGTCTCCAAATCGATCCGCAAGACTCTACTAAACCTACATATGACTCGTAATACCTATGAACCTAGAGCTCTGATACCAACTTGTCACGGTCCTAATTTCCCTCCTTAGGATATAGTGATGGAACCTAGTCTCTAATACTAGGTAAGCCTAAAAATGAGTGATTATGACAGAAATAAAAGCTAAGATATGATATAAACTAACAATTCTCATAAATATCTTGATAACAGAAATACAACTACAATGCTCCCAAAACCTGGTGAGACTGAGTGATAAGATCTACAGAATAACTAGAATGTCTATTACAACATTGTCTGAATACGAAATACAACAAACAAGAAAGATAAGGGAAGGTGACTCCGAGGCATACGGACGCCAAGCAGGTATACCTTGAAGTCTCTGGAAAATTAGCTACAGCCAATCACTAACGTCCTGCACGAGCAGACGTACCTGGATCTGCACAAATAAAATGTACAAAAGCGTAGTATGAGTACACCACAATGGTACCCAGTAAGTATCAATCCTAACCTCGGTAGAGTAGTGATGAGGTCAGGTAAAGACACCTTTTAGGATATAATAAATAGAATGAAACATAATAACGATAAGTAATGGAAGGCGAAGAAAGAACTGATATGAAACAAGTTAATAACCTAGACTAATGCCAGAATTGTAAGCATGAAGATAACATAAGGGAAGCAATTAAAAAAACACCATAGTAAAATACGAATCCTAACTGATAAGACAAAGAAGAATAAGTGAAACAAGAAGTGTTTCACCAATAACTCTCTACAATATGAGATAAACAACAAGAATCACCAATGAGGTACCACCTCGTACATAACAAGAATCTCAACCGAGGTACCGCCTTGTATAAAACAAGAATCACATTCGAGGTACCGCCTCATACACATTTCTCAAATTCAATCACATTATTTCCTTATATCGCCGCGTGAGCCTTATATTAAATAGTTTTGAAAATATTTTTCCCAAAATAGCTACACGCACTTTAGACGACCTTATGATGTCGCGTGGCTTCAAGTAATTACCTTACAAGCAACACGCACATAAGTCCCACCTTAAGCCACCGCATGCACATTAACCCCTATCCTTATACCGATGCATGCGCATTATTATCACATCACAATAAAAACTAGCACCACAAGTTCCCATATGCCACAACTTGCTAATAATCAACAATATCAATGTTTCCGCAACAATTGCCCATGGCTCAACCACAATGTGTATATGAATATCAACAATAACAATAAAAGTAAATTTCTTAACAAGAGGGATAACTCAAAAATAAACAACTTCGCCTCAATGTGATAACGGCTTTCACAACCTCAACACCAATAATTCAACAATGAAAGAGATAATGTGTAATCATGATATTAAATAAGAATAACTCACAATATAAGAGATAACATGTAACGATGACTTCAAATAAGGATAACCAACAATGGAAGAGATAACATGTAACAATGACTTCAAATAATAATAAATCAACAATGGAAGAGATAACATGTAACGATGAAAGAGGCAACAACTTCAAATATAGCATAAGAGAAAAATATCAAGTAAGATGTAGAACAAATGTTAACAAAGTCATTTAAGGCATGTGAGGATAGACTAACACAAGTAAGAGTAGATTGACTATGAGAATTTAGAACATGATATGACAATTAAATTAAAGCATGGAAAGAGTCTAAGTATCCTAAATCGGTCAAATACAACATATAACTCCTGTACCCACTCGTCACCTTGCGTACACGACTTTCACATAGCACAAATGACACAATGAATCCGAAATCCTAAGGGGTAGTTCCCCCACACAAAGTTAGGCAAGATACTTACCTCAACTAGGCCAACTCAACACTCGGAAATAGCTTTTACCCTAAAATTCACCTCCACGCGACTCAAATCTAACCAAAATTGACTAAATATCATCAAAAATGCAAGGGAAAGCAATTACAATAGATAAAGCTGTGATCTTTACACTTTTTTCAAAAAGTCAACAAAAGTAAACCCGGGGCTTGTCCAGTCAAAACTCGGGTCCAAGGTTAGATTCCGACTACCATAACCCCACAAGTTCATATATGTGATTAGTTTCAAAATCCAAGTCCAAATCGACTATCAAAGCTCAAATTCTTATTTTCAAAACTTGACAAAGTTTCACAAATTTTCACTTTGATCCACATGACTTTGATGTTAAAATATAACATATATTGATGAAATATAGTTGGAAATGGATTATAATCACTTACCTAATATTTGTAGATGTAACTCCCTCTCCAAATCGCCTCTTACCGAGTCTAAGGTGCTAAAATGAGAGAATATGTTGAAATATTCCGTCTCCCGACCCTTTGTCAAGCTGCAGATGTCGCATTTGTGACACAAGGTTAGCATTTGAGAACCCTCGCAATTGCGGACCAGGGATCACATTTGCGGACCCTGACAGCCTCAATAATTATCACAATTGCGATTGCAAAGCTGGACTTCTTCGCAAAAGCGACCCAAGGCTCATACATGCTGACTTCGCAATTGCGAAGGGGTCAATCGCAATTGCGACATCAGAGCCCCCAGTGTCACCTGTGCAACTGCAAGGTTGGTGCTAGCAGTTGCGATAACAGAGCACCAGCAATTCATTTTTAGTTCACTTCATTCTGAAATAGGTCTTATACTCATCCGAGCCCCCAGGGCTCCAAACCAAACATGCACATAAGTCTAAAAATATCATACGAACTTGATCGCACGATAAAAATACAAAACTAACATCTAGAACTATGAATCGAACACTAAAAATGTATGAATTTCAAAGTAATTTAAAGAAACTCTAGAATTGCAACTAAACGTCTGAATCCTATCAAATCAACTCCAAATGATACCAAATTTTGCAGCCAAGTTCTAAATAACATAACAGACATATTCCAAGTCCCGAGATCAAATTCCAAACTAGATAGTTAAAGTCAACCTACAGTAAAATGTTTCAACTTCAAATTGCAAATTTTTGGCAAAATAACACAAATCAACCTATGGACTTCCGAATTCAATTCTGGGCATATGCCCAAGTCCAAAATTATGATACGAAGCTATCGAAGCCATCAAAATACTGTTTCGGGATCATTTTCCCAAAAGTCAAAGCTTGGTCAATATTTCTAACTTAAGCTTCAAAGTCAAGAATCAAAGGATCCAAATCAACTCAAAATCTTCCCGGAACCAAACTAATCAAGCCCGTAAATCATAAAATCATAAATACATATTTGTGAAGCATCAAAAGGGCAAACGGGGCACAATTACATAAAACGATCGGTCGGGTCGTAATAACCAGTCATCCAAGCGACTTCAAATTTAGGCAAGAACATATGCACTCGGATCCTTAATGATACAAGCTAACCAAGAACAGAAGTCTCTAAATAATATCTTGGGATGTGATATCTATGAGGTGAAAGAGCACATAAATAGGACAAGAACACATGTGAGAGTCCATCAGTTTCATAAAATCTCATGAAAGGATCTTACAGTCATATACAACATTAAGGGATAAACAGAACACAAAGGTCCAGTAAAACAAACACACATTTTATGGCTTAGCAGGTTCATGGAATTAGATCATAGTGAAAACATCTTAGGGATAGGCCTTCTAGAATGGTCAGGACTTAATCATAGAGAATACAACCAAACAAGAATTCATAAAGGAAAGTCTAGTGCGAAATCCTAAGATCGAAACTTCTTATATACATGGTTTCTAGGCATGGCACTCAGCAAGTCAAGTGGGATATATTTTTATCCGATTTTAAAGAAAATAGGAAATTCAACAGGTTAATAGAGCACATACATAGGGGTGAGTACAACAAATATATGGCCAAGTATTCATGTAAAGAAGTGTCTTAACCAAACTAATTTGCAGCATCAAAACGTGGAAATACAAAATTCTACCATGATCACATAAGTTGCAAGGAAAGGAAAAACAACACATAATATGATAGGGACTTCAATTCACACAAATAAAAAAGACCACACCCCTAAAGCATCCTTTCTACTATAGTAATTCACATAAATATTTATTGGGAGCAGGACATGGATTCTAAGTATGACTCTTAAGCGAGCAATAGAAAATTAAAGCAATTAGGGATCCAAAGTACTAACCAGTCATGAAGAGAAGTAAACAAACAAGAAAATCAAAAATCTAGTAGTAATGTAGCATTGATTGCAAGTGAACGAGTTTGATATAGGAAAACCAAAGTTCTCCGGCACTTCAAAGTTCACAAGAGCCTCGAGGACTCCAAGAAGTACTTGTGTCGGGGGAGGCCTACAGAAAAATATCCGAGTTGACTTGGATTTCAGCCAGCCAATAATGAAAAGGAACAAGAGTTCTCGGAGAACTAGATCCAAATAAAGTGAGTATAAGGGTGTGAGAGAAAGAGAGAAGTGATTCCCGAGTCTTCATTAGGGGAATTGGGGATAGGTATATATAGTGTTCGATTCACATAATCAAAAAGGAAAAGAATCAATCAAACCATAGAATAAGGAAAGGATCTCATGCAAACAAATTTTGAGTCGGATTAGGGCACAATCGGGTAAATCCTAGCTCGGCCAAGGAATCAAAATAATAACAAAGAATCTCGTCAAATCGGACTTGTGTGGCTTTGATTTGAATGTATTAACTCAATAATATAGTAAACATCTATAATCGGAGATGATGATGTCCTTTCCACAAATAACTCAGTACCAAACAAACCAAGTCAAGAATCGGGGAAGAAACATTTTTAGAGCTAGAAAAAGAAAGGAGATTACAGAAGATATCCGTGTCAAATTGGGTTCAAGATAGGGTTCTGTGAGTGAGGTAGCTGGGTTTCAGAGAATAGAGAGGTGGTTGTGGGGTGAGAAATGGATTAGGGTTTCGGGGTTGAGATGATATAAGGAGAAAGGGGGAAAGGTTGGGAGCCATTGATCGTTGGAGATCAACGGCTGGGATTAAAATGGCATTGGGTTGGGTAAGTGGGTGTCGGTTGTTTAGTTTTAGGTCGGGGTGTTTGGTTTGGGCCTCAGATGGCTAAATGGGATGGGCTTAGTCATTGGATCATATTCGGTTCGAATTTCAAACCTATGTTGGACCATACTTAAATATTACAAGGGAATCAATAAAATAAATTATAAAAAATGCTACTTGAGAAATTAACACTTTTAAAATAGTAGATTATGATTGTAAAAATATAAAAATGCCATTTTTGGCCTAAATATCATAATAAATATAGTTATTGTAAAATATAGGCTATCAATGCAAAACAATATGTAAATGGTATAAAAAGAAAATATAGTTGTACGAAATAATGTGAAATACTATAAAATATGCATAGAAGTATAGATAATTAGTTTGGACCACTAATCACTTAGAAATAATTTAAAGGATATAATAAATAAATATTTATCAATTATAAATGCTAGAACCAATTAAAAATCCTTATAATATGAATAAAATCATTTGTATAAAACTTCCATGATAATAATTTGATAAAAAGTGTTATGAGGAAATCAAAGTAATATTTAAAGCATATCAAGGAATAGTAGTGCAAGGAAATATTCTATAAATAATATTTAAAAATATATAAAAATCTTATGAATATACTAGTTAAGTGGAAAATATGAGGGCAAAATTTAGTATCAACAGCTGCCCCTCTTTACCCAAGAATGATGAAAGCATTGTCGGGTAAAGAAATCAAGATGATAATAAATTTTGTTTGAATAGACGAGGATGTGATATGAGATGCTAAAATATGGGGGTCGGATCCTGGTTCTTGAGCTGCCTACATATCCATGGTTTTAATGAACGATTTTCTCTATATAAATACTACATGTTGTTGTTGTGGAAAGACTGCATATTTTAATGAATGATTTTCTCTTTATAGGACGGTGTTGTGAATGGTTTAAATTATAGATGGAGATTATAGATGACAATAATGTGGAATCAATCATTACGGATGCGTGAGGCAATGTGATTTGGGAACGGTTACGAAAACGAAAAGTAATCAATTATTAGTTGCCGGTTACTTGGAGATACTAAAGGAATGTGAACATTTGAGAAGAAATAGGAGCAAGAATTTCTCCTGTTTGAAGAACAGTTACCTTCTGAGTTACCTACAAGGCTTTAAATACAACGAATACTCAAGCATATACATAATAGTTATAACGTCATTGTTGTGAGTGCAAAACTTTAAGTATGATGCAAATTCTCTTCGGTCCATGAAAGTTGTCTTCGGACGATGAGAATGATGTCCTTAGACCATGACGTCCGGGGCCATGAAACGTATAATAAATGGATTCTCTGGCCATGAAATGGTTTCCTCAGGCCATGAGAATGGTGCCTTTGGACAGTGACTCCTTTGAATAATGATGTGCAACTTTGAGATCCTTAGGCCATAGAATGTTATAATTAGGCTATGAAGATGGTGCCTTTGGACTATAACGTCCTTGAATAATGTGGCAATATTTCATCCCATGAAATACAAGTGTGTAGTGATATTTGACTGTTCAACAAAGAAAATAGGCAGTGCTTAGCCATATGCAGATGACGAAGGCAGGGTTTAGCCTTATACAAGAATGGAGGAAGGTTGTGCTTAGCGTTGTGCGAGATGGAGGCAGAGCTTAAACACATGCAAGCAAGGAGGGAAGTGCTTAGCCATATGTAGGTAATGAGGGCAACGTTTAGCCCTATGCAGGTGAAGACAGTTCTTTGCCTTATGTAATGATAGAGGCAGAGCTTAGCCTCATTCAAATAATGAGGTCAATGCTTAGCCCTATGCAAATAATGATGCAGAGCTTAGCCTCATGCAAGTAGGAAGATAGTATTTAGCCTTATGCAATAATGGAGGCAGATCTTAGCCTCATGCATGTTTGAGGGCAATGTTTAGCACTATGCAATTTATGAGGGTAGTGTTTAGCCCTAACTAGACGTGGAGGCAGTGTTTAAACTCATGCAGGTAGAAGGACCATGCTTGACCTGATGCAGATAGTGAGGGCAATGCTTAGCCCTATACAGATGAAGGCAATGATTAGCCTTATGTAATGATGGAGGCAGAGCTTAGCCTCATGAAAGTATGAGGGAAGTGCATAGCCCTATGCAAATTTTGAGGGCAATGCTTACCCCTATGCATATGTGGAGGCAGTGCTTAGCCTCATGCAAATAGATGGATCATGCTTGACCCGATGCAGATAGTGAGTGCAATGCTTAGCCTTATGCAGATGAAGGCAATTCTTAGCCTTATGTAATGATGGAGGCAAAGCATAGCCTCATACAAATTCGAGAAAGGAGAGCAATTCTTAGCTCAACACATTTAGGCTTGGTAGCATTTGTCTATTTGAAGATAACAGTCTTGTTGTTTATCCTTTGCGGACACTCTTGATAGTGTTGCATCTATTATTCCTACATTCAAAGAAAATTTGTAAGTCGAGGAAGGTTGGTTCGTGCTTTCAATTCCCTATACCGTCCTTTCTTCTGACATTACTTTCTAAGCTTGACACTTCTATGCTTTGAGTTGGCCTGGGTAGAATTTGGCTATTACAAAAATTGAGTTTTGAAAATAAGCATTTTGTAATTGGTTAGCCATAAAAATGCAATTATTAAAATATGCATAAAATATATAGTTTTTTTCAAATCATAGACCGTGACATATTTTGAGACATTGCAACATCCTTGTTCTATGTAAGATTGTGAAGAACCCCTCGGGATTCTAATTCTGCCCCAGTTCCGAAGGATCGACTTTGATATATTTCCCGATAATCCTCTTCTGGTAACAATATTGGATCTGATAAAATTCAAAGTTTTGCCCTAATACCATGGAGCAGAATGGAAATTATATTAAAATGTGACAGAATCCACAGGGCTGCCTGTGTATCCCCTCTTAAACGGGAATCAGGTCAAGCATAGTTCATGTTACATCAAGAAGAAAGTGTCAATACAATTTAGACATAGTATCTTTTGACAACATCTAAATTGATAGGTTTTGGCCATATCTCTCCATCCATTACTTCTAGTATTAGTGCTCCTCCTGGCAGCACTCGGTGAACCATGTAAGGACCTTGCTAGTTTGGTGAGAATTTACCCTTTGCCTCATCCTAGTGTGGGAAGACTATCTTTAGAACCAGTTTCCCGGATGTGAATTGTCTTGGTCTAACCTTCTTATTGAAAGCCATTGCCATTCAGTTCTGGTAAAGTTGGTCGTGGCACATTGCGTTCATTCTTTTCACGTCGATGATAACCCACTGATTATATTGGCTTTGTTCCCATTCTGCATCACTAAGCTTGGCTTCCTGTATGATCCACAGGGGGGAGGAATTTCTACCTCGACGGGTATAACAGCTTCGGACCGTAGTGTGGTATCCAAGCAAAGAAAATGGTAACTTCTTGTGCCACTATTTATAGTTGTCCACCATCTTCCTTGGTATTTTCTTAATATTCTTGTTTGCAGCTTCTACGGCTCCATTCATCCGTAGTCTATATGCAATGGAATTTCGGTATTTGATCTTGAATGTCTCGCACATGGCCTGCATCAGATCATTATTGAGTTTGGAAGAATTATCGGTGATAATTGACTCGGGCACTTCGAATCGGCAGACGTTTGAGATGGTCTCGAACAAAATCCGACATTCTTGGTCACAGCTTTGTAGGTGGTGTCTTAGAACCATTTGGTGAAGTAATCAGTGGCTAATAGAATAAATATGTGTTTGTTAGAGGTGGTAGGCTCGATTGGGCCGTTGAAATCCATGCCCCAAGTGTCAAAAGGCCAAGACGAACTCGTCACACTGAGTTCATTAGGTGGAACTCTTATCATGTCAGCATGTACCTAACACTAGTCATATTTCTGTACATACTTGATGCATTCAGTTTGCATAGTCATCCAAAAATATCCCACCCTTAGTATCTTCTTGTCTAGAACGAACCCATTCATGTGAGGTCCACAAACCTCGGCATGTATATCTTCGAGCAGTCTGGATGCTTGATTGGCATTGACACATCTTAGCAATCCTAGATCGGGAGTTCTTCTGTATAGAATTTCTCCATCCTGAAAGAAATGGTTAGCTAACCTCTGTAATGTGCGCTTTTGAGTATGTGTAGCATTTTCTGAGTACTCTCCCTTTCCCAGATACACCTTAATATCATAAAACCGTGGATTCCCATCGAATTCTTCTTCAACATGAGCACAGTAGGCAGGCTGCTTGCGGATCTCTATTGGGATATGGTTGATATAATTCTTATCTGGATGTTGTATCATGGAAGATAAGGTGGCCAATGCACTTGCGAACTCATTGTGAATCTGGGGAACATGCTTGCATTCTATCTTTGTGAACCTATTGATCAATTCCTGCACATAGTGTAAGTACGACAGTATCTTGGTATTCTTGGTGGCCCATTCTCCGATTACCTGATGTATCAGCAAGTTTGAGTCTCTGATTACCAATAATTCCTTGATGTTCATGTCGATGGCCAACCTAAGTCCCAAAATGCAAGCCTCATATTTTTCCATATTATTGGTGCATGGAAACCTGAGCTTGGCGGATACCGGATAATGTTGGTCGATTTTTGATACTAGGAAAACTCTGATGCCCACTACCTTGAAGTTTGCAGCTCCGTCGAAGAACATTCTCCAGCCATCATAAGCTTCGGTGATATCTTCCTCTATGAAAGATACTTCTTCATCGGGAAAATACGTCTTCAATGGTTTGTATTCTTCGTCCACAGGGTTCTCTGCCAGGTGATCGGCCAATACATTCCCCTTGACTGCCTTCTGAATCATATAGACGATATCAAACTCACTTAGCAATATTTTCCACTTTTCCAACTTGCCAATAGGCATAGGTTTCTAAAACATGTACTTTAAGCGGTCCATTCTCGATATGAGGTATGTGGTGTATGCGCAGAATTAGTGTCTCAGCTTTTGGGCTATCTATGTCAGGGCACATCAAGTACATTTAAATAAACAATACTGAGATTCATAGGGTGTGAACTTCTTACTCAGATAGTATATAGCTTGCTCTTTCCTTCCAATCTCATCATGTTGTCCCAAGACGCACCCAAACGCTCCATCCAATACGGACAAGTACTGCAATAGGGTTCTCCTGGGCTCTAGTAGGACTACCACATGAGGCTTAGATACTCCTTGATCTTATCGAAAGCCTTTTGACATTCCTCAGTCTAACTTGTTGCAGCATCCTTTCTCAACATCTTGAGGATTGGTTCACATATTACCGTCGATTGCGCTATGAAACGGCTGATGTAATTGAGATGGCCTAAGAAGCTCATCACGTCCTTTTTTTTTCCTTGGTGGTGGCAAATCTTGGATGGCTTTTATATTTGATGGGTCTAGCTCAATTCCTCAGCAGCTGACAATGAAACCTAGTAATTTCTCGGCAAGGACCCCAAAGACGTATTTAGCGGGGTTTAACTTCAAATTGTATCTTCCCAGACGGTTGAAATTTTTTCTCAAATCTACTATGTGATCTAGGCTTTTCTACGACTTGATATGATGTCATCCACATAAACCTCGATATCCTTATGTATCATATCATGAAAATTGGTAGTCATGGCCCTCATGTAAGTAGCTCTGGCATTCATTAAAACAAATGACTGGTGGATGAAGGCTATTTTCTCTGCATCTTCTTCATCCATCCAGATCTGGAGATATCTTGCAAAGCAATCAACAAAGGACTGGAGTTCATGCTTCGTGAAATTATCGATCAAGATGTGTATGTTTGGAAGTGGAAAATTATCCTTTGGACTTGCTCTATTCATATCTATATAGCCAACGCATACCCTGATCTTAGCATGTTTCTTTGGTACGAGCACGATATTGGATAACCACTTAGGGGACTTTGGCATCGATCTGCGTGGTAACCTCCTCTTTTATCTTCAAACTCATATCTGGCTTGAATTTTTTGAGTTTGTGCTACACTGGTGGACACATTGGGTTGGTAGGTTGCTTGTGGGCTTCTATGGATGTGCTCAACCCTGTCATGTCATCACAGGACCAGGCAAAGATATCTTTGTTTTCTTTCAAAAATTTGATATATTCTTCTTTATCGGACGGTGATAGGTGGATACTAATGTGGGTCTCTTTGACTATTTTGGAATCTCCCAAATTATCCGTCTTGTTTTCTTCTAAGTTAAGCTTTTGATTGTTTTCAAATCCTCTACTTCCTTGACAATTTCCTCGGGTATTGAATCATTCTACCATTCCCTTGAATCACTCTCATCGTGTTGCGTTGTCTCATTACATGTCACAATTGTAGATTCAACAGGATAGGAAATAATTATACTGAAAAGAATGCAGAGATAATAGCATAAATAAATGAAGAGAAATAATGCATTAATTTGAAACTTAAAAATATGTCAAAGCAAACACGACTCGATTGTCTCGAGTATTTATTTCGAAAGAAAATACTAAATGTCTTAAGTGCTTAGAAAACAATTTAAAAATTATGCTAGTCTGCCGAAGCTACCCAGGTGCTCGATGAGCCCAGGACGGTGTGGCAGTCCAATTCCTTAGAACGGCTCCATCTGCTACCATCTGGATGGTGAGATCTTCCTCCTCTTCTCCCAAAATCATGTTGCAATCCATATCTTTTTCGGCCACGTACAAATTTCTAATGCCAGCTAGAATCTCATCTTCTTCAGAACCCTAAATCATGTCATCCTTACGGAATGTCTGCTTTAATGGTGGTATAGGTTTAGTCAATGGGTAATAGAAATTATTCCATGGTGGCGACCAATCCTGATACTCTTGCACAGTATACTCATACCCGAGATTGAAAGTGGTGCCCTGGGTTCCTGTTTGTATTGGCTCTATTATCCCCTAAAGCTTAGGACCGAGACCTCGGTCTGGATCATACCATCGTCCCTTCTCAACTATGTTTACCCGTTCGATGATGTGGAATACCTCCCCTCCTAATTTCCTTTTTCCTTCAACTGCTGCTACGGTCTGGTTGGTATAAATAGGATTGTTTCCATCTCCGCAAATGATGTATAGTAGAAGCAACTGCTCCGGCCATGTATATCCCAGGTCGTCCCAGCAGCAGGTTGTAAGTGGTAGAGATGTCTAGTACCTGGAACTAGGGGTGTCAATGGTTCAGTTCAGCCAGTTATTTTATAAAATTTGTACCATACCAATTGTTTGGTTATTCTATTATGTATAACCAAAATTAAACTTTTTAAAACCATCCCAATCATGTCGGTTTCTCTTCGGTATCGGTACGGTTCGATTAATTTTTGGTATTTTATTAAATGTCATGTAAAAATCACTAGTAAAAGTAGAGTGCAATAACATACATACTTTTATAGGACTTAGCAAAACTCTCTAGACAGTTTTACTGTTTAAATGGTGATGAATTATAAAAACATGAAAGATGGCCAAAGTATAGATCCATCAACTATTCTACCTCTGCGTAAAAGAAACCACGCAAAGACAAAGAAAAGATAAATCACACAAGTCAAAAGATATTAACCAAGTTGGGACTCAAGAATAAAGTCTATAGAAGATTAAATACTCGAAAATATAAATTTAAATCATACGAAAGGAAACATATTCAATACAATGTAGTTTGCTACACAAAATCGTTGGAATACTTTGTGTCTTGCTAGTGAATATGCTGGAAATAATTTAGTTTCAGTAGGAGTAGCATAATAGGTTTGAGAATTAGGATTTTGATCTTAATTACTTGTTGGCTTGTAACCATTTTCATAATTCCAAGACCCAAGGAAAACGTTAGTACTTTATTATTTTTAACTTAATATATAAATATATTTTCCATATGTAAATTTATTCGGTACGGTTTGGTATTTTTTCAGTTTATTTTTATAAAATAAAAAACATACCCTAATTATCAGTATGGTTGTAAATTTATATAAAAACCTACATTTGTATTAAAAAGAACCTAAAAATTCGGTGCATTAAGGTTTGGTCGGTTTAGTCGGTTTTTAAATATCCATCGACACCCATACCTAGAACTTGACATCGAACACGGTCAGACCTATCTTCAAACTCAAATCAATCTCTCCAATTGTAACTCTATGGGACGCGTCGAATGCTTTCACGTTCATACTCCCTAACTGTATTTCAGGTATACCTATACCCAACCTACTCAAAGTGGTCAGAGGGCATATATTCAAACTCGAACAATTATTGATCAAGACCCGAGTGTTGAACTTGTTTTCATATTGCACAGTAATGTGCATGCCCGGTTGTGACTCAAACCTTATGGTGGCAACTTATCTTCATGGAAAGTGACTTTGTGTGTTTCCTGTATTTTTCCCATCGTGTTTGCCATTTCTCCACTAGTGATGTCAAGATGCACATAAGCATCACTCAACACCTTCATCAAGGCATTCTTGTGCGCATTTGAATTCTATAGTAGTGATAGAATGAATATTGTTGACACTCAATTGTGACCCTCCATATTTAAAAATTAAATTTTGCAGGCTTCCATGTCAAAAATGATAAAATGTAGTGTTTTGCACATTTTTTTAACTGTAATGTAATTTATTGATACTTATTCCTATTTTTAAAAAATATGAGAATTTTTATCATTTTATTTCAATTAGTTAAATACTACCGTTTTGTGCATTTTTCTAAATTTTAAGGAATTTATTGATAATTGTCCTATTTTTTAAATATTAGGATATTCTATCAATTTATTGTCTTTTCAAAAATAAAATAACAATTACTACAACACATTTGTAGTAGTTATATTTTTAAATAAATACTACAAGCCATATTTTCTAATTAAATAATCACTTTTTAAATTTGTCGCATAGTATATTAATTATATGGAAGCCAGTAGATTTAATTTCAAAATACGAATCGAGTCCGGTCAAATTCAATGTCCCGTCAACATCCGATATGACAAGACATTTGATGTGACTAGACATCGATGCGACATGGCATTGATGTGACATGACATCGATGTGACTTGACCTTCTTTCATTTTTGACCATGTATTTTCTTTTAAATTTTACCTTTTTTTATTTTAAAACTTGGTCCCTAAGTCTTTACCCCATACAAACCTATAATATAATACAATACAATACAATACATACTTTACACCCACTACCATCAGATTTTAAGGGAACAAAATCCCTAAAATAAGGACCCCCTTTCATTTTCTCTAAGACAGTTGCCTATCCCTTATTTCCCCCATCGATTCTTTCTCTCTCTCTCTCTCTCTCATGATGACAGACGACTGGCCCCTACCCTATCTCTCTTATGCCGCCGACCGGAGTTAATCTTTAACAATCTGACCGGTCATTTTGAGAATTAGCATCCCATTAGGTGGCTTAAGGTCTCGAGCAACTTTTTATTATGTATTATGACTTGCGTGTGTGTCTGGGTTCGATTTTAGGATGATTTGAGATTGATTTGGAAGAATGATTCTTATTTTAGAAGCTTAAGTGGCAAGAGTTGACCAGAGTTTGACTTTTGTGTAGACAACTCCGAAATGGTATTATGATGGCTCCAATAGCTTCACATAGTGATCTTGGACTTAAACATAGCCCGGATTTAGATTTGGAGGTCCGTAGGTTGATTTGATGTAGTTTGGAGAAAGTTGAAAAGTTAAAGGTTTGGAAGGTTGAAAGGTTTGACCAAGAGTTGACTTTATTGATATCTGGGGAATGAAATTCCGAGAGTTGGACTAGCTCCGTTGTGTCATTTGGTACTTGCATGCAAAATTTGACGTCATTCCGGGTTGATTTGATATGATTCGACGCGAGTTGTAGAAGTTGAAAGTTCATAAGTTCGATTTGAGGTGTGATTTTTGATGTTATTTGATGAGATTTGAGGCCTCGCGTAGTATGTTTGGACGGTGTCCCGAGGGCCTCGGGTGTGTTTTGGATGGGATACAGGCCATTTCCTTCTATTTTGGACTGCTGATTGTTATTATCTAGTGTTCTTCATTGCGATCACGATGAAGCAATCGCGTTCGCATAGTGTTCTATGGAAGCTGGCATTTTTGTTCTTCGCGGTCGCGAAGAGGCGACTGCGTTCACGAGGCTTTGATATTTTTGTCTTCACGTTCGCGTTAGGGGATACACGATCACGTCTAAGGAACGAAAAGGGGCATCAGGTGTCTTACTCTCCGCGTTCACGAGGTTATCAACGCATTCGCGAAGGTTGATGGAGATTGTGTGCCGCGTTCGCGACTGTTCTCTCACATTCACATAGGGATATTTCGCAGCATATAATTTATGCTCCGCGATTGCGATGAATAAATCACTAGGCAGAATATAAAGTACTCTATTTCGAGGGTTTTTGATATTTTATCACTTTTTGTGTTAGAGAGCTCGATTTTGGGTGATTTTGGAGGGGATTTTCATGCTTTCGATTAGGGTAAGTGCTCTTCACCTGGATTTGATTATATTTCGTGATTCCATCTTTGTTTTTCTCATTTAATTTAGTGATTTGACTTGGAGAAAATTGGGGATTTTCATAAAACATTTCAAAAATATAAAATGAGGATTTGAAGGCCGATTTGATATCGAAATTAATTGGATAATTTTTCTATGGTTGGACTCGTATCGGAATGAGTGTTCGAATTTTATAAATTTTGTCGGGTTTCGTGGTGCGAGCCAGGGGTTGACTTTTTTTTTTAATTAAAGATCGAGACTTTATTATCCGAAATTATTTTCTATGATTTTTATTCATGATATTGAGTTATTTTGGTTAGATTTGAGCCGTCCGGAGGTTTGTTTCACACAAGAAGGTCATTTAGAGTATTGATTTGGCTTCCCTGAGGTAAGTATCTTGCCTAACTTTTTTTGTGGGAATTACCCCTTAGGATTTGAGTCGTTTGTGCTAATTTGTGTCATGTGAAAGCCGTGTACGCGAGGTGATGAGTACCTACTTGGGCTTATATGTGGAAATTGACCGGTTTAGACTCTTAGGCTTCTTTCATGTATTTATTCGGGATTGTTAGCACATGATATATCTTTAATTGTTTTGTTTACTTTCGCATGTTTTATTTGAAGTTGTTGTTACATGTCACATCATTTACTTGTCAAGTTTACTCTTATATGCTTTATTTGAAGTTATTGCCTCTTTTATCATTATGTGACTTCCTCTATTGTTGAGTTACTCTTAATTGAAATTGTTGTTACATGATATCATTTTTGTTGTCGGGTTATTCTCATGCATTTTGACGTAATTGCTAGTTCATGCCACCTCTTTCATTGTTAGCCTATTTCATACGCTAGAATTCGAAGTTTTCCGTTTCATGGAAATACCTTCATTATCGAATTTATCCTTAAGAAATTAATTGAAGTTGAAGTTATTGAAAATCACTAATCTATTTTAATTGAAGTCGTGTTTAAAGGGAGTGTTGTTCATAGTTGAGTTACTTTCTCGTTCATTTTGTTGTTATTGTGATTCTATACACATTGTGTTTGAGCCATGGGCTATTTGTTGTGGAAATATTGATATTGTTGGTTCTTTTGGAAAGGTTGTGTCCTATGGGCACTTGTGGTACGAATTGATATATCGTGTTGTTGTGATGTAACACATGTGAATTATTGTACGGATTGGTTGTTGTTATGCGTAGTATAAGGGTGGCATTTCACCATTGTTGTAATGCATGGCATAAGGGTGGAATCTCACTGTTATTGATTGTGCGGAGTGATATGGGTGGCTATTGTGTTATTGTCCGGGCGGAGCGATAAGGGTGGCTATTATGCAGAGTGATACGGGTGGCTATCAGAGTGATATGGGTGGTTAATGATATTGTCAGGGCGGAGTGATACGGGTGGCTATCAGAGTGATACAGATGGCTAATGATATTGTTAGGGCGGAGTGATACGGGTGGCTATTGGAGAGATAAAGGTGGAAACATCGTGGATGATGTGTGATGGTCTGGGGGTTATTGGTGATATTCGTGAGATGGTGTGTTTTTCCTTGTGTTAGGGGTGGGCATGGGTCGGTTCGGTTCGATTGTGAATGTTATCATCTGTTTAGCATATCGGTTATCGGTTTATAAATATGCTAAATCGATAACCGAACTGATAAGATATCGGTTTTCGATTATCGGTTAATCGGTTATCGGTTCGGTTATCTGTTTACCCGATATGATAACTCAATCTCAATTCTATTAGAAGAAGTAATGAAAGATAATGTGTAATGTATAAACAATATGATAAACTTTCTCGATTGTTGTAACCCTCTCAAAGAATATAATAAACCTTACAATATTGTTTCTCTATGTGTTGAATTTCAAATTTGGGAGGCTTAGAACAGTAGATAGAGAATTGGGAGAATTGGAAAATTTATATATCTAAGGGTAAAATCATATTTTTATAAAGTTTATTGGGTTATCGGTTAAATCGTTAAAAAATTGGGCAAACCGAGACTCGAACCGATAACCCAATAGTAAAATAACACGAAACCATAATTGAACCGTTAACCTAATAACCTGATACTGATAACCCAATAAGCTTTTTTCGGTTCGGGCTATTGGTTTTACCCGATATATGCCCAGCCCTACCTTGTGTATGTCATACACCTTACGTGACTTGTTGCGTTGCTTCGATGAGCTACTCGATGTCTTTGATATTACTTGGACTTGGGTTGTAATAGTACACTCGCACAAGCATATATTGTAGCATGCCACTTATCCTAGTTCAGGAGTATGAAACTTGACATTTATTGATCATGTCCATGTATTCTTGTATTATCTTATTTCATGTTGATATTGAGCATGTGATCATGCCGTGCGATTGTGATTCGAAATGTGGGCACAAGGTGCCACGAGCATATGATGGTGGGTTGAGACCCGTGACTTGTGACTATGAGATGAGGTATCTCGGAGTAATTTCGTTGCGAAGCTTGTGCTAGAATGGCTTGACTTAATTGGTAGTTATTGTTTTCCTTATGTGGTTTCAATGGTACTTTCACGGTGTTCATATTACTTTATTGTTTATATCATTTGTTGATTCTTGTTGCTAATTACTGATTCCTGCTTTCATTATTAGCTTTATACTTCTATATTGCACAGGTTATTTTGACTAGTAGATGTCATGACTTGTTCCTCGTCACTACTCCACCGAGTTTAGTCTTGATACTTACTAGGTGCCGATCATGATGTACTCATACTACACTTCTACACATCTTTTGTGAAGAGCAATGTATTGGAGATATCAGACTCGGGCAGAGTTAGCTTATTGATTGCGAGGATTCAAGGTAAAGCTGCTTGGTCGCCGCAGTCCCTTGGAATCCTTTCCTTTCATTGTACTGTCAGCCTGTTATTTGAATAGTATTGTATTTCGATATTTGAGATCTTTCCATGTATTCAGCTAGAGTTCGTGACTCTGTATTACCTATTCTTGGGAGGTTATTATGATTATTTCCGCGTAGTATTATTTCTCTTTTGTTTCGGTATGCATATTAAACTCTGTTTTAAATTATCATGGTTAAAACTGGCTTAATCAGTATAAGTAATCGGCCTACCTAGTCTTAGAGACTAGATGCCATCACAACGCATGAGGTGGGATTTTGGGTCATGAGATAATCGACGGCGATGGCCGGAAACCACTACTCCTCCTTCATCTCCATTTGTTTGTTGTTGTTTTAACGTGTACATACTGGGAATCGATTTTAGATTCGATTGGACCTTGTTAGCCGGCGACCACTCGAGCTCCGCTGCTATCCCTTCGCCTCTCTATCTCTACTTTTTTCTAAAAAGAAAACACTACCAGCAGTAGCGTCGGCGAAACGTCATTTTGTCTTTCATGTCGTACACACCCAGATCTGACGGAATATGGACTTTGAGGATGATGTTTTGTCATCTTTGATGAGCGCACACACAAACAAAGCCTCATTTTCCGGCTGTCACGACCCAATTCTCTACTTGTCGTGATGACACCTATCACAGTACTAGGATAGCTGACAACCACAAAATAACAACATATTTTAAAGTACAAGCATGATATATTAAGTTTAACAATGAAAATATCTCATAAATAATCGATAAGAACAAGTGCGACCCAACTACAAAGACATCCCCCAAAATCCTGGTATCATCGAGTACATGAGCTACTAAGTATCAACATAGCCAAAACTGCTAATACAACTGTCTGGAAAGATAGAACAGTGCTAAATAAACTGAAAAGAAGGAGAATCGAGGTCTGCGAACGCCATAGCAACTACCTCAATAGTCTCCAAGCAGATACTGCTCCAAGTCTAGCAACCACCTGGTCTAGATGTACCTGGATCTGCACATGAAGTGCAGAGTGTAGTATGAGTACAACTGAACCAATGTACTCAATAAGTAACAGAACTAACCTTGGGCTGAAAGCAGTGACGAGCTTAGAAAGGTACAGTCCAAATCCAGATAATAACAGTACAGATAAAATAGGGAAAATGATAGTAATAACTCAATGAAATCCCATAATCAATTCGTACACGGTATAGAAATGTAGACATGCTTTCAAGTTTAACAATTTAAACTCAACACTGATAAAATATGCCAAGTATAACTGATAAGAGGAATGTTACATCTCTATGTCTACATGTCAAATGTGCATGTCACATGTATTGCATCACAGTGATAAAGTCGTGTACTCACACTCTCAGAGTACTCAATCTCACTGTCTCACACTCCCCACTCATCACTCTCAATCACTTAGCACTATACGATACTTGTGCTCACTGCTGGTATGTCAGACTCTGGAGAGGCGGATCCTGCCCAAACGCTAATAGAACATGTTGTGGCGTACAGTCTGATCCCATCATGAATCAATAAAATATGTTGCGGCATGCAGCTCGATCCCATCATGAATCAATTAAACTAGTTGCGGCGTGCAGCCCGATCCCATAAATATCACTCATAATCCGACCCTCAGGCCCCAACTCATATATCAATCTCTCTAGTCTCTCGGGCTCACAAATTTCATGCCAATCAGCTCAAACAATGATAACTTGATGTAACAATAAATGACAACAGAGAGTGAGATATGATATGCAAATGATGAATGTGACTGAGTATATGATTGCAGCTTAAGCAAATAATTCAACAGCAGAAATGACATCAGCGGGTCCCAATGGAATAAGCATATAGTCTAAACATGATTTTTAAAATGGATCACAGCTCAATTACTCTAATACGTAGGGATTACATGAACAATAATAAGGTTTGATAAATACACAGTACCACAGAATCAACCGAGTCACAATTACTATGGTGCACGCGCACACGCCCGTCACCTAGCATGTGTGTCATCTCAACATTAACCACATAACACGAAATCTAGGGAGTCATACCCTCAGTAACAAGTTTAAAAGTGTTACTTACCTCAAACCGTGCAAATCCCTACTCTAACAAGCACTTGCCTCGTGAATCGGCCTCCGAACGATTCGAATCTAGCCACACACAAATTAATACAATGAATACAAGCTATAGGAATCGATTTCATACGATAAAACTAAGTTCTTTAACCAAAGTCAAAAAGTCAACCAAAAAAAATCAATCTCAGGCCCACGTCACGGAATCCAAAAAACATTACAAAATCCGAATACACATTCAATTACGAGTCGAAGCATACAAAAATTATCCAATTCCGACATCAAATCACCTTTCAAATCCTCAAAATATAGTTTATGAAGTTTCTACAATTTTCTCAAATTTTTCCAACCCAAAACACTAATTAAATGGTTAAAACAGTGATAGACTCATGTATATTAACCAAATCCGAGTTAAAATCACTGACCCTAATCAACTCCTTGATAATACTTTCAAGAAGCACCTCAATTCGAGCTCCCAAAGTCCAAATGCAAAATAATACTCTAACCTTTATTTTATAAATTAATTAGTCTGCCCAATTATTCCTCTTCGCGATCGCGAAAAGTCCCTCGCGATCACGAAGAACAAAAAAATGCTGCCCTAAAAAATGACCTACGCGAACACGGAACACCAGCTACGAACGCGATGCACAGAAACTCAAACCTACGTGATCATGGACTCCCTCTTGCGCTCGCGAAGATCAATCGCGTGGGCTTGCGAAGAACAATCGCGAAGACTTCTTCACGAACGTGGTACCACTCACACGTTCGCGTAGCACAGCTGACCAAAGCTCCACGATCACAGACCTCTACTCGCGAAAGCGTAGAACAAAAATCCCCCCGCCATAAATAACCCTATAAGATTGCGACACCCTTCACATGATCACATAAGAGGAAACCAGACACCGGAAATTTCAGCAACTCAACAAGGCCAAACTCATTCCTCAATCAATCCGAATTTCACCCGAGCCCCCCGGGACCCCATCCAAACATACCAACACATCCTAAAACATCATACAAACTTAGTAAAAGTCTCAAATCACCTAAAACAATATCAAAAACACCAATTTCTCCCCAATTCAAGCCTAATGAACTATTGAACTTCCAACTTCTAAACACAATGGCGAAACACACTATTTCAATTCTGATTGACCTCAAATTTTGCACACTAGTCATAAATGATACATCGGACCTATCCCAACTTCCAAAACCAAAATCCAAGCGCGGTAATAACAAAGTCAACTCTCAGTCAAACTTCTCAACTCTCCAAACCTTCAGCTTTCTAACTTTCGCCAATTCAAGCCAAAACGACCTACGTACCTCCAAATCAATATCCGGACACATTCCTAAGTCCAAAATTACCATACGGAGCTATCGAAACCATCAAAACTCTATTCCGGAGTTATTTACACATGAGTCAATATTCGGTCAACTCTTCCAGCTTAGGCTTCCAACCTTGGGACTAAGTGTCTTAATTCATTCTAAACCATCCCCGGAACTAAACCAACCACCCCCGCAAGTCACATAACAACAAGTAAACATAAAATAAATAATAAATAGGAGAACGAGGCTACAACACTTGAAACGACCGGCCGAATCGTTACAGGAAAGAAATGTAGAAGTAGGTTAGCAAACACCTAATAAGTACGGTATAACTTCCATGGGTTACTTGATATTTATTTTTGTCTAATGTTTCCATGTGTTGTTACTGCTAAAAAATTCTATTGGCATTTGTTAATCTCGCCGGAAAAAGTGAACTCTGGCGACTTAACCGGAAATATCTTTGTTGTTGTCGACGTTTGGAACTTGTATTTTGTGCTTCTTATTGCCTTCTTATTTTTGTGCATTTGTTCAATTTTGTTTTGGACTTCTTTGGTGAAAAATCACATTTCAGCTTTCTTCGTAAAGGTTTTCTCTTATTGTTGCATAATGAGGATATTGTTTTGGGTTTTTTGATAGTTTTTTATGTGATTTAGTTTGGAGTCTCTCGTTAGTGATATTACCGATTCAAACAGTTGTTGCACCATATCGGACCGTTGAGAATAAATGTTTGAGGCCACGACGCCCCGAATGACCCTCAGGATCGGACCCAAATAACGAGGCGATGATACTAAATATCGAAAAAGAGAAGGATGAGAACGCGAACCAACAACCTATGGAGGGCGACACGATTGGCCACCAGAGTCACTACCGAGGCGGTTCCCGTTCTCATGTCTAGACGGATATTAAAAATACATATCTGAGCCTCTTATATTATTTTTAAAACTATTTTCGAAAACTATTTTCCAAAAAAACAATTTCCCAAAAACAAAATTCAAAAAATCTTTCAAAAACAAAAATATTTTCAAATCATTTTCAAGAGCAAATTTCCAAAAACATTTTTAAAACGAAAACCATTTCACAAATGTGTCACTTTATTAGCTTATTTTTTATGTTATATTATTTCCTAACAATTTCACTTCTCTTTTCTTGCGAGGTACTATCATACGAAGTTGCTTTTGGACGACGTCATTTTGAGAAAGATTGAAGACAAACCCCGCGTTGAATCCTTGCTTCTTACTTCCGTTCTTGGATGTACCCAAAACGTAAAGTATAGTAAAATTATAGATAGAAGTTGTGTTTGCTTTCCTTCTTGGATATTTACATACTTGCTAAACACATAGGGTGGATTGTATTTAGTTAATAATCCTATTAACCTATTGTAACGACCCGGCCGGTCATTTTGAGTATTGCAGCCCTATTCTCCCATTTATTGCTTATTCTATGTTCGTTTATTGTTATGTGACTTTTCGGGGTAGTTGGTTTCTTAGTCCCAAGGTTGGAAGTCTAGGTTGAAAGAGTTGGCCGGATGTTGACTTATGTGTAAATAACTCCGAAATGGAGTTTTGATGATTTCGATAGCTCAGTATGGTGATTTTGGACTAAGGCGTATGTCCGGATTTTGATTTGGAGGTCCGTAAATTGTTTTGGCTTGTATTGGTGAAAGTTAGAAAGTTGAAGGTTTGAAAAGTTGAGAAGTTTGAGTGAGCTCGAATTTGTGTCTGGAAGTTAGAATAGGTTCGTTGTGTCATTTATGACTTGTGTGCAAAATTTGAGGTCAATCGGAGTTGGTTTGATAGGTTTCGGCATCGATTGTAGAAGTTGAAAATCCATTAGTTTCATTAGGATTGAATTGGGGTATGAATCGTATTTTTGATGTTGTTTGATGTGATTTGAGTCCTCAGCTAAGTTCATATCGTGTTATAGGACTTATTGGCATGTTTGGATATGGTTCCGGGGGCCTCGGGTGTGATTCGGACGAAGTGCAGCTTCATTTTGGTCTTATAGAACTGCTGATCAGATATTCGCGTAGTGTTCCTAGGTGGCAGATGGTTTTACGCGTTGGCGAAGGTTAAGAGGGATTGTGCAACACGATCACGAGTGTAGTGTCGCATTCGCGTAGAAGGATGTCGCTGGCATAGGCTGTCACGACCCCAATATCCCACCTTAGGATGTCGTGATGTCACATGTTGATTTATTAACATAATTGAATTATTTAATCATTTATCATAAACCATTAAATGACATACATATCAACAAGCGGCCAATAGTTATACATTTTCCAAAACCGGTAGTACGGTGTCATAAACACTACTAAAATACTCTAGTATATTGAAGTAAGATGGTGAATTACAATTTAACAGTAGCATATTGAAGTAAGATGGTGACTCCAAGGTATGCGAGCGTCAAGCAGGTATACCTTGAAGTCTCCCTCCGCGCAGACGCAACTCTCAACAACACAATCAGAGTACCTGGATCTGCACAAAAATGTGCTGAAGCGTAGCATGAGTACACCACAACGGTACCAAGTAAGTATCAAGCCTAACCTTGGTAGAGTAGTGACAAGGCTAGGTCAAGACACCTACTAGACATAGAAACCTGTTCAAGATATACATAAGCTAACAATGGAAAGAACATCAATGTAAGACCAACGGTGAAACAATTATTGATTTACAACCAACAATGAAGTAATAGAAACATAAATGGCAGCAAGTAGTAAACGAGTAGTAAAGAAATAATATAATCAGAACACCGATGAGATGTAAATGAACTCAAAATAAGGAAAAACAGATGACAACTCAAATAATCAAATCGCTCCCAATGTATGGACTTACAACAAGAATTACCCTAAGGCATCACACCTCATAAACCACAAGTCATGGACTATAATTTCTAAATCTTACACATATGGCACCTCATGCCCACAATAACAATCACCTTCGCACGGCAAAGCCCACGTGCTACCATGTACGTTGCAACCGTGATTAATATTAATTTAGACTAATGAAAGATATATTTAAACACCATAAAACATAATAACAATCTTGAATAAAGTAAGGTGTAAAATGAAATAATGAGTTTATTTTAGAAATCAAATAAAGTAAAATAATATACAATTTTTACAAAACAGAGTATAAGATGGGTTTAGTTTAGAAATAAATAAAATTGAGTAAAATTATCATTTTTAAACAAAATAAAACATAAGTTAAATTAACGAATTAAATATAGAATTTATTAAAGAAAAACATGATAACAATTTTAAGTAAGGTGTTTACATCTAACATGGTGATGAGTGTAATTCGAGAACCCAATTATAGTGAAAGTGCGATAACCATTTAGAATAATAAGGCACCGAGTGAGATACACATAGAATAAAGCATGTTAATAATTCTTTTATTTAAACCATTATGTTATCAACAACTCAACAAAATATGATATAGTGATTCTACGCAATTAAATTCACATTGACAATCAATTCACCAAGTTATAACGGTGGCACAGATTGGCATGTTAAAGCAACACAACAAATCATGCAGAATGCATGGCTCACATAAGAAACCACAATCATTCAATCACCAAGATAACAAAGAATAACCAAACATAGTTAAAATGCGGATGAATGATTGAAGGAAGAACAATAACCGTTCAAATCAACAAGTTGTTCCAACATGGAATGTACAATGAAAATAACAACTGAGGTACCGCTTCATATTCATATTTCACAATTTCAATCACAATCTTTTCTTATATCACGCGTGAGCCTTACATTTAGTTTTTAAAATTATTTTACCCGAAATAGCTACACGCGTTTTAACCCACCTTATTTCACTGCGTGGCTTCAAGTAGTTCCCCTACTAGCAACACACGTATCAAGCCCACCGTAAATTCACATTGACAATCAATTCACCAAGTAATAACGGAGGCACAAATTGGCATGTTAAAGCAACACAACAAATCACATAGAATGCATGACTCACACAAGAAACCACAATTATTCAATCACCAAGATAACAACGAATAACCAAACACAATTAAAATGCGGATGAATGATTGAAAGAAGAACAATGATCGTTCAAATCAACAAGTTGTTCCAACATGGAATGTATAATGAAAATCACAACCGAGGTACCGCTTCGTATTCACATTTCACAATTTCAATCACAATCTTTCCTTATATCACGTGTGACCCTTACATTTAGTTTTAAAAATTATTTTTCCCGAAATAGCTACACGCGTTTTAACCCACCTTATCTCACCGCGTGGCTTCAAGTATTTCCCCTACTGGCAACACACGTATCAAGCCCTAGCCTTATAGCACCGCATGCGTATCAATATCACAACACAATCACAACTCGCACCACAAGTGTCCATATGCCACAACTTGCCACAAAGTCAACAACACCAATATTTCCACAACAAATAGTCCATGGCTCAACCACAATGTGTACACGAATTTCAATAATAATAAAATGAATGGGAATTCTTAACAAGGAAATGTATCTCAACAATTAACAACTTCGCCTCAATGTGATAACGTCTATTACAACTTCAACACCAATAACTCAACAAGATGATATTCCACAAAATAACAAATTCAATTAAAAGTGATTCAACAATTAAGAGGTAACAAGACAATAAGGAAGGTAATAACTTCAACTAAAGCATATAAGAGCAAATTAACAAGTAAGAGGTACAACAAGTGCTAACAACATCAAATAGAGCATGTAAGAGTAGATTAACAATGAGAGATTTAACATGTTATGACAATTAAATTAAAGGAATGGAAAGAGTCTAGATAATCTAAACCGGTCAAATACCACATATAGCATGTGTACCCACTCGTCACCTTGCGTACACGATTTTCACATAACACAAATAGCACAATCAACCCAAGTCCCAATGGGTAGTTTTTCCCATACAAAGTTAGGCAAGATACTTACCTCAACTAGCCAACTCAACCCTTCAAAATAGCTTTTCCCCTAAATTCGCCTCCAAACGGCTCAAAACTAACAAAAATGACTTAATAACATCAAACAATGTAAGAGAAACCAATAACAATAAATAAAACTATGATCTTTATATTGTCTCAAAAATCAACAAAAGTCAATGCTGGGCCCGCCTTGGATTCCGAATCCAAGCTTACCCAAGCAAAGACCGAAACAATACAAGCTCACACGAATGAAAATCGACTCAAACGTAGTCCAATAGCTCAACCAATTTGCCAAAATATTGCTCTTGGGTGTTCATAACCCAAGAGTCCAACCCACACTAGTTGGGTCTCATATCTCCCGAAATACTCCTCCAAAACTCTCCAAATTCGAGTATGTTGTTCTCCTAATATATGAGAACAAGACACCAAAAGGAATCGGGAAATAAACGCCTCTAACTCATTTCTAATTTTTAAAATTTAGGACATAACCCTAAGTCTTGATTTAAAGAATTAAATGGGTTTTCAATTAAAATCATGGATTAAAGCTTAAACCAAGGGAATAAATTAAAGAAAAATACTAAGGTTATGGTTTAGACCTTACCCCATGGAAAAAACTTGAATAATATCCTTGAATTCTCCCACTCCCAAACTTTCAAGATGAGAAAAACTCCAACAACATTAATAGCCAAAAATGCCCAGTTGTTATGCATAGTTTCTTGTGTTAAACGATCACGAAACTCGCTTTTGATGCCTCCAATGGATTCCTCGTGCAATTATAGTCCAGTTAGGATTTTTAATCACTCCATTTGACCTTATACCAAAGGAGATATGTTGGTTTCAATATTTGAAAATAGTACAGATTTTTAAATACGAATTCAGTGGTAATTTCGCAATTAATCTGAAAAATCTGGCAACCCAATTCTTAGTAAAATGACCATAAATTCCTCATACGATGTCAAAACTTGATGATTTCAGTTGCTACAGTTCCAAAATTATGATACATATATAACGATTTAGTCGAAGCACGAACCAAAGGTTGTCTGCTCAATATGGTAATCTTTATACTCAAATCAACGTGAAAATCGAAAACAATCACCATACAGCCCAAACTTATCCAAAACTCATCAAAATTTAACCAAACATTGTGGACATGTCCAAAATCATCATCCAAACTTATTGAAATAATTAAAATCTGATTTCGAGTCTGTTTACCCAAAAGTCAAACCTTGGTCAACTCTTCCAACTTAAAGATTCTAAAACTAGAATCATTCTTCCAAATTAATCCTGAACCGCTCAAAAACCGAAACCAACCATACACGCAAGTCATAATATATAATATGAAGCTACTCAAAGTCTCAAACCACTGAATGGAATACTAAATCTCAAAATGACCGGTCGAGTCTTTATATGGGCACCAGGCCTTAACCCTTCGTATTCGCAGTGAAGGAGATGCGTTCGAGTAGGCAGAGCACTATGAAATATCGCGTTCGTGACCTAGACATCGCGTTCGTGACCTGGGAATCGCATTCGCATAAGAGGTTTTATCAGTCGGTAATTTTTTGTGCTTCACGAATGCGAGGCATTTTTCGTGTTCGCGAAGAGGAACATCTGGGTAGCAGATTTAAAAACCCAAATCAAGAGTTAGAGTTATTATTTTATATTTTGAGTTGTAGACCTTGGTTTTGGGAGATTCTTGAAAGGATTTTCAAGGAGTTAATTGGGGTAAGTGATTCTAACTTGATTTTGGTTAATATACATGAATGTATCATTGTTTTTACCATTTAATTAGTGTTTTGGGTTTGACAAATCAAGAAAAATTATAGAAACTTCATAAACTATATTTTGAATATTTGAAAGGCAATTTGAGGTCAGAATTGGGTGACTTTGGTATGGTTGGACTCTTTATTGAATGGTTGTTCGAATTTTGTAAATTTTTTGGATTTCGAGATTTGTGCCCGGGGTTGATTTGTTGGGTTGACTTTTGTTAAAGAACTTAGATTTATTGTATGGAATCAATTCCTATAGCTTGTATTGATTGTATTAAGTTGTTTATGGTTAGATTCGAGTCGTTCAGAGGCCGATTTGAGAGGAAAGTGCTTGTTGGAGGTTTTAGGTAAGTAACACTTCTAAACTTGGTTCTGGTGGTATGAATCCCTAAAATACGTGTTATGAGGTTGGTATTGAGGTGCCACACATGCTAAGTGGCGGGCATGTGGGCGTGAACAGTGGTAATTATGACTCGACTATTTTCGTGGTACCGTGTAGTTATCAAACCTTGTTGCTATTCATGTAATTCCTACGTGTTAGAGTAATTGAGCTGCAATCCATGTTAGAAATCATGTTTAGGCTATATGCTTATTCTGTTGGGACCCACTGAGGTCATTTCTGTTGTTGAATTATTGCTTAAATTGCAATTATGTACTCAGTCACATCCATTATTTGCATATCATATCTCAGTCTCTGTTATCAGTTATTGTTATATATCATTATTTGGGTTGATTGGCATGAGATTTGTGAGCTGAGAGACTGGAGAGCTTGATGACTGAGTTGGGGCCTGAGAGCCATGTTGTGAGTGAGGTTGTGGATCAGGTTGCACGCCGTAGTAGGCCTTCTTAGCTTTATATATATTATTGTTATGGATCGGGTTGCACTTCACAGCAGGCCTTATAGGCTTTATCTATTATTGTGGGATCGGGATGCACACCGCAGCAGGCCATATTGGCTTTATATTAGCGCTTGGGCAAGATCTGCCCCTCCGAAATCTGACATACCAGTAGTGAGCACAGGTCCTCGTACAATGTTGAGTGATTGAGTGTTATGAGAGAGAGTTGAGACAGACAGATTGAGTACTCTGAGAGAGTGAGTACATGAGGTTATCATTGTGATGCATTACATGTGACATGCACATTTGACATGTAGATATAGAGATGTAACATTCCTCATATCAGTCATACTTGGCATATTTTATCAGTGTTGAGCTTAAACTGTTAAACTTGAAAACATGTCTACATTTCTTTACTGTGTACAAACTCATTATGAGATTTCTCTGAGTTATTACTATCCTTTTCCTGTCATACTTGTGTTGTTATTATCTGGATTTGGACTGTACCTTTATGAGCTCGTCACTACTTTCAGTCCAAGGTTAGTCCTGTTACTTATTGAGTACATTGGCCCGGTTGTACTCAAACTACACTATGCACTTCATGTGCAGATTTAGGTACATCTTGACCAGGTGGTTGCTAGACTTGGAGCATTACCTGGTTGGAGACTATTGAGGTAGCCTTTATGGCATCCGCAGACCTCGACTCTCCTTCTTTTTAGTTTATTTAGCATTGTTCTATCTTTCCAGACAGTTGTATTAGAAGTTTCGACTGTGTTGACATTGAGTAGCTCATGTACTCGATGACACCCGGATGTTGGGGATTTTGTATTTGATTCTTAGTTATTCTTATCGGTTATTATGAGATTTTTCACTGTTAAACTTATTACATCACATTTCCAATTTAAAATATGTAGTTATTTATCACGACCCGGAATTCCCACCGTCGGGATCGTGATGGCTCCTAATATTTCACTTGCTAGGCAAGCCGACGTTAGAGAGTTATTAAGCCAATTCTTATTCAATTGAGTAAATAACAACAAATAAGCTAATATGAAATACAGCGAGTGCGGAATAATATGAAAACTTCATTAATTACTACCACCCAGATCTGGAGTCACAACTCACGAGCTACTATGATTTACTACAAACAGAGTCTGTAAAGAGAAAATACACTGTTTTGGAGTAAGGAAACAATAAATGATTAAAAAAACTAGGAAGAGACTCTAGGGTCTGCGGACGCCAGCAGATCTACCTTGGGTCTCCTGACAGCAATCTAAGCTACTAAGCCTCACGATCATCTAGGACCGGTACCAAAATCTGCACAAGAAGTGCAGAGTGCAGTATCAGTACCAAGGACCCCATGTACTTGTAAGTGTCGAGCCTAACCTCGACAAAGTAGTGACAAGGCTATTACAAGACACCTAAATAATAAACCTATACAGATAACAGTATATGTACAAGAAAACAACAGTAACAGCTAAGCATGTACTATTGGGAGGGGGACATGCTAAAGGGGCACAAGATATAAGAGATACAACAGAAATGATAACCAGAATAGACAACATGCTTTTAACCAGTGAAAACAACTAAACACAATGAAGAAAATTTCACGGCATTACCCTTCGTACTTTTACTCTCAACCTCACAATATTAATCGTTAGATACGGCACGGCATCACTCTTTGTGCATCAACTCTCATAACATGGCACGGCAGCACCCTTCGTGCATTAACACTCACAATATAGCACGACATCACCCTTCATGAATTAACACTCATAATATGGAACGGCATCACCCTTCGTGCATTAACACTCATAATATGGCACGGCATCACCCTTCGTGCATTAACACTCATAATATGGCACGACATCACCCTTCGTGAATTAACACTCTCCCTTACCACATAACAATGAACAAGTAATAGCAGGGAGATATAATCAACAAGAACAAGCCTTATTTCAACAATGGTTCCACAATACCAATCTCAACTTTGGAATTAATACTCAATTATTACAAAAGCCCAAAAACACGATAAGAACGATCAATTTAGTAAGTAAGTAGTATAAGCATGGATAACAAGACCAAAGTAAGCAATAAACTACAATGAACAAGTCCCACCCGCATGCTTTAACCAGACAATAATGCATAAGTACTTGTACCTCACATATACATTGTACCCAACATCTAATCATGCAGCAAATAGGCAAACAAGTCCTAATCCCTCGAGTCATGTTTAACCACGACACTTACCTCGCTCCAAAGGCCACTCAATGCTCAATTACCACCTTTCCTCTAGAATCCACCTCCAAACCGCTCGTATCTATCCACAAACGACTTAATAACATCAAATATTGCAAAAAAATCAATTACAATGCATGAATTTAGATTCCCCAAACTTTCCCCCAAAAAGTCAAAAATCGACCCCGGGCCCGCTTGGTCAAAACCCCAGGTTGGACCAAAATCTATTCACCGATTCACCCCCGAGCCTGATTATATAATTTAATTCGAAATCCGACCTCAATTCGAGGTCTAAATTCCAATTATGAAAAAATTCCTAATTCTACTAAAAACCCCAATTTTCACCATGAAAATCCTAGATTTTAGGTTGAAAACTCATGAAATATAATGGGTAATTGAAAGAAAGTAGGTTAGAATCACTCACCAACAAATTGGGGAAGAAAATCTTTTAGGAAAATCGCCTCTAGGTCTTCAAGTTTTGAAATTTTTGAAAGAATGGCAAAATCGCCTTTGGGACTGTTTTAAGTCACTTGCGTAAGGTGTTCATCGCGTTCGCATGAAACCATATGCGTTCGCGAAGAGTATGGCCCAACTGGCTTACGCGATCGTGAGTAACTCCACGCATTCGCGAAGGTCTAACCAGCCTCACCTCCATGTTCGCGAGACTGGGCTTGCGTTCGCTTAGAGTTACCTCAACTCCCCTGCCCCGTCTATCTAACGCTACGCGTTCGCGTGTGGCTGGTCGCGTTTGGGTAGAGCAGGGCCCCCAATGCTCCGTGTTCGTGACCAAGGTTTCACGTACGCGTACAACAAACTCTCCCCCAGCCCATTTTACCCTTCGCGATCGCGGGAGTATATTCGCAACCGAGAAGAAGGAAATACCAGAAACCAGCAGAAGTGAAAATCAGCAAACTTTCTAAGTTCAAATCATCCTGTAGCCTATCCGAAACTCACCCAAGCCAAAAGTGCACACAAGTCCAAAAACATCATACGAACTTGCTCGCGCGATCGAATCGCCAAAATAACACATAGAACTACGAATCAGACACCAAATCAAAAGAAATTTTTAAGAAAACTTTAAAACTTTTATTTTCACAACCGAACTCTGAATCACGTCAAATCAACTCCATTTCTTACCAAATTCGACAGACAAGTCATAAATATTATAGTGGACTTGTACCGGGATTCGAAACCCAAATACGGACCCGGTATCAACAAAACCAAACATCAGTAAATTCTTAAAATTATTAAACTTTTAGACTTTTAAATTTTCATCAAAATTCCATATCTCGAGCTAGGGACCTCGGAATTCGATTCTGGGCATACGCCCAGGTCCCAAATTACGATACGAACCTACTCGGGACGTCCAAACACAGATTCGGGTCCCTTTACTTAAAACGTTGACCAAAGTCAACTAAAATGGTTTTCAAAGCAAAATTTCATATTTTTCACAGTTTTTAACATAAAAGCTTTCCGGAAACACGCCAGTACTGCGCACGCAACTCGATGAGGGTAAAAATGAGAATTTTAAGGTTTCGGATCGCAGAATTAGGTTTTAAAACATAGGATGACCTATCGGGTCATCACATTCTCCACCACTAAAACAACCGTTCATCCTCGAACGGGCATAGATAAGTACCTGGACTGGTCAAAAGATGTGGATATCTACTCCGCATATCTGACTCGGACTCCCAAGTAGTTGCATCAACGGGCTGTCTTCTCCACTGCACTCGAACTGAAGAATAACTCTTAGACCTCAGTTGTCGAACCTCCCGGGCTAGAATAGCCACCGGCTCCTCCTCGTAAGTCAAATCCTTCTCCAACTGGACAGAGTTGAAATCTAACACATGGGACGGATCGCCGTGATACTTCCATAACATGGACACATGGAATACCCGATGAACAGCTGCTAAACTAGGTGGCAATACGAGTTTGTAAGCCACCTCGCCCACTCTCTCCAGAATCTCAAAGGGCCCGATGTACCTAGGGCTTAACTTGCCCTTCTTTCCGAATCTCATTACACCCTTCATGGGTGATACCCAAAGCAACACTCTCTCTCCGACCATGAATGCAACATCACAAACTCTACGGTCGGCATAATTCTTTTGCGTGGACTGAGCTGTGCGAAGTCGATCCTGAATAATCTTGACCTAATCCAAGGCATCATGTACTAGATCTGTACTCAACAACCGAGCCTCCCCTGGCTCGAACCACCCAACTGGCGACCGGCACCGCCTACCGTATAATGCCTCATAGGGATCCATCTGAATGCTCGATTGGTAGTTGTTGTAGGCGAACTCTGAAATGGGCAAGAACTGATCCCACGATCCTCCGAAGTCTATAACACATGCACGGAGCATATCCTCCAAGATCTGAATAGTGCGCTCGGACTGCCCGTCTGTCTAAGGATGAAACCATATGCTCATGTCAACCCATGTGCCCAACTCACGTTATACAGCCCTCCAGAAGTGCGAGGTGAACTGCGTACCTCGATCAAAAATGATAGACACGGGCACACCGTGAAGACGGACGATCTCGCGGATGTAAATCTCTGCCAACCGCTCCGAAGAATAGGTAACTGCCACATGAATGAAATGTGTTGACTTAGTCAGCATGTCCATAATGACACAAACTGCGTCGAACTTCCTCTGAGTCCGTGGGAGTCCAACAACGAAATCCATAGTGATGCGCTCCTACTTCCACTCAGGAATCTCTATCTACTGAAGCAAACCACCAGGTCTCTAATGCTCATACTTTACTTGCTGACAATTTAGACACCGAGATACATAAGTAACTATGTCCTTCTTCATCCTCCTCCATCAGTAATGCTGCCACAAGTCCTGATACATCTTGGCGGCACCTGGATGAATAGAATATCGGGAACTGTGAGCCTCCACAAGAATCAACTCACGAAGTCCATCCACATTAGGCACACAAACGCGACCCTGCATCCTTAAAACTCCGTCATCTCCAACAATAACCTGCTTGGCACCACTATGCCACACTGTGTCCCTAAGGACTAACAAATGAGGGTCGTCATACGACCGATCTCTGATACGCTCAAACAAGGAGACCGGGCAACTGTACAAGCTAGTACACGGCTGGGCTCTGAAATATCCAACCTCACAAACTGCTTGGCTAAAGTTCGAACATCTGAGGCAAGTGGCCTCTCACCGACTGGAATGAGTGCAAGGCTGCCCATACTCGTTGTCTTTCTACTCAATACGTCGACCACCACATTGGCCTTCCCGGGGTGGTACAAAATAGTGATATCATAGTCTTTCAATAGCTCCGACCACCTCCTCTGCATTGAATTGAGATCCTTTTGCTTGAACAAATACTGAAGGCTCCTATGATCCGTGAAAACCTCACACGACACACCGTAAAGATAGTACCTCCAAATCATTAGCGCATGAAAAATGGATGCCAACTCTAAGTCATGGACATGGTAATTCTTCTCATGAACCTTCAACTACCGCGATGCATATGCGATCACCCTGCCCTCCTGCATCAATACCGCATCGAGCCCTACACGGGACGCATCACAATATACTGTATAAGATCCTGAACCTGTCGGCAATACCAATACCGGCGCTGTAGTCAAATCAGTCTTAAGCTTCAGAAAGATCGCCTCACACTCGTCCGACCATATGAACGGGGCACCCTTCTGGGTCAACCTAGTCAATGGGGCTGCTATAGATGAAAATCCCTCCACAAATCGACGGTAAAGCCTGCCAAACTCAAGAAACTCCTGATCTCCATAGCTGAAGTAAGTCTAGGCCAGTTCTGAACTGCCACAATCTTCTTAGGATCTATCTGGATGCCCTCTGCTTATAGAATGTGCCCCAAGAAAGCGACTGAATCCAGCCAAAACTCGCACTTTGAAAATTTAGCATACAACTGGCTGGCTCTCAGAGTGTGAAGTACAATCCTGAGATGCTGCTCATGCTCCTCTCGACTGCGGGAGTAGATCAAGATATCAAACCAAAATACGGACCCGGTATCAACAAAACTAAACATTAGTAAATTATTAAAATCATTAAACTTTTGAACTTTTAATTTTTTATCAAAATTTCATATCTCGAGTTAGGGACCTCGGAATTCGATTCAAGGCATACGCCCAGGTCCCAGATTACGATATGGACCTATCGGGACCGTCAAAATACAAATTCGTGTCGGTTTACTCAAAATGTTGACCAAAGTCAACTCAAATGGTTTTCAAAGTAAATTTTCATATTTTTCATAATTTTTAACATAAAAGTTTTTCGGAAAGACGCTTGGACTGCGCGCGCAACTCGGGGAGGGTAAAAGTATGATTTTTAAGGTTTCGGATCACAGAATTAAGTTTTAAAACATAAGATGACCTATCGGGTCATCACATTATTTATGGTTGTCCGCTTGCCTAGTACGGTGATAGGTGCCATCACGACATGTTGAGATTTGGGTCGTGACACCTATAATGTCGTGCATTAGATAACTCGTGGAATTTGTATGTATATTTAGGATGCCAAATATATTTTTACTTTGTTGATTAACTAGGATTGACATGCACATAATTGGTTAGGTTGGTTGTATAAGATAAAACATGGCATCTTCTTCCATAAACATAAAAAATAAAATCATTTTTCTTAGAGTTTTACTAGCATGCTTTTCGAACCTCTTTGTGTGCAAATTAATATTTAATTAATTCGCTTCGGATAGACATAATTTATAAAAATATTATATTTGAATTGTTGTACTTTTCTTTGAGAGATTCGGGTCTTGTAGTCATTTAGGATTGGCTCACATAATCTTTTCAAGGCCATGACTCGAGAGATGGTCTTTAGTTAATCATTGAATGATAACTTATTTGTTGCGCGAATATTTCTTTGTATTGATGGGATAATTTTCTATGTCATAAATATTTTGATACATTTTTCCTATACCATACTTATTCCATTCATCAAATTAACTCTTTTAGTTTATACATTATCTACTAAGATTGTTTAGAGATTATTCTTTTCCACTCTTACCAATCATTCAGAGTATATTCAATTTTAGCTTTTCACTTAAATAGTTCATCTTTGCACATAAATTAAATTCTTCCAAAGTGTATTCTTTAATTAATATTCATTTAGTAAATTTATAAATATTTCACTTATCACTACATATTATCTTACACTCTCACCCCTTAAACAACTTCTTATACAAGTTCATTCATTATAAAACAAAATTCTTTCATGCTTTACTTGTTAGATTAAAAGTGTAAGACATAGTGCTCGTACATCCTTTAACCTTGTCTTGCATTGTTTATTATCCTTTATTAAATTTTATATTTTAGTAAAATGCATACATTTTTCACCTCTGCCTTAACCTATTCTTTGAAGTACTAAATTGCATTCTTCATATCTTGTGCACTAAATTTTAAAGATGTAAGTCATTTCATACATCTCATTATTTATACACATGTACACAAATATAAGTACATCTTATTATTCTTTACCATTATTGATTATCCTTTAGCTAATTTATTTTTCATAATTTTTGTGTAAATATTAAATCAACCCTTTTCTTACCTTATTCATTACATAAAAACTACCCAAAGATAATTCTTCACCTTTTATTGTATGCGTGTTCAATTAAGACTAATTTTGTACAAGTAAATTGATTGGCTTTAATTACAAGCCGAAGTTTCCTTCTATACTTTATTTCGAACTCAATTCTTTCAATCATATTCCAAAAAAGATTTTGTTTATTAATTTACTTTGCATATCCTGTTGTATATTTTTCTACAAATGAAATGGTCATTCTTTGAATATTTATTCGCTACATGGCAATTGCATTGGCTACTCTTTGATAGAAATTCTTTGTGAATTAGTTAATCATTCTTTTGAACCTTCCCTCGTTTATTTGATTGAGTCCACCGGAACCATATTTTGTGGATCTTGAGGGATTCCTAAAACCTTCACCTCGAGATAACTTAAACCCTTACCTAGAATCTCAATAGTTTAGCACATCATAGTTGATGTGTATATTATGTAGTGTAGTATAGGTGTCCTAGTATACCTTAAATACTAGGTGACGACTCTAAACTTTAATTAACCTTGTAAAATACTATAAGTTGTAGTTTGTTTTGACATGTGCAAAATATGGTGCAACAACATGGCGACTCTGTTGGGATACTTTAAGTTCTAACCACAGCGGATTTGATCAATTACTTAAGGGATTGCTGGTTCTTCAATACTCTAATTTCTATTTTTTATGTCACATGATACAAGTGGTATATTCTTCAAGTTGTATATTCTTTGTTTCAAGTTGTATACTCTTTGCTTGAAGTTGTATATTCTATGCTTTAAACGGTATATTCTCTGCTTCAAGCGGTATATTCTCTGCTTCGAGCGGTATATGTTTTGTCATGCGCTTGCTCCAAGTCGTATATTCTCTGTCATGCGCTTCAAGAGTTATATTCTTTGTTATGCATTTCAAGCGATGTATTCTTTGTCATATGCTTTAAGTAGTATATTCTTTTTCATCCGCTTCAAGCGGTGTATTCTCTGTCATGATCATGTTGTATATGCTTGCCACATGCCTGTGTTGTATATTCTGTTACATATGGTTGTATTGTATATTCTTTGTCACATGCTTATGGTACTGCCTTATTGAATTATCATCACTTTTCTATCGACTCTTGGTCGTACACAATCACACGCAAGTCACGTGAGGGTTGTCTTTTCACCCCTCCAAACCTCCTTTCAAAACTTCTTAGTTTCAGAGATTGGCAGACAAGTTAAACTACGTACCATCTTGCAGTTGTCCTAAACTCATGCTCAAATCTAGGTAAATCTACACCTAAAATTCCTAGGTCATTGTGCACAAAATCTTGCAGCTTGTTTTAGATGAATTAATCATTGCATATCCTTTACTTTCTACATATTCTTTGTACACTTGTTATATATTATGTGACTGCCATTGTTATGTATCCTTTATCTGCTACATATACATTCTGTTTGTTATCCACTATCAGCCTTTGGCCTTTCAAATACTCAAACTCATCCCGGTCTTTATGACTATCCTCATAATCACACCATCACTTAGGCTCTACCATCCTTTTCAAAGATGCGTCAATCTAGCTTGGTAAATCTTCCACTGATTTGACGTATTCTTCTCAATTATATCTCACACTTTTACTGACTTCCGTCATTTAAAATAGATACATGCACTATGCTACCATCTATTTCTTATTCGGGAGCTACCAGTATCCACCCACCCACCTACGAATTTTCATTCATATTCACACTTTTTTCAAGAAATAATCGCTCATTCTTGATAACCATACATATCTCATAGTTCTAATAGTTGGCCTGAACTACATCTTAACCTGATTCTTGCCGTGGAAGGATACGTAGGCAACCATACATAAGAGTTCGGTCTCCCCACTGCTTCAAAATAATTTCACCAGTATTGAAAACTGGGACAGTTCTTTTGGAACAGTGCGATGATGCTCTCAACCCAGAAATCTCCGAGAGCGTCAACCAAGCTTCACCAAAAAATTTCAAATCTCAAAATACCATACCAGTCTTACCTCAATCCGCACTCGACTTAAAACCGAAACTATGGGATGCAAGTCTTTTCCTCACGCATCTGGCTACAGAGCCATTGTCACGACCCAAAATTCAGCTAGTCGTTATGGCACCTAACTCAACCCGGTAGGTAAGCCAAATAGAAACAATCCAATTCAGATGAGAATTTCTAAGAAAATAGATGATGAAATAGTTGAACTTTTATATACTTCCCAAGGACTGGTAGTACAAATTATGAGCTTCTAAGATTTAGTAGTACAAATCATGAGCTTATAAGATATAGAGCTTACAAAGCTGGTATGAAATAAATACATCATCTGTTAAAAATATACATGAACAGATTAATAATTCTAAAGCTAGCAAGAACAAAAAGGCAGCAATGTCCGAAATGCAGGTACGTCTTCAATGCTAATTCCCTCCATACACAACAACATCAGCATAAAAAATCTGCATGCACAAGGTGCAGAAGTGTAGTATGAGTACAAACTACCCCATGTACTCAATAGGTAACAAACCTAACCTTAGGTTGAAAGTAGTGACAAGCTTCTACAAAGGTTAGAGTCCAACACCAACGGCCAGGAACAACTTATAACAATATAACTAAAGCAGTACAAGTAATAACTCAAAGATAAAATGTTTAGTTCGTTCACAGTTCCGAAAAATAGGCATGCTTTTCAAGTATATCATAAAACTCAAATCTCTCACCGAAATCACCAAGATATGAGTAAATCTAAAACCTGTGATTTTTCCTAAAACTAACTTTCAAAAACAGATAAAATATTTCAATCTCATATTGCATGAGCAAAGTACATCTCTATGCCTACGTGTTAATGTGCATGTGAAGTCATGAATGTCATAATACCGTGTAGCATGGAAAAATGCATCTTTATACCTGTATGTCAAGTATACATGCCAATGCAACGCATCACAGTGATGAACCCATGTACTCATACTCTCAGATTACTCAATCTCATTGTGTCGCACTCCCGCTCAACATGCTCAATCCCTCAGCATGCTCAGTCACTCAGCATTGTACAGTACCTGCTACGGCGCGCAATCCGATCCCATCAGTAGTAATAAAGCCTATAAGGTCAGCTGTTGTGTGCAGCCCGATCCACATATAGCCATAAGGCATGTTGCGGCATCCAACCCGATCCGCATATAGCCATAAGGCATGTTGTAGCGTGCAATCCGATCCACATATGAATCACTAATACCCACTGCGGTGTGCAGCCCGATCCCATCAATACCACTCAAAATTCGACCCTCGAGCTCCAACTCAGTCATCAATCTCTCCAGTCTCTCAGGCTCACAACTCTCATGCCAATCAGCCCAAACAATGATAACATGATGTGACAACAAATGATAATACAGACTGATATATGATATGCAAATGAATGATTATGACTGATTATGTTACTATAAATTTTAAGCAAATAACTCAACAACATAAATGACCTCAGTGGGTCTCAACAGAATAAGCATATAGCCTAAACATCGTTTCTAACATGCATCATAGCTCAATTACTCTATCACGTAGACAGGATTAGGTAACTACACAGTATCATAGAATTAACCAAGCCACAATTCACATGGTACATGCCCACACACCCGTCACCTAGCTTGTGCGTCACCTCACACCAAACACATAACACATATGTTAAGGGATTCATACCATCAGCACCAAGTTTAGAAGGCTTACTTACCTCGAACAAACTGAATGCAATACCGAGCAAGCTAAACGATACTCCAACAATGCGACCCCGCACGTACCGACCTCCAAACTGCTCAAAACTAGCCAAAAGCAACTCAGGAACATCAAATAATGCCAAAGGAAACAAACCGAATCGATAAAGGTTGAATCTTTAATCAAAAGCCCATAGTCAACCAAAAAGTCAAACCCAGGCTTGTACCTCAGAACATAACAAAACTCACAAAATCTAATAACTCATTCAATTACAAATCCAACCATACTAGTTTCACTCAAATACGACTCCGAATCGATGCTCAAAACTCAAAATTTTACTTTATAAAATCTTAGACCCCCCCCCCCCCAATTTCTCTTTTGAAATCATCAACCAAATTCCAAAAAAGAGGATAGATTCATGAAATATAATAAAACCTGAGTAAAGAACACTTACCCCAATCCATATGGTGAAAATCGCTTCAAATATTGTCTCAATTCGAGCTCCATAGCTCCAAATATGCTAAAATGGCCGAAACCCCCGAAAATAGAGTACTTATAATCACTGGACAGAAATACCCTACGCGATCGCGGGACATTCTTCACGATCGTGAAGAAAAAACTCAGCATCCTCCAAAAATACCCTACGCATTCGTGGCATAGTCCTCGCAAATGTGATGCACAGCAACTCCAACCTTACGCGAACACATCTGCTACTTCACGAATGTGAAGACATTTCCCCCAGTCCCCAACTTCTCATCTCAACTCAATGCGAGCGCGGGCTAACCAATGCGAACGCAATGCTAAAGTCTTCAAAGGTACGCTAATGCGGTATAACAGTCGCAAACGCGAAGAAGAAATACTCAGTTGCAGAGTTTTCCTCTAAGCGATCGCACCTCCAACTTCGCAATCGCGAAGGACAGTTGGTGCACCAGTCATCTGCAGGAACCAGCAATGCAATTATGAATAAAAATGATTCGACATCGATCCAAATCATGCCTGAGCCCCCCCGGGACCCCGTTCGAACATTCCAACAAGTCCCATAACCTTACACGAACCTACTCGAGGCCTCAAATCTATAAGGCCCCGTAACATTTCACCAAGGAATTCTAGTTTTGTGGTGCTGAGGTCGAGTAATGTGTACGGATGTAGTACTTAAAGAATGCATCGAGGTGTTGGTGGAAAATTTTGCTGAATGGCCATTTATGCGTTCAGATTCACGACCGAAGATCCATTATATAGGCCACATACTCGTCGCAGAGTTAAGCAGAAAAATGGTTGAATTTTGAAGGTCGTTTTGCGGTCCATTCTGCAGTCGCATATCTATTTCGCCGTCCGCACATCCATCGCAAGTTTTGTATGAAGAATTTTGTTGGGCAATTTTGCGGTTTATTCTGCGGCCGTAGACCTGTCGCAGATCTATCCAGACCATTCCAGTTTTTGGGCATCACTTTCGCGGTTCATTTTACGGGCCGTATATCTGTTCTGTGGTCCATTTTGCGACCGCAGACTTTAGTTCGGAGGGTCCATTTTCCTATTTTTATAACTCGACCCCATTTTAATAAATAGCCTTTGGGGATTATTTTGGAACGATTGTCTGATTATTTTAGAGAGAGGTAAGAGCATTTTAGAGAGAGAAGGAGGAAATCTAGCATTCTAATCACATATTCTTGCACAAATCTTCAAGAATCAAGGAAGCCAATCACTAGATTATCATCTATCTGGGTAAGTCTTACTCCTAAGCTTTCATGCAAGAGGTTATGAGTTCAAGTATATTGTAATTTTGGAAATAGGCCATGCATGTGACAGTTGGTTATAGTATGTGGGGTTAATGAACCATTTTGGTTAGTTTTTGTTGAAATTGGTTGAGGGAGGAAGGGATTATCATTGTAGAGCTATGTAGTCTATTTTGCATACTAGGTGTTAGACAAAATTCCTAAGAGAGTTACACCATGGGAATCCTTCTAGTTATTAACCGATTTTCTCTCTCTTCCTATAGATTGTTATTGCTAGAAGTGTTGGGGCATTGTAGTAATTTAAGGAAAGCTCAAAGAAAGGTATGTTGGCTAAACTACTCTCTTAGAATTGAATTCCATGATGTTCCCGTAAGTTTCAAGTATGGTTTATGTGTTAAAGCATTATAACTTCAATTCATGTTTCAAATGAAAGTCCAATATGCATAACTTGGAAAGAATACTCAATGCGTCTAAAACTCCTATTGCTCATATATATAATTAAGGCCATGATTTTGAATGTTCATATTATTGATAATCTATAAGGATGCTTGAAAGTGAAAGAACTGAGTTGGAAGATATAAAGTGTGGCCAACGTACCAAGGATGAAAATTATACTTATGGCCAATGGTGCCAAGGAAATGAAATGATGTGAGAAAGGTTATGGAATGAGCCTTGATTCAACTGTTCCAAATTGACTTCGAAAATAGATTTGCCTAAAAGCTTATGTACTCAAGTCATGCCCAAATATGGTTATTTTAACTAATGTTATGCTTTGTAAGTATTTCCAATGTGTTTTGAGCTCTTATATATTCATGAGTTGAAATTGTGTATTGCCCTTTTAGGAAAAAGTATTTCAAGAATAAAAGATGTGTTACTCGTTTATGATTTTAACTTGTGATTCGATTGCCAATCATTTTACTCCATTTCTTGGAAAGAAATCCATTGTGTTTAAAGTCTTCATTATTAATGAACCTAAAGTTGTGATTTCCGGAATATTCTATATGTTGATGTTTATGTTGATGATCCTCAAAAGTAAAGAAAGGAAAATGTGGAATATGAGATACGGCCACTGTGCCATGAATGAAGAATCATAAGTATGGCCAAGAGAGCCAAAGAAATAACAATGTTGTGAATGGTTGAATGTACTAATGAAGATGTATATAGTGTGAAAGATAATGAGGTGAATATAGAATATATTTGTAATTTTGTTTCCCTTATGTGCTAAACAAAAATGTTTTTGGGAGTATCGTTAGTCACCTAGGAAGGGTAGGTAGGAATAACCTAACCCTGAAACTACACGTGCCGGTGTAGGGTGCATTGCGATTATTTCCCTTATTTGGGATGAGATTGTTGTGAAGAGAATATTCTACTTTATTGGGATGAGATGATTACTAGAAAAGGGTGATGTCGATCCACACGGCATTGTAGTGAGACGGCCTAGCCAGTCGGGTCGTGATCGGACGCCATGCCACACACATGGGGGTGATTGTGCTGGAAATTGAAATTGAAATTGTGCTTGAGATTGTTATTGAGATAATGATTGAAGTTTGTGATAGTAATTGTGATTGTGGATGATGTATTCGGGCAAGATGGCCTAGCCGATCAGGTCGTGATCGGACTCCGTGCAAAATACACGGTGGTATATCTATATCGGTACTAATGATCTCCCAACCAAAAATATATATATATTATATTTGTATTTTGAAAATTGTTATGTTTTAAACTTGGCATTTGGATATTGTTGATTGTTACTTGTTGTTTCCATATTTTTTCCCCTTCTTATATTGGCGTTCCATTCCGAAAGAGGAAATTTAGCTTTACGTACTAGTACTATTCCACATGTACTAACGCCCCTTCTACCGGGGGCGCTGCATCTTCAATGGATGCAGGCGGTTCATCAGCAGGTGGTCTTGATCCTCGATAGCAGTGACTCCCTATTCAATAGGTTTTGGTGAGCCCTACTCTGTTCCGGGTTTTATGTCTTTTGACATTGTATTTTGTGCTTTAAGGTATAGCCGGGGCCTTATCGCCAGCACTTCCATTCTTCACTTATGTTGTACTTAGAGGCTTCGTAGACAGGTTGTGGGTGGTTTCTGATAATGGGAATGGAAGTAGAAGTGTTGGTATTTGGCCGATTTTTAATCATATCTATAAACTTGTAATATTTTGGAAATCGTAAATTAATATCCTTTGAGTAATGGAAAAAGAATGGGGTACACTTGACTCTTCTCATGTATATCTCTTATATTGATTCATATATTGTTAATGGGCAAGGTTGGGTAGAAGGAATCTAGCAGGCTTGCTCGGCCAGGTTATCTCGGTTGAGCGCAGATCGCACTTCCCGAGGTCTGGGCGTGTCAAAGTCACACATAACAACATCAAAACAACGAATCGCACCTCAACTCAAGCTTAATGAACTTTTGAACTTTCAACTTCCAAAACTCGTGCCGAACCATACCAAATCAACTCAGAATGAACTCAAATTTTGCACACAAGTCCCAAATGACATAATGAAGCTATTCCAATTCTCATAACCACAATCCGAACCCGATATCATCAAAGTCAACTCCCGATCAAACTTATGAACATTCCAAACTTTCAAATTTTCAACTTTCGCCAGTTAGTATCGAAACCTTCTAGAAATATCCAAATGCAAATCCGAGCATACGCCCGAGTGCAAAATCACCATCTGGACCTAAAGGAACCATCAAAACTCCGAACCGAGGTCCAATACTAAAAAGTCAAACTTGATCAACTCTTCCAACTTAAAGCTTCAAACATGAAATTCATTCTTTCAAACAAATTCCGAAACACCTGTAAACCAAAATAAACGATACACAAAAGTCATAATATATCATATGAAGCTAATTGAGACTCTAAATAGCTGAACAAAATGCTAATGCTCAAAACGACCGGTTGGGTCATTACAACCATGGTGTCTACTCTCACTTTCCCAAATTCAAAATCCAATACAAGTCAACCCATTTTGTTACAGGGGCAAGCTGTTAGTCAGCCTTCAAGAAGTGTCATGCTCGCACGACTCGAATCAAAAAAGAAGAACAAGCAAAGCTTTGAGTCAACACAAAACGATACCCCTCCCTGAAATCTAAGAACTTTTCTTTGGACACAGGAAGGACAACATCTCTGAAACCATCCTGAAGTGCCGACATCGTGTTTCCCATCACAACCGGATACACCACTGGTTGTACGGCCTAACCCTACACCCTATTAATTTTATAACTTGACCTAATAGGGACTCTAACACTTTCTCCTCTGAGTTTTGCAGGTACATCATCTCGGACACTTCACGGGAGATAACATCTGGTCTCGGACTTGGTGGAACATCAGTCAGGTAATCAGGGGAGTATTAGTTTTACAATGAACTTTACCATTTTTCATGACTTCGCTACTCTCACCACTTTTCTATATTCAGATCAGAACATCGTTCTCGGTTATCAACTGGGGACGATCATCAAAAGGTTCATGTGGACAGCCAAAAGGTACATCATCCTGGGACTGTGCGGGAAATAACATGCGACTTTGGACATTGTGGAACATCAACCGAACAATCAGGGGAGTGTTAGTTATAATTCTTGATTTCATCATTTCATGACGGCACTACTCTCACGGTATTTCAATATCTTGATCAAATTATCGCCCAAGTTAATAGTTGGGGACAATCACCAAAAGATTCTTGTGGATATCTGGAAGGTCTCAACAAAACATCCCTGCAGTCAATTAGGAAACAACCACAACAAATGTTTCGTAAACAGTCAGGGGGGCATCAAAGAAACTATTCGAAGGAGCAACTAAGGCACATCTTCTGGAGGAGTCACTTTTCAACTTCAGAGATACCACACCCAATCATGGGTACAACGAGGCATCGCTTTGAGTTTGTCTATACTCTTGCGCTTCATACATATCTGTGATGCAATTAATGTTGTTAGTTGTAATTCCTTCAAAAATAGGAGAGTAAAAGAAGTGTTGAAAACCATATATCACATACTCTCCTCCCTTCACAAACTACACATACCTGATTCTTGACCTCGTGTCAAGATACGTAGGCAACATGTCATGGGTCCGGTCTTTCTCGCCCTTAGCTGGACGAATCGGTCAAGTCTGGCCACTTGGGTCACAGTTGACCAAATATCCTTACAAAGGGATCATTCCCAAAAAATCAAAAAAATATAACAAACATATATACATCTTCCTCCGTTGCTTCTCAACAAGTCTCCCCGTGAGACATCAACATCAAAATCCAAAAATATCATCCTCTTTCACTTAGTAAATTCAAAATCCAAAAACATCTCCCATTTATCTCTAATCTTCCTGAACTACGCCGGACCTGATTCTTATTTCAATGAGATACGTAGGCAACCTTCAGGTTCGGTCACATTTTTCAAAAAATTAAAAATCAATCAAGGACCCTTCTCGGGTTCGATCTCATCTTTCAAAAAATCAAAAAAATACTCCCATCAAGCGGAGATTTTCAATTATGTCACTCCCATCGTGTGGAGATTTTACATTTTCAGTCACTCCCATTGTGTGGAGATTTTCAATTTTGTCACTCCCATCACGTGGAGATTTTACTTTCCTGTCTATACTCCGATATCGCATCGAAACGGTACACAACCCGTCAAAGCTCCGATATCACATCAAAACGGTAAACAGTCTATCAAATTTACTTTCCTGTCAATGCTCTGATATCTCATCGGAATGGTACACAGCCCGTCAAAGCTCTAATATCGCATCAGAACGGTAAACAGTCCATCAAAATTTACATTCTTGTCAATGCTCCGATATCATATCGGAATGGTACACATCCTATAAAAGCTTCAATATCGTATCAGAACAGTAAACAGACCGTAAATTTTACAATCATGTCGATGCTCCAATATTGCATCGAAACGGTACACAACCCGTCAAAGCTCCAATATCGTATCGGAATGATACACAGTCCGTCAAATTTCACATTCCTGTCAATGCTCTGATATCGTATCGGAACGGTACACAGCCCGTCAAAGCTCTGATATCGCATCTAAATAGTACATAGCCCATCAGTTTACTTTCCATCCATGCTCTGATATCACATTGGAACGGTACTATTGACCGTCAAATCCTCCCGTCGCATGGAGGCTGATTCAAATTTTACTTTCCTGTTCATGCTCCGATATCACATCGGAACGGTACTATAGCCCGTCGAATCTTCTCATCGCGTGGAGACTGATTCAAATTTTACTTTCCTGTTCATGCTCCGATATAGCTTCGAAATGGTAACCACAAAGCACGTCTGACATTCAATGCTCTGATAGCGCTTCGGAATGACACCAAAGCCCGTCTAACATTCAATGCTCTGATATCGCTTCGGAACGATAACAAAGCACGTATAACATTCAATACTCTGATATTGCTTTGGAACGGTTACAAAGACCGTTTTACATTCAATTCTCTTTATCAAAAATCACAAGAAACAAATTGATTAATTCAAAAATTCAAAAAAAGAAATGAAATGAAAATCTAAAAAATATTCTCTTTCTACCCTTCCTAAACCACGCCTGACCTGATTCTCATTTCAACAAGATATGTAGGCAACCTTCCGGTTCGGTCTCATTTTTGAAAAAAAATAAAAATAAAAATTTATTAAGTCCAAATTCAAAATCCAAAAAAATCTCTTTTGCCAAAATCTAAAAAAAAAAAAGCAAAAAACAAAAAAAGGGTAACTCTTCCTCGAGTTTGATCTCATCTATCCCAAAAAAAACCATCAAAATATTGACTTGGTTGGTACTAGCATGTTTAGGAGTGTGCATGAGAAAGGACAAATGTTTAAGTGGTATGATGGAGAGGACCAGCTTTGGATAAACTATAAAATCTTGTGGTACCTCTTAATTATACCTTACCGACACTTAAAAAATCTCGTGCTTACAGTTAGGGTAAGAACAAAATTGACTTCATCATTTCTTGTGCATTGTGTGGCGAGCTTTAGATTAAAAATTCATTGCGTTGCACTGTAGATCTAGAACTTGATTCGAATGTCTGTTGAGGCAAAATCCTGAGTAACGTTTGGTTTGGGAAAGGATTGTAGGCCTTCTTTGACTTGTTTGATCCTTTCTAACATACCAAATGGCATCAATTCCTAGCATTCCCCCTTTGAGCCTCAAGTCTTTTTTTAGACAACCACATCTTAGCCCATACCCATTCTTGTACTAAATGTACTACCCCTCTCTTGGTCCAACCTCCTTGTATGTACTGAAAACGTGTAACTTCGGACGAAGACCAAAGTGAAGGCGACAAGCATGAAAAGGTAAAAGATGCAAAGTCCAAGACAATTAGAGACATGACTTCAAGAAAAGAAGATGGAAACTCCACCATTCAAAAGAAGGATTAAACAAGAAGGAGAAAACTTCTACAAGTTAGAAAGAAAATCAAAAAAAGAGAGGAAAAAATGCCACATAATCAAAGAGGAGGAACGCCAACAAAAAGAAGGGAAAACACCTGCAAAGTAAGAGAAATCCCAAATGAAGAAACAAAAAAGCTCTGAAAAAGGAAGAAGAACCTCCGGAAAGTTCAAAAGAAGTCAAAACAAAGAAAAGGACATCGAGCCGAACAAGATCAAGCGCCGAAGCATGGTTTGAACACCAAACGCACGGACACAGTGCAACGTTTTAAGGATGGCTAGTCACTTTTGTCCCAAATAAACATCCTACCCGACCCCAAGCCTACATTACAAACCGATATTAATCCCTACATGATTCCATTCCAAGTGTTCTCATATTAGTGGATAGTCACATAAAGATCAAGCATATGGTATCTCAATCGAATGCATTGAACATCTTTCTGAGTGTGAGCATACTTCCCAAAATTTCCTAAAAAAGATCAAAATACTTTAAATATGTGTGAAAATTAGGACTTTCTTTGTAGTGAGGGCACATGAAACATGAGGATAGGTAGAATTCAAAACCAATAGTGAAGCAAGATGAACAAATCTTGTCAAACCTGGGTATATCTGAGGCATCACTCGAAGCTATAGGAATGACCCAAAAGTTGATCTCGATTTGTCGGAAAGTATATGGTGAAAGTTCTTATGCACAAAACTAATTGTTGGTACCAACAAAAATCAAGTCAAAAAGATGATTGATCAATAAATCATAGTCTCTCTTTACTCTTAAAATTTTCAAATATCCTTTACAAAAAGCTACAAAACAACAAAAAATACAAAAAACAAAAAGAGTCAAGTTTTGTTTACAATAAAGTTAGGTTTTGTTGTAACAGAACTACACCCGACCTGACTTCCCATGGTGGGATATGTAGGTAACCCACGTAGGGTCAGGTCCCACTCTTTTAATAGAAAACCAAAATCATTTATATATATTCGGAATTACACCTCGACTTGATTTCCTTTGGTAGGAATACGTAGGCAATCCACATCGGATACAGACATCTTTTGCAATCGAACTACGTTTTCGCCTGATTCCGTTGGGATATGTAGGCAGTCTTAGTAGAACCTAGCCATATCATTTCAAATTATATCTTTTACATCTATTTCCTTCTTGAGTCATTAATAACAAAACCATCTTCATCCATTTCTTATATAGAAAAAAATAGCTTCTTGCTTTTCCAGGCACCCTCCTGAACAATGGGCATTTTATTTCAAGTTAAATTTTCCAAGCACCCACCTTCCAATATGGGTATCTTAGATTTAAATGCTCTGATATCGCTTCGGACCAGTACCCAGCCCGAATTTTCTTTTTCATTCAAGTGCTCCGATTATTTTGGACCGGTACCCAGCCGGATTTCCTTTTACATTCAAGTGCTCTGATAACTTCGGACCAGTACACAACCAGAATTTCCTTCAAATAAAGTGCTCTGATCACTTCGGACCGGTACACATCCCAGATTTCCTTCTAAACTCCAAAATACTCCGATATCACTTCGGACCGGTATTTAGCCAGGATTTCCTTCAAATAAAAGTTTCTCCGATCACTTCGGACCGGTACACAACCCGAATTTCCTTCAATAATCCAACGTGCTCCGATATAGTTTCTGACCGGTATACAGCTCGGATTTCTTTCAAAATCAGATTCGCACAGGGGTCCCGGCACACCGATCTGGGCCCCATTTTCACTCAAAACAAAGTAGTCATCACATCACCCTCACATCAAATCCACTTACATCATTCAGTCCACTACAATCCATCCTTCTTAAGTCAAATGGAAGCATTGTCCACACCTCGTCAACTCTACTTAACAGAGACACGATACAACGTGGAATTATCTTCTAGTAAATAAACTGGGGCAGATTTTGAGGATGGACATCGAGCTTTCCAACATAAATCGACGGCATATTACAAGTATCGTTCTTACGTCCCATTGACATGGGGTGTGTAGGTAATCCAAACCCCCATAGTCAATAAAACACCTAGTCTCATCACAACCTGATATTGGGGCAACTTTCAAAATCAAATATCAAATCATCCATCGCTTTTCGAACTACAACCGGACTGATTCTCGTTACATCCAACATATGTTGGAAAACTCCATATAGAGCCCGACCGCATCCACATCAAAATCCATTCAAACCAATTCACCAGTCATCCAATAACCACGTCCTAATGTTACCTCAGTCCAACACTCGGCCAATGTTAGAAGCAATGTCGAGATCACACGAACCTTTCATCCTCAAGAATTTGTCTTTCACCCCATGAGGCTACAATCCACAAGTATCACTCAATCTTCCAGAACTACATGCGACTTGATTCTCGTGCAACCCGAGATATGTGGACAACTCAAATACCAGAGTTCGGTCACCATCTTCAAAACATCCACATTCCCCATTCTGTCATGTCGGGTCAAATTGAGTATGTTGTTAATTTCTTTGCCCGAAGACTCTTACACCATCTACGGTCAAAGCGGGGCAGCTGTTGACACTCAATTTTGACCCTCCATATTTAAAAATTAAATTCTGCAGGCTTCCTTGTCAAAAATGATAAAATATAGTGTTTTGCACATTTTTTAACTGTAATGCAATTATCGATAATTATTCCCATTTTTATAAAATATAAGAATTTTTATCATATTATTGAAATTAGTTAAATACTACCGTTTTGTGCATTTTTCTAATTTTTAAGCAATTTATTGATAATTGTCATATTTTTCAAATATTAGGATATTCTATCAATTTATTGTCTTTCCAAAAATAAAATAACAATTACTAAAACACATTTGTATTAGTTACATTTTTAAATAAATACTACAAGCCATATTTTCTAATTAAATAATCACTTTTTATCTTCTTTTTTTTTAATTTTAAAACTTAGGCCTTATGTCTCTACCCCATACACACATACAATACAATACACTACACACGTTACACCCACTACCACCAGATTTTAAGGGAACAAAAACCCTAAAATAAGGATCCCCTTTCATTTTCATTAAGACAGACGCCTATCCCTTATTTTCCCCTCTCTCTCTCTCTCTCTCTCTCTCTCTCTCTCTCTCTCTCTCTCTCTCTCTCTCTCTCTCTCTCTCTCTCTCTCTCTCTCTCTCTCTCTCTATCTATCTATCTATCTATCTATCTCTAATGCTGAGAGACGGCTGGTCGCTGCCCTATGTCACGATTCAAAACCCATAGTAAGTCGTGATGGCACCCAACGTCAGCGTTAAGCAAGCCAACAGTGAACTACCAACTTAATTATTTACTTTATTATTTTTGAAATCATAAATCTTATTAGATAGGGGAATCAATGTATTAAAAATCATAGATACATATAATTTAAATGAAATATAAAGTAAAAGTGTGTCAATGGTAAGCAAAACCATAAGCAAATTCTAGAACATCCCAAAACCCGGTTTCACAAGTGCATGAGCATCTACTAGGAAGTACAATAACAATACAACATCTGTCTGGAATACAAGATAGAAAGGATAAAATAAATAATTATGATGGAGACTCTATGTGCTGTGAATCGTAGCATGGAATGTAGCTTACCATAAAGTCCCCTCAGTAGCTACCTCTATGCACCCAAATGACCACCAAAGGAACCTGTCAGATCCTGCACATTTAGTGCAGTAGTGCAACATGAGTACGTAAATCAACGTGTACCCAGTAAGTATCTAGTCTAACCCCAAAGATGTAGTGGCAAGGGGTCAACATTGACACTTACTAGTTGTCCAGTAAATCAAATATAATAAAGTAGACAAGCATGAAACATGGTAAATAAACAATGAGGACAGTATAGGCAAATAGTACGGACTACAACTGAACAGTTAACACAAAGTCCTCAATTATCAGATACCTCCTCAAATGGAATACGTAATGGTCAATACCAAACAAACGGTCACATCTCAAGTTAGGAAACTCATGAGTACACGGACTCCTTATCAACTACTTCGCACGATTCTGCCAAGGCGAACGGCCCGATCACCTAAGAGTGTTTCATAGAACTGCCGAGGCGAATGGCCTAATCTCATAAGAATATGTTACTCTGTCGTGGCGAACGGCCCGATCCTATAAGAGTATTGTTGAGGCATTCAGCCTGATCCTATTAGAATATGAAACTTTGACGGGTCACTAACCCCACTCATGAATATAAGTGTGAGTTATAAAATTCAAGAAAAACTATCGGACGAATAGGCACAACGCGCAAGATATCAGTAAAGGAAAGTACAATTTTCACATCTAATCAAGTAGCTCGTCAAGTATCCAAAATAGCAAGTCTGATACTTTATACGAGTCTAGTCTCAAGTAAATGGAAATTAAAGCATTTAAATAGGCAAGAATAACTCAAATAGTACAATTAAAGTATGGCGTGAGTCTAAGTCTACCCGGACATAATCAGAAATTCTAGAATATGCACGGACACTCATTACCTCATACATGCGTAGCTCCCATAACATATAGCACATAATAAATATAACACATACGGGGTAAATTCCCCCTAAAAAGGTTAGACAGGAGACTTACCTCTCTCCGAAGTCCGATAACTGGCTCAAACGCCTCTTTACCTCCTCAAACCGATGCCAAACGATCCGAAACTAAGAAAACAACGTGCAAACCAATCAAAATATACTCCATTACTTATAATTTAATAATTTGTAATAATTTCCTACTCCGCACGAAAAGTCAACAAGTCAACGCCCGGGCTCATGTGCCCGGATTTCAAATATTATCAAAAATAAGTATTACCCTTAACTTATATAGTATATATCCATAAAAGCATCCAATTTTATCCACGAATTGACCTTAAATCAAGAATTTACCATTCCTCAGCTTTGGGGCTCAAAACCCCAATTTCCACAATTCAAAGACGGATAAAAATAAAAATCAACGAAACTAATCATGGAGAAACATCAAAATAAAGGTCAGATATTTACCCCAAACGGAGCTCTAGAATAACTTCGCAAAATCACCTCAAACGGAGCTCTAGAACACAAGATATGCTCAAACTACCAAATTTCTCGGTTTAAAACATTGTCCAGATGATTTTTGTTTATTTCCTTCGTGGGAGACCTTCGCGTTCGCAAAGAGAAATTTTTTGCATTGACCAATCAACCCAGAAATCCTTCTTCGCATTCGCGTAGAACAAAAGTTCGCACCAGAAACCAGCAATCTTTCCCGACATGGAAATGGGCATAACTCTCTCATACAATCTCGGAATTCGGCAACTCTTGTTGCGATGGTTCCCATAATTATGATACATATCTAATGGTTCAACCTAATCACAAATCAAAGGTTGTTTTCTTAATATAGTGTGATGACTCAAAATGTCATCTTTAAATTTAATAAGTAATTATGTATTCTAAGACCTCAAAAGGTATCATTTATCATTCCTTGACTTGCGTGCACAGTCCGTACCTTTTTTCGGAAAGTTTTTGTGTGAAAAATGGATTAAAATGGAAAATAGAGCTTTAAAACTCAACTAAGTTGACTTTGGTCAACATTTTGAGCAAACGGACCCGGATTAGTGTTTTGAAAATTTCGGTAGGTCTGTATCTTGATTTGGGACTTGGGCGTATGCCCGGAATCGAATTCCGAGGTCCCTAGCCCGAGTTATGGAATTTTGATGAAAAATTAAAAGCTTGAAAGCTTAATGATTTCTAAGAAATTACTGATGTTGGATTTATTGACCTCGGGTCTGTATTTCGATTTCAGAGCCCGGTATAGGTCCACTATAATATTTATGACTTGTCTGTCGAATTTGGTGAGAATCAGAGTTGATTTGACGTGATTCGGACGTCCGGTTGTAAAAATATAAGTTTTAAAGTTTTATTGAAAGCTCCCTTTGATTTGGAGTCCGATTCGTAGTTCTAGGTATTATTTTGGGGATTTGATCGAGCGAGCAAGTTCGTATGATATTTTAGAACTTGTGTGCATGTATGGTTTGGAGCCCCGAGGGCTCGGGTGAGTTTCGGATAGGCTACGGGATATTTTGGACTTTGAAAATCTGGTATTTTGCTGCAGCAGGTGTTCTGGCATATTCTTCTTCGCGTTAGCGAAGGTACTCTCATGAACGTGAAAAGTAAACTGGGCAGCTAGATTTTTCTTCTTCGCGACCGCGAAGGCTTGGCCGCGAACGCAAAGCGATGGGGGCATTACCCTTCGCGAACGCGACCATCTCCTCGCGAACGCGTAGTGTTAGGCACACCTGGGGGAGGGTCGATCTTTCCTTCAGTGCGAATGCTAGCTATGCCTCGCAATGCGAAAGCCACGGGCTGCTACTCATCACGAATGCGACAGGCCCTTCGCGAACATGAAGAAGGCCTAACCCCTGTGACTTAAAAATGAACCAAAAACGGAATTTTTCCCATTTTTCACAAACCCTCAATTATAACTCGGCTTAGGGGCGATTTCAAAGGAGTTTTTCACGATTTCGGACTGGTTAAGTGTTCTTTATCATATAGTGATTGTATTTCACAAATCCATGTCTATATTCATTATTTATTTCGGATTTAGATGGAAGAAATTGGAATTTTTGTAAAACTTTCCAAAAACGAAAAATTAAGATTTGAAGGTCCATTTGACATTGGAATTAGACAAATTTGGTATGGTTGAAATCGTATCAGAACGGATGTTCAGATTTTGTGAGTTTTTTCGGGATTTGAGATGTGGGTCCCACTGCCGAATATTTTAATGAATTTCAAATTTTTATTCGAAAAATTTGTAAATTCATATGGAATTAATTCCTATGATTAGTATTGAATATATTAAATTATTTGTGAATAGATTTGAAGCTTTGGGAGGCAAATTTGAAAGGAAAAGGTGTGGTTGAATAATTGATTGGAATTTGCATAGTGAGGTAAGTGCCGGGGTTAACCTTGACTTGAGAGAATAGAACCCTTAAATTGTTTGTTATGTGAATTGCATGTAAACGGCGTATAGGCGAGGTGACGAGTGTCTATACGTCGTCAAATTAATTATTTGCCTGCTTATTTAAAAAATCATAAATTGTTTTTAATTATAAATTAATTATTATAATAATTGTTTCTCTCTTATTCTTTGCAAATATAAATTCTTGAACTCCTGCATTAATTATTACATGCTATTTGAATTATGTGCCTTAATTGTTATTTGACATTTAGTATAATAAATATTAAACTGTCTATTTGCTCCCTGATTTCCATAATAATTTGTTATTTGTCATTGTTTGCTTCATAATTAAACCATAATTATTGTATGCTTGTTGTCTTGTAATTTTATACTAATTGTTACATTTATTGGGAAAAATTTCTTCTATAAGAATTGGTAAATAAAAATGTTAGAGGAGCGGGTTGCACGCCGCAACTTGATTAATTATAATGAATATATTGGAGGATCGGGTTGCACGCCGCAACAGACTTATTAAAAGTCAATATTGGAGGATCGGGTTGCACGCCACAACAGACTTATTAAAAGTCAGTATTGGAGGATCGGGTTGCACGCCGTAACAGACTTGATTAAAATGAATATGTTGGAGGAGCGGGTTGTACGCCGCAACAGAAATAATAGAAATCATAATTGGTTATGACTGTTGAGTTGCCTTCAATTATTATAAATCAATTACCTGATTGATTCCTATTATTGTTGTTATTACTAATATTGCGTACAGGTTAATGTAAGTGAACCACCTTAGCCTCGTCACTACTTCGTCGAGGTTAGGCTCAACACTTACCAGTACATGGGGTTGGTTGTACTGATACTACATTCTGTACTTCTTGTGCAGATTTTGGTGTTGGTCCCAGCGGCGTACCATAGACTTGCTCGGATTTCAGCTATCAGATGAGACTTGAGGTATAACTGCATGGTGTTTGTAGTTTTGAAGTCCCCGTATATTGTATGTTAGCTGTGTGTTTATTTCCAGACAGCTTTATTTTATTCAAACCTTTATTTGTATTTATTCTAGAAGCTCGTGCACTTGTGACACCAATTCTGAGATGGTATTTAGACACCGTTATTATTATGGATTATTTCAAAATTGCTTCCGCATTTGCTTCCTTGTTATTATTAAATTTAAAACTTGTTTTAAAAATGGATAATGTTATTCTAACGTTGGCTTGCCTGACAAGTGAAATGTTAGATGCCATCACGGTTCGGAGGCGGGAATTTCGGGTCGTGACAGTTGGTATCAGAGCACTAGGTTACATAGGATCTCACGAGTCACGAGCAAGCTTAGTTGAGTCTGAAGGATCGGTACGGAGACGTCTGTACTTATCTCTCAGAGGCTATGAAGTTTAAGAACAATATCACTTCTTTCTTATTCTGTCGTGCGATTTTATTCTATCATCGATGATTGAACCATTCTACTCTTATTCTCTCGCAGATGGTGAGAACACGTAATACTTCTACCGATGGACAGGGACCAGAACACCCGGTGGCAACTATGGCTAGGGGTAGAGGTCGAGGCCGAGGTCGTGCTAGAGGCCGAGGTAGAGGCCAAGGTAGAGCTCAGTCCAGATCTCGAGCAGCTGCACCTGTTGAAGAACCTCAGATAGACCTTCAGGAGGAGGTCCCAGTTCAGAATGTACCAGTTGGACCAGTTTAGGTCCCGGAAGGATTCATAGCCACTCCAGTGCTTTAGGACGCTCTAGTCTGATTGGTGAGTCTTATGGAGGGTGTGGCCCAGAATGGTACATTTCCAGTGGCACCAGTTGTCTCACAGGCTGGGGGAGGAGCACAAACTCCCACTACTCCCGCTCCGGAGCAGATGGCTCCCCAGAATCATGCTCCAGCAGCCCCACCAGTTGGGGTAGTTCAGCCAGTTGTTGCGGCACAGACCTGTGATAGGCCCGCCATGTCTTTTGAGGCCTTATTGAGACTGGATAAGTTTACTAAGCTCTTTCCGGTTCAATTCAGTGGTACACCTTCTGAGGACCCACAGGATTATCTTGAACGCTGCCATGAGGTGCTGCGGAACATGGGTATAGTTGAGACCAATGGGGTTGATTTTGCTGTATTCCAGATGATGGGTTCCGCCAAGAGGTGGTGGAGAGATTACACATTGACCCGACCAGTTGAATCACCTGCACTTACCTGGGAGCAGTTCTCTCAGCTATTTCTAGAGAAGTTCCTCCCTATCACACTGAGAGAGGAATTCCGCAAGCAATTTGAGCGTCTACAGCAGGGCAGTATGACTGTTACTCAGTATGAGTCCCGTTTTATGGATTTGGCCCGTCATGCTCTCCTTTTACTACCTAAGGAGGGAGAGAGAGTGAGGAGGTTCATTGAGGGACTCACTCACCCTATCATACTTCAGATGGCCAAGGAGATCGAAAGTAAGATTTCTTTTCAGGCGGCTGCTAATGTTGCAAGGAGGATCGAGATGGTTCTTTCACAGGAAAGAGGGCAGAGGTCAAATAAGAGGCCTCGTCAGTTCGGTGGTTACAGCGGTGCCTCATCTGGAGGCCGGGATAATTTTGGTAGGGGTCATCCTCCCAGACCGTTTCATTATTCAGCACTTCATGTATCTCCCTATGCTTTAGGGAGTCACGGTCCTATTATGCCTTACTCTGGGCAGCCAGTATTCCACATTCAGTTCCTATCAGTGCACCACCACTCCAGAGTTACTACAGTGGTTATCCGGCCCATCTGGGTCAGCTTCAGCAGCCACGGCATCAAGATGGGTGGTATGAGTGTGGGAACATTGGTCCCATCAAGAGGTATTGCCCTAGATTGGCGAGTAATAGATCTCGGCAAGATTCTCGTGCCATCATACCGGCACCGGTTGCTTCACTGCCTGCTCATCCAGCTAGAGGTAGGGGTCAGGCCATTAGAGATAGAGGTCAGACCGTTAGAGGTGGAGGCCAGCCAGTTAGAGGTCGTCCCAGAGACGCAGTATAGAGTGGTGGGCCCCAGCCCCGGTTTTATGCTTTTCCAGCTGGGCCTGAGGCCGAGTCATCTGATGTTGTGATCATAGGTATTATTCCAGTTAGCCATAGAGATGCTTCAGTTCTATTTGATCCAGGATCTACTTATTCCTATGTGTCCTCCTATTTTGCTTCATATTTGGTTGTGCCTTGTGATTCTTTAAGTGCTTCTGTGTGTGTATCTACACCGGTGGGAGACTCTGTGGTAGTAGATCATGTCCACCGTTCGTGTGTGGTTACTATTGGTAATCTTGAAACTAGTGTGGATCTTCTACTTCTTGATATGGTAGATTTTGATGTCATCTTGGGTATGGATTGGCTGTCTCCTTATCATGCTATATTGGACTGTCATGCCAAGAAAGCGACCCTAGCTATGCCGGGGTTACCTTAATTAGAGTGGAAAGGAACTCCTGGCCATTCTGCCAGCAGGGTTATTTCTTATATGAAAGCTCGGCGTATGGTAGAGAAAGGATGTCTAGCCTATTTGGCTTATATTCGCGATCCCAGTGCGGATGTCCCTTCTATGGACTCAGTACCAGTTGTTCTTGAATTTTCAGAAGTATTTCCTGCAGATCTACCGGGGATGCTACCCGACAGAGATATTGACTTCTGTATTGATTTGGCTCCGGGCACTCAGCCCATTTCTATTCCACTATACCGAATGGCCCCGCCAGAGTTGAAAGAATTGAAAGAGCAGTTACAAGACTTGCTTGATCAGGGATTCATTAGACCCAGTGTCTCGCCCTGGGGTGCACCAGTATTATTTGTAAAGAATAAAGATGACTCGATGTGGATGTGTATACACTATCGGCAGTTGAACAAGGCCACTATCAAAAATAAATATCCGTTGCCAAGAACTGATGACTTATTTGATCAGCTTTAGAGTGCCAAGGTATTTTCAAAAATCGATTTGAGATCTGGTTACCATCAGTTGAAGATTAGGGCATTTGATGTCCCTAAGACAGCTTTTCGGACTCGGTATGGGCATTACGAGTTCCTAGTGATGTCATTTGGGTTGACAAATTCTCCAGCAGCATTTATGGATTTGATGAATCGGGTGTTCAACACTTATTTGGATTCTTTTGTGGTTATATTCATTGATGATATCTTGATTTACTCCAGCAGTCGAGAGGAGCATGAGCAGCATCTTCGAAGTGTGCTTCACACCTTGAAGAATAATCAGTTATATGCCAAATTTTCAAAATGTGAGTTTTGGTTAGACTCAGTTGCCTTTTTGGGACATGTTGTATCGGTAGAAGGCATAAAGGTGGATCCTAAGAAAATTGAGGTTGTTCAGAATTGGTCTAGACCTACTTCGGTTATAGAGATCCGGAGTTTCCTGGGTTTGGCATGTTATTATCGTCGGTTCGTGGAAGGGTTTTCATCTATAGCAAGCACATTGACCAGACTAACCCAGAAGGGTGTTCCATTCAGATGGTCAGACGAGTGTGAGTTGAGCTTTCAGAAGCTCAAGACCGCTTTAACTACGGTGCCAGTATTGGTATTACCCACAGGTTCAGGATCGTATACGGTATATTGTGACGTATCTCACATTGGGCTTGGTGCAGTGTTAATGCAAAATGGCAAGGTAATTGCATATGCGTCGCGGCAGTTGAAAGTTCACGAGAAGAATTATCCTGTTCATGACTTAGAATTGGCAGCCATTGTTCATGCGCTGAAGATTTGGAGGCATTACCTCTACGGTGTCTCGTGTGAGGTATTTACTGATCATCGCAGCCTTCAGTATCTGTTCAAACAAAAAGATCTTAATTTGAGGCAGATAAAATGGTTGGAGTTGTTGAAAGACTATGATATCACCATTTTGTATCACCCCGGAAAGGCCAATATGGTAGCCGATGCTTTGAGTAGAAAGGCTGTGAGTATGGGCAATCTTGCGTATATTCCTGTTGGTGAGAGGCCATTAGCTACAGATGTTCAGACTTTGGCTAATCAGTTCGTGAGGTTAGATATTTCAGAACCCAATCGGGTTCTAGCTTGTACAATCGCTCGGTCTTCTTTATATGAGCGCATCAGAGAGAGGCAGTATGATGATCCTCATTTACTTATCCTTAAGTACATGGTGCGGCACGGTGATGCCAAACAGGTTGTTGTGGGGGAAGATGGAGTTCTGCGAATGCAGGGCCGTATTTGTGTGCCTAATGTGGATGGGCTTCGTGAATTAATTCTTGCAGAAGCACACAGTTCCAGGTATTCTATTCATCTAGGTACCGCTAAAATATATCAAGATTTGCGGCAACATTATTGGTGGAGGAGAATGAAAAAGGATATAGTTGCACATGTAGCTCGGTGTCTGAATTGTCAGCAAGTTAAGTACGAGCATCAAAGACCTGGTGGTTTGCTTCAAAAGTTAGAAATTCCTGAGTGGAAGTGGGAGCGTATCACTATGGATTTTGTTGTTGGGCTCCCACGGACACAGAGAAAATTTGACGCAGTTTGGGTCATTGTGGACAAGTTGACCAAGTCAGTCCATTTCATTTCAGTGGCAGTTACCTATTCTTCAGAGAGGTTAGCTGAAATTTACATTCGTGAGATTGCCCGCCTTCACGGTGTGCCCGTGTCTATTATTTCAGATCGAGGTACGCAGTTTACCTCACATTTCTGGAGGACTGTATAGCGTGAGTTAGGCACGCGGGTGGAGTTGAGTACAACATTTCATCCACAGACAAACGAACAGTCAGAACGCACTATTCAGATATTGGAAGATATGCTTCGCGCTTGTGTTATAGACTTTGGAGGTTCTTGGGATCATTTATTACCACTTATGGAGTTTTCTTATAATAATAGCTACCAGTTGAGCATTCATATGGCTCCATATGAGGCATTATACGGAAGGTGATGCCGATCGCTAGTTGGTTGGTTTGAATCGGGAGAAGCTCGGTTGTTAGGTACCGATTTGGTATAGGATGCCTTGGATAAGGTCAAGATTATTCAGGATCAACTTCACATAACTTAGTCTAGGCAAAAGAGTTATGCCGACCGTAAAGTTCGTGATATTGCATTCATGGTTGGAGAACGAATATTTCTCCGAGTTTCACCTATGAAAGGTATAATGAGGTTCGGAAAGAGGGGCAAGTTGAGCCCTACGTATATCGGACCCTTTGAAATTCTTGAAAGAGTGGGTGAAGTAGCCTACAAGCTTGAATTACTACCTAGTTTATCAGCGGTTCATCCGGTGTTCCATGTGTCTATGCTCCGGAAATATCATGGTGATCCGTCCTTTGTGTTGGATTTCAGCTCAGTCCAATTGGACAAAGATTTGACTTACGAGAAGAAGTCGGTGGCTGTTCTAGCCTGGCAGGTCCGACAGTTGAGGTCTAAGAGTTATCCTTCAGTTCGGGTGGAATGGAGAGGTCAGCCGGTAGAGGCATCTACCTAGGAATCCGAGTCGGACATGCGGAGTAAATATCCACACATTTTCTCCAACTCAGGTATTTTTTTCTAACTCCGTTCGAGGATGAACGTTTGTTTTAGAGGTGGAGAATGTGATGACCCAAAATGTCATCTTTAAATTTAATACATAATTTTGTGTTCTAAGACCTCAAAAAGCACCATTTATCATTCCTCGACTTGCGTGCGCAGTCCGTATTTTTCCCGAAAAGTTTTTATGTGAAAAATGGATTAAAATGGGAAATAGAGCTTTAAAACTCAACTAAGTTGACTTTGGTCAATATTTTGAACAAACGGACCTGGATCAGTGTTTTGAAAATTCCGTTAGGTCTGTATCATAATTTGGGACTTGGGCGTATACCCGGAATTAAATTTCGAGGTCCATAGCCCGAGTTATGGAATTTTGATGAAAAATTAAAAGCTTGAAAGCTTAATGATTTCTAAGAAATTACTGATGTTGGATTTATTGACCTCGGGTCCGTATTTTGGTTTCGGAGCCCGGTATAGGTCCACTATAATATTTATGACTTGTCTGCCGAATTTGGTGAGAATCGGAGTTGATTTGCGTGATTCGGATGTCCGGTTGTAAAAATATACGTTTTAAAGTTTTCTTGAAAACTTCCTTTGATTTGGTGTTCGATTCGTAGTTCTAGGTGTTATTTTGGCGATTTGATCGCGCAAGCAAGTTCGTATGATGTTTTAGAACTTGTGTGCATGTTTGGTTTGGAGCCCCGAGGGCTCGGGTGAGTTTCGGATAGGCTCGGGATGTTTTGGACTTTGACAATCTGGTAGTTTGCTGCAGCAGGTGTTCTGGCATGTTCTTCTTCGCGTTCGCTAAGGTACTCTCGCGAACACGAAGAGTAAACTGGGCAGCTGGAATTTTCTTCTTCTCGAACGCGAAGGCTTGGTCACGAACTCAAAGCGATGGTCGCGAACGCAAAGCGATGGGGGCATTACCCTTCGTGAACGCGACCATCTCCTCGTGAACGCGTAGTGTTAGGCACACCTGGGGGAGGGTCGATTATTCCTTCAGCGCGAACGCAAGCTATGCCTTGCAAACGCGAAGGCCGGGGGGGGGGAAAACTTCGCGAACGCAAAGGAGGACTTGCGAACGCGAAAGCCATGGGCTACTACTCATCGCAAACGCGACAAGCCCTTCGCGAACGCGAAGAAGGCCTGACCCATGTGACTTTAAACAGAACCAAAAAGGGGATTTTTCCCATTTTTCACAAACCCTCAATTATAACTCGGCTTAGGGGCCATTTCAAAGGAGTTTTTCACGAATTCGGGGTAAGTGTTTTTTATCATATAGTGATTGTATTTCACAAATCCATGTCTATATTCATCATTTATTTCGGATTTAGATGGAAGAAATTGGAATTTTTGTAAAACTTTCCAAAAACGAAAAATTAAGATTTGAAGGTCCATTTGATATCGGAATTAGACAAATTTGGTATGGTTGAAATCGTATCGGAACGGGTGTTCGAATTTCGTGAGTTTTTCCGGAATTTGAGATGTGGGTTTCACTGCCAAATATTTTAATGAATTTCGTATTTTTATCTGGAAAATTTGTAAATTCATATGGAATTAATTCCTATGATTAGTATTAAATATATTGAATATTTTGTGAATAGATTTGAAGCTTTCGGAGGCAAATTTAAAAGGAAAAGTTGTGGTTGAATAATTGATTGGAATTTGTAAAGCGAGTTAAGTGTCGGGGTTAACCTTTACTTGAGGGAATAAAACCCTTAAATTGTTAGTTATGTGAATTGCATGTAAATGACGTATAGGCAAGGTGACGCGTGTCTATACATCGTCAAATTAATTGTTTGCCTGCTTACTTGAAAATTCTTAAATTGTTTTTAATTATAAATTAATTATTATAATAATTATTTCTCTCTTATTCTTTGCAAATATAAATTTTTGAATTCCTGCATTAATTGTTACATGCTATTTGAATTATGTGCCTTAATTGTTATTTGACATTTAGCATAATAAATATTAAACTGTCTATTTGCTCCTTGATTTTCATAATAATTTGCTATTTGTCATTGTTTGCTTCATAATTAAATCATAATTATTGTATGCTTGTTGTCTTGTAATTTTATATTAATTGTTACATTTATTGGAAAAAATTTCTTCTATAAGAATTGGTAAATGAAAATGTTGGAAGAGCGGGTTGCACGCCGCAACTTGATTGATTATAATGAATATATTGGAGGATCGGGTTGCACGCCGCAACAGACTTATTAAAAGTTAATATTGGAGGATCGGGTTGCACGCCGCAACAGACTTGTTAAAAAGTTAATATTGGAGGATCGGGTTGCACGCTGTAACAGACTTGATTAAAATGAATATGTTGGAGGAGCAGGTTGTACGCCGCAACAGACTTGATTAAAATGAATATGTTGGAGGAGCGGGTTGTACGCCGCAACAGAACTGAATGTGGATATATTGTGAGAGTGGGTTGCACGCTGCAACAGAAATAATGGAAATAATAATTAGTTATGACCGCTGAGTTGCCTTCAATTATTATAAATGAATTACCTGATTTATTCCTATTATTGTTGTTGTTACTAATATTGCGTACAGGTTAATGTAAGTGAACCGTCTTAGCCTGGTCACTACTTCATCGAGGTTAGGCTCAGCACTTACCAGTATATGGGGTCGGTTGTACTGATACTACATTCTGCACTTCTTGTGCAGATTTTGGTGTTGGTCCCAGTGGCGTACCATAGACTTGCTCGGATGTCAGCTATCAGAGGAGACTTGCGGTATAACTGCATGACGTTCGTAGTTCTGAAGTCCCCGTCTATTGTACTTTAGCTGTGTGTTTATTTCCAGACAGCTTTTTTTATTCAGACCTTTATTTGTATTTATTCTTGAAGCTCGTGCACTTGTGACACCAATTCTGGGATGGTATTTAGACACCGTTATTATTATGGATTATTTCAAAATTGCTTCCGCATTTGCTTCCTTGTTATTAATAAATTTAAAAATTATTTTAAATATGGATAATGTTATTCTAACGTTGGCTTGCCTGGCAAGTGAAATGTTAGGCGACATCACGGTCCGGAAGTGAAAATTTCGGGTCGTGACATATAGTACCCTTTATGCCCAAAGAAATGACGCCGAAACATCAAATAAGAGCGCGACACAACCCAAATACATCTAAAACACACCCGAGGCCCCTAGGACCCCGCCCAATCACACAAACTAGTCCCAAAACATAACACGAACCTACTTGAGGCCTCAAATCACACCAAACAATATCAAAACCATGAATCGCACATCAATTCAAGCCTAATGAACTAATGAACTTTTAAACTTCTAAAACTCATGCTGAACCATACCAAATCAACCCGGAATGACCTTAAATTTTGCATGTAAGTCCCAAATGACACAACTGACCTATACCAACTCCCAAAACCATAATCTGTATCCGATATCAACAAATTCAACTCTCGACCAAACCTATCAACCTTCAAAACCTTTAATCTTCCAACTTTTGCCAAAAAGCATCAAATCAACCTACGGACTTCCAAATCCAAATCTGGACATAAGCTTAAGTCCAATATCATCATCCGGACCTAACAGAACTTTCAAAACTTCAATCAGAGTTCGTTTACCTAAAAGTCAAACCTTGGTCAACTCTTCCAACTTAAAGCTTCCGAATTGAGAATTATTCTTCCAAACCAACTCTGATCTTCCTGAAAATCTAATCCGACTACACGTGTCAGTCTTTATACATAAAATGAAACTACTCAAGGTCTCGAACAGCCGAACGACATGCTAGAGCTCAAAACGACCGGTCGGGTCGTGACACCTTATCTCCCTCATGCCGCCCGTTAGAGTTAATCACCGGCGATGGCCGACAACCACTGCTCCTTCATCTCCATTCTTTTTTTATTGTTGTTTTAACATGTACATACTAAGAATCGATTCCATATTCGATTGAACCTTATTCGCCAGCGACCACTCGAGCTCCGCTGCTATCCCTTCGCCGCTCTATCTCTCTTTTTTCTAAAAAGAAAACACTACCAACAGTAGCGTCGGCAACACACCTTTTTGTATTTCACGCCGGACACACCCAGATCTTGCAAAATCTGGACTTTTAGGGTAATGTTTAGTCATCTTCGATGACCGATGCTCCATTTAATCGTTGAAGTAGCGTTCTTGGGAATGACTGTCTTAAGCCGGTGTGGCTTCGTTTGTGTGTCGTTTTGTCGGAAAATGCTTTCCCGGCGATTTGCTATGCTCTATTGCCCGGTTCAACATTTTCCTCCGACCCCCTCCCCTCCCTTCCTCCCCCCCCCCCCCCCCACGTTTGTTTCACCTGCTAATAATAGACCTTCCATGGGTTACTTGACATGTACTTTTGTCTAATGTTTGCCTGTGTTGTTGCTTCTTGAATTTTCTATTGACATTTTTTAATAGTTGAATCTCGCCGGAAAAAGTGAACTCTGGGGACTTAACCAGAAGTATCTTTACTGTCGTCGACGTTTGGAGCTTGTATTTTGTGCTTCTGATTGCCTTCTGATTTTTGTGCATTTGTTCAATTTTGTTTTGGACTTCTTTGGTGAAAAATCACGCTTATGCTTTCTTCGTAAAGGTTGTCTCTTGTTCTTGCCTAATGAGGATACTGTTTTGGGTTTTTTGACAGTTTTTGATGTATTTTAGTTTGGAGGCTCTCGTTATTGGTATTACTGATTCGAACCGTTGTTGCACCATACCGGGCTTTTTGAGGCCACTACGCTCCAAATGGACCTCTGGATCAGGACTGTATAACAAGGAGATGATGATAAACATTGGAAATGAAAAGGACGAGAGTGCGGACCAACAACCTATGGAGGACGATACAGTTGGCCACCGGAGTCGCTATCGAGGCAGTTTCCATTGTCATGTCTAGAAGGTTATTTAAAATACATATCTGAGCCTCCTATATTATTTTTAAAACTATTTTCCAAAAATCAATTTCCCAAAAAAAAAATTTCAAAAAATCTTTCAAAAAACAAAAACATTTTCAAGAGAAATTTTCCACAAACATTTTTAAAACAAAACCATTTAAAAAACATATCACTTTATTAGCTTATCTTTTACGTTATATTATTACGCTAACAATTTCACTTCTCTTGTCTTGCGAGGTACTATCATACGAAGTCGCTTTCGGAAGACGACATTTGGAGAAACACTGAATCCCTACTGAATACTTTCCGTTCTCGGATGTACCCAAAACATAAAGTATAGTAAAATCATAGATAAAAGTTGTGTTTGCTTGCCTGCTTGGATATTTACCTACTTGCTAAACACTTAGTGTGGATTGTATTTAGTTAATAATCTGATTAACCTATAATGTCGTGCATTAGATAATACGTGAAATTTGTATGTATACTTAGGATGTCAAATATATTTTTACTTGGTTGATTAACTAGGATTGACATGCACATAATTGGTTAGGTTGGTTGTATACTTAAGATAAAACATGGCATCTTCTTACATAAACATAAAAAATAAAATTATTTTTCTTAGAGTTTTACTAGCATGCTTTCCGAACCTCTTTGTGTGCAAATTAATCTTTAATTAATGCGCTTCGGATAGACATAATTTGTAAAAATATTATATTTGAATTGTTGTGCTTTTATTTGAGATATTCAGGTCTTTTAGTCATTTGGGATTGGCTCACATAATTTGTGTTTCAAGACCATGACTCGAGAGATGGTCTTTAGTTAATCATTGAATGATAACTCATTTTTTGCGCGAATATTTCTCTGTATTTATGGGATAATTTTCTATGTCATAAATATTTTGATATATTTTTCCTATACCATACTCATTCCATTCGTCAAATTAACTCTTTTAGTTTATCCATTATCTACTAAGATTGTTCAGAGATTATTCTTTTCCACTCTTACCAATCATTCAGAATATATTCAATTTTAGCTTTTCACTTAAATAGTTAATCTTTGCACATAAATTAAATTCTTCCAAAGTGTATTCTTTAATTAATATTAATTTAGTCAATTTATAAATATTCCACTTATCACTACATATTATCTTACACTCTCACCCTAAAACAACTTCTTAAACAAGTTCATTCATTTTAGAACAAAATTCTTTCATACTTTATTTGTTAGATTAAAAGTGTAAAACATAGTGTTCGTACATCCTTTAACCTTGTCTTGCATTATTTATTACCCTTTATTAAATTTTATAATTTAGTAAAACGCATACATTGTTCACCCCTTCCTTAACCTATTCTTTGAAATACTAAATTGCATTCTTCATATCTTGTGCACTAATTTTTAAAGATGTAAATCGTTTCATACATCTCATTATTTATCTTGTACTACACATGTATACAAATATAAGTACATCTTATTATTCTTTAACCATAATTGATTGTCCTTTAGTTAATTTATTTTTTATAATCTTCCTGTAAATATTAAATCAACCATCTTCTTACCTTATTCATTACATAAAAACTACCTACAGATAACTCTTCACCTTTTATTGTATGTGCGTTCAAATAAGACTAATTTTGTATAAGTAAATTGCTTGGCTTTAATTACAAGTCGAAGTTTCCTTCTATACTTTATTTTAAACTCAATTCTTTCTATCATACTCCAAAAAAGATTTTGTTTATTAATTTACTTTGCATATCCTGTTGTATATTTTTCTACAAATAAAATGGTCATTCTTTGAATATTTATTCTCTACATGACAATTGCATTGGCTACTCTTTGATAGAAATTTCTTGTGAATTAGTTAATCATTCTTTTGAACCTTCCCTCATTTATTTGATTGAATCCACTGGATCCACATTTGTGGATCTTGAGGAATTTCTAACACCTTCCCCTCGAGAAAACTTGAACCCTTACCTAGAATCTCAACGATTTAGCACATCATATTTGAAGTGTATATTACGTAGTATAGTATAGGTGTCCTAATATACCTTAAATACTAGGTGGCGACTCTAAACTTTAATTAATCTTATAGAGTACTATAAGTTATAGTTTGTTTTGACTTGTGCAAAATAGGGTGCAACAGATATCTGGGCAGGAGTTTTGTTCAGGTGATTAACAACAGAATACTCCTTGGCTTATACTTTCCTCCACAAATCATCAATACTTGTTTCCACGACGGATGATTTTGGTGCAGCTTCATTACTTGTCCCTCCTTGGGCAAGATTCTCCAATGTGTACACTCTTCCTGTTCTAGTCATTCCTTGGGTGGTGCCTGTTTTTTTCCTCCCTAGCCTTTCCTTTTCTTCTTGCTTCAGCCACATAGCCCCATGGAACAACGTTAGATTGGTAAGCCGGTGATTGAGCTACCATCATAGTGAATGGTGGCCTACGTATAGCCACTTCAACTTCAAACGATGCCTTGGCATGCGCCACAACTGGAGAGGGCGTTACTAAGGAAGCCACAGCAGTATTTCCTTCCCGAATAAGGCCAATGGACCCTTCCTGGTCCCATTCTTCATCAGTCTCAATCATGTTTACTCCCTCACCTCTTTGGTCGGGATGGGGGTTATCTTGGACATTGGGTGTGGACTCCTTCAATTGTATTACTTTTTGTATCGATCAGTGTTTGAATCTTAGCTTTCAACATTCGACACTCCTCAATGGTGTTCCCTTTCATGCCAGAATGATAGGCACAAGTTTTGTTGGGGGTAATCCATTGAGCTGAGTTTTCGGTTGCAGCCGCAGAGATAGGGGTAATGTGACTGGAATCTTTCAGTCTCTCATACAGTTAGGCTATAGGTTCGGCGAGTAGGGTGTACTGCTTGGGAGGTCTGTGATCAAAGTTGGCTCGGGGTTTAGGGTAGCTCTATCGGGAAGATGGGGATGAGTGATAGTATGTTGGTTGGGTACTATAGGTATGGTAGGTGGTAGGAGAATAATGGTATTTTGGGGATGAGGGATGGTATATTGGTAGCAGTTTTTGATAGGTGAGGGGAGATTTTTGCCCTTAGGCTACCATCATGGCACCCACTTCTTTCTTCTTTGATATACCTTCAGACTGTAAAACTTTATTACTGGCCTGTAGAGCTTCGAAATTAGTAACCATGCCACTCTTGATACCTTCTTCAATTCTTTCTTCTAATTTGATGATGTCAGAGAATTTGTGATTTTCTATGACTATCAATCTTTCATAGTACTATGGGTCCTGAGCTCGCACGAAGAACTTATTCATTTGTTCTTCCTCTAGTGGTGGCCTTACCTTAGCGACTTCATATCTCAAACAGGTAGCATACTCACAGAAGATTTCTGTGGGTTTCTTCTTGAGGTTCTGAATATAGAACACATCTAGTGCATTCTCCTTGTTGATCCTAAATCTTTCCATAAAATCAGACACCATACTCACCCAATTAGGCCATTTCTTCGGGTTTTGACTTATATACCATGACAAGGCATCTCCTGTGAGACTTCGCATGAACAGCTTCATGTAGATTTGCTTATTTTTACCTACACCTATGAGCTTGTCGCAATAAGTCCTCAAGTGTTCTTTGGGGTCACCAGTACCATCAAATATCTCGAACTTCAGAGGTTTGTAACCCTTGGGTAGTTATTCATCCAGCTGAATGCACAAGTCTTCATAGTTCAAGCCTTCAATACCCTTCGCTACTCTGGACCCTTCCAGATAACTTCTTAAACTCCTCTGTCATGTTCTTAATGAGCATGTACTTTTTAGTGGGTTCGGATGTGTATAAGATTTGTTGTGGTGTGTATGATAGGGTTTCTTTGGTGGGTACTAGAGACTTGGGGATATGGATGATCATTGATGGATGTTTGGGTGGATCATAGGTAGGTTGTGGTGCAGTTTGAAGAGAGGGGTAGGTGGCAGTTAGCGGGTATTGAGTTGTATTGTGATGGTGTTGTTGTGGAACTTGTAGTGGTGGAGGGTTCAAATTTGTGGAAGCATGGGGTTGTGGTATTGTTGAGTGGTAGGGGATTTTGTGGAGCTTGGGGTTGCAGATTCTGGGGTTGTGGGTTCTGGTGTTGTGGCAGATTTTGAATAGTAGCATTTTGGTGGTTGATATTAGGGACGTTTAAGGTGAGGGACAGGCTGGCAAGGTTGCGTACCTGCTCTAATTCACCTTGTTGTTCCAGAATTATTTCCTCTAATTGCAGAACCAGCTCGTTCTGCCCCGGTGTACTTCTCCCATCTAAGGTTTCCACATTCTCTGCCAAAGGAGCGTCGTTTTTCCCATTGCCACTCAAATTATACATCTTTTCTTTACCTTTATTTTTTATGTTGCTAGGAGGGGGAGGAATCGGAGGACCTCTAGATCTAGTGTGGTACGTTGATGTTGCCAGAGTGCACGAACCAACCTTTGGGAATGAAAATAATCAAAAAATAAAAGGTAGCCAAGTCAGTAAGGTAAAAATAAAAAGAGCTTTGCAGTATTTAAACAGATAGCACATGAAGTATTCGATAGTTTGCGTCCTAATTTGGGAACCTTGTTGTGCCCGAGGTAGGCCTAAGCGAGAAGTAAACTTTAGAGAAATTTGTGCCAACATTGTTTCATCCCATTAATGCGAAATAAATCAAATCATTCTATTACTAAAAATAATAATGAAATAGAGTCACTAATGTCACAAAACTTTAATACATCAATTCCAAAATGAAATCTAACAATAAAATATTAAAGAAAATTTCCTATTCTACTTTGTCTTGGATAGCCCTTCTCCATGTTTTGATTTCTTTGCTCCTTCGATCATGTTCCTGAGGTTGCGCATGTCAAGCAACGGATAGGCCATTGATAGCTTTCCACCTTAATCGTAACCCATACCTTGGCAGTCCCAGAGTCTTTTCCTTACTTTCCTCTCTAACTTCATCAGTCCCTGACGACCTTTTTGTCGCTTTCAAAAGACCCTCTTGTGCAACCTTTTGTATTTCACCTGAGCTTTAGCCTCTTCATCTATAATCCTTTCCTTTAGCTTGACACCCGGTTATGTCATCTTCCAGCCATGAAAAGTACTAGTACATGTGTCCGGCATTATACATATCAAGCTCTATGGTCTCTTCTTCTCAAATGATTTTTTGACTCCACATATGCTGAGCATCGAACTTGAAAGGCATGACGTCCCCCTTAAAATATGCCTTATATTGTGTCATCTTGGCTACTTGTGGTATAACCTGCTTTCTTCCAGCATACCTCATGAATCTTATTAGAGCATAAGGGCAAATTCCCCACAATCCTATGAATACCAGATGAGTGGACTTCTTGGACCGGATTATGAACTCCTTGCTTGAAAACCATTCGAACATCCACTGTACATGTTCACTGTTAGATTGCTGAAGAGGTGGGCCCATCCTTAAGCATTTGTAGGCCTTGAAAACCTTTCAGGAGCAAAGGTCATCTTCTTTAGATAGTGGATGGTAATATAGTCATTCATCAGCATGCGAAGGAATTCCTGACGGTACTCGCCCTTTTAGAGGTGCTCTATTAACCATATTTGCAATAGAAGGTTGCTCCCATCAAAGTAATGTGCCCCATGCTTGCATCAGTCCATGGCTCGATACATTTTTGCTAATATCATAGGAACAATGGTGTAGGTTTGTCCCTCAATTCCCTCCATCATGGTTCTAGCAACCATGGATAGTCGAGTATGGATCTTACCTCCTTGCATAGGGAAAATCAGCATCCCCAAGAAACACACAATGAAAACATAAACTCGAAGGTGAATCCACCCAACAGAAGTGATGGCCAATTCTTCATGAAATAACGGGTACGATTTGCTATTTCCATATCGTTCATACAGATATTCGAAAGGAATGTAAGACTTCTTCTGGAAGCTTAGGTCATTATTCTTCTTGATCTCGAACATTTTTAGAAAATTGTGAGGTGTGCAGTTTTCCGGTACCAGCAAACCCGGACTATCCCAGGGGAGCCTAGAAAAACCTCTAATTTCCTCTAAGAGCGGGGTCATCTCCAAGTTTCTGAAATGCAAGACGACCCTCTTCTCATCCCAAAACATAGTAGCACCCTCGATAAGTTCCATGCTCGGCCGAATGTCCATTAGGGATGGCAAATTACCAAGTGTCCTACTCGCATAATTCCTATCACACTGAAGGAGGTCGTTCCACCAACATATCAACTTGGGTGGAATGCTGTGGACTATACCGAACCTAGGAATATCGTGCTTCATTTTTTGCATTAAATAAATGAGTTAGCCATATCCCCTCTTGATTTGATTAATTAAGCGACAATAGTCAACATGTTAACATATGTTCTCCAACTAATGCATATAGTATGAATGTATCCCTCGAGATTATAGAGATCCCCTTTAGAATTTGGACACTAAATGGATTCAATACGCCACGGGTATTTAATCCATCCTAGGTTTAACATGATGCATGAAAAGTTTCAATCAAAGTAGGTTTCTAAGTGTCTAAACCGGTACTCTCAAGAAGACAACTTAAGAGGGAAAGGCACGAAATCGTCAAATGCAGTGATGATCGACAAGTCTACCGCTAATAAGCCTTTTCAATTTAAAAGGGAATCTTTTGGAAAGTGTGGACACTCATCAAGCGCCGCTATGTTGATAATAGGCAAGAGTGAAATATGATATCGAAAGCATGCTTATGCAAAAGTGATAACACGTAGTCAAGTAATTTTCATGGTGAAGAAATACATAAAGACAGTATTTAATAATGCTATAAACTAAGGAAGGGAGAAAAGGAAAATAAAAGATAAAGGAAAATATTTAGTACAGTTCACAAAATTTGAAAAGCATGATTGACTCAATAAAGCAAATAGAGGAGAGGGGGGAGGGATGTTCATGATATAACAATTTCGAGCAAGTAAAGGGACAGGGAAAGGGAGGTACATGAAAGAAGTCAAATAAAGCAACTTTATAATCCCACACAAGTAAAGATTTTTCATGGTAAGAGCCTAAATATATCCCTATCAGAGTCGCTATTTGTCGCTCCCCGTTTCTCGCGAAAGCGAGTTTCGACACATGACAACTCTTTTAAATGGGTATTAAAAGAGAAGAGTCTCTACCTAATGATATTAAGGTGCGTTAGGACACCTATTCAGAAATAACTCTGTTTCACTAGTCCGTGTTACCAAAGATTGGGTAAAGGCTCAAATTACCTCGAAAAGAAGATGTTAGGCACTCTTCAAAATCCACAACTGTGGTTCCTGACCGAATTCTAAACTATGTAGGCTTTATTAAATTATAATTAATTTTCCTAACTGAGCATGCAAGTTAATTCATTATTAAACTAAAGGGATAATCGATCAAAGCAAGTGGTTAATTATTCTAAATAGAATTGGGTGATCATATATAGTCCGACAACTAACAAGTAGCTACTTTGAAGAAGTAATATGGAAATAATTTAAGAGAACAATTTGAAGGAACATTGGTACAACTCCTTTGACTACAAGATGTTGAACTTATATAAATCTAAATTTCTCAACAACAACGAACAATTAGACACGATGAAGGGTCCTAAATTTTTCAGCCTAAAGGATCACCCAGTGCAACATAAATAATACTCTGCAACCTTTAAGTGCAATGGTTGTTCATATTATCCAGCAAGCACAAACTATCATCTCCAGCTACTCGATTACTATATTTAACTTGTTTACCTAAAGCGCACTAATTCAATTCTAAGTTGTACCCTATACATGCCTACCCGTCTCGTGTCTATGGTTCAGGAGGTATTGGACCACTATATAGGTAGTTCTAGACTCATCCTAGTCTGCTCAAAACTAAAAGACTAAGCGCCAAGTAATTCAAACAGATAAGACTCCACAAAAGGCACAACTAACACAACATGGCTCACATTTACCTCTACATGTAGATTGACATGAACGTCAAACAATTATCAATTAACAGTTACGGAGAAGTGGCAGAATTGATAAGGGAACTATCATATGACCATGCTTCTCTAGTCATGATATTTGGTCGAACAGTTAGGAATCGGATCACATTACTGCATTAACTAATTGAGACTCAAAACATGATCTCTAGACGGCCAATAATGAGTTAATCAAGTTCATGATTTATACACGAATAATCTAACAAAGCAGACCTCATTATTTAGGTCCTATAGGCAGGATCTCTAAATGATCAGGTTTTAGATTGATTTTAGGTGGCACGACAGTTAAGTGATATTGAGCTTTTGTTCATAGACCCTATAGTCATTGTTTCTACATGTAAAGTATTAAGAGCACAGTTTTGGAGCATTGTCATGACCCAAAATTCTCACCTCCTGGACTGTGAAGGCGCCTAACATTTCACCTGCTAGGCAAGCCAATGTTAGAATATAATTAGCCATTTTAACATAATTTTAAATTAATTAATAACAAAGAAAACAAATGCGGAAATAAGGTCTGAAATAAATTGAATAATCCATAATAGACGCGTTATCTAAATACCATCCCAGAATTTGGAGTCACAAGTGCACGAGCTTCTAGAATAATACAAATAAAGGTCTGAATAAAGTTCAAGTTATTTGAAATATAATACACAGCTGAGATAAGATAGAAGGGGACTTCAGAACTGCGAACGCAGTGCAGTTATACCTCAAGTCTCCACTGGTAGCTGTATCCGGGCAAATCTACAGCACGCCGCTGGGACCAACTCTGAAATCTGGACAAGAAGTGCAGAGTGTAGTATCAGTACAACCGACCCCATGTACTGGTAAGTGCAGAGCCTAACCTCGACGAAGTAGTGGCGAGGCTAAGGCATGTCACTTACATTAACATGTACACAATAATAATAATAACAACAATAATAGAAATAAATCAGGTAACTTATTTTAACAGTTGAAGTCAACTCGGCAGTCATAACCAATTATTATTTCAATCAACTTTCGTTGCGGCGTGCAACCCACCCCAACAATAAAATTTCTCAATAAATTTCCGTTGCGGCGTGCAACCCGCTCCAACAATATAAACTTTAAATAAATCTGTTGCGGCGTGCAACCCAATCCCCCAATATAAACTTTAAATAATTCTATTGCGGTGTGCAACCCGATCTCCTAATATATTTATTTTCATTTTCGTTGCGGCGTGCAACCCGATCCCCCCATGTATTTTAACAACTCTTAAAAGTAATAAAAATACTCCATTAAATACCACGTTCAATGAGAAACTGTTAAGCATCAAGGCATACAAGAATTATAATTCATCTATGAAACAAACAATGACAAGTAGTAATTAATTGTGGAAATCGGAGAGAAAATAGGCAGTATAATATTTAATATGCTAAATGTCAAGTAGCAATTAAGACACATAAATCAATTAATCATGTGACAATTATTACAGAAATTCAAGAATTAATATTTAACAAGGAATAGGAGAGAAATAATTATTATAGCAATTAATACATGTCTTAAAACAATTTAACATGTTTAAATAATTAAGCAAACAATTAAATTGACAAAGTATAGGCACTCGTCACCTTGCCTATACATTATTGTACATGAAATTCACATAGCAAATAATTCAAGGGTTCTATTCCCTCAAGTCAAGGTTAACCACGACACTTACCTCGCTTCGCAACCAAATTCAAGTTTCCAATAAACCCTTACCTCGCGAATTAGTATCCAAAATCCTCAAATCTAGTCATAAACAATTCAATATATTTAATACAAATCGTAGGAATTAATTCCATATGAATTTACTAATTGTTCCGGATTAAAATCCGAGATTTATTTCAAGCATCAACAGTGGGACCTACATCTCGAATCCCAAAAAAACTCACAAAATCCAAACACCCTTTCCGGTACGAGTTCAACCATACAAATATTATCGAATTCCGACACCGGATTGACCTTCAAATCTTAATTTTACATTTTTGGAAAATTTTATAAAAATCTAATTTTTCTTCCATAAATTCACGTATTCACGATGTAAATGAGTATGGAATCATGAAATATATTCAATATAGGATAAGGACACTTACACCAATGTTTTTTCGTGAAAATTGCCCGAAAATCGTCTTACCCGAGCACAAAATCGAAAATGGGACGAAATCCCATTTCGAGAACTTAAGTTCTATTGTCCAGATTTTTACTCATCGCAATCGCGTAGAACTATTTCTGCCCAGGTCCATTTTACTCTTCGCGATCGCAGATAATTCTTTGCGATCGCGAATCATATTTTGGCTGCCCATATTTTTTTAACTCTACGCGATCGCGTAAATGGTCATGCGATCGCAGAGAACATTTTCTCAGCCTTACGCGATCGCGTAGCACAAATGGCATGCCAACTTCTGCCTTCATTCCTTCTACGCGAACGCGGCTTGGACCTCGTGTTCGCGGTGCTCTGGGAGCTAACCTTCCGCGATCGCGTGCCTATCTTCGCAAACGCGAAGGGTAAAATTCACGGCTCATAATTTACTCTTCGCGATCGCGGAAATGGCTTTGTGATCGCGAAGCACCATGCACCAGATGACAGATGAAGCTCAAAAACCAGATTTTTTTTCAAAGTTCAAAAGGTCCGTAGGCTACCCAAAACTCACCCCAAGCCCTCGGGGCTCTAAACCGTACATGCACACAAGTCCAAAAATATCATACGGACTTGCCCGCACGATCAAAACACCAAAATAATTCCTAGAACTATGAATCGGACACCAAATCAAATAAAAATTTTAAGAAACTTTAGAATTTCTATTTTAACATTCGGAAGCCCGAATCACGTCAAACCAGCTCCGTTTCTCACCAAATTTAGCAGACAAGTCATAAATATAGTAACCGAGCTATACCGGATTCCGAAACTAAAATATGGACCCGGTATCAACAAAGTCAAACATTAGTCAAATCTCTTAAGTCATTAAACCTTTAAACTTAAAACATTTTCGACAACATGCGATAACTCGAGCTAGGGACCTCCGAATTAAATTCTGGGCATACGCCCAAGTCCCAAATCATAATACGCACCTATCAGAACTGTCAAAATACTGATCCGAGTCTGTTTGCTCAAAATGTTGACCAAAGTCAACTCAGTTGAGTTTTAAGGCTCTATTTCTCATTTTAATCAATTTTTCATATAAAAACTTTTCAGAAAATTATACGGACTGCACACGTAAATTGAGGAATGATGAATAGTACTTTTCGAGGTCTTAGGACACAGAAATAATTATTAAATTTAAAAATGACCTTTTGGGTCATCACAAGCATGATACCACAAACTGTTTTAATTTAGCATAAAAACCTTATAGGCATGGTTTCTAAGCTTGGATTCCTAAGACATGATCTCTAAGCGTAGAAATAGATAGTCGAACAAATAGGCATAGAGTAGATCCTATAGGCATGATATCTAAATATAAAAACTTAAGCACATGATAGCCGGACAATCGTAAAGATAAGCGAGCAAATTAATACATGATAGACTCTATAGACATGTTAAATAGGTGATATTGTTGGTTAATTAGCCCTTTAGACAAATTATACATGCAGTGTCCCATTCACATTAGTTAAAGTCCTAGGATTGTGGTTTCTAAGTGAAGCAGGCAAGAGATAAATTTCCTACAGACATGATTTGCTAATAGCAGGTAGCATATAGGACATTATGCATTATTTACAATGACAAGTAACAAGCAAAGATGTTTGATCCTATACGCATGTTATATACAAAAGCATGCAAGATTTAAGCTATCCCAGGCCCAATCCACTATTTTTCCCGTCTATTTGTCTTTACAAGTTACTACAAGCCAAATAGAAACAATTACAGGCCCAATGTGAATAAAAAATAACCCAGTCGTACTCTTGGGCCTTCAAATAGACTTAGAACTTCATGCGGACGGAAGGCCCAAACTCCAGGTGCAAAAGATCAAGCTAATAGTATGCCTCAAACCCAATACCAAGCTTCGCCCAACAAATCGAGACCAAGCAAACTTTACTTTGTTTACCCATTATAACTAACAACCAACATGAATACAAATAATACAAGTGAAAGTCTATGCAAACTAGTCATCTAGGCGACTTCAAATTTAGGCAAGAACATATGCACTCAGATCCTTAATGTTACAAACTAACCAAGAACATAAGTCTCTAAATAATATCCTGGGATGTGATATCTAAGAGGTGAAAGAGCATATAAGTAGGACAAGAACACATTTGAGAGTACATCAGTTTCATAAAATCTCATCAAAGGTTTCTCTAGGCATATACAATATTAAGGGGTATACAGAACACATAGGTCCAGTAGAACAAACACACATTTGGTGGCTTATCAGGATCATGGAATTAATTCAGAGTGACAACATCTTAGGGATAGGTCTTCTAGAATGGTCAAGACTTAATCATAGAGAATAAAACCAGACAGGAATTCATACAGGAAAGTCTAGTACGAAAGTAAGATAGAAACATCCTATATACATGGTTTCTTGGCAGGGAACTCATCAAGTCAAATGGGGTATGTTTTTATCCAATTTTAAAGAAAATAGGGGATTCTACAGGTCAATAGAGCACATACATAGGGGTGAGTACGACTAACATATGGACAATGATTCATGTAAAGAAGTGCCTAAACCAAACTGGCTAACAGCATCAAGACATGGAAATACAAAATTCTACCTTGATCATATAAGTTGTAATGAAAGGCAAAACAACACATAACATCATAGAGACTGCAATTCACACAAATAAAAAACCACAACCCTAAAGCATGCTTTCTACTACAGTAATTCACATAAACATTTGTTGGGAGCAGGACATGGATTCTAAGTATGACTTTTAAGTGTGCAATAGAAAATTAAAGCTTTTAGGGGTCCAAAGTACTAACGAGTCGTGAAGAGAAGTAAACAAACAAGCAAATCAAAAATCCAGTAGCAATATAGTAGTGATTGCAAGTGAACGAGTTTGAGTAACAAAAACCACAGGCTCTCAGGCACTTCAAAGTTCACAAGAGCCTCGAGTACTCCGAGCAGTGCTTGTGCAGGAGTAGGTCTACAGAACCATATCCGAGTTGCTTTGGATTTCAGCCGGCCAAGAATGAAAACAAACAAGAGTTCTCGGAGAACTAGAGCCAAATAAAGTGAGTATGAGTGAGAGAGCAGTGATTCTCGAGTCTTCCTTAGGGGAATTGGGTATGGGTTTATATAGTGTTCGATTCACATAATTATCACAACCCAAAATCCACTATTGGCCATGATGGCGTGCAACGTCGTCGTTAGGCAAGCCAACATCGAACCATCTAAATAAGTATTCATTTTATTACTTTTGAAATCATAAGTTTTATTAAATGATGAATTTAATGCATTTAAAGTCATGGATACGTACAATATTAGTAAGATATAAAATAAAAGCGACCATATTAATGCAAAACCAATAACATCAATTAGAATATCCCAAAAAACTAGTGTCACAAGTGCATGAACGTCTAATAGGAAGTACAACAATAATACAACATTTGTCTAGAATGTAAAATAGACAGGATAACATAAATGAACAAGATGGAGACTCTGTGTGCTGCGGATCGTATCATGGGATGTAGCTCACCTAAAAGCCCTCTCAATAGTTGCGCCCTTGCACCTAAATGACCACCAGAAATATATACATGCACAATAAGTGCAGAAGTGTAGCCCGAGTATATAAATCAACCATACCCAGTAAGTATCTAGTATAACCCCGAAAAAGTAGTGATGAGGGGCCGACATTGACACTTACTTGTGGTCCAATAATGCAAATATAATAAAGTAGACAAGTATGAAATATGGTAAGTAAATACTGAGCACATATATAGCAAATAATACAGTCTACGACTGAACGACGAACACAAAGTCCTCAAATACTGGATACCTTCTCAAATAGATTACGTAATGGTCAACAATAAATCAACGGCCACATCTCCAGTCAGCAAAAACTCATGAGTACGCAAACTCCTTATCAAGTATTTCGTACGATTCTGTGGACGCGAGCGGCCCGATCCCATAAGAGCAGAGAAATAATTCCTGCCATGGCGTACGGCCCGATCCCATAATAGTAAGAATCTCATAACGTGTACACTATCGAGGGTTGACCGGCACGAACCATAGGTGTATCTCATAATACTGCCGAGGCGAACGACCCGATCCCGTAATGATATTGCTGAGGTGATCAGCCCATTCCCATAGGAATAGTGAGGACTTGATGGGTCACTGGCCCCACTCACAAATATACGTGTGAGTTGTGAAATTCAAGAAAACTTTCGGACAAATACGTAAAACTCGGGAGAAATTCATAACATGAAGTGAAATCTCTACTGCTAATCAATTAGCTCTCCATATATCACGAATTGTAAGTCTGATACTTCACACAAGTCTAGTCTCAAGCAAAAATGATCTTCAAGAATCACCTCAAATCGCCCCATATGTGCTCCAAGAACTTAAAAGTGAAGAAATGAGCTCAAAATCCAAAAAATAGATGTTTAATACACATGCCAGGCCTCCTTCTTCGCCATCGCAGTCATTAGCCATGCAATAACGGTTAACAAAAGTTCCAGCATCGTTTCCTTCTTCGCGATTGCGACCAAAATCCCGCGATCGTGATGTATAAATTGTGTTTTCTTCTTCACAGGCACCTTTCGGTATATTGGTCATAACTTTTTATATCAATTTCCAAATGGCAAACAGTTTAATTTTCCAAAAACTAGATTCAAAGGACGCAACTTTCATTTTTTGATCATCTCCAAATTCCTTATATATTGCAAGATATAAGATCCTGAAATCAGACCACTGATAGCAGAAATTTCTTCTTCGCGATCACGATCCTACCTTACGCAATCACGATTCACAAGGTCAGACATGCACTTTGCTCTTCGCGATCGCGGCCCAGATCTTCATGATCGCGATTCACACCCCTGGCATCAGATATCAGCAGTTCAAAGGCTTGGAACACAAATTACAACATCAAAATCAAGAATTAAAGACCAAACTCATTTTTTTAAACTCTCTTAACTTTCAAACCTTCATGCTTCGCTGAACGCGTCCGAATCCCACTTAGACATTTCAGAATGACGCCAAATTTTACGTACAAGTCACAAATCACAATACGAACCTATTCCAAGGCTCGGAATCCCAAACAGACATCAATAACACCAAAGTCCACTTTAAATCAAACTAACGAAATTCTAAAACCCTCAAAATGCCAGCTTTCCACAATAAGCACCGAAACGTTCCTGGACCATCCGATACTCAACCCGAAGATACGCCCAAGTCCAAAATCATCATACGAACCTATTGGAACCTTCAAATTCCGATTCCGAGATAGTTTACTCAAGAGTCATATCTTGGCTAACTCTTTCAACTTAAAGCTTCTCAATTGAGAATTTTCTTTCCAAATCAACTCTGAGCTTCCCGAAAAACCGAAGCCAACCACACGTGCAAGTCACGATACATGAAATGAAGCTACTCAAGGTCTCAAACCGTTGAACGACGCGCTAGAGCTCAAAATAACCAGTCGGATCGTTATATTCTCCCACACTTAAACATGCGTTCGTCCTCGAACGTGCCAAGAATCGTTCCAGAGTTGCCCAAAAGCAATGTTTAACAACTTGTGCACCTACCCGTGCAACCACAACTCATATGAGCACATCAGCTCAAGCCAGACTGAAGATCCTTCCTACCACCTTAGCCCACAAGACTTAAAACCAAACTCCAACATTCAGAATTCTCTACAAGACCTGATTCTAACATACGAACACTGTATCAATTTCAACACGATGTACCAAAACATGATCATGCACCCATGTTGAAATTACACAATGCACTGCATAATTCGTATGCCTATAATAACATCCTCCAACCATAGAAGCTGCAAATTCACTAACTCGATGCCCGTAGTATACCTTATAACACATATAAGCTATGTTCGAACCCTTATAATATTGCGACAATGAAAAAAATGTGTAGAATCTCATAACCACCCGCCAAATCAATAATTTATGGAATTCCTCCGCTCAACAAGAACCCTTGCCTCAAACACCGTCTAAAATCTCATACGATGCCATCAATGCGCCAACAAGCTGACCAATAAGGAAAACGAACTCGGGTAAAGAACTACCCAGCCCCCATAACACTCAAATAAACCAGACAAACTCTATGAACTTATCCCAAGGGTAAGAAACAACACACACACACAAAATAAATATAAGGAACCGTACTCAACATCTCACTGATACGACATGAAACCCGATCTAAACATCGTACCCGTGGCGACTTTAAATCGTATCGTGCTTTATTAAATTTAATAGAACTAAACAAAAGTACACGTTTATTTTTTGACTTCGATTTAGTTTTTCCTTTCATTTCGTTTCGTTCAGTTTTTGTTGTTCTTGCACTCACCTAATAGGGACCAACGAATTACCCAAAAGTTGGCACATTCATCAAACAACGTCGTTCTGCCGTCCTTCGGTACTCACAGCCCTAAAGTCATTATCACCCCTAGATATTTCAATTACTCTTCGCGTCATCTCTTTGGTCGCAGAGATATTTGCATTAAAACCAAGGTCAATTCTGGACATAAATTAGTCTATATATACGTACTTCCGTGGTTCACGTTTGGTTTTAGAAGGCTGAAAAAGTGAAGGAAGCACATAATCTCCAGTTTCTGTTATCCCTTCTCATTCACTCGCCAATACCATCTCCTTTCTCTCTCCTAAATTCTTGAGTTTGATATTTCTCTGATCAATTTAGGGGTTTTTCATTTCTCTGGACCAATCGATTAATCAGTAGCCATGGTTTCTGATTCATTCCCTAACGCTTCCATCCCTGTGGCTTCCTCTAATCCCAAAGATTTCGCCAAGAAAAAAAGGGTAACTTTGTTTTATTTTCTTCCATATCTTTTTAGTTTTTAGTGTAAATATTTGGCACTATTTTTTTTTACCATTTTGATATTGGGAAGTTGCAACTTATATTATTTTCTTGTAATTTCCTGATATGGGGAAATTATATTTTTGCTTTTTCCTTTATTTTTTCCAATTCGTATAATTTCTAGTATTCTTTATTCTCCAAAATAGTTAGCTCCTGACAAAATTGCAACATATAGTACTTGGAATTTAAAATACTGAATTTTAATTGTAAAAATACGAGTTAATCTAGTTGGATATAGCCCTGACAATTAGTGAAATTGACTTTCGTTAAGTTGATGGATCAATATTTCTTGAAGTTTCTTATTGAATTAAATTTCTGCGATAACAAGATTGAGTTAAATTTCTGAGATTTCTTTCTGCCAATGTCAGGCTAACCGGTCGGCCAAGTTGAAGCAGTGCAAGCTTGATGCTCGACGCGAGCAGTGGCTTTCACAAGGTTGTCAAAGATCCCCCCTTTCCCATATATCTTGCATGTATCAGTAATTCTCTTTGGTGATTTTTTAAAAAATATAGTATTCTTTTTTAAATTTCAAGAATGGTACTATACAGTGGTTATGTGATTATTTATTTAACTTTTATACTTGTATGTTTTTAATTCTTGGTAATTCTGGGTTTTTGTATAGTGAAGAACAAAGGGTCGAAGGATGAAATGAATGTTGGTGGGAATCAGGCTCCGGCAACTAATGTTGCAAACGAGAGGGGCCGGTTGATAGAGAAGTTAGAGATAAAGCCGAGAGCGGAGGAAGACAATGAAGTAAATATTGATTCCTCAAACCAATACAGCGATTCGGATTCGAATTCTAACAGTCCCATAAGCCATACTAGTAGTATTATGGAAGGGAATGATTCTGCGGCCAATTTTGCAGGGAGCAGCAGCAGTAGTATTAGCAGTTGCAGTGGAAGTGGTGGGTGTTGTTCCGGAAGTTTGAGTGAAGAAGATGAACAGGGGGATGATGATGACTGCTTGGACGATTGGGAGGCTGTTGCAGATGCTTTGGCTGCCACTGATCAGAAGTTGGAGCAGCAGCATCCTGGTTTGGATTCGCCTCGAGAGAGGGATGAGAATGTGCATTTGAGTTCTCGGACCGACGTTTCTAATGGGGTTACAGGTATTGATACAACAAAGCAGAAGTCTGAGCACAGAGGTTTGGCATCTAGACCTCCAGTTAGTTGCAAGGCGTGGAGGCCCGACGATGCATTCCGTCCACAGATTCTGCCAAACTTGTCTAAGCAATATAGTTTCCCTATGAATTCTGAGCGGCATTGCCGTGGAGGTTCTGTATGGGGATGTAAAAGGTTATCGGTACCCACATCATGTCCTATATGCTGTGAGGATTTGGATCTTACAGACACGAGTTTTCACCCTTGTACATGTGGCTTCATACTTTGCCTTTTTTGCCACAAGAGGATTCTTGAGGAGGATGGTCGTTGTCCAGGTTGCAGGAAGCAGTACAACCATGGTCCAGTTGAGAGTGAGGCTACCGTAGATGGAGGCAGCCTGAAGTTTCGATTGGCTCGATCTTGTAGCATGATCTCAAGGTCCTAGGAAGATTCTGTTTCCCCCTAGTTGCGTATGCTGGTCCCTTCTCTTTCTCTGCATGGTTTGCGTGTGTTCTCACTCTTGTTAGACTCTGCTAGGCTTAGATTTTTCATAGCATTAGATGTTCATATAGTATCGTATTGTGTGAGAGCACAGCGAAATTCTTATGATTCTTTCTAAGATTTTGCTCATAATAGATATGATTCTTGTGATGATGCAGAAGACACATTGCGAGTATATAAGGTGGTATATAGTTAAATACATTGAATTTGTCTCTCTGAACGAGTTGTCACCTTCCTATCATATTACTATGAATAAATAATGAGAAAACAACCGGGAGATTTCTAAAGCTTTGCCTGATATAACTCCTCCATTTGAGTATATTTGCAGCTTTTCTTTTCCATTACTGCTTGACTCAATCATCTTGCTTTTCACTGCATATTGGGCCTGTAGATTGTGAGATATATCGTTAATATGTTGCCTTTGATGTATATATATTCTGGTGCTCTGGTTTAGGTGTTAAAGACTTTCTGACAGTTCTATGTTTTTGCTAATTCTGATCGCGCTTCTCTCGGAAGGCTTGAGGAAAAAGAGTATAACTAATTAAAAATCATTTGCAAGGATCTCTAAATATTTAATTTAGGTTAGACTTCATCGAACTTTCTTGGGCTGGTTGGTTCCCTATTGGAGCCTCAAATGAATTTGTCTAATTTTCTATCATGTTTAGTTTGTCCTGTGAATACACTGCTATAGTGCTATAGCCTGCTTCTGCTGGAGGAATCTTCTCAAGGTTTGTTGGAAATAGTGAATATTTCAAAAATGCATTTATTATTTCGCAACAAATAAATATGCATATCTCCTTTCTAGTTCTAGAACTTTCACTCTACTCCAATCTTCAATTTCAGTGAAGTCAGACGTCCTCACATTATCTATATCCAATCCTCAATTTCAGTAAATATTTCACCTAATGTGCAACCCAAAGATAGGAAAACTAACAGACGTGGTTTTGCATTTTTGTTTCTCATTTTGATTATGCACATGCAAAGGGAAGATGGAAAAGGACATAATATTTAAGTAAAAAATTAGGCTTTTGACTTATAAGCTAAATATGTACTCCGTCCCATTCTATGTGATACATTTTGACTGGACACGAAATTTAAGAAAGATTTTTTTTTTCTTGAAACTTGTGGTCTAAAACAAGCTATAGATAATTGTGTGGCTATAAATCAACTCATGAAGGGTAAAATAGGAAGTTTAAAGTTAAATTATTTCTAAATATAGAAAGGTATCTTTCTTTTTGGGACAGACTAAAACGGAAATTGCATCACATAAATTGGGACACAGGGAGTATGGCATACCCATTAGTATCCATAGTATCTAGTAGGGTCAACATGTCACGTAAACTCCTGTAAGAGCATGTGATTAAATGCAAAATGCAAATGTTCTCTAACTTTAAAAAGATTCCATTATTCCTCATTTTCCCAAATCATTTTGGAAAGGATCAAGATAGAAAGAATTTTATAGAAAATGAATGGAGAGAGTTGAAGGAATGTAGTTTGTCTTGTGACATGTTCAACTACAGTTGTCTGCAGTTTTATTATGAGGATAACTAACTAGTAACCAACTGTTTTGTTTTCTGTCCATTGTTGTGTGGCATTTAGTGGCTCTATCTTAATCTTTCTGAATGCATCGAGCAATAGTTTTTTCCTTGATCTCGATTTTTTAAAGCGCATCTAGGAACATTTGCTTATTTTTGTGGATCATATTGACCTCAGGAAGCTGTAGTTTTCTTTGTTAATGTCGGATGAACTTGTTCAACCTGAGGCTGAAGTCTCACCATATTATGGAGTTTGTCCCAATATATATTGTTCTTTTCATTAGCTCTTCAGAAGACTTGCTAATTGTAATAAGGTAGTAATGAGTGTAATGTATTGGGATTTTTGTTCCCTGGCTCAAAGTATCATTCAACAATGTGCACCCTTTTAGGGGATTACCTAGTGGATAAGAACCTTATGGAAAATGTGGTAGTGGCGCGAAGCTGGAGGGAATCTAACTGGTTTTCATTTCATATTTTGATAGTTGTTACTAAAACTGTGATCTTTCTTTGGGATATTGTAATCTGAGGAAGCATCTAGAAAATGTCTATACCTTGGCTTTCTACCCTAAAGCCAGTCAATATTGAACAAGTTCTTAAATTGGGTAATATGAAAGCTGCTGTGATCTCTGTCTAAGAGATATAATGTTGCTGGGATTCCATGCCTTATCAAGAAAATATAACGTTGCTGAGATTTTATGCTTTGTATGATGTTGTTCTCTACAGCAGCAAAAGTGCCACTTCTGTTGTATTGCTTTGATTTCTGTATTACAAGTTTATTGCTTATGTAGGATGGAAAATGTTACAGTTAATGGCATCTCTTGTGCTGCTACTTAAAGAAGTTCTCTGTGTTGCGTGGTTTAAGACTGCTCTAGGTTTGTTCAGATAGACAGACAAAATAGAGATCATTTTACATTTCCCAGATATTAGTTATCAACATAGTAAAGTTTGAAATTCTGATTGTATGATATAACATCAAAATGTTCTCGAGTTTCTTGGAGATGTATTTCTTTAAATTATGTGAAGGGTGTGATGAATCCTGGATCCTTTCTCTGCTAACTCGTATTCTAATGGCGATATCTTCATGCTTTTTATGTTGAATGGCTTACAATTTTTGACATCTACAATTTCTAAATTCATTATTCAGTTTTATGTGTTGTAGAATCTCGATTTGGTTCATGCGTTCAGTGGGAACAAATTTTTGTTCTATCTAGTGTCACTTTCGAGCTTTGACAGATGAGGTTTTATGTTCAGGTCAGAAAGTCTCCGTCCTACTTGGTGGAAACCACGAGATTGCAAAATCTACCTTTAATACTTGTTTGGTTTGGGTTGGTTTCTCTTACCATTTACTAATCTAATATACAAGTACAGCAGTTCTGTAATGTATTGGGATACTTGGTGCTATTATCTAAGGTGTAGCAAAACCGTATAGTTGTTCTTATGAGGGCATTTATAGTTGATGATGCTCATTATTTTCATGCCCGAAATAACAATATTTATCGTTTTCTAAACCAACTCTCAAACAGTGAATATATTTATCATTTTCTCGACCAACAACTATAGGAGCAAATTTTGTATTCGAATCGGGGCTGAATTTTCCCATTTCACAGATTAATAGTATAAAAGACCTCAGCAGATGGGCGACAACTGATCATAATCCGAACTAACCTTAATCTTTTTGAGAAGTTCATGTCATTCCCGGCATAGAATAGTATCACTTATGTAATTTGAAACTTACTTAAATCTTAATCAGAACTTAAGCATTCCTAACAAAAGTAACATGGATTTAGCGTTAGTTTTAATTGCTTCGTTGAGTTGATTGCTTGTTAGTCTATCCATTTATACGATTAAATAAATTAGTACCAAACATATAGCAACTCCTCCGTTGTAGTCTAGGTGGTTAGGATACTCGGCTCTCACCCGAGAGACCCGGGTTCAAGTCCCGGCAACGGAATTCCTTTTTTATCAGCTGCGGCGAACTGTGCAAACTCTTTTTCCCCCTTTAGTATAAAGGTACATCCAGCTTGTGGATTATAAGTACAAAGATATTCACAGGATAAAGGGAAGTCCAATAATTTCGTATACTTTTTATCATCTTGAAAATAATAAAAACGCACAAATAAGATGTCATATGATAACTAGAAACTCCAATTACTTAATTTCATTCAATTGACAAGCCAATGCAATCGTAAATTTTGAACTTTAAATAGCTTCAGTAACTTTCTCTTATAATCTTACACTAATGTACTTGTTCGCGCTTTGCGCGGTCTTATAAAAAATTAAAATATGGTTAAGTACTAATGTCATAATTTGACTATGATGAGTTGCGCCGTGTCATGACGTTAAATCAGGCACTTCCTGGAAGGCAACCCATGGATTTGTTGTAACTCGTCGTGTCACGACATTAAATTAACGCTCCTTGGGAAGCAATCCAATTTTCGTGATTTTTTTTTTATTTTTTTTTTTATTTTTAGGGTGTGTGACATGTTTTTGAGTGTTGCAGGTATGAAAAAAATGCAAAGAAGTATGGTTAGGGGTGAGAAATCATAAAATATGGCAAAAAGTGGCCAAATGGGCAAAGTAAAAAAATTAGCCAGCACTAGGTTTGCCTAGGCTCCACACATTGCGCGAATTTTGGCATGCTACTGACCTTGGCTGAAAATTCAAAATAGTAAAATATAGGGAATAGACTGGCACAAAGACGTAAGTTTTGGGGGCTTGCCAGGGGTCTCGTGTCGTGCGAGCCCTAGGCATGCCCATAGGTGTTTAAAAGTATTTCTTTAAAAAAAAATAGCCCACCCCTCTTTCTGTCACTCAAACCCAATGATGCCCTCTTCCTCTCACTCCCCCTCCCCCCCCCCACCCCACCCCAATACCTGAATCTCTTCTATCTTCCCTTTCGACCACCACCAACCGTCCCCCTCCTCCCTCGTCGCCAATATACGAAGGTAACCCCCCCCCCCCCTCCCTTCCTTTTTCGTGCAACAGTCCCCACCCCGTTTTTCCGCGTAGGTTAGTTTTTGTCCCTTTTTATTTCTTTTCTTTGGGTTTGTTAAATTAGTTGATTGAAATTGGAGAGTAAATTGGTTCTATAATGCTTGGTTGTTGATCATAGTAAGGTGGGTAACTGTAATTCTCACAACTTAATTCTAATTGGAGGGTTTTCGGCTACAAATTGAAACATCACAAACTAAGAAAAACTATGCACATAATTTGTTTGATAAATTGCCTGACCGAACTTTTTGAAAGGTCGTGCAAAGTCTAAGTAACAAACATACTTCTATGGATATATGAACGTCTTTTAAGTGTAGGGTGGCCGTTTAGGGGTCTTTGCACTTAAATTGCATTCGTTCCGAATGAATGTCAACCCGTAGTTGACTTAGGCACGAGTCATGTGCGGCTCGTGTGCAACTTTTACTCACTTGGTTTCCGATTGTGCTAGTTAGTTTTGCATGAATGCAAGTGAATCTAGTAGTCGCTTGTGACTCATCTTGCACACGTATGCTTAAGTATTAAGTGTGGTGCACGATTGATAAGTGAAGATTTTAACTACTTATTAGCGGCTTTTAGCTTTTGTTTTAGTCCAAAAGCATTTAATTGCGTTCCCAAAAATTAATGAAATGTGCTTAATTGCATGAATAATGGAAGATGAACTCCCGACATGAAATCCAACTCAAGAAGGAGTAATCTGAACTCAAGGACATAAAAAGCACAAAAGCTCAGAAGTGTGGACCGCAGAATATCATCTGCTGCAGCAGGTTATGAAGTAAAAGCCATCAGAGTTTGGTGCAAAGTGCGGTCCGCACATGAATTGTGCGACCGCAAAAGCTAAGCCAAAGCAAAGTTCAGAGAAGGTGCATTCCAAGTCCCCCAGAAGTGCGGACCGCACAATAATTGTGTCGGCCGCAGAAGAAGAGCTATGCGACCGCAGATATAAAAGTGCGGACCGCAGAAGAGCAAGGTGCGGCCGAACATGAAAAATACGGACCGCAGAAAGAGTGCATTGCGGCCGCATATCAGAATTATACGGCCACAGACTTCCGATCCTGACAAATTAAAGAAAAGTGCGGACCACACATGTGCGGCCGCAGAACCTCTCGAAGGGCATTTTTGTCCGAAATTTTTAGCTCTGTATAAATAGACGAGTTTCACATTTTTAGGTCAACTTTTGACATCAGCTGCTATAGTAGTCGTTTCCTTTTACTCTTTTTAGTAGTTTTTCACATTTTAAGCTATTTTAACCTAGATTTTATCATATTAATCTTACAATATGAATTTAATTATCATTTCTTCTTCTATTTCTTCTATTTCAAGCATGAGTAGCTAGATTTTCACTAGGGTTGTGACCCAACCCTAGTGCGTAAACTTAATGGGTGTTTAATTTAATGCTTGTTTGTGGTTGGGTGTTTATTATTTAGCCTTGTTCTTGCTTTTATTTATGAAATTAATGGTTGCAAATATTAGTTCATGCCTATTTGACTTGGTCTCTACTTGAGAAAGAGAGACTTAGTCTAGGAAAATTTGGCTAATAAGAAATTGGGTCAATTAAGAGATTGATAATCCTAATTAAAGAGTTCAACCTAGAGATAGTTATAACCCGACTTGAGCTTTTATCAACCGTTTTGTTCAATACCCATTTGAACTTGAGAAAGCCAAATTGGGCAATATCACCCCTCTGACCGAGAGGTATTGAGTGGGTAATTGAGTGTTGATAGCTATAATACACCCCGACCAATAAAACAAGCTTTAAGGTTTTTATCCCATTAGGCAAACACCTAGGTGAAGGTCATAGCCCTAGTCATTTTTACAACATTTGAAAAACAACAAAAACAATCTCCTAGTTTTATTTCTCAACTTGCAATCGTATTTTAAATTAGACTTTAAAACAACCAAATTTTGCGGAAGAGTAAATTTAGATATTCAAATTTACATGCTACGATATATACTGCTAACTCCCATCTATAGCTCCATGCGGAATTCGACCCCGACTCTTGTTGGGTACTATTATTGTATCGACCATTTTCATAACCTTGAATTGAGGTGTGAAATTTGACGATATCAATTTTTAGCGCCGTTGCCGGGGAGCTAAAAAACGGTGTTAACTATATATTTAGGTGTTTTTTGAAATATCTTATTTTCCTTCCTTGTTACTAACGTGTTGAGAAATTGTAGAGCAATCATGACAAACAATGACCTCGGAAACATAGCTTTGGGGGACGTGGACGTTGAGGATGATTAAATGGATGAGGTCCCTCTTAAACCTCAAGAAAATAGACGAGGCCGAGCACCTCAAGATAATGTACCCGCTCCATCCCCACCTCCACATCCACCACGAGCGGTTCCACACCAGGTATTGCCGAATGAAGGGTATGCAAGTGTTATAGTCCTTCCCCATATTATGGAGGAAAACTTTCAAATAACCAACATGATGCTCACTTTGCTCGAGCAACAAGGGTTCTTCACTGGTGCACTGGGTCAAAATGCATATAAACACTTGAAGGGGTTCGTAGATACGTGTTGGGGGAGTAAACAAACAAATGTCTCCGAGGATGCTTTGAGGCTAAGGTTTTTTCCCTTCTCTCTACGGGGAAAAGCTTTAGAATGGTTGGAATATTTGCCAAATCATTCCATTCATACATGGGATGAATTAGCGGAGAAATTTATTTCTAAGTACTTCTCTCCCGGGCACATGGCTATTCTTCGGGATGAAATTCTAGCATTCAAGCAAGAGTCCAATGAACCACTACACGAAATATAGGAAAGGTATAGAACAATGGTGAAAGAATGCCCTAATAATGATATGACAGAGAACATGATTCAATAAATTTTCTATCGAGGGATCAATACAACCAACCAATGTATAGTGAATCAACTTACCGGTGGGAACTTCATGACTATGCCTTACGCGGAGGCGTGTGATATCTTGGATGAGATGGCGGATACTTCATCGGCATGGCAATCTCGGGCTAATGTTCCACAAGGTGACCCCAATGTGATTCACCTTCACAAAGAGTTGTATGATCATGGACAAGCCATAGCCGAGTTGAATACCACTGTGAACCAATTAACAAAGGCTCAATTTCAACAAGTGCAAAACCCGAGACAAGTCAATGCAATGGAGGGAGTAGGTATGATGGTGAACAAGCGAAGAACAAGAAGTCCACAAGTGCAACAAAGAGTGGACAATTTTGTGCAAGATAATAGTGGATTTGATCACGATGAATCTTACAATGATCAAGAAGAGGAGGTCCAATATGTGAACAACTTTCAAGGGCAAAGAAACAACTACCAAGGCCCTAGCCAACAACAATGGAGACCTCAAAATAATCAAGAAAATCAGAATTCTCACAACAAGATAATTGGAGTGGTGGAAACAATCAAAGCGATTGGAATAACAACAACAGTCAAGGCAATTGGAGTGGAAACAATAATCAAGGGAATTGGTATAACAACAATAACCAAGGCAATGGGGGAGGCAACAATCAAGGCGGGTGGAATAACAATCAAGGAAATCGGGGGTCGGGTTTTCAAAGGCCCCCAGTGTATCAACAACCGAGCAACCCACCTTCTTATACTTCCCATGGTCCTAGTTCTTCCAACAATGAAATGAGCCGTATTGAGAACATGTTCAAGTAAATGATGGAGAAGAATGCCGATTCTGATACTCAACTTGCTTCACACAACACCTCGATCCATAACTTGGAAGTGCAAATGGGACAAATCTTGCAAGCTTTAAATTCTCCTCCTAATAGGGCACTACCAAGTGACACGATGGTGAACCCAAATGGTGGGAACAAAATGGGGCATTCCATGGTCATTACTACTAGAAGTGAAAGATGTGGGAATGTACCCATCTCAAGTCAAAGGCAACTTGTGGATGATGAGCAAATGGTAGAAGAAGAGGAGATCCCGAACAATGTGGTGCAGGCAAATGATGAAGTGCGGATTGCTATTGATGACACTGTGGAAGAGACTCAAGAGGAAGTGAACTCGTCTAAGGATCATGTTATTAACATACCGGAACTGGTAGTGTAAAAGGCTAAGGCACCATTGCCTAAGCCACTATTGCCTAAGCCACCTCCTCCATATCCTCAAAGGCTCGCCAAGCAAAATGGCAAAAATCAATTCAAAAAGTTCATTGAAATGATGAAGAGTTTCTCAATAAGTGTGCCATTAATTGAAGCCTTGGAGAAAATGCCCGGTTATGCAAAGTTTATGAAGGACTTGGTGACAAAGAAGCGGTCAATTAATTTTGAAATTATCAAGGTCCTTCATCAAGTGAATGCAATTGTGCATTCGATGGCTCCTAACTTGGAAGATCCCGGCGCTTTCGCAATCCCTTGTACCATTAGAAGTGCCGAGTTTGCTAAAGCTCTTTGTGATCTTGGGGCGAGTATAAATTTGATGCCCTATTCATTTTTCAAGACCTTGGGAATTGGGCTTCTAACTTGGATGTATTGGTTCATGTTGATAAGTTCATTCTCCCGGCGGATTTTGTTATTCTTGATTGTGAAGTGGACTATAAGGTGCCGATTATTCTTGATAGACCTTTCCTTGCTACGGGGAAGGCTCTAGTTGATGTGGAAGCCGAAGAACTCACTTTTCAGGTAGGTGATGAAAAGGTGATGTTCCACGTGTGCAAATCTATGCGGCAACCAAATTGCAATGAAGTGTGTTCTTTCATGGACTTGGTGACCGATGTGATTATTGATGATACAAGTGTCACGGTTAATGTGGGTGATATGTTGGAGGCCGTCTTGCTCAATTTTGATGATGACGAGATGGATGGCTTCATGGAATGTGTTAATTCTTTGCAAGGAATGGGATCGTACAACTATGCACCCCGGAAACTTTCCTTGGATCTTGAGAATAGGAAAACTCCTCCTACAAAGCCTTCAATTGAAGAGCCTTCTATCTTGGAGTTGAAGCCATTGCCTCCACATCTTAGGTATGAATTTCTTGGCCCTTGTTTTATTTTACCGGTTATTATTTCCTCTTGTTTGACTAACGTGCAGGTTGACTCTACATCGGCGGTGCTCCACAAGAGGAAGAAGGCTATTGGGTGGACTTTAGCGGATATTCGGGGAATAAGCCCCGCATTTTGCATGCACAAGATTAACCGGAGGAAGATGCCAAACCTTCCATTGAACATCAAAGGAGACTAAATGAAGCCATGCAAGACGTGGTCAAAAAGGAGATCATCAAGTGGTTAGATGCCGGGGTTGTCTACCCCATTTTCGGCAGTTCGTGGACTTCTCCGGTGCAATGTGTCCCTAAGAAGGGGGCATAACAGTGGTCACCAATGACAAAAATGAGTTGATTCCTACAAGAACGGTGACCGGGTGGAGAGTGTATATGGACTATCGGAAGCTAAACAAAGTCACGAGGAAAGACCATTTTCCACTCCCTTTCCTTGTCCAAATGCTTGATAGGTTGGCTGGTCGTGCTTTCTATTGCGTTCTAGATGGATATTCGGGCTACAACCAAATCCTTATTGCCTCGTAAGATCAAGAAAAAACAACTTTCACTTGTCCCTATGGCACTTTCGCTTTCAAGCGGATGGCATTTGGCTTATGTAATGCACTGATGAGTTTTCAAAGGTGTATGATGGCGATCTTTAAGGATATGGTCGAGGACTACCTTGAAGTCTTCATGGATGATTTATCGGTGGTCGGGGATTCCTTTGATGATTGATTGGCTAATTTGGACAAAGTATTGGCAAGGTGTGAAGAAACGAACTTGGTGTTGAATTGGGAGAAATGTCATTTCATGGTCGAGGAAGGAATTGTCCTTGGCGACAAGATTTCAAAGAATGACATAGAGGTCGACAAGGCAAAGATAGAGGTGATCTCTAAACTTCCACCTCCAATTTCGGTGAAAGGCGTGCGAAGTTTCTTGGGTCACGCGGGGTTCTACCAGCGCTTCATAAAAGATTTTTCTAAAGTGGTGAACCCATTGTGCAAGATCTTAGAGAAAGATGCTAAATTTCACTTCAATGATGATTGCATGAGAGCCTTTGAATTGTTAAAATTCAAGTTGACAACCACTCCCATTATCACCACTCCTAATTGGAGTATTCCTTTTGAGCTCATGTATGATGCTAGTGATGTTGCGGTTGGAGCAGTTTTGGGGCAACGTATCAACAAGATTTTTCATCTGGTCTACTATGATAGTAAGACCATGAATGATGCCCAAGTCAATTACACCGTTACAGAGAAAGAGATCCTTGCCATTATGTTTGCAATTGAGAAGTTCCGCCCGTACTTGATGGGTGCAAAGGTTATTATTCATACGGATCATGCGGCACTTCGCTATCTTATAAGCAAGAAAGATTCTAAAGATCGGTTGATAAGATGGGTGCTATTATTGTAAGAGTTTGATATTGACATCCAAGATCGAAAAAGGAGTGAAAATTAAGTGGCGGACCACTTGTCTCGCTTGGAGGAGGAGAGGAGGCCGCATGACGTGAATAAGTTGAAGAGTTGAAGAGATTCAAAGAAAAGTAATGATGCAAAGCATGGAGAAATCAAGAGGGAGAAAATGAATGTCATGATCAAGAAAGAGTGGTGTTAAGTCTCTCTAGTTCCCCCAAGGAAAAGAAAATGCCTCAAAGAATTGGCAAAGCTTGAGCCTAGAAAAGAAAATGTAGTGCTTAAGGAAAGATCAAACTGTTCTATCATAGCATATCCAACCTTATTCCAAAAGCCTCCATTGCATTCCGAAAAAGCCCTACATGATTTCAAGCCGAGTGAGCTTACATTAGAGGTGATCTACATGAGGGGAAAGCCTATGGTACTTAAAGCCGTACTTGCGACATTCTTTTGAGAGAGATGAGTGAACATTTTGCAAATCTTTGGATTGAGTACTAAATTCTTAAGCGAGATAGGCAAATGGAGAGTAGAGGAGGAGGAGTTTGGGATCCACAATGACATACATGAAAGAGCTATCTTCCTTGTGAATGAAAGTTTAACTTGTTGCCTTGTTGATAATCATAAGTGGTGTGGGTAAATGTTGGTCCCAATTGATATGTGAATGACTCACTTTTGATTAGCTAGAATGGCTCTTAACTTGTGGAGGTGGGAACTACTTTATTTGCTTGAGTAAAATCAAAAACTTAAATTTGGGGAGCGATTGATAAGTGAGGATTTTGACTACTTATTAGTGCCTTTTAGCTTTTATTTTAGTCTAAAAGCGTTTAATTATGTTCCCGAAAACTAATAAAATATGCTTAATTGCAGGAATAATGGAAGATGAACTCCCGACATGAAATCTAACTCAAAAAGGAGTAATCTGAACTCAATGACATAAAAAGCACAAAAGCTCAGAAGTGCGGACCGCAGAATATCATCTGCGGCCGCAGGTTATGAAGTAAAGCCATCAGAGTTTGGTGCAAAGTGCGGTCCGCACATGAATTGTGCGGCCGTAAAAGCTAAGCCAAAGCAAAGTTTAGAGAAGGTGCATTCCAAGTCCCCCAGAAGTGCGGACCGCACAATAATTGTGTTGGCCGCAGAAGAAGAGCTATGCAGCCGTAGATATAAAAGTGCAGACCGCAGAAGAGAAAAGTGCGGTCGCACATGTAAAAGTGCGGACTGCAGAAAGAGTGCATTGCGACCGCATATCAGAATTATGCAGCCGTAGACTTCTAATCCTAACAAATTGAAGAAAAGTGCGGACCGCACAATGAATTGTGCGGCCGCAGAACCTCCCAAAGGGCATTTTTGTCAAAAATTTTCAGCCCTGTATAAATAGACGAGTTTCACATTTTTAGGTCAACTTTTTACATCAGCTGCTACAGTAGCCATTTCCTTTTACTCTTTTTAGTAGTTTTTCATATTTTGAGCTATTTTAATTTATATTTTATCATATTAATCTTGCAATATGAATTTAATCATCATTTCTTCTTCTATTTCTTCCATTTCAAGCACGAGTAGCTAGATATTCACTAGGGTTGTGACTCAAACCTAGTGTGTAAACTTAATGGGTGTTTAATTTAATGCTTGTTTATGGTTGAATGTTTATTATTTAGCCTTGTTCTTGCTTTTATTTGTGAAATTAATGGTTGCAAATATTAGTTCATGCCTATTTGACTTGGTCTCTACTTGAGAAAGAGAGACTTATTCTAAGAAAACTTGTCTAACAAGAAATTGGGTCAGTCGAGAGATTGATAATCCCAATTAAAGGGTTCAACTTAGAGATAGTAATAACCCGACTTGAGCTTTCATCAACCGTTTTGTTCAATACCCATTTGGACTTGAGAAAGCCAAATTGTCAAAATCACTCTCTGACCGAGAGGTATTGAGTGCGGAATTCGACCCCGACTCTTGTTGGGTTCTATTATTGTATCGACTGTTTTCATAACCTTGAATTAAGGTGTGAAATTGAACGAGATCAGTGATGCACACTACTTTGCCTCAAATTTGCACACCAATATAATCCACTTCCGTTGGCTCCTTTGCAGGTACGACGACCACTTCAAAAATACCTACTCATAGCCACGGGGCAAATGGACATGGAAAGTGTAACGACCCGACTGGTCATTTTTCTTTCTAGATCCTTGTTTATCCTATTTAAGATTTTCTATATGTGCTTTTCCTATTTTATAACTTGTGGAGATGGTTGGTTTGGTTTTGGAAGGGTTCTGGTTAAATCCAGAACACTTAGTTCCATAATAGTGGTCTAAGGTAGCCAAATTTTACGTGAATCAACACTTTGAGTAAACAATTTCGAAATCGAGATTTGAAGGTTCTAATAGGTTCATATGATGATTTATACTTGGGCGTATATTCAGATCGAGTTTCAGGTGGACCGGGGGAGTTTCAACACTTATTTTTGGAAGTTGCTTGAAGGTTTTAGAGTTTTTAAGTATGATTTGAAGTACACTTTGGGGTAGTCAATATCTGTTTAGAATTTTGAGCTTTGGAATAGGTTTATATTGTGATTTGTGCGTAAAATTTGGAGTCATTCCGAGTTATCTAAGTATGATTCATTGCGTTTGGAGTTGGTTAGAAGAAGTTTGAAGTTTAAAAGTTGATTAATTTGGTTTTGAGGTGCGATTCTTGGTTGCGATGTTATTTTATGTATTCCGAAACTTTGAGTAGGTCTGGATTAGGTTTATGGACTTGTTGGTATGATTGGACGGGGTCCCAGAAGCTCGAGTGAGCTTAGAATCACCTGGAGAATTTTTGAAGTTGGCAGATTTTGTAGGTGCTAGTGTGCTTCACAATCGCAAAGGGTGTTCCGCGATTGAGAGGGAGGATTTTTGGAGGAGAAGTTGATCGCTCTTCGCGAATGCGAAGAAGGCTCCACGAACGCGAAGAAGGCTCTGCGAATGTAAAGAAGGCTCCACGAATGCGAGGGAGGACCTGGCTCTCCTATGCAAAATGGGAGGTCCAAGAACGAACGGGAAGGAGGAAGAGGGCGGATGTTCTTGGCAGGCGTTAAGCCTTCGCAAATGCGGCTCTGGGACCGCAAACGCGAAGGGCAGAGGTCAAGAGGAATCACAAATGCGACCTGGCTATCGCGAACATGAAGATAATTTTTGGGCAGCTGGAGTTTTGGCCTTTGCGATCGTGAAGAGACTTCCGCGATCACATAGAGGAAGGACCCAGGCAGAATGCATTATTAATACGGGAATTAGGCTGATTTTCCCCATTTTTCATTTGGCTTGGACGATATTGGAGCTCTTTGGAGGGGTATTTTTATCAAGCATCATAAGGTAAGTGATTTCAACCAGTTATCAGTTAAATACATGAATTATTGGTAGATTTTAACATAGAAATTTATGGAATTTTGGGATTTTATTGAAGAACCAAGGGTTTAGTAAAAATAGAATTTGACCACGAAATTGATTATGGAATTGAGCACAAGTTATATATTTGAGTTTATAATGCCATAGATAACATTTATCTTCAAAACATTTCGAAATCCGGGCACGTGGGCCCAATGTTGACTTTGTGGAATTTCTAGTTGGGTTGGAAAATTACTCTAATAGTTAAATTATGAACTTTTGAGCATAAAATTATTAATTTATACGTCCTTTGATTAGTTTTGGGTTGCTCAGCATTGTTTTGAGGCGACTAGTGAGGTTTGAGAGCCAAGTAGAGGGCTTGGAAGCGAGGTAAGTGTCTTGCCTAATCTTGTAAGAGGGAAATTATTCCGTAGGTTTTCTGATTGTTGTGTGCTACTTGTTATGGGTGCTACGTATGTATGACATGACGAGAGTTCGTGCGTAATTAGAATTATATTTATGTCAGGATAGACATAAAACTTTACCATGCCTTATTTGTACTACTTGAACAAAATTTGTTAGTTTAGTTACTTAAATTTATAATTGAGATTGGATTAGAATTTATGTTAGACCGGCCTCTTTACCTTGAGTTTTGGCGGAATACTTGATTGTCGGTAAAAACAATCATGTCTTCCTTATATTCCTATCCTTGTGTTGTGTTTATGTGACCCGTAGTTCGGAAAGTTTCTTTATTCCTATGGATCGGGCCGTACGCCTCGGCAGTGCTATGAAATAGCATTATGGATCAGGACGTACGACCTCGACAATATATTTGAGATGCATCTATGGATCGGGCCGTAGGACCTCAGCAGTGTACACTATTATAATGGATCGGGCTGCATGACCTCGGCAGAGTTCGTGTATAATAATCGATAAAAGTCAGAATTCACATGAGATTTCCTTCTTGACTTGAGACTTGATATCTACTTGATTTTCTTGTTCGTTTAAGATAGCATATAGTACTTGAGGATTTCATATTATTACTACGTTGGAGGATCACGTTAGTTACAGTACTTATTTCATCGCTACATGTTGTATTTCATGCCTGTCTATTTTCATGTACTTTAATTATTGGACCACTAATAGTGTCATTGTCGACCCTTCGTTACTAATATTTCGAGGTTAGAAAATATACTTACTAACACACATTAATTTACGTACTCATACTACACTTCTACACCAATTGTGCAGGTACTGAGACAGGTACTTCAGGCGGTCATTCGGGCGGGCTATGCACTAGCCGGAGACTTAGTGGTGAGATGCTCTCCATGTCCTGATCTGTATAACCCAGAGTCTCCTTCTTGTTATATTTATCATTTCTGTCTATTTTATTTCAGACAATAGCTATAATGGTTTGTATATTTTACTAGATTGCTCGTGCACTTGTGACACCGGGTTTTGGGAATTTTAGTAGATGATTATGGTTGTACCGAATATTATCATCATTTTGCTTTATGTTTCATTCTTGCTTTATGGCTTAGTAAGAACATAAGTATGTATCCATGGTTTCTACACCTAATTTCATTTACTTAATAAAAACCCACGATTTGAAAGGTCTAAGAATGAATAGTTAAGTTGATGGTTCACCGTCGGCTTGCCTAACGACGACATTGGGCGCTATCACGGCATATGGTGGGAATTGGGTCATGACAGCTTTGCATCAAAGCACTAGGTTCACATAGGTCTCTTGAGTCATGAGCAGACCTAGTAGAGTCTTGCGGATGGGTGCGGAGACGTCCATACTTATCTTTGAGAGGCTATAGGGTGTTAGGAAACTTCTCTTTCTTCATCTCCTTTCGTGCAGTCAATGTTGTGCTAAGTATCTTTCTCTTATTCTCTGACAAATGGTGAGGACGCGTGCGATGACATTACCTAGCGGCAGAGGTGCGGCTCTGCCAGTTGTCAGAGGTAAAGGCAGAGACTGAGGGAGGGCCATAACTCCTGCTAGAGGACGAGGGCATCCTAGAGTTGCTCCGGTGATACCACCAGTGGATCTGTTGTAATTGAGGAGCAGGATGCGGCTCTTGTAGCTGAGTTGGCCCCGACAGACTTTATGACCTCACCGGGTTTTCAGGACGTCATGGGTCGTATGTTGTGGTTAATGGATTTTATGATACAAGATGGACTATTTCCAGCAGATCCGGCCACATCTCAGGCAGGAGGGGGAGCACGGACCTATACCACTCATGCGTCAGGGCAGACTGCTGCTATGTATTAGACCCTAGGAGCACTACCTGCGGGCGGGGTTCAGCAAGTTGTAGCAGTTAGAGCAAAGTCTAGACCGACCATGACCATTAAGGAGCAGAAGCGGTTGGACAGATGGACTAGTCTTCATCCTCCTGTCTTTCGTGGTGAGCAGTCAGAGGACCCACAAGATTTCATTGACCGTTGAAGGGAAAGGCTGCATATTATGGAGGTAGTGGAGTCCAATCGGGTGAACTTCACCACATTTCAGCTAGAGGGGAAGGCCCGCAAATGGTGGCAGTCTTATCTCCAGAGCAGTCCAGCAAGTTCACCTCCTTTGACTTGGGATCAGTTCACACGCCTCTTCAGGGAGAGATATATTCCACCCTTACAGATGGAAGAATTACGGGGTCAGTTCGAGCAGCTCAAGCAGGTTCAGATGTCCATGACCTATTATGAGGTGAGATCTCTGAGTTGTCTTGTCATGTAGCTATCATACTTCCCACAGATGCGGAGAGAGTGCAAAGGTTTATTGCGGGCTTGCTCTATGGGATTCAGGTGGCCCAAAAGGCATAGATGGGGACTCCTTACAATCTAGTTGTAGATATAGATCGTAGGATCGATCGTATTCGCAACCAGGGTAGAGAGTTCACATCGAGGGATAAGCGCCATCTGCATTCTAGGGAATTCAGCGGTGCCCCTTCTGGGGGCAGAGGTCGGTGAATGAGGGGCCAGCCTAGCATGCCCATGTATTCAGCACCACCGCTTGCTCAGGGTGCTACAACGCGGCCTTACTTTAATGCCATTCTAGATAGCACTTACCATCCACCAGCTATCCAAGGTTCCTCCAGTAGGTATTTAGATCATTAGGATCATACCTAGAGTCAGCAGTTTTCTGCATCGAGAGGTTTGTTCGAGTGCGGGGAGCTTGGTCATGTGAGGAGGTTTTGCCCCAGGCTTTGGGGAAATGCAGTATAGCAGGGCCACCAGCCCATCCGGCTGCCGCACTAGCTGCCGGACTGCCCGCCCGGCTGGCCAAAGGGGGAGGGTAGGTGGGTAAGGGTCACCCTAGAGGTGGAGGCCAATCAAGTGGCGCTCCGGCTAGATTCTATGCCTTCCCAGCCAAACCGGATGTTGTAGCCTCTGACGCCGTGATCACAAGTATTATTTCTGCTTGCCGTAAGGATGCTTTGGTACTATTCGATCCGGGGTCTACCTATTCCTATGTCTCTTCTCCATTTTCTCCTTATCTGGATGTATCTTGTGAGTCCTTGGGTGTTCTTGTATTTGTGTCCACGCCAGTGGGTGATTCTGCTGTTGTGGATTGAGTTTACTAATCCTGTGTAGTGACTTTCTATAGATAAGACCAGGGCGGACCTTCTATTGCTTGATATGATTCTCAATTTCCATGCTAATATTGTTACCTTGGCGATGGCAGAGTTGCCTAGGTTGGAGTGGAGAGGTTCATCTAATAGTAAATCTAGTCGGGTTATCTTTTTCTTGAAGGCTCGACATATGGTTGAGAAGGGTTGTTTGGCCTATCTGGACATTGTTCGAGATATTGTTGTGGAGAATCCCATGATATATTCAGCGCTCATGGTGCGGGAGTTTTCCGATGTATTTTCTGCTGATCTACCAAGCATGCCACCGGATCGTGATATCGATTTCGAAATTGATTTGGCACTAGTCACCCAGCCTATCTCTATTACGTCTTATCGTATGACTCTAGTGGAGTTGAGAGAGTTAAAGGAGCAGCTTCAGGAGTTGCTCAAGAAGGTATTCATCAAGCGGAGTATGTTGCCTTGGGGTGCACCGGTATTATTTGTGAAGAAAAAGGATGGGAGTATGCGGATGTGCATTAACTACCGCCAGCTGAACAAAGTCACCATCAAGATTAAGTACCGATATCTTCTCATAACCTCATATCATGTACCGAGGTAAAGCACTACAACTACAAATAGCGACAACACATCATACTCTGTTGCCGCGCGCAACCTGATCCCAATACTTATCACAATATCCGTTACGGCATGCAACCCGATCCCAATATCATTTCACAATATTTGTTGCAGCGTGCAACCCGTTCCCAATATCAACTCATTAACACGAACTACTCAACACAACCAAATTCCGTAATCTCAGCACAAAAGGAAATAAAGTGTATAGAACATCAAGGAACTACCAATACAAACAGAGAATAACCAATACCTCGTATTCACAAACCTCGACAATTCATCAATACAAGAATAGCCAAAATACTTTCACAATCGGACACAATATAATAAAGTGCACAAATAAGGTAAGGACAATAAAGACAAGTAAAGACATGCATCAATGAAGATATATAGTTAATACATGTAGGAACATATAGTAGGTAAGCAAGTATTGATTGAAGAATAAATAAACCAAAACATGTAGCAACTAATTGACAAATACCAAATAAGACATAAGTGACAAGTAAGGACATGTAGCAAATCAAAGCGTGTAACGAAATATAACATATAATAAATAAAGATATAAAGGTAAATAGCCCAACGCACATGATTTAACCCATGATAACACATATACACTCATCACCTCGCATATACGTCTCCCCATACATAGTTCACGTAAGAAATAGACCAACAAGTCCTAATTCTCTCAAGTCAAAGTTAAACACGATACTTACCTCTTTTGCCACAAATCAACAACCAATCACGGCCTTATCTTTCGAACAAGCCTCCAAACCAACCAAATCTAACCAATGATCAATCAAACAATTCAAAATAAGCTTTAGAAACTACCCGCGAATGAAAAAGGTTCAATTTTGATTATTTTTGAAAAATTCAACAAAAGTCAACCCAAGGTAGCTTGGTCTGAGATTCGAACCAAAATCTGATTACCCATTCACCCTGGAGCCCAGTTATGTGATTTTTTTCAAAATTCGATCTCAATTTGAGGTCTAAATCTTAATTTTACAAAATCCCTAAATTCTACCCAAAACCCCTAATTTCTACCATGCAATACTTAGATTTGATGTTAAAAATTCATGAAAATTTATTGAAAACTAGTTGACGTTGCTTATAAATGATTTTGGGAATAAACGCTCTCAAGGAAATCTCCTTAGAGTATTTAGGGTTGAAAAATAGTGTAAAATGAGTTAAGTCCCGATTTATTCCTCTTTTACTCAACTGCATGTATCGCAACTGCAAACCCTTACTCGAATTGCAAAGCCCGTATTTGCGAAACACTGATTGCAAAAGCAACCGCAGAAGTCGCAAATGCGACACCCCCTTGCATATGCGAGCCAAGCTTCGCAAATGCAAAGCTGCCCAACACTACACTACATCGCAAATGCGATGTCAGAGTCACAAACACAGTAAACTTCACAAAAATGACTCATTCTTCGCAAATGTAAAGACCTAGCTCCCTGCCCATGTTCGCAAATGCGATCACTTGACTGCAATAGCGAGGCTCCAAATGCGAGCCAGACCTCGCAAATGCGAGATCTGCAAGCTTGCACCAGCACAACCTTGCACCAGCAATCCCAATACAATTCCGCAATACATCTGAAACTCAATCGAGCCCCTCGGGCTCCAAATCGAACATGCACACAAGTGTAATATCATCCTACAAACATTCTCGCTATCTCAAATCATCAAAATAACATCAAATAATAAGAATCGATCATCAAAACTCAAGATTTTAACTTAAAACTCAATTCCACGATTTTTCACATAACCCGCCGAAATGCACTCGAGTAACCCTGGACCCCAACCAAACATGCGTACAAGTCCAAAAACATCATACAAACCTACCGGAATTGTCAAAACACCGATCCGAGGTCGTTTACCAAAAATATTGAGTATGGTCAACTCAAGTATCAGTTTAGGCCAAAAATAATATTTTATTCAAAATTTCGTAAATGCTTTTTGAAAAGCGACACGGACCACTCACACAAATCAAGAAATATCGAATGAAGCTATGAGAGGTCTCAGAACACAAAAATTAAGGCTAGTGCTCAAAACGACCTATCGGGTCGTCACACTGCTTCACTGAAGAACCATGTCTAGAAGACGAACCTGCTGAAGTTCTTTAATTATTTAGGTTTGAGTCATTTGTTATTTAGTTTTAACCTGTTTTGCTTGTTGAAAAGTGTAATTGTAGGTTAATAATTTTAAAGAGTTTGTTTTAGATTTCTAGGCTAGAGTGTATAGTTTAGAAAGGGATAGCTACAATTGAATTGATTGTAATGATTAGATACTCGAGTAAGTCCTTTCGGTTATTGAGTTGTAACGTGAAAGTGCTATTTGAAGTAAGTAAAGTTTTGAGGAAAATTCTAGGAGGGTAGATCGTAGTTTTTATTCTCTCGAGCAAGAAGGTTTTTCATGTAAAAATTATTTTCTATTTAATTTCTGCACTTTACTTTCTGTTTGTATCTTGAATTCTTACGTTAAAGTATCAGGTTCTTTAACATGTGAAAATCAAATACAACAAAATTCATCTCCTTCTTGTATATGGGTTCATCCTAAAATAATAGTTATATATAAAAAAGGGAAAAGGGTCAAAAATAACCTTCTACTATGAGAAAAAGTTCATTTATACCCTCCGTTATACTTTTGGTTCACCCTTACCCCCGATGTTATAAAAGTGATGCAAAAATATCCCTCCTCCGTTAAGGCCCTCCACCATGGCCACAATTATTCCACGCGGACTGATATTTCGCTGAGGTGGACGCCACATGGCATGCCACGTCACCATACCAACCCCATTTTACCCTCTCCCCCTACTTCTTCTTCTTCCACCACCATCTCCTCCCTTACCCAACCACCACTGCCACATTTTTCTTTTTCTCTTTTTGAATTCAAAAAGAAATCGCAAAGACCACTACCTTATTTCCATAGTTTCATTACTGCTGCCACATCTCCTTTCTAAATTGCCGCATCTCACATTAATTTTGAACTTTTGGCGTTTATTATATTGAAGGAAAAAAAATGCCAGCCACCGTTCTCTTACTCTATTAGGCGAAATCTATCAGCTATTAGCAAATTATCCGTTGGAATACCATATTAAGAACCATTAAACTAGAACAAGATCCGACTATTACAAAAAGTTCCATATACTAACATATAATAATTGAATTCAAATCCTAAATAGTAAAAAGCTAAAACCTTTCATATCTGGTTATAGTCACAGCCAAACCATGGATAAAAAGTAAAATCATAGTACCAGTGTACCCACGACTTCGACATACTGAAAAATTATGAATCACAGGCAGATTGAAAAGTTAAATTCGTCATATAAAACAAGAAGAATTTCTGGCACAAATTAGTATAAGTTGGCATGAAAAATCAAATGCCTCTAAGAATCAGCAGAAATTAGTAATCAACAAATATTACTTTTTTATTTAAATATTTATTTTTGAGTGATGGTTGGGTGAAGGGGGAGATAGTGATGGAAGAAGAGAACGTGGAGGGAGGGGTAAAATGGAGTTGGAACGGTGAGATGACATGTCATGTGGCATCCACCTCAGCTAAATGTCAATCCACGTGGGATGATGGTGGCCATGGTGGAGGGCCTTAAGGAAGGAGGGGTATTTTTGCACCACTTTTATAACGTTAGGGATAAGGGTGAACCAAAAGTATAACGGAAGGTATAAATAATCCTTTTCGCATGGTAGAAGAAATATTTTTGACCCTTTTCCCCATTAAAAAAATGGTTTGTATATTTTGTGCATCTAAAGATGGAACCACCGAAAAAGAATCCAACACACAAATTGGAGGATCAAGTAAATACTTAGATATACAGTACATGGATACTTATATTATATGGGGTTAGTAGACAGTAACGCTGAAAGATCGTGGCAAATCCACATTGCATTAATCAACTTGTCCTTTGTCTGACGTCAATTGATTGTTCCTGTTTACTGTTTTTATTTGGAGGGGCTGCTCTTTCTTGAAGATAGGGGACAAACCGGTACTGTAACTTTCCCTTTGTGCAAGGGTATCTCATCACGCAATTCTGATTTCCATGGCTGTCAAATTGAACACGTTTTTTTTTTCTTTGAAGCTCCAATTAATTTAAATACATCGTGTATGGTTTATTAAAGGAAGAAACACTCGTAACAAAAAATAAATATCATTCTCGAGTTTCTCGAGTCTGAAACTGCTGATTAAGAATATAAAGATCTTATAAATTCTAACACAACCCTTATTGGTCACATTTTCTTATTTTGACTATTTGTTTTTTCCCGTGTATTTGGTTTTCATTTTTATTTAGAAGGGGAAGCGGGAGGATTTGTAACTTGTAAATGTAAAGGTCGATTTAAATTACGTAATTTCTATATAATGAAAATGTAAGGAACCTTTTTAGTATACATATACTTTAATTGATTATAACATATTAGTCACTTTACTTTTAAGTTGTCAAATTAAACTAACTAAAAATAATTGCATTATATTGTGAACACTTAACTTTATAATATAAAAATTTATAAATGATCAATGTACAAAAATTAAACTCGATTAAGTCCTTTCCCTGTTCGCTAGAGCAAAATGATGAAATTTGAGCACCACACATCAACTTCGAGCTGGTTATTAAAATTAAGTTTCAAAAAGAAGAGCTGCTGTTAGGTGAAATTTTATCTGCATAATCGGACGTTTATACTAATTTAATAAATATATAGATATGTTTTTATGAACATGAATATTATTAAACTATAATTAATTAATATATTTTTTATTTTAATTTATTACTTAATCATAGTAAACTAATACGTTTTATTGTAAACATCTGGTGTGTATAAATTTTTAGCGTTGTGGTAATAACGTAACGTCACAATACTTGTAGTTATCAATTAAGCCTGCTCATAGCAAAACCTCTAGAATTAATTTAAAGATCTTCTGGACAAAGTCTAGCCTATCAGATCTCCATGAAATATGCTTATAAACCAATTGCTTGGATTTATAAACCAAGATTTTTCAAAGATTCTCTCTGACCTACTACATAAATCTTAAATAAACTGACTCTATTGAATCTTTAACAAATTCTCTTTATTCCAATGACAGCGTGCAAATAAATCGAATCGCACCATAACGGGAAAATCACAAATCTTTTGTTTATATAGGTCAAAAACCTCAGTAGTGTTAGAGAACTTACTTTGGATCTTAAAAAGCGGCTAAGCATTTTTTTACGTGTAACCTTTTATAGATTTTAAGTACTAGATTTTATCGAACTATTTTCATGCTTGCAAAATTTTCTATACTTTTAATTTCCTTATATATATATATATATATATATATATATATATATATATATATACCTCTCTATAACAACATCCCTATATAACAACACTTCTCTATAAAAGCCAAACTTTTTCGCAACCAATTTTTATGTTATGTTATAATATATGTTCTCTATAACAGCACTTCGCTATAACATCCAAAAATATTCGGAACAAACGAGGCTGTTATAGAGAGGTTTAACTGTATATCACAACTATTTCAAATAATGGACCCCGATTTTAACCAACTTGTAATGTAATGAAAAAAAGATGTTGCAAAATATATTTTGTCCTATAATATCAATTTTTTAAAAATAATTAAATACTCAATTTTTTATCAGGAAAATCAAGTATCAAGTCCAAAAATATAACAAAAATATATCTACCTCGAGGCGCCAGGATGTGGTTGAGTATCATCTGTAATTCGGAAAAGGGCCAAAACCGCCCCTAAGTATAAGAATTGGTATAAAAATATCGTTCGTCCACCTATTAGAATAAAAATGCCTCTACCGTTATTTTTTTGGTTCAATATTACTCTTATTAATAACAAAAAAATTTGAAAAAAAATTAATTAATATCTACGTGTCACCATCCCATTGGCCTAACTTAAATTTCACCCCAAATATAATTAAACCAACCTGTAACTCGTCCGAATATTAACCTGGTCCGATTTTAAAATACAGCTCTCTCTCTCTCTCTCTCTCTCTCTCTCTCTCTCTCTCTCTCTCTCTCTCTCTCTCTCTCTCTCTCTCTCTCTATGCCTTCTTCTCCTCTTGCTGCTTGGGCGGAATCCACCGTATCCGTCGGAAATGGCAACAAACACAGTAGCCCCATCTCACTTGCAAATTATGAATAGAAAATCTTTTTTTTTAAACTAGATTTAACATAGTAATCTACTCGAGAAAATAGAATCCATGATAACAAAAAAGAATTCAAAAGAAGTAAACAAATACTAGTGAAGAAATTATCAAAAACATTATCAACTATTATTAGTACATCATATGAACCCAATGTGTGTGAAATGTGACAATTGCAAAATACCTATTACACATAGCAGAAAAAGCTTACATATTAATAGAACAAATAGCGAAATAGATTTAAAATAGAAACATACATTACATAACAGTAAAAAAAACAAGAAGTAATTTGTCATATTTTCACAAAGGAATGAAAAACAATAGTAAAGAAAACTTCGAGAAATTTCGAATAAAAAAACTTACACGATAAAGAATACCCATTACACAAACAAAAAAGAATCAAAACTTTTTGGCATAAAGAAGAATATAACACTTCCTTCCATCTTTCATAAAAATGATTCTAATAGAGAACTTAATTTTGGGTTTGCCTCATCAATAATTGTAGACATACAACTCGTACAAAAACCCTCACCAAAATAAAAATGGCAGAGAGAGAGTTACGTTTTAAAATTGGGGCGGATTAATATCCGGACGGATTACGAGTGGGTTTAATTATAATTTGGCTTAGTGTTACACCCTGTGCGTCCCAAAGTGACGTACAATCAGATCTCTCTATAACAACATCCCTGTATAACAACACTTCTCTATAAAAGTCAAGTTTTTTCGGAACCAATGTTTATGTTATGTTATAATATATGTTCTCTATAACAGCACTTCGCTATAACATCCAAAGATATTCAGAACAATTGAGGTTGTTATAGAGAGGTTTGACTGTATAATGAATATGAGACTTGTTAATCATGATTTAAATGAGTTTAAAGTCATAATATGACTACATATGATGTTTGGATATAAAATATAAAGTTTGGTAAAAATCGAATTTAAGTTGCGGAAAAACCTACTAAGGATTTGCCTTCTAACGAAACTTTTTGAGCAATATATTTTGTGTGTTTTATGAGGTCTACCTGGGACATATTATATACCAAATTGAAGGTCTTGTAATTTAGTTTTCAGTGCTCTTAACCGTTCGTTCATACGACATCCGGATAAAAAGATATAAGCATCGGAAGATGGGCGAATGAGAGGGTGCCAAGCTAGCACCTCTTTGACTTTTCAAAATATATATATATATATATATATATATATATATATATATATATATATATATATATATATCCCGCCTTGTCACGCCGCATGTGCAAATATCCACAGACCACGACTAAAATAAGACCATAAACTTACCCTTAGCTCTCTACAAGAGTTTCAAAGAAGAATAACATCCCGGGTACAAAATCAAGAAGCGATAACATTAGAATGATTCCTACGACATAAGTATTGCTATATCGCCTCTCTTTTTCTTTGTAGTTTGAGTTTTATAAGGTACTTCATAGTTAAGAAAATTCCTACTTTCTGTATTTAAGCTTTTAAATATCAAGGAAGGTTGATAAATTCGTCACGGAATGGTGATCGGAAGCCGTGAGTTTGATTTATTTTACTTTTAGTGGACTGTTTTGTAGTCCACTCGTGTTGGACTAATTTGCTGATGATTTATGGAGTTTGAAAGGATAAAGGGCATGGAGAAATGCCACATGTGGTAGGGTAGTGGGCTGGTCGCTCGTTGTTGCAATTTCAGGCTAATTGATAACTTGTTGATTGGGTATGTTATGGTATATTTGAATTTTTTGTTGTATTAAAGGTCCCGAATTGTAGTTAGGTTATTTTTGAGTTGTTGGTTATATCGTGTTGTTGTCTCACCTATAGTAGGCTTGAGGGAGCAGTAAAATCAGGGGAAATACTACCCGTTTTATTTTAGAATTGAGTTATCATTTGAGATATATTAGCGCCATCTACGTTGTACATGAATTTCTTTATTATAGGGTTGGAGCGCTAGTTGTCATAAGCTTGTTGTTGAGTTGCATTGACGACTTGAGGTATGTTAAGGCTATACCTTCTTTCTTTTTGGCATGACCCATATGATACAACGAAATGAGCAAGCATGCAACTTTCACAAATGATTCTATTCCTAGAATTACTAGGGTTGCCTATATTCTTGATTCCCCATATGTCATACTATCATATCGTCTGTTCATGGGTCTCATAATATTCTGAGAGATTTTATTGGCTTACTTCATTATGCATTGCATTCATTTATACATGTATATTGACCCATGACCAGATAGCGTTATATACGCATACAGTATATGTATATGGGGTATGGGGAAAGGTTATGGCGTTATATACGCACCACCACCTGATCAGCTGGCATACATTGATGATTTCGCCCACCGAGGCCGAGATGATATAATGAGTTGCCCTCAGAGGCTTGATAATGTTATGTACGCATATACCTATACATGATATGACATTTATATGCATATGCATGACATTATAAATGTTTCATGATTCACAGAGCTATTCAGGCTTACACGTTGAGTCGTTTACTCCATGTTTCTTTCATTTTTTTTATATACTAATTTTTATATCTTACATATCCGGTACATTATTTGTACTGACGCCCCTATTTCATGGGGGCCTGCGTTTCATGCCCGCAAGTGCAGGTGGACAGGCTGACGGTTCCCCTTCTTACGATCCTTGCTTAGCAAGAAATGGTGTGCTCTATTTGATCCGGAGCTGCTTTTGGATTTTGGTACGATATATTTGTATACATATATGGGTATGACGGGACCCAGTCACATCATTTATATAGTAGTACACCCTATTAGAGGTCTGTAGACTGTCATGTATAGTTGGATAGTATGTGGCCTTGTCGGCTCGCTCTACCGTATTCTGTATATATATGTATATATATATCTTTTGGGCATGTTTTTCCGCTTATGTTATTCACATGAATCAGTAGTTTATTTTCAGACGTTATGCATGACCTATACTTATTTCATGTTTATATCTTAGACGTATGCTTAGGGGTGTTCGACAGGTAGAACTCGAGCACTCATCACGACCCATCGGTTTAGGTCGTGACAAAAGTGGTATCAAAGAAGTTCTATCCTAGGGTTGTCTACAGATCGTGTCTAGTAGAGTCTTGTTTATGAGTGTGTTGTGCACCACACTTATAAACAGGAGGCTGCAGGACATATACGATATTATCCTCCCTTATTATCATAGATCGTGCGATATAATGATTCATTTTCCTAACGTATGTTATGTTTTTAGCGATGCCTAAGAAGGCCACAGCCGCCCAGAAGGGCAAGTCCATGGCTAATGAGACTACGAGTCGAGCGCCACGAGTTACTAGGGCTCGGGGAAAGCCTTAGAGTGATACTCCATCTCAAACTTCACATACCCCACCCTCTCTATAATAGATCCGAGGGGCACCAGCTCCAGCGCCCACCCCAATACCCCCATCTCCTCAGTCATATGCATCGGGTCAGGAGATGAGAGATGTTATTCAACTATTGACTCGATTAGTGGCCGCACAGGCTGCACGCCAGGAGGTAGGTATTGGTCATGCAGATAGGTCCATCAGTGCGAGGGTTCGTGATTTCATTAATTTGAACCCTCTGATATTCATTGGAGCAGATCCAAACGAGAACCCTCAGGTATTTATCGATAGGATGCAGAGGAATTTGAGGGTAATGAAGGCCACTGCGACTGAGTCAGTGGAGCTAGCTTCCTATAGACTTCGAGATGTTACAGTTATTTGGTAAGAGTCTTGGAAGTCATCCAAAGGTGAGGATGCCCTTCCAGCATTATGGCAGGAGTTTACTGAGGATTTTCTTCGTCATTGTTTGCCACTAGATCTTAGACGGGCCAGAGTTGATAGGTTATTGACCCTTCGGTTGGGTAATATGAGTGTTCAGGAGTACAACCTTCAGTTTGATTCTTTGGCTAGGTATTCTCCCACTATTGTAGCTAGGATGGAGGATCGGGTTCACCGGTTCGTGATGAGGTTGGAGCCACACCTACTTAATGACTGTATGTCAGTCTCACTTCAGCCAGGCATGGATATTTCTCATATTCAGGCATACACTCAGGGTGTAGAGGAGCGCAAATAGAAGTAGAGGTCCAATCGTGAGCATGATAGGGGCCAGAGTAAGAGAGCGAGATCTTCAAGGTCCTTCTGGTGAGTTTCGAGGTGGTCAGAGATAGCAGTATCTGAGGTATACAGCCCAACCATCGGCTAGTGCACCCCCTCAGTTTGTCGGTAGGAGATTTGATCGTTCCACATATTTAGGGCCCAATCAGAGTTTTAGGGCCTCTAGTTCTCAGTATAAGGGTGAGTCAAGTCAGATGAGGCCCCTTGCCACGATGTGCTCAGTGTGGTAAGCAGTATGTCGGGCAGTGCCTTGTGGGGTTGGTTATTTGTTATACGCCTGGTTATCCAGGCCATGTTATGAGAGATTGTCTGACGAGAGGTGGTACCGGTATAGTTCAGCCAGTAGGATCTGTAGTTGGTTCGTCATCATCAGTACACCCCCTGGGCAAGGTTTACAAGCACTCGTCGGTCGGGTATAGGCAGAAGTAGAGCATCTAGCTCGAGCGGTCCTGAGAACCGTATTTATGCATTAGAGGGTCGACAGGATCAGCAGTCGTCACCTGATGTTGTTACAGGTATATTATCAGTCTCCTCATATGATGTATATGCATTGATTGATCCAGGTTCCACCTTATCATACGTCACTCTGTTGGTTGCTAGTAAGTTTGGGATAGAACCTGAGTTGATTGAACCTTTTGAGGTGTCTACACCTGCTGGGAATCAAGTGATAGCTAGACGGGTATATAGAGATTGTATAGTAGTAGTTCATAGTCGTTCTACAGTAGTAGACCTGATTGAGTTAGATATGGTAGAATTTGATGTTACAATGGGTATGGATTGGTTGGCTTATTTTTATGATAACGTTGATTGTAGATCAAAGATGGTTCGATTCCAGTTTCCAGGGGAGCCAGTTCTGGAGTGGAAAGGTAATACTGCATCGCCGAGAGGCAGATTTATTTCCTATCTCAAGTCAGGGAAGATGATCAGAAAGGGCTATATTTATCACTTAGTTTGGGTATAGGATGTGAAAGTAGAGTCACCGACCCTTCAGTCTATCCCGGTGGTTAATGGGTTTCCTAGTGTTTTTCCCGATGAGCTTCCAGGCCTTCCGCCAGAGCGGGAGATTGAGTTTGATATTGACATATTACCAGATACTCAACCAATATATATTCCTCCTTATAGAATGGCACCTGCAAAGCTGAGAGAGTTGGAAGAACAATTGAGGGATTTGCTTGAAAAAGGCTTTATCAGACCCAGTACATCACCGTGGGGAGCATATGTGTTATTTGTGAAAAAGAAAGATGGTTCCTTGCGGATGTGTATCGATTACAGGCAGTTGAATAAGGCAACAATCAAGAATAAGTACCCGCTCCTGAGTATTGATGATTTATTTGATCAGTTGTAGGGTGCCAGGTGCTTCTCGAAGATACACTTGAGGTCTGGGTACCATCAGGTAAGGGTTAAAGAGAAAGATATTCCGAAGACAACATACAAGACTAGATACGGGCACTTTCAGTTTCGTGTTATGTCGTTCAGGTTGACTAATGCCCCAGCAGTATTCGTGGACTTGATGAACCGTGTGTTCAGACCCTTTCTAGATCTGTTCGTGATTGTATTTATAGATGATATTTTGGTTTACTCCCATTCCGAAGATGAGCATGCAGATCATTTGTGTACTGTGCTCAGAGTTCTACAAGAAAGGAAGTTGTACGCAAAATTCTGTAAATGTGAATTCTAGTTGAATCCTGTAGCTTTCCTTGGACATATTATTTCAGGTGAGGGTATCCGGGTTGATACACAGAAGATTGAGGCAGTGAAGACTTGGCCTAGACCCACGACACCGACAGAGGTTCGTAGCTTCCTGGTTTTGGCAGGTTATTACAGGAGATTTGTAGAGGGATTTTCTTCTCTTCCAGCAGCATTGGCAAAGTCTATTGAAAGACTATGATGTTGATATTTTATACCATCCAGGAAAGGCGAATGTAGTAGCCGACGCCCTCAGCCGTAGATCCATGGGTGGATACGGCACATCCATGGGTAGCCTATCATATTTACAGCCAGAGAAGAGTGAGATTGCTCATGAGATTCATCAACTAGCTAATCTTGGACTTCGATTACTAGATTCAGGTGATACCAGAGTTACTATTCATGACACGACAACATCCTATTTAGTATTTGAAGTAAAGGAACACCAGTATGAGGATCATGTGCTAGCTCATTAAAGAGATACAGCCCCTCAAAAGGAGAAGACTCCATTTGAGATTACAGGATATGGAGTCCTCAAATATTGAGGTCGATTATGTGTTCCTAATGTGGCAGGGCTGCGCCAGCAAGTTATGGGAGAAACTCACTATTCTCGTTATTCTATTCATCCAGGAGCGACAAAGATGTATCATGATATCAGGGAAATATACTGCTGGGACAAAATGAAGAAAGATATAGCAGGGTTTGTTGCTCAGTGCCCTAATTGTCAGCAGGTTAAGATTGAGCATCAAAAACCCGGTGGATTATTGTAGGCTATAGAGATTCCGACTTGGAAATGGGAAGTAATTAATATGGATTTCATCATAGGGTTACCTTGTACGCAACGTATGTTCGATTTTATATGGGTGATTATTGATAGACTTACAAAATTAGCTCATTTTCTACCGGTCAGGACTACGTATTTAGTAGAGAATTATGCAAGGCTTTACATTAAGGAGATAGTACGACTTCATGGTGTCCCTATATCTATTATCTCAGATAGAGGTGCTCAGTTTACAGCTAATTTCTGGAGGTCCTTCCAAAAAGGATTGGGGACTCAGGTAAGTCTTAGTACAACATTTCATCCCCAGACAGACGTTCGGGCTGAGTGTACTATTCAAACACTGGAGGATATGCTACGGGCTTGTGTGATAGACTCCAGGGGTAGCTGGGATGATCATCTTTCGCTTATTGAGTTCGCATATAATAATAGCTATCATTCCGGCATTTAGATGGATCCATACGAAGCTCTTTACGGACGGAAGTGTAGGTCACCTATCAGATGGTTTGAGGTTGGGGAAACAAAGTAAGTAGGACCAGAGTTGGTACAACAGGAAGTTGAGAAGATTAAGCTTATACAAAATGACTATTAGCAGCTCAGAGTCATCTGAAGTCCTAGGCAGATAATCAACGACAAGACTTGGAGTTTCAGGTAGATGACTGGGTATTCCTAAAGGTATTCAGTATAGGCGGTGCTCATCAGAAATAGTATCTTTTGTGGTGTGTCACATTCCAATTGCTTGGCAACTTTACCCTGTCTTGATTTTCCAATTCGTATGACCCATTCCAGGTGACAGCTGAAACCCGGTAGGGGCCTTCCCATGTCGGACCTAGTTTACCTGCGTTGAGCTCCCGGGTGTTCTGAGTTACTTTCCTTAAAACCAAGTCGCCTACTTTGAAGTAACGGAGGTTGTCTCTTCGATTGTAATATCTTTCCATTTGCTATTTTGGGGTTGCCATCCTTATATGGGCTAAGTCCCTGCATTCATTGAGCAGCTCCAATTTGACCAATAACGCTTTGTTGTTTGTTTCTTCATCCGCCCGCAAGTATCTCAAGATAGGTTCCCCTACTTCCACCGAAATCAAGACTTCTGCTCCGTATACGAGAGAGAAAAGAGTCTCCCCCGTGCTTAATTTGACCATTGTTCAATACGCCCATAGTACTCCTGGTAGCTCTTCGGGCCATTTGCCTTTGGCTGCTTCCAATCTCTTTTTGAGATTTTGAATAATCACCTTGTTTGTTGATTCTGCTTGACCGTTTGCGCTTGGGTGATGATGTGATTCTTTTGATTTCAGGTCTTCAAGGAATTTTGTGACCTTTGCTCCTATAAATTGAGGCCCGTTGTCGTAGGCTATCTCTTTTGGTATCCCGAATCTGCAAATTATATTCTCCCACAAGAAATCTACCACTTCGCGCTCGCCGATTTTCTGGTAAGGACCTGCTTCAACCCACTTAGAAAAATAGTCAGTTAAAATAAAAAAATCTTACCTTACCGGGGACTGGCGACAGTGGACCGACTATATCCATTCCCTACTTTATGAATGGTCAGGACAACACAACCGAGTGCAGTAACTCTGCCAGTTGATGTACCAACGGTGCGTGGCGTTGACACTTATCGCATTTCTAAACATAATCCTTAGCATCTTGTTCCATCCGGGGCTAGTAGTATACTGCCCTAATTAGCTTTAACACTAAGGAATCCACGCCCAAGTGATTTCCGCAGATCCCTTCGCGAACTTCTCTCTTGACATAGTTAGCTTCCGAAGCTCCCAAATATCGGGTCAATGGGCCTTGGAAAGATATTCTATATAATTGACCTCTCTTGAAGCTGTACCGAGCTTCTTTAGTGCGCAGCACCCGAGATGCCTTGGGATATTCAGGCAATTTTTCATGCTCGGGATAGTCAATGATCTCATTTCTCCAGCCCTAGAACAAATTGGTCGCGTTTACTTCATAATAGCCATTTGCGTCCAATACCGAATGCATAAGCTGCATGACCGTACCAGAGTCCGATCCCTTAATTTCTATGGCTGACCCCAAATTGGCTAGTGCGTCTACCTCTACGTTTTCTTCCCTCGGGATGTGTGTAATTGACCATTCCCTGAACCGTGCGAGCAGAGCTTGGACTTTCACTACATATTTTTGCATGTTTTCCTCTTTGCCTTAGAAGATCCCGTTGACCTGATTTACGACCAATTGGGAATCACATTTTATTTCTATGACCTCAGAGTCCAGTCCCCAGGCCAACTCGAGTCCTGCAATCAATGCTTCATACTCTGCTTCATTGTTAGTCAGAGGAACAATTTTTATGGCCTGCCTTAGGGTTTTCCCTAAAGGCGTGATTAGCACTACACCGAGATCAGATCTTTTCACATTGGAATCTCCATCCATGAACAAGTTCCAAACTCCTAATGTCGATTCTAACACCTACACCATTTCTTTGGTAGCCAAGGATAACAGTCCTGAACTGAAATCGGACACAAAGTAGGCCAAAACTTATGACTTAATCGCGTTCCTAGGTTTATATTTTATGTCACATTCACTTATTTTGATTGTCCACTTGGCCCGCCTACAAGAAAGTTCAGGTTTATGAAGGATATTTTGCTGGTTAAAACTGGTCACCACGGCTATCAGATGACATTGGAAATAAGGCCTAAGCTTTCGAGCGGCGACTACGAGAGCTAAGGCTAATTTTTCCAGATGTGGGTAGCAAGTTTCTGCTCCCGTTAAAATTTTACTAACATAATAGATATAAGATTGCGTACCTTCATCTTCACGGACTAAAACGGCACTTACCGCTATCTCCGAGACCACTAAGTAAATCAACAACTGTTCGCCTTCCTCAAGTTTCGGCAATAATGGAGGGCTTGAAAAATACCTTTTCAAATCCTTCATAGCATGCTGGAATTTCGGAGTCCATTCGAAGTTATTTTTCTTTTTGAGGAGTGAAAAGAAGTGATGATATTTTTCCGAAGACCATAAAATAAATTTGCTTAAAACAACCAGTCATCCTGTCAACCTTTGAACCTCTTTCATGCTTGATAGCTGATCGGTATGTCTTTGATGGCTTTAATTTTATCGGGGTTGACTTCGATCCCCTTTTGCGACACCAAGAATCCAAGAACTTACCAGAGCTGACTTTGAATGCACACTTTTCGGGGTTAAGCTTCATGTTGTGCTTCCTTAAGATGTCAAAGGTTTCTTGCAGGTGTTTAAGATGATCACATGCGTCCAAAGACTTAACCAACATATCATCTATGTAAACTTTCATTGTTTTCCCTATTGTTTCTCAAACATTTTGTTTATGAGCCACTGATAAGTGGATCCGGCGTTCTTTAGCTCGAAAGGCATCATATTATAGCAATATATTCCGAAGTTCGTTATGAACGAAGTTTGTTCCTGATCCTCCGGGTTCATCTTTATTTGGTTGTACCTTGAGTAAGCATCAAAGAAACTCATTAACTCGTGACTGGCCGTCGCATCAATCATTTGATCAATGTTCGACAATGGGCATGAGCCTTTTGGCCACATGTTGTTTAGATCCGTATAGTCTACGCACATGCGAAATTTATTATTCTTATTTAGAACTAGTACTGTGTTAGCTAGACAATCAGGATACTTTACCTCTCGGATTGAACCGATTTCAAGAAAATGTGTTACCTCTTCTTTGACCAATTTATTTCTAACCTCGGCAATAAGGCATTTTTTCTGCCTCACCGAAGGGATGTTAGGATCCAGGTTTAGTTTGTACACGACCACTTCTGGCGGGATACCTATCATATCCGCATGCGACCATGCAAAACAATCAACGTTAAATTTAAGAAATTCTATGAATCCTGACCTGAGCTTGGGGTTCAATCCTGTCCCGAAGTGGAACTTCCTCTCCAAGAACTTTTCGAACAACGCAACTTGCTCAAGTTCTCCCGCTGTGGACTTTGTTGTATTCGTTTCTTATGGTACCTGGAAATATCTTAATACCTGATAGGATTCCGACTCCTCCTCCCCCTGGTTGACTTCGTTCGGCTCGGGAGCAGGCACCGGTTCCTATAATTTCTATGCCACATGCTCTTTCCCTTTGCTACTGGAAATTGAGATTGCATTCATCTACCTTGCTGCCGGTTGGTCTCCTCTTATATGTTTAATTCCCTCGAAAGTTGGGAACTTGAGTAATTGATGATATGTTGACGGCACAACCTTCATCTCGTGCAACCATGGTCTCCCTAGGAAAATATTGTAGCCCATATCACCATCTACTACTTCAAAAAGGGTCATTTTCATGACCCATTTGGCATTTATAGGCAACATAATCTCTCCTCGGGTTGTCACGCTTGCCAAATTGAACCCGATGAGGAGCTTTGTGGCCAAAATGATACTTCCGGTTAGCTTGGCTTGCTCCAGAGCTCTCCATTGGATAATATTGGCCGAACGCCTTGGGTCCACCAAACACGTTTATTTTTAAAATCCAAAACATTAAGGGAAATTACCAGGGCATCATTGTGCGGCAACAGTAGTCCATCTGCGTCTTCCTCCGTGAAAGGTCATCCTCATCTACTTCCCGGAGTCTCTTACTGTGGGTTACTGACACCTTCGTATTTTTTTCCGCTGAAAGTTTAACACCATTAATCTCGTTCCCCCCAAAAATTATGTTGATCGTCAGATGAGGAGGATCTTCTCCTGCTTTCGTGGGTTCCGCGTTGTCCCGATTACGGCCGTAGTTATTTTTACCCCAGTCACTTAAGAATTCTCTAAGATGGCCATTTTTAATAATGTCGCCACCTCTTCGCACAAATTCTGGCAGTCCATAGTCCGGTGACCGTTGGTCCCATGGTATTCGCACCACAAATTAGGATCCCTTTAATTGGGATCGGATCTCATTGCTTCGGGCACCGTGCTTCCTTAATGTTCCTTATAACTGACACATGTTCCACTATGCTGATGTTGAAGTTGTATTCAGAAAGCCTGGGGTAGGAGGAGTCTCGAGAACCCGATATCTCCTTATCCTGCAATGATCTGTTGTTCCGAACACGATCAGCTCTCTTATCGGTAGCGAATCTATCCGCCGCCCGAAAACCCCTGCCGCGTCTTCGGCCCTTTAGTAGGGAAAAAACCATCCTCTAGAAGACCGTCGATTTGTGTCAAAATAGTCCCTCGATTTCTCCTTATTCTTCTCCCCGTCCCGACCCTTGGTTGATGCCGGGAAATCGAGATGGTCATCCTCAATTCTTATCTTTGACTCGAACCGGTTGTGAATATCCGTCCATGTCGTAACTCGAGAAGACTTTCTTTCAATTTTCGGGAAATGTTGGAGCTCCTCAGATTCATCTCTGTAGTAAATGCTTCAACTGCCCATTCGTCTGGTACAACCAGTAGCAGCATCCTTTCTTTCTGGAATCTGGGCACGAACTCCCGCAATAATTCGGACTCTCCTTATGCAATCTTGAATATGTTGGCCTTTCAGGCCTGTACCTTCCTAAAAGGAATCTATTGAATGCTCAGGTAAAAGCGAATACCATATCAGAGCCCCTTTTATGAGGGTCTCCCCGAATTTCTTCAATAAGACCGACTCAATCTTGTGCGGAGCTAAGTCGTTCCCCTTCACCGCCATTATATTGGTGGTGATGTGCTCCTGAGGATCCGAAGCTCCATCATACTTCGGTATGTCTGGCATCTTGAACTCCTTCGGGATCAATTCCGGTGTCGCGCTCGATTTGAACGGAAATTGGGTGCATTTCTTTGAGTCTGGTCCTTTCAATACTGGTGGTGCACCCAGAATTTGATCCATTCGGGCGTTTATTTCCCTCATAAACCGCATGAGTTCAATTTTAAAGTGATCATTCTCATTGTTGTTACCGGATCCACTATCGTTCCCCCGGCCCTGTCGAAGCCGACTTCGCCCCTCGGGGTGTTGTTGTCGACCCTCTGCGTTGTTTGGTTTGCGGAAGCACTAGGATGAACTAGACCCCGTCCATTCGCGTTATTGGAAGCGCGTGACAACGCTTGCCTCAAATCCGTCATGACTTGATCCTGTCGTGAGAGGTGGCCCATAATAGCCTTTTGTTGCTCCCTCAGGATCCTTACAAGTTTCAGTGACATGCTCATTTTCAGCATCATCAGGAGTTGCTTCTCGAACATGTCGTGGATATTGCGCGCCATGGACCGGCATGGCCTCATCCCCCTCGTTGCGAGTATCACTGATCGAGTCTTCGTGCTAAGGCTGATTTCCTTGGGCCTCAACGTTGTGTGCGATGTTGACATCATTATCTGCCATTTTTTTTAATGATTTTTGGTAAGAACAGAGAATCAAACAGGTTAGTAATAGATGCAAGGATCAAATCAATTACACAACTGTCTAAGCCCCACGGTGGGCGCCAAACTGTTTACTCGAAAAACGGTACAATTGAATTTATATGTGATTTATAGACAAGTGAATAGATTTGATCTCAAAATAATAAATAAATTAAATAAGAATGTAAGACTTAGCGTTGAAATCAAGATAATACAGCAGAAATCCTGGTTCCACGAGTAGAACTTCCGGAGGCAGTAATAACGATATTAATAAGCAAGCAGATAAAATATTATTGAGTTTTGAACAATATATAGCATAAGCTTGTTAGAAAATTCGTGTTCTACAATGGTTGTTGAACTCACTATTTATAGTTGCTCCTATGGGACAAGGTCCTAGGATCAAGCCCCTCTTAAATGACAATTATGGAGGCCATTGAAGAATGTGTAACGATAGGCCATGAATGTCATATTCTCTATAATGAGATATGAACTTAATGCTATAGAATATTCTCCATTAAATGTTATCGGGTGGCAGGCATTTATTTTGTCTTTATGAGCAACACTCACTTCGGGAACAAACGAGATTGCTGCCCTCAGACTTGACTGCCATTTGTTTCGCTTTCCATCTGCCTCCGGCTCCACGTGTCGCTTTATTATGCGAGTTTTTAATATGAATATATTTTATCATATACAATATTTTACTTTTTAAAAAAAAACATGAAATGTGACTTATACCCATAAGTTTTAAAAACTATCAAAAATACTGAAGAACTCTGAAGAAAATTCATACAAAACAAGCGAAACAAATATGAAAAAAATTTACACAAACATTAGCAGATTTTAGCAAATTACCTTCAAATTTTATCTTTGCGGTGGATTGCCATAGATTGGCACAACTAACTTTGGCGAAGGTTTTCTTCTGTTTATGGAGAAGGGCAAAGCCGCGTGAGTTTAATGAGGAAAAAGTGTATAGATATGTATTAGTTGGGTCATAATAACATAAATTGGGCCTTTTTTATAAAATACGAAAGTTTAGGAAAATTTTTATATTTTTTTAAAAATCGAACGGTAATATTTTGGGCCAAAAATAACTCTTGAATTGATTTTGAGATTTGGGTTTTGGGATTTGGAAAATTTTCGAAATATAAATAAAATCTATAAACAAACAGGTACTTATAAAAAAAAAAAAATTTGGAAAAATTTTGATAAAATCTATGGCAAAACGGAAGTTAAGAATCGGATTGGATTTGTACTAAAATCTTTCCCCACTGCTTGGAGTTGGAGGTGGAACTTTCTTTTAATGTTCTTTATTGTGTCTCCTAATACTGCCATGTGACATATCGCATATTTTAGCCATACCTCGTCCTGGAGCTGGAGTAAGCGATATATTATTTTTTTTCTAACCATTTCAGGTTAAGGCACTTTTGTTTTTATTAAGATTATTATATTGTCTTAATTTGAATAAGCTCTAAATATTAAGGTATTGCATCTACATCGAAAATTCAGTAATTAAAACTATTTGTTTTTTCATTATTTGATGTGGATAATTTATCTTTTATTTAAAAATTAAAAATACAGATTCAAATTAAATTACTAATGAATATTATAGCCATAAAATATTAAAACAATATTATTTATATGGTGTTATATACTCTATTCGTTTCAATTTATGTGGCACACTTTTTTATTCATCCGTTTCAAAAAAAGATATTTCTATTTTTGAAAAACTTGAATTTTCAATTTATTCATTTTACCCTTAATAAAAAGTTTTTACAATCACATAATTGTTATGGCCCCATAAAAGTTTTACGCTTTATGTTTTTTCAAGACTTTTTTAAACTCCTTGCCGAGCAAAACTAGGTCACATAAAATAAACGGAGGGAGTAACTTTTGTTACCCACACTCTAAGAGCTAATGGTGGTGGCTGGCGATGGTGGGGTCAGGGATGATAATTTTAAGGTAATGACGGAGGAGGTTGGCGATGGTGATTGTGTAGTGGTAGCCACTAGTGATTGTGGCTAGAGATAATGAATGTGCTATGGTGGCTAGTGAGGAGGAGGAGGAGGAGGAGGTGGTGACTGACAGGGCCGGCTCTAATGTAGATCCAAGTAAGGCTTTTGCGTTAGGTCCCCAAATTTTGGGGCCCCCATTTTTAAAAAAATTATAAGTATTTTAAAAAATTATATTTAGTACTTTTCGTTTAAAATTAGAGTTTTTTTATAACAATTATCTCAAAGAAAATAAGTTTTCAAGATTATAATTGATAAAATTTTACCTAAGATTAACAATGTCTCAAGATAGATTAAATTTATTGGTTATATTATCAATTGAAAATGACTTATTAGAGAAAATCGAAAAATTTAGGTCTCACATTAAACTTTAGCTTTAACCACACATATGCTATGCAACAAAAAGTTGGCGATAGAGACGGTTGATGGTGTCTACTAGTAGTAGTAAAGATGGTTGGTAATGGTTATTGTTCAATAGAAATTAGTGATAAAGGCAGTTGGTGGTGGTTGTATGATGGGGAAAGCTAGTGAAGGAGGTTGTGGCTAGTGGTAGACTGGTAGTGGTGATCGATGGTGACGGTGCTTTGTGGTGGAGGTGGCCGTTGTTGATGGTGGAGGGTGTTGGTAGTTTAGTAGTTAAGTGGCTGATGGTGACAGGTCATAAAGGTAGCCGGTAATGGTGATTGGCCATGAAACATGGTAATAAATAGAATGGTGGTAAAAGATTACTTTGACATAAAATTTAAGTGAGCGTGTAATAAATAATAATATTAGTCTCAATACAAGATTTAAATTTACTAAGAGCTAATACTACAACAACAACAACAACAAAGTTTAGGAAGGGTAGTGTGTACGCAGACCTTACCCCTACCCTGGGGTAAAGAGGTTGTTTTCAAATGACCCTCGACATCCTTCCCTCCAAGAACTCCCCACCTTGCTCTTGGGATGACTCGAACTCACAACCTCTTGGTTGGAAGTGTAGGGTGCTTACCATCAGAGCAACTCACCTTGTCATAACTAAGAGCTAATAGTAACTGTGAAAAAAGTATAAATGCATTTAATAGAGGAACATCTGAACGCTTTAAGCTAAGATATCCATTAAATGCAAACACATAAAATAAAATTGTAACCAAACACATTATTGTGCCAATAAACGCATGTTTCTTCAACACTAACTCTAATGTTCTGTTTCTTTCCGATGACATATTGATAAATTTCTTACAAATTAAGCATCACGAGAGCCTGAATAGCACATGTACATTGGCATAAATATAAAAAGTTACACCCTCCCTCTCAAATTATGTGTCGTGATTTCTAAAAATAGTCATCTCAAATTATTTGTTATTTTAGAAGTTCAAGATAAAATAAATTATATTTATCCTATTTTTTTACCCTTAATATAAATTATTCTTGAAAATAAAAATAGAATATAAATAGGGTAAATATTTAATGAAAATAGATTATATCTTAAGACATAAATAAGGATAAAATAGTTTAAAACCATTCCTAATTAATGACAGATAATGAGGGAGTAAATCAACAAGTGCAAAGGTAGCTTAATTGTATAATTGCACTCATTAGTAAGATAGTAATAAGCTAAAGGATGTACAAAATTATGTTGTAATACAAACAAAAATGACCTTATACATAGTGTGTCAAGGCCGACTATCGTAGCTAAATCAGAAAGCAAAAATAGGAATCAGTGTTATGCAATCTTTGGGTGCTTCAACAGAGACTGTTGCAATAATGGAGCTGATGAACATTTTGGTGATGAGGGTATATCATGAGTTTGTGTCAATGACAATGAACAGTCTTGAATTTTTCTCTTTCTGGAACAACTCCCTTCTTTCATTTGCTCTGTTTCCTTGTTATCATTCTCCCCTCTCAAAATGAAATCTTTCAGTCGTTTAACATCGGAAAGCTTGACAGGTTTCTGGAGAAACTCTTTGGCCCCTTCCTCCAAACATCTATTCGTAGGCAAAAGAACATTTTTGATTAGACAGTGGCAAGAATCCGGATGTTACATTTTTGTAATCCGGCTTAGGTATATTTAAATCAACAACTAAAGTACCAAACTTTTATATATAAATGGGTATTTGACAAACTGGATTTCCATTTCTAATTGGCCAAACCTAAAGCAAATAAACAAAACTATTGATGGTATTCTAAAAGAGTGGTTGGTTACCTATCAATACGAGCTAAAATCTTTTCTGATGACATAATCACAACAGGAATTTTGCTCAACGCCGAAGATCCCTGCTTAGGAAGAACAAATGTGTCATTCAAAGTCAATTATTTTAATTTCAACTATACCAGACATAGAAATGTGTAATAAATGCTCAAAGGGAACAGTGTAACATAATCTCATCTTTCAAAACAAACCTTGATCTTCTTGAGAAGTTCATATCCTGTCATTCCAGGCATAGAATAGTCAGTCATTATCAGATTCACCTTCAATTCCTGAAAACCAATGAATTCCATATTACTTTACAATTTCGTAGCACTTTAGGTAAAACCAGCCAAATTCAATGTTCCCAAGAAAGCAAATAGAATTTTATCAATGATCCCTAGTTCAAAATGGTAGAGAAAACTTCTACTTTCTGATTTGCAATCTTTCCTCAAAATCTTGCCAATTAAAAACTTTCTTATTCATTAGTTCAAAATGGTAAAGAAACTTCCACTTTCTCATTATAAATAAAAATAATACGATTATCCTTACATCAATTCCCAGAGAACTTTTCTCTCCATCCAAACCCAAATATTGCAAAGCCATCCTTCCACTCTCAACTGCTGTCACTGCAAACAAAATCCATCAGAAAAATTTTAACACACAACTAGAAAGAACATAAAAAGGGAATTAAGTAATGGTGTAGGGGAAAAACACAACAGCGAATTCAACAACAAAAAGAAAAACCCAACCTTTACAGCAAGAGATTTTCAGCAATCGCTCAATAACTTTCCTATCCACATGACTATCATCGACGGCTAGAACATGCAATTCTTGGGCATCACTTAAAGAATAGTCACCAGCCATATTTTCCACTTCCATTCTCTTCCTCAGCACTGCTACAAAAATGGGTGTTATATTTTGTCTATAGAATCCGACGTACAAAATGGGTGGAAAGAGTAAATAAATATATAGTACTACTAGTTCTAGTAGATACGGAGAGAGAGGGGAAAGGGAAAGAAATCTACTTTAGGGAGACTAAAAGACTAATGGATACTGCAAGATCTTAGAAAATCTAAATAGCATGATCCCACTTGTCTCTCTTTATGTGACGCTATTATTAAATGTGATTGTTCCTGCCTACTGTTTCTTTGTTTGGTTGGGGGGGGGGAGGGGGGGTTACTTTTTGTGGAAGATTGTGGACAAAACAATACTGTTCTTCTGTTGTGTAACGTATCTTATTGTACAAATTCTGATTCTCTGTATATTGTGCTAACTTGTGGGGCTATGAAAATTGACACTATGTGGTCACAGACTTATTGGCTTGACCGTCTTATAGCAGGTTTGGCAAAGCTGACAAAAATGTAACTTATTTTGAAAGGTGTTTTTATTTTTGCTGGAAAACAGTTTGTGTTTGACTAATTAATTTGAAAAGTATTTTTGAGCAACAATTAGTGTTTGATCAAGCTTTTAAAAATTGCTTCTAAGCTCCTGTTTGGCCATAGATTTTGCCAAATTTTTTCCATTTTTTTTGGCAAAACATATTTGTTTATAGATTTTATCCATGCGTTATTCAAATTCCCAAACTAGCTCTAAACTTGTTTTTGGCCCAAAATATTACTGTTCGACATTTTAATAATTTTAAAAACTACCCCAAACTTTTATATTTTATAAAGAAATCCACCATCTATTATGACCCAACTAATCCACCAGCTAATTACTAAGTATCATTTTCTTTTGGATTGATGGATCTTGTAATATTATTGTAATTTGACGAATTATAGTGGCTAGTAATTGTGTTATTAGCAGTTGATATTAAAATATCATGTTATAATTTTAGGATAGTGTATTATGTAGTTCATTATAATAATGATAGTTTTGTACCAAACTTATCTATGTTTAGGACTATGATTTATGATAATGATAATGCATGGCATCGATGAAAGTTCTACATATACATGATTAGCAAATTTATTTGTTTGGTATTGTTGGGTATTTTTGATAGTTTTTATGAACTTATGGGTATAAGTCACATTTTATATTTTTTCAAAAAAAAAGTGAAATATGTTAAGAAACTTAGCTCAAAGTAATAATATAAAACAAGAAAATAGACAAGAATGTAGGGAGAAAGAGATGAGAGGTTCTTATTTCTTCCATGTATTCAAGTGTGTACAATATCACTTCTCATCCTCTATTTATAGTATTACATAGAGGTATACAAAAGAATGTCATAAACATGACATTAAACATTTGAGATCATGGAGGAAGATCATGGGGAGGTTTGGAGGTATGGAAGTTATAACCATAACTTCATAAGTATTGAAGTAGTGGGAGTTATGGAGATAATGGAGAAGAGTAGTGAGTATTACTCCTTTATGAGTTATGGACATCCACCATTAGATAATTATTTATAACACTCCCCCTTGGATGTCCATAGATAATGTGCCTCATTAAAACCTTACAAAAAAAACCCTGTGAAAAAAAAAATCTTAGTGAAGGAAAAAGAGTACACATACTTATAATACGCATTGTTTGCTGCCTCGTTAAAAACCTTGCTAGGAAACCCCAGTGGGATAAAACTTCAGCTAAGGAAAAAAGAGTGCAGCACGTATGTGCCTCCCCCTGATGAAAATATCACTTTATTTCTCGGAGACGACGAATTCCAAGCTTGTATAACAACTTCTCTAATGTTGAGATCGGCAATGCCTTAGTGAATTATTTCGTCAAATTATCACTTGAACGAATTTCTTGAACATCTATTTCATCTTTCTGTTGAAGATCGTCTCTGCAAAAAAAATACTTTGACGAAATGTGCTTAATTCTGTCTCATTCAATATATCTTTCTTTCAATTGAGCTATGCAAGCAGTATCGTCTTCAATATTATTGGAATCTTCTTTTCAAAAAAAATCATACGTCGCAGTCGTGTTGAGTCACTTAATTTATAAACTGTTAGTATCTTGGTATGAAGAACGAACTTCATGTAATGCCCCTGCATTTGCATAACCAACAAAACTTTGGTAATATTTGTTAGAATAAACAAATATAAATTTGTTATACTCATGGTTCTAACAAGATACATTAGTGCACTAATTGTACTAGATACAAAATAAATCATGTACGCCATAATTGCTCTAATCCACATAAAGATTTGCTGAAACTTTATTTAATAAATTTCTTGAGAACCTTCATATACTTCAGAAAAGTTTAAATCCTTCAATGATTTTTATATACGCATATCAAATTTTTAGGTGTTGCCAGACTAAAATATGAAAGCAAGTGCATCCACCACAAGAGAACATGTTTTCATATAATCGATTTCAGGACATTTGTGAAAAATCTTGTGTCACCCCACTGCTTTATACTTTTAGGTGGTAGGACTATCAGTCCAAAACTTTATGTTTTCCAAGTAAAGTCAATCTTGATTGCGTATTTTTCATTGACCAATCTTTTATTTGTCCATATTCTATTACAGATTTGAGGTCAAGATCCTCATCAATATTAATAAAATTGAGTGCTATATTATAGTAAAAACATCGTCGACGATCATTTTGCATCAGTTCCATCATCACTCAATAAAGACATAACTTATCGAGATCTCATTATTTTCAGGTACCTGAACCTCTTCCATGAGTTCTTATAAAGTGTTATGTTATGGTGCTCTTATAAAGCACTTGCTTCCTTATTATGATCACTTTGAACATTTTCTCCTCTCTTTCTTCAAGGAGTTTTATCTTTGGAACCGATTAGTTTATTATGCTTTATGCATGCCATAAACTCTGTCCATCATGGACGTTATTCTATTTGGAACATTAACAGCTAAAATATGACATTTAGCTATGTCAGCAAATGCGCCTGATAATATTTTGCAAATGAATTATCACTTAAACTTCAAGTTCACATTTTCTTGTACGAGGATCTAGATGTATTCATAATAATTCATTCCACGTATCACTTTTTTAGCTGCCCATTTTCTCCCCCTAATGTTGGGATCACCAACATATTTTTCAACCTTCTTTGGGAACCCATCTTTGTGCATTGTGGTGGCTTAATTAAATCATATAGCACATCCATATTTCTAGATAGAAATTATTTGGTTCATGGGCCTGAACCAATTATGCTGTATATTAAATAATAAATCTCATACCAAATTTCTATTTCGGAGTTTTGTTCTCATAACCAATGGTTTAGCTATAATTAGAGGCATACAATTTTTGCTAAACCAACTTGGATTTAAATCAACATTATCAAGATAAATCATCATAACTTACATTCTGGAATTGTGCTATAATAATTTGAGTAAGCAACCTTGTAAAAGCCAAACTGCAAGTTGATAACAAACGCACATGTGACCCTACAATAAATGCATCTATTAAAATCATATTACAGTAAATAATCCACATGACAGGTGATTGGGCCCATAAATATATCACTTTTTATTCATTCCAGAAATCAAGGGATTCAATCCCAACCTTAGTTGGTATATCATGAGAATAAGCAGCACAAGAGAGTTATTGAAGAATCTTCTGTTTCTTCAATATATGCCAATGTGAATTCTCAATCAATTTTTCGCATCATAATTGAACCGGGATGGCCAACCGGTCGTGCCAACTAATGTTTGTTTCAGTAAACCTCTAGTTTACTTGTGGCATGTGATTCCATCATCATGCTTCTACTTGTGTAGTGCAAATAGAAGAAAAATCGGGTAACCTTTTATATTACCCGTTATAATTATAGTAATATGAAGATATTCAATATTTCTTTAATTTATAGTCTCAATATGCCAACCACTTTGGCTAATATATTTGAAACTCAAAAAGTTCCTTTTGAGACTTACTACAATATCAATATCATGAACATTTCATTCATCCGGGTAGTAACAAATTAGCTCTTCCCGATCTCTTAATTGATTTTGTACTACAAGACTTTTTTCTCACCATCCATATGGTGAATGTCTCCTTCACGGAGAAAATCATATCATAATAATTATCATGGTCAAAATCATCATAAGCAAAATCATTTCTTACTATACTTTTGCCTTTAATAACTTTTTATAAGCATGGTAAAATATTTATGGCGTACCATATGTACACGACCAATGACGTATTCGTATAACCATACAATAATGTCACGACCCAAAATTTAACTAGTCGTGATGGAACCTAACCCAACCCGCTAGGTAAGCCAATTAACAATAATCCAATTTAATGAGAAAATAAATGATGAAATAACTGAACTTTTATACACTCCCCAAGGACTGGTAGTACAAATTATGAGCTTCTAAGATTTAGAGTTTACAAAGCTGGTATGAAATAAATACATCATCTGCTTGAAATATACACGAACAGATTAATACTTCTAAAGCTACCAAGAACAAGAGACAGCTGTGATCGGATCACAGGTACATCTTCAATGTCAGCTCCTGCCATGCACAACAACATCAACATCCAGAATCTGCACGCAAGGTGCAGAAGTGTAGTATGAGCACAACCGACTCCATGTACTCAATAAGTAACAAACCTAACCTTAGGTTGAAGATAGTGACGAGCTTGGACAACAGTCAGAGTCCAACCCCAACAGTCAGGAAACAACTCATAACAACATAAATAAAACAATACAAGTAATAACTCAAGATATGATGCTCCGCTCGTTCACAATTCCAAAAAAATAGGCATGTTTTTCAAAGAAGACAGTAAAAGTCAATTCTTTTCACCAAATCACCAAAACATATGAGTAAGTCTGAAAACTGTGATTTTTTCCAAAGATTTCAACAACATATAAGAAATTGCATTATCATATGGCATGAGGAAAGTACACCTCTATTCCTACATGTCAATGTGCATGCCAATGCAATGTAACATAGTGATAAAATCATATGCATGCTCTTTGAGTATAAATCTTACTCAGCACGCTCAGTCACTCAGTCCTCACAATCACTCATTCCTCGCAGTCACTCATTCCTCATAGTCACTCATTCTTCATGGTCACTCAATCCTCCCAATCACTCAACACTCGTACTCCGGCACTCGCGCTCGACACTCACACTCAGTGGGTACCTGTACTCGGCACTCGCACTCAGTAGGTACCTGCGCTCACTACTGATAAGTCAGACTCCGGAGGGGTGGATCCTACCCAAGCGCTAAAATAAACCGATCATGGCATGAATCAATAAAGCCTACTGCGGCGTGTAGCCCAATCCCATGAATATCCTTACAATCAGGCCCTCGGCATCACTCAGTCATCAATCTCTCCAGCCTGTCGGGCTAAAAAATATCATAAAAATCAGCCCAAAAATGATGATATGATGTATTAATAAATAACAGCAGAGACTGAGATATGATATGAAATAAATGAGTATGACTGAGTATGTAATTACAATTGAAACATATAACTCAATAGCAGAAATGACCTCAGTAGGTCCCAATAATACCAGCATATGCGTAAGCATGATTTCTAGCATGAGTCTCAGCTCAGTTTCTCTAACGCGTGGAGAATATATGGAAAATGACAAGGTTATTTGGCAATACAGCTCCACGAAATCGATTGAATCACAATTTCTACGGCGCACGCCCACACGCCCGTCACCTCCACACCAATCACATAACACGTATATTCAGGAATTCATACCCTCAACACCAAGTTTAGAAGTATTACTTATCTCGAACAAGCCGAATCCAATGCCGAGCAAGCTAAACAATACTCCAAAAATTCCATTCCGCGCATATCAACCTCCGAACAGCTCAAAACTAGGCAAAAGCAACTTTATTACATCAATTAACACCTAAGAAACAATTCAAAATAATAAAGATCGAATTTATAATTACAACCCCGAAGTCAACCAAAAGTCAACGCGAGGCCCACGTCTCGGAATCCAATAAAATTTACAAAATACGAACGCCCATTCAACCACGAGTCCAACTATACCAAATTTACCAAATTCCGACGCCGAATCGATGTTCAAAACTCGAAATCTCATTTTTATGAAATTATAACCAATTCCTCTGATTTCTCTTCAAAATGAATAACCATACACCGAAAACGAAGATAAACTCATGAAATATAATCACAAGCGAGTTAAGAACACTTACCCGAGGTTCCCAACTCAAAATATGGATAAATGGCTCAAAGGTCCGAAATTGGACATTAAATCCACTGCCCAGGCTTCCTTCTTCGCGATCATGATGAACAAATTCTTCAACAGCGATTTCCAAACTTTTCCCAGCCAACTTGTAATATATCCACTATAACCTTTTGTATAGAACTCCAAATGCCAAACGATTTGATTTTCTGAAAACTAGACACAAAGGGCTACAACTTTCATATTTGGATACCTTCAAATTCCTTATAGATTGCAAGATATAAGCTTCCATAGTCATCCCTGTGCAATAGAAATTCCTCCTACTGCAGTTGCTCTTCGCGAACGCGACCATATTTTCGCGATACCGATGCACACCCCTGTAGCCAAAATCCAGCAACTGAAAATGGCCTAAAAAATGGTCTGAAACCACCTCGAAACTCACCCGAGCCCTCGGGGCTCCACGCCAAACATCCACAGAAGTCTAGACACATCATACAAACTTGCTCGCGCAATCAAATCACCAAAACAACACCCGAAACCATGAATCAGACATCAACACGCATGAAATTTGAAGGAAGAACTCAAGAACTTCTAGAATTGCAACCAAGCGTCCGAATGTATCAAACCAACTCCAAACGACCCCGAATTTTGCAGGCAAGTTCCAAATCATAACGCAGACCTACTCGATGTTTCAAATCTCACTTAACAGCATCAAAATCACAAATCGCACCTCAAATCAACTTAATAAATTTAATGAACTTCTAAATTCAAAACTACGGCGAATAAGCCTAAACACCTCGGATTGATCTCAAATTTGGCACACAAGTCATAAATGACATAACGGACCTACTATAACTTCTGGAATCAAAATACAACCCCGATATCAATAAAGTCAAACCTCGGTCAAACCTATGAATATTTCTAAACCTTCAAACTTCCAACTTTCGTCGATTATTATCGAAACCTTCTGGAAATATCCAAATAAAATTTCGGGCATACGGCGAGTCCAAAATCACCGTCAGGACCTAACGGAATCTTCAAGACTCCGATCCGAGGTCAAATACTAAAATGTCAAACTTGGTCAACTCTTCCAACTTAAAGCTTCAAACATGAAATTCATTATTCCGAACTAATCCCGAAACACCTGAAAACCAAAACCGACGATTCACACAAGTCATAATATATTATACAAAGCTACTCAACACTTCAAATAGCTGAACGGAATGCAAATGCTCAAAACGACCTATCGGGTCATTACATTCTCCCCCACTTAAACATGCGTTCGTCCTCGAACGTGTCCAGAGTTGTTCCAAAGCCATTAAATCGCTGTGTAACCTTACCACGCGCACACCTGGGGGTGATCCCACGTCACCATATTCCATATAGACCTGACAACACAACATAATTGAATATTATTACTTTAACCTTAGTCCGTATAACTTAGAACCCAATTTCCAACATCCAGAATTCCTTACAATACCCGAATCTCGCACCAACACACTGTATAAGTCTGAGCAAGTTGTATTAAGTCTTAACCATAACCAAATATATAATCACGTAACATACCACACAACTCGCATACTCGTAGCGATAATTTTCGGCCACAATTACCACTTAAAATAAACCCAATACCGATAATAAACCTCATATCAAATAAAACCTAGTTCCAAAACCTTCGCACACTGCCGATGATGAAAGAAACACATAGAAGTTCATAACTGCTCATTAGATTAACATGTCATGGAGCTTCCTCTCCTTCGACAAGAACTATAGCCAATTTCTTAGCCGATCAATGACATTATCCTTCCAAATATACCGCAATCAAATCCGATAGCACCCATTCTAGGTTCGGCGACCTTATCTTATCAAATACAGCCTCCCTACTGACATGCCACACCAATACAACCTTAAGCCATAAACCGTGCAATCTGTGTAAGTGTTGGAAAATCGAACAAGTAATCAAGACCATAGAATGTATACTATTTGTGTATTAAGTGGCTAATGTGACTTGTCACTTAGTCGTGTTGTGGGAAAGGTTTTCCTATGACGCTAAACCCACTCAAACACGAAAAATGACTCAAATGAGAGAACCGTCCAGCAAGCTTGACAAATACCACCACAACGAAATGCTAAGAACCCATCACACACCGTAGAACCAAAACACATGAATCTAACACAAAGGGTCATATCCCAACATAACTTCACTGCAGTGCGCAACCCTTTCAAAACACCGGCCCATATGAAATACCTCTAGCCACAATGCTCAAAATCACAGTACCCAAAGTGCATGACCATAACCACGGATAAGAAAATAACACAATATATCACAACCGAAAAAGGCTGCAACCAAGGAGCAATCAACCATTCCACACCCCAATCACCATCTCGCTCGAATCCCGCTATAAGACCCAAACAGAACCGCACCATGTGTGCATATAACCAACATATCACAACCCCCTGTAGCATAGAAGAGTAACACATAGAACATATTAGATACGAATAAAATCAATTCTAAGTGAATGGCACATCCCTCAATAATAGTAGTGCAGAGTCAACAAATCTGACCCGGTGTGGAATACATATCCTTATTGGGCCTACCAATGGACACCCAAATCAACTCCGGTCATCCCTCAAATGGACAAATAGCCCTCCAAAATTTCACAATGACCTAATCATAACATGTATCACCATCTGCCTAACTTTGGCCACATCTTCACAATCCGCAACCCCGAAACAATATGCTTCTGAGAACTCCCAGTCTCCAAATTCATAGAACACATGAACCACCATAACTGATCCCAACTCCAACACTCGAATGTCTAACATATCTCTCATGCACGATCATCCCACGAGGAATAATTCTATCATTCTTCCATGCCACATAGCAAAAATCTGAATATCGATAGTCGATCAACCAGGCTAGTACCGCAATACCAATGAAGCATCCGTAAATCAAAACATGGTGCGCCTTCTGAAATGCGCACCCTTCTCAGGCAATACCAAGTAGTAATAGCATTCATCTAGCCATCTGAACCAGTTCATGTTGCCTAAGAGTTCATGACCTTTCCTTCAAAATTGAACCGTAACCTTGCACATGCTAATCTTAATCCCGCACAACACACTACATCTATCATGCCATCATGTGAAAAGTACGAGAATCTCATTATCAACTCTGAGTCACCAGCAGAATACATACCCGATCAGTCAGAAACCTTCCATTTGATCATATACAGGAGAAAATCGCAATACATAACATGCTCCGAACACCGGTAGGAAATATCCGGCTCAAATTGTGGTAGAAATCACCGAGAACACTTTGAAATCCATTTGCACTTAACCAAGCCATCAGACTTGCATCTCACTAACTTAACCAAGCCACGCATGTCACCAAACCCAAGAGTATTGCCACTAAAATACTGGTAGAGACTCACCACATCATAAGTACCTAAAGAACCGATCATATCCATTACCGTGCTGGTCCAACCTATTACCAAGCTATCCTAATTCTCTGAGTTCCTCCGAATTACCCTCAAGTTGACACTTCTCCTTGTCGGAACACCACGATTCTTACCCAAAGCTCACCACACAAGAGATCTTAGCATAAAACCACACCGCCTTAAGGCCCTATAAGCGGTTGTATTCCCTCTTAAACACCCCAAAAGTATCACAACCGAGACACCCACTCTGAAGAGATTTTCTGTGAATTGAAAATTGTTCCTTTTTTTCTTTCTTATACTGAAATGTAGAATTCATAGTCATACAGAATTACCGTAAGTTCCAATACCATCCAATGTAAATAACCGATTCTAGTGATATACAAATCCGAAAAATTCTTAATTTCTACATATAAATCTTTAACTCTTTAGAACCTTCTTAAGAGTCATCCACTCTGCTCAAATCTCCATTGCACCACCCAAATGAGCAAAACTACATGTGCCCGTTAACACAACAACACCCAAAGAAGTAACTCTGCCTTCACACAACCAATCGAATTCATACTCCATGCACACTACATCCTTCACAAATAACAACTCAATCATTTCATGATTTTCATATACTCATAAAGTGCAATATAACCCGTATCCAGAAATTTCCTTGCTTAAGTCATCCTCAAAACCAGCATCTGCAAGTCATAACCAATCCGCAAGTATGCCTCAGACTGAAACCAATACAACACATAACCATGCAATCAAATCGTAGATAGCAGACTCCCCCATTTGGCTCAAAGCCATAGATCAAAACACTCGGTAACTCACAATACCCATACTCTATTACTGCCATAATACCGCAGCGAGATTCAACTAAATTCTTCACAAGCTCATGCAACACCAATCATAAAATACCTCAATCATCCGCTAAGCTCGCATTCATCCTCGTGACAGTCAAGTCAACTTCCCCAACCAATCCAAACTCAATTCACAACACCTATAACCCACTGGTAGAAAAGAAAGCCTCCACACAACATCATAAGATTCACACATCCGTATATTACTCCGCAGGTCATAACCCACATGCTTAGTCTCAAACTAACATCTTTCTATATCCTTTCACAGCCACAACTACTATGTAATTACTTAATCTTCCTGAGTCTGAACTCATCAATAAGACATGAAAATCTACTTCGTCCCACCAATGAAATAACATGAAAGAATCCCTCAAAATCCTCCTAACTTCAGACCGTATACACACCTACAGAAATCAAGCACCTAATATCCCTTTTTACATCCCAAGCGAACTCTTCCCGTCATATAAAAAATCATCTGAACACATCCCGCAGTCGCAATATAATCATCATATAGTCATCCAACCGCTCATCGAGCCATAAATTCCATTCATAAGGACACTACCAGACATATGAGTCCAATTGTACAAGTTCACACAACTGAAATTACTGAGTCTAAGCTGCGGTCTAAATCTGGCCTCAAGTCCTCCAGACTGGACCATCACCAAAACACAAAAAATACATCTCGTACCTCGTTCACAGAATCACAAGCCATCGATGCACAACTGATACCAAGCATTCATATATGCATACGAGTGAGTGGATGAAATTCAAAGAGATACGCTTCAAGCTAAATCAATATCGCACGATAAAAGAAAGAAAGATGGGAAGTTTATCCTAAATGCCCTGTGGCCTCTCGAAGATAAGTATGGACGTCATCATACCGATCTGCAAGACTCTACTAGACACTTGCTCATGACTTGTAGAACCTATGAACCTAGGGCTCTGATACCAATTTATCATGACTCAAAATCCAACTAGTCGTGATGGCACCTAACCCAACCCGCTAGGTAAGACAATTAACAACAATCCAATTTAATGAGATTTATTGAGAAAATAAATGATGAGATAATTGAACTTTTATACACTCCCCAAGGACTGGTAGTACAAATCATGAGCTTCTAAGATTTAGAGTTTACAAAGCTGGTATGAAATAAATACATCATCTGTTTGAAATATACACGAACAGATTAATACTTCTAAAGCTACCAAGAACAAGAGGCAGATGTGACCGGATCGCAGGTACATCTTCAATGCCAACTCACGCCATACACAACAATATCAACATCCAAAATCTGCATGCAAGGAGCAAAAGTGTATATTGAGTACAACTGACCCCATGTACTCAATAAGTAACAAACCTAACCTTAGGTTGAAAGTAGTGACGAGATTGGACAAAAGTCAGAGTCCAACACCAACAGTCAGGAAATAACTCATAACAACATAAATAAAATAATACAAGTAATAACTCAAGATATGATGCTCCGCTCATTCACAATTCCGAAAAAATAGGCATGCTTTTCAAAGAAGACAGTAAAAGTCAATTCTTTTCACCAAATCACCAAAACATATGAGTAAGTCTGAAAACTGTGATTTTTTCTAAAACTTTCAAAAACAGATAAGAAATTTCATTATCATATGGCATGAGGAAAGTACACCTCTATGCCTACATGTCAATGTGCATGCCAATGCAATAGTGATAAAATCATATGCATGCTCTTTGAGTATAAATCTTACTCAGCACACTCAGTCACTTAGTCCTCACAATCACTCATTCCTCACAGTCACTCATTTCTCACAGTCACTCAGTCCTCCCAATCACTCGGCACTCGCTCTCGGCACTCGCGCTCGGCACTCGCACTCAGTAGGTACCTGCGCTCACTGCTGGTAAGTCAGACTCCGGAGGGCTGATCCTGCCCAATCATGGCATAAATCACTTAGGCCCTCGACCTATACCAAACATGCTGCGGCATGCAACCCCATCCCATAAATATCCTCACAAATCAGGCCCTCGGCCTCACTCAGTCATAAATCTCTCAAGCCACTAGGGCATTTCAGTAAAAATAAATAGGGTACTCCTATTTTTTGTTTTAGCAAATTATACTACTAGGCGGTCTGCCTAGTAGCTAATTTATTAATAGTAAAAGAAAAACCACAAAGGAAGAGTACAAGTAGGGGGGGAAGGGGGAGGGGGGCAAAAGCTACATTAGTGTTGCCTCTAATAGCAAACACATACTAAGCTAGACCTTACCTTACGATTCCTATTAATTCATGAACAACCTCATCTTTTAGCAAGCATGTAAAAAATAAGAACTAGAAAGTAGTATATACTCTATGATCATCATAGAGTTTATAACACACTTTATGATGATATTACATATGATAATGCTTAGAAAGAGATAAAATAAAATAAGGTAGAAATTGGATTCTTGCCCCTCATTTATCACACTTGTGAGTTCTTCAAAATGTAGCTCCTTAAAATCCTCTTCAACTATCTTCAAAAAATCTTCAAACTTCTTCATTTCTTCTCTGATCGATTGGATCTTGTAGATGTGGAAGGGGCAGCCCTTTTTTTGCTTTGCAGCTCTCATTGGGAGTTGTCTGAGTGCTATTCCTTGCTTGACCTTTTTTTTCTCTATGCATACGAGATAAATCTCCACTTTTAGCCGCCTCTTCCGGACAGTATTCAAGCAATTCATTTTCCTCACCTTCGTCGTAAATGAAAACACCAAAGTTGGCCTCTCGTTGTTGATTAGCTAATTCGTGTACAACCATATGTAATGGTTGATGTCTCTTCGTGTCATTATGCTTCGTTGCACAAGCTTTAAATTCAGCTTTTTTTGGTGAGGTTCTTACCCGACTGTACACTACCTGGTTCATGTCTCTTTGCCACTGAAACTTTTAGCACTTGTGAAGTCATTTTTGAGCCAGGTAAATATGCACATTTATGAGGTTTTGGACTGTCCAAAGTATCCTGCTCAACAATAGCTACTGCTATTTCCGATGATATATCACCTTGTTGTGGTGTAGACACTGTTATTTGAGTGCTTAGCTGCTGGTTATCAACAGCGTTTTCTTCACCTTGTTCATACTCTTCTACTTGGTCAGCCCATGTTTTACGACCAACCAAGACAACACTGGTAGCACCTTGTTGCTCCTTAGAACAACTTTCTTCATTTGTGGATGCTTGAGAGAATGAAGTCATACCTGCATTTGCTTGTTGATTGTTAATGTTGACAGGAGTTGCTGTCCAGAATCAACTGCTCTCTCACCATACGACTCGATCGATTGGGAAAGGATCTCATGAACAGAGGTATTCAAGGTAACCAATGGGGCGTTAATTTTTTTAATGGTATGCAGCAACATAGCTGCGTTTGAGTCCTTTATCATTTTATTCAAAACTGGATTGCAGATATGTACTGTTGGTGCTGATGTTACTGCATTTGGATCGTCAACAAGAATAATGTCTTTTGAGACATTAGTTGGAGCTGCTGTATTTTTGAGGTCTGGTTCTGTTTTACACTGCCTGTTGCCTTTGAATGACTGTTTCTTGATGCCGCCTCAACCCCTGCAGCAGCTGCATTAGCCAAAGCACAAGAACCTTCAAGCTCCTTCTCCTGCAAAATCCCAACTGCATTTTCCTGCTCATTGTTCAATTTTTCAAACATGTTTGAGCATATGATTTTCTTCAAATCATCACATAGTTCAACTACTGAACTTGCTTCAGTAATGTGATTTATGTTCCCTTGTGTTTTTGCTGTGTTAGGTGGTATATGAGCTCGATTAACTACTGTCCAATCTAGACTGTTACCTTGTTGCACATGTTAGGACTTTGATGCTACTATATCAGCTGTAGTAATGTTAGCTGCAACAGACCTCCCTGAAGATCGATTTACCACTGCTTGTTTCTGTTCAATCTGTTGCACCTTATGTACACCTACCTTCAATGAACCAGTTGTTGAAGCCTTTGAGCTAGCATTGTTTGCACCAGCAATAACCTGATCAGCTACAGATATTTCAACTGATTAAATCACTGCTACAGTAGGATGATCTACCCCAACTTCCTCCTCCTTCACAGCTGCTGACGTCTGTATTTGAAAACCAGTATGTTTATTAACATCAAGTTGTTGTTGCACCCCAACTGTTTTGCTAGTTATATTATCATGATCACCAACTCCATCCAAGGTAGAAGAAACTGGACTAGCAGGATCATTAGCAGCGTGCAAATTGTGAGAATGATCGGCTGCTGCTTGTTGCACGATAGCAAAAGACCGGGCTACTACTTCACTTGATTTCCCAGATTTGTCATGAGCATCAATCACATATTTTGCGCCTGTAACATCACCATCTGCAAACTGTCCACCCAGAGAATTCCCAACAACAACATCTTCAGTTGTTCTAACATTTTGAGTACCATTAGGATTAGATCGTTAAGCTGAGTTCAACTTCGGCAAAGCTGTGGCAGCAGGTTGTTCCACAGTCTTTGTTGTTACATCCAACTGAACCAAACCCTTAAGAACAACATTATTAATCAGTGCATTATTTCCTGTTTCCACCTGAACCTTAGAATGTCCAGCACGAATATTTACGTTCACAATAGCATCCTGTTGCACAGTAGTACTTTGCTGAGTTTTACCAGTTTACAATTGCAAAAACATTTGCTGCCCAATTGTTTGATCAGGAAGTGAAGCTTCTATCACTTGTTGGCCAGCTCTATTTGCATTCAAATAATCCCGAGCATCCCCTTTTAATTGTTGTACACTAGCCATCTCGATAGTAGGCACCAATCCATGCACTGCCCATATTTCCTTGTCACTGCGACCACCATCCTTAACCTTAGCCATCATCAATCGACATGCACTTTCTTCATGTCCTTGATGTTTACAGTAGGTGCAATATTTTGTGAGATTGTCATAGACAACCTCCTGATAATACTCCACAATTTTTCCAGAAACTCTGTCCACAATATGTAACCTAATTCGCTTAGGGTGTTTGTCCAGTAGGTCTACCAAGACTTTAACTCTAGCGGTACTTGGTCTTGTACAGTCTTGTGTCTCTTTGTCCACCGCAAGTGGTTTTCCTACAACTGCGGCGATTGACAGTAACGACTTTTTGGCAAAGAAATTGGGTGGCAGCTCCGGAAATGAAATCCAAACAACTGCCTTGGATGTCTCTTCTCTAGGTCACAATCCTATCTAGATTCACAATCCTGATATGCTCCTAAGTCCAAAATCACCCAACAGAGCTAACGAAACCGACATAACTCTATTCTGGAGTCGTCTTCACACAGTTCTGACTACGGTAAAAATCCTAAGACTTAAGTTTCCATCTCAGGGACTAAGTGTCCCAAATCTCTCCGAATCATCCGTAAATCAAACTCGACCACACACGCGGGTCATAATACATATTACGAGGCTGCTCGAGACCTTAAGTCACTGAACGGGGCATAAATTCTTAAAACGACAAGTCGGATCGTTACATTCTCCACCTCTTAAACAAACGTTCGTCCTCGAATGTTCTATGAATTATTCTGAAGTTACCAAATTGATGATTTTACTTTTACACATATACTCACGGTTGATTCCATTCTACAGAATTGGAGATAAGCCCGACAACACTATCTCATTTGAGATTATTTCTTTTATTCATATTTGTAAACTTTAAGACCAATTTCTTACACTCCAAACATTTTCAAAAGGCATGATTTTTCATAACAACGCACGGTATTAGTCTCAACTGGCTATAGCAACTCGTGCCTACACACACATCAACTTTCTTGATAGTGTTGAAGTACTTCAAAATTATTCTGGGGTGTTACATTCTCCCCCGCTTATGATCATTCGCCCTCAACCACATAACATAACTTATCTCTTCTTTTGCACGTCTTAATCTCCCAAATTTTTCTAACTCCCAAATTTCTCAGAAATTTGGGCAGAGGCTCCCCTGTAATTGGACCTATCCACCTGCCAGAGTAATACCAAAACAACTCCTAATAACACATCCACAACCCGATAAAATACCTCAAGGTATATATGAATAACACCAATCTCAGCATTACAAGCACTGCATTATCATTATGATATCAGGACATGAAGCACATCATATGCATGCTCATCACCACATTTCAGGTCTTAAAAGTTGTTCATAATTAATTCCAGCATCATCAATTAATCTCATATTAACCACCACCTCATTTTGAATTTTTAACAACACTGACAATAGAACGTGAGGCATGAAGACCTCATGATTACCTACTCAGATTAATGAGTCACATTTAACGCCACCTGGGGACTTATCTCATAGGCTAAAACTCAATGTTTTCAGCACGAAAATAGCTGAATATGAACAGAAAAATATACAAGAATTATCAAATAAGCCTAACAGGCATGTCTCCCTCTTAATATTATTGTACAAATTAAATTTCACACACGGAAAATTTTAAACTCATAAATATTTCACCACAAGGACCTCGTCCTTATATAACTTCCACCACGACTTGTAGCCCGGTTTAAATATTTCACATCATGTATAAAATACGAGGATCTCGTCCTCAACTCAGAATCACTAGTATTTTGCACATTGTGCCAACTGAAATTTCAATTTTTCCTTTCTTTCTTCTTTTCAATATATTTCATAAACAGTTTTCACAACACATAATGAACCCTCATACCGGTAGGGCGTATAATTCATAAAAATTGGAATCGATTATTCCGAAACACATTAAACCCACTGTAATTAATAATAAAAATTATTTTTGGACTTATAGCCCTCAATGGTGTACAAAAATAAATGACAGACACGGGCTCACACCTTCAAATCTCCCAACAGGGATAAACATATAAGTCGGTCACAAATTTATGAAGCTCACCCATAAGTGGAGCATAATAGGAGGACTCACCTCAATATTCATAACCGAATCAAATTAAGAAAAATATACTTTTATAATAAAAATCAGGATCGTACATATAACGACACCATCTGGTGTATTGGCCTCAGCCAAATCATAGTGATAAAATCAACGAGCGGGCCTCCACCTCTTAGGAGCCCACTACCCGTCTGTCCTCCACCTCTAGCAGACTGTGCACGTGGAGTATCAACTAAAATAAAGCTTGTAGCTGGAGTGTTCTGATGAAATCCACCCCTCCTAAGTCTAGGACAATCTCTCATGATATGCCTAGTATCACCACACTCATAACAACCCCTCTAAGAACGCGTCTGCTCGTACTGAGTCTGTGCCGGATAACTGGAATAACCACTATAAGAATCTTATTTCGGTGGTGCACTGTAAACTAGAGCACTCCGAGTAATTTGATGTGCGGACTGAGCTGACCGACTGCTCGAGCCTCCGCTATAATGGGTTCTAGCTGAAGAGTAAAATCCATTGAACCCTCCAGATTTTCGAGACCTTTTGGCCTCCTTAGACTCCCTTTCCTTGCCTAAAACACCCTCAATCTTTCTTGCAATCTCCACTACTTGTTGGAATAGAGTATAAGTTTGCAATTCTTGAGCCATGCATATTTTAATATCATATTCGAGCCCCTCAATGAATCTGTGGACCCGCTCTCTGATTGTAGGAACCAAGATAGGTGCATGACGGGCTAACTCACTGAACCTGATAGCATATTATGACATCGTCATAGTGTCCTGACGCAACGCATCTCGGAGAGTCTGGGAAACGAACTCTTTCAAGAACATTTCCGAAAATTGAGCCCAAGTTCGTGGTATTGCATCTGCTGGTCCACCTTCTTCATATATTTTCCACCACTGATACGCTGCGCCTGATAGTTGAAATATAGTAAAGGCAACTCCGCTCACTTCCACAATACCCATGGTACGGAGAATACGATGACATGTCTCTATAAATTCTTGGACATCCTCTGTAGCTGTTCCACTGAAAGTTGGTGGATCATATTTCTTAAACCTTTAAAGTCTCTTTTGTTCATCTTCTGATGCCTCTGGCCTGACCTCAGGTCGAACCGGAATAACAGGTTGTACTGGTACTACACCCGGAACCTGACCAATGTGAACCTGCTGCTCTGGAATTGTGATAGGAGTCTGAGCTACTTCCCCAATCTGCGGAATGTTTGGTGCAACAGAGATCAATCTCGCCTGAGTTAATGTACCAAACATACTCAGGAACTGTGCCAAAGTCTCCTGAAGTCCGGGGGTAACAACAGGTGCTTCTGGTACCTGTCCCCCAACTGGAGCTACTGGTGGCTCCTCAACTGTTGTTCTGACATGTGCTCTAGTCATAGCACGTGCCCTTCCTCGGCCTCTACCTCGGCCCCGACCTCTTGCAGCCCTAGAAGTATGTGCGGATGCCTGCTCAGCTAACCCAGAAGCACGTGTCCTCACCATCTGTGAGAGAATGGAGGTACAAAGGTTCAAATTCCAAATTCAACAAATTCCTCACGACAAGAATGAAAGTAATGGAAATTTCCTAACAGTTCTGTAGCCTCTCGAAGATAAGTACAGACGTCTCCGTACCGATCCGTAAGACTCTACTAAACTCGTTTGTGACTCATAGAACTTATGAACCTAGAGCTCTGATACCAACTTGTCACGACCCAAAATCCCACCATAGGCGTCGTGATGGCACCTAGTCTCTAAGACTAGGTAAGCCGATTTCAAATACCTTTTGAAGCCATTTTTTTAACTGAATAAGTAATCAAAACTAACAGCGGAACAAATATGATATATAACCTCCCAAGACTGGTAGTACTGAGTCACGAACTCTAACTGAATATATGGAATGATCATGAGGACTAAATATGCAATACTGTTTGATTACAAATTAACAGTACAATGAAATGAAAAGGCCCCAATGGACTGCGACGACCAAGCAGCTCTACCTTGAATCCTTACGATCCCGTTGTAACTCTGCTCAAGTCCGATATCTCCAATACATGGCTCTGCACAAAAATGTGTAAAAGTATAGTATGAGTACACCACGGTTGATACCAAATAAGTATCAAGACTAACCTCAATGGAATAGAGACGAGGTACAGGCAAGACACTCACTAGTCTAATACCCTGTGCAATATAGCAGTATACAATAGTACTGGAAAATAACTAGCAATGATAACAACAACTCAACCAGTGATATAACTACAAGGCAACAAGAACATCATAATTATTGCTCAGGCGAATAAGGAACACAAGTACAATCAATAAGTCAAGTCCTTCAAATATAATCCTTCACATATTATTCTTTAAGATAAATATCTTTCGAATATACTTCTTTTGAATAATTATATTTTGAATATACTTCTTTAAAATAAATATATTTTCAAGTAAAAAAAAAAGTCACCATGTGACACCTCATTTCAAATCAAAAAAATTACGGGTCTCAGCCCACTTTCATATTTTTCACGACACCTCGTGCCCATATTTCTATCACTATCACACGGACAACTCACGTGTCAATAATAAAATCATCATATTTTTTCCCGGCACCTCATGCCCATATTATTTTCATAACTGTACGGACAACTCACGTACCAAAATATTAATGTATATAAGATCGGCAAGATCAATGTATTTTCAATAAAGTAAGGTTAAAATATTTAAGTCAAGTAAGAAATCAACAAAAGGATAAGTTTATTTTAAAAATCGTTTGAGAGAGGAAAAATGATATTTCCTTTAAAATAAGCATGAGATAAACTATTGATTTGGATATAAAATTTATTAAATTAAATATACTGGAAATTTTTTTTTATTTAAAACAACTCAATCATCAAAGACAAGTACAACCCAAAAATATAAATCCTCAAAGTCTCGTACGAAAAAGTCAAGGTCAACACAATACATCAAGAAATACAAAACACTTAATATTATGTCAAATAATACATCACGAAAAATACAAGAATTTATAAATTACAGAAAAACAAAATAACCAAGGGCAAGTGCAAACATAGTCCCGAAGTAAGTGCTCAAAAGGGGTTCTCCCGAGGTACTGCCTCGTATTCCCAAAATAAATATGCAACAACAATAATTTTCCCAGGCCATCACAAATCAATCCCCGACATAGCCCCCTTTTGTCCCGCCACGTGTGCAATAGGAAAGTAAAAACCCGCCTTGTCTTTCCACACGTGCATAATAATATTCCCACCTTGTCTCACCACATGTGCAACCCCCCCCCACATATATATATATATATATATATATATATATATATATATATATATATAGCCCGCCTTATCATGCCGCATGTGCATAAATCAATAGTAATAATAGCACGGCTGAAACCTCGTGCAAACACCCGAACATAACTCCCACAATATAATATGCCAATATCACATCTCATAAACTACAACTCAAGGATTCAGATATTACAACATAGCATAGATTACGCATCAAATGCTCAATTATTACAACTTATCAAGATTGCACATCAAGTGCTCAAATATTACAACTTATCATAAATTGCACATCAAGTGCTCAAATATTACAAATTATCACAGATTGCACATCAAGTGCTCAAATATTACAACTTGCCACATAAATCAACAATACCTTATTAGAGCCGATGGCTCGACCATAATGTGCACAAAAAAATCTTAACAAAATATTCGGAAGTGAACAACTCAACAAAATAATATTTCACATAAAACTCAAGGTGGCAATCACACCAAATCATCATGTAAAAATAATTTCAACAAACAAGGATCTAGGCATGACAAATAGAGGATTTAATGAGTGCCAATAATTTTCAATTTAATACATAAGGGCGTCTAAGGATTTTTAATCAATGAAATTTGCACATATAAACCAAGTACGTACTCGTCACCTCGCGTACATTGTTTTCAATTACACAAATTGCATATAAGACTCAATGCCTTAGGGATAATTCCCCCACTCGAGGTTAAGCAAGACACTTAATATTTAAAAGTTATGCCGATATTCCAAAATCGCCTTTCTTGCTTTGAATTGGCTTCCAGACAGCTCAAATCTATTCAAATTATTGTATAACTTCATTAAAATTCATCAAAAATAATTCCGGATAATAAAACGTCGACTTAGAAATTTATTCCAAAAAGTCAACAAAAGTCAACGCGGGACCCGCCTCTCGGAAACTGACATAATTTTTATGAAATCCGAATACCCATTCCGATACGAGTTCAACCATACCAATTTTATCGAATTCCAATAACAACACGACTTCCAAATCTTAAATTTTTATTTTTGGAAGATTTTACAAACATCTTGATTTTTCTTCCATTAAATCCGAATTAAATGATGGATTCAAAGACATAATCATGGAAATTAATCAAAATTGGATAAGAATCACTTACCCCAAACACCCACGCAAGAATCTCTCCAAAAATCGCCTTTTACCGAGCTCCAAATATGATTTTGAGTTATGAACTCAAACCCCCATTTTTGGGACTTTTAATTCTGCCCAGATAGGCCTTCTTCGCGTTCGCGAAGGCCAAAACCCAACTGCCTCAAATCCTTCATCGCGTTCGTGACTTCCTCGTCGCATTCGCGATAACCATCTGACCAGCTCCTTCTTCGCATTCGCGTCCCCTACTTCGCGTTCACGAAGGCCAAACCAACAACCCCTCAAATTCCTCTTCGCGAACGCGGGACTCCATTTGCGTTCGCGAAGAAGGAAACCAGATGACAGAAAACAGCAGTTCAAAAATAGAAGGAAATTGCCCGTAGCCCATCCGAAACACACCCGAGGCCTCCGGGACCCCGTTTAAATATACCAACAAGTTCCATAACCTATCACGGACTCACTCGAGGTTTCAAATCATATCAAATAATGCCAAAAAAATAAATCGCACCACGAATCGAACTTATGAACTTCCAAAACTTCCAATTTCTAAAACGCGTGCCGAAACCTCTCAAACCAACCTGGAATGACGTCAAATTTTGCAGGCAAGTCCTAAATAAGATAATGAAGCTGTTCCAACTCTCGGAATCGCATTCCGACCCCGATATCAAAAAGTCAACCCCTCAGTCAAACTTTTCGAAAATTCGACTTTCGCCATTTCAAGCCTAAATTGGCTACAAACCTCAGATTCACACTCCAGACACGCTCCTAAGTCTAAAATCACCCAACAGAGCTGACGAAACCAACATAACTCTATTTCGGAGTCGTCTTCATACTTTTCTGACTACGGTAAAAATCCTAATATTTAAGCTTCCATCTCAGGGACTAAGTGTCCCAATCTCTCCGAATCATCCGTAAATCAAACCCGACCACACACGCGGGTCATAATACATATTGCGAGGTTGCTCGAGACCTTAAGTCACTGAACGAGGCGTAAATTCTTAAAACGACAAGTCGGGTTGTTACACAAAAGCAACTTAATTACATCAATTAATGCCTAAGAAATAATTTCAAATAATAAAGGTCGAATTTAAAACCACTACCTCAAAGTCAACCAAAATTCAACGCGGGTCCCACATCTCAAAATCCGACAAAAGTTATAAAATATGAATGCCCATTCAACCACGAGTCCAACCATATCAAATTTACCAAATTCCGACGCCGAATCGATGCTCAAAACTTGAAATCTCATTTTTATGAAATTATAACCAATTCCTCTGATTTCTCTTTAAAATCAATAATCATACGCCGAAAACGAAGATAAACTCATGAAATATAATCACAAGCGAGTTAAGAATACTTACCCCAATTCATATGGTGAAAATCGCCTCAACAATTGCTAAATCCCGAGGTCCCCAACTCAAAATATGGATAAATGGCTCAAAGGTCCGAAATGGGACATTGAATCCACTGCCCAGACTTCCTTCTTCGTGATCGCGGACATCCCTTCGCGATCGCGATGAACAAATTCTTCAACATCGATTTCAAACTCTTTCAGACAACCTATAGTGTATCTACTATAACCTTTTGTATAGAACTCCAAATGCCAAACGATTTAATTTTCTGAAAACTATACGCAAAGAGTTACAACTTTTATTTTTGGATCATTTTCAAATTTCTTATAGATTGCAAGATACAAGCTTCCAAAGTCAGCCTTGTGTAGCAGAAATTCCTCCTACAAGATCGCGAAAAGGTTTACGCAATCGCGATTCACAATGCCCTAAATTGTAGTTTGCTCTTCCCGAACTCGACCATATGTTCGCGATCGCGATGCAATCCCCTATAGCCAAAAACCAGCAACTGAAAATGGCCAAAATATGGTCCGAAACCACCCCGAAACTCACCCGAGCCCTCGGGGCTCTACGCCAAACATCCACATAAGTCTAGAAACATCATGCGAACTTGGTCGCACGATCAAATCACAAAAACAACACCCGAAACCATGAATTGGATATCAACATGCATGAAATTAGAAGGGAGAACTCAAGAACTTCTAGAATTGCAACCAAGTGTCTGAATGATATCAAACCAACACCGAACGACCTCGAATTTTGCAGGAAAGTTTCAAATTATAACGCAGACCTACTTGATGTTTCAAATCTCACTTAACAATATCAAATCACAAATCGCACCTCAAACCGACTTAATAAAGTTAATGAACTTTCAAAATTCAAAACTAACGGTGAACAAGCCTAAACACCTCGGATTGATCTCAAATTTGGCACACAAGTCATAAATGACATAACAGACCTACTATAACTTCCGAAATCGAAATCTGACTCCGATATCAATAAAGTCAAACCTCGGTCAAACCTATGAACATTTCTAAACCTTCAAATTTCCAACTTTCACCGATTATTGTCGAAACCTTTTAGAAATATCCAAATGAAATTCCGGGCATACGCCCAAGTCCAAAATCATAGTCCACACCTAACAGAATCACCAAAACTCCGTTCTGAGGTCGAATACTAAAAAGTCAAACTTGGTCAACCCTTCAAACTTAAAGCTTCAAACATGAAATTCATTCTTCCGAAATTATCCCGAAATACCTGAAAACCAAAACCGACGATTCACACAAGTCATAATATATTATACGAAACTACTCAACACTTTAAATGACTGAACGGAACGCAAATATTCAAAATAACCAGTCGGGTCGTTACAAATAATGTTCATTATCTTTCTTTCTCTTAAACCTCCCGTAGAGGTAAGTTGTAGTATTTATTCAACCATGCATAAATAAATTCTTATCCATAATTTGTATTACATATATAATTACCATAATGATGACTATTATTATTTTTGTCTTTGGCACACCCGCTTTCATTGGTCAATCACTTGTCTTCATTTAGACTTATTATGCACCGCTATCACATTCACTTCAAGAATGGAGTAAATCAAGTAGGACAAGCTTCATGCCTTTTATCATTATAGTGGGACTCAAACCCAATGCCTTACCCATATAAAAGCATGTTAAGCCATAATGAGTTGGGACTCAAATCCAACTCTTATCATTATAGTGCATCAGTTAATCTTGATGACTTACCCTCATGGTTCGTTGGGACTTAAACCCATCGTCTTACCGTCAATCAATATCATCACCATATTCAGTCATCATAAAACTTTAAAGTATTATCCCTTTCAATGGTTATAAGTATATAAACTCGTCTAGTGATAAAGAAAACTTAAGTATTTGCATCACTTTATCACATATTTAATTTGATGCAACATATGAACTATATTATCAGAAGAGAAAGCTAATTAGTGGGTATCCATGCAATCTCATATCTCAATCAAGATGTTAAAGCACATCAAATAATCAACCTCGATAGATGATATGTGCATATAATTATTTAACATGGATCATAATATAATTGACAATATTTTTCATGTGCCTAAAGCAGAAGATTAGTGTAATACATTTCCGTTGTCAAAATAGAAAACTAAGCGTAAAGTTTTTCACTCACAAAAGTTTTTCTTTCGCAAAGAAGCAATAGAATCATATCACAAAGCCAAACAAAAATCGAAAAGTAAAATCCCAACATAGTATTACGAACAAATTAAAATACTAGAAGTAATATGGCTACTCCTCCAATGGTCATGTGACATAAGTATTATGAGTTAGAAATCACCTTTTCGGGATTAACAGTATTTAGCTCTAACATGGTTGAAATTTAATTTCATGAGAACTCTAAGATATAGTAATTATTACCTTCCTAATATACATGCCTAACTTTTATAGTAATTATGTTATAACTTATAGAACCACTAAAATATTATTTAATAGATTAAATATTAGCATCTAATGGTCCCACCTTGTTTCATCCACAACAAACTAATATATAACTCCTATAATTCATGATAGTAAGTACAACAATGGAAAGGAATAAATTGCATAAAATTTTGAAGGACTCAAGGGTAAGTGAGCAAAATAATAGTTTATTTTTATTTTAATATATGTGATAGACCTCAGATGCATTCCTCGGATTGCACTATGAATTCACAATATTACCTTTTCATTTTCGTGGCTAGATATAGAAAGACCATACGAAAAGTTTGCCGCAGCGCTTCAACTTGTATGCCGAATTTTGTGGCTTACTTTGAAGTTAAAGAAGACCAAAACATTGTTGAAAAACATAACATGACTAAAATGGACAATATAAGCAAACTGATCAACATGGCATATGAATTGCCGAAGGTATATAATGGCTCAACAATCAACATATATCAATGATTCTGGATAGTCCACTTTCCGTAGTTCCATCATAAACTTAGTTATCTCTACTCCTTTAGGGGATGATATAAATGAAATATTAGAGACTCGTGCTGATAACATGCTAAGAAATTTAGCTTAAAGTAATAATATAAAACAAGAAAATAGATAAGAATGTAGGGAGAAAGAGATGAGAGGTTCTTATTTTTTCCATGTATTTAAGTGTGTACACTATCATTTCTCATCCTCTATTTATAGTATTATATAGAGGTATACAAAAGAATGTCACAAACATGACATTAAACATTTGAGATCATGGAGGAAGATCGTGAGGAGGTTATGGAGGTATGAGAGTTACAATCATAACTCCATAAGTATTGGAGTAGTGGGAGATAATGGAGAAGAGTAGTGGGTATTACTCATTTATGAGTTATGGACATCCACCATTAGATAATTATTTATAACAAAATATATTTTTTTTTTGAAAAATTATGTCCAAACAAATTTTCATCTTCAAACCAAATTTCACCCAAATCAAATTTGGAAATTTATGGTCAAACGCTAGCTAAGTGTATTTTTCTCGAAAGTGCTTTTTGAGAGAAGCTACTTTTTTCTGCTTCTCCAAAACTGCTTCTGCTCTAACTCAAAAGCACTTTTTTTTTCTTCTAAAAGCTTGGCCAAACACTTTAACTTTGAAAAAAAAGTATTTATTTTTTGAAAACAAAAGTACTTTTGGCTTTGAAGAACCTTGGCCAAACATACCATTGCTTACTCCACCCTTCTATTCGTATGTTTGTTAGGTTCTGTTTTTTTAAGTTTGACTAAGTTTTATGTATTAGCGATAAAATAATAGGGCTATGAAAATATTTCATTATTTTTTCTAGCGACTTTTTGTGATTACTTAGACAATATAAAGTGTAATTTTTTTATTATAAAAAATAATTTAGCGACTTTTATGGTACTAATAAGGTAAATTTGAGTAGCTTTTTCGTTCCAAAAGACAGTGAAGTGATTTTGGTACAACAAAATACAATTTGGAGTGACCAAATTAACTTTATAAAAAGCATTTGCACAAGTCTTTCTAATTACTTATATTAAACACTTATTGATAACCTAATAAACATAAAAACTGACTTGACATGTTAAACTACATTGATTATGTAATAAAATATTTGTATTGTCGGTATGTATAATCTAAGGGATCGTTTGGTTGGTGAAATAGGAAAATAATTTATGGGATTATTTTATCCCTTGTCTGGTAAATTTTTTGATTTCACGATTAGTAATACTGGAATTGCTCATACTACAATTGTTATATTATTTTTCAATCCCGGGATTACTAATCTTGAAATAAAATAATAAAATGATATATTTGCCCTTCTCCAAAGCTTTTCTTCAAATATTTTAAGAAAAACAAGGTTAAATATCACGACCCCAAATTCTCTCCGTAGAATATCGTGACGGCACCTAATCTCCAAGACTAGGTAAGCATAGCAATATGCGAAAATAATAATTAAAACTTAGAATCTCAAAATTCTAATAATTTCATGAATAGAATCTATAAACACAATGCGTACAACTCCCCAAAACATGGTGAAATATAAGTCACAAGCTCTAGATACAGCGCTGGACAATCCTATACATCACTATCTATAAAAGTATAATGAAATAAGGAAGAACAAGATAGAAAGGGACTCTGAGGCCTGCAGATGCGGGCAGGTGTATCTTGAAATTTTCAATAGCAAGCTCGGTGCACTAGTGCTGGGACTGATAAGATGTATCTCGATTTGCACAAAAATATGTGCAAAAACATAGTATGAGTACACCACAAAGGTACCCACTAAGTGCCAAGCCTAACCTCGATAGAGTAGTGACGAGGTCTGGTCAAGGCCCTACTAGAGATAATAAGAAAAAAGATAGAAGATATAATAATATAATGATTAATGACAAGGAGGTGAAACAATAAAGAATTTACGGAAAGTTAACAACACGGAAGCAAGATAGCTAATACATCACGAAAGGAAAACAAGAATTTTACATGTTGAGGAAACAATAACCAAACAAATACAACAAGTAGAGAAAGATCAACAGGGGGCCCTACCGAGGTACCGCCTCGTAGTCCCAAATAATAAAAGTAACGCACAGTCTTTCCTTGCATCACCGCGGGAGCCTTTACATTTAGTTTTAAAAATTATTTTCTCAAAATAGCACCCCGCATTTTAGCCTACCTTATCACACTGCATGGCTTCTAGTAATTCCCCTACTAGCCACACATATCAAGCCCACCGTATCTCACCGCATGCGTTTCAACATCCAGACCTTATACTACCACATGCGTATCAATAGTAACAACGGCATGGCAGAAACCTCGTGAAAATAATCAAACAATCCTCTCAACAATAACACAAATGCCAAAATATAACAGGTCAATAAAATGACATTTCACAACTTACACTTTGCCTCAATAGAAACCACGGCCTTAGTAACTCAATACTAAACTCAACAGTAAGATATTTCAAGGATAGCAAATTTCAAGTAAAGAATCCCACAATTAAATAATGAATACGAAATTAAGAAAGCAAGTAATTCAACTAAACATGTAGTACAAGTTGCAAATAAGAGATACGACAAGTAGACATGTGTAATTAGACTAAACATGGTGACTATAATATGCTACTATAACTCAATTAAAGTCTGAAAAGGAATCTCAACATTTAGCTCGTATACGCACTCGTCACCTTGCGTACACAGCCTCCACATATCACAATTATCACAACAATACCAAATTCTAAGGGGAATTTCCCCCCAAATAAGGTTAGACAAGTCACTTACCTCAGACCACACTAAATCAATCAACTAGAAGGCCTTTCCCTCGATTTTCTAACTCCAAACTACTCGAATCTAGCCAAAACATTTTCACACTATAAATATAACTATAGGAAACTAATTTAAATAATGAAATTATGATTTTAGCAAAGAATTAAAAAATCGCTCCAAAAGGTCGATCCGGGCCCGCGTATCGGAACCCGAGCAAAACTATAAAATTCGAACACACATTCGATATCGAGTCCAACCATATAAGAATTATTCAAATCCGACCTCATTTCGCCTTTCAAAACTAAAAAAATCAGCCTAAGAAGTTTTATCACTTTTTCCCAATTTTTCCAACCCAAATCCCTAATTACATGATAAAATCAATGATAGATTAGTGAAATTTAGTCAAAATCGAGTTAAGAACTCTTACCCCGATAATCCCTCGAAATATTTCCTCAAACTGAGCTCTCTATGTCCAAATTGTGAAATATAAAATAAATCCTCGATTTCAAACTTAAGTTCTGCTGCCCAGTGATTCCTTCTTCGCGAACGCGGAAAATGCCTCGCGTTCGCGAAGCACAAAAATGTTGTTGCCCAAAATAACACTCTGTAATCGCGGAACACCTTATGCAAACACGTAACACAGCCCCCAACAAGCTACGCGATCGCGAAACACACCACGCAACCGCAATGAAGAAAAATGCGTGAACCTACAGCACCCAATGCATATACGCGAACGCGACCTTCACCACGCGTTCGCGATTCACTGGGAACCAACCTTCCGCTATCGCGTTCCTCTCTCTGCGAACGCATAAAGTAAAAGTACCAGTCCACAAAAATTCCTTCGCGATCGCGGACCAGACCTTGCGATCGCATTGAAGGAAACCAGACCTAAGAAAACCAACAACTTCAGCTATTCTTCAATGATCCGAACTGCACTGAACATGGTCCGAATCACACCTGAGACCCCCGAAACCTCAATTAAGAATACCAACAAGTCCTAAAATATCATACCAACACACTCGAAGCGTTAAACCACATCAAACAACACTAGAATCATGAATCACGCATCATTTCAAGCCTAAGGACTTATGAATTTCCGATTTTCGAAACCAACGTCGATTCGTACCAAAACAACTCTGATTGACACCAAATTTTGCACACAAGTCATACATGACATTACAGACCTAATCCAACTTCCGAAATTGAAATCCGACCCCGATATCAAAAAGTTCACTCCCGGTCAAACTTTCCAAAATTTTCCAACTTTCGCTAATTTACGCTGAAATGACCTACGGACCTCCAAATCAACATCCGGACATGCTCTTAAGACCAAAATCACCCTACAGAGCTATTGGAACCGTCAAAACTCCACTCCGGAGTTGTCTTTACACAAGTCAAACTACGGTCGACTCCTACGACTTAAACCTTCAACTTAGGGACTATGTATCCTATTTCACTTCGAAAATCACCCGAAACCAAAACCAAACATCCCGGAAAGTCACGCAACTACAATATAACACAGAGGAGGCAATAAATATGGGGGAGGGGAGGGGAGGGGCTAATACACTCAAAATGACCGGCCGGGTCGTTACATCTCCTCCCCCCTTAAAATAAATGTTCATCCTCGAACGAGTATAGAGACATACCTGCAGTGGTGAAAAGATGAGGATAATGGCTACGCATATCATGCTCGGTCTCCTATGTTGCCTCCTTGACTGGCTGACCCCTCTTCTGAACCTTCACTGAAGCAATATTCTTCGACCTCAACTTCCAAACCTGCCTGTCCAAAATAGCCACTGGCTCCTCAACATAAGATAGATCCTTGTCCAACTAGACTGAGCTGAAGTCTAACACATAAGACGGATTACCGTGATACTTTCGGAGCATAGAAACATGGAACACTGGCTGAACTGCAGCTAGACTAGGTGGTAGTGCAAGTCTGTAGGCCACCTCCCCAATCCTCTCAAGAATCTAAAAGGGTCTGATATACCTAGGGCTCAGCTTGACCTTCTTCCCGAACCTCATAACACCCTTCATGGGCGAAACCCGTAGCAAGACCCGCTCCCCAACCATGAATGCAACGTTGTGAACTTTTCGATCTGCATAACTCTTCTGTCTGGATTGGGCTGTACGAAGTCGATCCTGAATCAATTTAATCTTTTCCAAAGCATCTTGAACCAAGTCTGTACCCAATAGACTAGCCTCAACCGGTTCAAACCAACCCACCGGAGACCGGCACTACCTACCATACAAAGCCTCATACGGGGCCATATGAATTCTCGATTGATAACTGTTGTTGTAGGCAAACTCTGCAAGCGGCAAGATTTGATCCCAAGAACCCCCAAACTCCATCACACACACATGAAGTATATCCTCCAATATCTGAATAGTGCGCTCGGATTGCCCGTCCATTTGAGGGTCAAATGTTGTGCTCAACTCAACCCGAGTACCTAACTCATGCTGTACGGCCCTCCAGAACCGTGATGTAAGCTGCGTACCCCGGTCAGAGATGATAAATACCGTCACACCATGAAGCATGACGATCTCGCGAATATAAACCTGAGCTAACTGATTTAAAGAATAAGTAGTCACTACCGGAATGAAATAAGCTGACTTCGTCAACCTATCCACAATTACCCAAACTGTATCGAACTTCCTCTGAGTCCGTGGGAGCCCAACAACAAAATCCATAGTAATCTGCTCCCATTTCCACTATGGAATCTCTAGCTTATGAAGCAATCCACCTGGCCGCTAATGCTCATACTTCACCTGCTGACAGTTTAGGCACCGAGCTACATACTCTACTATGTCCTTCTTCATTCTCCTCCACCAATAATGTTGCCTCAAGTCCTGATACATCTTCACGGCAACTGGATGAATGGATTACCACGAACTGTGAGCCTCCTGGAGAATCAACTCACGCAAGCCATCTACATTGGGCACACATAGCCTGCCCTGCATCCGTAATACACCATCATCTCCAATAGTGACCTCCTTGGCATCACCGTGCTGAACCGTGTTCTTGAGGACAAGCAGATAGGGGTCGTCATATTGACGTTCTCTGATACGATCATAAAGAGAAGACCGAGAATCCACACAAGCTAAAACCCAGTTCGGCTCCGAAACATCCAATCTAACAAACTGGTTAGCCAAGGCATGAACATCCAAGCTGGTTGTTTTAATCATTTATGCTCCTTTCAACTATTTGAGGTCTTGAATAACTTCATACAAGGTATTATGACTTGTGTAAATTGTCGGTTTTGGTTTTAAGGTATTTCGTAGTTAGCTGGAAGAATGAATTTCATGTTGGAAGCTTATGTTGAAATAGTTGACCGGATGCCGACTTATGTGTAAACGACCCCGGAATAGAGTTTTGATGATTCCAATATCTCCGTATGGTGAATATGGACTTGGGAGCGTGTCCGAGAAAAAGTTTTTGGAGGTCCGTGGAATTAGGCTTGAAATGGCGAAAGTTGAATTTTTGGAAAGTTTGACCGTGAGGTTGACTTTTTGATATTGGGGTCAAAATCCGATTCCAGAAATTGTAATAGGTCTATTATGTCATTTATGACTTGTGTGCAAAATTGTAAGTCAATCAGACTTGATTCGATAGGTTTCAACATCGAATGTAGAAGTTGGAAATTTCATAATAGACTAAAGTTTCAAGTGAGTTCGCACAATATCTAACTTCAAATGAGCATAACTCTCATGATACGAAACGTTATATAGTGTATTACCTATCCAATGAAAGATATCTGAGTTTAGTTTCTAACACTTTAAACTGTTCATCATTTGGACATTCCTATAAGAAGTTATGACCAAATTACCAAAGGCTGAAAAAATAGGATTTCTGCGACAATTCTGCGATCGTAGAATAATTCTGCGATCGCGAAAGTGCTTCTACGACCGCAAACTGGTCGCATAATGGACCATAACATATTAGTTCTGGGCACCAATTTTTGCGACTATTTTGCGGCCCGTATACCCATTCTACGGTTCATTATGCGACCGCAGGCCTGCTTTCAGAGGGTTAATTTTTCTATTTTCATAACCTGATCCCATTTTGATAAATAGGCTTTGGGACTCATTTTGGAGCAAATATATGACATTTTTAGAGAGAAGGGAGAGTGTTCTAGAGAGAGGAAGAAGCTCAAGTGCTTTGTTCATCAAGATCTTGTTCAAGCTTTGAAATCCAACAAGGAAATATCACAAGATCTTCACCCAAGAGGTAAGGTTCTAACCCCTAGTCTTCAATTTCGAGTTTGGATAAAGATGGGTGATTAAGAGTATGATTCTTGGGTGTAATAGTATTATTTATACATATCAATAAGGTTTATGGAAAGATTGCTGAGTTCAAATGGGTAAAGATTGGGTTGAAAATGGTAAAAATCTTCAATGACTTTAATTGAAGATTTAAGGGTCGAGTTGATGTCAGAATTTGGTGAAATTTATATGGTTGGACTCGTGGTTGGATGGGCGTTCATATTTTATAATTTTTGTCGGGTTCCGAGATTTGGGCTCCACGGGTGATTTTAATTTTGGATTTTTATTGGAAAACTAGTATTTCCTTATGGAATTAATTACAATAATTGGTATTGACTCAATCGAATTAATTGTGGCTAGATACAAAGCTTTCAGAGACCAATTCTCGTGACAAGGGCATATAGGAATAAAGAATTACGTGGGTTGAGGTAAGTAACAGTTTTAAATCTGGTCATGAGGGTATGAAACCCCGGATTATTGTATCATGTGAGTATTTTGGAGGTGACACACATGCTAGGTGACGGGTGTGTGGGCATGTACCGTGGGAATTGGGACTTGGTCCATTCCATGAAACTATGTAGTTGATTAATCTATTGTTATCTGTACATTCTCTATGTAGTAGAGATATTGAACCATGTTTAGATTATGTGTTGGCACTGTAGGGACCCACGGAGGTCGTGTACATGTTGAATTATCTACTAAATTGTCGTTTTGTACTCAATCACAGTTTACTTGTTTATTTTATCTCAGTCTTTATTGTTCATTATTGATGCATCATATTATTGCTATTTGGGCTGAGTATCATAACTATTGAGAGCCCGAGAGATTGGAGAGATTTATGACTGAGTGAGGCCGAGGGCCTGATTGTGAGATATTATGCTATAGCACGTGAGTTGTCCGTGCAACACGTGAGTTGTCCGTGCGGATCCTTATATTGTACTATAGCACGTGAGTTGTCCGTGCGGATCCAGATATTTTTACTATGGTACGTGAGTTGTCCGTGCAGATTATAGCGCTTGGGCTATAGGAGCCCCTCCGGAGTCTGTACACCCCCAGTGAGCGTGGGTACCCATTGAGTGTGAGTGCTGAGGGCTGAGAGCCGAGTGGTTGAGCTGTTGTGACGAGTTGAGTAAATGTTGCCCTGAGAGGCTGTACTTGCTTTTCATTTGTTGTTGCAATTAGTTGCTATCTGTCATTGTTGTGAAATTCTCTGAAAGATTTTTTATCCGGATTACTTGAACTTGAACTGTAAAAAACTGATTTGACTTAAACTTATGGAATTGAAAGCATGTCTACTCTCTGTTGGAATTACTAAAATGAACTTTAATTGTATAGCCCGTCACTATCTTCAGTTCCTTATTTATTATTGTTACTTGCTGAGTTGGTTGTACTCATACTACACCCTACACTTCGTGTGCTGATCCAGGTGTTCCCGGACATAGCGGGTGTTGATTCTTTCGCATAGTTAATTTTTTCGGAGATTCTGAGGTAGCTGCCATGTTTCGCAGACCTTGCCTCTCCTTCCCTATCTCCTTATTTACTGTATTTGGTCTCAGACTGTTTTGGACCGTATTTTACAAACTTGTATTCATATTAGATGCTCATGTACTCAGTGACACCAGGTTTTGGGAGTGTTTGTATCGGTATTTTCAAGATTTGTAGATTGTGCTTAAATATTATATATTCAAACTTAAAAGAAATTGTGGGTTATTGAGATTATCGGCTTGCCTAATATCGAGATAGGCGCCATTGCGACAGGTTAGAATTTTGGGTCGTGACACCAAGGCCTGAACATCTAAGGCTAATGACCTCTGTGCTACCAGTAGATATGCTAAGCTTCCCATACTCTCCGCCTTGCGACTCAAGGCAACGGCCACCACATTGGCCTTCCCGGGATGATATAGAATAGTGATATCATAGTCCTTAAGCAAATCTAACCACCTACGCTGCCACAAGTTAAGATCCTTCTGTTTGAACAGATGCTACAGACTCCGGTGGTCGGTGTAGACCTCACAAGGGACACCGTACAAATAGTGCCGCAAGATCTTCAAGGCATGAACAATAGCTGCTAACTCGAGTTTGTGGACATGATAGTTATTCTCATGCACCTTCAGCTGTCTAGACGCGTAGGCAATCACCCTACCGTCCTGCATCAACACCGCACCGAGACCAATGCGCGACACATCATAATACACAGTATAAGATCCTGAAACCTGAAAACAACACCAACACTGGGGTTGTGGTCAAAGCTGTCTTGAGCTTTTGAAAGCTCTCCTCACACTTCTCGGTCCACCTGAGCGGAGCACCCTTCTGGGTCAGTCTTGTCATAGTTGCCGCAATATACAAGCAACCCTCTACAAATTGATGGTAATACCCCGCCAAACCAAGAAAACTCCGAATCTATGTAGCTGAAGACGGTCTGGGCCAACTCTGCACTTCTTCAATCCTTTTCGGATCCACCCAAAAATGCCACCGAATGCCACCGAATCAAGCTAGAATTCACACTTTGAAAATTTTGCATATAACATATTTTCTCTCAAGGTCTGTAGCACGGTCCTCAAGTGCTGCTCATGATCCTCCCGGATCCCGGAGTACACCAGAATGTCGTCAATAAACACAATGATGAATGAGTCAAGATAGGGCTGAAATACACCGTTCATAAAGTGCATGAATGTTGCAGGGGCATTGGTCAGCCCAAAAGACATCATAAGGAACTCATAATAACCATACCGAGTCCTGAAGGCAGTCTTCGGGATATTTGGCTCCCGAATCTTTAACTGATGATAGCTTGAACGCAAGTCAATCTTAGAGACCACTCAGGCACCCTGTAGCTGATCAAACAGGTCATCAATACGTGGCAATGGATACCTGTTCTTCACTGTAACCTTGTTCAACTGGCGATAATCAATACACATACGCATAGAACCATCCTTCTTTTTTATAAACAAGATTGGAGCACCCCAGGGTGACATACTGGGCCGAATGAAGCCCTTATCAAGAAACTCTTGCAACTGTTCCTTTAATTCTTTCAACTCTGTTGGGGCCATATGATAGGTTGGAATAGAAATGGGTTGAGTGCTCGGTAACAAATCAATACCAAAATTGACATCCCTCTCGGGCGGCATGCCCGAAAGATCCGCCGAAAAAATATCTGGATAATCTCTCACTACCGAAACTGACTCCACGGTAGGAGTATCAACATTGACATCCCTCACGAAAGCTAGATAAGCATTACACCATTTCTCAACCATATGTTGAGCCTTCAGAAATGAGATAACCCTGCTAGGAACATAATCTAAAGCACCTCTCCACTCTTTCCATGGTAATTCTGGCATAGCCAGCATCGCGATCTTGGCGTGACAATCGAGAATAGTATGATAGGGCAACAACCAGTCCATGCCCAAAATAATATCAAAATCTACCATACTGAGCAATAATAGATCGGATCTGGTCTCAAAACCACCAACAACAACTAAACAAGACCGATACGCACGGTCAACAACAATATAATCTCCCACAGGTGTGGACACATAGACAAGAGAACTCAAAGAATCACAGGATACACCCAAATATGGAGCAAAATAAGATGACACATATGAATAAGTGGAGCCTGGATCAAATAAGACTGATGCATCTCTATGACAGACTGGAACAATACATGTGATGACTGAGTCCGATGTAGCTGCCTCCATCCAAGCAGGAAAAGCATAATATCTAGCCTGGCCTCCCCCTCTTGGGCGACCTCTACCTGCTCGACCTCCACCTCTAGCTAGTTGTGCAGGTGGAGTGGAAATTGGTGCGGTGACCATGGACTGAGAAGCCTGAGGACCCGGTGGAATACGTGGAGCCTGAGTAGTCTGTAGAGGTGTACCCCTCCTAAGTATGGGGAAATCCCTCACCATATGACGAGTGTCACCACACTCAAAATAAGCTCTCAGAGGACGTGGCTGTTGTGGCTGGGTCGGGCCTAATCGGCTGGACTGACCACTGAAAGCACCCCGTGCAGGAGGTGCACTAGACAATGGTGGTGCATACTTGGGAGCCGGAGGCTTTGGAGTGGCCGGAATACCGCTGGAGGCTGGAAGTGATGAATGAATAGGACGACTTACATAGCCCCTACCATGACGAGCTGCAATTGGGGCACGGGTACCAATATATGTGCTAGAATCTTGAGGCCTCTTGGCCTCCCTCTCCTCTCTTTCTCGAGTCCACATACCCTCCAATCTCCTAGCAATCCCCACTACTTGCTAGTATGTGATATCCATCTCCAACTCTCGGGGCATGCTAAATATGATACTGGGGTTGAGCCCCTCGATAAATCGACAAACTCGCTCTCTAACAGTAGCAACCAAGGTTGGTGCATGCCTAGCCAAATCACTGAACCGGACCACATACTCGGACACGGTCATAGAACCCTAGCGCAACTGCTCAAACTCTATGTGACATGCATCTCTGAGACTCTGGGGAAGAAACTCCCTCAAGAACATATCCGAGAACTGAGTCCAAGGGAGTGAAGCTGCCTCGGACGGACTACCCAACTCATATGCTCGCTACCACTGATAAGCCGCCCCCTTAAGCTGGAACATTGTGAAAGCAACCTCACTAGACTCCACAATACCCATAGTACGGAGGATACGGTGGCACTCCTCAAGAAAACCCTGGACATCCTCTGAAGCCAAGCCGAAGAAAGTAGGAGGGCGGTACAATCTCAAAAATCCAACTATTTCATGAATAGAATCTATAAACACAATGAGTACAACTCGCCAAAACCTGGTGAAATGTAAGTCACAAGCTCTAGATAAAGTGTTGGACAATCCTATACATCACTGTCTATAAAATTATAATGAAATAAGGAAGATCAGGATAGAAGGGGACTCCGAGGCGTGCGAACGCGGGTAGGTGTACCTTGAAGTCTCCAATAGCAAGCTCAGCGCGCTAGTGCTGGGACTGATAAGATGTACCTGGATCTGCACAAAACATGTGCAGAAGCGTAGTATGAGTACACCACAACGGTACCCAGTAAGTGCCAAGCCTAACCTCGGTAGAGTAGTGACGAGGTCAGGTAAGGCCCTACTGGAATAATAAGAAACAAGACAGAAGATATTAGGATATAATGATAATGACAAGGAAGTGAAACAATAAAAGATTTACGGAAAGTTAATAACACAGAAGCAAGGCAGCTAATACAACACGAAAGGAAAACAAAGATTTTACATGTTAAGTAAACAACAACCAAACAAATACAGCAAGTAGAGAAAGATCAACATGGGGCCCAACCGAGGTACCGCCTCATAGTCCCAAATCATAATAGTAATGCACAGCCTTTCCTTATATCACCGCGGGAGCCTTTACATTTAGTTTTGAAAATTATTTTTCTGAAATAGCACCCCGCGTTTTAGCCCACCTTATCACACCGCTTGGCTTCTAGTAGTTCCCCTACTAGCCATGGGTATCAAGCCCACTTTATCTCACCGCATGCGTTTCAACACCCAGACCTTATACTACCGCATGCGTATCAATAGTAACAATGACACGGCATATACCTCGTATAAATAGTAACAATAGCACGACAGAAATATCGTGCAAACAATCAAACAATCCTCTCAACAATAACACAAATGCCAAAACATAACAACTCCATAAAATGATATTTCACAACTTACACTTTGCCTCAATAGAAACCAAGATTTTTGTAACTCAACAGCAAGATATTTCAAGGATAGCAAATTTCAAGTAAAGAATCACATAGTTAAATAATGAATGCGGAATTAAGAAAGCAAGTAATTCAACTAAACATATAGTACAAGTTACAAATAAGAGATAAGACTAGTAGACATGAGAAATTAGACTAAACATGATGACTATAACATGCTACAGTAACTCAATTAAAGTGTGAAAAGGAAACTACGTAGCTAAAAATCAGAATCTCAATATTTAGCCCGTGTATGCACTCGTCACCTTGCGTACACGACCTTCACATGTCACAATTATCACACCAATACCAAATCCTAAGAGGAATTTCCTCCACACAATATTAGATAAGTCACTTACCTCAAACCACGCTAAATCAATCAACTAGAAGGCCTTTCCCTCGATTTTTCAACTCTGAACTGCTCGAATCTAGCCAAAATAATTTCATACTATAAATATAATTATAGAAAACTAATTTAAATAATGAAATTGTAATTTTAACAAAGAATTGAAAATCGCTCCAAAAAGTTGACCCGGGCCCGCATCTCGTATCCTGACCAAAATTATAAATTTCGAACACCCATTCGATATCGAGTCCAACCATATAAGAATTATTCAAATCCGACCTCATTTCACCTTTCAAAACTCAAAAATTTAGCTTATGAAGCTTTATCACTTTTTCCCATTTTTTCCAACCCAAATCCCTAATTACATGATAAAATTAATGATAGATTAGTGGATTTTAATCAAAATCAAGTTATGAACTCTTACCCCGACAATACCTCTGAAAATCCCTCGAAATATCGCCTCAAACCGAGCTCTCTAACTCCAAATTGTAAAATATGAAATAAATCCTCGATTTCAAACCTAAGTTCTGATGCCCAGTGATTCCTTCTTCGCGAACGCGGAAAATGCCTCGCATTCGCGAAGCACAAAAATGTTACTGCCCAAAATAACACTCCGCGATCGCGGAACACCTCATGTGAACGCGTAACACCGCTCCCAACAAGCTATGCGATCGCAAAACACACCACACGACCGCGATGAAGAAAAGCGCGTGAACCTGCAGCACTCAATTCCTCTACTCGAACGCGACCTTCACCACGCGTTTGCGATTCACTCGGAACCATCCTTCCACGATCGTGTCCCTCTCTCTGCGAATGCATAGTGTAAAAACACCAGTCCACAAAAATCCCTTCGCGATCGTGGACCAAACCTCGCGATCGCATTGAAGGAAACCAGACTTGAGATAACCAACAACTTCATCTATTCTTTAATGATCCGAAATGCGCCGAACATGGTTCGAATCACACACGAGGCCCCCAGAATCTCAACTAAGCATACCAACAAGTCCTTAACCATCATACGAACAAGCTCGAAGCGTTAAATCACATCAAACAACACTAGAATCACGAATCACACGTCGATTCAAGCCTAAGGACTTATGAATTTCTGAATTCCGAAACCAATGCCGATTCGTACCAAAACAATTCCGATTGACACCAAATATTGCACACAAGTCATACATGACATTACAGACCTATTTCAATTTCGAGAATCGGAATCCGACCCTGATATCAAGAAGTTCACTCCCGGTCAAACTTTTCAAAATCTTTCAACTTTTTAACTTTCGCCAATTTACGCCGAAATGACATACGAACCTCCAAATCAACATCCGGACACGCTCTTAAGACTAAAATCACCCTACGGAGCTTTTGAAACCGTCAAAATTCCATTCCGGAGTCATCTTCACACAAGTCAAAACTACGGTCGGCTCCTACGACTTAAACCTCCAACTTAGGGACTATGTGTCCCATTTCACTCCGAAACTCACCCGAAACCAAAATCAAACATCCCGGCAAGTCACACAACTACAATATAACATAGATGAGGCAATAAATAAGGAAGGGGGGAAGGGTCAGGGCTAATACACTCAAAATGACATTAAACTTGAGATTAAAAGTTATTATTTAATCCCCTATTATAATCTTATCACTAAAATATAAAAATAACTTATTTCCCAACCAAGCATTCCCTAACTCCTTTCTTTTTTCTTTAATGGTGTATGAAGAGGGACTGGTTCTACATGTTATAATACCTCCAACATAAAATAAAAGTAAAAGCAATATCAATCTCTCTCTTTCACTCTGGTTTTAGTTTTAATTACAACATTCGGATGATAGTAGTATGTTTTTAGAAATATTGTTTTCTTCCTAAAGAAAATTTGGTGAAGTTCGTTTCCAGTGAAGGTAAAAAACATTTAACTTGTTTTCCATAAAAATTATTACAACAAACAAAAATACGCAAGTCAGACAAAAATATAACTGCAAAAAACAAAAATATTTTCTGATCCAAACATCAAGTAAATTTGTGAGCACTGCAATACCACTAATATGTCATCAATAAAGCGGAATGTTTAACATCCACGAAACATATTTGTAAAAAAGTATCTTGCTTATCTATTGACCTTTATTTTTAATACCATGAAAGTTAATGGTAAAACATTTTGATATATCCCGTCGCTTTCAATATTATGAAAAGTAATTTAGCCTACTCTATCTGCTTAATGTTGCTTCAAATTTGTTTTTCCTATCACGGTGTTTACCACCGATTATAGCTAAAAATACAAATATAGACAAAATTATATTCATTAAGTTCCATCCTTTTTTTTTTTTACCACCCGATACCCGCATTAAGACTCCTACTGGTTCGCATTCACCCCGCATAAGATACATTAAAAATCACTTCCTACCAGATTTTTTTCTATTTTCATCTTTTATCTTCATCTGAAACAGTACCTCCATATGCTATATATATCATTCCAATTCTCTGGATCAAAATGATGAGTAGCATTGACCAATGATGCACTACGTACTGTTTTAGTATTATATCATGTCTTCATGCATTTTCAAGCTGGCCGTTTAAAGTTCAAAACATGTGTTCCAAAGGAGAGAGTGTCAATGCTCTTATTTGTCAATTAAAGTATGCTTAGAGCAAAATATTACAAAATCAATTAACGTTGTGTTTCAATTTTCCCATGTTTGGTTGAATTAAATGATTTGAAAAATATTTTTCTCCAATCAAAAGATGAAAAAATATTTTTCAAAACTTTTTTTAACATTCTCTACCCTATTCCCCATCCCCACCAACCCCCACCCACCCCGCCCACCCCACCCCAACCTCGCCCACCACCCACCCTAAATAAAATTATTATTAAGAGTATTTTCTTTTTATGTTGTAGATATAATACTTTTTTTTCCCAACAAAATGAGTGTATTCTTTTCATGATGTAGTAGAAGTTATTTTTTTCATTTCAACAAAACGGGTACTTTTTTTTCATAATATAAAAAAAATATTTTCTTTCATTTCAACAAAACTAGTACTTTCTTTTCATGATGTAGAAAAAATATTTTCTTTCATTTCAACAAACTAAATATTTTCTTTTTCTAAAATAGAAAAAGTATTTAATTTCAACAAAATGAGTACTTTCTTTTCATGTAGAAAAAATATTTTCTTTCATTTCAATAAAACGTGTACTTTCTTTTAATAATGTAGAAATATATTTTTTTTTTTACAAAATGAGTACTTTTTTTTCATGATGTAGAAAAAGTTATTTCTTTCATTCAACAAAATGAGTAATTTCTTTTCATTTTGTAGAAAGAATACTTCTTTTTCAACAAAATAAAGTATTTTCTTTTTAGTTACCGAGCTCAAATTTCAATATTGTTCTTGTGTGAAAAAGTAAAATAACACATTAGTTCCTTTGGGTTTTTATGAATTTTGAAAAGAATAATTAAATTCTTGAAGAAAATAGAGTCCGAGGAGGGGGGAGTAAAGTAAAGTATTAATTACTTTAATAATTAAAGTAAAGTATTCTTGAATAATCCAATCCTCTCGAGAATCTCAAAAGGTCCGATATATCTGGGGCTCAACTTGCCCTTCTTCCCGAACCTCATAACACCCTTCATGGGCGAAACCCGGAGCAAGACCCGCTCCCCAACCATGAATGCAACGTCACGAACCCTACGATCCGCATAACTCTTCTGTCTAGATTGGGTTGTGCGAAGCCGATCTTGAATCAATTTAACCTTTTTTCAAGCATCTAGAACCAAGTTTGTACCCAATATCCTAGCCTTGCCCGGCTCCAACCAACCCATCGGAGACCGACACCGCCTCCCATACAAGGACTCATATGGAGCCATCTGAATGCTCGACTTGTAGCTGTTGATGTAGGCAAACTCTGCAAGCGGCAAGAACTGATCCCAAGCACCTCCAAACTCCATCACACATGCACGGAGCATATCCTCACATATTTGAATAGTGCGCTCAGACTGTCCGTCCGTCTGAGGGTGAAATGCTATACTCAAATCCACTTGTGTGCCTAACTCACGCTGTACGACCCTCCAGAACCACGATATAAACTGCGTACCCCGGTCAGAGATGATGGATACCGGCACACCATGAAGTCTAACAATCTCGCAAATATATACCCAAGCCAGCTGCTCTGAAGAATAAGTAGTCACCACTAGAATGAAATGAGCTGACTTGGTCAACCTATCCACAATCACCGAAACTGCATCGAACTTCCACTAAGCCTGCGGGAGCCCAATAACAAAATCCTTAGTAACCCGCTTCCATTTCCACTCTGGTCTCTTAAGCAATCCACCTGGCCGCTGATACTCATATTTCACTTGCTGACAATTTCAGCACCGAGCTACATACTCCACTATATCTTTCTTCATCTTCCTCCACTAATAGTACTGCCTCAAGTCCTGATACATCTTAGCGGCACCCGGATGAATGGAGTATCGTGAACTGTGAGCCTCCTGAAGAATCAACTCACACAACCCATCTACATTGGCACACATAACTTATCCTGCATCCGTAACACACCGTCATCCCCGATAGTGACCTCCTTGACTTCACCATGTTGAACCGTGTCCTTAAGGACAAGCAAATGGGAGTCATCATACTGATGCTATCTAATACGATCATAAAGAGAAGACCGAGAAACCACACAAGCCAAAACTCGACTCAGCTCCGAATCATCCAATCTAACAAACTAGTTGGCTAAGCCTGAACCTCCAATGCTAATGGCCTCTCTACTACCAATAGATATGCTAAATTGCCCAAGCTCTCCGCCTTTCGACTCAAGACATCGACCACCACATTGGCCTTCATGGGATGATATAGAATTGTGATGTCATAATCCTTAAGTAACTCTAACCACCTCCGCTGCTGCAAGTTAAGATCCTTCTGTTTGAATAGATGTTGTAGACTCCGGTGGTCCGTAAAGACCTCACAAGGAACACCATACAAATAATGCCGTTAGATCTTCAATGCATGAACAATGGCTGCCAACTCCAAATCGTGGACTGGATAACTCTTCTCATAAGTCATCAACTGCCGAGCTGCGTATGCAATCACCCTACCATCTTGCATCAACACCGTGCCAAGGCCAACACGTGATGCATTACAATACACAGTATAAGACCCTGAGCCCGTAGGCAATACCAGTACTGGGGTTGTGGTCAAGCAGTCTTGAGCATTTGAAAGATCGCCTCACACTCCTCGGTCCATCTGAAAGGAGCACCCTTCTGGGTCAATCTGGTCATAGTTGTAACAATAGACGAGAAGCCCTCCATGAAACAACAATAATAACCGTCCAAACAAAGGAAATTCCGGATCTCAGTAGCTGAAGGCGGTGTGGGCCCACTCTGCACCACTTTAATCTTCTTCGGATCTACCTTGATCCCCTCACTCGATACCACATGACCCAAAAATGCCACCGAATCAAGCCAGAATTCACACTTTGAGAACTTTGCATATAACTTCTTATCTCTTAAGGTCTGGAGCACAATCCTCAAATGTTGCTCATGGTCTTCCCGACTGCGGGAGTATACCAAGATGTCGTCAATAAACACAATGATGAATGAATTAAGATAAGGCTGAAATATACTGTTCATCAGGTGCATAAATGCTGCTGGGGAATTGGTCAGCCCAAATGACATCAAAAGGAACTCGTAGTGACCATAACGAGTCCTAAAGGCAGTCTTCGGAACATCCAAATCCCGAATCTTCAGCTGATGATAACCTGACTGCAAGTCAATCTTGGAAAATACTCTGGCACCCTGTAGCTGATCAAATAGGTCATCAATACGTGGCAATGGATACCTGTTCTTTAATGTAACCTTGTTCAACTGACGATAATCAATACACATGCGCATAGATACATCCTTCTTCTTCACAAACAAGACCGGAGCACTCCACAACGACACACTAGGCGGAATGAATCCCTTATCAAGCAACTCATGTAACTGCTCCTTTAACTTCTTTAGCTCAGCTGGGGCCACACGATATGGTGGAATAGAAATGGGCTGAGTGCCCGGCAACAAGTCAATACCGAAATCGATATCTCTGTCATGCGGCATGCCCTAAAGATCTGCTGGAAATACATCTGGAAAGTCACTCACTACGGGAACTGACTCAACGGTAGGAGTATCAACATTGACATCCCGCACAAAGGCTAGATAAGCATTACACCCCTTCTCAACCATCAGCTGAGCCTTTAGAAATGATATAACCCTACTAGGAACATAATTTAATGCGCCCCTCCACTCTAACTGTGGTAAACCTGGCATAGCTAGCATCACAGCCTTGGCATGACAATCGAGAATAGCATGATAGCCCAAGATTACATCAAATTATACCATACTAAATAACAATAGATCAACTCTGGTCTCAAAACTGCCAATAACAACTAGACACGACCGATATACATGACCCACAACAATAGAATCTCCCACAGGTGTAGACACATAACACATGAGAACTCAAGAAATCATGAAATATATGTAACACTCCATAAATCTGAATTAGTTGTGGATGAATTAAATGAGTATTAATGTGAAGTCCTATCGGGATGAGTATGAGAGAAAACCGTTGTTTTGGAATCAAGACCGATAGTAAGGTGCATAAAATTTGATAGAATCGACTAAGTTTATGGGAGGTACGTCTTATAGCCTTAGACAGTGCAAGACCATAAAAACTCACGTCCATAGAGAGTGCAAGGTCATAAAAACTCACGGCCATAGACAGTGCAAGGAACTGTCCAGGGCTTTAACTTCAGTGTCCCAGACAGTGCAAGGCACTATCCAGGGCATCAACCTCAGTGCCCCAGACAGTGCAAGGCATTGTAGTTTTGGTGCCTCTGATGGCTCCTTGCATAATAATTTTGGCGCCCCTGACGACGCCTTACGCTAGTGAAGTTTACCCGAGCTACTTTATTTTTCCTCCTCAATTTTGGGACATGTTCACTTATTTAAAAGCCCTAGCTCGTCCCCCCACACCCCAAACACGAAAACCTACTCTTGAAAGGGAAGCTCTCAAAACCTAACATTCCCAAGGTCCCTCCATCATCCAAGGTAAGTTCTAACGATGATTCTAAGTTAATTTTAATTCTCCAACACCTTATTAACATGGGTAAATCCTTCCACTCATTAGATTTTCGGTCGAGACACCATTGTTTAGAAAGGAAACCCTAGAACTCGAATTCAAGAGGAGTGAACTTCGAAAAGGTAATGCTTATACTCCCGAATCATTTATAACTATGAATAAATGTGTTTTTGGGAGAATAGTAAATAGGTTTGATAAAGAGAACCATAAGAACTATGCTAGGGTTTTGGACTGTTGAATTATGATTGTTGTAAATATTTGGGTGATGGGAAATGGTGTTAGTTACATCTATTTGGGATTGTAGAATCACCTAGAAGTGGTAGAATGAGAACTTGGTAAAGAAAAGACCAATTACTAAGGGTTATGAGGCTTTACACCCATAAGGTGTTTGATAAAATTCCTAAGTTACTAAAACAAGAGAATTAGTGCTAATATTGGTTCCTCTTGATTTATATATTGACGTAGATTATCGTTGAAAGAGGCGACGAACATCAAAATACTCTTAAAAAGGGCCAGAGCTAAGGTATGTGAGGCTAAATCTCTTTACGTTTGGGAATGTTTATGATTCTCCCTACGTCCCATTCTTTGTGACTGTTACGAGTTTCCTCAGAATGTAACTATGCCTTAGTCCCATGAATAGTTATAGAACTTCTATTCTCTAGATGGAATAGTTTCATAATCGTTCAATATCCTATGAGCTTCAGTTATGACAAAACAATTTATTATGAATACATGTCTCAGTCTAGTTTTATTCAGTATTCCAGTATCATGTAACTAATTATGGTTCAGTATTTTAGTATCATATATTGCAGTATAATTCTCAGTTCCTAATTCTGAATTCCTGAATGTTGAACACCTGTATTTGGGCCTAAGGCCGCAGTTTATGCTTTATGCATTTTTGGGCTTGATGCCGCAGTTATGTATACGTATACTTGGGCCCGAGGCCGCAGTTTGTGCATATATATATATATATATATATATATATATATATATATATATATATATATATATAAACACACACACACACACACACACATGGAGTATTCATAACCTTACTTCTTATGTTTAATTAGTTATCAGTTTCAGTTTCAGTATTTATAGTTCCTTCTTTTAGTTATTTTACATACCAGTGCAATTCAAATGTACTGACGTCCCTTTTTGCCCGGGGCCTGCATCTCGCGATGCGGGTAACAATTTACAGGTTGATGATTCTACTTGCTAGGACATCTCGTATCAGCTATTGGTGAGCCCCAGTTCTTTCGGGGTACTATCATTACTTTACAGTCTTCCAGTATTTACCGATAGTTGGTGTTTTTCGTATTTCATTAGAGGCTTCATGGACTAGAGTAACTGTTAGACAGAGTTACAAGATTTTCATGTTAAGCAATGTTGATTACAGATATATTTCATACTTGTATTAGTGTTTCCACACTTTGATTTATATCATTTAGACTTTTAGTATATCAACATGTGTTAGTTTATCTTCCACATTCGGTATGCTACGATATCACATGTTAATTCAGCTAGCCAGTTGATTTGCTTGGTCACATGTAGTCAAGCACCGAGTGCCGTGTTACGTCCAGGCCTAGGTTCGCGGCGTGACAAAACTTGGTATCATAGCAATAGGTTCAAGTGTCCTAGGGAGTTTATGAAGCCGTGTCCAGTGAAGTTTCCTTTATATGTGTGTGCCGGCCATGCATATAAATGGTTAACTACCAAAACATTTAGGATTGTCTTATTTCTTTCTACTCTAGATCGTGCCATGATTCTTAGAGCAATAGGTAACCTTCTCTTCTTATCGAATTTAGACGTATTGAATGCCCAAGCGACAAGCAGGAAAGACCCAAGGTCCTAGAGATGATGATCTCCTATTGGGTATAATTATGGAGTACTGGTTGGTAACAAATAAGAATTGAGAGGATGTTGAAAGTTGGATGCAATGGATAGTAGTACAGATTAGTGCATCACCTTATCAGAAAATAAAAATAAAAGAAAAGGAAAGGGAGTTATCCTGTTCTATGGTTATCAGTTTACCTCAGTTACCAGTTATATAGTCTTTTAGTTAGCAGGTTTATGGTTATTCAGTATGCCAGTATTCAGCTAGTTAGTTACCAAATCTCTAATTTTCAGTGTATCCAAATTCTGGTGACTTGTGAGTATACAATGATGCATACGAGTGCTAAAGGAAAATGTGAGTAACAATGATTATAACAAAATCTTCGCATATTTTAGGTCTGGATTAAGACCCAAGACTCGCCGGATGGTGCATGAAGTGATTTATCAGATGATGGTATACTATGAAGGACAAGTTTGTGTATGGTAGTGTATCCGTATGTGTTTTACCTCACAGAACAATTTCATTTTAATTCTTGGAAATGGAGCCACAAGTTGGATGATGATACTTTAGATGTCAGACCCCACTGTGTAACAGGTGAAGAATTTAATCGCAGCGGGCATAGAATTGATCATTATAGTTTTGGACAGACTAGAGCCTAAGGGCAAAATAAATAGGAGTCAGAAATATTTGTTATTACCAAAGATATTTTGTTAGTACAATTCATGCATATGACCAAGAAGATATGATATACTAAATGAGAATCAAGAGCAGCCGATATTAAATTTTAGGGAATGATTTTAGGTTATTCAAATTTATTCATATTATAACTAGAAAGTACCACGTTAGTAAGTTACCATAAGAAGCAACTATTATTGTGAGATAAAAGATATGATAGTTTTCCCTTAGATTTTGTGACTAAGTGTTTGCCCTGGATATTTATAGTCTTATATGATTTTGAAGTGTAATGAATGTTTGGGGGTAGATATTCCAATTTCATTTAAGACAAATGAAATTTCCCTAAGTGTGATCCATGTACATAGTATAAAAGAAAAATAGTGTGCGACTGTAGAATATGATGGTGAGGAAAGTTAGGAATAAACTTATGCTTCACTTTAATTATTCAAAACAGAACAAGAAAACATGATTCTAGCAGGGTTATTAAAACAATAGTAAGTAAGTCTTGAGTAGATACAATGAATTAGCAATTTCAGCAGAGCTAGTAGAGGTGCGATTTGATTTACTTAGTTAGGTTAACACTAGTGAGTGGGTAACAATTTGAAACACCAAACGCATGTTAGAACCCAAAGAGTTTAAGTTAAACCCAAAGTACACTGACAGTGGAAGAAAACAAATTAGCTAGGCAGTAAGAGAGCAAACTACAGAAGAATAAGCCTTTAAGAGTAATCGGAAAGGGGTTTCCCCCAAGATTGTCAATGTGAGCAGAGTTCAATTATTAAGATTGTGTATGATAGTTGTGAATACATTAGCATTCCGTTTATGTGAGTAATTTTGTTTTTCCTAGTAAGGAAGCTTGCTTAGAAGTAAGTCGGAAGATGAGTCGTCATTGACGTAAAGTACAAAGCATTACAGAAGATAAGGAAAGTTGTTCGGATCCCAACAAAAAGGAAGGATTCACAAGTACAAGACCTTAACCTTTGGCCTAAGGGGATGATGTGAAAATCGTCAGCAAGTCCAGATGGAGATTTGAAACCCGCATAGTTAGCATGAGATATAAAAACTATAAAATCATGCCCAGTTATGTATCACGAGGGTAGTGCCCTTGCACGAGACTCTAATTTCGGAGTACTGGTCAAAGACTTAGTTCACAATAATACTATAAGTGTTTTCAGGATGTACCTTAAAAGATAAGCAAGTATGGGAAGTATAGCTCATGATTGGGGCAGACAAGGGAACTATGGTGAAAGAACTTCACCGCTTAGCTAAGCTAGGAGTTCGACTTCCGGACCTTGAAGATGGCAGAGTTGTTGTCCAGAAAAGACTTGTTCCTCCTTAGTAGCCGAAGTGAAGGAGGAATAGTTTGATGATCCCTAATGGTTGCAATTAAAAGAGGGGATTCACAAGCATAAGACGATGACATCTGAACAAGGGGAAGATGATGGTACTTTGAGGTATTGTGTGTTCCAAACATAGATGGACTTAGAGAGGGAGGATCATGTTAGAGACCATAATTCCAGATATTCTATCCACCCAGGTTCCACAAAGATGTATCATGCTCAAGGAGATTTATTTGTGGAACGACTTGGAATGGAACGTCGCGGACTTTGTAGCCAAGTGTCTGAATTGTTAGCTAGTGAAAGTCGAGCAACAGAAAGTCCTGTGTTTTACCATAGAATACACATATCCTTTAGTGGAGACAGTAAATATGGACCTTATAATAGGATTATCTAGCTCATTTTGAAAGCATGATTTGTTTGGGCATATGTATAGATCGCCAATTGGTTGGTTCGAAGTTGGTGAATTAGAGTTGTTGGGACCAGATTTGGTTTATCAAGCTATGGAGAAAGTCAAGTTGATTCAAGAGCATTTGAAGAGGGCTCAGAGTCGCCAAAAGTCCCATTCTGATGTGCAACATAGAGACCTAGAGTTTCAAGTTGATGATTGGGTGTTTCTGAAAGTTTTGCCCATGAAAGGTGTTATAAGATTTGGGAAGAAAGGAAAACTAAGTCCTAGATACATCGGGTCATATAGTATCCTATGAAGGATCGGGAAAGTATCTTATTAGTTTGAGTTTCTGCCATAATTTATGGCTGTACACCCAGTATTTCACGTGTCATGTTATAACATTCAAGTTTCCAGTATTCAGATATCATGTCACAACATTTATGTCCCAATATTTACATCTGATGTTATAACATTCATGTCAGTTTAGAACTCACATACTCATGTCAATCCAGTACTCAGATATTCATGCCAGCTTAGTACTCAGATATCGATGCTAGTTCAGTGCTCAGATATTCTTATCAGTTCAGTACTCAAATAATCGTGCCATTTCAATATTCGTATATCCATGTTAGTTCAGAATTCATGTATCCATGACAGACCAGTATTCACGCATATGTTTTATGTTATGTGTCTTATGATGCCTTGAGAGGCTTGTGCTATGCTCTGTTAGCTGGCAGGTGTTTTGGAGAAATGTTGAGGGTAACTAACCTTCTCATTCATACCTTATATTAAAATCTCTGTGTCTTTCAGCATTCGGTCAGTTTAGTAGCCATTCAATTTAGTACCTATTCAATTCAGTATCTCAACAGTTCAGTAATCGTGTATTCATTCAGTTTAGTATGCACGTGTTCATGACATTTCAGTGTTCATATATTTCCGTCAGTCCTGTTTAACGTTTAGAGTTAGTCGTAGTTACAATAAGGACAATCATTCGAGGACGATCAAATGATCCCAAGGGAGAGATAATGTAACACTCCGTAAATTTAAATTATTTATGGATGCATTAAATGAGTATTAATGTGAAGTCCTATCGGGTTGAGTATAGGTGGAAACTGTTGTTTTGGAATCAAGACCGATAGTGAGGTGCATAAAATTTGATAGAATCGACTAAGTTTATGGGAGGTACGTCTTATAGCCTTAGACAGTGCAAGCCCATGAAAACTCATGGCCATAGACAGTGCAAGGCTATAAAAACTCATGGCCATAGACAGTGCAAGGCATTGTCTAGGGCATCAACCCCAGCGCCCCAGACAGTGCAAGGCATTGTAGTTTTGGCACCTCTGATGGCGCCTTGCACAATAATTTTGGCGCCCCTGACGATGCCTCGCGTTGACGAGGTTTACCCGAGCTACTTTTATTTTCCTCCTCAATTTTGGGATGTGTTCACTTATTTAAAAGCCCTACCTCATTCCCCCACACCCCAAACACGAAAACCTAATGTAGAAAGGGAAGCTCTCAAGAACCTAACTTCCCAAGGTCCCTCCATCATCCAAGGTAAGTTCTAACGATGATTGTAAGTTAATTTCAATTCTCCAATACCTTATTAACATGGGTAAATCCTTCCACTCATTAGATATTCGGTCGAGACACCATTGTTGAGAAAGGAAACCCTAGAACTCGAATTCAAAAGGAGTGAACTTTGAAAAGGTAATGCTTCTACTCCCTAATAATTTATAGCTATGAATTGATGAGTTTTTGGGAGAATAGTAAATGGGTTTGATAAAGAGAACCATAAAAACTATGCTAGGGTTTTGGATTGTTGAATTATGATTGTTGTAAACATTTGGGTGATGAGAAATGGTGTTAGTTACATCTATTTGGGATTGTAGAATCACCTAGAAGTGGTAGAATGAGAACTTGTTGATGAAAAGACCAATTACTAGGTGCTATGTGGCTTTACACCCATAAGGTGTTTGATAAAATTCCTAAGTTACTAAAATAGGCGTATTAGTGCTAATATTGGTTACTCTTGATATATATATATACTGACGTAGATTATCGTTGAAAGAGGCGAAGAACATCCTGATACTCTTAAAAAGGGCCAGAGCTAAGGTATGTGAGGCTAACTCTCTTTACATTTGGGAATATTTATGATTCTCCCTACGTCCCATTCTTTATGACTGTAACGAGTTTCCTCAGAACGTAATTATGCCTTAGTCCCATGAATAGTTGTAGAATTTATATTCTCTAGATGGCGTAGTTTCATAATCGTTCAATATCCTATGATTTTCAATTATGATAAATTGATTTATTATGAATACATGTCTCAGTCTAGTTCTATTCAGCATTCCAGTATCATGTAACTTAGTATAGTTCAGTATTTTAGTATCATATATTGCAGTATGATTCTCAGTTCCTAATTCCGAATTCCTGAATGTTGAACACCTGTATTTGTGCCTGAGGCCGCAGTTTATGCTTTATGCATTTTTGGGCCTGAGGTCGTAGTTATGTATACGTATACTTGGGCCCGAGGTCGTACCTTGTGCACACACACACACACACACATACACACACACACACACACACACACATATATATATATATATATATATATATATATATATATATATATATATATTCCGCAGTTTATTTTTTCAGATAAACAGTTGGTTCATCATTCAGAAGATGGAGTATTCATAACCTTACTTCCTTTGTTTAATTCAATTATCAGTTATCAGTTTCAGTTTCAGTATTTATAGTTCCTTCTTTTAGTTGTTTTACATACCAGTGCAATTCAAATGTACTGACATCCCTTTTGCCCGGGGCCTGCATCTCGCGATGCAGGTAATGCTTTACAGGTTGATGCTTGCTAGGACATATCGTATCAGCTATTGGTGAGCCCCAATTCTTTCGAGGCATTATCATTACTTTACAATCTTCCGGTATTTACAGATAGTTGGTGTTTTTAGTATTTCATTAGAGGCTTCATAGGCTAGAGTAACAGTTAGACAAAGTCACAAGCTTTTCATATTAAGCAATATTGACTACATATATGTTTCAGACTTATATTAGTGTTTCCATACTTTGATTTATATCATTCAGACTTTCAGTATATCAGCATGTGTTAGTTTATCTTTCGCATTTAGTATGTTACGTATCACATGTTGATTCATCCAGCTAGTTGGTTCGTTCGGTCACATGTAGTCAGGCATCGAGTGTTGTGTTACGTCCAGGCCCAGGTTCGGGGCGTGACAATATACCCAAATATGGAGGAAAGTAAGATGATTCATAGGAATAAGTGGAGCCTAGATCAAGTAAGACTGATGTATCTCTATGACAGACCGGAACAATACCTGTAATGACTTAGTTTGAAGAAACTGCCTTTGTCCTAGCAGGAACAACATAATATATGGCCTTGCCTCCCCCTCTCGGACGAGCTCTACTCTCCGACCTCCACCTATAGCTAGCAGAGCGGGTGGAGCGGCAACTGGGGCAGCAATCATGGCCTGAGAAGTCTGCCGACCTGGCTGAATCCGTGGAGCCTGAGTAGTTTGAGAAGGTGCACCCCTACTGAGTCTTGGGCACTCTCTGACCATGTGGCGGGTATCACCACACTCAAAACAAACTCTCAGTGGGTGTGGCGGCTGGGATTGGCTCGGGCCGGGTCGGCTGGACTGTCCGCTGAAGGCACCCCGCATAGGAGACGTACTAGAAAATGGCTGAGCAAAGTGTACAACCTGGGACCTCGATTCAACCGGAGAACCACTAGAAGCTGGAAGTGCTAAGTGAACTGGACGGCTCACATAGCCCCTACCATAACGGGCGGAAGCTGCGGCATGACCACCACTAAATTCCATCGTGCCACGGGGCCTCTTGGCCTCCCTATCCTCTCTATCACAGTCTCGCATACCCTCCAACCTCTGTGCAATCTCAACCACCTGTTAATACGGAGTGTCTGAGGCCAACTCCCTATCTATGTTGAACCTAATACTCCGGTTGAGCCCCTTAATGAATCAACGAACTCGCTCCCTGACTGTGGCAACCAAGGCTAGTGCATGCCCGGAAAAATCACTGAATCATACGGCATACTCCAACACAAACATAGTACCCTGGAACAGCCGTTCAAACTTCGTGGGCCAAGCATCCCGAAGGGTTTGAGGAACAAACTCTTAGAAGAAAAACTTTGAAAACCGATCCCATGTAAGTGAAGGTGCCTTGGATTGGCTACCCGCCTCGTACGCCCTCCACCATTGATATGCCGCTCCCTTCAGCTGAAACATAGCAAACGCAACCTTAATCATCTCCAAAATGCCCATAGTGCAGATAATGCGGTGACACTCCTGAAGAAACCCATGCGCATCCTCTCAAGCCAAACCACTGAAATTATGAGGGTAGTACTTCTTGAACCTCTCAAGCCTGAGCTGCTCCCATCAGATGTTGGTTCCCTAACCACAGGCTAAATTAGAGCAACAGGCTGTATCGGTATAACCTTTCTGATCAACCTGGACCCGCTACTTTAGGCTACGGGCCGCGTGAGTCTATGCTCCTCCCCCAGCCTGAGATGTGGCTGGTGCAAGTGGAATCAACCTCGCCTGAGCTATGGTGCTGAACATGCTCATGAATTGAGCGAGGGTCTCCTGAAGTGCTGGGGTGGCAATAGGCGCCTCGGGTGTCTGACCCCCGACTGGAGCAACTGGTGGCTCCTTTGTCGCAGCTCGAGCAGGTGCTCTAGCTGCACCCCGTGCCCGTCGTGGCCTCTACCCCGGCCCCGGCCTCTCGTGGCTCTAGAAGGAGGCGCATGTGTCTGATCATTGAATCCTGTGGTGCGTGTCCTCACCATATATGGGAGAATAAAAAGTCAAAGATTTAGTTTTCGAAATCAACCAATTCGCACGATAAGGAATCAAAGAAGTGAAGTTTTCCTAACAGTTCTGTAGCCTCTCGAAGATAAGTACAAACGTCTCCGTACCGATCCGCAAGACTCTACTAAACATGCTTATGACTCCTAACACCTATGAACCTAGATCTCTGATACCAACTTGTCATGACCCCAATTTTCCTCCGTAGGATGTCGTGATGGAATCTAGTCTCTTCAACTAGGTAAGCCTAATAATAATGAAAACTGAATAGATATGAATTAACAAATTGCGGAAAATAACTGAACAATAGATAAAAACTTATGGAAACCGAATCTCACACTACACACCCCAAAACCGGTGGAACCGAATCATAAGCTCTATAGAGTATAACAAGAGTAACTACTACATCACTGTCTGAAAGTAAGTACAACAATAAATGAGGATAAAGGAAGGTGACTCCGAGGCCTGCGGACGCCGAGCTGGCATACCTAGAAGTCTCCGATAAAACAGCTAGCGAGAATCTCTATCTACAGGAATGAGTAGACGTACCTGGATCTGCACAAAAAGATGTGCAGAAGCATAGTATGAGTACACCACAACGGTACCCAACAAGGATCAACCCTTACCTAGGTATAGTAGTGATGAGGCCAGGTCGAGACACTTACTAAGATATGAAATAGACAGTATAAAATGAAATTCTGAATATAAAATAGGAAGTAAGAAAGCAACTAATACAGAACAAGATGATAGCATGATCTAATACCGGAAAATCAACAGTAGAAATAGCATGAAAGAAGCAACTAAAGTGATACAAAGATCATATACGGACTACAACTACTAGAATGATAACGAATGGAGCAACAAGAATTATTCCTTCCACAACACTTTACAACATGAAATAACAGCAAGAAACACAACGAGGTACCGCCTCATGTATAATGAAATCAAATCGTGGTACCGCCTCGTATAATCAAGAATAACAGCCAAGGTACCGCCTCATATTCACATTTCTCAATTTCAATCACAATCCTTCCTTATGCCGCCTTGTGAGCCTTATATTTGAAAATAGTTTTCCCAAAATAGATACACGCACTTTAGCCCATCATATGACGCTGCGTGGCTTCACGTAGTTCCCCTACAAGTAACATACACATAAGTCCCACCTTATACCGCCGCATGAGCATCAATATCGCATCACAATAACAACTCGCACCACAAGTGCCCATATATCACAACTTGCCAACAACAACATCAATGTTTCCACAACAATAGCTTATGGATCCAACACAATACGAGAATATCAACAACAATAATGGATGGAAAATTCTCAATAGGATAAATGTTTCAACAATAACCAACATTACCTCAACGTATTAACAACTTCCACAACCTCAACGTCAAATAACTCAACAATGAGAAAACAACGTGTAATCATGATATTAGATAAGACTAACTCACAATAAAGGAAATAATCTTCAACAATGAGTATCAAATAACGGAAATCAACAAATAAAGGGGCAACATGAACAATTAATTCAATAATGATAATTAACAATGAAGAGATAACATGTGACAATAAAGGGGACAACAAGTTCAACTAAAGCATGAGAGCAATTTAGCAAGTAGGATGTAGAACAATTACTAAATAAGTCAACTAAGGCATTTAAGGATAGTCTAACATAATTAAGGATGATTTAACTATGAGAATTTAGAACATAATATGGCATTTCAATTAAAGCATGAAAATAATCTAAGTAACCTAAACAGGTCAAATACTACGCACAACCCGTGTACCCACTCATCACCTTGCGTACACGGATTTCACTTGGCACAATTGAATCAAACAATATAAATCCTAAGGGGTAGTTCCCCCACACGAATTTAGGCAAGACACTTACCTCAATTAGGCCAATTCAACCCTCGAAAATAGTTTTTCCCTTAAAATCCTTTTCCACACGGCTCAAATCTAACCAAAATCGACTCAATATCATCATACAATTCTAGAAAATTCAATTTCAATAATAAAGTTAAGATTTTTATACTTTTTTTAAAAAGTCAACAAAAGTCAACCCGGGGCTCGCCCGGTAGAAACTTGGGTCTAATGGTAGATTCGGTCTGCCCATGACCCCACGAGTTCATATATATGATTAGTTTCAAAATCTGAGTCCAAATCGACTCTCGAAATTCAATTTCTTATTTTTCAAAAACGGGACAAAATTTCATAAATTTCTACTTTGATTCACATGAATTTGATGCTAAAATCTAAGATATGGTGATGAAATATAATTAGAAATAGATTAGGATCACTTACCCAAGGTTTGTAGGTGAAAATTCCCTTTCCAAATCGTCTCCTACCGAGTCTAGGGTTCAAACAAAACATCCACATAAGTCTAAAAACATCATACAAACTTGATCGCATGATCTAAATATGAAAATAACATCTAAAACTACGAATTGAACTCTAAAACACATGATTTTCAAAGATAATTTCAAGAACTTCTAAAATTTCAACTAAGCGTCCGAATCCTATCAAATCAACTCAGAACGACGCCAAATTTTGCAGACAAGTTCTAAAGGCCATATCGGACCTATTCCAAGTCTCAAAATCAAATTCCGAGCTCAATAGCTAAAAGTCAACTTACAGTCAACTCTTTCAACTTAAAATTGCTAAATTTTGGCAAATCAACACAAATCAACCTACGAACTTCTAAAATCAATTCCGGGCATACTCCTAAGTCCGAAATAATGATACGAAGCTATCGGAGTCATAAAAATACATTTCAGGGTTTTTTTCACAAAAGTCAAAGTTGGTCAACATTTTTAAATTTAAACTTCTTAAGTCTAGAATTAAGGGTTCAAATCAACACGAAAGCTTCCCAGAATAAAACTAATCAACCCTCCAAGTCATAAAAACATAAACTCACATATGTGAAGCAATAAAAGGGGTAACAGGGCGCAATTACACAAAGAGACCGATCGAGTTGTTACAAGTGCATCACTTTACGATGTCCGATGTCGGATATATCGTTCATTCTTCCTGGGTCTCGATATAAGGGATTTTTTATCCTTGATTATAATCATGTCAATCGGTGCTTACCCTTCGTTCTCTCATCATAGAATCAGGGAAGACACTACCTTGATTTTACCCATACAAGATAGTCCCCTCATGTTCCGGAGAGGAGATTTATCAAAGCGATGGGAAACGATAAATGAACCCCGTTCCTTCCTACGTACATTACACCGAGTTGACGGGTCAATGAAACATCCCATCAATTACGTCGTTCTGAATTCGGATACACTTCAGCCGCCGGTTGACTGTCCTCGTATACGAAAAATCACGCATTGATTATCCTTCCTCTTTAAAAACTCCGAAACCTTTTTCACCTTTTCACTTTCCGATTCCAGAGCTATTTGATTTACCCTCGAATACTCCACTTAATTTTAACCTATTCAAATCTTCATACATTTTTCCTTAGATCTTTATATCCTCATCTTCAAATCTTCATACTTCCTCTTTAAGTCTTCAAACCAGAGCTTCATACCTTCATCCCCATCTTCAAATCTTCATCCTCACCTTCAAACCTTCATATTTTCCAAGACCCGATGGCAAAAACTTCCAAATATGTGCCTCGGCAAATCGCCCCTTCATCTTCCAACCCGGCCACGTATGCCAAGGTGGCCTAGGTGCCCCCCTTGAAGAGTTGCATCCCCAGGGGTTGCTCCATTGAGAACGACTTCAAAGTCGAGAAGGCCTCCACTCAACAGAACCGAGGCAAGGGAGCATGGAGGTACATATGCTCCGTTACTAAGGACACACTCCCCATAGTTTGAGTAGACTATAACTGGGAGATCAAGGAGGTGGTCGTCCCTAGGCCCAGCGAAGACATCATCACTCACGTGGAGGGCTACCTAAGTGTTTACACTTACGCTTCCACACTCATCCCAGTGGACCCTATAATCCTAGGCTTCTGCAAAAGGTACGAGGTCTGCCTTGGGCAGATTCACCCGTCCTTTTGGAGGATCGTAATCCTCCTTCGCCACTTCCTAAATAACACCTAAGCACCTCGGTTCACCCTCGACTATCTGCTTCATCTCTACAGTCCTCGAATCTTTCGAGGGGGTTGATCAAGCTCGTTTGCCGAACAAGTAAAGCTCCATTCTCGAGAATAGATGAAAATCGAGATCGAGGTTGGAGGGGGGGGGGGTTTATTCAGGTGAAAATCAAAGACCTCATTCGTCCCAAATTTCTATCGTTCCCTGAAAAGTGGAACTCATCCCGCAAGTCTTTTCCTTCTTGAGTACTTGGCATTTTCTTTTATTCTTTTCCTAATTGCATGTGTTTACTATTGTACAGAGGTTGCCCAGGTTCCCAATGCAGTCCCCTGCTTCAAAGAGTAGATCAAGAGGATCTGCAAACAAATGTCTTTCTTCAAGCATGAATGGCGCAAGCTCTCGAAGGGCAAGTAGGAGGCCCGTTCCCTTTGTGAGACTTTCTCTCGAATAATTATACTCATACACTTGACTTATATTTTGGTTAACTCTTCTTCCTTCTAATAGGTTTTCCCAAGACCACCGTGCTTAGGCCGTTGGATGAGGCCGGGACCCGTACTCACTCGTTGAATCCTCCGCTTCGGGATAGTCCTGGGCTGCCGCAAAGGAGGAGAAAAAGAAGAAGAGGAAATTCTCAGGCTCCCCGGATGCCGAGGTGATGAAGAAGAGGGTGGTTGTACGAGTCCGGAAAAGCAACAAAAGAGCACCAAACCCAGGGTAGCGGACCCTGATTCCCTTTTTCGGCTCAGGGATTACCCCGAGGTTGACGACCTTGAGTTCATTGCTCATGAGTCAACCATCGATGAGGGGGAGCAGGCGGCAACCAAAAAGGTGTCCAAAACGTCGATCCTCATCTTGGGAACCGTAAGGAGAGTCAGAGGCCACAACCTCCCGAGAAGCCGCTCCTGCCTCGAAGGAGGTATCTAGTGTCATCGACATCACGGAGACACCGTCCCACATAGAGTCCATATTCGAAGAGGCTCAAGCCTGTAAAGATAAATAAAACGAGACGGCATCGGGCCCAGATGATTACCTCAACATACTCTTTGATGACATGGACATGAGCGCGTTGGAGGAATAATCCGGACTTGGTCACCTGGAGGTCCCAAAAAAGGACATGCCATCGAGAGCAGGCGAGTCGAGCTAGAGCTCGAAGCTAGTGAGGTAGTTCCCTGCCCTGAGTGTAGATCTCGACAGTAAGAGAACGGTCGTTCTTACTATCCTAGTGGACGCTTGGGCACAGTCCGCTCTGGTGGGTGTGGCCAGTTACCTTCGTTGCCTGGTGACCGAGGAGGAACAAATAAAGATAAACGAGGTAGGCACATCGAGCCTCTTCAACGAGGCACAATCGGTACTGAACCGGGTAAGAAGCCCACCTTTTTTATCCTTTACGGATTTTGCTTAGCTTTAGCATGTTCTAATAACATCATTGTTTTTCAGGCTTTGATGCTTCATCATGAAAGCTTCCTTCGATCTCACTTGGAAATCAGCTAGTTCGAGTTTGAGCTCAAAGAGAAAGTCTAGAAGAAGGACATGTACAAGGCTCTCAGTGAACAACGAGATAAGGCTCTTAATGATCTCCCAACTCTCCGGGCTGAGCTGGAAAATGCGCAGAAGGAGGCCTCGTCTGTGAAATAGGAACATGCCGATCCGGTTAAGAAGGTAAGGATCTTTGAGGCTACAAACGAGAAGCTACTCGTGATGATTAATAACGCAACTTCACAGGTCCAAGAGAAGATAGACTTGATTGACCAGCTTCGGGCCGAGATGGATGAGGTCAAGGCCACGACCGAGGCATTGAGGGGCAGGGACCTGCTAGCTTCGGAAAAAGAGGATACAAAAAATGAGCTGACATCGGTCAAGGACCAGCTCCTGGTGGAAAAAGGTAAGTCCGACAAGTGGTCTCGGCTAAATGAAGAACTCTGGGTACAACTGAATTCAGCCATCACTGTATGGGATACCCTCGACCAGGAATACATTGCCCCGAAGTCCAAATTGGAGGCAACTTCGATCGATTCCATTGAAGTTGAGGAAATGGTGGCCCAGTACAAGGCTGATATGGAGGTGTCTAATGCCCTCTTAAAGAAAAATACCGAATATGCAAAGTGACTATCCTAGAGGGATACCTTCGAGAAGATTCATGCCCGAGATTTTGACCTGTCGGCCAAGATCGAAGAAGCGAAGAGGCTCGAGGTAGAGGCAAAGGAACTTTATGAGCCCAGAGGTCCCGAAGGCTCCGACGGTTTCGGTGCTGAGTCGAGCCCCGAAGAAGATTAGGCATAGGTGCCTTAGTTCTTTGTTAGTTTTTCCTTGAAGATTTCTTTCTTTCTTGTTTTGAGGCCGTTTTATCATGCTTTTGTAAATATTTTTTGAGATATATAAAATTTTCCCTTTGGCAATACCATGTTTTTACTTTTCGGCATCTCTTTGCAATTTTATATTTGTGTATCGTTCTTTATGCCTAAGCATGAAATCCCACGTAATCTAGAGTATCCGTTCTTTGGAGGCTCGAATGGGGCCCGATTTCGATGGCAACTCTGGATTACTCGTGGATTCGAGATTTGGGTAAAATCGAAGGCCTTTAAGATGCTTAAGTGTTTTAGTCATATACAATGCTGTTTTTGCCGAGGGTAACCTTTGAATAGGTTTTAATTATACGTAATGGCCTTACTTTCGGAGTACAAACTTCGGACGTCCTCGAGCAATTTTTAGGGTAGCGTAGCCTTTCGATTTCGGGCACTGCCTAATAGGCTTGGTGCCTCCGGTATTTGATAGACCGGGCCGCCCATAATTTTTATCAGATGACAGTTCTCGAGTAGGGGTAGCCCTTGGGCTTTAGGATCTAGGATCCGTTGTGAAGCATCAAAGAAGCGAAATGTGTAGTAATAAAGTATAAGGGAAGCAAAGATTTCTTTCATTGTTTTATATGTAGGGTACATAATCGGAGGCGCATAAGCCTTGTGTCGTGGTTAGAGTGGGCTACATGGTCACGGTTCGTATGACCATTTGACCCTTACAATTAATCCTAATCACCAAGCCTTGGCTTTTGACATATAAAATTTTTCCTTGCTATAAGGATCTTAATCTAGGGGTAATGACCCCCCAGTATTCGAGGCTGAACTTGTGAGGGTTCGGATACTGTTGATATAGTGCAAACGATCATCTATTCTTGTTTAAGACCGGTCTTCAAAATTAAGGTAGCATGTTTTACTGTTGCCTTGTTAAAAACCTTGCCAAAACACCCGCTTCGGGACAAAATCGGTTCAAGGGAAAAAGAGTACAACACGTGTTTTCAGACCTAATAGTCACATTCTCCCCTGGCCGAGTACCTGCATACGTTAGTCCGTAATGTAAAAAATTTAAAAAGGAATTAAGTTCGTACCTTAGCAGTAGTACCGCATTAAGTGTGCCACGTTTCAGTTGTTTGGTAGTTGTACACTGTTTCCCGATTCGAGTTTATACGAGCCTTTGCTGGTTATTCCGATGACTCTATACGGTCCTTCCCAATTCGGGATGAGTTTCCTTTTGTTTGGGTTCCTGGTGTGTAGTGTTACCTTTCTCAATACTAGGTCCCCAACTTAAAAATGTCGGAGGTTGGCTCTTCGATTGGAGTACCTCCCTACTCGCTGCTTCTGAGTAACCAACTGGACCAGGGAAGCTTCCCGCCTCTTGTCCATTAATTCAAGGCTCGTGGTCATGGCATCGCTGTTTGACTCTTCAGTAGCATACTCGAACCTGAGGCTCGGTTCCCCTACCTTGACTAGTATTAAGGCTTCCGCTCTGTAGACTAGAGAGAACGGGGTCTCCCCGGTACTCGACTTCGAAGTCGTATGGTATACCGACAAGACTTCGAGCAAGATTTCCTTCCACTTTCCTTTCGAACCAGTCAATCTCTTTTTCAGGTTTTGGAGAATAGTTTTGTTCCTCGATTCCGCTTGCCTGTTCCCACTAGGGTGGTAAGGCGTTGATAATATCTTCTTGATCTTGTGGTCTTCGAAAAACTTACTTACCTTGCTGCCAACAAACTATTTTCCGTTGTCGCAAATGATCTCGGCCGGTATCCCAATTTGACAGATTATGTGGCCCCAGATAAAGTCGATGACTTCTTTCTCTCGGACCTTCTCGAACGCCCGAGCCTCAACCCATTTTGAAAAATAATCGGTCATGGATAGTATGTATTGGACTTTACCGAGCGCCCATGGCTGGGGCCCGACAATGTCCATTTCCCACTTCATAAATGGCCATGGTGACAGGACTGGGTGGAGCATCTCTCCCGATTGATGAATCATTAGGGCGTGTCTTTGGCACTCGTTGCATCTTTGCACAAAGTCCTTCGCATCTTTCTCTATTTCATTCCAGCAGTAGCTGACTCTAATTAGCTTTTGAACTAAGGATTCTGCCCCTGAATGGTTCTCGAAAGTGCCCTCTTGGACTTCTTTCATGGCATATTCTCCCGGACCTAAGCATTTAGCCAGTGGGCCGAAGAAGGATCTTCTGAACAATGCCCCTTCTACTAAGCTAAATCTGAGAGCTTTGGTGCGTAGGGCTCTCGATTCCTTGGGATCCGATGGAAATTGTCCTGTCTTCAGGTAGTCTATGTATTTATTTCTCTAATACTAAGTCAAACTTGTCGAGTTTACTTTGGCGTGACCTTCTTCTACCACCGAGTTGATGAGTTGCACCATTGCCCTCAAGCTGAATTCATCGGAGTGGACATACGACCCCAAGTTGGCTGGTGCATCGGCCTCACTGATTGGATCTCGGGGTACATGATGCAGAGTCCATTCCTTGAATCGGTGTAGGGTTACTTGTAATTTGTCCAAGTATCTCTGCATCTGTTACTCTTTTACTTTGAAGGTTCCATTTACTTGATTTACGACAAGGAGGGAGTTGCATTTGGCTTCGATCACTTCGGCCCCGAGGCTCTTAGCCAGTTCTAGACGTGCAATAATAACTTCATACCTCGCTTCATTATTAGTAAATTTTACAGTTCTGATAGACTGTTTAATTACGCTTCCCGCAGGTGGTTTTAACACGATACCGAGCCCGAACCCCTTCGCGTTGGAGGCACCATCCTTTTATAGGGTCCATATTCCCGAATTAGCCCCCGAACTGAGCACTAATTCCTTTTCGACTTCGGGTATCAAGGCCGGAGTAAAGTCGGCAACAAAGTCTGCCAAAATCTGAGATTTTATGGTAGTTCGGGGTCAGTATTTGATATCGTATCCTCTAATCTCCATGGCCCATTTGGCCAGCCTGCCTGAGAGCTCGGGCTTATGCATGATATTCTTCAGCGGGTAAGAGGTTACGAAACATATGGGGTAGCATTGAAAGTACGGTTTTAGTTTTCTGGAAGCGCTTAGCAAGGCGAGCGCTAACTTTTATAGGTGAGGATACCTTCTTTCAGCATCGCCTAGGGTTCTACTAACATAATAAATAGGAAATTGTGTACCTCGTTCCTCCCGGACTAAGACACCACTTACCGCCACCTCGAAATCTGCCAAGTAGAGGTACAACTATTCGTCTGCCTTCGGAGTGTGCGGCAAAGGGGGTCTCGATAGGTATCACTTGAGTTCTTCCAAAGTTTGCTGGCATTCCGGAGTCCGAGAAAAATTGTTCTTCTTTTTCAATAGTGAGAAGAACCGATGGCTCTTATCCGACGACCTCGAGATGAACTGGCCTAATACGGCTATGCGCCCGGTCAGTCTTTGAACTACCTTGACGTTGTCGATTACGGTGATGTTCTCCATGGCCTTTATTTTGTCGGGGTTGATCCCCCGATTAGATACCATGAACCTAAGGAATTTGCCTGAACCAACCATAAATGCATACTTCTCCGGCTTTAGCTTCATGTTGTACTTCCTTAGTATGTCGAAGGTTTCCTGCAAATGTTTCAAATGGTCCTCTGCTCGTAGGGACTTGACCATCATATAGTCAATATAAACTGCCATTTATTTTCCTATTTGTTCATCGAACATCCGGTTTACTAGGCATTGGTAGGTATCACCGGCATTCTTTAATCCGAACTCCATTACGTTACAACAGTAGGTGCCGAATTCTATTATGAAAGATGTCTTTTCTTTATCATATGGGTCCATCCGAATTTGGTTGTACCCGGAGTAGACATCGAGAAAACTAAGTATCTCATGCCTGGCTGTCGCGTCGATCATTCGATCGATGTTAGGCAAAGGGAAGGAATCCTTTAGGCATGCTTTGTTTAGATATTTATAATCCACAAACATCCTTAGTTTATTTCCTTTTTTAGGTACTACCACTACATTAGCTAACCAATCCGGGTATTTAACTTACCGGATGGATCCTATTTTTAGAAGTTTGGATAACTCATCCTTGATGAACGCGTGTTTGATCTCGGACTGTGGCCTTCTCTTTTGCTTAACCAAGTGGAACTTCAGGTCCAAACTCAGTATGTGAGTGGTTACCTCCGGTGGGATCCCTATCATGTCAAGATGGGACCAAGAAAACCAGTTGGCATTAGCTTTAAGGAAATCAATAAGTTTTTCCTAGAGCTCGGAGGTTAACCTCGTGCCCAGGTATACCTTTCGATCCGCTAGATACTCGATTAATATAACTTGCTCTAACTTTTAGACCATTAATTTGGTGGCATCAGTGTCATCAGGAGCTATGAATGATCTAGGGATGCTGTAATCATCCTCATTGTCCGCTCCTTGTTCTTCCTATTTCTCTGGTTTGGCTGAGGCCGCTATCATTAATTTCTATTTAATCTCTTTTTTTTGGTCAGGTTCGTACTCCTCGATGTTGAAACCACGGGCATCGGGATCACTTTATTGACAATAAACATTTCTCTTGCGGCCGACTGTTCTCCATAGACCATTTTGACTCCCTTCGGTATGGTAAAGTTCAGCGCCTGGTGTAAAGTCGAAGGTACCTCCCTCATGTTGTGGACCCATGGTCTTCCGAATAAAGCGTTGTACCTCATATCCCCTTCGATCATGTAGAACTTCATTTCTTGAATTGTCTCGGCAGTGTTTACAGGCAAAGTTATCTCTCCTTTCGTAGTCTAACATGCCATGTTGAATCCATTCCATACCCGGACTTTCGGTACGATTTGATCTTGTAACCCCAGTTGCTCTACGACCCTTGATCTGATGATATTGGCCGAGCTACTTGGATCATTAGCACACGTTTAACCCGAGATTTATTTTATATTATAGATATTACCAGTGCATTGTTGTGAGGCTCTACGATGCCATCGGCATCTTCGTCGCGGAACGAAATAGCTCCCTCCGTAACATAATCCCGGGTGACTTTTTCCCTCGTAATATATACTTTAGTGTGTTTTATATTGGCCCTTGGGGGAATTCGACTCCCCCAATGATCATGTTGATCACCTGCTGAGGCTCCTCTTGTTCGAATTATTTGTTGGCGTCCCTGTTTCTGATGTGGTTTTTGTCCCACTCACTTAAGAATTCTCGGAGGTGCCCATTGTTGAACAGTCGAGCAACTTCTTCTCTTAACTGTCGGCAATCATCGGTCCTATGACCGTGAGTGCCGTGATACTTAAACATCAAGTCAGGATCTCTCTGGGCTGGGTAGAACTACAATGGTCTGGGCCACTTGGTCTCTTTGATGCGCCCTATGGCCGACACGATGCTTGCAGCGTCAACGTTGAAGTTTTACTCAGATAATCTTGGTGCCTCCGTTCCCCCGAGCGACCTGTCGAACCCGTTCTTGCTCATCAAGCCCCGGTCACTAGGCCCTCGATCGCTTCTCTTCTCGTTCCTTATTGGGTGACGCTCGGATCCATTTTCCCTTCGATCCGCGCTATATGGTGGATATCGATCTTGGATTGCCCTTGGCTCCTAATCAATGGCTCTCTTAGATCTATCATCGATCCTAATGCGATAAATAGATCCAGAAGGGGCCCCGAGTTGGGGGTCCTCAAGCCTGATCTTCGACTGGTACCTATTGTGGACATCGGCTTAGGTTACTGCCGGGTACTCCACCAAATTTTGTTTTAGCTATTCAGAGGCCACAGAACTTCGGGGGTTGAGTCCCTGAGTGAATGCCTGAACGGCCCAATCATCTGCAACTGGTGGTAGATCCATCCTCTCAATCTGGAATCTTGACACGAACTCCTTGAGCATCTCGTTTTCCCTTTGTTTGACCTTGAAAAGGTCTAACTTTCTGGTCTCAACCTTGATGGCTCCGCCATGGGCCTTTACGTAAGCATATACAAGCATAGCAAACGAGTCAATGGAATTTAGAGGCAAGTTGTGATACCATATCATTGCTCCCCTGGACAAAATTTTCCCAAACCTTTTCAGCAACACTGACTCGATTTCATCATCTTCCAAATCTTTTCCTTTGATCGTGCATGTATAGGAGGTTACATGCTCATTTGGATCCGTGGTCCCATTATATTTGGGAATGTCGGGCAATGAAACATCTTTGGGATCGGCTTTCATGCCGCGCTCGGAGGAAATGTCTTCTGGATAAAGTTTTGGAGTCCGGTCCCTTCAATATCGGGGGTTCTCTCGGGATTTGATTGACCGTAGAGTTGTATGTTCCCGGGGCTCGGCTGCACTCGGTCTCTCGGTAATTTGTTCGTCTCTTCAAGTGCCTTCCCGGGATGATTGTTCAAGATCGACCCTGTTGGGGGCATGGCTTTGATTCTACAGTTGTGCTATTGCCGCTTGTTGAGCCTGCAACATTTCGAAAATTAGTCGTAGGCTCACCCCATCACCTTCACCTTCGGGCACTTCTCGAGCTGGTTGTCGAGGTCCCCCGCAAACACTGTTTTCAGGATCATTCGGCAAATTGACGTTAATGGCCACCTGCGAGTTAGCGTCGATCGGGTCGGCGGCTGGGACACCGTTGGGATCAGCGGGAAGTACATCATTATTGGGCAGCAGATTATTATTTTCGCCGTGATAGCCTGACTCAGGGTCAACGTTCAAGTGAGCAGACTGAGAGTTTGATATTTTTAGGCTGACCTGGAATTAAGATTTCAAAGAACAAGTGTAAAATAGGGTGTGTTATGGAGATTTGTAACAAATCACCACTATTATCCTTAGCCCCACGGTGGGCGCCAAACTATTTACTCCAAAATGAGTAACAATTAAATTTGTACGCAGTTTAATTCAATACGAATAATTAAGAATAACAGATAGATGAATTAATGATAAAATAAACGATCAAACTAATTGTAATATGATGACCAAGGCTGATCTTAGATTGAACTGTGCAATTCGCTCTCGATCGGACCCTCGGTGCAAGCTCGGTCGTGAGTAAAGAAAAGATCAAACAAATAATACCTTGAACAGTAGCTAGAAGACAAAATTAAATTTTTTTGTTGCTTTGAATTGCGTGTTACAATGTGTCATACTAAAGAAAAACTTCCCAGAATTTCAGTCCTAGTATAAGTCTAAAAAATATAAAAATCTTCTTTTTCCGGTAATTGTTGATCCATAATCGTTACTGAACGAGATCCGCACCGTAATATCTGGTTGAGAGCGAATATTACGACCCCTATCTGTTATGCATAACCGTTCACCGCGTCTCCCGAGGTCTAGAAGTTATATTCGGTCAGGGGTACGCTGCTTTACCGTGTCCGATGTCGGATATATCGTTCATTCTTCTTGGGTCTCAATATGAGGGGTTTCTGGCCTCGATTATAATCACGTCAATTCATGCTTTCCCTTCGTTCTCTCATCATAGAATCGGGGAAGACATTGCCCCCGATTTTACCTGTACACAGGATTAGTATATGTAAAAAATAAGACAATTAACGGTGACATAATTCCAATGGAGTCAAGGCGTGTCGATATGCGGCTTGTACTTCCTCTAGGAGGAGTCTGGAACCAAAGCGATGGAAAAAATTCCTAAAACGATCGAGGCAGTGTGTAAAAAAAGAAAAAAAGAACACAACTACATATAACGCTTGAAATATATATGTTATATATTCCTAGAAAAATGTCCCGAGGCCAACATATATTTATCAGGTTTGGCCAACACTATACATGTCACTTCCATGAAACAACCAAGGCAGATACATCTGCCTTTATTCGTCATTTTCATCTTCCATTTTACTCTCTTGTTTTACAAAATAACTATGTCACAGGCATTTCAAAGTTTAATATCATTAATAGAACCCGATAACTCTCTATGTAGTAAATATTATAGGTTGAAAACCTTAACGACCCCTAAAAACTCCGGTCAAAGATTTTGAGGTTGTATATTAATATGATAAGTGAGTAATTTAAAAATAAATAAATTATGTAGGGTAAATATTTTTATCCAAACACTGATAATTATTTGTTGTATTTTGTAGTAGAATGAAAGATACGGCTATTTTAGGTGGCGGGATGGGCCAAAGACAAATTGAACATACATAGTTTGCGATTGAGAAGGCCCTCGGTTGACACGGATGAAGCGACTTCACAAATAATGTGAAGTTCAATTACAATTTAGGCTCAAAGAAGATGAAGAAGAATCCGGAGAAAAAAGAGATCACCTGAAAGATAGACTAAACGAAACCATATAGGAGAGAGATCATTTGAGAGGATAGTAATTGGACGAAGATAGGAAACAGAGGAATCTTCTGAAGCGGTTATGTGGTTCATTATTGTTATTTATCATCTGAAAGTGTTGTATTGTTGGTTATGTTTATTTGCATCTTTGCTTACGTATTATGTAGTATTTATACTTTATGTAGCATTACGTGTTATATATTATGTAGTGTATTATGTAGTGCAATAAGTGCATCGGCACTTTTAATGAACTAGGGTGTGTTTATTCAAATTTGTGGTATATATATTATATTTGTTGTCACGACCCAATTCCCACTATAGATCGTGATGGCGCCAAACGTCGCCGTACAACGATGAAGTATCCATTTAATTATTCCCTTTACTTTTAAAATCATGAAAATTTAGTCAATAGAGAAAAACCAAGTATAAAGACATGGTGAAATAAGGCATGAAATATAATATCAGAGTGAAGCAGTATTATTAATAGACAAAACCATGAACGTCAACTAGAAATACCCAAAACCCGATATCACAAGTGCACGAGTATCTAGTAGAATATACAAAAAACTCTACAACTACTGTCTGAAGCAGAATAGACAGAAATAATAAATCTAACAAGAGGAGGCTCGGGGTGATACATGACGGAGCATGGGAAGCAACTCACCACTAGACCTCCGGGTAATGCGGATGCGCTCCTGGACGAACACCAGACGCACCTGCCTCAGAGCCTGCACAATTTGTGTAGAAGTGTAGCGTGAGTACGTAAACAACGTGTAACCAGTAAGTATCTAGCCTAACCTCGAAGAAATAGTTACGAGGGGTTGACATCGACACTTACTAGTGGTCAACATATATAAAGTGCAAGAATTATAAATAGGCACGAGATACAACAGTAACATTACAATAAGAGAAAATAAATAAGTGATTCTTTAACAAAAATAACAAAGCTAAAAGTCCCCAAATATTACATGCTAATTTCAACAAATAAGTGCTAGCAAGTAATTATAATTTCTCAAGTCATGAGGGAAATATCGAGTATAATCGGACTCCTAGCGACATCATGCACGAATTATGCCGTGGCCGTACGGCTCGATCCATAACAATCGTGTACATACATTACCGAGGTCATACGGCCCGATCCTTGGATGCATCATATTATATATAAATATTGCCGAGGCGTTCGGCCAGATCCACGGGAATAAGGAAACTCATCGGACTACGGAATATATGTTTACAACCCCAAGGTAAGCTCATAAAGGAACATAAACTTTTCATCAATAATTAAATATTCTGCCAAATCTCTAAGTAATGAAGCTCGGTCTAACATAATCTCTAATCAAGTTTTACCTATCAATACAAGTAATTAAACTAATAGGTTGAGTTCAAATAGTGCAAGTATTACCTAATAAAGTCCTATGTCTATCCGGACATAACATGATATTTAGCTACATACGGACTCTCGTCATTCGTGCGTATGTAGTACCCATAATTATTAGCAAATAATAATTTAAACATCTATGAGATTAATTTCCTCTTACAAGATTAGGCAAGACACTTACCTCGTTTTCAAGTCCTCTTCCCTGTTCACAAATCACACTATGAGCCTTAAATCAGTGCCAAGCAATCCGAAACTAGCCAAAGGTCGTGAAAACTAATCAATATATGCTCAAAAGTTCATAATTTAAATATTAGAGTAATTACCAAACCTAATTTGGAAGATTCCTAAAATTTACTCCGGGCCCATGTGCCCGGATTCCGAAAATTTTTGTAAATAAATGTTACTCATAACTTCACGAACACAAATATATAATTTCTACTCAATTCCATAATCATTTCGTGGTCTAATCCCATTTTCACCAAAACCTAGGTTTTTTAACATAATCCCGTCATTCTACTAATTTCTATGTTAAAATCTACTCATAATCCACGTGTTTAACTTACACTAGGTAGAAAGCACTCACATTGTAGTGCTTGATAAAAATCTCCCTCCAAGAAGCTCCAAATTCGGCCAACACAATGAGAAATGGGAAAAATAAGCCTAAGTCCCGGCTTTAAAATGTATCTACCTAGTTGACCCTTCTTCGCGATCGAGGAAGCTCACTCGCGATCGCAAAGGCAAAGATCACTCGTGAACGCGAAGGGTAACAACAGCTGACCCCTCCCAGGCCTCGTTCTTCTACGCTACCGCGAGAGATCTTCATGAACGCGAACACCTCAGGCCTCAAACCTTCGCGTACACGACCTCTTTATCGTGAACGCGAAGAAAAAATCAACCCCTCCCCAAATCCTCCATCTCGAACTAGAGGGGACCTATGAGGAGTCTTAATTAGGGGAACGAGGATCTAGAATGCAACACTACCGATCGGGTCATTACATTCTCCACATCTTAAAAAAATGTTCGTGCTCGAACGGGTCTAGAATCATACCTGGAGTGTTGAATAAGTGTGGATATCTGCTCCGCATGTACTCCTCGGTCTATCAAGTCGCCTCCTCGACTGGTTGACCCCTCTACTGGACCTTTACCGAAGAGATCTTCTTAGACCTCAACTGGCGAACCTGCCTGTCAACAATGGTAACTGGCTCCTACTCATAACCCAAGCTCTCATCTAGCTGAACCTTGCTATAATCTAACACATGCAACATATCGGCATGGTACTTCCGGAGTATAGACACATGGAAGACCGGATGAAATTCTGATAGACTGGGAGGTAAAGCAGGCTCATAAGAAACCTCCCCAACTCGCCTCAACACCTCAAATGGGCCAAAAAACCTCGGACTCAGCTTGGCCTTCTTCCCGAACCTCCTGATACCCTTCATTGGTGATTCTTTCAAGAGATCTTTTTCACCCACCATAAATGATAAATAACGCGCTTTCTGATTCGCGTAACTCTTTTGTCTGGACTGTGTTGTGCGAAGTCGCTCCTGAATCAACTTTACTTTATCCAAAGCATCCTTTACCAAATCAGTATCCTACAACCTAGCCTCAACGGTCTCAAGCCACCCGATTGAAGAACCAAATCGCCGACCATATAAAGCCTCAAATGGAGTCATCTCGATGCTGGACTGATAATTGTTATTATAAGAAAACTCAGCCAAAGGCAGTAACCGATCCCACTGCTCTCTAAAGTAAACCACACACGCTCTGAACATATCCTCCAAAATCTGAACTGTCTGCTCCGACTGCCCGTCGGTCTGCAGATGAAAGGATGTGCTGAGCTCTACACGGGTACCTAACTCGCTCTGTACTACTCTCTAGAAATGCAAAGTTAACTGGGGGCCTCTATCTGAAATGATAGAAATAGGCACACCATGCAACCAGACGATCTCTTGAATATAAATCTGAGTCAACCTCTCTGAAGAGTACGTGGTCACAACCGTTATAAAGTGTGCCGACATGGTTAGCCTATCGATAATGACCCAAACAATATCAAATTTCCTCAACATCTACGACAACCCAACCACGAAGTCCATAGTGATGCGCTTCAACTTCCACTCTGGTATAACCATCTGCTGAAGTAGGCCACCTGGCCTCTGGTGCTCATACTTAACCTGCTGACAATGTAGACATCTTGCCACATACTCAACTATGTCCTTCTTCATCAGCCGCCACCAGTAGTGCTGCCTCAAGTCGGATATATCTTCGTAGCACCTGGATGAATAAAATACCGTGAACTCCATGCCTCCTCTAGAATAAGCGACCATGGAGTCTCAGAACACCATCCTCACCGATAGTAACCTCCTTTGAACCACCTTGTAGCACATTCCCTCAAAGAACCAGCAAGTGCAGATCATCGTACTGACGAGCTTTGATCTGCTCAATTAATGAAGACTTAGCCATGACACATGCAATAACTCGATTGTGATCTGAAATATCCAACCTCACAAGTCTGTTAGCCAAGGACTGAATGTCCAAAGACAATGGCGTCTCCTCTGCTAAAATGAATGCCAAACTATCCATACTTTCAGCCTTTCTGCTCAAAGCATCCGCAACTATATTCGCCTTGCCCACATAATGTAGGATAGTAATATCATAATCCTTCAATAGCTCAAGCCACTTGTGCTGCCTAAAATTAATATCTCTGCTTAAAACAATGATGTAAGCTGTGATGATCGGTGTAAACCTCACAGGACACCCCATAAAGATAATGTCTCCAGATCTTGAGAGCATGAAGTATCACGGTCAACTCCAAATCATGTGCAGGGCAATTCATCGCATGGGGCTTTAGCTGACGTGAAGCATATGCAATAACGCGCCTCTCCTGCATCAATACACAACCTAGGCCAACGCATGAAGCCTCGCAATACATAGTATACATCCCTAAACCGGACAACAATACTAACACCGATGTTGTAGTCAGTGCGGTCTTGAGCTTCTGAAAGCTCGCCTCGCAATCATCGGACCATCTGAACGGAACACCTTTCTGGGTAAATCTGGTCAAATGTGCTGCAATAGATGAAAAAGCCTTTGCAAACCGATGCTAATAACCTGCTAACCCTAAGAAACTCCTGATCTCGATTGCTGTGGTAGGACGAGGCCAGCTCTGAACTACCTCGATCTTCCTGGGATCTATCTTAACACCCTCACCCGATACAACATGCCCCAAAAATGCCATAGAATCTAACCACAACTCACACTTGGAGAACTTAGCATATAGCTTCTGTTCCCACAAGGTTTGAAGCACAACTCTCAAATGATGCTCGTGCTCCTCCATACTATGCGAGTAGATCAATATGTCATCTATGAAGACAATTAAAATTGAGTCAAGATATGGCTTGAACACCCGATTCATAAACTCCATAAACACCCCCGAGGCGTTAGTCAAGCCGAAGGAAATCACTAGGAATTCATAGTGCCCATATCTAGTCCGGAAAGCCGTCTTCGAAACATTCGAAGCATGAATCTTCAGCTGATGAAACCCAGACCTCAAGTTAATCTTAGAGAACACTCTAGCACCGTGTAACTGATCAAATAAATTATCAATGCACGGCAACGAGTACTTATTCTTAATGGTAACCTTCTTTAACTGGCGGTAATCAATGCACATCCGCATACTCCCATTCTTCTTCTTCACAAACTATACAGGTGCACCCCAAGATGACACACTCGGCCTGATGAACCCCTTCGCAAGCAACTCCTCAAGCTGTTCCTTCAACTCCATCGGAGCCATGCGGTATGCTGGAAAAGAGGTAGGCTGGGTACCTGGTGCCAAATCAATACTGAAATCGATATCACGATTCGGTGGTATGACTGGTAGATGTAAAGGAAATACATCGGAGAATTCCCATACCACGAGCACTGAATCAATCGTGGGAGTCTCCATAGCAGTATCTCGAACATAATCTAGATAGGCCAAACAACCCTTCTTGTCCATATGTCGAGCCTTCAAGAAAGAGATAACCCCGCTAGATGTACTGATAGATGAACCGCTCCACTCCAATCTAGCAAACTCTAGCATCGTAAAAGTAACAATCTTGGCATGGTAATCAAGAACGGCATGGTACCGAAACAACTAGTCCATGCCAAGGATGGCCTCAAAGTCGGTCATATCAAGATACAAAAGATCTTCTCTAGTCTCATAGCCACATAAAGTCACAGCACAAGACCGGTAAACCCGATCCACAACAACAAAATCACCCACTGGCATGGACACATATACAGGAGCATCCAAGGACTAACGAGATACATCCAGATAAGGAGCATATAGAGAAGACACATATGAATATGAAGACCCTGGATCAAATAGTACTGAAGCATATCTACCGCAGACAGAAATAATACCTATGATCACAGCGTCAGAGGCTACTGCATCTGGTCTGGCTGAAAAGGCATAGAGCCTAGCTGGAGCACCACCTGGCTGGCCTTCACCTCTATGGCGACCCTTACCTACCTGCCCTCCGCTTCTGGCTGGCCAAGACGACCGGTGTGGCAGCTGGTGCGGTGATCATGGGATGATGGCCTTGCTATACTGCTTTGCCCCGAAGTTTGGGGGAAAATATCCTCATATGACCAAGCTCCCCACACTCGTAGCAACCTCTCATTGCAGAAGATGACTGACCCTAGGTTTGACCCTAGGTCTAGGCCTCCTGACCTGAATACCCACTGGAAGAACCTTGAATAACCGGTGGGCGGTAGGTACTCTCTAGAATGGCGCTGAAGTAGGGTCGCGCTGCAGCACCCTGAGCAGGCGGTGGTGCTGAATAAGTGGGCCTGCTGGACTGACCCCCCATGAACTGACCTCTGCCCCCAGACGGGGCGCCACTGAATCCTCCAGAATGCGGAGGCATCTTCTCTCCCATCGTATACAATCGACCATGGATGTGGATACCCTCGATCCTCTGAGTTATCTCTACAACCTACTCGTAAGGAGTCCCCATCTCAACCTCTTAGGACATAGTAACCTGAATACCATAATGCAAGCCATCAATAAACCTTTGCACACTCTCTGCATCCGTGGGGAGTATCATAAGTGCATGGCATGACAACTCAGTGAATCTTGCCCTAGAATCGATCACAGACATCTGACCCTGCTGCAGCCTCTTGAACTGACCCCGTAGATCTTCCCTCTTGGAGGGTGGAATATACCTCTCCAATAAGAGGCGTGTGAACTGGTCCCAAGTCAAGGGAGGCGAACCTGCTGGCTTGCTACAAAAATAGGACTGCCACCATCTACGGGCCCTGCCCTCCAACTAAAATGTGGTGAAGTCCACCTCATTGGACTCCAATACTCCCATGTTGTGCACTCTATCCCTCCAACGATCAATTAAGTCTTGTGGGTCCTCATGTAGCTCACCCCCAAAGACAGGAGGATGTTGCCTGGTCCACCTATCCAACCGCTTCTGCTGCTCGACGGTCGCAGCTGGTCTGGCCTTTGGTATAACCGCTGCAACTGGATGAGCCCCGCCCGCAGGTAGTGCACTTGGGGTCTGATATACGGCAGCAGCGTGCCCTGGAGCCGGAGCGGTAGCTGTCTGTGCTCCCCCTCCAGCCTGCGATGTGGCTGGGTCCGTTGGCAATATACCATGAAATGCAGCATATGGCGCATGACCTCCTGAAATCCCTATGCAGACATGAAATTTGTCGGGGTCGGCTTAGCTGCAGGCGCCTCATACTGTTCCTCAATGATAGGATCCTCCACTAGATCCACTAGTGGTACAATGGGGAAAACTCTAGGACGCCCTCATCCTCTAATAGGAGCTGGAGCCCTCCCTCGGCCTCTAGCAACATGGAAAGCAACTTCTCTTCCGCCGGGTGCATTTGTCGCGTGCGTTCTCACCATCTGTGAGAGAATAAGAGAAAGACACTTAGCACAACATCAACTGCACGATTGAAGATGAAGAAAGAGAAGTTTCCTAACACTCTATAGCCACTCGAAGGTAAGTACGGACGTCTCCACACAGCTCTGCAAGACTCTATTAGGCCCGCTCATGACTTGTGAGAACTACGTGAAACTACTGGTCTGATACCAAGCTGTCACAACCCAATTCATACTATAGGCCATGATGGCGCCCAACATCGCCGTTAGGCAAGCCAACGATGAACTATCCATTTAAATATTCCCCTTATTACTTTTAAAATCATGAATTTTTATTCAATAGAGAAAAATCAAGTATAAAGACATGGTGATATAGGACATGAAATAAAATATGAGAGAGAAACAATATTATTAATAGACAAAACTATGAACGTCTACTAAAATACATAAAACCCGGTATCACAAGTGCACGAGCATCTAGTACAATATACAAAAACCCCTACAATTATTGTGTGAAGCAGAATAAACAGAAATAATAAATACAATAAGAGGAGCCTCTGGGTGATGCAGGGCGGAGCATGGGAAACAGCTCACCACTAGGCCTCCGTGTAATGCGGATGCGAGCTAGGACTTGCACAATTTATACAGAAGTATAGCGTGGGTACATAAACAATGTATACCTAGTAAGTATATAGTCTAACCTCGAAAAAGTAGTGATGTGGTGCCGACATCGATACTTACTAATGGTCAACATATACAAAGTGCAAGAATTATAAATAGGTATGAGATACAACAATAACACTTTAATAAGAGGAAATAAATAAGTGATTCTTTAACAAAAATAATAAGCTAAAAGTCCCCAAATATCACATGCTAATTTCAACAAATAAGGGCCAGCAAGTAATTATAATTTCTCAAGTCATGAAGGAAATATCGAGTATAATCGGACTCCTAGCGACATCACACACGAGTTATGCCTTGTCGAACGGTCCGATCCATAACAATCGTGTACATACACTACCGAGGTCGTGAAGCCTGATCTATGGATGCATCTCATTATATATAAATATTCCGATTCGTTCGGCCTGATCCACAGGAATAGAAAAACTCTTCGGATTACAAAACATATGCTTACAAACCCAAGGTAAGCCCATAAAGGAACATAAAATTTCCATCAATAATTAAACATTCCGCCAAATCTCTAAGTAATGAAGCTCAGTCTAACATAATCTCTAATCAAGTTTTAACTATTAATATAAGTAAATAAACTAACAAGTTGAGTTCAAATAGTGCGAGTATTGCCTAATAAAGTCCTATGTCTATCCGGACATAACATGATTTTTATCTACGTATGAACTTTCATCACTTCGTGCGTACGTAACACCCACAATTATTAGCAAATAATAATTTAAACACCTATGGGGTTATTTCCCTCTTACAAGGTTAGGCAAGAGACTTTCCTCGTTTCCAAGTCCTCATCCCCATTCAAAAATAACACAAAGGGCCCCAAATCAGTGCCAAGCAATCTGAAACTAGCCCAAGGTCGTGAAAAGTTCATAATTTAACTATTAGAGTAATTACCCAACCCAATTTGGAAGATTCCTAAAATTCACCCCCGGAACCATGTGCCCGAATTTTAGAAATTTTCAAAAATAAATGTTACTCATAACCTAACGAACACAAATATATAATTTCTACTCAATTCCATAATTATTTTAGTGGTCTAATCCCATTTTTACCAAAACCTAGGTTTTTAAACATAATCCCATAATTCTACTAATTTCTATGATAAAATCTACCCATAATCCATGTGTTTAACTTACATTAGGTAGAAATCACTCACCTTTAAGTGTATGATGAAACTCCCCCTCCAAGAAGATCAAAATTCAGCCAACACAATGAGAAATGGGAAAAATAAGCCTAAGTCCCGACTTTAAAATGTATTCTGCCCAGTTGACCCTTCTTCGCGATCGCGGAAGCTCACTCACGATCGCGAAGGCAAAGCTGTCATCGCCCAGAATTTCCTCTTTCCAAATGCGAGGGCAGACTCGCGATCGCGAAGGCTTGCCCAGCCTAAGCTTCGCGAACGCGGTCAACCCTTCGCAAGCGCGAAGGATAACAACAGCTGACCCCTCTCAGGCCCCGTTCTTCTAAGCGAACGCGAGAACCTCATGCCTCAAACCTTCGCGTACATGACCTCTTGATCGCGAATGCGAAGAACAAATCACCCTCTGCACAAATCCTTCATCGCTAACGCGAGAGGATCTTTGCGTTCGCGAAGAAGGAAACCAGAACAACAAGTTGCAGAAATTTGAACCTAGCCCGGGTGGTCCGAAACTCACCCGAGCCACCTGAGACCCCGCCCAACTGCACCTAACAAGTCCATAAATATAATACGGATATGCTCGTACCCTCGGAACACATAAAATAATATCGAAACTAAGAATCGCACCCCAAAACCAAATTAATCAACTTATGAACTTCAAACATTTTCAACTAGCACCGAACGCGTCGAATCATATTTAGACAACTCGGAATGAAGCCAAATTTTGCGTACAAGTCATAAATAACCTTACAGACCTATCCCTAGGCTCGGAATCCCAAACGGATATCGATAAGACCAAAGTCTACTTCAAACCAAACTCAAATAGCTTGAAAGTCTTCAATGAGCCAACTTTCAACATTAAGCGCCGAAATGCTCCCGGATCACCCGAAACTCGATCTGAACATGCGCCCAAGTCCAAAATCATCATACAAACCTTTCGAACTGTCAAATCTCGATTCCGAGGTCGTATACTCAAAATGTTGACTCAAGTCAAACTTGGCCACCTTAGGCTACTATTAAGGAATTAAGTGTTCCGATTTCAACCCGAACCCTTCCAAAACCAAACCAACCATTCCCACAAGTCATAAAACAGTATAAGCACATACGGAGAGTCCTAATTAGGGGAACGAGAATCTAGAAAGCAAAACAACCGGTCGGGTCATTACATTTGTTATGCCTAACAAGTTCAAAATTCAACTAAAATAATGTAAATCGTGAAATCGTTGATAATAATGGACTAATAAAATTAAACCGACTAATTTTCTTAAGATAATGATAATCCTAGAAACCTCACCCAACACTAATTAGTAGGATAGAAGCGCTCATTATCATCTGATAGATGATCTTCGTTTGTCGAAATGTTTCTCCGTTCTGCAAATTTCAGATCCCTGTCAGTTGATGCCGCTTGTTCTTCAGCCAACTTGTGCATGTGTTAATAAAAGTTGATTGTGCTCTTCTCTAATCTGCTTGATTGCAGTTCAAAATTTGTTTGAGGCATGGTTGTTGAGAACCTTATAGGGAGGTGAGATGCGAGCTTTAATTTTCCATGTCACAAATAAGGCATTGTTATTCGGCATGTCGATACGCCCACTCGCATCATTCACTACAGTAATACTCACATGGTTCTAAACTTTTTAGTTCACAAAAATAGTTGTCCTGCTCTATCAGAAGGTGAGGCTTGTATTCGTGTATGGTACTCTAATGAAATTAGCAGCTTAAACCCGTCATAGGAGAGAAATTATATTTCAGTGAGTTATTCAACGCACATAATCTCACTCTTGTATAACTAAACCTTAAATCTATCATCATCTGTCATTATTGAAAGCGTACGCAAACATAAAAGATGAAAAATATTTCAAATTATGAAAAATTGCATTTTTACATCATACGAAAATCCAATTTAAAAAGAGGATTATGAACATTTGGATAAAAAAATCGGGTACATAGAAAAAGTACTATAAAGCACATAAAATTTTAAGACCATGACATTTTCAAGTACAAATTAATAGGAAAACCATTTTAGAAATGTATAATTCACTGAGTTAAAGGATATGCATACTGGTCAAACTGGCTAAACGTTCGTTATTCTAGGATATTTGTCCAAGCATATATAACACATGTAAGTGGATTTTGGTTTTTTATATATACTACTTCGGTCGTTTGACAATTTTTTATATTACTTTGGTTCTAGATTCCTCTAGAAGCACTATAGTTCTACTAGGATGTCAGATGAATCTGTGAACTTTTAGGGGTCATTGGTTTATGTCACAACCTAAAGCTTGTGATCCGCATCGGCACACTACTCAACCCGGGTGAATCAATCCGTAGAATAATATATATTTATAAACTTAATAAATACATGGAGAAGCAGTTTTAAAAATATGATCATTTTAAATGATTAAAAGAAACATAATGTTTATATCCATCATTTTGAAAAATTAGAAATACATAAATATAACAATATTTTTTAAATGCATGCTGTATGAATAAGTCTTGCTTTTAACTTTAAAAGAATAGCAAATGTCTATAGAATCTTTAAGGCACGAGAACGAAATTACGACTTGTGACAATTCTTGATTTAAAAGAAAGTAGGAAACACCATGATTAGTTAGAACATAATAGAAGTGGTGCCTCACAATATACCTCAAAAAAGAGAGTCATCCTAGCTATGTTTGCTCATCATGTACCACACATCATCCTGAAACATATAAAGTAAATTGGGCCCTAGAGATGGGCACCTAAGGACTAAGTATACCACAACGCTACTCAATAACTGTCATAGACTCTCTCTAACTCGGGTTCATGGGACAGGGCTTTACAAAACATATGCAACCAACATTTGTATAAATTGGTTAATAATTACATCCATTCATACTCTTTATATTTTAAATAAAAGTAGTAGTAAAATATAACACATGATATAAAGTTTTGAATTTTTTTTTCAAACACAAGATTCTAATAAAAATCATACAAAACTATTTCTATTTTATTAGGTCATTAAAATTACGTTCGATTCCATTGGCCTAAACATAAGAAAATCATCTTTTACCTTACCTATACCGACATAATTATACCGATACCGACATAAATAATAACTAGGTAATCAAGCTAGCAACACGTATTTAATCCTACTTGTCAGGGCATCTTCCGTAGTACCGTACGAGCCGACTTATTCTCATTACTTTAAGTAATTATCAATTTTCCTCACAATGGGGGACTTTATACCACAAACCTCGGCTTAGCCTTGGAATGTATCCGTAAACCAGTACATATTATTTCATAGTAATGAACTCAAGAATCGAACCAATCTCGGTAGTTTCCACTAGTAATTTCCAAAATATTTGATATTTTAAAAATAGGTTTAGAGCCAAATAGCCTCAAAGTATCTATATTATCAAATCATTGTGTTTATAGTTAATCAAAACCATTCAAACAAAATCAGAGCTGTGGACTGGTAGGAGGTACTTGGATCTGCATAAAAATATGTGGAGAAGCGTAGCATGAGTCGACCACAATGGTGCCCAGTAAGTGCCAAGCCTAACCTCGGTAGAGTAGTGATGAGGTCAGGTCAAGGCCCTACTGGAATGAATAAGAAACGGATCAGGTATATAATAGTGTAATAATGATAACAATAGAAATGAGACAAAAGATAAATACACAGAGAATAGCTACACTGAACCAAGGCAAATAATGCATCACAGAAGAAAACAAGGAATGCTATGACACGGAACATAGCAACAAAATACAAGTGAAGTAATAGAAAAGTATCAACAAGAATCACTACCGAGGTACCGCCTTGTAGTCTCAAATCACAAATCATTTCACAATCTTTTCTTATATCACTAGGGGAGCCTTGCATTTAGTTTTGAAAATTATTTTTCCAAAATAGCTTTCTGCATTTTAGCCTACCTTATCACGCGGTGTGGCTTCAAGTAGTTCCCCTACTAGCAACACGCGTATCAAGCCCACCTTATCTCACCGCATGCGTTTCAACCCCAAAATCTTATACCACCGCAAGTGTATCAATATCACAACGTATCACAAATCGCACCTCAAGTGCCCATTATCATAACTTGACAAAGAAATCAACAATAATGGTATTTTCACAATAAATAGCCCATGGCTCAACCACAATATGCACACGAGTCTCAACAATAATAATCGGAAGTAAATAACTTAACAAGAATAGTATTTCACAACTTTATAACTTTGTCTCAATGCAAATCACGACCTTTATAACTCAATACTAATTTTAACAACAAGATATTCCAAGAATGACAACTTCAAGTAAAAAACTCAACAGTTAAAAAATGAATAAGGAATAGAGGAAACACTAACTTTAACTAATCATGTAAATAAAATTAACAAGTAAGAGATAAGATAAATAGGGCATGTGAATATAGACTAATGATAAATGACTATAACATGTTAAGGTAATTCAATTAAGGCATGAAAGGAATCTACATAGCTAAAACCGGTAATTTCCACATTTAGCCCATCTACACACTAGTCATCTTGCATACATGGCTTTCACATATTATAATTAACACAAACCAACACCAATCCTAAGGGGTAATTCCCGCACACAAAGTTAGGCAAGATACTTACCTCAAAACACGCTAACATAATCCACTAGTAGGCCTTTCCCCTCCATTGTCCAACTCCGAACGACTCAAATCTAGCCAAAACAACTTCATACAATAAATATAAACTATAGGAAACTATTTCGAACAATAAAGTTACGGTCTTTACAAAGAAATAAAAAGTCAACTCAAAAGGTCAACCCGGGCCCAAGCCTCAGAACCTGACCAAATTATAAAATCCGAACACCCATTCAATAACGAGTCCAACCTTACAAGAATTACTCAAATCCGACCTCAAATCGCCTTTCAAATTCCCAAATTTTAGCCTAAGAAGTTTTCACATTTTTTTCCCAAATTTTCAACTCAAATCACTAATTAAATGATAAAAATAATAATGAATTCATGTAATATAGTCAAACCGAGTTAGAATCACTTACCCTAATAATTTTCTTGAAAAACTCTCAAAATATCATCACAAACCGAGCTCTCCAGGTCCAAAAATAAAAATAAAATCAAACCCTCGAAAAATCCCTATTTCTGCCCAGCGATTTCGCTTTTGCGGGCACTCAGTCTCACATGCGATGCCGCACCTGCGGAAAATCCATCGCAAGTGCGGTTCCAACATAAGCCCATAAGGCTCGCACCTGCGGAATCCTTAGCGCTTCTGCTCAAGCACTTCTATAGAGATATTGACGGCACCTGCGGTCCAGCCCAAGGCCCTTCCCAAATTTCAGAAGACAAGTCCGCGCCTGCAAAGGCGCACCTACGCGCCATTGACCACATCTGCGGTCCCAGCTAGGCAAGACCAAAATTGGTTCTATGGCTCGAGCGCCGCTTCTGCGGTGACGCACCTGCGACACAAAATGTGCAGGTGGGATTGCACCAGAAGCAGCAGTGCTTCAGCAATGCACCAAGTCCAAACTTGTTTCGGATTCAATCTGAATCATACCCGGGGCCCCCGGGACCCCGTCCGAATATACCAACAACTTCCAAAATACATAACGGACCTACTCTAGGCCAAAATTCACATCAAACAATATTGATTCTACGAATCGCAACCCAATTCAAGCCTATTGAAACTATGAACTTCCGAATTCTAAAACTAATGCCGATTCATACCAAAACAACTCCGATTGACTTTAGATTTTGCAAACAAGTTATCAATGACAGAAAAGACCTATTCTAACTTCCGGAATTGGAATCCGACCTTGATATCAATAAAGTCAACTCCCAGTAAAACTTTCCAACCTTCCAAACTTTTAACTTTCTATCTTTCACCAATTCAAGCCAAAACTACTTACGGACCTTCAAATCAACAACTAGATACGTTCCTATGTCTAAAATCACGATACAGAGCTGTTGGAACCGTCAAAACTCCATTCCGGAGTCGTCTACATAAAAGTTAAACTACGGTCAAGTATTTCAACTTAAGGCTCTAACTTAGGGACTCTGTGTCCCATTTCACTCCGGAAGTCACCTGAAACCAAAACCAAGCACCACGGCAAGTCACATAACCACACTATAACATAGAGGAGGCAATAAATAAGGAGATCGGTTCTAAAATACTCAAAATGATCGACCGGGTCGTTGCATCTACTTGTCCCACAAGTACGGATGCATTTTTGCAAATAATCTCATGTAATCCAAAGTAGACTTTAGAGAACATCCATAAAGAAGAGTAAGTTTTAATCAGTTTACTTCAAGTCCAAGATCCATAATAGTACTACGATGCTCCAATTCATTTAGTACTCTTAAAAACATCGCCAATAATCTAATATTTATATAACAAACTCATATTAATCAAGGAAGTGTTGCGATAATACCAACTTAGTGACCAACACTTGGGTCCAACTTTACAAGTTTAGTAAAAATTCATATTCTCACCGTAGAAGTCAATACTTGAATTTTTTACTCTAAATCTCTCATTTTGAACTCAACAATAATATTCGATAGTGAATTTCTTACAAGATTATAAAGAATAGTCTTTAACTCAATTTCACCTAATCAACATTATTCATTGTCTTCTTTGCTTAGCTCAATAATGGTGAAGAATTATATATTTTAGGTCTTGTTCAATCCATGAAATATTTTATTATTTCTAACTAAAGAACGCACCAAACATCGTAACAAAATTCACAATTTCACTATTCATATCACGACCCAAAATCCAATTAAAGGTCGTGATGGCACCTAACCTGCTTGCTAGTCAAGCTAACACTCAACAACAATAATAGAAGCCAATTATTAAGTCATTAGCAGAGTTCTGATATAAATATGAAAGGAGAATAATTCTCGAAATAACATCATGAATAAAATACCACAAACAATGAGCCTCCTCGAGAATCAACTCCCTCAAACCATCCACATTAGGAACACAAATCAAACACTGAAGTTGCAATACACCATCATCTCTAATGACCACCTCTTTAGCACCAAATTGGAACATCACGCCCTTAAGGAAAAGCAAATGGGAATTATCATACTGATAAGCCTTAATGCGCTTAAACAAGGACGACTGTGCAACAACACAAGCAAGAACTCTAATAGTCTTGGAAATATCTAACCTCACAAATCTATTGGCCAAAGCTTAAACATCCATAGCCAAAGGTCTCTCTGTAGTTGGAATAAATACCAAACTCCCCATACTCATTGCCTTCCTACTAAGGCATTCGCTGCATTCGCCTTATCCGGATGATGCAAGAAAGTGATATCATAATCTTTAAATAATTCTAACAACCTTCATTATCTCAAATTCAAATCCTTTTTCTTGAACAAATGCTAAAGACTTCATTGATCAACGTAAACCTCACATGACACACCATACAAGTAATACCTCCAAATCTTGAGAGCATGCATAATAGGTTCTATGTCCAAATCATGAACAAAATAATTTGTCTCCTGGAGCTTCAACTGACGTGATACATAGGCAATCAACCTACCCTCCTACATCAACACACAAACAAGGCAGATGCAGGAAGCATCACAATAGACAATATACATCCCCAATCTCGAGGGCAGTACCAAAAATGGAGTTGTAGTCAAGGTAGTCTTGAGTTTCTAAAAGTTCTCCTTGTACTCATCAGTCCACTTGAATGGAGTGCCGTTCTAAGTCAACTTGGCCAATGGAGATGCAATAGATTAATGTCCCTCAACAAAACAACAATAATAGCCTGCCAAACCCAAGAATCTCCTAATCTCTGTAGTTGTAGACGGTTTAGGCAAACCCTAAAATGCCTCAATCTTCTTTGTATCCACCTTGATACTTTAGACACCACGTAGCCCAAGAATACCACTAAATCCAACCAAAACTCGCACTGGAAAAACTTAGCATACAACCTTTTTTTCTTAGAATCTGGAGCACAATCCTCAAATGTTTCTCGTGCTCCTCACCATTATAGGAATATACCAAGATGTCGCAAATAAACACAATGAGAAAATAATCCAAGTATTGTTGAAACACACTATTCATCAAACGCATAAAAGCTGCTAGGGCATTAGTCAAACCAAAGAACATCACAAAAAACTCATAATGTCCATAATGAGTCCTAAAAGATGTCTTTGGGACGTCTGAAGCCCTGATCTTCAACTGGTGATATCTCGATCTCAAGTCAATCTTTGAGAATACCCTGGCACCCTGAAGCTGATCAAACAAATCATCAATGTGAGGCAATAGATACTTGTTCTTGATAGTGACCTTGTTCAACTGCCTGTAATCAATGCATATCCTCTTGGAACCATCATTATTCTTCACAAACAATACATGTGCCTAAGAAGAAATACTAGGTCTAATGAATCCCTTATCCAACAATTCCTCCTACTGCTTCTTCAACTCTTTCAACTGGGCTGGAGCCATAAGGTATAGGGGAAGAAATATGAGCTGAGTACCCAACACCAAATTAATACCAAAATCAATATCCCTATCGTGTGAAAATCCCGATAGGTTTATAGATAACACATCTAAAAACTCCCTCACTACTAGGAACGAATCAACAGTAGGGGTCTCCATACTAGTATCCCTTGCAAAAGCCAGATACACCAAAGACCCCTTCTTAAACATTTACCGAGCCTCCAAAAATTAAATCACTATACTAGGGATATGGCACTTGGAGAACCCTGAACATACAAATCTTGGTGCGAATTCACTAGAAGGTCATTAAACTATGATGGAACTAGAGTGCTGAAAGATGATCGAGCCACTGCACCATGGGCTACATGTTATGTAGAATAAGCTGGACTACCATGATGGCCTCTACCAAACTAACCCTACCTCCATATGAGGTGAAACTGAAACCACCAGAACGATGAGGCCTTTTATCCATGATAATGGCCTCACTCCCCTGAATATGAATACGCTCGATCCCCCGAGCACTCTCCATGGCCTAATAAAAAGTAGTCCCAATATAAGACTCTCGTGCAATAGCAACCCTGATGCCATAAGTCAAACCCTAAATAAATCGCATAACCCTCTCTGCCTCAGTGAGGATTAAGAAATCAGCATGATGAGACAAATATGTGATTCTCCCATCATACTCGGTCGCTATTATATAATCCTGCTGAAGATGCTCTAATTGATCTCTTAACTCATCCCTCATGATAAGGGGATGTACCTATCAATAAAAAAGTGCGAAAACTGAGTCCAAGTAAAAGGAGATGAACCTGCTGGCCTACCCAACTCATAAGTTTGCCACCATTTCCTAGCATCCCCTCTCAGCTGAAATGTAGTGAAGTCCACCCCATCCGACTCTACCTAAGCCAAATTGTGAAACATGTAATGACATATGTCTAGAAAATCCTCTGCATTCTCTAAAGAACCTCCCTTGAAGTGAGGAGTATGTAGCTTCTGAAACCTTTCCATTTTTTTCTGCTCCTCAACATACATGGCAGGCAAATCCTTGGGTCTAGCTATAATAGGTTGTTATCCACCAACTGGAAATAATCCCGATGTATGAAACATCTCCCATTTTTGCTCTAGAGTACAAGTGACTGGGGTCCGAGCTTGCTCTCCCGCCTGAGATGCGGCTGGGGCCACTGGATCTATTCCAACCTAAGTCAAGGCATCAATTAAACTGACCATCTTGGCCATAGCCTCCAAATACTGGTGCATCAACAAAAACCTCTAGATGCTGAGTGGGTATTGGAGTCTTAACATGATCATCCATAATCTGATCCTCCACCTCATCGCATGTGGGTCCGCTAAAACTGCGCTGGCATGGCCATGCGCTCCGACAGGTGCATTACCCCCAAATATAATTGTACCACCCATAGCAAGAGTCCTAGCCCTACCCCGGGCCCTGCCTCTCCCGATTATAGCTAGTGGTACTACCTCTCCCTCACCAGTTGCAAAAATGAGCATTCTCACCGTATGTGAGAGAGTAGATGAGAAAGATTTAAACTTTAGACAATAATCGACACACATGGAATAAAGAAAAAGGAAGTTCCTAGACCCTCTCGGAGATAGATACTAACATCTTCGTATCGATCCACAAGACTCTACTAGGTCTGCTCGTGACTTGTGAGATCCATAGAACCTAGATCTCTGATACCAACTTGTCATAATCCAATAGTCCACCTAAGGTCGTGATGGCACATAGTTAAGCCAACACTCAACAAAATTAATAGAATCCAATCATTAAGTCATTAAAAGTGTTCTTATATAAATACGAAAGTGGAATAAGTCTCGAAATAACATCATGAATACATAGACAAAAGACAGGGTCTGAACACGACAACAACTATCTCACAAACGCCCAAAACACGGTTTCACTTCATCCCAAGCATCTAACAAGAGTAAAATGTCTCACCTAAACAACAATATCAGTATGGAAATATTATATGGCCGATATAAATAAATAGGGAAGGAGGGCTCCATATGCTGTGTGTCGAATCAAATAGATAATCTCACCACAAAGTCTCCATGTAAGCTCCTAAATAGCTGGATGGATATGACTAGTGACTGCCTCAGAATATGCACAAAAATGTGCAAAAGTATATTATGAGTATAAAAATATGGTACTCAGTAAGTATCAAGTCTAGCCTCGAAGAAGCTGTGGCGAGGAGTTGACATCGACACTCATTAACAATCAAAGAATCAACTGAAAACATAAATAATATTCAAAGTAGTACGAAAGCTAGAAATACCGTACATATGGAATTTAGGCATGCTTTGCAGATAAAGAAATCAAACAAAATATCAACTATTTCAATTCCCTCACAAAGACATGATATATATCAACCAATAATTATATAATAGCTACTACATGAGCTCAAGATAAATATATATGCATGCTCAGGATCCCTTCTCAATACCTCACAACACAAATCCACGTGCTTTGCACATGCCACGTATCCAAACTAACCACCAAATTTGTGTACCTACTCTCACAAGGCCCAAAGTAATGGGTAATCACTTGACTCCGGAGGAACAAATCCATATTGAAGACGTTGATCAGTTTATAATCAATGAACGATAATCAATATCCGCTCATAGTGTCCTTAATGCCAAAATCCTCAACTTTTCTCAATATCCAACTCTACAACTCATGTATATGTGTATGAAATAATATAATTAAGAGGCACGGGAACACAATAATAGAAATGCGGATAAGAGCTCACATGACTAAAAGATGGCTATAGTTAATCATGTAATTCAATGTATCGCACAACCCAATAAGCTATTCCAACATGCATAACTCTAATCATAATAATTAACATGAGTAAATTAAGCCATATAACCACCAAATGAAGCAAGCAAGCAAGTGTATGACTACAGATTAATAATAAAGTTCAACATGGAAAAATAATCCTTTCTACTCAGTTAAACAAGTCATAACCTTAAGCATGCTTCTAAATCATAATAACGAGTCATCACGTAACCATAGAATCGATGAAACATGAATAATAATTTCACATAATCCAAGGCATATCACAAGTTAAATTCTACTAGATACGGTCATAACCTAGCTTCAATCAACAACAACCACATATAAGGCAACAAGTAGCAAATAGATCACCTATGAGGAGAATTCCCTCTTACAAGGATAGAAAAAAAGTTTACCTCTACCGGATAGCTTCAATCAACAACAACGGCCTATTCGTCCAAATCTAACTCCACACGACTCGAATCTAGTCAAATAGCACTCGATAATGTCAAATAATGCTATATAAATGAACTCCAAACAATAAATTTTCAATCTTTAATAAAATCCCAAAAAGTAAACAAAAGTCAACCCAGACCCACATGGTCAAAACCCGAGTCTTGGGGTAGATCCCAACTACCTATAATTTCACGAGTCCAAATATGTAATTAGATTCCAAATCCGAGTCTATATCGACCCTCAAATCCCCAAAATGCTCCCTCTTAAGTTGTAGACAAAAATCCCAAACTTCTCTTAACAAAATTTCATATTTTAGGTGTAGAAATTCATAGGAATTCAAGATATATACTCAAATTTAAGTAAAAATTACTTACCCTCAAAGTAGTAGTGAAAATCTCTTCCAAAAGAGCCTCTTCCCGAGCTCCAAAACTCAAACATGGTAAACAATAAGTAAAAGTCCCGAAATATAGGGTCTGCCAGGCATTATCGCACCTGCGCATACTTAGCCAAAGGTGCGGACATTGCATCTGCGCGACAATCCCTGAATATGTGTACTCTCCTTCACTACCCTGCCTTCGCAACTGGGACACTCCTGCCGCATCTACGAACTCACAGGTGCGACCCTCCATTTTCGGGTGCTCATCCTCATGTCTGCCCCTCCTTGTAGGAGCACATCCACCCTCTGATTTGCGTCCTTCACATATGCGCAACCTCATCATAGATGTGGCCAATCATAGTACTAGGCCTCCCCACTAATGCGAACAAGCCCATCACAGGGGCGACTTTTCAGATGCGCACCTTCTTTCGTAGGTGCAATGCACCAGATATCAGAAAAATCCCATCAATACCAAAATGGTCCAAAACCACCCCAAAACTCACCCGAGCTCCCTGGGATCCCATTAAATCATGCCAAAAAGTCCTAATACCTTATTCAAACTTAATTCAAGGCTCAAAACATCAAAATTTACATAAAAAATAACAAATCGAAGATTAAATCTATCTCTTAACTTCCAAACTCTCCGACTTCGCCGAATACGTCCGAATCGTACTTAGACATTCAAATTACAACCAAAATTCGCGCACAAGTTCCATTCAACCAAATTAACCTATCCAAAGTCCCGAAGCACTAATTGCAACCTAATAACATCATAGTCAACTACCGATCAAACCTCTGAACTCTCCAATTCTTTGAATTGCCAACTTTCGACAAATAGAGTTAAAATTCACTAGGAGAATCCAAAATCAAATATGAATATACGCCCAAGTCAAAAATCACCATAAAAACTTACTAAAACCATCAAATCTAGGTTTTGAGTTCGTCTACTCAAAAGTCAACCTTGGTCAACTCTTACAACTTAAACTTCCAAAATAGAACTAAGTGTTCCAAATCACTCTCAAACTTTCTCGAAACTAAACCAACCATACCCCTTAGTAATAAAACATCAAACAAACATTCGGGAGGCATAACATTGGGGAATGGGGCTCTAATATACATAACAACTTGCCCGATCATTACAATTCATCATCTTCCACTTCCAAGAGCCTTAACTCACAATACCCATTTTCAAGACTCGTGTAATACTACAACTAAATAGAATTTTCTAAACCATAATTTGATAACATTATTTAATATGTATATATATATGAAAGAATAGAGTCAAGAAATTACCTCTTGAAGTCAACCCCTAACATGGGTTCACTTGGTGTTATTGAAGATTTGGACCAATTCATATGGATTTAAATGTAGATGTTAATACTAAAACTAGTCAATGTTAAGCAACACCTTTGAGGTGTATTTGGATTGGGGATGCTCCACTTTCTCTCTAGAACTCAAAATGTATCCAAAACTCACATTCTCCTTCTATTTCCCCGACCTCCACTTATTTATAGCATAGTGGTCTACGTGGGTGGCTACGTGGGCCACATATCATAGCCATGTAGCCTACAAGGACTACGAAACTTAGCCATGGAGCTGGGGGACTTCTTCTCCTCTCCCTCCCTTCTTCCAGAATGCGCCATGCATCTTGGCCACGCAGGGCTTTCGTGATTTTTATAATCTTCTTTGTTCAATATTCCTAAGTTATTTTCTTAGACACTTAACTTAGGGACCTCTGACCCTCATAACCTTCATGTCCGAGTATTTGAATGAGCTTGTTCCACTCATGCAAGCCTCGTGCTGCTGGGAGTTTTGTTCGGATTGTATTCTTTAAGCTTGAAATCAACTCAAATCACTTGTAGAATTGGTGGGGCTTTACATTCTCCCCAACTTAGAAACATTCATCCTCTAATGTTATACCTTGGTTGTATATAAGTCAAATATTCTAACGTTTTTTAGTTCTAACTCTGTAAGGCCTCCAAATTTGACCAACTCTCAAAATTTCCAAAACCTTCAGCAACGTTTTCTTTGTTTCTAGGCCTATCCAAATTTTCTTCAACATGTTAGTGAGCCACAAGAATATAACAAGAGAAGACCCACATATCTCTACATACCGTGACCATATCAATAAATGACCCCACGACCTCATATGCATCAAGACACCACTATATAGCCACTCTCGACATCAAAACAATAAAGTCCATTACAATGAGATAAGTCTAACAACCATAGGTACTAAATGAATCACCTCTTAAGAAAAATGAACCAACCTCAACTCATCAGCAGGATAATAGATTCTTACTCAATCCATGAATCTAAAGCATGATATTGACCAAATAAAAAGTTTCTAAAAAATAGTCCTGCATGTAGTCGCGAACAAGTGTGGATATTAAATTTTCATATCCTCCTAGGCCACCCAAGTGAAATTCTTGATGTTATGATTACACTATAAAACTTTAGCTGAAGTAATATATTTGATTTCAACCCACACACTTGCATATCAAGAATCTCAACTCACCCTTCCTCGTAATCAAACTATCATTCTCAATATCTAAACATGCTATCAAGAATAGAAAATGGAATTACCTCTAAGGTTATCTCATGTATCATAGAAAATACATGTTTCGTGTTGTTATAACGACCCGACCGGTCATTTTGAGCATTTGTATTTTATTCGGTGGCTTGAATTCTTGAGTAGCTTCATATGATGTATTTTGACTTGCGTGCATGGTTGGTCTTGGTTTTCGAGTGGTTCGGGATTTATTTGGAGGAATAATTTGCTGTGGAAACTTTAAGTTAGAAGAGTTGACCAAGTTTGACTTTTATATATTTGACCCCGGATCGGAATTTTGATGGTTCCTTTAGATCCGGATAGTGAAGTTTGACTTTGGCGTATTCCCGGATTTGCATTTGGATGTTTCTAGAAGGTTTTGACACTCTTTGATGAAAGGCTAAAAATTTAAAAGTTTGGAAAGTTCATAGGTTTGACTGGGAGTTGACTTCAATGCTATTAAGTTCAGATTGTTGTTCCAGAAGATGGAATGATATGTCATTGGAATTTGTGTGCAAATTTTAAGGTGATTCCGAGTTGTTTAGACGTGTTCGACGTAAGTTTGGAATTTGAAATTTTAAAATATTTTATTAAGCTTGATTTGAGGTGCGATTATGGTTTTGATTCAGTTATGTGTGATTTGAGACCTCGAGTAGGTCCACATTATATTTTGGGACTTGTTGGCATATTCGGACGGGGTCCCTAGGGGCTCGAGTAAGTTTCAGACTATTTTGGACCATGTCGGATATTGCTGGTTTCTGCTGATTTCTGATATTTCAGTTGTTCTTCGCGATCGTGAAGATGAAGTCGCGATCACGTAATGATTTTTGGAGCTGGGTGTTTTTATTCATCACGGGCGCGACAAGTCGGGCACGTTCATGAAGGTTTGAGCTGGTTGTTATCCGCGTTCGCGCCATTGGTTCCGCGTTCGCATAGGGAAGCTGTGGACCGGTGGAGTTGTCTTTGCATTCGCGTGGGCCACGCTGTGTTCGTGAAGGTCAAGCTCACCTGTGTATCGCGTTTGCAAGGTAGGTGCCACTAACGCGAAGGGTACTTTTGTTGCTGTGTTATTTGTGCTTCGCGATCGCGATGGGTATCACTGGAGCAGATCTATAAGTACTCTATTTTCAGACTTTGAGTTATTTTATCACATTTTGCATTGGGGATCTCGGATTTGGACGATTTCTGAGAGGATTGTTCACCACATGATTTGGGGTAAGTATTTTTGTCTCAGATTTGATTATTTCACATGATTCCAGCATTGATTTTTTCATTTGATTGATGAATTTAAAAGAGAAATTTGGGGTTTTGTCTAAACTTTTCTAAAGTGATTAATTGAGTGTTGAACATTGATTCAGAGTAGGAATTGGATGAAATTGGTATGGTTGGACTCGTATTTGAATGTGTTATACCACATGTTTTCGTACGTGAGAGTACGTCGTAAGTTAATTGATGTATGCTCATAAATGAGATTATATTTAAAAGTACATAAAGTAAGTTAATCATATTACCTTGGAGGTTACAAATATATAATATCATGAATAACAAGTACCAAGAAGGTTGGAAAGCTTAGAAGCAAAACGAATTGAAAAAAATAAGTTTCGTCAAAAGTCGACAAGTTTGGAATATTATAACATGTACTTTTGGAGTGAGAATAGGGTGCTTAATATTATAAGGAGGTTATGTTATTAGTTATTTTAGTCGTATGATAGTCATGTGTTATATTTTGAAGTCAAGCGAGTTATGGAACAAAATTTGGCAAAGGTCATCACAAGTTACATTCATAATGTGCTAAACTTTAGGTCAAATGTAGCTGATCTTTTCTCCAAATATACATGGAATTACGGGATGATATACCTACCAAATTGAAGATCTATGAGTCTAGTTTCTAATTCATTTAACCGTTCATCGATACGACATTGGAGTAGAGAGATATTCGGGTTTCCGCAAGACTGCGCAAGCAGTTCCCATGGGACCCACAAAGTAAGTGTAAAACTGCAGCTTGTATACAAGTCAATTCTAAATCGTTTTAACTCATTCTGATACTCCAAAATAGTTCCTAAACCCTCCTAAATTCTCTCCAAGGGTTCCTCCATGATTCTAGGGTTAAAACCTAAGATAAAAACTTGAATCCAACGCTAGAAACCCCGTGGTGCTTGCTATATCATAGTTCTTCATCTTGTGGCTGTTTTGGAGGGTTCTTCAAAGTGAAGTAACCTCAGGTTTCGTGTTGTTCTTGTTTATTAAGCTAATAATCAGTCCCTCCTTCATATATATATATATATATATATATATATATATATATATATATATATATATATATATATATATATATATATATATATATATATATATATATATATTAGATTTTCAAGGCGAACTACAAGTGTTTACACACCAACTTGAACACCAAAAGTTGATTCAAGAAGAGAATACAACACCTATAGTGTTGTGGTGTCATTGAGGATAGTTGTGGGATGTGCTTGGCTGAAATTCTGTGTTGTTTCTACTGGTTAAGGTGAGTATCACATCCTACTACATGTAATTGAAGTTGTTTGGGTTTTTGTTGCATTATTTGAGCAGAATACAACAAGAGAAGATTTGAAATAGTTTGAAATGTTATTGTTTTTAATGTACTATTTTGGAAAGGTTGTTTCCATAAACTTTAAATGGTTTAAAACCTTTGAAAATGACTTTCTTACGATGTTGTTATTACAAAATATTGTGTACACATCGAACTTGCTGTTGGTACTGTGAATAAGTGGAAGAGGATGTAAGGACCGATAAAAATATTAACCAAAAACTCGGGATTTTGTGGTACCAAGTTAGATTTCTGCATTATTATAGTAGAAATTCTTCGCGGTGAGCTTGCTCGCCTCGGTTCGGACTATTTGGATTGAACAGTACCCCAAAAAGTAAAGAAAAATTTTTGACGAAAAAGCGCGTTTATGCGGCCCATTATGCGGCCGCATAATCACTCTGCGGACAGCATAATGGCCGCAGAGTGAAGCAGTAAGTTTGGCCAATTTGAGGTCAGCTTTGCGGTCGATTTTGAGCTCATTTTCTGATACTTCTAGAGTGAGAGAGAGAGGATTCAATAGGGAGGGCCTAATTTTCATCAATCAATCTTCACCCATCACTCAAAGCTTGGAAATACTCAAGTAGAACACCCAATTTCTGCATCCAAAAAGGTAAGATTTCATCACTCTAGCTCTTAATTTCAAACATAGCTATAATGGGGTACTAGGATAATACTTCATGGGTATGAGAGTGGTTCATCTTGCATTCATGTCATAAAGAGTGTGAGAAAAATAAAAAGTGAACTAGAACTATGAACATTTTCCTACTTTTGGGTTCAATTTGTATATTGCAAAAATAGATTGAGGTTGCTAAGGGTTCCGGATAATTGTAGAGTCTAAAGAAGCGCAATTGTGGTATGTATGGCTAACTCTTTTATTCCTTGAATCGAACTCCTGGTGTCCGAATATTTGGTGTAAGTTCCGACTTGATCATACTAGAATTGTTTGCCTTAGTGTGTTGGGTTGGATGATTCATGTTCCCTAATTGTTTTAGATGTTTACCATGTCATTCTGCTATTTGAGAACGTAACTATGATTTTCCAAGCTCTTTTCCTTATGTGTGAAATGCCTCATGCGATGGTACTTATCGACATGAATGATGATGTTTTTTGAACAAATAAAAAGGGAAAGACTTGAATTGTAAAATGTGTCCAAGTGCCAAGAACTACTTAATAAATGAGGATGTTTGTGCCATGTAATGAAAGATGGGAAAGAGATGTGAATTGAGTAAACAATTGAAAGAGGTTATGTCTCAAGTGAGATGGCTTAGCTAATCGGGCCGAGATCGGACGCCATGTCATACACATGGTGGCATTTGTGTTGGAAAAATTGATTTACATTGTGGATATGGATATGTCTCACTTGAGATGGCTTAACCGATCGGGCCAAGACCGGACTCCGTGTAAAAATACGGTGGCATTGTGAGTTGTGGCTTGGCACTAAAGATTATTAATCTAAAAAGATGGAAAGATTGAATTGGAAACTATGTGATCCTTACTTGGTGTTTTCTTTGTATTTCTATGAAGTACTTATTGATTATTATGACTGCCTTCTCTTTGTTTCACTGTTCATTCTACTAAGATTAGTGTTTGCCTTACATACTAGTACTATTCGACAGTACTAACGTCCCTTTTACCGGGGGCGCTACATCTTTGAATGCACGTAGGTGGTTCCATCGCAGATAGTGCCGATCGCAGATAGTGGTGCTCTCTTTCTCTCCTCACAGCAGTTTTGGTGAGCCCCATTTCTCCCAGGGGTCATGTAGTCCTTTCTTTGTATAAGTTTTTACATTTTGAGGTATAGCCGGGGCCTTGTTGCCGGTATTGTCATGTTGCTCTTTTGTAGCCTTAGAGGCTCCGTAGACATTTTTGTGGGTCATGTATGTATGTTGGGGCGGTCGTTGGATCGAGTTATATTTGGGAAACTTAACTATGGCATAATGCATATAATGAAAAATGAACTAGCAACGTTTATATATTTATATAACTGATCTCTACCCTTTTTACAAATGGTGACGCATTCCCTTTTTGGATCATGAATGAGTCGGGTAGGAAAGGTTTACTAGGCTTGCTCGACCGGGTTCACTTGGTTGAGCACCAGTCGCGCTCCCCGAGGTTGGGGCGTGACAAACTTGGTATTAGATCCAAAGTTTTAAAGTGTCCTAGGATGTCTCGGAACCGTGTCTAGTAGAGCCCTTCTTATCGGTGTGTTGTCGACCACATCTATAATTAGGGTGCTACTTGGACAATTAAGAACGATACCCTTCATTGTTGTTCTATATCATGCGATAGAGCAGAACGTGAGGTTGTTTTCCCCTAACTCGTGCATTGTTCTAACTTTCAGTAAATGGCACCTAAGAAGAGAACGAGAATTGGCCAAGAAGCCAATGCCACACCAGGAGTGGCTGTTGATCCCTTACTTGATAATGCGGGTGAGGATAATCCCCCTACTATCGCACTTCGTGATTCGTCTACTCCAGAACAGACTACCCCAGTTCCTACACTCGCGGAGGGTGCCACAATCCCTCCCGCCGATATACATGTTCCACCTCCAGCCCCAGCTCCAGGACCCAGTATTTCTGATGGGGATCTTAGTGGAGCTATTCAAATACTGACTCAGTTAGTAGCTTCCCAGGCTCAAAGGTCAAATGTTGCACCCACCTCATTTAGTTTGCAAGGAGATTCTTCCATTTCCAGGGTAAACAGGTTCCTTCAGTTAGACCTTCCAGTGTTCACAGGTACTGATCCCGGGGCAGACCCTCAGGATTTCATTGATGAGATGCATAAGACTCTCCGAGTTATGCGTGCTACGGAGACAGAGGGAATAGAGTTGGCCTCCTATCGTTTGAAAGGGGTGGCATATTCTTGGTTTGAGATATGGGAGGATTCCCGTGAGGAGGGGAGCCCTCCAGTGGGATGGAGTGAGTTTGTGGATGCCTTCATAGACCATTTCTTGCCTGCCGAGACTAAGGTAGCCCGTGCTGTGGAGTTTAAGACCCTTAAATAGGGTAGTAAGAGTGTGTGGTAGTATCACATGGAGTTCGTGCACCTGTCAAAGTATGTTGTTCATATGATGCCGACTATGGAGGCAAGAGTGCGTCGATTTGTGCAGGGCCTTAGCCCTTTGGTTATTAATGAGGCTGCCACAACTGCTCTAAATTCTGACATGAACTATGGAAGGATGGTGCCATTTGCCCAAGCTACGGAGGCTCAAAATTTAAAGCTCAGGATGGAACGAGAAAGTAGTAGTAGGTCCCGATCAGTGGGCAACCTTGGGGACTCATTCGGAGGTGGGAGATCAGATTTTCAGGGAGGATCATCAGGGCCATCCCATTCTTCAGCTAGTTCCCCGCCATCAGGGCACGGTCAGCAGTAGGGGAGTCGCTTTAGGCCCGGTCAGGGCAGCAGGGGGTCCCACCATCAGGGCTGATCAGGAGGGAGATTCTAGCAGCAGCAGAGGGTCCCATGTCCTAAGTGTGGGAGGATACATTCGGGAGTCTGCTACCTGGACATGCCAGTATGTTATGGATGCTGAATGAGAGGCCATATTTAGAGGGAGTGTCGTGCATCCCGTCAAGGTGCAGGTAGGGGCACAGCTTAGTCATCCAGTCCTACAGCTGCTACGTCTTTAGTACACCCTCCAGCTCGAGGCTCTTCAGCACCCGCAGGGCGTGGTACAGCTAGGGGTGGTGCACAGAGTTCGGGAGGACCCAGCCGATTCTATGCTATGAGTGGTCGACAGAGTGCGGAGGCTTCCCCGGATGTCGTCACAGGTATATTGACTGTTCAATCTCATGATGTGTATGCCCTTATTGATCCCGGATCTTCTTTGTCCTATGTTACTCCTTATGTTGCTACGAGCGTCGGGATAGAACCGGAATAGTTTCATTAGCCGTTCTCTGTATCTACTCCGGTTGGCGAGTCTATTATGGACGCACGGGTTTATAGGGATTGTGTTGTCATGGTGCGTGGTCAAGATACCATGGCCGATCTTATTGAACTAGGGATGATTGATTTTGACGTAATAGTGGGAATGGATTGGCTTTATTCATGTTTTTCCAAACTTGATTGCCGAGCCATAATCATGAGGCTTGAATTTCCTAATGAGCCAGATGTTGAGTGGGAGGGGAATAATGTTATTCCAAATGGTAGGTTTATTTCTCACCTTAAGGCCACAAAGATGATCAGAAAAGGGGTGTATTTATCATTTGGTCCGAGTTACGGACACCACTGATGAGGTGCCTACCCTTGAATCTGTACCAATTGTAAATGAATTCCCCGATGTATTTTCAGATGAGCTCCCTGGAATTCCTCCAGACAGGGAGATTGATTTTAGGATTGATGTGATGCCAGGCACGCAGCCTATATCCATTCCACCTTATAGAATGGCGCCGGCAGAATTAAAAGAGCTAAAGGAACAACTAAGGGATTTGCTAGAGAAAGGTTTCATCCGATCGAGCGTGTCGCCTTGGGGCGCACCGGTTCTCTTTGTCAGAAAGAAAGATGGATCATTGCGAATGTGTATTGATTACCGGCAACTCAACAAAGTCACAATCAAAAACAAATATCCATTGCCTAGAATAGATGATTTGTTTGATCAATTACAAGGTGCTAAGTTCTTCTCCAAAATTGATTTGCAGTCCGGGTACCATCAATTGAAGGTAAGGGAGCATGATATTCCGAAAATAGCTTTCAGAACTCGGTATGGGCACTTTGATTTTTGGTAATGTCTTTCGGGCTAACAAATGCCCCGTCAGCTTTCATGGATCTTATGAATCGAGTCTTCAAGCCGTTTCTTGACTCCTTTGTGATAGTATTCATTGACGACATCCTTATGTATTCATGAAGTCGAGAGGATCACGGCGATCACCTCAGGGCAGTTCTATAAACTCTTCATCTACACCAATTGTATGCAAAGTTCTCAAAATGTGAATTTTAGCTTGAATCTATTACATTCCTGGGTCATGTTGTCTCCGGAGAAGGAATTAGGGTTGATCCTCAAAATATTGCAACGGTGAAAGATTGGCCTAGACCTGCTACTCCAATAGAGATTCACAGTTTCTTGGGTTTGGTCGAGTATTATAGGAGGTTCGTGGAGGGGTTCTCCACTCTTGCCTCTCCATTGACTAAATTGACGCAGAAGGCGGTTAAGTTCCAGTGGTCCGATGCTTGTGAAAGGAGCTTCCAGGAATTGAAATCAAGGTTGACTTCGGCACCGATATTGACCCTACTAGAGGGTACCGAGGGGTTTGTGGTGTATTGCGATACTTCAAGGATCGGTCTTGGGTGTGTATTAATGCAACATGGTAAGGTTATAGCATATGCTTCAAGGCAACTTAAGAATCATGAAAAGAATTATCCAACTCATTACTTAGAGCTTGCGGCGGTGGTTTTTGCATTAAAACTTTGGCGTCATTATTTGTATGGAGTCCATGTAGATGTATTCACATACCACAAGAGTCTTCGGTACATTTTAAAGCAAAAGGAATTGAACGTAAGGAAGAGAAGGTGGCTTGAATTGCTCAAAGATTATGACATCAACATTTTGTATCATCCAGGGAAAGCTAATGTGGTGGCGGATGCTCTAAGTCGGAAGTCTATGGGTAGTTTGGCTCACTTGGAGGTATGGTAAAGGCCCTTGGCCCGGGAGGTTCACCAGTTGGCCAGTTTGGGAGTTCTTCTTGCGGACTCTAATGAAGGGGGAGTGATTGTGCGAAATAGGGCGGAATCATCGCTTGTGACAGAGGTCAAGGAGAAGCAATACAATGATCCAGTGTTAGTGTAGCTGAAGGAGGGGATTCATAAACACAAGACTACGGCCTTTTCTCTTGGCTTGGATGACGGTACATTACGGTACCAAAGGTGACTATGTGTTCCAAGCGTAGATGGTCTTCGGGAAAGAATCATGGCAGAAGCTCATACTTCTAGATATTTCGTGCACCCAGGTTCTACAAAAATGTATCATGACCTCAAGGAAGTTTACTGGTGGAATAACATAAAGAGGGGTGTGGCGGACTTTGTGGAAAAATGTTCAAACTGTCAACAAGTGAAGGCCGAGCATCAAAGGCCCGGTGGGTTAGCTCAGAGTATAGAAATTCCAATGTGGAAATGGGAAATGATCAACATGGATTTTTTAGTAGGGTTACAGCGCACTCCGCGTAAGTTTGACTCAATTTGGGTGATCGTGGACCGACTCACGAAATCAGCACACTTTAACTAGTTAAATCCACCGACACTACGGAACAATATGCTCAGTTGTATATCAAGGAAATAGTCAGGCTTCATGGCACTCCAGTTTCCATCATTTTTGATCGAGGGGCCCAATTCACAGCTATTTTTTGGAAGAAGTTTCAGCAAGGTTTGGGTACGCAGGTAAATCTTAGCACGGCTTTCCATCCACAGACTGACGGGCAAGCAGAGCGGACTATTTAGACGCTTAAGGACATGTTGCGTGCGTGTGTGCTTGACTTCAAGGGTAGCGGGGATGATCATTTGCCTCTCATAGAATTTACTTATAACAATAGCTTCCATTCCAGTATTCAGATGGTGCCGTTTGAGGCCTTGTACGGTAGGAGATGTAGATCGCCGATTAGGTGGTTCGAGGTTGGAGAAGCTGAACTAATAGGACCAGACCTTGTGCATCAGGCTATGGAAAAGGTTAAGATCATAAAAGAGCGGTTGAAAACTGCTCAGAGTCGTCAAAATCCTACTCGGATGTTCGTCGCAGAGACTTAGAGTTCAAAGAAGATGATTGGGTGTTCTTGAAGATATCTCCCATGAAGGGGATCATGCAGTTTGGAAAGAAAGGGAAATTAAGTCCGAGGTATGTCGGGCCGTATAAAATCATTCAAAGGATAGGTCAAGTGGCATACAAGCTTGAACTACCACCTGAGATGTCATTAGTACACCCGGTATTCCATGTGTCCATGTTGAAGAAGGTAGTTGGAGATCCGTCCGCTATTGTGCCGGTTGAGACCATCGAGGTTAGTGAAGAATTATCATATGAAGAAATTCCGGTTGCTATTCTTGATAGGCAGGTCCGGAAAATTGAGAAACAAAGAAATTGCATCTGTGAAGGTGTTATGGCGAAACCAACAAGTCGAAGAAGCTACTTGGGAAACCGAGAATGAAATGAAAGAAAAGTACCCTCATTTGTTTGAATAGCCATGTAATAGTTTTATGAAGTTGTTTCCCCTAAAGTTTGTATCGCTTGCTCGGCTAATATAAAGACATGCCTTTCTTGTTATATGTTCCCCATGAGGCTCGGTTGGTGTTATTTTGCATTCTGTTGTGTCATTTAATTCTATATATGTTGCTAAGGTGTGTTTCGGGGGCTCTCTGGCAGGTGGATAGGCCTAAATACAAAGGAAACTCTGGCAAAATATTCAGAAAGTTAGAAAGTAAGGCAAATTTGGGGTTGATGGTATGTGGCATGACTGAAACTGTGTTAAGTGAACCTGGATCCTCATTCGAGAATGAATGATCTTAAGTGGGGGAGGATCTAAGGAGCCATAAAAATTTTAACCAAAAACTCGGGGTTTCGTGGTGCCAAGTTAGATTCCTGCATTATTATAGTAGATATTCTTCGCGGCAAGCTTGCTCGCCGCGGTTCAGACCTTTTGGATTGAACAGTACCCTACGGACTGAGAGAAAAATATTCCGTAGAAGAACGCATTTCTGCGGCCCATTATGCGGCCGCATAATCACTCTGCGGACAGCATAATGGCCGCAGAGTGAAGCAGTAAGTTTGGCCAATTTGAGGTCAGTTTTCCGGTCGATTATGCGACCGCATAATCGATATGCGGACCGCATATCGGTCGCATAATTCCTCTTGGGTTTCTGTGGAGGGAATTCTGCGGTGCTTTATGCGACCGCAGAACAAGTATGCGGACCGCATACTGGTCGCATACCTGAGCCGAAAGTTTAGGCCCTTGAAGGCCATTTCTGCGGTCACTTTGCGGACCGCATAACCATTATGCGGTCGTATATGCGACCGCAGACCTATGTCGGGGCACCATTTTTCTTAATTTAAAACCCGATCCCCATTCCGTTAAAACACCCCTTAGGTCTATTTTGAGCTCATTTTCTGATACTTCTAGAGTGAGAGAGAGAGAGGGTTCAAGAGGGAGGGACTAATTTTCATCAATCAATCTTCAACCATCACTCAAAGCTTGGAAATACTCAAGTAGAACACCCAATTTCTTCATCCAAAAAGGTAAGATTTCATCACCCCAGCTCTTAATTTCAAACATAGCTATAATGGGGTACTAGGGTAATACTTCATGGGTATGAGAGTGGTTCATCTTGCATTCATGTGATAAAGAGTGTGGGAAAAATAAAAAGTGAACTAGAACTATGAACATTTTCCTAATTTTGGGTTCAATTTGTATATTGCAAAAATAGATTGAGGTTGCTCAGGGTTCCGGATAATTGTAGAGTCTAAAGAAGTGCAATTGAGGTATGTATGGCTAACTCTTTTTTTCCTAGAATCGAACTCCTGGTGTCCGAATATTTGGTGTAAGTTCTGACTTGATCATACTAGAATTGTTTGCCTTAGTGTGTTGGGTTGGAAGATTCATGTTCCCTAATTTTTTTAGATGTTTACCATGTCATTATGCTATTTGAGAACGTAACTATGATTTTCCAAGCTCCTTCCCTTATCTGTGAAAGGCCTCATGTGATGGTACTTATCGACATGAATGATGATATTATTTGAACAAATAAAAAGGGAAAGACTTAAATTGTAAAATATGCCCAAGTGCCAAGAACTACTTAATAAATGAGGCTGTTTGTGCCATGTAATGAAAGATGGGAAAGAGATGTGAATTGAGTAAACAATTAAAAGAGGTTATGTCTCAAGTGAGATGGCTTAGCCAATCGGGCCGAGATCGGACGCCATGCCGTACACATGGTGGCATTTGTGTTGGAATTATTGATTTACATTGTGGATATTGATATGTCTCACTTGAGATGGCTTAGCCGGTCGGTCCGAGATCGGACTCCATGTAAACACACGGTGGCATTGTGAGTTGTGGCTTGGCACTAAAGATTATTAATCTAAAAAGATGGAAAGATTGAATTGAAAACTATGTGATCCTTACTTGGAATTTTCTTTGTATTTCTATGAAGTACTTATTGATTATTATGACTGCCTTCTCTTATTTCATTGTTCATTCTACTAAGATTAGTGTTTGCCTTACATACTAGTACTATTCGACAGTACTAACGTCCCTTTTGCCGGGGGCGCTACATCTTTGAATGGATGTAGGTGGTTCCATCGCAGATAGTGCCGATCGCAGATAGTGGTGCACTCTTTCTCTCCTCACAGCAGTTTTGGTGAGCCCCATTTCTCCCAGGGGGCATGTAGTCCTTCTTTTTTATAAGTTTTCACATTTTGAGGTATAGTCGGGGCCTTGTTGCCGGGATTGTCATGTTGCTCTTTTGTATCCTTAGAGGCTCCATAGATGCTTTTGTGGGTCATGTATGTATGTTGGGGCAGTCGTTGGATCGAGTTGTACTTTGGAAACTTAACTATGGCATAATGCATATAATGAAAAATGAACTAGCAATGTTTATATATTTATATAACTGATCTCTCCCCTGTTTTACAAATGGTGACGCATTCCCTTTTTGGATCATGAATGAGTCGGGTAGGAAAGGTTTACTAGGCTTGCTCGACCGGTTTCACTCGGGTTAGTGCCGGTCGCGTTCGCCGAGGTTGGAGCGTGACAGGAAAGGACAACATAACAATGGAAAGTTGTACTTGTTGTTGTTGTTAGATTGTTGGGCTGTTTGAGGGTGCATTATGAGATGAATAGGAGCTTAGAAGTCCTCCCATTGCACTTAATATCATTCTGGTTGTTGTTAAGTTAACGAATGAATGACTGTGGGTTTGGTTTCAAAAGGGATTCAATCCGAACTTGCCATTTGTCATGTTAAATAGTAGTTTCATTGGTGATATTAATGCACTTGTTATTGTGTAGCTTGATTTGTGTGGTGGTGCTGAAAGTATATAGGTGAAGGTTGTATGGGTTTGTGTTGGATGATGGACTTGGGAAAGCAAGGAAAACATGGGAGATGCTACCCGTTTTAATATAAAATAAGCTTGTCGTTTGTTGTACGATAGTTGCATCTTTCGTAGCTTAACGATAGCATTATTATCGTTACTGTAGATTGAAGGGCGACGAGAAGAGTTCAACGTGGTTATCGGATAGATTGTGATAAGGTATGTTAAGGCAGTTTCTTCTTTCTTTTGGAATGATCTAAAGTGAAATGAACGTAAATGATACGTTATTTTATAACGGATCTACTCCTAGCAACTAAGGTTGTCCATGTTGTTATTTCCTCTTAAAGTTATTCTAAGAAAGTATGTATGATACTTGAATCCTATTAAGGTTCATATTGATGGTATGGATGTCCATAATATTAATCGAAGGTGCAACGACCCTACGTCACTCCGAAAGGTTTAGAACATGACTCAATGAGTCTAACATGCATTATATATATGTATATATTTTACGCTACTGAAACATGCTATAGTCAGTCGGGTACGACACCTACTGTGCAACCACTGATAAGTTGGGTTTTACCAAGCTCCATATGGCCGGGTACGATTCTACGGAGAATTATGATGGTCGGGTACATCCTCTTCGAGGTCGGGTATGATATGATGATGATGCCCATAGAGGCATATGTTTTTAAAAGTATATGTATATATATGTATCATTCATTTCATGCCAGTCACCCTCAGAGGTACTTAGATGTAACAAGTTGTATATTCTCTATCTCTCTTTACATTATTGTTCTTATTTATGCTTTCATGCCTTACATAGTCGGTACTTTATTTGTACTGACGTCTCTTTTGCTTGGGGACGCTGTGGTTCATTCCCACAAGTCCAAATGGACATGTTGACAGTCCTCCTAGTAGGCTATCAGCTCAACGATGAACTCTAGTTGCTCCGAAGTTGCCTATTTGGTCAGTATGATTTGGACATGTATTGATTGGCATGGCGGGGTCCTGTCCCGATCTTTATAACGTTCATGTACTCTTAGAGGCTTGTAGACATATGTCATGTATATGGATACTTTTATGGCCTTGTCGGCCTATGGTTTGAGTGTACAAATGATCATGCCTACCTTATAGGCCTGTATGTCACATGTATAATTTTGTATATCATGTTGGGTCATCCTATGTCGAGTTTTCCTTTATGTTTTATTTTAGTAATGTCATGACGGCCCTTCTGGCCCATTTACCCATGATGGTATGATAAGAAAGATAATTTACGTTGGTACTCTATTGAGTAAGGCACTAGGTGCTCGTCGCGACCCTCCAATATGCGTCGTGACAGAATAGGTTGTCGGAATTTGCAATTTTTGTTGGGTTCCGAGGTGCGAACCTGGGTTGACTTTTTGGTTGACTTTGAGAATTTGATTAAAGATTCGACCTTTTCATTTGGGTTTGTATCCTATGGCATTATTTGATGTTTTAAGTTGGTTTTGGCTAGTTTTCGAGCCGTTCGGAGGTTGGTTCGTGCGAGATGGCATTTGTAGAGTATTATTTTGGCTTGCTCGGTATTGAATTGACTTGTTCGAGGTAAGTAACATATCTAAGCTTGGATTTGGGGTTAATTAACCCTGGAAACTACGTTATATGAGATGTGTTGGGGTGACGGACATTCTAGCTGAGGGGCGTGCATGAGTGCACCGATGTATTCATGATCCGAGTGGACTTTAGACTATTACCGGACTTATTTTGCTATCATGCTTTGTGATATCCGTGTTTTCTTTACTCACTTGATTATTTGAGCAATGATTCGTGATAGAAATTATGTGTAGGCTATATGCTTATTTGGTTGAGACAAAATGAGACTATTCTTGTTGTTTTGAGCTATTTGATTTAACTGCAGTTATTAAATCAATCATGATTCCTCATTTGCATGTCACGTCTTAGTCTCTGTACATTAAGATGTTTCATACATCACAGTTTGTTGTTGTCTTCCGTTTGTGATATTGTGAGTCGTTGAGACTTGAGAGGTTGTTGACTGATGTGGGTCATAGAGCCATGTAATGAGTGACATATGGATTGGGGTGCACGCCGCAAAAGGCCATATTGGCTATTGATTTATATTTGGATCGGGTTGCATGCTGCAACAGGCCATATTGGCTTTTGATTAGTGCTTGGGCCAGGATCGCTCGTCCGAAATCTAACATGCCATTGGTGAGCGTAGACATAGTGATATATACACGTGCTTTGGTGAGGGGCATTGATTTCAGGCACCCATACAGTGCTGAGAAATTCTGTGTGTGATAAAGTGGGGCATTTGAGCCAGACACCTTGAGTGCGCTGAGAGTGAGTGTACTTGATGATATCACATTGAAATCAATAACTTAACATGTATATTTGGTATGTAGGCATAGAGATATATATTCCTCATGCTAGGCAGTAATTTGAAATTTTATGACTTGACATATGTATTTGACATGTAGGCATAGAGATGTATTTTCTTCATGCTAGCCGGTAATCTGACATTTGATGACTTGACATATATATTGACATGTAGGCATAGAGATGTATTTTCCTCATGCTAGATGGTTATCTGCCATTTGATGACTCATATGTATATTTGACATGTAGGCATAGAGACGTATTGTTCTCGTGCAAGCCGGTAACCTGACATTTGATGACTTGACATGTATATTTGACATGTAGTCATAGAGATATATTTTTCTCATGCTACACGATAACTTGACATGTATATTTGACATGTAGGCATAGAGATGTATTTTTCTCATGCTAGCCGGTAATCTAACATTTGATGACTTGACATGTATATTGACATGTCGACATAGAGATGCATTTTTCTCATGCTAACTGGTAAACGAAAAGTCTTATCTGATGTTGTGAAATATAAAAACATAGTTCTTTTAATAAATTCATGTTTAATTAATTTTAGTGGTAAGATTTGGACTTTTGACGATTATACTTGAAAAGCATGTCTATTTCCCATAACTGTGAACGAGATGAGCATAATATCTTTTAGTTTATTCACTTTTACTATCTTCATTATATTATTACGAATTGTTATTGGCTATTGGTGTTGGACACTGACCATTTTCCAAGCACGTCACTGCTTTCAACCCGATATTAGGTTTGTTATTTATTGAGTACGTGGGGTCGGCTATACTCATACTACACTTTTGCACCTTGTATGCAAATCTTGGAGCTGATGCTGCTATGTATGGTGAGAGATGGCATTAAAGATCTACCTGCCTTCCGGATATATCTACCATTTGCCCTTGGTAGTTTATATTGAAATTCTATTTATGTACATTCCAAACAGTTGTTGTATTTATTCTCATACCAGCTTTGTAAATCTAAGTCTTAGTGGCTCATAACTTGTACTACTAATCCTTGATATTTTGTATAGAGGTTAAGCTATTTTACTTATTGACTCTTATCACTCTCATTTGAATTGTGTTAATTGTTATTTTTCTTACCTAGAATGTTGGGTTAGGTGTCATTATGACTAGATGGATTTTGGGTCGTGACAAGTTGGTATCAGAGCTTTAGGTTCATAGGTTTTACGATTCATGAGCAAATGTCTAGTAGAGTCTTGCTGATCGATATGATGACGTCCATGCTTATCTTCGAGAGGCTAGAGGGCATGTAGGAAAATATCCCATCTTTCTTTCCTTATCGTGTGACATTGATTGAGCTTGAAGCGTATCTATTGATTTCCTTCCACACACCCGTATGTTACGTGAGTGCTCGGTATCAGCTATGCATCGATGGCTTGTGATTCCATGGATGAGGTGCAAGATGTGTTTTTTGTGTATTGGTGATGGTCCAATCTGTGGACTTGAGGCCAGGTTCAGAATGCAGCTCGGGCTCGGTAGTTTCTGTTGTGTGACTATGTGCCTTTGGGCTTGTATGTACGGTAGTGTCCCTAGGAGTGGAAATGATGGTTTAGTGAGTGGTTTAATAACTATATGATGTGTACTATATGACTGAGGATTTAGCGATTGTATAGTGGTTTTGCCTATGATAGAGCATAGAGAGATGCAGTTTGAGGCAAAACAGGCGGGTGATCTACTGCGAGATGTTCCGATATTCTGTGATCCCTATGAAGTTTGTCTGGAGAGTTTCTTTCTACTAGCGGGATGCGTATAGGTTGCAATTTGAGTTCAGATCGCTTGAGGAAGGTTGCATGACTGTCACGGGAATGGATATGCGTTTAGTAGAGTTTTGAGATATTTTATGATTTGTGCTACATGAGTTGTAATGGATTTAGCTGAATTACAGTACGATATCATGGAAGTTATAGAGTAAGGGTATCTTGGGTTATTGGATTTTATATTCTATGGCTTTGAGCCATGTGGGGGAGTCTGCTATCGACGATCAAATTGTATGGTTATGTGTTATATTGGTTTTGATCTGAGGCATATTTGAGGATTTGTTGTGATCTGAAGAGGTTGGCTTTAAGGATGACTTAAGCAAGAGAATTGCTTGATGCATGATGTGCTACGCTTTATGGATATATGGAAATCTTGGATTGATTCGGGTTGGCTATTTGTAGTGGATGTAATGTGTTAGAAAAGGGGGTCACTCGGTAGAATTAAGGTGGGGTTACTTCTTTGGGGGGTTGGTGTGCTAAGTGGGAACAAGTCGTTCGGCTCGTTTCGGCGGTGCGTTGGAGGTCAGAGAAGATTGGATGACTCTCGAGGTAGTTCTAATGAGTTCAAGATTCATATGTGGTATTTGAGGACTTCCCGTATTTGTAAAAGGCTAAGATATGAGATTTGTATTGGGTGATGTCGAAACTTGCGATATTGCTATGTCATTGGTGATTCTACATTTCAATATCAAAAAGGTTAAAGGAAGAGCTTCAGATTCACTGAAGGTCTCTGCAGAGTGGGCATTTTGGTTGCGATACTGTTGGGTGCTTAAGAGGGAATGGAGTGGCTTATGGGCTTTAGGACGACGAGGCTTCATATTAAAATATCTTGTGGTGCGATTTTGTTTAGGATCGTAGTATACTGTCAATAAGAATTGTTAACATGAAGGCAAGTCGAGAGGAACTCGAAGAGATATGACAGTTTGTTAGTGGGTTGGATGAGCATAGTAATAGAAGTGATCAATTCCTTTGGTGTGGTAAGACTCTACAAGTGTTTTGTGGCAATACCCTTGGGTTGAGCGATCTGCGTGACTTTGTGGAGTTAGAGGGATTCATTTCTAATGACTTGGTAATGTGCTAATGGACTTCATTGTTTCGACCACAGCTGGAGACGGATGTATTCTTCAGGTGCCAGGAGTATGTTGTGTGTTGTGATTTTCTCTTAGATGGGGGTCAAGTGGATTGTTTCGGGCTGATGAAATGTGTATCCAGCTTGTGATTCAGTGTTGAAAATGGAATTTTCGTGTTCTCATATGATGGCAAGATAGATGAGGTGCGTCATGTGGGATTGAGAATTACATGTACGGAGTTGCAGTTCAGTTTTGTAGGGAAGGTCATGAGTTCTAGATAGCATGGATGGTTTCATATATTTAGAAGAATGTTGGCATTATCTGGTATCGCCTAAGAAGGGTGCGTGCTTCATAAGGATCACTGTGTATGGACTTGTGGATGCTTGACTAGTATCAGGGTAATTACCTGATTAATTGTCTGCTGATGTTCAGATTTTTCTATGTGGCACAGAAGAATTTTGGAAGTATTTCTAATAGGATGATTGCGTATGAGGGATGTGTCAGTCATTTTGGTGGTGGAGTTGGGAGCGGACATAGAGATTATTGTATTCTAGGGATTTGAAGACTAGGAGAGTTCTTAGAGGTAGATTGTTCCTTGGGTGTGGACGGTGAAGGTATATTGAGAGGTTGACAGCTAAGTGAATGTGTTATGGATAGATTATTGTGGATTTTTTGTAGGTTATCTACGTATTTTGAGAAGATCAGAATTGATTTGGAGGCCACTTGTAGGCCTAATGAGAATGTGTATCCTACAACGGGTCGGATTTGTTTACTCAGCATAACTATTGTTGAGGGGTGTGTCATCGTTTAGAGTTGATCTTATTCGTGCCTGATATGTTCCATGTGTTACTCTTTTATGCTACGCTGGGTTGTGAGACTATTGGCTATTTACACACAAGATGCGGTTCTGTTTGGACCTTGCAGCAAAATTCGAGCGAGATAGTTCTTGCAGGGTTGAATATTTTATTGTGCTTTGGTTATGGTCTTCCCATTTGTGTAATATTATGCTATCCGTTTCTCCATGGGTATGGTCAGGCACTTCACGTGTTTGTTGTTGATATGCATATGGTTGTTAATTGTGGGCATCATGGCTCGAGGTATTCCATGTGGACTGGTTCTTGGTCCGGGTCATGCATCGCAGCGGAGCTTTGTTGGGATATGATCCTTCATGCTTATTTCGTGTGTTTTGTTTCTTCGTGTGATGGGTTCATAGCATTTCGCTTTATGGTGATATAGGTTGATTTGCGGGACGATGCTCTCATTTGATTCTCTTTCCATCATTGGGTACATTTGAGTTGTTGCTTATTTGGTGCACAGATTGCACGGTATGATGGCTCGAGGTGGTGCTGGTGTGGCATCTCAATCGAGCAGCTTGTATTAGATGAGATGAGGTTATTGGACCTGAAATGAGTGCCATCGGATTTGATTAAGGTATGTTTGGATGAATAACGTCAATAGTTAGCTCATAATTTGGCAATGGTTCTTATCGGGTGAGAAAATTCTACCACTTGTTGTATGATGAGTGGTTATGAGTTCCTACATGTTTCCTTCATCATTGGCAGTGTACGAAGGTTTAAACAAGGTTTTATTTGATATGAGGTTTGTTATCAATACCAGATTTGTTATTGACTAACTATTGTGGTTGGAAGTTATTGCCATGAGTATTTGAGTTATGTGGTATATCATGTGATTATATCTTGGGTAATGGTTATGGTTTGATACAACTAGTTCAGACATAAACTGTATAGATGCGAAAATTGGTTCTCATTATGAATTCCGAAAGTCGAAGATTAGTTCTAAAGTTTGTGGACTAAGGTTGAAGTAAAGATCTTCAGTAAGGTTGTGTTGTCAGGCTTATATGGATTCGGGTGACATAGGATCACCCATGTGCATGATGAGTTTATACCGTGATTTGATAGCTTTGGAACGACTCTTGGCACGTTCGAGGATGAACGTATATTTAAGTGGGGGACAATGTAAGATCCGAATGGTCATTTTGAGAATTTGCACTCCGTTTAGTGGTTTGAGTTCTTAAATAGCTTCATATGATATATTTCAACTTGCGTGCTTGGTTGGTTTTGTTTTTCGAGTGGTTTGGGATTGATTTGGAGGAATGATTTGCAATGTGGAAGCTTTAAGTGGGAAGAGTTGACCATGTTTGACTTTTGTGTATTTGACCCCGGATCAGAGTTTTGATGGTTCCGTTAGGGCAAGATGGTGATTTTGGACTTGGGTGTATGACCGAATTTGCATTTGAATATTTATTACAAGGTTTCAACACTATATGGAAAAATCTAGCAATTTGATGGTTTGGAAAGTTCATAGATTTGATCGGGAATTGTCTTTGATGTTATCGAATTCGAATTTGTTCCGGGAGTTGGAATAGGTTTGTTATTTCATTTGGAACTTGTGTGCAAATTTTGAGGTGATTCTGAGTTGTTTAGACGTGTTCGGCGTATGTTTGGAATTTGGAAATTTAAAATAGTTCATTAAGCTTTTTTTATGCTGCGATTCGTGGTTTTGATATTGTTATGTGTGATTTGGGACAACGAGTAGATTCGCGTTATGTTTTGAGACCTTTTGGCATGTTCGCACGAGGTCGCAAAGGGCTCGAGTGAGTTTTTGACGGGTTTCAGACCATTTTGGACCAAGTTGGATATTGCTGGTTTCTACTGATTTCTGATGTTTCAGTTGTTCTTTTCTATCGCGAAGATGAAGCCGCAATCGCATAGTGCTTTTTGGAGCTGGATGTTTTTATTTATTGCGGATGCGACAGGTCGGACGCGTTCGCAAGGTTTGAGCTGGTTGTTAGCCGCGTTCGCGCCATTAGTTCCATGTTCACATAGGGAAGCTAGGTACTGGTAGATTTGTCTTCGCATTCGTGTGGGCCACGCCGCGTTCGCAAAGGTCTGGCTCATATTTGCATCGCATTCGCGAGGTATTTTTCACAAACGCGAAGTGTTTTTTGTGGCAGTGTCGTTTGAGCTTCGCGATCAAGTATCTATTTCCGCGATCGCGATGGATATCCCTGGAGCATATTTATAAGTACTCTATTTTTGTACTTTGAGTTATTTTATCACATCTCGTATTTGGATGATTTTGGAGAGAAATTTTCACCACATGGATTGGGGTAAGTATTCTTTACTCGGATTTGATTATTTTACATGATTCCATCGTTGATTTTGGCATTTGATTGATGAATTTAAACGAGAAATTGGGAGTTTTTATCTAAATTATTCTAAAGTGATTAATTAGGTTTTGAACATCGATTCGGAGTCGGAATTGGATGAAATTGGTATGGTTGGACTAGTATTCGAATGGGATGTCGGAAGTTGCGAGTTTTGTCGGATCCTATGGTGCGGGCCCAAGTTGTCTTTTTGGTTGACTTTTAAAATTTGATTAAAGATTCGGCCTTTTTCGTTTGGGTTTGTTTCATATGGCATTATTTGATGTTTTGAGTTGATTTTGACTAGTTTTGAGCTGTTCTGAGCTCGGTTTGCGTGGGATGGCTTTCTAGAGTATTGTTTTGGCTTGTTCGGTATTTATTTGGCTTGTTCAATGTAAGTAACATATCTAAACTTGGATTTGAGGGTAATAAACCCTAGAAACTATGTTATATAAGATGTGTTGGGGTGGCGCACATGTTATGTGACGGGCGTGCGTGCATGCACCAGTGTATTCATGATCCGAGTGGACATTATACTATTATCGGACTTGTCTTGCTTTCATGCTTTGTGATATCCATGTTTTCTTTACTCACTTGATTATTTGAGCTTTGATTCATGATAGAAATCATGTGTTGGCTATGTGCTTATTTGGTTGAGACATAATGGGACTATTCTTGTTGTTTTGAGCGTTTTACTTTAACTACAGTTATTTACTCAGTCATGATACTCATTGAATGTCATATATCAGTCTCTGTACATTAAATCAATTCATACATCACATGTTGTTGCTGTCTTCCATATGTGATACAGTTTGGGTTGAGTTCTATGAGATTGTGAGCCGTTGAGATATTGTTGATTGATGTGGGTCGTGATATATATATATATATATATATATATATATATATATATATATATATATATATATATATATATATATATATATATATATATATATATATATATATATATATATATATATATATATATATATATATATATATATATATATATATATATATATATATATACATATCGACTGATAGTCAGTCACTCAGTACCGTATAAGGCCAATCCAACCCTGGGGTAATTTATCCCCAAATATAAATGATACGGACAAGATCTGTGTCCAGGAAAAATTCATCACAATATAAATAAGTAAGGCAAGTCCATGCTATATACACGTACATTTGTGAGGTCCATTGATGTCAGGTACTCGTACAGTGCTGAGTGATTTTATGTGTGATGAATTGGGGAAATTGAGCCAGGCACCTTGCGTGTGCTGAGAGTGAGTGTACTTGATGATATAACTATGAAATCATTAACTAGATATGTATATTTGTTATGTAGGCATAGAGATGTATATTCCTCATACTAGACGATAATCTGACATTTGATGACTTGACATGTATATTTGACATGTAGGCAATGATATGTATTTTTCTCATGCTAGCGGGTAACCTGACATTTGATGACTTGACATGTATATTGACATGTAGGCATAGATATGTATTTTCCTTATGCTAGAATATAATCTGATATGTATATTGACATGTAGGCATAGAGATTTATTTTCCTCATGCTAGAAGGTAATCTGACATTTGATGACTCGACATGTATATTTGACATGTAGACATTAGAGATGTATTTTTCACACGCTAGCTGGTAATCTAACATTTGATGAATTGACATGTATATTGACATATAGGCATAGATATGTATTTTCGTCATGCTAGACGATGACATGTAGGCATAGTGATGTATTTTTCTCATGCTAGATGGTAATCTGACATTTGATGACTCGACATGTATAATTGACATGTAGGCATAGAGGCGTATTTTCCTCATGCTAGCCGGTAATCTGACATTTGATGACTTGACATGTATATTGACATGTAGGCATAGAGATGTATTTCCCTCATGCTAACTAGTAAACGAAAAGTCTTATCTAATGTTATAAATTGGAAAAATGTAGTTCTTTTGATAAACTCATGTTTAATTGATTTCAGTGGTAAGATTTGGACTTTGATGGTTATACTTTAAAAACTTATCTACTTTCCCATAACTGTGAACGAGCTGAGCATAATTTCTTTTAGGTTATTCACTTTTACTGTCTTCATTATATTATTACGAGTTATTATTGGCTATTTGTGTTGGACACTGACTATCTTCCGAGCTCGTCACTTTTTTTAACCTGAGGTTAGGTTTGTTACTTATTGAGTACATGGGGTCAGTTGTACTCATACTACACTTCTGCACCTTTTGTGCAGAACTTGGAGCTGATGCTATTGTGTATAGAGAGAGTTGGCATTGAAGATGTACCTGCCTTCCAGATATAGCTACCACTTGCCCTTGATAGTTTAGATTAAAATCTTGTTTATGTACATTCTAAATAGATGTTGTATTTATTTTTATACCAGCTTTGTAAATCTAAGTCTTAGTGGCTCTTGACTTGTACTACTTATCCTTGGAATTTTGTATAGAAGTTCAGTTATTTTACTGAATAATTCTTATCATTCTTATTTGAGTTGTGTTGATTGTTATTTGGCTTACCTAGCGGGTTGGGTTAGGTGCAATCATGACTAGATGGTATCAGAGCTCTAGGTTGGTATCAGAGCTCTAGGTTCATAGGGTCTACGAGTCATGAGAAAGTGTCTAGTAGAGTCTTGAGGATCGGTATGATGACGTTCATACCTATCTCCAAGAGGCTACAAGGCATGTAGGAAACTTTTTCATCTTTCTTTCCTTATCATGTGATATTGATTCAGCTTGAAGCATATTTTTTGACTTCCTTCCACTCACTCATATGTTATGTGAGCGCTCAGTCTTAGTTATGCATCGACGTCTTGTGATTCTATGGATGAGGTGCGAGATGTGTTTCTTATCTTTTGGTGATGAGCCTGTCTGGAGGACTTGAGGCTAGGTTCAGACTGCAGCTTGGTCTTGGTGGTTTCGGTTGTGTGAGTACGTGCTTTTGGGCTTGTATGTCTGGTAGTGTCCCTAAAAGTGGGATTGATGACTTAGTGTGTGGTTGAATAACTATATGATGTGTACTATGTGACTGAGGGTTGTGCTTAGATGGTTTGGATGTGATGAGGCTTAGATGGTTTGGATGTGATGAGAAGAACTTTTCTTGGGATATGAAAGGACTATGGATGCTTGATTTCTGTCTTGATTTGTTGTTGTTCAGTATATGAGTGTGTTGAGGGATCTTTCATGTTGGTCATTTGTGGGATGAAGTAGAAGCTTATGTCTTGTTGACGAGTTTAGACTCGGGAAACTTTAGCGATTGCATAGTGGTTGTGCCCATAATAGGGCGTATAGAGATGCCGTTTGAGGCTAAGTAGGGGGGTTATCTATTGCGAGATGTTCTGAGGTTATGTGATCTATATGAGGTTCCTCTAGAGAGTTTCTTTCTACTAGCGGGATGCATATGGACTGCAATTTGAGTTTGGATCGCTTGAGGAAGGCTGCACAACTGTCACGGTGATTGATATGCGCTTAGCATAGATTTGAGATATTTCATGATTTGTGCTACATGAGTTGTAAAGGATTCAGTTGAATTACAGTACAAGATCATGGCAGTTATGGAGTAAGGGTATTTTGGGTTATCGGATATTATGTTCTATGGCTTTGAGCCAAGTGGGGGAGTCTGCTATCGACGATCGGATTACATGGTTATGTGTTATATTGGTTTCGATTTGAGGCATATTTGAGGATCACCTGTGATCTGAAGAGGTTGGCTTTGAGGATGACTTGATGAAGGGAATTGATGGATGCATGATGTACAACACTTTATGGATATATGCAAATCTTGGAGTGATTCAGGTTTGATATTTGTGGTAGATATAATGTGCTATGAAAAGGGGGTCACTCGGTTACGTTAAGGTGGGGTTACTTCTTTGGGGGTTGGTGTGATAATGGGGCACAAGTTGTTTGGCTTGTTTCGGTGATGCATTAGAGATCAGAGCAGAGTGGATAAGATCTAAGATTTGTATAAGTGGTATTTGAGGACTTATAAGTGGTATTTGAGGACTTATAAGATCTAAGATTGGTGTGCTAAGATTTGCATATGTGGTATTTGAGATTTGTATTGCGTGGTGTCGAGACTTGCGGTATTGCTATGTCATTGGTGATTCAACATTTCACCATCAGAGAGGTTAAAGAAACAACTTCAGTTCACAGAAGGTCTCTTCAGAGTGCGCATTTTGGTTGTGGTACAATTGGGTGCTTAAGAGGGAATGCAGTTGCTTATGTGGTTTAGGACGACAAGGCTTCATGCTAGGATATCTTGTGGTGAGCTTTGGTTTATGATCGTAGTGTACTGCCAATGAAAAGTGTTAACATGAAGAAAAGTCGAGAGAACTCGAAGAAATAGGACAACTTGGTAGTAGGTTGGATCAACATAATAATAGAAGTTATTGGTTCCTTTAGTCTAGTAAGACTCAACAGGTGTTTTGTGCCAATACCCTTGGGTTGACCGATCTAAGTGTCTTGGTGGAGTTAGAGGGATTCAGTTCTGATGACTTGTTTATGTGCTAATGGACTTCAAAGAGTTCTCGATTGTATCGACCACGTCTGGAGATAGATGTTTTCTTCAGGTGCTAGGTGTATGTTGCGTGTTGTGTTTTTCTCTTGAATTGGGGTCAAGTGGAAGATTTCTGGCTAAAAAATTATGTATCCTGCTTGTGATTCAGGGTTGTAATGGGATTTTCATGTTTTCATATGATTGAATGATAGATGAGGTGCATCGTGAGGGATTGAGATTTGCATGCACGGGGTTGCGGTTTAGTTTTGAAGGGAAGGTCATGAGTTCAAGACAACATTGATAGTTTCAGATGTTTAGAAGAATGCTGGCACTATCTGATATCACCACAGAAGGATGTGTGTTTTAGAAGGCGCATTATGTATGGACTTGCAGATGCTTGACTAGTACCACGATAATCGCCTGGTTAATCGACTGCTGGCGTTCACATTTTTCTATATGGAACGAAAGAATTTTGGAAGTATTTCTCATAGGATGATTGTGTATGAGGGATGTGTCAGTCATTTGAGTGGTAAAGTTGGGATCGGTCATGGAGATTCTTGTATTCTAGGGATTTGAAGACTATGAGGATTATCAGAGGTAGATTATTCATTGGTTGTGAATGGTGAAGGTATGTAGAGAGGTTGACGGGTGAGTCAATGTGTTATGGATAGACTATTGTGGATTTTTCGGAGGTTATCTACCTATTTCGAGAAGATCGGAATTGATTTGGAGGCCACTGGTAGGCCTAATGAGAATGTGTATCCTACATCGGGTGGGATTTGTTTACTCAACACAACTATTGTTGAGGGGTGTGTCATCGGTTAGAGTTGGTCTTATTTGTGCCTGATATGTTCCATGTGTTACTCTTTTATGCTACGCTAGGTTGTGAGACTATTGGCTATTTATACACATGATGCAGTGTTGTGTTTGGACCTTGTAGCAGAATTCGAGCGAGATAATTCTTGGAGTGTTGAATGGTTTATTACGCCTTGGTTATGGTCTTCTCGTTTGTAGAATATTGTGCTATCCGTTTCTCCATGGGTATGGTCATGCATTTCACGTGTATGTTGTTGATATGCATATGGTTGTTAATTGTGGGCATCATGGCTCGAGATATTCCATGTGGACCGGTGCTTGGACTGGGTCACGCATCGCAGTAAAGCTTTGTTGGTATATGATCCTTCGTGCTTATTTTGTGTGTTTTGTTTCTTCATGACGGGTTAATAGAATTTCGGTTTGTGGTGATATATGTTGGTTTGCAGGATGGTTCTCTCATTTGATTCTCTTTCCATCATTGGGTACATTCGAGTTATTGCTTATTTGGTGCACGAATTTCAAGATATGTGGCAGAAGGTGGTGCTGGTGTGGCTTGTCAATCAAGCAGCTTGTATTGGATGAGCTGAGGATATTGGACTTGAAATGAGTGCCATCGAATTTGATTAAGGTATGTTTGGATGAATAACGTCATTAGTCAGCTCAGAATTTGGCAATGGTTCTTATCGGGCGAGAAAGCTCCACCACTTGTTGTATGATGAGTGGTTATGAGTTCCTACATGTTTCCTTCATTATTGGAAGTGTACGAAGTTTTAGAACAAGGTTTTATTTGATATGAGGTTTGTTAGTGGTACCAGATTTGTATTGAGCAGCTATTGTGGTCGGAAGTTATTGATATGAGTATTTGAGTAATGTGGTATCGCATATGATTATATCTTGGGTTATGGTTATGGTTTGATACAGCTGGTTCAGACTTATAGTGTATAGATGCGAGAATTGGTTCTCGTGATGAATTCTGGAAGTCGAAGATTGGGTTCTAAAGTTTGTGGACTGAGGTTGAAGCAAGGATCATCAGTTAGGTTGTATTGTCAGGCTTATATGGATTCTCGTAATGTGGTTATGGTCATGCACTTTGCGTGTTTGTTGTTGATATGCATATGGTTGTTAATTGTGGGCATCATTGGCGAGCGTAAAACACACACTTAAATTATGCTCGCTAGTCAAATATAGAATAGTATAATATCGTATCAACAGGGATTGGATTTAAACAATATTCTTGTAGTTTCTAGCTTGATTGCTATTCAAGATGATCGACTGTTGAGATGTATATGATGTCTAACTAAAATTAACTACGAATCTAAAGCTATTGACTAATGACAATCGAAACAAAGATAAGTAAGGAAGTTATCAGTGAGAGAAAATAGGGGTGATAGAATAGGTGCAAGATAATTGTTTGGGATCTAACTCTAGATAATTCACTTCTAATGTTCAAGTGAGTTTCTCGAATTCAGTCAATTATTAGTTCAAATGTTCAGCAAAAACGCCTCTCTCGATTAAGTCTTAACCTCACAAGATGAACCAATTTAAGCATGTGAAGATATGCAAGAGTGCGTAATGGATTGGCCTTTAGGAAAACCTCGTTCGATTATTCTCCTAACTAGGTTTAATCAATGATTCAATTAGCCTCTTTTGATTACTAAGAAGAATTATTGAACTCAACCAACAATACAATGCAAAGATATCACAAGTTATGCATCTCTCGATTACATGAACAAGTTAATATAGATGCAGCAATTAAATCATCCAAAAATGCTTCAATACATAAAACTAGAGTTATAATCCAGATACAATCATCGATACACCAAATCCATCAAACTACTCCATAGATATGGAGTAATTCATCACAATTTAAATTAAATTATAGGAAAACATAAATTCAATCCGAACTTGTGTCTTGAGTGAGGAAGGAATGACAAAATCCTTGTGCTCGTGTTCTTTCAACTCCTCCTTAGCCTCCTTAGGTCGAAAGTATGTCAAAAGTCCAGAAAATAACATTTTACCATGTATTTATACTAATTAGGGTCGGGCCCAGACGAAACCACCTTCTCCTAGCCAAAATAGGATTGTCACTCTATAAAAATTACACAGGCGTGCCGCATGGGAAGACGCGACATGCGGGGCATTAGTGGGGAAATCTAGAGAGTCAAAATCTGTCATGCATCAAGTGTTTTACAGCCACGGCGCCTCACACGCTGCCCCACGTGCCGCGGCAGTGAAGATTTCTCAGAGTACGGATTTTACGTGCATTTTTACATCCAGACTTGGTCCTCGACCCCCGAACACGGTCCTGGCTTAATCGCTTGGGCTTTTACTCAGAATTTAAAGCTCCAAATAGCTCGAATTTATTCCATAACATCTACATCACTCGAAATCGCTTCTACAAGGTATAAAACACACAATAAGTTCAAAACACTACCAATTAAAGGTCAAGATAGGAAGAATTCACTCACTCTCATAAACAAAATTCATGTGCTGAAAAAGACGTATCATAAGCTTTCCCATAGTGTACTACTCAACTAATCGATCCCATTCAGTCAAGGATCAAGTAGGACTTTAATTGGTTGTAATGTAGGCTGCGGGATGGGTAGGATGCATTAGAATATAAGAGTGACTACACCTCCCTCAGCACTTGTAATACATACATTTATTTGTTCAAAACCACATACTTATGTCAAACCATAAATCCACTTTCACTTCAATATACATTAACTTTCTACTTCTTTAGGCACAATTACATCAAGAGTCGCCACTATCAAAGAATATTTTGCACAACAATACAACTATTTTTTTTCTTTTTCAATTCAAGTGGCTCTTACTTTTTCAAAACAGTGCACCTTCTTCCTTATTTCAATAGTTCCACTCAAAAGCCAAACCAACCACCCCACACTTTACCTTTTACAAAGTTCATAATAAATTCAAGTGCTCACGAGAGGTACATGGTTCAAATAGATGGTCAATTCAAACAAAAGGGTAAAGCATGTAATGTGGTTGCCAAGGAAACAGATTAAAGACTCAACAGGGTTAACTAAGATACATAATTAGGTGGGTAAAACATATATTTGGCTCAACCAAGAAATGCCTAAATTACTTCCAAAACTGAATAAAACTACTATTTCGCTTTGCAAACACATGGGGCAAGTTCTAAACATCAAATGCAATGCACAGAATAACATAAAACTTCACACACACATGGCACATAACTCACTTAAGATTGGACTATCAAGACACTCTTGTCAAAGCAGCTAAGCAAATTTAAGATCATACAGTTTAAGGTATTTATACAAGAGTCAAAAACCGAGCCTAAGTGTCACAACTAAAGAAATTACTAATCTCAAGGTATAATAAATTTTAAGAGATATTTCCTTCAATTCAATTCATACCACAAGGTTTCCTACTCCTAAAAAAACAAAAACTAACTACACCCGGTTCAAACAAAATCCTTGGACAAGAACCGCGGCACAAAGAAAAGCATAGTGGGAATTAATACACCACCTACAAGAGAAAATCTTTTTGTCTTTCTCTTTCAACTTTAATCCCTCAAGAAACCTGTTAATGATATCCATCATCGGGAAGAATCGAAAAATTTAAATTTTTTATGATTTTTTCCTATTTTCTTTTTCCAACTACTACACTCACAAAAGAAAACTAATATACATACATACATACAACATATCCCCCACCCCACACTTCAAGTTGTGGAATGTCCCCATGACACACAATTAAAAAGCAAGAGGTAAAGGAAACTTACCTGAATTTTCTTCTTTTCCGAGAGCTTATGAACTCCACCCCTAATTCTGAATTCATTCCTCGTTTTCGCTCCTTGAGATTTTTTGTGGAGCTCATTAAGCCCAATTCTTTTGAGGATACCTACAAGACCCGCTCCTTTCTTTCTTTCTTGTCCTCGTGTTGAGCAGTGAATTGCTCGTTCCTGATGATCCTTAACTTGTTTCTATATTCTTTCACAGGATCAATCCATACATATTCCTGTAAATCCCCAAAAATAAAATCCACATGATCAAGGTTAGAATAAGAAAACAAAGACGAAAGGTCATGTGAATACTCCTGTGGTATGTCCAAGACCATTTGTTTCTCATTCTCTTCTACTAAAATTTGAAAGGTGGATGGGGGTTTGAACTCTTCTTCCTTTTCTTCACACTCAACTACAACCTTATTTTCAATCATCTCAGTTGAATCAAAGACCTCTTGAACAGTGGAAAGCTCTCTCTGTGGATGCTCATTCTCTTGAGTATGCTCGTTCTCACAAGGTATCTTCTCCATATATTCACCATCACAACACAATGAGATTTTTAAAAGTATACTTACTAACTGACTCACTTGTGTTGTTAGGTTCTTAATAGCTTCATTATTTTGCATAAACCTTTCTTCAACACTATTCATGAACCTATGCATAAGCGCTTCTAAACTACCATTCTTCTCTTGAGTTGGTTGTCTCACTTTGTTTTTATTCCAGTCATAATAAAAGTATTCATCCCAACCAGAGTCAGAATTGTTCCCATATGAATCCTCATACCTGTACGAACTAAAAACAGAGTGAGACTGCTCAAAATACGAATCATAGGAAGAGTACATACCTGCTTGACAGTCAACCCATAGATGATTTCCACCGCATTTAAACCACATAGCAGACCTTTGATAATATTCAGCTGCTAACTCTTCAATTGTTTTCTTAAACTGGTTGTACTCCATCTTCACAGCATTTAGAGTTCAAAATCTACAGTATCGTCTCCAACTTGTTAGGTACTACAAAAAATTTTTGAAAAGAAGTTAACTAATAAAGAAAATAAAATAGAAAAGCAAAAGAAAAGAAAAAAAAAAGTGCAACCTAATTCCTGAATTAGCACCAAAAACTATTTCAAACACTATTGATTGTCAATCTCCGGCAACGACGCCAAAATTTGACGAGCACAAAACACACACTTAAATTATACTCGCTAGTCAAATATAGTATAGTATAATATCGCATCCACAGGGATTGGATTTAAACAGTATTCTTGTAGTTTCTAGCTTGATTGCTATTCAAGATGATCAAAATTTGATATGTATATGATGTCTAACTAAAACTAACTACGAATCTAAAGCTATTGACTTATGACAATCGAAACAAAGATAAGCAAGGAAGTTATCAGTGAGAGAAAATAAGGGTTGATAGGATATGTGCAAGATAATTGTTTGGGATCTAACTCTAGATAATTCACTTCTAATGTTCAAGTGAGTCTCTCAAATTCACTCAATCATTAGTTCAAGTGTTCAGCAAAAACTCCTCTCTCGATTAAGTCTTAACCTCAAAAAATGAACCAATTTAAGCATGTGAAGATATGCAAGAGTGCTTAATGGATTGGTCTTTAGAAAAACCTCTTTCGATTATTCTCCTAACTAGGTTTAATCAATAATTCAACTAGTGTCTTTCGATTATTAAGAAGAATTAATGAACTCAACCAACAATATAATGTAAAGATATCACATGAAAAAGTGAATATAGATGCAACAATTAAATCATTCAAAAACGCTTCAATACATAAAACTAGAGTTATAATCCATAAACAATCATCAATACACCAAATTCATCAAACCCTAAAGAGAACTACTCCATAGATATATAGCAATTCATCATAAATAAAATTAAAGTATAGGAAAACATAAATTCAATTTGAACTCGTGTCTTGAGTGAGGATGGAATAATGAAATCCTCGTGCTCGTGTTCTTCCAACTCCTCCTTAGCCTCCTTAGGTCAAAAGTAGTTCAAAAGTACAGAAAATAACATTTTACCATGTATTTATACTAAGTAGGGTCTGGCCCAGACGAACCACCTTCTCCTAGCCGAAATAGGATTGTCACTCTGTAAAAATTGCACAGGCGCATCGCATGGGGAGACACGCCATGCGGGGCATTAGTGGGGAAATCCAGAGAGTCAAAATATGTCAGACAACAAGTTTTGTACAGCCGCGGTGCCTCACGCGCCGCAGCAGTGAAGATTTCTCGGAGTATGGATTTTTCGTGCATTGTTGACATCCAAACTTTTTCCTTGACCCCCGAACATGATCCCGGCTTGATCCTTGGGATTTTACTCAAACTTCAAAACTCCAAATAGCTTGAATTCATTCCATAACATCTACATCACTCGGAATCACTCATACAAGGCATAAAACACACAATAAGTGCAAAATACTACCAATTAAAGCTCAAAACAAGCAAAGTGCAGTTCATTATAATGCAATAAGGGACTAAAAAATGGGATTATAGCCTTCCATCAATCATGGCTTGAGGTATTCCATGTGGACAGATGCTTGGATTGGGCATGCATTGCAGCGGAGCTATGTTGGGATATGTTCCTTCGTGCTTATTTTGTATGTTTTATTTCTTTGTGTGATGAGTTCATAGCATTGCGCTTTGTGCTGATATATCTTGAGCATTCTTGATGGTTCTCTCATTTGATTCTCTTTCCATCATTGGGTACATTCGAGTTGTTGCTTGTTTAGTGTACGGATTGGGCAGTATGTGGCTAGAGGTGGTACTGGTGTGGCATGTCGATCGAGCAACTTGTATTTGATGAGGTGAGGTTATTAGACCTGAAATGAGTGCCATCAGATTTGATTAAGGTATGTTTGGATGAATAACGCCATTGGACAGGTCAGAATTTGGGAATGGTTCTTATCGAGCGAGAAAGCTCCACGACTTGTTGATCTGATGAGTGGTTATGAGTTCCTGCATGTTTCCTTCATCATTGGTAGTGTACGAAAGTTTAGAATAATGTTTTATTTGATATGAGGTTTGTTACTGGTACCAGGTTTGTTATTGAGCAGATATTATGGTCGGAAGTTATTGCTATAAGTATTTGGGTTGCGTGGTATATCGTGTGATTATATCTTGGGTTATTGTTATGGTTTGATACAGTTGGTTCAGACTTATACAGTGTATAGATCGGAGAATCGGGTCTCGTGATGAATTTCGAATGTTGAATATTTGGTTCTAAGGTTTGTGGTCTAAGGTTGAAGTAAGGATCTTCAGTTAGGTTGTGTCGTCAGGATTATATGGATTGTGGTGACATTGGATCATCCATGGCTATGTGCATGATGAGTTTATACAGTGATTTGATAGCTTTGGAATGACTCTTGGCATATTCGAGAATGAACATATATTTTAGTGAGGGAGAATGTAACGACTTGACTGGTCGTTTTGAGAATTTACATTCCGTTCGGTGATTTGAGTAGTTCATATGATTTATTTTGACTTGCGTGCATCGTTGGTTTTCGTTTTCGAGTGGTTCAGGATTGATTTGGAGGAATGATTTGCAATGTGGATTTGACCTTTGTGTATTTGACCCCGGATTGGAGTTTTGACGATTCTTTTAGGTACGGATGGTGATTTTGTACTTGGGATATGCCCGGATTTGCATTTGGGTGTTTCTAGAAGGTTTCGGCACTATTTGGTGAGAGTTGACAATTTGAAGGTTTGGAAAGTTTATAAGTTTAACCGGGAGTTAACTTCTATGTTATCGAGTTTGGATTATTGTTCTGGGAATTAGAACATGTTCGTTATGTCATTTGGAACATGTGTGCAAATTTTGAGGTGATTCCGAGTTGCTTAGACGTGTTCAGCGTCAGTTTAAAGTTTGTAAATTTGAAATAGTTCATTAAGCTTGATTTGAGGTGTGATTCGTGGTTTTGATGTTGTTATGTGTTATTTGAGTCCTCGAGTAGGTCTGCGTTATGTTTTGGGACTTGTTGGCATGTTCGGACAGGGTCCCGAGGGGTTCAGGTGAGTTTCAGACGGGTTTCAGACCATGTTGGACCATGTTGGATATTCCTGGTTTCTGCTGATTTCTGATGTTACAGTTGTTCTTCGCGATCGCAAAGATGAAGCCGAGATCGCATAGTGATTTTTGGAGCTGGGCGTTTTTATTTATCGCGGAAGCGATAGATCAGGCATGTTCGCGAAGGTTTGAGGTGGTTATTATCTGCGTTCGCTCCGTTGGTTACGCGTTCGCATAGGGAAGCTAGGGACTGTTAGAGTTGTCTTCAAGTTCGCGTGGGCCGCACCATGTTCGCAAAGGTCTTGCTCAGATGTGCATCGTGTTCGTGAGGTATGTGCCACAAACGCGAAAGGTATTTTAGTGGCGGTGTCGTTTGTGCTTCGTGATCGCAAAGATATTCCCGTGATCGCAATGGATATCCCTGGACAAGATCTATAAGTACTTTATTTTCGGACTTTGAGTTATTTTATCGCATTTTGAGTTGGGGAACTCAGATTTTGATGATTTTGGAGAGGATTTACAACACATAGATTGGGGTAAGTATTTTGTATTCGGATTTCACTATTTTACGTTACTCCATTATTGATTTTGGCATTTGATTGATGAATTTAAAACAGAAATTAAGAGTTTTTGTCTAAACTTTTCTAAAGTGATTAACTGAGTTTTGAACATAGATCCGGAATCGAAATTGGATAAAATCGGTATGGTTGGACTCGTATTCAAATGGGTTATCGGAATTTCTGAGTTTTGTCGGGTTACAGTGTAACGACCCGGCCGGTCGTTTCGAGAGTTATAGTCCCGTTCCCCCTTTTTCTGCTCATTTTGTACTTTGCTGCTGTTCTATGACTTACCGGATTAGTTGGTTCGGGTCTGAAGAGATTTCTGAGTGAATTGAGATACTTAGTCTCATAATGGAAAGCTTAAGTTGAAAAAGTTGACCAGATATTGACTTATGTATAAACAACCCTGGATTTGAGTTTTGATGGTTCTGTTAGCTCCATTGAGTGATTTTGGACTTAGGAGCATATCTGAATTGTGATTTGGATGTTCGTTGTAGAATTAGGCTTGAAATGGCGAAAGTTGGAATTTTGGAAAGTTTGACCGGGGGTGAACTTTTTGATGTCGGGGTCAGATTCCGATTTCGGAAGTTGGAGTAGGTCTGTGGTGTCATTTTTGACTTGTGTACAAAATTTCAGGTCAATCAGACGTGATTTGATAGGTTTCGACATCGCTTGCAGAATTTGGAAATTCAAAGTTTATTAGGCTCGAATCTATGAGCGATTTGTGTTTTTGATGTTGTTTGAGGGGATTTGATGGTTTGACTAAGTTCGTATGATATATTAACACTTGTTGGTATGTTTGGTTGAGGTCCCGGGGGCCTCGAGTTGATTTCGTGTGGTTAACGGATCAAGGTTTGAAGTTGAAGAGCTGATGAAGCTTGAGGACTGCTGGTGTAATCGCACCTGCGGAGTGGGCACCGCAGGGGTGAGCCCGCAGAAGCGGGAAGGGAGCCGCAGAAGTGGACCAGAAAGGAATTGGTAGAGGTCGTAGGTGCGAGGTCCTTTTTGCACCTACGAGGCCGCAGATGCGGCGAAGAAGGCGAAGAAGCGGAGTGTGAAGGAGTTGAGGGGTGTAGGGTGCTTCCGCAGAAGCAGATCATGGACCGCAGAAGCGCCTCCGCAGGTGCGAGACCTGGAGCGTAGGTGCGAGCCCAGGTGAGTTAGTGACTTCCGTAGGTGCAAAGTTTTCACCGCAAAAGCGAGACCGCAGAAGCGGATTTTGGGACCGCATGTGCGGTTTGACTAGGCACAACATATAAACATAAGGGTTCGCGATTTTCTTCACTTTCTAACGTTTTGAGCTCGGATTTTGGAGGTTTTTGAGAGGATTTTCAAGGGGACTATTGAGGTAAGTTCCTTGTGTTCATCTTTCTTCAATAATTATGTTTTCCCACTAATTTTCCACCTAGTTGGTGTATTTTTGAGGTGTAATTTAGGGCTTTGAGGTTAGGGATTTTGAGAGTTGATTTTGGGGATTTGAATGACCAATTGGTGTCAGATTTTGATAAATTTGGTATGAGTAGTCTCGTGAGTGAATGGGCTTTCGTTTGCATGCAAAGGTGAGAGGAAGAAAAAATTGGTGGTATGTTAACAGTGCTATATCTTACCATATGACCAAAAAATAATAAACTTTCCTCTCACTAAGAGCCTATCAAGGAGGGAGTGTGGGATTTGAAAATGGAAAAAGGGAAATATAATCGACATAGGTAAGGTTGGTAAGTCCCACTCTTATAGGGTTGAAAATGTGTATTATGTCACAGGATTGAAGCACAACTTATTGAATGTGTCTCAAATGTGTGTCAAAGGGAACCAGGTTTTCTTTACTTCTAAGAATTGTATCGTTACAAATGAAAACTCTAGAAACCTTGTTCTCCAAGGAAAAAGGCACAAAAACGTTTGCAAAGCTGATATTATGTCTTCACCTAAAAATAAACTCTCATGTCTTAGTGCATTTGATACTGACTCCTTTCTATGGCACAAAAGACTAGTGCATTTTAGTTTTTCTATAATGAACAAATTAATTACCAAGGACCTAGTCCTAAGGCTGCCCAAGTCAAAATTCAGGAAAGATAATGTTTGTGATGCTTGTGCAAATTAAGCAGGTCATATCATCATTCAAATCAAAGAAAGTAGTAAGCACCTCAAGACCACTGGAACTACTTCACATGGACTTATGTTGACCAAAGAGGGTTTAGAGTAGAGGTGAAAAGAGGTATGTATTTGTAATTGTTGATGATTATTCTATATTTACATGGACTATATTTATGTTAACTAAGGATGAAACATTTGATATGCTTGTGATTTTTGTAAAGAAACTGCAAAGAAAAATGAACAATCATGTAGCTAGCATTAGATCTAACCATGAAACCGAATTTGAAAATGTCAACTTCCTGGAGTTCTATGCTAGAAATGGTATAGATCTCTGCTCCTAGGACACCACAACAAAATGGTGTTGTAGAAAGAAAAATAGAATTTAAGAAGGACATGGCCAAAACTATGTAGATCAGTAGTGGACTTTCAAAAATCTTTTGGGTTGAAGCTGTGAACACTACATGCTACATCATAAATAGATGCATGATTAGGCCAATAATTGATAAGAACTCCTATGAATTACTTAAGGGCAGAAAACCAAATATAACCCCCCCCCCCCAAGAGCCTTTGGAAATAATATTTTGTACACAACAATGGCAAAGAGGCTCTAGGAAGGTTTGATGCTAAACATGATGAGGGTGTCTTTCTGCGTTACTCACCACATAGTAAAGCTTATAAAGTGTACAATAAAAGAACAAAATGTATTGAAGAAAGTATTCATGTAATCTTTGATGAATCTAACCATTTGGCTGAGAAAGGTACACAAGTTGTTGATGATGGTGAGTTTGGTCCTGCTGAAAACAATTATGAACAGTCAAACCAAGGATTCCCAGAGGCTGCTGCTGAACCAGAGCAAGAACCAGGTCCTCTAGAAGCTGTTCAGGATATATCACAGATAGGTGGAACAGATCAAGAAAATCAGATAGATTTTAACACCTGGTTCCACTGCTGAGCATGAAGGAAACACCGGTACTCAAGGTCCTCACACTAGAGCCTGGAAACATCATAGCTCCCACCCTCTTACCAATTTGCCTATACCAGTTGACTCCGGAATGGTGACCAGATCAAATTTCAGAAACATGATTGCCTTCTCAATTCATATATATATAGTGGAGCCTAAGAACATTAAAGAAGCTTTTGGAGATGTAGATTAGATAGTGGCCTTGCAGGAGAAACTAAATAAGTTTGAAAGAAGCAAATTTTGGCACCGGGTTCCCAACCCAAAAAATAGAACAATCATTGGAACTAGGTGTGTGTTCAGGAACAGGCTAGATGATCAAGGAAACATTACCCAGAATAAGGCAAGATTGGTTGTACAAGGTTACAATCAAGAAGAAGGGATTGACTATAATGAAATATTTGCTCATGTGGCAAGGATGGAGGCAATATGCATTCTCATTGCCTTTGCATCATACATAGGTTTCAAACTGTATAAAATGGATGTTAATAATGCCTTCCTAAATAGGCACTTGATAGAGGAAGTGTTTATGCGACAGCCTCTAGGATTTAAAAGTTATGAGTACCCAGATCATGTGTACAGTTTGGATAAGGCATTGTATGGCTAAAAACAGGCTCCAAGGGCTTGGTATGAGAAACTATCAAAATATTTCCTGGAGAACGGGTTCTCACGAGCCAAAATTGACAACACATTGTTCCTATTGAAAAGTGGCAAGAACCTGCTAATAGTCCAAATATATGTGTGGATGACATCATTTTTGGAGCCACAAATGAATCCTTATGCAATGCATTTGCTGAACTGATAGGGAGTGAATTTGAAATTAGTATGAAGGAAGAATTATACTTCTTCTTTAGGCATCAAGTTAAGCAGACAGAAAAAGGAACCATGATACCCCAACAAAAATACATCAAGGAGTTACTCAAAAGGTTTGATATGGACAATACAAAAAATGATTGATGCTCTCATTGCCACTGCAACCAGGTTGGATATAGATGAACTTGGTACCCCAGTTGATAAAACGAAGTACAGAGGTATGATTGGCCCATTGCTCTACTTGACTGCAAGTAGGCCTGATATTGTGTACAACGTGAGGCTATGTAGATTCCAGTAAAGTCCTAAATAAACACACTTGAAGGTTGTTAAAAAAATATAGAGATATCTTAAGGGTACTCAAGACTTGGTTCTTTGGTACCCAACTAGAGACTTCTTCGAATTGATTGGTTATGCAGATGCTGACTATGTTGGGTACTTGTTGGATAGGAAAAAGACATCAGGAATTCATTGAAAGAGTCCCCATATTTTGTGACAATACAAGTGTTATGATTATAGATAAGAACTCGTTTCACTACAAGAGAACCAAACATATTGATGTGAGGCACCATTTGTTAGAGACAATATTGAGAAAGGTCACATCTCTATGAACTTTTTCAAGACAGAGGAGCAGATTTGTGACATATTCACCAAATCTTTGAGCAAGGTTCACTTCGAGTAAAACCGCTTGGAGCTTGGTTTGATCAAAATAGATTAGAACATTCTTGACTTCCCTCAATTATTAGCTATGTATTAATAATGTATTTAGTGAGTAAATGTGTAGAATAATATTTAGCATAGTCTTATATTGTAACAGGTGTGCACGCATGACATGATTCTAGGGCATGAATGTGTAATATAATGACAAAAGCCTGGACAAGAAAAATCTCTCGGCCAAGATTGAGGAAATAAGTCAGAGAACCTGGTTGTATGACACCTAGGTATGTACCCCTTTTCCAATTAATTGTTGTATTTAATTGTTAAACTATCATGCTATTCAAACCAGGTTCCTACTCACTTTGTTTGTACTTTGTGGCCGAATCTCTCTAACCCTAGGAAATTAAAAGTGGATCAGGTCAAAAAATAAAATCGTCAACTCATGGAAAAATTATGATTAGTTCTAAGTTCGCGTGTGATCAAGACTAATTTCTTAAACTTCCCTACACACGTCTCTGCCGCCCAATTAAATTTTCTAACTGCCACTTTTAAATTAAAAAATATGGAAGTTACCCCTACCCTTTAAGATCTGGATTTGGATCAATTAAAAGAAAAATCAAGGCTAGAAAACTGTTAAATTATCCGCCCTCTCCTCTCTCTTCCCCTCTAGTCCGATCAAAATTAGTTGAGAAATTCCCAAGCTTGAAGAGAGAAAAATCGCAGGTTCCTTCTTTCAAAATCACAAAATTCACTGCAATGACAAACTCAACTAGCAAAATTCCCTCCACAATTCCTGATGAAAACCCTACTCCTAACCCTACTACATATATTTCCACAACCACCCAAATCGAGTCTGCTCGAGAACCATCTTCCCCACCAAAATTCCCAAAGATTTTCACCGGACTACTTGACTACTCTGATGAAGAGGAAATGTGAAGGGTCTGAAGGTGGAAATCTAGTTGTGGAGGAACCACAAATTGAGGGGAGCGAACATTGAGCTTGAGTAAGAGGTTGGTACTGAATAGGCAAAACAAAATGGCCCATGAAAAGTTGAATGAAGAAGGGGAAGTTGAGATTCAGGCAAAAGTAGTTGAATTTGGTGAGTGGGTGAAGGAAAAGGGGGCGATGCAATTGTTGGTGATGTGATTGAGGAGACACCTAAAGATATAGTGGCAGAACCTGGGGAGAGTGTTAGTGCTGGAGTAGAAGTATCAAAAGCCCCTGGACACTAATCAGGTTCTTCTACTGCTAGTGAGGGAGAATTTATTGTAGTAGGAGATGCTGAAGATGTTATTGTGCATATAACATGTCAGATTCAAGAACATGGTTCTTTCAACGTTGATCCAGAAAAATTTGAGTACCTTGATTAGACTGACACTGAGGAGTAAGAGGAAAAAGAGGAGAAGCAGAAGTTGGTAAAGAGATTAGTGATGACAGTGATGATGAGGCCCTAGTAAACTTTATTGCCAGGATGAAAATGAGGAAGAAAGATGAGGAGAAAACCCTCCCCAAGAGTGTAAAGGTTGTAGAAAATAAAGTAGTCTTGCCCCCTGGGTTCATCACATTAGGAGGAAGAATACATGTAACAAGAGGGAAGAGCAAGGCAGGACTTGAGAAAGCCTTGGAGGGGAGCAAGAAAAAGGAGAAAGATAAAGAGGTTCAGAATGGTTAATGAGTCTGCTGTGGAGGAAGTTGATCTGGTGAGTGAGAAGAGGATGAAGAAAAAGAAGAAGAAGATGAGGAGAAGAAAGTCCCTCTTCAAATAAAAGGGAAGAGGGGGGCTGAATCAGCTTCAGTCACTTATGAGGAGAAGACTGCCAAAAGGAGAAAGGTTGCAGTCTCTGAATCAGTAGTGATAATTGGCTTAATATATGCATATTTTGATGTATATTGCCTCACATTTTGCTCATGTCTCAAAGATTTAAGATGTACAATATAATAATTTGTGCTAAATTGTGGTATTTCTATGTGTAGGAATCATTCGGATGCAATTTGGGACGAAATGGCGCGAATTGGAGCGAAATTAGAAAGAAAAGGCAAAAAGTGAAATTTGAGGGTCACAGCCAGCGTGGGGCGTTGGCTGTGGCGCAATTTACAGCAGCTAAAATATTTGAGTGCCAGGGCTAGCGCCCCACGCTGCCCTGGACGCTCAAGACGGGAAAGTAGCCTTTTTCGACTAGGACTCAGTTATTTCGACCCCTAGACGCCCCAACTCATATAAAAGCCAACCTAAACCTATATTTTTAGGGAATGAGGTGATTTAGAGAGAAGAGGGAGGCGCCAAACACTCGGGAGGCCGGAATTCATCAAGTTCCATCTTTCTCCCACCAAACTTAGTAATTTTTATGTTTCTTTGTATGATTTGTTATTTGGCTACCATGTCTATGTGGAGCTAAACTTCACGTTCTAGGGTTGTGGTTCTTTCATGACTATTGTTATTCAGATATTGATTTTGCCTTCTTGATTTATCATATTGGTTTATTTATTCAATCTTGCGCTTAATTATTTAATTAGTTGATCACCAATTGAATACTATCTACGAATCTAGAATTGAACTCGAAAGTGGGAATTCTAGATTGCATATAGGATTGAGTAGAGCAAGTTCTTGAACTCGTGCATCGAGGAACAGATTCGTGGTTAGGATAGACATATACTTAATTGCCTTGCTTGGTTGATTTACAGGAATTATAAATGCGTTCTTGTTGATTCTAACTCCATAGACATATAGGTGTTAGGTTAGCTTGAATAGGCAAGTAAGAACTCAACAGATTCTTATGAGCAATATTAACCCTGTCAACCAATAAGCTAGATAAATTAGTCGGTCAATTCAATTGAAGAATACAATAGGATTGTTAGATAGCTCATAACCCTAGATCTTTTTCATTACATTGATATCATTAAAATCTGCTATTTCTCTGTTCAAAGTTCATTATTTATATTTATTTTATTTAATTAGTTTAGAATAAAATATTTTTAGGTTTAATTCTTGTTTAGATAATTAGGATAGTCTAATTTAGTTAATAGTTAATCACAAGTCCTCGTGGGTTCGACATCCGACTTTTAGTCACTTCATTACTTGACGACCGCGTATACTTGCGTGTGCGTTTGGCCGCAACAAGTTTTTGAAAGGAACCAATTCCAAACTTGAGAAAAAGAATCAGAGAAAAATTGCTATTGTGGGTAGAGATGAGTGGTTCGTTTGGTTGATGATGCTGAAGGGTCGAGTAATTGACCCAGCTGCGGTGACCATGTTTGGGACGAAGGAGTTGATGGAGAAGTTGGAGGTCTAGGGGTGGACGCACCTATTTTTATGCCCACTCCCAGTCATGTATGGTGAGGCAATGCTTCACTTTTAAGAGAACTTCAAAGTGCTGGAGAATGGCATAGTGAGTTCTGAAGTCAGAGGAATGGACCTGGTTCTTGATGCTAAATTGCTGGTGGGAAATTCAGAATGTGCTAGGAGGGCTTTGACACTTATATGAGGCGTGATTGGCTGAATATGCTTCACGAAATTGATGTTGTCTAGCCAAAGATAGTATAGTTTAACCATCGTCTCCACATGGATTGGATTAAAATAATGTTCAAGTAATTTCTAGCTTAAATGCTATTCAAGATGATTAATACTTTGGTTGGAATAATTATGAACTAAAACTACCTATTAAAACTAAATCAACAGAAAGACAAGATTTGAGCAACACCTAAATAATCAATGGGAGAAATAAGGATCATGACAGGATAGGTGCAAGATATCTACTCGGATTCAACTCTAATTCAATTAACTCTAATATTCTAATGATTCTCATGAATTCACTCGATGATTAGTTCAATCGTATAGCCAATGCTCCTCTCTCGATTAAATCGGAACTCTACTAGGTAATCTAATATAAAGTACTGCAAAGATATGCAAGAATACATTAATGGACTAGTCTTTAGGAAAACGTCTCTCGAATATTCTCCTAACTTGATTTAATCAACAATTCAACAAGCTTTTTCGATTACTCAAAAGAATCGCTGACTTAAACCAAACAAGATAATACAAAGATAATCACCCAAAATATTCCTCTTTCGATTAAATAATTCGGTGAATACAATTACAATCACTTCAAAGCTCCATAAACAAATTCATGCAAAGAACTAGAGTTAACATCCACAAATATTAATCAACACACCATATCCGTCAAACCCTAAAGTAAACTACTCCATAATCATAGAGAAATTCATCACAAATAAGTTTAAGAACATAGAAAATATTAATCCAACGTTACAATCCAAACTCACATATTGAATTGGTAGACGAAAGATGAAATCTTGTCTTGAAGCCTCCAATGCTCTCCAAAAGCTCCCTGGCTCAAAAGTCCCTTCAAAAATGTATTTTCGGTGTATTTATACCATGTAGAAGCAGGTCCGGATAAAACTACTCTTTCCAAGCCAAAGTGGAAAACTACTCTAAGAATTTTTCACAGGCGTGGCGCGCCCCACGTTGTGCCATGCGCCGCGCCAGTAGGTTTTATTAGAGGTGTGCAATTTTCGTCAGCAGGCTCCACTGCACTGCCGTGCCGCGCCATGCGGCGTGGCAGTGTATTTTTCTCAGAGTAACTTGTTTCTTTCACTTTTGGTATCCATACTTTGTCCTCGACCCCCGAACGCGATCTTGACTTATTTCTTTGGGCTTCTACTCAGACTTCAAAGCTCTAACATTTTCGATTTAGCTCCAATTTATCTTTTTAACTCGTAATCATTTCATGCGAGGCATAAAACATGTAAATAAGCACGCATCACCATTATTTAAGCTCAATCGCAGTGATTGGAGTGCACACTACGACTAAAATACGGGTTTGTAGCCTACCACCAGTGGACTATGTTGGGAGAAAAGGAAGATGTCGTGTACTTGACCAACAAGTACACTCAAGGAAGGGAGAAGCTGATGGCAAGGAATGTAGGAAAGGGGGAGATGAAACCGGTTCACAAGTTATTGTTGTAGTTTGTGAACAACTGCCTACTTCCTCGCTCTGAAAAGTGGCATGAGGTTACTTACCTATATTTGGTAGTTATGGAGGTCCTTGATAAGAACAGACCAATTAACCTCCCATCTCTGATGTAAAAACACATGACAAGGCCTGCTGATCAAGAAAACGGTACACGGGCTCTGACTTATGGGTTTCTTTTGACCAGGGTGTTTGAGCATTTTAAAGTTCAACTCAAAGGTCCTAAACAGGGAACCATAAAGGACATGTTTGATGAGGAGACCTTGAAGGAGTGTGACTATGTTGCTCGACCACCAGGGACCAAAAGTAAGAGCATGGTCACTAACCTCCTGGAGGAGTTTACTACTGCTAATAAGGAAAAGGAAAAGATAAGAGAAGAAATTTCCACATTGAAGGAAGAAAAATAAGAGGCTGAAGTAGGAGATGAAGAAAGAGTAAGAAGCCTATGCTGCTAGATTTGACAGGCTTCTCGGGCTTATCCAAGGAGAAGCCTCTTGTAGCAAAGAACCTGGTCCTCAATCCACTTAGGTCTCTCAGTCTGCCCTTGGCCAGTCCCTTGTCCTGTCCCCCCCCATGACCAGGGTCTGAATTTGTTCTTGTTTTCTTTTGTTTTAATGTAGTTGGAAGTTTGACGGATTGGTTCAACCGTCTTTTGGTTTGGGCGTTTTGGGCTTAATGTGGTACATGGTATGACATAGACAACTTGAATAAAATTTCCACATTTTTGGCAAATTCTTGTGTTGTGTATCTGGGATAACTTTTAATTTGATTGCTCATGTATTCTCCTGGTGATATGTACACGTTAGTGTAGCCCCTGCATCCATGAGATCAACATTACTACATTCTCTCATCGACTTCACTGATGTCTTACTTTTTCGATGATGCCACATGGGGGAAGTTAGGTATGTGCATCATTCATAAACCTGGTTCTTGAATGTCACTTGGACCAATAAAGGAAAATACTCTTGAGATGTCTATTTGCAGGTCTTATAATAAATTATGCCTAGCCATCTACAGAGTTGCGATGAATGGAATGCGAGTCCTTTACAATTGTGCAAATATGGAAAAAATGAAGAAGGGTGTGGTAAATGAAACCGGTTCGCGTGCTAAAGATTGATGAAAAATCGAGCAAGTTGTTGACCGATTTGTAGGCCAGCTTATCATTCACTGCCACCCAGTAGAGGAGCTTCTATGCAGATTTCATTCAGTGCACTTCCAACATAGAATTATCATCACTCCATCTCTTCAGGGTTCATCAGTACCCAATTCTTCTAGTGGATATTCTGATTCACGTGGTCTGACTCAAGCCCTGTAGTCATTTTCAATCAGGGGTTGCTATAAGTGTGGAGAGTTGGGGCATGTTAGGAAGTATTTCCTCCGTCTTTCTAGAGGTCCACTGTACTAGGGAGTTCATACTATGGTTCCCGCACCGGTTTATACACATACTAGGGAGTTCAGACTATAGTTCCCGCACCGGTTTATACACCACTCGATCAGCCAACTTGGGGTGGAGGTTATCCAAGATGTGGTCGTCCTAGAGAGGGAGCTCAGTCTAGTGGAGGTCAAGCTAGGTGCTATAAATTTTCAGGGAGGACGGAGGTCGTTTCTTCAAATGCAATGACTACAGGTATTATTTCTTTGTGCCACAAGGATGCTTCAATATTGTTTGATTCTGGTTCCACTTATTCATATGTGTTATCATACTTTACTTCTTGTCTAGATATGCCTAGTTGTTTTGTTGATGCTCCTGTGTGTGTTTTTACACCTGTTGGTGATTTTATTGTGGTGGATCGAGTTTATCGATCCAATGCGGTCACTATTTGTGGTTTTGAGAGGAGGGTGGACTTTCTATTGTTAGATATGGTGGATTTTGATGTGATCTTATGTATGGACTGGTTATCTTTGTACCATGTTATTCTGGATTGTCACACTAAGACTGTGATGTTGGCGATATCAGGGTTGCCGAGGTTGGAGTGGAAGGGTTCTTTTGGTTGCACTCTTAGTAGAGAGGTCTCATTTTTGAAGGCTCAACGAATGGTTGAGAAGGGATGTTTGGCATATTTAGCCTTTGTCAGATATGTTAGTGCTGATACTCCCACCGTTGAGTCAGTTCCAGTAGTGAGGGAGTTTCTAGATATATTCCCAACAAGTCCTACCAGCATGCTACCCGATAGGGATATTGATTTTGGCATAGATTTGGCACCGGGCATGCAACCTATCTCTATTTCTCCATATCGTATGGATCCACCGGAGTTGAAGGAATTGATAAAATAACTGCAAGAGTTGCTGGATAAGGGATTCATCAGGCCTAGTATTTTACCTTGGGGTGCACCCGGTGTTGTTTCTTAAGAAGAAGGATGGGTCTATGAGAATGTGAATTGACTATTGGCAGTTGAACAAGGGGAACAACAAGGGGATGAGATGCCTTTAAACTCCATTCTGGTATGTGAACTTTTTTGTGTTTGGGGCATTGACTTCATGGGGTCGTTCCCTTCATCCCATTGATATGATTACATCCTAGTAGATGTTGATTACGTCTTTAAATAGTTTAAAGTAATCCCTACTAGGACCAATGATTCTCGAGTGGTGTGTGAGTTCTTACGGAAGAATATTTTACCCACTTTGGGACACCTCGAGTGAATATCAGTGACAATGGTCACACTTTATGAATAAGCAATTTGGTGCATTGTTGTCCAAGTATGGGGTCACACATAAAATGGAAACCATGTATCATGCCCAAACTAGTGCGAAAGTTGAAGTGGCTAAACGTGAGCTTAAACAAATTCTTGAAAAGACGATTAGTGCTTCTCGTAAGAATTGGTTTGTGAAGTTGGATGAAGCTCTATGGGCATACAAAAACCCGTTCAAAACAACCACATGGACTTCACCTTTTAAGTTAATGTATGAAAAATCGTGTCACCTACCTGTTTAGATAGAACATAAAGCTTATTGGGCAAATTAAGCTACTTAATCTTGATCGTAGCCTTGCAAGTGAACATAGGTTATTTCAGATTAATGAGTTGGAGGAGTTTAGACAGAACGCATATGAAAATGCACGAATTTTCAAAGAAAAGACGAACGTGGAATGATTATTTAATAAAGTCAAAGGAGTTTCACGAAGGAGATAAAGTCTAGTTATACAATAGTAGACTTATGTTGTTCCCCGAAAAATTTAAGTCAAGATGGATGGGTCCGTATGTGGTAAAACATGTCTCGATGTATGGCGCGGTTGAAATTCAAGATGAGGAAAGGATAGAAAGCTTTAAATTTAATGGGCACATGTTGAAATCGTACTTTGTAAGAGGATTTGACAAGCAATCCTCTAGCATAGAGATCAAATGAGCTAAAGTGATGGAGTCAAGCTGACGACTATAACTCAGAACTACTTCTAACCCTTTTTTTTTCTTTTGTAGTGTAGTTTAATTTTTTGTAAATTAGGACTACTAGTGTTTAGGAGTTTCAAAATTTGTAGGTACATGTATTGGTAAGAATTGAACATAAAAGAAGTACAAAATAGAGTTGCGGAGTAACTCGCAGGCAAAATATCAAGAAAGAGTTAGAACACTAAGAAAAAAGTATAGGCGTGCCGCATGGGTCGCCGCTAGGCGCGTCGCACTAGGCCAAAGCAGGAGAATTTTGTCAGAAACATCTCTCTGAAAACCCTCATTACCGTGTCGAATGGGACGCCATACCCCACAGCGTGGCAATGTATTATTTTGGATAGAATTATTTAAAAACAATTCTAAATAGTATTTTGGAAGTACAAAATTGTTTGTGCCCTTTTCACCCAACCCTTGTCACCTCTTTTTCTTTATTCTCTTATTCTCTCCTCTTTAACTCACTCTAAAATCCCCACTTCTTCAAATTCTTCCACCTTCAAATCCTCACATCCCTTCCCACTTCAAGGTAAGTTTTCTTCTATCATTTTTTTCTTTTTATTATGATAATTATTTATAATACTTAGTTACTTTAGTACATATTCTCCCAACCCTAGGTAGTTATAGTTTGTAGTTTTAGCTCTTGATTTTGGCCAAAATTATGATGTATTATGGTGGAATTTACTTAGCTTTGATGTTTGTGGTGAAATTTTGTTGTATATTTGTGACATTAGAAATTTGTTTGATGAGTTTGTATTGGTGTGCCTTTATGGCCGAATATTAGAGTGTATTTTGTGTAATTTGGAGCACTTAGTGCTATTACTATGAGGTGATTGCGAATGGGGTATGGTGGATTTGTCTTGTTGATAAGAACTTGTAGTGGTTCATGGCCAATTTGAGTTGAAAGTATGGTGTGACACTAGTGCCTACTACATGTTTAAAAAAATGCCCCAATGACACAAAGTGTGTATTTTCTTGCTAATTTGAATGGTATTTGATTCATAATGAAATCGATGTTAAACGTGAAGTGTGGAGTGGGCGGTCATATGCTAATTTTTGCAATTGTGAAGTGTTGGCCCCGAGTACTAATCGATTGTCCAACCCATGCTTCTGTGATATTAGTGGCTAAATGTATTGTCCAATTCATGCCATATACTTGCGTTTTTGTAGCGTAACTTCTCTTTTTTTTGTTAGTAGTCAATTAGTATAACTTCTTGATTTTTCTATTCGTAGTTAGTATCTTAGCTTCTTAGTTTTGTATTTTAGCATTAGTATAGTGTAGTCCTTGTATTGTTGTTGTAGTATTATTTAGGTGGTGGGGAGGATCGGTAACAACTTATGATGTGCTTATATTGGGGTAGTCTAGGTCACCGATATACATTCCAACTTGTGAACACGCAACGACATAAGTGTGGGTTGGTTACCCCTTTGGTCTTACATTTTGTTCTAAGTGTTGTGGCTAATTGTGTTCGTCTTGTGCATGTACAATATCTGTCATCCGAGAAAGCATGCCAACACTGGTTCTCTAGAATGGCTTCGAGTAGTAGGAGAGAAGGTAGGTGGGAATAACTCATTGCCCCAGTGGACGAGGAGATGGAGCAGATTGACCCAGATGCTGACATGGTCCCTGGGTGTAGGTTTGGCACTTGGGTTGTTCCGGCACATGCTAGGCATTGGTTTAGGACTTTTGTTCTCGCTGTGAAACCGAATCCCGAGGATGCATCATTTTATGATGGGAAGCTGTGCCAAAAGTACTCTGTGATCTATCAAAATATCCGGGCCCTAGGCTTTGAGAGTTTGTTCCGTCCCGGTGATGCGGTGAATGTGAACTGGGTAAAGGAATATTATGCCAACTAGCAGCCCAACGCTAGTTTGGATGTTGTGTATGAGTCATAGGTGCGAGGCAAAATGACCCCTTTTTCCTCTTGGGTGATCAACCAGTTTATAGGGTTCACAGAGCATTCTCACAAGCTATTCCAGATGTTTCTTCATCGACCTGCCTATCGGGATATCTATCGCCGGCTATGTGGAGATGATTTTGTTGCTACTTGGCGAGAGATGCAAATGAATGTCATAAGGACATGAAGAAGGGCACTTTTCTGCGTTCAGCTAAGGTTTTGTTGCATTTGATCGACATAAAGATCATGCCTACTAAGAGTGAGACGAATGTGTCTTGGGTGAAGGTTTGTTTGATCTATGCTTTCCTGACCCAGATGGAGTTTGATCTCGGGAAGGTTGTGATGGAGCACTTGGCTAGAGTGCGAAATTTGGGGCTTGCATATTGTTTTACTGAGTATGATCACTCGGCTGCCGAGGACACATCACGTGGATGAGGAGTATCACTATGATCGGGTGATTCCAGTCTCACGGCCCATTAAGGCCTTTGATGTTACTTCCATGATTGACCCTGTTGTTACTGCTACGATAGACTAGAGGATGATTCATGTTGAGGAGACGTTGCAGCTCATGTTTACTGATATGCACATTCGTGCTGAGAGGGGGGAGGTTGACTTGGATGAGCGGCAGCAGGATTATCCTCTTTCTCATATTACGCAGTAATGGTTAAATCTGGCTAAGAGAGGTGGCTGCCACCTGATGAGGATGTGAACTTAGTGTCGTCTGATGATGAGTAGTATATGCGCACCTTTAATGGTGCTGATGATTAGGCCGAGGACCTCAAGAAGTTAATGATTAGGAGGAGGGCCTCAGGAAGTGACCTTTCTCACCCTTGTTTCTATTGCTTTGCATTGGTGGACAATGTAATTTTTTAAGTGTGGGGTGTGGTGTTCCTATTTGTTTGTACTTGTTTGTTTTGACTTTGTCACTTGGTGTTTTGTTTATCTATTTCTTTCTTTCATTAGACAATTTGGCATGTAATAATAAGGGAGGTTTGTGATGATTTTTCAATCTTTTCTACTAGGTAATCTAGTATCCTTATGCATGAAGATAATCAATTCGGTCGTTGTGGTCGGACTCTATTATCATAACTCTAGTTTCTAGTTGGAATGTAATGCTTAGTAATTTTTTAGTTTTGACTCTTCTCAACGATGGATTTCCTCGACTGTCTTCTTGAGGGATTTGAAGTGGAATGAAAAATAATTAAAAAACTTGAAAATCTAAAAATATGTCTTTTGTTTTTTTTTCTTAGATAGGTTAACAATTCCCCTTTGGTTTTTCTTTATTCCGCGATTCTTTTCCAAGGATTTTATTTGAACCAGGCATAGTTTTTTTTTCTTTTGATTGGAACAAAGATATCTTATGCCAAAGTGCTAATTAGAGATAACATGTCTTGACTTTGTTGGGCCTTGAGAGCTGTGAGTGTCTTAGTTGTGACGCTTAGGCTCATTTCTTGACTCGTGTATAAGTGCCTTAAAATATTTGATTTTGATTACGCCTAACTGCTTTGACTAGAGAGTCGGTACAGATCCGATCCTGAGTGAGTTATGTGCCAATGTGCGTGTGATGTATTGTTGATATTCTGTGCATGTCACTTGATGTCTAGAACTTGTCGCGTGTGTGTGCAATGCGAAATAGTTGTCTTATTTTTTCTAGGAAGTAATAGAGGCATTTCTTTGTTGAGCCAGATATGTGCCTTTTTACCCACCTACTTATATGTATCCTAGTTAGCCCCGTTGCGCTTGTAATCCTATTTTCTCTGGCAATCACATTACAAGCATGACCCTTTTGTTTGAATTGATCATCTATTTGAACTTTTTACCTCTTTTAAGCACTTGAAATTGTTATGAGCTTGTTAAAACCTAAGTGGAGGTATGTTTGGTTTTTTTAGTGGAACTATAGAAAAGAAAAAAGGTGCAGTGTTTTGAAAGAAAAAAGTGAGACCCGCTTGTAGGGAATTAAAACAAAAAAGATGAGAAAATTGCTTGAAAACAAAAAAAGAATCAAAACTTAGAAAGAAATTTGAAAAGAGTTGTTTTTTGTATATATTAGAAAAATTTGTTCCTTGCTAGTGGTAACTCTTGCTTTATTTGTGCTTAAAGAATTGGGAACTTGGTGCTAGTATTTTATGACGGTGGAAAATGGTACAACACAAGTGTGGGGTTTAAATTATTATGCATATGTATTAAAGTGCTTAGGGATGTGTAGTCACTATATCCAGATGTATCCTACCCATCTTGCATCCTACATTACAACCAAATTAAGTCTCATTTGATCCTTTACTAAATGGGCTCAAATTAGTAGAGTATTACACTACGGGCAAGCCAATGGTACGTCTTCTGTGGCACATAAATTTTATTTTTGAGAGTGAGTGAATTCTTTCTATCTTGAGTTCCTACTTGTTCTTGAACTTTATTTTGTGTGGAACTACTTTCTATTTTTGGTGTGAGGGCACATGTCTTGAGAAGGAAAGGTAATGTGTTTGGCCTATGTGTTAGAGTAAGTAAGTAGGTTTTGAAAATTACTTGGTGCTTTTGAGTCGAGTCTTGAGGCTATGATGTTATGATAGGGTGCTTAGTCTGCTTTAAATATTCTTGGCATGAAAAGTTAGGAAAGTTGTTTGATAAATGAGTCATTTTTCTTTGAAATGTAGTTTGATTTCTCGAGGACGAGCAATGATTTAAGTATGGGGTATTGATGGTAGGCTAGGAACCCATATTTTAGCCACATGTTGCACTCATCACTACACTTTATTTGTATTTGAGCTTAAATGTGATGATTTGCACTTAGTATGTGTATGATTCTAAGTTAAGAAGCGATTGTGGATAAAAATTAGATGATTTGAAGCTTTGAAAACCGAGTAAAATCCCAAGAAATTAAACCAGGATCGCGTTCGGTGGTTGAGGATCAAGTCTGGGTATCAAAAAGTGAGAAAAAATCTCACTCTGGAAATAATGCACTACCGCGCCGCAAGGCGCGGCACCACAGTACTTTAGTGGCCTGCCTAACGAAATTTTGCTCTCTAAACTTATCCACTAGCGTGCCACGGCGCACAAGGCGCGATGTGCGTATGCATCTTTGCTGGCCAACTTTTTCACTTTGCCTTGGAAAGGGTAGTTCCGTCCGGACTCGTTTTGACATGGTATAAATATACCAAAAATACGATTTTGAGGGGAATTGTTTTTTACCTACGAAGAATTTAAGGAACTAAGGCAAGGAAACACATGATTTCATCAAGATTTCAACCAACAATGTGTGCAATATAGATTGAATCATTAACGTTGTTGTTGCCTATGTCTTTAAACCTTTTTTGGATGACTTTTTCTATTGTTATGGAGTAGTTTACTATAGGTTTTGACGGATATGGTGTTTGATTGATATTTTTGGATTTAACTCTGGTTCAATAGTATGAATACATTGATGGAGCTTTGAAATATTACAACTTTGTTCACAGGTTTATTTAATCAAAAGAAGAATATTTTGGTGATTATCTTTGCATTATCTGGGTTGGTTTAATTTGGTGATTCTTCTAAGTAATCGAGAGAGCTTTTTGAATTATTGATTAAATCAAGTTAGGAGAATATTTTAGAGACATTTTACTAAAGACTAGTCCTTTAACGTGTTCTTTCATATCTTCACAGTGCTTCATATTGGTTTATTTTGTAGAGTTCAAATTTAATCGAGAGAGGAATTTTAACCTTAAGTTTAAGCTAATTATAGAGTGAATTCGTGAGAATCATTAGAACCTTAAAAGTGAACGCAATCAGATTTAGAGCCTGAATAGCTATCTTACACCTATCCTATCGTAGCCCTTTTTCTCATATTGCTAACAATTCGTTTAGCTCGACTAGCACTCTCTGCGATCAATTTTAATTAGTCTTAAATTTAATTTAGTAGTTAATCATAGTTAGTAATTACCTTAAATTAAAGTGTTGGTCATCCTGAATAGCAATAAAGCATAAGTTATTTGAACATTATTTAAATCCAATCTCTGTGGAGACGATAATTTTACTATACTATTTTTTTCTAGCGAGCATTAATTTCGTGTTGTGTTTTGCGCTCGTCAATAGCCATCAAATGTAAAGTAGTCTTTCATTGTTGGCCAAATTTCACATATAGCCGCTCTGTTATGAAAGTAGCCTGCAATTAGAATCCAAAGTGCTTGATGGCTATCTAGATTGTATCATCCTCCCTCCCCTTAAAGAGATTCATCCTCGAATTTGGACCTCTAAATAAAAGAAAGGGAGCTTCCAATAGTACAATTTCAACTTGGGCATAAAAAAGTGCCTAAAACTAACAAGCAACCCATATTTTTACAAATTTATGGTAAATCTAAGCATCCAAGTCAACAAGTAAGTCAAATATGATATCCATGGACAAAACAAAGCACAAAAGCTAACCAAAATATGGGAATTATCATGAAACACCTCGAATTCCACACACCAAGTGTGCCCCAATATTAAAATCATCAAGAAAAGGATTAAATATCATAGATTTATCAAGTTCAAACATAAGCATAATCCAAATAAACAACTCATTCTTGAATTCAAGTCGACATGACAAATCAAAAATAAGAATAGTATGTTCCAACAAAACAAGTCCCTTGGCTTTACCAATATTATCATTCAAGAAAGATTGAGCATGCTTTTTCTTAATCTCATCACTAATCCGCATGAAAGTTATCAACTTGCTCTGATCTCAAAGCACTAGTGTAGCGGAACAAATTAATTCTATCAAATACTGGCATGACTTGATAGATCATTTTAAGTACTAGCTCCTCTATTTGTGTTTCGAGACCTTTCATACCTTTATTTGATGATTTATTACTTGTGTGCGTGGTCCGTGTTCTGGGGGGATGGAAGCTTCACATTTGCGAAGCTTAGTTCACATTTACGAGGTGTACAATCTTCACATTTGCAAAGTTTCAGTCGCAATGGCGACTCTGAGAGAGTAAAGGGAAGCTTCGCATCTTAGTTCGCATTTGCGGACTGCGCATATTCGCATTTGTGGTCAATGTATCGCATTTGCGATATTGAAAGCTCAAGGGATATTTCGCAATTGTGACCAGTCATTCGCATTTGTGAATGTCTCAATTGTGAACAAGAGTTCGCAATTGCGATACTTGTAGCTGGGTTAAATGTTGGGATTTCCGGAATTAGCTCATTTTAAACCATTTTAGAGACCTAGACTCCATAGAGGCATTTTTTGGAGAGCAGTTTCTTCCCAACATCATGGGTTAGTAATATTAACTTGTTTCTGTTAAATTTCTATTGCTATTTTCATGAATTTCACTATCAAATCTAAGATTCATAGAGTAAAAATTGGGAATTTTGGGTAAACTAGAGATTTTGTAAAATTTGAGATTTAGACCTTAAATTGAGGTCGGATCTCGAAACAAATCACATATTTGGACTCAGGGATGAATGGGTAATTAGGATTTGGTTTTAATTTCGAATTTCGACCACGTGCGCCCAGGTTGAGACTTATTTGAGTAATAGTTGACTATATTTGGGTAGTTTGGAGGCTTGTTCCAAGGGGAAGTGTCACAATCCAAATCCCACCATATGGGTCGTGATGTCACATAATCTCTAAGACTAGGTAAGCCTATCACTTAACAGCATTGAATCAACAAATCATGCTATAATAAGATAGAAATTAATACTAAAGCAGGAATAGAGTTAATACAGGCCAAAGTGGCAATACTCAAACATCTCCCCAAAACTAGGTAGTACAGAGCCATAAACTCTAACTAAAAACATACGGGATATAAAAAATGATACAATATTATTCTAATGTAAAATTAATAATATCTAAATAAAAGATGAGACTCCAAGAGACTGCGACAGCATGAAATTCTACCTTGAATCCTCACGAATAAAGCAAGCTCTAACTCTCGGGGTCTGCTACCACCAACCCCTGGATTTGCACAAAAATATGTAAAAGTATAGTATGAGCACACCACATTCGGAACCCAGTAAGTAACAAGACCAACCTTGGTGAAGTAGTGACGAAGTTCAAGTCTCGTGATGCTCACTAGTAAAATAACCTGTGCAGTGAATCAACGACTGTAAATATAATATGTAATGGAAATAGTACCGACAATCTCGTTAAAACATATGATAAGAACTCAATGTAGAAGAATCCACTTTCGTCAACAAATCATCAAATCGAAATAGGGCATAGAATAACATGTTAAATTCGACTAACACTCATTAAAAATACAACCAGAGCTTTTAAGAGAACATGCATATGATCAGAATATTAACTCTGTTTCAACACATAAACAACATCAAGAAAGACATCCCTATATTATCACACAATATCATCATAAATGCCACCCTTATTTCGCTGCATGTGTACAAAACAATGAAATGCCCTCCTTATTTTGCCATATACTCATATCAATACCCTTATTTCGCCATGTGGGAAACCCGAGAAAACACCACCCTTATTTTGCCCCACGTGCACAACAATAGACACAGTCGCACGGCAAAGACCTCGTGTTGATACCCCCAACCTATCCTCTCAACGTGTCCACATGTGCCACAATTTTCACAAAATAATAATACCAAAAGTACATTAAGGTATAAGCTCATAATTTCACTTAACATAAATAGGCAATTAAGTCAAAGTCCTAAGGGGCTACCCCCCCCCCCCCACCACCACCACCACCACCACATAAGGTTAGGCAAGATATTTACCTCAAACAAACCAATTTGATAATCCAAAAATGCCTTTCCTTTAAAATTTACCTCCACCCAGCTCAAATCTAGCCAAAAATAACTCAATAACTTCAAACAACACTAAAGTAATCAATTCTAAACAATAAAGTCCCAATCTTTACCCATTTCCTGAAAAGTCAACAAAAGTCAACTCCCAGCTCGCACCGTCAAAACCCGAGTCGAGGGGTAGATCTCGACTATCCATAGTCTCACGGGTCTAAATACATGATTAGTTTTCAAAATCGAGTCCAAATCAACTCCCTAATCTTAAATTTTTATTTTTCAAAACATAGTCAAAATTTTCCAAATACTCCTTTCAAATTCAATGATTTTAAGTGTAAAAATCCATGAGAAATCAAAATATTTTATCAAAATTAAGTGAAAATCACTTACCCAATAGCTATGTATGAAAATCACTTACCCAATAGCTATGTGTGAAAATCTCCTCAAAAAATCGCCTCTCACCATGTCTAGCGCTCAAAATGTGATAAAATAAGTAAGTCCCGAAATGCCTATCTATTCACAAGCTGCATATGTCACATTCGTGACCAGAGGTTCACAAATGCGACCTCTGCAAATTCAAAACATGGCTTCCCCCAGAAATGTCGTAAATGCGAAGTCACTTGCTGCCCCTCCCCGGCTGGAATAAAGACTCCCCATTCTCTCTGCCTTCCTACTCAAGGCGTCGGCCCACATTGGCCTTCCCTGGATGATAAATAATGGTGTATAATAGTCCTTCAATAGCTCCAACCACCTCGGTTGCCTCAAGCTCAGATGCTTAAGTAGATTTTGAAGGCTCTGGTGATCCACATACATCTCACAAGACATGCCGTAAAGATAATACCTCCAAATCTTGAGTGCATATATAATAGCTGCTAACTCCAAAATCATACACCGGGTAGTTCTTCTCATGGGGCATCAACTGACGCGAAGCATAGGCAATCACCCAACCATCCTTCATCAACACATACCCAATACCAACCCGTAAAGCATCACACTAGACTATATATGAACCTGAACCCGAAGGCAAAACCAAGACTAGGCTGTACTCAAAGCAGTCTTGAGCTTCGGAAAGCTCTTCTCACACTCATCAGACCTCCTGAATGTGGCACCCTTCTGAGTCAACTTAGTCAGTGGGGCTGCGACAGATAAAAACCCTCCACAAAGCGGCAATAATACCCATCCAACCCTAGGAAACTTTGAATCTTTATAGCGATAGAAGGTCTGGGCCAGCTCTAAACTGCCTCTATCTTTATCGGATCCACCTTAATCCCCTCACTAGACACCATGTGACCCAAGAATGCCACCGAGTCTAACCAAAACTCGCACTTGGAGAACTTAGGATATAGCTTGTTCTCCCTCTTGGAGCACGATCCTTAAATATTGCTCATGCTCCTCCCGGCTGCGAGAATATGCCATATCATCAATTAATACAATGATGAAGAAATCTAGATAAGGCTTAAACACGCTATTCATCAAATGCATGAAAGCTACTAGGGCATTGGTCAGCCCAAAAGACATCACAGAGAACTCATAATGCCCATAACGGGTCTTGAAAGCCATATTGAGAAATGTCCGAAGCCCTGATCTTCAACTGATAGTATCCCAATCTCAAATCAATCTTCGAGAATACTCTAGCACTATGCAGATGGTCGAGTAAATCCATGTGGCAATGGATACTTGTTTTTTATAGTAACCTTGTTTAGTTTCCTGTAGTCAATGCACATTCTCATGGAATCATTTTTGTTCTTCACAAATAGAACCGGAGCACCCCAAGGTGAAACACTCGGCCTGATGAAACCTTTATCTATCAATTCCTACAATTGTTCATTTAATTCCTTCAACTCCATTGGAGTCATGCGGTATGGTGGAATAGAAATAGGCTGAGTGTCTGGCGCCAAATCAATACTAAAATCAATGTCCATATCGAGTGGCATGGTAGGTCTGCAGGGAACACATAAAAAGAACTCCCTCACCATGAAGACTGAATCAACTGTGGGAGTATTAGCACTCACATCTCTAACAAACACAGGTACTCCAAGAAACCCTTCTCAACAATCTATTGATCCTTCAAAAAAGAGACCACCCTACTAGGAACATGACCCAAGGAACCTCTCCATTCCAAGCCTGGCAGAGCTAATGTCACGTTCTTAACGTGACAATCAAGAATACCATAATATGGAGATAACCAATTCATGCCCAAAATCACATCAAAATCCACCATATTATGTTACATAAGCCCCCAATAGTGACACAACAAGAACGATAGATACGGTCCACCACAATAGAATCCCCAAAGGGTTCCTGCTGGGCTCCACCCCTCCGAAGTCTGGGTCAATCTTTCATAACGTGCCTAGTATCACCACACTCAAAACAACCTCTCTATGGGTATGGTTGCTGGTATTGAGTCTTCTCCAGACGACTAGAATAACTGCTAAAAGGACCTTATGCAAAAGGAGCATTGAAAGATGGTTGTCTGGTATGAGTGCTCTAAGATCCATGGCTAGCTAGAGCATTACAGGAAACTTGAAGTGCAGAATTAATTGGTCGACTGATATGACCTCTACCATGATGGACCTTTCCCCCATAGTAGAAGCCACCAAATCCTCCAAAACCCCGAGGCTTCTTAGCCTCCCCATCCTCCCTCTCCTGACCGCGGATATGCTCTAACCTCCTAGAAATCTCCATTACCTGATGAAATGCAGTCTTAGTCTCCAACTCCATGCCATTCCAAACTTGAGGTTGTAGGCAAGTCCCTCAATAAATCCACAAACTCTCTCTCTATCTGTGGAAACAAAGGAAGGTGCATGACGATGTAACTCTTTAAACCTCATAGCATACTCGGACACAGTCATGCTTTCCTGGCGCAACTGCTCGAACTCGTTGAGCAACTTGTCCCTGCGGGTCTGTGGATTAAACTCCCACAAGAAAAGATCAGAGAACTTGGACCAAGTTGTCACTCCCCAAACCTAGGGAGGCGTGGCTGGCACCCGATGCCATACTCAACTCGAGCGTACCACTCTGTAATCGTGAACTGTGGAGGGTTATCCCTCAACTTAGGCAGATGAAGCCTACCTGCAAGCTGACAATACCAATCGAGGCCGATGGGGCCATATTCTGAATCATCTGAAAATAATGTCTCTCTCAACTGAGGGTAAACATAACCAAAAGCTCATATACATAATTATGCATGTCGACAAGGCCGCCATGAACGTCTACAACCAGCAATACCAAACTGAACATGTACACAAGGCTGGCAAGGCCACCATACTAACCTACAAAATACATAGGACTCGTCTACAAGCCTCTAGAGATAACTGAACTATATCATGGTTGGGACAGGGCCTCGACCTACCCATCAAACCTGTATATATAAAATGGACTCCAAGGTCTAGAACTGGTAACTCCGAGGAAGTGGAGCTTACCAACCAAGTTGATGTTTGACTCTGTCTACTGGGAAGGTCTATCCAGCTGTCTATCAGGACCCGCAGGCATGAAATTCAGCATCCCCAGCAAAAGGGATGTCAGTACGAAATAATGTACCAAGTATGTTAGGCAACAGAATAACTAAAAGTTGAAACAAAACTGATAATATAATAATTGAAAGTAACTGGGAGTCAAAAATAATCTGAAGATATGCTTACCTGCTGTTACTGACTCAACTATCTCAATATAGTAAGTAAAATAGATGCCCGGCCCTATAAGGCTCGGTATGTGCAACTTCTCTGCCGTAGTAGGCTCTCTCATAGGCGCTAGCCCATACTAGGCTCTGTATCTCGGCCATTCTAGGCTTGCTCATAGGCGATCGGCTACAATAGGCTCGGTATATAACTTACCATCTTATCATAGGTTGCCCAATAGGGGCCTGCCCGTCGATTATAGCTTGATGGTGGTGAAAATATTGTAATACTGTATATATATATATATATATATATATATATATATATATATATATAGACCCTCTGCTCTCTTGACTGGAAGAAGACAATACTTAATTGAATATGAAGTCCTGATAAGGAGAGAATGCTATAACTTATGAGACTAGGATATTGTACATAAATTCGGGAGTATGAACTTCTCTTTATGTCTCGTTATCAAACACATGTAGTTACGAGATCATGCCAAAATGAAGAAAAGGTTTAGACTTAACATACCTTAACCCCGTTGAGTCCTTAATACCTTCCAAGAAACTCTTCAAACAACTCAACTCAATCTACCATAGCATAACGAGATTCAAAATCAGTGATGAGTAAAGGCTAAGTCTGTAACTTAAGCTAGTAGCTCGTTTATGTAAATTCGGCAGCATCTCCTTTGTAACAAGGGCCTCCTCCAATACCATATAACAACAACAACCAGACAATCTACCAACATATAAGTATCAATAACAAGACATCATATAACAACAACAAGTCACAACTACTTCACAACGAGCGACAAGCTCCGATTGGAACCCGTATACTCTATATCACCCCTTATAGACTTCTTACTTTAACTTAACAATATCATTAACATAATAATGAAGTCATTTATTAATTATTCCAGCCTTATACCATATATTCATAACAAAGAAAACAATCCACAACTCCAAGTATCCTCAATTAGCAACTTTATTCACTAGTTCATGTCTAGTCCATCCATTTAACTTAATCAACATCACGATAACTTTAAGAACATGCAAGAACATAATATTCTTACCTCCTACAGTAGCTTCAAGTCGAAATCCAAGTTATATTTAGCTTACAATAGTGCTCAATGGCAATATAACACCATAGAAGTGACTTAAGCTAATCTTCACTTCCAATCTCAAGTTTTATATGTTTCTTTCATCACTTCACTTGATAAACATATGGACCTGCATAAAAACAGAAAAAATATCATAATCAAGTTATTTCCCCAAATTTACAGCCATAACAAAATATATATATAGCCTTAAAACAACCCAACAAAAGATAACAACATCTCTTCCCCTTTCAAGTGCTATCTTGTGATCTTTCACTCCAACACCACAACCAACATGTAATTAACCTTAAACACCATCAAAAGAATGTTAAACATACTTTAGTCAGTAGATAACATTCGAACCCTAAGCTTAACTTAGCTCACCATCATCCTTATTCACATCACAACACCATAGAGGGGTTATTCTTCACCTTTGGCTAACTTTGATGTTGGATTATGGTGTGGTGTTTTGGAATTTGTTTGGAGCCTTGGGGGAACTTTTTGGAAGGGTTTGGAGAGTATGAGGATGGAATGAGGTCGAGAAATGAGCAAAGATCATCCCAAAAACGAGATAACAATAGGTGAAGGTCGGCCACCGACCAAGTGGGTCCCATAGGGGCTGCCTGTGTAGTCTCGCGAAAACGCGACTATATCTCTACTCCGATGTCGTATCGACAAACGGTTTAATGATTTAGAAACAAGAGTAGTAGATCTTCAATTTGGTAGGTAGATCACCCCGTAATTCCAAGTATATTTGGAGAAAAGCTCAGCTACATTTGACCTAATTTTCAGCATATTTATGAATGTAACTTGTGATGATCTTTGCCAACTTTTGTTCCACAGCTCGCTTGACTTCAAAACATAACACAAAACTATCATAAGACAAAAATAACTCATAAATAACCTCCTTATCATTTTGAGCATACTAGTCTCATCCCAAAAGTACATGTTATAACATTTCCAACTTGTCGACTTTGACAAAACTTATTTTCTTCAATTCGTTTAGCTTCTAAGCCTTCCAACCCTCTTGGTACTTGGTATTCATGATCTTAAGTATTTGTAACATCCTAGTTAACATGATTAACTTACTTTATGTACTTTCAAATATGATCTCATTTCTTAGCTTACATCAATTGACTTGTGACGTACCTTTACGGATGAAAACATGGGGTGTAACATCATTCCCCCTTTGGAACATTCATCCTCGAATGTTGAATGATGCACTTATCAGTCTCATAACCTATAGCTCTTACAAATACTTTAGTATTATCCTTTCCATCTAGGCAACTGTTCTGTGAATAAATCAAAGGCTAGTGCATTCCCCCCTTTAGGCCTCTTTCTTACACCACGATCTGTGTTGACTCCAAGTAGCAAAATGACGAAGGCAAACCAAAGGTTGAGGCTAAGGAGGGAGGTAAAAATTCTAAATCTTACTTTCAAAATCCAAACTCTAATAGGTGCTTTAAATGTCAAAGATATGGTCATAAAATGAGTGAATGTCCTAATAGATGAACCATAATCCTTATGGAAGAAGCTTATGAAAGGAAAAAAAAGTAGAGAACCATGTGAAGAAGAAGAGGCCGAGTGTGATGATAAAGTAGAATATGACTCTCCTAGTTTACCTTTGTATGTTAGGAGAGTGTTGAGTACCCAAATGATGGAAGATATGAACCAAAGAGAGAACTTGTTTCATGGAAGGTGTAAGATTAAAGATCAAGTGTAATATTTGATTATTGATAGTGGTAGTTGTGCTAATGTTGCTAGTACTTCTATGGTTGACAAATTAAATTTGAAGAGTCAAAGACATACTCGTCCTTACAAACTCCAATGGCTTAATAAATGTGGTGAACTTAAAGTGACTAGACAAGTCTTGGTGAGTTTCAAAATTGAAAAGTATGTTGATGAGATAATTTGTGATGTGGTTCCCATGGAAGCATGTCATTTATTGCTGGGGAGGCCATGGCAATATGACAAGGGTACTACACATGATGGAAGGACTAATAAGTATTCTTTTGAGAAAAATGGCAAGAATATAATCCTTACCCCTTTGACTCCATTTCAAGTGAGTGAAGATTATAGGCATATGAAAAAATTGAGTGAGAAGCAAAGAAAGAAGGAATAGAAAAGATTGGAAAGAAAGAAGAGAGAAAATAAGACAGTTCAAGTGAGGAGCATCCTTCTTATAATTCTTTTATGACTATTGCTTTTCTTGCTAGTTGTTTGGTTTATTATATAGATCCTTTGAAGAACAATTCAAGTGGAAGTGTAGAAGAAAGAGCTCCAAGTGAGGTGGTCCAGTCCACCCTAGCCCAAAGAGAAGATTCTTCCGTTCTTCAAGGAGGTAAAATAACATCTTTAGAAGTGCATCAAGGTATGATTGCTAAATCTAACACTCTTTATTCTTGTGATAAGCATACTGATATTTCAAGTATTAGTTTTGGTGCATTTATTGATTCTAATAATTCTTTGAGTTGTGAAGATACACTAGATAGTGATTCTAGTTGCTTTGATGGTTTGAATGACCTATTTGCTTATGAAGAATCATTGATTGAGGCTGAGAAATGCGTGAATGTTGCATCTTTATGTGATTTTGTTGAGCTTGATCTATTGATTGCTATTATTCATGCTTCCTTTTTTGAGGATCATTATTTAATTGGTGATGATTGCTTCTTTAAAGGTGAATTGAGTAGTAAAGTTTCAAGCTTTAAGCCATTTGAATATTTCTTGTTTGATTGTGAGATGGAATCTTTTGAGTTTGATTTGGATTTACCAATCAAATTTTCCATTTTTGAGAAGTCATATGAGATTATTAATGAGATTGGTTTGGAAGGTAAACTTTTTAAAAAAGAAGAAAGTTCTTTACTTGACTTGAATGCTAGTGCAAGCTTTCTCACTTTTTCCACTCATGTATTTATCGTGACCCAGAATCCCAACCAATTGGGATCGTGATGGCACATAACACCGCTTGATAGGAAAGCCAACACACAACAAAAAATACGAAAAATTACAATTTATGACTAACATCAAGATAATAATATGATATAAAAGCAACTCAGGAGTAGACATGAATAGTCTAAGATCAACACAAACGTTCAACCATCCCAAGAGTGGAGTTACAAGTACATGAACTTCTAGAGTTTACTACATACACTGTCTTGAAAGAAATACAATACTGTCCGAAAAAGTAGAAACAATACAACAGAACTGAAAAGATGACTCTAAGGCATGCGAACGGTATGTAGCTCTACCTTGAGTCATCTACGTGGTATCTACTAAGCACCTCTCAGGACTCCGCTGGTACCAATGTCTGAATCTGCACAAGAAGTACAGATGTGTAGTATGAGTACAACCGAGCTAATGTAATCCATAAGTATCGAGCCTAACCCCTATGAGGTAGCGACGGGGCTAAGATAAGACACCTACAAATAAAACTGAGTTGTTATAATATTAAGAAATACGAGATGAAGGGTAAAGTACCAAGTATAAGGCAGGATAATAAAGTGTGCGAAAGACAATAAGTACATAAGTGAGGAACATAAAATAAGAAAGTAAAGGAAGATGTCATTGAGTAAACCACAACTCATACTTTTACAACAACTCTGAACAACCTTTCAAAAAGTAAATTACGAAACCATAAAGCCAAGTCAACAATCCGAATAACAAGATAAGGCATAATGAAACCAACAAATGGCACGGCATCACCCTTCGTGCTTTTACTCTCATCCTCACATCATAATATAATAGATTATGATAAGCAAGCACGGAAATACCCTACATGAGTATCCTTACTTTCTCTCAAGTACGGAAACATCATTCGTGCAATGATATTGATATACGAAAACTTTGTATCGTACACAATTACTCTACCTCACAAGCACGACAACTCCCTTTGTGCATTTCACTTTTCCTCACCAAGCATCACTAATAACACAGTACCAAGCAAGGTGAGAAGCATATCCAACATCAATAGTAGTATTTGAACATAACTCGTCATAAGAAAATTGACCAACAATTTAGCATCAACAACCAAATCAGCAATTCAACGATCTCAACTCCCAATATCACAATAATCTCAATAAAGAAAATAACATGAATACGAGAAATCAAAGAATTTTACAATTTATCTAAAGAATGGAAGACATAATACAGAACGTAACATGGCACAAATAAGGCTAATTCTTCCCGCATGCTTATTCCATGGCCAACGCATATACACTCGTCACCTTGTATATACGACACTCTCGATACATAGATCATGTAGCGAATAGACTCCATTACACCCTGATTCCCTCAATCAAGGTTAACCAAGACACTTACCTCTTTCTAGGACAAGACTACTATCCTACACGATATTCCCTTTGGAACAAGCCTCCAAACCACCCGAATCTAGTCGATTATTACTCAAATAAGTCAAGACAAGCTTTACAAACTACCCTCGTACGAAAAAGGTTCATCCTTTAACATAATTGGTAAGGTCAACAAAAAGTAAACCAGGCCCACGTGGTCGAAATCCGAAATTAAGACCAATTCCCGATTATCCATTCATCTCCGAGTCCAAACATGTGATTTATTTCGAGATCCGACCTCAATCTAATGTCTAAGAGCCCATTTGGCCATGAAAATATTTTCACCCTTTTTCAAAAAAAATTCTCTTTTTTCGAAATCAGTGTTTGGCCATAAAATTTCTAAATTTCACTGGAAGATGAATTTTGAAATTTTTCGAAAATTTGAAAAACTCCAAAAAGCTATTTTCAAAATTTTTGCTCAGATCACTCAAAAAAATTTAAAAATAACCCAAAATTATATTCATGTCCAAATACAACTCTAATACTCAAATACCATTTTCACTTGAAAAAAATTTTACTTTTTTTCGAAAGGTTACAATTCTTATGTCCAAACGCCCACTAAATCTCAATTTTTACAAAATCTCTAGTTTCTACCCAAAACTCCCAATTTCTACTCTATGAATCTTAGAATTGATAGTGAAATTCATGAAAAAAAGTAATGGAAATTATACAAAAACAAGTTAAGATTACTAACTTATGAAGTTGGGAAGAAATTGCTTTAAAAAAATTGCCTCTATGGATTCTAGGTCTCAAAAATGATGTAAAATAAGTTAAGTCCCGAAATGCCAATATTTTACCCAACTGTAGGTATTGCAATAGCGAGCTCTTGTTTGCAATTGAAACGTTCGCAAATGCGAACGGCTGGTCGCAATTGAGAACCAACCTCTGAGCTTCCAATGTTGCAAATGTGGTGCATTGACCGCAAATGCGAACCTGGGCAGTCCATAAATGCGAACTATGCTTCGCAAATGTGAAGCTTCCCCTTACACCCTCAGAGGTGCAATTGCAATTGGAACTTCACAAATGCGAACTAAATGCGAAGCTGCCATCCCACTTCCCAGTATCGCAAATGCGAGTATGTTCTCGCAAATGTGAGGCTCGCATTTGCGAACAGAACCTCGAAGATGCGATATCTGCAGCCCGCAACACCAGTAACCTTCAGCTATGCAAAAACATTACGCAACCCATCCGAAACTCATGCAAACCCTTAAGTCTTCAGTCCGAATATTCACACAAGTATATTAACATCATACAAACTCGCTCGCTCTATTCATCAAAATAACATCTAAAATCAAGAATCTTTTACCAAAACTCAAGATTTTCAAAGTTCAAACTCAACTTTCGAACTTTCCACATAAAGCACCAAAATAGTCTCGGGTCCCCTGGGACCCCAACCATACTTGCGTACAAGTTCAAAATCATCATACGAACCTACCAGAATCATCGAAACACCGATATGAGGTTATTTACCAAGAATGTTGACCATGGTCCACTTTAGCCACTTTCAAAATCAAAAATCACATTTTCTTTAAAAGTTTGCACTTAAACTTCTCGAAAATAAACACGGACCATACAGGCAAGTCATAAATCATCAAACAAATCTATGGAAGGTCTCGAAACACAAAAAGAGGAGCTAGTACTCAAAATGTGATATTGGGTCGTTACATTCTCCACCTCTAAAAGAAATATTTGTCCTCGAACAGACATAGAAATGTACCTGGACTGGTAAAAAGATGCGGTTATCTACTCCTCATGTCGTACTCATATTCCCAAGTAGCCTCCTCAATGGGTTGACCTCTCCAACATATTTTCACAGAAGGAATATCTATAGATCTCAACTTCCGAACCTGCCGGTCTAGATTAGCCACCGTCTCTTCCTCATAAGTCAAATTCTCATCAAACTACATCGTGCTGAAGTCTAAAACATGTGACCTATCCTTATAGTACTTCCGAAGCATGGAAATGTGAAATATCAGATGTAACCCTACTAGTCTAGGAGGGAATGCAAGCCTATAAACAACCTCCCCAACTCTCTCCAAGATCTCAAACGGGCCAATAAACCTCGGGCTCAACTTGCTCTTCTATCCAAATGGTATCACGTCCTTCTCAAAGCATCACGAACCAAATCTGCACCTAACAATCTAGCCTCACCGGGCTCAAACCAACCAATCCAAGAACGACATCGCTTCCCATATAAGGCCTCTTACGGAGCCATCTGGATGCTTGACTGATAGCTGTTATTGTAGGCAAACTTTGCTAGAGGTAGAAACTAGTCCCACTGACCCCCAAATTCAATATACCATGCCCTCAATATATCCTCTAAAATCTGAATGGTCTGCACATTTTGCCCATCCTTCTGAGGGTGAAATGTGATACTCAGCTTGACCCGCGTGTCCAACTCACATTGCACAACTCTCCATGTAGGCAAATAATCTCCCGGATGTAAATTTGAGCCAACCGCTGAAGAGTAGGATGTCATCAGCGGGGTGAAGTGTGTGGTTTTGGTCAACTGGTCCACGATGACCCAAACAACATCATACTTCCTCAAGGTCTATGGTAACCCTACAATCCATAGTGATGTGCTCCTATTCCATTCCGGTATCACGAACTTCTGAGTCAAACCACCGGGTTTCTGATATTTCATATGTTGACAATTCAAACACCGAGAGAGATGTCCAACAATGTCTTTCTTCATCTTTCGCCACCAATAATACTGCTTCAAGTCACGATACATCTTCGTGACACCTGGGTGAATGAAATACCATGAGCTATGAGGCTCCTCAAGGATCAAATCTCTCAACCCATCAACATTTTGAACACAAATCCATCCTTGAAGCTGCATAACACCATTATCCCCAATCACGACCTTCTTAGAACCACCCCGCAACACCGTGTCTTTCAACACCAACAAGTAAGGATCATTAAACTGGCGAGCCTTGATGCGCTCCAACATATGATTATGCCACAAGAAAAGCAAGAACCTTACTAGGCTCCGAAATATCCAACCTCACAAACCAGTTAGCCAAAGCTTGAACATCCATGGCTAATGGCCTCTCCATTGCTGGTATAAATGCCAAACTGCCCATGCTCTTCGCCTTTCTACTCAAGGCATCGGTCACCACATTGGCCTTCCCCGGATGATATAATATGGTGATATCATAGTCTTTGAATAACTACAACCATCTCCGTTGCCTCAAATTAAGATCATTTTGCTTGAATATACGTTGGAGACTCCGATGGTCGGTGTAGAGCTCACATGGCACGACGTATAGATAGTGCCTTCAAATTTTGAGTGCGTGAACAATGGCTGCTAACTTCTAATCATGCATAGGGTAATTCTTCTCATGGACCTTTAACTGACAAGACGCGTAAGCAATCATCCTACCATCCTGCATCAATATCGCACCAAGGCCATTACGAGATACATCATAATACACAGTGTAAGACCCCGAACCTGTGGGTAACACCAATACTAGGGCTGTAGTCAAGGCAGTCTTGATATTCTGAAAGCTCTTCTCACACTCATCAAACCATCTAAAAATAGTGCCATTCAGATTCAACTTAGTCAATGGGGCTAAGATAGATGAAAACCTCTTCAGGAACCGGCGTTAGTAGCTTACCAAACCAAAGACGCTCCGAATGTCTGTAGCTGAATTAGGTCTAGGCCAATTCTGAACTACCTCTATCTTCTTAGGATCCACCTCGATACCCTCAGAAGACACAACATGACCCAAGAAGGCAACTGATTTCAACCAGAACTCACACTTCAAAACTTGGCATATAGCCGACAATCCATCAAAGTCTGAAGTACAATATGCAGGTGCTGCTCATGCTCCTCCCTACTACGGGAGTAAACCATAATATCATCAATGAAGACAATCACAAAGGAATATACATAAGTCTTGAACACTCGGTTCATCAAATCCAAGAAGACTTCTGGAGCATTAGTCAAGCCAAACGACATCACTAAGAACTCGTAATGATCATAACGAGTCTTAAAAGCTGTCTTAGGGAAATCCTATGCCCTAATCTTCACCTGATGATAACCAAATCCCAAATCAATCTTGGAAAATACCTTGTCACCCTGAAGCTGGTCAAATAAATCGTCAATCATAGGCAATGGATACTTGTTCTTGATAGTGTCCTTGTTCAACTGCTAATAATCAATGCACATCCTCATTGATCCGACCTTCTTATTAACAAATAGCACAGGCACACCCTAAGGTGAAATACTAGGTCTAATAAATCCCTCGTCAAGCAGATCTTGCAACCGATCCTTTAATTTCTTCAAATCAATTGGAGCCATATGATATGATGGGATAGAAATAGGCTGAATGCCTAGAACCAAATCAACGAAAAAGTCAATATCCCTACGGGTGGCATACCCCATAAATCTGTAGGAAATAGCTCTAGAAACTCGCTCATAACCGGTACCGAATCCATAGAAGGAACCTCTACACTAGAATCTCGGATGTAAGCCAAATATGCTAAACACCCCTTCTCAACTATACGTCGGGCCTTCAAATATGAAACCACCCTGCTAATGGAGTGACCGAGGCTCCGTCTTCACTCTAATCTTGGCAACCCGACATGACTAAAGTCACAGTCTTGGCATGACAATCCAAGATAGCGTGACACGAGGACAACCAATCCATACCAAGAATGACCTCAAAATCCACTATATTCAGAAACAGAAGATTAACTATAGTATCAAAACCATTAATAGTGACAACGCAAGACTGGTATACCCGATTAACTACTACGGAATCTCTAACCATTGTAGACACCGAAATAGGAACATCAAGGGAATTACGAGGCATACTCAAGTATGGAGCAAAATATGAAGACACATACGAATATGTAGAACCCAAATCAAATAATTTGGAAGCATCTCTATGATAGACTAAGATAATACCTGTAATAACTGCTTCCAACGACTCCGCCTCAAGTCTAGCCAGAAATGCATAGCAATGGGGCTGAGCCTCACTAACTTATCCTCCACCACTAGGACGACCTCGCACTGACTGACCTCCATCTCTAACTAACTGGCCTCCACCTCGGGCTACATGATCCCTGCTTTTAGCTGGATAAGTGGGTGGTGGGGCAACCGGTTCTGGAATCATGGCATGAGTACCCTGCTGTGGCATACTGCTCTGCAGCATTAGGCAAAATATCACGACATGCCTCAGAATCCCCACAAACATAACAAGCCCTTTGTTGACTTGGCTGTTGAACCTGGAGCTGTCCTTGACAACCCGAATAGCCACCCTGGTAACTCTGTATCAAAGGTGCACTAACCGGAGCTGGAGGCGCACTGTATGCTAGCTACTTGGAATGAGGTCCATAAGCACTGTGGCTGCCGTGAGTACCATGGTTGACCTGTAGAGCTGACTGTACCAACCTGATAGAATGGCCTCCAGACAAGGTACCATTGAATCCTCCAAAATGATGGGGCCTCTTGTTAGAGGTCGTCTCCCTCACCTGGCCTCTGATGCGCTCGATCCTCTTGGCGATCTCCACTACATGAGTAAGAAAAATCTCAGTCTCGGTCTCTCTGGCCATCTGAAGTTTGATGCTGTATGTAAGACCCTCTATGAATCTCCACACCTTTTCCCTCTTAGTAGGGATCGGGATAGCTGCATGGCGTGATAGATCAACAAATCGAGTCTCATACTGAGTAACAGTCATGCTATCCTGCTGAAGGCGCTCGAGTTAACTAAGCAACTTCTCTCTCTAAGTGAAAGGAATAAACTTCTCCAAGAACAACTACGAGAATTGAGCCCATATGAGAAGAGGTGATCCCGTTGGCCTGCCCTGCTCATAAACCTGCCACAACCTCTTGGCGGAACCATACATATGAAAAATGGTGAAATCAACTCCATTGACTCCACTAGTCCGATGTTGCGCAAAATCTCATGGCAACAGTTCAAGAAGTCCCGGGGGTCATCTAATGGTGTACCACTAAAGTAAGGGGGAAACAACGTGAACCTGTCCAACCTCGTCAGCTCATCAACTAATACCGCAGGTCTTTCCCCGGGCTGTGTAGCAATAATTGGTCAAACCGCCCAAATTGGTAGAACTACTGGGGTCTGATAACAATGGGCCATCTGCTCTAGGTTGTGAGTAGTAGGAGTCTGAACTCCTCCCCGACTTGAAAAAGGGTTGGTGCCAAAGGAAACACACCTACTTGAGCCATACTCTCCATGAAACCAACTATGTAGACTAAGGTGTCCTGAAGTACTGGGTAGCAATGAACCCCTTTGGGACCTGAACTTGTCCTACTGGCTCAGTCAGAACTGGGATCTTATCATCCTGCTCTATCTGAGGCTCAACAATGTATGCCGGTGCATGTGCTCTAGGCTGAGTTCTGCCTCTACGTCTGGCTCTTGCCCGACCTCTACCCCTACCCCTAGTAGTGCCTGCAATCTGGGACTCCGGCTCCTGATCGATTGTGGATCAAGTACACGTCCTCATTATCTGTGAGAGAATAAGAGAATAAAGATTCAATCTTAAATATAGAACAAAATCACATGATAGAGAAAGCAAGAAAGTGAAGTTTCCTAAAGCCTCACAGCCTCTATATGATAAGTACAAGCGTCTCTATACTGATCCTCAAAACTCTACTAAGCTTGCCCATGACTCATGAGACCTATGCAACCTAGGGCTCTGATACAAACTTTCACGACCCAAAATCCCAACCAATCAAGGTCGTGATGGTGTCTAGCACTGCTTGCTAGGAAAGCCAACACATAACAGAAAATACAAAAAAACAAACATTTATGACTAACAACAAGATGATAATAATATGATGTAAAAGCAACTCAAAAGTACACATGAATTGTCTAAGATCAACATTAACTTTCAACCATCCCAAGATGTGGAGTCACAAGTACTTGAGCTTTTAGACTTTACTACATACATTGTCTTGAAAGAAATACAATACTGTTTGAAAAAGTAGAAATAGTACAATGAAACTAGAAAGTTGACTCTAAGGCTTGCGAACGGTATGCAGCTCTACCTCGTGTCGTCTACGTGGTATATGCTAAGCCCCTCATAGGACTCTGCTGGTACCAATGTCAGAATCTACACAAGAAGTGCAGAAGTGTAGTATGAGTACAACCGACCCAATGTACTCCGTAAGTGTTGAGCATAACCCTGACGAGGTAGTGACGAGGCTAAGACTAGACACTTACAAATAAACCCGAGAAGTTATAATGTTAAGAAATACGAGATGAAAAGTAACATGCCAAGTATAAGACATGATAATAACGTGTGAGAAAGACAATAAGTACATAAGTAAGGAACATAAAACATGAAAGTAGAGGAAGGTGTCATTGAGTACACCACAACTCATACTTTTACAACAACTCTGAAAAACCTTTCAAAAAGTAAATTAGGAAACATAAAGGCAAGTCAACAACCCTAATAACAAGGTAAGGAACGATGAAACCAACAAATGACATGACATCACCCTTCGTGCTTTTAATCTCATCCTCACATCATATATAATAGCAACCATGGAAACACCCTTCGTGCATACCCTCAATTTCTTTCAAGGACGATAATACCCTTCGTGTAATGATATTGATATATGAATAAAGCACGGAAACACCCTTCATGCACAATCACTCTACCTCACAAGTACGGCAATAACCTTTGTGCATTTCACTCATCCTCACCAAGCATCACATACAACACATTACTAAGTAAGGTGGGAAGCATAGTCAACATCAATAGTAGTATTTGAACATAACTTGTCATATGAAAATTGACCAACAATTTAGCACCAACAATCAAATCAAGAAGTTAATGATCTCAATGCCCAATATCACAATACGCTCAACATAGGAAATAACAGGAATACGAGAAATCACAGAGTTTTATAATTTATCTAAAACATGGAAGACATAATACACAAAGTAACATGGCATAAATAAGGCTAATTCTACCTGCATGTTTATCCCATGGCCAATGCATATACACACATCACCTTATATATAAGATGCCCCCATCACATAGATAATGTATAGAATAGACTCAATTACACCCTAATTTCCTCAATCAAGGTTAATCAAGACACTTACCTCTTTCCGTGGCAAGATTAACAATCCAACACGACTTTCTTATAACGACCCCGCCGATCATTTTGTGTATTTGAGACCCATTTACCCATTTGATGCTTCCCTTGTGCTAAATTGTTGTTTTGTGACTTGAGGGGATGGTTGTCTTGGTTTCAGGAAGGTTTTGGATGGATATAGAACTCTTAGTTCCAAGGTTAGAAGCTTAAGTCATAAGAGTTGACCAAGGTTTGACTTTTATATTAACGATCTCAAATTCATGTTTTGATAGTTCCAATAGGTTAGTATGGTGATTTTGGACTTAGGCGTATGCCTGAAATTAAATTCGGAGGTTCCTAGGATAATTTGGCTCTTTTTGCCAAAAGTTGGCAATTTGAAGATTTAGAATTTCATAAGTTTGACCATGGGTTGACTTTGTGGCTATCGATTTTGGATTTTTGTTCGGGGACTTGGAATAGGTCCATTTTTGCATTTAGAACTTGTGTGCAAAGTTTGGTGTCATTTTGTCTGGGTTAGTAAGAATCAGACGCTTAGTGTGGGACCCGAGGGGCTCGACGGGCTCGAGTGAGTTTCAGAATTATTTCGGAGTGTTTTGGTTTGCTTCATATTTTTTGGTGTTGTGCACCTCACATTTGCGATGTCGTTATCGCATTTTCGGGGGGGGGGGGGGGGGGGAGGAGGGGGATTTATAGACTGCCTTGGTGACCTCGCAATTTTGAGGTAGAAGGTCGCAATTGCGACATTACAGGGGCAACATATGACTTCACAATTGTGAAGTCTGTAGTCGCATTTGCGACTTCCATGGGATCAGCCATGTTTTGCATTTGCGGAGGTCGCATTTGCGAACCTCTGGTCGTAAATGCGACATCTGCAGTTTGTTAATAGCTGGGTATTTGGGGACTTAGGCTTATTTTATCACATTTTGAGCCCTAGACTTGGGTGAGGGATGATTTTTGGAGATTTTCACACATAACTATTGGGTAATGATTTTCACTTAATTTTGATAATATATCTTGATATTTCATGGATTTTAACACCAAAAATTATGGAATTTGAAAGGATTGTTTGGGGATTTTTGACTATGTTTTGAAAATTAAAAATTTAAGATTTGGGAGTTAATTTGAACTCGGGTTTGAAAACTAATCATATATTTAGATGAGGTTATGGGTAGTCAAGATGTACCCCTCGACTCGGGTTTTGACCGTGCGGGCCCAGGGTTGACTTTTGTTGACTTTTCGGAAATTGGGTAGAGATTGAGACTTTATTGTTTGGAATTAATTTCTTTAGAATTGTTTGATGTTACTAAGTCATTTTTGGCTAGATTTGAGCAGCGCAGAGGTGAATTTTAAAGGCAAGGCATTTTTGGAGTATTTATTTGGCTTGTTTGAGGTATGTATCTTGCCTAACCTTGTGTGGAAAAAAAATCCCTTATGACTTTACCTTAATTGCCTATTTCTGTTATGTGGAAAGCAACATGCACACGAGGTGACGAGCGTGTACACCGGTACTATGTGTGGCTTGCGACCGGATTAGACCTTAACATATAAATATGCCTTAATTTGGGGATGTATTTTATATGAAATATGATTAATCGCCTTGCGGCTACGTGAACATGATCACTACAATTGTATTAGTCGTAGCAATACTTTATATGTTAAATACCCATCCACATTTTACTATTTTCATATCCTTGTGTACCTTGTTGATAAATTATGATCTTATACCTTGATGAGGTTTTGGTATTATTATTTTGTGAAAATTGTGGCACATGTAGACATGTTGAGCGGATTGGTTGGGAGTGTCAGCATAAGATCTTTGCCGTGCGATTGTGTCTATTGTTGTGCGCATGGGGAAAATAAGGGTGGCTTTTTCTCGGGTTGTCCACATGGAAAAATAAGGGTGGTGATATGAGCATGTGGCGAAATAAGGAGGGCATTTCATTGTTAGGTGCACATGCAGCAAAATAAAGGTGGCATTGTTGATGATGTTGTGTGATGATTTGGAGGTGTCTTTCTTGATATTGTTTATGCGTTGAAATGGGGTTAATATTATGATCATATGCATGTTCGCTTAAAAACTCCGGTTGTATTTTTAATGAGTGTTAGCCGAATATGACATGTTATTCCATGCCCCCTTTTTATTTGATGATTTGTTGACAAAGGTGGATTCTGCTTGTTCTCATTTGAAAGAGATTGTCAAATTTCCTTATTTTTTCCTCCATAAAGTGTTGTAGCTTTTGGATTTGATCTATTTAAGTTGCTTATCTTCTTAGAACTTATTTTCAACCTTGATAGCCCCTTGGAGTGCCTCATGTATAGTAGCAAATTTGTGCAAGGTCATTTGGCTAGAGATTTCATGTTTAAGTCCCGCCAAAAATCTAGAAATCATGAGTCTTCCATTATCATCAAGATTGGCTATAACTCTAGTTATCTCCAATTCTTCAAAGTAAGCCTCCACATTCTTGCTTCCATGCTTCCTGTTGTACAATTTAGTAAGCAAGTCATTCACATATTCTTCGGGCACAAATCTTGCTCTCATAACCACTCTAAGAAATTCCCAAGAATCAATAGCCATATCTCCATTTCTATTTCTATCCCATTTCACTTTCTCCCACCAAGAAGAAGCATAACCAACAAGTTTAGAAATGACATGCTTGAACCTCTTTGCATCGGATACATTGCTAAGCTCTAATATCCTTTCCATTTGTATTTTCCATTCTAATAATTCCTCGGGATCACTACTTCCTTTAAAAGTAGGAAGTGAAGTCTTGATGTTGTTAAGACCCCGGTCTTCTTCATCTCCCCATCTTCTATCATGTTCTTTATTATGATAATAACCGTAATCATAAATATCATCCAAGTTCCTACCTTGATATCCCCTACGATTCCTTCCACCTCTCCCTCTAAATCCACCTTGTCCATTCCTCATTGGTTGGACTTTAACTGATTCATCATAGTGGTTGTCATAGTCCAAATCATCAAGTTATTTTATGATCGTTGTGGCCTAAGGTTGTTGTTGTTGCTCAACCCTTGCTTGTCTAGATTGTGGTTGATTGATTAGCCTTGTAATGTGTGGTGCGGTTGGAGTAGAACTAGTTTGTTGTGTTGCAGTAGTTTCCACTCCTTGGTTAGGATTAGGTGGCAAGCCACGGCATTGGTTAAGAACATTGTCATGAGACTTGACCATATATTGACCATATCCTTTGTAAAGCCTCCAAAATGGTCTCATTAGATCCTCCCTCCTTTGGAGTTGAAGTACCTCCAATATTAAAAATATTAGTACCCACAAACAAAGAAAATAATTAAAAAATAAAAAGACCTCCCCAAATTCACTCCCTTAGTGTATTCCTCAAAGATTGCACTCAAATTTTACCACTCGTGTATCACTCTTGTGCACTTGGCTTTTAGGCACACACTCCAATAATCTCACCACTCAAGCCTTTTTTCACTCTTAGATGAATATTCAAAGTTGATGTCAAACTCAATCAAGCCACTTTCAAGCGGTTCTTCCAAACTTTGGGGCGAGAATACAATTTATGCGACTCAACAAAGAAGCTAAAATAACAAACGAACAACAGAAACAAAAAATTAACAAAACAAATAAAGAGAAAAGCATGAAGAAAATTGGACCGAAAAGAAAATACGAACACAAATGACTATATTAACACAAGCTTGAACTAATACTAAATGAAATCTAGCTAAGAATGCAAAAAGAAGTGGAAAAGGAAATATATATATATATATATATATATATATATATCAGGCAGTGTTCTTAGTTCTTTCAAGGTGTTCAAAAATGATGGTCTTCAAATTTAGCACTAAATTCTTCCAACAAGAAGTGGTTAATCTCCTTGACTAAAGCTCAACACCACGATTCATAAATGCGTTAGAGAATTTCAAGATGGACAATTCTAAGTTCCAAGAATTCCAAGTTCATGGTGATATTCAGAACCTCGATTCTCAACAGCAACCATAGATTAGAATTTAGATTAAGGCTCAACTTCTTTAACTGATGTTAGCATATTCTTGAGATGATTCACTCAAATTTTGAACCACGCTTCGAAATTTTAAAAAAAATCCAGATTTCACAAAGTCACGAAGAGCAGCTGAGCCTCTAATTGTCACGACCCAAATTTCCCACCGTCGGGACCGTGATGGCGCCTAATATTTCATTTGCTAGGTTAGCCAACGTTAGAATAATTTATCCATTTTAACAATTTAAATTTAATTAATAAAGAAGAACTAATTTAACTGCAATAATTCAAATATAAATGCGGAAGCTAAAACTGTAGAAATCCTTGAACCCGGTGTCACAAGTGAATGAGCTTCTAGAGTAATAAATACAAGGGTCTGAAATAAATACAAAGTTGTCTGAATGAAAATACACAGCTAAATAAAAATAAAGATGGGGACTTCAGGAGCTGCGGGCGCTGAGCAGCTGTACCTCAAGTCTCCGCAGGTCATCCAATCCGAGCTCTCTAGTAGCTGCTGCTGGGACCGTCTCCAAAATATGCACAGTGTGCAGAGTATAGTATCAGTACAACTGACCCCATGTACTGGTAAGTGCCGAACCTAACCTCGACGAAGTAGTGACGAGGCTAAGGCGGGTCACCTACTCTACAGCTTGAACGCAGTATATAATAATGACAGAAAATAGGAACACTGAATAGAATTAAACAGCCAACTGAAAATAATAACCACAGCCTCAAGAATAAACCAGTGTCGTCCAGAATTACCAATATTTAATAATTCAGATACAAATACCAAAAGAAAACCAACACAGCTCAAGAAATGAAAACATATAGGTTATTGCGGTACGCAATCCGATCCCACCAGACAACACAAATTCCTCCCTTATTTCACCATAACGATATCAACAATAGTAAATAATATATATATGTTGGGGCGCGCAACCCGATCCCACCATATGTCAATATCAGTATCATAATTCACCCTTATTTCACCATGTCAATCCACCTTTATTCAACCTGTTGCAGCGTGCAATACAATCCCACCGTATAGTATAAATTCACTTTTATTCCACCACATCAATCCACTTTTATTACACCTTTTGCGGTGTGCAGCCCGATCCCACCATATCAGTACTATGTACTCAATGCACAGTCAAATCAACAGTTCATACCACAATAACCTTTATGATCAACAATTACCAAACTGAACCCAATGGAAACCTCGTACAATATAGAAAATCTACATGAGTATTACTACACAGCAAGACCAATCCAGTAATTGACAATTAGAAGATGCAAGTAAGTCAATTTAAGCAAATAGCAGGGAATCATGAAACTATAGAAGAACTAACGTCGTGAACAAGAGAAGATATTGAATAACAAGTAGCAATTAAACATGGAAAGCATTTAGACCATATAACAATTAAGACATGAAAGGAAATAATTAAGGAAAAGCGGTAAATTAGGGAAAACAGATAATCCGGCAGCATATAAGCACTCGTCACATCACATATACGCCGCTCACATGGGAATCACGTAGCACATAGTCCGAGGGTTGCTAATTCCCTCAAGTCAAGGTTAGACACAACACTTACCTCGCTCCAAAGACCACTCAAAGTTCAACCACAGCTTTGCCTTTCAAACCAGCCTCCGAACCAACAATATCTAGCAAACTACCAACCAAACAATTCAAAATGAGCCTTAGGAATCACCCACGATTGCAAAAGATTCAATTTAGGTCATTATTGAAAAAGTCAACAAAAGTCAACTCCCGGGCCCGCTTGGTCCAAAATCAAAATTCAGACCAAAATCCGATTACCCATTCACCCCCGAGATCGGTTATGTAATTTGTTTTGGAATTCGACCTCAATTTGAGGTCTAAATCCCCAATTTACCAAATCCCTAATTGCTACCCAAAAACCCTCAAATTCCACCATGAAAACTCTAGAATTTTAGGTTGAAAACTTGTGAATTGTAGTGAAAGATTGGAAGAAACTAGTTTAGAATCACTTACCAATGATTTGGGGAAGAAAAGTTTTTTGAAAAATTGCCTCTAGGGTTTTCTTGTTTTGAAATTTTGAAGAATGAGCAAAATCCCGTCTAAGTCAAGTTTTACCCAGCAGCAGATGTCGCAATTGTGATATCATGTTCGCAATTGCGAGAAAGAGGTCACAATTGCAAACTCCTTCAGAAATCCCAGTGATCGCAAATGCAATAAAATAGCCGCAAATGCGTACCGTGCAACCCTCGCAAATGCGGTCCGACCTTCGCAAATACGAAGATTCTCAAAACAATGCTGAGTCGCAAATGCGACTCTGCCTTCGCAAAAGCGGAAAAGATAGGTTCGCATATGCAAACTTTAGCCTCGCAAATGCGAGTACCCCCTGCCATGCCCTGGCTCGCAAATGCGATAGTCTCTCCGCAAATGCGAGATCTGCAGCAGACACCAGAAACAAAAATGCATCAGCTATGTTTTCTAAGTCCATTTCAATTCGTAGCCTATCCGAAACTCACCCGAGCCCTCGGGGCTCTAAACCAACTATGCACACAAGTCTAAAAATATCATACAAACTTACTCGCGCAATCAAATCGCCAAAATAACACCTAGAGCTACGAATTGAACACTAAATCAAATGAAATTTTCAAGAAAACTTTGAAACTTCTATTTTCACAACCGGACGTCCGAATCACGTTAAACCAACTCCATTTCTCACCAAATTTCACAGCCAAGTCATAAATATTGTATTTGACCTATACCGAGTTCTAGAACCAAAATACGAACCCGATATCCAAAAAGTTAACTATGGGTCAAACATTTCAAATTCATTAAGCCTTTAGCTTTCAAACTTCAACAAAGTCTAATATCTCGGGCTAGGGACTTTCGAATTCGATTTCGGGCATACGCTTAAGCCCCAAATCACGATACGGATCCACCGAGACCATCAAAACATAAATTTGGGTCTGTTTGCTCAAAACGTTGATCAAAGTCTACTCAAATAATTTTTAAAGTAAAATTTCAAGGTATTATAGGTTATCCCATTCTAATCTATCCAGTGATGAGCATTTAGCATACACAAAGGTCATCACAATGTGCTTCCATATCCTGTCAGTTGTTGGTTAGTGTCAATCAGCAGTTCCCACCCTACTACTGCATCAATAAAAATCCATTTCTTCACATTGATATCAGGCAGTGTTGTTTCCAAGCCCAGCCTTCTCCTGTAGTTTTGAAGTAACCTTTGTTTCTGGAAAGGTTCCATGAGTTCTATAATGAAAAAACCATGTTCCTTTTGCATGTTGATAACTCTTTGAAAGGCCTGTTGAGTCTTGACAGACCTTATGTTCCATATTAAGGTTTTAACCATCATCTAGTTGTTGATGCTGCCCTCTTGGGCAAGATTCTAGTTGGTGGTAGTGTTTCCTTAGTATGCATTTGCTTCCTTCCTTTCTTTCCATTTCTGGATGAGAACATAGGTGACAAATCTCCTTCTCTTGGGACAACTTTAAAGTTACCTGCAGTAGTATCATCATCATCTTCATCTGCCAGTTGTTGTTTGTCAATCAGAGCTGTATGAATTTCAACAGGCAGTTCCTTGTGTGTGATGATATCATGGAGAATCTGATTGGGAGAGATCAGTGGCACATTGAGTTGGATCTGCATTAGAGAACCTGTAGAAGAAGCACATGTAATGGGAGCAATGCTAATTGCTGTTGATTCCCTCTTTATTATTGGAAGCCCCATCCGGTCAAGGCCCCTGCTGGAGTTCTGCTCACAAAGAAGTTGTAATTCTTATGTTTTCATTTGTTTTGAAATCTTTCCAACACCATCAGGACCCTTCTCCATGGGGAAACCTTCCAACATATCAAATGCAATAGTTGCTAACATCTTCCTTGTGTTGCTATTATTCATTACTTTCATGGTTGCTGATGTTTCTGTTGGTTCTATACTTGTGTTGGCTATTTGATCTTCAATTCTGAAGGCTGGATTTGCTTCTGGGTTGATCTCAGGTTGTTGTACTTCATCACTGCAGAGTTGTGCAGCACCTCTTGTGGATTTAGGTGATTCCCCAATAGTCTGTGAATGCACTTATTAGCCTGAGTGATTTGGGGTAACATTTAGGACTCGCTTTTGCGTTCCAAAGCTCCTTTGAACCCAGGATGCTATGGTTTCCTTTAGGGTTGTCCATTTGAACCTAGGTTGTTGTAAATTCTGCCCTGCTTCATTGTTGTTTACTTTAGTTGTGGCTTGTATTTTTTTGGCAGGCTCTATTATTGCGTTGGTAGTGTATCTTCAAGGGGAGTAGCTCCAGAATCTGCAAGCTATTTTTGGATAGTTTTTGTTTTGTTTTGCGGTTCTTGCTGATGTTGGGGTTAATCTTGACCTTTGCTTATTTCTCTTACTTGTGAACTAATAAGTGCAGGAGATTGAATTTCAGCAACAGGAACAGTGGAATGAAATTATTTTATGGAATTATCTTTAGAGTTATCAATCTCAGCAGGAGGAGGATCCACCTCCTTTGGAATATCTGCCTGAATAAACTCAATTGTATCCTTAGGCCCCACTTTTCCACCATTAACTGCTCGAGCATTGATTTTAGGATTTGAAATGGGATCTTTCACCAGTTCTAGGGAAACTGTTTCATCTGTTTGAAGATGTATAACTGGTGATTTGTCTACTTTGGACACATGTTTCTCTGTCACTTGTTATGCTAGTTGTTTGAATTTCTGTTGCTTGCTCCTTTGGTTGACACCCCTAAAATTTCTTTTCTTTTGAGTTTGCCGTTGGTCTTTGGGATGGTTATCCCTTGGTTATTGTTGAGTTGTTGCCTTGTTGTTTAATACTTGTTGTTGTTCCTCTATTTGGTTTTGCCCTCCCTGATTCTCTTTGGAACTCTGATTGGTCTAGAGTTCAATGTGCTGATGTTGGTGATGTTGTGGGCCAGGAGTACTTGTAGCCCTGGTTGTAGTTTGACTGGCATTGTTGTCTAATGAATCTGCAGCAGATTTCTTTTTTTCTTCCTCATCTATTTTCCTGATGGAACAATAGTAGTCTTCATGTCCCAAATGTCTGCAGTGACAACAGTAAGGGGGAAGGTCTTCATACACAACTTCCAACCATTGGCCATCCCCATTGACATCCTGACCATCATCAAAGCCAAGCCACACACGGTGAGGCCTTGTTTGTGTTAAGTCCACCAACATCCTTACATTGGCTACACTTCCCCTAGTCTTTTGCATTGAAGAAAGGTCAAGGTGCAAAACCTTATTAACTGGTGATAGTAAAACTAATAAAACCTCCATGTAGTAGAAATGTCATGGCAGCTCTGGGATGACTATCCAAACAGGGACAATAAGAGTATCTTCATTTGGATTGAAGTTGGGTGTCCAAGCTTGTAAATCCATTCTTTGTCCCTGAATATACTTGAACATTTTTATCCAGGCAATGGTGTGATCATACTCATTGTCAAGGTCAATGTAAATTTTTCTAGCATTAAAATAAGGTATCTTAACTCCTCCTCTGAGTTCAGTTTGGACAATGAAACTGCTCCTAATCTATTGCATTCTAGGCATTGTATTTAGAAACCTGCCTACAATTGTATATTGGCACCTGTTTGCAAGAGTGATCATGTAATCCTTTCGAGGGAAGATAACAGTTGGCTGGCCCTACTTGGTAGTTATTCTGGGAGCTGTGAATTCTATTGGGGCAATCTCTGCAGGCTGCTTTGCTCATAGTTTGGTAGCTAGAGACTGCGTGATATTAGGAAGTGGTGGAGTAGGATAGGAGGGTATTTTATGTGGTTGGGATTTGTTGTCTTTTGTATTTTGTGGGGCAGCTGTTTTAATGGTCTGAGGCTCGGTATTTTGGCTAACAGTTGCAGATGCTTTAGTAGTGTTAGGGTGTTCTGAGTGAGAAAACGTTGTTGCATTTGTAGGATTTGTGTGTGAGGGTGGTAAAGGTGTGTGTTGCCTGTAAGCTTTTGCTTGAGGAGTAAATTCTTTGGGAGGTAAGCTATGATTGTAGGTGTTCTGGTGCTGGCTGTTAGTTGGAATTTGATGTTTAGTGGCATGAAATTTATCAAAATTAGCAGATACTTTATGAAAGGTAGAGGATGTTGGTATGTGAATGTGTTGAGGCTGTGAGTGATCATTTGCAGCCCTAGTTAACATAGTAGCTGTTGTAGGAACCAGGTTACACAAAGGAGCTGCAGAGATAGTCCATGCTGCTGGTAAATTTGGAGATGTAAGAATTGGCTGAAGTTGATGTGTAGGGGATAGTTGAGATACCTTCTCCATGTCAACAGATAGCAACTCGATTGGTCTTTGGACAGGTGAAGGAGCAGGAACAGGCTGGTAATTCAGTTGCACAACATCAAGGGCATCACTTGGTCGAGCATCAGATGTCTCAGCTTGTGCTTGGAGTTGGACATCTTAGTGACTTGTATCATCCTGTATTGGAGTTTTTTAAGCCAATGGGATCCCAATTGTAGTGGTAGAACTGGTTGAAGCATTTTGTCGAGCAGCCAGGGTGGAAGGAATTGCAGAGGATGATTTGTTGATTGTTGTGGAAATTGGGTCAATAAAGTGTTGAGTTGCTTGCTGAGAGATATTATCTAGATGTGTAGAAGTTATTTCCCATTGAGTTGTATTTGTGTGGATGCCTTCTTCGTCATCTCCATTAGCTGTGTGATCGCAACCAAAATGGGATGGGAAGGAAGTCTCAATTCCCACGGTCGAGAGCTCTTTGACTGGATTGGGAGGTAGCGTTTGAGGTGGAGAAGAAACTCAAGTATGTTGCGTTTGTCAATTTGACCCAGTAAAGATCTGGGCATAGTTTGATGATTCCAGACGATTAGCCGCTACAGTGTACCCTTCACCTATTTGTAAATCTGAAGCAGGTCATTTGAAATTTTCAGCTTAAACCAATTGGGGTTTAGTGGTTGTATCAATGAGTATCTTTTGAGACAGGTCTGGAGGAATTCCACCGCCTAATGGCAGATCTAAGGCCATGAAGGCACTGTAATTTTACTGTAGAAGAATATCGCCTTGTGTAGAGAGAATATCCCCTAGCTACTTTGTCTAATTTCAAGTTAAAATATACTAACCTATGAAGTTGGGGTGAAAAATCTCTTCAAAATCGCCTCTAGGCCGAGCTCAAATATGATAATGGTGAAAAATGGGATAAATACCGATTTTGGGACTTTTAAATCACTGGGCGTCAAGCCTTCTTCGTGTTTGCGAAGGGCTTGACGCGATCGCGAAGCAGCAGCGGTCCTAGTAACCTTCACGTTCCCAAGGGACTGCCCGTGTTCACGATGGCCTGTCCCCTCTGACCTTCACGTTTGCGAGCATGGGCTCGCGTTCGCGTAGAACAACCCCTGCCTCCCCCCAGAATCCCTTAACCCATCGCATTCGCGAGTGAAGGGCCGCGTTCGCGAAGGGTGATCCCTCCGATGCTTCACGTTCGCGACCTCTTCTTCACGTTCTTGTAGAAGAAAAACTTCCCCAGTCCCAAGTTACTTTTCATGATTGCGAGAGTAGCTTCGTGATCGCGAAGAACAAAACACTAGACATCAACAACAGAGAAAACCAGCAACCTTCTAAGTCCAAAATCAATTTGTAGCCTATCCGAAACTCACACAAGCCCCTTGGGCTCCAAACAAAATATGCACACAAGGGTAATAACATCATACGAACTCGCTCGCATGATCCAAATACGAAAATAACACCCAAAACTACGAATCGGACATCAAAATGCATGAAAGTTTCAAAGACTTTCAAATTCACAATCGAGCGTCTGAATTATGTCAAATCAACTCTGTTGTGCATTAAATTTTGCAGACAAGTCATAAATAGTAAAATGAACCTATACTAAGTCCCGAAACCAAAATCTAGACTCGGTAGCTATAAAGTCAACCTATGGTCAAACTTCGAAATACTTTAAACCTTCAATTTACTAGTTTTCAACAAAATACGTCAAAATAAGTTATGGACTTCTGAATTCAATTTTGGGAATATGACTAGTCCCAAATCATGATACGGACCCAGCGGGATCGTCAAAATATCGATCCGGGTCCGTTTACACAAAATATTGACCGTAGTGAACTCAAACCATTTGTAATCAAAAATTCACCCTTTCTTCAATTTTTCATATAATGACTTTCCGAAATAAGACACGGACTGCGTACGCAAAATGAGAAATACTAAACGGAGCTAATAGAGGTCTGGGAACACGAAAATAGAGGTTGAAACACAAAATGACCAATCAGGTCATCACATTTCAACAACATTCGCAACTGTGTATCCGCATTCGCGTAGACCATTTTAGTGGATAGTGAACTTTTGTTCTTCGCGATCGCGAGGGACTTTCCGCGATCGCGAAGAGGAACAAATGGACAGCAGATATTAAAATCCCAAATTAAGGGTTAGAGTATTATTTTCATATTTTGAGTTGTAGAGCTCGGTTTTAGGCGATTTTGGAGGGGATTTTCACGTCTTGGATCGGGGTAAGTGCTTTTGACTTGGATTTGTTAATAATTCATGATTCAATATTCATTTATATCATTTAAATAGTGAATTAAAGTGAATAAATAAGGGATTTTATTGAAACATTTCTAAAATGAAAAATAGAGGTTTGAAGGTCGATTTGAGGTCGGAATTGGGTGATTTTGGTATGGTTGGACTCGTAATCGAATGGGTATCGGGAATTTTGTTTCCTATGGCATTATTTGTTGGTATGGAGTTGTTTATGACTAGATTCGAGTCATTTGGAGGCTGATATGCGTGGGAAGGGCTTGTTGGAGTTGTGATTTGCGCGTTTTGAGGTAAGTAACACTTCTAAACTTGGATTTGAGGGTACTTTACTTTGAGAGGTATGTTATGTGGAAGATATTGGGGTGACGTACGTGCTAGGTGATGGACGTGTGTGCGTGCTCTGGTGTGTTCATGGTTTGGGAGGCCTTTAGGCTATTACCTGGCTTGTTTTGCTATCACGTCATGTTAACCAAACATTCCCTCTACTTGAGCTGTGAATCATGTATAGGCTATGTGCTAACTGTTGAGACTTGATAGGTATATTCTTGTAAATTCTGAGCTACATACCTTATTTGCACACATGTTCTCAGCCATGATACTATATCCATGTATGATATCTCTGTTTCAGTACTTCTTATTTAATTCCTCATATGTTGTTGATATCGCTTATGGGTAAAACTGTTTAATTGAATATTTGAGTTGTGTTCATCTGATGCCTTAAGTATTTAATTTGAGGTGACGCGTATGCCAGGCCCATATTGGGCTGAGTGTTACAATCTCTATAGTATTCCTCTGATTTTTAAAGAATGTAAAGTATCTTGATGAGCTTGATTTTGATTTGATTCAAGGGCTTAAAAAGCTTGGTCTTGAATCTCCTTCTTGAACTTGAATTTGGATTTAGTCACGAACAAGTAATTTGATCTTGAACACCTTGGTATTTGATTTGTCTGCGTTCTTGATCTTGAACTTGAACTTGAACTTGTAGCTTGTAGAGAAATCTGCAGTGTGTTATCCACGAGCTCTTTGCTTGCTTCTTGTTATCACTTCTGATCCCTTCTAGCTTTATGAAGACCTCTATTTATACTTGTAGGGAGTGGTTTGGCTCTGCAATTTGATTTGTCCGTTTGAACTAACCAATACCGTCTAGACACTTGGTACAACCCTATTGGTTGTTGATTTGACTTAGTATGCCACCCTTTATTGACATGTGGCATGATTTTATTGGCTCGTTCTTTTGATTTGGATTACCACATCACTTGACACGTGGCATGAGCATGGGCTTTATGATGGGTTAATAGCCATTTGGGCCTTGGGCTACTGAAGTGGGATTATCATTTAATTTGTAGTCCAATTAAATGGACTAATCCAACACTTATATTGAATTTAAATAATTAGCCCAATTTACTAGCCACAATATTTGTTTGGACTAATGTCTTGAATTTAATATGGTCCAAATTATTTTATGCATTTAAATCCAATAAAATTTAAATGCTTATGACCTTGTCAAAGGCTTCTACCATACACTTGGAGATATGCTAAAGCTTCCAACTAAAGAATTGAAGGCTATATCAATTTGAAAACTTCAATAGTATTATGGCGGCTTCTGATTGGCTTTCAGTTGAAGACTTGGTGCTTGGAAGAATTTAACTTGAAAATTTCTCAGAATTAAAGACTTCAACTCGAATATTTGGTGAATTCAAAGGTCTTAACTCCGCTTTGCAGTTTTGAAGAATTTAACTTGAAGGTTAAACTTGAAGAGTTCAACTCAAAGATGTATCCACGTTGAAGAATTCAACTTGAAGACGTCGCATACTTGGGTACTTCTTGAAGATTTAGCAGACTAGAGACTTCAAATCAATGATATAGAAAATATGAAGTATTCAACTTGACGACTTAGCAAAACTTGAAGAATTCAACTCAAAGACATGTTGGTCTTGAATTCAACTCAAATACATGTTGGTCTTGAACATTTTGCAGCATGCTAAAGACTATAATTGTCTTGAAGATACCAATCTCGGTGAACAGGATCAAGTCATGCCTTAGTACAGAATAATGAGTTGTATTTATACCTAGCAGATTTGAAGACTTGGTGGACTTGAAGACTTTAACGTAAAGACCTAGCGGGCTTGAATACATCAAATTAATGATGTAGCGGACTTGACAAAATCAACTTGACTTAGCATTGGAGACTTTAACTTGAAGATTTGGCCTCCTACTAAAATATTACAAATATCTTATCAAAGAGTTCAATTTGACATGAAGGATTGCCCCCATTGAACCATCAATATCTGATAAAACAGAGAGTTCAACGAAAAAATACATGTACACCTAATTTTTAAGTGTTAATCAAGTAAATTATATTCCATCATACTTCATTCTAATAATTTCTTGGGTAATATGTATTTTTTGAACTCAATGATTAAACTTAAAATGAAACTCTAAGCTGCCTATGTACCTCGGTGAAGAGGATCAAGTCATATCGTAGTTCAAAATGGGTAAGTTTTTTTAATGTCCTAACTTTTGTCCAGGCCGCCTCTTTCGAGGTTTTCAACCTAGAGGACTTTGTTTTGGACCGTGCAAAGTTTATATTCTAGAGGGCCATGAGTAACATGCAGTTTATGCTCGTGCATCGAGGAGTGTATTTGTTTTCTTCAAAGATAGTATCTCTTTATGAATTTCCCATTGATGGGGCCAATCCACAAACCTTCTGAGTCAACTATATTGTAAGCGCCACTTGAGTATACCTCTTTTACAACGTATGGTCCATCCCACTTGGTAGAGAATTTACCTACAGATCGACAAGAAGTGATAATAGGCTTCTTTACCACAAGAACTTGGTAACCCACTTGGAAAGATCTAAGGCGTACTCTTTTGTTAAAAGATCGAGACAGATGAGCATGATAACATTCAAGGCTTTGTTGATCTTCTAGCCTCTTTTCATTAAGAGCTTCCAATTCTTCAAGGCGTAAGCGAGCATTTTCTTCATCAGTAAGTTCTTCTTGAATGGTAAGCTACAATGATGGGATTTGACGCTCAAGTGGAAGAACTGCTTCAACTTTAAACAAGTAAATAAGGAGTTGATTGTGTCGGTGTGCGGTACATGGTTCTAAATGCCCAAAGAGATTCTTCTATTCTCTTATGTAGTCTTTCACGGACTTAAAGACAACATTTTTCAACAAGTTACAGAGCGTCTTGTTGAATGCTTCAGCAAGTCCATTGGCAGCAGCATATTACATGGAGGAATTACATTGCTTGAAGCCAAAAAGATCACATATTTTACTCATCAACTTGTTATCAAATGGCTTACCATTTTCCGTCAATATGTATCGAGGAATGCCAAAATGATAGATAATATTGACTCAGATGCAGTTAGCCCCATTTTCCTTTTTTACTTCCTTAAGAGGAACAGATTCAGCCCACTTTGAGAAGTAATTAGTTGCGGCTAAAATATATAAATGTCCGCCAGAAGACTTTGGTAATGGACCAACAACATCCAAACCGCAAGCTTCAAATGTCCAAGAGGCAACAGTTGGGTGGAATAATTCAGGTCGTTGATGTATGAAGTTATCATGGAATTGGAAAGATTTACACCTTCGAGCGTTAATCTAAATAATCTTTCACCATGGTTGGCTAATAATACCCCATTCTGTTTATGTGAAATGATGTTTTGGCCCACATTGATGTGCTCCACATACTTCAGAATGTGCTTCTTGCAGGGCTTGGAGGGATTCATCAGCCCCCAAACAACGTAAGAGTACTCCATTAAATAATCATCTGTAGAGTGTATCTTTGTAATAAAGAAAGCGAGGGGCTCTTCTTTAGATTTATGTCTTCCTTCGAGGATTTTCTGGTAATATCCCATAAAAAAGATAATCGATTAATGGTTGTCTCCAATCTTTAATTTCAACCTCAAGAACATCAGTAATATGCTCAACTTTGATTTCTTTTGCTTCGTAGTCATTTGGTGGAGGAACTACCCATCTTTGGCAAATAATGACTTGCGTTTGATCAGGAAAAGATAATGTAGAAGCTAAGGCTGCTAAGGCATCAACTCTCTTATTATCCTTTCTCGGCACGTGTTGAATAGTTACCTCTCCGAGCCAACTAACCAATCTTTGAGCATATTTGTGATATGGGACCAACTCTGGCTTCTTGACCTCATAGCTACTTAAAAGTTTATTTATCACTAACTTGGAGTCACCAAAAACTTGTAGTTGCAATTGTTTCATATCCAAAACCATTTCAAGCCCAAGTATGAGTGCTTGATATTCAGCAACATTATTGGAGCAGCATTGTGTCAAAGCGAAAGAATATGGCAAAACCTCCCCTTGAGAAGTGATAAACACTATTCCACCTCCAGCGCATTCACGATGTGCATTGCCATCAAAATACATCTTCTAATGAGGTTGAATTTCAATTACTATTGCATCTTTATTAGGCAATTCATCAGACAACTCCCACTCATCTGGAAACGGATGGTCATCTAGGAAGTCTGCTAACACTTGTCTTTTTATAACCTTCTGAGGAACATACACAATTTCAAATTGTTGAAATTGGAGGTACCAACTCACTAATCGATCACTTAGGATATGTTTAGACATGACAAACTTGATAGGATTTGTCTTAAGACGAGTCGGGCAACACGAGCTTGGAAGTAATGCTTCAGCTTTTCAATAAAGAAGACAAGTGCCAAACATAACTTCTCGATAGGTGAATACTTGAGCTCATTTGGCGTCATCATCCTACTCAAGTAATAAAGTGCATTTGCTTTGCCTTCATTGTTTCCTTGAGCCAGAAGTGCTCCTACTAACCTTTCATATGCTGAAATGTATAATATTAATGGTTTTCCAGGTATGGGGGCTTCCAGCACTGGGGGCTTCATTAGATAGGACTTAATGCTTTCAAAATCATTTCTGCAAGCTTTGTCCCATTCAAAAAGAACCCCTTTCTTCATGGGGAGACTAAATGGTTGGCATCTTCCAGCCAGATTCGAAATAAATCTTCTAAGACATGCTAACTTAGCTTGTAAGCTTTTTAATTCATGAAAATCCTTAGGCTCGGGCATTTTCAAGATAGCATCCACCTTAGCTTGATCAATTTGGATACCTCGATGTCGAACAATAAAACCAAGGAACTTCCCAGAGGTAACTCCAAATGCGCACTTCAACGGATTCATTTTGAGTTGGTATCTCCAAAAATGTTCGAATACCATCCACAAATTTTGTAAGTGATCATCTCTCTTTCTTCACTTTACCACCAAGTCGTCAACATAACACTCCATCTTTTTGCATGGCATGTTGATATGTAGCACCAGCATTTTTCAAACCAAAAGGCATTACCTTGTAGCAATATATACCTTTAGGTGTGCGAAAGGCGGTAAGTTCTTCATCCTTCGGTGCCATGCGAATTCGATTATATCTAGCCAAACCATCCATCAAAGACATGTCGTGGCACCAATCATGAGCTCAGGGACAAGAAGAGGAAATTCATCCTTAGGACAAGTGTTATTAAGGTCCCTAAAGTCAACACAAACTTAGATTTGGCCATTCTTCTTTCTTACAGGAATGATGCTTGAAATCCATGCAGGATATTTAACTCCACGAACAAAACCAGCCTCAATAAGCTTGCTAACTTCGGTGTCAATCAAGGGAACTAGTTCAGGCTTGAATCGACATTGTGCTTGCTTCCCAGGACGAGCTCCTCGTTTGACAGCAAAATGATGAACAACCACCTTGGGTTAACCTGGAATCTATTTGTAACTCCACGCAAATACATCTTTGAACTCCTTGAGTAGCTCAATATATTTGCTCTTTGCATGATCAGTAAGAGAGGCACTTACATATGTTGGCCTTGGATCTTCAATAACTCCGAGATTGACTTCTTTTAGTTCATCAACTGTTGTCTTCACCCCTTCTTCAAGCTCAGGTGGTGCATCTTTAGCGTCTTCATCCTCTTGAGGATCACCATCATTGAAAAATATGTGATAACATACATGAATATCAAGGCACTTTTCCTCGACTTCCGTATGAGATAAAGCATTTTGTTCGTCCTGAATGGTGATATAATATGATGACCTTACACTTTCTTCATCTTCCTCACGTTCTTTAGTATGGACTATAGTATGAGCCTTTGCTATGATGACCTTTTCGCATGAAACTACATGTTGCATCTCCCGCTTCATTCTAGAAGGAATCAGACTCGAGCAATCTGTGGTCAAAATCTCCTTTTTAGCGAAGATAGGTGCTTCGATCCTTCTTTTACTTCCATGACGCTTGTGTTCCTTCTTCAATGGTCCCAACCTATCAAAGACTGAGGTCCTTGATTTCGTAAGTCGATCAAACACAGAAGGTTTCTCGCTAAATGTAGTAGACTCCTCCTTAGCAGTAATGCAATTGCAACTTGCCCTTTTTATAGAGATACAGATTGGCGCGGGTTGTTTGTAACCCATACCTTTTGTGATTGTTTCAGGGGGTACCCTTTCTCCATCATCCTTTTTTGAGTATGGCTTGAAGCATCAGGTGGGAGCTTTCCCAACTTGGATGGTTCATTGGGATAAAATTCATCTTTTGCTAACATTTTGTAGGCATTTGGGTCAAAGCCCTCATCTATGTGCTTTGCAGGAAGTGCTAGATTTAGAAGCGAATTATGATTTGATGATTTGACAAACCCTTTAAGCAACTTTATAGACTGCTTAATTGCAGAGGTCAAGTCTCCTAACATATTACCTTGTAGTTTTGAAGATGGATCGTCAACCTTCGTTGCCTTTGAGACATAGAGAAGAATATGAGTCATTTTCTTACTTGAAGATGCTTCATTTATCTTGTTTCTATCATAAAGAACTTGATCTTTTTCAGCCGTAATCTTTGCCTTACCAATTGTAACATCAGCCTTATTTGCAACTCTTTTGGTTGACATCACATCATCAACCTTAACCCTCTTTTGTGACATAATTCGTTAAGTAGAATATTGCATCGGCAAAGTATGAATCAGCCTCGGTAAAGGGCTTATTATCAGCAACTATCTTCTTTTTGAACCCATCTTCACAGTACTTCAAGCATTGATGGTAGGTGGATGAAACCACTTTGTTCTCGTGTATCCATGGCCTTCCTAACATGATATTATATGAGGTCTATGCATTGATAACGTGCATCCATGCACTCAAACACACATCTCCCATATTTATTTTCAATTTGATAGCCCCTATAGCTATTTTCCCCCTTGATTGAACCCTTGAATCATGAAACAACTTTCACATAGTTCATACATCGGTATACCAAGCTCTTTGACGGTACAAACTGGGAGAATATTGACGCCAGATCCATTATCAATCAAAATTCTACTTATTCTCTACTCACGAACAAATCCAACCATAAAAAGGGGACAATTATGGTGTGTTTCACCAAGCAAAAGATCATCATTAGTAAATGTGATTTATGCATCACAAGTATCCACTTCTTTAGAAAGATGCTCAGTGAGTTTTACAGACAAGGGAGGTGGAAGCAATGATGCATCTTCCTTCTTTGTCTCTTCTTCATCTACCTTACAACATGGGGCCTTGTCATATTCACAGGAAGTTTGTGGGTGTAACCAGCTTGGCAGGAATTCATCCAATGTCACTGGATGACGTAGCCTTTCATAGTGATTCTCCTTCATTTTTTCTTTCTTTCAATTCTTCTTTATCATTTTCTTCTTTGGTATTTTCACCATTTTTCCCTAGCCAATTGCTTATTTGACTCCCTTTGTGATATTGTCTTGCAGCGTCTCCGCCGAGTCATAAGAATCCAAATTTCATCATCAGTTTGACCATCACATGATTCACTTTCCTCTTGAGATCTTTCCTCCACTATTACTTCATTCCCTATAGGGAGAAGCAATGCTTTGCTCACATCGATAGGTTCAAAGTCACCAAATTTAATCATAGTTGGTGATGATGCAATTTGGATGCCATCACATTCATGTACTTCGACAAAATTACAAAGGACAATTGGATCAAGTGAACCAAAAACGACAAAGACTTGATTCGAATTTTCCTTCTCATCCTCAAGCAAGATTTTTCCTTCAGCGGCCAAGTCCATGAATTTCTCCTTGAAGATAAAGCATTTTTCAATAGGGTGGCCAATCAACTGATGGTACTTGCAATAATTTGGATCATTAGTCCTTCCAGCTTCATCTGGCCGCTTCATTTCAGGTAACTCAATGAGTTTCAACTCAAGGAGTTTTTCAAAAATTCCTGAAACATCAGAGTCCAAGAATGGATATTCTTTCGCTTGCATTTCCTTAAGAGTTAACTTTCGGCCAGTTTTATCCTGTAAGGATGTTTTCTTCACACTTTGTTCTTACTTACATTTGTAGTGACTTTTAATGGCGAGGCATTAACATTCATTGATACCTTACTCTCGGATTTTGGCACAAACTTTCCTCCTTTCTTTATTTCTTATTTATCCTTCACTTTGCGAGGTTCATTAATAGGTGGCCCTTGATTTCCACTTGAAGACATGCTTAACTCCATGTCATGATCACGTGTAAACAATTCTTCGAAATACTTAGGCTTGATACCTTGTAGGATGTAGTGAAGTCCCCAATGCATTCCTTGGATACACATTTCTATTTCAGAAGCTTCATTAAGTCTCTTTTTACAGTTGAGGCTCGTATTCCTCCATCTATTGATGAAATCAATGACCGGCTCATCCTTCCATTGATGCATACTTGTGAGTTCAACCATACTTACAATTCGCCCTGTGCTATAGAAACGATTGAGAAATTCATGTTCATGTTGCCCTATCTATCGATGAAACCAGCCTCGAGATCAGTGTACCAATCAAAAGCATTTCCTTTTAAGGAACGGACAAACTGCTTGACAAGATAATCTCCATAGGTTCCTGCATTATTAAATGTTTCGACGAAGTGTGCAATTAGTTGCTTCGGATTTCCTTTACCTTCGAACTGTGGAAATTTTGGGGGTTGATAACTTGCAGGCATCTTTAAACTATTAATTCTCGCAGTGTATGGCTTCACATATGCGAGAGAAGACTTGACAGCAACATCGTACTTATCTTTGATGGTTACCATAATGAAATATTTCAATTGGTCAATGGGAATAACCCTATCAGATGAAATTTGAAGTTCTTTAGGAGTCGTTGTCTGCCTTGCAGATGAGTCTTCTTTATCTTGCATCATAGGTTTCTTTTCAGGTGCATGACTCGAAACTCCCTACATTATGGTTTCAACTCTATCTGTCACCTTGACAATTTGATTATCTTAATCTTTCATATGCTTCGTTAACCCTTCAATTGCCTTTGTTAAATTTGTGAGTTGTTCTTCAACAGTTGAAGTGTTAGTAACCATTGCTTGGTTAACTGCCGTGGATGGTGGAGCAAAGCATAGATTTTCTCTTACACCATACTTTGAGCGGAACAACTCACGTGGAGTGATTGGAGCAGATCCAGTGATCAAGATGTCATCATCATCTTGTGTGATGAGATTCTTATATCTACACGGGCTAAGTAGAGTCAGCGTCTTTTCAACAATTTCAGCAATGTTTGCTCCTTCTTCCAATTCAGTTGAAAATGAACTTTCACCCTTTGAGGATCGAAAATCAAAGATAGGAACTGATGCAGACGGCATTTTAAATGCATGTTGTCCTATCTAGTTTTCTTTGTTCCTATTGACAAGTCCTACGCTTTCCATAGTAGCATCCAACAAGTTTTCAACATTAGAGGAAAACTTGGAATGCCTTAGCAGTAATGAGTTTAAAATTGATCTTCTTAGGAGCCATTTCAATATTCTTGAAATTTGGTAAATGAAGAGATGAGAGGTAGAGATGTTCCACTGGGCATGCCTGAAAATTATAACAACAATTTTTCACGTCGAGAAAAAAAAATAATGAAGACTGGAAAATTACGTAACAAATGTAGTATTTGATTTCAATAAACAATGAGTGTTACAATCTCTACAATATTCCTCTGATTCTTCAAGAATGTAAACTATCTTGATGAGCTTGAGTTTGATTTGATTCAAGGGCTTGTAAAGCTTGGTCTTGAATCTCCTTCTTGAACTTGAATTTGGATTTAGTCACGAACAAGTAATTTGATCTTGAACGTCTTGGTATTTGATTTGGCTTCATTCTTGATCTTGAATTTGAACTTGAACTTGAACTTGTAGCTTGAGTGCTTAAGTGCTTAAACTTGTAGCTTGTGGAGAAATCTGCGGTGCTTGATCCACGAGTTTTCTGCATGCTTCTTGTTATCACTTCTGGTCCTTTCAAGCTTTATGAAAACCTCTATTTATAGTTATAGGGAGTAGTTTGGCTCTGCGATTTGATTGGTCCATTTGAACTGACCAATACCATCTAGACACTTGGCACAACTCTATTGGTTATTGATTTGATTTAGTATGCCACCTTTTCTTCACACATGGCATGATTTCAAAGGCTCATTTATAAGGCTTTGATTGCCACATCACTTGACATCTGGCTTATTGGCTCTTTCTTTTGACTTGGATTGCTGCATCACTTGACACGTGGCATGAGCCTGGGCTTTAAGATGGGTTAATAGTCATTTGGACCTTGGGCTACTGAAGTGGGCTTATCATTTAATTTGTAGTCCAGTGAAATGGACTAGTCCAACACTTATATTGGATTTAAATAATTAGCACAATTCACTAGCCACAATATTTGTTTAGACTAATGTCTTGAATTTAATATGGTCCAAATTATTTTATGGATTTAAATGCTTACAGTGGGTGCAGGCACAATGTTTTATATGGGCAGTTATGCCTGGCACGGTATAGTGCTAAGTGTAAATACTATTGATGGATCCACTATGATACTGTTGATTTATGTGTATACTTGACATGTAAGCATAGAGATGTACTTTTCTCATGCTAACTGGTAATTGACCTGCTTTATCTGTGTTGGGTTTTAAAATATTATACTTGAAAGCATGCCTAAATTTCTAATATGAGAACGAGTTGTACTTGATATCATTGATCTACTATTTATACGGTTTATCCTTTATTTTCTTAATTGCTATCGATTACTGGTACTGGCATTTGACTATTGTTCTGAGCTTGTCACTTCTTTCAACCCAAGGTTAGTGTTGTTACTTATTGAGTACATTGGGTCACTTGTACTCATACTACACTCTGCACTTCGTGTGCAGCTCTAGGTACATCCAGTCGAGTTGATTTTCAGGCTTGAGTTGTGCCAGCTATTTGGGAGACAACGAGGTAGCTTCCATATTGTCTATTGTCCTTGAAGTTCTCTTCCTGTTATCTTTATCTTTACTATTTCTTATGTTCAAACTGTTGTATTAGAGGATTTATTTCATACCTTGTTATTCAGTAGTGCTTGTATACTCGTTGACACCACATTTTGGGTTTGGTTGTAGTAGCATTTTGACTTTATTCTCAAAATATTTTATGATATTCTTCCGATGTTGAGTTATTAGACTATGTTATTTCATTTTCATTGATATCATGTGAATGTTGGCTTACCTAGCGGGTTAGGTTAGGTGCCATCACGGCTTGTGAATTTTTAGGTCGTGACAAGTTGGTATCAGAGCACTAGGTTGCTTAGGTCTCACGAGTCACGAGCAAGTTTAGTAGAGACTTGCAGATCGGTACGGAGAAGTCTGTACTTATCTTCGAGAGGCTACCGAACTATTAGGAAACTTAACTTTCTTGCATTCTTATCGTGCTAATTTGTTAATTCCGAAGATTGAAACTTGACTCTTCTATTCTCTCACAGATAGTGAGGACACCTACCAGTGAATCAGGCGGACAGCTTTGGCCCAGATTTTGGCTGTATACACTAGTCTTGCTCAGGCGGTTTTGGTTCTAGCCGCACTAGCCACTTCACAGACTGGGGGTGGTGATCAAACTCACACCGCCCGTACTTCAAAGCAGGTAGCTCAGGGACTCCAAATACCAGGGGTACTACCAGCCCAGCCAATTGCTGCTGTTCGGACCGAGGTTGGCCCACCTATGATTGATGAGGAGCAGAAGAGACTAGAGAGGTTTGGGAGGCTTAAGCCTCCAGAGTTCAGCGGGGAGGAGTTAGAGAATGCTCAAGATTTCTTAGACCGGTGTCAGCGAATGCTTTGCACAGCGGGTATTTTGGAGACCAATGGTGTTGCATTTACCGCTTTTCAACTGCTGGGGTAGCCTACCGATGGTGGCTAGCCTATGAGTTGAGTAGGGCAGTCGGCGCAGCGCCACTTTCATGGCATGAGTTCTCCATTCTCTTTTTAGAGAAGTTTGTCCCACAGACTCGCATGGAGTAGTTGCGTAGAGATTTTGAGCAGCTACGTCAGGGAGATATGACTGTCACCTAGTATGAGATGAGATTCGCAAATTTGGCCCGTCATGCTATATGGTTGGTTCCCACAGAGAGAGAGCGTATTAGGAGGTACATTGATGTCCTTAACTATGGCCTACATTACATTTTGGCCCGAGAGGTCGAGACCGATGTTAGGTTTGACCAGGTGGTCAAGATTGCTAAGCGCTTGGAGTTTGTTTGCAGGCTTGAGCACGAGGATCGGGAGGGAAAGAGGGCCCATAATTTTGATAGTTTCAGTGGTAACTCATTTGGAGGTAAGTCACATTACAAATAAGGTCGTCCTTACATGTATGCTCAGATGGCCCGTCCGGTTCATCATGGTGCATTAGCTAGTCATGGTTCATACAGTGCTTGTCCGGGTCAGTCATATTTCAGTGCCCTCCCAGCTCAGAGCTCATCCCGTGCTCCATCAGTTCAGGGTTCATCAGTATCGGGTTCTTCTAGTGGTTATTCTAGTTCTCAGGGTCCGATTCAGGCCCCACCATCATTTCGAGCTCGAGGTTGTTATGATTGTGGATAGATGGGGCATATGACAAAGTATTTCCCCCTCCACTACAGAGGTCCAGTGCAACAGGGAGGCCAGTCTATGACCCCTGCACTAGTTTCTTAATCAACGGCTCTGCCAACTCGGGGTGGGACTCAGGCAGTTCGAGGTCGCCCTAGAGGGGGAGGTCGATCAAGTGGTGGTTAGGCTCGATGCTATGCTTTTCCTGCCAGGCCGGAGACGGTTGCTTCAAACGCAGTGATCACAGGTATTGTTTCAGTGTGCCATAGGGATTCTTCCATATTATCTGATCCTGGTTCCACTTATTCATATGTATCATAGTACTTTGCTTGTTATTAGGATATGCCCCGTGATTCCTTAGTTACGCCTTTTCATGTATCTACATCGGTGGGTGATTCTATTATTGTAGACTGTGTATATCGATCATGTGTGATGACTATTGGGGAATTTGAGACGAGAGTTAATCTTTTACTGCTTAGTATGGTTGATTTTGACGTGATTTTGGGCATGGATTGGTTGTCACTATGTCACGCTAAGACCGTGACGTTGGCGATGCCGAGATTGCCTAGGTTTGAGTAGAGAGGTTCTCTGGACTATGTTCCCAGTAGAGTGATTTCATGTTTTAAGTCTGGCATATTTGGCCTTTGTGAGGGATGTTAGTGTTGATACTCGTACCATTGAGTCAGTTTCGGTAGTGCGAGACTTTCTGGATGTATTTCCTATAAACCTTCCGAGCATGCCACCTGAGAGAGACATTGATTTTGGTATTGACTTGGTACGGGCACTCAGCCCATCTCTATTCCACTGTATCGTATGGCACCATCAGAGTGGAAGGAATTGAAAGAACATCTACAGGAGCTACTTGACAAGGGATTCATTAGGCCTAGCGTGTCTCCTTGAGGTACACCGATTTTGTTAGTGAAGAAAAACGATGGTACTATGCAGATGTGCATTGATTATTGGCAGTTGAACAAAGTTACAATTAAGAACAAGTACCCACTACCGCACATTTATGACTTATTTGACCAGCTTCAGGGTGCTAGAGTGTTCTCTACTATTGATTTGAGGTTTACGTATATCAGCAGTTGAAGATTTGGGATTTAGATATTCTGAAGATGGCATTCAGGACCCGTTATGGTCAATACGAGTTCCTTGTGATGCACAGTGTATTCCAGTCATATCTTGATTGTTTTGTCATAGTATTCATTGATGATATACTGGTGTACTCACGTAGCCAGGAGGATCACGAGCAGCATCTGAGGATTGTACTCTAGACCTTGAGGATTCTTGGGGCACATGGTGTCCAATGAGGGTATCAAGGTAGATCCGAAGAATATTGAGGCAGTTCAGAGTTGGCCCTAACCTTCTTCAGCTACTAAGATCAGAATTTTCTTGGCTTGGTCGGATATTATCGTCATTTTGTGGAGGGCTTCTTGAACATTGCTGCACATTTGACTAGGTTGACCCAGAAAGGTGCCCCATTCAAGTGGTCTGATGAGTGTGAGGAGAGCTTTCAGAAGCTCAAGACTGCCTTGATCACAACTCTAGTTCTAGTTTTGCATTCAGCATCGGGTTCATTTATGGTTTATTGTGATGCTTCTCGGATTGGTGTTGGGTGTGTCTTGATGCAAGAGAGTAGGGTGATTGCATGTACCTCATGCCAGTTGAAGACCCATGAGAAAAACTACCCCATTTGTGATTTAGAGTTGGCAGCCATTGTTCATGCATTGAAGTTTTGGAGGCATTATCTCTATGGCGTGTCTTATGAGGTATTTAAAGATCATCGGAGTCTACAACACTTGTTCAAGCAGAAGGATTTAAATTTGAGGCCGCGGAGATGGTTGGAGCTGTTAAAAGACTATGATATCACCATTTTGTATCATCTCGGGAAGTCCAATGTGGTGGCCGATACCTTGAGCAGAAAGGCTGTGAGTATGGGTAGCCTTGCATATATTCTAGTTGGTGAGAGACCGCTAGCATCAGATGTCCAGGCCTTGGCCAATCAGTACGTGAGGTTAGATGTTTTGGAGCCTAGTCAGGTTCTAGCTTGCGTCGTTTATTGGTCTCCTTTGGATGAGCGCATCAGAGAGCGTCAATTTGACGACCCCCATTTGCTTGTCCTTAAGGACACGGTGAAGCATAGTGATGCCAAGGAGGTTTCTATTGGAGATGATGGGGTGTTGCGGATGCAGGGTCGGATTTGTGTGGCCAATGTAGATGGGTTGCGTGAGTTGATTCTTGAAGAGGCTCATAGCTTGCAGTATTCCATTCATTTGTGTGCCGCGAAGATGTATCAAGACTTGAGGCAGCACTATTGATGGAGAAGAATGAAGAAAGATATAGTGGAGTATGTGGCTCGGTGCTTGAACTGTCAGTAGGTAAATTACGAGCTTCAGAGGCCGAGCGGTTTGCTTCAGAGGCTTCAGATTCCCGAGTGGAAATGGCAGCGTGTTACCATGGACTTTATTGTTAGGCTCCCGTGGACTTTGAAGAAATTTGATGTAGTTTGGGTGATTGTGGATAGGTTGACTAAGTCTACCCATTTCATTCTGATTGTGACTACCTATTCTTCAGAGCGGCTAGCTGAGATCTATATCCGCAAGATTGTTCATCTTCACGGTATGCCGGTGACTATTATTTTTGATCGGGAACGCAGTTCACATTGCAGTTTTAGAGAGTAGTGCAGCGAGAGTTGGACACACGGGTTGAGTTGAGTACAACATTCCACCCCCAGACGGACGGACAGTTCGAGCACACCATTCAGATCTTAGATGTTATGCTATGCACTTGTGTTATGGATTTTAGGGGTTCTTGGGATCCGTTTCTACCACTTGCAAAGTTTTACTACAATAACAGCTACCAATTGAGTATTCAGATAGCTCCTTATGAGGCCTTATATGGGAGGTGGTGTCATACCCTAGTTGGCTGGTTTGAGCCGAGAGAGGCTAGGTTGTTAGGTACCGATTTGGTTCAGGATTCCTTAGAGAAAGTCAAGTTGATTTATGATCGGCTTTGTATAGCACAGTCTAGACAAAAGTGTTACGCTGATCGAAAGGTTCGTGATGTTTCCTATATGGTGGGAGAGAAGGTATTGCTCAGAGTTTCGCTCATGAAGGGTGTGATGAGATTCGAGAAGAAGGGTAAGTTGAGCCCTTGGTATATTGGCCCTTTTGAGGTGCTTGAGAGGATTGGAGAGGTGGCCTACAAGCTTGCATTGCCACCTAGTCTATCGGGTGTTCACCCAGTGTTTCATGTCTACATGCTCTGAAAGTATTATGGTGATCCATATCATGTTTTGGATTTCAGCACGGTTAAGTTAGATGGGGATTTGACTTATGATGTGGAGTCGGTGGTCATTTTGGATCGGCAAGTTCTAAAGTTAAGATCAAAGAATATAGCTTCAGCGGAAGTTCAGTGGAGAGGTCAGCCAGTCGAGGAAGCTACTTGGGAGACCGAGCGGGAGATGCGGAGCAGCTATCCACACCTATTTGAGAATCCAGTTATGATTCTAGGCCCGTTCGAGGGCGAACATTTGTTTAAGACGGGGAGAATGTAACGAATCAGTTGGAAATTTTGAGTATTGTATCCTCATTCCCCCATTTATCGCTTCTTCTATGTTTAATTATGGTTATGTGACTTACCTGGGTGGTGGGATTGGTTCCGAGGAGGTTTCGGAGTAAATTGGGACACTTAGTCTAAAGGTTAAAGGCTTAAGTTGAAAGAGTTTACTGGAGTTTGACTTTTGTGTAAACAACTTTGGAATGCATTTTTTATAATTCTGATAGCTTCGTGTGGTGATTTTGGACTTAAGATTATGTCCGGATATTGATTTGGAGGTATCTGGTTCATTTTGGTTTGAATTGGTGAAAGTTGGAAAGTTGAAGGTTTGGAAGGTTGAGAAGTTTGACCGAGAGTTGACTTTGTTGATACTGGGCCCAAATTTTGGTTTCGGGGGTTGGAATAGGTCTGTTGTGTCATTTATGACTTGTGTCCAAAATTTGAGATCAATCAAGATGGTTTGGTATATTTCGGCATTAGTTTTAGAAGTTGGAAGTTCACTAGTTCATTAGGCTTGAATTGGGGTGCGGTTCGTGATTTTGATGTTGTTTGATGTGATTTGAGGCTTCGACTAAGTTTGTATCATGTTTAAGGACTTGTTGGTATGTTCGGATAGGGTCTTGGGCCCTCGGGTGTGATTCGAATCAAGTTCGGCTCATTTTGGACTTTGGTGGACTACTGAAAACTAGGCTCCTTTCGCGATCGCGAAGGGTTGTATGGTGGCTGGTGGAATTTATTCATTGCGTTTGCGATATTAGGCATGTATTCGCAAAGCCTTGAGGTCTCAGGTCAACGCGATCGCGCAATCATTCGTGCGTTCGCGTAGTGGAGTGGTCAACTAGAGAGCCATGCTTTAAGCCTATGCGATCACGTAGGTTTGCCCGCGTTCGCGAAGGGTCATGTCGGTTCAGCTACGCGTTCGTTACTATGTATTTGCATTCGCGTAGACCATTTTGGAGGGAAGTAAACTTCTTTTTTTCGCGATCGCGTGGGATGTTTCGCGATTTCAAAGAGGAATAGCTGGGCAGCATATATTAAGAACCCAAATCAAGGGTTAGAGTATTATTATATTTTGAGTTCTAGAGCTCGGTTTTGGACGAGTTTGTAGTGGATTTTCACGTCTTGGATCGGGGTAAGTGTTTTTGAATTGGATTTTTAATATTTCATGATTCCATCTTTGTTTATAGTATTTAAATAGTGAAGAAATGGGGGATTTTGTGAAAACGTTTCAAAAACGAAAAATGGAAGTTTGAAAACAACGGGGAGCGCGACCGACGCTCAATCGAGTGAACCCGGTCGAGCAAGCATGTTAGATACTTTCTACCCAACTCACTCATGATCAAGAGAAGACATGATTTCATTAATTTAGACAGTAGGAATATCATATATATACAATACTAAATCGTCTCATTGGTTACAAGATACACACATTCTTATGATTCGAGTGGAATAAGAGATCAAAACACAACATAATCTATTTTACTTTTCTAGCACTCATGTACAAGCCACATAGTGTCTATTGAGCCTCTAAAAGATACAAGAGAGTGTTATGATAGTGTCGGCAACAAGGCCCCGGCTATACCTCAAAACGTGATAATAATATGAACAAAAGATACAATACATGACCCCGGGATGAAGTGGAGCTCACCAAGTCTGTTGGGAAGAGGATGTACCACTATCGATGATCAACACTGCCTGTTATGGAACCACCTGCATCCATTTAAAGATACAGCTCCCCCGGCAAAAAGGACGTTAGTACTGTCGAATAGTACTAGTATATAAAACTAAACATCATCTCAATAGAATGAATAATAATATAAGGGGGAAATAGTCATGAGTTCAATAAGAGCTCCAAACAATACTAAAACATCAAATAAGGATCACATAAGTTCCCAAGTCAATTTCAATGTTATTAGGTTGGGTGATCTTTAGAGCCGATATACCATAATTCACAATACCTCTGTATTCTTACACGAAGTCCAACCTCGACCCGATCGGCTAGGTCGTCTCATTTGAGACATCAACCATAATCACAATTTCATTATAATTTCTAGCATAATTACCACCATGTGTGCGGTATGGTGTCCGATCACGGCCCGATCGGCTAGGCCGTCTCACTCGAGACATTACCTTTTTCAGTCAATCATCTCACATCATACTTTTTCCACATCCTTTCAATCCATTGTCACTAGTGTCCACAATTATGAAGTCATTCTTGGCACTTGGCCGTATTTCATAATTCAAGTTCCCCTTTGCACATTCAAACATTATTATCATTATCAACAACAATAAGGTTTCCCATTCAAGACATTAAATTCACATCTGAGCAATTTGGGAATCTTAGGCACATAGATGCTTTTCTTTCAATTTGGCATAACAAACGTTATAAGATTTTGACATGAAGTCTTAACATTTCTAACACATATTCCACATTTTGAACACATCCTCAAATGGAAAGATGACATGATGAAGCATTTAGAATAAATATTGAACGTGCATCCTTCAACACAAACACATTAGGAATAGCCAATTCTATAATGATCAATTTGGGACTTACACCAATTACATGAACACCGTGGGATTCGATTCTAAGAAGAAGGGGGTTTAGCCAACATACCTCAATTGAGCTTCTTTAAACTTTTAAAACGTTCTGGAATTCTTAGAAACTTCAATATATTTTAGAAATATGACAAGTTGAACCAAAATTAGGAAGATGATCATGATTCTAGCTCATTTGAGCATATTATCAAGCACTAGGTGTGCATTAAGGTTTTTAAGGCCCTTTTGTGAAAGATTCCATAATTCCCCAACCCATTTTATACCATTTTTAGCTCACAACCTTCTTACACCCTTTGATAACACATGCATGCAAAATGATCAACAACTCCCATGCCTAAATATTATCTTACTAATTACCCACTTCTAGACAAAATTCGAAATTGAGGGTTAGGGTGTAGAATCTTACCTTTAGGATGAAGACCTAGTGAGTTTTTCTTCTTAATCTTCAAAGATTCGAGCAAAAATTGAAGGACAATTTGTTGAAGATCACGCTCACTCTAGGGCACTCTCTCACTCTCAAAATGTCAGATTTTAGCTCAAAAATGGGACAAAACGTCTAATTAACGAAGTATGGTCGGGTTATAAAAACCCAAAAATGAAGCTCCGGAACAGGGTATGGGGTAAAATATGCGAAAGCATAATGGATATGTGGTCCGCATATCGCATAATTTGGTGCCAAAAACTGGAAGAAATCTGCCTGGGTCTGCGGTAGTTATGCGGCCGGCAGACCTATTCTGCGGTCGCATAATGCGCCGCAGAACCTCCCTCCACAAATATTCTAAGGCTGATTGTGCGACAAAAGTGCGGCCCGCGAAATGGTTGTGCGGTCGCATAACTAGCCGCGAAACAGACATAAAAATGGCCCAAGTAGCTGCTCCACTCTGCGACCCGCAGAGTGATTATGGGCCGCATAATAGGCCACAAAAATGCCTATTTCTGCCAAATATTTTCCTTCAACTCCCCAGCGCACTGTTCAATCCAAAAAGTTCGAACCGCGGCTACTATTATTAACCTCTACGCCTAACCCGGCATCACGGAACCCCTATTTTTAGGAAAACTTTTCATAGAGCCTTACATCCTCCCCCACTTAAGATCATTGGTCCTCGAATAAGGGTCAAAGTTCACTATTAACATCTTATGCAACTCAATTTTCATACCACACACCAGCAGCTCCAAATTTGACTAACTCCCTAAATTTCCAAAAATTTCGCCAGAGTTTCCCCTGTAACTAGGCCTATCCACCTGTCAGAGAGCCCCAGAAACACATCCTTCAAACATATACCTAAACCAATGACGTAACATAACTCATAATAACACCAATCGTGGCCTCATATACAATATATTTAGAAAGAAGCACATTTACATTAACTGAAGAAGTGATACAAAAATTCATAGGCGACCGTTTTATAAAAAGGTTACATTGCTTATACAAACAAGTAAGGATACTTCTTTTTCATCTCTTCTTCGGCCACCCAAGTAGCCTCTTCAACCTGCTGGTTTCGCCATAACACCTTCACGGAGGCAATTTCTTTATTCCTCAACTTTCAGACTTGCCTATCAAGAATGACAACTGGAATTTCTTCATATGACAGTTCTTCAATAACCTCAATGGTCTCAACCGGCACAATAGCTGACTTATCTCCAACTACCTTCTTCAACATAGACACATGGAATACCGAGTGCACTAATGACATCTTGGGTGGTAGCTCAAGCTTGTACGCCACCTGACCAATCCTCTGAATGATTTTGTATGGCTCGACATACCTCGAAATCAATTTCCCTTTCCTTCCAAACCGCATTATACCCTTCATGGGCAAAACCTTCAAGAATACCCAATAATCTTCTTTGAACTCTAAGTCTCTGCTACGAACATCCGAATAGGAATTTTGACGACTCTGGGTTGTCTTCAACCGCTCCTTGATGATTTTAACCTTTTCCATAGCCTGATGCATAAGGTCTGGTCCTATCAGCTTAGCTTCCCCAATCTCGAACTACCCAATGGGACATCTACATCTCCTACCATATAATGCCTCAAATGGTGCCAGACCTTGAAGGTGAGAACACAAGCACGCAACATGTCCTCAAGCGTCTGAATAGTCCGCTCTGCTTGCCCGTCGATCTGTGGATGGAAAGTTGTACTAAGATTCACCTGAGTACCCAGACCTTGCTGAACTTTCTTCCAAAACATTGTCGTGAACTGAGCCCCTCGATCGGAAATGATAGAAACTGGAGTGCCATACAGCCTGACTATTTTCTTGATATAAAACTGAGCATACTGTTCCGCTATATTAGTAGATTTAACTGGCAAGAAGTGTGCTGATTTTGTGAGTCGATCCACAATCACCCAAATTGAGTCAAACTTGCGTGGAGTGCATGGTAATCCTACCACAAAATCCATATTAATTATTTCCCACTTTCACATAGGAATTTCTATGTTCTGTGCCAACCCATCAGGCCGTTGGTGTTCGCCCTTCACTTGCTGACAACTCGGACATCTTGCCACAAAGTCCGCCATATTTCTCTTCATATCATTACACCAATAAACTTCCTTAAGATCATGATACATTTTTGTAGAACCTGGGTGTACGGAATACCTAGAAGTGTGAGCCTCGGTCATGATTCTTTCCCGGAGACCATCCACATTTGGAACACATAACCGCCCTTGGTACCTTAGCGTACCATCATCCAAGCCGAGAGAAAAAGCCATAGTTTTATGTTTTTGAATCCCCTCCTTCAGTTGTACCAACAATGGATCGTCGTATTGCTTCTCTTTGACATCCACGACAAGCAATGATTTGTCCCTATTTTGCACAATTACCCCTCCTTCACTAGTGTCCGCAAGACGAACTCCCAAGCTATATAACTGGTGAACCTCCCTGGCCAACGGACTTTGACATGCCTCCAAGTGAGCCAAAGTACCCATAGATTTTGAGCTAAGAGCATCCGCCACCACATTGGCTTTCCCCGGGTGATATATAATATCGATGTCGTAATCCTTGAGTAACTCAAGCCATCTTCCCGGTCTCAGATTTAGCTCCTTCTGTTTGAAAATATATTGAAGGCTCTTGTGGCCCGTGAATACATCCACATGGACCCCGTACAAATAATGATGCCAAATATTCAATGCAAAACCACCGCCGCAAGTTCTAAGTCATGTGTTGTATAGTTCTTCTCATTATTCTTGGGTTGCCTAGAAGCATAAGCTATAACCTTGCCGTGTTGCATTAATACACACCCAAGTTCGATTCTCGAAGCATCACAATATACTACAAACCCATTTGTATCGTCTGGTAGAGTCAACACTGGTGCCGTAGTCAATCTCAATTTCAACTCCTGGAAGATCCTTTCACAAGCATCTGACTGTTTGAACTTAATTGCCTTCTGCGTCAATTTAGTCAATAGAGAGGCAAGAGTAGAAAACCCCTCCACAAACTTTCTATAATACCCAGCTAAGCCCAAGAAACTGCGAATCTCGGTTGGTGTTGTAGGTCTAGGCCAATTCTTCACCGCTGCAATCATTTGAGGATTAGCCTTAATTCCCTCTCTGAAGACAACATGATCCAAGAATGTGACAGATTCAAGCAAAAATTCACATTTTGAAAATTTCACGTACAACTGGTGCTGATGAAGAGTCTGCAAAATTATCCTGAGATGATCGGGATGGTCCTCTCGACCTTATGAATACACAAGAATAACGTCAATGAACACAATCACAAAGGAATCAAGAAAATGCTTAAAAACTCGATTCATAAGATCCATGAAAGCTGCCAGGGCATTTTTTAGCCAAAAGACATCACCAAAAATTCAAACTGCCCATACCGGATCCTAAAAGCTATTTTTGGAATATCCTGCTCCCTGATCTTCAACTGGTGGTACTCGGACCGTAAATCAATTTTGGAGAAGTACCTAGCACCCTGTAACTGATCAAACAAATCATCTATTCTTGGTAATGGGTACTTATTTTTTATTGTGACTTTGTTGAGCTACCGGTAGTCAATACACATCCTCAGTGATCCATCTTTCTTCCTCACAAAGAGAACCGGTGCGCCCCATGGTGACACACTCGATCTGATGAAACCCTTCTCTAAAAAATTCTTCAATTGTTCCTTTAGCTCCTTTAATTATGTTGGTCCCATCTTGTAGGGCGGAATAGATATAGGTTGCGTTCCTGGCATCACATTAATCCCAAAATCAATCTTCCTGTCTGGCGGAATCCCATGCAGCTCATCAGGAAAGACCTACAGAAATTCATTCACTACTGGCACAGACTCGAGTGTAGGTGCCTCAGCATCGGTATCCGTAACCCGGACCAAATGATAGATACACCCCTTGTTAATCATCTTCGTGGCCTTAAGGTAAGAAATAAACCTACCTTTTGGCATCACATTATCCCCCTTCCATTCAACAACTGGCTCATTTGAAAATTCAAACCTCACAGTTCTAGTTCGGCAATCGAGCTTGGCAAAGCATGAATAAAGCCAATCCATTCCCATAATTACATCAAAATCGACCATCCCCAATTCAATGAGAACGGCCACGGTGTCCCGACCATGTACCGTGACAACACAACCCCTATAAACCCTTGCGGCCACAATAGACTCGCCAACCGAAGTAGATATAGAGAACGGCTCAGGAAGTTGTTCCGGTTCTATCCCAAATTCCATAGCAACATAAGGGGTAACATAAGGATAAGGTGGAATCGGGATCAATAAGAGCATATATATCAAGAGATTGAATAGTCAATATACCTGTGACAACATCTGGAAAAGCCTCTACACTCTGGCGACCACTCATAAAATAGAAATGGTTGGGTCTTCCTGAACTCTGCACACCACCCCTAGCTGCACCACGCCTTGCTGGTGCTGGAGTACCTCGAACCATATGGTTGTATTGTGCGAGCAGGGGCACAATACAACCATATAGCAGCTGCAGAACTATATGGTTGTATTGTGCCCCTGCCCGCACCCTGGCGGGATGAACGACACTCCCTCTGAATATCACCCCTCAATCTGCACACATAACATATGGGCAGATCCATGTAGCAGATCCCCGAGTGCATCTTCCCACACTTGGGGCATGGGGGCCTCCGTTGCTGCTGGAATCTCCCTTCTGATCGGCCTTGCTAGTGGGGTCCCCTGCTTTCCTGATTGGGCCTGAAATGACTCCCCTGCTGCTGACTGAGCCCTGCTGGCAGTGCACTTGCTGAAGATTGAGCAAAAGACTGGGATGGCCCTGATGACCCTCCCCTAAAATCTAATCTTTCCCCACCAAAGGACTCCCCAAAGTTTCCCGCGGACCGGGCCTTTCTGGTACCCTCTCGATCCATTCTGTTCTTCAACTTACGGTTCTCTATAGCTTGACCAAATGCTACCATCTTCCCATAGTTCATATCCGAATACAAGGTAGTTGTATCGGCCTCATTGAGAATGACATATTTAGACAGACGCGCGAACTCCATGTGATACTCCCACACACTCTTACTACCTTGTTTAAGGTTCTCAAACTCTATGGCACGGGCTGCCCTAGTCTCGGCCGGCAAGAAATAGTCCATGAAAGCATCAGCAAACTCACTTCACCTCACTGGAGGGCTCCCCTCCTCCCGAGAGTCCTCCCACAGCTCAAACCAAGAATAGGCCACCCCTTTCAGGTAGTAGGCGGCCAACTCCACTCCCTCCATCTCAGTAGCGTGCATAACCCGGAGAGTCTTATGCATCTCATCACTGAAGTCCAGTGGGTCCTCCTCGGGATTAGCACCCGTGAACACCGGAGGATCCAACAGAAGAAACATGTTCACCCAGGAACCACTAGAATCCCCTTGTTGGCTAGAAGAAGTGGGTGCAACATTTGATCTCTAGGCTTGAGAAGCCACTATCTGTGTTAGCATCTGCATAGCTCCCCAAAGATCCCCGTCGAAAATACCAGAATCAAAAGCTGGGGCTAGAGGTGGAACCAGAATATCTGTTGGAGGAATCGTTGCACCCTCAGTAGGTGCAGGAACTGGTGTGACCTGGTCAGGTGTAGTGGAATCAGGCAGTGTAGCAATCAGGGGATTATCCTCACCCCTTGAGTATTCACCCGCATCACCAAATAAAGGTTCAACTGCCACTCCTGAGGCGGCATTGGCTCCTTGGCCAGTTCTTGCTCTCTTCTTAGGTGCCATATACTGAAAGTTAAAAGAATGTACGAATTAGAGGAGGAACAGTTTCACAATCAGTTTCATCACACGATCCAGAATATTGAAAAAGGGTGTTATTCCTAAATGTCCAAGTAGCCTCCAACTTATAGATGTAGTCGACAACACACCGATAAGGAGGAATCTACTAGACACGGCTCCGAGATATCCTAAGACACTTTCAAACCTTAGGCTCTGATACCAAGTTTGTCGCGCCCCAGCCTCGGGGAACACGACCGGCGCTCACCTGAGTGAACCCGGTCGAGCAAGCCTGTTAGATACTTTCTACCCAACTCACCCATGATCAAGAGAAGATATGATTTCATTAATTTAGGCAGTATGAAGATCATATATACAATACTAAATCGTCTCATTGGTTACATCAGTTTTAAGTTTCAAGATACACACATTCTTATGATTTGAGTGGAACAAGAGATCAAAACACAACATAATCTGTTTAACTTTTCTAGCACCCATGTACAACCCACATAGTGTCTACAGAGCCTCTAAAAGATACAAGAGAGTATTATGATAGTGCCGGCAACAAAGCCCCAGCTATACCTCAAAACATGATAATAATATAAACAAAAGATACAGTACATGACCTCGAGATGAAGTGGGGCTCACCAAGTCTGTTAGGAAGAGGATGTACCACTATCGCTGATCAACACTGCCTGCTATGGAACCACCTGCATCCATTTAAAGATGCAGCGCCCCCGGCAAAAGGGACGTTAGTACTGTCGAATAGTACTAGTATGTAAAACTAAACACCATCTCAATAGAATGAATAATAATACAAGGGGAAATAGTCATGAGTTCAATAAGAGCTCCAAACAATACTAAAACATCAAGTAATGATCACATAAGTTCTCAAGTCAATTTTAATGTTATTAAGTTGGGTGATCTTTAGATCCGATATACCATAATTCACAATACCTTCGTATTCTTACACAGAGTCCGATCTCGACCCGATCGGCTAGGTCGTCTCATTTGATACATCAACCATAATCACAATTTCATTATAATTTCCCGCACAGTTACCACCACGTGTGTGGCATGGCGTCCGATCATAGCCCGATCGGCTAGGACGTCTCACCCGAGACATTACCTTTTTCATTCAATCATCTCACATTAAACTTTTTCCACATCCTTTCAATTCATTGGCACTAGTGCCCAGAATTATGAAGTCATTCTTGGCACTTGGCCGTATTTCATAATTCCAATTCGCCTTTCCACATTCAAACATCATTATCATTATCAACAACAATAAGGTTTCCCATTCAAGACATTAAATTCACATATGAGCAATTTGAGAATTTTAGGCACATAGAGGCTTTTCATACAATTTAACATAACAACCTTTATTCGATCTTGACATAAAGTCTTAACATTTCTAACACATATTCCACATTTTGAACACATCCTCAAATGGCAATATGACATGATAAAGCATTTAGAATAAATATTGAACGTACATCCTTCACACAAACATATTAGGAATAGCCAATTCTATAATGATCAATTTGCGACTTACACCAATTACATGAACACCGTGGGATTCAATTCTAAGAAGAAGGGGGTTTAGCCAACATAATTCAATTAAGCTTCCTTAAACTTTTAAAACGTTCTTGAATTCTTAGCAACTTCAATCTATTTTAGAAATATAACAATTTGAACCAAAATTAGGAAGATGATCATGATTCTAGCTCATTTGAGCATATTATCAACCACTAGGTGTGCATTAAGGTTTTTAAGGCCCTTTTGTGAAAGATTCCATAATTCCCCAACCCATTCTCTACCATTTTTAGCTCACAACCTTCTTACACGCTTTGATAACACATGAATGCAAGATGAACAACTCCCATGCCCCAAACGTATCTTATTAATTACCCAATTCTAGACAAAATTCGAAATTGACTTACCTTTAGGATGAAGACCTAGTGAGTTTTCCTTGTTAATCGTCAAAGATTCGAGCAAGAATTGAAGGACAATTTGTTGAAGATCACTCTCTCACTCTAGGGCACTCACTCACTCTCAAAATATCAGATTTTAGCTCAAAAATGGGACAAAACGTCTAATTAACGAAGTAGGGTTGGGTTATAAAAACCCAAAAATGAAGCTCCAGAACAGGGTATGCGATCGCACAATGGATATGCGGTCCGCATATCAGCCGCATAATTTGGTGCCAAATGCTGGAAAACATCTGCATGGGTCTGCGGTAGTTATGCGGCCTGCATACCTGTTCTGCGGTTGCATAATGCGCCGCGGAACCTCCCTCCGCAAAAATTCTAAGGCTGATTGTGCGATAAAAGTGCGGCCCTCAAAATGGTTGTGCGGTCGCATAACTGGCCGCGAAACTGACATCCAAAATGGCCCAAGTAACTGCTCCACTCTACGGCCCGCAGAGTGATTATGCGGCCGCATAATGGGCCACAGAAATGCCTATTTCTCCTAAATGTGTTCCTTCAACTCCCCAGGGCACTATTCATTCCAAAACGTTTGAACCGCGGCTACTATTATAAACCTCTACGCCTACCCCGGCATCACGGAACCTCGATTTTTACGAAAATATTTCACGGTGCCTTACATTGGTGCTCACAGGTCTTTGTTTTAAAATGTTTTACTTAGTCAACAATCCAGCATATAAAGAAGATATGCAAGTAAACCAGGTAAATAGTTAAGAAAATTGCAAGTAAAGATGAAATGCAATAACCAAATATCAGTATGTTGCAGAACGCAACCCGATCCAACTAACAATAAGCCAATAAGGCCTGTTGCGGCGTGCAACCCTATCCAATAACAGTAACCAGCTCTCCTAGATCTCACATCAACCAGAAACTCATCGATTTCTCACAATCCGCGTGTACACCATCAAGAGAGAAACATGAGAGGGTGACCCTATGGGGATGGATCCTTATCCACACGCAAGTACGACCAATTCAACGTGCCACCAGCCAAGTGTACCCAAGGAACTTAATCCTCTTCTAGCACCCGAGGTTTAGGATTATTATTTTTCAGGATTGGATGGATTACCCTCACAGTTTTAGCGGTACTTGAAATACCAGTATTCAGCAAAAACAAGAAGGAACAGTAAAATCACGTACTTTTTGTTATTTAAAAATAACGCAAAAGAAAAATGAGAATTTCAAATTTTTCATAAGAAAAATCTGAGAGAATAGCCAGGTATTTATAGCCAACAGGTCGAATTAAAACCAAAGAGTCGTAACTCTTTCTTTAAGGTTGCAGCTCAAAAATGGCTATTTAAGAAAGCTATTTATGCAAAACCTCCAAATTTAGAACTTTAATGGAAAAATAAAGCGGAGAGAAATTAAATTACTGTTAGAAATAATTAGAAAATATTAATAAATTATTAATATTAACGAATAAATTTGGTCTAAAAAATTAATCAATTAAATTAATTGACAAAATTTGAAGACGAAGCCAAGCTGAGCCGAGCGACGATGACGGTGCGAGACTTGCCTTCTTTTCCACTCTTTAAGAGCTAGAATAAGTGCATTTACATATAAACCCATCAAATCTTTTTTTCTCCTCCAATATGAGATAATGTTCTTTTGTAAAGGAGAAAAATTCAAATTTTTATTTTTCCTACATTTCCCATTCACTCCACTTTAAACCAAAAATCTAACAAAAGAATATCCATTTTGTACCCATCAATATTTTTTACTTTAGGCACAAGATGTGATAATTCCAAATTCTATTGACTAGACTAATTCAATATTTGCTAAATAGGTTCATTAAAGAAGTAAAGTATTTTTTATTTGTATGTTTTTTTCTTTCTCAAAGGTTGAATTAATATCACTAATTAAGTGTAAGAAGATTTCAAATATTTCATCATACTTCTTGTTAATTGTGCACCTATTCAATGACTCAACACTAAAATTATATAATATTTTTTATTTACCTAGAAAAAAAATACTAAGATGTCATGACCCGGAATTCTCACATTCGGGACCGTGATAGCGCCTAACATTTCACTTGCTAGGGAAGCCAACGTTAGATATAGTTATTAACCATTTTTAAAAATTCAAATCAAATGAAAACCAATAAGTGAATAAACATAAATAGAGTAAATAATCTAACAAACGGCAATATCCAAATACAATCCCAGAACTGGTATCACGAATACACGAGCGTCTAGAGTACTACAAATAATAGTCTGAATAAAAGCATAACTGTCTGAATCGAAATAAACAGCTAAGGTGATGTAGAAAGAGACTTCAAGGCTGCAAACGTTGTGCAGTTATACCTCAAGTCTCCGTCAAGAACTGGATTAGAGCAAATCTACTGAACGCCGCTAGGACCCACTCCGAAATTTGCACAAGAAATGCAGAGTGTAGTATAAGTACAACTGACCCCATGTACTCTGTAAGTACCGAGCCTAACCTCGACGAAGTAGTTACGAGGCTAAGGCGGGTCACTTACAATAACCTGTACGTAGTAATAATAATAATAACAGGGAAGGAAAAACAAAAAATAAAAATAAAATAATTAATTTATGAAAATGAACGCAACCTCGCAATCAAGAATCCAGAATGACAGACCTCATAATATCATATAAAAGTGCTGAAAATGAATACAATAACAGCAACGAGTACAACACACATATTCCGTTGCGGCACGCAACCCGATCCTACCGTGTACACACAATCCTCCCTTATTTCACCTTAACATCATTTATCAATATCAAGAATCACGTATACAATCTGTTGTGGTGCCCAACCCAATCCGACCATATCATCATAATCAACGTCATAATCCTCTCTTATTACACCATATCATCATTTATTAATTTTATGTACATAACCTTTGTAGCGCGCAACCCAATCCCACCATATCATCAGAATCAATGTCATAATCCTCCCTTATTCCACCTTATCACAATCGTGGCAGCGTGCAACCCGATCCATAAATAATTTCATAAATATAATCAATCCAATAGCTCAATTTACAAGAATCCCTACAATTAAATATTATGAAAGCAAAGCAATAAAGGAACCACGTACTAATCAAGGAATGCTACAATTAATACAAAATCAACAAGACAAGTCAAGTACGTGACAATTAAGGTGTACAAGTAAGACAATTAAAGCAAGTAGCAATTAATCACGGAGTCATGGAAGGAACGAACAATTCAATACAAAAATAATTAATGTCAAGTAACAAATTACGGCATAGAAATCAATTAAAGCATGTAACGATTAAGGCATGGAATGAGATAATTTATGAAATACGAGAAAGACATGGAAATAATTTTTTTGACGGCGTATATACACTCGTCACCTCGCATATGCGTCATTACACGCGTAATTCATATAACATATAGTTCAAGGGTAATAATTCCCTCAAATCAAGGTTAGACCCAATACTTACCTCACTTCGTAATCAAATCAAAGCTCAATCAGAGATTTTCCTCTAAAATTCGAACCCAAACCAATCCAGTCTAACTAAAATCGACTTAATATCATCAAACAATGCTAGAAAAATCAATTACAATAGATAAAGCTAAGATCTTTACACTTTTCCCAAAAAGTCAATAAAAGTCAACCCGTGGATTGTCCAGTCAAAACCTGTGTCCAATGGTAGATTCCGAATACCCATGACCCCGCGATTTCATATATGTGACTATTTTCAAAATCTGAGTCCAAATCGACTCTCAAAACTCAATTTCTAATTTTTCAAAAACTTGAGTAGGTTTCACAAATTTTCACTTTGATTCACATAATTTGTTAAAATCTAAGATAAATTGATGTAATATGATTAGAAATGGATTAGAATTACTCACCCAAGGTTTGTAGATGAAATTCACTTTTTAAAATCGTCTCCTAGCGAGCCTAGGGTTCCAAATTATGAAAATGAGGCTAAAATTACGTCCCTCGGCTTTTTGTCCAGTCGCAGGTACCGTAAATGTGACAGTTGTGAACCCCGCAAATGCGAAGAAGTCATCGCAAAAGAGAACTCCTCACATCCCTATTGTCATCGCAATTGCGACGACAGGTTCGCAAATGCGAACTTTGGATATTCGCAAAAGCGGACATATGATCGCAAATGCGATCACTGCTGATCCCATGCCACCTTCGCAATTGCGAAAACTGGGTTCGCAAATGTGACCCTAACAGACTAGGCCATATGTCACAAATGCGACTTCCAACCTCGCATTTGTGAAGCCTGCAATACCAGCTCACACCAGCAACTCGAACACTCTCCAAAACACTCTGAAATGCATCCAAAACTCAACCCGAGCCCTCGGGACTCTAAACCAAACATAAACACAAGTCTAAAAATACCATACGAACTCACTCACACGATTAAAAACTAAAATAACACCTAGAACTATGAATCGGACATCAAAATGTATGAAATTTTCAAAACAATTCAAGAACTTGCAAATTTACAACCGAGCGTCCGAATCACGTCAAATCAACTCCGTTTTGCACTAAATTTTGCAGACAAGTCATAAATAGTGACATGAACCTATTCCAAGTTCCAAAAATGAAATCCAAACCCGGTAGAAACAAAGTCAACCTACGGTCAAATTTAGGAATTCTTTAAGCATTCAAATTACTAGTTTTCAACAAATCACGTTAAATCAAGTTAGGGACTTCCGAATTCGATTACGGGACTGTCAAGACACTGATCCGGTTCCGTTTACACAAAATGTTGACCGTAGTCCACTCAAATTAGTTTTAAGGTAAAAAATTCACATGTTTTTCAATGTTTCACATAAAAACTTTATGGAACAAGACACAGACTGCGCATGCAAATCAAGGAACACTAAACGGAGCTAGTCAAGGTCTCGGAACACGGAAATAAAGGCTAAAAATCAAAATGACCTATCGGTTCATCACATTCCCTACCTCTAAATCAAATATTCATCCTCGAACAGACATAGAAAGGTACTTGGACTGGTGAAACGGTGTGGGTATCTACTCTGCATGTCGAACTCGGACTCCCATGTGGATGCCTCGATCAGCTGACCTCTCAACTGCACTCGAACTGAAGGATAACTCTTAGACCTCAACTTCCGGACTTGCCGGGCTAGAATGGCCATCGGCTTCTCCTCACAAGCCAAATCCTTGTCCAATTGGACTAGGATGAAATCTAACACATGGGACGGATCACCGTGAAACTTCCCGAGCATGGAGAAATGGAACACCGGATGAACTATTGATAAGCTAGGTGACAATGCAAGCTTGTAGGCCACCTCCTCCACTTTCTCAAGAATCTCAAAGGGTCTGATATACCTAGGGCTCAACTTGCCCTTCTTTCCGAACCTCATCACACCCTTCATGGGTGAAACCAAGAGAAATACCCTCTGTCCCACCATGCATAACTCTTCTGCCTGGACGGAGCTATGCGAAGTCAATCATGAATCATCTTGACCTTTTCCAAGGCATCCTGAACCAAATCGATACCCAATAACTGAGCCTCTCCCGGCTCAAACCAACCAACTGGAGAACGGCATCGTCTCCCGTATAATGCCTCATAGGGAGCCATCTGAATACTTGATTGGTAGCTATTGTTGTAGGCAAACTCCACAAGCGACAAGAACTTATCCCAAGAAACCCCAAAATCCATAATGCAAGTGTGAAGCATATCCTTCTATATTTGAATGGTGAGCTCGGACTGTCCGTCCGTCTGGGGTGAAATGCTATACACAACTCAACCCGTGTGCCTAAATCACACTGTATGGCCCTCCAGAAGTGCGAGGTGCACTGCATACCTCGATTAACAATGATGGACAATGGCACACTGTGAAGAGGAATGATCTCACGGATATAGATCTCAGACAACCGCTCTGAAGAATAGGTAACTGCTATTGGGATAAATGTGCCAACTTGGTCAACCTATCCACAACGACCCATACTAGGCCGAATTTCTTCGACGTCCATGGGAGCCCAACAATAAAATCCATGGTAATATGCTCCCACTTCCACTCAGGAATCTCAAGCTTCTGAAGCAAACCGCCAGGCCTCTGATGCTCGTACTTTACTTGCTAAAATGTTAGAGACCGAGCCACATATGCAACTATATCTTTCTTCATTCTCCTCCACCAATAATTCTACCGCAAGTCCTGATACATCTTGGCAGTACCCAGATGAATGAAATACTGGAAAATATGGGCCTCCTCAAGAATCAACTTACGAAGCCCATCCATATTGGGCACACAAATCTGAAACTGCATCCGCAAAACCCCATCATCTCCAATGGTAACCTGCTTAGCATCGCCGTGCCGCACCGTGTCCTTAAGGACAAAAAAATGGGGGTCGTCATACTGACGCTCTCTGATGCGCTCATATAAAGAAAACCAAGTGAGCGTGCAAGCTAGAACATGACTGGGCTATGAAATATCCAACCTCATGAACTGATTGGCCAAAGCCTGAGCATCTGATGCTAGCGGCCTCTCACAAACTGGAATATACGCAAGGCTACCCATACTCACAGCCTTCCTACTCAAGGTATCGTCCACCACATTGGCCTTCCTGGGATGATACAAAATGGTGATATCATAGTCTTTCAATAGCTCCAACCACCTCCACTGCCTCAAGTTGAGATCCTTTTGCTTGAACAAATAGTGTAGAATCCGATGATCCGTGCACACCTCACACGACACGTCGTAGGGGTAATGCCTCCAAATCTTCAGCGCATGAACAATGGCTACCAACTCTAAGTCATGAACAGGGTGATTCTTCCCATGCACCTTCAAATGCTGCAACGCATATGCAATATCCCTGCCATCCTGCATCAATAATTCACCGATCCCAATACACGATGCATCACAATACACCATGTAGGAAACTGAACCTGTGGGCAACACCAACGCTGGCGATGTAGTCAAGGCAGTCTTGAGCTTCTGAAAGCTCAACTCACACTCATCCGACCACCTAAATGGAGCACCTTTCTAGGTCAATCTAGTCAATGGGGTTGCTATGGATGAAAACACCTCCATGAACTGGCGATAATAACCTGCCAACCCCAGGAAACTCCGAATCTCTGTAGCTTAAGTAAGTCTAGGCCAGCTCTGAAATACCTCAATCTTCATAGGATTCACCATTATGCCCTTGGCCGATACAATATGCCCCAAAAAGGCGACCAAGTCTAACTCACACTTTGAAAACTTGGCATATACCTCACTATCTCTCAGAGTATGAAGCATAACTCAAATATGTTGGTCATGCCCCTCTCGACTGCGAGAGTAGATCAAGATATCATCAATGAATACGATCACAAAAGAATCCAAATAGGGCTTAAATACCCGGTTCATCAAATCTATAAATGTTGCTGGGGCATTTATCAACCCAAATGGCATCATTAGGAACTCATAATAACCATACCGAGTCCGAAGAGTTGTCTTGGGGACATCCGATGCCCTAATCTTCAACTGATGGTAACCAGACCTCAAATCAATCTTCAAAAATACCTTGGCTACCTGAAGCTGATCAAATAAGTCATCAATCCTTGGCAACGGATACTTGTTCTTGATAGTGACTTTGTGCAACTGCTAATACTCTATACACATCCTCAGCGAACCATCCTTCTTCTTCACGAACAACACGGGCGTACCCCAAGGCGAGACACTAGGTCTAATGAATCCCTTATCAAACAAGTCTTTCTACTTCTTCTTCAGTTCCTTCAACTCAGGCAGGGCCATACGATATGGTGGAATAGAAATGGGCTGAGTACCCGTAGCCAAATCAATACAGAAGTCAATATCTCTATTGGGTGGCATCCCTAGTAGATCAGTAGGAAAAACCTTTGGAAACTCACATACAACAGGTATCGAATCGCACTAGAAACGCAAATATAGGACAAATAAGCTAGACATCCCTTCTCGACCATACGTCAAGCCTTGACATAAGAAATAACCCTGCTGGTAGAATGGCCAGGAGTCCCTCTATACTCTAATCGAGGCAACCCCGACATGGCTAAGGTCACCGTCTTGGTGTGATAATCCAATATAGCATGATAAGGTGACAGCCAATCCATTCCCAAAATAACATCAAAGTCTACCATATAAAGTAGGATATCTACACTAGTCTCAAGACTCCAAATAGTAATCACACATGAGTGGTACACACAGTCTACAACTATAGAATCTCCCACCAGTGTGGACACATACATAGGAGCACTCAATGAATCACGAGGCACAACCAGATTTTAAGCAAAATAGGTTGACACGTTGGAATAAGTAGAGCCCGAATCAAATAGAAATGAAGCATCTCTATGGCAAACTGGAACAATACATATGATAACAGCGTCATATGACACAGCCTCAGGTCTAACTGAGAATGCATAAAATCGGGGTTGGGCCCCACCACTCAGACTTCCGTCTCTCGGACGGCTTCTAGTTGGTTGGCCTCCACCTCTAACAGCCTGACCTCCACCTCTGGCAGCCTGACACCTGCCTCTATCTGGCTAAGCAAGCGGCGAAGCAACCACTACCGGAACCATGGCACGAGAACTCTGTTGTGGCATAATGCTCAACAATCTCGGGCGGTACCTCCTGATATAACCAGTAACCCCACACTCGATACACCCATCCTGCTGTTGTGGATGTTGAAGCTGAAGCTAACCCGAACAAGAAGGATAACCACGATGGTAGTTCTGGATCGGGAGAACTCATAGGAGCTGATGGTGCACTGTAGGTTGGCTGCCCAGGATGAGATACATAAGGACCACCACTGCAGTCTCATACTGGGTAACAGTCATACTACCCTGCAGAACACGCTCAAACTGCCTACGGTAATCCTCTCTTAGAGTGATTAGAATGAACCAGTTGTACTAGTTAACATATAATCTATCCACCATCTCTTGGCAGAATCGTTCATCTAGAACACTGCAAAGTCGACCCCATTGGTCTCAACACTACCCATGTTGTGCAACATCTTATGGCAATGGTCCAGGTAATTCTATGAGTCCTCAGAAGGTGAACCGCTTAAATGAATAGGGAAGAGCTTGGTAAACATATCCAGCCTTAACAAGGCCTCGGAAGACATAGCGGACTTATCCCTGGCCTGTGCCGCAACAACCGGCTGAACTACCCCATCTGGTTGGGCTACTGGAGTCTGATATAAGGGAGCCACCTGCTATGGGGTGTGAGTAGCGGTAGTTTGTGCTCCTCCCCCAGCCTAAGAGACGGCTGGTGCCACCGGAAATGCACCAGTCTGGGCCACACTCTCCATAAGGCCCACCAAGTGAACTAGAGCGTCCTGAAGCACTAGAGTGGCTATGAATCCCTCCGGGACCTGAGATGGTTTGATGGGCACGGTCTAAGCTGGGACCTCCTCCTCATGATCAATCCGAGGCTCCACTGCAGGTGCTGCTGCTCGAGCTCTAGGCTGAGCTTTGTCCCTACCTCGGCCTCTGGCTCGACCTCGGCCTCGGCCTCCGCCCCTGGTAGTAGCTGCCACAGGGGGCTCTGGCTCCTGTTCGGCTATAGATGTTGTGCTTGTTCTCTCCATCTATGAGAGAACAAGAATAGAATGGTTCAATCATCAATGATAGAATGAAATCGCACGATAGAGAAAGAAAGAAGTGATTGTTTTCCTAAAACACCATAGCCTCTAGAAGATAAGTAGAGAAGTCTCCATACCGATCCTCCAGACTCTACTAAGCTTGCTCATGACTCGTGAGACCTGGGCAACCTAGTGCTCTGATACCAACTTGTCACGACCCAGAATTTCCACCCTCGGGACCGTGATGGTGCCTAATATTTCACACACAAGGCAAGCTAATGTTAAGTATAGTTATTAACCATTTTTTAAAATTTAAATCAAATGAAAACCAACAAGCTGAATAAACTGAAATAGAGTAAATAAACTAATAAACGGCGATATTATAAGACTTACTTTTTATGAATTTTATATCATGTGAACAATTGGCATTAAGGGTGTTCCTTTCTATATATATATATATATATATTGCTTATGAGACCACATTTGGTATTTTTTTGTATTATGTTACGTCATTGGGATATGTATATGTTGGTAGGATATGTTTCTGGGACTCTCTGACAGGTGGATAGGCCTAGTTACAAGAGAAACTTTGGCGAAATATTTGGAGATTTTGGGAGTTAGTCAAATTTGGGGCTGCTCGAATGTGGTATGAAACAAACTGAGTTGCATGAGATGCTAATGACGGATCTTTACCCTCATTCAAGGACGAATGATCCTAAGCGGGGGAGAATGTAACACCCCGAAAATTTTTGAAATACTTAAGTATAAAGCCCGGTAAAGTTTGCAAAGAAAATAATGTTTCATGGTGCCGGACTAGGCTTACGTGTTTGAGGATTGTAGAAATTTTTTGCGGTGAGCTTGCTCTCCGCGGCTCGGACATTTTGGGTTGAACAATGAACCGAAAAGTAAAGGAAAATTTTCGGCGGAAAAGTGCATTTCTGCGGTCCATTATGCGACCGCAGAACCCACTCTGCGGACCGCATAATGGCCGCAGAGTGAGGCAGTTGATTGGGTCAGTTGGAAGCAACTATGCGGTCGACTATGCAACTACATAACTGTTATGCGGTGCATTATGTGACCGCATAACAGTTATGCAAACCACATAGTGACCGCATACACAGGCAGTTCTTTTGGCTATTTTGTAACCAAATGTGCGACCGATATACGGTCCGCATAACGGTTATGCGATCGCATACCTTGTTCCGGAGCTCAATTTTTGGGTTTTTAAAACCCGACCCTATTTCGTTAAATACACTCTTTGGGCCATTTTTGAGACATAATGTGATATTTTAGAGTGAGAGAGAGTGCCCTAGAGTGAGAAGCTGTTCTTCCATAATTTTTCTTCAATTCTTGCTCATGTTTTGGAAGATTAAGAAGGGAATATTACTAGGTCTTCATCCTAGAGGTAAAATTCTACACCCTAAACCCTAATTTCAAAATTTTCTGAAAATGGGTAACTAGCAAGATAAATTTCTGGGCATGAGAGTTGTTTATTTTACATGCATGTGTTATCAAAGGGTGTAGGAAGATTGTTGAGCTAAAAATGGTATAGATTGGGTTGTGGGATGATGAAGGCCTTCATAAAAAGGACATTGAAACCTTATGCACACCTAGTGTTTGATAAAATGCTCAAGTGAGCTAGAACCATGATCATCTTCTTAATTTTGATTCAATTTGTTATATTTCTAAAATAGATTGAAGTTTCTAAGAATTCCGGAATATTTTAGAGTGTAAGGAAGCTCAAGTGAGGTATGTTGGCTAAACTCTTCTCTTAGAATTGAATCCCACAATATTCATGTAAATTATGTAAGTCTCGAGTGATTCATTATTAAATTGGCTATTCCGAGTAAGATTGGGTTGAACGATATATGTTCAACAAGCATCACAAATGCTTTATTCATGTTATGTTACCAATTGAGGATGTGTTAAAATATGGGTTGTTCATTAATAATGTTTTGACTTTAAGTCAAGTTCAAATGAAGGCTATTATGCCAAATTTTGTGAAATATCTCTATGTGCATTAGACTCTAAATTGCTCACATGTGTACTACACACTTTGATTTGAATTGTGTTTGTTGTTGATGATGAGGATGATATTTGAAATTGATAATGTGAGCATGAAATACTGAATATGGCCAACGTGCCAAGAATGATCTTATAATTATGGCCACTGGTGCCAATGAAATGAAAATATGTGAAAGTATTATGAAATACGATGATTGATATAAAAATGTTGATGTCTCAAATAAGACGGCCTAGCCGATCGGGTCTTGATCGGACACCATGCTGCATACATGGTGGTGATTGTGCTGGAAATTATAATTGAAATGGTAATTGTGGTTGATGTCCCTAATGGATAACCTAGCTGATCGGGTCGTGATCGGACTCCGTGTTAAAGACGGTGGTATTGATATTGAGAGAAATTGTGGTTGATGCCTTTAATGAGATGGTCTAGCCGATCGGGTTATGATCGGACTCCATGCTGAGAGTACGGTGGTACTGGTTTTGTGAATAATGGTATTATGAATAATAGTATTGTGGACAATGGTATATCGATAATAAAAATCTCCCAATGTGAGATATGGAAATTAATTTGAACATTTCCTTGATCCTAAATTGAGGTTTGATGTTGATTAAGTCTTTCATTGATATTATGATAATCTTATTTGTATTATTTGTCATTCTATTGAGAGGGTGTTTAGTTATACATACTAGTGCTATTCGACGGTACTAACGTCCTTTTTGCCGGGGGCGCTGCATCTTTAAATGGATGCAAGTGGTTCGACAGCATGAGATATTGATCAGTTATAGCAGTGCACCTTCTTCCCAGCCGACTTGGTGAACCCCACTTCATTCCGGGGTCATAAAGCTTTTGTACTTTGTGTATTCTATTTGAGGTATAGTCGGGGCCTTGTTGCCGGCATTATCATTGTACTCTTCTTTATCTATAGAGGCTCTATAGACATAGTGTGGGTTGTGTATTGGTGTTGGGGAAAGACAAACTATGTTATGTTGTGGATGTATTACTTGTCCAGTTGAGACTTTAAAAATGATGAAACAATTGGAAATGAATTGGTATTGTAGACATGAACGCATTTTCGTCTAATTAATGATAATATGTATTATCTCTATTCATGGATGATTTTGGGTAGAATGAAATCTAACAGGCTTGCTCGGTCGAGTTCACTCGGTTGAGCGCCGGTCGCGCTCCTCGATTTTGGGGCGTGACAAATTTGGTATTAGAGCCTAAGGTTTTAAACTGTCCTAGGATATCTCGTAGACGTGTCTAGTAGAGTCCTTATTATCGGTGTGTTGTCGAACACATCTATAATTAGGATGCTACATGGGCATTTAGGAATAATACCTTTATTTCATGTTCTTGATCGTGCGATAAAGCTTGTTGTAAGATTGTTCCTCCTTTAACTCCTGAGTTGCTCTAATTTTCAGTACATGGCACCTAAGAAAAAGGCTAGAACTGGCCAAAGAGCCAATGTCACCCCAGGAGTGACAGTTGATCGTATAATTGATGATGCGGGTGAGCACCCGAGGAGTGAGAATATTCCTCCAGTTACTACACTGCCTGACTCTACTACAACTAATCAGACCGCATATGTTCCTACACCTTCTGAAGGTGCAACAGTTCCTCCAACTGATATACCAGTTCCACCTCCAGATTCTGGTGTTTCTGATGTTGATCTTAGGGGAGCCATACAGATATTGGCTCAAATAGTGGCTTCCCAGACCCAGAAGTCAAATGTTGCACCCACTTCTTCCAGTCAGCCAGGGGATTCTGCTGGTTCCAGGGTGAACAGGTTTCTCCAGTTGGATCCTCCAGTGTTCACAGGTACTAACCCAGAGGAAGATCCCCAGGATTTCATTGATGAGATGCACAAGACTCTCAGAGTTATGCATGCTACTGAACCAGAGGCAGTGGAATTATCCTCCTACCGCCTAAAAGAGATGGCATATTCTTGGTTTGAACTATGGGAGGAATCCCGTGAAGAAGGGAGCCCTCCGGCGAGGTGGAGTGAGCCGATGCCTTCATTGATCATTTCTTGCCTGCCAAGACTAAGGCAGCCCGTGCTGCTGAGTTTGAGAACTTGAGGCATGGTAGCCTGAGTGTGTGGGATTACCATATGATATTTGTGTACCTGTCTAAATATGCTATTTACATGATGCCCACTATGGAGGCTAGAGTTCGCCGATTTGTACAGGGCCTTAGTCCCTTGGTAATTAATGAGGCCGCTACAGCAGCCTTGAATTCTGATATGAACTATGGAAAGATGGTGGTATTCGCTCAAGCCACAGAGATCCGCAAATTAAGGAACAGAATGGAGCGAGAGGGTAGTAATAAGGCCCGGTCTATGGGCAACTTTTGTGGTTCTTCAGGTGGTGGCAAGTCAACATTCAAAGGAGTATCGTCAGGGCCATCACTGTCCTTTGCTCAGTCTTCAGCTAGTGCACTGCCATCAGGGCCTAGTCAGCAGTAGCAGTGGATTTCAGGCCCAGTCAGGGCAACAGGGGATCCAATCAGCAGGGTCGTCATGGTGGTAGATTCCAACAGCAGAGGGAGCCCACATGGCCTAGGTGTGGAAAGATACACCTAGGAATATGCTACATGGACTTACCTATATGCTACGGATGCGGATTGAGGGATCACATTCAGAGGGATTGTTGTTCGTCCCGCCAGGGTGTGGGCAGGGGCATGGCACAGCCAGCCAGTTCTCCAGCTACTACATCCGCAGCACCTCCTCCAGCTTGAGGCACTCCAACACCCGTAGGGCGTGGTGCAGCTAGGGATGGAGCACATAGTTTGGGAGGATCTGGTCGTTTCTATGCTATGAGGGGTCGCCAGAATTCAGAGGCTTCTCCAGATGTTATCACAGGTATATTGACTATCCAGTCTCATGAAGTATATGCTCTTATTGATCCCGGTTCCACTTTGTCATATGTTAAACCTTATGTTGCTATGGAATTTGGGATAGAACCAGAACAGATTTATGAGCCGTTCTCTATATCTACTCCGGTTGGTGAGTCTATTTTAGCCACGCGGGTTTATAGGGATTATGTTGTTACGTTGCGTGGTCGGGACACTGTGGCCGATCTTATTGAATTGAGAATGGTCGATTTTGATGTCATAATGGGATAGATTGGCTTTATTCTTGTTTTGCCAAGCTTGATTGCCTAACCAGAACTGTTAGGTTTGAATTTCCAAATGAGCCAATTATTGAGTTGAAGGGTGATGATGTAGTGCCGAAGGGTAGGTTTGTTTCTTACCTAAAGGCCACGAAAATGATCAGCAAGGGATGTATTTACCATTTGGTTCGGGTTACAGACACCGATGCTGAGGCACTTACACTTGAGTCTGCTATGCGATCGTATACCTTGTTCCGGAGCTCCATTTTTGGGGTTTTTAAAACCCGACCCTATTTCATTAAATACACTCTTTGGGCCATTTTTGAGACATAATGTGATATTTTAGAGTGAGAGAGAGTGCCCTAGAGTGAGAAGGTGTTCTTCCATAATTTTTCTTCAATTCTTGCTCAAGTTTTGGAAGATTAAGAAGGGAAGCTTACTAGGTCTTCATCCTAGAGGTAAGATTCTACACCTTAAACCCTAATTTCAAAATTTTCTGAAAATGGGTAACTAGCAAGATAAATTTCTGGGCATGAGAGTTGTTTATTTTACATGCATGTGTTATCAAAGGGTGTAGGAAGATTGTTGAGCTAAAAATGGTATAGATTGGGTTGTGGGATGATGAAGGCCTTCATAAAAAGGACATTGAAACCTTATGCACACCTAGTGTTTGATAAAATGCTCAAGTGAGCTAGAACCATGATCATCTTCTTAATTTTGATTCAATTTGTTATATTTCTAAAATAGATTGAAGTTTCTAAGAATTCCGGAATATTTTAGAGTGTAAGGAAGCTCAAGTGAGGTATGTTGGCTAAACTCTTCTCTTAGAATTGAATCCCACGATATTCATGTAAATTATGTAAGTCTCGAGTGATTCATTATTAAATTGGCTATTCCGAGTAAGATTGGGTTGAACGATATATGTTCAACAAGCATCACAAATACTTTATTCATGTTATGTTACCAATTGAGGATGTGTTAAAATATGGGTTGTTCATTAATAATGTTTTGACTTTAAGTCAAGTTCAAATGAAGGCTATTATGCCAAATTTTGTGAAATATCTCTATGTGCATTAGACTCTAAATTGCTCACATGTGTACTACACACTTTGATTTGAATTGTGTTTGTTGTTGATGATGAGGATGATATTTGAAATTGATAATGTGAGCATGAAATACTGAATATGGCCAACGTGCCAAGAATGATCTTATAATTATGGCCACTAGTGCCAATGAAATGAAAAGATGTGAAAGTATTATGAAATGCGATGATTGATATAAAAAGGTTGATGTCTCAAATAAGACGGCCTAGCCGATCGGGTCGTGATCGGACACCATGCCGCACACATGGTGGTGATTGTGCTGGAAATTGTAATTGAAATGGTAATTGTAGTTGATGTCCCTAATGGATAGCCTAGCCGATCGGGTCGTGATCAGACTCCGTGTTAAAGATGGTGGTATTAATATTGAGAGAAATTGTGGTTGATGCCTCTAATGAGATGGCCTAGCCGATCGGGTCGTGATCGGACTCCGTGTTGAGAGTACGGTGGTACTGGTTTTGTGAATAATGGTATTGTGAATAATAGTATTGTGGACAATGATATATCGATAATAAAAATCTCCCAATGTGAGATATGGAAATTAATTTGAACATTGTCTTGATCCTAAATTGAGGTTTGATGTTGATTAAGTCTTTCATTGATATTATGATAATCTTATTTGTATTATTTGTCATTCTATTGAGAAGGTGTTTAGTTATATATACTAGTGCAATTCGACGGTACTAACGTCCCTTTTGCCGGGGGCGCTGCATCTTTAAATGGATGCAGGTGGTTCTACAGCATGAGATATTGATCAGTGATAGAAGTGCACCTTCTTCCCAGCTGACTTAGTGAGCCCCACTTCATTCTGTGGTCATAAATCTTTTGTACTTTGTGTATTCTGTTTGAGATATAGTCGGGGCCTTGTTGCCGGCATTATCATTGTACACTTCTTTATCTATAGAGGCTTCGTAGACATAGTGTGGGTTGTGTATTGGTGCTAGGGAAAGACAAACTATGTTATGTTGTGGATGTATTACTTGTCCATTTGAGACTTTAAAAATGATGAAACAATTGGAAATGAGTTGGTATTGTAGACATGAACACATTTTCTTCTAATTAATGATAATATGTATTATCTCTATTCATAGATGATTTTGGGTAGAATGAAATCTAACAAGCTTGCTCGATCGGGTTCACGCGGTTGAGCGCCGATCGCGCTCCTCGGTTTTGGGGCATGACAGATATCCAAATCAATCCCAGTACTAGTGTCACGAATACATGAGCGTCTAGAGTACTACAAATAATAGTCTAAATAAAAGCATAATTGTCTGAATCGAAATAAACAGCTAAGATGATGTAGAAAGGGACTTCAGGGCTGCGAACGCTGTGTAGCTGTACCTCAAGTCTCCATCAAGAACTGGATACGAGCAAATCTACTGAATGCCGCTAGGACCCACTCTGAAATTTGCGCAAGAAGTGCAGAGTGTAGTATGAGTACGACCCACACCGAGCCTAACCTCGACGAAGTAGTGACGAGGCTAAGGCGGGTCACTTACAATAACCAATATGCAGTAATAATAATAATTACAGGGAAGGAAAAATAGCTAATGAAAGTAAAGCAGTTAATTTATGAAAATGAACTCAACCTCACAATCAAGAATCCAAAATGACAGACCTCATAATATCATATAAAAGTGTTGAAAACTAACACAATAACAACAACGAGTACAACCCACACAATCCGTTGCAGCACGCAACCCGATCCTACTGTACACCCACAATCCTCCCTTATTTCACCTTAGAATCATTTATCAATATCACTAATCACGTATAAAATTTGTTGCGGCGCGCAACCCGATCCCACCATATCATCATAATTAACATCATAATCCTCACTTATTACACCATATCATCATTTATCAATATCAAGTATTACGTACACAACCGTTGCGGCGCGCAACCCGATCCCACCATATCATCAGAATCAATGTCATAATCCTCCCTTATTCCACCATATCACAACTGTGGCGGCATGCAACCCAATCCATAGACAATTTCAATAAATTTGATCAATCCAATAGCTCAATTTACAATAATCTCTACAATTAAAGAATATGAAAGGAAAGCAATAAAGGAACCACGTACTAATCAAGGAATGCTATAATTAATAGAAAAGCAACAAGACAAGTTAAGTACGTGATAATTAAGGTGTGCAAGTAAAACAATTAAGGCAAGTAGCAATTAATCACGGAGTCATGGAAGAAACGAACAATTCAATACAAGAATAGTTAATCACAAGTAACAAATTATGGCATAGAAAGCAATTAAAGCATGTAATAGTTAAGGCATGGAATGACATAGTTCATGAAATACGAGAAAGACATGGAAACAATTATTCTGATGGTGTATATACACTCGTCACCTAGCATATACGTCGTTACACATGTAATTCACATAACATATAGTTCAAGGGTTCCTAATTTCCTCAAATCAAGGTTAGACCCAACACTTACCTCGCTTCGCAGTCAAATCAAAGCTGAACCGGGGCTTTTCCTCTAAAATTTGCCTCCAAACCAATCGAATCTGACCAAAATCGACTTAATATCATCAAATAATGCTAGGGAAATCAATTACAATAGATAAAGCTAAGATATTTACACTTTTTCCCAAAAAGTCAACAAAAGTTAACCTAGTGCCCGCCCGGTCAAAACTCGAGTCCAATGGTAGATTCCGACCACCATGACCCCACGAGTTCATATATGTGATTAGTTTCCAAAACCGAGTCCAAATCGACTCTCAAAACTCAATTTTTTATTTTTCAAAAACTTGACAAGGTTTCATAAATTTTCACTTTGATTCACATGATTTTGATGCTAAAATCTAAGATAAATTGATGGAATATGATTAGAAATGGATTCGAATCACTCACCCAATGTTTGTAGATGAAATTCCCTCTTCAAAATCACCTTCTACCGAGCCTAGGGTTCCAAAATATGAAAATGAGGCTAAAATCCTGTCCCTCAGTTTTTTGTCAAGTCGCAGGTGTCGCAAATGCGACCTGGGGTTCACAAATGCGAACCCCACAAATGCAAAGAAGTCATCACAAAAGATAAATCCTCACATCCTTGTTGTCATCGTAATTGCAACGACAGGTTCGCAAATGCGAACTTTGGATTTTCGCAAAAGCGATCATATGATCGCAAATGCGATCACTGCTGATCCCAGGCCACCTTCGCAATTGTGAACATTGTGTTTGCAAATGCGACCCTAACTGGCTAGGACATACGTCACAAATGCTACTTCCAACCTCGCATTTGCGAACCTGCTATACCAGCTCACACCAGCAACTCTAACACTCTCCAAAACACTCCGAAATGCGTCTGAAACTCGCCTGAGCACTCGGGGATCAATACCAAACAGCAACACAAGTCTAAAAATATCATAAGAACTCGCTCGCGAGATCAAAATAGCAAAATAACACCTAGAACAACCAATCGAACATCAAAATGCATGAAACTTTCAAAAAAAGAATCAAGAACTTGCAAATTTACAACTGGACGTCTGAATCACGTCAAACAAACTTCGTTTTGCACCAAATTTTGCAAACAAGTCATAAATAGTGAAATAAACCTATTCCTAGTTCTGAAACTGAAATCTGAACCCAGTAGCAACAAAGTCAATCTACGGTCAAACTTAAAAATTCTTTAAGCCTTCAAATTACTAGTTTTCAACAAATCACGTTAAATCATGTTAGGGACTTCCGAATTCGTTTATAGGCATACGCCCAAGTCCCAAATCACCATACGGACCCACCTGGACCGTCAAAATACTAATTCGGATTCGTTTACACAAAATGTTAACCGTAGTCAACTCAAATTAGTTTTAAGGCAAACATTTAGCATTTTTTTCAATGTTTCACTTAAAAACTTTCCGGAACAAGACATGGACTACGCACGCAAATTGAAAAATATTAAATGGAACTAGTCGAGGTCTCGGAATATGAAAATAAAGGCTAAAATACAAAATTACCTATCGGGTCATCACATAAGATCACCTAACGTTCAATAGTATTCAAACTCTATTGAGATATAAGACTCGTCAAATTTAATAGAAGAAAAAGAAAAGAAAAGATTCTTATTCTTTCGCAATTTCTCTCTATTGCTTTAAAATTCAGTTGCATAAGGTTCTTTAAGATAGGTTTGTTCCATGTCACGGAAATTAAGTAGGCATTTGGACACAAAAAATATGATTTATTTAAACAAAAGTTTTTAGAGTTAAGTTGAAAAAATATATTTGGAATTTGAAATTATGTCTGGATATGCATTTTACTGGAAAAAATATTATAGTTTTGCGAGGGAAAATGAAACTTTATATGAAGAAATGGTAAATCTACTCGTTAAACTTCGAAAGTCATCTTCAAAAAGAAAACTAGAAATTTAGTCTAATGTATAACCAAAAAAGTTTTGAAAAAGACTTTAAAAAAATAATTGTATGGACAAAAGGGCCCTAATTGTACGTCGTAAGGGTCAACTCTTCAAGTTAAATGGGAAAGCATATTAATTAAATATTATAAGAGGGACTCTTGTTGTTTTTAAAATTAGAATAATAATATTACTGATTGATAAATTAAATAATGTAATGACCCGACCAGTCGTTTTGAGTATTTGTATCATGTTCATTTGTTTGAGGTCTTGAATAGCTTCATATGGTGTATTATGACTTGCGTGTATCATCGATTTTGGTTTTCGAGTGATTTCGGATTGATTTGGAAGAATGATTCTTAATTAGGAAGCTTTAAGTTGGAAGAGTTGATTAAGTTTGACTTTTGTGTAGTTGACATCGGATCGGAATTTTGATGGTTCCATTAGGTCCGAATAGTGATTATGGACTTTGGCGCATGCCCGAATTTGCATTAGGATGCTTCTAGTAGGTTTTGGCACTATTTGGCGAAAGCTGGCAATTTGAAGGTTTGAAAAGTTCATAAGTTTGATCGGTAGTTGACTTTGATGTTATCGAGTTTGGATTGTTGCTCCGGGAGTTGAAATAGGTTCGATATGTCATTTGTAACTTATATCCAAAATTTGGGTTCATTCCGGATTGGTTAGGCTTGAATCGGATGCTTGGTTCGAGGTTTGATGTTTATGAACTTAAGATATTGATCATGATCGGCGATTCGTGGTTTGAATGTTATTATATATGATTTGAGGCCTCGAATAGGTCCGTATTATGCTTTGGGACTTATTGGTATGTTCGGACAGGGTCTCGAGGGACTCGAGTAAGTTTCGGGGTGGTTTCGGACCATTTCTAAGCCTTTTAGTTGCTGATTTTGGCTACAGAGGTGTGAATCGCGATCGCGGACCTTTGGGTCGTGCGAAGAGCAAATAGTTGTTTGGGCCTTATGAATCGCGATCACTGAAGCCTTTCTCGTGATCGCGTAGAAGAATTTCTACTGTCATAGGGCTGACTTTGGAAGCTCATATCTTGGAATCTATAAGGAATTATGGATGTGATCCAAAAACAAAAGTTGTAGCCCTTTTTTCTAGTTTTCAGAAAATCAAACCATTTGTTATTTGGAGTTTTGTACAAAAAGTTATGATCGTTATACTACAGGCTGTCTGGAAAGAGTTTAGGAAGGTAATGGAGTATGTTCATCTCGATCGCAGTGCTTCATGGCCGCAATCGCGAAGGGTAAATCTTTACTGGATATTTTTGGAATCCCGATCGTGAGGTTTTTGACCTCGATCACGAAGAAGGATGAATGGAAGGGCTTTAAAGCATCCAATTTTGGGATTTTGAGTTTATTTTCTCCACCTTTTGAGTTCTTGGAGCCCAAGTAAGGCGATTTTGGAGGAGATAAACACCCAAATCATGAGGCTAAGTAATTTTATCTTTGTGTTTATTATATTTTGTTTTTTCATGGATTATTACACCTAAATCAAGGGTTTGAAGAGAAGAAATTGGGGGATTTTGACTTGAACTTAAGAGATTGAATTTTGGGGTTTTGTACATGAAATTGAGGTCAAATTTGGATGAAACTTATATGGTTAGACTCGTATTCGAATGAGTTATCGGAATTTGTGAGTTTAATCGAGTTCCGAGATACGGGCCCGGGTTGACCTTTTGGTTTATTTTGAATATTTGATTAAAGATTTGACCTTTATCGCTTGGGTTTATCTCCTAAGGCATTATTTGATATTTATGAGTTGCTTTTGGCTAGTTTCGAGTCGTTCATAGGTTGATTCGCACGAGATGCCGTTTCTAGAGTATTATTTTGGCTTGCTTGAGGTAAGTATCTTACCTAAACTAGGTTGAGGCACTAGTTGCCTGAGTTATTTGTGATAGCTACATGCTATGGGTGCGTATATGTGTGGGGATTGAGCCTGTGTACGGGCACCGGGGTATTTATTCATGCTCAGGGTATTACTTAGGCTACGATATGCTTTGCATTGGTTGTTAAGCTTAAAGTTGTGATGTTTCTCATATTTGTAACCTTGATGTGAACTATTTGATCCATATTTGAGGTTATATTGAGGCTAATTCCCTTAATGAACTTGATAATTGTTAGGGCTTTATTTCAAAGTTTTCAGGTGTCGAACTCTTTTATCTTCGCCAAGGTGCTTTCTCAGTGATCTTTTCTCATCCTGAAGTTGATCTCCTTTCTATGATTAAATTGCCGATTTGAGCTATGATAGCACACCTTGCACACGCATACACATTAGCATATCACTTATACGAGTCCAGGGGCATGAAATCTAATATTCATTTATCATATACATGTATTCTTGTATATTTGCTTCTGCGTGATATGATTCGGACTGATGCCTGTGACCACGCCAGGCAGATTGTGTTGTTATGCATGTGACCAAGCTGGGTAAATTGTGTTGTTACTCCTGTGACCACGCCGAGCGAATTGTATTGTTGTGCCTGTGACCACGCCGGGCGAATTGTGTTGTTATGCATGTGACCACGCCGGGAAAAATATGTTGTTATGCATGTGACCACGCCGGGCGGGTTGCGTTATTTTGCATGTGACCACGCCGGGCGGATTATGATATTGAGCCAGTGACCATGCCGGGCGGATTATGATATTAAGCATGTGACCACACCAGGCTGATAGCACGCCAAATTGGCCGTCCATGCGTGTGGATATGGATCCATCCCCCTAGGGTCACCCTCTCATGTTTCACTCTTGATGGTGTACACGTGGATTGTGAGAAACCGACGGATTTCTAGTTGATGTGACCTCTGGGAGAGCTGGTTGCTGGTTTAAGTTCGATTACTGAGATTTTGATGTGGGCTTGAGAGCCATGATGTGATTACTATTTGGATCGGATTGCGCACCGCAACAGATTTATATTTGGTTATTGCATATCATCATTACTTGCAAATTTCCTTAACTGTTTACCTGATTTACTTGAATACCTTCCTTATATGTTGGATTGTTGACTGAGCAAAACACTTTAAAAAGAATTGTGATGACCAAGGTGGTTGTCACGATCCTAATTTCCCTCCGTAGGTTGTCGTGATAGCACCTAGTCTCTAAGATTAGGAAGCCTAACACTTATTGAATTAATAGCAATATTCAATCAACAACTATTAAATATGAAATATAAATCTCTATACAAAACTTATAATCCCAAAACCGGTAGTACAAGTCATAAGCTACAATCCCAAAACCGGTAGTACAAGTCATTAGCTCTACTGAGTTTGCTAGAAAATCCCTAAGTACATCTGTTTCGGAATAGAAATAAGCAGTACAAGGTAAAATTCCAGAAGGTGACTCTGAGGCCTGCGAACGCAATAGCAGGTTTACCTTGAGTCTCCACAGCAAAGCTCGAACAGCTAGCTATTGATCAACCAACTCCGAAATACCTGGATCTGCACAAAAATGTGCAGAAAGCATAACATGAGTACACCACAGCGGTACCCAGTAAGTATCAATATTAACCTCGGTGGAGTAGTGACGAGGGACAGTCAAGTCACCCACTGGACTAAACAACGTGAACAAGTACGAAGGTGAACTAATGGGGAAACAATGTTAATAAAAAGCTAAGCATGATAAGGAAAACAAAACAATACTTGTAATGAAACACTAGAAACAACAATTAGCAACAAGAAGCAAACACCTAGTAATGTTGTAGAGTAAGCTGAACACAGTCTAAGTCCGATGAAACCAAATAAAGGAAAACAAGTAACAACTCAATAAGAACAACCGATTTTACATCAGATTTATTCAAAATTTCCATGAGGTACCAAACCTCATAATCACAAATCACGAGTCCCAATTCATGAACCTTAATCACTTGGCATCTTGTGCCCACATTACAATTCATAACCGCACGGACGACTTACGTGCCAAGAGAGTGATAATATCTAATATTCGCAAGGATCACTCGCGTGCCAACAATAACAATCAATCATGACTGCACGAAAAACTCATGTGCCAACAAAATAACTCTCACACAGAAGGCAAGTACACGGGAGTATATGCAAATGGTCAATAACATCAGGATTCATTTTCTTAAACCAATATGGGTGATTTGTTTACGTGTATGCTTGTGCAAGTGTTCTACCATAATTCAAGTCAACAAGCAAGAATAGAGACAATGAATGGCACAAAAGAAACGATCATCAAAAAATGTACAAGGTATAACTCACACTAGGTAGGCACACCACTATACAAATATCAACAATAACAATGCCCCTAGGCCATCACAAGTCATCACAAATCATTCTCCGACATAGCCCACCTTGTCTCGCCATGTGCGCAATAATAAAGTAAATGCTTGCCTTGTCTCGCCGCACACGCAAAATAATATTCCCACCTTGTCTCGCCACATTCGTAAACCCACATATATAGCCCGCCTTGTCACGCCGCATGTGCAAATATCAATAGTAACAACAACATGGACAACTCACGTGCGAACACTCCGACAATCCTCACAACAATACCACGTTTTCCAAAACATAACAACACAATAAAATGAATTTCACAACACGTGCCCATATTCCACAACATTTCCTCAAAACAGTTTCAATACCACAACCACGCATAGCCCTCAACTCAACAAAATTGAGTACAACAGCAACAACAACAATAACACGAGAATACGGGAAGTAAATCAACATAAGAACTTCGCAACACAAGAAATGGAAGAATGAGCTCGCAAAGAAAGACACAACAGGGAATAATGGTCTTAACAAGCATAGCTCAACAAGGGAAATATAATGTGTAACAACAATTTCACAAAAGTAGAATTTGACGATAAGAGAGAGAGCATGAATCAATGACCCCAAGTAAGAATACGTCAAAAATGAAAGGGATAACTACACTTAAGTTAAGGCTAAGCAATTACGAAAGAGATAATAATAACTTCAATTAAGGTTAAGCAATTAAGGAAGAGATAATAATAACTTCAATTAAGGTTAAGCAATTACGGAAGAGATAATAATAACTTCAATTAAGGTTAACTAATTACGGAAGAGATAGCAAGGCAATAAAAGAGGCAACAATTTCAGTTAAGGCACGTAGGAGTTTATTGGTAATAAGGGTAGAACATGAATCAATTAATTTCAAATAAGACACGTAAGGGTGAATTTAGTAAGTGGATGATTTAACATGACAAAACAACTTCATATCTAATGAACATAAGAACCTAAGAGCCCTAAACGGTCAAATTTCCACAATTAAGCCTGAGTACGTACTCGTCACCACGCGTACACGGCCTTCACATGATACAACTAGCACAAATGACTCAAATCCTAAGGGGTAGTTCCCTCACACAAAGTTAGGCAAGATACTTACCTCAAAGAAGCTAGACTGATACTCTAAATGACCTTCTCGAGTGAAACAACCTCCGGACGGCTCCAATCTAGCCAAAATAACTTCAAATAATAAATAAAACTCATAGGAAATAATTCTGGATAATAAAGCTTCGATCTTTAATTAAAACTAAAAAGTCAACCCCTGGGCACGCACCTCGGAAGCCGATAAATTTATAAAACCCGAACACCCAATCTGATACGACTCCAACTATACCAAAATTATCAAATTCTGATATCAAATCGCCCTTCAAATCCTCATTTCACATTTTTGAAAGGTTTTCTCAAAATCCTCATTTCCCCAACTCAAACCACTAATTAAATGATAAAAATAAAGATGGAATCATGAAATAAAATAAATTACGGATAAAGAAAACTTACCTCAATCGAACATGTGAATAACCCCTCAAACATCGTTCAAATCCTAGGTCTCTAGCTCTAAAGATTAAAAGTGGAACAAAACCCTCGATTTTGAAAATTATATTCTGCTGCCCAGGTAACATGAATCGCGATCGCGAAGATTTGTGTGTGATCGCGAAGAAGAAAAATAACATCTGCCAATAATACACTTCACGATGGCGAGAGAAGGGGTGCGATCACGATGAAGAAACATCACTGCCCCAAAAAGGCACTACGCGAACGCGGATGATCAAACGCGAACGCGAAGTAGCAATACCCATACGCACGCGATCGCATACATAGTCATGCGAAAGCGAAGAGGAAAAAAGATCGGTCACCAAAACAGCCTTCGCGGTCGCGGTTGTACCTACGTGATCGCATCAGACACCAGTAACAACATTCCAAAAGAGGAGGAAATGGCCCTTAGCCCATCCGAAACACACTCGAGGCCCCCGGGACCCCGGCAAAACACACCAACAAGTTTCATAACATAACGCGGACCTGCTCGAGGTCTCGAATCACATCAAACAACACCGAAACTACGAATCGCACCTCGAATCGAACTTATGAATTTCCAAATCTTCCAACTTCTAAAACGCGATCTGAAACTTATCAAATCAACCCTGAATGATGTCAATGTTTGCATGCAAGTCCCAAATGACATAACGGAGCTAATCCAACTCTCGGAATTGCAATCTGAGCCTGATATAAACCAAGTCAACTCCCGATCAAACCTCTCAACCTTCCAAAACTTCAACTTTCAAATTTTTGCCAAAATGCTTCAAATTATCCTACGGCCCTCCAAATCCAAATCTATAAGCACGCCTCAGTCCAAAATCACCATACAAAACTATTAGAATTATCAAAACGTCATTTCGGAGTCATCTATACAAAAGTCAAACTCCAGTCAACTCTTACAGCTTAAGCTTCTAAAATAAGAATCCTTCTTCCAAATCAATCCTGAATTATCCGAAATCCAAATTCAGCCACGCACGCACGTCATAACATATAATACGAAGCTTCTCAATAACTTAGGCCACTGAATGGGATGCTTGTCATGACCCAAAACCTAACCCGTCGTAATGGCGCCTATCATGGTACTAGGCAAGCCGACCTTTCCTAAACACTTTCAAAATATTTAACGGAAATGAATTAAGACATTAAAAATAACCGGAGTTTTTCATAAAATAGGGTAAAGCCCAATTAAAACATAAGTGCGGAAAACAAATAGCCCAGCATCGGGGTGTGACTAAGTCACGAGCATCTAACAACCAATCTAGAAACAGAGTCTACTACAGTCTATGCCAAAATCCAATACAAGAGAGAAAAGATAATAAGAAAGGAGAAATAAGGACTGCGAACGCCGGCAGCTATCTCGTAAGTCTCCGATAATCAGCCCGCGCACGAACTCAGCAATCGCCAGAACCGTACACACCTGGATCTGCACATGAAGTGCAGGGTGTAGCATGAGTACAACCAACTCAGCAAGTAACAGAATTAAATAAGGAACTGAGAAGCAGTGACGAGCTATAAAAATACAGTTCATTTCAAAAGTTTTCAGTAAAGAGTGAACATGCTTTCAATTCTGGTGGTGTAAGTCAAATCAGTTCGAGCTCAGGTAAAACAGATATGAATCTTCCGGAAATTTCACCACAACAACCGATAACAACTAAGTGCAACAATAAATAAAAACAAGTACAGCCTCTCAAGGCAGCAGTCACTCAACTCATCTCAACAACTCATAATCTCGGCTCTCAGCCCTCAATACACACTCTCAATAGGTACCTGCGCTCACTAAGGGTGTGCAGACTCCGGAGGGGCTCCTTTCAGCCCAAGCGCTATATCATTGCGACGTGCATCCCGACCCAATCATATAAGTAGCCATAAGGCTCATTTCGGCATGCAACCCGATCCACAGTCCATAAATAGCCATAAGGCTCGTTGCGGCGTGCAACGCGATCCATATAACCTCACATAGCTCACAGCTCGGCACTCAGGCCCCATCTCAGTCACTAACCTCTCCAGCCCCTCGGGCTCATAAAATATCATAATAATCAGCCCAAACAGAGAATACAACAAGTATCAACAAGAATTGAGAGAGAACAAAGATGTAACACACAAGTAAGACTTTGACTGAGTGCAAGACATCAATTAGCAGTCAATTCAATAAGTATACGACCGCTATGGGTCCCAACAGTGATATCATATGGCCTAAGCATGGTTTCTAACATAAAAGGTAGTCAATTGCTCAAAGACAAGGAAAAACAAGTAATAATAATGGCTATTCGACTTTACAGTCTCATGGGACGGACCAAGTCACAATCCCTCGCGGTGCACGCTCACACGCTAGTCACCTAGCATGTGTGTCACCTCCAAATACTCACATCATACCAATTCTTGGGGTTTCATACCCTCAAAACCAGATTTAAGACTGCTATTTACCTCAAACCGAGCAAATCTCTACTCCGAAATGCCTTTGCCTTTCAAATCGGTCTCCAAACGTCCCGAATCTAGACACAAGTATAACAATACAATCAATATAGGCTAAAATGATCAATTCCACAAGAAAAGTACTAAATTATAGCCAAAACTCCGAAATTGGCTCGAACCTGGCTCCCGGGCCCATGTCTCAAAATCTGACAAAAGTCACAAAACCCGAAAGCCTATTCACTCACGAGTCTAACCATATCAAATTTACTCAAATCTGATAATAAAATCCCATTCAAAACCTCAAAATCCCAACTCAAGAGTTCTCCCTCTTTTTCCCCAATTTCTCACCCCAAATCACAAATTAGAAGATAAAATTAAAGATGAAATCATGGGATTTAACCAAAACCAAGTAAGAATCACTTACCCCAATCAATTCCACGAAAATCCCTTCAAGAATCGCCCAATTCCGTGTTCTCTAGCTCAAAATGTGCAAAATGGGTTCAAAACCCTCGTTTTTGAAATTAATATTGCCTGCCCAGATATCCTTCATCGCGATCGCGGAACATTCCACGCATTCGCGAAACACAACTTCGCACACATACGCGATCACGTAGAACAAACTCCTTGCGATCGCGTACAAGGAAACCAAAACCGGCTGCAACCAGACTTCAACTATCAAGCCAAGTCCAAAAATGATTCGTTAACCACATGAAACTCACCCGAGGCCCCCAGGACCTCAACCAAGCATACCAACACATCGTACAAACTTAGTCGAGCCTTCGAATCACTCAAAACAACATCAAAACACCAATTACACTCGGATTCAAGCCTAAAGAACATCTAAACTTTCAAATTCCACAAACGACGCCGAAACCTTCCAAACCACGTCTGATTGACCTCAAATTTTGTACACAAGTCATATTCAACATTACGGACCTACTCCAACTTTTGGAATCGGAATCCGACCCCGATATCAAAAAGTCAACCCCCCGGTCAAACTTTTCAAAAATTCAACTTTCGCCATTTCAAGCCTAAATTAGCTACAGACCTCAAATTCACAGTTCAGACACGCTCCTAAGTCCAAAATCACCCAACGGAGCTAACGGAATCGACGAAACTCCATTCCGGAGTCGTCTTCATACACTTTCGATGACAGTCAAACTCCTAAGATTTAAACCTCCATTTAGGGACTAAGAGCCCGTTTGGATTAGCTGATTTGAAGTAGCTGATAAGAATTAGGTGTTGAAAAGCACTTTTAAGTGCTGCAACTTATTTAATAAATAAGCAGTTACGTGTTTGGATACAAGTGCTGAAATTGATAATAAGATGTTGCAGTATTTGATAAAAAAGTGTTGATAAGCTCTTTTTCTGTTAAAATGACTTAAATAACCTTAGAAGTGTTTATACTTATTAGGGCGTAATTTCTTCAAAATTTTAGATTCCAAATCAATTCAAATGCCAAATATTCTATTTGTCATTTTATTTTAAATACAATTGTGCTTAGATAAGATAACTTTTATGATAAATATTATTTATTTTATGATAAGCATATAATCATAAGTTATAATAATTAATAAATTGATTAAAGTTTCTCAGTAAAAAATAAACCTTTAGGACAAAATATTTGAAGAGAAACAAACACTATCTTTATCACCACAACACTTAGAAAGCAAAACACCAAAAATTTGATATGTCCTCATTTATTACATACAGCTCAAAGATTAATACACAATCACATAGATATAAATATGCAAAGGAATAGAGAATTTGCTTATCTTAAATAGTCAATGAGCATTGCAGACTTGAAGAGGCGGGGGAGGGGGGGTTAGGTTGAAATAGTACTTGAAGCAGTGAGTATCGATGTAAGAGTTTTATTCTAAAAAAGAATATTTTAAGCATAAAATAGTAAATATTTTGGTCAAACTTAAAGTGCTTATAAGCTAAAAATTTATAAGTTGGGGGTGACCAGCTTATGACATTTGGCTTATTTTTGACTTATAAGCACTTTTAACTTTACCAAACGCGTAGATAAGCCGAAAAGTGCTTATAAGCTAGTTTGACCAGCTTATAAGCTTAGCCAAACATTCTCTAAGTGTCCCAAAACAATCCAAAAACCAAAACGAAATCTCCCGGCAAGTCACATAAGCAGAAACAGATACGGGAAAAATAGTAAATAGGGGATCGGGGCTAATACACTCAAAATGATCGACCGGGTCGTTACATCCTCCCCATCTTAAATCAATCGTTCGTCCTCGAAAGAACATAGAGACATACCTGAAGTGGCGAAAAGATGATAACGACTGCGCATATCATGCTCGGTCTCCCAAGTCGCCTCCTCGGCCGGATGACCCCTCCACTAAACCTTCACAGAAGCAATACTCTTCGACCTCAACTTTCTAACTTGCCTATCTAAGATCGCCATCGGCTCCTCAACATAAGATAAATCCTTGTCCAACTGGACTGAACTGAAATCCAACATGTGAGACGGATCACCGTGATAATTCTTGAGCATAGAAACATGGAATACTGGATGAACTCTTGCTAGATTGGGAGGCAAGGCAAGCTCGTAAGCAACCTCCCCAACACGTTGCAATACCTCAAATGGTCCAATAAACCTCGGGCTCAGTTTGCCCTTCTTTCCGAACCTCATAACACCCTTCATGGGTGACACCCGGAGCAAGACCCGCTCTCCAACCATGAATTCAACATTGCAAACCTTTCGATCCATATAACTCTTCTGTCTGGACTGGGCTGTGCGTAGTCTATCCTGAATTACTCTATCCTTCTCCAGCGCATCCTGAACCAAGTCTGTACCCAATACTCTAGCCTCGCCCGGCTCGAACCAACCCACTGGAGACCTACACCACCTACCATACAGAGCCTCATACGGTGCCATCTGGATGCTCGACTGGTAACTATTGTTGTAAGCAAACTCCGCTAGAGGAAAGAACTGATCCTGCGAAACCTCAAACTCCATCACACATGCATGAAGCATATCCTCTAATATCTAAATAGTGCGCTCAAACTGTCCGTCCATCTAAGGGTGAAATGTTATGCTCAACTCCACTCGAGTACCTAACTCATGTTGTATGGCCCTCCAGAACCGTGATGTAAACTGTGTAGCACGGTCCGAGATGATAGATACCGGTACGCCATGAAGCCTGACGATCTCGCAGATATACACTCGAGCCAGCTGCTCAGAAGAATAGGTAGTAATCACAAGAATGAAATGAGCTGACTTGGTCAGCCGGTCCATAATTACCCAAACTGCATCAAACTTTCGCTGAGTCCGTGGAAGCCCAACAACGAAATCCATAGTGATCCTCTCCCATTTCTACTCCGGAATCTCTAACTTCTTAAATAACCCACCTAGTCGTTGATGCTCATACTTTACCCGCTAGCAATTTAGACACCGAGCTACATACTCCACTATGTCTTTATTCATTCTCCTCCACCAGTAATGTTGTCTCAAGTCCTGATACATCTTCGCGGCACCCGGATGAATAGAATACCACAAACCGTGAGCATCCTGAAGAATCAACTCACGTAAACCATCTACATTGGGCACACATAGCCTGCCTTGCATCCTTAATTCACCATCATACCCAATAGTGACCTACTTAGCATTACCGTGATGGACCGTGTCCTTAAGGACAAGCAGATGGGGGTCCTCATACTGACGCTCCATGATACTATCATAAATAGAAGACCGAGAGACCCCACAAACCAATACTCGACTTGGCTCAGAAACATCCAATCTAACAAACTGACTAGCTAAGGCATGAACATCCAATGCCAATGGCCTCTCTGCTGCTAGAAGATATGCTAAGCTCCCCAAACTCTCCGCCCGGCGACTCAAGGCATCGGCCACCACATTGGCCTTCCGGGGATGGTACAAAATGGTGATATCATAGTCCTTAAGAAGCTCCAACCACCCCCGCTAATGCAAGTTAAGATCCTTCTATTTGAACAGATGCTGCAAACTCCGATGATCAGTGTAAATTGCACAATGGACCCCGTGCAAATAGTGCCGCCAAATCTTCAAGGCGTGAACAATAGTTGCTAACTCAAGGTCGTGGATAGGATAGTTCTTCTCATGGGGCTTCAACTGGCGTGAAGCATAAGCAATCACTCTACCCTCCTGCATCAGAACACACCCAATACCGATCCGTGAGGTATCACAATACACTGTGTATGAACCAAAAGCTGATGGTAGAAATAGAACTGGAGCCATGGTCAAAGCAGTCTTGAGCTTCTGAAAGCTCTCCTCGCACTCATCCGACCACCTGAATGGAGCACCCTTTTGGGTCAATTTGGTCAAGGGCGATGAAATAGATGAAAAACCCTCTACAAAACGATGGTAATAGCCTGCCAAACCCAGAAAGCTCCTAATCTCTATGGCTGAGGACGATCTAGGCCAACTCTATACCGGCTCTATCTTCTTCGGATCTACCTGAATACCCTTGCTGGACACCATGTGCCACAAGAATGCCACTGAACCGAGCCAAAACTCACACTTGGAGAACTCTGCATAAAGCTTCTCCTCCCTCAATCTCTGCAACACAATTCTTAAATGCTCTACATGTTTCTCCTGGCTACGAGAGTACATCAGGATATCATCAATGAATATAATAACGAACGAGTCCAAATAAGGCTGAAACACATTGTTCATCAAATGCATGAACGTTGTTGGGGCATTGGTCAGCCCAAAAGACATCACAAGGAGCTTATAATGGCCATATCGGGTCTTGAAAGCTATCTTAAGAATATCTTAGTCCCGTATCTTTAGCTGGTGATACCCTGACCTCAAATCAATCTTGGAGAATACCCTTGCTCCCCAAAGCTGGTCAAACAAATCATCAATATGCGGCAATGGATACTTGTTCTTGATTGTGACCTTGTTCAACTGCCTGTAATCAATACACATTCTTATGGTACCATCCTTCTTTTTTACAAATAGAACTGGTACACCCCAAGGTGACACGCTAGGCCGAATAAACCCCTTATCAAGGAGTTCTGAAGCTGCTCCTTCAATTCCTTCAACTCAGCCGGTGCCATACGGTACGGTGGAATAGAAATGGGCTGAGTGCCCGGTACCAAATCAATACCGAAATCAATATCCATGTCGGGCAGCATGCCCGGAAGGTCTGCAGGAAACACATCCGGGAAATTTCGCACCACAGGAACAGAATCAATAGCAGGGACCTCTGCACTAACATCCCTCACAAAATCCAAATATGATAGACAACCCTTCTCAACCATCCGCTGAGCCTTCAAGTATGAGATTACTGTACTAGGAACATAGTCTATAGATCCGCTCCACTTAACCCTCGGCAACCCCAGTTTCTCCAACATCACAGTCTTAGCATGACAATCTAGAATAGCATGACATGGAGACAACCAATCCATACCCAATATCACGTCAAAATCGACCATACTGAGCAAAAAAAGATCCACTTTGGTCTCCAAACCCCAATAGTCACCACACATGACCGATATACACGGTCCACAATAATAGTATCGCCCATAGGAGCAGATACATGAACAGATGAAACTAAAGACTCACGGGGCATATCCAGAAAATGAGTGAAATACGAGGAAACATATGAATAAGTGGAACCAGGGTCAAATAATACAGAGGCATCTCTGTGGCAAACTGAGACAACACCTGTAAGCACAGCATCTGAAGCAATGGCATCTGGTCTGGCAGGGAGGGCATAGAAACGGGCTTGGCCACCCCCTGATCTGCCTCCCCCTCTCGAGTGACCCCTAACTGACAGGGCTCCACCCCGAGCTGGCTAAACGGGTGGTGAAGAGACTGGTGCTGATATCGTAGACTGGCTCATCTGCTGAGCCAGACCTCCCATAAGGCGGGGACAATGTCTCCTAATGTGGCCAAACTCTCCACACTCATAGCAACTCCTCGGTGCTGGTGCTGGGGACTGAAGGGAGCCCCGAGCACCGGGATGGCTGGTAGAAGGACCTGGCATAGACGAGCCCTGACCCAATGGAGCACGGGACAAACTCAGAGCTGGGAGGGCACTGAGAGATGAATGGCCCTGCTGATAACTGTGTCACCCATGGCCAGATGATACACCATGGTGGACTGGGCGAGCCGTCTGAGCATGTCTGAAAGGACAATCCCTATTGTGGTGGAACTGCCCACCAGAAGGAACACTGCTAAATCCACCCTATCCATCAGGCTTCTTGGCCTCCCTCTCAACCCTCTCCTGACTGCGAACCATCTCAATCTGATGAGTAATGTCGACAACCTCATCAAAAGTAGCACCAGACACACTCTCTCTGGTCATAAGCAATCGCAGCTGAAAAGTGAGGCCATCTATAAACCTCCTGATCCTCTCCCTGTCTGTGGGAACCAACCAGATAGCATGACAGGCCAACTCCGAGAATCGTATCTCATAAAGTGTCACAGACATATCACCCTAACAAAGCTGCTCGAACTGCCTGCGCAGCTCCTCTCTGCAGGACTGTGGCACGAACTTCTCCAGGAATAGACTGGAGAACTGCTGCCAGGTAAGGGGTGCTGCGCCAACCGGCCTACGCCTCTCGTAAGCCTCCCACTAACTGAAGGCAGCCCTATAGAACTGAAATGTAGTGAACGAGAGCCCACTGGCCTCTAGAATACCTGTTGTACGGAGTATCCTCTGACACCTGTCCAAGAAACTCTATGCATCCTCTCCCTCGATACCACTGAAAGATGAAGGATGGAGTTTCCCAAACCTCTCCAATCTACGCTGCTCATCCTCAGGCATAGCAGGAACCACATAGTCCTGAGCAGCTGCAACCGGCTGGGCTGGTGCTGCCCCCGGTGTCTGGAATCCCTGTACCACCTGCTCTGGCATGCGGGCGACGGGAGTCTGAGCACCTCCCCCAGCCTGAGAAGGGGTTGCTGCGGCCGGAACAGAGACCGCCCGAGCAAGACTGGTACACGCAGTCAAAATCTGAGCTAAGGCCTCCTGAAGGCCTGGAATCACAATAGGCACAGGTGGTGCATGAGCTGGTGCATCAACAACTGGAATCTGGTCTGATATAGGGCAACTAGTGGATCTGTAGGTACTGCCCCAGCTGCTGTGCGGGCTGCACCTCTGCCCCTACCGCGGCCTCGGACTCTCGTGACCCTGGCTGGTGGTATTGGTGGCTGTCCATCCTGCCCGGTAGTACGAGTCCCCACCATCTGTGAGAGAATGAAACAATAGATGTTTAGTTACTAGAATCAACAGATTCGTATGACAAAAATTTAAGAATGTGAAGTTTCCTAAGGATTCGGCAGCCTCTCGAAGATAAGTACGGACGTCTCCGGACCGATCCGTAAGACTCTACTAAACCTGCTCATGACTCGTGAGACCTATGTAAACTAGGCTCTGATACCAACTTGTCACGACCCAAAACCTAACCCGTCGTGATGGCGCCTATCGTGGTACTAGGCAAGCCGACCTTTCCAAAACACTTTCAAAACATTTAACGGAAATGAATTAAACATTAAAAATAACCAGAGTTTTTCATAAAATGGTGTAAAACCCAATTACAACATACGTGTGGAAAAACAAAATAGCCCGACATCCGTGTGTCACTAAGTCACGAGCATCTAACAACCAATCTAGAAATAGAGTCTACTACAGTCTGTGCCAAATGCCAATACAGGAGAGAAAAGATAAGAAGAAAGGAGAAACAAGGACTGCGAACACCGGCAGCTACCTCGTAAGTCTCCGATAATCAGCCTGCACACGAACTCAGCGACCGTCAGAACCGTACACACCTAGATCTGCACATGAAGTGCAGGGTGTAGTATGAGTACAACCAACTGACCAAGTAACAGAATTAAATAAGGAACTGAGAACCAGTGACGAGCTATAAAAATATAGTTCATTTCAAAAGATTTCAGTAAAGAGTGAACATGCTTTCAATTCCAGTGGTGTAAGTCAAATCAGTTCGAGCTCAAGTAAAACAGATATGAATCTTCTAGAAATTTCACCACAATAACTGATAACAACTAAGTGCATCAATAAATAAAAACAAATGCAGCCTCTCAAGGCATTAGTCACTCAATTTATCTCAATAACTCATACTCTCGGCTCTCAACCCTCAATACACACTCTCAATATGTACCTGCACTTACTGGGGGTGTGCAGACTCCGGAGGGGCTCCTTTCAGCCCAAGCACTATATCGTTGCGGCGTGCAGCCCGACCCAATCTTATAAGTAGCCATAAGGCTCGTTTCGGCGTGCAACCCGATCCATATAACCTCACATAGCTCACAGCTCGGCACTCGGGCCCTATCTCAATCACTAACCTCTCCAGCCCCTCGGCTCACAAAATATCATAATAATCAGCCTAAACAGAGAATACAACAAGTATCAACAAGAACTAAGAGGGAACAGATATGTAACACACAAGTAAGACAGTGACTGAGTACAAGACATCAATTAGCAGTCAATTCAACAAGTATACGACCGATGCGGGTCCCAACAGTGATATCATATGGCCTAAGCATGGTTTCTAACATAAAAGGTAGTCAATTCGTCAAATACAAGAAAAAACAAGTAATAACAATTGTTATTCGACTTTACAGTTTCACAAGACGGACCAAGTCACAATCCCTCGTGGTGCACACTCACACGCCCGTCACCTAGCATGTGCGTCACCTCCAAATACTCACATCATACCAATTCTCAGGGTTTCATACCCTCAAAACCAGATTTAAGACTGTTACTTACCTCAAACCGAGCAAATCTCTACTCCGAAATGCTTTTGCCTCAAAAAGCGATCTCCAAATATCCCGAATCTAGCTACAAGTAGAAAAATACAACCAATATAGGCTAAAGGGATCAATTCCACAAGAAAAGTACTAAATTATAGCCAAAAATCCGAAATTGGCCCGAACCCGGCTCCTGGGCCCACGTCTCGAATCCGACAAAAGTCACAAAACCCGAAAGCCCATTTACTCACGAGTTTAACCATACCAAATTTACTCAAATCCGATAATAAAATCCCATTCAAAACCTCAAAATCCCAACTCAAGAGTTCTCCCTCTTTTTCCCCAATTTCTCACCCCAAATCACAAATTAGATGATAAAATTAAAGATGAAATCATGGAATTTAACCAAAACCAAGTAAGAATCACTTACCCCAATCAACTCCACGAAAATCCCTTCAAGAATCGCCCAATTCCGTGTTCTCTAGCTCAAAATATTCAAAATGGGTTCAAACCCTCATTTTTGAAATTAATACTGCCTGCCCAGATATCCTTCATCGCGATCGCGGAACATTCCTCGCGATCGCGAAGCACAACTATGTTGCCCCGCATTTTTACCCTATGCGATCGCGGAATCACCCACGCAATTGCGGATTACTTCCTCTCATACCTACGCGATCGCTTCCTGACTCACGCGATCGCATCCTGACTCACGCGATCGCATAGAGCATTGGCCACACCTCCCCTCCTGCTCAAATCTTTCTACGCGAACGCGACCTTAGCCACGAGTTCGTAAAGCACAACTTTGCACACATACGCGATCGCGTAGAACAATCTCACCTCTGCCTCAAATAAGCTTACGCGATCGCGAATGAATCCCTGCAATCACATACAAGGAAACCAGAACCTACTGCAACCAGACTTCAGCTATCAAGCCAAGTCCAAAAATGATCTGTTAACCACCCGAAACTCACCCGAGGCTCCCGAGACATCAACCAAGCGTACCAACACATCCAAAAATATAATACGAACTTAGTCGAGCCTTCGAATCACTCAAAACAACATCAAAACACCAATTACACCCGGATTCAAGCCTAAAGAACTTCTAAACTTTCAAATTCCACAAACGACGCCGAAACCTACCAAACCACGTCCGATTGACCTCAAATTTTGCACACAAGTCATATTCAATATTACGGACCTACTCCAACTTCCGGAATTTTAATCTGACCCCGATATCAAAAAGTCAACCCCCCAGTCAAACTTCCCAAAAATTCGACTTTCGCCATTTCAAGCCTAAATTAGCTACAGACCTCAAATTCATAGTCCGGACACGCTCCTAAGTCCAAAATCACCCAACGGAGCTAACGAAACCAATGAAATTCCATTCCGAAGTCGTCTTCACACACTTCTGACTACGGTCAAACTTTTGAGACTTAAACCTCCATTTAGGGACTAAGTGTCCCAAAACACTCCAAAAACCAAAACAAAACCTCCCGACAAGTCACATAAGCAGAAACAGATACGGGGAAAACAGTAAATATGGGATCAGGGATAATACACTCAAAACGACCGGTCGGGTCGTTACAATGCTAATCCTCAAAACAACCAATCGGGTCGTTACATTCTTCCCCTTTTAAACAAACGTTCATCCTCGAACGTGCCAAGAATCATTCCGAAATCCTCAAATCACTAAATGTACTCACCATACATATACTCACGGGTGATCTCACAACACCCCAATCCATATAGGCCCGACGACACCATCCCGACTGAAATGTATTCCTTCCACCAATACCAATAAGCCTTAGAACCAAATTTCTCACCATCTGATCATTTCCAAAAGACCCGATTCCTAGATCAACACACGGTATCAGCCTCAACCAGTTGCAACAACTCATGCCTACACCCACCAGGTATAACCACACAATGTAACACATCACACATATGCCCATAACAACATCTCTGATCATAATAGCTGCCCATAATCAAATCCAGCACCGGCAATTAACCTCAATCCGCTAGAACCCTGCTCCAAACCTTCACAACACTAACAACGATGCAAGAAACATGAAGACTTCATAACTATTCACCTGAATAAACAAGTCACATCTAACACCACCTGGGCATACACCTCGCAAGCTAAAACCCAATAAGTACAGCACGAATATGACTGAATATACAAGGATACACATGAAAGAACCATCAAACATGACCGACAGGCACAACTCCCTATCAGTAGCGTACTACAAATCAATTCCACAATGGATAATCAAAGTATATGAACAAATCACAAGGATCTCATCCTAATATAACTCCATTGCGGCCCGCAGCTCGATTCAAACATATCAAATCACATGAAGACGCGAGGATCCTATCCTCAGCTATGAATCACAAGTAGTATACGCATCGAACCAACTGAAACCTTCCACTAATTTAATTTCGCCAACAAAATCACAACACATACTGAACTCCTACACTAATAGAGCATCTAAATCACAAGTCGTAACCAATCACCCAGAAATCACATCAAAAACCTACCGTAATGGATAATAGAAAGTCACTCCTAGTCTCATAGCTCTCAATAATGAATAAAACAAAATGATAGACACGGGCTACCACTATAGATTCTCCCAACAGGGGTAAACACATAAGCAGAGTATAAAATCACGAAACTCACCCATATGTGAAGCAACATAGGAGGAATCACCCCGATAAGCAGAACCGAAACAAAATACGAATGATGCTCCTCCATAACAAATCGAAACCAAACTTGTACGACACCATCTGGCACAACGGCCTTAGCCCTACAGTAGAAAGCACATCAACGGGTCGGGCCTCCCCCTCTTGGGCGCCCTCTACTTGCCTGACCTGCACCCCAAGCTGGCGGTGCAGGGATATCAATAACTAGATAAGAACTCGTCACATGTACCCCAAGCTCTCACCATGTGGCTAGTATCTCCACACTCAAAGCAACCTCTCTGCTGACATCCCTGTGGAATTTGTCCGGTATGGGTACCCTGAGACCCATGGGTACCTGAAACACCGTGCGAAGCCTGAAGTACAAACTGAACTGGCTGACCCACAAAACCTCGATCATGTCGTACCCTTCCCCTAAAATAGGGACCAGTAGATCCTCCTGGTCTACGAGGCTTCTTAGACTCCCTGTTCCTCCTTAGATGTTGCTTCCCTAACCACGGGTTGAACTGGAACAACAAGTTTAGTCGGCATGACACCTAGAATCTGAACAACATGGACTCGCTTCTCTGGAGTACGGGCGGCGGGAGTCTAAGCTCCTCCCCCGATCTGTAAAGTAGTTGGTGCAACCGAAATCAGTCCCGCCTGGAACAATGTGCCAAACATGCTTAGTAACTGTGCTAACGTCTCTTGAAATCCTGGGGTAACAACAGGCGCCTCCAGTATCTGTCTCCCAACCGGAGCTACTGGCAGCTCCTCAACTGATGCTCTGACAGGTGCTCTAGCTACAGCATGCGCTCCTCCTCGGCCTCTGCCTCTACCTCTGCTTCAGCCCCGGCCCCTAGCAACACCGGCTCTACGGCAGCATCATCGGGAACTGCAACTTGTGTCCTCACCATCTGTGAGAGAATAGAATGACAAAGGCTCAAACTCCGAGATCCATAAACGCACACGATAGCAATGAAAGAAGTGAAATTATCCTAATAGTTTTGTACCCTCTTGAAGATAAGCACAGATATCTCCGTACCGATCCGAAAAACTCTACTAAACTCGATTATGACTCGTAGCACCTATGAACCTAGAGCTCTGATACCAACTTGTCATGACCCCAATTTCCCTTCGTAGGATGTCGTGACGGCACCTAGTCTCTAAGACTAGGTAAGCCTAACAATTATTGAATTAATAGCAAAATTCAACCAACAACTATTAAATATGAAATAGAAATCTCTATACAATCCTTACAATCCTAAAACTAGTAGTACAAGTCATAAGCTCTACTGAGTTTTCTAGAAAATCCCTAAGTACATCTGTTCCGGAATAGAAATAACAGTACAAGGTAAAATTCCAGAAGGTGACTCTGAGCCTTGCGAATGTAACAGTAGGTTTACTTTAGTCTCTACAGCAAAGCTAGCTAGCTATTGATCAACCAACTCTGAAATACATGGATCTGCACAAAAATATGCAGAAAGCATAGCATGAGTACACCACAGCAGTACCCAATAAGTATCAAGACTAACCTCGGTGGAGTAGTGACGAGGGACAGTCAAGACACCCACTGGACTAAACAACCTGAACAAGTATGAAGGTGAACTAACGAGGAAACAATGTTAATATAAAGCTAAGCATGGTAAGGAAGATAAAACAATACTCGCAATGAAACACTAGAAACAACAATTAGCAACAAGAAGCAAACACCTAGTAATATTGTAGACTAAGTTGAACACAGTCTAAGTCCGATTAAACCAAATAAAGGAAAACAAGTAACAACTCAATAAGAACAACTGATTTTACATCAGATTTATTCAAAATTTCTACGATGTACCAAATCTCATAATCACAAATCACGGGTCCCAATTCATGAACCCTAATCACTTGGCATCTTGTGCCCACATTACAATTCATAACGCAAGGACGACTTACGTGCCAAGAGAGTGACAATATCTAATATTCGCACGGACCACTCGCGTGCCAACAATAACAATGAATCATGACTGCACGGAAAACTCATGTGCCAACAAAATAACTCTCACACAGAAGGCAAGTACACGGGAGCATATGTAAATGGTCAATAATATCAGGATTCATCTTCTTAAACCAATATGGGTGATTTGTTTACGTGTATGCCTGTGCAAGTGTTCTACCACAATTCAAGTCAACAAGCAAGAGTAAAGACAATGAATGGCACATAAGAAACGATCACCCCAAAATGTAAACGGTATAACTCACACCAGGTAGGCATACCACTACACAAATATCAACAATAACAATGCCCTCGGGCCATCACATGTCATCGCATATCATTCCCCAACATAGCCCACCTTGTCTCGCCACGTGCACAATAATAAAGTAAATTCTCGCCTTGTCTCACCGCACGCGCACAATAATATTCCAACCTTATCTCGCCACATTCGTAAACTCACATATATAGCCCGCATTATCATGCCGCATGTGCAAATATCAATAGTAACAACAGCACTGATAACTCACGTGCGAACACTCCAACAATCCTCACGACAATACCACGTGTGCCAAAACATAGCAACACAATAAAATGAATTTCACAAAACGTGCCCATATGCCACAACATTTCCTCAAAACATTTTCAATACCACAACCACGCATAGCCCTCGGCTTAACAACACTGAATACAACAGCAACAACAATAATAATACGAGAATACGGCAAGGAAATCAACACAAGAACTTCGCAACACAAGAAACGGAAGAACGAGCTCACAAAAAAAGAAACAACATGGAATAATGGTCTCAACAAGAATAGCTTAACAAGGGAAAGATAATGTGTAACAACGATTCCACAAAAGTACAATTCGACGATAAGAGAAAGAGAGCATGAATCAATGATCCCAAATAAGAATACGTCAACAATGAAAGGGATAACAACACTTCAATTAAGGCTAAGCAATTACGGAAGAGATACTAATAACTTCAATTAAGGTTAGGCAATTACGGAAGAGAAAATAATAACTTCAATTAAGGTTAAGAAATTATGGAAGAGATAATAATAACTTCAATTAAGGTTAAGCAATTATGGAAGAGATAATAATAACTCCAATTAAGGTTAAGCAATTATGGAAGAGATAGGAACGCAATAAAAGAGGCAACAACTTCAAATAAGGCACGTAGGAGTTTAATTGGCAATAAGAGCAGAACATGAATCAATTAATTCAAAATAAGACACGTAAGGGTGAATTTAGTAAATAGAGGATTTAACATGACAAAACAACTTCATATCTAATGAGCATAAGAACCTAAGAGCCCTAAACGGTCAAATTTCCACAATTAAGCTCGAGTACGAACTCGTCACCATGCGTGCACAACCTTCACATGACACAATTGGCACAAATGACTCAAATCTTAAGGGGTAGTTCTACACACAAAGTTAGGTAAGATACTTACCTCAAAGAAGCTAGACCGATACTCTAAAATAACCTTCTCGAGTGAAACAACCTCCGGACGGCTAAAATATAGCCAAAATAACTTCAAATCATAAATAAAACTCATATGAAATAATTTCGGATAATAAAGCTTTGATTTTTAATTAAAAATAAAAAGTCTACCCAAACATCAACCACTGGGCCCACACCTCAGAACCCGATAAAATTTACAAAAATCAAACACCCATTCTAATACGAGTCCAACCATACCAAAATTATCAAATTCCGATATCGAATCGCCCTTTAAGTCCTCATTTTACATTTTTGAAAGTTTTTCTCAAAATCCTCATTTTCCCCAACTCAAACCACTAATTAAATGATAAAAATAAAGATGGAATCATGAAATATAATAAATTTCGGATAAAGAATACTTACCCCAATCGAACACGTGAAGAACCCCTCAAAAATCGCTAAAATCCAAAGTCTCTAGCTCAAAAGATGAAAAATAGAACAAAACCCTCGATTTTGGAAATTACATTCTGCTGCCCAGGTAACATGAATCGCGATCGCGAAGATTTGTATGCGATCGCGAAGAAGAAAAATAACAGATGCCAATAATACACTTCGCGATTGCAAGAGAAGGGGTGCGATCGCGATGAAGAAATATCACTGCCCCAAAAAGGCACTACGCGAACGCGGATGATCAAACGCGAACACGAAGTAGCAATACCCATACGCACGTGATCACAGACATAGTCATGCGAACGCGAAGAGGAAAAAGGACCGGTCACCAAAACAGCCTTCGCGATCGCGGTTGTACCTACGTGATCGCATAGAAGGACATCAGACACCAGTAACAGCATTCCAAACGAGGAGGAAATGGCCCATAGCCCATCCGAAATACACTCGAGGCCCCCGGGACCCCGTTGAAATATACCAACAAGTTCCATAACATAACTCGGACCTTCTTGAGGTCTCGAATCACATCAAACAACGTATCTTACCTCGAATCAAACTTATGAATTTTCAAATCTTCCAACTTCCAAAACTCGTGCTGAAACATATCAAATCAATCCGGAATGAAGTCATATTTTGCATGCAAGTCCCAAATGACATAAAGGAGCTAATCCAACTCTCGGAATCGCAATCTGAGCCCGATATCAACCAAGTCAACTCTCGGTCATACCTCTCAACCTTCCAAAACTTCAACTTTCTAATTTTTGCCAAAATGTTTCAAATTATCCTACGTCCCTCCAAATCTAAATCCGGACACACGCCTCAGTCCTAAATCACTATACGAAGCTATTGGAATCATCAAAATGCCATTTCAGAATCGTCTACATAAAAATCAAACCCCGGTCAACTCTTACAGCTTAAGCTTCTAAAACAAGAATCCTTCTTCCAAATCAATCCCGAATTATCCGAAATCTGAATTCGACCATGCACGCACCTCATAACAAATACAAAGCTGGTTGAGACCTTAAGCTACCGAACGGGACGCTAATCCTCAAAACGATCAGTCGGGTTGTTACAGTGATTTTACATGTGTTTTCCTGATTTGATCATATATCTACTTTATACTTGTTGGAAGTTTATGAACTTGTACAGGTGACTAGCGAGTATCATTTATAATTCTTGTTTCTATTACCTCGCCAAGGTTAGTTATGATATTTATCGAGTACATAGGATCGGTTGTACTCATACTACACTTCTGCACCTCGCGTGAAAATCTTGGTGCTGATGTTGTTGTGTATGGCGGGAGCCGGTATTGAAGATGTACCTGCATTCTGGTTATAGCTGTCACTTGTCCTTGGTAACTTTAGATTTGCAATTCTATTTATGTATATTTCAAATAAATGATGAATTTATTTCGTACCAACTTTGTAAATTCAAAGTCTTAGAAGCTCATGACTTGTACTACCAATTCTTGGAATTTTGTGTAGAAGTTCAGTTATTTTACTCTTTGGTTCTTATTATTCTCCTTTGAGTTGTGTTGAATGTTATTTGGCTTATCTAGCGGGTTGGGTTAGGTGTCATTACGACTAGATGAATTTCGGGTCATGACAAATAATTTTGTCTAGATTTTTAAGAAAAATATGATTTTATGTGATGGTTGGGATATGTGTATTGTAATTTAACAAATGTATAAAAATATAATTAAATATAAAAAAATTAATTCTGTGATTTTATATTTTGAATGGTGCCTTCTCTTGCACCATGTAGAACTTTATTGTGTCTTTATTTTGTATGAGGTAGATATATTTTAATAATTAGGAATCTTTATATGAATCGTTGACCGAATTCATTTATCTTTTTTAGCTAATATACATAGATTATATAATAATATATATATATATATATATATATATATATATATATATATATATGGATTAAACATATATTATAAATTCACCGATTATTTTCAGTTTAAGCAATTTAGAGAACGAATATTTAAGTTAATATATCTATATTTTATTATAAAAGTATGAATATTTTATGCTAAATATTGAACTACAAAATATCCCCAAAATATTGATCGACTTTTATGTCCTTTAATATTTACATTAATTTTCACAAGAAGTTACACGTAAAGGACACAACTGAAATTACCGGAAATACTACACTTTAATTGAAGTCCTACATTAGGACGTCCAAACTAAAAGTTGGGACTTTGGAACCAAATAGATCACTTAATTTGATTTGCACAAGGATTGATACTGTAAGATTAATCATTATGCAGAATAATCTCATAGAGTTTCTACTCTCTCTCTACTTTATTATCTATAATTTGTTTCAATGTATGATTGATACCCAATAATAATAATGATAAAATTTGCAGGATAAATATGGTTGTCCTTAGATACAATTTGAGTGACTCTCTAGGTATTTTTCTAATAAAACTTGCAAAGCGACTGAAACTTCTTTAGACTTACAAGTTCGAATTCTCTTAGAAATCAATCAAATACAATTTAATATCTTTAACAGATGCATATGTCTGCCACCTTCATCCATGGATGTTATTTTTCTATTGAATTTCAGCATATTTTATGTAGCATATTTCAATACCGTTTTTCAGTTAATTTCTCTTGACATGGATATTGCTTCTTTGGATTTTTAGAATCAATACAAATTAAAGGACTCAATCTGGCAATCATATTTGCAGCAAAAACCCAGGATAAAGCGGACTTCTTACTTCTTCCATGTTACCCTGAGGTAAGTTTCTGTTCATTACTTTTTTTCTTACTTCATTACTAATGTTATTTGACTTTTCATGCAAAAAATTGGTATTCTTACTATTTATGTTGTCAGGTACTAACTTCAAGAGCTACGACATAGTTGAAACTTGCTACTTAACTCTTTAGGATCATAATCACATCTACTTTTCGAGAAAACCAAATGACGAAGAAGGAGAGGGGGACACCATTATGATGGTTGATTTCTATTATCTTAAAAAAATTAAGTTTTTTTAATATGAATGTATTAATAAATTTACTTTTTCTCTTCTTGCATAAGAAATATCGACTACAAATTATATTCGTAGAAACTGGTTACTAGAAAATAGGAATGTTAAAACGCGCAATATTTAAAGACGAAAATATTCTCGACCAAAGCTAAAATATATTTTTGAAATATATATATAATTTCACGCCCGATAAAATTATCATATTTAAAATTTTACCCAATATATGAGACTTTGAATTAAACTAGAATTATTATTTGGCTACAGTTGTGAAATTAAATTTTATATGATATCTAGGACTTTGAATACAATGATGAAATTAGAATCCTACTAAACTTTTCTCTAAAGGCAAGGAAATCCATTGTAGTAAAGGAGTATTATCTTTAGAGGCTGGCCTTTAATGTTATTTTGCTTTTAGACATTATGTTTGGTATGGTTTGATGCAGTTTGATAAAGATTACAAAGCAAGTTTTATTGGAGGATAAGGATTTACACGAGAGTTTACTTTATCTCAATTTAGTTTTATATATTTTTATTTGGAAAAGGGAGAAAAAAGGAGTACGTGAAGGGACAAGAGATAGAAAATAGGTTTTAAGAATATTTCGTGCAAGGAAGAGAAAAAACGCTCTCAGATAATATTTCTAGATGTCCCCAAAAGAGTTTATTTAACCATGCATGTCCAACTCAAAAATTAAAATTGCTGGCTTAATTAAAGAAGAAGATTTTGGAATTGACAATAAAATTTAGTTGAAACTATATTATTTGAGAGAGGAAACAAAAAGAAATTAGTTTTAAGTAAGAAATTTGTAGTATCATATGAGAGCCTGATTGTCACGACCCAATTTTTCCTATACACCGTGATGGCGCCCAACGTCGTCGCTAGGCAAGCCAACAGTGAACTAGTCATGTATTTGTTCTTTTTAATAATTTTAAAGTAGATAATTTTTATTTATTAAGTAAATGAGTAGTGAAAAATTATAGTAAGGTAAATCATAAACTAATGAGAGAATAAATACAATAAAATTAATATTCAAAACCATAAAGTGTCTACTAAAATACTCCCAAAATTCGGTGTCACAAGTGTATGAGAAACTAGTAGAATATACAAACCACATATGCTATTGTCTGGAATAAGATAGACAGAAAGTAAATACAAAAGAGAGACTGCGGGTGCTGCAGAACGGACACAGAGAGCAGCTCACCACTATGCCTCGGGATAACGGGGGTGCGCGCCTGAATGACTGCTAGATACACCTGCCTCAGATCCTGCACGATTAGTGTAGAAGTATAGCATGAGTACATAAACAACATGTACCCAGTAAGTATCTGGTCTAACCTTGAAGAATTAGTGACGAGGGGTCGACATCGACACTTACTATGGGCCAATAAATAAAGTACAAAAATTCTAAATAGTCATGGAATACATCAATAATAATAACACAATAACAAACAGTAAACAAGTGATTCTTTAACTAGAAGTCAATTTAAAATCTCTAATTAGCGCATACTAGCTTCAACAAATACGGGCCATCAAGTAAACTATAATTTATCAAGTCATGGAAGTAATATCAAGTGTAATTGGATTCTGAACATTATCACGCACGATTTATGCCAAGGTCGTACGGCCCGATATAGAATAATGTGTACATTGCCGAGGGTGGCCGGCACGAACCATAGATGCATCTATTATACTGCCGAGGCGTTCGACCCGCTCCACAAGAAGAGAGAATACTCTACGAACATCTAATTTAAAGGCTATCACAAGACTAATATACAAGGAGGCACAATTTCTATCAACGGTCAAGTAACCCTCCAAAACTCAAAGTAAGTGAAGTTCGGTCTTTACAAATCCTTTATCAAGTTTCAATATAATTTAAGCACTTAAATTGACAAGTAGAGTGCAAATAATTGTGATGACCCAAAATATCATCTTTAAATTTAATAAGTAGTTCTGTGTTCTAAGACCTCAAAAAATATTATTTTTTATTTCTCGACTTACGTGCGCAGTCCGAAAAATTTTTCAGAAAGTTTTCATGTGAAAAATGGATTAAAATGTGAAATAGAGCTTTAAAACTCAATTGAGTTGACTTTGGTCAATATTTTTAGTAAACGGACCCGGATCAATATTTTGACAGTTTCAGTAGCTCTGTATCGTGATTTGGGACTTGGGCGTATGTCCGGAATTTAATTTGGAGGTACCTAACTCAAGTTATGACCATTTAACGGAATTAGCAATTTAAAGGCTAAAGATTTCCAAGTTTGACCACGGGGTTGACTTTTTGATATCGGAGCCGGAATTCGATTCTGGAAATTTGAACAACTCCGTTATCTCATTTATGACTTGTGTGCCAAATTTGAAGTCATTCCGGATTCATTTAATATGTTTTGGCACGAGATTTGCAAATTGAAAAGTTTAAAACTCAAAGTTTGAATCGGGGTATGAATTATAATTTCAGCGTTGTTTGACATGAAACGAGACCCCGAGTAAGTCCGTATTATGTTATTGGACTTGTTGGTATATTCGTACGGGGTCCCGAGTACCCCGAGAGTGATACTGATTGAAATCGGATCAAGAACTGGACTTAAGCAAAATCTGTATTTTTCCTTCTGCTGTAATCGCACCTGGGGATTTTTGCCCGCAGGTACGAGCTCGCAGAAGCGAGCCTTCCATCGCAGATGCGCCCAGGCGTGTCCAGGCTTCAATCACATAAGCGGACAACTTCTCGCAGAAGCGTGTCCGCAGATGCGCACCAAATCACGCAAATACGGGACTGTGCTGGCCTGGGGTCTTCGCAGGTGCGGCCATTTTGCGCAGAAGCGGATGTCGCAGGTGCAACAGGAGTGTCCGCAAATGCGGAACTTCACCTGGCAGCCTGGCATCACAAATGCAAGTTTTGTCTCGCAAATACGGAACTTTTATCTGCAGATGCGAAAATGACTGGGCAGAGCCCATAAAGTCGCCATTTTTACTTATTTTTTAGTTTCAAGTCTCGGATTTGGGCGATTTCAAGGAAAATTTTCACGACTTTGAATTGGGTAAGTGTTATTTAACCAAAAGTGATTATATTTCATAAATACATGTCTATATTCATCATTTATTTCGGATTTAGATGGAAGAAATCAGATTTTTATAAAATCTTTCAAAAACGAAAAGTTAAGATTTGAAGGTCCATTTGACATCGGAATTGGAAAATTTTTGTATGGTTGAACTCGTATCGGAACGAGTATTCGGATTTCGCAAGATTTTTCGGGATTTGAGACGTGGGTCCCATTGTCGAATATTTAAATAAATTTTAAATTTTTATCCGAAAAATTTGTAAATTCATATGGAATTAATTCCTATGATTAGTATTGAATATATCGAATTGTTTGTGAATAAATTTGTGGTTGAGTAATTGATTGGAATTTGCAAAGCAAGGTAAGTGTCGTGGTTAACCTTGACTTGAGGGAATAGAACCCTTAAATTATTTATTATGTGAATTGCATGTGAATGACTTATAGGCGAGGTGATGAGTGTCTATACGTCGTCAAATTAATTGTTTGCCTGCTTACTTGAAATATCATAAATTATTTTAAATCATAAATTAATTATTATAATAATTGTTTCTCTCCTATTCTTTGTCAAATATTAATTCTTGAATTCCTGCATTAATTGTTACATGCTATTTGAATTATGTGTTTTAATTGTTATTTGACATTTAGCATATTAAATATTAAACTACCTAATGTCTCTATGATTTTTATAATAAATTGTTATTTGTCATTGTTTGGTTCATAAATAAATTATAATTATTGTGTGCCTTGATACTTAATAATTTCTCATTGGAAATGGTATTTATTGGAGTAAGTTTTATTACATTTATGAGTTGTTTAAAATTATATTGGGGGAACGGGTTGCACGCCGCAACGGAAATGAAAGTATATATATATATTGGGGGATCACATTGCACGCCGCGATAGACTTATTTAAAAGTCAATATTGGGGGATCGGATTGCACGCCGCAATAGACTTATTTAAAAGTCAATATTGGGGGGATCGGATTGCATGCCGCAACAGACTTATTTAAAAGTCTATATATATACTTGATTGAAATAAATATATAACAGACTTGATTAAAAGGAATATATTGGGAGAGCGGGTTGCACGCTACAACAGAATTGGGTGAAATAATAATGGATTATGACTGCTGAGTTGGCTTCAATTATTATAAATGAGTTACCTGATTTATTTCTATTATTTGTTGTTGTTATTAATATTGCGTACAGGTTAATATAAGTGAACCGCCTTAGCCTCGTCACTACTTCGTTGAGGTTAGGCTCAGCACTTACCTGTACATGGGGTCGGTTGTACTGATACTACACTCTGCACTTCTTGTGCAGATTTCGGAGTTGGTCCCAGCGGCGTGCCATAGACTTGCTCGGATTTCAGCTATTCGGAGGAGACTTGAGGTATAACTGCATGGCGTCCGCAGTTCTGAAGTCCCTGTCTATTTTACTTAGCTGTGTGTTTATTTTCAGACAACTTTATTTTATTCAGATCTTTATTTGTATTATTCTAGAAGCTTGTGCACTTGTGACACCAATTCTGGGATGGTATTTAGACACCGTTATTTTTATGAATTTTTTACTACATTTCAGACTTTACTTCCACATTTGTTCTTTGATTATTAATAAATTTAAATTTTTTTTAAAAATAGATAATATTACTCTAACGTTGGATTTCCTAGCAAGTGAAATGTTAGGCGCCATTATGGTCCGAACGTGTGAATTTCAGGTCATGACAACAATACAAGTATTTCATGATAGGGTCCTAAAACTACCCGGACATAAGCATGATTTATATCTATTCAAGAACTCTCGTCACTTCGTGCGTATGTAGCACCCACAATTAGAAGTAAATAGTAATTTAAAACACATATAGGGTAAATTTCCTCTTACAAGGTTAGGAAAGAGACTTACCTCGTCCCAAAGCTCACTTTTCGGTCCATAAATTCACTCTAAATCCTCAAGTTGGTGCCAAACAATCCGAAGCTAGCCAAATATTATATAAATTAATCAATATACACTCAAAAATTCATAATTTAACTATTAGAGTACTTACCCAACCCAAGTTGGAAGATTCCTAATATTCGCCCCCAGGCCCACGTGCCCGGATCCCGGAACTTTTTGAAGATAATCATTATTCATAGCCTCATGAACCCAAATATATAATTTTTTCTCAATTCCATAATCATTTTCGTGGTCAAATTCTATTTTTATCAAAACCTAGGTTTTTCAACTAAACCCATAATTTCTATAATCTTCATGTTAAGAATCTACCCAAAATTCGCATATTAAACTAACATTAAGTAGTAATTACTTACCTCACTATGATTGGTGAAACGTCCCTCTCCAAGAGCTCCACAATCGACCACCCCAAGTGAAAAATGAGAGAAAAAGAAACTTAAGTTCGATATGAATGCACCCTTACTGCCCCAGTGATTTTCGCACCTGCGAAGAATCGTCGCTTCTGCAGGGCTGCTCCTGCGGTCACTTGTCCGCATATGCGGAACACGCATGACCCACGACTGTTCGAACCTGCGGTCAAGTCCCGCATTTGCGAGCCCGCATCTGCGAAACACGCACGACCCACGACTGTTCGCACTTGCGGCCAAGTCCCGCATCTGCGAGCCCACTTCTGCGGCTCGCCTCGCGCACCTGCGACCATGGCCAGACTGCCTCTCTCCACATCTGCGGACCCTCCAATGCAGAAGCGAGTTCGTTTCTGTAGAAAATGCTTCACTTCTGCGGACCTTACTGACTCCCCTCCATTTCGCTTCTGCGAATAATACGTCGCGCCTGCGGTCCCTACCGCAAGTGCGAACGCACCAGATGCCATCCCCTTCAGCTCTTCTCCAAAAAGCAATCAAGCTTTGTCGACCCTCCGAATTCTACACGGGGACTCCGGGGCCTTGACGAAATATATTAACAAGTTTGTAAACATAAAACGGACTCGCTAGAACCCTCGGAATGCGTAAAACAACATCAAAACTAAGAATCGCACCACAAAACCAAATCGAATCAACTTATGAACTTCAAGTTTTTCCAACTTACTTCGAACGCGCCGAGTCATACTTAAACTACACGGAATGACACCAAACTTTGCGTGCAAGTTCTAAATCACCATACGTAACTATTCCCAGGTTCGGAATCACAAACGGACCTCAATAATACCAAAGTCTACTCCAAACCAAACTTAAAGAACTTAAAAACCTTCAATGCGCCAACTTTCAATATTAAGCACTGAAACGCTCCCGGTTCATCCGAAACCCGATCCGAACATACGCCCAAGTCCAAAATCATCATACGAACCTATTGGGACCATCAAATTCCGGTTCCGAGGTCGTTTACTTAAAATGTTGACTCAAGTCAAATTTAACCATTATAAACCACTATTAAGGAACTAAGTGTTCCGATTTCAACCCGAACCCTTCCAAACCCGAACTAACCATCCCCGCAAGTTATAAAACAGTAAAAGCACATACATGGAGTCTTAATTAACTGAACATGGATCTAGAAAGTAAAACGACCGGTCGGGTCGTTACACTGACTAAGCGCAACCAAATACTTATTGAGACATTCACTAAGCTAAATTTTTGACAACAATACTAAAATTTACTCTGATGGCCACGAACAAGTAAAGGAGTATATTTTCAAAGGCTGGTTTGTACATAAATATTTTGACAACAACATCACCATAAAATGAAGAATATCTTTTTAAATAATAATTTTTAATATGCATTTGTTTTACAATGATAATAAATAAATGCATGATTAGATAATCTCTAATGTTGGACTATGTTTATTGCATTATGTTTTCTTACATAAACTATGTATTGTACTTCAAAGAGAGATTAATGTCAACAATAAAAATTTTACTCATAATACAGTATCCAAAATTGACTAAAAGGAATACACAAAAATATTATCTACAAAGAAGTATTAGATAAGATATGAGTTATGACTATATTGACTAAATACAATGTTCTATTGGAAGTACACCCGTTCGAGGAAGCAAATATAAAAGCCCACTTTTATGCGAATTCTCCTCTGAAAGTACTAGCTACCGGGTTAGCAAATTGTAACTAGAGATTATGGAATTGCTTATTCACAAAGCTTATTTTAGGCAGACAGCAAATATTGTCGAACTAACTTAATTACTAAACAGATCATCTTTATTGGTCCAGATAATATCCAATCTTTTTGAATTTAAGTATTATATTAATGTAAATAATATTGATTTTCAATATTTAAAAGATTGTTGCATTTTATCTACTCCAATTGCTTTACACTAATTCTTTCTTCTTCTACGTTTTAATAAAAAAAAATCATTGGTATAAATAATTGATCAAAGATTCACGCGCAACGCGTGTACAGAAAGACTAGTTCTTCCAAAAAATATTTACTAACTCGTTGGAGTGGACCTACATTTCTGTTCAAAAAAAAAAGATAAACATTTTAGTGATTATGTTGGTGGGATAAACAATTTGAAATGCCATGATAAATTAAGGGATTGTTTAATTCCATGTTTGCTATAATTTTTTATTCCGGTATTAATTATGCCACAATTGTTGTAATATTTTTATATCATCCTCAATGAGATTACTAATCTCGGGAGAAATCAGCAAAATGACAAGGATTTCCTTCTCCAATGCTCTTTCTCCAAAGACCTTTAAAATCCTAAGGCTAAAATTAAAAATAAAAAATTATCCTAAGTTATCTATTGTAAATTCTAACACATATTTTATATTATACTTTATATATCCAATTATTAGCCCAATAAATCAAATATCTACCAATAAAAGTATATCCACTAAATAATCTCATTATTATTTTAAGCATCGTATTATCTTCCTGGATAATTTGTTTCCCAATCAAACGGTCCTTTAGATCGGGACTATTTCACTCTCGACTTTAGATCTTTATAATTTATTGGGAATGAACAAAGTTATGATATGAAGTGGTTCTCGTTTTAATAGATTTTACCTGACGTTAATCTAGATTAATAAGAGTCCAAAAAGAATATCTGACACCGAATGAAAAAGTAAAAAATTAACTTAAAAGAAACAATACATACAACCTAGATATTTTTTCTTTCATGGATTCAGGTGGTCATCTATCAGGTGAAGATGTATACCACGTTTAGGTGGGTAATACATTCCATGACAGTCACCCCTCACCTTGGATAAGTTTCCACAAAAATAAAGCATATAGCAAAGAAATTGTGAGAAAACCACAATGTCAGTGGTGACGGGGCGGCCCAACGGTGTTTGGGACTTAAAGCCAAACTTCAATGAGATGCCCTAAGTTTTTCGGTATTAAAAAACTCATTTAGTAAAATTTTATTTAAAGTTTATTTTTCTAGTTTATTGAGATGTAAAATTATTAATAATTTATTTATAATCGATTTCTTGACTAGGATTATATATGTTTCCACTTTCTAGGATTATTATTCAATTCTTTTAGGATTTCTTGATTTTTTTAAAAATCTGTGACTCACCAATTTCTTCTTCTTGGATTCCATTGTCGTTTAACTCAACTATATTAGTGATTTGTTCATCTACCACAAAATTTTCCCTAATTTTTTATTTAAAATTTTTATTGTTCGTTAAAAATTTATCAAACGCTCCTTTTTGGGATTGTATTAAAGTTTCAATTCTTCCATTTTTTGGTATTTTTTAATACGTGGATTCATATTTTCTTGTTGACATATTAAAATTCATAATAAATAAATAAAAAGATAATACATATACTTACAAACAAAAGATATAAAAAAATAACAAATTCTAGTTGCAAAGTAATAAGAAAAGTACGGAACAATTGAACCTGGTTTAACAAACAGTTATAGATAACTTGATATTACTTTTGTTGCTTCAATATTTTTGGTGCAATGCCGGAAAGCTTGACAAAAACGGGTTGTAATTGCCTTTTGCTATCTTACTTGACGGAATGTTTTATGAGATAGTTGACTTGTAAAGAAAGACAAAGTAATTAAAGTAATATGAGCCTCATGATAATGGTGATAGTGTTTAAAGGAAGCAAGAAATATATTCACAACTAAAGTTTAGAAATCCCAAAAATAACTATTTATATTATCAAATTATCTCTTATTTCCTTTTTCATAAAAAATATATTTTTATTTTTGATATATTAGATATTTTTTTAAAATAAATATTATATACAACTATTTAATATTAAAAAATTTTGGACCCCATGAATATGTGGCCTCAAACAGTTGCTTCAGTTGCCTTAGTATCAAGCCGCCCTTGTCAGGTGAAACAGAGGCGGGAACTTCCTACCTTCCCACTTTCATTTCTTCTTGTATGCATGTAAAAAAAACATTTTACTGTTTGATTGGTGAATGAAAATATTTTCAAAAAAGATAAATATTAGTAATAATAATAATAGGGTGTAAATCCTAGTAAGGTCTGAAGAGGGTAGTGTGTACGCAGACCTTACTCCTACCCTGGGGTAGAGAGGCTGTTTCCGATAGATCCTCGGCTACCTCCTTCCAAGAACTCCCCAGTTTGCTCTTGGGGTGACTCGAACTCACAACCTCTTGGTTGGAAGTGGAGGGTACTTACCACTAGACCAAGTAAAATGAGATAATTTTTTCTCCTTTTTTGATAAAAAAAATATATTTTTTTAAAATGACTAATGTCATGTTAAAAAATATAAAAGAAATTTTTAATAAAATATATTTCTGAAAAATAATTTCCTTCATACTAAACACACTCAATTCATTTGATCTTTCATCATTTACCGGTCTTCATAAAATATATTAAAAGCCAGTACCGGGTGTCAATAAATATATTTCGTGTATATAATGCACTCTAATTGTATGCATATAATAAAAAGAAATTATAAAAATAGGAGTATATTTATTTTTATAATGAAGCTCAACAGTACAATCTGCATTTATAATTCTGATCCATTTTTGATTCATATCAATCTCTTTGTCCCACCAAACTCAAAACGCATTTTCACTCTGTTCTCTGTACACTCTGAACTTTCACTTGTCTGTCTTCAAATAATTGGATCACCCTTTTGAGGAATGGAAGTAACTACCACCTGAATTACGAATTCGTACGTGTCTTTCTTGGTCTTGGAATATTAGGTTCATTTTAGACTTCAACAACTGAAGGAAGCTGCTAAAAGTGTGTAATTTTGGGATCTGAGTAAGTGTTGTGTTTATGGTAAAAGAAAAAAAAATGGGAAGTTTTGAGGAGAAAGTTGTTGCCGTGATCATGGTGGGAGGACCCACAAAAGGTATGATCTTTATTGAAGCTGAGCCCTCCAATCTGAATTCTAATGATTTTTTGGTGTAGAAAATCAATGAGAACCCTTCAATCATTTGTTTCAATTCTATGAAATTAGTATTGTTCCATTTTGTTTCAATTGATTCTGTATGATGTCAACCATAATCTTGCATTAACAGGTACGCGATTCCGGCCATTGTCATTGAATATCCCAAAGGCCAAAGCCACTCTTTCCATTAGCAGGACTGCCTATGGTTCATCATCCAATGTCCAATCTCTGCTTGCAAAAGGGTATGCTTTGTTTAGAAGTCTGTAATGCCTAAAATGGCAATAAAGTTTAAACTTTTTGGTGTTCTACAAATAGAAAGTCTCGCGCCCAACACATTCTAGATTCTTGTGGTATACACGTTCTTATTTTTGTGCATTGCTTTTTTATGAGTTATATATCCTTTCAGAGATTTATATGTCGGTAAAGAACTTTTCGTACATTTTATTTTTCTTTGTATTATAAGTTTATATGGTGTAACATGATCAATTAAGATTCCTATAGTTAATCCCTACTTGTTTGGGACTGATGCATAGTTGTTGTTGAACTGATAGTAAGTTTTGTACCATGGCTTTTCAGATTCCGAACCTAGCGCAGATCTACCTCGTTGGCTTCTATGAGGAGCGTGAATTCGCATTATATGTTTCCTCAATCTCGAATGAACTTTAAGTTCCTGTCAGGTTATATAATTTGCCTAATGTTTCTTGCATTGAATTTTCAATTAAATTTTGGATTTGAAGCGTATTGCAGTCTCTATTGAACTTGTTAAAATTAGATATTTGAAGGAGGACAAGCCACATGGTTCAGCTGGGGGACTCTACAACTTCAGGGATCTACTAATGGAAGACAGCCCGGTTCTAATCTTACACTCTTCTTCGTTACATTTTTGTGTTTGATAATTGTAGTTGGCGTGATATTGCTTAAATTGATTTGAGAGACTGATAGTAGAGGTAGTAAGTCGAAAATAACTGCAATTAATAATTAAGACTACTGCCTCATCACATTTGATAAACATTCTTAACACAGTTATATTGTTTCACATGGTAGTCGCATATTTTTTTGCTCAACTGTGATGTCTGCTGCAGTTTTCCACTGCCTGAGATGCTTGGTACTTTGATTTTCTTTTGCTGTCTGAACTTTTCTTACCTCGCACGCAGCTTGATACTTTCCCTTTTTAAGATTTCCATTTTCCTTACTTTCCATCTTAACCAATGTTGAACTAAGACAGACCACCGTACTGACTTTGAGTTTGATTCTCAAAATATTACCATCTTTTTTTGCTTCAAATTTGCAGAGGCTCATAGAAGATACGGTGGGATGGGTACTATTCTTGTCAGCAAGGTAGGTAAAATTACTCTCGAGCTGTCTGTCGTGGCTGCTTTCTATTTCATAGGTAATTGCCATCTTCAACTCATGATTCCTCTTCCAGTTGGAAGTCTTATTGGACTTATCAATGGCGCAGGTGTCCGCTGAATCAGCTTATCAATTTGGTGAACTAGTTGCTGATCCTGTTACTAATGAACTGTTGCATTACACAGAGAAACCTGAAACTTTTGTACGTCCACAACCAAAATTTTAATTACTGCTATGCAATTATGAATGTTGTGGGTTTATATATGATGGTTTCTTGTCTACTATGGCAGGTAAGTGACAGCATCAATTGTGGTGTCTATATATTTACCCCGGATATCTTCAATGCTATACAACGAGTATCCACTCAAAGAAAAGACACAGTTTAGTCTATTAAGCATGGCTACATGTTCTTCTTTTTCTCCTCTCTATGTTATTAGGTCAAAAGGATCAATCCTTTCATCTCATTGTTCAGCATCTTCTAGTGTTCATTTCAACCTTTATTGAACACTGGTATGGTAAACATTCCAAAACTGAACTGACATGATTGACTAGAAGAATTGTTAACTTGACCGGGGGGGGGGGGGGCTCCAAACTTCTTAAAATTCATTTCAAGTAATAGTAGCTTATGGGGTGATTTTATGAAAGCTTTTTTCTTCTTTTGCAGCTAACTTAAGGCGTTTATCCAGCTTCGAAGCTCTTCAGCCACCAAATAGGTATAAGTTTCCTCCTGGTACATTCAGTAGAAGTTTTTGCTGCTATCTAGAGAGTAGAGACCATGCTTTCATTAGCCAATACCATTCAAAGGTTTCACCATAGTACCTCTACAGGGTGTCTGTCTACCCAAATATAGTGCAGGATTCCATTTTCATTCTGCTAAGCTTTATGGCATGATTGCATTTTTCGTTCTGAATATTCTTCGACTATTACCACTTATGGAAATTAAATTTGCCTTTATTCATTAGCTGATATTTCCTTTTCCAGATAGAGCGGCTAGGTTCAAATGTAAAAGTAAGGTACCTTTATTTTACTAGGGGGGCAAGTTTTCTATTAGTCTACAGTGTTTTGAGATGCTGAAGTTTGACATACAGTAATTACTTTTGTCAGAATGATGGTCATTTATTCCCACTTTCCATGAGTCAGATGTTTTTTGAGTGATCTCAAACAAAGTGGAAAAAGGTTATACTATTCATTCTATGCTGTCAACATTATCATTGAATCATCAACTCCCAAAATACAAATTCACTCTTAAAGCTTCGCATGAATATTATGGTACAGTTTAGTTATCTCTTGAAGGAAGCTTTTTCTGCACAATGAATTCAAATATGATAATACTAGAATTTAAGAACATATCAAACTCTCTAAATGCCATTAAACACAGTGGGAATTCAAATGTCCAGATCTAGCTCAATAAATTTTATGAATTCAAAGACACTGCTTCGACTTCTTACGAGTTTTAACTTGTAAAATATTTTTCTATTACAAATCGACTTGTTTTTCTTTCAAAACTTTTTTTGTTGTCCCCTTGAAGGATACAAGTACCAAAAGGGGAATAAATGTTCCAATAAAATATAAGATCTATAAAGCACGGTCAATATGCAGTCTGGGAGTATCCGGCATGATACAATTACGAAAAGGATACACGGCCTAAAATTTAGTGTCCTAGATTTTCCTTCTGCAGAAATTAAAATAAGGTTCATTTCAGTGTTATCGCAACACCTAAAAGCCAGTGTTATACAAGGTTTTCTCTGACAGGAGTCTCCCAACAGACTTTGTTCGGTTGGATCAAGATATTTTAACACCTTTTGTTACATTGATCCCAGCTTAATTACATCTCAAATTTCCCACTCATATATATCACACAAATATTTACACTCATAATAGCCCAAGGTCATCTGTTTTCTGATGAATCTTATTCTTTGTAGAGCACAGAATTATAATAGACAAGGATCCTATCATGTATTGTGCATTCACTAGATTGCCAAAACTACAACTTCTATGTGAACTAGACGAGATCAAGTATGAATTTCTGCTTCCATCTATGACTCAAACGAGCTGTATTTAATGTTCTTGCATTCTTCTAGAACATTCTTCCAGAACATTCTTCCATCCTACCCGTCTTAAGTCCTATTTTATCCTTTCCCATTGTTTTTCTCCCACAAATAATTCCTTTTGTTCCAAGTTGTCTTGATATTGCTTTACTATGACCTCTGTATCACCTCCAGAACAACTTGTCTGTTACTAATTTGAACAGATGGGTCCAAATGTGTCCATATCTGCCAATGCTCGTATTGGAGCTGGTGCCAGGCTCATCAGTTGTATAATCCTTGACGATGTCGAAATCAAGGTAACTGCATCACTATATCACATCTCATAAGTCATAAACATTTGCTGTAATTTAACATGGATACAATTTGATGCTGTTGTTATTCATGCAATTGTTGGCTGGAAGTGATCTTCCATTGGCAGTTAAGGGCATGCTCTTCATTCTTGTTCAATGACATAAAAAGAGGAGTTGCTTTCTTTACACCCCAAATATGCACTCTTGAGTTGTCCATTTGTCAGTTATCAAATATTATCATTTCGTTAGTTCCTGCTTTTCAGTTTAGGATGATTAAATCAAAGGACAAGCTATCATATTATTCTATTTGTATCAGAATTCTAGAGTCAAAAACATGATCAGACAAACTAAAGTGCTTGTGCGTCAAAGTTTGAAAATATAGTTTCTACTGGTAATATATTTGGTAGGTGTACCATATTAGTATGAAGAGCGTATTCCAGGCATGATTTAAAGTTTTAACTAGATGGCAATCGATTGATAGGACAATTTGGCATTAGCATTTTCTGTTATTTACTTTTTGTACATCCAGTTTAGAATTAGTATTCTTGTTTCTTATTGATTTGTAACTTGACCTTGTTACTTTGAATTAATAAATAAATTATTCTGTTTTTGTCAAAAATCAAATATCCAGTGGTTTTTACTTAGATGCCGTAAGTTTTTAAAATCATACTTTGAGAAGAAAGTTGTACTGAATAAATGATTGATGAATAAAATTATGTTGCACTTATATTTTATATGATACCAAGCTATAAAACAGAGCTTATTTTATTGTTGATGAAGGTTCACTTCTCATTGTGCGAACTCATTCATAATTTTTAGTATTTCTTTTATATTTAAATATTCATTTTCAAGATAAAACTATTAATACGTATTGTACCATGAATCCAGTGGAAGAAACAGTGGAAGATGTCCTATTGTACATATCATCTGTACATAATTTTCTTACTAATCTTCCTCTTTCATGCTGGTGATTGCGTGGTTTTCTATTGCTTGAACTTTGCACAATATACATTCTTTCTGCTCGAGACTTTGTCCAAATACATACTAGTAATCCCTCTCCGTTCCCAGAATTTTAGCTAGTTTCAGCAAGCAAGTTAACTTTGGTGAGATGCCAAAAAACAATTGAGAAGTCTGTCAGACAACCAAGAGATCATCTCAGCCATGGCAGAGCAGGACTGAGAACGATCCTCTACTGCACCAAGACCCACAAGGGGCCAACGGGGACTGTTAATCACGCTATGGTCCCTTGGCCATGCCTCATCAACCAGACTTGGTTTCCTGTCTCCTTAGAAACTCAAGGATACAGTGGTACGAGCCTATAGAACAGATCCTGTTCAAGTAAGGTCGTATCCTTATCTCTGGCGAAAACGATTTATAAAGTGCCAAGAACTTACATCCTAGTCCGATGTGAGACAGCTTAAAATGGCATCACTGTTTTGGTAACTTTTGACGTGGACCAGGTGAGCGGCAGATTAGAGCACGCAAGGGTTTAGGTTTTCAGACAAGGTGGAGTTTGACTTTGACATGGGAGTTGGTGCGCATATAATCTCTGGGCTTGGGCCTACTGCCTGCAAACAACACATATCCTTTTTTTCTCTTACTGGAATTGCTACTATCCCAAAAAGTATTTATCTACTACTAATATATAGACACACGTGTTGCACGTGGATCCAGATCAGTGAGTATAATTATTTTTAGACAACAATATAAAGTTAAAAAGGGAAAAAAAAAACAGCAATAACAACACAAGGAACAAAACCTCATGTAAATGTGAGAGAAGTATCCGGTAGCTCTAATTAGGTATTTCGCTTATTGCGAATCTGTAAATGTATGAAAAATTATTCATACAAGAAAAAAATAATAAAGTGAAAGGCAACATCACATGAAAAATAAGTTGAAGCATGGAACCTTGATACAGATAAAAAGAAATATGAGGAATGGATTATGTACCTGCTAAGAAGAGTCCAAAAGTTGAAATTGTTAAAAGAGAGCTTGAGCTGCTAACGATTACAAACAGGAACGGGCTTTTGGAGGGTTGTGCTTTTAAAGAGGAGGTTTTGTATCAATTCATTAGATAGGAATTCTTAACGAAAATTTAATTTAATTTAATTGATTACATACCTGTAGGCATTTCAAGAATCATTGGAAGATGTAAATATTATAGATACATGCACCATAATAAATTTTTAAATTTTCAAAACAAAATTTAATATTCCAAGACAAATCTCACTGTTTACGTGTTCTTTTACATTAGTGTTGAATGAAGCGTCTAGTTTTTTTTTTTTTTTTTTTGGGGGGGGGGGGGGGGGAGGGGTTGTAAAATTGACATTTTTTGTAGCCATTATCATTTTTGAGAGGATCCAAATTAATTAGCTAACTTCATTGTGCATTTATCTGGAAATTGAATCAATAAATAACACAAACACTTCGCTGCCCCCATCAAATATTTAGTACAAATTACAAAATGGGATATATTTAGAGGGTAATATGCCCATTTAATTTTTAAAGGAGAGAATGAAAGAGATGACTTTGGTATATCTCTTAGGCCAAAAATCACATTTTATTTTCTCAAAATTTTGAGTTTTTTCATCGTTTTTTTAAAAAAATTTCCCATTTATTATTATTTTTGACGTAAAGTAACTATCAATTGTCACGCCCCATTTTCTCGCGAAAGCGGGTTTCAACATGTGACAACTCTTTTATTGGGTATTAAAAGAGAAGAGTCGTCACCTAACGATTTTAAGGTGTGTTAGGGCACCTCTTTGCAAATAACTCTGATTAGAAATAGTCTGCACTACCAAAGATCGGGTAAGGGGTCAAATTACCTCGAAGAGAAGGGGTTAGGCACTCTTTGAGATCCACAACTGTGGTTTCCGGCCGAATTTTAAACTAAGTGAGATTATATGTGTTATTAAGTAAACTAAGTGACTAAGCGTGCAAATTGATTAATTATTATTATTAGCTAAGTGGTTACATATGCCACTAATCATTAATTGTACTAAGTGACAAAGAAAGTAAAAGAACGAAAATTTGAATAATAATAATTAAACAAAATTGTTTAAAGCAACTTTAGACAACAAAAGTACAAGTAAGAAAAAGAAGTCGAAAGAAGCGAAGAAGTGAGGTTACTAATTGAAAGCAAAACAACCACCGTTACATAATTACAATTGAAAACACACAAAATTAAAACAAAATCTAGCTACCGCATACAAATGAAATATATAAGGATGATTAATTAGCTAAAGGGGACCTAAATTTTTAAGCTTAATGGATCAACTCCCGTGTAAAGTCGGCTAAGACTTTTATAGTCAAAAGTGCAATGGCTATTCGAGCAATTTGTGTATCATCTCCAACTACCCTTATTGTTATTTTTAAGTTGTTAACCTAAGAGCGCACTAATTAATTCTAAATCGCATCTTAATTCAGAACTACCCGTCCCTTCTTACGGTCCAGGAGGCTTTAGACACTATTCTGAAGGTATGGTTCTAGATTTGAAGAAAATCTTAGGTTTCTAATTCTATTCTTATTAGCGTCACATAAAAGGGAGCACATTGAGATTTGAACAAGTAACACATAAGGCAAGTAAGAGCTCATGTTGGCCATCGAATTAATTAAGTAATTAGTTAATCAAATGAAAATTAATACCATAGATTTATAAAATAATTGGGCACTCATAAGTTAATCTTCATGAAAATAAACCAAAAGAAGAAAGGATGGAACGACGACATTTTTTTTAAAAAACTGAAGAAACTTTAATTAAATAAGTCCAACTAAAAAAATAAAAATAACCATAAAAAAAGAACTCCTGCCATATGACTTCTAATGAGCCAAGTCTAAAGAGAAAGACACATTCACTTCTGAAAGCATGGAAAAGATAAACTTTATTGAATCCAGAAAAGTTCTAAAGACAATGGCATACCAAAATGAGTAAGCAAACCATTAAATTAGGTACGAGGGACACACGTTTAAATATAAGAGAGATTCCATGAGAAATACAGGCCTTGAAATTTTTTGATAGACTAACTGTTTTTCCTCAAAGTTCAGATAGACCCATATATTCCAAAGACTTGAAAAAAAAAAAATATTAGACTGCCCAATGTATTTTAAAAAGCCGAACACACTGTCAAAATTATTATCATGCGCACAAACAGTCCAAATATGATTGGGACTAACCATTTCCTATAGGCATGGATACTACTGCTTAGAAGGCTCAACAAAACAAATAAACATGCTATTAAAATTCAAAGCAACTACGTGAACACATGACCATCAATTAGCACCCAAGTCCTATCTCTAATAAATCTTTTGACATCATTACAAGCGTCATTATAATACCACTGAACAGGATACAACATAAGTTAGGCTAAATGAGCTTAGTCTCTAAATAAACTTTGACATAGCAACTGTTAAAACTCCCCCTTCCCAGGCAACTTACACTTGGCGCAAGAGTCAAACTCCAGCCAAATGTCCTTTAGTTAAGGCTCATGCAAATTGCAAATTATACAAGGACACCATAGGCGGATCCAGGATTTGAAGTTTATGGGTTCCTACAACGATCTCGAGTTATATAGTATATAATAATAACTGGGTTCCCAATCAGATTTTTATAGATATTTAGTGAATTTCTTAATACAAATAAAAGGTTTGAGCAAAAGCTACTAGGTTCACGGAAATTCACAACCTTAAAGCTGGATCCGCCCCTGAAGGACACAGAGTACCAAAACAAACAACACAGAGAGGGTTCACCACAAGAAATTAGATTCTTAACTGATCATTCCCTAAAAGCATGATACCTAATGAAATTGAGCTTAAATCACTTGCTGAACACAAATGTAGTATCGACTGATAATTACTGATTCTCAAGACACTAGTAAAAATAAATAAGGAACTCTTAAGTGAATAAGTATCCCAATGACATGACACCTAGGCTTAGTTATACATTGAGACATGTTCAGGTAGTAGAGATTTTAAAGTAGCAGGAAGATTCTAAGCAAAAAATTTGGCGGAACTCGTGAGTTATCTCATTACACCTAGAATTCACCACTTCAAATTCATTAGTTCGAACCTAAACATGGCAAACGTATTCTCGTAACAATATCAAATCACCGAGATCAAGCATATAACCTTTAGGCGTAGCCTTTTCAATTAAGAAGTATCAAATTATTCTTTTTGGTCCTGAAGGCATAGCGTCTAATTAAGCGAGAGACAGAAATTCAAATATAGGCTAAAAGTGTAGACATGATCTGCGCATATACATAGTTATTACTTATTTGGCAACTCTTAAGTCATAGTTTCTAGTGAATAGAATGATTTGAACAAACTCGCACGAATCAAATAGATGATAATCCTATAGTCAGGTTCTCTAGCACGCAAAAATCGCAACCCACGGATAGAGTTAAGCACATACTGAGGTTCAAGAGATGTACCTGGCTTTTAAACTTGGCATGCATTGAATAGAATGCCGCACGGCATTCAGCATAGCCAAATGCAAACAAAACGCGCAAATTAAAGAGAGTAAAAAGAAGCAAAAAGTAAATCGGAAGGAAAAAAACGAATTAATCTATTCTACCAAAATGTTTAACATATAAAGAATCGTAATCAGACCAACCAGTTTGATGACCAGAGTTAGTAACGAAATAAGAAAACCAGAAAATCCAAAGCGACGAACGAGTAATAACCACGGACAGTAATATATACTTCCTCAATGAAGAATGAATATTAGCACCCCACGTTTTTGCCTTGATTTGAAGCTGGCAGAAATAAGTAGTAATGGAGAAATCGGAAACTGATAGCAGTGAAGAAAGAGTGTTCTATCAACGGGTGTGAAAGCCAGCAATTAAAGCGTAATCTCAAGGTGTAAGCCGTATATCCGAGATGCCCAATATGCTCTCAAGATGCAAGGTATTTATAGTGCACCAAGGTGTATGATCTCAAGATGCGGCTATATGCGCGAGCACACTCCCAGGTGCGCAGCCGCGCGCTTCCTTTTCCGGAAAGAGTCCTATTTAGCGTACGAAAAGGTGTTTTCGTTTGGGCCCGACCCTACTTGGTATAAATACATGTAAAAACGTTACTTTTGGGACTTTTGACACATCTAAGACCTAAGGAGGCTAAGGAGAAGTGGGAGAAGCAAGAGCACAAATATTTCATCATTCAATCCTCACTGAAGACAAGAGTTTGGATCGTTTATGCTTTCCTTTAACTTAAACTTATTTGTGATGAATTACTCCATATCTATGGAGTAGTTCTCTTTAAGGTCTGATGGATTTGGTGTATTGATATTTGTTTGTGGATTATAACTCTAGTTTTTATGTAGTGAATCGTTTAGGATTATTTAATTGTTGCATTTATATTCACATGTTCATGTAATCGAGAGAGGCATAACTTGTGATATCATTGCATTATCTTGTTGGTTGAGTTCATTAATTCTTCGTAGTAATCGAAAGAGGCTAGTTGAATTATTGTTTAACCCTAGTTAGGAGGATAATCGAGAGAGGTTCTCCTAATGACCAATCCACTACGAATTCTTGCATATCTTCACTGAGCTTAAATTGGTTCATATTGTGAGGTTGAGACTTAATCGAGAGAGGAGTTTATACTAAATGTTTGAACTATTAATTGAGTGAATTCGAGAGACTCACTTTGACATTAGAAATAAATTAACTAGAGTTAAATCCCAGATATTTATCTTACACTTATCCAATCAATCCCTATTTTCTCTCATTGATATATTCCTTGCTTACTTTCGTTTGAGTGTCATTCGTCAATAAGTTAGACTCTTAGTTAATTTTATTTTTAATCACATAAATCTCAATTATTGATCATCTTGGATAGCAATCAAGCTATAAACTATGAAAATACTGTTTAACTCCAATCCCTGTGGATACGATATTATATTATACTATATTCGACTAGCGAGCATATTTAAGTGTGTGTTTTGCACTCGTCAAGGCTCATAGTTACGGTATTCCATTCACATAGGTGTCACAAAGATGTATCGTGAATTGAAGCAACATTATTAGTGGTGAAAGATGAATATAGACGTTTGGATTTCCTTGATTGTGTGCCTGCTACAGGTTAGATTGGTGCATGACTCGATCCTCTGGGAAGGAAGTGCTTCCATACAAACTAGAAATCGAGAAACAACTGCGACAGTTAAGGAAGAAAAGAAATCTCCCCGAGAATACTAAGAAGGTTGGGAAATCCTCAACCCAAAGAAATTATGGTGGGAGATGATGATAATGTTGATTTGGCTGCAAGAGAGGCAACCCAGCAAAGAGAAAAAGTTGTAAGGGATGCGGAGGAAACAACTCTTCGAAATGCACAACTTGTCTACGAGGAGGAAAGGGCTCAGAGAATTATTCAGAATCAACCTTTGGGTGCAAACCAATTCGGAAATATAGCTCCCGGTGCTGGGAGACCACTTGGCGATTATCAAGTGTGAGACTACCTCCAGTTGCGGCTAACAAATTTGAGTTGAAGCAGAGGTTGCTCCAAACTCTTCAAAACAACTGTGTCTTCAGAGGAAAGATGAACGAGGATCCAAACAACCATGAATGGACTTCGAGGAGATTATGAATACCTTTCAATACAACGGTGTGTCACAAGATGCAGTCTACTTAAGGGCATTCCCCTTCCACTCAAAGATGATGCAAAGCACTGGCTTCGCAGTTTGCCTAATGGATCGATTAGAACATAGGATGAGATGACCAGAAAATTTCCTAACAAATATTTCTCATCAGCTAAGACGGGCAAGTTTAGAAGAGAAATCCATAACTTCTACCAAAACGAATCTGAAACTGTGTTTGAAGCTTGGGAGAGGTTTAAGGAAATAGTGCGAAAGTGTTAACATAGCGGAATTGAACTCTGGATGCAGCTCCAGGACTTTTGGGATAGATTGACACCAGCCTCACGAAGAACATTGAGTAATACAGCTAGAGGCCCATTGATGAAGAAGACTCCAGGGGAGATAGTTACAATTCTAGATGAGTTATTTGAAGATGCAAATCAGTGGCCCTCTGAAATTGCTGAAAGAAGAAGATCAACTGGTGTTCACCAAGTTGATGCTAACACATCTGTGCAGGTGGACCTTGATGCCATGGCAAAGGAAATAAGGAAGCTAACCTTAGCTTCAATACATAATGAGCCTCATACAGCATGTGACATATGTGGAAGAGGACACCCTACTCATGAGTGTCAAGCTTCAATTGAGGAATTTAATGTTGTAGGTAACTATAATTTCATTACAATAGGTCAGAAGCACCCCGATTTTTCATGGAGTTCACCTGGGGCTATTGCAAATGCATGGCAACAAAACAACTCCAGATTACAGGGTCAAGGAGCTCAGGGTTTTTGTGAATCAACCTAGGACGCAGTTCCAGCCTCAATATTTCACTCAGCCTGGGCTAGAAGATCTGATGAAGTCTTTCATTGTCAAGACATATGAGAGATTAGATGCTAATGGTTCAGCTATCAAAGAACTTGGCACTGGTTTGCGGAACTTGGAGAAGCAAGTGGAGAAAATTGCAACTGTATTGTCTGAGAGAATCCTAGGTACTCTGCCAGCTGATACCGAAAGGAACCCCAAAGAAACAGTGAATGATATGACCTTGAGAAGTGGGCAAGTGCTGAAAGATCCCACTCCAGTCCAAAAAGAGGTGGTACGTGAAAAAGAAAGTGAAGAGAAGCTAAAAATTGAAGGTGATAAGAGGACAAAAAGCAAGAAGGGAACTGAGAAAAAGAAGGAGGAGACTTCGAGAAGGGAGGAATCTAATGAGAGCGAGCACATGCCTGCTCTACCTTTTTCCCAAAAATTGTATAGAGAAAAGCTGGACAAACAGTTTGAGAGATTTCTAAATATGCTGAGACAAGCTAATGTAAATTTTGCATTCACAGAAGTTCTTCACAAATGCCAGCTTATGCCAAATTCTTGAAGGAGATCCTTACAAAGAAGAGGAAGATAGTAGAGACCTCAGTGGTCAAGCTCACAGAGCATTGCAGCATAATCTTCCAAAACAAACTCCCACAAAAGTGTGAAAATCCAAGGAGTTTTACTATACCTTGCTCGTTAGGCACTCTTAATTTTGATAAGTCTTTGTGTGATTCCGGTGCTTCAATCAATTTAATGCCTTTGTCTATTTACAAAAAATTGGAGAATGAGCTTGGAGAGATAAGGTCTGCGCCAATATCATTGCAGCTGCCAGACCAAACAACTATAATACCCGAGGGGATAGTGAAAGATGTCTCAGTTCGGGTGGATAAGTTCGTATTTCCAGTAGATTTTATAGTGGTGAAGATGGAGGAGAATAAGGAGATACCCCAAATCTTAGGAAGACCATTCTTAGAAATGGGTAGAGAAATTTTAGATATACATGATAGATAACTCATGCTTAGAGTGGGTGAAGAGACTATAACGTTCGAGATGAATGTATTGACGGGGATGAAAAAGCAGAAGCCAGTTGCAAGCGTAGAGTGAAAAGTGAAGAGTTCAAAATAGAAGGTCCCGATGATAGAAAAACACAAGTGTGGGGTGTACCCCAAGAAGGTTGAGAATAAGTTGTATGCATGGATGTGTGCACTAGTTCGGGCGAGAAGAATGGAGCCCGACTTTTATTCAAACCCCGACTAGAGATTCAGGGAAGTTTCCTCTATCTTATGCTTTTTAATTGTGTGTCATGGGGACATGCCACAACTTAAAATATGTGTGTGTGTGTGGGGGGGGGGGGTGTATGTTGTATGTATATTAGTTTTAGTTTGTTTTTGCTTTTTATGGGGTGGGGGTATTTGTATGTTGTATGTATATTAGTTTTAGTTTGTTTTTGATTTTTAATAGTTAAAAGAAAAAAATTAGAATTTTTTTTTATAAATTTTTTGATTTTTCCCGACGATGGATATCATTCGACGGGTTTCTTGAGGGATTAAAGTCGAAATAAAAAAAAATTCTCTTGTTAGGTAGTGTATTAATTTCCACTTGGTGTTTCTTTGTGCCGCGGTTCTTTTTCAAGGGTTTTGATTGAACCGGGTGTAGTTTGTTTTTATTTTTGGTTAGGAGTAGGAAACCTTGTGCTATGATTTGAATTGGAAGCAATATCTCTTAACTTTGTTATGCCTTGAGAATAGTGAGTACTTTAGTTATGACACTTAGGCTTAGTTTTTTACTCTTGTATAAGTACCTTAAATTGTATGATCTTAACTTTGCTTAACTACTTTGACTAGAGTGTCTTGATAATCCAATCTTGAGTGAGTTATGTGCCATGTGTGTGTGAGGTTTTGTGTTATTCTATGCATTGCATTTGATGTCTATAACTCGCCACGTGTGTTTGCAAAGCGAAATGGTAGTTTTATTCAGTCTTGGAAGTGATTTAGGAATTTCTTTGTTGAGATAATTATATTATTTTGCCCACCTAATTGTTATGTATCATAGTTAACCCCTTTGAGCCTGTAATCTTGTTTCTTTGGTAACTACATTACAAGCCTTACCCATTTGTTTGGATTGACCATCTATTTGAACCCTGTACCTCTCATGAGCACTTAAAATTGTTATGAACTTTGTAAAAAGTTGAAGTATGGGGTGGTTGGTTTGGCTTTTGAGTGGAAATATTGAAATAAGAAGAAAGCTGCATTGTTTTGAAAAAAAGGTAAGAGCCACTTGAAAGAGAAAAGAAAAAAAATAGTTGTATTGTTGTGCAAAATATTCTTTGATAATGGCAACTCTTGATGTAATTGTACTTAAAGAAGTTGGGAGTTAATGTATATTGATGTGAAGGTGGAGTTATGGTTTGACATAAGTGTGGGATTTTGAAAGGTTAATTGTATGTATTAAAGTGCTTAGGGAGGTGTAGTAACTCTTATATCCAAATGTATCCTACCCATCTTGCAGCCTACGTTACTACCAATTAAAGTCCTACTTGACCCTTCACTGAATGAGCTCGAATTAGTAGAGTAGTACACTACGGGCAAGCCTATGGTTCATCTTTTGTGGCATACGAATATTGTTTCTAAGAGTGAGCGAATTCTTTCTATCTTGAGTTCCTAATTGTTCTTAATTTCTATGGTGTGTGGAACTACTCTCTATTGTTGTGTGAGGGTACTTGATTCACGAAGGAAAGGTAATGTCTTTGATCTTTAGGTTAGAGTAAGTGAGTGAGTTGTAAATAATGTGTGGTACTTGAGAGTCAAATGTTGAGGCTAGAATGTTACACTATTGTGCTTAATCTATTTTAAATATTCTTGGTATGATGAGTTATGAGAGTTATGTAATGAGGTCATGTCTATATAAAGTGTAGTTTGATTGCTCAAGGACGAGCAATGGTTTAAGTGTGGGGTGTTGATGGTAGGCTATAATTGTGTGTTTTAGTTGCTTATCACACTTTAATGAGTTGAGTTTTCAATCGCTAGTGTTTTGCACTAATTGTTTGTTTTATGCCTTGTAGGAGTGATTCCGAGTTATGTAGATATTGTGGAACTAATTCGAGTTATTTAGAGCTTCGAAGTCTCGGTAAAAGCCTAAAGGAATAAGCCGGGATCGTGTTTGGGGGTCGAGGATCACTGCTGGACGTCAAAATTCAAGGAAGAATCAACTGCTGAAAAAATACACTAGTGCGATGCACTGTGCGACGCAACAGTGCAAATTTATGTCAGAAATTGGCAAAGTTCTAAGGCTACCCAGGTGCGCGAGCACGCACTGGGCATGCAAGTTAGGCGGACTATTGTCCAAAGTGTGTGTCCATATGTGTGGGCACACTCCCAGGTGCGCGGTCGCGCACGTCCTATTCCGGAAAGAGTCCTATTTCGTGTAGAAAACTGTATTTTCGTTTAAGCCTCACCCTACTTGGTATAAATACATATAAAACGTTATTTTTGGAACTTTTGACACATCTAATGTCACGCCCCAAAAATGAGGAGCGCGACCGGCGCTCAACCGAGTGAACCCGGCCGAGTATGCCTATTGTCACACCCCAAAAACCGAGGAGTGCGACCGCCGCTCAACCGAGTGAACTCGGCCGAGCAAGCCTATTAGATTTCATTCTACCCAAACTCATCCATGAATAAAAAGGAGATGCACTCCATTAATCAAACACTGAAAATATTTTATTGACAACTCCCATTCATTCCATTAGCAACTTCGTTCATAATTTTTAAAATATTACAAGTTTATAGGTATAATGGAAAACATGATTTTCAAATAGCAACACTTCTACTTTAATTCCCAACATCATACACCACCCACAACCTATCTACGGAGCCTCTAAATATGATAGAAAAATAGTATGGAAGTGCCGGTAACAAGGCCCCGGCTATACCTTAAGACACAAAGTGTAACATCAAGTGACATCGGGCCCGGAATAGAATAAGGCTCACCAAAACCTGCTGAATAGGGAGTAACTGCTAACAAGGACCCAAGTTGCATCGCTGATGAATCACCTGCATCCATTAAAGATGCAGCGCCCCCGACAAAAGGGACGTTAGTACATATGGAATAGTACTAGTATGTAAAACTAATTGTCCTCTTTCAAAATAGAATACCAATGTAAGAAGGGGAAATCCATAGAAACAACAAGTCACAATCAATGATATTCAAATGCCAAGTTAAAACATAATAATTTCCAAAATATGAAGATAACACTAGGAAGTGATAATCAAATTATGATGATAATATTATTTTTGGTTGGGAGGTCTTTAGCATCGATATACCACTGTTCACAATACCACTGTTCACAATACCAATATTCCCAATATAGTGTTCACAATACCGATGTTCACAATATCAATGTTTACAATACCAATGCCACCGTACTTTTAACGCGGAGTCCGATCACGACCCGATCGACTAGGCTATCTCAATAGAGAATTAAACAAAATTACTATCAATTCCAATGCTACCGCACTTTTAGCACGGAGTCCGATCACGACCCGATCGGCTAGGCTATCTCATTAGAGAATCAACCTCAATCACTATCAATACTAATGCCACCATAATTTTAGCACGGAGTCCGATCACGACCCGATCGGCTAGGCTATCTCATTAGAGAATCAACCTCAATCACTATCAATACCAATGCCACCGTAATTTTAGCACGGAGTCCGATCAAGACCCGATCGGCTAGGCTGTCTTATTTGAAGATATCAACCAAAATCTCAATTTCAATTACAATTTCCAGCACAATCACTGCCATGTGTGCGGCATGGTGTCCGATCACGACCCGATCGGCTAGGCTGTCTTATTCGAGACATCAATCCTTTTATATCAATCAATCTCATCCCAATTAAGAGAAATAATTTTATCACATCAATCTCATCCCAAATATGGGGAATAATTCACAAAAATAACATAGGTGCAAATGTATTTACCTCATCATCTTTCACATTGTATAAATCTCTACTAGAAATTTTCAACCAATAACAACAACAATATTTTCTTGGCTCTTTTGGCCATTTACAAGATTTCTTATTCAAGGCACGATGGCCTTATTTGATATTCCACACTATTATTTCTTCCCTCTCATGTATCATCATCATAAATATCAACATACATATAATATTTTGAAAGTCACAACTTTAAGTTCATTAGAAATGAACAATTTAAGCACAATAGATTTCTTTCCGAGAAATAGAGTAAAGTGATTGGCAATTGATGCTCAAATTAAAATCAGCAACAAATAACACACCATTTATTCTTGACATACTTTTTCCCAAAAAAGGGAAATACACAATTTTCACTCACAAATATGTAAGAATGCAAAACACATTGAAAATACTCACAAAGCATAGCATTTGTTAGAACAACCACATATGGGCATGACTTGAGTTCATAAACTTTTAGAAAATTCTATTTTCGTAGTCAATTTGGAATAGTTGAATCAAGGCTCATTTCATAACCTTTCTCACATCAATTCATTTTATTGGCTCCATTGGCCACAAGTATACCTTTCACTTATATCAATCATCACATTTCATACTTCTTTCACATCTTTTAATTCTATTGGCACCATTGGCCACAAGTATAACTTTCACTTATATCAATCATCGTATTTTACACTTCTTTTACATCTTTATAGGTTATCAACAGTAAGCCATTTCCAATCAAGGCTTTAGGTACACATATGAGCAATTAAGAGTCTTAAGCATATTGAGTTTTCTCACACAATTTGGAATCATAACCTTCATTTGAAACACAACTCAAAGACATAGCATTTTAATACACATATCATTCTTGAACACATTCCCAAAGGATAACATAATGTGTTAGGAACATTCGGAACACGTTTTGAGTACTTAATTCTCGACACTTTGCTTATTCGGGACAATCGAATTTATTGAAAATAACTCGGAACATAGAATAAGGAACTTGAGACAACCATACTTGAAACTTATGAGAACATCATTGAATTCAATTCTAAGAGAGTAGTTTAGCCAACATACCTTGGTTTGAGCTTTCCTTAAATTACTACAACGTTCCGGAAATTCTAGTAATCCCAATCTATTTTGAGACATAACAAAATTGAACCATTATTAGGAAGATATTCATGGTCTCAGCTCATTTGAGCATTTTATCAAACACTAGGTGTGCAAATTTAACTACAAGGTTCTTCTACAAGATTTTCTTCACTCCACAACCCAATCTTTACTTATTTAAGCTCAACAATCTCCCCACAAATCTTATTGGTACATATATGTATACATAATACTCTCACACCCAATAATCATACTTCTCATGACCTAGTTTTAATCAAAATCCCGAAATTTAAGGCTAGGGAGTAGAATTAATCAAAATCCCGAAATTTAGGGCTAGGGAGTAGAATCTTACCTATTAGATGAAGATCTTGTGAAATCTTCAAGCCTTGAGCATAAATTGATGAACAAAATAACTAGGTTTTCTCTTTCTCTCTCTAAGATAGCTCTCTCCTCTCTCTATAAAATCACATTTTACCTTCTAAAATGACCCCCTAAGGCCTTATATGAAATTGGATCGGATATAAAAATTTTCAAAAATGACCTCCGAAGTCAATTATGTGGTGCAATTATGCTATAGCATAATCGTTTTGTGGGAAGCAGAATTGCAGCATAATCAATTATGCTACAGCATAATCAATTATGCAACAACATAATCAATTATGCTATAGCATAATTATTTTTTTCAAAATTTTCCCGTCTCTGCTCCACTTTGCGATGCTTATGCGGTCCGTGAAACCGTTTTGCGGTCGTGAAATTGATCACAGATGACGAACGGTTTGAAGCGTTGAAAACTAGACATGCCCCAAACACCGAAGAGCGCGACCGGCGCTCAACTGAGTGAACCCGACCGAGAAAGCCTATTGTCACGCCCCAAAAATTGAGGAGCGCAACCGGCGCTCAACCGAGTGAACCCCGCCGAGCAAGCCTATTAGATTTTATTCTACCCAAACTCATCTATGAATAAAGAGGAGATGCACTCCATTAATCAAACACTGAAAATATTTTATTAACAACTCCCATTCATTCCATTAGCAACTTTGTTCATAATTTCCAAAGTATTACAAGTTTATAGGTATAATGGAAAATATGTTTTCCAAATAGAAACACTTCTAGTTCAATTCCCAACATAATACACCACCCACAACCTATCTACGGAGCCTTTAAATATGACAGAAGAATAGTATGGAAGTGCCGGCAACAAGGCCCCGGCTATACCTCAAGACACAAAGTGTAACATCAAGTGACATCGGGCCCGAAATAGAATAGGGCTCACCAAAACCTGCTGAATAGGGAGTAACGGCTAACGAGGACCCAAGTTGCACCGCTGATGAATCACCTGCATCCATTAAAGATGCAGCTCCTCCGGCAAAAGGGACGTTAGTACATATGGAATAGTACTAGTATGTAAAGCTAACCGTCCTCTTTCAAAATAGAATACCAATGTAATAAGGGGAAATCCATAGAAACAACAAGTCACAATCAATGATACTCAAATGCCAAGTTAAAACATAATAATCTCCAAAATATGAAGATAACACTAGGAAGTGATAATCAAATTATGATGATAATATTATTTTTGGTTGGGAGGTCTTTAGCACCGATGTCACACCCCTTTTATGCCTCCCCCAAAGATAAATGTGTATTATGGATGGTGGGTTAAAGAGTTTTTTCAATTAAAGTGACAATTTTTTGAAATAGGGATTATTTTATTTACAGAGTCGCCACTCGAAATTAATTTTTGGGTGTTCCAAGTCACCTTTTATTTGAATCCCTAGTCAAAGGAAAGTTTGACTCTATTATTATTGGTCTGCAAAAACAAAGTCCGGGTAAGGAATTTTGTTGACCGGGGAGAAGGTGTAAGGCATTCCTCGAGTCCCGTGGTTCTAACACGGTCGCTTTATTGACTACAACTTAGCTTGATTTAATTTTGGATAACACTGTGATTTATTAGTTTCCATGTTTTATTTATCCGCTTTTAATTATTAAAAAAAATAATTATGGAGTTTATTTAAACAAGATGTGGTGTCGCGCACTTGTTATTTTTTGTACACATCACAAATCATGCTACGTAAAATGTACCCATCATTCACAACAAGTTTGTTTTAATTATTTGAAGTTATGGTCGAGTCACATGAAACATACACTCGAATTGGGGATTATGTATCACGACCATGCCACGGGAACCATAACCATAGTCGTGATGATTTATTATTAATCGCGTTTAAAGCATACTAACGGTGTTTATGAGTTGGTTCATTTTTTAAGCTGATTTGAAGTTATGAAATATTATGTGGGTTAACGCGTGAGTTCTATTAAAAGGACGTCTGAACTTTAGCACAATAGATTCACTGACTAACCTGTGTCTAAATTATAAATTATACTAGTACTGACCTATGGCCAAAAAGAAAATTACTCAACTGTAATGGTTAAAGGCATCACCAAACAATTCTAAATATATGCTACTACACACTTAGCACAAGTCCTGAAAAACAATACCAAACATCTTTCTTGGAGAAGGATTAAGATAATAGCTATCTGAGTATCAAGGTAATCAAAACCATTTTGACAACAAATGAAACGCTCAGCACAACACCTCCTGTTTTCAGCAACGCGCTTCTCACTTTTCACTAATGTAACTCAATCATGTAACGACGTACTCTTTTAATTATAAAGACAAACAGAGCAAAAAAACAAAGGAGTAAAACAACAGAATTATACATACAATTACCATCTTAAAGAAAACTTTTGATTGAATGTAACTATATTGGTTTTTCAATTTAAAAGAAAATGCTTACCCAAAAATATAACACAAAAGATCTGGAAAAGAATACAGCGAGTCAATTTGGGTCTTGATTTCCTCTATTAATGAACCTGAAGTTGAGAGCTTGTAACTCAATAGACAAGATGAGACAACGACCAAATGAACAACAAATAAACTCAACCAACAGGAACCATCGACCGGAGAACTTCTACGTCGACCTCGACGGACTCGAACTCAATCTTGAAGCTGCTATTTTTGTGCGAAAAGAGGGTGTTCTGGGCCTGTTTTGGGAAGTTTTAGGGGGCCAAAGGAGGGCTGGTTTGACAGCAGTTTTGTTAAAGATCTTTGTTGTTGTTTTGGTGTTGTTACCTTTGTTTTTAAGAAAGAGAGATGAGAGCCTGGTCTTGGGGAAAAATGAGGGAGGTTTAAGGGGTTATGCGACAGGTTTCCAAAATGGGGGAGGGTTGTGTGATTTAATGGCTGAAAATTGGGTATGGGGTTTGTGAGTGGGGGACAAGCCTGGGGGGAAAGGAGTGGGGAATAATGGAGAGTGGAGTAGGGAGCAAAGTGTGGAGGGGACAAGCATGGGGGACAAATGGAAGTGGAGTGGGGACACGCCTGGGAAGATGGGAGTGGGAAATATTCACGCACGGTAAAATATTAAGTGCTCACAGCATGCCCCTCTTTTCTTGGAAACATTAAAAGTTTTCAGGCAAAGATAAAGTGAGCCGTGTGACTAAATTTTGACCATATCGTTACTCAAAAGAGGAAGAAAAATAAAAGAAAATGGTGCAATCGAGTCCTGGTTTTGGACAGCCTACATATCTCTGGGTTATAAGGGAATCAAGATACGTGTAGTTCAAGAAAAGTGATGGAATGATGAGTTGGAGAGTCGAGTGAGGTTCCATCGAGGTTCCGGTCTGTGGTCTTGCTATTACATCAAAATTGAAAGAAACTAAACAAGCCTATCAACTATGAGTTACAAGATTCCTATCTATAAGTCTTTTGAAGCTTGATCTTGAATCTTGACTAGTTGTTCATGCAAGCTCTGATCTGAACCTTGATGCTTGCTAGCTGTAAGTGCTAGTTCATTCTTCTACGGCTTCTTCTGAGCAAAACGAGGAATATGAAGCTAGTAACTTCAGTCATGTCTTGAATAGTCTGTATCCTTTCCATCTGCTTCTGCATGTGGATTCCCTTTCTTTTCCTTTTCTTTTCTTTATTTTGGATTGAGACTTTTTCTTTTGTTCATCTCAAACCTTGTGCCTCGAGGTAAAACCTGCTCAGACATCACAACAAATAAACGAACGAAATTTTTCTGCCCCAGTTTTCACTAGAAATATTTCGTGAGTTATTGTAACAAAATTCTAAACTACTTCTTTATTGAAAGCAAATAAATAAAAAAATGGGAATGGTGTATCCTGAAAAGGTCATGATCCCAAAAAATGTCTCAACTAAGTATTGGTGTACCTTATGTTGGGAAAATATAGCAAGGTAATGGGATACCCTATATTGGCAATGATATCAGGGAGTGGTGTACCATGCATTTAAGCTCAAATCAACTAGGGAATGAAGTATCCTATGTTGGATAACACAGCTAGGGATTGGTGTAGCCTATACTGGTAAGGATATCGGGGATTGGTGTACCCTATACTGAAAAGGAAATGTAACCAGGGGTTGGTGCCCTGTATTACTGAAAAGGAAATATAACCAGGGATTGGTGCCCTGTAGAACTGAGAAGGAAATGTAACCAGAGGTTGGCGCCCTGTATTACTGAAAAGCAAATGTAACCAGGGGTTGGCGCCCTGTATTACTAAAAAGAAAAATATAACCAGGGGTTGGCGCCCTGTATTACTGAAAAGGAAATGTAACCAAGGGTTGACGCCCTATATTACTGAAAAAGGAAATGTAACCAAGAGTTGATGCCCTATATTACTGGGAAAAAGAATGTTGAATCCCCTTGGCAAAAAAGTTCTACCTGGGTTAAACTATGAAAAACAAGACTGGACAAAGAGTACTTCTACCCGGATTAAACCAAATTATGCAAACATGGGCGAAGAGTACTTCTAGTCGGAACTATGAACTGGATCCCCCTAGGCGAAAAGGTTCTACCTGGGTTAAACTACGAAAAACAACCTGGGCGAAGAGTACTTCTACCCGGAACTATGAACTGGATCCCCCTAGGCGAAAAGGTTCTACCTGGGTTAAACTACGAAAAGCAACCTGAGCGAAGAGTACTTCTACCCGGAACTATGAACTGGATCCCCCTAGGCAAAAAGGTTCTACCTGGGTTAAGCTACGAAAAGCAACCTGAGCGAAGAGTACTTCTACCCGAAACTATGAGCTGAATCCCCCTAGGCGAAATGGTTCTACCTGGGTTAAAAGCTATGAAAAACAACAGGAGCGAAGAGTACTTCTACCCGGAACTATATGCTGGATCCCCCTAGGCGAAAAAGGTTCTACCTGGGTTAAACTACGTAAAACATCCTGAGCGAAAAGTACTTCTACCCGAAACTATGAACTGGATCCCCCTAGGCGAAAAGGTTCTACCTGGGTTAAGCTACGAAAATAACCTGAGCGAAGAGTACTTCTACCCGGAACTATGAGCTGGATCCCTCTAGGCGAAATGGTTCTACCTGAGTTAAGCTACGTAAAACATCCTGAGCGAAGAGTACTTCTACCCGGAACTATGAGCTGGATCCCCCTAGGCGAAATGGTTCTACCCGAGTTAAGCTACGTAAAACATCCTGAGCGAAGAGTACTTCTACCCGGAACTATAAGCTGGATCCCCCTAGGCGAAAAAGGTTCTACCTGGGTTAAACTACGTAAAACATCCTGAGCGAAGAGTACTTCTACCCGGAACTATGAACTGGATCCCCCTAGGCGAAAAGGTTCTACCTTGGTTAAGCTACGAAAAGTAACCTGAGCTAAGAGTACTTCTACCCGGAACTATGAGCTGGATCCCTCTAGGCGAAATGGTTCTACCTGAGTTAAGCTACGTAAAACATCCTGAGCGAAGAGTACTTCTACCCGGAACTATGAGCTGGATCCCCCTAGGCGAAATGGTTCTACCCGAGTTAAGCTACGTAAAACATCCTGAGCGAAGAGTACTTCTACCCGGAACTATAAGCTGGATCCCCCTAGGCGAAAAAGGTTCTACCTGGGTTAAACTACGTAAAACATCCTGAGCGAAGAGTACTTCTACCCGGAACTATGAATTGGATCCCCCTAGGCAAAAAGGTTCTACCTTGGTTAAGCTACGAAAAGTAACCTGAGCGAAGAGTACTTCTACCCGGAACTATGAGCTGGATCCCCCTAGGAGAAATGGTTCTACCTGGGTTAAGCTACAAAAATAGGAGGTATGAACAATAGTGATGCATGCTGCAAAGAAAGGAAAGTGGAGATTTTGACGAAACCTACCTGTGGTGACATTCGTCCTTTAAGAATCGCCATTCTGCACTGCTTTGATCTTGCTTCAAACAAAGAAAGATTCGTGAGTTTTTAAAGTGGTGGTCGGTTTGTGGCCTTGATGCCCTTAGTAGTTTGAATTCACCCCTCCGCTGTCGAAGAACTGATTTTGTCAGTGTGATACCGAGGTTCCCGAATACTCTGTATCGCTTTTTAAAGACATTGTCTTTCTGACGTTGCCCCTGGCTGTTTCATACCCGGATGTCCATGGTACCGCTAATCCTTGTCCCTAAGGCAAGGCAATTTTCCTTTAAAATCAAACTTAGTTGTCTTTCACCTAGAACCAATGTTTGTCTGTAGTGCTTATCAACTTTTCCCATGAAGCAAGTCTTGCTTAAGCGACCTTTTCAGTTTCTTTGAGACACTTTGTCCGCCTTATCAAAAGAGATCACATATGGATTCCTGCCTTCGTCAATGCCGTATATACTCCAAATTATGCTCGGTATTACAGGGAAACTGTAGCCAGTTTTGCAGCCATTTTTGCTTTGCTTTTGATGCAAGATTAGACCGGAAGGGAATCTAGGAAAAATTATGGAAAAGAATAGAAGAGCAATTGGAAATGAAAAAGAAATTATGTCTAAATAAAAGGTGTCCCTTTCGGGGAGAGAAATAAGGAGACTTATCTGGAGATATGTGCCGACTTCAATGAATCATGACATGCATTTTGGACTGGATGCCTGATCTGTCTGAGCTATCTAATTCTCAAAATACGTCGCAAATGTTCATCTTGAAACTGTCTTAGTTGTGCTCATGTCGGAGCATGGAAGACCCTCATCCGGCTAGTACCGCCCTTTGCGGGTTTTCGCTAACTGACCTCTCTCATTTCTCTAATCACCGTCGCCTTACAGTGCCCATACGGGTTTTCACCGATAAGACTCTTTCATTTCTTCTTCTTTTTTTTTTTTACTAAGATACAACACGCGGAATGTTGGCTGATGCCCCTGGCATGGGGACTTCAAGTATTCTCAAAGATCGATCAGAAGTTCTTAACAGAAAAAGTCGAAAGGAACCTTGAACTAAATTACAACCTTTGGAACTGTTTCTACAGGAAAAACCGTAAGATAAAACAAACTTCTGCCCCGATTTTGGAGTATTGGGAATATGGATTTTTGTTGCAATGGGACCGAACCCAGGGTAAGGCTGCCTACGTATCCTTTCGGAATCAGGTCGGACGTAGTTCAATGACTCAGAAAATTTGCTCAATGACTCAGTTTTTTTTTTTTTTAAGTACACATGTTCCAAAAAGTGGAAAAAAAAAACAAAAACAAAAATACAACTTAAAAGGGTGACACTTTCTTGGAATAGCGAGCAATGGTAGCCTTCGTCATCTCGATCTAAGAAAATCATGCGCGAAAGTTTCACAGTGGGTATATATCAGACATAATATCTTTTGACTGCATCTGCATTGATAGTCATGTCTGGTACCCGTCCTTCTTCATCTACCAAGTGCAAGGCCCCTTTTGGTAACACTTTCTTGATGATGTAGGGTCCTTTCCAGTTTGGGGCGAACTTTCCTTTAGCTTCTACTTGGTGTGGAAGAATGCATTTCAGAACGAGTTGGCCTACCTCGAATTGCCTTGGACGTACTTTCTTGTTGTAAGCGCGTGCCATTCTTTGCTGGTATAACTGGCCAAAGCACACTGCTGTTAGCCGTTTCTCATCAATCAACATTAGTTGTTCTAATCGGGTCTTTACCCATTCTGCATCTTCAATCTCCGACTCCACAATGATCCGAAGAGAGGGAATTTCGACTTCAGCCGGTATTACAGCTTCTGTCCCATATACCAACAGATAAGGAGTTGCACCAACAGATGTGCGAGCAGTCGTGCGGTATCCCAGAAGAGCAAAAGGCAACTTTTCATGCCATTGTCACGAGCCTTGGATCATTTTCCTAAGAATCTTCTTGATGTTCTTGTTCGCCGCTTCAACGGCTCCATTGGCTTTTGGCCGGTAAGGGGTAGAATGGCGATGCATAATTTTAAATTGCTCGCATACCTCCTTCATCAAACTATTGAGATTAGCTACATTGTCAGTGATAATGGTATTTGGGATACCAAAGCGGTAGATGATGTTGGAATGAACAAAGTCTACCACTACTTTCTTGGTGACTGCTTTGAAAGTGACGGCCTCCACCCACTTGGTAAAGTAATCAATTGCAACCAAAATGAATCTATGCCCATGTGAAGCCTTTGGCTCAATTGGCCCAATAACACCCATTCCCCAAGCAACGAAAGGCCAAGGAGAGGACATGGGATGCAACTCTGAAGGTGGCGAGTGAATCAGGTTACCATAAATCTGGCATTGGTGACACTTGCGAACAAAACTGAAGCAATCTCGCTCCATTGTAAGCCAATAATACCCTTCCCGCAGAATCTTCTTCGCCAAAACATATCCATTCATATGAGGTCCGCATACCCCCGAATGCACTTCACTCATGATCTGCTCAGCTTCTGTGGCATCTACGCATCTCAACAAGTTCAAATCTGGGGTCCTTTTGTACAAAATTTCCCTATTCAGGAAGAAACCGCTGGCGAGCCTCCTTATAGTTCTTTTTTGATCTCCCTTGGCGTGCTCTGGGTATTCTCTCATTTTCAGGAATCGTTTTATGTCATGATACCATGGTTCACCATCTGGTTCTATCTCAATTGTAATGCAGTAACCGTGTTGATTCCAAACTTGGATTTCTAGTGGATCGATATGGGTGTTTCCCGGATAAGGGAGCATCGAGGCTAAAGTAGCCAAAGCATCGGCTAGCTCGTTGTGAAACCTGGGAATGCACCTGAACTCGATGGATTTGAATCTTTTGCTCAAATCTTGTACACATTGTCTGTATGGAATAAGCTTGATGTCTCGAGTATCCCATTCACCTTGGGCTTGCCGGATAAGCAAGTCATAATCTCCCATAACTAATAGTTCATGCACATCCAGATCGAGGGCCATTTTCAAACCCATGATACATGCTTCGTATTCTGCCGTATTATTGGTACAGAAGAACCGAAGTCGGGTTGTTGCAGGGTAATACTGTCCAATAGGTGAGATGAGGATTGCCCCGATCCCAACTCATTTGATATTGACAGCTCCATCAAAATACATTTTCCATAGAGGGTTGTCGTCTGGAACTACTTCCTCTATTGAGTTGACCTCTTCGTCTGGGAAGTATGTGGTAAGTGGCTTGTACTCATCATCAACTGGATTCTCTGCCAAATGATCGGCCAAAGCCTGTGCTTTCATCGCAGTGCGAGTGACATAGACGATGTCGAACTCTGTGAGCAGGATTTGCCATTTTGCGAGCCTGCCGGTGGGCATTGGCTTTTGGAAAATATACTTCAGAGGATCCATTCTGGATATGAGGTAAGTAGTATAGGCCAAAAGATAATGTCTCAACTTCTGAGCGACCCAAGTCAAAGCACAACATGTCCTTTCTAAAAGGGTGTACTTAACCTCATAATTTGTGAACTTCTTGCTCAAATAATATATTGCTTGTTCCTTTTTGCCTGTCACATCATGTTGCCCCAGAACGCATCCGAAAGAATTATCCATCACCGATAGATATAAAAATAAAGGCCTACCAGGTTCAGGTGGGACCAGTACAGGGGGTTTTGATAGATAATCTTTGATCCTGTCAAAAGCATTTTGGCAATCGTCTGTCCACTTGATTGCAACATCCTTTTTCAACAACTTAAAGATAGGCTCGCATGTGGTTATGAGCTGAGCAATGAACCTACTGATGTAGTTCAACCTTCCGAGAAAACTCATGACCTCCTTTTTGTTCTTTAGGGGTGGCAGATCTCGAATGGACTTTATCTTAGATGGATCCAATTCGATGCCTCTCCGACTGACTATAAAACTGAGGAGTTTCCCAGATGGAACCCCAAATGCACATTTGGCTGGATTGAGCTTAAGGTCATACCTTCGAAGCCGTTCGAAGAAAAATCATTCACGTGGTCAGCCTGTGTCTTTGATTTTATGATGACATCATCGACATATACTTCAATCTCTTTGTGCATCATGTCGTGAAAAATGGTGGTCATGGCCCTCATGTAAGTTGCCCCTGCATTCTTTAAACCGAATGGCATGACCCTGTAACAATAGGTACCCCATGGAGTGGTGAAAGCAGTCTTTTCTGTATCACCCTCATCCATTAGAATCTGGTGGTACCCAGCATAGCAATCCACGAACGACTGTATCTCATGCTTTGCGCAATTATCTACAAGAATATGGATGTTCGGCAAAGGAAAATTATCCTTCGGACTTGCTTTGTTCAGGTCTCTGTAGTCAACACAGACTCTAGTTTTTACATCTTTCTTTGGCACGGGCACAACATTTTCCACCCAGGTGGTGTATCGTACGGTTCTGACAACATTGGCACTCAATTGCTTCATTATTTCCTCTTTGATTTTATCACTCATGTCCGTTTTAAATTTTCGCTGCTTCTGTTGGACTGGTAGAAAATCAGGATACGTGGGAAGTTTATGAACCACTAAATCGACGCTTAAACCAGGCATATCATCATAAGACCAGGCAAACACATCTCTATACTCAAATAAAAGTTGAATCAAGGCATCTCTGGTTTTTTGTTCAGTGTGAATGCTTATCTTTGTTTCTCTGACTTCTTCATGACCTCCGATATTAATTGGCTCAGTTTCATTGAGGTTGGGCCTAGGCTTGTTTTCAAATTGTTCCAACTCTCTTTTTATTTCATCAAAAACCTTATCTTCATCATATTCGACCTCTTGATGCATTATTTCGAAATTAGACAGCCTTTTGAGATCTGGGCGTGAATTCCGCATGCATGTCATGTTATTAAAGCCGGCATTAACAAAACTGAAATGGAAATAAAATGGCAGGAATTAGGAAAAGGAAAATATACAAAATTTAACACGAAACTGAACTGCATTTCATTGAATTTGAAAGGATAGAAGGGTTAACATCAAAATAAAACAATCATACTAAGATATTCGGATTACAACCCTGAAAGTAACCCAAAGTACAAAAGAAAGAAGCTGCAAAAGTCAACTACTAAAACTCCTTCTTTGTGGGGAGAGGAGTTGCTTCCCAGTTATTGAGCATAGTTTCTGGGCCAATTAGTTGCATATCGGTACGACTAGTGCCTTCACCCGCCTGGATCATGTTCACTTCAGAAAACATCTGCCTGAGGTCATGGCAAATTTCATTAATGTTTGCATGCGCCGCGGAATTTTGACCATGTTTGAATCATGGCTCGACAAAAGTGTAGAAAATGTGAGGGATAGGTTGCTGCAAGACCCACCCGTGCTTTTTGCAGTGCTTGGCTTTGTCTTTGTTTGCTTGTGTTGGCATGAAGCCTAAACCAAAAGTACCCCTGTTACTGAACGGAGAAATGGGTTCTGAAATTCCTTGCAATGATGCCCCCAAACTTTTTCCTGGCTCATAACCTTGTCTCATCATAAGTGCAACTACCATTACAGATGTGGCAGAGAGACGCGGATGTAGAATGGGTTTTCCTTCCTCAACATGGTCCACAACAACCACTTCGAAAGCCTGATAGACAATGGACTCACATCCTTCCTTGGCCTCAATACATGGGATTAACGGGTCTTTATAAATGGATGACTCGTCTTCTCCGTGAGCAATAATTTCTTGCCTGTTGTGCTCGAATTTGAGCATCTGATGCAAGGTGGATGGCACAGCTCGGGCCGTATGGATCCATGGCCTTCCAAGAAGAAAGTTATAAGAAGTTTTCGTGTCCAATACTTGGAAGACAATTTCAAAATCAACAGGCCCAATCGTCATGGTGAGGTCGATCTCCCCAATGGTATCTCTCGCCGAGCCATCAAAAGCCCGGATGAGAACATTGCTGGGTCGGATCCTGTCTGTATTGATCTTCATGCTTTGCAAGGTAGAGAGAGGGCATACATCTACACTCGAGCCTCCATCAACCATAACTAGCTTCACATAATGCCCCTCGCATTTGACAGTCAAGTGCAAAGCCCTATTGTGACCGGCTCCCTCCGCAGGAAGTTCATCATCAGTAAAGGAAATTCTGTTCACCTCAAAAAATATATTGGCCATCTTCTCTAATTGATTCACAGTGGTATTCTCTGAGACATGTGATTCGTTCAGGATTTTGATTAGTACACGGGCATGCTCTCCTGAGTGTATAAGCAGAGATAACAGAGAGATTTGGGCAGGAGTCTTTCTCAGTTGGTCAATGATTAAGTAATCGTGAACTTTCATCTTTTTCAAAAACTCCTCCGCCTCTTCTTCAGTGACCGGTTTCTTTATTGGCATTTGGCCTTCTCTGATTTGCTTAGCCTTCCTCAACTCTTCTGGAGAATAACACCTTCCTGATCGAGTCAAACCTCCAGTTTCCCCCACTTTTTCTATGATTTCCTTACCTTTGTAGGTTACTACAGTTTTGTTGTAGTTCCAAGGGATGGTTTTCGTATTTGTTATACGGGGTTGTGTGGCAGGCTTGATTATGATCGGCTCTATTATACCCGTCGTACCACCCTGATTCTCCTTTGTGATGGGGTGACCTCCAAGGACGTATAACTTTGGGCTTGGAGCATTGGAGCGAACCTCCAACCTCGAGATTTTTGGAACAAATAAAATTGCCCTTTCTAAGCTCTGGGCACCTTTCACAATCAACGGTGCATCTAGGCTTGGACTTACTTCCAGTTTGGTTCCCTCTTGAATCGTTACCACTGTCATTTCTGCTCGACCAACCAGATTGTATTCATGATCTCGGCCAATCATTCCCACAAAATGAACATCATTGTGTACTGGCAACGGGTTATTGGTCACATTAGGAGGGTCCTCGCCATTCGTGACTACAATCAATTTTTCAACAATGAGTCTTTCTACGGCTCTTTTCAGGGTCCAACAGTCATCAGTGCTATGCCCCGGAGCACCTGAATGATATTCACATCTAGCATTTGCTTGAAATCCATGTGAATCGGGATGCATATGGTGGGGAGCGATGGGTCCAATCATGCCTATCTGCTTCAACTTCTGGAACAGATTAGAGTATGATTCTGCCAATGGAGTAAATTTTTCCACTGGCCTCTGCTCTCGACCATAATCCTGCCTAGGACAAGCGTTGTAGGGTGCCCAAAAATTTTGCTGCTGAGGTCGGGGTAATCTTGGAGCTGGTGCCCGTACCTGTTGATTGGGAGGATGAGCATATGATTGAGCATTAAACACTGTATATTGTGGCGGTCCCACAGAGTACTGAGGAATTGGCGGGGGATAGTAATGTTGAGGGTAGCTGGATTGCCCCTGCTGAATTTGCACATAAGGGTGCGATGCCCCTCTTTGAACTTCCCTGGATCCCGAAGTCATCATGGACCCTTCATCTCTCTTCTTTCTATTTGCCAAACTTCCCAACCCATTTTGGATAGCTTGGGTGGTGGCTTTGAGAGCAGCTTGACTTACAATTCTGCCAGTCTTGAGGCCATTTTCGACCATTTCTCCTATTTTGATCGCTTCTGCAAAAGGTCTACCCATTGCGGACATCATGTTCTGAAAGTAATCAGGCTCTTGGGCCTCCAGAAAAATAGTGATCAACTCGTGGTTATCCATGGGTGGCTTAACTCTAGCTGCTTGCTCCCTCCACTTGATTGCATACTCCCTAAAGCTTTCAGTCGGCTTTTTCTTCATATTGGACAGGGAATTGCGATCCGGCGCAATATCTATGTTGTATTGAAATTGTTTGACGAAGGCTTGGGCCATGTCGTCCCAGACATGCTAGTGAGAGATATCTTGGTCAATGAACCATTCAGAGGCTACCCCCACAAGACTTTCTCCAAAATAAGCCATCAGCAATTCTTCTTTTCCACCTGCACCCCTCAGTTGGTTGCAGTACCTTTTCAAATGGGCGATAGGGTTGCCGTGTCCATCATATTTCTCGAATTTTGGGGTCTTGAACCCTGGTGGCAAATGGATGTGAGGGAACATGCATAAATCACTGAACGAAACACTTTTGTGACCCCCTAATCCTTGTATGTTCTTTATGTTCTGTTCAAGACTTTTCATTTTCCTGGCCATCTCATCCGACTCAACCGTCTTGGTAGGCTTTTCATTTTCCACTGGTGGCTCATATTGAGGAGTCTGATTATATGGAGCCGAGACCCCGAAAGCCATGTTTGGAGAGTAGTATTGGCCATCATAAGCATGAGATGGTGGCTCGTTGATTGGCCTCATCACAGGATGTGGAGGCGGGATTGTGTATGCCGTCGCTCCAGACACGACTAGAGGAGTGTTCCTGACCGGTGCGACTGGAGGTCGCACATTAGAGGTACCAGGAGCAACGTGGAGGCTGTAGTTTGGCACATACCCTGGTGGTAGGATGTGGTCGCTCGTTGCATGGGGCGGTGGTTGAGTAGCCAGGGGTACGGTGGAAGTTCCCTCTGAGGGACCACGGGGTGGAGGCTGACCAGACACCCAAGCTTGATACACATCAGACAATTGCTGTCTCAATTTTTTTATTTCCTCCGACTCCTGTTCAACTGATTGACCCTGGGGGTCGTCACTGATCAACTCGATCTCATCATCGTTGACCATTACTACCGCTCCCTTAGATCTAGTGAAGTAATGATGTGTTGCCAGTTTCACCACAAACCAACCACCTTAAGCTTACTAAATAAGAGACAGCAAACGTGTTAGGGTTAAGCATTTTATATATATGAATCACACATAATGTGCCATGCTCCTATCATTGTCACTATTTCTAACATGCTTTTGGAGGCTTCATGTTTCATTCCAACTTATGAGGTAGCTTCTTATTGACGCTCTTATTTTCTTCTTCTTCTTTTTTTTCCCTACTTACGCCTCATTTTGGTTCCTCATCTTAGAATCATTAAAAACTTTTCACTCACGCCTCATTTTGATCCCTCATCTTAGAATCATTGAAAAATATTTTGATCGAACCTTTTGTGGGTTGCCTATGTATCATGTCGCCGCATGAATCAGATCATTACGTAGTTCAGGGGGAAATAATAACAATTTTTTTTTCAAATTGACTCTAAAGACATAAATATGACTGAAAATGCGACAAATATAAAATTAAAAATACGACAAATGCAAAATGAAACTAAAAACTAATTGACTGCACTTAAACTTTAATCTTCAATGGCATTCTTTCTTAAACTGAAATCATCAATGGTCTGCATCCCTTGGCCTCCACTCTCCCCCCAACATCTCGTACAAATTCTGAAACACTCCCGGCAATTGTGGAACGAGGGCACGTGCCTGTTGACCAACTTTCTCATTGTTTAGATGACGATGATCATCATGGATATATGCTGCTTTCTCTGCCAATTGAAGTACTTGCTCTCTAGCTTGCCCCATATTCATGTGACAATTCTGCAACCATATCTGGGTAGTGTTGAGGGCGTTACCCATCACAGTCTTGCGTCCCTCATTTTCTTTAATCCGGCGGTTTAGCACAGCTCTCTCAATCATCCACTGACGCCGCTCTACCTCAAAATCTACATGTTGATGACTTTTCATTTCTTCCAATTGTGCAAGAAACTGACCCTTTGAACGTATCGAATGGGCCCTTTCTCTTGCAAACTGCTCTCTCTGTTGATCAAACACCAATTGTTGTTGGTGCGCATCCTCTTCAATGATACTCAAGTCTTCTTGCAGCTTATGCATTTCAGCATTTTTATTTGCCTCAACTCTTCTAACTAAACCAATAGTGCTTGCCAATTCTTCTTCTAAGCGGGCCGCCTCATTTTTAGCATACTTTAGATCTTTATCCATGCCCTGTAAGGCCGATTGATAATCTTTCTCAATATTTAAATGAATCTGAGCGACTCCGGCTTGCAGTTGGGCTTGTTGTTTAGATATGGTCATCCGGGAATGCTCCAATTCCTCTTTTAACCTTTCTATAGCTCTTTGATCGTTTCTCCTCCTGTTGGATCCTTCAAGCCTATCTCTAAGAAACGAAGGGTTATGAAACCAGGTAATATATTCAGGGATCACCTCTCCATGATCTCGGTCTTCTACCATATCATTCAACTCCGAGACTTTACTTGCATACCAAATTTTCATAATTTCTTCTTCGTCATGAGGTTGATCTTTACCAAAATCATAACAGAACTTGCTCATATCTCGTGTTGGTGGCACCTCCTGTAGTCGTGCAAATTGGCGCATTACCCGAAGTGGAGCATAAGACTGAACACCATCCAATCCTATGAGTACCAAATAAGAGTGGTATGCAGACTCACAAATGACCTCTTTGGAGGAGAACCAATCGTAGTTCCAAGTGATCCGTTTGGCAGACAGAGTAAGAAGTAGTTCTTTCCAGGCGCCAATCCCCTCTGGTAAGTCACATTTATCAATTCTTTTCTGGTGATCATAAGTATGATTGGGCCATAGCTCACTAAAATTAGTGATCGTAGGATGACGATAGAAATGCTCCAAAAACCATATCTGTAACAAAATGTTGCAACCATCGAAGTTTCGCGCGCCCATTTTACATCTAGTTAAAGCACAAAAAATGCAAGAAAGAATCATAGGAACCAAAGTATAATCACTCCCTTCTGAGGTCAGAGCCTCAACTACACCTGCCAAGCAGATGTCAATGCGTCCCTCTCTTTCCGGGAAAACTACACGCCCCAAAAAAGTGACCATAAATGCAAACCTTCTATGTATCTTCCATGTTTCCTTATCTTTCTTTGATTTCAATTTTCCCACATTCCTTTTGAAATTGCATTCTAGGCCATACAACTGAAACAAAAGACCCAACTTAACCCATTTGCCTCCTAGACCTTCATATTGTCCGTAATTTATGTTTAAAAGCTTCAGAAACCTACCCTCATTCATATTTTTTGGTACTATGGGCCTTTGGCGGCAAAGATTGCGGCCCCACCCCCTGGAAATGGGAGATTTCCTCCAAGGTCGGAGTCATTTCACAGTCGGTAAAACGGAACACATTATTTTCAGGATCCCAATGCGGAATCAAAGCTTCAATCACATCCCTCCTGGGCTTTATTGTAATCATGTGAACCAAATATCCCAAGTATTTCTTTATCTGGTTCCGCTCATATTCCTTAAAATCTCTCCACCAATCCCACAACAATTGTGGTATCTGATCGACAATCAGAAAATCTGGTATCCCTTATGATCTGGGCCTCTTTTCAGACCTACCTCTTTCCCCACTCATGGTATACTTGTCTAACCAGACACGGGGTTAGGCCTTGATCAAATATATTATTAACACACAAAAATTCCGATTTTTCGGGTTTTGACTCCATAAAAGAATATAAATAAATAAATAAAACTCAACTGTGGGACTATAAAAAATATTTTTGGATTTAGTATTTTTTTTTTTGATTTTCTAAGGAAAGAATTGTAAACGGGGAATTAAGGAAAGGAAAATATTTTTAATTTTTTTTTTTTTTAAAAAAAAAATTTGGGCCGGAACCGATGAGGTTTGCCTACGTATCTCACATCCGGTGAGAATCAGACCCGCGTAGTTCGGTGAAAACCGACTATGTACTTCTTCTCTTTTTTTTTTTATATGAAAATTAATCTTTAAGAACCATATGCACTAAACCACATTATTTTTTCTCTCTTCGTTCAACCGATATATGCTAAAGTCGGTCGACAGGTAAGCCTCCCAAATAATGAAACAAGTAGCACATAACATGACATAATGGTCTCCACAAGGTACCTGTCCTAAAACAGAACTTGGCCCATGAGTCGAGCGCTGCTAAGTCAAATGCACATGATGCAAATAAAGCGTAGCCTACTAGGGATATTCATTGCTTGTGGCTTGTTCTTCTAAGTTTGTAAATCCTAAAGGAGATGGTATCTAGACCTGGCTTACCCGGGCGGACAACCCGAGCCGAGGAGCGTCAAGCATTACCAGTAGTAGAACAGCACTGGCTAGCTAACGGCTCTCCCGCCTAAACATGTGTGACTAAATCCTTCACCAGAAGCTGGTAGGCTAACTGGCTTTATCTCAAGACAGAAATTTTGTGATGCTGGTAGGCAAACACAACATAACTAATTATCAGAAGACTCAGTGGGATGCGAGAGAGGATACAATTTATATATACAGTTCAACAATATCAAGACAGTAAAAAATGGACAAGTAGCACATTAGTCCCAAATAAATCACAATATATACAAAAATTAATAAAGCCAAATAAAGTCAATGTACAAGCTCGAATTCTTGAAGTCCCCAGCAGAGTCGTCATAGCTGTCACACCCCTTTTATGCCTCCCCCAAAGATAAATGTGTATTATGGATGGTGGGTTAAAGAGTTTTTCCAATTAAAGTGACAATTTTTTGAAATAGGGATTATTTTATTTACAGAGTCGCCACTCGGAATTGATTTTTGGGTGTTCCAAGTCACCTTTTATTTGAATCCCTAGTCAAAGAAAAGTTTGACTCTATTATTATTGGTCTGCAAAAACAAAGTCCGGGTAAGGAATTTTATTGACCGGGGAGAAGGTGTAAGGCATTCCTCGAGTCCCGTGGTTCTAACACGGTCGCTTTATTGACTACAACTTATCTTGATTTAATTTTGGATAACACTGTAATTTATTAGTTTTCATATTTTATTTATCCGCTTTTAATTATTAAAAAAATAATTATGGAGTTTATTTAAACAAGACGCGGTGTCGCGCACTTGTTATTTTTTGTACACATCGCAAATCATGCTACGTAAAATGTACCCGTCATTCACAACAAGTTTGTTTTAATTATTTGAAGTTATGGTCGAGTCACGTGAAACACACACTCGAATTGGGGATTATGTATCACGACCATGCCACGGGAACCGTAACCATAGTCGTGATGATTTATTATTAATCGCGTTTAAACCATACTAACGGTGTTTATGAGTTGGTTCATTTTTAAGCTGATTTGAAGTTATGAAAAATTATGTGGGTTAACGCGTGAGTTCTATTATAAGGACGTCTGAACTTTAGCATAATAGATTCACTGACTAACCTGTGTCTAAATTATAAATTATACTAGTACTGACCTATGGCCAAAAAGAAAATTACTCAACTGTAATGGTTAAAGGCATCACCAAACAATTCTAAATATATGCTACTACACACTTAGCACAAGTCCTGAAAAACAATACCAAACATCTTTCTTGGAGAAGAATTAAGATAATAGCAATCTGAGTATCAAGGTAATCAAAACCATTTTGACAACAAATGAAACGCTCAGCGCAACACCTTCTGTTTTCAGCAACGCGCTTCTCACTTTTCACTAATGTAACTCAATCATGTAACGACGTACTCTTTTAATAATAAAGACAAACAGAGCAAAAAAATAAAGGAGTAAAACAACAGAATTTTACATACAATTACCATCTTAAAGAAAACTTTTGATTGAATGCAACTATATTGGTTTTTCAACTTAAAAGAAAATGCTTACCCGAAAATATAACACAAAAGATCTGGAAAAGAATAGAGCGAGTCAATTTGGGTCTTGATTTCCTCTATTAATGAACCTGAAGTTGAGAGCTTGTAACTCAATAGACAAGATGAGACAACGACCAAATGAACAACAAATAAACTCAACCAACAGGAAACATCGACCGGAGAACTTCTACGTCGACCTCGACGGACTCGAACTCAATCTTGAAGCTGCTATTTTTGTGCGAAAAGAGGGTGTTCTGGGCCTGTTTTGGGAAGTTTTAGGGGGCCAAAAGAGGGCTGATTTGACAGCAGTTTTGTTAAAGATCTTGGTCTTTGTTTTGGTGTTGTTACCTTTGTTTTTAAGAAAGAGAGATGAGAGCCTGGTCTTGGGGAAAATGAGGGGGGTTTAAGGGGTTATGCGACTGGTTTCCAAAATGGGGGAGGGTTGTGTGATTTAATGGCTGAAAATAGGGTATGGGGTTTGTGAGTGGGGGACAAGCATGGGGGGCAAGGAGTGGGGAACAATGGAGAGTGGAGTAGGGAGCAAAGTGTGGAGGGGACAAGCATGGGGAACAAATGAAAGTGGAGTGGGGACACGCCTGGGAAGATGGGAGCGGAAAATATTCAAGTACGGTAAAAAATTAGGTGCTCACAACCGATATACCACTGCTCACAATAACAATGTTCACAATACCAATATTCACAATACCAATGTTCACAATATCAATGTTCACAATACCAAATTTCGTTGAACAAGATAAAAAATCATAAATAACACCGAAGCAAGTACTCCAGTATTGAAAATCTCACAAAGCGGTGTACGAAATCTGAAGTTATTAATGAGAAATCTTCTCTTGAGGGACTGAATGAAACACCTAAGGATCTTTGATTCTTTACTTTATTTTTCTATTTTATATTTGGGTGTATTGATTTTATTGTTAATTTTCTTTAATATTTTGTTGGTTTTCTGGTAGAGGTATGGTTGATTTTACCGGAAGTGTTGTATGTCTGCTTCAATAATAATCCCTGGCTTATTATTATTATTATTATTATTATTATTATTATTATTATTATTATTATTATTATATGTAAGCTCTCATCAATGCTTTATGTCCTTTACGGGCATTTTTTTATTTATATGATTTTCTTGTTAGTGATTGTATAATTATAACTGGTGAATTGGATGGAGAGAGTCACAATTTATGGATAGACACGTATGCAAAATTATTAGGAAAGTTGTTACGTGGGAATGGATTCCTAGAAGCATGTGATTCACAATATCTTTCTTTCAACTCCTAACAATTCGTGTATCTTTTAATAGTTTTCTTAAACTTACTTTAAAGAGTATTTTATGAAGATTAGTTTATTATTTTGTTTTAATTTTTTTATTATTGTGGGTGTTTTAATTTACAGTAAAAAAAATATTACTTATTCTTAAAGTTGATTCTCTGCTTCACTTCGACAATGGAATTTGAGCATAGGAAATTACTCTCTCCAACTTTGGATGTAGTTAAGAAGCGGGAGTGATTATGGCTTGAAGTACAAGAATCCATCATCTTTAGTTACAAAGAAGGAATGTAAATTATCCCGTTGAGTGAGCAGCTATAGCATTTAGTTCGGTAAGTGTTTCTTTTAGAAGTTTAATTGATAATTTATATTATTTGTTTTTTGCTATTCTTAAAGTCAGTATTTCTACAATTTATTTCTCTACAAATAGTATCTATTATTAGGTTTAGAATTAGTAGTAGGTAGTTATTTGAAGTCTTTATTTGAAATAAGGATTTTCTTTACTATCTGTCTAGAGGAAAAGATAACAAAACTATAAAAAGACCAATCATAAGTAATGATGCAACTTATGATGGAGTAGCTTCATTGCCTATATCTCGATGACTTTTGTTGAGTATGGTTTCTTCCTTTAATGTATTGGTTAACCAAGGTCATTTATCATTTTCATGAACTTAAATATTTTTCTTTAATTTTTATTTTATAATTTAAATATAATTTTAAAATAATTTATCAATGTGATTATTAAAAAGTTTATGTTTATTGATATGGGTACACGCGCAAAGCGCTTACCCAAAGACTTATATATACTCTATACTATATTAAAAATACGAAACTCCTTATCGAAATATCGTTCGCTTTTTTAACCCTTGTTATGTGCATTTTAAGTTGGATATAATTGTAACTGTGATCATCAATAATTTTAATTTTGGAGAAAAATAAAAAACTGCCGTGCATTTAGGGATCGATAGGATTCTTTAAATTTTTCTTTGGTTAGGATTAGGATTTGTAAAGTTAAATTATTAAAACTTGAATAGAACACAACAATTACATATTGGCTAAAAATAGAAATTCAAAAGTTACGACTAGGTCCCAATTTCTGACGACTCAACGTCTCCTATTTTCTTCTGACATCAACTTTGGCACTATATTTTCTATATATCTTCTTTCTAAGCTTGATTTATTTTTTCCTATTGAGTTGGTGAATATTATGTTATTTTCTTGATTTTATGACCAGTAGTCTAAATATATTGATCCAAAGTATCAAACGAAAATTAAGATGTTAAAAATAATAAACTGTCAAGTCTTGAGATTGATTTTGATAGCAGAAAGGTGGTGGAAAGAAAAAGATAGGAAAAAAATAAATTTAAAAAATAGAAGAGATTTCAGTGGGATATTTTGAAATTCACAAATGGGGATATTTTGGAATTCACAAGTGAGGTTGGCTAATTTTTAATGTGAAGCATGTATAGATGACAAATTGGTTCGATGTAGCTGAGATATTCCATTGAATACTAAAGATGGATAATGGATTAGACTTTGATGAGTTCAATCACTATATTAATGTAATACTCATTTTACCATTTAAATGAATATTACGTTTATCTCGACGGCAATTACTATTATTCATAATTCATTCTTACTCTATATTATATATTCTATATTTTTTTCTTGATAGATGCAAAATACACGTGCAACGCACGTACACTAATAGCATGTTTGGCCAAGCTTTTTTTTGGGTGTTTGGCCAAGCTTTTAGATGGAAAAAAGTGCTTTTGAGGAGAAGCAGAAGCAGTTTTTGAGAAGCAGAAAAAAATAGTTTCTTTCCAAAAGCACTTTTCTGAGAAGCACTTTTGAGAAAAATACACTTAGAAGCAGTTTTCAAAAGCTTGGCCAAACACTAATTACTGCTCAAAAGTGTTTTTCAAATTAATTAGTCAAACACAAACTACTTCTCACCAAAAGTTCTTTTTTGAAAAGTACTTTTGCGAAAAGTACTTCTCAAAATAAGCTGATTTTAGAAGCTTGGCCAAACATGTTATAAATTTAGTACTATATTAAAAGCACGAAGGCCCTATCGAAATGTCTTTCGCCTTTTATACCCTTCAAAAGTTAATTTCACATTAGACAAAATAGTAATTTAATTATTTTTCTAATATCTAAGAATAGATATTTAATAATTTTCCTAATATTTAGTACTTCTTTCTATTCTTTTAGGTTTAGGAGACCTTTTTTTTCTCATAATTTGATAACCTACTAAACTTTAAATTCAAAGGGAGACTTCTCTTCGTTCGTTCATTTTAGGTTTAGAAGTCGTTTTCTTTTCCATCATATTTTGGAACCTATTAAACTCTAATAATCTACAGAAACTGCAAGACATATCCGTAAATTATGAATTAATGTTGCAAATATGTATAAGTTGCAGATTGATGGCTTGACACAACAGGTTAGTAGTATTTCATAAAAACTATAATTCCATGATTTATTTTTTGAGATTGATTTATTTAGATAGCAGTTCTTCTTTAATTGCGGTTCATAATTTTCTAACACTATATTCTTCTTTTATGTTGGTGTTTAATCCATATCTATTAATAGAGTTTTGGAGAATTCTGTTGCAATAAAAGGAGCTGGAACAATGACTCCCTTATACTTTAAGACACAGATGTTGAAAAGCAAATATGGGTAGGAAGAAGCAATCAGTTGATATTGTCATGAAAAATAACTTGAAGGATTTCAAACTTTTGGTACCATTCTGAACTATATTTTTCTATCTTTTGGTAGGGTTTAGAACTACTTTAATTCGTTGGTGGCTATATATATTTAACCTTTTAGATTAGATTTCAATTACCACCCTTGATAGCCGGTCGATTGATATATTTTTTTACTAAGGACAAGAGACAAAAGAAATTTTGATCAGAGACTATAGATGAAAAGAAACTTGATAATTTTAATTGTCTTTTATAACACACAAAAACTCGTAAAATGTATATATAGATAAAAATAAATACTTTAAACACTACTGTGATGATTTATAAGAATATTCACATTATATTTGCATGAAATTTTAATAGACACGAGATGACGAGAATTATATTACATTACGATACATTTCTTGTTGGATAAAATAATAATACACATTAATTTTCTACCTTATTTTTTTATGACAATTATTCTATTTCTGTCTAGAAACAATTTAGTTGGGGTTTAAATATTACTAATCCAATTATATTCTACGTATGTTAACTAAAGCTAACAATATGAAATTTCTTTTTATTTTTGTATTCTCTTATTTGAGTTTTGACGGGAATACTTGAAATTCATATTGGTTACTCGAGTAAATAAAATTTCTAAGTGCGACATTAATTAGAATACTTTTGCGTTACGCAATTTTTTCTTTTATTAAGTTGGCTAAATATGATTAATATTCTTTATTTTCAAAAGCTTGTGCTTTTTAAATTTTTATTTTATAACTCAATCAGATGGTTTATTATATTTGTATAATTTTTAAAATTTTATATTTATTGATATAAAGTACACGCGCAACGCGCGTACCCTAAAACTAGTAGTTATATAAAGATGTAAATCATAGTAGTGAAAATATTCGTGATACACTATGTATATAGGTGTAGAAGATTCATCAAATACCTATAAATAATATATCAACCTTATATACAACAGTGTATAAGAGGTGTTTATACATTATTATACAAATGAATCCTATCAAGGGAGCTTCACGTGTTCTTCTTCTTCCTTGGGCATCCTCTGAAATTTAACTCAAATCAAGCTTAAACCTACTACAAATCAATTCAAATTTAAGTTTTGAACTTCTCTTGATGATTCCAATCAATTGGGACAACACCCAATCCAAACAACTACCAAATCGAAAAACTCAATTTCTGAAATCGAAGTTTCGAACCACCTTTAATGGTGACTTTTATTTTTCAAAATTTTAATCAACCATTGGGATTAAAATTACATGTGGAATGAGAATAAGAACGAGACAATGCCAACACCTTCTTTCTAATTTGATGATCCAACAACCTACTAAGTGAAACTCTTTAGAGCATGACAATAAACAGAGATTTCCCCATTCCAATGGAGGAAGTGATCTTCATATGACTCCAAAAAACTAATTCTTTTACGTATTTTTTTTCTTCTTCACCCAAATAGTGGTTATCAACTTTGAATCTGGAAGAAGAATTGGAGAATAACAATGGTAGAAAAATTTTAGGGTGCAAAGTCGTGACACGGAAAAAAGAACAAAGAGAAAAAAAATAATTAAAAGAGGGTGGGCTAACTGGTAAAAAATAATTTTCAAGTAATGTACAACCTAGGCTACACTAGGTAAGAGCTTCAAACGTGGGTCATTTTCTGACGGGTTGGGCCAAGAGATAAGAAGCGTAATTCTCCCTTTTTTTTATAACTGGAAATCCCTTCTAACTTGAAACTCGATGGACAATGAACTCACTTCAATCATCATCCTCGTACTTCATTGAGATAATATATTCACAGGTGAAATAAGAAACAGATAATACATTTATGTTCTTAGTGCAGATATCATGCATACATCTGCATTGCTAAGTGCTAACTTCAGTCAAATGCAAGATGCTAGGCAGTAGCTGTTTAGTCCAGTTAAAATGCATAACTGTGTAATCAAAATGCGAAAATATATTAACTAGCCGCGTACCTCAGCATGGAAATTACATTTACAAGGAAAAGACATAATATACTCCTATGAATTATATTCTTAGTGCAGATATTATACATCTGTACTGCTAACTTCAGTCAGATGCCGCGTGTTAGTCAGTCGAGCTGTTTAGTCCAGTCAAAAGGCTCCCAAACTCGGGAAAAACTTGCCACAGCTTGTATTTGTGTCTCCATTGATTCATGCTGCCGACGCTGATGCATGTCCTTAGGCGGCTTCAGCATCCCTCTTATAACGTTGATGCCAAAACTGCTGCTGAACTGTTTTTCGTCATCGATTACATGAACAAACCCCTTGTTTAGGCCAAATTCGACATGGAAATAGGGAAAATCTTTTGGGATTGAAGCCCGCAACCCCTTTGCACTTGTATCTATGAGCTTCTTAGCATTATGTTGACTCCATTCGTCTTCTGCTTCATCAATCGCCTATAGTGAACAAAGTTGTTAGAAGCAAGTGTAAAAAAGAATATATCACCTCAAATAGACATAGCAACATAGATAGGACATGGAGGAGGCAAAGAACAAACACACAATCACTCTCATGCACAACCATGAATATATCTAACAGTCAACGTATATCTCATACTTGCAAGGGAAGACAACTGAACAACTTGATTCTAAACACAGTGACCAGTCTATTTAAGGGACAACAGGACAATTAAGTGTTCTCTCTCCAAGAAATAAATGGAGAAAATTAGAATTCGAATAAGCCTTGTACGTCCTAAAATAAAGTAACAGATAGAAAAAGAAATTCCCGAATACATGATGTTTAGAGAATATGTGATTCTTTACCAGATTATCCAAACTTCAAAGTAACTAAATTATAAAAGAATGATTCAAAACATCTTTTCAAATAAAATTCCTAATTATCACCCCCCCCCCCCAAGCCACCCACCCGTGTCCTTCCTTACTCCACCTCAATATCCATGCATGGGAATATCTGCGAGTCAATTCCTAGAACCTGTTAAGGGATGAGGAACAAACATGAGGAAACTAATTCACTTGTGAACAGCCCACCTAGTTGGTATGGTTAAACCCCAACCCTTCTTTTTAATATACTAGGTGAAGGGTGCAAAACCATTCTGGCGAAAACTGAAGCAAGCATTTGTATTTCCAAACCAACAGCTTAACCAACAAAGCATTTCTATATAAGATTACAACAGAAATAAATGGATTCAAAAGCAATAACAACAACAACAACAACAACCCAGTATAATCCCACAAGTGGGGTCTGGTGAGGATAGAGTGCACGCATACCTTACCCCTACCCCCAGAGGGGTAGAGGCTGTTTCCGAAAGACCCTCGGCTCGAGAAGAAAAAAAATAAACAATAGACAATAGGTCAGTGACAACAATAGAAGATAAAAAATATTAACAGCATCGTAAAAAATAGAAAAATAGATGTAAAAGCAATAACTATAAACAACAATACTACCATAGAAAATAGTGAGGAAACTACATAAACCACTAACAACCCACAGCGAAACAACAACAGGCCAGCCCCGCCCCCGGAACAACCCTAACATACAACCCTAATGCTCGACCTCCACCCCTTCCTATCCAGAGCCATGCCCTCGTAGATTTGAAGTCGCGCCATGTCTTGCCTGATCACCTCACCCCAATACTTCTTAGGTTGTCCTCTACCTCTCCTCGTACCTGCCAATGCTAACGTCTCACACCTCCTAACAGGGGCATCTATGCTTCTCCTCCGCACGTGTCCGAACCATCTAAGCCTCACTTCCCGCATCTTGTCGTCCATCGGAGCCACGCCCACCTTCTCCCGAATATCTACATTCCTAATCTTATTCAGCCTAGTGTGCCCGCACATCCATCTCAACATCCTCATTTCTGACACTTTCATCTTCTGGGTATGGGAATTCTTGGCTGCCCAACACTCAGCCCCATACAACATGGTCAGTCTAACCACCGCTCTATAGAACTTGCCTTTGAGTTTCGGTGGCACTTTCTTGTCACACAGGACTCCAGGTGCTAACCTCCATTTCATCCACCCCACTCTTATACGGTGCGTGACATCCCCGTCTATCTCCCCATCTCCCTGAATAATTGATCCAAGGTACTTGAAACTCCCTCTCTTATGGATGACTTTAGAGTCAAGCCTCACATCCATGTCCGCTTCTCCCGACTCATCGCTGAACTTACACTCCAGATATTCTGTCTTAGTCCTACTCAACTTGAAACCTTTAACCTCAAGGGTCTGTCTCCAAATCTCCAACCTCTCATTAACGCCACTTCGCGTCTCATCAATCAATCAGTACTATATCATCAGCGAACAACATACACCATGGCACCTCCCCTTGAATATGGTGTGTTAGCGCATCCATCACCAGGGCAAATAAGAACGGGCTGAGCGCAGACCCTAGGTGCAACCCCATAACAACCGGAAAGTGCTCCGAGTCACCTCCCACAGTCCTAACCCGAGTCTTAGCTCCCTCATTCATGTCCTTTAATACCCTAATGTAAGCTACCGGCACACCTTTCCCCTCCAGGCATCTCCAAAGAACCTCCCTAGGAACCTTGTCATACGCTTTCTCTAGGTCAATAAACACCATGTGCAAATCCTTTTTCCTATCCTTGTACTGTTCCACCAACCTCCTGATAAGGTGGACAGCTTCCGTAGTGGACCGACCCGGCATGAATCCGAATTGGTTGTCGGATATAGACACTGCCCTCCTCACCCTTCCTTCCACCACCCTCTCCCAAACTTTCATGGTATGACTTAGTAACTTGATGCCCCTATAGTTGTTACAATTCTGGATGTCACCTTTGTTCTTGAACATCGGTATCATCGTACTCCACCTCCATTCATCTGGCATCCTCTTCGTCCTGAAGATAACATTAAATAGCGCGGTCAACCATTCCAAGCCTGCTCTACCCACACACCTCCACAATTCCACCGGAATTTCGTCCGCCCCGGTCGCTCGGCTCCTACTCATCTTGTGCATAGCTCCCACGACCTCCTCAACCTTAATACGCCTACAATACCTAAAGTCTTGGTGACTCCCGGAGTGACCCAATTCTCCTAGCACAATGTCTTTGTCCCCTTCTTCATTCATAAGCCGATAGAAGTAATCCTGCCATCTCCGCTTAATCTGGGCATCTTTCGTCAATACTCTACCTTCCTCGTCCTTGATGCACCTCACTTGATCCAGGTCACGAGCCTTCCTCTCTCTAGCCTTGGCCAGCCGAAATAGCTTCTTCTCCCCTCCTTTGTCCCCCAACTCCTCGTACAGATGACCAAACGTTGCATCCTTAGCCTCCGTGACCGCTAACTTCGCCTCTTTCCTGGCTTCCTTATATCTTCCTCTATTCACTCTCCTCTCTTCCTCGTTTGTGCTCTTCACTAACCTAAGATACGCTGCTTTCTTTACTTCCACTTTACCTTAGACCACATCATTCCACCACCAGTCGCCTTGGTGCCCGCCATAGTAACCCTTCGAGACCCCTAGTACCTCTCTCGCCGCCTTTCTTATACAGTCTGATGTAGCTGTCCACATCTCGCTAGCATCCCCGCTACTCCTCCAGGCTCCCATAGCCATCAACCTCCCCTCCAACTCATGAGCTTTATTCCTCGTCAAGGCTCCTCACCTGATCCTCGGTTGACCCTGGACAAACCTCTTCTTCCTCAATAATATACCGACGTCCATCACCAAGAGCCTATGTTGTGTTGCGAGAGTCTCACTCGGGATAACCTTGCAATCTACACACAGCCGCCTATCACATCTCCTGAGGAGGAGGTAATCAATCTGAGTCTTAGCCACCGTACTCCGGAAAGTAACCAAATGCTCCTCCCTCTTCGGAAAACTAGAGTTCGCGATCACCAACTCAAAAGCTCTAGCAAAATCCAACAGTGAGGTACCTCCTCCGTTCCTATCCCCAAAGCCGAAGCCACCATGCACCCCGCCATATCCATCAGCAGACGATTCTATATGCCCATTGAAATCCCCTCCTATGAATAACTTCTCCGCAAGCGGCACGCCACGCACCATCTCGTCCAGCCCCTCCCAGAAGCTTCTTTTAACCTCCTCATCTAAGCCCGTTTGCGGCGCATATGCGCTAATAACATTCAGAGTGATCCCACCAACTACTAACTTAATCGCCATTAATCTATCGTTCACCCTCCTGACCTTTACCACCGACTCTCTAAGTTCCCTATCCACCAAAATACCCACTCTGTTCTTACCACCCGCCTCCCGAGTACCATAGTTTATACTCGTCCGCATTCCTCGCCCTCGACCCTACCCACCTAGTCTCCTGAACACAAGCTATATTGATCTTCCTCTTCTGGAGAATCTTCGCCAGCTCTATAGACTTACCCGTCAATGTCCCTATGTTCCACGATCCAATTCTCAACCTATAGGCTCCCTTGGTCTCCTTACCCCCTTTTGGCCCCGTCACTTCCCCTATCTCCTGCCTTCTCCCCCGCCCACCCCGAGGACATGTCCTTACTCCACCATTACAGACCCCAGCCACTGAACGAATGGTAACCTAGGGAAAACGCTAACACAAACAGCAACGGTCCAACTCTAAGCAAAAAGTAGTATCTACTGGCGCTCTACTAGAATGACTAAACTAGAACGTACCAATACGGCAACAGTATACGAGTATAACTAACACGAGAGGAATAGTCTAACTAACACAAGAGGAGGGCAAATAAAGAGCGGGAGGTACCAACTCCCGAGAATAGAACCTGGAGTGCCGACTTGACGTACACCCGAGACTGCGGAGTCCCTTAGTAAATCTCGCCGACCTGCTCATCTACGTTTGCGCGTGCGTCCCGCCCGTCTCCAAGTATCGCAACAAAACAACCTGAAAAACACTCAAACACCACGGGCCAACAAGAATGGGGGGAGGGGTGGCAGGGCAGTCACTGTACTGATGTGACATAGGGAGTCTGGGGTGGTCTGCCTTGGAGGCGCCGGACCGGACTACTGTCACCGGTCTGCAGTCGCCGGAGAAGAAGAAGATGCAGAAGCTAGGGTTCTGACTCTAAGGAAATAGAAGAAACAGGGGAGAAGGAGAGAAGGATAGGGGGAGAAGAGAGAATATAGAGAGAGAAGGGGGCTAGGACTGGAAAAAGAGAAGAAAAGAGAGTGGTCGGCGGCGGCACAGTCGCCGGAAATGCCACTGCTAGGGCTTTGAGAAGAAGACGAAGAGAAGAAAAAAGAAAAAAAGGGGACGAAGAGGTGGTCGGGGAGAGAAGGGAAAAAGAAAAAGAGGAGAGAGGGTGCTTACCTGGCCACTGGTTGTCGTCAGCGCCGGAAATGGATTCAAAAGCCATATCTCCAATTTGCATCACAGACCATGTCGGAAAATTACAGAGGCTATTTTAGCATCAATCATGACTTCAGACTAAATTAATGTACGTTTAAGTGAAAGTGCAATAAGAATCACTATTTGTTTACTAAAGTAGGATCACTATGGCTCTCCTAAGTGTAAACAGACAAGGGGAGAAGCTATCAACAGATATAGCAGACGTTAGAGGAAGTGAACTATTTGTGCATGGGGTTCGTAGTGCCAATTGTAGATATTATGGAGCATTCAAAACACCATATATTAGTTTTGGAGGGAGCTAGAGTGGGAGAAGAGTCCATGGGACTTAAAGTACATTTGTGACTTATAATTGTAGCAGTTTGATGCCTCTATTAATTGGTGAAATTCATCTTATGATATATTTAATTTTCTATAGCATGCATAATTATAGGTGATAGCATGCAGCAATTGTTGTGTCTCTAGTTGATAGCCTTAGGGTGGAGCGACATGCTTTTCTCAAGTGGCATTAATTAGGAGATCATGGGAAACTAATTCATTGAGCAGAACTCTTGGTGCTGTATAACTAATAAAAGAAAAAAAGACTGAATACATCACAAGATGTAGTAATATCTCAACAGACCAAGGGAAATGACAATTGAAACTTAAATACTACTGTATCATAAAATAGAATTTTATATTTCGCTTATTCCAACCAAAATTCCAATTATATTTGACGAAAAGCCCAGTTATTAACCCCTTGATATCATATTTAGAAAAGACTATGTTCCAACAATAATATCAATAACTCAGCAAGAGAGTAGAAAACTAGACAGACAACTTCCGGCTCACTCCAGACCAAAAGGTGATATCAATAATCCCACTAGTGGGGTCTGGGGAGGGTAGTGTGTACGCAGACCTTACCCCTACCATGAGATAGAGAGGCTGTTTCCAATAGACCCTCGGCATCCTTCCCTCCAAGAACTCCCCACTTTGCTCTTGGGGTGACTCGAACTCATAACCTCTTGGTTGGAAGTGGAGGTTGCTTACCATCAGAGCAACCCCTCTTGTGATAGACAGTTGCTCAAAAATAAAATAATGGCTGACGTAAAGGATAGGTTCACAAACCTTCTTAAAGAACAGGGGTGCCTGCTTTGCAACTTGCCGGGTCAAAGGAATGCATTCTACCAAACAATGGCGCCTTTGCTGGGCCAAACCCATCACAGTTTCAAGAAACACAAGATCCTTCTCCTGCTTTGCAAACATCATAACAAGGCATTTCTTGAAGTTCCGAATCTCCTCCCAGACATTATCATCTAAAGATCGTGTAGCTGATTCATGCTGTTCAGAGAAGGCAGGGGTCATTTACAACAAAAGCAGCAGAGAGAGCCATATGACAAAACTGCACAGCAATAATGTTCAGAAGTATCTAAAGAACAACATATACTTTCTAGTGACAAAAATAACTTCCATGAAAAAAGGTAGACAAATCGGGAGTTCAGCGCTGCTTATAGGACATCCTAGCCCTGGAGAACTAGCACATTAAAGACATCCTGGCCTACAAGAATGAACACAAAAGATAAAAATATAGATATATCATCAGAGAAGAATCAAAGTTACCTGTATAGTCAAGATGCAGCAATGACCAGGAACAATTGGCTGCCACATTGGCAATGATAAGTAAGTGAAATTAGCGATGGTAACCACCAGGTGCTTTGGTCTTGTTGGATTCTCAAAGCAAAATTGGCATCTCTCCTGCTGAGTCAAAATGTGCCTTGCATGATTACTTATGGCAGCTAATTTATGATTCTCCACACCCGCTTTCTTCTGGATCTTTCTCCTTGGCTCATCATCATAATCATATTCATCAGCCTGACAATATGCACTGTACTGTTTGTTTTGCACTATCTTCTGAGCAAGATGCACATCAGCATCCTCGCTTTTCTTCTTTTGCCAAGCAGATAGAGCATGCATAACATATCTAGACAAAGCAAAAGAGCCATAAATTTAACATGCTGGCGAGCATTGAGACAAGAACATCCAATTCAAGGCAAGCTTAATTTACAAATTCAGTTTCAAATTTACCTTGTGCTCCTATCAATCGGTTGTCTGCTTGACACATCATCAGCATTTTGCTTCATTTTCGCAGCCTCTTCTTCGTTCTGGATAAAGAAACAGAAACTCTAAGTTTGATATGGTTGTGGAAGCTCAAGCAATCATTCTCAAGACTAAGCCTCATTAAGTCTTCTATAACGTTCTAAAAAAACAACCAAAAGAAAAAGGTCATCTTTCCGTAGTTTACTTAGCTTAGAAGTCAACTGCCAACAGAGATAACTTCTTTAATTTGTCATCAATTCCAGTAAGCAGCAAAGAAAGCAAGAAGTTAAGGTCTGATCAATGCCATAAATTTCAAAAGAATATATACTAGCCAAGAATAAGATCTAGAGAACATGAAATATTTTGGCACCTACAATCAAGTTGATAAAACAGATAACACTTTACAGATAAGACTATGCTTTTGACTATCAAAAGAAAATGGAATATATTGCTTACCAAAAGTTTGTATGCTTCGTCATGCAACCCTTTCATGCGAAGCTGCAGCACTTTTGCAGCTAACTTATTTGAAGTCAAAGCTGGTTTGATGGTTGTTGCATCTTCACTTGCATTCTTGGACACTGGTGGATCTGGTTTTGATTGCAAGATTCCTTCTAACTTTGACTTGGAAGAATCATTAACATTGCTCGAGTCCTTCTTTTGATGCATAAATTCCCGCATCAAACTTCCATCACTGGAAAATGTATTCGCAATAGTTGGTCCAGCAGCGGTGAGCCCAATATCCATGCTCGATTTATTTTGAACTTTCCCTTTACCCCATGACGAGGAATCTTCAAGCTTAGGCATTTGCATTTTAAAATGGCAAGGGGATGAGTCCTGCAAGCACTTTTTTTGTGAGACTTCTAAGACTAGTGAAATAGACCACATAGCCATTGAAAAATTACTTTTCCTTTTGAATTCAAAAAAGAACAACTCAAGTAATAAAAATCAGTTTCATAGATATCAGACTACTCGGATCACATTAAAACAATATACAAACAGTAATGATGGAACTCATTAACTTGTCTTTTGGTGACAATAGAAAACACTAGGTGAATGCTAGTGGGAAATTTTCTTTAATTTGTTCAAGTAGCGAAATACTTATTAAGTAGCGAAAGTACCTTTGGTGGAGGGGGTTCAATCGAATCCCCATCAACGGAAAATTGCGCTGTGCAAAAAGGGTTAAAACAATTTTTTTTATATGTATATAAACTATTGAATCCCCTTGACATAGGTTCATATATCAGGTGTAACATTTTTGCATTTTTGGGAATCTTTTTACTCAAATTCCTGGCTGTACTAAATGATAGTGCAGGAGTAATACGCAAAGAGCATTTTTTGATAATGAAGAAGTTTAATTAATATTCAATAGATATTATTCATTACCTACGTACACATGTCTTGTGTTGAGAATTAACAAAGAAATTAATAGCAATCTAACAAAAAAGGCTATACGCACAAATAGAAACTAAACTATGCAGAACAAATCACCAGAGGCAAGAAGCTACAATAGACAACCCAATAAACTACAGCAGAATTAAGCACAAAATAGCATACACAGAATATAGCTCGCACAAAATAGATAATTGTAGCAGAAATTTAGCCAAAACGCAAGGAAATAAAGCGATGAGAAACGGAGAAAGACAAAATCAAACCTCGGGCCTGGATATGTGACAGAGCGGGCGATGGAGATTGATCGATCAAAAACCCTAAAGCATTAAGGCATTTTTGGGACTCGCTCAGGCTCGCCCTCGGTGCCCTGCAAAATGCTCTGGGCTCATTTATGGGGTTTAGTTGTGTGAGGGCTTAGTTATGTGAGGGCTTGCGCACAAGCGTTCAATCGTGCGCCCTAAACACGCCTAACGCTTAGCGTTCGGGGCCCGCTTAACAGTTCTAACACAAATCACATGTCAAATTTCCTAATTAATATCGTTGACCTTTAAAATTCTTTAACAAATTAATGATAAAAGCTCTATTCATCGATAGAAATATGAAGATTAAGCATAACTCTAATAATGAGATATAGTATTGCGAATTTATATCTTCACTTGTTATTGGTGGTGTCTTAGTTCATTTGTCCCTCCTTGTTATACACTTTTATTAATTTGATATCTTAAACTAATTTGTATTTATTCATAAAGGAGTAATATTTTAATTATCGTACTAATAAGACTTTATTAATTATTTACTTTTAGGAAGGTAAAATGTGGAGTTTGATCTTTTTTTTAAAAGAAATTATAAGTTTTAAATTATTTGAAATTTAAAGACGTTATACGTGATTTATATGCATTAGTTATACTTAAGAATCATGCTAGATATTTTTTTCTATGAGTTTCTTTAATTTTCTTTTAATTTTTAACTTTTAATTTATATTTTATATTTTTTTTGTTAATATGTTATTTTATTAATTTACAAATTAAAATTTTTAAAGATCCATGGGGCTTACGTCCCCCCCTCCAGACTTACGCCTCCCCATATCAAGTAAAACGCCCCACCTCAAGCTCATCCTTTTTGTTCATCCATATAGAAAACTTTATTCTTTTAGACTCAAATTACTTGTGCTTGTAAGTAACGTATAATAGATTGTTTTGATTAGTTTTTTATAGGGATGGAGCACACATATATATAGTTTTCTTCAATTTTTATGCAATTTTACTTGTTTATAAATATTTACTGTCATTATATTATTTTATAAAATATTAAAAATTAAATACCTATGGGGCTTACGCCTCGTTGAGGCATATGTAAAAAGCCTCGCCTTACGCCCCACGCCTTTTAAAACACTGATATATAGTCGACCTCTTTCCGATTCCCAAAAGGTTTTAATGTTTACCAATTAACATATAGCATTTCCTAAATCCCAACTTTTCTATTTTAGGAACGTTTATTGTCTGAAACTATATGATGACATGATTTGTTATTTTGTTTGGGTTTTCCACCTAGAGTCTCGTATTTGCAAACAGCTTGTTTGGATGGTTGTTTTGAATGTTTGATAATGTATATTATAGTATTGTATTGTTTTGTAGTTGATGTATATAATGTTTGGATGAATTATCTTATTTGATTTCATTTTATTATGTCATACGCCAATAATATGAATAAGAATAAACTCGCAGTATAAAGAAAAAGTAAGGTACGAGGTAATATTATCATATAAAAAGTTAAGGTTAAAAATAAAATGAGATTATTTAATAATAAAAAAGGGCAAGATGAGAGAAGAAATAAGATAACAATGCGAACACACAAAATCGGCCGTTTCATAAGGTGACACTTTTCGTCATTACGTAACAACAAATTTAGTGATACGATACAATAAAATTTAAGTAAAAAATCAAAACAAACATTGTATTTAAAATAACAATATGATACAATACAACATGTAACAACCATCCAAACAAGCTGGGCTTTGATAAAAAAGCTTAATATTTTTTTTTTTTGAATTTTTCACCTGAAGTCTTTGGGCTCCTATTAATTCAGACTTGTATCAGAAAGTTCTATTTTGGTAGATCAAATGCTTCATACCAAAGGTGATTACATTTTGATGGCTCAAATCTGAAAAGTCTCATAAAGTTTAGAGGGGTATTTTATCATTTCACCATAATTTTCTGTGATCTACCCTTGTCGAAAAACGCTTAACTTTGAATCTGATTTAATTTAGTGTGTTAGTGCTGATTTTGTCGCATCTAATATTTCTTTTAAGTGTTACCTTAGATTATTCATTTTCGGAAGAATCTATCAAGAAACATACTCATATTTATTAATAGGAGCAAGTCATTTTGATTCTACCATATGGTTGGTTCTATAAGTATAGTTACCTTATGTATGCAATTTATCTTTTCTCATAAGCAGAATTTGAATATGTTATGCAAGAATTTATGTAATTTTGTACGTGTTACAAAACATAAATAAAAATATATGCATTAATAATACGTAGATTAAAATAACAAAAAAAGTTAGACAAAACAAAAAGGTTTTAAAATAGAATCAGTCCGTTTCGGAGCAGAAGAGCCGTTTTCAAGTACAGTCGTCGCTACTGGACGGCGAAATGGATTTTGGAAGTGGACTCTAGGGGTCCTACTAATTGAGTTAAGGAAGCAAACTGTATCAATCTCAATTGCTTTCTAGATCGTTCTGCAACACGTTTTGCCTCTTATCTCTCAAATTATAGGCATTGAAGCGATCGAGAGAAAGTAAGAAAACTATTGCACACGCCCCCCATTCGCCCGATTCCGTAACTATTCCAAAAATGGAAAGTTCGACACAATTGGGATTTTTTTTTGGAAATTGGAAGCAGTTTTTAATAATATGGCCGTGATCTGTCATTACGTGCGACTATCTCCACTATAGAAAGAAAAAAAAAAAGAAAAATCTAGTAAAGTAAATCAACAAAGGAGTTTTGACTTGTGAGCTTAGTGGAAATAAAATTCAACATGAAGGCATTTGTTATTTTATTTATTAGCTGCTATAGCTTCTTGTCTCGACTATGTAACTGCACGAGTCTTTTGACCTAGAACTAAATAGCCACGTATAAAGTTCTTCTTTTCTCAAAATAAAAAACAATTCGGAGCTTGTGTGGTTCTATTACCTTCTAGCTGGAGTGCTTCTGTTAATTTCTCTTGGTTCTCTATGTTATGTTCTACGCTTATTTTATTTTTTCTTCTGTTTTTTATTTTTGTATTTTCTTGTATTATCCTTTATAATGTGCTTCTGAATCTATGTCAATGTAGATTTTCAGGCAAGCACACAAAATTATCGATGGCTATTCACCGATCTGTTGGTGGAAGTCAAACAATAATGGAGTATATGTTTCTTGGCCTTACCTTTAATTTCTCACATTTTCATCTTGGTATATCAAGTTTAGCTATATGACACAGTTGTTGATATAAAGGCGTTTGACGATTTATTTAGTTGGCATGTTATGATTTCTATCAGCAAACTGACAAAAGGGTTTTAAATATGTTTCTTTGATTAATCTTTCTTATCTTTTTCTTTGTCAAATCCTCCTAATAACTTTTCAACATGATTGCATTGACTTGCTTCATTTTGATCTTCACATTCACTCTATCTGACAATTTGATGTAGCGCATTCGACTTGTCTTTTTAATCGATAATGGAATCAAATTAAGTATGCATAAATCTATTGTTTTGTTAAGTTATGGTTATTGAACTATCATTGAATTCTTTTCAATAGAAGACACAAATAGTTTGCTAAATTTGGCTGAATATGAATTGTTACTTTTATCTTTTTAGTTTACTAGCTTTTGAGGTTGGACAAAACCAAAACAATAGTCCTTATGTGATAGTGCATGTTAGCAATCTTTGTTGAGTCAAATTACAAAGACACAATGTTGCTATATATTTTGAATTCTTCGGGTCTATTACACCTTCCAGTTACAGGTTTTACTAATATCTCCAACTAATTCAAATATTTTATCCTTTTAAATTGTCAATCTAGCCATAATCGTACTGATAAAAAAAGTTGGGAGGCAAGTGGTAGTACTATTAATGTAAATTATTATTTGATAGAGCCTCTATAAAATAAGAGTGTCACGACCCAAAATCTCACCAAGTCGTGATGGCACCTAACCTATACCGAGCGTCTGAATCCTATCAAATCAACTCCGTTTTGCACCAAATTTTGCAGACAAGTCTTAAATAGTAAAATGAACTTATAACAAGTTCCGAAATCGAAATCCAAACCCGGTAGCAATAAAGTCAATCTACGGTCAAACTTCAGAATTCTTTAAACCTTCAAATTACTAGTTTTCAACAAATCACGTTAAATCAAGTTAGGGACTTTCGAATTCAATTTCGGACATACGCCTAAGTCCAAAATCGTGATACGGACACACCGGGATTTTCAAAATACCGATGCGGGGTCGTTTACACAAAATGTTGACCGTAGTCAACTCAAATTATTTTTAAGGCTAAAATTCATGTTTTCTTCAATCTTTCACATAAAAACTTTCTGAAAAAAGACACGGACTGTACACGCAAATCAAGAATCACTAAACGGAGCTAATCAAGGTCTCAGAATTCCGAAATAAAGGCTAAAATTTAAAATGACCTATCAAGTCATCCAATATCCAACTTCAAACAGGTTCTCAAAACCTCTATTTAGGTTCTTTTTAAAAGCTCAAGCTTCTAATATATTCTCCGAATCACTACTTGGGACTTAAATATTAGTTCAATAAATCAAATTCATTTGGGTGGTGACAATTAAATTTTTAAGGTAATTCACAATTGTTCAACAAACTTAAATAAGTAGATTTAGATTTTGAATTTAATTTTGTGAGAAATTTAAAGTGGGTAGTGCTTAGACTTGTTAAAAATAGTCTAAGGAGGTTGTATACAAAATTTAAAGTCATTTGATGGAGATTTGGAGTGGTTTTAAACAAGAATTACAACTAAAAATCATAAAAGAAGTTTGTCTATAGACGCTTATATGCTTTAATACAATGTTATACACTTTTATACAAGGTAGGTACACTATGTATATAGGTATATAAAAGTATATAAAGATGTATAATCACATTAGTAAAAAATATGTTGGCGATACACTGCGCATGTAGGTGTATAAGAAGAAGAAGAAAATGTGCGTAATCCACCAAAATACATGTAAATAATATATCAACCTTGTATATAATAGTATATAAGAGGTGTTTATACATCCCTATATACTAACATAAAATATTATATACTATTATACAAATGAATCCTAATAACTGAGAAATTTAACTTAAATCTAGCTTAAATCTACTCCAAATCGCTTAAATTTATGTTTTAAATTCTTCTCGATGTTTCGAATCAATTGGGACAACATCCAATCCAATAATCAACAAACTCGAAGAACTCAATTTATGAGATCGAATCTTCAAACAACCTTTAATGATGAACTTTTATTTTCAAGTTTTCAATCAACCATAATAAAGAGAAGCTCGACTTCAGCTTAAAAAGAACAAGGCTTAGATATTAAAACTTTAGATCTCATTTTTTTTTTTTAAATTTTGACTTTGACTCTTCGAAAATATCAAATAATGGAGGTTCAAGTTATCCTTTTAAACCTCTCAACCCACAAGCAGCGAATAAATCTCGGCTTTAAATATGGAAGGAGAAGTGAAGGAAAATAACAACGGAAGTATTTGGGGGTGCAAAGTCGTTGACATTGACGGAGAAGAAACAAGAAGAAGAAAAAATAATTAGAAGTGGGTCTTTAATATTGGACTAAGGAATGAAAAAGAAATTTCAAGTTATTTATAAAGTGGGACAAACCAGATAAAAGGTAAAAATTGATCAAATTTGATTCAGATATTGTCCAAAGAGAGTAATTTATTTAATCAAAAATTATATTGTGTAAGTAAACTCTTTTTTCCCACCAATTATATGTAACGACCCGATAGGTCATTTTGAGAATTAGCATCCCGTTCGGTGGTTTAAGGTCTCGAGTAGCTTTGTATTGTGTGTTATGACTTGTGTGTGGCCGGATTCGATTTTGGGGTGATTCGGGATTGATTCGGAAGAATGATTTATGTTTTAGAAGGTTAAGTGGTAAGAGTTAACTGAAGTTTGACTTTAGTGTTGATGACTCCGTAACGGGTTTTGATGATTCCAATAGCTTCATATGGTGATTTTGGACTTAGATGTATGTCCAGATTTAGATTTGGAGGCACGTAGGTTAATTTGATACATTTTGGCGAAAGTTGGACAGTTGAAGGTTTGGAAGGTTGAGAGGTTTGACCGGGAGTTGACTTTATTGATATCGGATTCAGATTGTGATTCCGGGAGTAGGTATAGCTCTGTTGTGCCATTTGGGACTTGCATGAAAATTTTAACGTCATTCCGGGTTGATTTGATATGACTCGGCGCGAGTTGTAGAAGTTGAAAATTTATTAGTTCATTAGGCTTGAATTGAGGTGTGATTCATAATTTTGATATTGTTTGATGTGATTTGAGGCCTCGAGTAGGTCCGCATGATGTTTTAGAACTTGCTAGTATATTCAGACGGGATCCCGGGAGCCTCGGGTGTGTTTCGGATAGGATACGGGCCATTTCTCCATGTTTTGGACTGTTGATTTGCTGGTGTCTGATGTCCTTCTTCGCGATCGCGAAGTGTCAGCCGTAATCGTGTAGGCTGTTTGGTGACTCACAATTTTTACTTCTTCACGTTCGCATTGTATGTTCCGCGATCGCGTACTTGTAAATATTGATTCGGCGCATTCGCGATCGCGTATTGGGCGATTGACAACTAGGAATTTTAGCCTATTACTTACTCTCTTTTGCTTTGGTTTTGGGTTAAAAAATGCTAAAAGGTAGTCTCGAAAACTAACATAATGTGCTTGCTTGCAGGGTTTGGTCAAAATGAAGCAAAGAAGCCAAAATAAGCTCATGAAGGAGTCAAACTTGCACAAGCCAAAGGCTGAAACTGAATCGCGGACCGCGATGGAAAAGCGCGGCCGCATAGGGTTCACCGATGAGGCGGATAATATTCCGCGGTCGGCGAGATAGAGGTTCAGAGAAGCTGCAATCCAGAGAAAACACCACCGCTGACCGTGCTACAACAGCGCGACCGCGAAACTAGTGGCGCGGCCGCGAGGGAAATTACGCTGGCAGCAAGAATCGAGGTTCAGAGGCCTTAAAATCTTGGCTCAAACAAAGAACGCGATCCGCGTCTACATTACGCGGCCGCGAAGTTACCAGACGCGGACACGGTGGAAATTCCGCTGGGAGGGTGATAAAAGGTCCAGAGACTTGGTAAGTAAAACCTAACTGAAGAACGCGGTCCGCGAACATAGTACGCGACCGCGATTGAAGCTAACGCGGACGCGAATTTACGCTATTCGCGAAACCTAGTCCAGTCCAAGCCCAGTATTGAAGAAACGCGGACCACACTTATAATTATGCGGCCGCGAAAGCTCAAGCGCGGACGCGGTCAGAATTACCCGTCCGCGAATCCTCCACAGGGGCATTTTTGTTCGAAAATTTTAGCTGTGTATAAATAGATCTTTTTGACATTTTTAGGTCAAGTTTTGTAGAGTAGAGCACGTGAACGGCTGGTTTTTTTCCTTTTTGTACTTTAATATTATGGCTTATATTTCATCTTTACCTTTGATTTCTGCTGTATTCATGAGTAGCTAGACCCCATAGCTAGGGTGGTGACCCAATCCTAGTGTGGGTATTTAATGGGTCTTGAATTTTAGGGCTTAATTGTTTATGGGTTAGTGATATTTAGCCTAATTCATGCTAAAATTGTAGAATTAGTGGTTGCAAACACTGATTCATGCCTTTATGACTTAGGCTTTTCTTGAGAAAGAGAGACTAAGTCTAGTAAAATTAGGCTAACAAGGAATTGGGGTGACTTCAAGAGATTGATAGCCCCAATTAAAGGGTTAAACCTAGAGATAGTAATACCCGACTTGAGCCAATTTCATTTGGATTGTATGAACACCCATTTGGGCTTGAGAAAGCCAAATCAGGCAAAGTCACTCAAACTACCGAGAGGTATAGAGTGAGAACTTATGTGTGAAGGTTATATCACGACCCCAATCATAACAAGCTTGTCCTAAATTCTTAACACCCATTAGATACTCACCTAGGCGGAAGTCACTACCCTAGTGCCTTTTAACACTTGAAAACTTTCACCAAAAATATTGTACTTAGCTTACACTTAGCATACAATAGTATAAAAATTAGAATAGAATCAATCACAACAATGTTTGGAAGTGCAATTAGAAATAACACGCACATCTAGATTAGTTAGATACCCGAATCCAAACCAAATTAACTCCCTGTGGAAATCGATCTCGACCTCATCGGGTAAAACTGCATCAACCACTCCTTGCCACTATATAGTGGTGTAGGTTTGGCCTCGATCACTTTTTGGCGTCGTTGCCGGGGAGTTAGACGGTGTTGACTATCTATCTAACTATTTGTGTGTCTTGTTTTTTTTCCTTTTGTTTTTCTAACTTTTGTGTATCTATCACTTTATGTACCAAATGGTTCATAATGATGCTCTCAGACATATTTTTTCGGGGGAGGAAGGTAGATGACAATGGTGAGGATGAGGTTAATCTAGAACCTCAAGTCCAAAGAAGAGGCCGCCAGGCTAATGACAACATTCCAAACCCTCCCCCACCTCCTCCACGGGCAGCACACCAGGTGCTACCCAACGAAGGTTACGCAAGTGCAATTGTCCCACCCCGGATTCGGGCGGGAAATTTTCAAATTTCAAATATCATACTGAACCTATTGGAGCAAAGGGGCTTCTTCACTGGAGCTCCTCATCAGAACGCATACAAGCATCTAAAGGGTATTGTAGACACATGTTGGGGGAGCAAGCAGACGAATGTGTCGGAGGACGCTATGGGATTAAGACTTTTCCCATTTTCACTTAGAGGGAAAGCTTTGGACTGGCTCGAGAGGCTACCCAACCACTCCATACACACATGGGATGAGTTGGCAGAAATGTTTACAGCCTAGTTTTTCTCACCGGGTTATATGGCAACATTGAGGGATGAGATCTTAGCCTTTAAACAAGAACCTAATGAACCCCTACATAAAATCTGGGAGCGATACCGGACAATGGTCAAAGAATGCCCAAATAATGATATGACTGAAGCAATGATTTAGCAGACATTCTATAGGGGCATCAACATGACCAACCAGTGTGTGGTGAATCAGCTAGCTGGGGGAAATTTATGAAGACGCCTTATGCCGATTCTTGTGACATACTTGATGAGATGGCTGACACATCTTCAGCTTGGCAGAGTCGGGCAAATATTCCTCAGGGTGACCCTAATGTCATCCATCTTCACAAGGAACTTCATAATCACGGACAAGCCATGTCCGAGTTGACAATTACTATGAATCAGTTAGCAAAGGCCTAGCTTCAGTAAGTTCAAGAGACAAAGCAAGTAAATGCCATAGAAGGGGTAAATGTCATGATCAACAGGAGGAAACAACATGGTCAACAAGTGCAAAACAATCAAGATCAATATGAGCAAAGTGGTAGTGGTGACAATCAAGACGATTCTTATGATGATCAAAGTGAGGAAGTGTTATATGCTAATAACTACCAAGGTCAACGGAGAAATGCTCCAAATCAACAATAGAGATCGCAAGGGAACTATCAAAATTGGGGCAACCAAGGCCAAGGGAATTGGAACAATGGCAACAACAATAATCAGAATTAGGGGAACAACAATAACAATTGGGGCGGAAATGGAAACCAAGGGGGTTGGAATAATAATAATCAAGGCAACCGGGGGTCGGGAGTCCAAAGGCCCCCGATGTATCAACAACCAAACAATCCGCCTCCATATTCGTCTCAAGGGCAAAATTCTTTAAACAATGAGATGAGGCAAATAGAGAATATGTTCAAACAAATGCTGGAAAGGAATGCTGACTCCGATGCCCAAATAGTCTCCCATACTACCTCTATTCGCAACTTGGAAGTACAACTTGGTCAAATTTCTCAAGCATTGAATACTCGCCCTAAGGGGGCACTACCAAGCAATACTGTAGTAAATCCGAAGGGTGGGAACCATATAGGCCATGCTATGGCAGTGATCACAAGAAGCGGTAGAGGTGGAGATGCAAGTACTTCTGATCCAAAGAAGATTATGAGTGAAGATGTTGTGTTGAAAGAAGATGATGAGGTTCAAGCCAATGATGAGAATGTGAATGATGAAGTGAGGATCGATAGCAATGACAGCATGGAGGAGACTCAAAATGATGTGAACCCGTTTAGGGAACACATGATAGACATACTGGAAATGGTAGTGCCTAAAGCCAAGGCCCCTTTGCCAAGGCCTCCTCGCCGTATCCTCAAAGGCTTGCAAAGCAAAATAATGAAAACCAATTCAAGAAGTTTATTGAGATGATGAAAAGTTTGTTAATCAATGTGCCCTTGGTGGAAGCTCTCGAACAAATGTCGGGATATGCCAAGTTCATGAAGGACTTGGTAACTAAGAAGTGATCTATGAATTGTGAGACCATCAAAATGACTCATCAAGTGAGTGTCATTGTGCACTCGATGACCCCAAAGCTTGAAGATCCCGGTGCCTTTACAATTCCATGCACCATTGGTAGAGCCGATTTTGCAAAAGCCTTGTGTGATCTGGGAGCAAGTATTAATTTGATGCCATATTCCATGTTCAAGACACTAGGTATTGGGCAACCAAGAGCTACGTCCATGAGATTACAAATGGCGGATCGGACAATGAAAAGGCCACTTGGTATTATTGATGATGTTCTAGTCCGGGTTGACAAGTTTATTTTGCCTGCTGATTTTGTGATTCTCGACTGCGAAGTCAACTATGAGGTACATATAATATTAGGGAGACCTTTCCTAGAAACATGGAAGGCATTGGTGGATATGGAAGCAGGGGAGCTCATCTTCCGAGTGGGTGATGAAAAAGTTGTATTCCCCGTGTGCAAATCAATGAGGCAACCAAATAGCAATGAAGTTTGCTCTTTTGTGGATCTTGTGATGGAGGTGATAGTTGATGACACGAGTGCCATGATCAATGTGGAAGACCCTTTGGAATCTGTATTGCTAAACCATGAGGATGATGAAAAGGAAGGCTTGGTTGAATGTGCAAATGCGTTGCAAGGAATGGGATCCTACTCATATGGGCCTCGTAAACTTTCATTAGACTTGAAAAATCGGAAGACTCCACCAACAAAGCCCTCAATCGAGGAGCCACCAACATTGGAGTTGAAACCTTTACCTTCACACCTCAGGTATGAATTCTTAGGCCCTTTTTCCACATTACGTTTTATTCTTTCTGCTTGCTTAACTAACATGCAAGTAGACTCCACCCTTGCGGTGCTTCAAAGAAGGAAAAAGGCAATTGGATGGACTTTGGCTGACATTCGGGGTATAAGCCCCGCCTTTTGCATGCATAAAATTATACTAGAGGATGATTCCAAACCCTCCGTGGAACATCAAATAAGGTTGAACGAGGCTATGCAAGAGGTCGTCTAGAAGGAAATTGTCAAGTGGATTAATGTAGGGGCTGTGTACCCTATTTCGGATAGCTCATGGACTTCACCGGTACAATGTGTGCCGAAGAAAGGGGGTATGACTGTGGTCACAAATGAGAAAAATAAGTTGATCCCCACTCGTACTGTCATGGGATGGAGGGTATGTATGGACTACAGAAAGTTGAACAAAGTGACCCGCAAAGACCACTTTCCATTGCCCTTTCTTGATCAAATGTTGGACAGACTTGTCGGGCCTGCCTACTATTGATTTTTGGATGGGTACTCAGGATACAACCAGATTCTCATTGCACCGGAGGACCAAGAGAAAACCACCTTCACATGTCCGTATGGCACATTTGCATTCTCACGGATGCCGTTTGGTTTGTGTAATGCACTGGCTACCTTTCAGCGGTGTATGGTGGCAATATTTACGGATATGGTGGAGGACGTCCTCGAAGTGTTCATGGATGATTTTAGTATTGTGGGGGACTCATTTGAAGAATGCTTGGATAATCTTGACAAAGTGTTGGCCCTATGTAAAGAGACCAACCTAGTGCTTAATTGGGGAAAATGCCACTTTATGGTTGAGGAGGGCATTATCCTCAGCCATAAGATCTCAAAGGACGGTATTGAAGTGGACAAAGCAAAGATTGAAGTTATTTCAAAACTCCCTCCTCCTACTTCTGTCAAGGGAGTTAGGAGCTTTCTTGGGCATGCGGGGTTCTACCGAAGGTTCATTAAGGATTTCTCAAAAGTGGTGAACCCCTTGTGCAAGCTGCTAGAAAAGGATGCAAAGTTTGTGTTCAATGAAGATTTCATTAAAGCTTTTGAGCTTCTCAAGTATAAATTTACAACCACTCCCATCATCACCACACCAAATTGGAACTTACCATTTGAGCTCATGTGCGTTGCTAGTGACATTGCGGTAGGAGCAGTTTTGGGGCAGAGGGTCAACAAGATATTTCATCCAGTCTATTATGCAAGCAAAATGATGAATGACGCCCAAGTCAATTATACGGTGACCGAGAAAGAGTTATTAGCCATTGTCTTCGCTTTGGAAAAGTTCAGGCCATATCTCATGGGTGCCAAAGTGATTGTGCACACCGATCACGCGACATTCTGTTACTTGATGACCAAGAAGGACTCGAAGGCTAGGTTGATGAGATGGGTTCTTCTGCTCCAAAAGTTTGACCTTGAAATCATTGATAGAAAAGGAAGTGATAATCAAGTGGTGGACCACTTGTCCCGCTTAGAAGAGTAGGGAAGGCCCCACAATGGCCTCGAAATCAATGATTTGTTCCCGGATGAACAACTCTTCTCCGTGTCTTTGAATGGTATGCCTTGGTTTGCCGATGTGGCTAACTTTCTTGTGACCGGCATTGTCCCGAGTGAGCTCTCTTCTAACCAAAGGAAGAAACTCAAACGGGACAGCTTGGATTATTATTAGGACGAGCCTTATCTTTTCAAGATTTGCAATGATGGTGTGATTCAGAGATGTGTCCCGGAAGAGGAGAAAATGAATATTCTTGATGCTTGCCATTCCTCACCCTACGGTGGTCATCATGATAGGGAGAGAAGTGCTTCAAAGGTTCTTAGCTGTGGATTTTATTGGCCTACCCTGTATAAAGATGCAAGTGAGCTTGTTAAGAGGTGTGATGAATGCCAAAGAGCTGGTGGAATTTCCAAGAAGGATGAAATGCCTCTCACCGCTATTATTGAGATCGATATTTTTGACGTATGGGGGATAGACTTCATGGGGCCATTTGTGAGTTCCTGTGGTAACACTTATATTCTGGTTGTTATTGATTATGTTTTCAAGTGGGTTGAAGCTGTAGCTTTGCCCAACAATAAGGCACGGAGTGTGGTGGCGTTCCTAAAGAAAAATATCTTCACACGGTTTGGCACCCCTTGGGCAATCATCAGTGATGGAGGTTCTCATTTTCTGCAATAAGGCTTTCGACACTTTGCTTTCCAAGTATGGTGTCAATCATAAGGTGTCAACCCCTTATCATCCCCAGGCTAGTGGACAAGTTGAGGTCTCCAACAGGGAGATAAAGAGCATATTATCAAAAACTATCAATGCAAACCGGACGGATTGGTCAAAGAAACTTGACGATGTTTTGTGGGCTTATAGAACTGCGTACAAGACTCCGATTGGTATGTCTCCGTACCGGTTGGTATTTGGGATAGCATGCCATATTCTGGTTGAGTTAGAGCACAAGGCCATGTGGGCGCTCAAGAAGTTAAACCTTGAATGGGATGTAGCAGCCAACCTCCGGGTAGAGAAACTCAATGAACTTGATGAATTCCGGTTTCATGCTTATTCCAGCTCGTCCTTGTACAAGGACAAGATGAAGTACTTACATGACAAATATGACCAAAACAAAGAATTCAAGGAGGGTGACTTGGTTCTTCTATTCAACTCCCGGTTACGACTGTTTCCGGGAAAGCTCAAGTCAAAATGGAGTGGCCCCTTTGAGGTGGTGCACGTGACTCTGTTTGGTGCTCTTGAATTGAAAAACAAAAGTGGTGAAATCTTCAGAGTTATTGGGCACCGAGTGAAGCATTACCTCGACAAGTTTGATGAAAGCCATGTGGTGGCCTTGATCAATTTCCAATGATATTGGTAACATGCGTCGTGCCGCGACGTTAAATCAGGCACTTCTTGGGAGGCAACCCATGTGTTTTTCTTTCTTCTTTGATTTCCTTCTTAGATCAGGCTTTATTTTGAACTAAACTGGTTGTGATCTTTGTATAGGAATTGTTTATGTAGTACAGGATTGTTGCTAGAAAAAATTGCCTAAGAGTGGGGAATTACGCGGACCGCGCTCAAAATTTTGCAATCAGCGAGAGCATTTCGCGGGGGCATATATTGTCAACGGACGCGGATTTGAAAAGTCTAGAATATCAACTCTCTGAAGTTCTATTCGCATCCATGTTCGTAATTTCGCGGTCAGCGTTGATATTACGCGGTCGCGCCCATTATTCTGCTCTCAGCGAACCTGTTTCTGAAAAGGTTCTTCGAAAGGTAAAAAGCGCGGACGCGGCAGAATTATGCGGACCGCGCTCAGGTGACCTTTGGGGTTGGTATAAATATGAAGTCCTTAGGTCTTTTACACTTTTTCGAACCCACGCTCTCAGCGAAATAGTCCACTGTTCATCTTTCACTTCTTAAAATTTCAACTTCATATCTCATTAGTCAAGAAGCTATTTCCTACTACAAATCCACATCTGGTATGCTCAAATCTTTACATTAATTTCATATTTTGATTTTCTTTTCTTCTACTTTTAATTTTTCTTTTAGGTTAGGGTTTAATACATGCCACAATCTCAAAATCATGCTTAATTGATGCTTATATATCCATGTGGGTAATTGTTTTCCATACCTAATGGGGGATAGGGTTATTAACTATACATGTTAATTGCATTAATTTTTGCACTTAGTGAAAGCCATAAGTTTCAAATATGCCAGAGCCAGTGTTGTTTGAATTTCGCGGACTATGGTCCGCGTTCTCTAATTTGTGAGAAGCTGAGTACGGTTGCATGTTCGCGGGAGCGGTGATTTTTTCGCGGTCCGTATTTGAACTTAAGTGGTCACGTCCAAAAATTCGCGATCCGCGCTCATGAGTTGCAGAGAGTTTGGAAATTGCTTCCGCGACCGCGTCTAGTTTTATGATGTCCACGTTTGATCTTTCGCAGCCGCGTCCCAAATTACGCTGTCAGCGAAAACCAATGTTCAGAGAGTTGGTAGTCTGATCCTAACTCATTCGCGGCGGCGCTCATTTTTACGCGGACCGCGCTGACCTTTTCGTGGACCGCACTCATTTTTACGCGGACCGCGCTGACCCTTCCGCGGCCGCGCCTCTTTTATGATGTCAGTGGAACCCTGTTTTGAGAAACCCCTTGATCATTTCATCTGTTTTCCTCTGCCAATTCATTGAACCATAATACTAATGATCTTTCACTAAATGTGTGTGCAGATAATGGTATGATCTCGTGGTGGTCCCGACAAATCCAAAGGGAGGGGAGAATCCTCTCGCGGCCGAGGCAAAGGGAAGCAGATTGCATCCTTATCACCTCAGAAGACTATTGGCAAAAAGGCACCACCTGTGAGATCTCAGGCTGACTCCTCGGACATTAGTGAATACCTCCCTTCCCGGGAGATTTCCGAGGAAGAATCTGAACAACAACCCGAGATGCAATATCAACCTTTCTGTCTCATCGATCAACCCACCTCCGTATCTGAGCCGGATGATAGCTCAGACGGAAATAGTGAGACTTCAGCACCTTCTCCCTCACCTGCTGCAACTCTGGCCTCAACAGCTACCCCTATTGACATTGATGATGAAGAAGAGGTTCCGTATGATGTTAGAGGAGGTGATACACATGAGGGAGGTTGAGTAGATCAAGGAAGTCGGCAGTGTGGCAAGATCGGTTTGTGAGTGAGAAGGCCTACCACAAATTTCGGGAATGGTGGCCACAAAGGACGCTCACCTTTGAGCGTCACTTCATAGAAAAAGACTTTCTCCCTCACAACCCGAATGTGAAGAGACAATTTGATGAAAGAGTGGGATGGAAATTCTTCACTAGCAAGTTGCCGGAAGCAAATGTGTACCTAGTCAAGGAATTTTACGCCAATGTTGCCCACATCAAAAAGGGCACCCATGTGACTAAGGTACGAAACAAGAAGATCCGGTTCGATGGCAAAACTTTGAATACATATGCCGGGTTTGATGATGTAGACGATGTTCTATACATACAGAAGTTGGCATTAGATTAAGCAGGCCGTCCATGGTTAGCAGAGGTGATAGCCATACCAGGGACAACACCGCCCTGGCTTACACCGGGAGTCTCAATTGCCAGAAACACCCTTAGCTTTAAAGCAAAAGGGTGGTGAACCTTCGTCTGCAGCCGCCTTGATCCGTGTCTGCATGATAGTGTCATTCCACTTTCCCAAGCGATCCTCATAGCATCCATCATGGCAGGGACCCGATAAATGTGGGGAACCTCAAGGCCCAGAACATATCCAAGGCAACCAGGAAGGAAGAATGGTCTTACCCTTACCCCAATTTCATCACTATGTACCTAGAGGATCAATGGGTTGAGGGGAGACACTTTGACACAAAGGTGAAGCCGAAAAGGCCCTTCTCCTGGTACATCCTTTAGGGTCCAGACAACCCCAAGTCCAAGGGCAAAGCCACCACCTCCACTAGCCAGTCTGAAGAGCTAGGGGTAGTAGCCATTGGGTTCGTGCCTTCCACAGCCGAGTGGTCATCTGCTTCTATGCCACATCCATTCTCCAGGCCATCCACTTATATCCCACTATCAGTGCCTTCTTCATCAGCTTACCCTCAGACTGCACTGAGGGTAAATCAGACTTTGGTCGGCATAAACAACTGGATGCAGGTAGCTACATCAAAGCTATCTGCCTTATCCAGTGCAGTAGCAGCTCAGGCAGTTCCAGCACAACTCCAGATGCCTCCATCAGTGGAGGAGTCATTGAAGAGAATTCTTGAAAACCAAAAGAAGATTCTGGAGTCTCTGGGTGCGCATGAAAAGGTAATCAAGGAGTTGGGTAAACAGGTGAGGAAAGTGAAGAAGGGTCAAGAAGAGTTGAAGAAGGAGGTGGCGAAGCACACTTCCGCCGGCGATATTCCTCTAGATCTCCTTATGGGAGAGACTACCCCTGCAGCACAGACAGCTCAGCCAGCACAGGTACCAGAGCAGGAGGCTGACAGAGAGCCGGTGAGGAGAGTGGTGATACCCCAGACAGAGGACTTGGAGATTGAGCTGGAGGATCCCGAGGGAGGTGATGAGTCTGGCCAGCCACAGGACCCCACCAGGGACCCCATGCAGACATAGGCCTCATAGGGAGTTCTCTTTACTCTCTATCCCTCCCCTATTCTATTTCTGCTTTTAGCATTGAGGACAAGGCTAATTTTTATTTAGGGGTGGCCCTATTTTGATATGATGATTTTGATGATTGGTCTGTAATAACTTTGATACTATTTTTCTTTATTCTCTACTTATTGTACTTTCGTTTTCGTACTTTTCACTTTTGGTATGTGTATAAAATTACCATTCCATGTATATATTCATCCCTATTTTGTGTATATTCGTTTCAATCCCCTATTGTACATATTCAGTTTACTTTCTGTATTTTACTTTATAACTTCTTTTGTAATTATCCTTAATAGATTAGATTCTTATTTCATTTAATAGTTTCTTTTTGAATTTGTAGCTTCTTTTTACAATTTTTCGTGATCAATAAGCCTTTGGTTTTCTTAATGCCACGGTTCTTTCCAAAGGTGAAATTTGTGTGAACCGGGTGGCTCTTCCCAATGATGGATGGCGTGACAACCTTCTTAAGGGATTGAGTCTGTTTTTCTTTCTGTTTTGATATATAGTAGTAATGAATAAAAGTGTCTCAAGCAGGCTTCACTTGGTACCAACACATTTACCTTCGACTTCATGGTTAGAGACAAGTTGGTTGAAGAGATTAGCTCTAGTTGTGACCTTTAGACTCTTGAGTTGACAAAAACTATCATCAAGTGGTTTTTGTGAGCCATCTGTGATCTTCAATCTTAGCTAAGGTTGTTGTGGTCCCTCGACTCTATTTTCTTTAACAATCCAGTAGCTTGAGAGGTGAGGTATTGCATTGAAAGTCCAAGTCCCGTGCCAACAAGTCTAGAACTTGCCCCCGAATGTTTTTCTAGGAAAAATTCTAAGTGTAGCTCGACTTGAGAAGTGATTATAGGCTCTCCTTGGTTCCATGTGAATTAGAAAACTTCCATAGCCTACCACTATGATGTCCTTAGTCAACCCCTTTGAGCCTAAGCCTTTTTCATTCAATAACCACATTACAAGCCTTCATCCGTTCTATAATGACCCTCTCTTGGCACCCAATCTTTTCTTAGCATTCATGATGAACAATAGTCAAAAAAATATAAGTTTGGGGGAGAGACGAGGAATTTCAAAGTGATGAATGATGCAAAGAACAAAAGGAATTGATGAAAAGGAAAGGCAAAGAAAAGGATATAAAAATGATGTTAAAAAAAGGGAGAAGTAAGTCAAAAGAAAAGCAAAGGTTGAAAGGATTCAAGAAAACAATGTTGAAAGGCTTGGAATGATGAGAAAAGGAGAAAAATGATCGTCATAGAGAAGAAAGAGTGACAAAGCGTCTCTTTAGTTCCCCCAAGGAAGAAGAAAATGACTCAAAGAGTCAAGAAAGCATGAGCCGAATTGAGAAAATGGAGTGCTTAAGGAAAGATGATACCATCGTAGTTTATTAGGTCCGACCTGGATCCAAAAAGCCTTCATTACATCCTGCTAAAGCCCTATAGGATTTCAAGTTGAGTGAGCTTACATTAGTGGTGATTTACATGAGGGGCAAGCCTATGGTACTTAGAGCCGGACTTGTGGCATTCTTTTGAGAATGATGAGCGCACTTTTTTACAATCCCGGTTTTGAGTGTCACATTATTTAAGGTGAGATGAGCTCATGGAGAGTAGAGGAGAAAGAGTCTGGGATCCATGACGACCTACGTGAGAGCGAGGTTCCTTGATGAATTGAGTCAACTCTTGATGCTCTTGTGTCGCATTAGACCTATGAAACTCAAAAAGTCGTAGCATAATGTTGTTGATAATGCATTTGTGTCGAGGGTAATTGTTAGTTCCAATTGATGTTTGAGGAAGTCACCTTAGGACAACTGAGATTTTCCTTTCTTTTTCTTACGGAGGTGGAAATTACCTTGTTTGCTTGAGGACAAGCAAAAGCTTAAGTTTGGGGGAGTTGACAATTAGGGATTTTAGCCTATTATTTGCTCTCTTTTGCTTAGGTTTTGGGTTAAAAAAAATGCTAAAAGGTAGTCCCAAAAACTAACATAATGTGCTTGCTTGCAGGCTTTTGTCAAAATGAGGCAAAGAAGCCAAAATAAGCTCATGAAAGAGTCAAACTTGCACAAGCCAAAGGCTGAAACTGAACCGCGGACCGCGATGGAAAAGCGCGGTCGTGTAGGGTTCACCGCTGAGGCGGATAATATTCCGCGGTCGGCGAGATAGAGGTTCAGAGAAGCTGCAATCCAGAGAAAATACCATCGTTGACCACGCTACAACAGCGCAGCCGCAAAACTAGTGGCGCCGTCACGAGGGAAATTACGCTGACAGCAAGAATCGAGGTTCAGAGGCCTTGAAATCTTGGCTCAAACAAAAAACGCGGCCCACGTTTACATTACACGGCTGTGAAGTTACCAGACGCAGATGGGGTGGAAATTTCGCTGGGAGCGTGATAAAAGGACCACAGACTTGGTAAGTAAAACCTAATTGAAGAACATGGTCCGCGAACATAATACACGGCCGCGATTGAAGCTAACACGGACGCGAATGTATTTACGCTGTCCACGATACCTAGTCCAGTCCAAGCCTAGTATTGAAGAAATACGGACCGTGCTTATTATTATACGGCTGCAAAAGCTCAAGCGCGAACGCGGTCAGAATTACGCGTCCGCGAATCCTCCGCGGGGGCATTTTTGTCCAAATATTTTAGCTATGTATAAATAGATCTTTTTGACATTTTTAGGTCAAGTTTTGTAGAGCAGAGCACGTGAACGGCTGGTTTTTTCCCTTCTTGGGCAATTTTATAATATATTTACCTTCAAACTTTAGATTTTCATTTTGTACTTTAATATTATGGCTTATATTTCATCTTTACCTTTGATTTCTGTTGTATTCATGAGTAGCTAAACCCCATAGCTAGGGTGGTGGCCCAATCCTAGTGTGGGTATTTAATGGGTCTTGAATTTTAGGGCTTAATTATTTATGGGTTAGTGATATTTAGCCTAATTCATGCTAAAATTATAGAATTAGTGGTTGCAAACACTGATTCATGCCTTTATGACTTAGGCTTTTCTTGAGAAAGAGAGACTAAGTCTAGTAAAATTAGGCTAACAAGGAATTGGGGTGACTTCAAGAGATTGATAGCCCCGATTAAAGGGTTAAACCTAGAGATAGTAATACCCGACTTGAGCCAATTTCATTTGGATTGTATGAACACCCATTTGGGCTTGAGAAAGCCAAATCAGGCAAAGTCACTCAAACTACCGAGAGGTATAGAGTGAGAACTTATGTGTGAAGGTTATATCACGACCCTAATCATAACAAGCTTGTCCTAAATTCTTAACACCCATTAGATACTCACCTAGGCGGAAGTCACTACCCTAGTGCCTTTTAACACTTGAAAACTTTCACCAAAAATATTGTTCTTAGCTTACACTTGGCATACAATAGTATAAAAATTAGAATAGAATCAATCACAACAATGTTTGGAAGTGCAATTAGAAATAACATGCACATCTAGATTAGTTAGATACCCGACTCCAAACCAAATTAACTCCCTGTGGAAATCGATCCTGACCTCATCGGGTAAAACTGCATCAACCACTCCTTGCTACTATATAGTGGTGTAGGTTTGGCCTCGATCAGTGACCATGCTAGTGTCACGACCCTAATTTCCCTCCGTAGGATGTCGTGATGGCACCTAGTCTCTAAGACTAGGTAAGCCTAACAAACATGCAGAATAACTGAAATGATAATTTAAATCTCAAAAATATCAACAACTATATGAAATAAAATCTGCAACTCAACATGTACATCTCCCAAAACCCGGTGAAAATATAAGTCACAGGCTCTAGATACAGTACTGAACACTCATATACATCAGTGTCTATAAAGATGTAAAGAAATAAGAAAAGAACAGGGTAGAAAGGGACTCTGAGGCCTGCGGACGCGGGCAGGTGTACCTTGAAGTCTCCAAAGCAAGCAACTCAACGCGCTAATACCGAGGCTGATATGATGTACCTTGATTTGTACAAAACATGTGCAGAAGCATAGTATTAGTACACCACAATGGTACCCAATAAGTGCCAATCCTAACCTTGGTAGAGTAGTGACGAGATCAAGTCGAGGCCCTACTGGAGATAATAAGAAGCAAGACAGAAAATATAATGATATACTGAAATAACAGGGAAGGGAAACAATAAAGAAATTACAGAAAATAACAACACGGAAATCAAGAAAGCTAATAAAATCACGAAAGGAAAACAAGGGTTTTACATGTTAAGGAAACAACACCCAAACAACACAGCAAATAGAGAAGATCAACAGGGGCACTCTCGAGGTACCGCCTCGTAGTCCCAAATCATAAAAATAAATCACAGTCTTTCCTTATATCACCGCGGGAGCCTTTACATTTAGTTTTGAAAATTATTTTTCTCGAAATAGCACCCCGCGTTTCAGCCCACCTTATCATACCGCGTGGCTTCTAGTAGTTCCCCTACTAGCCATGCGTATCAAGCCCACCTTATCTCACCGCATGCGTTTCAACACCCAGACCTTATACCACCGTATGCGTATCAATAATCACAACGGCACAGCAGAAACCCCGTGCAAATAGTAACAACCGCACGGCAGAAACCTCGTGCAAACAATAACAACAGCATGGCAGAAACCACGTGCACATAACCAAACAATCACCTCAACAATAACACGGAAGCCAAAACGTAACAACTAAATAAAATGACACTTCACAACTTACACCTTGCCTCAATAGAAACCACGGCCTTTGCAACTCAACACCAAACTCAACAGCAAGATATTTCAAGGATATCAAATTTCAAGTAAAGAATTTCCACAGTTAAATAATGAATACGGAATTAAGAAAACAAGTAATTCCACTAAACATATAGTACAAGTTGCAAATAAGAGATAAGACAAGTAGACATATGAAATTAGGCTAAACATGGTGACTATAACATGCTAAAGTGACTCAATTAGGGCATGAAAAAGAAATGTCACGACCCAAAATCCTAACCTGTCGTGATTGCGCCTATCGTGGTACTAGTCAAGTCGACATTACAGAATAATCCCAATACTTTTAACAGGAAAACAAATTAAAGCTTTTTAAATAACAAGGATTCTCATAAACAGGGATAATAGCCCAAACTCAACGTGGAATTTTCCAAATATCGGGGTGTCACAGAGTACATGAGAATCTATACATTACAAGTCTGGAAAACACGGTCTATGAAGGAGACACAAGGTCTGCGAAACACTGCAGCTACCTCGGAATCTCCGGAATTTCAGTCTCTGAAGCAATCCGCCCGGTCTCTGATGCTCGTACTTCACCTATTTACAATTTAAACACCGAGCTACAAACCCAACTATAAATTTCTTCATTCGCCTCCACCAATAGTGCTGCCTCAAATCCTGATACATCTTCGCGACACCTAGATGAATGGACCGCGAACTGTGAGCCTCCTAGAGAATCAACTCACACAAACCATCTACATTAGGCATACATAGCATGCCCTGCATCCGTAATACACCGTCATCCCCAATGGTGACTTCCTTTGCATCACCGTACTAAATCGTGTCCTTAAGGACAAGCAGATAGGGGTCATCATACTGACGTTCTCTAACACGATCATAAAGAGAAGACTGAGAAACCACACAAGCCAAAACTTGGCTCGGCTCGAAAATATCCAATCTGACAAACTGGTTGGCCAAGGCCTGAACATCCAAGGCTAAAGGCCTCTCTGTTACGGGTAAGTAAGCTAAGCTGTCCAAACTCTCCGCCTTATGACTCAAGGCATCGGCCACCACATTGGCCTTTCCGGGATGATAGAGAATGGTGATATCATAATCCTTAAGAAACTCCAACCACCTCCGCTGCTGCAAATTAAGATCCTTCTATTTAAACAGATGTTGTAGACTCCGGTGATCGGTATAAACCTCACAATGGACATGGTACAAATAATGCCGCCAAATCTTCAAGGCATGCACAATAGCTGCTAACTCAAGGTCGTGGACCGGATAATTCTTCTCATGTATCTTTAACTGTCTGGACGCATAGGCAATCACCCTACCGTCTTGCATCAGCACTGCACCAAGACCAATACGCGATGCATCACAATACACAGTATAAGACCTTGAACCTGTAGGCAACACCAATACTGGGGTTGTGGTCAAAGCTGTATTGAGCTTTTGAAAACTCTCCTCACATTCCTCGGTCCACCTGAACGGAGCACCTTTCTAGGTCAATTTAGTCAAAGGCAATGCAATAGACGAGAAACCCTCCACAATGCGACGATAATAACTGGCCAAGCCGAGAAAACTCCGAATATCAGTAGCTGAAGATGGCCTGGGCCAACTCTGAACTGCCTTTATTTTCTTTGGATCCACCTTAATCCCTTCACTGGACACTATGTGTCCTAAGAATGCCATAGAACTAAGCCAGAACTCACACTTAGAGAATTCTGCATAAAGTCTCTCCTCTCTCAGCCTCTGTAATACAATACCCAAGTGTTGTGCATGATCTTTCTGGCTACATGAGTACATCAGGATATCATCAATAAATACTACGACAAATGAATCAAGATATGGCTAGAATATACTGTTCATCAAGTGCATAAATGTTGCTGGGGCTTTGGTCAGCCCAAAAGACATCATGAGAAATTCATAGTGACCATAACGGGTCCTGAATGCCGTCTTTAAAATATCCAAATCCCAAATTATCAAGATATGGCTGGAATACACTATTTTAAATACGGCATTCAGGACCCGTTATGGTCACTATGAATTTCTCATGATGTCATTTGGCCTGACCAACGCCCCAACAACATGTATACACTTGATGAATAGTGTATTCCAGCCATATCTTGATTCATTTGTCGTAGTAGTAAGAGGAGTAGTTATGAACCTTGTAGACCATCCCCATGGGGGTGGTGAAGAGAGATCCCCAATTGGTTATTTATTGATGATATCCTAGTGTACTCATGTAGCTAGAAGGAGCATGCACAGTACTTGGGTATTCTATTACAGAGGCTGAGAGTGGAGATACTTTATGCTAAATTCTCTAAGTGTGAGTTTTGGCTTAATTCTGTGGCATTCTTGGGACACATAGTGTCCAGTGAAGGGATTACGGTGGATCCGAAGATAATAGAGGCAGTTCAGAGTTGGCCCATGCCATCTTCAGCTACTGAGATTTGGAGTTTTCTCGGCTTTGCCGATTATTATCGTCGCTTTGTGGAGGGTTTCTTGTCTATTGCATCGCATTTGACTAAATTGACCCAGAAAGGTGCTCCGTTCTGGTGGTCGGATGAGTGTGAAGAGAGCTTTCAGGTTCAGGGTCTTATACTATGTAATATGATGTGTCGCATATTGGTCTCGGCGCAGTGCTGATGCAAGACGGTAGGGTGATTACCTATGCGTCCAGACAGTTAAAGGTATATGAGAAGAATTATTCGGTCCACGACCTTGAGTTAGCAGCTATTGTGCATGCCTTGAAGATTTGGCGGCATTATTTGTACGGTGTCCATTGTGAGGTTTATACTGATCACCGGAGTCTACAACATCTGTTTAAATAGAAGGATCTTAATTTGCGGCAGCGGAGGTGGTTGGAGTTGCTTAAGGATTATGATATCACCATTCTCTATCATCCCGGAAAGGCCTATGTGGTGGCCGATGCCTTGAGTCATAAGGCGGAGAGTTTGGGTAGCTTAGCTTACTTATCGGTAGCAGAGAGGCCTTTAGCCTTGGGTGTTCAGGCCTTGGCCAACCAGTTTGTCAGATTGGATATTTTCGAGCCGAGCTGAGTTTTAGCTTGTGTGGTTTCTAATTCTTCTTTTTATGATCGTGTCAGAGAACGTCAGTATGATGACCCCCATCTGCTTGTCCTTAAGGACACGATTCAGCACGGTGATGCTAAGGAAGTCACTATTGGGGATGACAGTATATTACGGATGTAGGGCAGGCTATGTGTGCCTAATCTAGATGGTTTGCGTGAGTTGATTCTCCAGGAGGCTCACAGTTCATGGTACTCCATTCATCCAGGTGCCGCGAAGATGTATCAGGATTTGAGGCAGTACTATTGGTGGAGGAGAATGAAGAAAGATATAGTTGGGTTAGTAGCTCGGTGTTTAAATTGTCAACAGGTGAAGTACGAGCATCAAAGACCGGGCGGATTGCTTCAGAGACTTGAAATTTCGGAGATTCCGAGGTAGCTGCCAGTGTTTCGCAGACCTTATCTCTCCTTCTCTATCTTCTTGCTTATTGTATTTAGTCTCAGACTATTATAGATCATGTTTTCCAGACTTGTGATATATAGATGCTCATGTACTCTGTGACACCCCGATAGTTGAAAAATTCCACGTTGAGTTTGGGTTATTATCCCTGTTTATGAGAATCCTTCTTATTTAAAATGATTTAATTCATTTTCCTATTAAAAGTGTTGGGATTATTCCGTAAGATGTTAAACCCCAAATTTTCGTACGTGGAAGTACGCTATAAGTAAATTTATGTAAGTTCGGGAATGAGATTAATTTGGGATTATAAGTATTACGTTATTTCAAACAAGTGATAAGTAAATTCGTGAAGGTGAGAGGGTAATCAAATCAAAGAAGATGAATTTCGTCGAAGTTTGACATTTTGAGATAAAATATGGCCCGAGCTAAAATACCTGGTATTTATGGACTAGTGTCATACAAGGTACATCATGGCCATAATAGTAAGGTGTATAAAGTGTATTAAAAGTGAGTATCATTTTAAGTAAATTAAGATAATTCTTAATTATGTGAATAATCGGGTAATTAATGATTTTTGGTGGGAGATTAATTAAGTAATTATAAAAATTTTGGATAAGTTTGACCCTCCCCCCCCTAACGTGGCAGCCCATGTAGTGACTCTTAGTCATTAAAAATAGGTGGCAAATAGGGGCCTTTAGGCCAAAGCTTAGTCATCCTAATGTGGGGCCCACAAGGGCATAATCTTAAAAGCCTTTCTTACATTATGTAGTAAGATAGATTGGCTTAGTAATGTATTTCTCAAATACGACATTTCCATACATCAAAAATCAGAGGTTATGGTGCTAAGTAATGGTGGAAAAGCTTCAGCAAACTCTTTCATAAAAGATTAGATGTTGGCAACGTGGTTTTGCTACAAAAATCATACGAGACTACGTAATGTTATAGTAACAGGATTTTATGATTCTAAAGGAGTACAGTACAATCTTTCTCAAGAATATCATACGGATCTTTTCCTACTTCGATCCGTCGTTACGTGTTGTCGTAATTGACGTGTGTTAGAGGGATTATCAAGAGAATCGGTACAGGTATGTTAAGGTTATCCCTTCTTTCTTTTTGGCATGATCCAAATAATACAAATGAAACGAGCAAAATACACAACTTTCATAAATGACTCTATTCATAGAAATACTAGGGGTGTCTATATTCCTGATTCCCTATGTGCATTACTATAATATCTTCTGTTCATGGGTCTCAAAAACAAATTACGTATTTGATAAAGTTTATCCGACAGGCATATTATTTTTATGACATTCCGAGAAATCTTATTAACGTATTTCTTATTCATTTCATGCATTTATATATATACATTGACCCATGACCAGATAGAGTTATATACGCATATATTTTATGTATATGGGATTTGGGAAAAGGTTACGACGTTATATACGCACCACTACCTGATCAGCTTGTATACGTTTATGAATTGCCCACAGTGGCCGAGATGATATGATGGGATGCCCTCAGAGGCTTGATGATGTTATGAACACATATACATATGCATGGTATGACATTTATAGGCATATGTATGGCTGTCCAACGGGACGGGACGTCCCGTCCCGTCTCGGTCCCACTTAATTTTAAACGGGATGGCCCCATGTTAAACGGGACACGGGATGGGACGGGATGGCCATTTCGTCCCGTTTATCCCGTCCCATTTCGTCCTGTTTCGTCCCGTCCCGTCCGTCCCGTCTGTCCCGTCCTGCCCGTCCCGTCTGTCTCATCCCGTCTGTCCCGTCCCGCCTGTCCCGTCCCATCCCGTGTCCCTTTTTTTAAATTATAGCCGTTGGGCAACGGCTATAATTGCAAAAATAGCCGTTCCCAACGGCCAAAAACGGTCATATTTGGCCCCACTCCCACCAAAACACCCCCTACCCCCAAACTTTTAATATAATCCCTAAGTTTATTAAATTATACTTTGGCCCTATTTTCTACTATAAATACCCCAATCCTTCTTCATTTCTTCCCACAAAAATAAATTATTCTCTCTCAAATCTCTTTCATTCTATCTATATTATTCTCTCAATTTTCTCGCAATCAAGTGATAAGTTTCAAGTATTTGGACAAATATTTGGAGCAACTTTCAAGCTTCAAATTAATTTATCAAGTATTTGGAGCAATAGTTTGGGCAATTTCTTCAAGTTTCAATATTTAATCACGGTGCACTCGTTCCATCTCCTAATTTTAATATATATTTTTTGCGCATTATTTTAGTGCTTAATTTTTGTGTTTACTTTACGTGTTCTATTTTCGTATTTCATTTGTGTTTTTAATTTTTGTGTTAACTTTTTAAATTTAATTTCGTATTTAAATTATGGCACCTAAAAATGTATTTGGCGCATTTAAAAATACTAGTAAAGGTGAAAGTAGTAGTAATCCTAATCCTAGTCCTAATCCTAGCCCTTCTCCTATAATTAGAAAACATATAGATGAAATGACTCATGTTGATGAAACTTCATTTTCCCAACCCCCCGCATGTTATAATATTAATTTCGGAGAACAACTAGATCATGAAACTTTACAAAGACAATTTGGCAAGGATATTTTTATTGAGGACGAAGAAAATGAGGATGAAGAAAAATGAGGAAGAAGAATTAGATGAAACACCCACTAGTCCCGTAACACAAGCTCCAACTCAGAGTCAATCTCGATCTGGAGCTTTACCCCCTGTACCTCCTGTAAGGGGTAAGCCTAAGGGTGAACGTCCCAAAACATCACTTGTATGGAAATTTTTTAAACATGATAAAGTCAATCAACGTGCTACATGTGAAATATGTAAGCAACGATTTGTGCACACCAAAAGTGGTGGGACGAGGGGCTTATCTAGGCACTTAGGTAGGGACCACAAAGCTTTATGGATACAAGCTAAAATAGAAGCCGGACAAATACCGGATCCTAGCACTGGTACTAGCACTCCTAGTATATCTGGCGGGGGTTCTAATTTTTTACAACAACAACTTGACCCTGCTTCTGGTACGATTTTACGCCCATATAACAAAGATAGAGATCGTGAGAACTTAGCAAAAATGGTAGCTGTATGTGGCTTACCTTTTACCTTTCCTTCTCACCCTGCTTTTGTTCATTATATACAAGAAACTTATAATTCTTCTTTTCAAGGTTTTTCTAAGACTACAGTTAGAAATGATGTTTTTAAATTTCAAACTGAATATCTTCAGTATATTCGTTGTGTATTTTTTCACTTAGATTGTAAAGTGTCCATCACATCTGATATAGGTCGTAGTCCTAATGGTTGTGATTATTTAACTGTTACATGTCATTGGGTTGATCATCACTTGAACATGCAAAAACGTATTATTGGTTATAAATTTGTTGATTCAAAATACACTGGAGCATATATTGCAACTACTGTTCTACAAATACTTGATTTTTATGGAAAATGGACTCATTGATAAAGTTTTAACTATCACCTTAGATAATGCTTCTGCTAACACAACTGCAGCAACTAGTTTAAGAACTAGATTTTGTCCAATTAATCCGGTAATTTTTCATGTTAGATGTGCATGCCATATTTTTAACTTGGTTGTAAAAGATGGTATTAATTTATTTTCTGATGCGTGTAGTAAAGTACAACATGTTTGCGGCTATATTTTTCGGGCTAATAAAGCGAGTAGAATTCGTGAATTTGCTCAACAATGTGCTAGTGCTAACCTTCCATATAGAAAAGTTCCAAAAGATGTTTGTACCAGGTGAAATTCTACTTATGAAATGCTTAAAGTTGCTTATGATTATCGGGTGCCTATACAAAAGGTATTTAATATGCATAATGGTATTCCCGCTGATCAAATTGTTGATTCTGATTGGGATCAGATCAAAGAGCTTACTAAATTTTTAGAAAAATTTTATTATGCTACAAAATAATTTTCTGGTATATATTATCCTACTATTACACAAATATTATGGTATATTTGTGGAATTTCTGTTGTATTTGGTAAGTATAAAACTAATCCAACTTATGCACCGGCCATTAATGAAATGATTACAAAATTTAAAAAGTATTTTTTCCCTATTCCCCAAGTTTATTTAATTTCTACTATATTTAACCCATCTTTAAAATTAAGAGGTGCAAATGGACTTGTTCGTAAAATTTATGAGAATTTAGCAATTCAAGAAAATGAACAACCATCTCTCGAAGAATGCCAAGCAAACATATATTCTTATGTTAGATCAATGTTTGATAAATATAAATCTATGAAAACAACAGGTGGTGAAACTACTCCTTCTACTTCTAAGTCTAGAGTAGAAGTTCTATGGGAAGATATGGATGATATAACAGGTTTTGATTCCTCTATTGATGATGAACTTGATTCTTATCTTAATCAAGGATTGGAAAGTATTAAAGACGAAGAAGGCAACGAATAACTTTTGGCATGGTGGAGGGAGCGTGGCAAGGCTTTTCCAACACTTTCCATAATGACCCGAGATATCCTTGCTATTCAAGCATCATCAGTAGCATCGGAGAGTGCTTTTAGCGCGACAAGATTTCAAATTAGAGATCATAGACATTCATTAGCGGAGGACAACCTAGAGATTTCCGTATTATTCAGAGATTGGATTAATTCAGAAAGAAGAAATCTTGGTTTTGAAAAATTAACCACTAGGGAAGAAGAAGAATACAATGAGATACTTAGCACTGGGAGCGATGACGACATGGAACTCATGGAACATCAATCAACATTGCCAATTCCAGAACAATGTCCGAGAGAAATTATAGATAAGTTACAACGAAGTTATATAGGAGCTTACAAATATTAGTATGATAATTTTTTATTGGCTACTAAGAGGCCTAGTTCAAAGTTCAAAGTTCAAACAGAACCCTTCCTAGAAGGTGGCTGCATAGATTAGGTGCTCTTCAAAAGAATTATATTTGTATGTGAGATTTGAAAGTTCTATTAATAAAATAAAAGGCTCTAAGCGTTGAATTTGTTTTATGAATTCTCTTACACTCGAAATTATATTAAATAAATTATAACTCTATTATATATTTATAATTGCTAGAATATTTTATTACAAGTCTTTTGTTTTAATATTTTATAATTCTTTACTTAGTTTCCTAATTTTTGTTTAATTTTTAAATTTATTGAATAAGTCAAAAAATTAGATGTTGCAAACTTTAAAAACTTAGTCATTGCCAAAAGAATATCCGTTGTCAAACTCAATGCTTAAATATTTTTTTTAAAATGGCACTTAAGGCCCGCGAACTCGTCCCGTCCCATCTCGTTTGTTAGCGGGATGGGATGGGCCTACCGTCCGTCCCGTCCCGTCCCGTTTGTTAGCGGGACGGGATGGGCCTACCGTTTCATCCCGTTTGTCCCGTCCCATTTCGTCCCGTCCCGCCACCGTCCCGGCTAAATGTCATCCCGTCCCGTCCCATCCCGTTAATTTTGTCCCGTCCCGTCCCGTTGGACAGCCATAGGCATATGCATGATATTATAAAAATGAAATGATTCACAGAGCTATGCATACGTACATGTCGAGTCTTTTACTCCATGTTTCTCTCATGTCTATTATTTACTGATTTTCATTCCTTACATACTTGGTACATTATTTGTACTGACGTCCCTTTTTCCTGGGGACACTGCGTTTTATGCCTGCAGGTCCCGATAGACAAATCGAGAGTCCTCTAAGTAGGCTATCAGCTCAACGGAAGATGTTGGTGCGCTCCATTTAGCTCCGGAGTTGCTATTGGTCAGTATGATTAGGATATATGTTGATTGGTATGTCGGGGCTCTGTCCCGACCTTTGTGACATTTATGTATCCTTAGAGGCTTGTAGATATATATTGTGTACGTGAAAGATTGTACGGCCTTATCGGCCTATGTTCAGTGAAATTTTGGTCTTATAGGCCCTATGTCACATGTATAAGTTTTTATGTCAAATTGGGTCGTCTTACATTAAGTATTCCCTTATGTTTATTCTGGTTAGCCATGACGGCCTCTTTGGCCCATTTTCCAATAATAGTACGATAAGAATAATATGTAATGTTGGTACTCGGTTGAGTAAGGCACCGGGTGCCCGTCGCGGCCCATCGGTTTGGGTCGTGACAAAAATGGTATCAGAGCAGTTCTGTCTTAGGGAGTCTACAAGTCGTGTCTAGTAGAGTCTTGTTTATGGGTGTGTTGTGCACCACACTTATAAGTAGGAGGCTATAGGGCATTTAGGATTGTCACTCTTTCTTCTTACTCTAGATCGTGTGATAGAGCTCAGTTGTAAGAACTCAATTTTGTAAACTCTATCTCATTCATAATACAACGATGCCTACATCCAGAAAGACGCTTGGTAAGAGATAGAGCTATGGAAGAGTTGAGTCAGAGGAACTCGATTTTTCATGATGCTTATGATGAGTAAATGTGAGGTCTTCAACAGATCATGTGTGTACTCAGATGTGTAAAACTTCTTGATAAGGATTCCTAAGGCAAAAATGTCTATCCACTCTTATGGTAAAAAGGAATAAGAGAATCAGAAGGTAGATACAAGTTTTAGCAAGTAAAAGAAGCAAGATGAAAAAGGGTACGAGCTACCCAGCTAATGAAGATTATCGCAGAGGAATATAAGCCTTTTGAGTTACCTTCAACAATAACAGATGTATGTACAATTGGCCACACCCATCTCATTTATGCCCTATGAGGGCTAACATAAGTAGTATAAGAGAAGGCAGGATATCATGATCTAACTGGGGTTAGGGTAACCCAAAAATGGTGAATGTATTGTTTGTGTTAGTTGACATTTCCAAAGGATATTGCAAATGTGCTAATAGATCTCCTTGTGAGATGCCCAGATGGTGCACTCTAAAATAGTACAACTAGATATGAGTACTACAAAGATAGGCACTAGAAGCCTGGAAGAGATAATAATATTATCTTAGTGTGACTTCCGTCCCTAGTAAAGAAAGAATGTTAGGCAACCCAAAGAGCCAGTAGATGGATCAAGAGGAGCTAAAAGCAAAAGAATGTCTTGTTCGAGTTTTCAGAATAAAGTGATAGACATAAATGTTAGCGGGGAATAAGAAGAGAGTTAATGAAGCATTATGAGTAAGATGTGATACATGTATGACAACGGTGGATCAAAAAGATGACAGTCTTACAGAATCTATAGTCAAGTGAAGGAAAGGACGAGAGGTGACAGGCCTTGAAACAACAAAATATTATAGGCTATAAAGTCATATCCTCATTTCGAGAAATAAGTTCGTGACTCCAGCGTGACTAACAGAAGGAAAAGTTAGACCCCAAAGTAATAGAAATCAGTATGGGCTAGTGAACAAGATAAACTAAACATGAACTAGGGACTGAGTAATAGTCGGCATCATGAGAATTTCAGAGATTGCGTCCCGGCGATAATAGAATAGACGACAGAAGAATACCCTTTAAAGGTCATTCAGGAAGACGCTTCCCTAAAGCAAGCAAGGTGAGTAAAGTTAAGCTTAAGGGATTGTATGTTCCAGTTACACTAAGTGTCAGCCTCGCGAGTGAGGAATTTCGTTATCCTTGGTACAGAAAGATTACCGCGAGGCGAGTAAGGATCATCGATGATGTGAAAAGATGCCAAAGATGAGAAGGTAAAACATCTATACGTAGATCATCGTAGCACTAAATCTTAGTGCTCCCCTAAAGGGGGAATATGGTGTGATGTGGCATTAAGTCAGAATTAAGTGGTTCTAGTAACTATGGAATGGTAAAGTAAGAATGTGATAAAAATGAGAAAGGGATGAGATTGCACTCATTCAAATCCTACAGATATGCTATGATTCCAGAATATTATGCAAGCACAACGTCAAGGAGAGGAAGTAAGGGTTCCTACCTGAGATGTTATTGATAGATAAGGAACCAGTACGAGACGTAAGTTAAGACAAAGGAAATAACCGAAGAAAGATTACGCGGAATATTGATATGAGAATGGGCCAACGAGCAGTTAGTAATTAATTTAGGAAGAGTCTAGTTATGTCTAGACAAGAGGTGACAGAAAAATCAATAGATCGTGCAAGATAAACATAGTGAACCCCAACATGGGAATTCAGTCTCGCAGATATCATATCGTTATCCTTGAGATATATTCAGATAGTTAGCTAAAGGTAAATAAAAGAGAATTCCACTAGGAAGACAGTCAAAACTTTAGTTTAGGAGCAACCCTACAAGCACAAGAGCATGGAAATAAGTAACTACGGATAATTATAGGCAACGAAGAACATCAAAAATTCCGTCAAGTATACGATGTAATAAGCTCGCAGCTTTACAAGAGTCAGAGAGCCTTCCCTAAGTACTACAACGAAAGACTAGCTGAGGAAATAATGGAGAAGGCTTCAACCTAAGCACAGTGACCTAAAGAGGAAATGGTCAGGTAAAAACAGTCTCACTACAACATTGTATGCACTCCATAAGAAAGTGGCACCTACCGTGGCTAATGAACTGGAAGTAAAAAATCAAAAGTAGGATTCGAGATCATATGAGTTGCACGAAAACTACGGCATGCGTGGGAACTAAAATAAGCTAAGTATGCACGCAACAATGGGGAAGAAAGACCAAGAAAAGTAATTGCCTACGTTTAAAGAAAGTTGAGAAGGAAAAAAAGGAATTATCCGATCAATGATCCAGAGCTAGTTATGTTATGAACGCACTTAAGATTTCAGAGTATTATCCATGCAACATATATATTGACATTCATACAGTCGTAGAAGACTCTGGTATAAATTAAAAGAAAGAATTGAGCCCAGGGCATAGACAAAGGATTGAATTGTTAGAAGATTATATCATGGATATTCCATAGCGTCCATGAAAGGCTAAAGTAATAACTAATACCAGGAGCCGCAGATCGGAAGATAGCTTAAGCCTACATAAAGGTTGATCAAAGCAACTAAAGAGTTACATCAACTAAGTAAATCAGGAGTTTGATTATTGGACCTAGAAAAGTGTTGACATCGTGATTGAGAACATTGTAGAATCACTCTTAATATGAGAGATACAAGAGAGACAATGCAGTAGCCATATTTTATAACGGCTCTACAATAAATCCAGTTAGAAGAGTACCAGCCTCATAATAAGTCAGTATGAAGCTCTCACCGAATCATGTAAAGAGGTGCAAGTATTATAATAGAAGCTCAAGTTATGAATGCGAATTATACCTATGTGGAAGGGAGGTCATGAAAGAGATAGAAGATGTGATGCGAGACTTTAAGGTAAGTAAGGTAAAGGTGAACAACTTACGAGATACTCAAATACAGAGGGTTGTGAATAGCCCATACTTCGGATAGAAGGCTAGAAGCGCGAGGATTCAATATCCAGGAATGATAGCGGCATCGTCAGTGGCATATCTTCCAGCCTATAATTTTTAGGTATTGAGAGGTCTAGTTAAGAGAGTAAAAGAAGAGTTAGAGACGATGTGATGTCTCACTTGATGTTCCAGAAAAGCATAAGAAAATCGGTCGCAAGCTAAAGTATGATAGAACGACAAGGTTTTAGAAAGACATGAGTAAGGATAAGAAAGGCCAAGTGAGAAGGTGAGGAAATGAATAAAGTCCTCGGGATTAAGCCCGTGAAAATAAGGGAGCTGATGGTTTCTCTAAGTTATAGAAAGCTCAGTATAGCCTGAATGAACTCAAAGGAGTCTAAGCCTAGTAGCATTTAGAAGATATGGAATGATGCCCTAGTAGTAGAATGATGGTGTAATTGTGATAGATGAAGGATAATATTTGGGCCTTCGATTGAGTAATGATTTCATGAATTATACAAGGTTAAAATACCCACGTAAGGTAAACCACATTGGGATGCTATGAAAATTGGTTATGGAAGTATAGTATCGTATCATCCCCATGTGGATCAGGAAAATCACTTCAAATGTTCCACGATGCAAGGGGCAAAGTATTACGTAAGAAGTTTCAAGTTATCAATGGTATATTGTAGATCAATATTGAGGTGAATCAACAGTGGATGGACAAAAGTCACAAAGTATGAGATGAGATTAGGTCGTCATTCTTAAGATAAACAGTAATGAGAAAGCATTAAAGGACTTAGATTTATGCATATAGGATAAGCAACGAGAGTAACCTGGAGTTTTGTAGCAGACCTCAGTAACGATAAATTGAAGTAAGAGTTATGGTATAGTATGACCTACCTAGATGCAGTAAAGTCATATGAATGGATAACCGGGTCTATGAAATAAGATATAGCAATATTCATAAGTTCAACAAAGTACCGAGCAGATAACTTTAGTGTACTTATAGATGCCCAAAGGGACATCTTATCAAGCTCTGTATATTCATACAAAGTGAGGCCTAGAGATTGGCAAAAAAAAACTGGAGGAAAAAGGAGAGAAGAGTCGCATAGGCGCACATACAAGGAAAACATCGTACATGCTGCATGATGGAAGGTAGCAAGAGTTAAGAGATTGAAAGAATTCCGACCACAAGTCGTGGTGTGAGAAAGAGGCCTAAAGGGGTGGAATGCCCTGGCCTTTGGATTTATTCACAGAATAGTTGCCTAGATGGCAAGGAGAGTACTAAAGTATTAGCAAGAGCTATAGGTTATGATAATGACAAGTGCACCAATCAACATTCGAGGACGAATGTTCCAAAGGGGGGAATGATGTTAAACCCCACGTTTCCGTACATTGAAGTACGCTATAAGTAAATTTATGTAAGTTCGGGAACGAGATTATTTTGGAATTATAAGTATTACGTTATTTCAAACAAGTGATAAGTAAATTCGTGAAGGTGAGAGGGTAAGCAAATCGAAAAAGATGAATTTCGTCGAAGTTTGACATTTTGGGATAAAATACGGCCCGAGCTAAAATACCTGGTATTTATGGACTAGAGCCATAAAAGGTACATCATGGCCATAATAGTAAGGTGTAAAAAGTGTATTAAAAGTGAGTATCATTTAAGTAAATTGAGATAATTCTTAATTACGTGGATAATCGGATAATTAATGATTTTTGGTGGGAGATTAATTAAGTAATTATAAAATTTTGGATAAGTTTGACCCCCCTTAATGTGGAAGCCCATGTAGTGACTCTTAGTCATTAAAAATAGGTGGCAAATAGGGGCTTTAGGCCAAAGCTTAGTCATCCTAATAATCTTAAAAGCCTTTCTTACATTATGTAGTAAGATAGATTGGCTTAGTAACGTATTTCTCAAATAAGACATTTTCATACATAAAAGATCAGAGGTTATGGTGCTAAGTAATGGTGGAAAAGCTTCAGCAAACTCTTTCATAAAAGATTAGATGTTGGCAACGTGGTTTTGCTACAAAAATCATACGAGACTACGTAATGTTATAGCAACGGGATTTTGTAATTCTAAAGGAGTACAGTATAATCTTTCTCAAGAATATCATACAGATCTTTTCCTACTTCGATCTGCCGTTACGTGTTGTCGCAATTGACGTGTGTTAGAGGGATTGTCAAGAGAATCGGTATAGGTATGTTAAGGCTATCCCTTCTTTCTTGTTGGCATGATCCAAATAATACAAATGAAATGAGCAAAATACGCAACTTTCATAAATGACTCTATTCAAGAAATACTAGGGGTGTCTATATTCCTGATTCCCCATGTGAATTATTATTATATCTTCTGTTCATGGGTCTCAGAAAAAAATTACGTATTTGATAAAGTTTATCCGATAGGCATATTATTTTTATGACATTCTAAGAAATCTTATTAACATATTTCTTATGCATTTCATGAATTTATACATATACATTGACCCATGACCAGATGGCGTTATATACGCGTATATTATATGTATATGGGATTTGGGAAAAGGTTACGACATTATATATGCACCACCACCTGATCAGCTGGTATACGTTTATGAATTACCCACAGTGGCCGAGATGATATGATGGGATGCCCTCAGAGGCTTGATGATGTTATGAACACATATACCTATGCATGGTATGACATTTATAGGTATATGCATGATATTATAAAAATAAAATGATTCACATAGCTATGCAGACGTACATGTCGAGTCTTTTACTCCATGTTTCTCTCATGTCTATTATTTACCGATTTTCATTCCTTACATACTCGGTACATTATTTGTACTGACGTCTCTTTTGCCTGGGGACACTGTGTTTCATGCCCGCAGGTCCCGATAGACAGGTCGAGAGTCCTCTAAGTAGGCTATTAGCTCAGCGGAAGATGTTGGTGCACTCCATTTTGCTCCGGAGTTACTATTGGTCAGTATGATTAGGATATGTGTTGATTGGTATGGCGGGGCTCTGTCCCGACCTTTGTGACATTTATGTATCTTTAGAGGCTTGTAGGTATATATCGTGTACGTGAAAGATTGTACGGCCTTATCGGCCTATGTTCAGTGAAATTTTGGTCTTATAGCCCCTATGTCACATGTATAAGTTTTTATGTCAGATTGGGTTGTCTTACATTGAGTATTCCCTTATGTTTATTCTGGTTAGCCATGACGGCCCGTTTGGCCCATTTGCCAATGACAGTACGATAAGAATAATATGTAACATTGGTACTCGGTTGAGTAAGGCACCGGGTACCTGTCGCGACCCATCTTTTTAAAAATATCGGCTTGCCTAGTACCACGATAGGCGCCATCATGACAGGTTAGGATTTTGGGTCGTGATACTTCTACTCTAGCCTTAGAAGTAGTAGGAGCATTTTCACCACCTGTTGTTGCCATAGATTTATAACTATCAAATATTGATTAGAATAAAGAAATTTAGTTTCCGGAATCAACAAATTCGCACGACAGAATACAAGAAAGTGAAATTTTTCTAAGGATTCGGCAGCCCCTCAAAGATAAGTACAGACGTCTCTGTACCGATCCGTAAGACTCTACTAAACCTGCTCATAACTCGTGAGACCTATGTAACCTAGGCTCTGATACCAACTTGTCACGACCCAAAATCCTAACATGTCATGATGATGCCTATCGTGGTACAAGGCAAGCCGACATTACGGAATAATCCCAACACTTTTAATAGGGAAACGGATTAAAGCACTTTAAATAACCAAGATTCTCATAAACAGGGATAATAACCCGAACTCAACGTGGAATTTCCCAACTATTGGGGTGTCACAGAGTACATGAGCATCTATACATCACAAGTCTGGAAAACACGATCTATAATAGTCTGAGACTAAATATAATAAGAAAGAAGATAGAGAAGGAGAGACAAGGTCTGCGAAACACTGGCAGCTACCTCAGAATCTCCGAAAAATCAACTGCACGAAGAAATCAACACCCACTGTGTCCGAGAACACCTGGATCTGCACACGAAGTGCAGGGTGTAGTATGAGTACAACTAACTCAGTAAGTAGCAATATTAAATAAAGAACTGAAATTAGTGACGAGCTTCACAGCTAAGTCCAATTACAGTAATTTCCAACATAAGAAGGTAGGCATGCTTTCAAGCTCAATATTTAAGACCCAAACAGTAATTTCATATCAAGTTCAAATGAAACAAAAGATAATATCTCTCAGAAATTTCCCAAACAATGATATATGACAGCTGAAATGCAAAAATAATGAAATCAATGCATCCTCTCAGAGCAACAGTCACTCAGTCCTCCCATTCACTCCAACCTCACAATCAGTCTTTCCTCACAGTCACTCATTCCTCTCAATCACTCAGCACTCGGCACTCGCACTCAGTAGGTACTTGCGCTCACTGGGGTGTGTATAGACTCCGGAGGGGCTCGTTCAGCCCAAGCGCTATAACAAACCAATCATGGCATAAATCAATGTAACATGCTGCGGTGTGCAACCTGATCCCATAAATATCCTCACAATCAGGCCCTCGGCCTCACTCATTCATCAACCTCTCCAGTCTCTCCGTCTCTCAGAAATCATGATAAGCAGCCCAAACAGAGAGGATATGATGCATCAATAATGAACAATAGAGACTGAGAGATAATATGCAAGTAAAACCATGACTTAGTATAGAATAGTAATTTAACAGATAATTCAACATGTACACGGCCTTTGTGGGTCCCAACAGTGTCAACACATGGTTTATACAAGACTTATAGTTCAATTTCTCTAATACGTGGAAAAATGCACGGATAAGAACAGATTATTCAACTACACAGTTTCATGGAATTGACCAAGTCACAATTCCTACAGTGCACGCCCACACACCCGTCACCTAGTATGTGCCTCACCTTAAAACCAATCACATAATACATAATCTGTGGTTTCATACACTCAGGACCAAATTTAGAATTGTTACTTACTTCAAACCGTGTAATTTTTTATCCTTCTATGCCTTTGCCTCGCGAATCGGCCTCCGAACGCCTGGAATCTAGTCACAATTAATTTGATTCAGTCAATACAAATTATGGGAATTAATTCCATATGAAAGTACTAATTTTCCAACAAAAATCTAAAATTGTGCTCAAAAATCGCATGTGGGGCCCATGTCTCAGAACCAGACAAAAGTTGCAAAATATGAACGCCCATTCAACCACGAGTCCAACCATACCAAATTTATCATATTCCGACATCAACTCGGCCTCCAAATCTTAATTTCTTATTTTGTAATTCCTAGGCCCAAATCCTCTAATTTCATTTCAAATACACGTAATCTAGTTGAAATACTCAATGATAATCCAATATTATTGACTAGCAATGATCACAAGTGACTTACCTCAAGTTTTCCATGAATTCCCTCTGAAAATTGCCCCAAAACTGTGCTTGAAAGTCCAAAAATGGCAAAACTCGGAACCCCTTCAAAATGTATACTGCCCAGGGGTTCCGCACCTGCGACTTACTTAGCCGCTTCTGCGGTCTCGCAGGTGTGAGAAATCAACCGCTTCTGCGGTTTGCCAAGGCTGGCCTCCTTTCACTTCTGCGATCGCCTTCCCGCTTTTGCGGGCTTGCTTCTGTGAGGAGAAAGTCGCCTCTGTGGCTTTTGCGCTTCTGCGATCGCAGAGTCGCAGATGCGACGCCGCTTCTGCGGACCATCGCTTCTGCGACCTCTGCCTCAACCCACGCCTGGTCTCTTCTGCGATGAAGAACACGCTTCTGCAAGGTCGCACCTGCGAGCCAATTTCCGCAGGTGCGATTGCATCAGATGGCAGCAGGTTTCCAATTTTTGTTCTAAGTCCGAATTTGATCCGTTAACCACCCGAAACTCACCCGAGACCCTCGGGACCTCAACCAAATACAGCAACAGGTCCTGAAACATCATACGAACTTAGTCAAAGACTTAAATCACATCAAATAACGCTAAAACCATGAATCATACCCCAATTCAAGCTTAATGAAACTAAGAACTTTCGACTTCTACATTCGATGCCGTAACCTATCAAATCAAGTCCGATTGACCTCAAATTTTGCACACAAGTCATAAATGATATAACGGGCCTATTTCAATTTCTAGAATCGGATTCCAACCCCGATATCAAAAAGTCAACTCCCCGGTCAAATTTCTAAACTTAAATTTCTATTGTTTTAGCCATTTCAAGCCTAATTTAACTACGGACTTCCAAATAATTTTTCGGACATGCTCCTAAGTCAAAAATCACCATACAGAGCTATTGGAATTATTAAAATTCTATCTTTGGGTCGTTTACACATAAGTCAACATCTGATCAACCTTTTCAACCTACGTTTTAAACCTAGGAACTAAGTGTCCCAATTCATTCCAAAACCTCATCGGACCCAAACCAATTACCTCGGCAAGTCAAATAACAACAGTAAAGCACAATTTTAGCAGTAAATGGGGAAACGGGGTTGTAATATTCAAAATGATCGGCCGGATCGTTACAAGAAACTACATAGCTAAAATCGAAATCTCAATATTTAGCCATGTACGCACTCATCACCTTGCGTACACGGCCTTCACATATCACAAATTATCACTACAATACCAAATCCTACGGGAAATTCCCTCACACAAGGTTAGACAAGTCACTTACCTCAAACCACGCTAAATTAATCAACTAGAGGGCCTTTCCCTCGATTTTCCGACTCCAAACGGCTCGAATCTAGCCAAAATAATTACATACTATAAATATAACTATAGGAAACTAATTTAAATAATGAAATCATGATCTTAGCAAAGAATTGGAAAATCGTCCCAAAAAGTCATCCCAGACCCGCGTCTCGGAACCCGACCAAAATTTTAAAATCCGAATACCCATTCGATATCGAGTCCAACCATACAAGAATTACTCAAATCCGACCTCAATTCGCCTTTCAAAACTCAAACATTTAACCTAAGAACTTCTACACTTTTCCCCCAATTTTTCCTCCCCAAATCTCTAATTACATGACGAAATCAATGATAGATTAGTGGAATTTAAACAAAAATGAGTTAAGAACTCTTACCCCAACAATCCCTCTGAAAATCACTCAAAAATTCACCTTAAACCGAGCTCTCAAAGTCCAAATTGTGAAATAAGAAAATAAACCCTTGTTTTGAAATTTAAGTTCTGCCCAGGTATAAATCCTTCTTCGCAATCGCGGGAACAGCTTCGTGATCGCGAAGCACAAAATCACAGGCTGCCAAATTAACACTACGCAATCGCGGAATACCACGCACGAACACAAAACACTGCCTCATCAAGCTACGCGATCGCAGAACACACCACGCGACCACGATGAACAAACGCGCGTGAACCTGCAGCCCCCAAATCCTTCTACGCGATCGCGTCTGCCTTCACGTGTTCGCGATTAACTGGAACCCAGCCTTCCGCGATCCGAAATGCGCCGAACATGGTCCGAATTACACTCGAGGCCTACAGGACCTCAACCAAACATACCAATAAGTCCTAAAATACTATACGAACTTAGTCGAGGCCTTAAATCATATCCAACAATATCAAAAACATGAATCACGCCCCAATTCAAGCCTAAGGAACTTATAAACCTTTAACTTCTACATTCGATGTCGAACCCTATCAAATTAAGTCTGATTGACCTCACATTTTGCACACAAGTCATAATTGACATTACAGACCTATTCCAACTTCCAGAATCATAGTTCGACCCCGATATCAAAAAGTCCACTCCAGATCAAACTTCCCAAAACCTTCCAACTTTCCAACTTTCGCCAATTAACGCCAAAATGACCTACGGACCTCCAAATCAACGTCCGGACATGCTCCTACGAAGCTATTGGAACCGTCAAAACTCCATTCTGTAGTCGTCTTCACACAAGTCCAAGTACGGTCGACTTCTACGACTTAAACTCCTATTTTAGGGACCATGTGTCCCATTTCACTCTGAAACTCACCCAAAACCAAAACCAAACATCCCGGCAAGTCACGTAACCACAGTATAACACAGAGAAGGAAATAAATAGGGTATTGAGGCTAATACACTCAAAATGGTGGTCGGGTCATTACATCCTCCCCCTCTTAAAACGAACATTCGTCCTCGAACGTGTATAGAGACATACCTGAAGTGGTGAAAAGATGAGGATATCGGATACCTATATCATGCTCAGTTTTCCAAGTCGCCTCCTCGACTGGCTGACCCCTCCACTGAACCTTCACTGAAGCAATGTTCTTTGACCTCAACTTTCGGACCTGCCTGTCCAAAATGGCCACCGGCTCCTCAACATAAGATAGATCCTTGTCCAACTGGACTGAGCTAAAGTCTAACACATGAGACGGATCGCCGTGATACTTCCGGAGCATAGAAACATGGAAAACTAGATGAACTGCAACTAGACTAGGTGGTAGTGCGAGTGTGTAGGCCACCTCTCCAACCCTCTCAAGAATTTGAAAAGGTTCGATATACCTAGGACTCAACTTGTCCTTCTTCGCGAACCCCATAACACCCATCATGGGCGAAACCTGGAGCAAGACCCGCTTTCCAACCATGAATGCCACGTCGCGAACCTTCCGATCCGCATAACTCTTCTGTCTTGATTGGGCTGTACGAAGTCGATCTTGAATTAATTTAACCTTTTCCAAAGTATCCTAAACCAAGTCTGTACCCAATAGCCTAGACTCACCCGGCTCAAACCAACCTACCAGAGACCGACACCGTCTACCATACAAAGCCTCATACGGGGCCATCTGAATGTCGACTGGTAACTGTTGTTGTAAGAAAACTCCGCAAGTGGCAAGAACTGATCCCAAGAACTCCAAAACTCCATCACACACACACGAAGCATATCCCCCAATATCTAAATAGTGAGCTAGGACTGTCCGTCCATCTGAGGGTGAAATGCTATACTCAACTCCACCCGCGTGCCCAACTCATACTGCACAGCCCTCCAGAACCGCGATGTAAACTGTGTACCCCGGTCAAAGATAATAGATACTGGCACGCCATGAAGCCTGACAATCTCGCGAATATAAACCTGAGCCAGCTGCTCTGAAGTGTAAGTAGTCACCACTGGAATAAAATGAGCTGACTTGGTCAATCTATCCACAATCACCCAAATTGCATCGAACTTCCTCTGAGTCCGTGGGAGCCCAACAACAAAATCTATAGTGATCCACTCCCATTTCCACTCTGGGATCTCTAACCTCTGAAGCAATCCACCTGGCCATTGATGCTCATACTTCACCTGCTGACAGTTTAGGCATCGAGCTATATATTCCACTATGTCCTTCTTCATTCTCCTCCACCAGTAATGCTGCCTCAAGTCCTGATATATCTTCGCGGCACCTAAATGAATGGAGTACCGCGAACTGTGAGCCTCCTGGAGAATCAACTCACACAAACCATCTACATTTGGCACACATAGCTTGCCCTGCATCCGCAATACACCGTCATCTCCGATAGTGACCACCTTAGCATCGTCGTGCTGAACTATGTCCTTGAGGACAAGCAGATGGGGGTCGTCATACTGACGCTCTCTGATACGATCATAAAGAGAAGACCAAGAAACCACACAAGCCAAAACTCAGCTCGGCTCAGAAACATCCAATCTAACAAACTGGTTGGCCAAGTCCTGAACATCCAAGGCTAATGGCCTCTCTGCTACCGGTAGATATGCTAAGCTACCCAAACTCTCCGCCTTGCGACTCAAGGCATCGGCCACCACATTGGCCTTACCGAGATGATATAGAATGGTGATATCATAGTCCTTAAGCAACTCTAACCACCTCCGCTGCCGCAAGTTAAGATCCTTCTGTTTGAACAGATAGACTCCGGTGGTCAGTGTAGACCTCACAAGGGACACCGTACAAATAGTGCCGCCAGATCTTCAAGGCATGAACAATAGCTGCTAACTCGAGGTCTTGGACATGATAGTTCTTCTCATGCACCTTCAGCTATCTAGACGCGTAGACAATCACCCTACCATCCTTCATCAACACCACGCCGAGACTAATACACGATGTATCACAGTCAACAGTATAAGACCCTGAACTCGAAGGCAACACCAACACTGGGGTTGTGGTCAAAGATGTCTTGAGCTTTTGAAAGCTCTCCTCACACTCCTCGGTCCACCTAAACAGAGCAACCTTCTAGGTCAATCTGGTCATAGGTGCCGCAATAAACGAGAAACCCTCTACAAATCGACGGTAATACCTATAGGTGTTAACCGGACGGGCTGGTCCGGGTTGGACACGAAAATTAACAGCTTGTCCGGTTATTATTACGGGTTGGTTAGTGGGCTGGATAAACGGGCTGGTAACGGGTTGGGAAATTTTGGTCTAATTAAGATCCATCCCGGGTTCGGGCTTAACGAGTCCAGACCGAGCCGGGTTACTTATTATTATTTTTTTTAGTATATTTTTATTTTTCTTATTCAATGTTATTGATACTTAAGTATTTGCAAACTTTTAAGTCTTAGAATTAAAGTTTAAAGTTTTAAATTTCAAATTTGAATTTTAAAATTTGAAATTTGAAATTTGAAAGTAACTGGCTACAAAAAATTATTTAATAAGACCAATAGGCAATATGTAAGGATCAAACTTCGAAGGCTTTCATTTTATATTTTCATTGAATAATAAATAATACTTCAAATTAATTTGCAAGTTCAATTTTGATTTTTTTATTTTTGAACTTGCAAATTAAAAGTTTACAACAATTATAAAAAATAAGAAAGAGTAAATCACATGCTTTACATCATTTTTGTAAGTTCATCCAGGTCAACATAAGGTTCTTGGTTTCCGACATTGCTTGAATCGGAATCATAAACCATTATATCTCTAATTTCTTGGTCCTCCGTTTTATCTACCTCTTCACGCCCTTGATTTCGCCGGTCTGATCTTATCCAATCTCTGAAGTACACTAGAATTTCCAAAGCGTTGTTGCCCAATGAATGATGGGTATCTCCTAGTTGCTGCCTTGATTGGCTAAATGCGTTCTCTGATGCGACTGTTGAAATTGGCACATTTAGCACGTCTCGAGCCATGGCCGAAAGAATAGGAAATTGATTTGAGTTGCTCCTCTACCAACCCAGCGGTAGGAATTCCTTTGTGCGGGTTTCTGGTGACTTTTGCAAGTAGAATTGGAGTTCATCAATATTCCTGCTACTGGTTTGTTGATGCTCTCTTAGTGTAGACCAAATCAAATAATCTTCAACACCATCATTAAACTCCAAAGCACCGGTCCCGGATGTTGAAACTGGACTTGAAGGAATATTTGCATCTACAGCAGCAGAAACATCAACAATGTTAGCATAATAATTATATAAAGTTTGTAAATCTTTGTGTAGATTAGAAATACAAGTTTCAATATCAGGGATTTCAGTTGGTCCAATATCCATATAAACATATAAAGCAGTGATTATTTGGCGACAAGTGGTCATTTTGATAGAAGGATTTAAAATAGCACCAATTAGGTAAATAGGGGAAATTGGGTAGAAATATTTCTTAAATTTATCTAGCATAGATTCAACAACAGAAGTATATCCTTCTTTCTTCTTCAAATTATGGAGTAAAAGAGAAATTTCAGCAATATGAACTAAACCATTTGCAATAGTAGGATAATAAGCTCCAGAAAACTCAAGTGTAGCCACATAAAAGTTTTGTAAAAATTTTACATCATCTTCAATGACATCCCAAATTCTAGATGTTAACAAATGGTTAGAATCGGTACAATGAGAATTAGCAACTTCATTTATAGGCAGTTTATATTTATAACAACATCTTAAGAATAAATAAGTATAATTCCACTTAGTAACTATTTTTTTAGGCATGAGTCTTGGTTTTAGTCCATATTGTACACATTTTTTTTAAATGCATTTAATCTAGCACTTCTATTATTTCCTTGAATTACACCAACAACTCTTCTAACTAAAGAGATCTCATCTCTAAATAATTCAAGTCCACTCTTCACGATTAAATTATAAATATGACATGCACGCCTAACATGAAATATTTCAGGAAGTGGTGGGAGTAGATGCAATTTTAATATTGCAATAGCAACATTGTTGAGAGAGAATTAGATTAGTAAGAGAGCAAATTATGAGAAAAAAATAAGGAAGAAGTGGGGCTATTTATAGTTTTTAAAAGGTTAAAATTATAAATTATCAATTATTAGGGGTGGGGGGCTATTTTCTTAAGGGGTAAGCCGAAATGGCCATTTTTGCAAAAAATGGCCATTGCCCAACGGCCATTTTTGAATTTGATCATTGGCAACAGTCAAAAAATTAAAAAAGAATTTACAACGGTAACCGGGCTGGACTTTGGATCCACCTTGATCCCCTCACTCGACACTACATGACCCAAAAATGCCACCGAATCAAGCTAGAATTCACACTTTGAAAATTTTACATACAACTTCTTTTCTGTCAAGGTCTGAAGCACAGTCCTCAGGTGTTGCTCATGATCCTCCCGGCTCCGGGAGTACACCAGAATGTCGTCAATAAACACAATGATGAATGAGTCAAGATAGGGATCAAATACACTGTTCATCAAGTGCATGAATGATATTGGAGTGTTGGTCAGCCGAAAAGACATCACAAGGAACTCGTAATGTCCATACCGAGTCCTGAACGCAGTCTTTGGGATATCTGGCTCCCGAATCTTCAACTGATGATAGCCTGAACACAAGTCAATCTTAGAGAACACTCTGACACCCTGTAGCTGATCAAATAGGTCATTAATACGTGGCAATGGATACCTGTTCTTCACTGTAACATTGTTGAACTGGCGATAATCAATACACATGCGCATAGAACCATTCTTTTGCTTTACAAACAAGACTAGAGCACCCCCAAGGTGACACCCTGTCAGGCGGCATGCTCGGAAGATCCGCCAGAAATGCATCTGAATAATCCCTCACTACCATAACTGACTCCACGGTAGGAGTATCAACACTGACATCCCTCACGAAAGCTAAAAAAACATTGCACCCCTTCTCAACCATACGTTGAGCCTTTAGAAATAAGATAACTCTGCTAGGAACATAATCTAAAGCATCTCTCCACTCTATCCGCGGTAATCCTGGCATAGCCAGCGTCACAGTCTTGGCGCGACAATCAAGAATAGCATGATAGGGCGACAACCAGTCCATGCCCAAAATAATATCAAAATCTACCATACTGAGCAACAATAGATCGGATATGGTCTCAAAACCACCAAGAACAACTAAACACGACCGATACACACGGTCAATAACAATAGAATCTCCCACAGGTGTGGACACATAGACAGGAGAACTCAAAGAATCACGGGATACACCCAAATACGGAGCAAAATAAGATGACACATAGGAATAAGTGGAGCCTAGATCAAATAAGACGGATGCATCTCTATGACAGACCAGAACAATACATGTGATGACTGAGTCAGATGCAACTGCCTTCGTCCTAGAAGAAAGAGCATAATATATGGCCTGGTCTCCCCCCTCTAAGGCGACCTCTGTCTGCCCGACCTCCACCCCTAACTGGTTGTGCATGTAGGGTGGAAAATGGTGTGATGACCATGGATTGAGAAGCCTGAGGACCCGGTGGAATACGCAGAGCTTGAATAGTCGGTGGAGGTGCACCCCTCCTGAGTCTATAGCAATCCCTCACCATATGACGAGTGTCACCATACTCAAAACATGCTCTCGGAGGACATCGCTGTTGAGGTTGGTTCGGGCCTGATCCACTAAAAGCACCCCGTGCAAGAGGTGGACTAGACAACAGTAGTGCATGCTCGGAAGATCCGCCAGAAATACATCTGAATAATCCCTCACTACCATAACTGACTCCACGGTAGGAGTATCAACACTGACATCCCTCACGAAAGCTAAATAAGCATTACACCCCTTTCAACCATACGTTGAGCCTTTAGAAATGAGATAACTCTACTAGGAACATAATCTAAAGCATCTCTCCACTCTATCCGCAGTAATCCTGGCATAGCCAGCGTCACGGTCTTGGCGCGACAATCAAGAATAGCATGATAGGGCGACAACTAGTCCATGCCCAAAATAATGTCAAAATCTACCATACTAAGCAATAATAGATCGGCTATGGTCTCAAAACCACCAAGAACAACTAAACACGACCGATACACACGGTCAACAACAATAGAATCTCTCACAGGTGCGGACACATAGATAGGAGAACTCAAAGAATCACGGGATACACCCAAATACGGAGCAAAATAAGATGACACATAGGAATAAGTGGAGCCTATATCAAATAAGACTGATGCATCTCTATGACAGACCAGGACAATACCTGTGATGACAGAGTAGGATGCAACTGCCTCCGTCCTAGCAGAAAGAGCATAATATATGGCCTGGTCTCCCCCTCTAAGGCGACCTCTGTATGCCCGACCTCCACCCCTAGCTAGTTGTGCAGGTGGGGTGGAAAATGGTGTGACGACCATGGACTGAGAAGCCTGAGGACCCAGTGGAATACGCGGAGCCTGAATAGTCGATGGAGATGCGCCCCTCCTGGGTCTGGTGCAATCCCTCACCATATGATGAGTGTCACCACACTCAAAACATGCTCTCGGAGGACGTGGCTGATGTGGCTGGCTCGGACCTGATCGGCTGGACTGACCATTAAAAGCACCCCGTGCAAGAGGTGCAGTAGACAACGACAGTGCATAATAGAGAGCCTAAGGCCTAGGATTGGCCGAAATACCGCTGGAGGCTGGAAGTGCTGAATGAACAGGGCGACTCACATAGCCCCTACCATGACGAGCTGCAACTGAGGCACGGGTACCACTATATGTGCCAAAATCTCGAGACCTCTTGGCCTCCATCTCCTTTCTCTCCCGAGTCAACATACCCTCCAATCTCTTAGCGATCCCCACTACCTGCCGGTATGCGATGTCTATCTCCAACTCTAGGGCTATGATAAATCTGATACTGGGATTGAGCCCCTTGATAAATCGACGGACTTGCTCTCTAACAGTAGCAACCAAGGCTGGTGCATGCCTAGCCAAATCACTGAACCAGACCGCATACTCCAACACAGTCATAGAACCCTAGCGCAACTGCTCAAACTCTGCGCGCCATGCATATCTGAGACTTTGGGGAACAAACTCCCTCAAGAACATATCCGAGAATTGAGTCCAATTGAGTAAAGTTGTCTAGGCCGGACTACCCAACTCATATGCTCACCACCACTAGTAGGCCACTCTTTTAAGCTGGAACTAAGTGAAAGCAACCCCACTAGACTCCGTAATACCCATAGTACGGAGGACACGGTGGCACTCCTCAAGAAAACCCTGGGCCTCCTCTAACGCCAAGCCATTGAAAGTAGGAAGGTGGTACTTCTTATACCTCTCGAACCTGAGTTGCTCCCCCTCAGAAACTACTGCCCTAACCTCGGGCTAAACTGGGGTGACCGACTGTGCTGGTATGACCTCTAGGACCTGGTCAACCTGGACCCACTGCTCTGGTGTACGGGCGACGGGAGTCTGTGCTCCTCCCCCGGCCTGAGATGTGGAAGAATCTAGTGGTATCAACCCTACCTGAGCCAAAGTGCCGAACATGCTCAGAAATTGGGCGAGAGTCTCCTGGAGGGCTGGTGCAGCAACAGGCGTCTCAGGTGACCACCCTCCAATTGGAGCTACTGGTGGCTCCTCTGTAGCAGCTCGTGCGGGTGCTCTGGCTGCACCATATGGACGTCCGGCCTCTCGCGTCTCTAGCAGGGGGCGCGGGTGTCTGCTCATCTGATCGAGTTGTACGTGTCCTCACCATCTGTGAGAGAATAGAAAGACAGAAATTTAGAATCCGAAGTTAAGGATTTTGCACGATAAGGAATCAAAGGAGTGAAGCTTTTCCTAATAGTTCCATAGCCTCCCGAAGATAAGTACAAACGTCTCCGTACCGATCCGCGAGACTCTACTAAACTTGCTTGTGATTCATAACACCTATGAACCTAGAGCTCTGATACCAACTTGTCACGACCCAAATTTTCCTTTGTAGGATGTCGTGATGACACCTAGTCTCTAAGACTATGTAAGCCTAACAAACATGCGAAATAACTGAAATGATAATTTAAATCTCAAAAACATCAACAACTATATGAAATAAAATCTGCAACTCAACATGTACATCTCCCAAAACCCGGTGAAAATATAAGTCACAAGATCTAGATACAGTATTGAACACTCCTATACATCACTTTCTATAAAGATGTAAAGAAATAAGAAAAGAACGGGGTAGAAGAGGACTCTGAGGCCTACGGATGCGAGCAAATGTACCTTAAAGTCTCCAAAATAAGCAACTTAACACGCTAATACCGAGGCTGATAGGATGTACCTGGATCTGCACAAAATATGTGTAGAAGTATAGTATGAGTACACCACAACGGTACCCAATAAGTGCCAAGCCTAACCTCGGTAGAGTAGTGACAAGGTCAGGTCGAGGCAAGATAGAAAATATAATGATATACTGAAATAACAGGGAAAGGAAATAATAAAGAAATTACAGAAAGTAACAACGCGGAAATCAAGGAAGCTAATAAAATCATGAAAGAAAAACAAGGGTTTTACATGTTAAGGAAACAACACCAAAACAATACAACAAATAGAGAAGATCAACAGGGGCACTCGCGAGGTACCACCTCGTAGTCCCAAATCATAAAAATAAATCACAATCTTTCCTTGTTTAGTTTTGAAAATCATTTTTCCCGAAATAGCACCCCGCATTTTAGCCCACCTTATCACACCGCATGGCTTCTAGTAATTTCCCTTAGTAGCCACGCGTATCAAGCCCACCTTATCTCACCGCATGCATTTCAACACCCAGACCTTATACAACCGCATTTGTATCAATAATCACAACGGAATGGCAGAAACCTCGTGCAAATAGTAACAACTGCACGGCAGAAACCTCGTGCAAACAATAAAAATAGCATGGCAGAAACCTCATGCACACAACCAAACAATCACCTCAACAATATCACGGAATCCAAAACGTAACAACTAAATAAAATTACACTTCACAACTGCACCTTGCCTCAATAGAAACCACGGCCTTTGCAACTCAACATCAAACTCAACAACAAGATATTTCAAGGATAGCAAATTTCAAGTAAAGAATTTCCACAGTTAAATAATGAATACAGAATTAAGAAAGCAAGTAATTCAACTAAACATGTAGTACAAGTTGCAAATAAGAGATAAGACAAGTAGTCATGTGAAATTAGGCTAAACATGGTGACTATAACATGCTAAAGTGACTCAATTAAGGCATGAAAAAGAAACTATGTAGCTAAAATCGGAATCTCAACATTTAGCTCGTGTACGCACTCGTCACCTTGCGTACACAGCCTTCACATATCACAAATTATCACAACAGTACCAAATCCTAAGGGGAATTTCCCCCACATAAGGTTAGACAAGTCACTTACCTCAAACCACGGTAAATCAATCAATTAGAGGGCCTTTCCCTCGATTTTCCGACTCCGAACGGCTCGAATCTAGCCAAAATAATTACATACTATAAATATAACTATAGGAAACTAATTTAAATAATGAAATCATGATCTTATCAAAGAATTGGAAAATCGTCCCAAAAAGTCACCCTGGACCCGCGTCTCGGAACCTGACCAAAATTATAAAATCCAAACACCCATTCGATATCTAGTCCAACCATACAAGAATTACTCAAATCCGACCTCAATTCGCCTTTCAAAACTCAAAAATTTAGCCTAAGAACTTCTACACTTTTCCCCAATTTTTCCACCCCAAATCTCTAATTACATGATGAAATCAATGATAGATTAGTGGAATTTAATCAAAAACGAGTTAAGAACTCTTACCCCAACAATCCCTCTGAAAATCACTCGAAAGTTCACCTTAAACCGAGCTCTCAAAGTCCAAATTGTGAAATAAGAAAATAAACCCTCATTTTGAAATATAAGTTCTGCCCATGTATAAATCCTTCTTCGCGATCGCGAGGCACAAAATCACAGGCTGCCAAATTAACACTACGCGATCATGGAAGACCACACACGAACACGAAACACTGCCTCATCAAGCTACGCGATCGCGAAACACACCACGCGACCGCGATGAACAAATGTGCGTGAACCTGCAGCCCCCAAATCCTTCTACGCTATCGCGTCTGCCTTCGCGTGTTCGCGATTCATTGGAACCCAGCCTTCCGTGATCGCGTGCCTCTTCAAGCGATCGCACAGAACAAATTCTCCCCAATGCCAAATTACCCTTCGTGATCGCGTTAGTCCAATCGCGATCGCATAGAAGAACACCAGAAGCACCAGATTCATCAACTCCTCAATTATCCGAAATGCGCCGAGCATGGTCCGAATTACACTCGAGGCCCCCGGGACCTCAATCAAACATACCAACAAGTCCTAAAACATGATACAAACTTAGTCGAGGCCTTAAATCTCATCCAACAACATCTAAAACACGAATTGCACCCCAATTCAAGCCTAAGGAACTTATAAGCTTTTAACTTCTATATTCGATGCCGAACCTTATCAAATCAAGTCCGATTGATCTCAAATTTTGCACACAAGTCATAATTGATATTACGAACCTATTCCAACTTCCAGAATCAAAGTCCGACCCCGATATCAAAAAGTCCACTCCCGGTCAAACTTCCCAAAATCTTCCAACTTTCCCCAATTAACGCCAAAAAGACCTACAGACCTCCAAATCAATGTTCAGACACTCTCCTAAGACCAAAATCACCCTACGGAGCTATTGGAATCATCAAAACTCTATTCTAAAGTTGTCTTCATACAAGTCCAACTACGGTCGATTTCTACAAGTTAAACTCTCATTTTAGGGACTATGTGTCCCATTTCACTCCGAAACTCACTCGAAACCAAAACCAAACATCCCGGCAAGTTACTTAACCACAATATAACATAGAGAAGGCAATAAATAGGGTATCGGGGCTAATACACTCAAAACGGTAGGCCGGGTTGTTACAGTTGGGGAGGCCAGGTTTATTATTCTTCGGGTTCGTAATGTTTGGTTCGCGATCGCAGAAGCCAAGGTTGCAGTGAGTCACGTTTGTGACTGTGTTTGCGCGTTCACGTAAGGTTATTTTTGGCAACCTTCATTTTGTTTTTCATGATCGCATGGAATATTTCGCGATCATGATGTGTAATTTCTGGGCAGAATATAAAAGTTTTCTATTTCGAAGGTTATGATATTTTTATCACTTTTTGGGTTAGAGAGCTCAGTTTTGGGCGATTTTGGATGGTATTTTCATGCTTTGGATTGGGGCAAGTGTTCGTGCCCAGAATTTAATTATATTTCATGATTTCATCTTTATTTTTATTATTTAATTAATAATTTGGATTGGAGAAATTTGGGATTTCTATAAAACTTTATAAAATGTAAAATGATGAGTTGAAGGCCGATTTGATGTAGGAATTAGATAATTTGGTATGGTTAGACTAGTATCGGAATGGGTGTTCGGATTTTATGACCTTGGCTGAGTTTCAAGGTGCGGACCCGGGTTTGACTTTTTGGGTTGACTTTTTAGTTTTCATTAAAGATCAAAGCTTTATTATCCGAAATTGTTTCCTATAGTTGTTATTTATGATATTGAGTTGTTTTGGCTAGATTTGAGCCGTCCGAAGGTTATTTTACACAAGAAGGTCATTTTAGAGTATTGATTTGGCTTCTTTGAGGTAAGTATCTTGGTCGAACTTTGTAGGGAGGGAACTACCCCTTAGGATTTGTGATTTATTATATTATTTGAATTATGTGAAAGGAGTGTACGCGAGGTGATGAGTGCGCACTCGGACTTATATGTGAAAATTGGCCGGTTTAGACTCCTAGGCTTCTTTCATGTATTTACTTGAAGTTGTTTTATGTTATATCGTTTATTTGTCAAGTTTGTTCCTTCATGTCTTTATTTGGAGTTGTTAGCATATGTTGTATCTTTTACTTATCAAGTTTACTCTTATATGCTTTATTTGAAGTTGTTACTTCTTTTATTATTATGTGACTTCCTTTATTGTCGAGTTATTCTTAACTGAAATTGTTGTTACATGATATCCTTTCGTTAACGAGTTATTCTCATGCATTTAGACGTAATTGCTTGTTCTTGGCATCTCTTTCATTGTTAGCTTATGTCGTACACTAGAATTCAAAATTCGTCATTTTATGGAAATACCTTCATTATTGAGTTTACTCTTAAGCAATTAATTGAAGTTTACTCTTAAGCAATTAATTGAAGTTGAAATTATTGAAGGTCATTAATCTATTTTAGTTGAAGTTACATTTAATGAGGTGTTGTTTATTGTTGAGTTACTTTCCCGTTCATTTTGTTGTTATTTGGAATTTGTACATATCGTGTTTGAGTCGTGGGCTATGTGATGAGGTGATATTTGTATTGTTGTTTTGGAAAGGTTGTGGCCTATGGATACTTGTGGTACGAGTTGATATGTCGAACTGTTGTGATGTTTGCACATGTGAATTTGTTGTGTGGATCGATTGTTGTTATGCAGAGCATAAATGTAGCATCTCACTGTTGATTATGTGTAGTGATATGGGTGGCTATTGTGTTATTTTCCGGTTGGGGCGATAAGGGTGGCTATTATGCGGAGTGATACGGGCGGCTATCAGAGTGATACATGTGGCTAATAATATTGTCATGGCGGAGTGATACGGGTGGCTATTATGTAAATATCTGGACAGAGCGATAAGGGTGGCTATTATGATATTATCAATACGGAGAGATAAGGGTGGCAATATCAGGGATGATGTGTGATGGCCTGGGGGCGTTATGTTGATGATATTCGTGTCATGGTGTGATTTTACTTGTGTATGTCATACACCTTACGTGACTTGTTGTGTTGCTTTCAATGAGCTACTCGATGTCCTTAATATTACTTGTTGACTTGGGCTATAATAGCACACTCGCACAAGCATACGCCGTAGCATGCCACTTATACTAGTTCAGGAGTATGAAACTTGACATTTATTGATCATGCCCATGTATTCTTGTATTATCTACTTTCATTTGATATTGAGATAGTGACCATGCCAGACGGATTGTGATATCGAACCTGTGACCACGCCGGGCAGATTGTGATTTTGAGCCTATAATCATGACGGGCGGATTGATATTGGCACATGAGTTATCCGTGCGGTTGTGATTAGTAATGTGGGCACAAGGTGCTGTGAGCATATGATTCGTGATTTGGGACTAGTGACTTTTGACTGTGAGATGAGGTATCCCGGAGTAATTCATTGTGGGACTCGTGTTAGAACGACTTGATTAATTGGTTGTCATTTGCCTTCCTTATTTGGTTTCACGGGTACTTTAACGGTGTTCTTATTACTTACTATTTATAGCACATGTTGATTCTTGTTGCCACTTACTGATTCCTGCTTTCATTATTAGCTTTATACTTCTATACTGCATAGGTTATTTTGACTAGTAGGTGTATTGACTTGTACCTCTTCACTACTCCACTGAGGTTAGTCTTGAAACTTACTAGGTACCGACCGTGGTATACTCTTACTACACTTCTGTGCATTTTTGTGCAGATCCAGGTATTGGAGATATCGGACTCACGTAGAGTTATCTTGTTGATCGCGAGGATTCAAGGTAGATCTGTTTGGTCATCGCAGTACCTTGAAGTCCTTTCCTTTTATTATACTGTCAGCTTATTATCTGAATAGTATTGTATTTCAATTTTGAAATCTATCTATGTATTCAGTTAGAGTTCGTGACTCTGTATTACCTAGTCTTGGGAGGTTGTAATGATTATAGCCGCGTAGGCTTATTTCACATATATTTCGGTATTTATATAAATCCTTTTAGAAAATATTATTTTTAAATTGGCTTAATTGTTACAAGTAATTGGCTTACCTAGTCTTAGAGACTACGTGCCATCACGACGCCTAAGGCGGGATTTTTGGTCGTGACAAGTTGGTATTAGAGCTCTAGGTTCATAGGTTCTACGAGTCACAAGCAAGTTTAGTAGAGTCTTACGGATCGGTACAGAGATGTTTGTACCTATCTTCGAGAGGCTACAGAGCTATTAGGAAATGTCTACTTCTTTTATTCTTGTAGTGCGGATTTGTTGAGTTCGAAGTTGGAGCCGTTGTATCTCTATTCTCCTACAGATGGTGAGGACACGCGCTACCGGATCAGCTGAGCGGACACCCATGCCCCTGCTAGAGCCGCGAGAGGTCGAGGCCGAGGCAGAGGCTGAGGAGGGGCACGTGCCGCAGCTAGAGCACCTGCCAAAGTAGTAGTTGAGGAGCCACCAGTAGCTCCGGTTGGGGGACAGGCACCGGAGGCGCCTGTTGTTACCCCTGGAATTTAGGAGTCTTTAGCGCAGCTCCTGAGCATGTTTGATACATTGGCTCAGGCAGGATTGATCCCGATTGCATCAGATACTTCGCAGATTGGGGGAGGAGCTCAGATTCCCGACGCCCGTACTCTAGAACAGCAAGCTCATGTTGATCATACTCCGGGTGTGGAACCGATATAACCTGTTATTCCGGTTCAACCTAAGGTTAGGCCAGGGGCATCAGATGAAGAGCAGAATAGGCTTGAGAGGTTCAAGAAGTATGGTCTACCTACTTTCAGTGGCACATCTACCAAGGATGCGCAAGGTTTTCTAGAGAAGTTTCACTGTATTCTCCGCACCATGGGCATTGTGGAGGTGAGCAGAGTTGTTTTTACTATATTTCAGTTGTCGGGAGCAGCATATCAGTGGTGGCAAGTTTATGAGGAGGGTAGGCCAACTGATGTAGCACCACTCTCTTGGACTCAATTTTCAGAGATGTTTTTGAGGGAGTTTCTTCCCCAGACTCTCAAGGATACATGGCGTGCACAAAGTTCGAGCAGCTACGTCAGGGCATTATGACAGTGTCGGAGTATGCCATCAAGTTCAGTGTGCTATCATGTCATACACCTAATTTAGTTCCTACAGTCATAGAGCAAGTCCGTAGATTTATCGAAGGTCTCAGTTATGGTTTTAGATTCAGCATGGCTTGGGAGTTGGAGACCGATACTCTATTTCAGCAGGTTATGGAGATTGCTAGGAGGTTAGAGCGTATTCGGGTTGAGGAGAGGGAGGATAAGGAGGCCAAGAGGTCTTGAGATTCTGGAGGATTCAGTGGAGTTTACTCTTCAGCTATGACCCATCACGGCGCAGGCTCGGGTAGTCGGCTAGTCCAGTACGCACTTCAGACTACTCGTGGTGCACTAGTTAGTCAGGGACCTCAGGGTACTCATATGGGGAATTCATGTTTTAGTGCACCACCTGCATGGGGTTCTTACAACGGTTATTCCAGTTACCCAGCACGGACTCAGTACTAGCAGCCATGCCCACAGAGGGGTTGTTATGAGTGTGGCGATACTAGGCACATCATGAGAGATTGTCCCAAAATTGGGAGAGGTGGATTTCATTAGAGCACTCAGGCTATGGGCTCCATTCCATTTTCTACTCCACCTACAGTCAGCTAGGGGTAGAGGACAAGCATGTAGAGGGCGCCCTAGAGGGGGAGGCCCGGCCCATTGATATGTTTTCCATGGTAGGGCTGAGGTTGCTGCTCCATACGGTGACCTTACAGGTATGGTTTCGATTTGTCATAGAGGAACATCAGTCTTATTTTGATCCGATCATATTTATCGATGTGAGTCCTCCTATCTATCTCATATATGGGTGAGTTTTGTGATTCTTGTACTATGCTTATGTGTTTACTTATGTGAAAAGATTATATAGTGGTAGCCCGTGTCTATCATCTTGGTTTGTTTACTACTGAGAGCTATGAGATTAGAATGAACTTTCTGTTACTCATTACAATAGGTTTTGATGTGATTTCTGGACGGTTTGGTTACGATTTGTGATTTAGGTGCTCTACCGGTATGGGAAGTCTGTTACGTGTTGTGATTTTATTTCGCGGAATTGAGTTAGTGGAAGGTTTTTGTGGGTGTGATGTGTATTCTACTTGTGATTCAGAGTTGAGGCTAGGGTCCTCGTATTTTTGTGTGGATTGATATGTTTGAACTGGGCTACGTGACACGGTAGAGTTATATTAGGATGAGATCCTTGTGATTAGTTCATATGTTTAGATTCTCCCTTGTGAAATATATTCGTAGTATAGTACTGATGTGGAGTTGTTCCTGTCAGACTTGTTTGATAGTTCCCTCATGTGTTTCTCTTTCCATATTCAATCATATTGGCATTGTGCTTATTGGGTTTATCTTGCGAGGTATGTGCCCATGTGGCATTTAGTGTAACTAGTTGATTTGGGCGAGTGGTTATGAGATCTTCATGTTTCTTTCATCGTTGTCAGCGTTGTGAAGGTTTGGGACAAGGTTTTAGCTGATATGAGGTTATTTGCTGGTGCTGGATTTGATTATGGGCAGCTATTGTGGTCAGAGATGTTGTTATGTGCATATGGGTGATGTATTACGTCATTTCATGAGTTGTGGAAGCTGATTGAGGTTGATACAGTGTGTTTATGTGGGAATCGGGCCTTTGGGAAATGATCAGATGGTGAAAATTTTGATTCTAAGGCTTATCGGTGTGGGTGGAAGGAATAATCTTCCGTTAAGATGATGTTGTCGGGCTTATGTGGATTGGGGTGATGTGGGATAACCCGAGAGTATATGCACGATGATTTCATTCAGTGATTTCGTGACTTTGGAACAGTTCTTGGCACGTTTGAGGACGAACGTTTGTTTAAGAGGGGGGGAATGTAACGACCCGATCGGTCATTTTGAGAATTAGCATCCCGTTCGGTGGCTTAAGGTCTCGAGTATCTTTGTATTGTGCATTATGACTTGTGTGTGGTCGGATTCGATTTCTAGGTGATTCGAAAGAATGATTTGGAAGAATGATTCATATTTTAGAAGCGTATTTGGCTTTTGTGTAGACGACTCCGGAATTGTGTTTTGATGATTTCAATCACTTCGTATGGTAATTTTGGACTTAGGCAGATGTCTGGATTTGGATTTGGAGGCCCGTAGGTTTATTTGATACATTTTGGCGAAAGTTGGAAAGTTGAAGGTTTGAAAGGTTGAGAGGTTTGACCGAGAGTTGACTTTATTAATATCGGGTTCGTATTGTGATTACGGGAGTTGGTATATCTCTGTTGTGTCGTTTGGGACTTGCATGCAAAATTTGACCTAATTCTGGGTTGATTTGATATATTTCGGCGCGAGTTGTAGAAGTTGAAAGTTCATTAGTTTATTAGGCTTGAATTGAGGTGTGATTCGTAGTTTTGATGTTGTTTAATGTGATTTGAGGCCTCGAGCAGGTTCGCATAATATTTTGGAACTTGTTGGTATGTTCGAACGGGGTCCCGGGGGCCTCGGGTGTGTTTCGGATAGGATACGGGCCATTTCTCCATGTTTTGGACTGTTGATTTGCTGGTGTCTGATGTCCTTCTTCGCGATCGCGAAGTGTCAGCCGTAATCGCGTAGGCTGTTTGGCGACTAACCATTTTTCCTTCTTCGCGTGCTCATCGTATGGTCCGCGATCGCATACTTGTGAATGCTGATTCAGCGCTTTTGCGGTAGGTACTACGTGATCGCGTAGTGGGCGACCATGCTGGGGGAGGCCAAGTTTATTGTTCTTTGCGTTCAGACTGTTTGGTTCGCAATCGCGGAAGTCGAAGTCGATGTGAGTCTCGTTCGCGACTGTGTTTCCGCGTTCGCGTAAGGTTATTTTTAGCAGCCTTCATTTTGTTCTTCCCGATCGCGTAAAATGTTCCGCAATCGTGATGTGTAATTTCTGGGCAGAATATAAAAGTACTCTATTTTTTAGGGTTATGATTTTGGGTTAGAGAACTCGGTTTTGGAAAATTTTGGAATGTATTTTTCATGCTTTGGATTGTGGTAAGTGTTCTTGACCCGAATTCGATTATATTTCATGCTTCCATATTTATTTTTAACATTTAATTAGTGATTTGGATTGGAAAAATTGGGGATTTTTTTGTAAACAAATTCTAAATTGTAAAATGATGAGTTGAAGGTCGATTTAATGTCGGAATTGAATAATTTTGGTATGGTTGGACTCGTATCGGAATGGGTATTCGGATTTTGTGAGTTTTATCGGGTTTCGAGGTGCGTGCCTAGGGTTGACTTTTTGGATTGACTTTTTAGTTTTCATTATAGATCGAAGTTGTTTTATCCAGAATTGTTTCCTGTGGTTTTTATTTATGATACTGAGTTATTTTGGCTAGATTTGAGCCGTCTGGAGGTTGTTTCACACAAGAAGGTCATTTTAGAGTATTGATTTGATTTCTTTGAGGTAAGTATCTTGCCTAACTTTGTATGGGGGAACTACCCCTTAGTATTTGAAATTTATTATATTATTTGAATTATGTGTAAGGCGTGTACGAGATGTGACGAGTGCATAATCGGACTTATATGTGAAAATTGTCCGGTTTAGACTCCTAGGCTTCTTTCATGTATTTACTTGAAGTTGTTACATGTTATATCTTTTATTTGTCAAGTTTGTTCCTTCATGTCATTATTTGGAGGCTTTAGCACATGTTGTATCTTTTACTTGTCAAGTTTACTCTTATATGCTTTATTTGAAGTTGTTACCTATTTTATTATTATGTGACTTCTTTTATTATTGAGTTATTCTTAATTGAAATTGTTGTTACATGATATCCTTTTATTGCGAGTTATTCTCATGCATTTAGATGTAGTTGCTAGTTCATGCCATCTCTTTAATTGTTAGCTTATGTCGTACACTAAAATTCGAAGTTTGCTATTTCATGAAAATACCTTCATTATTGAGTTTATTCTTAAGCAATTAATTGAAGTTGAAGTTACTGGAGGTCATTAATCTATTTTAGTTGAAGTTGTGTTTAATGGGGTGTTGTTTATTGTTGATTTACTTTCCCGTTCATTTTGTTGTTATTGAGATTTTGTACACATCGTGTTTGAGCCGCGGGCTATGTGATGAGGTGATATTTGTATTGTTGTTTTGGAAAGGTTGTGGCCTATGGGTACTTGTGGTACGAGTTGATATGCCGAACTGTTGTGATGTTAACACATGTGAATTTGTTGTGTGGATCGATTGTTGTTATGCGCAGCATAAAGGTAGAATCTCACTGTTGTTGATATGCATAGCATAAGGGTGGCATCTCACTGTAGTTGATTGTACGGAGTGATATGGATGACTATTGTGTTATTATCCGGACGGAGCGATAAGGGTGGCTATTATGCGGAGTGATACGGGTGGCTATCAGAGTGATGCATATGGTTAATGATATGTCAAGGCGGGGTGATACAGGTGGCTATCAGAGTGATAAGGATGACTATTGCATAAATGTATGGGAGGAGCGATAAGGGTGGCTATTATGATATTATCAATATAGAGAGATATGGGTAGCAATGTCAGGGATAATGTGTGACGGCCTGGGGGCGTTATGTTGATGATATTCGTGTGATGGTGTGATCTTACTTGTGTATGTCATACACCTTACGTGACCTGGTGTGTTACTTTCAGTGAGCTACTTGATGTCCTTAATATTACTTGTTGACTTGGGCTGTAATAGCACACTCGCACAAGCATATACCGTAACATGTCACTTATACTAGTTCAGGAGTATGAAATTTGGCAATTATTGAACATGCCCATGTATTCTTGTATTATCTGCTTTCATTGTGATATTGAGCATGTGACCATGCCGGGCGGATTGTGATTGTGAGCCTGTGATCATGCCGAGCGGATTGATATTGGCACGTGAGTTGTCTGTGTGGTTGTGATTAGTAATATGGGCACAAGGTGCCGTGAGCATATGATTCGTGATTTGGGACTCATGACTTGTAATTGTGAGATGAGGTGTCCCGGAGTAATTCATTGTGAGACTTGTATTAGAACGGCTTGATTAATTAGTTGTCATTTTCCTTCCTTATTTGGTTTCATGGGTACTTTAACGGTGTTCTTATTACTTTACTGTTTATATCACATGATGATTCTTGTTGCCATTTACTGATTCCTACTTTCATTATTAGCTTTATACTTCTATATTGCACATGTTATTTTGACTAGTAGGTGTCTTGACTTGTACCTCGTCACTACTCCACCGAGGTTAGTCTTAATACTTACTGGATACCGATAGTGGTGTACTCGTACTATACTTCTGCACATTTTTTAGCAGATCCAGGTATTAGAGATATCAGACTCAGGCAGAGTTATCTTGTTGATAGCGGGATTCAAGTTAGAGCTGCTTGGTCATCGCAGTCCCTTGAAGTCTATTCCTTTTATTGTATTGTCAGCTTGTTATGTGAAAAGCATTGTATTTCGATTTTGAAATCTATCTATGTATTCATCTAGAGTTCATGACTCTGTATTACCTAGTCTTGGGATGTTGTAGTGATTATTGTCGTGTAGGCATATTTCACATTTATTTCGGTATTTATACAAATCCCTGTTTTAAAATATCATTGCTAAATTGGCTTAATTGTTGTAAGTAATCGGCTTACCTAGTCTTAGAGTCTAGGTGCCATCACGATGCCTAAGGCGGGATTTTGGGTCGTGACATTATACATGATATTCATCTCACTTTTTATTGTAATAATTTATCAATAATACTTTCTTTATCTCAATTTATGTGATACTAGTCTTAGCATACGCGCGTTGCGCGTGTCCCTCGCGTTAATGAAAATAAAGTTTAAAAAAATATTAAAAAATTTTAAAATGTATTTGCGTTATAAAATAAAACTCAATAAAAATTTGCAAGTTTCAAAATGATAAAATTAATCATATTTAGGAGTTTGATCCACTCTAGTGATTTTTCGTTCAACTTGTTCTTGTACTTGCTTAATTCATTGTAGAGTACGTAAGATCGTTTAACTTTACTTTAGCGCTCGGGTACATGCATTGCATCTTATAAATTTTTAGTTCGATCGTTATCTTGTCTTACTTATGATTTCTTTCTAAAGTACTTCTTTTAATCCACACCAGTTACGTCATATTCCTATTCATATTCCTTTGTACAAAATATGATCAATCTTTTTTCCGTTTAAAATAGTATTATTTGGTTATTTTTTAATATTTAGACAATAAAAATGGACAGAAATTTTGAGTATCCTTCCAATTCTAAGTCTTCCTATTGTTCAAAGGAAAAACAACGTCCTAATTGCTCTTCAAAAAATAAACTCATGCGTACCTCTTACCTTAAATATGAATTATTATTGATTCTTCCATATATATTTTTTTTTATCAAGATTATATTTTTCGTACAATTTTTTAACGTGCTCTTTATTATCATAAAAATTACAGGATGAGTTAGTTACTTTAATTTCATTAATTTACTCACAGAATATGCATCCATGAAAAGTAACATATAAGAAATATTTTTATGTTACATAAGTTGTTTAAATAAAGGAAAAAGTTTATGTAAGGTAGAATTTTAATTGACTTTAAATCCCTAAATTTTAGGACTTCTTACCTAGTTCAAATAGAACAATATTTAATAACCAAAATTTTAGTCGATTTCAAAATACTAAATATTAGGATAATAATTAAATAACTATTTTATCTAGTGCAAACTCTATTTTTTAAGAGTAAAAAAGGTGGACGATATTTTGCTAAATATCTTCATACTTTTAATATAGTATTAGATTTAGTGTATGTGCGTTGCACGTGTATTATGCGTTATGTACAAAAGAGCATATTTTAATTAGGTAGAATCATAATGAATTAAGTATAAAGGTAATTGATGATGCAACAAATATTTAAATAGTAAACTGCCTAAAATAGTATATATTAAATTGAATAAGAATGAATTAAGTGTAATAGCAATTGACGATGCAAAAAAATTATTACACAAAAGAAATCATTGTAACCAGCGTGTTGTCTTTTTAATGTAATCAGCGTGCCACAATTTCTCCCTTCGTTTCTTTGTACCTTCTCCCATGGAGGGTTTAACATCCACTAAAATCCTAACTATATCTAGAAAGAATATTAAAACAAATATATGTATATTACTAAAAAAAATTAATAAGGCGAATAGAAGTAAAATATTGTTTATATATTTAGTGAAAGATTACGGGATGAAATCTAAAGCACTTACCAAAAATTATTCCATTTGTGCACTTTGATGCCTCATCGAATGAAATAAAATTATTAGAAAAATCAATGATCGAAAAGTTACTGTTGCTTTCTTTAACTCAAGTATTCTCCTTAAATCCAATCTCAAGCTCCTTGTGCATGCACTAATTGAAAATTAGGATTAGCACTATTGATGCGTCCGTTTATGATGTAATAGATCTTGTTTGTTGTAAATGATTTTCCTACTTCTCAATATAACCATTGAAAAGTGTAGCGTGAATTTTTATTCTCTGTAAAAAGTTTAACTTAAAGTTAATCTAATGGTTAAAACTATAATATAAAAAGACATGAAATAAAATATTGATATAAAATAATAATATCAACTAATGTCACAATTGTTCGGGTGCCTTTATTTGTTTTATTGTTGAACTCTTTTACTATTTGTCACGACCCCAAATACCCTCCGTAGGAGGTCGTGATGGCACCTAGTCTCTAAGACTAGGTGTCACGATCCAAAATCCGTTAAAGGTCGTGATGGCACCGGACACCACTGTCAGGCAAGCCAACACTAAATAGTTAATTAAATCCTCATTTTAATATTTTTTTGAAATCGTAAATTTACTTCAATTTATCTAGTAAAAGATGAATTTACAGAATAATAACAATATTTTTCAATTTCAATACTGAACATTCCATAATCATCCCAGAATACGGTGTCATAAGTGCATGAGCATTTTTTAGGAATTTAAAATAAAATACAATAACTATCCGGAATACAATTTGGACAGGAAAGAAAAATACAATACTCTGAAGGAGACTCTGCTGGCTGCGGGTCGTACATAAGATGCAGCTCACCTAAGTCCCCGTAATAACCGTGCCTCTGCGCCCACAAGGCCACTAGCCATATATGTACCTGCACAAAACGTGCAATAAGTGTAGTATGAGTACGTAAATCAACGCGTACCCAGTAAGTATCCCGTCTAACTTCGAAGAAGTAGTGACGAGGAGTCGACTTCGACACTTACTGTGGCCATCAATAATATAATTAGTCGTGGATTTATTAAAAATGGCAGTAAACTCAAGAAAATCATGAATCAAGTAAACAATTCCTTTGTTAATAAGAGGTTTTCAAATTCACATTTCATCATTATTTATAAATTTCAAGGCAAGCAATACAAGCATGCGCAAATCATGCTGAGGTCGTACGGCCCGATCCAACAAATATTTAAATTGTGCACTGCTAGAGGATCGAATGGCGCGAACCATAGATGCCTCTATTTAATCTTCCGAGGCGAACGGCCCGCTCCCATGAGAGTAGTAGGAAATACCCCGCTCGCGAATCATACGTGCGACGCGGTCAAACATAAATTTAACATTAAAATCATATCTCTTTCTTGATTCTTTTCAAAATAAGGGAAATTCAACTTGTAGCTTTTTAAGAAAATTACCCTGCTCGCGAAACATACATGCGACGCGGTTACATATAGATTTCTTCAGCTAGTATATTATTTCTCAATTCTTTTCGAAATTACGAATTTCAAATGAAATCTTTTAAATCTTATGTTCTTCAATTTCAACTCCTTTCAAAACATTTAATAAGCAGACTCAATCTCGCTCCCTCTCAAGGAAAACAATAAACATAAATCAATAACAATATCAACAAGGCATGATGTGAGCCTGAAACTACCCGGACGTAGGCATAGCTAGTAGCTACGTATGTACTCTCGTCACCTCGTGCGTACGTAGCCCCCACAAATAGAAACACACAATAATTTAGTTCACATATGGGGTTAATTCCCCCTTACAAAGTTAGAAAGAAGACTTACCTCGCTCCGTAGTTCCATAACCGGCTTCCGAGCCCTTCAAACAACTTGAATCGATACACAACACTCCAAAACTAGCCAATAATTATGCAAACCCATTAATATATACTCAAATACTCAATATAATCCAATTTATAACAATTTCTAACCCCGATCGAAAAGTCGATAAAAATCACCCTCGGGCCCACGTGCCCGGATTCCAAAAATATTTTAAAGATAAACTTTACCCGTAAACTCACGAACTCAAATATATAGTTTATTCTCAATTCCATGCCCAATTTTGTGGTAAAAATCCAAAAATACTAAATTCTAAGTCTTCTACCAAAAACTCCAAAATTTATACTAATTTTCATGTTTAAATCCTTATACAAATCATGTATTTAACTTATAATAAGTGGGAATTACTTACCTTGGTATTGATGACGAAGAATGAGCTCCAAACTTGCTCCAAGACCGGCTCTCATGGAGAAAATGAGGTGAAAATGAGCCAAGTCCTCGTTTTTTAAAGAACACACTGCCCAGCCCCGACCTTCGCACCTCGGCCTCTTCGTTGCATCTGTGGTCTCGCAGGTGCGGCCAAAACCTCGCACTTGTGCATTCCCTCTGCCTAGCACGACTTCGCACCTGCTCCCTCCTTCCCCATATGCGCCTACGCAGGTGCGGGCATACCCTCACACCTGCTCTCCCAAATTCTTCTCTCACTCTCGCATCTGCGACGCACCTCCGCATATGCGACCTCGCAAGTGCGGATAACCCTTTGCACCTGCGGTCACTGCCCAGCTTTGCCCAGACCGCACTTGTGACCACTGGCTCGCACCTGCGACTCTTATTGCGCAGGTGCGATCACACCAGATATCACCTGCCTCATCTTTTCTTCCAAGTCCAAACTCGATCCGTTAAGTCTGAACTTCCGAAATTTTAATTCTGACCACGCGTACAAGTCATAATACCTTAAGTGAAGCTGCTCATGGCCTCAAACCGCCGAACGATGCGCTAGAGCTCAAAATGACCGGTCGGGTTGTTACATTCTCTCCCACTTAAACATACGTTCGTCCTCGAACGTGCTAAGAACTGTGTTGGAATTATCCGAAATCACTGCTTAACACCTCGTACACCTACCCGTGCTACCACAACTCAGTTGAGCACACTGGCTCGAGCAAATCTGAAGATTCCCCTTGTGTTTAGTCAAACTAGCCTTAGAGTCAAATTCCAACATCCGAAATCTTCTGCTAGGCCTGTTTCCAACATACGATCATCGTATCAATCACCACACGATGTACCAAAACATGACTGCATACCTTTGCTGAATTCACACCATGCACCGCATAATTCACATGACCATAATAACATCCTCTGATAATAATAGCCGAAATTCCCCTGAATCTGATGTTCACCATGCACCTCATGACATATATAAGTCTGGTTCCAACTCTTGCAATGCTGCAGCAGCGGAAAAGATGCATAGAAATTTACAACCAACTTCCAAGTCAACCATTCATTGAGTTTCTCCCCTTGACAAGAACCATTACCTCATTCTGGACTGAATACCGATACTTACTCTTTAACTATGCCTCATACCGATCTGATCACACTGAACCAAGGTCCAATAATCCGGTCTCTCCCAGTATAAGTTGCCCAGGCAATAAGCTATCTCAGACTCTACCAAAATCTCATATGATGCCACAACGTGCCAATAAGCTACAAACCTGAACGTGATACCTAAGGAAAATGAACTCTAGAAAGGATTACTCAACCCGCGTAACTAATTGGACAGCCGAAAAGGTGCCATGAACCTTCCTCATAAAATGGGATACAAAACACTCAAAAAAATAGCTATAGGGGACTGTACTCAACATCACACTATTGCGGCATGCAACCCGATCCAAATAGCATACCCGTGGCGGTATGTCACCTGATTCACACATAATAACCTGTAAGGAATTAGTTATCGAGATAAAATGCTCATTATTACAAAATACCCGAATATCGACCACAAGCACGCTAAGTGCATAATACCATCCCTGGGGAAACAGATAGTTCCATACGCTGCGAAAGTCAAGCACAACTAAGGTGCGATATATGATCTGAATCTCGAGAGCCATCCTGCTCACATAACATCATTGTTATGCGGAACCTCAGCACGTGTGAAATTTATCAATCCGTTTCACAACTCACACGGCACAATATAGCATTACATGAAAAAAAGAGCCGACGGCGAAACGACATCCAAGGTCCGAATACTCCCCCACAAGGAGCACTGTGCTGAAATGAACACATCCAGCCTGATATAGAGCCCACATTCACTTTTAAATGCATCCACAGACCTCAAGCTGATTCTGATCGCACTGTACTAGGCTAATAACCTTTCAAGGATCCATAATAACCCTTTTTCCCATAACACACGAGAACAACCATCATAACCGGAACAAACTCCCACAGTCCACAACCAAATGAACCGAGCGCCGTCCAGGCATAAATTCCCAATTAGCGATATTGACACAATCTTCATACTTGGTTTCCATTCTTCAATCAATCAAGTGACTACACGTCACACTTATACAATCTTCCCGTGGGATATGCTCCCATGACCTTCCGCACCAGGTAACAAATCTGTACATTCATACTACCGTCCACACCAACGATGTAAAGCAATTCAAGAATCCGCATTCAGTATGCAAAGCCTCTTCACACCAGGCACCGATCTCAGGTGACACTAAAGACAATACCAGCTTGCTCTAACCATCTGAATCCTTTCCCGCTCATCCGATCTCTTGACATTCTTGTCGACACCAAACTACAACCTTGATCCTCAACTTCCGCATTCCATGCTGATCACTGCACTTAGTCATGCCAATGCGTAAGAGTACAAGAATTTCATCTTAACTTCCGAACTACTAATAGGGTAAACACTTCGCCACATAGAAACCTTTTACTTAACTCATTCCAAGAGAACCATCTCAACTCGCGACTGAATCTTCATATCCGTAGAAAATACCAACCTCAAGTAGTGGTCTAAACCACTATAATCCTTCCGGGATCCGTCTACACATAACATGCCATAATGCTCGAATGCCCCCAAATAAAATCAATTACAGCGGCCGTCAAACCTCGCATGTACCGCTACAAATTACATGCACAACTTAACACGCTGAAGGAGCTGATCGTTGTCATCATCATGCCAATTCAACCATTGCTAACCAAACCCGACTTCTCCTAATTTACTCTGGATCTTCCTTAGAAATAACAACAACTCCTTTATCAATATAACGAACTCAAACCGCACTCATCCCGAGTGACCCCCTTTCACAAGACCACATTGTCCCCAAAACCCACGAACTATTTTATACCCTCCTTTTGCGCATAATCGCGTCTTCAACTGATACACCCATTCTGGTGATTCTTCTATAAATCCAAAGTTACATGCTCCCCTTCCTCTCAGGATACCCTTAGACTCCACACCTTAACTTTTGAATCTACTAGGACCGTTATTGAGAGTCACCCACTCTGACTTGGTCCCGAATATAATCAACCCCAAGGCTCCGCTAGCACATGAGCACCCTCTCAAAGAAGCACCTGGCCGAATCATCTTCCTTGTAACTCGCCTCTACACGAAGCATAAATTTTGAGTCTTCCCAAAGCCTAAGCATGAATCGATAAGGCCAACTATAGCACACATTCCTCAAATCGCTTGATCAAATTACCACTAATGTTCTCTTTCCTTAGTCGTAACAACCCATCAATATGTCGATACCCAAAAATCTTACAAATAGACGACTGTAGGCGGTGGGACTCTCCCACTTAGCTTGAAGCTACTATTGCATAAACCTGGAACCCACCAAGATTCTTCCTTCATCGACATGATCCAGCACAATCAACCCGCCAAATTCCTCGAAATCCTTCTATTAACCTTTAATAAACACTTCGAACCACTAGCCATATTTACATATTAAATCTTTTACCAGGTAGCCAGTAGAATTCTTCGCAGAAGCTTCGTCAACACCACGCGACCGCTAACCTGCTCACAGGAGATAACCCACCTGTGAAAATTACATGCCGACATATTCCAACGTCGCTGCACTGGGTATAATTACTACAAAATTAGTAGAGCATCCTTAGTCCAAGCTCATTCACCAGCTGCACCAGTCCGTTCACTCCTCATGGACGTCAACTAAAGGTGCGACAACACATTCCAATCCAAAGTCATGTGGTATCCTTCTTCATATCATGGAACTCCTTTTTGTCACACCCAATCTTCCTCAATATAGCAGCTAATATTCCAAATTAAGCCTGTAAATCTAGTCACTGCCCACCATGAATCCCAGATCACTCTAAACTTTCCTCAAGGCGTGTAGCTATCCTATCACAGGACTCACATGCTACTCTGCCACTCTCCCACTTTGGTCAAACCCTCTCTTTTAAGCAACTACTCGACTTCTGTTTCTCACACTTGACCTTCTATAAGTTTCTCTACCGCAAGGCACCTCCCACATGTCCTTCCTCATCCTTCGTTGCCCAGTTGTGGCCTTAAATCGAGATCTACCTCTGTAGCACTTGAACCGATAGATCGCTACCAACTTTAAACCTTTTCGGAAATCATCTTTCTCGAGCCATTAATACCAGGAATGCCAATTCGATCCTGAACCACTGCATACTGCGACGTCAGTCAGCCGCTTTCCCGACACCATTTATAATACTCTGCCCCAAGGTGAATTGAAGGAAACCATAACACCGGTGAACTTAACACATCATAACCAATCGAGGACGATGATGCCACATCACAGGTGAAGATTCCACCACGCTCGAAAATATCGAGTCTCGCTACTCCATCAACCCAAGTTTGAACATTCTTAGTTCGATTACCTTTCCTTCGTCGGAAGTAAAATACCGAATCTATGAATCATGCACTGAGTAAACCTCCTTTCAAGTCATTCACTGCCCCGAGACATAGGCAAGCATCCTACCATCACATCAACAATGTGCGGTAACAACTCTTGTGCATCATAGCAACCTATGCATAGCCTCAAAGCTCTTAGAAGTACAACTACTGAGCTGAAATGACATAATATCCTTCCACAAGGCGACGACAATAGCCCAATCAACTACGCAGGGGGAAACATCCCGCACAACATCTGTAGTACCATTAAAATTCCTCAATTTCTGATTTATAACCAGCGTTTCACGTCGCATAAGATTGAATGGGAAAGAAATGAAGACATAAGCCTCAAAGGAAATCAAATCGCACAATGAGGAATCAAGAAGGGAAGTGCTCCTAACAGCCTTGTAGCCTCTCGAAGATAAGTACAGACGTCTATGTACCGATCCGCAAGACTCTACTAGACTCGCTCATGACTCGTGAGACCTAAATGAACCTAGTACTCTAATACCATGTTGTCATGACCCAAAATCTGTTAAAGGTCGTGATGGCGCCGGACACCACTGTCAGGCAAGCCAATACTAAATAGTTAATTAAATCTTCATTTTAATATTTTTTTGAAATCGTAAATTTACTTCAATTTATCTATAAAAGATGAATTTACAGAATAATAACAATATTTTCCAATTTCAATACTGAACATCCCATAATCATCCCAGAACCCGGTGTCACAAGTGCATGAGCATTTTCTAGGAATTTAAAATAAAATACAATAACTGTCCGGAATACAATTTGGACAGGAAAGAAAAATACAATACTCTGAAGGAGACTCTGCTGGCTACGGGTCGTACATAAGATGCATCTCACCTAAATCCCCGTAATAACCGCGCCTCTGCGCCCACAAGGCCACTAGCCATATATGTACCTACACAAAACGTGCAGCAAGTGTAGTATGAGTACGTAAATCAATGCGTATTCAGTAAGTATCCCGCCTAACCTCGAAGAAGTAGTGACGAGGGATCGACTTTGACACTTACTGTGGCTATCAATAATATAATTAGTTGTGGATTTATTAAAACGGCAGTAAACTCAAGAAAATCATGAATCAAGTAAACAAGTCCTTTGTTAATAAGAGGTTTCCAAATTCACATTTCATCATTAATCAATTTATCTCAGACCAGGGAGGCAATATCATTTATTTATAAATTTCAAGGCAAGCAATACAAGCATGCGCAAATCATGTCGAGGTCGTACGGCCCGATCCAACAAATATTTAAATTGTGCACTGCTAGAGGGTCGAATGACGCGAATCATAGATGCATCTATTTAATCTGCCGAGGTGAACGACCCGCTCCCATGAGAGTAGTAGGAAATAACCCGCTCGCGAATCATATGTGCGACGCGGTCAAATATAAATTTAACATTAAAATCATATCTCTTTCTTGATTCTTTTCAAAATAAGGGAAATTCAGCTTAATAGCTTTTTAAGGAAATTACCCTGCTCGCGAAACATACATGCGACGTGGTTACACATAGATTTCTTCAGCTAGTATATTATTCCACAATTCTTTCCGAAATTACAAAGTTCAAATGAAACCTTTTAAATCTTAAGTTATTCAATTTCAACTCCTTTCAAAACATTTAATAAGCAGACTCAATCTCGCTCCCTCTCAAGGCAAACAATAAACATAAATCAATAACAATATCAACAAGGCATGATACCTTATCAAAAAAAAAATATCAACAAGGCATGATATGAGCCTAAAACTACCCGGACGTAGGCATAGCTAGTAGCTACGTACGGACTCTCGTCACCTCGTACGTACATATCCCCCACAAATAGAAGCACACAATAATTTAGTTCACATATGGGGTTAATTCTCCCTTACAAGATTAGAAAGGAGACTTACCTCAATCCGTAGTTCTATAACCGGCTTCCGAGCCCTTCAAACAACTTGAATCGATGCACAACGCTCCAAAACTAGTCAATAATTATGCAAATCCATTAATATATACTCAAATACTCAATATAATCCAATTTATAACAATTTCTAACCCCGATCGAAAAGTCAATAAAAATCACCCTCGGGCCCACGTGCCCGGATTCCAAAATATTTTAGAAGATAAACTTTACCCATAACCTTACGAACTCAAATATATAGTTTATTCTCAATTCCATGCCCAATTTCGTGGTTAAAATCCAAAAATACCAAATTCTAGGTCTTCTACCAAAACCCCCACAATTTATACTAATTTCCATGTTTAAATCCTTATACAAACCATGTATTTAAATTATAATAAGTGGGAATTACTTACCTTGGTATTGATGACGAAGAATGAGCTCCAAACTTGCTCCAAGACCGGCTCTCATGGAGAAAATGAGGTGAAAATGAGCCAAGTCCTCATCTCGTAACTGTTGCTATCTATTGTCATGTAGCATGTACGACTCTGACCTTGTATGCGCGCCTATGAGACTCTTCTCTCCTTTTTCCTCCAGCTTTTAGCTAATCTCTAGGCATCACTTTGTGAACATATACAGTACTATGACATGTTCTCCCTCCCGGTATATATAAGTGTATTAAAGTTCTTCGCTCGGTACTTTGTCGAACTTACGACTGTTGCTATATCTTGTTTCGTAGCCTTGGATATCTATCATTATGGCTTTACAGCATCTAGGTATGTCATACTATACCATAACAATTACTTCGGTTTTATTATTACCGAGGTCTGCTACCTAACTCCAGGTTACTCTCTTACTGCTTATCCTATATGTATAAATCTAAGTCCTTTAATGCTTCCTCGTTACTGTTCATCTTAAGAATACAGCCTAATCTCATCTCATACTTTGGATCCCTCATTACTGTTCATCTTAAGAATGATACCCTAATCTCATCTCACTGATAACTTGAAACCTCTTACGTAACACATTGTCACTAGGGCTCACGTCTCATCGGGGAACATCTGAAGTGATTTGCCTGATCCAACTAGGGGTGATACTATACTTCAATAATCGTATTTCATAGCATTCCAATATGATTCATCTTATGGGAGTATTTTAATCGTGTTCCATTCATGAAATCCCTTTTCTTTAAATTATTACTCAATCAAAGGCCTAAACGTCATTCTCTTAACATTTATCACAATTACACTCTCATTCTACTACCAGGGCAGCATTCTATTTTTTCTAAATGTCCCAAGTCTTAAACTCTTCTGAGTTCATTCATGTTATACTCAGCTTTTTATAACTTATGAAAATCATCCGCTCTCTTGTTTGATGGGTTTAATCCCGAGGACTTACCTATTCTAGTCACCTTCTCACTCACCTTTTCTTATCTTTACTCCTGTCTACCTAAAACCTTGTCGCTCTACCATACTTTATCTTGTGACCTACACATATCTATTTATACTACTCGCAACCTTCCTTTAACTTGCATAGATTTCCTTATATTATTCCGGAACCTCAAGCGAGACATCACATCGTCTCTAACTCTTATTTACTCTCTTAACTAGACCTCTCGGTACCTGAAAACCATAGGCTGGAAGATATACCACTAACGACACCACTATCATTTCTAGATACTGAATCACGACGCTTCTATCTCTCTATCTAAAGTCTGGACTATTCATAATTGTCTACACTTGAGTATCTCGTACCTTCTTTATCTTTACCTTTATTACCTTTAAATCTTGCATTGTATCTTTTGTCGCTTTCATAACCTTCCTTCCACATAGGTGGAATTCACGTCCACACCTTAAAGCTCTACTATAATACTTGCACATCCGATGCATACAAAATCCGGCGGGAGCTTCATACTGACTTCTTTTGAGGTTGGTACTCTTAACTAGCTTTATCGTAAAACCATTAGAAAATATAACCATTGTACTATATCTCTTGTACCTCTGATATTAAGAGTGAATCTGCAATGTTCTAAATCACGATTTCTATAATTATCTGGATTTAATAATCAGACTCCTGATTTACTTAGCTGATGTAACTTGTTAGTTTCCTCTTCTCTCTCAGCCTTTAAGTAGGCTTAAGCTATCGGCTTAGGGTAGTTATTACTTTGGCCTTTCGTGGATGCTATGGAATATCCATGATATAATCTTCTAACAATTCAAGCCTTTGTCTGTGACGTGAACTCAATTCTTTCTTTTAACTTATACTAGAGTCTCTTGCATGGATAATACTCTAAAATCTTATGTGTGTTCATAACGTAACTAACTCTGGTCATTGATCGAATAATGCCTTTGTGCCTTCTCAGCTTTTTTTAAAAGTAAGCAATTATTTTTCTTGGTCGTTCTGTCACTTGTTGCATGAATACTTGGCTTATCTTTATGCCCACATAAATTGGAATTTCATGCAACTCCTATGATTTCGAATGTTAATTTTGATTTTACTTCCCGTTCATTGGTCACGATTGGTGCCACTTTTTTATGGAGTGCATACAATGTTGTAGTGAGACTGTTATTCCAAGGTCATTTCTTCTTCCTTATTTCCTCAGCTAGTCTTTCATTGTAGTAATTAGGGGAGGCCCTCGGATACCCCAATGAAACCTGCGAGCTTATTATCTCGTATACCCCAACGGAATTTTTGATGTTCTTACTCGTATATAATTATCCTTAGTTACTTACCTATGCGCCCTTGTTCTCTCAGGGTTGCTTCTGAACCAAAATTTTGATTGTCTCCCCACTGGCACTCTCATTTATTTCTATAATACTTATTCCGTACCTTTAACTACCCCAACTCCTATCTGAATATTTCTCAAGGATTACGATATCATATCTACGAGACTGAATTCCCTATGTTGCGGTTCACTATGTTAATCTTGAACGATCTGTTGATTTATCTGTATCCTCTTGTCTAGCCATAACTAGACTCTTCCTGCATCAACTACTAACTACTTGTTGGTCCATTCTCTTATCTATATTTCGCGTAATCTCTCTTGGGTTACTTCTTTTGTCTTAACTTACCTCTCCCACTGGATCCTTATGTATCAAGTGTTCATTCGTACTTATTTATCAATAACATCCTAGGCAGGAACCCTTACTGCCTCTCCCCAACGTCATGCTTGCAAAATGTTCTGGAGTCACAATGTATCCATAGGATCTGAATTTTACCACATTCTTCCTTTACCATTCCATAGTTACCTGAACCACTTAACTCCGAGTTAGTACCATATCACACCATCTTCCCCTCTATAGGGGAGTACTAACATTTAATGCTCTGAAATCCTAGCTACAAATGTTTTACCTCTTCATCTCTGGCGTCCTTTCACATCTTCAATGACCCTTAATCGCCTTGCGGTAATCCTTCTGTACCAGGAATAATTTAATTTCATACGCACGTTGGGTGACACCTAGTGTAACTAGCACACTTAGACCCTTAAGCTTAACTTTTCTCATAGTGCTTCCCAAAGGGAAGTGTCTTCCTGAATGACCTTTAAAGGTTATTATTTTGTTGTCCATTCTATTATTATCGTAATGTGGTCTCTGAAATTCCCATGATGTAGGCTATTATCAAATCCTCCGGTCCCTAATTCATGTTTGGTTTATCTGGTTCCCTAGCCCATACTGATTTATATTACTCTGATGGTCTAACTTTTCCTTCTGGTAATTACGTTGGAGTCACCATCTCATTTCTCGAAATGAGGATATGACTTTATTGCTTATACTCTTTTATTGTCTCAAGGCATGTCACCTCTTGTCTTTTCCTTCACTTGACTAAAGACTCTATCATCATACCATATTTTGATTTACCGTTATCACTCATTTATCACATCTTACTCACAATGCTTCAATTATTATCTTCTTATTCTCCTGCTAATATTTTTGTTTGTTACTTTATTATGAAAACTTCAACAAAATATTCTTTCGCTTTTAGCTCCCCTTGCACCATCTCACTAGCTCTTCGGGTCGCTTAACATTTTCTCTTTACTAGGGGCGGAAGTCATATTAAGGTAAATATTGATCCCTTCTAGGATTCCAGTGCCTATCTTTTAATCCTTCTGAATATTCAAGTATTCATATATGACTGTACTATTCCAGAGTGCACCATCTGGCTGTCTCACAAGGAGTAATATTATCACGATTGTAATATCCTTCGGAAATGTCAGCTAACGATAACAATCTATCATCTATTTTGGGTTACTCTAACCCCAGCTGGATCTTGATATCACATCCTTCTCTTAAACTATATTTGTTAGCTCTCATAGGGCATAACTGAGATGTTTGTGGTCAATTGTATATATCTTTGTTAATGTTGAAAGTCACTCAGAATGCTTATATTTCTCTGCCTGAATTGTAAATACTGATAATCTTCACTAACTGGGTAACCCGTGCCCTTCTTCACCTTGCTTCTTTTACTTGTTGAAACTTGTATCTACCTTCTGATTCTCTTATTGCCTTTTACCATATAGGTGGATTAGATATTCATGCCTTAGGTCTCCTTATCAAAAAGCTTACACGTCTTAGTACACACATGATCTGCTGAAGACCTCACATTTACTCATCATAACCATGATGTAAAATTGAGTGCCTCTAACTCAACTCTCCCACAGCCATATTCAATCTCTTACCAGTTGTCTTCCTGGATGTAAGTATCATTGTATTACGAATAAAATAGAATTTAGGAGTTTGAATTCTTACAATTGAGCTCTACCACACGATCTAGAGTAAGAAGAAAGAGTGACAGTCCTAAATGCCATGTAGCCTCCCGCATATAAGTGTGGTACACAACACACCCATAAACAAAACTCTACTAGGCACGGCTTGTAGACTCCCCAGGACAGAACTGCTCTGATACAAAGCTTGTCACGCCCCAAACATGGAAAGGCGTGGCCGGCACCCGATGCCATACTCGGCCTGAGCATACCACTCTTTAACCGTGCACTGTGGAGGGGTATCCCTTAACTTAGGCCGATGAAGCCTACCTGCAAGATGACAATACCACGAGGCCGATGAGACCATATTCTGAATCATCTGAAAATAATGCCTCTCTCATCTAAAGGATAAACATACCCAAAAGATCATATACATAATTGGGCATGCCAACGAGGCCTCCATGAATGTCTACAACCAACAATACCAAACTGAACATGTACACTGGGCTGTCAAGGCCACAATACTAACATACAAAATACACATGACTCGTCTACAAGCCTCTAGAGATGATTGAACTGTATCATGGTTGGGACAGGGCCTCGACCTACCCATCAAACATGTATATATAAAATGAAATCCAAGGTCTAGACCTGGTAACTCCGAGGAAGTGGAGCTTACCAACCAAGCTGATGTTTGACTCTGTCTACTAAGAAGGTCTATCCAGATGTATATCAGGACCTACAAGCATGAAATGCAGTGTCCCCAGCAAAAGGGACATCAGTACGAAATAATGCGCCGAGTATGTAAGGAAACAGAATAACTAAAGATGAAACTAAACTGATAATATAAAAATTGAAAGTAACTGGGAGTCAAAGTTAATCTGAAGATATGCTTACCTGCTGATACTGACTCAACTCTCTCAATATATTAAGTAAAATAGTTGTCTGGCCCTATATGGCTCGATATGTGTAACTGCTCTGCTGTAGTAGGCTCGCTCATAGGTGCTCGTCCATACTAGGCTTTGTATCTCGGCCATTCTAAGCTCTCTCATAGGCGTTCGGCCATAATAGGCTCGGTATATAACTTACCATCTGATCAGAGTTGCCCAATAGGGTATTACCCATCGATTATAGCTCAATGGTGGTGAACTTCTCTTTATGTCTCGTTATCAAACACATATAGTTACGAGATTATGCCAAAATGAAGGAAAGGTTTAGACTTAACATACATTAACCCCGTTGAGTCCTTAGTACCTTCCAAGCAAATCTTCAAACAACTCAACTCAATCTACCATTGCATAAGGAGATTCAAAATCAGTGCTGAGTAAAAGCTAAGTCCGTAACTTAAGCTAGCAGTTCGTTTATGTAAATTCGGTAGAATCTACCCTGTAACAAGGGTCTCCTCCAATACCATATAACAACAACAACAAGATCAATCTAGCAAAATATTAGTATCAATAACAAGACACCATATAATAACAACAAGTTACAACTACTTCACGACGAGCGGCAAGCTCTGATTGGAACCCGTATACTCCATATCAGCCCTTATATAATTCTTATTGTAACTTAACAGTATCATTAACATGATAATGAAGTCATTTATCAATGATTCAGTCTTATACCAACACAATCCACAACTTTAATTATCCTCAATTAGCAACTTTATTCATTAGTTCATGTCTAGTCCATCCATTTAACTTAATCAACATCAAGATAACCTTAAGCACATGCAAGAACACAATATCTATACCTCCTACAATATCTTCAAGTCGAAATCCAAGTTATATTTAGCTTACAACAGCCCTCAATGGCAATACAATACCAAAGAAGCGACTTAAGCTAATCTTCACTTCCAATCTCAAGTTTCATATGTTTCTTTCATCACTTCACTTGATAAACATATGGACATGCATAACAACAGAAACCATATCATAATCAAGTTATTTCCCCCAATTTTTAGTCATAACAATATATAACAACATCTCTTCCCCTTTCAAGTATTATCTTGTAATCTTTCACTCCAACAGCACAACCAACATATAATTAACCTTAAAAACCATAAAATGGATGTTAAAATTCCTAGGCAAGGAAGGTTTTGGACTAATTCTTTTAACCGGATGACAGTCTCAGTATGTTCTGAACTCCATCAAAAGGATGTTAAACATACCTTAGGTAGTAGATAACATTCGAACCCTAAGCTTAACTTAGCTCACCATCATCCTTATTTACATCACAACACCATAGAGGGGTTATTCTTCACATTTGGCTAACTATGATGTTGGATTATGGTGTATTTTTGTGGAATTGTTTTGGAGTCTTAGGGGAACTGTTTGGTATAATTTGGAGAGTGTGAGGATGGAAGGAGGTTGAAAAAAGAGCAAAGCTCATCCCAAAAATGAGATACAAAAAGGTGAAGGTCGGCCACGGACCATGTGGGTCCCATAGGGGCTGCCTGCGCAATCTTACGAAAACGCGAATATCTCTCTACTCCGATGTCGTATCGACAAACAGTTTAATGAGTTAGAAACTAGAGTCGTAGATATTCAATTTTGTAGGTGGATAATCCCTTCCTCGTACATTGGGAGAAAAGCTCAGCTATATTTGACCTAATTTTCAGCATATTTATGAATGTAACTTGTGATGACCTTTGCAAACTTTTGTTCCACAACTCGCTTGACTTCAAAACATAACACAAGACTATGATGCGACTAAAATAACTCATAGAATAACCTCCTTATCATGTTAATCACCCTAGTCTCACCACAAATGTACATGAATTCCCAACTTGTCGACTTTTGACGAAACTTATTTTCTTCATTTTGTTTTGCTTCTAAGCCTTCCAACCCTCTTGGTACTTGGTATTCATGATCTTAAATGTTTGTAACCTCCAAGTTAACATGATTAACTTACTTTATGTATTTTAAAAGATGATCTCATTTCTTTGCTTACATCAATTGACTTGTGACGTACTTTTACGTACGAAAACATGGGGTGTAACACAAGTAATTAGTGTTGTGTCAGTTGGTCTACTCGCCTCATAAGTATGCCACCATCTATATGCTGACCCCATCAACTGAAAAGTTGTAAGGTTGACCCTACTCGACTCTACCAAACCCGTAGTACGCAGAATGCGATGACACTGATACAAGAAACCTTGTGCATCCTCAGACGCCCATCCACTGAACTGGGGAGGATGAAACTTTTAAACCACTCCAAACTCCTCTGCCCTTCAGCTGACACAACTGGACCTACCTCGGGCTGAACTGTAACTACTAGCTCACTGGCATAACACCAGGTGTCTGTTAGGCATGAGCCAGCTACTCTAGTGTGCGAGCGGTGGAAGTATGGGCTCCTCCTCGACTTGTGAAGTAGCTGGTGTGACAGGAATCAACCCTGCCTGGGCCAAACTCCCAAACTTACTCATTGTTAAGGTCTCCTGGAGCCTTAGTGTAGCAATAGGTTGCTCAGGTGCACGCTCAACATGATTGGGCTCATGATCCTCCACTGGAGCTACTGGAGACTCCATAGCTACTGCTCTAGCAGGTGCTCTAGTTGTAGCTTGTGCCCTTCCTCGGGCCAGGCCTCTTGCGGCTCTAGTAGGGGGTACTGGTGCCTGATCAGCTGATCTGGTAGAGCGCGTCTTCACCATATATGAGAGAATAGAAAAGTAAATATTCAAACTTTTGAACAAATGGATTCGCACGATAAAGATGGAAAGAAAGTGAAATTTCCTAACAGTTTGGTAGCCCCTCAAAAATAAGTACAGACGTCTCCCTAACAGTCCTCAAGACTCTACAAAACTTGCTCATGACTCGTAGAACCAATGAACCTAGATCTATAATACCAATTTGTCACGACCCAAATCCCACCATAGGGATCATGATGGCACCAATTCTCTAGGACCAGGTAAGCCTATCACGTAACAATAGTTAATCAACGAATCATGATATAATAAGATAGAAATTAATATTAAAGCGCGAATATAGTTAATACAAGCCAAAGTGGTAATACTCAAATATCTTCCCAGAACTAGGTAGTCAAAGTCATGAGCCCTAACTGAATAAATACGGAATATAAAAGAAATATACAATACCATTCATGTAAAATTAACAGTATCTAAATGAAAGATGAGACTCCAAGGGACTGAGACAGCATGCAACTCTATCTTGAATCCTCACGAACAAAGCAATCTCTCACTCTCGGTGTCTGTTGCCACCAACACCTAGATCTACACAAAAATATGCAGATGTGAAGTACAAGCACACCATATTTGGTACCCAGTAAGTATCAAGACTAACCTCGGTGAAGTAGTGACAAGGTTCAATTCTTATGATACTCACTAGTCAAATAACTTGTGCAATGAATCAACAACTACAATATAATATGTCATAGAAAATAATACAAACAATCTCGTTAAAACATATGATAACAACTCTAGCCCCCGTTTTTTAAAGAACACACTGCCCAGCCCCGACGTTCGCACATGCGGCCTCTTCGTCGCATCTGCGATCTCGCAGGTGCGGCCAAAACCTCGCACCTGTGCATTCCCTCTGCCTAGCACAACTCCGCACCTGCGCCCTCCTTCCGCATCTGCGCCTCCGCAGGTGCGGACATACCCTCGCACCTGCGCTCCCAGATTCTTCTCTCACTCTCGCACCTGCGACACACCTCCGCATATGCGACCTCGCAGATGCGGACAACCCTTCACATATGTGGTCACTGCCTAGCTTCGCCCAAACCGCACCTGCGACCACTGGCTCGCACATGCAACCTCTCACTTGCGGCCCTTATTGCGCAAGTGCGATCACACTAGATATCAGCTGCCTCATCTTTTCTTCCAAGTCCAAACTCGATCTGTTAACCATTCGGAATCCACCCGAGGCCCTCGGGACCTCAACCAATTATACCAACACGTCCCAAAACACATAATGAACTTAGTCGAGCCTTCAAATCACATCAAACAATGTCGAATTCATGAATCGCACCTCATTCCAAGCTTAATGAACTTTAGAATTCCAAACTTCTACATTCGATGCCGAAACCTATCAAATCACGTCCGATTGGTCTCAAATTTTGCACACAAGTTATATTTGACATTACGAACCTACTCAAACTTCCAGAATCGAATTCTGACCCCGATATCAAAAAGTCCACTCCTGGTCAAACTTCTCAAAATTATCCAAATTTCCAACTTTCGCAAAATGACCCCAAAATGACCTATGGACCTCCAAATCTACTTCCGGTAGCGCTTCCAATACTGGAATTACCATACGGAGCTATTCCCAGACTCGGAATTCCAAACGAACATCGATAACATTGAGGTATTACCATACAGAGCTATTCACGTTCGTATGGAATTCTTCCAAAATGCTAACTTCTACAATAGGTGCTGAAACGCTCCCGGGGTATCCAAAACCCGATCCGAACATACACCCAAGTCCGAAATTATCATACGAACCTGCTGGAACCTTCAAACCTCGATTCCGAGGCCGTTTACTCTAAAATCCAACCATAGTCAATTCTTTCGACTTAAAACTTTCGAAATGAGAATTTTCTTTCCAAATCAATTCTGAACTTCCGAAATTTCAATTCCGACCACGCGTACAAGTCATAATACCTAAAGTGAAGCTGCTCATGGCCTCAAACCGCCAAACGACGCGTTAGAGCTCAAAACGACCGGTCGGGTCGTTACACTAGGTAAGCCTATCAATGCGGAATAATAATAGATATCTGAAATAAATAAACTATAATTCAAATAATTACAACTCCCAAAACCCGGTAGAAATAAGTCACAAGCTTCTAAGAATTTATCCTCAATGTATCTATATATCAGGGTCTAAGGAAAACAAGAAAGCGACATAATAATAGTAGAAGGGGACTCCGGAGTCTACGGACGCTGGCAGATATACCTCGAAGTCTCCGTACACAGGTAACTCACTGATGTCTGGACTGGTAAGATGTACCTGGATCTACACAAAAAGATGTACAGAAGCGTAGTATGAGTACACCACAACGGTACCTAGTAAGTGTCAAGCCTAACCTTGGTAGAGTAGTGACGAGGTCAGGTCAGGCCCTACTGGAAAATAAATAATGGCATGGTAAAATATTTAACAATAAAATAAGATAAAATGACAATGAAAATGAATCAACTAGTATGTCACCATTTAATTACACCAAAGAATGAAAATTAATACCTTGTGGAAACAAAACATAATTCTTTTCAACTTGCAAGAAAATCACAACAATAATCAAAGGCAACTGCGGCCATAAATCAATATCAACAAGGGCACTCCCGAGGTACCGCCTCGTAGTCCCAAATCATAAATAAATTCACAATATCTCATTTTTCTTATATCACCGCGGGAGCCTTCACAATTTATTTTAAAGAAAATATTTTTCTCGGAAATAGCATCCCGCGTTTTAGCCACCCTTATCACACCGCATGACTTCTAGTAGTTTCCCCTACTAGCCACGCGTATCAAGCCACCCTTATCTCACCGCATGCGTTTCAACACCCAAACCTTATACCACCGCATGCGTATCAATATCACAATATATCACAATTTGCACCTCAAGTGCCCAAATATTTCAATTTGCCAAAATAAATCAACAACAATATTTTTTCATAATAAAGAGCTCACGGCTCATGCCAAAATAATTCATGATAATATTTTTCCACAATAAAGAGCTCACGGCTCCATCACAATTAGTACGAAAATCTCGCAAAAATATTCGGGAATAAATAACTCGATAAAATAATATTTTAAAATTTTAATACGTTGCTTCAATACCAAAATTTAAAATGTCAAATAATTCATATTAATAATATTTAATTTAAAGAAAATCACCCCTCAAATAATGCACAGAATAAAAGAAATCAAGTTTCAACTAAACAAGTAAAACAATTAGCAGGAAAAGGTCAAGAAAATTTAAAGTATAAATATTTAAATCAATGATGAAGAATATAACAAGGTAAAATTATTTAATTAATATGCAACAATGATCTACACAATTTACAGACATAATCTTTCACATTTAGCCCGTGTACACACTCGTCACCTCGTGTACACAACTTTTAACACATTTTAATTTATCACTTCAATACCAATCCTGGGGAAAAATTTTTCCACACTAGGTTAGACAAGTCACTTACCTCGACTTGCTCCAATTTAATCAAGTAGTATACCTTTCCTCGATTTTCCAACTCCGATCGACTCGTATCTAGTCATAATTAATTCGATACAGTCAACAAAATTATAGAAATCAATTTCATAAGAAAATACTATATTTTTCAATAAAATTTGAAATTAGCTCACGTCTCATAATCCGGCGAAAGTTACGAAATTCGATAAACCATTCAATTACGAGTCCAACCATACCAGTTTCACTCAAATCCGACTCTAAATCGACACCAAAATCTCAAAAATTCGTTTATATGAGATTTCTAAAAATTTTCCAAATTTCAATCTCAAAATACTAATTAAATGGTGAAAATAATGATATATTCGTGTATATTGACTAAATCCGAGTTAAAATCACTTACCCCCAATATTTTTCCTTAAAAATCTATCAAAATCGCCTCTGCTCAAGCTCCAATGTGTCAAAAATGGTGAATGAGACTAAGTCTCCTCCTTTATAATTCTGCCCAAGCAGCCCTTGATCCTGGGCCTCGAACGTGGCTTCGATCATGGCCCTCGAGTCTGGGCCTTCGATCATGGCCCTCGAGCCGGCCTTAGATCATGGCCCTCGAGCCTGCCTTCGATCATGGCCCTCGAGCCTAGGCCTTCGATCATGGCCCTTGAGCCTGCCTTCGATCATGGCCCTCGAGCCTGAGCCTTCGATCATGGCCCTTGATCTTGAGCCTCGATCATGGCTTCGATCCTGAGCCTCGTCCATGGTTTCGACTCTGGCCTTCGACCCTGGGCTCGATTTTTCTGGGCTTCGATCCTGGGCTCGATTTTTCTGTATTTCCAGCAGAAGAAAATTACAGCAGCTTTTGCAGCAGTTGTTTAAGTCCAACTTTTGATCCGTTAACCATCCGAAACTCACCTGAGGCCCTCGGGACCTCAACCAAATACACCAACAAGTCCTAAAATATTATACGAACTTATTTGAAACCTCAAATCACATTAAACAACACTAAAATCACAAATTACACCTCAATTCAAGCTTAATGAAACTTAAGAATTTCCAACTTCTACATTCGATGTCGAAACCTATCAAATCAAGTCTGATTGACCTTAAATTTTGCACACAAGTCATAAATGACATAATAGAGCTGTAAAAATTTTCAGAACTGGATTCCGACCCCGATATCGAAAAGTAAACTCTCAGGTCAAACTTCCAAACTTAAATTCCTATTTTTTTTAGCCATTTCAAGCCTAATTTCACTACGAACTTTCAAATAAAATTTCGATCATGCTCCCAAGCCCAAAATCACCATACAGAGTTGTTGGAATCATCCAAATTCTATTTCGGGGTCGTTTGCACATAATGCGACATACTGACACTATTTGAACTTAAGCTTTAAAACTTTAGAACTAAGTATTCCAATTCATTCTAAAATCTCACCGGACCCGAACCAATTACCCCGACAAATCACATAACAGTTATAAAAGTACAGAATGAGAAATAAATAGGGGAATAAGACTACAACTTTTAAAATGATTGGCCGGGTCGTTACACTATTCCACTCCCAAACACTAAGACTCGTATTACTAAACACGAATCAGATACTCTTAGACTATTAATTGGGATATATTGGTCTCACAATTTCTTTTCACTGGCCATTGTAGGTGTGCCTAAAATAAAGAATGCATAAGAGTTCTATAAGTTATCAAAGTGACTAATTCAATAATTGATTATTTTTATGGTATAAGGAAGATTGTTTACCCTAACGGATGTAATTGTTGAAATCTGAGTGATTCGCGCATGGCAATTGCAATAACACAATTGTAAATCATGTAGTATTAATATTACACATAATTAAAGGAGATAGTTTAATTTTTATTTTTTTCAAAACAAGCAACTTGAGCTGGCATAGCAATAAGTATTATTAATTATACAACAAAGAAAAAATAATATTAATATTTAAGTAATAAGACTTCGATTGGATATCTAACTGATTTTTTGTGATGAATTGCAATTGTTCAATAACCTATATTAAATTTGTAAATTATATGAGATGTGAAATTAGCCAAGTCCAAAACATAAAACAAAAAATTATATAATAAAAATTTCTTGATGCAACACTAAAGATAAATTCTCGATGCAACACTAGAAATTGGTGCATGCAAACGTGGTTACAAAATATAAAGTAGCAAAAGATGTTGATATTAGTAAAAGAAACAAAACCTGAAATCACGGTGTTGAAATATGGCGAAGTCTGACTGTTAAATTGTTACATTGTAACTTGTTTTACTGAAGTATTATGGTATACAAGGGAATTTAACCAAGTCTGATTCCCTATAACTTTCCTTGTGTAAGAAACGTGAAGAAAACTTTTACCAAATAATTAAGGCAAACATAATAAGTCATTTACTACTCCAAAGAGTAAAGGGAATCTAACTAAGTCTGATAGAGATAGTGTCATTTATTGAGAGTGAAAGTTTAGAAAAAAAAATTATTAACTTTCCTTGTGTAAGAAACGCCAACAAAATTTTAACCAAATAGTTAAGGCAAAGTTTAATAACAAATAATTCAAGCAAAATTTACCAAATAATCTCGTAAACATTCCAAGATTGTTAATAACAGGGGAAAAACTAAATTAATTAAATGAATATTTTTAAATATTAATGAAATACTTAAATTACTATATTGTCCAACGTGAACTCTATGTTTAAAGGGTAAAAAGGACGAACGATATTTCGCTAAGGACTTTCGTGCTTTTAATATAATATAGATAAATTTAGAGTACGCGCATTGTACATGTATCTCGTGTTAATGTGTATAAAATTTTAAAAGAATTACATAAAATCTAAACTGAAAATTTTGTTTGAGTTATGATAAAAGAAAAGTTTTAAAAAATATAAGTTTATTAAAATAATGATTGTTTGGTATTTTCCTATTTTTACCGTGTACATGAGTATGTACTTATTTAGGATTCCTTTATTACGTAACTACAATGTTTATATATATTTCTTTATTTACTCATATAAGTGTTAAGTATCATTTAATGGTTATTCTGTCATTTCAATTTGTTTTATATATAAGGCGACTTGCGTAAGTTCAGATATTTAATAACCCGTTTGGACGTAAGAAAATTTTTACTTTTTTCGAAATTTTTTTATTTTTTCCGAAATCAGTGTTTGGCCATAAATTTTCAAAATTTTGGAATTTTTCGAAAATTTGAAAAACTCTAAGAAGCTGTTTTTTAAAATTTTCACTCAGATCACTCACAAAACTTCAAAAATAACCCAAAATTATATTCATGTCCAAAAACAACTTTAGTTTTCAAATATCATTTTCACTTGAAATTTTTTTTCACTTTTTTTCCGGAATTTTACAATTCTTATGTCCAAACGCCCACTTAAGTTACTGTTCAACGTTATGTGTTTTTTTGGCTTATTGCAATTAAAGTGGTAAAATCTTAATAGAATTTAAAGTAATAAGTATTAGGACTTTTTACCTAGTTTGATAAGAAGAGGTTCAAATCAGGTTCATTCCTACTTATTCTCTTCTCCTTTATCTTAGGAAAATTAAATAATAATAAATATTTTAGATATTAGAAAAATAACTATTTTGTCTAGCGTGGACTCTGCTTTTGAAGAGTAAAAAAGACAAATAATATTTTACTATGTGCTTTTAATATAGTACTTAATAATATAATAGATTCTTTTTTTTAGTTCGTTTCAAATGACATATTTCTAAATTTAAAAATAATTTATTTTTAAATTTTTTATTTATCTTTAATGAGATAATTATTAGTTATAAAAAAAATTATAATTTATAAAACACAAATTTAAAAAAACAATTGCCCTTTCATTTGGTTCAATCAAATACGATCGTACAAATTAGGCCAGACACCTCGCAGTAGTACATTGGTTTTCAAAAAACCTCCAACCCGCGCAGCCCACTCCTTCCCCGACCTCGCCGTCAACCGGAGCTCCGGCAATCTCGTCGTCGTCTGGCTTTCCTACTAAACCGGTGTAGATCCCGGCGAAGTAATCTTTCCGTTACACCAATTGGATCTTTCCATTTCCCTCGCCCCCACTTTTACCGCCCCCTCAAATTTTGTATGTAGAATTTCAGAATTACAAGAAATTCTTCACATCAAATGGGTATCAAAGAAAACTGCAGAAACGAGCTCCGAGCCGCTGTCCGTCAGCTCAACGACCGTTGTCTCTACTTTGCCTCCAAATGGTATCCCCTTAAACCCTAATTTTTTCATTGAGGTATTTATACTTATTTCTGATGGAAAATTGGTTTATTAAACAGGGCAGCAGAGCAGTTAGTTGGAATAGAGCAAGACCCAACAAAGTATACGCCATCACACACTAGATTCCAGCGTGGCAGCTCCAGCATTCGTCGCCGGTTCCGTACAGCCACAGAACCTGCTGCTGCTTTCACTTCCACACCGGTGGCCGGTACGTCCTATGTGGCGACCCCACCAGTGGCACTGGAGGATGATGGCAGCGACGCCGCCATTGACAGTGACTTTTACCTGCTTGCTAAGTCCTACTTTGATTGCCGTGAGTACCGGCGTGCAACTCACGTGCTTCGCGACCAGACTAGCAAAAAAGCTGTCTTCTTGCGGTGTTATGCTCTTTATTTGGTTTGTTCATCTGACCCTCTTACTCCTTCCGTCCCAGTTTATGTGATGGTGTTCCATTGGGCAGAGTCTGAGAAAGAATGATTTTTGTACTTATGGTCTAAAACAACCTATAGATATTTGTGTAGCTATAAATCAAATGAGAAGTTTAAAGTTAAATTGTTTAAAAATATATAAAGTGTCATTCTTTTTGTACCACGTAAGTTGGGACTGAGAGAGTATCAATCTATCTCTTTCTGCTCAATTTTGGTCTCTCCGTCCACCCTCCTTTTCATTATTATCACTAAGAGGATAAATCTGGTAACTTTGTGTAATCTGAATTCCGCGAAGCAAAATTGATCCCAAGCCTGGATAAAGAAAGAGAGTGCGGCATGTACCAGACTAAAATAGTTTAATTTTAAGAAAAGGAGATTTCATATAGCCGAGTCCAACTAGTTCAGGATTGAGGCGTAGCTGGTTGATTGGTGAGTTGATCAGTTAGAGAGTCAATCCGATATTTGACTAGCTGTTAAGAGTTTTCCCGTTATAAGGCACTAGCTTAGCATTCAAGAGTATGCTATTACTTGAATAAAAGAGGTGATTTTTTTATTGGTGAATATGAAATAGTAATGTCAACTGGAGTGCATTCAAATGTATTACTCAAAACTGGTCAAATTTTAGCTAAGGAAATTTCGCAAGCGGTTGTCAAGTCAAGAAGTGGCGTTAACAAAGCCAATGACAGTTATGTCTTTTAAAGCTTGGAGAATTTCGTTTTTGAGATAGTTACATTTTGGAGACTGCGTCCTGGATAATTCACATTGATTGGTAAATGGATGGTCAAGGAGCTATTATGGCTAGGAAATGCTCCTGTGTTGTTACCTAATTATGATTTGCACTATTTGAGAATACAATTGCATTTCTAAGTTGTTAAAGGGACGTTTGAGAGATCCAGAATTTATTGTCAATCACTGCATTCTTATGTCCTTTTTTGTCTCATGAATTCTCTAGGTATTATATGCACGTGGATGTGCCTAAGTCTCCTATGTTTGTGTCTACTTACTAAGGTGAAGTAAAGAGAATAACTTCGGAACCAACAACGATGTTCTTCACTTTGGTACTCTTAAAGAAAATGGTGTCTCTCATTATGGAAGTCTTTTACACACTCACTTTTTTGCCTTTTTTTAAATCCGTGTCTTTCATTCTATGAACAAACAGAAGCTTCAGTTTCAGATAGTGTCTAGATGGGTTATGAACTAGTTATCTCAATGATAGTGAGAAACTTATGTCTTCTTTTCGTCTTACTAGTGTTCCAAGATTTTGAATCGTGTAGTCTCCTTCAAAGTAGTTTCAATCTATAAGTAAATGTATGAAAGGTCTTTCCTCCCTGTATTTCATTTCTTTGACCTTTCATTCGCATCAGGATAAGCGCTAAAATATGTTTCATGTGCGTTTGATGGGGTAGCATGTCAGATCTGCCATTTAATTTAGTCTCCAAGGAAGAAGGAAGGGAAGGTTCTATAGAGAAGTATAAAAGTAGTAGAACATTCTGGTAGTATATGCGGGTAGAGCTTTCTTTTAACGGAAAGTGGACATTTCTATTTCTAGATTGGTTGGCTCTAAAGAAGAAAGAAATCCACCATTTAGAAAGCTCTATTCTTTGTGTGTTGTCTCTTCAATTTTTCAAGAAAAGATTGCTAAGCTTTTGGGAGCCTTTATCTTGCTGCATGTTGGCTTGCTAGTGCATTTGTAGTCTATATATGACTCTTTCTCCTTTGCTCGTTTCTTTGGCTTACCCCTCACCAAGCTGGAGGAAGGAGGGTGAATGGTCTTCTATAGCTTCCCTTACTTTCACGTTTTTAAACAGCTTTCCTTCAACTTTGTTTCTAAGTCACATATCTGAAGTCTAGCATCTTATCATTCTTGTGTAACTGCCGAAAGTTTGCTGATTTGGGTCTAAGTATCTCTATTAGACTTGTAATTCACACCAAACTATGAAATGTTTAATGGTGTTTGTCTCTTTTCTTTATCTCTCAACTTGCCCAATAAGTGCTGCTGTTGGACCAGAAAATATATTTGAATATATTTAGTTATGTTGTCATGTTGTCACTCCTCCCATCTGATGTTTTGATTTACTTTCGTTTATTCCTTATTCCAAATGATTAACCTAGCTCATGGATTCAAGAATAAACCAGTGTAAACAGTTATAAAAAATAATCAGTAATAAACTAGTGTTAACTATATAGTGACTCAAACTAACTCCTGAATGTCCAATCTTTGGCAAAGTCTGTCATAAAATAGAAGCACAAGGAGCTATTTGAGGCAAATCCTGACTAATACAAATGTAATAGCCCTTAGCCACCTTTTCTTAATCTCCATTCCTAACCCAACTGGTAACAGAAAATGGTCAAAGGGAGGAAAGGTAGTGCACTCCAATTTTCTCTTTTTCAATCTTCTTCTCCTTAATCAAGTTTTTGAGTTAGCAATTTAGAAAAGAGATAAGGATGAGTAGGTATCAAATCTTTATCTATGTTCAATTCTACGCCGGAGGCCTTTGATGGTTTGCCTATTGCTATTTGTGTTTTGCTTTGAAAATGATAGTGCCACCATTTGAATAAATCTCATCTTAGTCTGGTTCTCAGATGTTATCAAACTTCTATAAATATATGAAAAGAAATACAACCTGAAGTAGCATTATTCCATTTCTTTTTATCATGAAATGTACCAGATGAGCCTTGATACTTAATCTGCTTCTTGCTTCTTCCTGAAGGCTGGGGAAAAGCGAAAAGAAGAAGAGATAATTGAACTTGAGGGTCCCTTAGGCAAAAGTGATGTTGTGAACAAGGAACTGGTTTCTCTTGAGCGAGAGTTGTCTGCACTTCGCAAAAATGGAACAATAGACTCCTTCTGTCTTTACTTGTACGGACTTGTTCTTAAGCAGAAAGGCAGTGACAATCTTGCTAGGTCAGTTCTTGTTGAGTCAGTAAATACCTATCCTTGGAACTGGAGTGCTTGGTCTGAATTGCAGTCATTGTGCACTACAATTGAGACATTGAAGAGTCTGAATCTTGATAACCACTGGATGAAAGACTTCTTCCTAGCCAGTGCTTACCAAGAACTCCGTTTGCACAATGAATCATTGACAAAATATGAGCACTTGCAAGGAACTTTCAGCTTTAGCAATTATGTCCAGGCCCAAATCGCTAAAGCTCAGTACAGCCTGAGAGAATTTGAACAAGTAGAGGTTATATTTGAAGAACTTCTAAGAAATGACCCTTACAGAATTGAAGACATGGATATGTATTCCAATGTGCTGTATGCCAAGGAATGTTGTTCAGCCTTAAGTTATCTTGCACACAGAGTATTCTTGACTGATAAATACAGGCCAGAGTCTTGTTGCATTGTTGGGAACTATTACAGTTTGAAGGGGCAGCATGAGAAGTCGGTTATGTATTTTCGGAGGGCTCTCAAATTAAACAAAAATTATTTGTCAGCTTGGACACTTATGGGCCATGAGTATGTTGAGATGAAAAACACTCCAGCAGCAGTTGATGCCTATAGGCGGGCTGTGGACATAAACCCATGTGATTATCGAGCCTGGTATGGATTAGGGCAAGCATATGAGATGATGGGAATGCCCTATTATGCCCTTAATTACTTTAAGAAGTCAGTGTTCTTGCAGCCTAATGATTCTCGGTTATGGATTGCAATGGCCCAATGCTATGAGACAGAACAGCTTCATATGCTTGAAGAAGCAATCAAATGTTACAGAAGGGCTGCAAATTGTAACGATAGAGAAGCTATTGCTCTTCACCAGCTGGCAAAACTGCATGCTGAACTTGACCGTTCTGATGAAGCAGCATTCTACTACAAGAAGGATTTGGAAAGGATGGAAGCTGAAGAACGAGAAGGTCCAAACATGGTTGAAGCCTTAATGTTCCTTGCTAGATACTATAAGACTCAAAAGAGATTTGAAGAAGCAGAGGTTTATTGCACCCGCCTTCTTGATTACTCTGGCCCAGTAAGTTTATATTTGTTTTTAATTAGACTAAGAGTCAATAACTCAGTGTTTAAGTTAAATTATTTGCCTATGTATAGTTCATGCAAACAAACTTTTTAGCTGCTTCCCTCGTTCTATTTTGGTTATTGATGCAGGAGAAGGAAACAGCAAAGAGTCTACTCAGAGGAATAAGATATGAAATGGATGTTGAGCATTTTCCACCCTAAGTTTCTTCGCTCTTTGCATTATTGTGAAAGAAATTTTGTCATGTGTAAGGTTACTGGAGAGTGTGTTCATGCTTGTCAATAACTCACTGAAAAGCTTGGGGAAGTCATGTGGAACAGCAAAAGGCATCATTAAGCTTAATGAGGACATGGACCTTGATAGGAAGGTGTGGAGGTCGAGAATTAAGGTAGAAGCCTAGTAGGTAGTCGCGAGTGTTTCTTTCCCATACCAGGAGTATTAGTGTTAGTCTTGTATTCTATTAATGTTAGGTTTCAATTATTACATGTTCCTTTTGCTTCATTTTCTTATGTTGTTGTGGATATTGCTTGTTGCTACTGTTTTTTTGTCATCTTTCCTTTAAACTTCCTTGAGCTGAGGGTTTATCGGAAACAGTCTCTCTACCTTTAAGGTAGAGTAAGGTCTGCATACACACTACCTTCTCCAAACCCCACTTGTGGGATTCTCACTGGGTTTTTTGCTGTTGTTGTTGCTGCATTTCCAACTCTAGCCACGACATATCTCTATTCAAAGATAAACTTATATAAAGTGACTTGAGCTAAAGACTCAGATATTTATACAAAAATTTTAGAAAAATAAGACACTTATCATCAGTTTAATATGAATTACACATAATTTCAGAGACTTCCCTCCAAGTTTTGTCCTATCACACTGACCTCCCTTGTAGTTTATAATATTACGCCTACCTCCCATATTTTGATTTTGTTGTAATCATTCTTTAAACTCATTTAAAATAAATATAAATAAAATACAATATGATAGATTTGCCCTTTTTAATGTTAATTTCTATCAATTTACTTTTTTATAAAATTTCGGTCGCCGTAAAATGTTGGGTTGTCGCGAAAAATGAAGTCGCCGATGAACTGGTAGTACAGAGAAGCTACCTGAGACCTTTCCGAAGTAACTAGTTTACTTTGTTTAATGGGAAAGACACGTGCAGGCAGAATATTGATAAGCTTTACACATGTATCTATATTTAAATTAACTTATTAGTGTAGGTTTATTTTTAAAGAATTTGTTGAGTTATGTTGATAATGTTTATTACTAATTGAAAGAAATTAATATTAAAAAAGGCAAATCTGTCAAATTGTATTTTATTTATATTTATTTTAAATGAGTTTAAAGAATGGTTACAAGAAAATCAAAATAAAGATGGTAGACGTAATATTGTAAACCACAAGGGAGGTCAGTATGATAGGGCGAAACCTGGAGGGAGGTCTCTGAAATTATCCGTATGAATTAATCATCTGATGAACTAAGCAATTTGAAACAAAATAACAGAGGAAAAGACCGCAGATGACCCTAAAAGAATAAAATGGAGCAGTATAAACAAGTTTATCTTGTTCTTGGAGTTGCAGAGTGATTTTTTCCAGGTGTCCATGAAAGCCATTTCAAGACTAGACCAGAAACTTTACAAAAAAGATCTTAGAAAAACGAAAGCGAATACCACCAAATGGCGTGACCCAAATTCATTCATAAAAATACTTATAAAGGCATCTAGTGTTTATGCCAATCAAGAACTCTAACTTTACGTATTGCCAATTAAAACGAGTTACTGTATCACTGCACACATGGTTGACACGTGCGGAACAAAGGAACGAACTTATTGATTATCCAGTGCAAGCCCATAAGTAATAACGGGTTACAGTATTCTTTAAGAAAGAAACCTGACTAGGTTGTACTAAGCAATCCACTACTCATCCAGTATGGCTCGAACTTTTGTTCGATAAATCTGATTCTCGTACTATTGCAATTTGTTGTCGCCATTATATTGACCTATGTTTACATAACCAATTGACTTTATAGATAGATGAATCTGGCCAATGCAGTATATCGACGTTCCACATACAACAAGAGACAAGGGTTGAGCTCAAAGTTGAGAATACCAAAGAAAAATATTTACAGAATTTCTTGCTCTAACCTAATACAGGCTAGTTCTCCATACGAAAATTAGAACAGCCACACAGGTACCTACTATGGATATTAAAGATGAAAAGCCAGTTCTATAGATATACTTCTCCAGCCCAATTTGCCACACAGGCTCCTCTATAAGCAACAGGCAGCGACAACCCATCTAAAAGGAGCACAAAAACAAAAACCCTCCATTGGCATCAAATCATCAATTAAGTATTAGCATGATCACGTCACTTTGTTTTAACAAATCTACCAAGCATTCATCGAATTCATTATCTATGCGCACGATCACGCCAAGAACCTTGTTGCATTGCAAGTGCCTAAATTCATATATCACGAGCATGAGTAAGCACAGTGGGAAAAAAAAATCAAGATAAAAAGCAAAAACCTAACCGTGTAATAATGAGCAACAAACTGCAATGTCAAGATTTAAGATATCACCTGCCCGCTGATGAGACTTGTGGCAGGAGCAATTTCAGAGATGTCCTTTTTGCCATTATCCTCTTCTGCTTCATAATCAGTTTCGGTGGAAGGTGGAAGTCGCAGAAGTGAGGGAACTCCAAAAATAGCCTCATCATGAGCAGCCTTGATTTGTTCCTCCCTCCTAGTCTTCAAATCAACAAAATTTTATAACAGAACGAACATCAGTTCGCACTCCCTTTGACATGACCAGAGCCCATTTGCATCATGTTGTTATGAGAAGGAAATGATAACACAAACAGAAAGGTGCACATACCTCCATCGCAGAAAATCGAAAGCTTTTGCCAATGTGGTTGACTAAAGCAGCATCATCTTCTGCAGCTGAAGCAGTCAACAGTGTTTATCAGTATCAGCAAATAGTAAGGAACCTTTCTGTCTACATAAACATTGATATAAGCATAAAGGAAGGTTCCCGCAGGCCCACAGGAAACAAATAAAAATATCATTATGCCCCTGTTAGGAAGTCATCTTAATTTCACGCAAACATCACACATAATCATGTAATTGCTGCAATAAAGCAGCTCTGCTATAACAAACCAGACATCACATCCATATCTCCAAGTGATATGTATAAAATATAGTACATTTGCTCTATTTGGACTGACTTCATCCAATACAAGATGTTTATTGAGAAAGGTCCGCAACACATTTTAGGCAAATTATGACTTTCATTTTAGATGAAATGAAAACAAATCCTTCACATACAAGCAGGGATAACCTAACAGTACTCCCTTTTCCAAACTTTTACTGTCAAGCATCTTTGTTGGAGTTCCTAAATGTTGTTTTAGCCTGGCATCTTACATCCATATTGACTGCTCATATATTGGAAACGCTGTATCCCCTTAAATCATCATTACGTTGAGGATTTCTAGCATGCTACAATTAGCCAGACAAATAAGTATGTACATAACTTGCAAAGTCACCACTAGTTCGTAAATAAAGGAACAGTATCGAAATCCAGCCTTTCCTAGAACAGCCCAAGAAGCCTGGAATCTGATTCTAGTAAACAGTTCATCCTATTACCATATTAACGCCGCCTTGTTGTCACGAGAATAACAATCATACTACAAGTGATATAAAAAAGCATTCAGTTTGACAAAGTCCATAAGTAAGCAATAGCAGCCAAATAGCTAACCTTCAATCTCCTCTTCATCCAAAGGGGCATCCTTGTCGAAGTCAAAACGCTCCCATCCAGAGCCCATGCCTTTTGTTTCATCTTTTCGAGCTGTCAAAAAGTTACAAAAGAATACAAGATGCCAATTATATCCATACTCATATTGAGTTACAAACTACAACCTCTTCCAGCTTTTGTATTGAGATTGTAGAATAGCTAGTAAGAAACAGAAATGTAGAAGAAAAGCAAAAACTTAGGAAATAGCTACTTCGCATAAACCTATAAGCAACAATATGCTCTATGACGTACTTCTTTTGTCATGTCTTACATGTGCTGATGGCAGGTTCAGATTTTCCTTTTAGGAACCCATCATTATTATTAACATTCTTTGTAGGAGGAGTTATGGCCCGATAATTATCAGCAGAATTAGGTAATATCTCACAAACCAGTATACACTTTTTTTTTATAAGGCAGTATACAAATAATTAATATCTACTGTATAGTACATCAAACAGCCAACTTACATATTAGGCATCCACAATGTGAAGAAATTTATAACAATTAGTAACACTTCCATACACAAAAAAGAGCAGAAACAGAAATTAAAAAAAGTACCAGTTTCTGAAAGCTGAAGTTTCATTTTGGCTTTGACTCTTTCAGCTGGAGTCTGTTCAAAGTAGCAGCAAAAAATTAAATAAGCAAATAAACAAAGTCAGCCTTCATAACAAATAACAAAATACTTGAAGATCTTAGAGGATATAATATCAGAGTCCAATAAACAAACTTCAGCCTAACAATCCAAGAAATGAGTTGCATCAACTTGGTAGTCATATAGGTGCTTTACAGTCCATTATCACAGATTTGAAATCTCAGATGAATAGTTAGAGGAAATTTACGGATATTGGAGCATTGGTAAAATTTGTAATGCAATCAATTTGTCTGTTTTATGTGCTCAACAATCAGAAGATTCCTCGTTTCTTTAGTTTCAGCAAATTTGCAAGTATATCAGTCTTAAACACATTTACTGAAATCGATAACGTTGGCTAGTATTCTATCTAATGTTCTGCAATTCTGCAATGTAGTCATTCTTATAGCATAAAACGTGACGGTAACATGTTCAGCCAACATTATCCACTCTTCCCTTTCAGCAATTGCTGTGAGATAATTTATATTGTTGAATTAGAATGCGAGACTGTGCAACCTCATTATATACTAACTCAGATCCACGTGTAAGCGTGCACATAAATCCGCACATTTTACACATTCCAGCAATTTGTTAAAACCCTATAGTACATTAAAATTACCTTATCGGGCTGTCATAATCACAGTATTGGTCAGTAGTGTGACTCTCCACAAAAAGGTACTGCCTAATCCTATAAATGCTAATTTTTTGTCATCCTATAAATGCCGTTGACAATGCATTATACTAGCAGCAAAAATAGCATAAAATTATAATCACACAAGCTAAATTGAGAAATAGAATTATGAAAAAATTACCATATTTTCATAACCTTCAATCAATTTGCTATAATCAACCGTAGCAGCCCTATCTTTCTCCGATCTTCGATCCCGTGGTGACACACTCCTTGACCTCCTTCTACTCTTCTTCTCTTTTTCCCTATATTTACCTCTATCTCTACTTTTACTTCTACTTCTAGACCTACATCGACGATTCGACCTATAAGCATCTCGGCTTCGACTTCGACTCCGACTCCGGCGTCTGGAACGTCTATCTTTACCTCTGCTCCGGCTCCGGCGCTTTGATGTCCGGCTCGGACTTCGACTTCTCCGGCACGAATGCCTTTCGTGGCTTGGACTTCGGCTTCTACTGTTTTTTTCTTTTGATGAAACCCTATAAGAAAGGCTACTGTCGTAATTTTCATCGTCTTTAGGTTTCTTCTTGAGCTTGAGCTTGTTGTGGATGGATTGAAGTTGAGCTTGTTTTTCGAACTCGGTAGTTTTAGACGGGCTTGATGCTCTGACAAAGCTACTTAGAAATGAAGAGGAAGAAACGAGAGCAGAGCCACGGGAGGGAACGGTGTCGTTGTTGGAAGTTGAAGAAAAGCCTAGACCTTGCTTGAACTTTGCGGCGCCTTCTCCTTTCCGTGTGAGCTCGTCGTAATATGCTGCGGCCTTTTCTTCCTCCATCTTACGGCGGAGGTGTTGTGGTGCACCGCCGTTGACGCTACCCAAAGGGTGTTGATATGAAGCTTTGGCCCTCAATTCAAAACTCTTTTGGCGAAGTAAACAAATAGCCGGTTACTAAATGGACTAGCCCAATATATATATATCTATCTATATATAATAAAAGGAGAGGCAAAAGCATAATATTAAGACAAGTGGCATAACCACAAAAAGCCAAGTGGCATTAGGACAAAAGAAACTACTCTCCATTTCAATTTATGTGAATCTGTTTGACTAAGCACGGAGTTTAAGAAAAAATGAAGACTTTTGAAATTTGTGGTCTTAAACAATTCAAAAAGGTGACGAGTATTTGTGTGATTATAAAAGTTTCTCATTAAGGATAGAATTGTAAGTTTAAGCAAAATTATTTTCAAATTTATAAAGGGATCATTCTTTTTGGAACGGACCAAAAAGAAAATAGTTTTACATAAACTCGAACAGAGATAGTACCTTTTTAACTAAAAAAACTTTTGAATTTTAAATTTTGAATTAATTGGTTGGTTACTCTATTTGAATTAATAAATATAGATATCTTATAATTAGCTATAATTAAAAAAAATGAATATATATATAAATTCCCATTCAAATTGGAGAGTAGTTTCAAGTTGAAGTTTTAAAATAAAAAAAACAAAAATAAGAAAAAATAAAATTAGCTATAATAAAAAAATAAAAATATATAATAAAAATTATCCTACCCATTCATATTGGGGGTAGTTTCAAGTTGGAGTTTTAAAATTATTTTAAAATAAAAAACAAAAATAAAAAATAAAAAAACTTTCAATTCAAATTGGAGAGTTGTTTCAAGTTGGAGTTTTAAAATTATTTTTTTAAAAAAAAGAAATAAAAAACTTTCAATTCTAATTGGGGATTAGTTTCTTCCTAATATAGTAGTCTATATAAATATCTATTTTATTATATATATATATATATATATATATATATATATATATAAGAAGTAAATAATTATATGATGCCAAGTGGTATAACCATAAGACGACAAGTGTAGATTTTTATATATATATATATATATATATATATATATATATATATATATATATATATAAGAAGTAAATAATTATATGATGCCAAGTGGTATAACCATAAGACGACAAGTGTAGATTTTTAGGACAAAGCTCCAACAAAGTTGGAGTTTTAAAATTATTTTAAAATAAAAAAAATTAAAATTGCCAATTCAAATTGGGAATTAGTTTCAACTTGGAGTTTTAAGACAAAATAAACTTCTTTATTTAGTTTTAAAAAAAGCCACATGGCATAAGTAGTTAATAATTAGTTATTAGTTATTATTTTTGAATTTAAATATCTACAGAATAATAAAATAAAATATTTTATAATAAAAACCAAAATTTTTAAAAACAACTATCCATTCAAATTGGAGAGTTGTTTCAAGTTGGAGGTTTTAAATTATTTTAAAATAAAAAACTAAAATTACAAAAAAAATAAAAAATTGCCAATTCAAATTTTTTTTTTAAATAATTTTATTTATTCAGAAATTATTATTGAGAATAATAGAATAAAATAAAAAATAAAAAATATATATTATCTATTATATTATAAGAAGAAATTAGCATACAAAAATTTAAATAAAGTAATATGCTAATAAAAGTTTCTATTAACAATGCAATATTACTAAATACCAGATAGTATAATAAAGAAAATGTGACGACCCGGCCGGTCGTCTTGAGAGTTATAGCCCCGATCCCATATTAATTGTTTTCCCCGTATCTTTTTCTGCTATTGTGACTTGCCGGGAGGTTTCGTTTTGATTTTTGGAGTGTTTTGGGACACTTAGTCCCTAAACGGAAGCTTAAGCCTTAGAATTTGGACCGCAGTCAGAACTATGTGAAGACGACTCCGGAATGGAGTTCTGTTGGTTCCGTTAGCTCCGTTAGGTGATTTTGGACTAAGGGACGTGCTCGGATTGTGTTTTGGAGGTCTATAGCTCATTTAGGCTTGAAATGACGAAAGTCGAAATTTTGGAGATTTTGACCGGTAGTGAAATTTTTTATATCGGGGTCGGATCCTAATTCCGGAAGTTGGAGTAAGTCTGTAGGGTTGAATATGACATATGTGCAAAATTTGGGGTCAATCGGACGTGGTTTGGTTGGTTTCGGCATCGGTTGTCGAATTTGGAAGTTTCAAGTTCTTTAAGTTTGAATCGGAGGATGATAAGTGATTTTAGCGTTGTTTGATATGGTTTGAGGGCTCGACTAAGTCCGTATGGTGTTTTAGGACTGGTTGTTATGTTTGGTTGAGGTCCCGGGGGCCTCGGGTGTGTTTCGAATGCTTAACGGATTGAGTTTGGGACTGATGCAATTGCTGAAGCTGCCACACCTGGTGTAATCGCACCTGCGCACTTTGGGCCGCAGGTGCGGCGCCGCAGAAGCGGCCATAAAGCCGCAGAAGAAGTTTTGGCCCTGTCAAGCTGGGGCCGCAGGTGCGGCGATAGATCCGCATAAGCGGAAGAGGAGCGCAGGTGCGGGCCCGCAGATGCGGCCCTTGTTCGCAGATGCGGACCCAGTTCCCCTTAAGTGATTTTCGCACCTGCGATGGTATTTCTGCAGATGCGGTACCGCAGATGCGGTACCGCAGATGCGGTTGAAGGCTCGCGCAAGCGAGATCTCTGGCAGAAAAAGGGCTAAGTGCGAGGGTTTGATTTCATTCTTCATTTTTGGACTTGAGAGCTCGGATTTGGTGATTTTTCGAGGGATTTTCAGAGGAAGCTTTGGGGTAATGATTCCTAACTCATTTTTGGTTGTATTCCATTAATCTATAGTTGTCTTCTCCATTTAATTTCGTATTTGGAGTTAAAACTTTGGGGAAAAGTTGAGAAAAGTTCTTAGGCCGAATTTTGGGATTTTGATCGAGATTTTGGTATCGGATTTAAGTAATTTTGGTATGAGTGAATGGGTGCTCATATTTTGTGACTTTTACCCGATTCCGAGACGTGGGCCAAGGGAGACTTTTTGGGGTGATTTTCTAATTTCTCGCTTTAGCTTTGATTTCATTAATTAGATTGATTTCTTAAAGTTGTATTTATGGTATGTAATTGATTTTGGCTAGATTTGGGCCATTCGGAGCCGGATATTCGTGAAAAAGGCATTGTTACCGATTGATTGAGCTTGGTTCGATATAAGTGGATTGCCTAACCTTGTGTGAGTGAAATCCCCTTTAGGATTTGGTGTTGTTATGATATGTGAGCGCCGTGTACGCGAGGTGACGAGTGCGTACACGGGCTATTTGTGAAAAAACCTGATTTTTTTTACCGAGTAATAGCCTGTTTTCATCTTATCCGAGTATACTAGCATGTGTAGTTATCGTGTTAGCCAAGAATAGCATGTCTACGTGTCCTAATTGCCTATTTAAACTCTTTGCAGCATGTTTAGTAATTCCCGCTTCTTTCTTGACTTGTACTTAGTCTAAATTATAGGTTTTCTTGCTGTAACTATTATATTCATTTGTTTGAGCTGCATATTTACTTTCGGACTACGGGACGGTATCCCGGGAGATTCCCACTGCATATTTACTTTTGAGACTACGAGGCAGTTCCTCGGGAGATATCCCTGCACATTTACTTTTGAGACTATGAGGCGGTTCCTCGGAAGTTCTCCCTACATATTTACTTTTGAGACTACGAGTCGGTACCTCGGGAGATCTCCTTGCACTTTTATTTTGGGACTACGAGATGGTGTCTCGGGAAATCCCCTGCTGTTTATCCCTGTGTTCTACGTTGCTACTTTGCTATGTTCTCCTTATTTAAATTCCAGTCTCTTATTATATTGTTATACTCTCCTACTTATTTATTATATACCAGTAGGGCCTTGACTTGACCTCGTCACTACTCGGCCGAGGTTAGGCTTGGCACTTACTGGGTACCGCTGTGGTGTATTCACGCCCTTTCTTGCACATATTTTTCGTGTGCAGATCCAGGTTCCTTTTGCCAGCCTTGTCCTTAGTTGCAGTCGTTGCTGTTTCGGAGAACTTCAAGGTATATCTGCCCGCGCCCGCAAATCCTCGGAGTCCCCATCTATCCCCCTATGTTGATTCTTCTCTTATTTCTATAGACACTGATGTATAAAACAGTTATAACTCCGTAGAAGCTTGTGACTTACGGTGTTCCAGGTCTTGGGAGTGTCATGTATATTTCAAGAGTTGATTATTGTATATGTCGAGCGGCATCTCAATTGCTTATTAAAATATCTATTACTGTTAGTTGTTAATTTTCATGTTTTTCATTTCATTTCCATAAGTGTTAGGCTTACCTAGTCGTAGAGACTAAGTGTTGTCACGACGATTCACGGAGGAAGAAATTTGGGTCGTGACAAGTTGGTATCATAGCTCTAGGTTCATAGGTGTCATGAGTCACAAGCCGATTTATTAGAGTCTCGCGGATCAGTACAGAGACGTCTGTACTTATCTTTGGGAGGCTATGGAACTGTTAGGAAGAATTAAGCTTCTTTGATTCCTTGTCGTGCGAAATTTGTGGGCATCAAAAATTCTAAACTTCTGTAATCCATTCTTTCTCACAGATGGTGAGGACCCGTACCGGAGGATCTGATGACCATGCATCTGCGCCCCCTTCTAAAACTGCCAGAGGCCGGGGCCGGGGTAGAGGACGACCACGCGGTGCAGCCAGAGCACCCGCACGAGCCGCGACAGAAGAGCCCCCAGCAGCTCTAGCTGGAGGGAAGGCACCGGAGGTTCCTATTGCTGCACCAGCCCTCCAGGAGACTCTAGCCCAGTTCATGAGCATGTTCAGCACCTTAGCTCAGGCTGGATTGATTCCATTAGCTCCTGCCACATCTCAGGCCGGGGGAGGGGCATAGACTCCCGCATCCCATACTCCTGAGCAGAGGGTCCAGGTTGATCAGGCCCCAGAGTTCATTCCTATGCCGCCGGTAGCTTCGGTTCAACACGAGACTAGGACAATCGCTTCTGAGGCAGAGCAGCTCAGACTTGAGAGGTACAAGAAGTACCACCCACCTACCTTCAGTGGATTGGCTACAGATGATGCTCAGGGTTTTCTGGAGGAGTGTCATTGTATTCTCCGTACTATGGGCGTAGCAGAGACGAGTGGTGTTTCTTTTACCACTTTCCAGCTTAGAGGAGCAGCCTATCGGTGGTGGCATGCTTATGAGTTGAGTAGTCCGGATGAGGCAGCTTCACTCACATGGACTCAGTTCTCGAATATGTTTCTGAGAGAGTATCTCCCTCAGAGCCTCATGAATACATGGCGCGCGGAGTTTGAGCAGCTGCGCCAGGGTGCTATGACTGTGTAAGAGTATGCAGTCCGCTTCAGTGATTTGGCTCGACATGCACCAGCCTTGGTTACCACAGTTCGAGAGAGGGTTTGGTGGTTTATTGAGGGACTCCACCCCAGTATCCGGATTAGTATGCCCAGGGAGTTGGAGATGGATATCCCTTATCAGTAGGTTGTGAGAATTGCTAGGATATTGGAAGGCATGCTTGCCCGGGACCGAGAGGAGAGATAGGCCAAGAGGTCTCGAGAGACTGGTTCTTATTCTGGAGCTCGTGCCCCAGCAGCTCACCATGGTAGGGGTTATGTGAGTCGCCCCGTTCATTCAGCTCTTCCAGCCGCCAATGGTGTTCCAGCCCCTTCTAGGCCCCAGGAGCCTTATTATGCATCGCCAGTATCTAGTATGCCTCCTGCTCGGGGTGCTTTTAGCGGCCAGTCCAACAGACCTGGCCCGAGTTAGTAGTAGCAGCCACGCCCTCCGAGGGGTTGTTTTGAGTGTAGCGACACCCGCCATATGGTGAGGGATTGCCCTAGACTTAGGAGGGTTACACCTCCACAGACTTCTCAACCACCATATGCCCCACCGGGTGCTCAGGCCATGATTCCAGCACCAGCTACTGCCCCACTTGCTCAGCCAGCTCGAGGTGGAGGTCGGGGAGGTCGAGGTCGCCCTAGAGGGGTAGGCCAGGCCAGGTATTATGCTTTTTCGGCTCGCACAGAGGCAATTGCTTCCGACTTTGTCATTACAGGTATTGTTCCATTCTGTCATAGAGATGCGTCAGTATTATTTGACCCAGGCTCTACGTATTCATATGTGTCCTCTTATTTTGCCCCACACTTGGGTGTATCTTGGGATTCTTTGAGTTCCCCTATTTATGTGTCTACTCTTGTGAGAGATTCTCTTGTTGTGGACCGCGTGTATCAGTCGTGTTTGATTGTTCTTAGTGGTTTTGAGACCAGAGCCGATTTATTATTACTCAGCCTGATAGATTTTGATGTTATCTTGGGCATGGACTGGTTGTTGCCCCATTATGCTATTCTTGATTGTCACGCTAAGACCGTAACACTGGCTATGCCAGGCTTACCGTGATTAGAGTGGAGAGGTACCTTAGAGTATACACCCAGCAGAGTTATTTCATTTCTTAAAGCTCAACGAATGGTTGAGAAGGGGTGTGACGCGTATCTAGCTTACGTGAGAGATGTCAATATTGATACCCCTACAGTTGAGTCAGTTCCAGTAGTGAGAGACTTTCCAGATGTGTTTCCAGCTGATCTTTCGGGCATGCCGCCTGACAGAGATATTGATTTTGGCATTGATTTGTTGCCGGGCACTCACCCCATCTCTATTCCTCCATATCGTATGGCTCATCCTGAATTGAAGGAGTTGAAGGAGTAGTTAAAGGAGTTGCTTGATAAGGGCTTCATTCGGCCCAGTGTGTCACCTTGGGGTGCTCCTGTCTTATTTGTGAATAAAAAGGATGGTTTTATGCGTATGTGTATTGATTATCGCCAGCTGAACAAAGTTACAGTGAAGAACAGGTATCTATTGCCTCATATTGATGACTTATTTGATCAGTTACAGGGTGCCAGAGTATTCTCCAAGATTGACTTACGTTCAGGCTATCATCAGTTAAAGATTCGGGAGCCAGATATCCCGACGACTGCTTTCAGGACCCGATATGGTCACTATGAGTTTCTTGTTATGTTTTTTGGGCTGACCAATGCCCCAATAGCCTTTATGCATTTGATGCACAGTGTGTTCCGGTCTTATCTTGACTTCTTCATCATTGTGTTTATTGATGACATTCTGATGTACTCTCGGACTTGGGAGGATCACGAGCAGCACCTGAGGACTGTGCTTCAGACTTTGAGAGAAAAGAAGTTGTATGCAAAATTTTCTAAGTGTGAGTTTTGGCTCGACTCAGTGGCATTCTTGGGCCATGTAGTATCGAGTGATGGGATCAAGGTGGATCCAAAGAAGGTGGAAGCAGTGTAGAGTTGGCCTAGACCATCATCGGCTACGGAGATCCATAGTTTTCTTGGTTTGGCGGGGTATTACCGTCGCTTTGTAGATGGATTCTCATCTATTGCAGCGCCTATGACCAGGCTGACCCAGAAGGATGCTCCGTTCAGGTAGACAGATGAGTGTGAGGAGAGCTTTCAGAAGCTCAAGACGGCTTTGACTCCAACCCCAATATTAGTATTGCCTATAGGTTTAGGGTCTTACATTGTATATTATGATGCGTCGCGGATTGATCTTGGCGCGGTGTTGATGCAGGACGGTAGGGTGATTGCCTACGCGTCCAGACAGCTGAAGGTGCATGAGAAGAACTATCATGTCCATGACCTTGAGTTAGTAGCTATTGTTCATGCCCTGAAGATTTGGCGCCCCTATTTGTATGGTGTTCCTTGTGAGATTTACACTGATCATCGGAGTTTGCAGCATCTGTTCAAGCAAAAGGATCTTAATTTGCGTCAGCGGAGGTGGTTGGAGCTACTTAAGGATTATGATATCACCATTTTGTACCACTCGGGGAAGGAAAATGTAGTGGCCGATGCTTTGAGTCGCCGGGCGGAGAGTTTGGAGAGTTTAGCATATCTTCCAGCAGCAGAGAGACCCTTAGCATTGGATGTTCAGGCCTTAGCCAGCCAGTTTATGAGATTGGATATTTCTGAGCCAAGTCGAGTGTTGGCTTGTGTGGTCTCTCGGTCTTCTCTTTATGATCGTATCAGGGAGCGTCAGTATGATGACCCCCACCTGCTTGTCCTTAAGGACACGGTTCAGCACAGTGATGCTAAGGAGGTCACTATTGGGGATGATGGTGTATTGAGGATGCAGAGCAGGCTATGTGTGCCTAATGTAGATGGTTGCATAAGTTGATTCTCCAGGAGGCTCATAGCTCGCGGTACTCCATTCATCCGGGTGCCGCGAAGATGTATCAAGACTTGAGGAAACACTACTAGTGGAGGAGGATGAAGAAGGACATAGTGGAGTATGTGGCTCGGTGCCTAAATTGTCAGCAGGTGAAGTATGAGCATCAGCGATCGGGTGGTTTGCTTCAGAAGTTAGAGGTTCCGGAGTTGAAATGGGAGTGGATCACTATGAATTTCGTTGTTGGACTCCCACGGACTCAGCGGAGGTTTGATGCGGTTTGGGTGATTATGGATAGGCTGACCAAGTCAGCTCATTTCATTCCTGTGATGACTACATATTCTTCCGAGAAGCTGGCTCGAATCTACATCCGTGAGATCGTCAGCCTTCATGGTGTACCGGTATCTATCATCTCTGACAGGGGTACGCAGTTTACATCACGGTTCTGGAGGGCCGTACAGCATGAGTTGGGTACTAGAGTAGAGGTGAGCACAACATTTCACCCTCAGACAGACGGACAGTCCGAGCGCACTATTCAGATATTAGAGGATATGCTCCGTTCTTGTATAATGGAGGGTCGTGGGATCAGTTCTTACCACTTGCGGAGTTTGCCTACAATAACAGTTATCAGTCGAGCATCCAGATGGCACCGTATGAGGCTCTGTATGGTAGGCGGTGTCGGTCCCCAGTAGGTTGGTTCGAGCCGGGCGAGGCCAGATTATTAGGTACAGACTTGGTCCAAGATGCCCTGGATAAGGTGAAGGTGATTCAGGATCGACTTCGCACAGCCCAGTCCATACAGAAGAGTTATGCGGATCGGAGAGTTAGCGATGTAGCATTCATGGTTGGAGAGCAGGTCTTGCTTCGGGTATCGCCTATGAAGGGCGTTATGAGGTTCGGAAAGAAGGGCAAGCTGACCCCAAGGTAAATTGGTCCATTTGAGGTGTAGAGGCATGTTGGGTAGGTTGTTTATGAGATTGCCTTACCTCCCAGCCTAGTAGGAGTCCATCCGGTATTCCATGTTTCTATGCTCTGGAAGTATCACGGTGATTCGGCTCATGTATTGGATTTCAGCTTAGTCCAATTGGAGAAGGATCTATCTTACGTTGAGGAGCCAGTAGCTATTTTGGACATGCAGGTCAGAAAGCTAAGGTCAAAGAACATTGCTTCAGTAAAGGTTCAGTGGAGGGGTCAGCCGGTCGAGGAGGCGACTTAGGAGACCGAGCAGGATATGCGCAGCCATTATCCTCATCTTTTCACAGCTTCAGGTATGTCTCTATACTCATTCGAGGACGAACGATTGTTTTAAGAGGGAGAGGATGTGATGACCCGGCCGGTCATCTTGAGAGTTATAGCCCCGATCCCCTATTAACTGTTTTCTCCGTATCTTTTTCTGCTATTGTGACTTGCCGGGAGGTTTTGTTTTGGTTTTTAGAGTGTTTTGGGATACTTAGTCCCTAAATGGAAGCTTAAGACTTAGGATTTAGATCGCAGTCGGAACTGTATGAAGACGACTCCGGAATCCGTTAGGTTATTTTGGACGTAGGGACGTGTCCGGATTGTGTTTTGGAGGTCTGTAGCTCATTTAGGCTTGAAATGGCGAAAGTCGAAGTTTTGGAGATTTTGACCGGTAGTGAAATTTTTAATATCGGGGTTGGATCCTAATTTCGGAAGTTGGAGTAGGTCTGTAGGGTTGAATATGACCTGTGTACAAAATTTGGGGTCAATCAGACGTGGTTTGGTTGGTTTCGGCATCGGTTGTCGAATTTGGAAGTTTCAAGTTCTTTAAGTTTGAATCGGAGGATGATAAGTGATTTTAGCATTGTTTGATGTGGTTTGAGGGCTCGACTAAGTTCGACCATGGAGCCGCAGAAGCGGTTTTGGCCCTGTCAAGTTGGGGCCGCAGGTGCATCGATAGATCCGCAGAAGCGGACACACATAAGCAGAAGAGGAGCACAAGTGCGGGCCCACAGAAGCGGCCCTTGTTCGTAGATGCGGACCAAGTTCCCCTTAAGTGATTTTTGCACCTACGATGGTATTTTCGCAGGTGTGGTACTGCAGATGCAGTTGAAGGCTCGCAGAAGCGAGATCTCTGGCAGAAAAAGGGCTAAGTGCGAAGGTTTGATTTCATTCTTCATTTTTGGACTTGAGAGCTCGAGATTTGGCGATTTTTCGAGGGATTTTCAGAGGAAGCTTTGGGGTAATGATTCCTAACTCATTTTTGGTTGTATTCCACTAATCTATAGTTGTCTTCTCTATTTAATTTCGGATTTGGGGTTGAAAATTTGGGGAAAAGTTGAGAAAAGTTCTTAGGCCAGATTTTGATCGAGATTTTGGTATCGAATTTGAGTAATTTTGGTATGAGTGATCTCATGAGTGAATGGATGTTCATATTTTATGACTTGTACCCGATTCCGAGACGTGGTCCCGGGGAGACTTTTTGGGGCGATTTTCTAATTTCTTGCTTTAGCTTTGATTTCATTAATTAGATTGATTTCTTAAAGTTGTATTTTATGGTATGTGATTAATTTTGGCTAGATTTGGGCCATTCGGAGCCGGATATTCGTGGAAATAACATTGTTACCTATTGATTGAGCTTGGTTCGAGGTAAGTGGCTTGTCTAACCTTGTGTGGGAGAAATCCCCTTAGGATTTGGTGTTGTTATGATATGTGAGCGTCGTGTACGCGAGGTGACGAGTGCGTACACGGGCTATTTGTGGAAAACCCTAATTTTATTTTATCGAGTAATACCTGTTTTCATCTTATCTGAGTATACTAGTATGTGTAGTTATCCTGTTAGCCTAGAATAGCATGTCTACCTGTCCTAATTGCCTATTTAAACTTTTTGCAGCATGTTTAGTAATTCCCTCTTCTTTCTTGACTTGTACTTAGTCTAAATTATAGTTTTTCCTGTTGTAACTATTATATTCATTTGTTTGAGTTGCGTATTTACTTTGGGACTACGGAACAGTATCCCGGGAGATTCCCCCTACATATTTACTTTTGAGACTACGAGGCAGTTCCTCGGGAGATCTCCCTGAATATTTACTTTTGAGACTACGAGGCAGTTCCTCGGGAGTTCTCCCTGCATATTTACTTTTGAGACTACGAGGCGGTACCTCGGGAGATCTCCTTGCACTTTTATTTTGGGACTACGAGACGGTATCTCGGGAGATCCCCTGCTGTTTATCCCTGTGTTCTGCGTTGCTACTTTGCTATGTTCTCCTTGTTTAAATTCCAGTCTCTTATTATATTGTTATACTCTCCTGCTTATTTATTATATACCAGTAGGGCCTTGACCTGACCTCGTCACTACTCGGGCGAGGTTAGGCTTGGCACTTACTGGGTACCGCTGTGGTGTACTCACGCCCTTTCCTGCACATATTTTTCGTGTGCAGATCCAGTTTCCTTTTGCCAGCCTCGTCCTTCGTTGCAGTCACTGCTGTTTCAGAGAACTTCAAGGTACATCTGCCCGCGCCCGCAGATCCTCGGAGTCCCCCTCTATCCCCCCTATGTTGATTCTTCTCTTATTTTTATAGACACTGATGTATAGAACAGTTAGAACTTCGTAGAAGCTTGTGACTTATGGTGTTCCGGGTCTTGAGAGTGTCATGTATATTTCGAGAGTTGATTATTGTATATGCCGAGCGGCATCTCAATTGCTTATTAAAATATCTGTTACTGTTAGTTATTAATTTTCATGTTTTTCATTTCATTTCCGCAAGTGTTAGGCTTACCTAGTCGTAGAGACTAGGTGCCGTCACGACTATTCACGGAGGGAGAATTTGGGACAGAAAAATACAAAATAAAAAAATTATTCAATGACTATACAACTCTCTTTAATTTAATATAGATTTTATTCATTAAAATTCAGATAATATTATTGAGAACAATAGGATAAAATTTAAAATAAAAAAATATTTCAAGAGTAATAAAATATATATCTTCTATCATATTATAAAAAAAAGTAGTAGACAAAAATATTAAACAAAGTAATATGCTAATAAAAGTTTCTATTAACAATGCGATAATACTAAATACCAGATAATATAATAAAGAAAAATACCGAACAAAAAAGTTATTCAATGACTATACAACCCTCTTTAATTTAATAGAGATTTTATTCATTAAAATTCAGATAATATTATTGAGAACAATAGGATAAAACTTAAAATTGACAAATATTTCAAGAATAATAAAATATAGTTCTTCTATTATATTACAAAAAGAAAGTAGTAGAAAATAATATTCAACAAAGTAATATGCTATAAAAATTTCTATTACCAATGTAAGAATACTAAATATTAGATAAGTATAATAAAGAAAAATATAGAACAAAAAAGTTATTCAATGACTATACACTTCTTTAAATTAATGGAGATTTTATTTATTAAAATTCAGAAATAAAGAAATATGTTTAAACAAGCCCGATCACAATTTAATTTAATTAATATTTCTGTGTAAGAATACTAAATATTAGATAAGTATAATAAAGAAAAATATAGAACAAAAAAGTTATTCAATGACTATACACTTCTTTAAATTAATGGAGATTTTATTTATTAAAATTCAGAAATAAAGAAATATGTTTAAACAAGCCCGATCACAATTTAATTTAATTAATATTTTTGTGTATCGCGCGGGTACGTCTACTAGTATATAATTAAAAGAGATGCAAAAGCACAATATTAAGACAAGTGGCATAACCACAAAAAGCCAAGTGGCAGTAGGACAAATCCCCCTATTGCTAGAGGCCGAGGGAGGGATCCAGCTCGTGGTAGAGGACGAGGGCGTCCTAGAGTGGTTCCAGTCATGCCACTAGTGGATCCAATAGAGGATCCTATTATTGAGGAGCAGGGCGAGGTGCCTACAGCAGAGCAAGCCCCGGTGGATTTCATGTCCACACCCGGATTCCAGGAGGTCATGGGCCGTATGCTGCGGTTCATGGATTCAATGACTCGGGCTGGTTTATTTCCAGGAGACCCAGCCACATCTCAGGCGGGAGGGAGAGCACAGACCCCTATCGCTCAGGCTCCAGGGCATGCAACTACCGTATAGCTCAGCCAGTTGCAACAGCTATAGCTGAGCCTAGACCAACTGTGGCCGGCGATTCGCAAAAGCTATTGGACAGATGGACCAGGCTTCATCCTCCTGTCTTTGGGGGTGAGCGGCATGAGGTCCCCCAGGATTTTAGTGATTGGTGCAGGGACAAAATACACAACATGAGGATATTGGAGTCCCACGGGGTGGACTTTACCACCTTTCAACTGAAGAGCAAGGCCCATAGATGGTGGCACAGAAATGATAGACACGGGCACACCGTGAAGACGGACGATCTCGTGGATATAAATCTCTGCCAACCGCTCCGAAGAATAGGTAACTGCCACAGGAATGAAATGCGCTGACTTAGTCAGCCTATCCACAATGACCCAAACTGTGTTGAACTTCCTCTGAGTCTGTGGGAGTCCAACAACGAAATCCATAGTGATACGCTCCCACTTCCACTCAGGAATCTCTATCTTCTGAAGCAAACCACCAGGCCTCTGATGCTCATACTTCACTTGCTGACAATTCAAGCACCGAGCTACATAAGCAACTATAGCCTTCTTCATCCTCCTCCACCAATAATGCTGCCGCAAGTTCTGATACATCTTGGCGGCGCCCGGGTGAATAGAATACCAGGAACTGTGGGCCTCCTCAAGAATCATCTCATGAATCCATCCACATTAGGCACACAAACACGACCCTGCATCCTCAAAAATCCATCATCTCCGACCGTAACCTGCTTGGCATCACCGTGCCACACCATGTCCCTAAGGACAAGCAAATGAGGGTCATCATACTGCCACTCCCTGATGCGCTCAAACAGCGAAGACTGGGCGACTGTACAAGCTAGAACACGACTGGGCTCAGAAACATCCAACCTCACTAACTGATTGGCCAAAGCCTGAACATCTAATGCAAGCGGTATCTTACCGACTGGAATATACGCAAGGCTTCCCATACTCACAGACTTCCTACTTAAGGCATCGACCACCACGTTGGCCTTCCCGGGATGATACAAGATGGTGATATCATAATCTTTCAATAGCTCTAACCACCTCCTCTGCCTCAAATTGAGATCTTTTTGCTTGAACAAATACTGAAGGCTCCGATGATCCGTGAAAACCTCACACGACACACCGTAAAGATAGTGCCTCCAAATCTTCAGCGCATGAACAATGGATGCCAACTCTAAGTCATGGACAGGGTAATTCATCTCATGAACCTTTAACTGTTGCGATACATATGCAATCACCCTGCCCTCCTGCATCAATACCGTACCGAGCCCTATACGGGACGCATCACAATATACTATATAAGATCCTGAACCTGTGGGTAACACCAACATCGGCGTTGTAGTCAAAGAAGTCTTGAGCTTCTGAAAGCTCACTTCACACTCGTCTGACCATCTGAACGGGGCACCCTTCTGGGTCAACCTGGTCAACGGGGCTGCTATAGATGAAAACCCCTCCACAAATCGACGGTAATAGCATGCCAAACCCAAGAAACTCCTGATCTCCGTAGCTGAAGTGGGTCTAGGCCAGTTCTGAACTGCCTCAATATTCTTAGGATCTACCTGAATGCCCTCTGCTAATACAACGTGGCCCAAGAAAGCGACTGAATCCAACCAAAACTTGAACTTTGAAAATTTAGCATATAACTAGTTGTCTCTCAGAGTCTGAAGCACAATCCTAAGATGTTGCTCATGCTCCTCTCGACTGCGGGAGTAGATCAAGATATCATCAATAAGCACAATCACAAAGGATTCCAAATAAGGCTTGAACACTCGGTTCATCAAATCCATGAATGTTGCTGGGGCATTTGTCAACCCAAAGGACATTACCAGAAACTCATAATGCCCGTATCAAGTCCGAAAAGCTATCTTAGCTACATCGTATGCCCTAATCCTCACCTGATGGTAGCCAGATCTCAAATCAATCTTCGAAAACACCTTGGCACCCTGAAGCTGATCAAATAAGTCATCAATCCTAGGCAATGGATACTTGTTCTTGATGGTGACTTTGTTCAACTGTCGGTAATCTATGCACATCCTCATCGATCCATCCTTCTTCTTCACGAACAACACAAGCGCACCCTAGGGTGAGATACTAGGTCTAATGAAGCCCTTATCAAGGAAATCTTGCAACTATGCCTTCAACTCTTTCAACTCTGGCGGGGCCATACGATATGGCAGAATAGAGATGGGCTGAGTGCCCGGAGTCAAATCAATACATAAATTAATATCCCTGTCGGGTGGCATCCCCGGCAGCTCTGCAGGAAACACCTTTGGAAACTCACGAACAACTGGCACTGAATCCATGGAAGGAACTTCCGCACTAGAATCGCGAACATAAGCCAAATAAGCTAGACACCCCTTCTCGACCATATACCGAGCCTTCACAAAAGAGATAACCATGTCGGTAGAATAGCCAGGAGTCCCCCTCCACTCTAATCGAGGTAACCCCGGCAAGGCTAAGGTCACCGTCTTGGCGTGACAATCTAATATAAGATGATAAGGTGACAGCCAATCCATACCCAAGATAACATCAAAATCAACCATATCGAAAAGTAAAAGATCTACACTAATCTCAAGACTCCCAATGGTGACCACACACAAACGATAAACACGATCAACAACAATGGCATCCCCCATAGGTGTAGACACATACACAGGAGCACTCAAAGGATCACGGGGCACAACCAAATATGAAGCAATATAGGATGACACATAGGAGTAAGTAGAACCCGGATCAAATATAACTGAAGCATCTCTACTGCAAACTAAAACAGTACATGTGATAACAGCGTCGGATGACTCAGCCTCGGGCCTGGCTGGAAAAGCATAACATCGGGGCTGGGCCCCACCACTCTGAACCACGTCCCTGGGATGACCTCTAGCTGGTTGGCCTCCAACTCTAACAGCCTAACCTCTACCTCTAACAATCTGGCCTCTACCCCTGGTTGCCCGACCCCTGCATTTGGCTGGCTGAGCAGGTGGTGCATCCACTGGTGCCGGAACCATGGCTCGAGAACCTTGATGTTGTGGCGTGACACCCAATAATCTCGGACAGGTCCTCCTCATATGCACATAACTACCACACTCAAAACATCCATCCTGGTGCTGTGGCGGTGGAAATTGAGACTGACCCGAACGGGCCGGATGACCATGGTAGTAACTCTGAATAGAGGGTGCGCTGATAGGAGCTGGTGGTGCACTGTAGGCTTGCTGTCCAGAATTAGGCACATAAGGACCACGACTCCCTGAAGCACTGTGGGATGCCTGAAGCGCTGAATGAAATGGCCTGGGAGGATGGCCTCTACCAAAAGTACCCCTGCCTCAAGATGAGGCACTACTAAACCCACCGGAATGATGAGGTCTCTTGTCAGACCCCTGACCTCCCTGAGCAAGAACCATCTCGACTCACCTGGCGACATTGGCAGTCGCCTAAAAAGAAATCTCACTCCCAGTCTCCTTAGCCATCTACAATCTGATAGGCTGAGCAAGTCCATTAACACACACACACACACACACTCTCTCTCTCTCTCTCTCTCTCTCTCTCTCTCTCTCTCTCTCTCTCTCTCTCTCTCTCTCTCTCTCTCTCAGTAGGAAGCAGAAGAAGAGCATGACGGGCCAAATCCACAAAACGGGTCTCGTACTGAGTAACAGTCATACTGCCCTGCTGGAGATGCTCGAACTGACGACGATGCTCCTTTCTCAATGTGATAGGAAGAAATTTCTCTAGAAAAGGTTAGGGAACTAGTCCCAAGTAAGAGCAGGCGACCCAGCTCTGGTCAACAAATAATACCTCCACCATTCCTTGGCAGAACCAGTCATCTGTAATGTAGCAAAATCGACCCCATTGGTCTTCACTATACCCATGTTTTGTAGCACCTCATGACAGCTGTCAAGATACTCCTAGGGATCCTCTGAAAGAGCACTACTGAAGTGAACTGGGAAGAGCTTGGTAAACCTGTCCAATCTCCATAAATCCTCAGAAGACATAGCTGACCCATCGTCGGCCTGTGCCGCAACAACTGGTTGAACTACTCCGACTGGATGAGCTGTGTGAGTCTGATACTGGGGAACCATCTACTCCGAAGTGTGAGTAGTAGGTGTCTGTGCTCCTCCTCCAGCCTAAGAGATGGCTGGTTCCATGGGGAATATGCGAGTCTGGGCCACACTCTCCATAAGGCCCACCAAACTGACCAAAGCATCCTGAAGCACTGGGGTGGAAATGAACCCCTCCGGGACCTGAGCTGGTTCGACAGGCACAGCCTGGGCTGGAACCTCCTCATCAAACTCTACTTGAGGCTCCACCGCTGGTGCTGCTGCTCGAGATCTGGGCTGAGCTCTGCCCTTGCCTCGGCTTCTGGCACGACCTCGGCCTCGACATCTGCCCCTCGTAGGAGCTGCCACTGAGGCTCTGGCTGTTGCTCAACTGAAGATGCGGTACGTGTTCTCACCATCTGCGAGAGAACAGAATAAAAGGGTCCAATCAGCAATGATAGAATAAAATCGCACGACAGAGAAAAATAGAAGTGAAACTATTCCTAACTCCATAGCCTCCGGAATATAAGTACAGATATCTCCGTACCGATCCTCTAGACACTACTAAGTTTTTTCATGACTCGTTAGACCTATGTAACCTAGTGCTCTGATACCAACTGTCACGACCCAAAATTCCCACTGTCGGGACCGTAATGGTGCCTAACATTTCACTTGCTAGGCAAACCAACATTAGAATAATTTATCCATTTTAACAATTTAAATTTAATTAATGAAGAAGAACTTATTTAACTGCAATAATCCAGATATAAATGCAGAAGCTAAAACCGTAGAAACATCTACTACAAATCCTTGAACTCGGTGTCACAAGTGAACGAGTTTCTAGAGTAATACATACAACGGTCTGAAATAAATACAAAGTTGTCTGAATGAAAATACACAGCTAAATAAAAATAAAGATGGGAACTTCAGAAGCTGCGGGCGCTGAACAGTTGTACCTCAAGTCTCCGCATGTCGTCCAATCCGGGCTCTCTAGTAGTCGCCGCTGGGATCGTCTCCAAAATCTGCACAGTGTGCAGAGTGTAGTATCAATACAACCGACCTCATGTACTGGTAAGTGCCGAGCCTAACCTCGACGAAGTAGTGACGAGGCTAAGGCGGGTCACCTACTCTACAACCTGGACGCAAAATATAATAATGACAGAAAATGGGAACACTGAACAGAATTAAACAGCCAACTGAAAATAATAACCACAGTCTCAAGAATAAACCAGTGTCGTCCATAATCACAAATCTTTAATAATTCAGATACAAATACCAACACAGCTCAAGAAATGGAAACATATAGGTTGTTGCGGCGCGCAACCCGATCCCACCAGACAACACAAATTTCTCCTTTATTTCACCGTAACGATATTAATAATAATAATAATAATATATATATATATATATATATATATATATATGTTGCGGCGTGCAACCCGATCCCACCATATGTCAATATCAGAATCATAATTCACCCTTATTTCACCATGTCAATTCACCCTTATTCCACCTGTTGCGGCGTGCAACCCGATCTCACCGTATAGTAAAAATTCACCCTTACTACACCTGCTGCGGCGTGCAGCCCAATCCAACCATATCAGTACCATGTACTCAATGCACAATCAAATCAATAGTTCAGACCAAAATAACCTTTACGATCAACAATTACCAAACTGAACCCAATGGAAACCTCGTACAATATAGAAAATCTACACGAGTATTACTACACAGCGAGACCAATCCAGTATTTGACAATTAGAAGGTGCAAGTAAGTCAATTTAAGCAAATAGCAGGGAATCATGAAACTATAGAAGAACTAACATCGTGAATAGGAGAAGATATTGAATTACAAGTAGCAATTAAGCATGGAAAGCATTTAGAGCATATAATAGTTAAGACATGAAAGGAAATAATTAAGGAAAAGTGGTAAATCAGGGAAAACAGATAATTCAGCGGCGTATAAGCACTCGTCACCTCGCATATACGCCGCTCACATAGGAATCACATAGCACATAGTCCGAAGGTTCCTAATTCCCTCAAGTCAAGGTTAGACATAACACTTACCTCGCTCCAAAGACCACTAAAAGCTCAACCACAGCTTTGCCTTTCAAACCAGCCTCCAAACCAACAATATCTAGCAAATTACCAAAAAAACGATTCAAAATGAGCCTTAGGAATCACCCACGATTGCAAAAGATTCAATTTAGGTCATTATTGAAAAAGTTAACAAAAGTCAACTCCCGGGCCCGCTTGATCCAAACCCGAAATTCGGACCAAAACTCGATTACCCATTCACCCCCGAGCCCGGTTATATAATTTGTTTTGGAATCCGACCTCAATATGAGGTCTAAATCCCCAATTCCACCATAAAAACTCTAGAATTTTAGGTTGAAAACTTGTGAAATGTAGTGAAAGAATGGAAGAAACTAGTTTAGAATCACTTACCAATGATTTGGGGAAGGATAGTTCTTTGAAAAATTGCCTCTAGGGTTTTCTTGTCGTGAAAATTTGAAGAATGAGCAAAATCCCTTTTAAGTCAAGTTTTACCCAGTTGCAAATGTTCGCAATTACGAGGAAGAGGTCGCAATTGCAAACTCCTTCAGAAATCCCAGTGATCGCAAATGCGATAAAACATCCGTAAATGCGAACCCTGCAACCCTCGTAAAATGCGGCCCTACCTCCGCAAATGCGAAGATTCTCAAAATAGTGCTGAGTCGCAAATGCGACTCTGCCTTCGCAAAAGCGAAAAAGATTGGTTCGCAAATGCGAACTTTAGTCTCACAAATGCGAGTACCCCCTGCCATGCCCTGGCTCGCAAATGCGAGCCAGATATCGCAAATGCGATATCTATAGCAAACACCATAAATAAAAATGCATCGGCTATGTTTTCTAAGCCATTTCACTCTGTAGCATATTTGAAACTCACCCGAGCCCTCGGGGCTCTAAACCAACTATGCACACAAGTCTAAAAATATCATACAAACTTGCTCGCGCGATCAAATCACCAAAATAACACCTAGAGCTACGAATTGAACTCTAAATCAAATGAAATTTTCAAGAAAAGTTTAAAACTTTTATTTTCACAACCGGACGTCCGAATCACGTCAAACCAACTCCGTTTCTCACCAAATTTCACAGACAAGTCATAAATATGGTATTGGACCTAAACCAGATTTCGAGATCAAAATACGGACCCGATATCGAAAAACTCAACTATGGGTCAAACATTTCAAATTCATTAAGCCTTTAGCTTCCAAACTTCAACAAAGTCCGATATCTCGGGCTAGGGACTTCCGAATTCGATTTCGGGCATATGCCCAAGTCCCAAATCACGATACGGACCCACCGAGACAGTCAAAATATGAATCCGAGTCCGTTTGCTCAAAACGTTGACCAAAGTCAACTCAAATGATTTTCAAAGCAAAATTTCATTTTTTCACAATGTTTAACATAAAAGCTTTCTGAAAACACGCCCGGAATGTGCACGCAAATCGAGGAGGATAAAAATGAGAATTTTAATGCTTCGAATCACATAATTAGGTTTTAAAACATAAGATGACCTATCGGGTCATCACACTAATGTCACCGCAGCTTCGACTTTTAATTTTTTTCTCAACATCGAGTTTGCAGCAACAGGTATTAAACCGATTCAACTTGTGAAGAATTTACCATTTCAAACACGAACAGTAAACACCCGAGACCGCATCTTCTTCTTTGTTTCAGCTCTCAAATAGCTTCAAATCTTAGAACTAGCTTCATCTCAAAAATATTATCAATAGTTAGAAACACCCCTTCGAAATTGGACCACAAATCTTCAATAAAATTTTAGATCTGAAAAGCTATAAATCCATCAATGGTTATTTTCTAAATTTTCTCCAAATAATCACATATTCCAACTAGGTTTTACACGTTTTAAGCTCAAATACTTCGCCAAATCGAATTCAAGAATAGAATTCACCAACAAAACAGGTATTCCTGGTCTAGAGATGGTTTTGACGAATTAAGAGTACAAAAAAAGATAGAAATAGTGAAGAAACAAGGGATATTTTTTTTTAATTTCTGATATAAACTCTAGCAAGAAACAAGAAATTTGTAAAAACAAATCCTTAGCCTATGCTCTGATACCAAGATGATACGAACGCGGAAGCAAAAATAACAAAAACACAAATAAAAGGACAGAAAAAAAATTAGCAAAGAACTAACTCAGAAAATTGAAGAATACTTGAAATCAAAAATAAATACCCTTCAATTTAAATCCTAATCAAGCCTAAACTATAAGATAACGCTCAAGGGGAAGAATCCCCATAAAAGTCACCTTAAAGGTTTTCAAACAACAATGGAAATTATCCATAATACTCACTCAACTGGTTCATAATCTTAATATCAAAACAAGCTAAGTCTAAAATGAGAGTTGTAAAGGCTATTTATAATAGGGAGCTAAGTATTACAAGTATAGCCACCAAATATAAAGTAGTCTTTAATTGTTTGGCCAAATTGCATATATAGCAGTCCCGTTATGAAATTAGCCTCCAATTAGAATCCAAAGTGCTTGATGTCTATCTAGTTTGTATCAAAATTTAAGCGAGGCCTACATACTAAAAGAGCTATAGAAATGACATCAGGTAGTCATTCTAGATGACTGCTATTTAAAAATTAGTCAATGTATCCTGAATTTTAGTTTTTCAATTTAATTTTCTGGACACAAAGTCCTGAAGTAATGATTTTTAGTTCAAACTAGTATAAGAACCCGTGCGATGCGCGGATAATTTGACAGAATATTAATCTTATAAAACTATGATCTAATATATCATATTAACTTAAAAAATATTAGTTATATTTTATTATTTAATATAGTGTGCAAAAATATAACACAATCTATATAAAATTAAAGGATACACATCATATAGTAATCAAATAAATTGTTTGATCCTTTTTATTTTTATTATTGAATTAGCAAGTACTTAGTACTATTGATAATTTTCTTGAGTGTTATTTATTTATCTTTTATTTTTTAATTAATTTAAAATATAAATATCATAAATTATCTCTATCTATGATAAATTGAACGCAGTCACTCAGTACTGTATAGGGCCGATCCAGCCCAGGGAAGATCCATCCCTCTATATAAATAATTAGGCAAGATCCATGCCCATGTAAGATCCATCCCTCAATATAAATAATTAGGCAAGATACATGCCCGGGGAAGATACATCCCTCAATATAATATCAACTGCGCTCATTGTGGGTGTGCAGACTCCGGAGGGGCTCCTTCAACCTAAGCGCTATAATCCGCACGGATAACTCACGTGCTGCACGGATACCACGAGCTGGATCCCTCCCTCGGCCTCTAGCAATAGGGGGAGCAACTTCTCCATGATCGGGTACATCTGCCGCGAGCGTTCTCACCATCTATGAGAGAATAAGAGAATAACACTTAGCACAGCATCAATTGCACGATAGGAGATGAAGAAAATAGTAGTTTCCTAACACCCTATAGCCTCTCGAAGATAAGTACAGACGCCTCCGCGCCGATCCACAAGACTCTATTAGGCTTGCTCATAACTTGTGAGACCTACGTGAACCTAGCTCTGATACAATGTCGTCACGACCCAATTTCTCCTATAGACCGTGACGGTGCCCAACGTCGCCGCTAGGCAAGCCAATGATAAAATAACTACGTGATTACTCCTTTTAATGGATTTCCATGTAATTAAATTCCATTTATTAAGCGATTTAAGAAGTAGGAAGTTTAATAAATAACATGAAAACAATTGAGTGCGATCATAGATATATAAATACTTCAAAGCCATAAAGTCTATTAGAGTGTGTGCCAAGACCTGGTGTCACAAGTGTATGAGCACTAGTAGAATATACAAAACTCTAACTACTGTCTGAAATAACATAGATAGAAAATAAGTAGAAAAGAAAGGCTCTAGGTGCTGCAGAACGGTTCAGGAAGCATATCACCACTAGGCCTCAGGGTATCGGGGATGCACGCCGGTGTGACCGCAAGATGCACCTGCCTCAGATCCTGCATGGTTAGTGCAGAAGTATAGCGTGAGTACATAAACAATATGTACCTAGTAAGTATCAAGTCTAATCTCGAAGAAGTAGTGACGAGGGGTCGACATTGACACTTACTATGGGCTAACAACAAAGAAATACAGAATTCTAAATAAGCATGGGTTATGTAAATAATAATGATAACTCAATAAAAAGCAGAAAGTAAATAATTCTTTCACACATGGAAAGTCCCAAATAAATTTCTGTCTTATACAATCTTAGCCTCTTAAGCCAGGAAAAGATATCAATAAAATTACACTTCGAGTGTTATCACGCACGATTATGCCGAGGTCGTACGGCCCGATTCAGAATAATGTGTACACTGCCGAGGGTCGAGCGGCACGAACTATAGATGCATTTATTTGTTGTCGAGGCGTTCGACTCTCTCCACAAGAAGAGAGGATACTTTAAAAATAACTGGTTTAAAAGCTAATACAAGGCTAATGTACAATGAAACACAATTATTTTTATTAAGGGTCAAGTAACCCACCAAAACTCAATAAGTGAAATTCGATCTTTTACAATTCCTCTAACAAGTTTCGATATAATTTGGGCATTTTAATTAACAAGTAAGGTGCAAACATTTCAAGTATTTTATGATTCGAATCCTAAGCTATCCGGACATAAGCATAGTTAGTAGCTATGCACGGACTCTCGTCATCTCGTGCGTACGTAGCCCCCCCTCTCCCCCCTCCCCCCAATTAGAAGCAAATAGCAATTTAAATCACCTATGGGGTAAATTCTCTCTTACAAGGTTAGGCAAGAGACTTACCTTGTCTCAAAGCTCACTTCCCGGCCTCAAATTCACACTAAAGCCTCAACTCGATGCTGAACAATCCGAAACTAGTCAAATATTGTATAAATTAATCAATATACGCTCAAAAGTTAATGATTTAGCTATTAGAGTAATTCCCCAACCCAAATTGAAAGATTCTTTAAATTCACCCCCGGGCCCATGTGCCCGGATTCCGGAAATTGGGATTTGCTGAGCACTACATATACATGATCTGGAATTTACTGGCAAGCAATTGGTATTCAATCCTAATAAATGGTCAAGAAACTGGATTTTTCAAGTCAACAAGAGGTGTTAAGCAAGGAGATACCTTGTATCTAGCTTTGTTTATCCTATTTGCTGACGTTCTGACAAGATCAATGATCAAATTGTTTGAGGACAAGAGGTTACGTGGGTATGGGATGCCTAAATGGACTGATCCATTAAATCATTTGGCATATGCTAATGATACAATCATCTTTGCTCCTGCTAATACATATTCTTTGGGAAAGATTGTTGAAGTACTCAGACAATATGAACAAACATCAGGCCAATTGATCAACAAATCAAAGAGCTCATACTACATGCACAATAATATGGCAGGTCACCTCTTCCAAAGTGTGGGCTCAATCACTGGATTTCAGAGAGGTATGTTCCCTTTAACTTACCTAGGATCTCCAATATTCTACACAAGGAGAAGAAAAGAACACTACAATGATCTAACTCAGAAAGTTAAAGCCAAATTACATTCTTGGAAAGGTAAACTACAGTCCTTTGGAGGCAAGGCCACTCTTATATCCAGTGTCCTCCATAGCTTACCTACACACATCCTATCAGTTCTAGATCCCCCTAACAACATCATTGAACACTTGCATAAGACCTTTGCTAGGTTCTACTAGAGTACAAAAGAAGAGGGCAGGAGCAGACATTGGACAAAATGGCAGAATCTCTGCCTTCCCAAAGAGGAAAGGGGGCTAGGTTTCAGATCATTATTTGATGTTTCTAAATCTCTTTTCGCCAAATATGGTGGAAGTTCAGAACATAAAAATCATTGTGGTCCAAATTTATGTGTAATAAGTATTGCAAAAGAGAAATTCCTACAACTGTACAGTCCAAAAAAGGTTCACATGTTTGGAGGAAAATGTTAGAGGCAAGAGAGGGTGTAGAACATGAAATCTTATAGGAAATGACTAAGGGCTCTACAAGTGTTTGGCATGAGAACTGGACTGGCTTGGGCTCATTGTATCTTGTAGTTCCACCTCACTTCAACGTCAATGAAGAACTACAGGAAGTAGTACAACTGAGAGATGAAGATAGATAGAACAACCAAATTTTAAACCAAAACTTCCCTGAAGACATTGCTCACCATATAAAACATAAAGTGTATTTTGATACATCTACATACTCTTGTGACACTCCTAAATGGATGCCTACACCATCAGGAAAGAATACATTAAGCAGTGCTTGGCAATTACTAAGACACACGCACACACCAAATTGTGAATACAAGCTACTATGGACAAATGGATTACCCTTCAATATATCCTTCTTCTTATGGACACTGTGGAAAGGGAAAGTACCAACGGATGATATATGGAGAAGATGGGGTTACTTAGTTGTCTCCAAGTGTTGGTGCTGTAAACCCACACAATAGGAAACACTTGAGCACATCTTCCTTACAAGTACTACTGCCAGAAGACTGTGGCTACTGTTCTCACACGCTGCAGGACTGCTTATAAATCTGGTTCAACTTCATCAAGTTATTAGAGCATGGTGGAGATCTCATTGCTGTCCTAAACTCAAACCATTGTATCAAGAAGCCCCATCAATTATAACTTGGAAACTATGGAAAAGGAGGAACACACTGAAATATGAAAGAGGTCCAGTCTCTTTTAACATGCTGGTACATGAGGTGAACAGAAGTCTGCACTACTTTGCAAGGACTAGATATCCTTGGATGCCTAATATACCACTACACTGGCCTGATATGGTTGCTTTGTTTGAAGGCTATATGCCTTATGTTGTCACAAAAAGAATACAATGGCAACTATCTGATGACAGATAGTTCAAATGCAATACTGATGGCGCTTCCAGAGGGAACCCAGGGCCAAGCTCATACGGTTTCTATGTAAGAAATAATGCAGGAGATGTACTGATTGGTAGGGCAGAAGAGATAGGGGTAACAACCAATATCGTAGCTAAGGCTAGGGCAATAATGGAAGCACTATCATAATGTGTACAAATGCAACTGCATCCTCTCATAATTGAGATATATTCACTAGTGATGAAGAAAACAATTGAAGGTGACTGGGATGTTCCTTGGAATATAAGGAAGGAACTGAAGAAGATCAATCAGATGAAGGAGAACTTCAATGTTATTTTTCAACAGGTTCTAAGGGAGGACAACACTGTGGTAGATTATTTGGCTAACATTGCTTTTTCTGGTGTAGGTACAATAACATTCCAATCATTTCAAGAATTTCCTAATACATGCAAGACACTTATTAATCAAGACAAGTCACAAATTCCAAACCTTAGAGTTAGGACTGCAAAAAGAATACCTCCAGATAGCAGACCCTCACCTTAAATACAACCATTGCGAATGAGATTTTCATTTTGGCTAACTCCTACCAACTTTCAAACTGTCATTTACTGACATGCCCAATCTACTACTCAGTGCATCCAGGGTACTTCACCATTACCTTCGCATGGAAACATGCACAGAGAGTAGGTGTTTGGGAATTGTATGGCATCTGCACCACAAAGTGTTAATTGTTCTTGACAACTACCTTTCTTTATGAGGATGTGCCATTCTCCAGTGGTATTAGCATTCATAATGCTTATTCTGGGAATGATACATACCCATATGGGAAGTTAGCATCATGTAAATCCAAAGAATTTAGTGCAACAGCCTCAGCAACCACAAGAACTTACTCACAGTTAAGAAACAAACAGTTTTTGTTACTTCTTACTTCTACAGATTCACCAACAACTGAAGAGTTCAGGTTCAACCAACATACTTTATGCAAGTACTTCATAGTGTTGTTTAACTATTGTTGATTCATAGATGACATCCTTCTGGGAATGCAAGAATTGGCGCCTAGTGAGAGTTTTTTGGGTGCTACATGGAGTGTTCTGCAACTGTTATCCAAAAACACAACCCTACAACATCAGTTGGACACCTTTGAGTGCAGAGTTTGTAATACTAAGATTACAATCTAATATAGCTCATTATGTACTAGTTAGTCGTGTCAATTTAGTTTTGTACTTTACTGTTGATGGATACTTTGTAACAATTAACGCTTTTTTGCGAAAAAAAGAGTATATTTTAACTTGTTTTCTTCCATTTCCATAAATAGCCATTGATTTTAACCTTTAATCTATGCTTTTCCATAGTATAAATTAGGGACTTAGGTATAAATTGGGAATTTTGAGAAATTAAGATTTAGATCTCAAATTGAGGTCGGATTAAAAAAATTATCACATAATCGGGCTCGGGAGTGAATGGGTAATTGGGTTTTGGTACGAATCTTGGGTTTTGACCAAGTGCCCCCGGGGTTGACTTTTGTTGACTTTTTCCAAAATCATTAAAGATTGAATCTTTTTCACTTGTAGGTAGTTTCTAAAGCTTATTTTGAATTGTTTGAACTATATTTGGTGAGATTTAATTGGTTTGGAGGTTAATTCTAGAGGAAAGGTCCCGCTTGAGCTTTGATTTGATTGCGTAGTGAGGTAAGTGTTGGATCTAACCTTGACTTGAGGAAATTAGGAATTTTTGAACTATGTGTTGTGCGGATTATATGATAAAATAGCGTATATGCGGGGTGACGTGTGCATATACGCCATCAAGATATCTGTTTTTCATGTTTTTCGTTATTTCATGAATTATCTTATTCCATACCTTAATTGTTACATGCTTTATTTGACTTCTATACCATAATTGTTATTTGTCATTTAATTATTCTCGAACTAAATTGTTTGTCCCTTCCATAACTCCATACTTATTTGCTACTTGTATTTAATTATTTTTATAATATTTGTTGCATTATATGATGTAGCTTCATTTGAGTGAGTTTGTTCAGTTTGTTAGATTCCGATAAACTTGTAAGGTTGAAACTTTGAATTGTTAGAGATTCTATGATTATTATGTGGTCCTTTATTGCCTTGTACCTTTACTCTATTGATGTAGAAATTATTGTAAATTGGGCTATCAGATTGTTTATGTTAATTGAAATTATTTGTGGAGCAGTTTGCACGTCGCAACGGAAATTGAAAGGTAATGAATAGAAATGGTGGAATAAGGACGAATTTTGACATTGATAAATGATGATATGGTGGGATCTGGTTGTGCACCACAACAGATTTTATATGTGGTACTTGACATTGATAAATGATGATATGGTGGGATCGGGTTGTGCGCCGCAACGGTTTGTATATGTTGTACTTGTTGTTATTGTTGAGTTGGCCTCGACATTTTTATATGAGATTATGAGACGTGTTATTCTGGGCTTTCTGATAATGAGGTTTAAGTTCATTTTCATGAGTTATTGCTTCACTTTCAATTCATGTTTCTTTTCCTGTTACTATCATTATTACTGCGTATAGGTTATTGTATGTGGTTGCTTTAGCCTCGTCACTACTTCATTGAGATTAGGCTCAGCACTTACAGAGTACATATGATCGGTTGTACTCATACTACATTCTTCAATTCTTGTGCAGATACCGGAGTTCGTCCTAGCGATACTCAGTAGCTTTTGCTCGGATTCAGTCACTGTCGGAGACTTGAGGTATAGTTGCACGACGTCTGCAACCCTGAAGTCCTCTTCCCTTCTATCTTTAGTGTTTGATTGAGTTTCAAAACTGTGTATTTTGTTCAGACCTTGTTTGTAGCACTCTAGATGTTCATGTACTCGTGACTCCAGGTTTTGTGTTATGTTTAGGCTATGTTGTTTGGTGTTATTTTACTCTACTTCAGACTTATATTGTTATCATTGTTAATATTTTCTTTTCAATTGTTAAAATCAGTTAATTTTTATTTCACGTCGGCTTACCTATCAAGTAGATGTTAGGCTCCATCATGACTCCGAGGTTGGGATTTCGGGTCGTGACAAGTTGGTGTCTGAGCACTACATTGCTTAGGTGTCACGAGTTATGAGCAAGCTTAGTAGAGTCTGAGGGATGGAGACAGAGACGTCTGTACTTATCTTCTAGAGGCTTTGGATTTTTAAGAAAAATTATACTTCATTCTTTCCGTATCGTGTGATTTTGTTCTATTATTGATGTTTGAATCATTCCATTCTTGATCTCTCACAGATGGTGAGAACACGCACAACATCTACAGTCATGCAGGAGCTGAATCCCCCTATTGCAGCTACTACCAGAGGCAAAGGTCGAGGGAGAGGCAGAGCTCAGCCTAGAGCTCGAGAGCAGCACCCACAGTGGAGCCTCAGATTGATCATGATGAGGAGATCCCATCTCAGACAGTACTGGTTAGACCAATTTAGGTCTCAAAGGAATTCATAGCCACTCTGGTGCTTCAGGACGCTCTAGTCTGCTTACTAGGCCTTATGGAGAGTGTGTCCCAAATCAGTGCATTTTCGGTGGCGCCAACCATCTCTTAGGCTGGGGGAGGAGCACAAACACCCGCTACTCACACTCTGGAGTAGATGACTCCCCTATATATGACTCCAATAGCCCAGCCAGTCATGGAAGTTCAGCCGATTATTGCAGCACAGACCAGGAAAAGGTCCTTAAAGTCTACTGAGGGATTGATAAAATTAGACAAGTTCACAAAGCTCTTCCCTATTCATTTCAGTGGAGCACCTTCTGAGGACCCACATGATTACTTTAACCGTTGCCATGAGGTGTTGCACAATATGGATATTGTTGAGACCAATGGGGTCGAATTTGCAGTGTTCCAGATGACCGGTTCTACAAAGAGATGGTGGAGAGATAATGTGTTGACCAGACCATCTGGTTCACCTTCACTTATCCAGGATCAGTTTTCACAGCAATTTCTGAAGAAGTTTATCCCTTTCACTCTGAGAGAGGAGTATCGCATGCAGTTTAAGCGTCTTTAGTATGGTAGCATGACTGTTACCCAGTATGAGACTCGATTTGTGGACCTAGCTATCCATATTGTTGTCTTGCTCCCTACTGAGAGGGAGAGAGTGAGGAGATTCATTTTTGGACTCACTTTCAGTGTCAGGCTATAGATGGCCAAGGAGACTGGAGATGATATTTCTTTTTAGGGGGCCTTAGAGATTGCTAGACATATCGAAATGGTTCGTGGTCAGGAGAGGGGGCTGGTGTCTGACAAAAGGCCTCATCATTTTGTTGGTTTCAGTGGTGCCTCATCTGGAGGTAGGGGTACTTTTGGTAGAGTCTATCCTCCTAGGCCGTTCCAATCAGCGCTCCAGGCATCTCACAGTGCTTCGGGTAGTCATGGTCCTTATGTATCTGATCTTGAGCAGCTAGCCTACAATGCACCATCAACTCCTATTAGTGCGCCTCCGATCAAGAGCTACCACAGTGGTTATCTGGTGCGTCCGGGTCAGTCTCAGCTTCAGCAGGCACAACAGTCTAGAGGATGTTTTGAGTGTGGGGGTATAGGTCACATCAGGAGGTATTGCCCTAGATTGTTAAGCAGCATGCCATAGTAGAGTTCTCGTGCCATGGTTCTGGCACAGGTTGCTTCACTGCCCGCTCAGCTATCTAGAGGCGGGGGTCGGGCAGCCAGAGGTGGAGGTCAGGCCATTAGAGGTGGAGGTTAGGCTGTTAGAGGTTGAGGAAAGCCAGCTAGAGGTCGTCCGAGAGGCGGAGGTCAGAGTGGTGGGGCCCATCCCCATTTTTATGCATTCCCACCTAGACCTGAGACCGAATCATATGACACCATTATCACAGGTATTGTTCGAGTTTTCCATATAGATGCTTCAATTCTATTTGATCCAGGCTCTACTTATTCCTACGTGTCATCCTATTTTGCATCATATCTGGTTGTGCCTCGTGATTCTCTGAGTGCTCCTGTGTATGTGTCCACGCCTGTGGGAGATTTTATTGTTGTAGACCGCGTTTATAGTTTGTGTGATTACTATTGGTAGTCGTGAGACTAGTGTAGATCTCCTACTTCTTGATATGGTAAACTTTGATGTTATTTTGTGCATGAATTTTTTGTCACCTTATCATGCTATATTGATCTGCCACGCCAGGACGGTGACCTTAGCCATGCCGAGGTTGCCTCTATTAGAGTGGAGAGGGAATCCTGACCATTCTACCAGCATAGTTATCTTTTATGTGAAGGCTCAGCATATGGTCGAGAAGGGATGTCTAGCTTATTTGGCTTATATTCGTGATTCTAGTGCAGAGGTTCCTTCTATAGATTTAGTACAAGTTGTGCATGAGTTTCCTGAGGTGTTACCTTTCTATGTCCGTTCCAGGACGAACGTTTATTTTAGAGGCGGAGAAGGTGATGACCCGATAGATCATTTTGAGTTTCAGCCTCTAGTTTTGTGTTCCAAGACCTCGATTAGCTCTGTTTAGTATTTCTCAATTTGCGTGCGCAATCCCTGTCTTATTCTGGAAAGTGTTTATGTGAAAAATTGAAGACAGTGTGATTTTTTTCATTTAAAATGGTTTGAGTTGACTATGGTCAACATTTTATATAAACGGACCCGGATCGGTATTTTGACGATCCCGGTAGGTCCGTATAGTGATTTGGGACTTGGGCGCATGCCCGGAATTGAATTCGGAAATCCTTAATTTTTTCTGACGTGATTTGTTGAAAACTAGTAAAATGAAGGTTTAAAGAATTTTGAAGTTTGATTGTGTATTGACTTTATAGCTATCGGGTCTGGATTTCGGTTCTGGGACTTGATATAGGTTCACTTTACTATTTTTTTTGCAAAATTTGGTGCAAAACGAAGTTGATTTGACATGATTCAGACGCTCAGTTGTGAATTTGAAAGTTTTAAGTTTCTTTGAAAATTTCATGCATTTTGATGTCTGATTCGTAGTTTTGGGTGTTATTTTGGTGTTTTGAGCATGCGAACGAGTTCGTATGATGTTATTACACTTGTGTGCATGTTTGGTTCAGAGCCCGAGGGGCTCGGGTGAGTTTCAGATAGGCTACCGATCAATTTTGGACTTAGAAGGTTGCTGGTTTTCACTGTTGCTAATGACTGGTATTTTTTTCTTCGTGATCACGAAGCTACTCTCACGATCGCGAAGGGTAATTTGGGTTTGGGGAGGTTTTTCTTCTACGCGAACGCGGAGAAGAGGTCGCGAACGCGAAGCATCAGAGGTATTACTCTTCGCGAACGCGACCCTTTACTCGTGAATGCTATGGTTAAGTGATTCTGGGGGGAGGCAAGTGTTGTTCAACGCGAACGCGAGCCTAGGCTCACGAACACGAAGGCCAGGGGGGACAGGCCATCGCGAACGTGTGCAGCCCCTCGCAAACGCAAAAGCCATTTTTCACTATTCTCAAGTTTGATCTCGGCCTAGAGGCAATTTTGAAGAGATTTTTCACCCCACCTTCATAGGTTAGTAGATTTTAACTTGCCATTTCCATAAAAACCCATTGATTTAACCTTTAATCTATGCTTTTCCGTGGTAGAAATTAGGGATTTAGGTAGAAATTGCGGATTTTGAGAAATTGAGATTTTGACCTCAAATTGAGGTCGGCTTTTGAAACTAATCACATAACCTGACTCGGGGGTGAATATGTAATTGGATTTTGGTCTGAATCTCAGGTTTTGACCAAGCGATCTCGGGGTTGACTTTTTGCAAAATTATTAAAGATTGAATCATTTTCACTCGTGGGTAGTTTCTAAAGCTTAGTTTGAATTGTTTGAACTATATTTGGTTAGATTGGATTGGTTTGGAGGCAAATTCTAGAGGAAAGGCCCCTCTTGAGCTTTGATTTGATTGCGAAGTGAGATAAGTGTTGGATTTAACCTTGACTTGAGGGAATTAGGAATTTTTGAACTATGTGCTGTGTGGATTATGTAAGGCCCCGTAAATGTTTCACCTAAAACTCGGGTTTTCGGACTTTTTGGATTTACCCGACACTATTTTGATTAAAAACCCTTGGGTCTCATTTTGAGAGAGAAATATAATATTTTAGAAAGAAGGGAGAGTGTTCTAAATAGAGTTCTCAATTCTTGCTCAAGACTTGGAGAATTTACAAGGAAAACTCACAAGGTTTTCATCCAAGAGGTAAGGTTCTAACCCTTGTCTTTAATTTCGAGTTTAGATAGAAGATGGGTAATTGAGAATATAATTCTTGAGCATGAGAGTTGTTTATTTTACATGTATGTACCACCAAGGGTAGTGGGAAGATTGTTGAGCTTTTTTGGGTAAACTTTGGGTAGAGGGATGAAAGAATCCACCATAGAAGGACCTTGAAGCCGTAATTCACACCTAGTGTTTGATAAAATTCTCAAGTGAGCTGGAACTATGAACTCTCTCCTAATTTGTGTTCAATTTTTCTATATTTCTAAATAGATCGACGAGGCTAAGAATTCCAGAATATTGTAGTAATTTTAAAAGCTTGAGGTGAGGTATGTTGGCTAAACTCTTCTCTTAGAATTGAACCCCATAATACCCTTGTAAGTCCCGTAATGCTTATTATAAATTGAATTATTCCAAATAAGCCTTGTGTCAAAACAAATATGCGTTCAATATGTATTCCAAAGATACTTGTTATGTTGAGTTACAATTTGAGAATGTGGTTTAGGCACGGGCTGTGTGTTATTGTGTTATGGTTTAAAAATGTGTTTCTAACGAAAGTTATCATGCCAAATTATGTAAAAGATATCACATGTGCCTACGACCCTAAATTGCTCAAGTATGTGTTAAAGCCTTAATTTGAAAGTCCTTGTTGTTGATTATCCATGATGATATTTGAAAGTGAATTAGTGAGCATGAATTATGAAGTACGACCAACGTGCCAAGAATGATATTGCGTTATGGACAATGGTGCCAACAAAATGAATGACATGTAAAAGAATGTGAAATAAGTGGTAAATTGTTTTTATAATAAATGCCTTGGGAGTATCGTTTAGCCACCGATAAAGGGTAGGTTGAAATAACCTAACCCCGAAACTACACATGCCGGTGTAGGAGTGATTGATGGGTAAATTTCCGTGATAATATGATAAGATTATTTCCCCTTATATGGGATGATAGTGATGTGTTGGAATGTTTCCCCTTAAATGGGATGAGATTACTACTAGCGAGATGTGATGTGATGTCGACCCAGACGACATTGTGGTGAGATGGCTTAGCCGGTCAGGCTGAGATTGGACGCTATGCCGCGCACATGGTGGTATTGTGAGTCCATGTCCCGAGGTGAGACGGCTTAGCTGGTCGGGCTGAGATCGGACTCCGTGCTAAAACACGATGGTGTATCGGTGCTAAAGATCTCCCAACTTAAAATACTGAAATTTACTTGTCCCTAACTTGAAACCTTGTTACTATTTGATCCTCCTATTGATGTCCTGTTTACTTCTTTGTTTACTGTTATTCGTTCTATTGAGAGGGTACTTAGTTATACATACTAGTACTATTCCATATGTACTAACGTCCGTATTATCGGGGGCGCTGCATCTTTAATGGATACAGGTGGTTCCATAGCAGGTGGTATTGATCAGTGATAGCAGCACACCCTCTCCTCAGCTAACTTGGTAAGCCTCACTTCATTTTGGGGTCCTATATTTCCTATCCTTTGTACATAGCATTTTGAGGTATAGCCGGGGCCTTATTGCCGGCACTGTCATAGCACCTTTTTGTTCCTGATAGAGGCTCCGTAGACATAGTGTGGGTTGTATCTGTTTTTGGGAAGGTTAAACTAAAAATGTTGTAATCGTATCATCTGTTCCACTTAAACTATAATTGTACAATGTACTGTTTTGAAGACTTGTTAATGACGTAACTAATGGAAATGAACTGGTGTTGTTCTCATGACTTCTTACTGACTAATTAATGAAATATGTTCTTCTCTTTATTTATGGGTGAGTTGGGTAGATGACACTGTACAGGCTTGCTCGACCGGGGTAACTCTATTGAGCACTGGTCGCGCTCCCCGAAGTCGAGGCGTGACAAATTAAATGAGAAAATAGCATATATGTGAGGTGACAAGTGTATATACGCCGTCAAGATATCTGTTTTCCATGTTTTTCGTTATTTCATGAATTATCTTGTTCCATGCCTTAATTGTTACATGCTTTATTTGACTTCTATGCCATAATTGTTGTTTGTCATTTAATTATTCTCGTACCAAATTGTTTGTCCCTTCTATAACTCCATGTTTATTTGCTACTTGCCATTAATTGTTTTACTTGCACATTTTGATTGTCACATGTTTTTCTTGTGCTATTATTTTTGTAATATTTGTTGCATTCTATGATGTAGTTTCATTTGCGTGAGTTTGTTTAGTTTGTTAGATATTGATAAACTTGTAAGGTTGAAACTTCGAATTGTTAGAGATTCTTTGATTATTATGTGGTCCTTTATTACCTTGTACCTTTACTCTCTAGATGTAGAAATTCTTGTAAATTGGGCTATCATATTGTTTATGTTAATTGAAATTCTCTGTGGAGCGGTTTGCACGTCGCAACGGAAATTGAAAGGTAATGAATAGAAATGGTGGAATAAGGACGGATTTTGACATTGATAAATGATGATATGGTGGAATCGGGTTGTGCACCGCAACAGATTTTATATGTGGTACTTGATATTGATAAATGATAATATGGTAGGATCGGGTTGTGCGCCACAACGATTTGTATATGTTGTACTTGTTGTTATTGTTGAGTTGGCCTCAACATTTTTGTATGAGATTATGAGATATGTTATTTTGAGCTTTCTGATAATGAGGTTTCAGTTCATTTTCATGAGTTAATTGCTTTACTTCAAATTCCTGTTTCTTTTTTCTGTTATTATCATTATTACTGCGTATAAGTTGTTGTAAGTGGCCGCTTTAGCCTCGTCACTACTTTGTTGAGGTTAGGCTCGGCACTTACAGAGTACATGAGGTCGGTTGTAATCATACTACACTCTGCACTTCATATGCAAATACCGGAGTTGGTCCTAGCAGCTCTCAGTAGCTTTCGCTCGGATTCAGTCGTTGTCGGAGATTTGAGGTATAGTTGTACGACATACGCAGCCCTGAAGTCCCCTTCCCTTCTATCATTACCTTATTAAGTTTTAAAGCAGTGTATTTTGTTCACACCTTGTTTGTAGCACTCTAGATGTTCATGTACTCGTGACTCCAAGTTCTGGGTTGTGTTTAGACTACGTCGATCGGTATTATTTTACTCTACTTCAGACTTATATCGTTATCATTTTTAATATTTTGTTTATAATTATAACAATTAGTTTATTTTTCGTTTCACGTCGGCTTGCCTAGAAAGTAGATGTTAGGCGCCATCATGACCCCAAGGTTGGGATTCTGGGTGGTGACATGAATTGACTTGAACCTTCGCAAACGCGGGCAAACCTACGCGATCGCATAGGCTTAAAGCCTGACTTCAAGTTGACCACTCCACTATGCGAATGCGTGAACCATTCCACGACTGCGTTGGCCTGAGAGCTCAAGGATTAGCGAACGCATGCCTAATATCGTGAACGCGATGAATAAATCCAACCAGCCACCAAACAACCCTTCGTGATCGCGACCGCGATCCTCCTTTCACGATCGCGTACAAGGAAACTAGATTCCCAGTTTTCAGCAGTCCACCAAAGTCCAAAATGAGCTGAACTTGATCCAAATCACACCCAAGGCCCCTGGGACCCCGTCTGAACATACGAACAAGTCTTACAACATGATAAGAACTTAGTTGAAGCATCAAATCTCATCAAACAACATCGAAATCATGAATCGCACCCCAATTCAAGCCTAATGAACAATTGAACTTCCGACTTCTAAGACTAATGTCGAAACATACCAAACCAACTCCGATTGACATAAAGTTTTTCACACAAGTTATAAATGACACAACGGACCTATTCCAACTCCCGAAACAAAAATTTGAGCCAGGTATCAACAAAGTCAACTCTAGATTAAACTTTTCAACCTTCCAAACCTTAAACTCTTCAATTTTTCCCAATTCAAAAGAAAACAACCTACGGACCTCCAAATCAATAACTGGGTGTAATCCTAAGTCCAAAATCACCACATAAAGCTATCAGAACCATCAAAACTCCATTCCTACACAATAGTCAACCTTCGGTCAACTCCCTTCAACCTTTGGACTAAGTGTCCCAATTCAGTCCGAAAACTTCTCGAAACCAATCCAACCATCCTAGCAAGTCACATAATAATAATTAAACATAGAAGAAGTGATAAATGGGGTAACGGGGCTACAATACCCAAACGATCGGCCGGGTCATCACAAGATGCCCATGGATCCTCTCAAACACATATAAACACTCTCAGCATTGTACGCGTGACAGACATAAGTCCCTCAAACAACTCGTAACTTTAGTATTTTATTGAGTTTTAAAATAGTGTATTTTTTTCATACCTTGTGTGTAGCACTCTAGATATTCATGTACTCGTGACTCCAGGTTCTGGGTTGTGTTTAGACTACGTCGTTCGGTATTATTTTGCTCTACTTCAGACTTATATCGTTATCATTTTTAATATATTGTTTATAATTGTTAAAATTAGTTTACTTTCCGTTTCACGTCGGCTTGCCTAAAAAGTAGATGTTAGGCACCATCATGACCCCAAGGTTGGGATTCTGGGTGGTGACATGAACCGACTTGACCCTTCGCGAACTGGGCAAACCTACGCAATCCGATAGGCTTAAAGCCTGACTCTCCAGTTGACCACTCCACTATGCAAATGCGTGAACCATTGCACGATCGCGTTGACCTGAGACCTCAAGGATTAGCAAACGCATGCCTAATATCGCGAACGCGATGAATAAATTTCACCAGCCACCAAACAACCCTTCGTGATCGCGACCGCGATCCTCCTTTCACGATCGCGTACAAGGAAACTAGATGCCCAGTTTTCAGTAGTCCACCAAAGTCCAAAATGAGCCGAACTTGATCCAAATTACACCCAAGGCCCCTGGGACCCCGTCTGAACATATCAACAAGTCTTACAACATGATAAGAACTTAGTCGAAGCATCAAATCACATCAAACAACATCGAAATCATGAATTACACCCCAATTCAAGCCTAATGAACAATTGAACTTCCAACATCTAAGACTAATGTCGAAACATTCCAAACTAACTCCGATTGACCTAAAATTTTGCACACAAGTTATAAATGACACAACAGACCTATTCCAAATCACAAAACCAAAATTTGAGCCAGGTATCAACAAAGGCAACTCTCGATCAAACTTTTCAAACTTCCAAACCTTAAACTCTTCAATTTTTCCCAATTCAAAAGAAAACGACCTACGGACCTCAAAATCAATAACTGGGCGTACTCCTAAGTCCTAAATCACCACACAAAGCTATCGAAACCATCAAAACTCCATTCCTACACAAAAGTCAAACTTCGGTCAACTCCCTTCAACCTTTGGACTAAGTGTCCCAATTAAGTCCGAAACCTCCTCGAAACCAATCCAACTATCCCGGCAAGTCACATAATAATAATTAAACATAGAAGAAGTGATAAATGGGGTAACGGGGCTACAATACTCAAACGATCGGCCGGGGCATCACAAGATGCCCGTAGATCCTCTCACACACATATAAACACTCTCAGCATTGTACGCGTGATGGACATAAGTCCCTCAAACAACACATAACTTTACTGTTTTATTGAGTTTTAAAAAAAGTGTATTTTGTTCATACCTTGTTTGTAGCACTCTAGATGTTCATGTACTCGTGACTCCAGGTTCTGGGTTGTGTTTAGACTACGTCGTTCGGTATTATTTTACTCTACTTCAGACTTATATCGTTATCATTTTTAATATTTTGTTTATAATTGTTAAAATTAGGTTATTTTCCGTTTCACGTCGGCTTGCCTAGAAAGTAGATGTTAGGCGCCATCATGACCACAAGGTTGGGATTCTGGGTAGTAACATGAACCGACTTGACCCTTCGCGAACGCGGGCAAACCTACGCGATGGCATAGGCTTAAAGCCTGACTCTCCAGTTGACCACTCCACTATGCGAATGCGTGAACCATTGCACGATCGCGTTGACCTGAGACCTCAAGGATTAGCGAACGCATGCCTAATATTGCGAACGCGATGAATAAATTCCACCAGCCACCAAAGAACCCTTCGTGACCGCGACCGCGATCCTCCTTTCACGATCGCATACAAGGAAACTAGATGCCGAGTTTTCAGCAGTCCACCAAAGTCCAAAATGAGCCGAACTTGATCCAAATCACACCCAAGGCCCGTGGGACCCCGTCTGAACATACCAACATGTCTTACAACATGATAAGAACTTAGTCGAAGCCTCAAATCACATCAAACAACATCGAAATCATGAATTACACTCCAATTCAAACCTAATGAACAATTGAACTTCCAACTTCTAAGACTAATGTCGAAACATACCAAACCAACTCTGATTGACCTAAAATTTTGCACACAAGTTATAAATGACACAACGGACCTATTCCAACTCACGAAACCAAAATTTGAGCCAGGTATCAACAAAGTCAACTCTCGATTAAACTTTTCAACCTTCCAAACCTTAAACTCTTCAATTTTTCCCAATTCAAAAGAAAACGACCTACGGACCTCAAATTCAATAACTGGGCGTACTCCTAAGTCCAAAATCACCACACAAAGTTATCGGAACCATCAGAACTCCATTCCCACACAAAAGTCAAATATCGGTCAACTCCCTTCAACCTTTGGACTAAGTGTCCCAATTCAGTCCGAAACCTCCTCGAAACCAATCCAATCATCCCGGCAAGTCACATAATAATAATTAAACATAAAAGAAGTGATAAATGGGGTAACATGGCTACAATACTCAAACGATCGGCTGGGTCATCACAAGATTCTCATGGATCCTCTCAAACACATATAAACACTCTCAGCATTGTACGCGTGACAAACATAAGTCCCTCAAACAAAACGTAACTTTACTGTTTTATTGAGTTTTAAAACAGTGTATTTTGTTCATACCTTGTTTGTAGCACTCTAGATGTTCATGTACTCGTGACTCCAGGTTCTAGGTTGTGTTTAGACTACGTCGTTCGGTATTATTTTACTCTACTTCAGACTTATATCGTTATTATTTTTAATATTTTGGTTATAATTGTTAAAATTAGTTTATTTTCCGTTTCACGCCGGCTTGCCTAGAAAGTAGATGTTAGGCGCCATCATGACCCCAAGGTTGGGATTCTGGGTGGTGACATGAACCGACTTGACCCTTCGCGGACGCGGGAAAACCTACGCGATCTGCTTAATTCCTGACTCTCCAGTTGACCACTGCACTATGCGAATGCGTGAACCATTGCACGATCGCGTTGACCTGAGACCTCAAGGATTAGCGAACGCATGCCTAATATTGCGAACGCGATGAATAAATTCCACCAGCCACCAATCAACCCTTCGTGATCGCTATCGCGATCCTCCTTTCATGATCGCGTACAAGGAAACTAGATGCCGAGTTTTCAGCAGTCCACCAAAGTCTAAAATGAGTCGAACTTGATCCAAATCACACCCAAGGCCCCTGGGACCCCGTCTGAACATACTAACAAGTCTTACAACATGATAAGAACTTAGTCAAAGCCTCAAATCACATCAAACAACATCGAAATCATGAATTACACCCCAATTCAAGCCTAATTAACAATTGAACTTCCAACTTCTAAGACTAATGTCGAAACATACCAAACCAACTCCGATTGACCTAAACTTTTGCTCACAAGTTATAAATGACACAACGGATCTATTCCAACTCACGAAACCAAAATTTGAGCTAGGTATCAACAAAGTCAACTCTCGATCAAACTTTTCAACCTTCCAAACCTTAAACTCTTCAATTTTTCCCAATTCAAAAGAAAACGACCAACGGACCACAAAATCAATAACTGGGCGTACTCCTAAGTCCAAAATCACCACACAAAGCTATCGGAACCATCAAAACTCAATTCTTATACAAAATTCAACCTTCGGTCAACTCCCTTCAACCTTTGGACTAAGTGTTTCAATTCAATCCGAAATCTCCTCGAAACTAATCCAACCATCCCGGCAAGTCACATAATAATAATTAAGCATAGAAGAAGTGATAAATGGGGTAACGGGGCTACAATACTCAAACGATCGGCCGGGTCATCACAAGATTCCTATGGATCCTCTCAAACACATATAAACACTCTCAGCATTGTACGCGTGACGGACATAAGTCCCTCAAACAACACGTAACTTTACTATTTTATTGAGTTTTAAAACAGTGTATTTTGTTCATACCTTGTTTGTAGCACTCTAGATATTCATGTACTCGTGACTCCAGGTTCTGGGTTGTGTTTAAACTACGTCGTTCGGTATTATTTTACTATACTTCAGACTTATATCGTTATCATTTTTAATATTTTGTTTATAATTGTTAAAATTAGTTTATTTTCCCTTTCACGTCGGCTTGCCTAGAAAGTAGATGTTAGGCGCCATCATGACCCCAAGGTTAGGATTCTGGGTGGTGACATGAACCGACTTGACCCTTCGCGAACGAGGATTAACCTACGCGATTGCATAGGCATAAAGCCTGACTCTCCAGTTGACCACTCCACTATGCAAATGCATGAACCATTGCACGATCGCGTTGACCTGAGACCTCAAGGATTAGCGAACGCATGCCTAATATCACGAACTCGATGAATTCATTCCACCAGCCACCAAACAACCCTTCGTGATCGCGACCGCGATCCTCCTTTCACGATCGCGTACAAGGAAACTAGATGCCCAGTTTTCAGCAGTCCACCAAAGTCCAAAATGAGCCGAACTTGATCCAAATCACACCCAAGGCCCCTGGGACCCCGTCTGAACATACCAACAAGTCTTACAACATGATAAGAACTTAGTCTAAGCCTCAAATCACATCAAACAACATCGAAATCATGAATTACACCACAATTCAAGCCTAATGAACAATTGAATTTCCAACTTCTAAGACTAATGACGAAACATACCAAACCAACTCTGATTGACATAAAATTTTGCACACAAGTTATAAATGACACAACGGACGTATTCTAACTCACGAAACCAAAATTTGAGCCAGGTATCAACAAATTCAACTCTCGATCAAACTTTTCAACCTTCCAAACCTTAAACTCTTCAATTTTTCACAATTCAAAAGAAAATGACCTACTGACCTCAAAATCAATAACTGGACGTACTTCTAAGTCCAAAATCACCACACAAAGCTATCGGAACCATCAAAACTCCATTCCTACACAAAAGTCAACCTTCGGTCAACTCCGTTCAACCTTTGGACTAAGTGTCTCAATTTAGTCCGAAACCTCCTCGAAACCAATCCAACCATCCCGGCAAGTCACATAATAATAATTAAACATAGAAGAAGTGATAAATGGGGTAACGGGGCTACAATACTCAAACGATCGGCCGGGTCATCACAAGATTCCCATGGATCCTCTCAAACACATATAAACACTCTCAGCATTGTACGCATGACAGACATACGTCCCTCAAACAACACGTAACTTTATTGTTTTATTGAGTTTTAAAACAGTGTATTTTGTTCATACCTTGTTTGTAACACTCTAGATGTTCATGTACTCGTGACTCCAGGTTCTAGGTTGTGTTTAGACTATGTCGTTCGGTATTATTTTACTCTACTTCAGACTTATATTGTTATCATTTTTAATATTTTGTTTATAATTGTTAAAATTAGTTTATTTTCCGTTTCACGTCGGCTTGCCTAGAAAGTAGATGTTAGGCGCCATCATGACCCCAAGGTTAGGATTCTGGGTGGTGACATGAACCGACTTGACCCTTCACGAACGCGAGCAAACCTACGGGATCGCATAGGCTTAAAGCCTGACTCTCCAGTTGACCACTCCACTATGCGAATGCGTGAACCATTGCACGATCGCGTTGACCTGAGAGCTCAAGAATTAGCGAACACATGCCTAATATCGCAAACGCGATGAATAAATTCCACCAGCCACCAAAGAACCCTTCGTGACCGCGACCGCGATCCTCCTTTCACGATCGCGTACAAGGAAACTAGATGCCCAGTTTTCAGCAGTCCACCAAAGTCCAAAATGAGCCGAACTTGATCCAAATCACACCCAAGGCCCCTGGGACCCCGTCTGAACATACCAACAAGTCTTACAACATGATAAGAACTTAGTCGAAGCCTCAAATCACATCAAACAATATCGAAATCATGAATTACACACCAATTCAAGCCTAATGAACAATTGAACTTCCAACTTCTAAGACTAATGTCGAAACATACCAAACCAACTCCGATTGAACTAAAACTTTGCACACAAGTTATAAATGACACAACGGACCTATTCCAACTCACTAAACCAAAATTTGAGCCAGGTATCAATAAAGTCAACTCTCGATCAAACGTTTCATCCTTCCAAACCTTAAACTCTTCAATTTTTCCCAATTCAAAAGAAAACGACCTACTGACCTCAAAACCAATAACTGGGCGTAGTCCTAAGTCCAAAATCACCACACAATGCAATCGGAACCATCAGAACTCCATTTCTACACAAAAGTCAAACTTCGGTCAACTCCCTTCAACCTTTGGAGTAAGTGTCCCAATTCAGTACGAAACCTCCTCGAAACCAATCCAACCATCCCGACAATTCACATAATCATAATTAAATATAGAAGAAGTGATAAATGGGGTAACATGGATACAACACTCAAACGACCGGCCGGGTCATGACAAGATGCCCATGGATCCTCTCACACACATATAAACACTCTTAGCGTTGTACGCGTGACGGACATAAGTCCCTCAAACAACACGTAACATGTGCTTGCACTCACACGGCCCACAACCCATGGGTTATCACATGATTCCAAAGGGGCGGATCCTATCCCAAGTGCTAATCAGACTAAAGTCAATGATCATCATAACTCAATCCAATATGGCTTGGCGCACTCATCACCTTACTGTCAATACCACTCAACCTAATATAGGGCATGACACCTCAATATCAATATCTCTACGGCTCTATGGCTGAGCTCAGTCATTAATCTGCTTAGATCTCAATATGCCAACACCTTACAACATCAAAATTAATATACCGCACGAATTGTGCTAACCTGCCAATATTCCACTTAAAACCATGTCACACAAGTAAGGACACTAACAACATATGAGATAACATGTAAGAAGTATACAGAGATGGTGATATAACATGCATATATAATATCATGACTGAAAAGTATAACTACGGCTAAGGCAAATAACTCAGCATTGCAATAGTAGCCATATCATGCCTCGACACATAAGTGTAACGACCCGATCAGTCATTTTATGTAATTGCGCCCCGTTTCCTCTTTTTGATGCTCCACTCATGTGTGTTCATGATTTTATAACTTGCAGAGTTGGTTAGTTTCTTTCCGGGAAGCGTTCGGGTTGATTTGGACCCTTGATTCTTGACTTAGAAGTTTAAATTAGAAAGTGTTGACCAAACTTTGACTTTTATAAAAATAACCCCAGAACTGTGTTTTTATGGCTCCGATAGTTTTGTATTGTGATTTCGGACTTGAGCGTATGCCCGAAATTAATTTTGAAACTCCGTAGGTTGATTTATGTTGATTGGCCGAAATTTGGCGATTTCATGTTGAAAAGGTTTGACTGTAGGTTGACTTTTAGCTATCGAGCACAAAATTTTATTTTGGGACTTGGAATAAGTCTGTTATGGTATTTAAAACTTATCTGCAAAATTTGGTGTAATTTGGAGTTGGTTTGATAAGATTCGAACGTTTGGTTGTAATTTTAGAAATTCTTGAACTTTACTTTGAAATTTATGCGTTTTAGTGTTCGATTCATAGTTTTAGATGTTATTTTTGTGTTTTGGTCGTATGAGTGATTCCGTATGATATTTTTAGACATGTGTGAAGGTTTGGTTTGGAGCCCCGAGGCTCGAATAAGTTTTGAACATGTTTTGGAATAGTTTGAACTGAAATTAGACTGTTGGTGCTCAAGTATTGCAATTGTGAGCACCAGGATCGCAATTGCAAAGGTGATTGTGGGGGCTCTAATGTCGCAATTGCGACTCCCCCTTCGCAATTGCGAAGACTGCCAGATTTTGCCTTAGTTCACATTTGCGAACATTTGTTCGCTTTTGCGATGTCCACCAGTTCGCAATTGCAAAGCCTTTATCGCAATTGCGATGAATGTTGAGGCTATAAGGGTTCGCAAATGCGGGCCTTGGTCCGCAATTGCTAGGGTTTGCATCTGTGTCGAAAATGAGACATTTGCAGGTGGTTAAAGGGATGGAAGACGGAAGTTTTGAAAATATTCTCTCATTTTTGAACCCTAGACTCGGCAGGAGGTGATTTGGAGAAGGGACTTTCACCTACAAACCTTGGGTAAGTGATTCTAATATATTTCTACTCATATTCCATCAACATAACTTAGATTTTAACATTAAAATCATTTGAATCAAAGTGAAAAATTTGTGAAACTTTGTCAAGTTTTTGAAAAATAAGAAATTGAGTTTTGAGAGTCGATTTGGACTAGGATTTTGAAACTAATCACATATATGAACTCATGGGGTCATGGGTAGTTGGAATCTACCATTGGACCCGGATTTTGACCGGGCGAGCCCCGGGTTGACTTTTTGGAAAAAGTGTAAAGATCTTAGATTTATCTGCTGTAATTGATTTTCCCAGAATTGTTTGATGATATTAAGTCGATATTTGTTAGATTTGAGTCGTGTGGAGACAAATTTTAAGGGAAAAATGTTTTCCGATTGTTGAAGTGACCTAGTTGAGGTAAGTGTCTTATCTAACTTTATGCGGGGAACCACCCCTTAGGATTGGTATTGATTGATTTATTTGTTCTATGTGAAAGCTGTGTACGCAAGGTGACGAGTGGGTACACGGGTTGTACGTGGTATTTAAACGGTTTAGGCTACTTAGACTCTTTCCATGCTTTAATTGAATTGTAGTATCATGTTCTAAATTCTCATAGTCAATCTATTAGTACTTGAGTTAGTCTATCCTTACATGCTTAAATGATTTTGTTAACACTTGTTCTACATCCTAATTGATAAATTGTTCTCATGCTTTAGTTGAACTTGTTGCCTCTACTATTGTTACATGTTATTTCTTCCATTCTTGACTATCATTATTTGAAATTATTGTTTGTGTTTTCTCTTCCATTATTGATTGTCATTACTTGAAGTTATTGTTCATATTATCTCTTTCCTTGTTGATTTTCATTATTTGAAACCATTGTTACATGTTATCTCTTCCCTTGTGAGTTATTCTTCATTAATAACGTGGTTATACATTATCTCTCATTGTTGTATTATTGGTGTTGAAGTTGTGAAAGTCGTTATCGATCGAGGCCAAACCTACACCACTATAGAGTAGTGAGGATGGTCGATGCAGTTTTACCCAACGAGGTCCGGATCGATTTTCACAGGGAGTTAATTTGGCTTGGAATTGGGTATCTAACTAATCTAGATGTGCGTGTTGTTCATAATTACACTTCCAAACATTGTTGCGATTGATTCTATTCTAATTTTATACTATTGTATGCTAAGTGTAAGCTAAGTACAATATTTTTGGTGAAAGTTTTCAAGTGTTAAAAGGCACTAGGGAAGTGACTTCCGCCTAGGTGAGTATCTAATGGGTATCAAGAATCTAGGACAAGCTTGTTATGATTGGGGTCGTGATATAACCATCACACATAAGTGCTCACTCTATACCTCTCGGTAGTTTGAGTGACATTGCCCGGTTTGGCTTTCTCAAGCCCAAATGGGTGTTCATACAATATAAGTGAAATTGGCTCAAGTCGGGTATTACTATCTCTAGGTTTAACCCTTTAATTGGGGCTATTAATCTCTTGAGTTCACCCCAATTCCTTGTTAGCCTAATTTTCCTAGACTTAGTCCCTCTTTCTCAAGAATAGCCTAAGTCATAAAGGCATGAGTCAGTGTTTGCAACTACTAATTCTACATTTTTAGCATGAACTAGGCTAAATATCACTAACCCATAAATAATTAAGCCCTAAAATTCAAGACCCATTAAATACCCACACTAGGGTTGGGTCACAACCCTAGCTATGGGGTCTAGCTACTCATAATAACAGCAGAAATCAAAGATAAAGATGAAATATAAGCCATAATATTAAAGTACAAGATGAAAATCTAAAGTTTGAAGGTAAATCTACTCTAAAATTGCCCAAAAAGGGAAAAACCAGCCGTTCACGTGCTCTGCTAAACAAAACTTAACCTAAAATTGATAAAAGGATCTCGTAATTCTAACAGCGTCCGCACTTGGGCTTTTGCGGTCCGCGTTTCTTCATATCTGGGCCTGGGTAGATCTTCGTTTCGTGGACCGTGTAATATTCACCGCGTCCACATGAGATTCCTTCGTGGATGTGTAATTTGGATGCTGACCGCCTTCTTCATTTATGCCCATCTTGCAAAGTCTCTAAACCTCGACAAACGTTGTCCGCTAAATTCCAACCGCGGTCGCGCCAATCACTTCACGGTCGCGTCTTTCTGCCGCTCTCAACGCTCAATTTTAGTGGTCAAAACAACCTCTCTGAATCTCTATTTTGCGGTCCGCGGAATAATGGCCGCCTCAACAATGATAATTTCGCGGCCGCCCTTTTCTATTGCGGTCCGCGTTCCACAGTATTTGTCCAGACTTGGTTTATGTTCAAGTTTTACTCCTTTATGAGTTGGTTATGGCTTCTTTTGCTCATTTCGAACAAAACCCTGCAAGCAAGCACATTAAGTTATTTTTCGGGAATACCTTCATACATTTTTGGCCCAAAACCCAAGTAAAATAGAGCAAATAATAGGCTAAAATCCCTACTTATCAACTCCCCCAAACTTAAGCTTTTTCTTGTCCTCAAGCAAATAAGGTAATTCCCACCTCCACAAGAAAAATAAATGAAAATTTCAGCTATCCTAAGGTGACTTCATCAAGCATCAATTGGTACTAACAATTACCCTCAACACAAATGCATTATCAACAACATCATGCTATGACATTTTGAGTTTTATAGTTCTAATGCGACACAAAAGCATCAAGAGTTGACTCAATTCATCAAGGAAGCTCGCTCTCTCACTTGGGTCATTGTGGATCCCATACTCCTCCTCCTCTACTATCCATGAGCAAATCTCACTTTATAGAATGTGACACTCAAAACAAGGATTGTAAAGAAGTGCGCTCATCACTCTTAAAAGAATGCCACAAGTCTGATTCTAAGTACCATAAGCTTGCCCCTTATATAAATCACCACTAATGTAAGCTCACTCAACTTGAAATCATATAGGGCTTTAGCGGGATGTAATGAAGGCTTTTTGGATCAAGGTATGACATAATGAACTATGATGGTTTCATCTTTCTTTAAGCACTCCATTTTCTCATTTCAGTTCATATTTTCTTGACTCTTTGAGTCATTTTCTTCTTCCTCAGGGGAACTAGAGAGACACATTGTCACTCTTTCTTGTTCATGACAATCATTTTTCTCCTTTTCTCATCATTCCATGCCTTTCAACATTATTTTCTTTGAATCTCTTTAACCTTTTCTTTCTTTTTGACATATTTCTTTTTAACTCTTCATCCTTTTCTTTGCCTTTCCTTTTCCTCATTTATTTTTGTTCTTTGTACCTTTCATCACTTTGAAATTTCTCGTCTCTCCCCCAAACTTATGTTTTTGCTAATTGCTCATCATGAATGCTAAGGAAAGATTGGGTGCCAAGAGAGGGTCATTATAAAACGGATGAAGGCTTGTAATGTAGCTATTGAATGAAAAAGGCTTAGGCTAAAAGAGGTTGACTAGGGATATCATATTGGTAGGCTACGGAAGCTTTCACAGTTCAAATGGGACCAAGGAGAGCCTACAATCACTTCTCAAGTCGAGCTACACTTAAAATTTTGCCTAGACAAACATTCAGGGTAAGTTCTAGACTTATTGGCACGGGACTTGGACTTGCAATTCAATACCTCACCTCTCTCTCAAGCTAATGGATTGTTAAAGATAACAGAGTCGAGGGCCCACAACAACCCTAGCTAAGATTGAAGATCACAGATGGCTCAAAGAAACCACTTGATGATAGTTTTAGTCAACTCAAGAGTCTAAAGGTCACAACTAGAGCTATTCTTTGTCAGTCAACTTGTTTCTAACCATGAGGTCAAAGGTAAATGTGTTAGTACCAAGTGAAGCCTGCTTGAGACACTTTTATTCATTACTACTACATATCAGAGCAAAAAAAGAAAAACAGACTCAATCCCTTAAGAATGTTGTCACGCCATCCATCGTTGGGAAGAGCCACCCGGTTCACATAATATCCACCTTTGAAAAGAACCGTGGCATTAAGAAAACCAAAGGCTTATTGATCACGCAAAAAATGTGAAAAGAAGCTAAAAACTCAAAAAGAAGCTACTAAAGGAAATAAGAAGCTAAGCTATTAAGGAAAAATACAAAAGAAGTTATAAAGTAAACTACGGAAAGTAAAATGAATATGTACAATAATGGAGTGAACCGAATATATACAAAATGGAGATGAATATATACATGGAATGGTAAAGTTATATACATACCAAAAGTGAAAAATAACAAAAGTGAAAATAACGATAAGTAAAAATAAATGAAAATAGTATCATAATTATTACATGCCAGTCATCAAATCAAAATAAGACCCCCCCCCCCAAATAAAAGATAGCAATGTCCTCAATGCTAAAAGCAAAAATAAGATTAGGGAAGGGATAAAGAGTAAAGAAAACTCCATATGTGGTCTATGCTCACTAGTGGGATACTCGGACTGCATAGGATCATTAACTCCCTCCGGGTCCTCCAACTGTATCTCCAGGTCCTCTGACTGGGTGTCATGACCAAAAAATCTAACCATGGTCGTGATGGCACCTATCGTGTTATAAGGCAAGCCTATTTCCCAAAATATTACTACTAAATCGATTATAAGAATTTAATAAAATATTTCAGTATTTAAATTTTTCATAAACTAAATCAACTCTAAATATAATATAGAAAAATACGGAAACGAATCCCAAATATCGGGGTGTCACTAAGTCACGAGCGTCTAAGTCTATGAACTAAGAAATAAAACTGTCTAACTGTCGATACAGTCCAAAAAAAGAAATGATAAAAGGAGTAACAAGGTCCTGCGCACGCTAGCAACTACCTTGTAATCTCCACAGATAGCCGGCCTGAATGCAACGATCGCCGCACTCTAATTCACCTGGATCTGCACATAAAATGCAGGGTGTAGCATTAGTACAACCACCTCAACTAGTAACAGAAATAACTAAGGAATTGAGCAGTAATGACGAGCTAAGTAAAACAATCCAGTTATTTATTTTCACAATTTAAAAATAAACAGAAATAAACAGGTAAATTCCATAACTCAGTAAATGCCACAAAGAATTTTAACAGATAAATGCATCAACAACACAAATAAATACAACCTCACAGCAGTGTCACTCCATCACTCATCACTCGCGCTCAACACTCAACATTCAAAACACTCAAACATTCGTCCTAGAACGTGCCAAGAGTTGTTCTCAAAACCATCAAGAACTCTCTCCGAACCCAAATGGCACAAAACTAATCCGTCAGGACTGAATTCTTCTAACTCAACCAAGCTACACAAACCACCAAAAACCCAAGGATATTGACACAAAATACCAGTAGAACTCATTACCTCATACACACCCAAAGAACTAATCATACCCATTACCATGCCGATCTAACCTACTACCAAGATGTCCTATCTATCCGAGTTCCTTCTGAATTACCTTCAAATTGATACTTTGCCCCGCCATAACACCACAATCCTCAACCCAGACTCACCACACGAGACCCAAGCATAAAACCACACCGCCTTAAGGCTCATAAGTCGCTGAATACTCTCTTAAATATCCCCAAAAGTACCACAAGCACGCGCTCACATAATTAAAACCTCAGTGCTCAAGCTACAGTCAAAACCCGACCTCATGTCCTCTAGACTGGCCCGACATCAACACACAGAAATCACATCTCGCTCCTCATCCAGGGAATCACAAGCCGTCGATGCACAACTGATACCGAGTGCCCATGCGTGTATACGAATGCGTGGAAGGAATTCAAAGAGTTACACTTTAAGTTAAATCAATACCGCACGATAAGAATTCAAGAATGTGAAGTTTTCCTAAAGGTTCTGCAGCCTCTCGAAGATAAGTACAGACGTCTCCGTACCGATCCGCAAGACTCTACTAAACTCGCTCATGATATGTAGCCTAGGCTTTGATACCAACTTGTCACGACCCCAAAATCTAACCATGCTCGTGATGGCACCTATCGTGTTACAAGGCAAGCCTACTTCCCAAAATATTACTACTAAACCGATTATAAGAATTTAATAAAACATTTCAACATTTAAATTTTTCATAAACTAAATCAACTCTAAATATAATATAGAAAAATACGGAAACGAGCCCCAAACATCGGGGTGTCACTAAGTCATGAGCGTCTAAGTCTATGAACTAAGAAATAAAACTGTCTAACTGTCAATATAGTCCAAAAGAAGAAATGATAAAAGGAGTAACAAGGTCCTGCGGACGCTAGCAGCTACCTTGCAATCTTCACAGATAGACGGCCTGAACTCAACGATCCCCGCGCTCTAACTCACCTGGATCTGCACATAAAGTGCAGGGTGTAGCAAGAGTACAACCACCTCAGTAAGTAACAAAAATAACTAAGGAACTGAGCAATAGTGATGAGCTAAGTAAAATAGTCCAATTATTTATTTTAACAATTTAAAAATAAACAGAAATAAATAGGTAAATTCCATAACTCAGTAAATGCCACAAAGAAGTTTAACAGATAAATGCAGCAGCAACACAAATAAATACAACCTCATAGCAGTGTCACTCCATCACTCATCACTCGCGCTCAGCACTCAACACTCAAAACACTCAACACTCAACATTCTGCGCTCACTGGGGTGTGTGTACAGACTCTGGAGGGGCTTCCAAAGCCCAAGCGCTAAGCACGGACAGTTCACGTGCCATAATATCAATAACTGGATCTGCACGGTCATCTCACATACTACGCGGACAACTCACGTGCTATGGTATCAATACCTGGACCCGCACGGTCAACTCATATGCTACGCGGACAACTCACGTGCTATGGTATCAATGCCTGGACCCGCACGGTCAACTCATATGCTACGCGGACAACTCACGCGCTATGGTAATAATATCCTCACAACCAGGCCCTCGGCCTCACTCAATCATGTATCTTACTAGCCTCACCATCATCAACAAATAAGGGAACACATCCCACATCAAGTATCACAACAAATTAGAAAATATTAGAGACTGAGGTAAACATGTACAATAATTTCTATGACTGAGTACAAATAATGTGAGCATGAATAAAGCCTAAGCAAGATCTCTAACATGAAGGCAGACAAGTTCAACAACAAGTAACTACGTAAACACAGATGATGGCCATGAGGACTCACAGGATGGACCAAGTCTCAATCCCTCGAGGTATACACCCACATGCCCGTCACCTAGCAGGGGTATCACCTCCAAACAATCACATGATATCAAATTCTCCAGGTATATACCCTCAAGGACAGAGTTAAAACTGTTACTTACCTTAACAGCGTAAAATCCTACTCTGGGATGCCCTTTTCTCTGGAGTCGGTCTCCAAAACCTCCAAATCTAACAATAATCATATTAATACCATCCACATAGGCTAATGAATCGAATTACGCAATAAAAACTATAAAATATGCAAAAAATCTGAAAACGACCAAAACTCGGGCCCCGGGCCCATGTCTTTGAACCAGTCAAAAATGGCAGAATTAGAACCCTCGTCCTCTCCTGAGTCTAACCATATAAAATTTATCAAAATCGGACTCTGTTTGGTCCCTCAAATCCCTACCTAAAACTCTCCAAAACTCAAGCCCTAACTCCCTCAATTTCACTTTGAAATCATCAATCAAATCCCTAAAACGAAGATTGATTCATGAAATATAACCAAAACTGAGTAGAGAACACTTATCCCAATCCCTATGGTGAAAATCGCCTCCAAAAGCGCCCAAATCCGAGCTCCCCAACTCAAAATATGACCGAATGAACAAACTCTTGTTTTATATATTTTTCTATCAGCTATTCTATCTCGTTTCTTATGCCAAACGATACAGAAACTCGCTTTTTATGCCTCCAATAGATTCTTTGTGAAATGCTAGTCAAGTTAGGCTTTTGAATCACTCAATTTGACCTTATAATGATTGAGATATGTAGGTTTTAATATTTGCAAATAGTGCAGATTTTTAAATACACCATCAGTGGCAATTGCATAATTAATCTGGAAAAATCTAGCAACCTAATTCTTAGTAAAATTACTATAAAATCCTCATACGATGTCCAAATTCAACGATTCTTTTTGTTACGATTCCGTAATTACGATACGGATCTAATGATTTAATCAAAAAGGAAATCGGAGCTCATTTTCTCAATATGATATCATTTATGCTTGAAGAAACGGCGTCGAAACATAAGAAAAACGAGCGCAACACAACCCAAACCTATCTGAAACTCACCCGAGGCCCTCCGGACCTCAACCAATAATTCCAAAAAGTCTTATATCACTACCTGAACTTAGTCGAACCTCCGGAACACCCAAAACAACACCAAAACACCAAATCAACCTCGAATTCAAGCCTAAGAACTTCTAAACTTCCACGCCAACGACGCCGAAACCTATCAAACCACGTCCAAATGACCTCAAATTTTGCAGACACATCACAAATGACACTACGAACCTACTCCAACTTCCAAAATTCTATTCCGACCCCGATACCTAATTTTCCACCGCCGACCAAAGTTGCCAAATTTCTAACTTTCGCCAATTCAAGCCTAATTCTACTACGGACCTCCAAATTACATACCAGACACACTCTTAAGTCTAAAATCACCCAATGAGTTCATTTATTCATAAGTCAACTTCCGGTTGACTTTTCTAACTTAACTTTCTAACTAAGGGACTAAGTGTCTCATTTCACTCCAAACTTTTTCCGAACCCAAACCTACCAAATCGATACAACTCAACATTGCTGAACAACACATAAAGAAGTAGAAATGGGAGAAACAGGGCTATAACTCTCGGAACGACTGGCCGGGTCGTTACACTGGGGCACCACAAATCCTCTCACCGGCTCTCTGTCAGCCTCCTGCTCTGATGCATGTGCTGTCTGTGTTGCATAGGCAATCTCCTCCATAAGCAGGTCTAGTGGAATATCTCCAGTAGAAGTGAACTTCTCTGCCTCCTTCTTCAGCAGCTCCACTGACTCTTTTGATGCTTGATTCTTCTTCATCTTCTTGACCTGCTTGCCCAGCTCCTTGATCACCTTCCCATGGGTATATAATGTCTCCAAGATTTTCTTTTGTTTGTCCAGGAGCTTCTTCTAGTTGTCCAGAAGCTCCTTCAATGAATCCTCCACTAATGGAGGTACCTGAAGTTGTGTTGGGGTTGCCTGTGCTGTGACTGCACTGGATAAGATAGACAGCTTTGATGTAGCTACCTGCAACCAGTTGTTGACGCTGGATAGTGTTTGAGAGACCCGCAGTGAAGTCTGAGGATATGCGGAAGATGAGGGTATAGATAATTGAGCTGTGACAGATGGCCCAGATGAGGGAGGTGGCATAGCAGCCAAAGAACCCTCCGCTGTGGAAGGCTTGGAACCAGTGGCCCTTACCCTTGGCTCTTCAGACTGGCCAGTGGAGGTAGTGGCTTTGCCTTTGGACTTTGGATTGTCTTCTCCCTGAAGGCTGTACCAAGAGAAGGGCCTTTTCGGCTTCACCTTCGTGTCAAAGTTTCTTCCCTAACCCCCCTGGTCCGCTAGGTACATAGTGATGAAATTAGGGTAAGGGTAGGACCTTCCTTCCTTCCTGATTGCCTTATATATGTTCTGGGCCATGAGGTTCCTCACATTTATTGGGTACCCCGCCATGATGGACGCTATGAGGATCATCTAGGAGAGTGGAATGTCACTGTCATGCTGGCACGGATTAAGACGGCTGCAGATGAAGGTGCACCACCCTTTGGCTTTAAAGCTAAGGGTGTTTCTGGCAATTGAGACTCCCGGTGTAAGCCAGGCCGGTGTTGTCCCTTGTATGGCACCTCTGCTACCCATGGACGGGCTGCTTCATCTAATACCAACTTTTGTATGTATAGAGCAGCGTCTACATCATCAAACCCCGCATATGTATTCAAAGTTTTGCCATCGAACTGGATCTTCTTATTTTGTACCTTAGTCATATAGGTACCCTTTTTGATGTGGGCAACATTGGCGTAGAATTCCTTGACTAGGTACTCATTTACTTCCGGCAACTTGCTAGTGAAGAATTTTCACCCCACTCTTTCATTAAATTATCTCTTCACATTCGGGTTATGAGGGAGAAGGTCTCTTTCTATGAAATGTCGCTCAAGGGTGAGCGACCTTTGTGGCCACCATTCCCGGAATTTGTGGTTGGCCTTCTCACTCACAAACCTATCTTGCCACACTGCCGGCTTCATTGATCTAATCAACCCTCCTCATGGGTATCACCTCCTCTCCCGTCATCCGGAGCCTCTTCTTCATCATCAATATCAATAGGAGAAACTATTGAGGCCGCAGTTGCAGTAGGTGGGGGAGATGGTGCTGAAGTCTCACTACCTCCTTCTGAGCCATCAGACGACTCAGATGAGGAGGTGGGTTGATTGACAAGACGGAAAGTTTGAGATTGAGCCTCGGGTTATTGTGCAGATTCTCCCTCAGAAATCTCCCGGGAAGGGAGGTATTCACTAGTGTTCGAGGAGTCAGCCTGAGGTCTCACAGGTGGGGCCTTTTTGCTAATAATCTTCTGAGGTGTTAAGGGTGCAGTCTGCTTCCCTTTGCCTCGGCCTCAGGAGGATTCTCCCTTCCCTTTTGATTTGTCGGGACCATCACGAGATCCCACCATTATCTGCACACATAATTAGTGAAAGATCATTAGTATTGTGGTTCAATGAATCCTTAAAGAAAAGCAGATGAAATGAAATAGTGCTTCTAAAAACAGTGCACTATGGACCGCGAAAAAATGGGCGCGGTCGCGGAAAGGTCATCGCGGACCGCATAAAAATGGGCGTAGCCATGAGGAGGTTGGACACAGACTAACAACTGTCTGATCATGGTCTTTCACGGACCGTGAAATTCGGGACGCGGCCGTGAAAGATCAAACGCAGACCGTGTAAAAATGGATGCGGTCGCGGAAGCAATTGCCAAACTCTCTGAAACTCATGAGCGCGGACAGCAAATTTTGGGCGCGGCCACGTAAGTTCAAATGTAGACCACGAAAAAATCATCGTGTCTCCTAACATGAAACCATACTCATCTCTCACAAATTAAAGAACGTGGACCGCATAAAATGGACCACGGTCTGCGGAGTTCAAACAAAATAGGCACTGGCACATTTGAAACCTAGGATTTTTACTAAGTGCAAAAACTAATGCAAGTAACATGCCTAGTTAATAACCCTATCCCCCATTAGGCATGTAAAACAATTACCCACATGAATTCAAGCATCAATTAAGCATGATTTTGAGATTGTGGCAAGTATTAAACCCTAACTAAAAAGAAAAATTAAAACTAGAAAAAAAGAAAAGAAAGAGATAAAATCAATGCAAAGATTTGAGCATACCAGTTGTGAAATTGTAGAGGAAAATGGATTCTTGATTGATATGAAATGAGATTAACAGTCAAAGAAGAGGAAGATGAACAATGTTCTAATGTGGTGAAAGTTTGAGGTTCGAAAAGTGTAAAAGTCCTAAGGACTTTCTATTTATACCAAACCGATGGGGACCCACCGACTTACCTTAGCGCGGTCCGCTGAATTCTACCGCGGTCTGCTTTTTTTACCTTTCGAAGAGCTGCTACAAAATCCTGGGCACTGTCCGCGGAAAACTGGGTGCGACCGCGACCGCGAATGTCACCGCGGTCTGCCAAATTATGAACGCGGACGCAAACTCAACTTCAGAGAGTTGATATTTTGGGCTCTTCAAGTACGCATTTGCGGATAAAATGTGCCACCGCGAAATGCTAACGCGGACCACAGAATTTTGAGCGCGGTCTGCGAAATTCCCACACTTAGTCATATTGTTCCTTGTCAAAGTCCTGCACTGCACAACCAATTCCTACACAAACTTCACTACTAGTTAGTCCAAAACAATGCCTAATCTAAGAAGAAAATCAAAAAGAAAGAAAAGAAAAAGAAAACATCACATGGGTTGCCTCCCAAGAAGCGCCTGATTTAACGTTGCGGCACGACGCATGTTACCATCATCATGTGAAATTGATCAAGGCCACCACGTGGCTGTCATCAAACTTGTCGAGGTAGTCCTTCACTCGATGCCCATTAACTCTGAAGATTTCACCATTTTTATTTTTCAAATCAAGAGCACCAAACGGAGTTACATGCACCACTTCAAAAGGGCCACTCCATTTTGACTTGAGCTTTCCCGGAAACAGTCGTAACCGAGAGTTGAATAGAAGAACCAACTCACCCTCCTTGAATTTTTTGTTCCGGGCATATTTGTCATGTAAGTACTTCATCTTTTCCTTATACAAGGACGAGCTGGAATAGGCATGAAACTGGAATTCATCAAGTTTGTTGAGTTGCTCTACCCGGAGATTGACTGCTACATCCCATTTAAGGTTTAACTTCTTGGGCGCCCACATGGCCTTGTGCTCTGACTCAACAGGAAGATGGCATGCTTTCCCAAATACCAATCGGAACGGAGACATAATAATTGGAGTCTTGTACACAGTTCTATAAGCCCACAAAGCATCGTCAAGTTTCCTTGACCAATCCGTCTAGTTTGCATTGACAGTTTTTGATAATATGCTCTTTATCTCCATGTTGGAGACCTCAACTTGTCCACTAGCCTGGGATGATAAGGGGTTGACACCTTATGATTGACACCATACTTGGAAAGTAAAGTGTCGAAGACCTTGTTGTAGAAATGAGAACCCTCATCACTGAAGATCGCCCTAGGAGTGCCAAACCTTGTGAAGATATTTTTCTTTAAGAATGCCACCACACTACGTGCCTTATTGTTGGGCAAAGTTACAGGTTCAACCTACTTGGAAACATAATCAACAGCAACCAGAATGTAAGTGTTATGACATGAACTCACAAATGACCCCATGAAGTCTATGCCCCACACGTCAAAAATATCGATCTCAAGAATAGTGGTGAGAGGCATTTCATCCTTGTTGGAAATTTCACTAGCTCTTTGGCACTCATCACACCTCTTAACAAGCTCACTTGCATCTTTATACAGGGTAGGCCAATAAAATCCACAGCTAATAACCTTTGAAGCATTTCTCACTCCACCATGATGATCAACGTAGGGAGAGGAATGGCAAGCATCAAGAATATTCATTTGCTCCTCTTCCGGGACACATCTCCGGATCACACCATCATTGCAAATCTTGAAAAGATAGGGCTCGTCACAATAATAATCCAAGCTGTCCCATTTGAGTTTCTTTCTTTGGTTAGAAGAGAGCTCACTCAGGATAATGCCGGTCACAAGATAGTTAGCCACATTGGCGAACCAAGGCATACCATTCAAAGATACGGAGAGGAGTTGTTCATCCGGGAACGAATCATTAATTTCGAGGCCATCGTGGGGCCTCCCCTCCTCTTCTAAGCGGGACAAGTGGTCTGCCACTTGATTATCACTTCCTTTTCTATCAATGATTTCAAGGTCAAACTCTTGAAGTAGAAGAACCCATCTCATCTACCTAGCCTTCGAGTCCTTTTTGGTCATCAAGTAACGAAGTGCCGCGTGATCGGTGTGCACAATCACTTTGGCACCCATGAGAGATGGCCTAAGCTTTTCCATGGCGAAGACAATGGCTAATAACTCTTTCTCGGTCACCGTATAATTGACTTGGGCTCCATTAATCATTTTGCTTGCATAATAGACCGGATGAAATAGCTTGTTGACCCTTTGCCCCAAAACCGCTCCTACCGCAATGTCACTAGCATCGCACATGAGCTCAAATGGTAAGCTCCAGTTGGGTGCGATAATGATGGGAGTGGTTGGCAATTTATATTTGAGAATCTCAAAAGATTTCATGCAATCTTCATTGAACACAAACTTTGCATCTTTTTCTAGTAGCTTGCACAAAGGGTTCACCACTTTTGAGAAATCATTGATGAATCTTCGGTTGAACCCCGCGTGCCCAAGAAAGCTCCTAACTCTCTTGACGCAAGTAGGAGGAGGGAGTTTTGAAATAACTTCAATCTTCGCTTTGTGCACTTTAATACCATTCTTTGAGATCTTATGGCCGAGGACAATGCCCTCCTCGACCATAAAGTGGCATTTTTCCCAATTAAGCACTAGGTTGGTCTCTTCACATCGGGCCAACACTTTGTCAAAATTATCCAAGCATTCTTCAAATGAGTCCCCCACAACACTAAAATCATCCATGAACACTTCGAGGAAGCCCTCCACCATATCCGTAAATATTGCATCATACACCGCTGAAAGGTAGCTGGTGCATTACACAAAACAAACGGCCTCCGTGAGAATGCAAATATGCCATACGTACATGTGAAGGTGGTTTTCTCTTGGTCTTCTGGTGCAATGAGAATCTGGTTGTACCCTGAGTACCCATCCAAAAAGCAATAGTAGGCACGCCCGGCAAGTCTGTCCAACATTTGATCAAGAAAGAGCAACGAAAAGTGGTCTTTACGGGTCACTTTGTTCAGCTATCTATAGTCCATACATACCCTCCATCCGGTGACAGTACGAGTGAGGATCAACTCATTTTTCTCATTTGTGACCACAGTCATACCCCCTTATTCGGCACACATTTTACCGGTGAAGTCCATGAAGTATCCGAAATAGGGTACACAACCCCTGCATCAAGCCACTTGATAATTTCCTTCTTGACGACCTCTTGCATATCCTCGTTCAACCTCCTTTGATGTTTCACGGAGGGTTTGGCATCATCCTCTAGTATAATTTTGTGCATGCAAAAGTGGTGGCTTATACCCCGAATGTCAACCAAAGTCCATCCAATTTCCTTTTTCCTTCTTTGAAACACCGTAAGGGTGGAGTCTACCTGCACGTTAGTTAGGCAAGCAAAAAGAATAACAGGTAATGTGGAAGAAGGGCCTAAGAATTCATACCTGAGGTGTGAAGGCAAAGGCTTCAACTCCAATGTTTGTGGCTCCTCGATTGAGGGCTTTGTTGGTGGAGTCTTCCGATTTTCCAAATCCAAGGAAAGTTTACGGGGGCCATATGAGTAGGATCCCATTCCTTGCAATGCATTTGCACATTCAACCAAGCCTTCCTTTTCATCATCCTTATGGTTTAACAACACAGCTTCCAAAGGGTCTTCCACATTGATCATGGAACTCGTGTCATCAACTATCACCTCCTTCACAAGATCCATAAAAGAGCAAACTTCATTGCTATTTGGTTGCCTCATTGATTTGCACACGTGGAATACAATTTTTTTATCGCCCACTCGGAAGGTGAACTCCCCTGCTTCCACATCAACCAATGCCTTCCTTGTTGCTAGGAAAGGTCTCCCCAATATTATAGGCACCTCATAGTCGACTTTGCAGTTGAGAATCACAAAATCAACATGCAAAATAAACTTATCGACCCGGACTAGAACATCATCAATAATACCAAGTGGCCTTTTCATTGTCCGATCCGCCATTTGTAATCTCCTAGAAGTAGCTCTTGGTAGCCCAATACCTAGTGTCTTGAACACAGAATATGGCATCAAATTAATACTTGCTCCCAAATCACACAAGGCTTTTGCAAAATCGGCGCTGCTAATGGTGCATGGAATTGTAAAGGCACCGGGATCTTCAAGCTTTGCAGCCATCGGGTGCATATTGGCACTCACTTGATGAGTCATTTTGATGGTCTCACAATCATAGATCTCTTCTTAGTTAACAAGTCCTTCATGAACTTGGCATATCCCAGCATTTATTCGAGAGCTTCCACCAAGGGAACATTGATTGACAAACTTTTCATCATCTCAATAAACTTCTTGAATTGGTTTTCATTATTTTTCTTTGCAAGCCTTTGAGGATACGGTGGAGGAGGCCTTGGCAAAGTGGCCTTAGCTTTAGGTGCTACTATTTCTGGTATGCCTATCACGTGTTCCCTAGACGGGCTCATATCATTTTGAGTCTCCTCCATGTTGTCATCAATATTGATCCTCACTTCATCATTCACATTCTTATCATTGGCTTGAATCTCATCATCTTCTTGCAACACAACATCATCACTCACAATCTTCTTTGGATTAGAGGTACTTGCATCTCCACCTCTACTGCTTCTTGTGGTCACCGCCATAACATGCGCTGTATTGTTCCCATCCTTTTGCTTTACTACCATATCACTTGGTAGTCCCCCTTAGGGCGAGTATTCAATTCTTGAGAAATTTGACCAATTTGTACTTCCAAGTTGCGAATAGAGGTAGTATGGGAGGCTATTTGGGCATCGGAGTCAGCATTCCTTCCCATCATTTGTTTGAGCATACTCTCTATCCGCCCCATCTCATTGTTTGAAGAACTTTGCCCTTGAGATGAATATGGAGGCGAATTGTTGGGTTGTTGATACATCGGGGTCCTTTGAAAGCCCGACCCCTGGTTGCCTTGATTATTATTATTCCAAGCCCCTTGGTTTCCATTGCTGCCCCAATTGTTATTGTTGTTCCCCCAATTCTGATTGTTGTTCTCCCAATTGTTTGAGTTGTTGTTGTTGCCATTGTTCCAATTCCCTTGGCCTTGGTTGCCCCAATTTTGATTGTTCCCTTGCGATCACCATTGTTGATTTGGAGCATTGATCCGTTGACCTCGATAGTTATTGACATATAACACTTCCTCACTTTGATCATCATAAGAATCGTCTTGATTGTAACCACTACCACTTTGCTCAGATTGATCTTGATTGTTTTGCACTTGTTGACCACACTGTCTCCTCTTGTTGACCATGGCATTTACCCCTTCCATGGCATTTACTTGCTTTGTCCCTTGAACTTGCTGAAGCTGGGCCTTTGCTAACAGATTCATAGTAGTTGTCAATTCGGCTATGGCTTGTCCGTGATCATGAAGTTCTTTGTGAAGATGGATGACATTAGGGTCACCCTGAGGAACATATGCCCGACTCTGCCAAGCTGAGGATGTGTCAGCCATCTCATCAAGTATGTCACAAGCATCGGCATAAGGCATTTTCATAAATTTCCCCCAGCTAGCTGATTCACCACACACTGGTTGGTCGTGTTGATGCCCCTATAGAACGTCTGCTGAATCATTGCTTCAGTCATATCATTGTTTGGGAATTCCTTGACCATTGTCCGGTATCGATCCCAGATTTCATGTAGGGGTTCATTAGGTTCTTTTTTAAAGGCTAAGATCTCATCCCTCAATGCTTCCATATGACCCGGTGAGAAAAAGTTGGCTATAAACTTTTCTGCCAACTCATCCCATGTGTGTATGGAGTGGTTGGGTAGCTCTTGCGCTAGTCCAAAGCTTTCCATCTAAGTGAAAATGGGAAAAGTCTCAATCTCAGAGCGTCCTCCGACACGTTCTTTTGCTTGCTCCCCCAGCATGTGTCTACAAAACCCTTTAGATGCTTGTATGTGTTATGATGAGGAGCTCCAGTGAAGAAGCCCCTTTGCTCGAATAGGGTCATCATGACATTTGTAAGTTGAAAATTGCTCGCCCGAATCCGGGGCGGGACAATTGCACTTGCGTAACCTTCATTGGGTAGCACCCGGTGTGTTGCCCGTGGAGGAGGTGGGGGAGGGTTTGGAATATTGTCATTAGCCTGGCGGCCTCTTCTTTGGACTTGAGGTTCTAGATTAACCTCATCCTCACCATTGTCATCTACCTCCTCCCCGGAGGAACATGTCCGAGAGCATCATTATGAGCCATTTGGTACCTAAAGGTATTGATACACCAAAGTTAGAAAAATAGAAGGAAGGAAAAATAAGACACACAAATAGTTAGATAGATAGCCAACACCGTCTAACTCTCCGGCAATGGCGCCAAAAAGTGATCGAGGCCAAACCTGCACCACTATAGAATAGCGAGGATGGTCGATGATGTTTTACCCAACGAGGTCGGGATCGATTTCCACAGGGAGTTAATTTGGCTTGGAGTTGGGTATATAACTAATCTAGATGTGCGTGTTGTTCCTAATTGCACTTCCAAACATTATTGCGATTAATTCTATTCTAATTTTATACTATTGTATGCTAAGTGTAAGCTAAGTACAATATTTTTGGTGAAAGTTTTCAAGTGTTAAAAGGCACTAGGGAAGTGACTTCCGCCTAAGTGAGTATCTAATGAGTATCAAGATTCTAGGACAAGCTTATTATGATTGGGGTCGTGATATAACCATCACACATAAGTGCTCACTCTATACCTCTTGGTAGTTTGAGTGACTTTGCCCGATTTGGCTTTCTGAAGCCCAAATGGGTGTTCATATAATACAAGTGAAATTGGCTCAAGTCGGATATTACTATCTCTAGGTTTAACCCTTTAATTGGGGCTATCAATCTCTTGAGTTCACCCCAATTCCTTGTTAGCCTAAGTTTCTTAGACTTAGTCCCTCTTTCTTGATTCTTGACTTAGAAGTTTAAATTAGAAAGTGTTGACCAAACTTTGACTTTTGTGAAAATGACCCAGGAACTGTATTTTTATTGCTCCGATAGCTTTGTATCGTTATTTTGAACTAGGGCGTATGCCTGGAATTGATTATGGAAGTCCGTAGGTTGATTTATGTTGATTTGCTGAAATGTGGTAAATTTAGAAATTCTTGAACTTTACTTTGAAATTCATGCATTTTAGTGTGTGATTCATAGTTTTAGATGTTATTTTTGTATTTTGATCTCGCGAGTGAGTTCGTATGATATTTTTAGATTTGTGTGGAGGTTTGGTTTTGAGCCGCGAGGGCTCGGATGAATTTCAGACATGTTTAGGAAAGGTTTGAACTGAAATTGGATAGTTGGTGATGTTGGTGCTCAGGTATCGCAATTGCGAGCACCAGCATCACAATTGCGAAGGTGATAGTGGGGGCTCTGATGTTGAAATTTCGACCCCCCCCTCGCAATTACAAAGACTGCCAGATTTTGCCTTAGTTCGCATTTGCAATTATTTGTTCGCTTTTGCGATGCCCACCAGTTCGCAATTGCGAAGCCTCTGTCACAATTGCGATGAATGCTGAGGCTGTCAGGGTTCGCAAATGCGATCCTTGTATCACAAATGCGACATCTTCAGTTGGTTAAAGGGCTGGGAGACGATATTTTCGAAGACATTCTCTCATTTTTGAACTAGACTCGGTAAAAGACGATTTGGAGAGGGGATTTTCACTTGCAAACCTTAGGTAAGTGATTCTAATCTATTGCTAATCATATTCCATCAACATGTCTTAGATTTTAACATCGAAATCATGTGAATGAAAGTGAAAAATTCGTGAAACTTTGTTAAGTTCTTGAAAAATAAGAAATTGAGTTTTAAGAGTTGATTTGGACTCGAATTTTGAAACTAATCATATATATGAACTTGTTGGGGTCATGGATAGTCTGAATCTACCATTGGACTCGGGTTTTGACAGGGCGGGCCCCCGGTTCACTTTTGTTGCCTTTTTGAGAAAAGTGTAAAGATCTTAGCTTTGTCTGTTGAAATTGATTTTCCTAGCATTGTTTGCTGATATTAAGTCGATTTTGGTTAGATTTGAGCCGTGTGGAGGCGAAGTTTAAGGAAAAATCTATTTCAGAGTGTTGAAATGGCCTAGTTGAGGTAAGTGTCTTGCCTAACTTTGTGTGGGAGAATTACCCCTTAGGATTGGTATTGATTGATTCATTTGTGCTGTGTGAAAGCCGTGTACACAAGGTGATGAGTGGGTACACGGGTTGTACGTGGTATTTGACCGGTTTAGGCTACTTAGACTCTTTTCATGCTTTAATTGAATTGTAGTATCGTGTTCTAAATTCTCATAGTCAATCTATTCCTAGTTGAGTTAGTCTATCCTTACATGCCTTAAATGATTTCGTTAACACTTGTTTTACATCCTAATTGATAAATTGTTCTCATGCTTTAGTTGAACTTGTTGCCTCCATTATGGTTACATGTTATCTCTTCCATGGTTGACTATCATTATTTGAAGTTATTGTTCGTGTTATCTCTTCCATTATTGATTGTCATTACTTGAAGTTATTGTTCATATTATCTCTTTCCTTTTTGTTTTCCATTATTTGAAACTATTGTTACGTGTTATCTCTTTCCTTGTGAGTTATTCTTCATTAATAACGTGGTTATACATTATCTCTCATTGTTGAGTTATTGGTGTTGAAGTTGTAATAGGCATTATCACGTTGAAGCAAAATTTTTATTATTGAAACATCTTCCTTTTTTAGCATTCTACATTCATTATTATTGTTGATATTCTTGTACACATTGTGGTGGAGCCGTGGCAATTGTTGTGAAAATATTGATATTATTGATTGTTGGGAAATTGTAATATATGGTAACTGGTGGTGCGAGTTGTTATTGTAATGTGATATTGACGCGCATGCGGCGGTATAAGGCGGGACTTATGTGCGTGTTGCTTGTAGGGGAACTACGTGAAGCCACGCGGCGTCATAAGGTGGACTAAAAAGCTTGCAGCCATTTAGGGAAAACTATTTTTAAAACCTATTTCAAATGTAAGGCTCACGCGGTGGTATAAGAAAAGATTGTGATTGAGATTGTCAATTGTGAATACGAGGCGGTACCTCAGTTGTGATTCTTGATATATACATGAGGCGGTGCCTCGGTGGTGATTCTTATTGTACACGAGGCGGTACCTCGTTGTGATTCTTGTTGTTTATCTCATGTTGCAAAGAGTTTTGGTGGGAATGTTTCTTGATATTTTGTTCTTCCTTGTTCTAGCAGTTGTTATCCGTATATGATCATTTTTGTTCTCTTTAGTTGCTCTTTATGTTATTTCCATGTTTGATTCAGGTTTTAGTTCATGCTGTTAACTATTTCGTATCAGTTATTTCTCTGCTTTCCATTATTTATCCTTATTACTTTTCATACTGTTTATTTACATCCTAGTAGGTGTCTTGACCTGGCCTCGTCACTACTCTACCGAGGTTAGGCTTGATACTTATTGGGTACCATTGTGGTGTACTCATACTACGCTTCACTATAATTTTTGTGCAGATCCAGGTACGTCTTCCCGGGCCGGATGCTAGAGTCGATTTGAGTTGCTGCTTTGGAGACTTCAAGGTATACCTGCTCCACGTCCGCAGGCTTCAGAGTCACCTTCCTTTACTTTTACAATTGTTGCATTTTTCATTCATAAAATGATGTACTATACACTTTAGCTTATTATGTAGAGCTTATGACTTTGTTCCACCGTTCTTGGGGAATGTTTGGTTGAGATTCTCTTTTTCCGAACTTTATATGAGTTTATCAGACTGGTTTTTAGTATTTTGTTAATTATATATGTTCAGTTGTTATCAAATGTTAGGCTTACCTGGTCGTATAGATTAGGTGCCATCACGACATTCTACGGAGGGAAATTGGGGTCGTGACAATAAGCAATTAGTCTAGACATGACTTCTAGCATGAATGATAGTTCATGTAGTCATACAAATGGAGAAAACAAGATATCAAAGAAACATGATAGCAAGGTAAGGCATATAATGGCCTAAGAACTACACGGATCGTGAATAATCCCGGTGTACGCATATATGCCCATCACCTAGCATGTGTGTCACCCCCAACACATAACAAATACCATAGCCAATGGGGAATTATCCTCAAATCAAGTTTAGACAAGTTTCTTACCTTATCTAGGCTAGTCTTTAACCTCGAATCAACTCAAAATCTCGATCTAGCCCTCCAATCGCACAAATCCAAGCCAAACATCATCCGAGGAAGTCAAATAATGTCATGGGAAGTGATCCCAATCCATAAAGCTTCGATCGTTTAAGAATTTCCAAAAAGTCAACTCGGGTCCATCAGTCCAAAATCCGAAACCAATACCAAAATCTGATGACCCATAATCTGCCTAGTCCTAATATATAATTAGTTTCTATATCCGGGTCCAAATTAATGGTCAAAACCCCCAAAATACACTCTCTTAAAGTGAAGACAAAAACCTTGAATTTTCTTCCTTAGATTCATAAATCAAATGCCAAAATCGGATGTAGAATCATGAATAATAATCAAATCCTAGTGAAGAAACCTTACCCCATCCACGTGGGAGAAAATCGCCTCAAAATCGCCCCAATTCGAGCTTCCAATATCCAAATATGATAAAATAAAGCAAGCATCGAATATAATATGCTGCCAGACATTCACGCTTCTGCGGACCCCAGCTCGCTTTTGTGACTCCTCTTCTCGCTTCTGTGAGTCCCATTAACACAGACCTTCATCGCATTTGCATCCTTAATATCGCATCAGCGACATGCGGCTTCTCAAGCGTAGAAGCACAAATCCTCAGTCTAGCCTAGTTCTGCAGGTGCGCACCTCCATCCGCGAGTGCGACTCCACACTTGCGAGATTACTTCCGTAGAAGCGGCCAACCCCAAGCCTCAGCAACTTCGCATCTGTGAAGACTAAACGCACAGGTACGACTGGGCATCTGCGACCAATCCCCCGCAGATGCAGCACACCAGAACCAGTAAATCATGTAACTCTGAAATGGTTCGAAATCAATCCAAAACACACCTAGGGACCACGGGACTCCGTCCAATCATACCAATAAGTCCCATAACATAATATGAACATACTCGAGATCTCAAATCACACAAAATAACATCAAAATCACAAATTGCAACTCAATCCAAACTTAATAAACTAATCAAACTTCCAATTTCCAATCTCATGCCGAACCATGTCTAACCAACTTGGAATGACCTCAAATTTTGCACACAAGTCCCAAATTATATAACAAACCTATTCCAACTCCGCAACAACAATCTCAACCCGATAGCCTCAAAGTCAACTCCCTTCTTCAAATTGCCAACTTTTGACAATTAGGGCCTAAACCATCTTGGAACATCCTAATCCAAATCCGAACATACGCCTAAGTCCAAAATCAATATTGGAACCATCAAAATACGAATCTGAGATCGTTTACTGAAAAGTTAAATGTTAGTCATCTATTCCAACTTAAAACTTCCTAATTGAGAATTTCCTTTCCAAATTCACTCTAAACCTCTCAAAGATAAAATAAAAAAATTACGACCATACACACGAGTAATAATGCATAATATGAAGCTACTCAAGGTCTTAACCTGCCGAACTAAATGTTAAGGCTCAAAACGATCGGTCGGATCGTTACAACTGTTTTGGAGACTAAATGTTTTGTATTTTTTTACTCCCTTTTTGGAGACTAAAACCTATGTGATACTCTCACTTTTGGATACTAAACCCTTCATGGTTTTATACTCCATCGTTTAACATTTTACATTATTTATGTTTCATTTGTTATTTGTTCTTTGGAGATTAAAATCCTAGTGATTTTCTATTCCGTTAGAGACTAAAGTATATGTGATTTTCAACTCTACTATTATTCAGTTTGAGGATATAAAAATTCACCGCGTATTAAATTCATTTATGCAATTTTTTATTTCAGAAATGGCAATTCAGAATGAAAACTAGTCTATTCCTTCTGTGACTGTCCAGCATCGTCAAGTTGAACACCATAGAAAAGCCCAAAAAACAATTTGGTATTAATTTCAAGCGATGCAGCAGAAGATGTTCTTCTATTTAACTACCCTAGGTCTATAGAGTTTCATTAAGGAGGAAGCCCCAATTGTGCCATATGGAACACCCGGTAACGAGTGCCTTCTTATGGTTGAGGCTTGGAAGCACTCTGATTTTCTATGCAAGAATAATATTCTTAGCAAATTGGAGGATGATTTATATAATGTCTATAGTATTATAGAGACATCAAGAGAACTGTAGACTGCACTTGAAAATAATTATAAAGCTAAATATACTGGGTTAAAAAAAGTTTGTAGTCGCCACTTTTTGGACTATAAAATGGTAGATAGCAAATATGTTATTACTCTAGTCTAAGAATTGTAAGTTATTTTCCATGATATCCTTGTTGAAGGTATAATCCGAATTAATACTTCTGATATATGTATTATTTATGTTATTACTAATTAATTTGTTATTGAAGGTTTGGTTATTAATAAAGATTTCAAGTTGCGGCGCTGCTTGAGAAGTTGCCTCCTCTATGGAAGAACTTCAAAAACTACTTGAGACACAAATACAAGGAGATATCGCTCAAAGATCTCATCATTTGGTTGAGGATCAAAGAGGACAACAAGGATGCTGAAAAGAAGGTTCGTGAAAAGTCAACAATAATGGAAGCACCCATTGTTGCAGATATTTCACAGAATAATAAAAAGATAAACAAGGCTTCTGGACCAAAGAATAACCCCAAGCAAGAAGAGGTTCAAAGGAAATTGCTACAACTGTAGGAAAGTTGGATATAAATTTGCGGATTGTCGTGCTCCAAAGAAGGACAAACAAAAGGGTCAAGCAAATATGGTGGAAAAGAATGAAGAAATGGATGACTTGTGCTTTGCTTTATTAATGCAACTTGATAGAAAATTCCAAGGAGTTGTGAATTGATTCAGTAGCCACTTGCCATGTTTATGCTGTTGGAGACGTATTTTTTACATATGCTCCTACTGGACCCAAAGAGATGCTTTCTATGATAAATTCCGCAACGACCAAGATTGAAGGATGTAGAAAGATATTTCTAAAAATGGCTTCTGGCAAGATGGTGACTCTAAACAATGTTCTTCATGTTCCTGAAATAAGAAAGAATCTACTCTTTACTGCACTTTACATCAAGAAGGGGTTTAAGTATATTTTGTATCTAATAATATTATAATAAGTAAGAATGAGATGTTTATCGAAAAAAGGTTACCTTACTGAGAGCCTTTTTAAACTGAATGTAATGGTCATTGGCAATAATAAACTTTCAACTTCTTCTTACTTACTTAAGTCAAATGATTTATGGCATATACGTTCAGATTATGTCAAATTTAAAACCTTTTGCAAAATAATTAATTTGGAAATATTGTCCAATTTTGAATCCAATAAATTGAAGTACCAAATATGTGTTGAGTTAAAGTATGAAAAACATCCTCACAAGTCAATTGAAAGGAATTCTGAACCTTTAAATTTAATACGCACAAATATATGTGATATAAAGTCAATATCATCTCGGGGTGAAAAGAAATATTTCATTACTTTTATTAACAATAGCATTAGATATTGCTATATCTAATTACTTAGTTGTAAGATGAAGCAATAGATGCATTCAAGCAATACCAAAAAAAAAGGTGAAATGCAGCTTAATAAGAAAATTAAAATGATAAAAAATGATAGGGGTGGTGAATATGAATCTTATTTTGAACATATATATTTAGATTATGAAATTATTCATACTTCCCCTTATAAGCCTCAATCTAACGGGATAGTGAAAAGAAATAATCGTTCATTAAAGAAGATGGTGAATGCCTTGTTGATAATTTCGGGTTTACCCCTGAACTTGTGGGAAAAAGCTATCCTAACTGCTAATTGAATATTAAATTGAGTTCCCCATAGCAAAACACATTCAATTCCAAATGAGAAACAAAAAAGGAAGAAAGCTCAACTTGAGTTACTTTAAAAAGTGGGGTGTTTGGCAAAAGTACAAGCCCCTAAACTCAAAAGGGTAAAAATAGGACCAAAGACAGTTGATTGTATTTACATTGGATATGCTATCAATAGTAAAACACATCGATTTATAGTATAGAGATAGAAATTCATGTTAATATGATAATAGAATTATGTGCTGAACTGTTCGAAAATATATATTCGTACAGAAGGAAATATGATTTGGTTGGGGAAAGATCCAAACAACTTCGGGAAAGAACAAACGAAAGTACACCTAATGAAGAGGATCCAAGATGGAGTCAATATCAAAGGACGTCTAACCAGATTTTATAACTTTCTTATTGTAAAATGAACCTCGAACATTTGAAGAAACTATGTATTTTTTAGAATCACTATTTTAGAAAGAGGCGATCAATAGTGAACTAAAATCCATACTGAGCAACCATACGTGTAACGACCATACCGGTCGTTCTGAGCTCAAGCACGTCATTCAGCGGTTTGAGACCCTGAGCAGCTTCACTTCGGGTATTACGACTTGTACATATGGTCAGAATTTAATTTCGAAAAGTTCAGAGTTGATTTTGAAAGAAAATTCTAATTTCGGAAGCCTTAAGTTTGAGGAATTGACTAAAGTGTGACTTTTGAGTAAACGACCTCGGAATCGGGATTTGAAGGTTTCAGTAGATTCGTATGATGATTTTGGACTTGGGCGTATGCCCGGAGCGGGTTTTGGATGACCCGTGAGCGTTTCGGCGCCTATTATGGAAGTTGGCATTTTGGAAGAATTCCCTAAATTTTTGTTGAAGTGCATTTCAATGCTATCGATGTCTGTTTGGGATTCTGAGTCCTGGAATAGCTCTGTATGGTGATTCTAGTATTGGGAGCGCGTCCGGATGTGGATTCGGAGGCCCGTAGGTCATTTCAAGGTCATTTGGCGAAAGTTAGAAATTTGGTTAATTTTGAGAAGTTTTACCGGGAGTGGACTTGTTGATATCGGGGTCAGATTCCGATTCCAAAAGTTGGAGTAGGTCCGTAATGTCAATTATGACCTATGTACAAAATTTTAGGTCAATCGGATGTGATTTGATAGGTTTCGGCATCGATTGGAGAAGTTTGAAATTTTAAAGTTCATTAAGTTTGAATTGGTGGGTGATTCGTAGGTTCGATGTTGTTTGGGGCGATTTAGGCCCGAGGGTGATTTTATCGACTTTTCAAGCAGAGTTAGGAATTGTTATAAATTGGATTATAATAAGTATTAGAGTGTATATTTATGGATTTGCACGTTTATTGACTAGTTTTGGAGCGTTGGGCATCCTTTCGAGTTACTGGAAGGGCTTGGGAGCCGGTGATGGAACTTCAGAGCGAGGTAATTCTTCTTTCTAACCTTGTAAGAGAGAATTTTCCCCATAGGTGAATTAATCTAATATGTACTTCTATTTGTGGGGGCTACGTACACACGAGATGACGAGAGTCCTTGCGTAGCTACTATTATGCTTATGTCCGGGTAGTTTAGGACTTAAATCATGCGATACTTGCAACCTTATTGTTAATTTAAATTACTTAAATCATATTGAACTTGGTAAATTAATTTTTAAAAGGTTAAACTTCATTTTTCTTGACCGTTAAATGAGAATTGACATTTCCTTGGATAATTGCTCCTTAAAGAATCCTTGATTGACTGTTGCATGTGTTTATCTTTTGTGGGGCGGGCCGAACGCCACGGCAGATTAAATAGATGCATCTATGGTTCGCACCATTTGGCCCTCGACAGTGCACAGTTTAAATATTTATGTTGGAGAGGGCCGTACGACCTCAGCATGATTTGCGCATGATTGAACTTGATTGCTTTGGAATTTAAAATAAATGATATTGCCTCCTCGGCCTGAGATAAATTGTTAAATAATGGGAAATAAATTTGGAAATTTTGTATGAACAAAAGAATTGTTTACTTATTTCACGACATTGAGCTTACAGCCATTCTATGTAATCCATGCTTATTTATATAATTGACGTTTTATTTATAGCCCATGGTAAGTGTCGGAGCCAACCCCTCGTTACTACTTCTTCGAGGTTAGGCGGGATACTTTGTAACACCCCGGAAAAAAAACTTCAAAGTACTTAAGTGGTAAGCCCGGTAAATTTTGCAAAGAAAATAATATTTTCATGGTGCCGGATTAGGCTTACGTGTTTGAGGATTGTAGGGTCGGTCGTTTTGGTTTGAACAATGCACCGTAAAGTAAAGGAAAGTTTTTGGCAGAAAATTGCATTTCTGCGGCTCCGTAGCTGGGGCCTTGTTGCCAGCATTATCATTGTACTCTTCTTTATCTATAGAGGCTCCGTAGACATAGTATGGGTTGTGTATTGGTACTGGGAAAGACAAACTATGGTATGTTGTGGTTGTATTACTTGTCCATTTGAGACTTTAAAAATGGTGAAATTTATGGTAAGAAATTGGTAATTGCAGACACGACCACTTTATTGTTTAATTAAGGAAAACATATATTCTCTTTATTCATGAATGAGTTTGGGTAAAAAAAATCTAACAGGCTTGCTCGGTCGGGTTCACTCGGTTGAGCGCCGGTCGCGCTCCACGATTTTGGGGCGTGACAAACTTGGTATCAGAGACTAAGTTTTTAAAGTGTCCTAGGATGTCTCGGAGCCGTGTCTAGTAGAGTTCTTATTATCAGTGTGTTGTCAACCACATCTATAATTCGGATGCTACATGGGCATTCAGGAATAATACCCTTCTTTCATGTTCTTGATCGTGCGATAAAGCTAGTTGTAAGATTGTTCCTCTTTTAACTCCTGCGTTGCTCTAATTTTCAGTACATGGCACCTAAGAAGAAGGCAAGAACTGGCCAAAGATCCAATGTCACCCCAAGAATGAAAGTTAATCCTATAATAGATGATGCGGGTGAGCACCCAAGGAGTGAGAATATTCCTCCAACTACTACGCTGCCTGACTCTACTACAACTGATCAGGCCGCACATGTCCCTACCCCTACAGAAGGTACAACGGTTCCTCCAACTGATATTCTAGTTCCACCTCCAGCTCCAGTTTCCGATTCTGGTGTGTCTGATATTGATATAAGGGGAGCCATACAAATGTTGACACAAATAGTGGCTTCTCAGGCCCTGAGATTGAGTGTTGGGCCTACTTCTTCCAGTCATCCAGGGGAATCTGCTAGTTCCAGGGTGAACAAGTTTCTTCAGTTAGATCCTCCAGTATTTACGGGTACTGATCCCGAGGAGTACCCCCATGAATTCATTGATTAGATGCACAAAACTCTCTGGGTTATGCATGCTACAGAGACGGAGGGAGTAGAATTGGCCTCCTACCGCCTGAAAGGGGTGGCCTATTCTTGGTTTGAGTTGTGGGAGGAATCCCGCGAGGAGGGAAGCCCTTCGGCAAGGTGGGGTGAGTTCACAAATGCCTTTATGGATCATTTCTTGCCTGCCAAAACTAAGGCAGCTCATGCCGCTGAGTTTGAAAGCGTGAAGCAGGGTAGTATGAATGTGTGGGAGTACCATATGGAGTTTGCGCGCATGTCCAAGTATGCTATTCACATGTTGCCCACTATGGAGGCTAGAGTGCGCCGGTTTGTACAGGGCCTTATCCTCTTAGTTATCAATGAGGCCTCTACAGCTGCCTTGAATTCCGATATGAACTATGGTAAGATGGTGGCATTTGCTCAAGCCACAGAGACCCGCAAATTGAAGAACAGAATAGAGCGTCAGAGTAGTAGCAAGGTCCGGTGTGCAGACAACTTTGGAGGTTCTTCCGGTGGTGGTAGTGGTAGGTCGGCATTCAGGGGAGTGTCATCAGGACCATCCCAATCATTCGCCTAGTCTTCGATGGGTGCACAGTCATCTGGACCTAGTCAGGGCAACAGGAGACCCCACCAGCAGGGTCGGCCCGACAGAAGGTTTCAGCAGCGGAGGCTTCCATGCCCTAAGTGTGGGAGGATGCACTTCGGGTCCTATTTCATGGACCTACCAGTATGCTATGGGTGTGGTTTGAGGGGCCACATTCAGAGAGATTGCCGCTCGTCTCGCCGAAATATGGGTAGAGGTGCGGCATAGCCATCTAATTCTGCAGCTACCACATCCACAACTCCTCCAGCTCGAGGCACGCCAGCACCCGTAGGGCGTGGTGTAGCTAGAGGTGGTGCACAAAATTCGGGAGGACCCAACAGATTTGATGCTATGAGGAGACGTCGAGAATCAGAGGCTTCTCCAGATGTTGTCGCAGGTATATTGACTGTCCAATCTCATGATGTATATATTTTTATTGATCCCGGTTCCACTCTGTCATATGCCACTCCTTATGTTGCTATGGAATTTGGGATAGAACCAGAACAGCTTCATGAGTCGTTCTATATAGCTACTCTGGTTGGTGAGTCTATTTTAGTTACGCGGGTTTATAGGGATTGTGTTGTCACGTTGCGCGATCGGGGCACCGTGGCCGATCTTATTGAATTGAGAATTGTCGATTTTGATGTGATAATGGGGATGGATTGGCTTTATTCTTGTTTTGCCAAGCTTGATTGCCGAACCAGGATTGTTAGGTTCGAATTTCCAAATGAGCCAGTTATTGAGTAGAAGGGTGATGATGTTGTGCCAAAGGGTAGGCTTATTTCCTACCTTAAGGCCACAAAGATGATAAACAAGGGATGTATTTACCATTTGGTCCGGGTTACGGACACCGATGTTGAGGCACCTACACTTGAGTCCGTGCCTGTTGTGAATGAATTTCCAGGAGACTTTCCGGATGAACTCCCTAGATCCCACCAGACAGGGAGATTGATTTTGGGATTGATGTGATGCCAGACACACATCCTATATCTATTCCACCCCACAGAATGGCACCAGCAGAATTGAAGGAGCTAAAGGAACAATTGAGAGATTTGTTAGAAAAGGATTTTATCCGGTCGAGTGTGTCACCCTGGGGCGCACCGATCCTTTTTGTAAGAAAGAAAGATGGGTCACTGAGAATGTGTATTGACTATCAAAAACTTAATAAGGTCACAATTAAGAATAAGTACCCACTGCTGAGGATATATGACTTGTTTGATCAATTGCAAGGTGCCAGGTACTTCTCCAAGATTGATTTAAGATCCGGGTATCACTAATTGAAGATCAGGGAGCGGGATATTCCGAAAATAGCTTTTAGAACCCGTTATGGGCATTTTGAATTTATGGTGATGCCTTTTGGGCTAATAAATGCCCCAGCAACCTTCATGGATCATATGAATCGCGTTTTCAAACCATTCCTCGAATCTTTTGTGATAGTGTTTATTAACGATATTCTTCTATATTCACGAAGTCGAGAAGACCATGCCGATCATCTTAGGGTAGTTCTGCAAATCCTGTATCAACACCAGTTATATGGAAAGTTTTCAAAGTGTGAATTTTGGCTTGAATCAGTCATATTCTTGGGTCATGTAGTTTTTAGTGAGGGAATTAAAGTTGATCCTCATAAACTTTCAGCGGTGAAGAATTAGTCGAGGCCTACAACTCCAACAGGGATTCGTAGTTTCTTAGGCTTAGGTGGATATTACAGAAAGTTTGTGGAGGGGTTTTCTAATCTTACCTCTCCATTGACTAAATTGTCGCAGAAAGAAATTAAGTTCCAATGGTCAGATGCTTGTGAAAAGAGTTTCTAGGAATTGAAAGCAAGACTGACTACGACGGTGGTGTTCACTCTACCAGAGGGTATGGATGGATTTATGGTATATTGTGATGCTTCAAGAATCGGGCTTGGGTGTGTATTAATGCAATATGGGAAAGTGATAGCTTATGCTTCTAGGCAACTAAAGAATCATGAAAAGAACTATCCAACACATGATTTAGAACTTGCAGAAGTGGTATTTGCATTAAAAATTTGGCGTCATTATTTATATGGGGTCCATGTTGATATATTCACGGACCATAAGAGCCTTAAATATATTTTCAAGTAGAAGGAATTGAATTTGAGGCAGTGAAGATAGCTTGAGTTACTCAAGTACTACGACATCGATATTCTATATCATCCGGAAAATGCCAATGTTGTGGCTGATGCTCTTAGCTGGAAATCTATGGGTAGTTTGGCTCACTTGGAGGCATATCATAGGCCATAAGCCAAGGAAGTTCATCGATTGGCTAGTTTGGGAGTTCATCTTACGGACTCCAATGAAGGAAGGGTAATTGTGCAAAATAGGGCTGAATCATCGCTTGTTGTGGAAGTTAAAGAGAAGCAATACAACAATCCATTGTTGGTGCAATTGAAAGAGGGGATTCATAAACATAAGACCATGGCCTTTTCTCTTGGCATGGATGATGGTACACTAAGGTATCAAGGGCGACTATGTGTTCCAAATGTGGATGGTCTCCGTGAAAGAATTTTGACTGAAGCTCACACTTCTAGGTATTCTGTGCACCTAGGTTCTACAAAAATGTATCATGATCTTAAGGAAGTCTATTGGTGGAATGATATGAAGAGGAATGTGGCGGACTTTATAGCAAGATGTCTGAACTGTGAGCAAGTGAAGGCCGAACACCAAAGGCTCGGTGGGTTGGCACAGAACATAGAAATTCCAATGTGGAAATGGGAAATGATTAATATGGACTTTGTGGTAGGATTACCGTGCACTCCGCGCAAGTTTGACTCAATTTGGGTGATTGTGGATCGACTCACGAAATCAACACAATTTTTGCCGGTTAAGTCTACCGACAAAGCGGAGCAGTATGCTTAGTTGTATATCAAAGAAATAGTCAGGTTGCATGGCACCCCAGTTTCCATCATTTCTGATCGGGGGGCACAATTCACTGCTAATATTTGGAAGAAATTTCAGCAAGGTTTGTGTATTCAAGTGAATCTTAGTACAACTTTTCACCCGCAGACTGACGGGGACGCAGAGCGGACTATTCATATGCTTGAGGATATGTTGCGCGCTTGTCTTATAGACTTCAAAGGTAGCTGGGATGATCATTTGCCACTCATAGAATTTGCATATAATAATAGTTACCATTCTAGCATTCAAATGGCACCGTTCGAGGCTTTATATGGTAGGAGATATAGATCTCCCATTGGGTGGTTTGAAATTGGGGAAGTAGAGTTGATAGGGCCACACCTCGTGCATCAGGCTATGGAAAATGTTAAAATCATTAAGGAGCGGTTGAAGACTGCTCAGAGTCATCAGAAATCCTATTCGGATATTCGTCGTAGAGATTTGGAATTCAAAGAAGATGATTGGGTATTTTTGAAAGTTCCCCCCATGAAGGGTGTAATGTGATTTGGTAAGAAAGGGAAATTGAGTCCGAGGTATGTCGGACCGTACAAAATCATTCAGAGGATCGGTGTGGTAGTATACAAGCTTGAGCTACCACCTGAGATGTCATTAATACACCCGGTATTTCATGTGTCTATGTTAAAAAAAGTAGTTGGAGACCTGACAGTCATTGTTCCGGTTGAGACTATTGAGGTAAATGAAGAATTGACTTATGAATAGATTCCAGTTTCTATTATTGATCGACAAGTCCAAAAGTTGAGAAACAAAGAAATTGCATCCGTGAAAGTGCTATGGCGAAACCAACAGGTTGAGGAGGCTACTTGGGAGGCCGAAGAAGAAATGAAGAAAATGTATCCTTATTTATTTGAATAACCATGTAATTATGAGTTGTGCCTTATGAAAATGCTAAGGAATAACCATTGGGTTGAACAATGCACCGGAAAGTAAAGAAAACCTTTTGGCGGAAAAGTGCATTTCTGCGGTCCATTATGCGACTGCAGAACCACTCAGCGGACCGCATAATGGCCGCAGAGTGAGGCAGTTAATTGGGTCAGTTGGAAGCAACTATGCGGTCGACTATGCGACCGCATAACTGTTATGCGGTACGTTATGCGACCGCACAACAGTTATGTGGACCGCATAGTGACCGCATACACAAAAAGTTCTTTTGGCTATTTTGTAACCAACTATGCGACCGATATGCGGTTCGCATATCGGTTATGCGATCGCATACCTTGTTTCGGAGCTCCATTTTTGGGTTTTTAAAACTCGACCCTATTTCGTTAAATACACTCTTTAGGTCATTTTTGAGCTATTATGTGACATTTTAGAGTGACAGAGGGTGCCCTAGAGTGAGAAGGTGTTCTCCAATATCTGTCCTTCAATTCTTGCCCATGTTTTGGAAGATTAAGAAGGGAAACTCACTAGATCTTCATCCTAGAGGTAAGGTTCTACACCCTAACCCTCAATTTCGAATTTTGTGTAGAAATGGATAATAAGCAAGATAATTTCTAGGCAAGAGGACTGGTTATTTTACATGCATGTGTTATCAAAGGATGTAGGAAGATTGTTGAGCTAAAAATGGTAAAGATTGGGTTGTGGGTTGATGGAATCCTCCATAAAAAGGGCCTTGAAACCTTAATGCACACCTAGTGTTTGATAAAATGCTCAAATGAGCTAGAACCATAATTATCTTTCTAATTGTGGTTCAATTTATTATATTTCTAAAATAGATTGAAGTTGCTAAGAATTCCGGAATGTTTTAGAGTTTAAGGAAGCTCAATTGAGGTATGTTGGCTAAACCCTTCTTTAAGAATTGGAATTCTCATTATCCTTGTAAGTTCCGAGATATTGATTATAAATCGAGTATTCCGATAAGTTTTGTGATGAAGATATATTTTCAATTCATATTTCAAATTCTCTTATCATATTGCATTATAAATTGAGGATGTATCCCAAACTATGAATTACGTATCCACATGTTATAATTTCTAGTCGTGATTTATGTGAAAGTTATTATGCCAAGTTGTGTAGAGATTGCGATTGTGATACACCTCCACCCGCATACATTGGGGTGAGGCGGCATGACTGCTTTGTGTGGGGATTATGGTATAGAGATTGTGATTGTGACACACCTCCACCCGCATATATATTAGGGTGAGGCGGCAAGACCGCTTTGTGTAGGGATTATGATATTGTGGGACTGCACCTCCACCCGCTTACATTGGGGTGAGGCGGTACGACCGCTTTGTGTATGGTTTTGGTATTGTTGTGTCACCACCACCCGCATACATTGGGGTGAGGCGGCATAGCCGCTTTGTGTTGGTATTGGTATCGTTTATGCATTTTCACCCGCATACATTGGGGTGAGGCGGCATAGCCGCTTTGTGTAGGTTCTTGGCACTGTGGTTATACATCCACCCGCATACATTGAGGTGAGGTGGCATGGTCGCTTGATTAGAGTTGTGGTATTGAACGTACACCTCTACCTGCATACATCGGGTGAGGCGGCGGGGCCGCTTTGTGTGAAGATGGTTATAGAAGATCTCATCTTAAATCCTATAAATATTATTGATAGATTTTAATAAGCTTGCTATGGTTGAGACGGTTATCTATATTATTCTATTATCGCACTGGTTCATCATAATTATCTTGTATTTCTAAATTCTTAAATTGGTATTTAGTTTTCATACTAGTACTATTCGACTGTACTAACGTCCTTTTTGCTGGGGGCATGTATCGTTTTTTCTTTATGTATTATGGTTGAGGTATAGCCGGGGCCTTGTTGCCGACATTATCATTGTACTCTTCTTTATCTATAGAGGCTCCGTAGACATAGTGTGGGTTGTGTATTGGTACTGGGAAAGATAAACTATGCTATGTTGTGGTTGTATTACTTGTCCATTTGAGACTTTAAAAATGGTGAAACTTATGGTAAGAAATTGGTAATTGCTGACACGACCACTTTATTGTTTAATTAAGGAAAACATATTGTTACAACCCAAATTCGCATACCATAGATCACGCTGTAAGTTAGTCGACGTAAATCCAAGAAGAGATTATCTTTGAGATGATAAGAAGTTAATCCTATTGGTCTTAAACGATACAAGGGTGTATAAGAGTGGTTAACAAGTATTAGAAGTTAAACGAATCAAGGATGTTGTAACCCATATTTTCGGGTAACACTAGAGGTGATTAACTGTCCCAAGAGGTCTTGTTTTAATGTATTTGAATCATATAATATCTGTATCATAAGTCTTGAAGTCAAGCGAGTTATGAAACAAAAGTCGATAAAAGTTGTCGCAACTTAGGTTTATAATTTTACTTAAACTTTAGGTCAAATGTTACTGCATTTTTCTCCCAATGTGCTTAGAATTATGGAGTGATCTACCTATCAAATTGAAGATCTATGAGTCTAGTTTCCAACGCATTAAACCGTTCATCGATACGATCTCGGAATAGAGAGATATTTGCATTTTCGCGAGAGTGCGCCAAGCTGGTCTCTATGGGGCCCACAAATGCGGTTTAAGACATATGGACATATATAAGATACCTCAACCCCGTTTTAAGTCATTATTTTTCAGTATATTCAGACCTTATAACCCTAAAAACAGTCTCTCAAGGTTCTCTCATGATCCAAGACCCAAACAAAGGGCAAACAACACAAATCAAATGTCGGGAATCCCGTGGCGCTAGTAAGTTTCTTGTTCTTCTTGTTGTTGCTGATTTTTGTGTTGTTCCAGCTCGTGTGGGAGGTTGTTTTAAGTGTTTTATGTTCTGTAAATACACCTTCAAGTTTTTAATATCAACCCTAGGTGATTTCAAGTCTTCTAAAGTAATTCTAGTGCCGAAAAATCCGAATTAATTGCTAGTTTCGCTTCCTTGTTCTTGTGGCAGAATTGAAGGGATATTTCGTGGAAAATTGAGGTCAAATTGGAGTTGTTCTTTCTGCTTAGAGGTAAGGAACCTCTTACTCTATATATATTTAAGATTATCCAAGTTGTGGCTAAGTCGTTGATGCTAGAACTTGTGAAATATATATCGAAAGGCTTGGTAGTAATGTTGTTAGTTGGTGGACTGTTTTGGAGGCTCAATATGATTATTAATGATGTTGTTTGGGCTGTTTGGTGATTGTATTGACTTGTGGGAAGTCATATAAATAGGGGAGGTGCTGTCCGTTTCATCGTAAAATAGGTTGCGGTCGATACATAATAGTTACGACGCTTAAACGATAATGATAGTGTCATTTCTCTTATTGTAGACTAAGGAGTCGTGACATTTGCATAGCTTGAGGTTGGGCAGTATATACAAGGTATATGAGGCTATCCCCTTCATTCTTTTGCACGACTCCGATTGTACATAATGTAATGAACGAGCTCCCAAAGATACTCTACTCTTAGAAGCTAGCAGTACTTACATTGCTGCCCTTCTTATGAAACGATTGATATTGATGTTACTTCTCTTATTCTTATATTATCAATATTGTTGGTAGTTCCTGATTCTTATAAGATTCTTGATGAAGAGTTAATCCTAATAACGTGTACGAAGGATACCGACCTTACGTCACTCCGAAAGGTTCAAAATGTGATTCCAATGAGTCCAGCATGCATCATATATATGTATCTATTTTACTCTACCGAGCCGCGCTATAGTCGGCCGGGTATGGCACCTATTGTGCAACCACTGATCAGTTGGGTTTTACCGAGCTCCACGTGACCGGGTATGATTCTACCGAGCCCTATGATGGCCGGGTACGTTTTACCGAGCCTATTACGGCCGGGTACGATATGATGATGATGATGCCCACAAAGACGTATGTTTTAAAAGTTTATGTATATATATATGTATGTATCATGTATTTCATGTCAGTAGCCCTCAGAGGTACCCAAATATCACAGGTTGTATATTCCCTATCACTGTTTACATTATTGTTCTTACTTATGCTTTCCTGCCTTACATACTCAGTACTTTATTCGTACTGACGTCCTTTTTATTTGTGGACGCTGCATGTCGTGCTGTAGGTCCTAATAGATGGGTAGACGCAGCTCCCCCATCACAGTAGGCTATCCGGTTCAGCGGTTATTGGCGAGATCCCTTCTCCGGACTTGCCGTGGTCTTGGTATGCATTTTTGTTATAGACATTATGGGTATGTCGGGGCCCTGTTCCGGCAAAGTTGTAGCACTTATGTTCTTTTAGAGGCTCATAGATAGGTGTTGACTCATGTATGGTTTGGAATGCCTTGTCGGCTGATTTTTGTTGTATAGTCTTTCATGGCACCATGGTAGCTCGTACCTTATATATAGTTTCTTGACAGTCTTGTCGTCCCATGTTACGTATGTTCATGACATTATCTTTCATTGTTGGATGTTCATGATCCATGTCTACCATTTATATTGGTCTTGTCGGCCCTTAAAGATAATAAGGAAGGTTAGATAAAATGTACGTTGGTGCTCGGCAAGTATGGCCCGGGTTCTAGTCATGACCTTCCAGTTGGGTCGTGACAAAAGTATATTCTCTTTATTCATGAATAAGTTTGGGTAGAAGAAATCTAACAGGCTTGCTCGGTCGGGTTCACTTGGTTGAGCGCCGGTCGCGCTCCACGATTTTGGGGAATGAAATATGTACTGGGTACGCGTTGATTTACGTGCTCATACTACACTTGCTGCATATTTTTGTGCAGGTGCATATATGCCTAGTGGCCTTGTGGGCGTAGAGGTGTGGTTATTGCAGGGAATTAGGTGAGCTGCATTCCACGTTACGAGTCTGCAACTAGCAAAGTCTCCTTCAGGATATTTATATTTTTCTGTCCAATTTGTATTTCAGACAGATGTTGTATTTTAGTTTACATTCTTAGTTGAGGCTCATACACTTGTGACTCCGGGTTTTTGGGCGATTATGGGTTGCACGGTATTGGAATTGTTAAAAATATTATTATTTATTTTGTAAATTTCATCTTTTACAATTTAATTGAAGGAAATATGATTTCAAAAATATTAAAATGAGAACCAAATTAAGTATTTATTTTTGGCTTGCCTGACAGCAGTGTCCGACCCCATCACGACCTTTAATGGATTTTGGGTCGTGATAACATGGTATCAGAGCACTAGGTTCACTTAGGTCTCACCAGTCATGAGCGAGTCTAGTAGAGTCTTGCGGATCGGTACAGAGACGTCTGTACTTATCTTCGAGAGGCTACAGGACTATTAGGAGCACTTCCCTTCTTGATTCCTCATTTGATTCCTTTGAGGCTTATGCCTTCATTTCCTTCATATTCAATCTTGTGCGACGTGAAGCGCTTGCTATAAATTTGGAAATCGAGGAATTTTAATGGTACTACTAATGTGGTGCCGGATGTTTCTCCCTGCGTATTTGTTTGTGCTATTATGATCGCCTTACGGAAAGTCATTTTGTCGTTGCAGCTCAGTATCAGTATTACCTAAGGTATTGAGTTTTGGCATTGATTGTTATGACAATTCGTGTGTTGCTATAGCATCGCGTTTGTGTAATGGTAGGATGCATGTCTATGCGTCGAAGCAGTGAATGACTTGGAAGGAGGTTTACTCAATGGATGATTCAGAGATCCAATCTTTTATTTTTGGCAAAGGAAAGGCAATCGGACTATGAATGTTCAGGTTTGGGTTGACGAAGTAACGAGACTTGGTATTTCGATCATGGTGGAATTTTCATCTATGATGTGGTGTCGTCTCCCTAGGTTGAATATGTTAAGTACGCCGATGTTATGGTCTTCATCAATTTGCCTTCGGGGCAGGGTAGTGCGAAATAGTTCCGGGGAAGTGGCTGTCAGAGATCGTAGTGTGCGGTGGTTCGGGACTTAATCGGTGGTACGGGTGTTGAGGATTCAAGGAAGATGATCTTTGGAAAGGTTTAAAGTTGGTGGCGATCGATCGGTTCAAGTGCTACAGAGGTATATTTTGATTTAAGCCAACAACTGGGCAGCGAAGGATGAGGAAGAACATGTGGGAGGTATCTTGTGGTGGTTAAATATCTAGAAGGCCAAGTGTGAGAAACAGAAGTCGGGTAGTTGCTTAAAGGAGAGGATTTTACCAAAGTGGGAGAGTGGCAGAGTATCAGATGGATCCTGTGGTAGGATAGTTACACGCCTTGGAAAAGGTTTTGAGTGATTCGGGATTTCATGGTGGACAGTAACTAGGTCTACAGAATTATTTTGGAATATTGGCTATTATACGGGGGAGAGTGGACACGACGGGAAGAAGTTGCCTGATAGGAAGAATACAACATGACTTTGGATGGGAATGTACTGTCGCACCTTTTAGCTGATGTCCATGAGGAGTGAACGGACTTGTACAGCTGGTGAATAAGCACGGGCTCAGGATGGGTTACTGATTATGTAGTAAGTGTATCTAGTGCAGCGATGTTGGAAGATGTCGGCATGTAATTTCTGCAGGTGGGTTGTCTCCTATGAGCAGGTCAACAATCGCGTGGTTGACGAAGCTTCTACGAAGAATTCTACTGGCTATCCGGTGAGATGTTGAATATGAAAATGTGGCTAGTAATTTAAAGTGTTCATGAAATGGTTAACAGGAAGATTTTGAGGCAAATTGGCAGGTTGATTGTGCAAGATCATGTCAATGGGGGATAAGGAGTCTTGGTGGATTCCAGAATTATGCAATGGTAGCTTCAAGCTAAGTGGGAGAGCCCCCACTGCCTACGATTGGATTGCATGGTTGTCTACTTGTGAGATTTCTGGTTATCAGCATATTGGTGGGTTATTACGACTAAGAAAAGAGAACATCAGCGGTAATTTGAGCAAAGGATTGAGGAATATGTACTATAGTTGGCCTTATGGACTCATGTTCAGGCTTTGGGAAGATTCAGGATTTATGCTACGCGTAGAGGTGATTTACAAGGAAAGTGATTCAGCTGGGTGCTCCTTGAGAGGGCGTTCATGTGCTAGTGGAGCCTTGGATTTTGATTATATTCGGGACCAAGTCAGAGTGGGTGACTCTCAACAATGGTCCTAGTGGATTCAAAAGTTAAAGTGTGGTACCTAAGGATTTCGAGTCCGTAGTATGGTTAAGTATTGAGTTGTTGCAGCGGATTATAAAAGGGGCTTGGAGTGTTCTATGTTATTTTCGGTATGCGGTGTAGCAGTGGAAGAATGGGAGAAAATAACTTCGAAATCATAGGGAAATTATCAGAATGAGTATACCCGTTGAAGATGCGAATATGGGCACCAGGAAAGTATGTGATGGTTCGTGGGTTTTGGAGACAACGTGGTCTCGTGAAATAAGGTCACTCGGGATGAGTGCGGATTTGGGTTCATGATGTTTTGAATGGAGCTATTAATATTTCGAAGGCAAGTCCGAAGTAAATTAGAAGAAGTGGCTCGGTTGGTAATGGTCAAATCAGCAAGGTTATGGCAGTGACCAGTTTCTCCAGCATGAAGTTATACACGTGATTTGTGGTTGTACAGTTGGGCTTGAGCGCTACCACAACTTGGTTGATTTGGGAGGTATTCGATTCATATGGTCTGTTGTGTGAAAATGATCCCGGAAGGGACATAGTGGATTAGGCCACTACTTGGGGTTGAATTTTTGCGGTTATGATAATTCAGTCACGTGTTGCAATGGTTCTCCTAAAATGAGTCAAGGGAGAGGTTCCTATATGATGAAGTGTGTGTTTTATTAGTGGTTCAGGAGTTATGATAAAATTCTTGTACTCTTGCACATTGGCATGATTAGGTGCAGTGAGTAGCTTGGGAATTGGAAGTTGAGGACCAAGGTTGCGGTTCGGTGTTGACAAGAATGTCACGAGCTCGGATGGTCAGGGAAGAATTCAGATGCTTAGAGTAAGCTGGTATTGTCTTTAGCATTACCCGAGATCGGTGTCCTGTGTAAGAGGCTTTGTATACTGATTTTCGGCTTCTTGATTTGCTTTACATCATTAGTGTGGCCGGTGGTATGGATGTGCAGACTTGTTACCTGGTGCGGAAGGTCATGGGAGCGTATCCCACGGGAAGATTGTATAAGTGTGACATGTAGTCACTTGATTGATTAAAGATTTGTAACCAAGTACGGAGATTTGGTACTATCGCTAATGTGAGAGTTTAGGCCTGAAAGGAGCTCTTTTCAGTTGGTTGTGAATTGTGGAAGTTTGTTCCGGATTTGACGGTTGTTCTTATGTGTCATGAGAAAAGAGGTCATTGTGGATCCTTGAAAGGTTATTGGCCAGTGCGGTACGATCAGGATCGACTTGAGGTCTGTGGATGGATCTAAATGTAAATGTGGGCTCTATATCAGGCGGGTATAGGGATATGGATGTGGATGTGTTCATTTCAGCATAGCGCTATTTTTGGAGGGTCTTCGGGCATTGGATGTTATTTCTATTGTCGGCCCTTCCGTGTAGTCTCTATTGTGTCATGTGGGTTATGAGGCGGTTTGATTATTCGCACTCGTATCGGGATCCCGTATAGTTTAGGGTGTTATATGAGCAGGATGGCTCTCGAGATGCACGTCATTTATTGCACTGTAGTTGTGCTTGAGTTTATAGAGTATGACGCTACCCGTCTCCCCAGGAATTGTATTATGCACTTGGCGTGCTTATGGTTGATATTCGGGTATTTCGTAGGTATAAGCATGTTGTCTTGAAAGGTACTTCCCTATTTATTTCCATGTGTAGATCGGGTGGCACGCCGCCTCAGGTATATGGTTGGATCAGGTGGCACGTTGCCACAGATATGTTATTTGGACTGGGTGGCACGCCGCCACGGATATCACGGTTGGATCGGGTTGCACGCCGCAACGGTATCATGGTTGGATCGGGTTGCACGCCGCAATAGTGTGATATTGAGTATAGTTTCTCATACCTATGATGGTGTGTTTTGCCCCTCGTTTCCTGAGGAAGGTTCCTAACATCCTTTCGATTGTTTAAATTAGCTGTGTAGGTTGAGTAATTCCTTCCAAAGTTCATTTTCCTTATGTACCACATTCGAGCTTGTGGATTATTGGCACATGGTGGCATCATATGAGACCCTCGGTAGTGTTTGTGGTGGCTTATTGCCGGAACGACTTGTACTGGGTGAGACGAGATTTTTGGGCATGTGATCAGTGCGATTAGATTTATATGAAACATATTAAAGAGTAGATATTGTTATTCGGTTCAGAATGAGGTAATGGTACTTGTCGGGAGGAGAGACTCCATAAATTATAATTCGGCAGGTGGCTATGAGTTCTACACATCTTCTCTGTCGTGGCATTTCGACAATTGGAACAAGACTTATATGTGTCATGAGGTGTGTTGTGAGCATCAGATTCGTGGGATTTCGGCTATTGTCATCTGAGGATGTTATTATGGTCATGTGGATAATACGGTGCATGATGTGAATTCAGTGAGAGTATACAATCATGTATTGGTACATCGTGTAGTGATTGAAACGGTGTTCGTATGTTGGAAGCATGCCTAGTAGATAATTTTGGATGTTGGAATTTGGCTCTAAGTCTTATTTGCCTAAATAAAGGGAAGAATCTTCAGATTTGCTCGAGCTAATATGCTAAACTTAGTTGTGGTAGCACGGGTAGGTGCACGAGGTGTTAAACAGTAATTTCAGACAACTCCATAACAGTTCTTAGCACGTTCGAGGACGAACGTATGTTTAAGTGGGAGAGAACGTAACGACCCGACCAGTCATTTTGAGATCTAGCATGTCATTTAGCGATTTGAGACCCTGAGCAGCTTCACGTCGGGTATTACGACTTGTACTTATGGCTGAAATTTAATTTCGGGAAGTTTGGAGTTGACTTGGAAAGAAAATTCTAATTTCGGAAGCCTTAAGTTGGAGGAATTGACTAAAGTGTAACTTTAGAGTAAACTGCCTCGGAATCGGGATTTGAAGGTTCCAACAGGTTCGTATGATGATTTTGGACTTGGGTGTATGCCCGGAGCGGATTTTGGATGACATGGGAGCGTTTCGGCGCCTATTATGGAAATTTGCATTTTGGAAAAATTCCCTAAATTTGAGTTGAAGTGCATTTCAATGCTATCGATGTCTGTTTGGGATTCTGAGTGCAGGAATAGCTCTGTATGGTGATTTTGGCATTGGGAGCGAGTCCGGATGTGGATTTGGAGGCCCGTAGGTCTTTTCGGGGTCATTTGGCGAAAGTTTGAAATTTGGTTAATTTTGAGAAGTTTGACCGGGAGTGGACTTTTTGATATCAGGGTTGGATTCCGATTCCGGAAGTTGGAGTAGGTCCGTAATGTTAATTATGACTTGTGTGCAAAATTTGAGGTCAATCGGACCTTGTTTGATAGGTTTCGGCATCGATTGGAGGAGTTTGGAATTTCAAAGTTCATTAAGTTTGAATTGGAGGATGATTCATAGTTTCGATGTTGTTTGGCGCGATTTGAGGCCTTGAATAAGTTCGTAATGTGTTTTGGGACGTGTTGGTATATTTAGGTGAAGTTCCGAGGACCTCAGGTGGATTCCAGATGGTTAACGGATCGAGTTTGGACTTGGAAGGAAAACTGAAGCATCTGTCTTCTGGTGTAACCGCACCTGCGAGGTTTTGGCCGCAGGTGCGGAGCCGCAGAAGCGGCCAAGAGGGTCGGAGAAGCGGTTCTGGCTGGGGTAGGCTGGGACCGTAGATGCGGTCGAGTTTCGCAGAAGCGGGATCGCACCTGTGGAGTCGTAGAAGCGTGTAAGGGGCGCAAATGCGGGGGCTGTTGGGCCGAGCTTGAACCGCACCTGCGATGGAATTTTCGCAGGTGCGGAGCCGCAGGAGAGGTTATTGGACCGCAGAAGCGAGATGTCGGGCTGGGCAGTGTCATTTTAAAGACGCGATTTGGCCATTTTCCTCCAATTTTCTGTTGGATGGACGATTTTTAGAGCTCTTGGTAGGGGAATTTTCGTCATCTATGTCAAGGTAAGTGATTCCCACATATTGTGAGTTAAATATATGGTTTATATAAGGATTTAAACGTGAAAACTAGTAGAAATTGTGGGAGTTTTGGTAGAAAACCTAGAAATTATATTTTTAGATTTTGACCACAAAATTGGACGTGGAACTTGGAATAAATTATATATTTGAGCTTGTGGTGATATGGGTAAGGTTTATCTTCAAACATTTTCGGAATACGGGCACGTGGGCCCGAGGGTGATTTTATCGACTTTTCAAGCGGAGTTAGGAATTGTTATAAATTGGATTATAATAAGTGTTAGAGTGTATACTTATGGATTTGCATGTTTATTGACTAGTTTTGGAGCGTTGGGTATCGGTTTGAGTTATTGGAAGGGCTTGGTAGCCGGTGATGGAACTTCAGAGCGAGGTAAGTCTCCTTTATAACCATGTAAGGGGGGAATTTACCCTATAGGTGAATTAATCTAATATGTACTTCTATTTGTGGGGGCTACGTACGCACGAGGTGACGAGAGTCCGTGCATAGCTACTATTATGCTTATGTCCGGGTAGTTTAAGACCCAAATCATGCTATACTTGCGATATTTGCAACCTTATTGTTAATTTAAAATACTTAAATCATATTGAACTTAGTAAATGAATTTTTAAAAGGTTAAACTTCATTTTTCTTGACCGTTAAATGAGAATTGACATTTCTTTGGATAATTGCTCCTTAAATAATCCTTGATTGACTATTGAATGTGTTTATCTTTTGTCGGGCGGGCCGAACGCCTCGGCAGATTAAATAGATGCATCTATGGTTCGCGTCGTTCGACCCTCGGCAGTGCACAATTTAAATATTTATGTTCGAGCGGGTCGTACGACCTCGGCATGATTTGCGCATGATTGAACTTGATTGCTTTGGAATTTACAATAAATGATATTGCCTCTACGGCCTGAGATAAATTGTTAAATAATGGGAAATAAATTTGGAAATTTCCTATGAACAAAAGAATTGTTTACTTATTTCATGACATTGAGCTTACAGCTGTTCTACGTAATCCATGCTTATTTATATCATTGACGTTTTATTTATAGCCCATAGTAAGTGTCGGAGCCGAACCCTCGTCACTACTTTTTTGAGGTTAGACGAGATACTTACTGGGTACGTATTTATTTATGTACTCATACTACACTTGCTGCACATCTTTGTTGCATGTGCATATATGCCTAGTGACCTTGTGGGCGCAGAGGCGCGGTTATTGCGGGGATTTAGGTGAGCTGCATTCCATGTTACTAGTCCACAGCCAGCAGAGTCTCCTTCAGGGTATTTATATTTTTTTGTCTAATTTATATTTCGGACAGATGTTGTATTTTATTTTACATTCTTAGTTGAGGCTCATGCACTTGTGACACCGGGTTTTGGGGCGATTATGGGTTGCACGGTATTGGAATTGTTAAAAATATTATTATTTATTTTGTAAATTTCATCTTTTACCATTTAATTGAAGGAAATATGATTTCAAAAATATTAAAATGAGAACCAAATTAAGTATTTATTTTTGGCTTGCCTGACAGTGGTGTCCGGCGCCATCATGACCTTTAATGAATTTTGGGTCGTGACAATACATGAGAATTTGTTGATCTTCCTTCTAGGAACAAACTATTAGGTTCCAATTAGATTTGTAAGGAAAAAAATGAAAGATGATGACATTATTTACAAATATAAGGAAAGAATTGTTGTAAAAGGTAACAGACAATAAGAAGACATTGACTATTTTGACACATTCGCTTGTTACGAGAATTATATCCATACGGATGTTAGTAGCATTAGCTATTGTATGGTCTTGACATCCAGCAAATGAATGTTAAGACGAACATTTTAAATGGATATTTAGAGGAAAAAATTTAATATGGAACAACCCGAAGGGATTGCAGTTCTATATTTTAGTATGTAGATTTATTAAGTCTCTTTACGGACTAAAATAAGCACCCAAATAATAGCATGCAAAATTGATCATACAATGTTGTCAAATAGTTTTTCAGATTAATGGATGTGATAAATTTGTATACATTAAGAATGCTTCAAATCACATAGTCATTGTTCGCTTGTATGTGGATGATATGCTGATAATACGTAGTGATACTGCCACCATAAATGTTGCTTAGCACATACTAACTAGCAAATTTTGATATGAAAGACTTGGAAGTTGCCAATTTAATCTTGGGTGATAAGATCTATAAGACTCCTCAAGGTTTTTCATTATCACTATCTCATTATATTAAAATAGTACTTGACAAGTTTATGTACTTAGATTTCAAAGTTGCACAGGCTCCAATTAACATGAATCTTGCACTTGCAAAGAACAAAGGTCAAAGCATATTTCACATAGATTATGCTCGTGTATTGAAATATTTAATATATATCATGCATTATACACGACTAAAAATAACTTATTCTATAAGTAAATTGAGTTGATACACGAGTAATCCAAGTCAATCTCATCGGAAGGTAATGAAACGAGTTTTGAGATAAAGTGGATCATAGGTTTAGCGGATTCTAAATTCACAAATGGATATATATTCACTATTGGAGAAAGAGCAGTGTAACAACCCGATCGGTCATTATGAGCATTCACATTTCGTTCAGCTATTTGAAGTCTTGAGTAGCTACGTATGATGTATTATGACGTGTGTGAATCATCGGTTTTAGTTTTCAGGTGACTCGGAATTGATTTGGAAGAATGATTTTCAACTAGGAAGCTTTAAGTTGGAAGAGTCGACTAAGTTTGACTTTTTAGTATTTGATCTCAGATCGGAGTTTTCATAGTTCTGTTAGGTCCGGATGGTGATTTTGGACTTGAGCATATGCCGGATTTGCATTTGGATTTTTCTAGAATATTTCGGGACTAATTGGCGAAAGTGGATAATTTGAAAGTTTGGAATGTTCATAAGTTTGACCAAGAGTCGACTTTGATTATATCGGATTCGAATTGTTGTTCCGGAAGTTGGAATAGGTTCGTTATGTCGTTTGAAACTTGTATGTAAAGTTTGGGTTCATTCCAGATTGATTAGGCATGAATTGGATGCTTGGTTCGAAGTTTAAAGTTTATGAAATTAAGAGATTGATCTTGATCGACGATTCGTGTTTTTAATGTTGTTATGTGTGATTTTAAGCCTCAAACAGGTCTGTGTTATGTTTGGGACTTGTTGGTATGTTCGGACAGGGTCCCGATGGGCTCGGGTGAGTTTCGGAGTGGTTTCGGACCATTTCTAGGCTATTTTTAGTTGCTGATTTTTGGACACAGGGGTGTGCACCGCGATCGCAGACTTTGGGTCGCATTCGCGAAGAGCAAATTTGTTGTTTGGGCAGTGTGAATCGCGATCACGGAAGCCTTTTCGTGATCGCGTAGAGGAAAATTCTGTTGTCATTGACCCAATTTTGGAATCTTATATCATGCAATATATAAGGAATTTGGAGATGATCCAAAAATGAAAGATGTAGACCTTTGTGTATAGTTTGCAGAAAATCAAATTGTTTGTTATTTGGAGTTAACTGCAAAAGGTTATGGATAATACATTACAGGTTGTCTGAGAAGAGTTTGGGAAGGGTTAATGGAAGTTTGTTCATAGCAAACATGGGGAAATGGCCGCGATCAGGAGATTTGTGACCGCAATCGTGAAGGGTACCTCTGGAACAGTGTATACAGTACTCTATTTCGAAGGTTTCAGATATTTTAGCATATTTTGAGCTATGGAGCTCGGATTGAGGCAATGTTTCAGGCTCTTTTCACCACATGGATTGGGGTAAGTATTTTCTACTCAGTTTCGATTATATTAAATGAATTCATCTTCGATTTTGGCATTTAATTGATGAATTTGAAAGAGAAATTGGGGGTTTTGTCTAAACTTTCATAAAATGAATTTTTGAGTTTTGAACGTCGATTCAGAGTCGGATTTGAGTGAAACTAGTATGGTTGGACTCGTAATTGAATGGGTTGTCGGATTTTGTGAGTTTTGCTGGGTTCTGAGCTATGGGTTGAGTTTGACTTTTTGGTTGACTTTGGGCTTTTGATTAAAGATTCCACCTTTATCGATTGGGTTCCTTTGGAATTATTTGATGTTCTTGTTCGAGCCGTTCGGAGGTCGGTACGCACATGATGATATTCCTATAGTATGGGTTGGCTTGCTCGGTATTGGATTTGGCTTATTCGAGGTATGTAACATATCTAAACTTGGATTTGAGGGTATTTAACCCTAGAAATTATGTTATAAAAGTTGTATTGAGGTAATGCACATGCTAGGTGACGAGCGTGTGGGCGTACACCGAGGAAATCATGATTTTAGTCGACTATTAGACTATGACCGGACTTGTTTTGCTGATATATCTTATTACATCCATGTTCTCTATAATTGTTTGATTGTATGACCTAGGAATCATGTTAGAAATCATGTTTAGGCTATATGTTTATTCTGTTTGGACCCACTTAGGTCATCTCTGCTGTTGAGTTATTTGCTTAAATTGCAATTACGTAATTAGTCATATTCATTCATTTGCATATCATATCTCAGTCTCTGTTATCATTTATTGTCACATCATGTTATAAATGTTTGGGCTGATTGGCATGAGATTTGTGAGCCCGAGAGACTAGAGAGATTGATGACTGAGTTGGGGCTTGAGGGCCGGATTGTGAGTGATATTTATGGGATCGGGTTGCACACTGCAACATGTTTTATTGATTCATTATGGGATTGGGTTGCACGCCGCAATAGGTTTAATTGATTCATGATAGGATCAAGCTGCATGCCATAACAGGTTTTATTGATTCCGTGTGGGATCGGGCTGCATGCCGCAGCACGTTTTATTGATTCATGATGGGATCAGGCTAAACCCACAGCAGGCCATGTTGGCTTATATTAGCCCTTGGCAGGATGCGCCCCTTCGGAGTCTAACATACCAGCAGTGAACACAGGTACCGAGTGATTGAATGTGAGACAGTGAGATTGAGTACTCTGAGAGTGTGAGTACATGAGTTCATCACTCTGATGCATTACATTTGACATGCATACTTGGCATATAGGCATAAAGATGCATTTCCTCATGCTAAATGGTATTGTGACATTCATGGATTCACATTGACATGTAGGCATAGAGGTGTACTTTCTTCATGCTATATCTAATAATAAAACATCTTATCTGTTGTTGAAAGTTTTTGGGAAAAATCATAGTTTTCTGATATACTCATATTTTGGTGATTTCGATGAAAGATTTGGGTTTTATTGTTATACCTGAAAATAATGCCTATTTTTCTGTAACTATGAACGAGCTGAGCATCATATCCTTGAGTTATTACTTGTGCTGCTTTTATTATAATGTTATGAGTTGTTCTTGGCTATTGGTGTTGAACCCTGACCGTTGTCCAAGCTCGTCACTACTTTCAAACCAAGGTTAGGTTTGTTACTTATTGAGTATATGGGGTCAGTTGTACTCATACTACACTTCTGCACTTTGCGTGTAGATTTTGGAGCTGATGTTGCTGTGTATGGAGGGAGATGGAATTGAAGATGTACTTGTGTTTCGGTTATAGCTGCCTCTTGTTCTTGGTAGCATTAGATTTATAAATCTATTTATTTATATTTCGAACAGATGATGTATTTGTTTCATACCAGCTTTGTACTCTAAATTTTAGAAGCTCGTGATTTGCACTACCAGTTCTTGGGTTGTTGTATAAATATTCGGTTATTTCATCATTATTTTCTTAGTAAATCTCATTTGAAATTGGATTATTGTTAAATTAGCTTACCCAGCGTGTTGGGTTAGGTTCCATCACGACTAGTTGCATTTTGGGTCGTGACAAGTTGGTATCAGAGATCTAGGTTCATAGGTTTTATGAGTCATGAGAAAATATCTAGTAGAGTCTTGTGGATTGGTATGATGATGTCCATACCTATCTTCGAGAGGCTACATGGCATTTACGATAAACTTCCCATCTTTATTTCTTTATCGTGCGATATTAATTCAGTTTGTAGCGTATCTCTTTGAATTACTTCCACTCACTCGTATGTTATGTGAGCGTTCGGTATCAGTTGTGCATTGACGGCTCGTAGTTCCATGAATAAAGTGCGAGATGTATTTTCTGTGTTTTGGTGATGGGCCAATCTAGAGGACTTGAGGCCGGGTTTTGACCACAGCTTGGGCACATTGATTTCAATTGTGTGAGTATGTACTTTTGGACTTCTATTTCCAGTGGTGTCCCTATGAGTGGGACTGTTGGCTCGCTGAGTAGTTGGATGGCTATATGATGAGTAGGATATGATAGCGGGATGTGTTTAGATTGTTTGAATGTGATGAGAAGAGTTTTCTTGAGATGTGAAAAGGACTATCGGGTGCTCGATTTCTGTGCATGTGTTATATGGTCTGGAGTTATGAGGGTTTTGAGGGATTATTTCATACTATCTCATTTGTGGAACAAAGTAAATTCTCATGTCTTGTTGATGAGTTCAAACTTAGGAAGATTAAGTGATTCCGTAGTAGTTGTGGCTTTGAAAGGGTATAGAGAGATGTTAGTTTGAGTCTAAGCTGGTGGGTTATCACCCGCGGGGTAATCTACGAATGTGTGATCCTTATGATTTTGTGTGGAGGGTTTCTTTTCTACCGGTGGGTTATAGTTATTGCGATTTGAGTTTGGATTGGTTGAAAAAGTTGACCTGACCATCACGAGGATGAATGCGAGTTAAGCAGATGATTTGAGGTATTATATGGTTTGTGTTACATGAGCTTATGAAGGGTTTAGTTGAATCCCGCTACGGGATTATGGCAGAAATAGAGTATGGGTATTGTGAGTTATCAGATATTTTATTCTATGGCTTTGAGCCAAGTGGGGGAGTCTACCATCAGCAATTTGATTACATGGTTATGTGTTGTATTGGTTTCGGTCTGAGGCATACTTGTGAATCGGTTATGACTTGCAGAGGCTAGTTTTGAGGATGGCATAAGCAAGGAAATTTCTTGATGCATGGTATATTATACCTTATAGATATATGGAAGTCTTGTAATGATTTGGGTTTGTTATTCCTGATGGATGTAATGTACTAAGAAAAGGGATTCACTCGGTTGCTTAAAGGTGTGGATTAATTATTTGGGTTGTTGGTGTGCTAACATAGCACATGTTGTTTGGCTTATTTTGGCGGTGTATCTGAGATCTGAATAGAGTGGATGATTCCCGAGAAGGTTCTAATGGTTCAATATTCATATGTGGTATTTGAGGAAATTTCGAATTTGTAAATGGACAATCTGATATTAGCATCGGATGGTGTCGAGACTCACTATATTTCTGTATCACTATGGATTCTACATTTCAGTATCAGAAAGGTAAAAGGAACAACTTTAAATTCATAGGTCTCTTCAGAGTGGGTGTCTCGGTTGTGGTACTTTTGGGGTGCTTAAGAGGGAATATTGTAGCTTATGGGCCTTAAGGCGGTGTGGTTTTATGTTAGTATCTATTGTGGTGAACTTTGGCCAAGGATCATGGTGTTCTGGAAAGGAGAAGTGTCAACTTGAGGGTAATTTGGAAGGAACTCGTAGAAATAAGACAACTTGGTAGTAGGTTGGATCATCACAATAATTAGATATGATCGGTTCTTTAGGTACTTATCATGTGGTGAGTCTCTACAGGTGTTTTGTGGCAATACTCTTGGGATTGGCGACATGCATGGCTTGGTTGAGTTAGTGGGATTCAATTCTAATGGCTTGGTTATGTGCAAATGGGTTTCGAAGTGTTCTCGACGCTTTCTGCCATAACTTGAGATGGATTTATCTACAGGTATGAGGGGTATGTGGCGTGTTATAATTTTCTCCTAGATGGGATCATGTGGAAGGTTTCCACCTAATCGAGTATGTAATTTGCTTGTGACCCAGGGTCGATAATGTGGTTCTCTTGTTTTCATATGATGGCATGATAGATACGGTGTGTCGTGTGGGATTGAGATTTGGATGTGCAAGGTCAAAGTTCAATTTTGAAGGGAAGGTCATGAATTTTCAGACAACATGGACGGTATCAGATGACTAGATGAATGCTATTACTACTTGGTATTTCTAGAGAAGGGTGCGTATTTCAAAAGACGCATTGTGTTTTGACTTACCGATGCTTCATTGGTATTGTGGTACCCGCTTGGTTGATCGATTGCTGATGTTTAGATGTTAGTCATTCGAGTGGTGGAATTGGGATCGGCTATGGTGATTCATGTGTTCTATGGATTCAGAGACTGGGAGTTCTCAGAAGCAGATTGTTTCGGGGTTGCGTACTGAGAAGATGCGGCCAAAGTTAGCTAGATGGTAGTACGTGCTATGGTTAGGTAATTGTGGACTTTTGGAGGGCTATTTATCCATTTGGAGATGACTTGAGTTGATTTGGGGTCCCATTGGTAGGCCCGATGAGGATGTGTATTCTACACCCAGTTAGATATATTGACTCGGCACCATTATTTCCGAAAGGTGTGTCATTCGGTTAGAGTTGAGCTTATTCATGTTCTGATATGTTCTATGTGTTGCTCTTCTATGCTACGCAGGGTTGTGATTTGTTGGTTCTATGCCCACCCGATGTGGTTCTGTTTGGGTCTTGTAGCGAAATTTGTTTGATGAGATAAGGTCATTGGACCTAGAATGGATACTATCAGATTTGACTACTCTATGTTTGGAACAATAATATTGGAAGTCAGCTTAGGATTTGGCTTTGGTTCTTGTCGGACGAAAGAGAGAGCTTCATGACTTGTTGATCCGATGAGTGGTTATGAGTTTCTGCTTGTTTCTTTCATCTTTGGTAGTGTACGAAGGTTTTGAACGAGGTTATATTTTATATTAGGTTTACTACCGGTATCGGGTTTATTTTGAGCAGCTACTGTGATCGGGAATTGTTGCTACGAGTATGCGAGTAGTGTGGTATATCATGTGATTACATCTTGGGTTAAGGTTATGTATTGATATAACTTGTTCAGACTTATAAAGTGTGTAGATGTGAGATTCGGGTCTTGTAAGGAATTTCAGATGTTGGAAATTGGGTTCTAAGGCTAACGGACTAAGGTTAAAGTAATCATCTTCAGTTATGTTATGTTGTTAGGCTTACATGGATTGGGGTGACGTTGCATCACCCCCGGGTATGTGCATGGTAAGGTTACATGGCGATTTGATGGCTTTGAAATGACTCTGGGCACGTTCGAGGACGAACGTATGTTTAAGTGGGGGAGAATGTAACGACTCAACCGGTCATTTTGAGCATTTGCACTTTGCTCGATGGTTTGAGGGCTTGAGTAGCTCCGTATGATGTATTATGACTTGTGTGAATCGTCGGTTTAGTTTTCAGGTGATTCAAAATTGATTTCGAAGAATGATTCTCAACTAGGAAGCTTTAAGTTGGAAAAGTTGACCAAGTTTGACTTTTTAGTATTTGACCTTGGATCGGAATTTTAATGGTTCCGTTAGGTCTTGATGGTGATTTTGGACCTGGGTGTATGCCCGGATTTGCATTTGGATATTTCTAGAAGGTTTTGGCACTAATTGGCGAAAGTGGAAAATTTAAAGGTTTTGAATGTTCATAAATTTGACCGAGAGTTGAATTTGATGATATCGGGTTTGAATTGTTGTTTCGGGAGTTTGAATAGGTTCGTTACTTCATCTGGAACTTGTATGCAAAATTTGGGTTCATTCCGGATTGGTTAGGGCTGAATCAGACATTTGGTTCAAAGTTAGAAGTTTATGAACTTAAGAGATTGATCATGATCGACAATTCGTGGTTTTGATGTTGTTATGTGTGATTAATAGCCTCGAATAGTTCTGTGTTATGTGTGGGGACTAGTTGGTATGTTCGGACGGGGTCCCGAGGGGCTCGGGTGAGTTTCGGGGTGGTTTCAAACCATTTCTAGACAATTTTTAGTTTATGTTTTTTTTGCCACAGAGGTGTGCACCGCGATCGCAAACTTTGGGTCGCGTTCGCGAAGAGCAAATTTGATGTTTGGGCACTGTGAGTCGCGATCACGGAAGCCCTTTCGCGATCGCGTAGAGGAAAATTTTGATGTCACGGACTCGACTTTCGAAGCTTATATCTTGCAATCTATAAAGAATTTGGAGATGATCCAAAAATAAAAGTTGTAGCACTTTGTGTCTAGTTTCCAGAAAATCAAACCGTTTGTCATTTGGAGTGATGTACAAAATGGTATGGATAATAAAATACAAGTTGTCTGAGAAGAGTTTGGCAAGGGTTAATGGAAGTTTTTTCATCGCGATCACGGGGAAATGGCCACGATAGCATAGGGCAAAACTTTTCCTGGAAAATTCTGTAATCGTGATCAAGAAGGGCACCTCTGGAACAGTGTATAAAGTACTGTATTTCGAAGTTTTCGGACATTTTAGCATATTTTGAACTATGGAGCTCGGATTGAGGCGATTTTCACCACATGGATTGAGGTAAGTATTTTCTACTCGGTTTTGATTATATTTCATGAATTCATCTTCGATTTTGGCAATTGAATGATGATTTTGAAAGAGAAATTTGGGGGTTTTGTCTAAACTTTCCTAAAGTGAATATTTGAGTTTTGAACATCGATTCGGAGTCGGATTTGAGTGAAACTAGTATAGTTGGACTCGTAATTGAATTGGTTGTCAGATTTTGTGAGTTTTGTCGGGTTTCGAGGTATGGGCCCAGGTTTGACTTTTTGGTTGACTTTGGGTTTTTTTATTAAAGATTCCACCTTTATCGATTGGGTTTGTTTCCTTTAGCATTATTTGATGTTCTTGAGTTGTTTTTGGCTAGTTTCGAGCCGTTTAGAGGTCGGTACCCGTGGGATGGCATTCTCAAAGTATGTGTGGGCTTGCTCGGTATTGGATTTGGCTTGTTTGAGGTAAGTAACATATCTAAACTTGCATTTGAGGGTATTTAACCTTGTGAATTTTGTTATAAAAGATGTATTGAGGTGATGCTCATGCTAAGTGACGAGTTTGTGGGTGTACACCGAGGAAATCATAATTTACTCGACTATTAGACTATGGCCGGACTTGTTTTGCTATTATATCTTGTTACATCCATGTTATCCCTACTTGTTTGATTGTATGAGCTGTGAATCATGTTAGAAATCATGTTTAGGCTATATACTTATTATGTTTGAACCCACTTAGGTCATCTCTGATGTTGAGTTATTTTCTTAAATTGCAATTATAAACTCAGTCATATTCATTCATTTGCATATCATATCACAGTCTCAGTTATCATTTGTTATCACATCATGTTATCATTGTTTGGGTTGATTGGCATGAGATTTGTGAGCCCAAGAGACTGCACAGATTGATGACTGAGTTGGGGCCTGACTGTCGTATTGTGAGTGATATTTATGAGTTCGGGATGCTCGCCGAAGCAGGTTCTATTGATTCATGATGGGATCGAGTTGTATATCGTAGCAGGTTTTACAGATTCATTATAGGATCGGGCTGCACGCCACATCAGGCTTTATTGATTCATGATGGGATCGGGCTGCACGCTGCAGCATGCCATGCTGGCTTATATTGGCGCTTGGGCCGGATCCGCCCTTCCGAAGTCTGACATACCAAGTAGTGAGCGCAGGTACCGAGTGCTAAGTGCCAAGTGATTGAGTGTACCGACTGATTGAGTGTGAGACAGTGAGATTTAGTACTTTGAGAGTATGAGTACATGAGTTCATTACTGTGATGCATTACATTTGACATGCATACATGGCCTGTAGGCATATAGATGCATTTTCTCTTGCTAAACGGCATTGTGACATTCATGGCTTCACATGAATATTGACATGTAGGCATTGAGGTGTACTTTGCTCATGCTATCTGATAATGAAACATCTTATCTGTTGTTGAAAGTTTTTGAGAAAAATCACAGTTTTCTGATATACTCATATTTTGGTAATTTCGGTGAAAGACTTGGGTTTTACTGTTATTCTAGAAAAGCATGCCTATTTTTCCGTAACTATGAACGAGTTGAGCATCATTTCTTTGAGTTACTACTTGTGTTGATTTTATTGTAGTGTTACGAGTTGTTCTTGGATATTGGTGTTATACTCTGATCGTTGTCCAAGCTCGTCACTGCTTTCAACCTAAGGTTAGGTTTGTTACTTAAATGAGTACATGGGGTCGGTTGTACTCATACTACACTTCTACACCTTACGTGCAGATTTTGGAGCTGGCAGTGCTGTGTATGGTGGGAGCTGGCATTGAAGATGTACCTGTGTTCCGGTTATAACTACCTCTTGTTCTTGGTAGCTTTCGATTTATAAATCTGTTTATGTATATTTCGAACAAATGATGTATTTATTTCATACCAGCTTTGTAAACTCAAAATTTTAGAAGCTCATGATTTGTACTACCAGTCCTTGGGTTGTTGTATAAAAGTTTAGTTATTTCATCATTATTTTCTCAGTAAATCTCATTTTTGAAATTAGATTATTGTTAAATTGGCTTACCTAGCGGTTGGGTTAGGTGCCATCACGACTAGTTTGATTTTGGATCGTGACAAGCGGTATCTTGAAATCGTCCAAATAAACTTCCTTTGCCCGCTCTACAATGGCTGAGCTTAGAGCCTTAGATAATGCGGTGAAGAAGCTGAATGACTTCAAAATTTCTTGGATGATATTTCATTTTGGCCCAAACTATTGGCACACATATGCATATATTACGATATTTAAGCGGCAATATGAAGGGTTGACGATGATACGTATAACGAAAAATCTAATCATACACAGTAAAGACATAAAATCATTAGGCAACTACTCTCTAAGGGAATTATCACAATTGACTACGTGAAGTCAAGCGATAATATTTTGGATCTACTTGCTAAAGGCCTAAGTAGAGGGTAGTTGAGAGATGGAATGAAACTATAATCGAGGACAAATCATTTTAGCGGTAACTCTACCTAAAAGACTGGAGATACCAAGATCTAGGTTCAATAGATCAAACAAAATCATTAATGGTAGTTCAACATTATCAAACAAAGGTTTTGGTCCATTCTTGGATGAGACAATATTAAGTAACAAGGATAAATCGTTAAGGTTTTTTAAATGATTTCTAAGTTTGAATGAGATAGTCAAATAGTGTATCTACTGGATAACATATTTAGGAATCACCTATGTAAGTGTGAAGTATTAGCCGCTTCAAGGAGAATCCTGTAAGGACAATTCTCTACACACGTATGAAACCAGACAATGTTCATGGCCAAACACGAACACAACAATGGGAACTAAAGACGGTTAAAGGTTGATTGTGTGACTTAGAGTTATCTAGGTATACAACAATTTTTTACAATTCAAAAATTATCAAATCTACCGATTGACCGAGTATATCCAACATAAGTTCACTATGGAAAGTTCAAAGAAAAATATACTTATCCAGATGCAATTATCCTTGCTTGCGAACAACATAATTTTTCATTCCTAGTTCCTTTATATAGCCATTCCCTACTTAGAGCTCTGATACCAACTTGTCATGACCCAAACTCCCTCTGTATAACGTCGTGATTGAACCTTGTCTCTACGACTAGGTAAGCCTAACAAATTGCGGAAAATAACAAAACGAAAGTAAAACTTGGCAACTAACAGCAGTGGATAACTGAATAACTAGTAATAATGTCGCTCGGCATATACAATAACCAATACTCTATAAATATACAGTCTTCCCATAACCCGGAACATCATAAGTCACAAGCTACAGAAGGAAACTAGTATCTCTATACACCAGAGTCTAACAAAAGAAGTATCGAAGGTAAATGACATAGGAGAGAATAGAGAGGGAGTCTGAGGTCAGCGAACATGGCAGATGTACCTTGAAGTCTCCATACAACAACAAGCATGCTCATCTAGTAGCGGGGTTGATAAGAAGCATCTAAAGCTGCACACGAAAACATGTACAACGGAGTAGCATGAGTACACCACAATGGTACCAGTAAGTGTCAAGCCTAACCTCGGTCGAGTAGTGATGAGGTCAGGTCAGCCCCACTGGTAAATAATAAATAAGGCAGGAGAATATATAGTATAATAAGAGACTAGAATTTAACAAAAGGAAACACAACAAGGCAACAATACAACACACAGGGGTAAAAACCAGGGGATCTCCCGAGATACCGTCTCGTAGTCCAAAAATAAATATGCAGGGAGAACTCCCGAGGTACCGCCTCGTAGTCTCAAAAGTAAATATACAGGGAGAACTCCCGAGGTACAACCTCATAGTCTCAAAAGTAAATATACAGGGAGAAATCCCGAGGTACCACCTCGTAGTCTCAAAAGTAAATGTGTAGGGAGAACTCCCGAGGTACCGCCTCGTAGTCTCAAAAGTAAATGTCCAGGGAGAACTCCTGAGGAACCGCCTCGTAGTCTCAAAAGTAAATATACAGGGAGAACTCCCGAGGAACCGCCTCGTAGTCTCAAAAGTAAATATACAGGGAGAACTCCCGAGGAACCGCCTCTTAGTCTCAAAAGTAAATGTATAGAGAGAAATCCTGAGGAACCGCCTCGTAGTCTCAAAAGTAAATGTGCAGGGAGAACTCCCGAGGAACCGCCTCGTAGTCTCAAAAGTAAATGTGCAGGGAGAACTCCCGAGGAACTATCTCGTAGTCTCAAAAGTAAACACACAACTCAAACCGATAAATACAATAGTTAACAACAAGATTTCTACAATTATACTAATAAATAATAAGGAGAAGCAGGATATGAACAAGGCATGCTTCACAAAGTTCAAATAAGCAATTAAAGCAAGTAGACATGCGATATTAGACTAAACAGGATAACTACACATATTGGAATAGCTCAATTAAGAATGAAAATAGACTAATACTCATTTAAACGGTACAACTCAAATTAAAGAAAAAGCAGGTAGCTACTTAGAAAAATAAATCGGGTTTTACAATAAATAGCCCGTGTACGTACACGACGCTCACATATCACGAATATGTAACAATACCTTTTCCACGAATATCCGACTCTGAATGACCCAAATCTAGCCAAAATCAATTACACACCATAAATACAACTATAAGAATTTAATCTAATTAATTAAATCAAAGCTAAAGTAAGAAATTAGAAAATCGCCCCAAAAAGTCGACCTGGGCCCACATCTCGGAATCGAGTAAATGTCACAAGATATGAACACCCATTCACTCACGAGTTCACTCGTACCAAAATTATCCAAATCCGATATCAAAATCCCAATCAAAACTCAAAAACTTAGTTGAAGAACTTCTCTTTTTTTTCCCAAATTTCTCAACCGAATTCCTTAATTAAAGGATGAAATAAACTATAGATTAGTGGAATATAACCATAAACGAGTTAAGAATAATTACCCCAAAGTTCTCTCTGAAAAATTCTTGAATTAACGCCTCAATCCGAGCTCTCAAAGACCCAAAATGTAAATGAGATCAAACCCTCAAAATATCCCCTTTTCTGCCCAGCGATCTCGCACCTGCGGACCTCTAGTCGCACCTGCGGTATTTTCCTTGCAGGTGCAAAAATGACTTAAGGTGGATGGGTCCGAATCTACGATGAAGGGGCCTCACCTGCGTGTGCGCACCTGGGGAACCTGGTCCGCTTCTGCCGTCTTACTTCGCACCTGCGCTCCTTTGGCGCATCTGCGGGCATCGCAAATGCGGAAAATTGCCTCACACCTGCAACCCCTGAGAACCTACCCCACTCCGATTCTGTGATAGACCTTGCTCATGTGATATCCCACATATGCGGTCTCCCCACCGTAGGTGCGAAACACCAGAAACCAGAAAACTTCAGCATTTTGCCTAAGTCCAAATTTCAATCCGTTAAGCATCTGAAACACACCCGAGACCCTAAGGACCTCAACCAAGCATACCAACAAGTCCTAAAACACCATACAAACTTAGTCGAGCCCTCAAATCACATCAACCAATGCTAAAAACACGAATCACCTCCGATTCAAATTTAATGAACTTTGAAACATCAAACTTCTAAAACTGATGCCGAAACCTATCAAATCACGTTTGATTGACCTCAAATTTTGCACACAAGTCATAATTGACGTAACAGACCTACTCCAACCTCCGGAATCTGAATCCGACCCTGTTATCACAAAGTCCACTACCAGTCAAAATCTCCAAAAATTCAACTTTCGCCAATTCAAGCCTAAATTTAGCTACAGACCTCCAAAACACAATCCGGACACACTCCAAAGTCCAAAATCACCCAATGGAGCTAACGGAATAGATGAAAATCCATTCCGGAATTGTCTTCATACAGTTCCAACTACGGTCAAAAATACTAAGTCTTAAGCTTTCGTTTAAGGACTAAGTGTCCCAAAACACTCTGAAAACACAACCAAAGCCTCCCGGCAAGTCACATAAGCAAAAAGAGATACGGGAAAAACAGTAAACAGGGGATCGTGTCTACAACTCTCAAAACGACCGGTTGGGTCGTTACATCCTCCCCCTTTTAAAATAATCGTTCGTCCTCGAACGAGTATAGAGACATACCTGAAGTGGTGAAAAGATGAGGATAACGGTTGCGCATGATATCATGCTCCGTCTCCCAAGTAGCCTCCTCGACCGGCTGACCCCTCTACTAAACTTTCACTGAAGCAATGTTCTTTGACCTCAGCTTTCGAACCTTCCTATCCAAAATAGCCAATGGCTCCTCAACATAAGATAAATCCTTATCCAACTGGACTGAGCTGAAATCCAACACATGAGATAGATCGCCGTGATACTTCTGGAGCATCGAAACATGGAGTACTGGATGAACTCCTGCTAGATTGGGAGGCAAGGCAAGCTCATAAGCAATGTCCCCAAACCGTCGCAACACCTCAAATGGGTCGATAAACCTTGGGCGCAGCTTGCCCTTCTTTCCGAAACTCATAACACCCTTCATGGGTGACACCCACAGCAGGACCCGCTCTCCAACCATGAATGCAACATCGCGAACTTTCCGATCTGCATAACTCTTTTATCTGGACTTGGCTGTGCGAAGTCGATCCTGAATCACCTTAACCTTCTCCAGAGCATCCTGAACCAAGTCTGTACCCAATAATCTAGCCTCGCTGGGCTCGAACCAACCCACTGGAGACCGAAATCTCCTACCATACATAGCCTCATACGGTTCCATATGAATGCTCGACTGATAACTGTTGTTGTAGGAAAACTCCGCAAGTGGCAAGAACTGATCCCACGAACATCCAAACTCCATCACACATGCACGGAGCATATCCTCTAATATCTGAATAGTGTGCTCGGACTGTCCGTCCTTCGGAGGGTGAAATATTGTGCTCAACTCTACTCGAGTACCCAACTCATGTTGTACGGCCCTCCAGAATCGTGATGTAAACTACGTACCCCAATCAGAGATAATAGATACCGGAACACCAAGAAGCCTGACAATCTCACGGATATAAACTCGAGCTAGCTGCTCGGAAGAATAAGTAGTCATCACAGAAATGAAATGAACTGACTTGGTCAGCCTATCCACAATCACCCAAACTACATCAAACTTCCGCTGAGTCCGTGGAAGCCCAACAACAAAATCCATAGTGATCCGCTCTCATTTCCACTCCGGAATCTCTAACTTCTGAAGCAAACCACCAGGCCGCTGATGCTCAAACTTCACCTGCTGGAAATTTAGACACCGAGCTACATACTCCACTATGTCCTCTTTTATCCTCCTCCACCAGTAATGTTGCCTCAAGTCCTGGTACATCTTCGCGGTACCCGGATGAATGGAGTACCACGAGCTATGAGCCTCCTGGAGAATCAACTCATGCAAACCATCTACATTGGGCACACATAGCCTGCCCTGCATCCTCAATGCACCATCATCCCCAATAGTGACCTCCTTAGCATCACCGTTCTGAACCGTGTCCTTAAGGACAAGCATATGGGGGTCATCATACTGACGCTCCCTGATACGATCATAAAGAGAAGACCGAGGAACTACACAAGCTAACACCCGACTCGGCTCAGAAATATCCAATCTCACAAACTGGCTGGCTAAGGCCTGAACATCCAATGCCAATGGCCTATCTGCTGTTGGTAGATATGCTAAGCTCCCCAAACTCTCCGCCCCACGACTTAAAGCATCGGCCACCACATTGGCCTACCCAGGATGGTATAAAATGGTGATATCATAATCCTTAAGTAGCTTCAACCACCTCCGATGACGCAAGTTAAGATCCTTCTGTTTGAACAGATGCTACAAACTCTGGTGATCGGTGTAGATCTCACAAGGGACACCGTACATATAGTGCCGCCAAATCTTCAAGGCATGAACAATAGCTGCTAACTCAAGGTCGCGGATAGGATAGTTCTTTTCATGTACCTTTAACTGTCTGGACGCGTAGGCAATCTTCCTACCATCCTACATCAACACTGCGCTGAGACCAATCCGCGACGCATCACAATATACCGTATAAGATCCTGAACCTGGAGGCAATACTAATACTAGGGCTTTAGTCAAAGCTGTCTTGAGCTTCTAAAATCTCTCCTCATACTCCTCTGTCCACCTGAATGGAGCACCCTTCTGGGTCAACCTGGTCATAGGTGCTGCAATATATGACAATCCCTTTACAAAACGACGGTAATGCCCCGCCAAACCAAGAAAACTGTGGATCTCTGTAGCTGATAACGGTCTAGGCCAACTCTGCACTGCTTCCACCTTCTTCGGATCCACCTTGATACCTTCACTCGATACTACATGAACCAAGAATGCCACTAAGTCTAGCCAAAACTCACACTTTGAAAATTTTGCATATAACTTCTTTTCTCTCAAGGTCTGAAGCACAGTCCTCAGGTGCTGCTCATGATCCTGTCGAGTCCGGGAGTACTCTAGAATGTCGTTAATAAATACAATGATGAATGAGTCAAGATAAGGTCAGAACACACTGTGCATCAAGTGCATAAAAGTTGTTGGGGCATTGGTTAGCCCAAATGACATCACAAGGAACTCGTAGTGACCATACCGAGTACTGAAAGCAGTCTTCGGGATATCTGGCTCCCGAATCTTCAGCTGATGGTAGCCGGAACGTAAATCAATCTTGGAAAATATCGTGGCACCTTGTAGTTGATCAAATAAATCATCAATACTAGGCAATGGATACATGTTCTTCACTATAACTTTGTTCAACTGGCGATAATCAATGCACATACGCATAGAACCATCCTTTTTCTTTACAAACAAGATAGGAGTACACCAAAGTGACACACTCGGCCGAATGAAGCCCTTATCAACCAACTTCTGTAACTTCTCCTTCAACTCCTTCAACTAGGGAGGAGCCATACGATACGTAGGAATAGAGATGGGATGAGTGCCCGGCAACAAATCAATGCCAAAATCAATATTTCTGTCGGGCGTCATGCCCCGAAGATTAGCTGGAAACACATCTAAAAAGTCCCTCACTACTGGGACTGACTCAACTGTAGGGGCATCAATACTGACACCTCTCACATAAGCTAGATACGCATCACACCCCCTCTCAACCATTCGTTGAGCTTTAAGAAATGAAATAACTCTGCTGGGAGTATACTCTAAGGTACCTCTCCACTCTAATCGCGGTAATCCTGGCTTAGCAAGCGTCACGGTCTTAGCGTGACAATCAAGAATAGCATAATGGGCCTACAACCATTCCATGCCCAAGACAACATCAAAGTCTACCATACTGAGTAATAATAAATCGGCTCAGGTCTCAAAACCACTAAGAGAAATCAAACACGACCGATACACGCGGTCCACAACAAGAGAATCTCCTACAGGATTAGACACATAAATAGGGGAACTCAAGGAATCACGAGATATGCCCAAATACGGGGCAAAATAAGAGGACACATAGGAATAAGTGGAGCTTAGATCAAATAAAACTGACGCATCTCTATGACAGACTGAAACAATACCTGTAATGACAGAGGTGGAAGAAACTACCTCTGTACGAGTCGAAAGAGCATAATATCTGGCCTGGCCTCCCCCTATAGGGCGACCTCTACCTCCCCAACCTCTACCTCGAGCTGGCTGAGAAGGTGGGGCGGTAGCTGGTGTTGTAATCATAGCCTGAGGACCCGGTGGAGCACGCGGTGGATGAGAAGTCTGTAGAGGTGCACCCCTCCTAAGTCTGGGGCAATCCCTCACTATATGGCGGGTGTCTCCATACTCAAAACAAGCTCTCGAAAAGTGTGGCTGTTGTGACCGGCTCGGGCCAGGTCTGATGGACTGACCGCTAAAAGCACCCCGTGCAGGATGCATACTAGACATTGGCGATGCATAATAAGGCTCCTGGGCCTAGAAAGGGACGGAATACCACTGGCGGATGGAAAAGCTAAATGAACGGGGCGACTGCCAGAGCTGGGGCACGAGTACACTATAAGTGCAAGACTCTCGAGACCTCTTGGACTCCCTCTCCTCTCTCTCCTGATGGCGAGCCTACCCTCTAATCTCCTAGCAATACTCACAACCTGCTGGTAAGAAACATCCATCTCCAACTCACGGGCCATGTTAAGCCTGATATTGGGGTGGAGTCCTTCAATAAACCGATGAACCCTCTCTCAAACTGTGGAAACCAAGGACGATGCATGTCGTGCCAAATCACTGAAGCAAATTGCATACTCTGACACAGTCATAGCACCCTGGCACAATTGCTCAAACTCTGTGCGCCATGTGACTCTAAGACTCTGTGGAACATACTCCCTCAAGAACATGTCCGAGAACTGAGTCCATGTAAGTGAAGCTGCCTCAGCTGGACTACTCAACTTATAAGCACGCCACCACTGATAGGCCGCTCCTCTAAGCTGGAATGCAGTAAAGGAAACCCCACTCGACTCCGCTACACCCATAGTACTGAGAATACGGTGACACTCCTCTAGAAAACTCTGGGCATCCTCCAACGCCAATCTACTGAAGGTAGGAGGGTGGTACTTCTTGTACCTCTCAAGTATGAGCTGCTCTACCTCAGAAACTGCTGCCCTAACCTCGGGCTGAACTGGAGCTACCGACTGCACTGGTATGATCTTTGGATCTTGGTCTACCTGAAATTGCTGCTCTGGGTACCGGCGATGAGAATTTGTGCTCCTCCCCCGGCCTGATATGTGGCAGGAGCAAGTGGAAACAATCCAGCCTGAGCTAAGGTGCTGAACATGCTCAGAAACTAGGCTACAGTCTCCTGGAGTGCTGGTGCTGCAACAGGTACCTCAGGTGCCTGCCCTCCAGCTGGAGCTACTGGGGGCTCCTCTATAGCAGCTCGTGCAGGTGCTCTGGATGCACCACGTGGACGTCCTTTCCCTCTACCCCGGCCCCGGCCCCGACCTCTCGCGGCTCTATAAAGGGGCACGGGTGCCTGGTTATCAGATCCACCTGTACGTGTCCTCACCATCTGTGAGAGAATAGAATACAACAGTTTAGAATTTCGAAGTCGATAATTTCGCATGACAAGGAACCAAGGAAGTGTAATTTTCATAATAGTACCTTAGCCTCCCGAAGATAAATACAGACGTCTCTATACCGATCCGTGAGACTCTACTAAACTTGCTTGTGACTAACAACACCTATGAACCTAGAGCTCTGATACCAACTTGTCATGACCCAAACTCCCTTTTATAACGTCGTGATGGCACCTAGTCTCTATGACTAGGTAAGCCTAACAAATTGCGGAAAATAACAAAATGAAAGTAAAACTTGGCAACTAACAGCAGTGGGTAACTGAATAACTAGTAACAATGTCGCTCGGTATGTACAATAACCAATACTCTATAAATACACAGTCTTCCCAAAACCTCGAACATCATAAGTCACAAGCTACAGAACGAAACTAGTATCTCTATACACCAGAGTCTAACAAAAGAAGTACAAAAGGTAAATGACATAGGAGAGAATAGGGGGGACTCCGAGGTCTGGGGACGTGGACGATGTACGTTGAAGTCTCCATACAACAACAAGCACTCTCAGCTAGTAGCGGGGCTAATAAGAAGCACTTGGATCTGCACATGAAAACATGTGCAGCAGAGTAGCATGAATACACCATAATGGTACCCAGTAAGTGCCCAACCTAACCTCGGTCGAGTAGTGACGAGGTCAGGTCAGGCCCACTGGTAAATAATAAATAAGGTAGGAGAATATACAGTATAATAAGAGACTAGAATATAACAAAAGGAAACACAGCAAGGCAACAGTACAACACACAGGGGTAAACAGTAGGGGATCTCCCGAGATACCGTCTCGTAGTCCAAAAATAAATATGCAGGGCAGAACTCCTGAGGTACCTCCTCGTAGTCTCAAAAGTAAATATACAGGGAGAACTCCCGAGGTACCGCCTCATAGTCTCAAAAGAAAATATACAGGGAGAACTCCCGAGGTACCGCCTCGTAGTCTCAAAAGTAAATGTGCAGGGAGAACTCCCGAGGTACCGCCTCGTAGTCTCAAAAGTAAATGTCCAGGGAGAACTGCTGAGGAACCGCCTCGTAGTCTCAAAAGTAAATGTATAGGGAGAACTCCCGAGGAATCGCCTCGTAGTCTCAAAAATAAATGTGGAGGGAGAACACCGAGGAACCGCATCATAGTCTCAAAAGTAAATGTGCAGGGAGAGCTCCCGAGGAACTGCATCGTAGTCTCAAAAGTAAACAGAAAGCTCAAAACGATAAATACAACAGTTAACTGTAAGATTTCTATAGTTATACTGATAAAGAACAAGGAAAAGCAATAAATCAACTAGGCATGCTTCACATAGTTCAAATAAGCAGTTAAAGCACGTAGACATGCGATATTAGACTAAACAGGATAACTACACATATTGGAATAGTTCAATTAAGGATGAAAACAGACTCATACTCATTTAAATAGTATAACTCAAATTAAAGGAAAAACAGGTTGCTACTCACTAAACTAAATCGGGTTTTATAATAAATAGCTTGTGTACGTACCCGTCACCTCACGTGCACGACGCTCAAATATCACAACAGTACCAAATCCTAAGGGGATATCCCCCACACAAGTTTAGGCAAGTCACTTCCCTCGAACCAAGCTCAATAAATCGGTAACAATGCCTTTGCCACGAATATCAAACTCTGAATGGCCCAAATCTAGCCAAAATCAATTACACACCATAAATACCACTATAAGAAACTAATCTAATTAATGAAATCAAAGCTAAAGCAAGAAATTAGAAAATCGCCCCAAAATATTGACCCGAGCCCACATCTCGAAATCATTCAAAATTCACAAAATACGAACACCCCTTCACTCACGAGTTCACTCGTACCGAAATTATCCAAATCCGATATCAAAATCTAAATCAAAACTCAAAAACTTAGTTGAAGAACTTCTCCCATTTTTCCCAAATTTCTCAACCGAATTCCTTAATTAAATTATGAAATAAACTATAGATTAGTGGAATATAACCATAAACGAGTTAAGAATAATTACCCCAAAGTTCTCTCTGAAAATCCTTGAATTAACGCCTCAATCCGAGCTCTCAAAGACCCAAAATATAAATGAGATCAAACCCTCAAAATTTCCCTTTTTCTACCCAGCGATCTCGCACCTGAAGACCTCTAGTCGCACTTGTGACGCCGCACCTGCGGAATTTCCCTCGCAGGTGCGGAAATGACTTAAGAAGACTGAGTCCGCATCTGTGATGAAGGGGCCGCACCTGTGTGTGCATGCCTGCGAAACCTGGTCCGCTTCTGTGGTCACACTTCGCACCTGCGCTTCTTTGGCACATCTGCGGGCATCGTAGATGCGGAAAATTGCCTCACACCTGCAACCCCTGAGCACCTACCCCACTCCGCTTCTGCGATAGACCTTGCACATGTGCGATCCCGCACCTGCGGTCTCCCCACCACAGGTGCGAAACACAAGAAACCAGAAAACTTCACCCTTTTGCCTATGTCCAAATTTCAATCCGTTAAGCATCTGAAACACACCCGAGGCCCTCGGGAGCCCAACAAACATACAAACAAGTCCTAAAACACCATACGAATTTAGTCGAGCCCTCAAATCACATCAAACAACGCTAAAAACACGAATCACCCTCCGATTCAAACTTAATGAACTTTGAAACTTCAAACTTCTAAAACCGATACCGAAACCTATCAAATCACGTCCGATTGACCTCAAAATTTGCACACAAGTCATAATTGACATTACATACCTACTCCAACCTTCGGAATCGGAATCCTACCCCGATATCACAAAGTCCACTATCGGTCAAAATCTCCAAAATTTTGACTTTCGCCAATTCAAACCTAAATTTAGCTACAGACCTCCAAACACAATCCGGACACACTCCGAATTCCAAAATCACCCAACGGAGCTAACGGAACCGACAAAACTCCATTCCAGATTCGTCTTCACACAATTTCAACTACATTCAAAAATCCTAAGACTTAAGCTACCGTTTAGGGTCTAACTTTCATAAAACACTCCGAAAATATAACCAAAGCCTCATGGCAAGTCATATAAGTGGAAAGATATACGGGGAAAACAGTAAACAGGAGATTGGGGCTATAACTCTCAAAACGACCGGCCGGGTCGTTACATCCTCCCCCTCTTAAAAGAATCGTTCATCCTCGAATGAGTATAGAGACATACCTGAAGTGGTGAAAAGATGAGGATCACGGTTGTGCATACCATGCTCGGCCTCCCAAGTAGCCTCCTCGACCGGCTGACCCCTCCACTGAACTTTCATCAAAGCAATGTTCTTTGACCTCAACTTTCGAACCTGCCTGTCCAAAATAGTCATTGGCTCCTCAACATAAGATAAATCCTTATCCAACTAGACTGAGCTGAAATCCAACGCATGAGATGAATCGCTGTGATACTTCCGGAGCATCGAAACATGGAATACTGGATGAACTCCTACTAGACTGGGAGGCAAGGCAAGCTCATAAGCAACCTCCCCAACATGTCGCAACACCTCAAATAGGCCGATAAACCTTGAGCTCAGCTTGCCCTTCTTTCCGAACCTCATAACACCCTTCATGGGTGACACCCGGAGTAGGACTCGTTCTCCAACCATGAATGGAACATCGCGAACCTTCCAATCTTCATAACTCTTCTGTCTGGACTGGGATATGCGAAGTCGATCCTTAATCACCTTAACCTTCTCCAGAGCATCCTGAACCAAGTCTGTACCCAATAATCTAGCCTCGCCCTACTCGAACCAACCCACTAGAGACCGACACCATGTACCATACAAAGCCTCATACGGTGCCATCTGAATGCTCGACTGATAACTATTGTTGTAGGCAAACTCCGCAAGTGGCAAGAATTGATCCCACGAACCTCCAAACTCCATCACACACGCATAGAGCATATCCCCTAATATCTCGATAGTGCGCTCGGACTGTCCGTCCGTATGAGGGTAAAATGATGTGCTCAACTCTACTCGAGTACCCAACACCTGTTGTACGGCCCTCCAGAATCGTGATATAAACTGTGTACCCCGATCAGAGATAATAGATACCGAAACGCCATGAAATCAGACAATCTCGCGGATATAAACTCGAGCAAGTTACTTGGAAGAATAAGTAGTCATCACAGAAATGAAATGAGCTAACTTGGTCAGCCTATCCACAATCACCCAAACTGCATCAAACATCCGCTGAGTCCGTGGAAGCCCAACAACAAAATCCATAGTAATCCGCTCCCATTTCCACTCCGAAATCTCTAACTTCTGAAGCAACCCACCTGGCCGCTGATGCTCATACTTCACCTGCTGGTAATTTAGACACCGAGCTACATACTCCACTATGTCCTTTTTTATCCTCCTCCACCAGTAATGTTGCCTCAAGTCCTGGTACATCTTCGCGACACCCGGATGAATGGAGTACCGCGAGCTGTGAGCCTCCTGGAGAGTCAACTCACACAAACCATATACATTGGGCACACATAGCCTGCCCTAAATCCTCAATGTACTATCATCCCGAATAGTGACCTCCTTAGCATAACCGTGCTAAACCGTGTCCTTAAGGACAAGCAGATGGGGGTCATCATACTGATTCTCCCTGATACGATCATAAAGAGAAGACCGAGAGACCACACAAGCCAACACCCGACTCGGCTCAGAAATATCCAATCTCACAAACTGGCTAGCTAAGGCCTGAACATCCAACGCCAATGGCCTCTCTGTTGTTGGTAGATATGCTAAGCGCCCCAAACTCTCCGCCCGGCGACTCAAAACATCGGCCACCACATTGGCCTTCATAGGATGGTACAAAATGGTGATATTATAATCCTTAAGCAGCTCCAACCACCTCCGCTGACGCAAGTTAAGATCCTTCTGTTTGAACAGATGCTACAAACTCCGGTGATCGGTGTAGATCTCATACGGGACACCGTACAAATAGTGCCGCCAAATCTTCAAGGCATGAACAATAGCTGCTAACTCAAGGACGTGGACATAATAGTTCTTTTCATATACCTTCAGCTGTCTGGATGCGTAGGCAATCACCCTACCGTCCTGCATCAACACCGCGCTGAGACCAATCCGCGATACATCATAATATACCGTACAAGATCCTGAACCTATAGGCAATACCAATACTGGTGCTGTAGTCAAAGCTGTCTTGAGCTTCTAAAAGCTCTCCTCATACTCCTCTGTCCACCTGAACGGAGCACCCTTCTGGGTCAGCCTGGTCATAGGTGCTGTAATAGATGAGAATCCCTCTACAAAACAACGGTAATACCCTACCAAACCAAGAAAACTACGGATCTCCGTAGCTGATGACAGTCTAGGCCAACTCTACATTGCTTCCACATTCTTCGGATCCACCTTGATCCCATCACTCGATACTACATGACCCAAGAATGCCACTGAGTCTAGACAAACTCACACCTTGAAAATTTTGGATATAACTTCTTTTCTCTCAAGGTTTGAAGAACAGTCCTCTGGTGTTCCTCATGATCCTCCCGAGTTCGGGAGTACACCAGAATGTCGTCAATAAATACAATGACGAATGAGTCAAGATAAGGCCGGAACACACTGTGCATCAAGTGCATAAACGTTGTTGGGGCATTGGTCAGCCCAAATGACATCACAAGGAACTCGTAGTTACTATACCGAGTCCTGAAAGTAGTCTTCGGGATATCTGGCTCCCGAATCTTTAACTGATGATAGACGGAACGTAAATCAATCTTGGAAAATACCCTGGCACCATTCGTTGAGCTTTAAGAAATGAAATAACTCTGCTGGGAGTATACTCTAAGGTACCTCTCCACTCTAATCATGGTAATCCTGGCTTAGCAAGCGTCACGGTCTTAGCGTGACAATCAAGAATAGCATAATGGGCTGACAACCATTCCATGCCCAAGACAACATCAAAGTCTACCATACTGAGCAATAATAAATCGGCTATGGTCTCAAAACCACTAAGAGCAATCAAACACAACCGATACACGCGGTCCACAACAAGAGAATCTCTCACAGGAGTAGACACATAAATAGGGGGACTCAAGGAATTATGAGATACGCCCAAATACGGGGCACAATAAGAGGACACATAGGAATAAGTGGAGCCTGGATCAAATAAAACCGACGCATCTCTATGACACACTGGAACAATACCTGTAATGATAGAATCAGAAGCAACTACCTCCGTACGAGCAGGAAGAGCATAATATTTGGCCTGGCCTCCCCCTCTAGGGCAACCTCTACCTCCCCAACCTCTACCTCGAGCTGGCTGAGAAGGTGGGGCGGTAGCTGGTGCTGTAATCATAGCCTGAGGACCCGGTGGAGCATGCGGTGGATGAGAAGTCTGTGGAGATGCACCCCTCCTAAGTCTGGGGCAATCCCTCACTATATGGCGGGTGTCGCCATACTCAAAATAAGCTCTCGAAAAGAGTGGCTGCTGTGACCGGCTCGGGCCAGGTCTGATGGACTGACCGCTAAAAGCACCCCGTACAGGATGCATACTAGACATTGGCGATGCATAATAAGGCTCCTGGGCATAGAAAGTGACGGAATACCACTGGCGGCTGGAAAAGCTGAATGAACGGGTCGACTGCCAGAGCGCCTACCATGGCAAACTGCAGCTGGGGCACGAGTACACTATAAGTGCAAGACTCTCGAGACCTCTTGGTCTCCCTCTCCTCTCTCTCCCGGGCAGGCATACCCTCTAATCTCCTAGCAATACTCACAACCTACTGGTAAGAAATATCCATCTCCAACTCCCGGGCCATTCTAAGCCTGATACTGGGGTGGAGTCCCTTAATAAACCGACGAACCCTCTCTCTAACTATGGCAACCAAGGCCGGTGTATGTCGGGTCAAATCACTGAAGCGAACTGTACACTATGACATAGTCATAGCACCCTGGTGCAGGTGCTCAAACTCTGCTTGCCATACGTCTCTGAGACTTTGGGGAACATAATCCCTCAAGAACATATCCGGGAACTGAGTCCATGTAAGTGAAGCTGCCTCAACCGGACTACTCAACTCATAAGCATGCCACCACTGACAGGCTGCTCTTCTAAGCTAGAATGCAGTAAAGGAAAACCCACTAGACTCTGCTACACCCATAGTATGGAGAATACAATGATAGTCCTCTAGAAAACCCTGGGCATCGTCTGACGCCAATCTACTGAAAGTAGGAGGGTGGTACTTCTTGTACCTCTCAAGTCTGAGCTGCTTTGCCTCAGAAACTGCTGCCCTAACCTCGGGCTAAACTGGAGCTACCGGATGCACTGGTATGATCTCTGGATCCTGGTCTACCTGAACTCGCTGCTCTGGGGTACCGGCGACAGGAGTTTGTGCTCCTACCTCGGCTTGAGATGTGACAGGAGCAAGTAGAATCAATCCAATCTGAGCTAAGGTGTTGAACATGCTCAGAAACTAGGCTAGAGTCTCCTAGAGGGCTGGTGCAGCAACAGGTACCTCAGGTGCCTGCCCTCCAGATGGAGCTACTGGGGGCTCTTCTATAGCAGCTCGTGCGGGTGCTCTGGCTGCACCACGTGGACGTCCTCGGCTTCTATCCCGGCCTTGTCATCAGATCGGCCTGTACATGTCCTCACCATCTGTGAGAGAATAATATAGAAGTTTAGAATTTCGAAGTCGACAATTTCGCACGAAAAGGAATCAAGGAAGTTTAATTTTCCTAACAGTTCCATAGCCTCTCGAAGATAAATATAGACGTATCTGTACCGATCCGCGAGACTCTACTAAATTTGCTTGTGACTCACGACACCTATGAACCTAGAGCTCTGATACCAACTTGTCACGACCCAAACTCCCTACGTATAACGTTGTGACGACACCTAGTCTCTACGACTAGGTAAGCCTAACAAATTGCAAAAAATAACAAAACGAAAGTAAAACTTGACAACTAATAGCAGTGGATAACTAAATAACTAGTAACAATGCCGCTCGGCATGTACAATAACCAATACTCTATAAATACATAGTCTTCCCAAAATTTGAAACATCATAAATCACAAGCTAAAGAAGGAAACTAGTATCTCTATACACCAGAGTCTAACAAGAGAAGTACGGAAGGTAAATGACATAGGAGAGAATAGAGGGGGACTCCGAGGTCTGCGGACGCGGAAGATATACCTTGAAGTCTTCGTACAACAATAGGCACTCTCAGCTAGTAGAAGGGCTGATATGAAGCACCTGGATCTGCACACGAAAACATGTACAACAGAATAGCATGAGTACACCACAATGGTACCCAGTAAGTGCCCAGCCTAACCTCGGTCAAGTAGTGACGAGGTCAGGTCAGGCCCACTGGTAAATAATAAATAAGGTAGGAGAATATATAGTATAATAAAAGACTAGAATTTTACAAAAGGAAACACAGCAAGACAACAGTACAACACACAAGGGTAAACAACAGGGGATCTCCTGAGATACCGTCTTGTAGTCCAAAAATAAATATGCAGGGAGAACTCCCGAGGTACCGTCTCGCAGTCTCAAAAGTAAATATACACAGAGAACTCTTGAGGTACCGCCTCGTAGTCTCAAAAATAAATATACAGGGAGAACTCCCAAGGTACCACCTCGTAGTCTCAAAAGTAAATGTGCAGGGAGAACTCTCGAGGAACTGCCTCGTAGTCTCAAAAGTAAATGTACAGGGAGAACTCCCCATGAACCGCCTCGTAGTCTCAAAAGTAAATGTGCAGGGAGAACTTCTGAGGAACCGCCTCGTAGTCTCAAAAGTAAATGTACAGGGAGAACTCCTGAGGAACCGCCTCGTAGTCTCAAAAGTAAACACACAACTCAAACTGATTAATACAATAGTTAACAACAAGATTTCTATAGGTATACTGATAAAGAATAAGGAAAAGTAGGAAATCAACTAGGCATGCTTCATAGAGTTCAAATATGCAGTTAAAGCATGTAGACATCCGATATTAGACTAAACATGATAACTACACATATTGGAATAGCTCAATTACGAATGAAAACATACTAATACTCATTTAAATGGTATAACTCAATTTAAAGGAAAAAACAGGTTGCTACTCAGTAAAATAAATCGGGTTTTACAAAAAATAGCCCATGTACGTACTCGTCACCTCACGTACATGGCACTCACATATTACAACAGTACCAAATCCTATGGATATTTCCCCCACACAAGGCTTGGAAAGCCACTTACCTCGAACCAAGCTCAATCAATCGGTAACAATGCCTTTTCACGAATACCCGACTTCAAATGGCCCAAATCTAGCCAAAATTAATTACACACCATAAATACAACTATTAGAAACTAATCTAATTAATGAAATCAAAGCTAAAGCAAGAAATTAAAAAATCGCTCCAAAATGTCGACCTGGGCCCACATCTCGGAATCGGGTAAAAGTCACAAAATATGAACACCCATTCATTCATGAGTTTACTCGTACCAAAATTATCCAAATCTGATATCAAAATCCCAATCAAAACTCAAAAACTTAGTTGAAAAACTTCTCCCATTATTCCCAAATTTCTCAATCAAATTTCTTAATTAAATAATGAAATCAACTATAGATTAGTGGAATATAACCATAAACGAGTTAAGAATCATTACCCCAAAATTCTCTCTAAAATATTCTTGAATTAACGCCTCAATCCGAGCTCTCAAAGACCCAAAATGTAAATGAGATCAAACCCTCGAATTATCTCCTTTTCTGCCCAGCGATCTCGCCCTGCAGGCCTCTAGTCGCACCTGCGACGCCTCATCTGCGGAATTTCCCTCGCAGGTGCGGAAATGACTTAAGGGGGCTGGGTCCGCATCTATGATGAAGGGGTCGAACCTGTGTGTGCGCGCCTACGGAACCTGGTCTGCTTCTGTTGTCCCACCTCGTACATGCACTCCTTAGGCGCATCTGCGGGCATCGCAGATGCAGAAAATTTCCTCGCACCTACCCCACTCCGCTTCTGCGATAGACTTTGCACACATGCGATGCCGCTATTTTGTTAACATTTTTTGACCTTCTGTAATGGTAATTTAGTTTTTCTCTATTTTGTTCTTCCTGTAAAATTTGAAATTGGCAATTTTGCATGAATAGTCATTTAGTAAACTACCACTTTGGAGTTGTAGCCTTAAAGGAAGGGTCACAACTCTTCAGGTTTAACTCAACATGCTGGCTATAAATGCTTGGCTATTCCCTCCGATTTTCCTTACGAAAATTCTGAAATCTCTTCTTCCTTATGCATTATTTTCAAACAACAAAAAGTAAGTGTGTGATTTTGCTGCTGACTCTTGTGTTCATTGAATACTGGTTTTGAAGTACGGTTACACTAGTGACAGTAATTCGTTCTATCTTAAAAGAAAATAATCATAAACCTCGGATAATAGGAGGGGAATAAGCTCATTAAGACGTTATGAATTCAATGGGCTTGTATTCATTTCTGCTTCTTCTAAATTTCTATTTTTTCCTTTTCTTAAATATTCAGAATTTATTTTTCGAATAAAGAAAAGGTTAACACTTTTTTGTTCAGTTTTTTCTTTGCTTTTATATTTCTTTTTTCCTGTTTTACAATTTTGTCTTTTTTCCAAAAAGTAGACAGACTTGACACAAAAATTATTGTGCTTTATAATATTATCTATTTTTCCTTTTAAGAATTGCTAAAGACTAAAGTGATTTTGTAGTCTATCGAGCTGGATGACTGGATCAGGTGTTGAAGGTAAAAACTCATTTGCATTGGGTATTCACATCCATCCATACTCATTGCTCCTGGATCAAGAATGGTGAATGGTGATGCCTCCAAATAATTATTTGTACTATCATAAACCCCTCGGTCCATATTTCAGCCAACAAAGCATTTCTTTATTTTCAGTACCTAATTTATCTTTTTTTTTGAATTACCAAGTTTTAAAAATGCCTTAGAGTAAGATGAATTACTAATAGTATATGTGGTGATTAATACATCCTTTTGAATTTTAAAGGAGACAAGTTCATGGAAATAAAGTTGTGAAATTGAAGAAGTAAAATTACTATTTTATTTCTTTTTTTCTTCCCCATATTATTTACCATCAATCATTAAATTAATAACCTATCATTCGTCATCGGTGATTTGATAATTATATTACTACTATATATTCTACTATCTAATAAGAGGGAGTTAACAGGCAGTTGGACAACATGCCTGCTTATCGACATTTCACATATTTAGGTTGCTTGAAAGAGTTATACTCGCTGCTGCATTATTTGGACATTGTCAGTAGCTACGTTAAGATCATCACCGTTTTCTGCTAAAATTGCAATTCTTGTGCCACGTTGAAATAGCCCCTGCTCAATGTATTGATAATGGTGGGCCCATTATGTTTTTGGTTTGACACGGCAACCCCAGAACCCCTTACTTGCGCTTCTACACTGATGATGTCATTGTAATGCCACATTTTTCTCTTCTTTACTTTCCAACAATGGTTGCCTGTAAGCTAATTTCCTTTTCATGTTTGTAGACCACCATTTTTTTCTTTTTCTTTTTGAATTTATGTATTCTTTTGATTTAAACCGGAGATACCTTTTAATTAATTCCAAATATTGATACATAAAGATTGTTAGCTTCTACGATAAGATTTTATCATTCTTGGCTATTAGAAGGAAATAACATTTGTAATTTTAGAATAAATTTTTACAGTTTATAAACCAATTAAAATACGAGTTTTGTTGTCTTGAGAAATAATAAAAAAATGAAGGAATACCAAAATTTTTTACCTTAACAAAAGCCGAGTATTATTTGGTCATTACAATAAACGTTGCTGGAGAGCCAAAACTCGTGGTGAATTAAGGTCAAATTGGAGTTGTTATATCTGTTTAAAGGTAAGGAACCTCTTACTCTAGATGTATTTAAGATTATCCAAGTTGCGGCTAAGTCGTTAAAGCTACAACTTGTGAGATATCTATCGAAAGGATTGTTAGTAATGTTGTTGGTTGGTGGACTATTTTGGAAGGCTTAATATGATTATTATTGATGTTATTTGGGCTGTTTGGTGATGGTTTTAACTTGTTGGAAGTATTGATGTTATTTGGGCTGTTTGGTGATGGTTTTAACTTGTTGGAAGTCGTATAAATAGGGGAGGTGTTATCCGTTACATTGTAAAAAAAGTTGCGGTCAATAGATAATAGTTACGACGCTTAAACGATAACGATAGTATCATTTCTCTTATTGTAGACTAAGGAGTCATGACCATTGCATAGCTGAGGTTGGTCAGTATATACAAGGTATGTGAGGCTATCCCTTTCTTTCTTTTGCATGACTCTGATTGTACATAATTTAATGAATGAGTTTTCAAAGATACTCCACTCTTAGAATCTAGCAGTACTTACATTGTTTCCCTTCTTATGGAGCGATTGATGTTGATGTTACTTCTCTTATTCTTATGTTATCAAATGTTGTTGGTACTTCCTAATTCTTATAAGATCCATGACGAAGAGTTAGTCCTAATAACGTGTACGGAGGTTACCGACCTTACGTCACTCCGAAACGTTCAGAATGTGATTCTATGAGTCCAGCATGCATTATATATTCTAAATGTGATTCCAATAAGTCCAGCATGCATCATATATATGTATCTATTTTACTCTACCGAGCCGCGCTATAGTCGGCCGGGTATGGCACCTATTGTGCAACCACAGATCAGTTGGGTTTTACCGAGCTCCACGTATCCGGGTACGATTCTACCAAGCCTGATGATGGCTGGGTACGTTTTTACCGAGCCTATTACGGCCGGGTATGATATGATGATGATGATGCCCACAGAGGTGAATGATTTTTAAAAGTATATGCATATATATATATATATATATATATATATATATATATATATATATATATATATATATATATATATATATATATATCATGCATTTCATGTCAGTCGCCCTCAGAGGCACTCAGATGTTACAGGTTGGATATTCTCTATCCCTACTTACATTACTGTTCTTATTTATGCTATTCTGCCTTACATGCTCGGTACTTTATTTGTACTGACATCCTTTTTATTTGTGGATGCTGCATGTCATGCTGCAGGTCCTGATAGATAGGTAGTCACAGTTTCCCCTACCACAGTAGGCTGCCCAGTTCAGTGATTATTGGCGAGGTCCCTTCTCCGGACTTGCCATTGTCTTGGTATGCACTTTTGTTGTAGACATTATGGGTATGTCGGGGCCATGTACCAGCAATGTTGCAACACTTATGTTCCTTTAGAGGCTCATAGACTGGTGTTGACTCATGTATAGTTTGGATTGCCTTGTCGACTGATTTTTGTTGTATAGTCTCTCATGGCAGCTTGTCAGCTCGTACCTTATATATAGCTTTATGACACCTTTGTTGGTCCATATTATGTATGTTCATGCCATTATCTGTCACTGTTAGTTGTTCATGATTCATATATACCATTTATGTTGATCTCGTCGGCCCTTAAAGATAATAAAAAAGGTTAGATAAAATGTACGTTGATGCTCGACAAGTATGGCCCGGGTGCAAGTCATGGCCCTCCAGTTTGGATCGTCACACTCTCGGCGTTCCTACAGATCAAACGGCTCAAAGAATTTATAACAATACCCCAATGGGTGAGGTCGGATTCGACGGGGGGGGGGGGGGGGACTGGTAGCGGATCTGGTAACGATAATGGGAATGATACCTTCAAAGTCGAGCTCATGAGATTTATGAGGAAAATGAACGAACGGATGGATTAGAACGCAAAGGAGTTTCACGCCCGAATAGATCATATTCCGGTCGCACCACCAGTTTTGAAGGGCCTAGATTCGAAAAAAATACACTCAGTTGCCGTTTAAAGCGAGCGCAACACCGGAGTTGATTCCGAAAAGGTTCAAATTGCCGGAAATACCAAAATATGATGGGACTTTAGACCCGCAGGAGCACATCACAACCTACACCACAGCTGTAGAAGGAAATGATTTGGCTCAACATGAGATCGAATCGATCTTGGTGAAGAAGTTTGATGAATCCCTTACAAAGGGGGCTCTAACCTCAATTGACTCTTTTGTAATGCTAGCAGATGCATTCATAAAGGCCCATGCCGGGGCAAGGGAGGTCCAAGCCAGGAAGGCGAACATATTCAGGATCACACAAGGTGAGTCCGAGTTATTGCGGGGGTTCGTGATCAGGTTCCATAAAGAAAGGACGATGCTACCGGCCGTACCAGACGAGTGGAAAAAGGAGGTGTTCACAAAGGGATTGAATCCAAGGAGCTCTAATGCCTCCTGAAAGCAGAAGGAAAGCCTGCATGAGTTCCAAGTGACCACATGGGCGGACGTCCATAATCGTTATGAGTCGAAAATAAGGATAGAAGACGATTAGCTCGGGTTCCCGACATCAACCAAGGGACAGGACCGAGACAAGAACCTGGATAATTTTAAAAGAGATTTCGATGCGGATCGGCGATATTTTAAAGGTCGTTTCTTGCCATACGAGAGAGCCGAAGGACGTGGCAGCAAAGGGTTCCGGTCCTAGAATAAGTTCGCTCCCGATAGAAGAACTGACCGTGGCCGGAACAATAGATTGTTACAAGACAAGGAGGTGTAGGGGGCCCTGGACTCCAAATACTCTAGGTTATCGGATTACAACTTCAACATCAGTATAGTGGAGTTGGTTTTATCAATGAGGAATATCAAAGAAGCATGATTCCCGAAGCCTATCAGATCTGATCCAAGCCAGAGGGATCCTAACTTATGGTGCGAGTATCATGGGATTCATGGCCATAGGACTGGGGACTGCCGGCATTTGTGAGAAGAGGTGGCGACACTATTAAAGAATGGCCACCTCGGGGAATTTCTAAGTGATCGAGCCAAGAATAATTACGGCCGTAGCTAGGACAATGTAGAGCCTTCAAAGGAAACGAAAGATTTCCCCGGTTCACTATCAACATGATTTTCGTAGGGAATAAAATCAATAGTGTAACCTTCTGGGCGGCCAATAAGGAAAATGTTTCAGTGTCTCACAGTAAGAGACTTTGGGAAGTCGCCGAGGATGATATCACCTTCACAGAGGAGGACGTTGACGGACTTCTTCTCCCGCATAATGACGCTCTGGTAATCTCTCTCAATGTCTTAGATTTCAAAATTAAGCATGTTTTGGTTAACCCAGTAAGTTCAGCCAACATCATTCAATAGAGAGTGCTGGAATAAGCAAAGTTGAATGGAAGCATTGTTCCGGTGACAAAACTCTTAGTTGGGATCAACCTGACAAGTGTGACGGCCCGAGGGAAGATCCTGCTGCCCACGAATGCCGAAGGGGTAACGAAGACCACCTTATTCGAAGTGATAGACAGCGATATGGGCTACAACATAATCCTCGAAAGACCATGGATACACGAGATGAAGGTTGTGCCTTCAAAATATCACCAGTTGTTGAAATTCCCAATCCCGGAAGGAATCAAATAAATAAGAGGAGATCAACCGGTAGCAAGAGAGATGAACACAGTGTCGATCTTTAGCGGGAAAGGGAAGGATCCCAGCAAATAGCAACTACCGGAACCGACGCCTTCTTCCTCGACCAATGAAGATGAAAAAGATGAGTAGTCGTCGGAATCCCACCAGGTGCCGAGATACTTTCAGGTACTGGAGGAGACGGATGCAACCAAGTCCACTGCTTAAGAACTTGAGCAAATGGCTTTGTTTGAAGAATTCTTGGAAAGGAAGTTTCACTTAGGAACAGGGCTCAATCCTGAACTCAGGTCAGGATTTATTAATTTTCTTAAAGCTAACGTTGATTATATTGCATAGTCGCACTCGGATACGACATGTATCCCATTAGAGGTGGTCGTGCACAAGCAAATCTTGGACCCAAATTTCCCACCAGTGAGGCAAAAGAAACGCCCAATAGTCGAGGTTAGAAACAGGTTTATTAAAGAAGAGGTAACCCGACTACTCAATCGGCTCAACATTGGTTAATGAATTTCCTTGATGCCTATTACGGGTACAATCAAATCAAGATGAAACTAGAGGACCAGAAAAACTTCATTCATGATGAACTTTGGCACATATTGCTATAATGTGATGCCATTCAGTCTTAAAAACGTTGGAGCCACTTATTAGAGGCTCATGAACAAGATGTTCAAGAATCAAATAGGCAAAACAATGGAAGTATATATCGATGACATGTTAGTCAAGTCTTTGAATGCATGTGTAATGATCTGGTCGGTCGTTATGAGTATTGTAGCCCCATTCCCCTATTTATTGCTTATTCTATGTTCATTATTTATTATGTGACTTGCCGGGGTGGTTGGTTTGGTTCCGGGGATGTTTCGAAATGAGTTGGGGCACTTAGTCCCAAGGTTGGAAGCCTAAGTTGGAAGACTTGACCGGATGTTGATTTATGTGTAAATGACTTCGGAATGGAGTTCTAATGGTTCTGATAGCTCCGTATCATGATTTTGGACTTAGAGGTGTGTCCGGATGTTGATTTGGAGGTTCGTAGATGATTTTGGCTTGAATTGGCGAAAGTTAAAGTTTGGAGAGTTGACTTTTGTGGTTACCGGGCTCAGATTTTGGTTCTAGAAGTTGTGATAGGTCAGTTTTGTCATTTATGACTTGTGTGCAAAATTTGAGGTTAATCGGAATTGGTTTGATAGGTTTCGGCATCAATTGTAGAAGTTGGAAATCCATTAGTTTCAATAGGCTTGAATTGGGGTGCGATTTTTATTTTTGATTTTGTTTGATGTGATTTGAGGCCTCGACTTAGTTCGTATGATGTTTTAGGATGGGTTGGTATGTATGGATAGGGTACCGGGGGTCTCAGGAGTGATTCGGGTTGAAATCGGAATGAATTATGGACTTAAGGAGTTGTTGATCTGCCCCAGTTCTAGTGCGCTCGCACCTGCGGTGGGAATGGCCTCAGATGCGGCACAACATGTGCGGCCTCATGAGTGCAGGTGCGGAAGTGTGTGAGGGCACTGGGATCGTAGAAGCGAGAAAAGTCTCCGCAGAAGCGAGGTCGCTTCTGCGATGAAGTGAAGCGCAATAGTGGGCATGGTCGCAGGTGTGACGTTTTCTCCGCAGACGTGTGTGCGCATTTACGAGTGAACCTCCACAGAAGCAGAGGGGCGGGACATAAGTGGGATACATAGGTGCACTCCATTTTCTGCAGCAGCGGTTTTGCAAATGGGGACATCCTAGTCGCGGAAGCAAAAATCGCTGGGCAGATAAGGTGTGTTCGAGGGTTTGAGTTCATTCTTCATCTTTTGGACATAGAGAGCTCGGTTTGTGGTGATTTTTAGAGGGATTTTCAAGGATATCATCGGGGTAAGTGATTCTAACTCGGAATTGGCTATTATTCATGAGATTATTTTTGCCATTTAATTAGTGATTTGAGTTGGAAAATTTAGGAAAAATTGTGAATCTTCATAGACAGAATTTTTGGAATTTGAAAGGCGATTTAAAGTCGGATTTGAATAATTTTAGTATGGTTGGACTCACCATTGAATGGGTTTTTCAAATTTTGTAAATTTTATTGGATTTCGAGGCGTGGGCCCGGGGTTGACTTTTGGGTTGAGTTTTGACCTTGGTTAAAGATCTTAGCTTTATCATTTGGAAGCAATTCTTATAGCTTATATTGATAGTATTACGTTATTTTGGCTAGATTTGAGCCTTCCGGAGGTCGATACACATGGGAAGGGCTTGGTAGCGGAGTGATTTGATTCGTTTGATGTTAAGTATCTTATCTAAACTCGGTTGAGCACTAGTTGCCCGAATTGTTGTGATAACTACGTGCTATTGGGCGCGCACATGTGTGGGGATGAACCCATGTGCAGGCACCGGGATTATTTATTCATGCTCGGGTTGTGCTAAGGCTCTTATAAGCCTAGAATTTTATTGTTAAACTTTAAGCTATGATGCTACGCACATTTGTGACATTGTTGTGAACTATTTGATCCATGTTCGAGGCTACGTATGGGCTTAATCCCTGAATGAAATGATAAATGCTATTCTTTGATGAAATTGTCGGTTTGAGTTATAATAGTACACTTGCACATGCCTACACTTTAGCATGTCGTTTATACCAGTTCAGGAGCATGATATTTGATATTCACTCGTTTCATACATGTACACTTGTTTATTTGCTCTTATGTGATATGATTGGACTAGGTGTCTGTGACCACGCCGGGCGGATTGTATTGTTGGGCCTGTGACCATGTCGGGCGGATTGTGTTGTTGTGCCTGTGACCATACCGGGCGGATTGTGTTGTTGGCACGTGAGTTGTCCGTGCGGATCCATATATTGATGTTATTAGCACGTGAGTTATCCGTGCAACACGTGAGTTGTCTGTGAAATGTTTGGATACGAATTCATCCCCCTAGGGTTACCCTATCATGTTTCTCTCTTGATGGTGTACACGCGGATATTGGGCATACTGATCTGTGGTTTGGAACGTATATGGAAAAATGAGGGAATCTGGCCAGTGTTTGTTGGATTTTGCATTTCATCTTTACTTGCAATTTCCTTGATCATTTTTGTGATTTAACTGCATATCACCTCTATATGCCAAGATATTGTCTGAGCAGAGTATTTGAGAAATTGTACACATACACACGGATGTTTTCTTACAAAATTTGATGATTCGATTTCAATATTGTTCTGTACCGGTTTAAAGGATGAAACTACACAGGTGATAGCTAGTATCATTAATAATTTGTGCTTCTCTTACCTTGCCGTATTTATTTACGATACTTATTGAGTACATTGGGTCGGTTGTACTCATATTGCACTTTGCACTTAATTGTGCAGATCCAGGTGTGGTGACCAGTTATCAGCAGTAGGTTGCTTGTTGGACTTTCTGCTAGAGGCGAGGTAGAGTTGCATCCTTGGTCGCAGTTTGACATGTCTTTCTTCCTTTCATACTGTTGTTATTGTTCAGACATTGTATTTATTGTTCAGTTTGAGACTTGTATTCCATTGTAGAAGCTCTTGACTCCGTACTTACCAGTTTCTGGTGGAATTTACCTTGTATTGGCAGTTTTATTGTAATGAGACTATAGAATTTATGCTATTGCTATGAATTTCGTTATTCTGTGGCCCTCGTTATCTTGTTTCGGCTTGCCTAGCTGGTGTGTTAGGCGCCATCACGACGGTTTGGGATTTTGGGTCGTGACAAGTTGGTATCAGAGCCCTAGGTTCATAGGTATTACGTCTCATGAGCAAGTTTAGTAAAGTCTTGCGGATCGGTACGGAGACGTCTGAACTTATCTTCGAGACGCTACCGAACCATTAGGAAAACTTCACTTTCTTGTATTCTTATGCGAATTTGTTGAATCCAGAAACTAAACTTGTATTATTCTATTATCTCATAGATGGTGAGGACATGTGCTATCGGATTGGGCGGACGGCCACCAGTACCACCAGCTAGGGTCGCAAGAGGCCGAGGCCGCAGTAGAGGTCGAGGTGCAGCTCGTACAACAATTAGAGCCGCACTTGTGGATCCACCAGTTGCTCCAACTGAGGAGCAAACACCATATGTGGTTGAGCCAGTGGGACCAGTTTAGGCACCAGCTGTGCCAATTGTACTTCCGGGTCTTCAGGAGGCTCTGGCCCAGATATTGACTTTATGAACTAGCCTTGCTTAGGCTGTTTCAGCTCCGGCCACACCAGCCACTTATCTGGATGGGGGAGATGCTCAGACTCCCGCTTCCCATACTCCAGAGCAGGTGGTTCAGGGACTTCTGACACCGAGGGTACTACCTGCCCAGCCGGTTGCAGTGGATCAAGCCTCGGTGGGCCCACCTATGAGTGACGGGAACAGAAGAGGCTAGAGCGGTTTGGGAGGCTTAGGCCTCTATCATTCAGTAGGACTGAGTCAGAGGATGCTCAGGACTTCTTAGACCGGTGCCAGCAAATTTCTTCGCACGGGGGGTATTCTGGAGACTAGTGGAGTCTCATTTACTACTTTTTAGTTGTCTGGGGCATCCTTCAGATAGTGGGAGGCCTATGAGTTGAGTAGGCCAGCCGGTGTTACACCACTTACGTGGAACGAGTTCTCTATTCTCTTATTGGAGAAGTTTGTTCCATAGACCCGCAGGAAGGAGCTGCGTAGGCAGTTTGAGCAGCTACGCCAAGAGGGTATGCCCATGACCCAGTATGAGATGAGATTTTTAGAGTTAGCTCGTCACGCGATCTGGTTGGTTCCCACAGAGAGGGAGAGGATTAGGAGGTTTATTGATAGCCTCAACTATGGGCTATGTTTCATCATGACTCAGGAGATTGCATCAGGTGCTAGGTTCGACAGGGTGGTTGATATTGCCAAGCGACTTGAGCAGGTTCATAGTCAGGAGCGTGAGGAGAGGGCGGACAAGAGGCCTTATGGTTCGGGCGGTTTCAGCGATGCTTCTTCTAGTGGACTGTCCCATCATAGTAGGGGTCGTCCTAATAGGCCCGCTCAGATGGCTCGTTCGGTTCATCATTGTGCATCAATTGTCCATGGTTTCTACAGTGCTTATTCAGGTTAGTCATCCTTCAGTGTGTTACCAGCACAGAGTTCTTACCATGCTTTGTCCTCCCAAGTTTCTACACGCAGTTCCTCAGGTTATCAGGGGCAGCAGCTCCATCAGAGGAAAGGTTGTTTCGAGTGCAAAGACTTTAGTTATCTAAAGAGGGATTGCCCTAGACTGTTGAGTGGGGTTCCACAGCAGAGTTTTCGGCTAATGATACAAGCACCAGCAGCTACACCACTCGCTCAGCCAGCTCAAGGTGGGGCTCAGGCAGCTAGAGGTTGCCCTAGAGGAGGAGACCGATCAGGAGGCGGACAGGCTTGATGCTATACATTCATTACCAGGCTAGAGGCCGTTGCTTCAGACGCAGTGATCACAGGTATTGTCTCAGTATGCCACAAGGATGCTTCCACATTATTTGACCCTGATTCCACTTATTCATATGTGTCATCGTATTTTGCGCGTTATTTGGATATGCCCCGTAAGTCCTTAGTTTCGCCTATTCATGTGTCTACGCTGGTGGGTGATTCTATTATTGTAGACCGTGTATATCGGTTGTGTGTGGTGACTATTGGAGGATTGGAGACTAGATTTGATCTATTATTGCTTAGTATGGTTGATTTTGACGTGATTCTGGCATGGATTGGTTGTCCGCATGTCATTCTATTCTAGATTGCCACACTAAAACCGTGACGTTGGCGATGCCGGGGTTGACTAGGATCGAGTGGAGGGGTTCTCTAGACTATGTTCCCAGTAGGATGATTTCATATCTGAAGGCCCAACGGATGGTTGGGAAGGGGTGTTTGTCATATTTGTCTTTTGTGAGGGATATTGGTGTTGATACTCCTACCATTTATTCTGTTCCGGTGGTGCGAGACTTTCAGGATATGTTTCTTGCAGACCTGTCAGGCATGCTGCCAAACAGTGATATTGACTTTGGTATTGACTTGGTGTCGGGCACTCAACCCATTTATATTCCTCTGTATCGTATGGCACCAGCAAAGTTGAAGGAATTGAAAGAGCAGCTTCAGGAGATTCCTTATAAGGGGTTCATTAGGCCTAGTATGTTGCCTTGGGGTACACCAGTTCTGTTTGTGAAGAAGAAGGATGGTACTATGCGGATGTGCATCTACTATAGGCAGTTGAACAAAGTTACAATTAAGAACAAGTATCATTTGCCACGCATTGATGACTTATTTGACCAGTTTCAGGGAGCTAGAGTGTTCTCTAAGATTGATTTGAGGTCTAGGTATCACTAGTTGAAGATTAAAGACTGGGATATTCTGAAGACGGCATTCAGGACCCGCTATGGTCACTATGCGCTCCTTGTGATATTTTTTGGGTTGACCAATGCCCCAGCAACATTCATACATCTGATGAACAGTGTATTCCAGCCATACCTTGATACGTTTGTCATAGTATTTATTGATGATATTCTGGTGTACTCACGTAGCCAGGAGGAGCATGCACATCATCTGAGGATTGTACTGCAGACGTTGAGGGAGAATAAGCTTTATGCGAAGTTCTCCAAGTGTGAGTTTTTGCTCAGTTTGATGGCATTCTTGGGGCACGTGGTGTCCAGTGAGGGGATCAAGGTGCATCCGAAGAAGATTGAGGCGGTTCAGAGTTGGCCCAGACCATCTTCAGCTACTGAGATTCGGAGTTTTCTCAGCTTGGTCGGATATTATTGTCGCTTAGTGGAGGGCTTCTCGTCCATTGCACCGCCTTTGACCAGGTTGACCCAGAAGGATGCTCTATTCAGGTAGTCGGATGAATGTGAGGAGATCTTTCAGAAGCTTAGGACTGCCTTGACCACAACTCCAATTCCAGTTTTTCCTTCAACATCGGGTTCTTATACAGTATATTGTGATGCTTCTCGGATTGATATTGGGAGTGTCTTGATGTAGGAGGGTAGAGTGATTTCTTATTCTTCACGCCAGTTGAAGCCTCATGAGAAGAACTACCATGTTCATAATTTGGAGTTGGCAACCATCATTCATGCATTAAAGATTTGGAGGCATTATCTTTACGGCATGTCTTGTGAGGTATTTACAGATCATCGGAGTCTTCACCACTTGTTCAAGCAAAAGGATCTAACTTTGAGGAAGCGGAGATGGTTGGAGCTGCTAAAGGACTATGATATTACCATTTTGTATTATCCAAGGAAGGCCAATATGGTGGCCGATGCCTTGAGTAGAAAGGCAGTGAGTATGGGTAGCCTTGCATTTATTCCTATTTATGAGAGACCGCTTGCATCAGACGTTCAGGCCTTGGCCAATCAGTTCATGAGGTTAGATGTTTCAAAGCCTAGTCGGGTTCTAGATTGCATTGTTTCCCGGTCTTCTTTATATGATCGCATCAGAGAGCGTCCGTATGATGACCCCCATTTGCTTGTCCTTAAGGACATGGTTTAGCAAGGTGATGCCAAGGAGGTTTCTATTGGGGATGATGGGGTGTTGCGAATGCAGGGTTGGATTTGTGTGCCCAATGTGGGTGGGCTACGTGAGTTGATTCTTGAGGAGGCTCACAGTTTGTGGTATTCCATTCATCCGGGTGCCACAAAGATGTATCAGGACTTGAGGTAGCACTATTGGTGGAGGGGAATGAAGAAATACATAATGGATTTTGTAGCTCGGTGCTTGAACTGTCAGCTGGTGAAGTACGAGCATCAGAGGCCGAAGATTTCGGAGTGGAAATGGGAGTGTATCGCCATGGACTTCGCAGTTGGACTTCCATGGACCTTGAAGAAGTTTGATGCTATTTGGGTGATTGTAGACCGGTTGACCAATTCCACACATTTCATTCCAGTTGGGACTACCTATTTTTTGGAGCGGTTAGCTGAGATCTATATCTGCGAGATTGTTCGCCTTCACAGTATGCCTGTGTCCATCATTTCAGATCAGGGCATGCATTTCACATTGCTGTTTTCGAGAGTAGTGCAGCGAGAGTTAGGCACACAGGTTGAGTTGAGTGCAGCATTCCACCCTCAGACGGACGGACAGTCAGAGTGCACTATTCAGATACTAGAGGATATGCTACGTGCTTGTGTCATGGATTTCAGGAGTTCTTGGGAGCTTGTAGAGTTTTCCTACAACACTAGCTATCAGTCGAGTATTCAGATGGCTCCATATGAAGCCTTGTATGGGAGGCGATGTCGATTTCCGGTAGGTTGGTTAGAGTCGGTTGAGGCTAGGCTATTGGGTAATGACTTGGTTCAGGATGCTTTGGACAAGGTTAAGTTGATTCAGGATCGGCTTCGCATAGCACTGTCTAGACAGAAGAGTTACGCCGATCGGAAGGTTTGTGACGTTGCCTACATGGTAGGGAAGAAGGTGCTTCTCAGAGTTTTGCCTATGAAGTGCATCATGAGGTTCGGAAAGAAAGGCAAGTTGAGCCCACGGTATATTGGCCCTTTTGAGGTACTTAAAAGCATTGGAGAGCTGTCTTACAAGCTTCCATTGTCACCTAGGCTATCGAGTGTTCATCTAGTGTTTCATGTTTCCATGCTCTGGAAGTATTTCGTCCATCCGTCTCATGTTCTGGACTTCAGCACAATTCAGTTAGATGGGGATTTGACTTATGATGTGGAGCCAGTGACCATTTTGGATCGGCAGGATCAAAATTTGAGGTCAAAGAATATAGCTTCAGTGAAGGTGCAGTGGAGGGGTCAACCAGTCGAGGAGGCTACTTGGGAGACAGAGCGGGAGATGCGGAGCAGATATTCACACCTATTCGAGACTCCATGTATGATTCTAGACCTGTTCGAGGATGCACGTTTGTTTAAGAGAGGGAAAATATAACGACCCGACCGGTCGTTTTGGGTATTGTAGCCCCGTTCCCCTATTTATTTCTTATTCTGTGTTCATTTATTGTTATGTGACTTTCCGGGGTGGTTGGTTTGGTTCCGGGGATGTTTTGGAATGAGTTGGGACACTTAGTCCCAAGGTTGGAAGCCTAAGTTGGAAGAGTTTACCGGATGCTGACTTATGTGTAAATGACTCCAGAATAGAGTTTTGATGGTTCTGATATCTCCGTATGGTGATTTTGGACTTAGGAGTGTGTCCGGATATTGATTTGGAGGTCTGTAGATGAATTTGGCTTGAATTGGCGAAAGTTGAAGTTTGGAGAGTTGAGACGTTTGACCGAGAGTTGACTTTGTGGTTATTGGGCTGGGGTTTTGGTTTCGGAAGTTGGAATAGGTCCGTTGTGTCATTTATGACTTGTGTGTGAAATTTCAGGTCAATCTGAGTTGGTTTGATAGGTTTCGGCATCGATTGTAGAATTTGGAAATCCATTAGTTTCAATAGGCTTGAATTGGGGTGCGATTTGTGTTTTTGATATTGTTTGATGTTATTTGAGGCCTAGACTATGTTCATATGATGTTTAAGGATGGGTCGTTATGTTTGGATGGGGTCCCGGGGGCCTCAGGAGTGATTCGGGTTGAAATCGGAATGAATTATGGACTTAAAGAGTTGTCGATCTGCCCTAGTTCGGGTGCGCTCACACCTACAGTGGGAATGGCTGCAGATGCGGCACTGCAGGTGCAGCCTCATGAGCGCAGATGCGGAAGTGATTGGGGGAACCTGGATCGTAGAAGCAAGAAAAGTCTCCGCAAAAGCGAGGTCGCTTATGTGATGAAGTGAAGCGCAGGAGCGGGCATGGTCACAGGTGCGACGTTTAATCCGTAGGCGCGCGTGCACAGATGTGGGTGAACCTCCACAAAAGTGGAGGGAAGGACTTGAGTGGGATGCGCAGATGTGCTCCATTTTCTGCAGGAGCAATTTCACAAAAGCAGACCTCCCAGTCACGGAAGCGAAATCGCTGGACAAATAAGGTGTGTTCGAGGGTTTGAGTTCATTCTTCATCTTTTGGACCTAGAGAGCTCAGTTTGTAGCAATATTTAGAGGGATTTTCAAGGAAATCATTGGGGTAAATGATTCTAACTCAGATATGGCTTTTATTTATGAGGTTATTTTTGTCATTTAATTTGTGATTTGAGTTGGAAAATTTGGGGAAAAATTGTGAAACTTCATAGACTGAATTTTGGAGATTAGTAAGGCGATTTGAGGTTGGGTTTGAATAATTTTAGTATGGTTAGACTCACCATTGAATGGGTGTTCGGGTTTTATAAATTTTGTTGGATTCCGAGATATGGGCCCGGGGTTGACTTTTGGGTTGAGTTTTTGACCTTGGTTAAAGATCTTAGCTTTATCATTTGGAATCAATTCTTATAGCTTATATTGATAGTATTACGTTAATTTTGGCTAGATTCGAGCCTTCCGGAGGTTGATACGCGTGGGAAGGGCTTGCTAGCGGGAGTGATTTGATTTGCTTGAGGTAAGTATCTTATTTAAACTTGGTTGAGGCACTAGTTTCCTGAATTGTTGTGATAGCTACGTGCTATTGGGTGCGCACATGCGTGGGGATGAACCCATGTGCGGGCACCGGGGTCATTTATTCATGTTCGGGTTATGCCCGGGCTCTTATGAACCGAGAATTGACTGTTAAGCTTTAAGCTATGATGTTTCTCATATTTGTGACATTATTGTGAACTATTTGAGCCATGTTTGAAGCTACGTAGGGGCTTAATCCCTGAATGAACTGATAAATGTTATTCTTTGATGAAATTGCCGGTTTGAGTTATAATATTACACTTGCACATGCCTACACTTTAGCATGTCGTTTATATCAGTCCAGGAGCATGCGATTTGATATTCACTCGTTTCATACATGTACACTTGTTTATTTGCTCCTGTGTGATATGATTGGACTGGGTGCCTGTGACCACGCCGGGCGGATTGTGTTGTTGTGCCTCTTAATATACTGGGCGGATTGTATTGTTGGCACGTGAGTTATCCATGTGGATCCATATATTGATGTTATTAGCACGGGATTTGTCCGAGCAGGCGTGAGTTATCCGTGCGATTGATTCTATTAGTACGTGAGTTGTCCGTGCAGCACATGAGTTGTCCGTGCAGCGTGTAGATACGGATCCATACCCTAGGGTCACCCTCTCATATTTCTATCTTGATGGTGTACATGTGGATATTGGGAATAATGATCAGTGGTTTGGAACAAATATGGAAATGTGAGGGAATCTGGCCAGTGTTTCTTAAATTTTGCATTTCATCTTTACTTGCAATTTCGTTGATCATTTATCTGATTTAACTGCATATCACTTCTATATGCCAAGATATTGTCTGAGCAGAGTATTTGAGAAATTGTACACATACACGCACGTGTGTTTTCTTACTAAACTTGATGATTCAATTTCAATATTGTTCTGTACCGGTTTAATAAATGAAACTACACAGGTGATAGCTAGTATCATTAATAATTTGTGCTTCTCTTACCTTGCCATGTTTATTTACGATACTTATTGAGTACATTGGGTCGGTTGTACTCATACTACACTCTGCACTTAATTGTGCAGATCCAGGTGTGGGGACCAGTTATCAGCAGTAGGTTGCTTGTTGGACTATCTGCTAGAGGCGAGGTAGAGCTGCATCTTTGGTCGCAGTTTGACTTGTATTTCTTCCTTTCATACTGTTGTTATAGTTCAGACAGTGTATTTATTGTTCAATTTTAGACTTGTATTCCGTTGTAGAAGCTCATGACTCCGTACTTACCCATTTCTGGATGAATTTACCTTGTATTGGTAGTTGTATTATAATGAGACCGCAGCTTTATGCTATTTCTATGAATTTCGTTACTATGTTGCCCTCGTTATCTTGTTTTGGCTTGCCTAGCTGGTGTGTTAGACGCCATCACAACGGGTTGGAATTTTGGGTCGTGATATCATGTGACCATTTGAAACATCTCCAAGAAACTTTCGATATCTTGAGGAAGCATGACATGAAACTCAACCTAGAAAAATGTGCGTTCGGGGTTGGCTCCGGTAAGTTATTGGGGTTCTTGGTATCGAGGTAAACCCCGATCGGTTGCTATTTCTATGAATTTCGTTATTCTATTGCCCTCGTTATCTTATTTTAGCTTGCCTAGCCGGTGTGTTAGGTGCCATCACGACGGGTTGGGATTTTGGGTCGTGATAGCAGGTGACCATTTGAAACATCTCCAAGAAACCTTCGATATCTTGAGGAAGCATGACATAAAACTCAACCTAGAAAAATGTGTGTTCGGGGTTGGCTCCCGTAAGTTATTGGGGTTCTTGGTCTCACAGAGAAGGATCGAGGTAAACCCCGATAAAATAAAATCCATCGAAGACATAGGACCAGCTAACGAATGTAAAAGAAGTACAGAAGCTAACCGAAAGATTGGCCGCTTTAAGCAGGTTCATCGCTCGATCCTCGAAAAAATGTCATCACTTCTTCTCACTTCTGAAGAAGAAGAACAACAAATTCGAATGGACTCCGGAATGCCAGGAGGCATTGAAATATTTAAAACGGTACCTATCAAGCCCCCCACTACTATCAAAACTGAGGGAAGGTGAACAATTGCTGGTATACGTCGCGATCTTGGAATTAGCGGTAAGTGTCGTTTTAGTCTGAGAGGACGAAGGTACGCAATTTCATGTCTATTATGTTGGTAAAATTTTGTTAGGAGCGGAGACTCACTATCCGCACCTCGAAAAGTTGGCCTTAGCTCTCGTAGTCGCCTCTAGAAAGCTTAGACCTTATTTTCAGTGCCATCCGGTAGCTGTTATGACAACCTTCCCCTTGCGGAATGTTCTTCACAAGCCTAAGTTGTTAGGACGGTTGGCTAAATGGGCAGTCAAAATTAGTGAATTTGACATTAAGTACAAACCCGGGACTGCAATCAAGTCACATGTTTTGGCCGATTCTGTGGCGGATTTCAGTCCCCGCTAATGCCCCTAGCTACTAAAGAGGCAGTATTGGTGTCAGAAATGACATCAGGAGTTTGGAACTTGTTTACGGATGGAGCTTCCAATGTAAAAGGGTCCGGTCTCTAAGTATTTCTAATCATGCCCTCGGAGGAAACCCTCAGGCAGGCCATTAAGACTATTCCATTAACTAACAATGAAGCCGAGTATGAGGCTTTGGTTGCAGGACTAGAACTGGCCGGGGGACTTGGTTCCGAGGTCATCGAGATCAAATGTGATTCCCAGCTGGTAGTAAACTAAGTGTACGGGATCTTCGACACAAAGAAGGAACGCATGCAACAGTATGTGAATAAAGTTCAGATATTGCTTGCATGATTCAGGGAGTGGTCGATCACACACATTCCGAGAGAAGAGAATGTGGAAGCAGATGCATTGGCTAATTTGGGGGCGTCTACGAAGATGAAAGGACCTAACTCCGGTACAGTCATTCAACTTCCACATTCGGTATTGGATGTGGATGGTTATTGTAAAGTTAATTCAACCAACTTAGTCTGGGACTAGAGGAACGAGTTCGTCGAATATCTTTGACATGGTAAATTACCCGAAGACCCAAAGGCGTCCCGGGCACTACGCACCAAAGCGGCTCGTTACTGCTTCATGGATGGGCAATTATATAGGAGATCGTACCAAGGACTGTTGGCCCAATGTTTAGGGGCCTTAGAAGCGGACTATGTGATGAGAGAGGTCCATGAAGGAATTTGCGGGAACCATTCCGGTGCAGACTCGTTGATACTAAAGCTTGTTAGGGCATGATATTATTGGCCCCGAATGGAACAGGACGCTAAGGCGTTCGTTCAGAAATACGACAAATACCAACGCTATGCACAGTTGGTACACCAACCGGCGTAACTCTTGCATTCGGTACTATCCTCATGGTTATTTATGAATTGGGGGATGGATATAGTTGACCCACTACCACCAGGTCCCGAAAAGGTAAGATTCCTTTTAATTTTAACCGATTACTTCACTAAATAGGTTGAAGCAGGTCCTTACCAAAAGATCAGTGAACGCGAAGTGGTTGACTTCCTCTAGGAACACATAATCTGTCGATTCAGAATACCGAATGAGATTGCCTGCGATAACGGACAACATCTCATAGGCTCAAAGGTCACAAATTTTCTGGAAGATTTGAAAATCAAGAGAATTACATCCTCACCGTGCCATCCGAGTGCCAATGGGCAGGCGGAGTCAACCAATAAGATAATGACCCAAAACCTCAAAAAGAAGTTAGAAGCTACAAAAGGCAAATGTCCCGAAGAGTTACTGAGTGTGCTATGGGCATATCGAACAATGGAAAAGTCGAGCACGGGAGAGACGCCTTTCTCTCTCGTATATAGCGCAGAAGCTTTGATACCGTTAGAAGTAGGGGAATTAACCTTACGGTTTTCCTTAGCAAGCATGGATGAAAACAATGAGGCATTGCTGGTGAGGCTGGATCTGCTCGACGAACACAGGGACTTGGCACACGTGAGGATCGCGGCTCAAAAACAAAGAATGGAAAGGTACTATAATCGGAGGGTCAATTTCCGCTACTTCAAAGTAGGAGGCTGAGTTTTGAGGAAGGTGACTCACAACACTCGAGAAATCAACGCTGGGAAGCTGGGTCCAACATGGAAAGGCCCCTACCGGGTTTCAGCTGTCACTGGTAAGGGATCGTACGAATTAGAAAATCAATATAGAGTCAAATTGCCCAGCAATTGGAATGTGACTTACCTCAAAAGATACTACTGCTAATGGATCCTACCAATACTAAAAGTATGTGCTACACTCTTTTTCCCTTCGATGAGTTTTTGTCCCAATCGGATTTTTCTGGCAAGGTTTTTAACGAGGCAGCAACGGAAAATATACTACGAAAGAAGGACATCATCAAGGACAAGTACTTTAAATGACAAGGCATTAAGGTGATAAATTACTATGGGATGGTTAAATAATCTTTGGCTCAATGGCAAGTTCCTAATGGGAAGCAAAACTTGCCATCGAACCAAAGACTACTTAACCGTTCACAAGTATTTCAACCAACGAACCAAGACTTCCAGTGTTCTAATTCGCATATTTCGCATTCAAACACTAGGGGGAATAATATAAGATATGGCAACAAGATTGCCACGAAAATCGGGGACTGCGAGTACCAGGAACAATAATGTCTCATCGGGACCGGGGACTGCATGGCCAGCCCCGTAAAAATAAGTTGTAAAAGTTAACCATATTTATTGGCAGTTTCTTTTTCCCTTCTAGCAAATGAATGCTTATGTACTTTTAAAGATAGAAGGAATAAAATAAAATACTTTTATTTTTATCTTGTTTCTTGTCCAAACGAAGAGTTCATTTTATCATTTGAAAATTAACAAAAAACTTCAAATGCTTTTGCCGAAATGATCATGAGACGTCCTCTTCAAGAGCACCATAAACATAGAAGGCCCTCTTTTATGAACCCTCATAGAAAAGGGTTGATTCCAGAAAATTTATGCCCGGAATCAGAAGCTATCGGATGAAAATGTGACCGAAGCTCTAACTAATTCAATGCAAGAAATTTGTATCTTGCACAACACTTAAACAAAATTCTTATTTATTTATCAAAAGTGCCAAACTCGATGAAAAGTTTGGCATAATTACAAAAGTACAATAAAAACAACAAAAGGAAAAAATCTAAGCATTATCGCCGCCGGAGCCCGGGGGAGAGATGCATCTGCGTTCCCCCGATGGAAGAGGGCGAATCAGCTACCGGTTCGGAGCATGGACCTTCATCATCATTCTCTTCAATTTCATCCTTGGTTCCCGAATACTCAGAACTGGTGCTCGTAGAGTTCATTGCAGCAGGCTGAGTAGGGAGACGTTCTCGGGCAGTTGGATCTAGTTCTCGGGCCTTGGCGATGCAATAATCAATATCGACTACAAATTCTATTTAGACATAAATTAAGTAAACTTGCAAATATCAAATCCTAAACAATTGTAATTTCTTACTACAACATTGAATTAGTTTTCTAACAGTACTTGAATAAGTTATCGAAACTGTGGCAATATAGCGGAAAGGCCAGTGAACATCCCACGAGACTACAGCTCATGAACATAAAATACTAAAACTGTGTACCTTTAGTTTCAGTCGTCATATCTTGGCTATTATAAAAAAGGACGAGGGAAAGCATCGAAAAAAGTAGTATAAAAAAGAGCTTGAATCCCAGGTGAAATATTCTCCTCTTTTCCCTCAAAGAACATCTTTTCCACAAAAAAGTTTTCCCTATAAAGATGGGAGCTGAAAGTGGAATAAAAGATGGACTGGCTCTTGTGTCAATTTAGAAATTATGAATCTCTTCTGAAAAATCCAAAAGTACGGAGTATATATATATATATATATATATATTTAATTGGACTGGATTGTTAAGATAAAGGTTATGTTTCGATAATACGGTTTCCACTTGGCTACTAATTGACAACCTTTCCACAAGTAAAAAAGATCTCTTCTTTTAACTCTTTTCGTTTTCTTAACCATTTGAAATACTTCAGCTAGATTTTAAAGATAAACTTCACATAATATACAACTAATTAAGAAAGAAAGATATTTACCCGAAAAATGGATGGAGTTGAATTTGTACGTAGTTCTAAAGGTATGTGGTATAACTTGACACAAATCGTAATAGTAAAATAAAAATATCGAATATTGATTGCAAAGAATGAAAAATAAGCAAAGTTGAAAAGAAGATGATTTATGGATTAAGCAAGATGAATCAATCTATGTAGCTAAAAAGGATAACTCTTCAATATAGGAGTGTATGATCTCTTAGTTACAATGTATGTGAGAACTTGGTCCTCTACAGAAATAATAACCATCCCCTTTATAGTGGAAGAATCCTACTTTAGATATAATTAAAAATACATAGTGAGAGACCCATGATAAATCAGCTTTTTCATAATTCCTGCGAGGATTATCTCCTCTAGTGCGGTTGCAGCGGCTCTTGTCTATGAGCTCGATATTGACTCGAGCTTGATATCAACTCGAGCTCGATTCTGATTCGGAGCCTTGTATTGATTCGGGGACAATGTTTGTCGGTCTCTGCCTCATAAGCTCGATAACTTCATCATAGTTCAATTTGGATTCGAGCTCGATAATGATATCGAGCTAGACGTTGATCGGTCCCTAGGGCTCGAAGCTTTGATGACCTGACTTCGGACCTCAACCTGATCTTCGATCCAATGCATTACCATTTCGACCAGTTCGTACGAAGGGCTAACTAGTTTTGACCGTATACAGATAGTTCCCTCGTTTCTTGGGAAGGATGTAGCGAGAAACAACATGATTTCTCAACGGTACGATTAGATATATACTGACGTTTGCATCGAGTCTGATCATGACATGCGTGATAGGTGTCCCGTCAGTTTAATTTATCGAGGCATTTAATGCATGTCAGACGATGGTCGTCCATTATCGAAATTGAACCGCCATTGCTCTACCTATAAATAAACCCCTTTTTCACTTTTAATAACTTTTACATCTCCAAACTCTGAATTTTCTAACTTCTTTCTCGCACGTTCTGAATTCATCTGTAAGTCTGTAAAATTTTCCTTCTGTGTTTTCTACTGCAAAATCTCTCTTCAAAACACCAAATCTCTGTTACCCCCTTTTGTTTTCGATCTTTAAATCAAAAAATGGCGAAAACATCAAAAACTATTTCTCAGAAAGAGAAAACTTCTTCTTCACATCCCGCCGCCGACAAAACACCGGTGGAGCCACGACCTGAGGAGTGCGTTCCTGGGCGTGTGTTCTTACCTCTGATTTTAAGGTCGATAAAGGCTCGTCGGTTCCCTGCTGATGTGAGCCAGTATCGATAACCAAGGGAAACCTCGAACAGCTAAAGAAAGATTGCAATTGGGAGAATAAAAAAATAGTAATCCCGTCTCCTGAAGAAGATATCACCACTTATGTAAAAGGGTTTTTAAGTGTGTATACTTACCCTTTCACGTTAGGTCCCCTCGACCCTGTTATTATCGACTTCTGCCGTCAATATCATATAACCCTAGGCCAGATCCATCCTTCTTTTTGGCGGATCGTTATTTTGATCTGTTACTTCCTGAACAAAATCGAGGTGATGCCTTTCACCCTCGACCATCTCATCCGATTGTACTGCCCTCGCCTCTTTCAAAGCGGGTTAATAAAACTTCAGTGTCGGGATACCAAGGTTCAATTCTCGAGCATAGACGAGGACAGGGATCGAGGCTGGATGGGCAGGTTCGTTCGAGTAAAGACTTCGGACCTGATTCCGACTGAAAAGATGCCTTTTCCCGAGGAGTGGACATGAAGCGTAAGTGTAATTCTGTTGTTATCTCCTACTACTTTGCCCCTTCATTTCTTTTCTCACCGATATCCCCTTTTCATGATGCAGCGGTTCCTTGGATGCCCCGTGTAGTTCCCGACCTCAAGAACTGGGTACGGGATCTAGCTTTGACCTCCACCTACGCCGAGTGCTCATGGCGTGATTTGTCAAAGGGCCAATGGGAGGCCAAAAATCATGGTAATCCCCTTTCTCTTATCTTTGGTAGTTCGAACGAGATGCTTTCCATATTCTTAAATCAATTTTCCTGTATGTAGGTTTGGGCAAAGATACGGTTTTGAGGCCCTCGTCCGTCGAGGAAGAGGCTTCGGTTTCTATTCCAAAGCCGGTGAAAGATAATAAGAGAAAAAGGGCCTCCGCTTCTAAAGATCCAAAACCGAAGACGAGGATGGCTCGTAAGCCGAGGAAGAATACCATTCCTTTGACCGTAGAATCAGTTCTGTGTCTAAGGGATGAAGACAAAGAAGAAAAAAACAACGGGTCCGTGCTTGTGGCCCGAATGAAGAAATCCATCGATACCCCAAAGGCAGTGGAATCGATGGTGATTTATAAGGCTCCGCCTCGGACCGAGGAGATATCAGAGGAAGGTTCGGGCAGAGTCGCCGAATCATTAGAGATCGAGGTTGCTTCCCACTGAAGTTAACAAACGGTGGGTATATCGGAAGGGGCCGGTCCTGGAGCTCTCCGAACGGAGGAGAACGCCCCAAGTGAGTCACTTAGGGCAATAGTAATCGGAGACTCGCTCACTCCCCCTGCCTTTTTCGAAGGGGCGATTCGGGAAGCCCAAGCTTTAGGGGGCCTCGAGATGAGCCGGTCTCATGAAGGGGAGGACCCCTTCTGTGATTTGTTTAGTGGGGTCGAGGACGCTGCTGGACCTAGTGACATATCGGGCCTTTTCTGCGAAGTGCAGCAAGCTCTGAATCGGGTAAGCTTTAACTCTCTTCGTTGATATTACTTTTATGTTTGCTACTCCTTTCTAACTTCTTTTCTTCTTTTTTCGCAGGCCGTGGCGGTTCATCGAAAAGCATGTTCTCGGTCTAGAGCTGAGCTGCATCGGTTCGAGGTCGACCTCCGACGGGTTACGGAGGAGAGAAACGCACTTAAACTCCTTTCCGGGCAAAGGGAAGAAGAAATCAAAGGCCTTCTAGATGAGTTGGCCAAGGCTCTTCAAGAACACACCGACTTGACCGAGCAGGTAATGATAATATTAAGAACTCATAGGCTTGATTCAGGATTGGAGGCTAATATTTCGATCTCACAGCCGCAGCAGAAACGCGAGATGGTCGGTCAGCTTCGTGAGGAAGTTGATTTTATAAGGGCGGAGACCATGGGATGGAAAGATGGCATGGACCGTCTTGCTGTAGAAAAGGAAACTATTCGGGCCCAATTGTCAGCGACTGCAAGCCAACTTCAAGGCATAAAGGATAAGAGCTTGGTTCAAGAGAGAAGAATAGAGGAACTCGAAGCTTGGTTGGTCTCCGAACTTGCCAAGGCCAAATCTAATGCAGAAAAAGCAAAGTCCTATGCGGATGCATTAGTGATCGTATATCGGGCGGATGCTGAAGCTGCTCAGGTACAAGAAAGAGAGGCAGCCGAGACCGCCAACACTCGAGCACATTGGGTTACTAAACTAGCTAAATGCCGATCTCGGAGGGAGACCCTCAAAGAAATCCATGCTCAAGGTTTCGATCTCACCGAAGAGAAAAAAGAGCTAAAGAGCTTGAAGCCGATGCTGAAACCTTGGCTTTTGATGATGATGATGATGGCGATGATGGGAGCAAGAGTGGGTTCGAGAGCGGGGAGGAGCCCGATGGAAAAGAGACTACCCCCGTAGATAATCAAGAAACTTATCCCTTAGTTTTCATTTTGTTTTTTGTGTAGCGTCCTGTTCGTACATTGTAAATATTCTTGTATATATAAAGATATTTTCTTTTCCTGACTCGCCTCTATTTTATTCTCTGCCTTGAGAAGATTTTGTTTCATTCATGCCTTATGAAGGTTTTTATAAGGCTTTAGGCAATTTGATCGAATTTGGATCTTGTAGCCTTTATAACCGAGTGAGTGATTGCTCAAACTTGAAATAAGGTAGCCCATAGGCTTAGTAGTCGAGTTGAGAGATTGCTTGAACTTGAAGTAATCTAGCTCGTAGGCTTAATGGTCGAATGAGTGTTTGCTCGAACTCGAAATAAGAGTAGCCCGTAGACTTAGTAGTCGAGTGAGTGCTTGCTCGAACTCGAAGTGACATAGCCCGTAGGCTTATTAGTTAAGTGAGTGATTCGAACTCGAAGTAATGTAGCCCGTAGGCTTAATGGTCGAGTGAGTGTTTGCTCGAACTCGAAATAAGAGTAGCCCGTAGGCTTAGTGGTCGAGTGAGTGTTTGCTCGAACTCGAAATAAGAGTAGCCCGTAGGCTTAATGGTCGAGTGAGTGTTTGCTCGAACTCAAAGTAAGAGTAGCTCGTAGGCTTAATGTTCGAGTGAGTGTTTGCTCGAGCCCGAAATAAGAGTAGCCCGTAGGCTTAGTGGTCGAGTGAGTGCTTGCTCGAACTCGAAATAAGAGTAGTCCGTAGGCTTAATGGTCGAGTGAGTGTTTGCTAGAACTCGAAATAAGAATAGCACGTAGACTTAATGATCGAGTGAGTGCTTGTCGAACTCGAAGTAATGCTCGGCCCTTGAGCCTGTTTGCATAATAAGTCTCGAAATAGAGGAATTTTTCTTGGATATAAGATATCGGTAAAGAAGAAATTTTTCTTTGTAAGTCATTATACATGTGTTCATGTTTTGTGTCAGGGCTCGGGCCAACTACATGAGCATGGTTCGTTTTGACCATTTGGCTCTTACAATTTTTCCTATCGGAACCCTGTTGTTATGAAGTAACTTTCTTACGTCGAATTTGATATATTTGAGGGGTAATGCCCCCTCAGTATTCGAGGTCGATTGTAAAGGAATCTCGGATATTGTTGAATTGTTCTAAGTTAGCACGATCAAAGGTTGCCTCATTAAAAACCTTGCCGAAAAACCCATTTGGGATAAAACCGGTCTAATGAAAAAAGAGTGCAACGCGTGCTTTCAGACCTAGGGCTTCGTGTTGAATGATCCATCCTTGTTCCTGGTCAAACTCCTGCAAGTGTTAGTTTCAAAATATCAACGAACATGGGAGGGTCATACCTTAGCAGTAGTGTCGTTTTAGGTGCGACACATTCCAATTGCTTGGTAGTTGTTTGTCATTGATAATATCGAGCTTGTAGGATCCTTTACCGATGTTTTCGAGAACCTGATACGGTCCTTTCTAGTTTGGACCCAGTTTTCCTTCATTTGGATTTCGGGTGCTGAGGGTGACTTTCCTTAGCACTAAGTCCCCAATTTTAAAATGGCGAAGATTGGTTCTTCGATTGTAGTATCTTTCGATCCGCTGCTTTTGGGCGGCCAATTGGTTGAGAGCAGCTTCTCGTTTTTCATCCAATAATTCGAGGCTAGTATTCATAGCCTCGTGATTTGATTCTTCTATTGTATATGAAAACCTCGCACTGGGTTCCCCAACTTCGACTGGAATCAAGGCTTCGGAGCCATATACTAAGGAGAACGGGGTTGCCTCCGTACTGGATTTTGATGTTGTTCGATATGCCCAAAGAACTTCGGGTAGTATTTCTCTCCATTTTCCCTTAGCATCGTTCAACCTTTTCTTTAGGTTTTGAATGATAGTCTTGTTTGTCGATTCGGCCTGTCCGTTCCTACTAGGGTGATATGGTGTCGATAGTATCCTTTTTATTTTGTAGTCTTCGATGAATTTCGTCACGTTGCTGCCGATAAATTATTTCCCATTGTCACATACTATTTCGGCGGGTATCCCAAATCGACATACGATATGATCCCAGATGAAGTCTATAACCTCTTTCTCTCTTACTTTCTCGAACGCCTGTGCTTCAACCCATTTAGAGAAATAGCCAGTCATAAATAAAATGAACTTAGCTTTACCTGGGGCCGATGGCAGAGGGCCGACGATATCCATTCCCCATTTTATGAATGACCATGGGGATATGACTGAGTGAAGTTGCTCTTCAGGACGATGGATCACTGGTGCAAACCTTTGACATTTGTCACATTTTCGAACAAACTCCTTTGCATATTTGTCCATATCGATTCAATAATATCCTACTCTGATTATTTTTCGGACTAAAGAATCGGCACAAGAATGATTTCCATAAGTACCCTCGTGAATCTCACGTAGGATATAGTCGGTGTCTCCTGGACCTAAACATACTGCCAATGGTCCATCTAATGTCCTTTGGTATAATGTTCCATCTGCAGTCAATGTGAACCGAGCAGCTTTGGATCGCAGGGCCCTCGAATATTTAGGGTCCGATGGGAGTTTTTCGTTCCCCAAGTATTCAACATACTTATTCCTCCAATCCCAGGTTAAGATCGTAGAATTTATCTCGGCATGACCTTCTTTGATCACGGACCTCGAGAGTTGAACGACAGTCCCCGAGCTAATCTCATCTTCCTCGACCGATGATCCTAAATTTGCAAATGCATCGGCCTCACTGTTTTGTTCTCGAGGTATATGTTGTAAAGTCCATTCTTTGAAACAGTGCAAAGTTACCTGTAGTTTGTCCAAATACCGTTGCATTCTATTCTCTCGAACTCCGAAGGTTTTGTTTACTTGATTTTCCACTAGTAAAGTGTCACACTTGGCTTCAATGACTACTGCTACCAAGCTTTTAGCTAACTCGAGACCTGCAATCACGGCCTCATACTCGGTCTCGTTGTTAGTCAACCTAGTAGTTTTTATAGATTTCCTAATAGTGCTACCCGTAGGCGGCTTTAAAACGATGCCTAGCCCGGACCCCTTAACGTTCGAAGCCCCGTTTGTGAAAAGGGACATACCCCCGATGATGTACCCGATTTCAACATGAGTTCCTTTTCGACTTCGAGTACGAGGGTTGGTGTAAAATCAGCCACGAAGTCTGCTAAAATTTGAGACTTGATGGCAGTCCGGGGTTGATATTCGATATCGTACCCACTGAGTTCGACGGTCCATTTGGCCAATCGGCCTGATAGTTCGTGTCACGACCCAAACCGATGGGCCGCGATGGGCACCCGATACCTTACTCAATCGAGTACTAACATAACGTATCTTTCTTATTACATCATCATATACACGTGACATACGGGCCTAATAGGCCAACATCATCATTTAAAAATGTTAGCAGGAAAATAAGAAGAGAGTTAATGGAGCAGTATGAGTAAAAAGTGGTATCAGAGCAGTTTTGTCCTAGGAAGTCTACAAGCCGTGTCTAGTAGAGTCTTGTTTATGTGTGTGTTGTGCACCACACTTATAAGCAGAAGGCTACAGGGCATTTAGGTTTGTCACTCTTTCTTCTTACTCTAGATCGTGTGGTAGAGCTCAGTTGTAAGAACTCAATTTCCTAAACTCTATCTTTGTAATACAACGATGCCCACCTCCAGAAAGGCGGTTGGTAAGAGATATAGCTATTGAAGAGTTGAGTTAGAGAAAAACTCAATTTTTGCATCATGCTTATGATCAGATTTAAAGGAAAGATTCGGCAACTTATTCAAAATATTAGCAATGGGATTTTGCGATTATAATGGAGTACGGTGCAATCTTTCTCAAGAATATCATACGGATTTTTCCCTACTCCGATCTTGCCATTACGTGTTGTCGCAATTGATATGTGTTAGAGGGATTGTCAAGAGAATCGACTCCAGGTATGTTAAGGTTAAGCCCTTTCTTCATTTTGGCATGATCTCGTATTACACGAGTTTGATAACGAGGAATAAAGAAAAATTCATATCCCGGAATTTACGTATATTTTCCTAATCTTGTAAGTTATAGTATTCTCCTTATCGGGACTTCATATCCAATTGAGTATTATCTTCTTCCAGTCAAGAGAGCAGAGAATCTATATATACAGTATTACAATATTTTTATTACCATCGAGCTATAATCGATGGGCAGGCCCCTATTGGGCAACTTCTTATCAGATGGTAAGTTATATACCGAGCCTACTGTGGCCGAGCGCCTATGAGCGAGCCCAGTTGGCTGAGATACAAAGCCTAGTATGGTCGAGCGCCTATGAATGCCCTCAGAGGCTTGATGATGTTATGAACACATATACCAATGCATGGTATGACATTTATACGCATATGCATGAAATTATAAAAATGAAATGATTCACAGAGCTATGCAGACGTACATGTCGAGTCTTTTACTCCATTTTTCTCTCATGTCTATTATTTACTGAATTTTATTCCTTACATACTTGGTACATTATTTGTACTGACGTCCCTTTTACCTGGGGACGCTGCGTTTCATGCCCGCAGGTCTCGATAGACAGGTCGAGAGTCCTCCAAGTAAGCAATCAGCTCAGCCGAAGATGTTGGTGCACTCCATTTGCTCCGGAATTGCTTGTTTGGTCAGTATGATTTAGATGTGTATTGTTTAGTATGGCGGGGCTCTGTCCCGACCTTTATGACATTTATGTACTCTTAGAGGCTTGTAGACATATGTCGTGTGCGTGAAAGATTGTACGGCCTTGTCGGCCTATGTTTTGAGTTTATAAATGATGATGTTGGCCTATTAGGCCTGTATGTCACGTGTATATGATGATGTAATAAGAAAGATACGTTACGTTGGTACTCGGTTGAGTAAGGTACCGGGTGCCCGTCGCGGCCCATCGGTTTGGGTCGTGACAGTTCGGGCTTGTGTAAAATATTACGAAGTGGGTAAGTGGTTAATACGCATATGGGGTGACATTGAAAGTATGGTCTTAACTTTCTAGAGGCGCTTATCACTGCAAGTGCTAATTTATCTAAGTGTGGGTATCTAGTTTCTGCTTCTCCTAAGGTTCGACTTACATAATAAACGGGAAATTGCGTACCTTGCTCTTCTCGAACTAGGACACCACTTACCGCGATTTTCGATACTGCCAAGTACAAGCAACGTTTCTCGTCTTCCTTTGGAGTGTGTAGCAGTGGTGGGCTCGATATGTATCGTTTCAATTCCTCTAATGCCTATTGGCATTCTGGGGTCCAGGCGAAATCGTTCTTCTTTTTGAGCAGAGAGAAAAATCTGTGACTTCGATCTGACGACCTTGAAATGAATCGGCCTAAGGCAGCAATCCATCCCGTTAGCCTCTGCACAGCTTTTACACTGTCCACGATGATGATATCCTCGATGGTCTTGATTTTATCGGGGTTGATCTCATTCCCTCGATTCAATACCATGAAGCCAAGAAACTTTCCTGAACCGACCCCGAAAGCTCATTTCTCGGGGTTGAGCTTCATGCTGTATTTCTTTAAAATCTCGAATGTTTCCTACAAATGAGCTAAATGGTCCTCTGTGTATAGGGACTTAACTAGCATGTCATCAATATAAACTTCTATTGATTTATCTATTTGTTCCTCGAACATTTTATTTACTAGGCGTTGGTAAGTAGCTCTTGCATTTTTAGCCTGAAGGGCATTACATTATAACAATAGGTTCCATACTTGGTGATAAACAAAATCTTTTCTCGGTCCTCCGAGTTCATTTGGATTTGATTGTACCCGGAATAGGCATCGAGAAAAGTAAGGATCTCGTGGCCAGCTGTGGCATCGATCATGCGATCGATGTTAGGCAGTGGAAAAAAATCTTTGGGGCATGCCTTGTTTAAATCCTTGTAATCTACACACATTCTAAGTTTGTTCCCTTTCTTAGGGACTACAACTACATTGGCTAACCATTCGGGGTATTTCACCTCCCGAATGGATCCTATTTTAAGAAGTTTAGTTACCTCGTCCTTTATGAATGCGCGCTTTACCTCGGACTGGGGTCTTCTCTTTTGCTTCACCGATTTGAACCTAGGGTCCAGGCTTAGCCGATGCATCGTTATATCCGGTGGGATCCCTATTATATCTAAATGGGACCAAGTAAACCAATCTATGTTGTCGATAAGAAATTGAATAAGCCTTTTCCTGAGTTCGGGGGTTAATCCCGTTCCTAAGTATACCTTTCGTTCGGGTAAATGCTCTATTAGTATGACTTGCTCCAGCTCTTCAATGGTTGATTGGGTAGCGTCGGAATCATCGGGGACCACGAAGGATCGTGGGATCCTTTGATCATCATCCTCGTCAGTCTTCTGATTTTCTAGTTGGGTCGAAGCTGACATCTGTAATTGCTATTTGGCATCTCGTTCCCCTTTTGAGTCCGACCCCTCTATTGACAAAAGTGAGGATATCGGAATTGCTTCTTCAACGGCAAACATTTCTCTCGCAGCCGGTTGTTCTCCGTACACTGTTTTGACTCCCTTCGATGTTGGGAATTTAAGAACCTGGTGGAGGGTCGAAGGTACAACTCTCATTTTGTGGATCCATGACCTTCCAAAGAGGGCGTTGTACCTCATGTCGCCTTCGATTACGTGGAACTTTGTTTCCTTGATGGTCCCGGCCACGTTTATCGACAGAATTATCTCGTCTTTGGTGGTTTCACATGCCATATTGAATTCGTTTAGAATCAGGGTCACGGGTACGACCTGGTCCTGTAGACCGAGCTATTCTACAACCTTCGATCTAATAATGTTGGCCGAGCTACCCGGATCAATTAACACACGCCTAACTTTAGTTTTATTCATAAGTACGGATATTACGAGTTCATCGTTGTGAGGTTGCATGACTCTTTCTGCATCTTCATCATTAAAGGACAAGGTTCCTATGGGTGCGTATCTTGAGTTTGAGGTCTCTTTTCTCTCATAACCGACGTCTTAGTGCGTTTAAGCACCGGCCCCTGAGGGGTATCGACGCCACCGATGATCATGTGGATGATGTGCTGTGGTTCTTCCTGTTCATTTTGTTTGCCTAAATCCCTATTTTTTAAATAGTTTTTGGCAATGTCACTTAAACATTCTCGAAGGTGCCCCTTATTGAATAACCTGGCTACCTCCTCTCTTAGTTGCCTGCAATCTTCCGTTCTGTGGCCATGGGTGCCATGATAATCGCACATTTAATTGGGGTTCCTCTGGGCAGGATCGGTCTGCATGGGTCGAGGCCATTTAGTATCTTTGATGCGTCCGATAGCTGACACGATGGCGGATACATCGATGCTGAAATTATACTCCGATAACCGTGGTGCTTCCTGAGGTCCGGTAGGCCTGTCGAACCCTCTGTTCATCAGCCCCCGAGAACCTTGACCTCGATCACTCCTTTTATTTCCTTGTCCGGGGTTACGTCTCGATTCATTGATCATGTGGTTTCCATTATATGGTCGGTATCGGTCCCTGATCGGATTGACATCCCTTCTAGCAGCGGGTTCAGAACCCAACTGATCGTCTTCGACTCTAATTTTTGACTGGTACCGATTATGCACGTCGGCCCAAGTAATAGCTGGGTACTCGATCAGGTTATCCTTCAACCGCCGTGAAGCCGTCGAAAACGAGATACAAACTCCCTTAGTATCTCGTTATCCTTTTGTCTTACCTTGAACGTGTCCGACTTCCTGGTCTCGACTTTTATGGCCCAGCGTGTGCTTTTACGAAGGAATCTGCAAGCATAGCAAATGAATCGATAGAACTAGATGGTAAATTATGATACCATATCATTGCTCCCTTTGATGGGTTTTACCGAATTTCTTCAATAATACAGATTCAATTTCATCGTCCTCTAGGTCGTTCCCTTTGATGGCACACGTGTAAGAGGTGACATGTTCATTGGGGTCGGTAGTTTTGTTATATTTAGGAATCTCGGGCAAGCGGAATTTCTTTGGGATCGGTTTAGGAGTCGCGCTTGGGGGGAAAGGCTTTTGTACGAATATTTGGCAATCTAAGCACTTCAATATCGGTGGTGCCCCCGAGATCTGATCAACGCTGGAGTTATATGTCTCCATCTTTTTGTCGTTTGCCTCGATCCTCCTTTCTATTGATTCTATTCGTTTGGTCAGTTCTTCGAACATCTTAGCAATTCCGAGATTAGTCCCCGATTCTTGCTCATTTGACTTTACTATAGCCGGTTCCGTTCTGTGGGTGACTTCTAGGGGCGGGCTGGGCTCCGACCAGCTCGGTACCTGGGTTTGACTCTGCAACTGAGCTATCGCTACCTGTTGAGCTTGCAATATTTCGAAAATCATACCCAAGCTGATTCTGTTTTCCTCAACGTTATGGGTTTCTCGAGCTGCAGATCGAGTGCCACCATGAATGTTGTTTTCAGGTTCAGAATGTAGGTTCGCCTCAATGGCCACATGTGAATTAACGTCTAATGGCACTTCGACTCGATCTCCAACTACGTCTACGAGTGGCATTCCGACCTTGGGCGTCAAGTTGTTGTTCTCACCTTGAAGGTCAGCTTCATTGTCGATAGGTAAGGCCATTTAATTTAGAGAGCTCGTCGTTGCTAATCCGAAATCAAAGGCACTTCCGAAAATAAGCGTAAAATGGTGTGTTTTTGCAGATTCGTATCAAATAATCACTATTATCCTTAGCCCCACGGTGGACGCCAAACTGTTTACCCGAAAAATGGATGGAGTTGAATTTGTACATAGTTCTAAGGGTATGCGGTATAACTTGACATAAATCGTAAGAGTAAAATGGAAATGTCGAATATTGATTGCAAAGAATGAAAAATAAGCAAAGTTGGAAAGAAGATGATTTATGGATTAAGCATGATGAATCAATCTATGTAGCTAAAAAGGATAACTCTTCAATATAGGAGTGTATGATCTCTTAGTTACAATGTATGTGAAAATTTGGTCCTCTACAGAAATAATAACCATCCCCTTTATAGTAGGAATCCTATTTTAGATATAATTAAAAATACATAGTGAGAGACCCATGATAAATTATTTTTTCCATAATTCTTGCCACGATTATCTCCTCTAGTGCAGTTGCAACTGCTCTTATCTATGAGCTCGATATTGACTCGAGCTCGATATCGACTCGAGCTCTTGATCTTGACTCGAGCTCGATTCTGATTCGGAGCCTTGTATTGATTCGAGAACAATGTTGGTTGGTCTTTGCCTCATAAGCTCGATAACTTCATCATAGTTCGATTTGGATTCGAGCTCGATAATGATATCGAGCTCGACATTGATCGGTCCCTAGAGCTCGAAGCTTGATGACCTGACTTCGGACCTCAACCTGATCTTCGATCCAATGCATTACCATTTCGACCAGTTCGTACGAAGGGCTAACCGGTTTTGACCATATACAAAAAAAAATAAAATAAAGAAAAGATAGATGCGAACATGTACACAGTGGCAAAATGACGATTGGCATGTAAATAATGGCAAATTAATGATAAGGCGATGACATGTCATTTTCCGTCGAAAATTTGACTCCCCGGTGATTTACGTTACAACTAACACATGATTTAGTGTCATATTACAAAATTAGTTTTATTATTTTAGTGTTACAAATAATTAGGCTAGTGACTTAACTGTTACAAAAACATTATTTTTACTTTGGTATTACAAAAAGTTAGTTTAGTGACTTTGTGTTATAATAAATAGTTTTATGATTTTAGTGTTAAAAAAGGTAAGCTTTAATGATCATATTAAACCTTTTTTACGACCGCTACACTGTATCGCAGACAAAAGAACATTCAACTTCTCCATTTATCTTAAGATAACGAAGGATCACTCTAATACCATCACTTTGAAAAGAGAAGTAAAGACATCAGTTTGTATATACCATTATAAAAAAGAATATATGGGTTATTTTGAGTCAACAAATCAACCTGACAAAGTTTTATACGTCCAAACAATTTCAGCATGCAGATCATATTTTTTAAATATATTTTACAGTCGCACAGTCCTCCTCAGATTAAGTAAACTTGTCTCAGCTTTCTTTTTCTAAGAGACATTCTTAAATTCGCTGATTCTCTTATTCGTCAGTTATTCCTGAGTTCTATGATTCCTTTGCTATTTATTCTTTATTTATGAAATACTCCCCATTCACTTTTATTTGACACGTTTTGACTTTTTACGCCCATTAAAAAATAATAAATGAAGTATATAATTTATCATGATACTCATATTAATTGATGCATATTTTATTGGATTTGAGAAATTGATTTGAAATGAGTAATAAATATTGTGAGTATAACATGAATTTTTTTTGTTTTCTCTTGATATGCGTAAAGTGACAAGTAAAAATAAAAATCTATTTTTATTATACATGCCATGCCAAGTAAAAGTGAACGGAGGGAGTAACTATTTATCTCTCTTTCACCTAAGCATTAGCGAGACCCAATAAAGCTAAAGAACATATTCTTCTAATCCCATATATATAGAATCCATAAACTGCCTTTTCAGTCTTGCCCAAACAAAAACAATTACTCCCTCCGTTTCTTCATTTTTTTTAAACTCCGTAACCAATCAAACAAGTTCACTAAATTGAAACAGAGGGAGTATTAGTTACTTTCTTAAAATTGAAATAACTTTCAACTTTTATACATCCTCTTACACATGCATGTTTCTTTGAACTCTTTATCTTCGTCACTTTCCTAGGTGTAACCTCTGTTTTAAAAGGCGTTTCTAGGGCGAGCCCGGGGCGAGCCCCGAGGCGAGACGTACCAAAAAGTCCTGGGGCGATGATTTGGGGTGAAAGTCTCAAGAGGCATACGCCCCGCAATTTGGGACGTACGTCCGAGCGTTCGGGGCGTACGCCCGGGCGTTCGGGGCGTACGCCCGGGCATTCTGGGTGCGTTTTTTTAGTAAGGAGTAAGCCCCAGAGACTTTTTCAAATTAAAATAAAATTTGTTGAATTAGTCTTTCATATAATACCCAAATTCTCAAAAGTTAGTTTGGTAATTACTCAAAAGGTTTAAAAACGAATTCAAAAGTATTAAATTTAAAAGTAAAGACCTTTTTTATTGATTTAAGCCCTAATTCACGGTTTTTCCAATTTTTTATCGTATCCGCTAGTCTGCTAATATCTCCCAAAAGCAATGAATATTTAATTTTTTTTACAAATACAAAGAAAACTACATTTTTCTTCATAGCAGCAAATTCAAAGTTCAAATTGCAGGTTAATCATCCTTTTTGTTCCTCCATATAGAAAACTTTATTCTTTTAGACTCAAATTACTTGTGCTTGTAAGTAACGTATAATAGATTGTTTTGATTAGTTTTTTGTGGGGATGGAGCACACATATATATAGTTTTCTTTAATTTTTATGCAATTTTACCTGTTTATAAATATTAACTGTCATTATATTATTTTATAAAATATTAAAAATTAAATACATATGGGGCTTACGCCTCGCTGAGGCATATGTAAAACGCCCCGCTTTACGCCAACGCCTTTTAAAACACTGGGTGTAACATCAATTATTATGACCTTAAAGAGTCAGACTAGAGAATTTATACTCTCTGATCAATGTTGTACGTTCTGCTTGTTAGCTTATACAGCTACTACAGTCTAATAGAGTAAATACATTTACCATCTTTTGCATTAAAAAGTAAAGTGTACCTCACTACAATATTATGTATATATTGCTACGAATTTCATCGTAGCTAAAAAAAAAAAGCATCATGTACTTATGTGGAGTGTGGAATACTTGCACAAAACAGTTATACTTCGAAATGGTTGTGTCTGGTTAGGATTAAATCCTTAAAAAGCTTGATAATACCAGGTGAATTCTGATGATTTGCTACATTTGAGAAAGACGGTTTGGGCGATTCTACTTGTCTTTATTTGAATTGAGAGATGTAAGGAGCTAGGGGACTTATGGATTTAAAACTTTATATATAAAACTTTTTTAAAAATTATATTAGGTTGTTTCCTCCTCCATCTGTTTAAGTCCCTGTTGATAGATTTATTTGGTACATATGCTAGTGGTAAATTGCATATATATTTGGAATAGTCGAAATGCATACAAACTGATACGAATATAAGGGCGAGCTAGAATGTTACATGCGGTACGGTCGAACTTAGTAATGTTAGTCCAAGCCTAGTATTTCTATTAAGAAATCTGGTATATATATATATATTTACTTTTAGAACCGCGTTACTAACACCTCATATTGTTATTCTAGAATTTAGAACTTATATAATTTAAAGAAGGATTCGCCCGAATACTATCATTATCAAAATAATACTGTAAATTTTTAAACAATATCGAACCTTTGTTATTATTTACATTATTAATCCTGTTTATTGTACATAACACCTTTAATTTAATCATTTTTAAGTAATACGATAATGTAAATTTAAATTTATTTATATTATTGATGTATAGAAATTAAACTCAAAATTTATTACGATAGACAGAGAGAGGAAGTGAGAGAGATCCTTCTTAAATACATTAGATGTCTGTTGATGCTCTCTAACAAACAAAACAAAAAAAAGCAATCATCATGTTGTCGTCCTACAGCTTGCTCTTTCCTCTAACTCTTCACCAGCATCATTGCACCCTGACTTTCTTTGTCATTCACCATCACTTCATACGCCTCATCTCATCAATATATAACCAGAGAAGAAGAGAAGGAATCAGAACTAGGGTTTGCTTGTCGGGAAACCCCTAAATGTTCTTGAAATGATGAGTAAGGAGAGTTAATTATTCTGTCTCTCTTCTTTTCGGGGAATCAAGCATCACTGTCCGATTCATTAGATCAAGAAAATCACACTACTTCCTACAGTATTCTTCAATGTGCTTCTTCAGCTATATCAATTGTCTTTTTCTTTTTTTGCTAGCTTTGACATTTTCTACTAGTTTTGGTTTTTGTTGTGCGCTGTAGTTGATTGAAGGAAAACAGACAACCCCAAGAAAAGATTCTTTCTAACTGAGACAAAAGCATGATTCCATAACAATCGTTTATTTGATATTTTCTTCTTGTTGTAATACTAGCTACCAAAACATGGAAATAATATTTGTTTTATTGATTATATATCTTAGCTTGTAAATGTATCATTTCCGGTCCCTATCCAATAACATAGGCAGGATTAATATCTTGTTTTCTTATGAATTATATAATTACTGTATAAGACTTTTTCCTTTTCTTTTGGTCATATACAATATATCAAACAAAAAAAATTATTTCTAAGATATTTTGGTTAAGTTACTCATTAATCAATTTGGGTTAAAAATTAACCTAACTTTAAAAGGTTTTTTTACCTATCTATACTACATAGGAACTTATTTATCATCTCTAATCAAGTTTTAACTTAATTATATACAAATTAGTTTTAAATGAGTTTTCCGTTATATTAGGAATTGAATAACGAATATACCTACTCTCTCTTTCTCTCTTTCACTCTCTCTCTCCATCTCTATCTCTCTTTTTCTGTTCTTTCCCCAGTTTTTCTTACTTCGATGTTCACTGCTTTTTAGCCTGCTATAACTAAATCCCCAATTTAAGATACTAATAATAAATTATATATAAATTGCTAGCAAACCTTATTTAGGACGGTAATATACAAAACTAAGACAATTTTAATAAATATTGTGTAAGAACTAAAAAATTCCAAAACAATTCTAGTATAGAGCGCTTCTCCCTTTAACGAATCTTACGCAACGCGAGATCAAATTAGCCGAACTTCAAAACAATTCCAGAAACCAGTTGGAAAAAAAAAGTGACGTGAAAAAAGAGATTTTAGTTGCAGTGTCTCATTTAGTAGCGATAATTTTTCAAGGAGAATATTTTAATCAGTTCACCATAACCAGATATTGGAAAACAATTTTACCAAAAACACTTGGCGCGTGGTTCTGGTAATATGGTTAGTTCATTTTGCCCAGCACCACAGGAATTAGCGTTTTCTTCTGTTGTCTCTCAACTTATTACAAAAGAAAAAAAAAAGGGAAAAGAAATATCACCCACAAATATTTTTATCTTTTATTCTCAAAATAAAAACTATCAACGTCATCACCAACTTTACAAAAGAGCCATTTTTATGGTTCTTTTTTAAGGATTCAAGAGCTTTGGGTGTGATTCTTTAAAGATATTATATTTTGCATACATGTGTATGTAAAGTTTGTTTGTTGTATAAATGTGCCTTTAATGTCCCTTTCTCTTAACTTCTAGCACTGTTTCTCCACCTTGTTCCAATTTGTTGGAAAATAATTTACAGATAGATCACTTATGGGGTTTGTTGATATTTAAGGAGAAAAAACAAGGGGAAACTTTTTTTAGCCCAGGTAAATAATTTCCCTTTTCTTTTTATGAATTTTGCAATCTTTTTACGTGTAATAAATACTTCCTCTGTTTCAATTTGTGTAAACCTATTTCCTTTTTAGTCCGTGCCAAAAGAATGACCTCTTTCCTTATTTGAAAATAATTTACCTTTATACAACGATTTATAACCACACAAAATATACGTGCCTCATTTTATACCATAAGTTCAAAAGTCTTATCTCTTTTCTTAAACTTCGTGCCCAATCAAATGTGTTCACATAATTGAAACGGAGGGAGTAAATGTTATAGAAATGAAAAAGAGAGCAAAATTTCAAAAAAAAAAAAAAAAAAATTGTGGGGGAAGTTAAGAAGTGAAAACAAATGTCTTTCTTTCTTCATACTTAAAGAATGCTAATGCTAATGCATGGTTTTGTTATTGTTGTTATCAGGGCTTGATTTTCGCTCAAAAAAGTTGGGAATGAAATTGAAAGTTTTTGCCTTTGATGAATCTAGAGACGTATGATTCTCACATTTGGCTTCAGATTGATAGAGCTTCCCTTTTGGTTTCTGAATCTCTCTTGGTGTCTAAAATTTTGATTGTTGATTTGGGTGTTTGAGGGAAGGAAAATAAGGGATTTTTCATAAAGATTAGCCAGGGTCCTTAATTTGTCCTAAAAATAAATTATTGACTAGTTGAAAGAAACAATTCAAATGGAGTAGAACGGTTATTGAGGATACATATAGAGACGTAGTTCTTGTTGTTGCATTGATTTAAGGGTGATGAAAAGAGAGGAACGAATATTGAGGATTCATATAGCCGATTCCAGCTAATTTGGAATTGAGGCGTTGTTTTTTTTTTTTTTTTTTGTTGTTGTTGTACAGACTGAAGGGTGGTGAAAGGAGGATTTTTTGCAACTGTATAGGATGGAAGCACCTACACCTAAGTCGGTGGCACCCCGGAAAAAGATTGCAAAACAATTAACGGGGAAAAGGGATGACAGTTCCATGCATGCAGCAGCTAGAGCTGGAAATATTGTTGCAATAAGAGAGATTCTTGAAAAGACAGAGGAGGAAGAATTGGCAGAGTTGATAATAAAGCAAAATTCAGCTGGGGAAACTGCATTATATGTTGCAGCAGAATATGGTTATTATCAGTCGGTTAGGGAGATGATCCATTACTATGATCTTGTTGCTGCTGGAATAAAAGCGAGGAACGGCTATGATGCTTTGCACATTGCTGCCAAACAAGGAGATTTAGGTATGTTGATGTTAGTATGAGGTCTTATCATTCCCTAACTAGTTTGGGACTGACACACAGTTGTTATTGTTATTGTTATTGTTGTTGTTATTGTTGTTGATGTTAGTATGAATTACTCTGATTTGCTTTTCTATTTTCTGATGTCTAATTCAGGCGATTTTAAGGAATTGTCTTTGTATTAAAATAAAATAAAAAACACGTATGCACATGGTAGCTTTAAAGGCAATTCTATTATATTACAATGTTTAATATTAATGATAAAAATCAAGTGTTGTAGCTGTAGAACGGAATATCGTTCACCTATTGACCCTAGGAAAGGAATGCTTTTAAACTACCATTGATGTTCATTATAACATATTAGCCAACTTTCTATAATTATCTCTGTCAATTATGAAGTTGAATTTGTAATTTTGCAGATGTGGTGAAGGTATTAATGGAAGCACATCCAGAGCTCTCAATGACCGTCGATGTTTCAAATACTACAGCTTTGCATACAACAGCAAACCAAGGGCATATAGAGGTGGTGAATTATCTATTGGAGGCAGAGAGCAGTTTAGCCACCATAGCTAAAAGTAATGGGAAAACGGCGTTGCACTCTGCTGCGAGAAATGGACATGTGCAGGTTTTGAAAGCGCTTTTGAGTAAGGAGCCAGGGATTGCAACTAGAATGGATAAAAAGGGACAGACTGCACTTCACATGGCTGTCAAAGGACAAAATCTTGAGGTTGTGGAGGAGCTGATTAGAGCTGATCCTTCTTTGATAAATATGGTTGACAACAAGGGCAATACTGCGTTGCATATTGCTGCTCGGAAAGGCAGGGATCAGGTATTTTCTTTTTTCTTATACAACAATAACTACTATTACTACGCCTCAATTCCAAGAAAGTTTGGGCCGGCTAAATAAATCTTTACCATCCATATAGTTTCAGTTTATCTCGTCTTAGTCCAATATATGTCCTTTTTCTAATACGCGAGAATTTTGCTTTGAAACTTTAGCTGTTCTCCTGATGTTTCAGTTGTAGAATACTCTTTGTTTATCAATCAAAGACATGGATCTATTTTCTTTTATTTAGTGTCTTGAAGATTTTGTTTCTTTGACTTTTTTGTTCATCTTTCGCTCTCTTGTTACTTAAGAGATCCCAATAACTCTTCCTCAGAATTTATATAGTGGGAATTACAGATGTTGAAAAATAACTAGGAAAAAATATAAACAAGAAATACGAATCGACATTGCGGATGCAAGGTTTATTGAAGAGTTTGTTATGCAGTAGGTAAAATTATCACTATGCATAGAAAAGAACACTAGATTACAATCTTTATCCTTAAGCGGAGAACGGAAGATGTCTAGCAATATTTTTGAAACCAAAAAGTGATTTCTTCGCGGAACTGTAATTCAAAAACTTTAAGGTTTCAACAAGCAAACTTCCAAAGAATTTGCTGTTAGGAGGTGTGTGAGGTTAGTCTTGGGGATAAAAGGAAGGGTAGAGGTAGGCCTAAGAAGTCTTGGGGAGAGGTGATTAGGCGGGACATAGCGCAACTTGAGCTGACTGAGGACATGACCCTTGATTGGAGGGTGTGCAGGTTGAGGATTAGCGTAGAAGGTTAGTGGGTAGCCGAGCGTTTCTCTTTGTCTTCATTAGTTCTTAGTTCAATAGTATTAGTGTTACTATGACACCCCTTTATCCTTAGCTTGCTATTATCGCATCTTGTACTATTATTACTTGCCACCAGTACTCCCTTAGTTTGCCCCCATAACATACCTCGTATTGTTGTTACTAATTATCAGTACTTCTTTCATAGTTTCTATTGCTATCTTGGTTTTAGTTTTCTAAATATATTGTCTTGCCATTACTTGCTATCGGTGCTTCTTCCGTATTTTATTTTGCCGAGGGTCTATCGGAAAAACAGTCTCTCTGCTCTTCCAGGGTAGGGGTAAGGCTACCTACATCCCACCCTTCTCAGACCTCACTTGTGGGATTATACTGTGTAGTTGTTGTTGCTGTTGTATTTTAGATTATTTAATAAATCAGAAGTCCTTTCGAACCTGTTTCTGCCAATAATATATCACTTGCATTCAGATAGATATCAAAAGAGCCTTGGTTTGTCGATTAGCGTGGTTTCTTAAAATAAATTTGAAGGAATTGATGAGGAGTTTTAGGCGCGAGTGGAATATATTGGGAGCTCATTTCATACTTGTTTTGACATATGCAGATTGTGAAGTTGCTGCTTGTGCAGAATGAAACAGACACTAGAGTCGTCAATAGGACCAACGAGACAGTCCTCGACACTGCAGAGAAACTAGGACAGGCTGAAATAGTAACCATCTTTCAGGAACATGGTGTTCAAAGTGCTAGATCCATCAAGCCACAGGCAACAAATCCAGCAAGGGAGTTGAAGCAAACTGTAAGTGACATAAAACACGGGGTGCACTATCAATTAGAAACTACACGCCTAACAAGAAGACGTATACAAGACATTGCCAAGCGTGTGTACAAAATGCATGCAGAAGGCCTTAACAATGCAATCAATTCTACCACAGTTGTTGCAGTGCTCATTGCCACAGTAGCCTTTGGTGCAATCTTTCAAATCAATGGCCAATGGGTCGATGATCCGGATGATATCCCACCTGATCATTCCCTTGGAGAAGCAAATATTGGTCCAAATCCAGCATTTCTGGTTTTCTTCGTCTTTGACTCGATATCCTTATTTATCGCTCTTGCTGTTGTGGTTGTCCAAACAACAATCGTGGTAATAGAAAGCAGAGCGAAGAAGAAGATGATGTCAATTATAAATAAGCTAATGTGGGTGGCATGTTTGTTTGTTTCAGTGGCTTACTTGTCCCTATCGTACGTTGTTGTTGGCGACGATAATTTATGGATGCCAATATTAGTGTCCATAATAGGAGCAAGCATAATGGCTACAACTATTGGAACGATGTGTTACTGGGTCGTTATGAATAGGATAAGGTCCTCGAACAAGAGGAGCATACGAAGGAACTCTTTGGCCAGCAGGTCGCGGTCCTGGTCAGCATCAGTCCTCTCAGATTCAGATGCTCTAAACAATGAATACAAGAAAATATATGCTATATAGACAGTTTTCTGGTGAATCCAGCCCCATATTGTAATTTCTTTTTTTTTTTTTTTTTTTTTTTGTGGGGTGATGAAAGGCCTTGGCTTTATTTTCATGTGCAAACTCAAGTCAAAGGTAGTTCTTTACCTCAAGAAAATTTTGGTTAATCCTACTTGCTCTAAGTGACAGTGAATGAATCGCTCACTATTCAGTCTCATTCTGGTATCAGGGGACCGTTGCACCTATTTGATTCGTATGCTGAGCAACGACAAAAATATACTAGGTGATTTACTGATTTATTTTCATCTGCTTAAGTTTAAGTTTTGGTAAGCAGAGTTACTAGGTACATATGGTAATGTTGGGTAATAAGTACCATTGGAAGAATCAATATTTGCGCTCAAACTGATACGGATTCTACCACTATCGACTAAAGAAAAATAGGACTTGTATCACATTGTCATGAAATTAGTCTCAGGTACTTTTTTCTTTTGTAATTGGCAACAGTAGTAGCATAATGCATCAAATTAGTCTCACATATTGGTTACTTTCTAACTTCAAACATAATGATATTACAGTTCCAAAGCTTAGAATTTCTCTAATAAATGTAGGTAAAGTTACGTCAAAATTTGGATAAGTGCACTAATTGTAGGTAAGTGCAATAATTGTAGGTAAGTTATGTCAAAATTATGTCAAAATGCAGGTAATCTTATTCAACCTTAGATGGGAATTAGGGCGAAGCCTAGGACGGTCTCTGCCTTCTTAACACGTGGCACACAAACTTGAAGTCTGATTTGAAAATCTCTCTCTACCTTCACAAAACTTTTCGCCAATTCAGTGCTTTATTTGTCGAGTCAATCTTCCCGGAGAAGATTTGAGAAGGATTTTCCGAGCATGGTTGAGATCAATGTGAAAATCAAAATGCCGAATCCACATTCTTTGGAAACAAAAGACCCCAGGGCATCTTCCTTCTTGTTCATCAATCGAAAATTAAGACAAACTGGACACTACAGTAAGACGTAAAAACACTCGTTCCCATTCCGACCTCGATATGTGGAATCGTCTTGCGTCATATGTATAAGATTGTTCGGGAGATAGTCCAAGCCCGGTGAAAAAAAGCATATTTTATATATATATATATATATATATATATATATATATATATATATATATATATATATATATATATATATATCATGGGAACCGGAGTTTCTGACACAGTTCCTTTTGCCTCTTGAGATATTTTCCTTTTGAACTTCAATCTAACATAGCCTTATTGCAAGTTTGAAATTATAAACTGTAAGATCACAGTCACTCATAAGTATGATGAAGTTGTGGAATATATTTATTGGTCAAACAAAAATTATTTGAATTTCTCTTGACAAGCAGTTTGAGAAAACTAAAAGAAAATATTGATTTTTTCTTAAATTCTTGTGTTCAATGGAAAAATTAAGAAGCCTACTATGTTGTTTAATCTCCAAATGTAAGTCTTGCAATTGAAGCAGCAATAGTTTGGAATTTAAATGTAATTAAGTTAAATTAGCTATTTTCAAAAATTGGCCTTTGAGTATTAATTCTATTGTTTATTTTAGAGGCATTTTCAGAAACTACTATTGTTTAGTGGCTATTAACTTCCTATAACTACCATATACATAATTACTTCCTATAGCTACTATTCAGTTATTACGGTAATGTATTCGTTGTATTCGCGCTGCTGTATTCATGAATACAACAGCAAAAAACGCCTAAAATTAGGGCAGTCCAACTGTACGCGTATATATTCATATGTATTCGCGCCATGTATTCATGAATACAGTAACGACAATCACCTTAAAAATACGTATGTTCAACTGTCTAATAACGGAAATAATATCAATTAGCGTGGTACATTCCTAATATAACTCAACAAAATCAATTCTAACATTCCTCATTATCAACCCAATTAATTAGAATGATTTTTCATTTGTATATAACTGTTGTATTTAACTTTTGTATTTAGTATGTTTTATTATTTTATATTTACTGTTGCATTCATTAAATTCAACATTTGTATTTAGTGTATTCGCTATTTTATTTTCAGTGTATTAGGATGTATTTGTATTAACGGAATTTTAGTTATTCCTAATACATGTTATTACTGTTGTATTCAGTATATTTCATTGGTTGTATTCACTGTAATTCTATTTGTATTCAATGTATTTTACTGTATTTCACTGTATTTGAAATTAAATGTATTTCTGTTTATATTATGTTCTATTTTAATGTTTGTATTCAGTGTATTTCAATATTTATATCCTGTATTCATGCATGAATACATGTATATTCAGTTGTATTAAAAAAAATAGAAACCTTCGAAATACATAAATACAGGCAAATAATTATATATTTATATAAAAATACAATGTATTTGAGTGAATTTGTACATAATACAATGTATTTGTATCATCATATGTGACTAAATAACAAAGAAGAGAAGAAAGTTCGCCGGAGATGGTGTTTTCCGGCCAAGCAAAATATTGTATACTTAAAACTAAAAATGGAGACGAACAAAAAAACCCAGCCCTCAAATCTTCTCCGGCGCTCATGTTACCGTACCCATGCTCTACTCGGATTATTCCGACATCAATTTTGCTCCCCGCGCAGTGGCCTAGCCTCAGAGCGACGAGAAAGAAGAGAGAGACCACATTGATTAAAAAGAAATATGTAAGATGCCATTTGCAATAATCAAACAGCAAAAGAAACTCTCTGTTACAAATTATCTCATCCGAAGAAGTTTCAAGGCATAAAATAGCTGGAGAAGGTAGGGAAAAGGGAGAAACTCCAATATGTAGCTTCCATAAGAATGTCTTCCATGTAGTTGCACATTAGATAACAACAGATTTGAAGAGAGTGAAACGCAGCATATTATCTCAGAAGAGAGAAAAGGAAGAGAGAGCGAGAAAGAAGAAAAAATTTGAGAGAGAATCGTGTGTTAATTGAAAGAAAGAGAGAGGAAAATCATAAATAGCGTATTTCATGCCTCACTTGTAGTATATACCATAAATACCTATTTTACTATAAAATATAAAAGGTTGCTATAGAAAATAATATTTTAAAATAATTTTTGTTTACAATAATAGGGTGTATACCTTTGCTATAGGAGGTAAAATTTCCTTTATTTTATTCTTTAACTTATTATTTTGAACGATCAAAAATAGTAGCTTGTTTATTTGATTGAGAACAAAAATAGAAGAGAAAAGCAATTGCCCAGAAATTTCAAGGAACGATTACTCTTTGAGTTTTTTTCTTTCCTATACACTATATGAAATCATATTATCAAAATTGTCCTAGTTTTAGAAATTACCCGCCCTAAATAAGGCTTGCTTATAATTTATATATAATCCATTATTAGTGCCTTAAATTAGGTGATTAAGTTACACCCTTTCATTTTTTTTCTCCTCTTCTCTTTCCCTATTTTCTGCCGCCTCTCTCCATGTACTATCCACTATTAGTGCCTTAAATTTGGGACTTTAGGTACACTCTTTTCCTTTTTTCTCTCTTCTCCTATTCCCTTTATTTAATTGCACGCATCTAGTATAAATTTTCTTAAAAGTATAATTGCTCTTTAGTTTCTGAAAGAGATTTTAAATTTTTGCTCAAAGACAAACTCGAAATTTAAGTAAAATGTTCAACGCCTCCATCTCTGTCGATGTAGTACCAGCAATAACAACAATATAAACTTGACAATGATAAATTTGTATGGTACATCATCATACAAATTAAAAATAAATTTCGTACAAATTTGATATAAATTTGATACATCTACAACTATATATAAATTAATTTTTTTTATACAACTAATTATATAATATACAACTTAGTTATAACTTATCTACAACTTTCATACATAATTTTTACCCAGTTAAATACAACTACAATATCATACAATTTAAATACAATTTTCATATAAATTTTATACAATATATCTTCTGTATGTATTTGTAAAAGAATTGTATATATTTTGTATGTTGTGTGTTCTTCTTCCTCTCTGAAATTTCAATCAAAATTTTCTCTTTTAATACAATTTCGATACATATTAACAACTTTATGTAAAAAGATAGTATTTATAACTTAAATATAAATTTCATACAACGATTCATACATTATACAATTATTTTTTAACTTTCATACAACATTCAAATTAAAAAAATATATAACTACAACAGAATATAATTTACATACAATTATAATACAACTTTAATATAATTTTGTAAGTATATTGTATGTCACGTGTTCTTCTTTTTCTTCGAGTTTAAATCTGAAATTTAGCCAAAATCAAGTCTAATCTTCACCAAACACCCTCAAAGTTGAGATATAAACTCCAAACAATATCTCCAATTATTTGCAACAACACCCAATCCAAATAAATAATGGGTTTTCAAATCCAAATTTGAATTCAAAGCTTTTTAATGGCTGTCAATGGTGAAGAATCAAACACCTTCAAAATTTATTGATTGACCATTTCAATTTTAACACCAATTGTGCAATATGAAAGAAAATTGCTAAGTTAAAACTCTATAGTAAAACGATTGAAATTCATTGATGAATTCCATTAAAAATATATACAACATGAAGGGATAAAAAGTAGAGAACATCAAAGGAAGAAAAATTAGGGAAAGAACAGAGAATGAGACAAAGAGAGAGAGAGAGAGAGAGACGAAGAGAAAGAGAGGGAGCATGAGAGAGAGAACATGGATGAAAAATAACTAATTCCTTATTCAATTCTTAATATAATGGGATACTCATTTAAAATTATTTTGTATATATTCGGTAAATTGTATATGCTATATAATTAAATTAAAACTTGATTAAGGAGGGTAATAAAATTTCATATGTAGTATAGGAAGGTAAAAATTCCTTACTCTTTTGAATTGGCCTATAAATTTCCAATTTATTTTGGCCTAGAAGCATATAAGGCTAGGGACGATTTTGGCAATTAGCCACTTTTATGACTGTTGATTGAAAATTAGCTACCGTTTTAAAATTGATTGAAATAAGTAATATTTTTTAATAAATAAATATTTGGACAATAATATCCCTCCACTGATAAGCGGTACATAGTGGTGGCAAAATGGTTAAAAGAAAATAGTTATCCACTCATATTATTCATTAAAAATAGGTTGGATAATGAACTTTTTAAAAACGGGTCAAATATAGATAAGAACCATATTATCCACTTAGAAAATGAGGATAACCAATTGAGGTCAACTAAGTAGGTTTAACTTTTACATTTGTAAAGCCTCAAATTGAGGTTTTTTATTTTATTTTTAAGAGGCTAGGAATTCTCCCAAAAGAAATCAAATTCAAGAAGCCATGGATAATATGATTATACATATTATCCACCGATTGACTTATTTTTTTATCCGTATTAAATATAAAACGGGTCGAATAATTTATCTGTTTTTTGCATTACCCGTTTTAGACCCGCACATACTCGACCCGACTTACCTGTCTGTCACCCCAGTGATACACAACCGCCCTTCTCCACACAAAAGTGCTTCTTCTTCTTTTCCTCCTCCTCTAGGGAATTTCTCTTATACAAGTTGAAACTGCAATCAGAGGCGGACCCAGGATTTGAACATCGCGGGGCACCATTATCTTTAACATAAATATGAAAATAATATTAATTGTAATAAAGTTTGGCGTGAAACTCTTTAAAAATTTAGTGATTACGAGTTCGTGGCCGAAAGAATGTTCAAAAACATAAAAAAAAACTTAAACAAAATCATGACTAAGTCTGTAAGCAATCCAAAAAGTCTCAATCGAAATCTCAGAGTCAACGAATACTTGCTACTTTACGAAAGTAAACGTTGAAGGGAGAAGGGTTTTAGTTGTCTTTATTTTTTCTAAATGAAATAATAATAAAAATTGGTTAGAGATAAAGATTATTGACTAATGAAACTAGTTAATGAAATATTTTATCCCCCTTTCCTACTGTCTTTTATCATTATTTTTATGTCTCTTTCCAATAGAGTTTTTGAATATTTTGTGTAGAAGATACAAAGAACTAATCGTGAAGAGAAGTTGAGTTTTGGAGCTTAGATGGAGAGATTTTAAAAGAAAAAAATTAAACTAAGTGACTTCTATGTACTAGTACTAAATTAATGTTTTGAATTTAAAAATAAATAAGCCAAGTTGATTACTAAATATAGAGTAATGCTGGTGTTGGGTCTCGATCCTAGGTCAGACAGTGAGGGAATGAAACTAAATAGCTCGCGGAACCAGTGCAACCAAGGGGCATTATGTTCTTCTGGGGGCACAATTAAATTATTATAGGAGTCCTCGACGTATATACAACAATATATACATGATTGTTTTCGAGCCTATAGGGTGCCAGTGACCCCTCACTTCTACACGTGAGTCCGCCCCTGACTGCAACGTAGCCCTAGAGTTAAAAACCGCCTTTCCAACGTTTCTTCTCTATAGTTTTTCTGAAACTCAATGCTTGTGTAAAAATAAGGAACTGTTAGACATTGAAAGATTTCATATCTGCAATCTCAACATTGTATCACACAATACTTTAAAATTTTTTGAAGTTAATAAAATGAAACTGCATAATAGTGTCCTCGAGTTTTGAATTTACACAAGTATTAGAATCCTCAGCAAATGGGAAAGAGAAAATTAAACAACAATTTTTATAAGGTAAATTATTTACTTAGCCGCTGGAATAGCCGACGTTTTTTTGTCTTCCTAATTAAAGGATGCAACAAATAGCGTGTTTAAATAGGGACTTTTATCTTCTTATACTACATAGGAAACTGTAACGATCCGGTCTATCGTTTTGAGTGTTGTAGCCCCGTTCCCCTATTTACTACTTATTTTATGCTCAATTGTCATTACGTGACTTGCCGGGGTGGTTGGTTTGATCGCGGGATGTTTCGGAATGAATTGGAACACTTAGTCCCAATGTTGGAAGCTTAAGTTGAAAGAGTTGACCGCATGTTGACTTATATGTAAACGACTCAGGAATAGAATTTTGATGGTTCTGATAGCTCCGTATGGTAATTTTGGACTTAGGGGTGTGTCCGTATATTGATTTGGAGGTCCGTAGATGATTTTGGCTTGAAATTGTGAAAGTTGGAAAATTAGAAGTTTGAAGAGTTGAGAAGTTTGACCGAGAGTTGACTTTGTGATTACCGGGCTCGAATTTTAGTTTCGGAAGTTGAAATAGGTCAGTGTATCATTTATGACTTGTCTGCAAAAGTTAAGGTCTATCGGAGTTGATTTGATAGGTTTCGACATCGAATGTATAAGTTAGAAGTTCATAAGTTCATTAGGCTTGAATCGATGTGCGATTCGTGGTTTTAACGTTGTTTGATGCGATTTGATGCTTCAAGAGAGTTCGTATGATTTTTAGGACTTGTTGATATGTTTGGTTGAGGTTCCGAGGGCCTCGGGTGTGATTCGGATCATGTTCGGATATTTAACCTCGGAAGAATTCTGATTTTGCTGGTGTTCGTTTTCTTGTACGCGATCGCAAGAGGAGGATCGCGATCACGAAGTGTTAATTTTGGTAGCTGGGATTTTGTTCTACGCGTTCGCGAGCTTGGGTCTGCGATCGCGTAAGTTGGTGAGGTAGTGAATCGCGAACGCGTGGGTGAGATCGCGTTCGCGATGAGGAAAGAGAAGGGTTGGGCGTTCACGCGAATTTGTTATTCGCAATCGCGTAATGATGTCTGCGATCGCGGTAGTTTTGGGATTTTGTTAGTCGCGTTCGCGTGGTAGATTCCGCGTTCGCGTAAAAGGATTTCTGGGGTAGGTGAGTTTTGTGCTTCGCGAACGCGAGGCACTTTTCGCGTTCGCGAAGAAGAGATATCTGGGCAGAATAAAATTCTCAAAAACGAGGGTTTGAGTTTATTTTATAATTTGATTTTGGGAGCTCAGATTGAGGCAATTCTTGAAGAGATTTTCAAGGGAGTGATTGGGGTAAGTGATTCTAATTCGGTTTTGGTTAAATTACATGAATATATCATTGATTTCATCATTTAATCAGTAATTTGGGTTGAAATTTGGAGAGAAAAAATGTAGAACATTCCTAGGCTTTAATTTGAGGATTTGAAGGTCGAGTTGTAATCGGATTTGAGTAATTTTGGTATGGTTGGACTCGTGGTTGAACAGGTATTCGGATTTTGTTAATTTTGTCGGATTTCGAGACGTGGGCCGACGATTAACCTTTTGGGTTGACTTTTTGACTTTTGATTAAGAACTTAGCTTTTTTCATATGAAATTGATTCCTAAAGCTCGTGTTGATTGTATCGAATTAATTGTGGCTAAATTTGAGGCGTTCAGAGGCCGATTCGCGAGGCAAAGGCTTATTGGAGTAGAGATTTGCATGGTTTGAGGTAAGTAATACTTCTAAACTTGGTTCTGAGGGTATGAACCCCTGAATTTCGTGTTATGTGATCAGTGTTGAGGTGACGCACATACTGGGTGACAGGCGTGTGGGCGTACATCGTAGTAATTATGACTTAGTCGATTTCGTAGGACTGTGTAGTCACCTTATCTGAATAGTATTATTGTACTCTACGTGTTAGAGCACTTGAGTTGTGAATTATGTTAGAAATCATGTTTAGGCTATGAGGTGGTACTATTGGGACCCACATTGGTCGTTCTTTTGTTGTTGAGATTATTTGCTTAATTTGCAGTTACGTACTCAATCTCGTTCATCATTGTATATCATATCTCAATCTCTGTATTATTTATTGTCACATCATGTATCATTGATTTGGGCTGCTTAGCATGAGTGTGGTGAGCCCGAGAGACCGAGAGATTGATGACTGAGTTGGAGCCTGAGAGACGTGCTGTGAGTGAGATTTGTGCATCGAGTTGCACGCCGTAACAGGCTTTAGAGCTATATGTGAATCGGGTTGCACACCGCAACAAGACATATGGCTATATGTGGATCGGGTTGCATGCCGCAACAAGCTTATGGCTATATGTGGATCGGGTTGCGCGCCACAATAGGTCTTATGGATATATGTGGATCGGGATGCATGCCGCAACAAGAACCGTACAATCCTGAATGACTGAGTGTGACGAGCGAGAATTGAGACAATTAGATTAAGTGCTCCGAGAGTGTGAGTATGTGATATTTTCAGTGTGTTGCATCATATACGGTATTTATATTAGCATATAGATATAGAGATATCATATTCCTCCTATCAGTCACACTTGGCATATTTTATCTATGTTGAACTTAACTGTTAAACATGGAAGCATGTGGACATTTTCCGTACTATTAAAATATGTATTCGTACTATATTGGTTGGGCTCGTCGGTGCTTTCAGTCCAAAGGTTAGACTTGTTACTTATTGAGGTGGTTGTATTCACGCTATACCCTGCACTTCGTGTGCAGATTCAGGTATTTCCGGACATGGTGGTTGCTGATCTTGGAGTTTTACCCGTTCAGAGATCATCGAGGTAGCTGCTTTGGCGTCCGCAGACCTTGACTCTCCTCCTCTATCTCTTAGTTTTACTTATGTTGTTCTACCTTTCTAGACGGATTTTTAGACTATGTTATTGTATAGATGCTCATGTACTCAGTGACACCCGGATTTTGGAAAAATTTTATTCGAGTAGCAGTTGTTTATATCGGCTATATATGGAGTTATTACTATTAAACTTGATCTTATTTTTAATATAAAATGACCAGTTTTATTGTGAATGTCGGCTTGCCTAGTTCTGTGATAGGTGCCATCACGACATGTTGAATTTTGGTTCATGACAAGTTCATATCAGAGCCTAGGTTACATAGGTCTCACGAGTCATGAGCAGGTTTAGTAGAGTATTGCGGATCGGTATGGAGACGTCTGTACTTACCTTCGAAAGGCTGCCGAACCCTTAGGAAAACTTCACTTTCTTGTATTCTTGTCATGCGAATTTGTTGATTCAAGGAACTAAACTTTTGTTAATCTATTCTCTCACAGATGATGAGGACACGTGCTATCGGATCGGGCGGACGGCCACCAGTATCACCAACTAGGGCCACGAGAGGCCAGGGCTGCGGTAAGGGGCGAGGTGCAGCTCGTACAACAGCTAGAGCAACACCTGCAGATTGACCAGTTGCTCCAGCTCTGGAGCAGATCCCAGATGTGGTTGAGCTGGTGGGACCAGCTGAGGCACTAGTTGTGCCTATTGTGATTCCAGCCCTTCAGGAGGCTTTGGACCAGAAATTGATTGTTTGCACTAGCCTTGCTCAGGCAGTTTCAGTTCCAGCCGTAGTAGCCATTTCTCAGGCCGGGGAGGTGCTCTCACTTCCGCCGCCCATACTCCATAGCAGGTGGTGTAGGGACTTCAAACACCGGGGGTATTACCAGCCTAGCCGGTTGCAGTTGCTCAGGCCTAGGTAGGTCCCATAATGAGTGATGTGGAGCAGAAGAGACAAGAGATATTTGGGAAGCTCAAGCCTCCAACATTCAGTGGAGCTGAGTCTGAGGATACTCAGGACTTCTTGGATAGGTGCCAGCGGATTCTTCACACGGAGGGTATTCTGGAGACTAGTGAGGTCTCATTTACTACTTTTCAGCTGATGGGGACAGTCTTTAGATGGTGGGAGGCCTATGACCGGAGCAAGCCAGCAGATGCTTCACCATATTCATGGCACGAGTTCTCCATTCTCTTCTTGGAGAAGTTTGTGCCACCGACCCGCAGGGAGGAGTTGCGTAGGCAGTTTGAGCAGCTACACCAGGAGGGCATGTCTGTGATCCAGTATGAGATGATATTTTCAAAGTTGGCTCGTCATGCGGTCTTGTTGGTTCCCACTGAGAGGGAGTGGATTAGGAGGTTCATTGATGGCCTCAGCTATCAGTTGCGTTTTGTTATGACTCGAGAGAATACATCAGGTGCTAGGTTCAATGAGGTGGTTGATATTATTCGGCGGCTAGAGTTGGTCCATAGTCAGGAGCGTGAGTAGAGGGAGGATAAGAGGCCTCGTGGTTCGGGTGGTTTCAACGGTGTTCCTTCTGGGGGGCAGTCCTACCACATCAGGGGTCGTCCTTATAGGACCGCTCAAATGGCTCGTCAGGTTCATCGTGGTGCATCAGCTAGCCATGATTCATACAGTGCTCGCCTAGGGTAGTTATCTCTCAGTGCTCTCCCATCTCAGATTTCATCTCGTGCTCCTTCAGTTTAGGGTTCATCTGCACCAGGTTCTTCTTGCAGTTATTCTAGTTCTCGGGGTCCGATTTAGTCCCTACCACCATTGACGGATCGGGGTTGCTACGAGTGTGGGAGCTTGGGCATATCAGGAGGCAGTGTCCCCATCTCTTGGGAGGTCCAGTTCAGCAGAGGGGTCAGACTATGACTTCTGCACCAGTCACTTCACCACCCGTGCAACCAACTTGGGTTGGGGCTCAGGCAGCTAGAGGTCGCCCTAGAGGGGGAGGCCGATCAGGTGGCGCTCATGCTCGATTATATGTTATTCCTTCGAGGCTAGAGGTCGTTGCTTTAGTCAAAGTGATCACATGTACTGTCTCAGTATGCCACAGGGATTCTTCTATATTATTTGACCCCGATGGGCGATACTATTGTTGTGGACTGTGTGTATCGGTCGTGTGTGGTGACTATTGGGGGATTAGAGACTAGAGTTGATCTATTTTTGCTTAGTATGGTTGATTTCGATGTGATTTTGGGTATGTATTGGTTGTCTCCATGTCATGCTATTCTAGATTGTCACGCTAAGACCATGACGTTGGCGATGCCGGGGTTTCCAAGGATCAAGTGGAGAGGTTCTATAGATTATATTCCCAGCAGGGTGATTTCTTACTGAAGGCCCAACGGATGGTTGGGAAGAGGTGTTTGTCATATTTGGCTTTTGTGAGAGACGTTGGTGCTGATGCTTACTATTGATTCTGTCCCGATAGTGCGAGACTTTTCGGATGTGTTTCCTGCAGACCTGCCGGGCATGCCACCCGACAGGGATATTGATTTTGGTATTGACTTAGTGCGGGACACTCAGCCCATTTATATTCCTCTATATCGTATGACACCATCAGAGTTGAAGGAATTGAAGGAGCAACTTCAGGAGCTCGTTGATAAGGGGTTTATTCGGCCTAGTGTGTCGCCTTGGGGTGCACCAGTTTTGTTTGTGAAGAAGAATGATGGTACTATGCAGATGTGCATCGACTATAGGCAGTTTAACAAAGTTACAATTAAGAACAAGTATCATTTGCCACGCATTGATGATCTATTTGACCAGTTTCAGGGAGCGAGGGTGTTCTCTAAGATTGATTTGAGGTCTGGGTATCACTAGTTGAAGATTCGGGACTCGGATATTCTAAAGACGGCATTCAGGACCCGTTATGGTCATTATGAGTTCCTTGTGATGTCTTTTGGGCTGACCAACGCCCCAACAACATTCATGAATCTGATGAACATTGTATTTCAGCCATATCTTGATTCGTTTGTTAAAGTATTCATTGATGATATCCTGGTATACTCACGTAGACAAGAGGAGCATGCCCAATATTTAAGGATTGTACTACAGAGGTTGAGAGAGGAGAAGCTTTATGCCAAGTTATCTAAGTGTGAGTTTTGGCTTAGTTCGGTGGCATTTTTGGGGCACGTGATGTCCAATGAGGGGATTAAGATGGATCCAAAGAAGATAGAGGCGGCTCAAAGTTGGCCCAGACCATCTTCAGCTACTGATATTCATAATTTTCTCGGCTTGGCCGGTTATTATCGTCGCTTCGTGGATGGTTTATCGTCCATTACAGCACCTTTGACCAAATTGACCCAGAAGGGTGCTCCATTTAGGTGGTCGAATGAGTGTAAGGAGAGCTTTCAAAAGATCAAGACTGCCCTGACCTCAACTCTAGTTCTAGTTTTGCCTTTAGCGTCAGGCTCTTATACAGTGTATTGTGATGCTTCTCGGATTGGTATTGGTTGTGTCTTGATGCAAGAGGGTAGAGTGATTGCTTATGCTTCGCGCCAGTTGAAGCCTCATGAGAAGAACTACCATGTTCATGATTTGGAGATGGCAACCATCGTTCATGCATTGAAGATTTGGAGGCATTATGTCTACGATGTGTCTTATGAGGTATTTACAGATCACCGGAGTCTCCAGCACTTGTTCAAATAAAAGGATCTAAATTTGAGGTAGCAGAGATGGTTGGACCTGCTAAAGGAATATGATATTACCATTATGTATCATCCTGGGAAGGCCAATGTGGTGGCCGATGCCTTGAGTCGAAAGGCGATGAGTATGGGTAGCCTTGCATTCATTCCTGTTGGTGAGAGACCTCTTGCATCAGATATTTAGGCCTTTTCCAACTAGTTCGTGAGGTTAGATGTTTCGGAGCCTAGTTGGGTTCTAGCTCGTGCGATTTCTTTGTCTTCCTCATATGATCGCATCAGAAAGCATCAGTATGATGATTCCCATTTGCTTGTCCTTAAGGACTCGGTTCAGCATGGTGATGCCAAGGAGGTTACTATTAGGGATGATGGGGTATTGCAGATGCAGGGTCGGATTTGTGTGCCCAATGTGGATGGGCTACGTGAGTTGATTCTTGAAGAGGCCAACAGTTTGCGGTATTCCATTCATCCGGGTGCTGCAAAGATGTATCAGGACTTAAGGTAGCACTACTGACGGAGGAGGATGAAGAAAGACATAGTGGGGTTTGTAGCTCGGTGCCTAAATCATCAGCAGGTGAATTACGAGCATCAGAGACCGGGCGGATTGCTTCAGAGGCTTGAGATTCTGGAGTGGAAATGAGAGCGTATCACCATGGACTTCATAGTTGGGCTCCCACTGACTTAGAGGAAGTTTGATGCTATTGGGTGAATATGGATCGGTTGACCAAGTCCACGCATTTCATTCATGTTGGAACTACTTATTCTTCGGAGCGGTTGTCTGAGATATACATTTGCGAGATTGTTCACCTTCATGGTGTGCCGGTGTCCATAATTTCAGATCGGGGCACGGAGTTTACATCGCAGTTTTGGAGAGCAATGCAGCGAGAATTGGGCACACATGTTGAGTTGAGTACAACATTCCACCCTTAGACGGACGGGCAGTCCGAGCGCACTATTCAAATTTTGGAAGATATGCTACGCGCTTGTGTCATAGATTTCGGTGGTTCTTGGGATCAATTTATGCCGCTTGCCGAGTTTGCCTACAACAATAGCTACTAATCGAGCATTCAGATAGCTCCGTATGAGACTTTGTACGGGAGGCATAGATTTTCGGTGGGTTGGTTTGGGCTTGGTGAGGCTAGGCTATTGGTTACTGACCTGGTTCAGGATGCTTTGGACAAGTTTATGTTGATTCAGGATAGGCTTCGCACGATGCAATATAGACAGAAGAGCTATGCCGATAGGAAGGTTCGTGGTGTTGCTTACATGGTGGGGAAGAAGTTACTACTCAGAGTTTCGCCCATGAAGGGTGTTATGAGATTCGGGAAGAAGGGAAAGTTGATACCTTGGTATATTGGCTCGTTTGAGGTGCTTGAGAGGATTGGGGAGGTGGCTTACAAGCTTGCATTGCCGCCTAGTCTATCGAGTGTTCATCTAGTGTTTCATGTATCCTTGCTCCGGAAGTATGTCGGCGATCCGTTTCATGTTTTGGACTTCAGCACAGTTCAGTTGGATGGTGATTTGACTTATGATGTGGAGCCGGTGGCCATTTTGGATCGGCAGGTTCAAAAGTTGAGGTCAAAAAATCTAGCTTCAGTGAAGGTGCAGTGGAGAGGTCAGCCAGTCGAGGAGGCTTCTTAGGAGACCGAGCGGGAGATGCAGAGCAGATATCCATGCCTATTTGAAACTCCAAGTATGATTCTAGACCCGTTCGAGGATGAATGTTTGTTTAAGAGGGAAAGATGTAACGAACCGGGCGGTCATTTTGAGTGTTGTAGCCTCGTTCCCCCATTTACTACTTATGTTATGCTCAATTGTCGTTACCTAACTTGCCGGGGTGGTTGGTTTGGTTCCGGGGATGTTTCAGAATGAATTGGGACACTTAGTCCCAAGGTTGGAAGCTTAAGTTGAAAGAGTTGATTGGATATTGACTTATATGTAAACGATTCCGGAATGGAGTTTTGATGGTTCCGATAGCTCCATATGGTGATTTTGGACTTAGGAGTGTGTCTGAATATTGATTTGGAGGTCTGTAGGTGATTTTGGCTTGGAATGGCAAAAGTTGGAAAATTAGAAGTTTGGAGAATTGAGAAGTTTGACCGAGAGTTGACGTTGTGGTTACTGGGCTCGAATTTTGGTTTCGGAAGTTGAAATATGTCTGTATTATCATTTATGACTTGTGTGCAAAATTTGAGGTCGATCGGAGTTGATTTGATAGGTTTCGGCATCAAATATAGAAATTAGAAGTTCATAAGTTCATTAGGCTTGAATCGATATGTGATTCGTGGTTTTAGTGTTATTTTTTGTGATTTGATGCTTCGAGCGAGTTCGTATGATGTTTTAGGCCTTGTTGGTATGTTTGGTTGAGGTCCCGGGGGCCTCAGGTGTGATTCGGATCATGTTCGGCGCATTCTGAATCTTGGGAAGAATTCTGATTTTGCCGGTTCTGGTTTTCTTGTACACGATCGCGAGAGGAGGATCGCAATCGCGAAGTGTTAGTTTGGGCAGCTGGGATTTTATTATACGCGTTCGCGAGCTTGGGTTTGCGATCGCGTATGTTGGTGAGGCAGTGAATCGCGAACGCGTGGGTGAGGTTGTATTCGCAAAGAGGAAAGAGTAGGGATGGGGGTTCACGCGATTTTGTTATTTGCGATCGCGCAATGATGTCTGCGATCGCGTAGTTCTAGGATTTTGTGAGTCACCTTCGCATGGGAGATTCCGCGTTTGCGTAAGAGGATTTCTTGGGTAGCTGAGTTTTGTTCTTCGCGAACGCGAGGCACTTTTCGCGTTCGCGAAGAAGGGATATCTGGGCAGAATAAAAATCTCAAAAAATAAGGGTTTGAGTTTATTTCACAATTTGATTTTGGGAGCTCGGATTGAGGCGATTCTTGGAGAGAGTTTCAAGGGAGTGATTGGGGTAAGTGATTCTAACTCGGTTTTGGTTAAATTACATGAATATATTATTGATTTTATCATTTTATTAGTGATTTAGGTTGAAAATTGGGGAAAAATTGTAGAAATTTCCTAGGCTTTAGTTTAAGGATTTGAAGGTTAAGTTGTGATCGAATTTGAGTAATTTTAGTATGGTTGGACTCGTGGTTGAATGGGTATTCAGATTTCTCTAATTTTGTCAGATTTTGAAACGTGGGCCAGGGTTGACTTTTTGACTTTTGATTAAGAACTTAGCTTTTTCATATGGAATTGATTCCTATAGCTCGTGTTGATTGCATAGAATTGTTTGTGGCTAGATTCGAGGCGTTCAGAGGCCGATTCGTGAGGCAAAGGCTTATTAAAGTAGAGATTTTCACGGTTTGAGGTAAGTAATACTTCTAAACTTGGTTCTGAGGATATGAATCCCTAAATTTTGTGTTATGTGATTAGTGTTTAGGTGACGCACATGCTGGGTGACAGATGTGTGGGCGTGCACCTTAGTAATTATGACTTAGTCTATTTCGTGGGACTGCGTAGTCACCTTATCTGAATAGTATTACTGTACTCTATAAGTTAGAGAACTTGAGTTGTGAATTATGTTAGAAATCATGTTTAGGCTATGATCTGGTACTATTGGGACCCACAGTGGTCGTTCTTTTGCTGTTGAGATTATTTTATTAATTTGCAGTTACGTATTAGTCGCATTCATCATTGCATATCATATCTCAATCTCTGTATTATTTATTATCACATTATGTATCATTGATTTGGGCTGCTTAGCATGAGTGTGGTGAGCCCGAGAGACTGGAGAGATTGATGACTGAGTTGGGGCCTGAGAGCCATGCTGTGAGTGAGATTTGTGCATCGGGTTGCACACCGCAACATGCTTTAGAGCTATATATGAATCGGGTTGCACGCCGCAACAAGACATATAACTATATGTGGATCGGGTTGCACGTCGCAGCAAGCCTTATGGCTATATGTGGATCGGGTTGCATGCCGCAACAGGCCTTATGGCTATATGTGGATCGGGCTGCATGCCGCAACAGGCACCGTACAGTGCTGAGCGACTGAGTGTGACGAGCGAGAATTGAGACAGTCAGATTGAGTGCTTCGAGAGTGTGAGTACGTGATATTTTTATTATGTTGCATCTTATACGGTATTCATATTGGCATATAGATATAGAGATATCATATTCCTCATATCAGTCACACATGGCATATTTTATCTGTGTTGAACTTAACTTTTAAACCTGGAAACATGTCTACATTTTCTGTAATGTTAAACACTATATTCGTACAATATTGGTTGGGCTCATCACTGCTTTCAGTCTAAAGGATAGACTTTTTACTTATTAAATTGGTTGTACTCACACTACACCCTGCACTTTGTATGTAGATCCAGGTGTTTCCGAGCACGGTGGTTGCTGATCTTGGAGTTTTACCCGTTCGGAGATTATCGAAGTAGCTGCTTTGGCGTCCGGAGACCTTGACTCTCCTCATCTATCTCTTAGTTTTACTTATGTTGTTCTACCTTTCTAGACGGCGTTTCAGACTATGTTATTGTATAGATGCTCATGTACTCAGTGACACAAGGATTTTGAAAAAAATGTATTCGAGTCGCAGTTGTTTATATCGGCTATTTATGAGAGTTATTACTGTTAAACTTGCTTCATCTTATTTTTAATACAAAATGCCCAGTTTTATTGTGAATGTCGACTTCCCTAATTCTATGATAGGCGCCATCATGACATGTTAAGTTTTAGGTATTGACAGAAACTTTATTACCCTCCCTAATCAAGTTTTAACTTAATTACATGGTCATATATAATTTGTCAATTATATACAAATTAGTTTTAAATGAGTATCTCTTTATATTAGGAATTGAATAAAGAACCAGTTATTTCTCATCCCTGTTCTCTCTCTCTCTCTCTCTCTCTCTCTCTCTCTCTCTCTCTCTCTCTCTCTCTCTCGTCTCTTTATCTCTTATTCTCTGTTTTCCCCCAATATTTCTTCCTTTGATGTTCTCTACTTTTTATCCTTTCATGTTGTAGAATTGGTGTTCTAAATGAAATTGTCAATTAATGAATTTTAAAGGTGTTTCACTCTCCACCATTGACATTAGGAGTGACAAATAGGCGGGCCGAGTCGGATATGGTTCAGGTCGAAAACGGATAATAAAAAAATAGATAAATTATCCGATCCAACTCATATTTAATACGGATAAAAAGCGAATAACTGGCGAATAATATGGGTAACCATATTATCCATGACTTCTTGCATATGATCAATTTTGGGAGAATTCTTAGTCTCCCTAACTTGAGGAAACCCCAATTTGAGGCTTTACAAATATAAAAGTTAGACCCATTAGTTACCCATTGGTTATCCATTTTCTAAATGGATAATATGGTTCTTATCTATATTTGACCCATTTTTAAAAAAATTATTATCTAACCCATTTTTTAATGGATAATATGGGTGGTTAACTATTTTCTTTTAACCATTTTGCCACCTCTAATTGACAGCCACTAAAAAACTTTGAAGCTTTGAATTCGAATTTGGGTTTTCAAAAATTATTATTTATTTGGATTTGGTGTTGTTTCAAATAATTGAGAATATTGTTTGGAGTTTATATCTCAATTTTGAGGGTGTTTGGTGAAGATTAAACTTGATTTTGGTTGAATTTCATATTGAAACTCAAAGAGGAAGAAGAAGAACACATGACATACAATATACTACGAAATTGTATTAAAGTTGTATTCTGCTGTAGTTATATATTTTTTATTTGAATATTGTATGAAATTTGAAAAATAGTTGTATAATATATGAATCTTTGTATGGAATTTATATTTAAGTTATAAATACTATTTTTGTTTTACATAAAATTGTTGATATGTATCAAAATTGTATTAAGAAAGGAAATTTTGATTGAAATTTCAGAGAGGAAGAAGAACACACCACATACAAAATATATACAAATCTTTTACAAAATACATACAAAAGACATATTGTCTAAAATTTGTATGAAAATTATATTTAAATTGTATGATGTTGTAGTTGTATTTAACTAGGTAAAAATGATGTATGAAAGTTGTAGATAAGTTATAAGTAAGTTGTATACTATATAATTAGTTGTACAAAATTTATTTTTAGTTTATATGTTGTAGATATATCAAATTTGTATCAAATTTGAATATTCCGATATTTATCTTGTCTGGTTTAGGTATTGTCTATCGTCAATGTCTCTATTGTTTTGGTTTGGCACTGAGGGATAAATACAAATTGTTGGTCAATGGGTGTTGAATCCAGAACATCACTTCTTGATAGATGCCACTCTACATGATTATTTAATGTATATGAATATAATGAAGTTATGGATAGAATGGGCGCTAGATCCAAATAATGGAGTTACGAATATAATTTATGGACAACTTTTGAAGTAATAATGGAGTTACTTGATGAGTTAATAATTTGTGTTAGGTTTGCATTCTAGTTTTGGGACTTCAGGTATATACGTTCTTCATCCTCCACAATGTGTCTCCCCTCCCTCACTGGGAGAGACGTGATATATATCTTCACAAGAAATGACTGTGGAGAACACGTATGAAACTGTACAAATCATCCCACACCAACTCTTAAAGCAATGAGATCATAAAATTAATTTAAAGTGCGAATAGAAAGGGCGTGATTCAAATTGTCAGCATCACGTATGGTAATTAGATTATTTATGCATTGGCTCCCTCAAACTATTGTATATGGAGAGAGGTGACAGAGAATAGGAAAAGAGGAGAGGAGAGGATAGAAAAAAGGAAAAAGTTGTGACTTAATCCTCTACTTTAAGGCACTAATAATGAATTTATATATGGAGAGAGGCGGCAGTGAATAGGGAAAGAGGAGAAGGGAGAAAAAAAGAAAAAAGGTGTAACTGAATCCCATAATTTAAGGTATTAATAATGGATTGTATATAATTTGTAAGTAATCCTTGTTTAGGGTGGGTAATATACAAAATTAGAAAAAAATTGATAAATAAATTTCAAATATTGTATAGGAAAAAAATAATCCCGTTTAAATATGAGCTAGTTAGATCCAGCAACATTTTGACCCGTTATGGTCACAGCTGCAGATACTCCTACACCTTCAGTAGTCCTCGAAATGAAATTACTGTTATTCCTCTGTTTCAATTTACGTGACAAGTTTGAAGATACAAATTTAATTTTTATGTTTTTTGAATCTTGTAGTTAAGATGTTATGTAATATTTATGTATTTATAAAAGTTTCTCATTAATGATAAAGTGAAATTTTAAGTTACCATTAGATTATTTCTAATTTTGGAATGCTACCATTGTTTTGTAAATGAATTAAAAAAATATTACCATATAAATTGGATTTCATACATTTAGAAAATCAATTATTCTCTCTATTTGACATTGATGTTTTGTATTGATCTTCTCCTGCATGTGTACTCCTAAATTTCTTTATATCCGGTTTTCTGTTATTTTTAAATCGTTATTAGTAGTTCTTTATTCTAATTCTAATTAAAAGCAGGAGTTCGATATATATATATATATATATATATATATATATATTCCATCTCTTCTGAAATCCAATACAAATAAGCAGATAACAAAAGAAAAAGAAATTATTGATAGACCTGCATTTGGATTAGAAAATAGTTAAGAAGACAATGCGTGTATTTGGCTTAAATTTTGGAAGAATTAAGAATTATCGATCAGCCTTCACTATATTTCTTTTTGTTTCTTAACAACAGAACAATTGATCCCAAAAAAAAAATCAAAATAATTGGTGTCAGTTTTAGACAACTGTTTTATTTTTCTCTCCAATAAAGAACATGAAATCATTAAATAATCAAAGACGTAAAATTTCGTGAAAAACAGCAAAGGAACATATGCTGAAAAGTCTCGGAGCTAAAAGGTTATGTTTAGTTGATCGCAATAGCTTTAGTCCAAATTTTGTATTATTTATATTTAAAGAAAAGTTTAAATTTATAGAAAATTAAAATTCAGAATTCAAGTACTAACAGTTTAACAATTGATGTCAAATTCATAAATTAAGTTCAAATCATCACACTGCCTCTGCATATGCAAAGTACTATAGAAAGTCGTAGCACAATGAGATTAACTTGAAAGACCAATGTTTTCCTCGCCCTACTCCGTTTAAAGGATCAACAATATTCCGACTTACTTTTCACTCGGTGTACCCTTAAAACGGATAACAATTGAATTTAAACGCGATTTTAAGGATATGTGAATTAATTCAATACAAATAATCAAGAATATCATATAAACGAGTTAAAAACAAAATGAAAAATCAAACCAATTGTAATGTTACGACCCATCTCTAACTTAGGTTGAACAGTAATTTTGCTCTCAATCGGACCCTTGGTTCGATGCCAACTGTGAATGAAGAACAACAATGAAGTAAGAACTTTGCAATAGCTAGAAAGAAGAAAAATGAATTTGTATTGCCTTGGTTTGCATGTTACAATGTTTCTTATCAAAGAAAAACTTTTCCTTTATATAGGATGAGAGTTTCATCACTAGTACAAGTCTAAAAAAGTAAAAATCCTTTTCTCTCGTTAATTACTGATCCGTGACCGTCATCGAGCGAGATCCGCGCCGTGATATCCGGTTGGTTGCGGATGTCACGACCCTCTATCTGTCGCATATAATCATTCATTATGCTTTTCGAAGTCATAGAACTCGTTCGGAGTCCGGGGTGCGTTGTTTTATCAGGTCCGATGGCAAGCACTCTGTTCACTTCTCACCGGACTCGATACAAAGAGTTCCTAGCTTCGATTTCGATCTCATATATTCATGCTCTTACTTCGTTCGATTTACCGGTAAATTGGGGTATGTGTTATCCCCGATTTCACCCGTATAATGATTGTCTCCTCGTTTTCTAGAGAGTAGGTTTGCCAAAACAATAGGAAATGATAGATGAACTCCGGTTCCTTCCTTCGTATGTTACAACCGAGGTGACGGATAAGCCGAAACGTCCCGTTAGTCACGTTGTTCTGACATCGGACACATGTCAGTCATCGGCTAGCTGCATTCGAATGTGAAACGTCGCGCATTGACTGTTTTTTCCCCTATAAAAGCTTCGACCTTTTGCATTTCTTCCACTTTCCAATCCTAGATTTTACCTTTGAATTTTCTAATGACTTTTAACCTTTTCAAATCTCCATAACCTGCTTCTTGAGCCTTCATATCTTCATTTGTGATCTTCAAACCTTCATATTTGTTCTTAGATTTCCAACCCAGATCTTCGTATCTTCATCCCACCTTCAAACCTTCATACTCTTTCTTCAAATCTTTATATTTTTCCTTTGAACCTTCATACTTTTCATTCGAATCTTTATACTTCCCTTTAAATCTTCATATTTTTCCAGATGATGATGGCCAAAACATCCAAGTTAGTGCCTCAGCAGGCTATCCTTTCATCTTCCGGGGTCTGATATATCGGGGATGACTTTAAGGTCGAGAAGGCCTCAAGCCAACAACACCGAGGCGAGGGAGCATCGAGATACATATGCTCTATCACCGAAGAAACCCTACCCGTAGTACAAGCGGCCTGTAAGTGGGAGGTAAGGACGTGGTCATCCCCGGGCCCGATGACGATATAACTACTCACGTGAACTGGTATCTGAGTGTTTACAATTAAGGATGTGGGCAAATCCACACATCCTTCTGGAGGATTGTGATCCTCTTGCGCCATTTCGTGAACAACATCGAGTCTCCTCAGTTCACCCTCGATCACCTACTCCGCCTGTACAGTCTCCGAATCTTTCGAGGGGGACTGATCAAGCTTGTTTATTGAGCAAGCAAGGCTCCTTTCTCGAGCATTAAGGAGGACCGAGACCAAGTGTCACGGCCCAAAATCCAACTAGTTGTGATGGCACCTAACCCAACCCGCTAGGTAAGCCAATTAACAACTATCCAATTTAATGAGATTTATTAAGGCAAATGAATGATAAAATAACTGAACATTTATATATTTTTCAAGGACTAGTAGTACAAATCATGAGATTCTAAGATTTAGAATTTACAAAGTTGGTATGAAATAAAGTACATCATCTGTTTAAAATATACATGAACAGATTAAAATTCTAAAGCTACCAAGATCAAGAAGCAACTACGACCGAAACACAGGTAAATCTTCAAATCTAGCTCTCGTTGTACACAGAAACATCAACATCCAACATGTGCATACAAGGTGCAGAAGTATAGTATGAGTACAACCGACCCCATGTACTCAATAAGTAACAAACCTAACCTTAGGTTGTAAGCAGTGACAAGCTGGAACAAAGGTCGGAGTGCAATACCAATAGCCAACAACAGTTCATAACAACATAACAGAAGTTATAAAAGAAGTAACTCAGAGATATAATGCTCAGCTCATTCACAGTTCCGGAAAATAGGCATGATTTTCAAGTATATCACTGAAAAATCCAAATCGTTTACCGAAATCACCAGAAAATGAGTAAGTTTGTAAAACTGTGATTTTTCCCAAAACTTTCAACATTTAAATGTTTCATTTTCAAATGGCATGAGGAAAACACATCTCTATGCCTGCATGTCAATGTGTATGTGAAGTCATGAATGATGCAATACCGTACAACATGAGGAAAATGCATCTCTATGCCTGTATGTCAAGTGTGCATGTCGAATGCAATGCGACTTAGTGATAAAACCATATGCATACTCTCAAAGTATCAATTCACTCAGTCCTCCCAATCACTTGACACTTGCTCTCGGTACTCGTGCTCGACACGCACACTCAGTAGGTACTTGCGCTCACTATGGGTGTGCAGACTCCAGAGGGGCAGATCTAGCCCAAGCGCTATAATAAGCCAATCATGTCATGAATCAATAAAGCATGTTGCGGGTTCTGAGGCATACTCGTGGCCGATCACATAAATATCACTCGCAAACAGGCCCTCGGCCTCACTCATTCATCAATCTCTCCAGTCTCTTGGGTTCACAATGTCATGAAAATCAGCCCAATATGATGAAGTGATGTATCAAAAAATAGCAACAGAGACTGAGATATGATATGCAAATGAATGAGTATTACTGAGTATGTAATTGCAATGTAAGAAAATAACTCAACAGCAGAAATGACCTCAGTGGGTCCCAACGGGATACACATATAGCCTAGACATGGTTTCTAACATGAATCACAGCTCAATTACTCTAGCACGTAGAGATTTCATAGATACAAATAAGATTAGGTAACTACATAGTATCACAAAAATAACCGAGTCACAATTCACATAGTGCACGCCCACATGGCCGTCACCTAGCATGTCCGTCACCTCAACACCAAACACATATCATGTATATTTAGGGGTTCATACCCTCAGCACCAAGTTTAAAAGTATTACTTACCTCGAACAAGCTAAATCCAATACCGAGCAAGACAAACGATACTCCAAAAATGCCATCCCGTGCGTACCGACCTCCGAACGGCTCAAAACTAGCCAAGAGCAACTCAAATACATCAAATAATGCCTAAGGAAACAAACTCAATTGATAAAGGTCGAATCTTTAATCAAAATTCCGAGGTCAACCTAAAGGTCAAACCCAGGCTCGCACCTCAGAACCTAACGAAACTCACAAAATTCGACAACCTATTCAATTACGAGTCCAACCATACTAGTTTCTCTCAAATTCGACTCCAAATCGATGCTAAAAACTCGAAAATTCACTTTATCAAACTTTAGACAAAACCCCGCAAACATTCTCTTTAAAATTCATAATTCAATTACTAAAAGCGAAGATAGATTCACGAAATATAATCAAAACGGAGTAGAAAACACTTACCCCAATCCATATGGTGAACTTCCTCTCCAACGTCGCACAAATCAAGCTCCAAATTCCAAAAATGTGAAAAGAAAACGACCAACTCTCGAATTATAGCTTCTGCCCAGACCTTTCGCAAATGAGAACAAGTAGTCGCACATGCGAACTCTGCTTCCTTGGAAAAGATTCTCACCTACGAGAAATAACTGAAGACCAGCCCATCGCACAAGAATTTCCCCCGCTTCTGCGCACACGCAGGTGCAACAACCATGCACGCTTCTACGCCACATGTCGCTTCTACGGCTCACAATTCTGATTCTGCAGACGCGCGAATGCGCCCATCAATCTGCTTCTTTGGATCGCCACTACCAGCTTGTTCTCGCTTCTGCGACCAAAGGGCCGCATCTACAAGCTCGCTTCTGCGATCAGCCCTCCGCAGATGCAGTCGCACCAGAACATGCCTACCCTTAGCCTTAACCAAGAATGATCCAAACAATCTGAACCTCGTCCGAAACTTATCCGAGCCACTCGGGACCCCGTCCGAATATACCAACAAGTCCCATAACATAACGCGGACCTACTCGAGGCCTCAAATCACGCATAACAACATCGAAACGATGAATCTTACCTCAAATCAAATATAATGAACTTTGAATCTTTCAACTTCCAAAACTCGTGCCGAACCTTGTCAAATCAACTCGGAATGAACTCAAATTTTGGACACAAGTTCCAAATGATATAGCGAAGCTATTCCAATTCCCGGAACCACAATTCGAATCCGATATCATCAAAGACAACTCCCGGTCAAACTTATGAACATTCCAAATCTTCAATTTTCCAACTTTCGCCAAATAGTGCAGAAACGTTCTAGAAATATCCAAATGCAAATCCGGGCATATACCCAAGTCAAATATAACTATCCGGACCTAAGGAACTATCAAAACTCCGATCCGAGGTCAAATACTAAGAAGTCAAACTTAGTCAACTCTTTTAACTTAAAGCTTCAGTCATGAAATTCATTCTTCCAAACTAATTCTGAAACACCTGAAAACCAAAGCCGACAATACACACAAGTCATAATACATCATACGGAGCTTCTCACGCCCTCAAACTATCGAGCGAAGTGTAAATGCTCAAAACGACCGATCGGGTCATTACATTCTCTCTCACTTAAACATACGTTCGTCCTCGAACGTGCCTAGAGTCGTTCCAAAGCCATCAAATCGCGTGTAACCTTACCACACACATACCCGGGGGTAATCCCACGTCACCCCAATCCATGTAAGCCTGACACCGCATCATAACTAAAGATTATTACTTTAATCTTAGTCCATAAGCCTTAGAATCCAATTTCCAACATCCGGAATTCCTTACAAGACCCGAATCTCACATCTACACACTGTATGAGTCTAAACAGGCTGTATAAAACCATAACCATAACCTAAGATGTAATCAAATGATATACCACAGAACTCGCATACTCGTATCAATAATTCCCGATCACAATAACTTCTCAAATTAAATTCGATACCGGTAGTAAACCTCATATCAAATAAAATCTCATTCAAAACTTTCGTACACTGGCGATGATAAAAGAAACACGCAAAAACTTGTAACCACTTATCAGATCAACAAGTCATGGCATTCACTCTCCTTCGACAAGAACCATAGCCAATTTCTAGGTCTATCAGCGACATTATCCTTCCAAATATACCGCAATCAAATCCGATAACACCCATTTTAGGTCCGACGACCTCATCTTATCAAATACAGCCGCCCTACTAACATGCCACACCAATACAACCTAAAGCCACAACTCGTGGAGTCCGTGCACCAATAAGCAACAACGCAAATGTACTCAAAAATAGGAAATGACTCAAATGAGAGGACCGTGCCGCAAACTCAACAAGTACCACCACAACCGCAATGCTATGAACCCATCAAACATAGTAGAACCAAGCACACTAATCTAACACAAAGGATCATATCTCAACAAAATTCTGCTGCAATGCGTGACCCCATCCAAACACTGGTCCATATGTAATACCTCAAGCCACAGTGCTCCAAATCAACAACCACACACAATTTGACATCAAGTACACAAAATGTATGGTCATAACCATGAAGAAGCAAGCAATACAATATACCACAACTGGAAAAGACCATAACCAAGGCGCAATCAACCATTCCATACCCCCAATCACCATCTCGCTCGAATTCCGGTATAAGGCCCAAACAGAGCCGCACCATTTGTGCATATAACCAACGAATCACCACCCCTTGTAGCATAGAAGAGTAACACATAGAACATATCAGAACACGAACAAGCTCAACTCTAACCGAATAACTCACCACTCAACACTAACAATTCTGAGTCAATAAATCCGACCTGGTGTAGAATGCACATCCTCGTTGGGCCTATCAATGAGCCCCCAAACCAACTCCGGTCATCCCCAAATGGATAAATGGCCCTCCAAAAGTTCACAATGAACTAACCATAGCACGTACAACCATCTAGAAAACTTTGGCTACATCTTCACAGTCCGCAACCCCAAAACAATCTGCTTCTGAGAACTCCTAGTCTTCAAATCCATAGAACACATGAATCACCATAGCTGATCCCAACTCCACTAGTCGAATGACTAACACATCTCTCATACATAATCATCCCCATGATAAATACTTCAATAATTCTTCTTTGCCACATAGCAAAAATCTGAATATCAGCAGTCGATCAACCAAGCGAGTACCGCAATACCAGCGAATCATCCGTAAGTCAAAACTCAGTGCACCTTCTTAAATGCGCACCCTTCTCAGGCTATACCAAGTAGTAATATCATTCATCTAGTCATCTGAAACCGTCCATGTTGGCCTAAGAATTTATGACCTTCCCTGCAAAACTAAATCGTGACCTTGCACACGCAAATCTCATTCCCACACAGCACACTGCATCTATCATTCCATCATATTAAAAGTATGAGAATCTCATAATCAACTCTGAGTCACACGTAGAATACATACCCGATCAGTCAGAAATCTTCCATTTGATCCTATCCAGGAGAAAATCATAATACACAACATGCTCCTCACGCCGGTAGGAAATATCTATCTTAAACCGTGGTAAAAACATCGAGAACTCTTCAGAACCCATTTGCATATAACCAAGCCATCAGAACTGAATATCTCTAACTCAACCAAGCCAGGTTGCCAAACCCAAGATTATTGCCACAAAACACATATAGAGACTCACCATATCATAAGTACCCAAAGAACCGATCATATCTATTACCATGCTAATCCAACCTACTACCAAGTTGTCATATTTCTCGGAGTTCCTTCTGATACCCTTAAGTTGACACTTCTCCTTGCCAGAACACCACGATCCTTAACCAAAACTCACCCCACTAGATCCTAGCATAAAACCACACCGCCCTAAGGCCCATAAGCTGCTGAATTCCCTCTTAAGCACCCTAAAGCACCACAACCGAGACACCCATTCTGAAGAGACCTGTGAATCTAAAGTCATTTCCTTCACCCTCTTGATACTGAAATACAGAAGCCATAGTGATACAGAAACAATGTGAGTCTTGACACCATCCAATGTAGATCCCAGATCTTGCTATATAAAAATTCAAAAAAATTTACAATTGTTACATATAAATCTTGAATCCATTAGAACCTTCTCGAGAGTCCTCCACTCTGCTCAAATCTCAATTGCACTACCCAAACGGGCCGAACGACCTATGCTCCATTAGTAGGACAATACCCAAAGAAGTAATCCATACCTCTAAGCAACCGAGTGAATCCTACTCCATGCGCACTACATCCTTCACGAATAACAACTCAATCATTCCATGATTTCCATATACCCATAAAGTGTAATACATCACGCATCCAGAAATCTCCTTGCTTAAGTCATCCTCAAAACCAACATCTGCAAGTCATAACCGATCCACGAGTATGCCTCAGACTGAAACCAATACAATACATAACCATGCAATCAAATCGCCGATAACTGACTCCCCTACTTGGCTTAAAGACATAGATCAAAACACTCGATAACTCACAATTCCCATACTCTATTACTGCCATAATACCACTGTGAGTTTCAACTAAATCCTTCATAAACCCATGTAACACAAACCATATAATACTTCAAATTATCTGCTAAGCTCACCGAGCCACCAGTCCCATTCATAGGGACACCACTGGACATAGAAGTCCAAAAGCATATGCTCACACAACTGAAACTACCGAGCCTAAGCTATGGTCCAAATCAGGCCTAAAGTCCTCCAGACTAGCCCATGATCAAAACATAGAAAACACATCTTGCACTTCATCCATCGAATCCACAAACCAACGGTGCACAACTGATACCGAGCGCTCACATACGCATACGAGTGCGTGGAAGGAATTCAAAGAATTATGCTTCAAGCTGAATCAATGTCGCACGATAAGGAAAGAAAGATGGGAAGTTTATTCTAAATGCCCTGTAGCCTCTCGAAGATAGGTATGGACATCATCATTCCGATCCGCAAGATTCTACTAGACACTTGCTCATGACTGGTAGAACCTATGAACCTAGAGCTCTGATACCAACTTGTCACGACCCAAAATCCAACTAGTCGTGATGGTACTTAACCCAACCCGCTAGGTAAGCTAATTTACAACTATCCAATTTAATAAGATTTATTGAGGCAAATGAATGATAAAATAACTGAACCTTTATACATTTCCCAAGGACTGGTAGTATAAATCATGAGCTTCTAAGATTTAGAATTTACAAAATTGGTATAAAATAAAGTACATCATCTGTTTGCAATATACATAAACAGATTAAAATTATAAAGCTACCAAGATCAAGAGGCAGCTATGACCAGAACACATGTATATCTTCAAATCCAGCTCCTGCCGTACACAGCAACATCAAACATCTGAATGCAAGGTGCGGAAGTGTCGTATGAGTACAACCGATCCCATGTACTCAATAAGTAACAAACCTAACCTTAGGTTGAAAGTAGTGACGAGCTGGAACAAAGGTCGGAGTCCAACACCAATAGCTAAACAACAATTCATAACAACATTATAGAAGTGATAAAAGAAGTAACTCAGAGATTTAATGCTCAACTCGTTCACAGTTCCGGAAAATAGGCATGCTTTTCAAGAATATAAGTGAAAAACCCAAATCGTTTACCGAAATCACCAGAATATGAGTATGTTTTTAAAACTGTGATTTTTCCCAAAACTTTCAATAGGTAAATGTTTCATTTTTAAATGGTATGAGGAAAATACATCTCTATGCCTACATGTCAATGTGTATGTGAAGTCATGAATGACGCAATGTCATACAGCATGAGAAAAATGTATCTCTATGCCTGTATGTCAAGTGTGCATGTCGAATGCAATGCGACTCAGTGATAAAACCATATGCATACTCTCAAAGTATCAATTCACTCAGTCCTCCCAATCACTCGACACTTGCTCTCGGTACTCGCGCTCGACACACGCACTCAGTAGGTACTTGCGCTCACTGTGGGTGTGCAGACTCCAGAGGGGCAGATCTAGCCCAAGCGCTATAATAAGCCAATCATGGCATGAATCAATAAAGCCTGTTGCGGCGTGCAGCCCAATCCCATAAATATCACTCACAAAGAGGCCCTCGGCCTCACTCACCAATCTCTCCAGTCTCTTGGGCTCACAAGGTCATGAAAATCAGCCCAATATGATGATGTGATGTATCAATAAATAGCAACAGAGACTGAGATATGATATGCAAGTGAATGAGTATGACCGAGTATGTAATTGCAATGTAAGCAAATAACTCAACAACAGAAATGACCTTAGTGGGTCCCAACTGGATACACATATAGCCTAGACATAGTTTCTAACATGGATCACAACTCAATTACTCTAGCACGTAGAGATTTCATAGATACAACTAAGATTAGGTAACTACATAGTATCATAAAAATAATCGAGTTACAATTCACACGGTGCACGCCCACATAGCCGTCACCTCAATACCAAGTACATATCATGTATATTCAGGGGTTCATACCCTCAGCACCAAGTTTAGAAGTATTACTTACCTTGAACAAGCCAAATCCAATACCGAGCAAGCCAAACGATACTCCAAAAATGCCATCCCGTGTGTACCGACCTCCGAACGGCTCGAAACTAGCCAAGAGCAACTCAAATACATCAAATAATGCCTTAGGAAACAAACCCAATTGATAAAGGTCGAATCTTTAATCCAAATCCTAAAGTCAACCAAAACGTCAAACCCGGGCTCGCACCTCGGAACCCGATGAAACTCATATAATCCAACAACCCATTCAATTACGAGTCAAACCATACTAGTTTCACTCATATCCGACTCCAAATCGATGCTCAAAACTCGAAAATTTACTTTAAGAAACTTTAGACAAAATAACCCAAATTCTCTTTAAAATTCATAATCCAATTACCAAAAACGAAGTTAGATTCACGAAATATAATCAAAACCGAGTATAGAACACTTATCCCAATCTATATGGTGAATTTCCTCTCTAACGTCATGCAAATCGTGCTCCAAAATCCAAAAATTTGAAAAGAAAACGACCAGCTCTCGAATTATAGCTTCTGCCAGACCTTTCGCAAATAAAAACAAGTAGTCGCACCTGCAAGCTCCGCTTCTACGGTAAAAGACTCGCACCTGTGAGAAATCATTGATGACCAGCCCATAGCACCTGCAGAATTTCCCCTACTTCTGTGCACACGCAGGTGCGACAACCACGCATGCTTCTGCACCACACGTCGCTTCTGCGGCTCACAATTCTGCTTCTGCGGATGCGCAGATGCGCCCATCATTCTGCTTCTGTGGCTCGCCACTACAAGCCTGTTTTCGCTTCTGCGATCAAAGGGCCACATCTACTGGCTCACTTCTGCGATCAGCCTTCCGCAGATGTGGTTGCACCAAAACATGCCTACCCTCAACCTTAACCAAGAATGATCCAAACAATCTAAACCTCGTCCGAAACTCATCCGAGCCACTCGGGACCCCGTTCGAATATACTAACAAGTCTCATAACATAACGCGGACCTACTCGAGGCCTCAAATCACGCATAAAAACATCAAAATGATGAATCGCACCTCAAATCAAATTTAATGAACTTTAAATCTTTCAACTTCCAAAACTCATGCCGAACCTTATCAAATCAACTCGGAATGAACTCAAATTTTGCACACAAGTCCCAAATGACATAGCGAAGCTATTCCAATTCCCGGAACCACAATCTGAATCTGATATCATCAAAATCAACTACCGGGCAAACTTATGAACATTCCAAATCTTTAAATTTCCAAATTTTTCCAAATAGTGCCGAACCCTTCTAGAAATATCCAAATGCAAATCCGGGCATATGCCCAAGTCAAAAATCACTATCCGGACCTAACCAAACTATCAAAACTCCGATCCGAGGTCAAACACTAAAAAGTCAAACTTGGTCAACTCTTTTAACTTAAAGCTTCAATCACGAAATTCATTCTTCCAAACTAATTCCGAAACACCTGAAAACCAAAACCGAAGATACACACAAGTCATAATACATCATGCAGAGCTGCTCACGCCCTCAAAACATCACGCAAAGTGTAAATGCTCAAAATGACTGGTTGGGTCCTTACATTCTCCCCTACTTAAATATACGTTCCCCCTCAAACCTGGCTAGAGTCGTTCTAAAGCCATCAAATCGCCGTGTAACCTTACCATACATATACCAGGGGTGATCCCACATCACCCCAATCCATGTAAGCTTGAAAACATATCATAACTGAAGATCAATAATTTAATCTTAGTCCGTATGCCTTAGAATCCAATTTCAAACATCCAAAATTCCTTACAAGACCCGAATCTCGCATCTACACACTGTATGAGTCTGAACAGGCTGTATCAAGCCATAACCATAACCCAATATGTAATCACATGATATACCACACAACTCACATACTCATATCAATAATTCTTGATCACAGTAACTTTTCAAATTAAACCCGATACCGGTTGTAAACCTCCTATCAAATAAAATCTCGTTCAAAACCTTCGTACACTGCCGATGATGAAAGAAACATGCAAAAACTCGTAACTACTTATCAGATTAACAATTCATGGAGTTCCCTCTCATTCGACAAGAACCATAGCCAATTTCTAGGTCGATCATCGACATTATCCTTCCAAATATACCGCAATCAAATCCGATAGCACCCATTTTAGGTCTGATGACCTCATCTTATCAAATACAGCCACCCTATTGACATGCCACACCAATACAACCTAAAGCCATAACCTGAGGAATCCATGCACTAATAAGCAACAACCCAAATGTACTCAAAAATAGGAAATGACTCAAATGAGAGGACCGTCCCGCAAACTCAACAAGTACCACCACAACCGCAATGCTATGAACCCATCATACATAGTAGAACCAAGCACACTAATCTAACACAAAGGATCATATCTCAACAAAATTCTGCTGCAATACGTGACCCCATCCAAACACTGGTCCATATGTAATACCTCAAGCCACAGTGCTCCAAATCAACAACCACACACAATTTGACATCAAGTACTCAAAGTGCATGGCCATAACCATGAAGAAGAAAACATTACAATATACCACAACCGGAAAAGACCATAACCAAGACGCAATCAACCATTCCATACCCCCAATCACCATCTCACTCTGATGCCGGTATAAGGACCAAACAGAACCACACCATGTATGCATATAACCAACGAATCACCACACCTCATAGCATAGAAGAGTAATTGATAGAACATATCAGCACACGAACAAGCTCAACTCTAACAGAATGACTCACCCCTCAATACTAATGATTCTGAGTCACCAAATCCGACCTAGTGTAGAATGCACATCCTTAATAGGACAACCAATGGGCCCCCCAAACCAACTCCGGTCATCCCCAAATCGATAAATGGCCCTTCAAAGGTCCAGAATGACCTAACCATTGCACGTACTACCATCTAGCAAACGTTTGACACATTTTCACAATCCACAACCCCAAAACAGCTGCTTCTGAGAACTCCCAGTCTCTAAATCCATAGAACACATAAATCACTACAACTGATCCCAACTCCACCAATCGAATGACTAATACATCTCTCATACATAATCATCCCCACAAGAAATACTTCTATAATTCTTCCTTTCCACATAGCAAAAATCTGAATAATAGTAGTCGATCAACCAGGCGAGTACCGCAATACCAACAAATCATCCGTAAGTCAAAATTCAGTGCACCTTCTGAAATGCGCACCCTTCTCAAGCAATACCAAGTAGTAATATCATTCATCTAGTCATCTGAATTCGTCCATTTTGCCTAAGAATTTATGAACATCCTTTCAAAACTAAACAGTGACCTTGCACACGCAAATCTCAATCCCACACAACACACTGCATCTATCATGCCATCATATGAAAAGTACGAGAATCTCATAATCAACTCTGAGTCACAAGCACAATACTTACTCGGTTAGTCGGAAACCTTCCATTTGATCCCATCTAAGAGAAAATCACAATATATAACATGCTCCTCACGCCGGTAGGAAATATCCATCTCAAATCGTGGTAAAAACCATTGAGAACTCTTCGGAACCCATTTGCACATAACCAAGCCATCAGAACTGAATATTTCTAACTCAACCAAGCCATGCTAAACCCAAGATTATTGCCACAAAACACATGTAGAGACTCACCACATCATAAGTACCCAAAGAACCGATCATATCCATTATCATGCTAATCCAACCTACTACCAAGCTGTCAAATTTCTCTGAGTTCCTTCTGATACCCTCAAGTTGACACTTCTCCTTGCCAGAACACCACGATCCTTAACCGAAACTCACCCCACTAGATCCTAGCATAAAACCACACCGCCCTAAGGCCCATAAGCCGCTGAATTCCCTCTTAAGTACCCAAAGCACCACAACCGAGACACCCACTCTAAAGAGACCTTCTGTGAATCTAATGTCGTTTCCTTTACCCTCTTGATACCAAAATAAAAAAATCCATAATGATATACAAAAATGCCACAAGTCTCGATACCATCCAACTTAAATCTCAGATTTTAGCCGCAAACAAATCCTCCAACAATTCTTAATTGTTACATATAAATCTTGAATCCATTAGAACTTTCTCGAGAATCCTCCACTCTGCTCAAATCTCAATTGCACCGCCCAAACGGGTCGAACGACATGTGCCCCATTAGCAGGACAACACCCATAGAAGTAATCCACACCTCTAAGCAACCGAGTGAATCCTACTCCATGCGCACTACATCCTTCACGAATAAAAATTCAATCATTCCATGATTGCCATATACTCATAAAGTGTAACACATCATGCATCCAGAAATTTCCTTGCTTAAGTCATCCTAAAAACCAACATCTGCTAGTCATAACCGATCCACGAGTATGCCTTAGACTGAAACCAATACAACACATAACCATGCAATCAAATCGTCGATAGCCGACTTCCTCATTTGGCTCAAATCCATAGATCAAAACACTCGATAACTCACAATGCCTATACTATATTACTTCCATAATACCACCGTGAGGTTCAACTAAATCCTTCATAAACCCATGTAACACAAACCATATAATACTTCAAATTATCTACTAAGTTTGTATTCATCTTCGTGACGGCTAGGTCAGCTTTTCCAACTAATCCAAACTCAAATCGCAACAACTATAATCCACTGGTAGAAAAGAAAGCCTCCACACAACATCATAAGGATCATACATCTCCACACAACACCATAAGGATCACACATTCGTAGATTATGGTGCAAGTGATAACCCACCTGCTTAGCCTCAAACTTACATTTCTCAATTGATAAAGGTCGAATCTTTAATCAAAATCTCGAAGTCAACCAAAACGTCAAACCCGGGCTTGCACCTCGGAACCCGATGAAACTCACAAAATCCGATAACACATTCAATTACGAGTCCAACCATACTAGTTTTACTCAAATCCGACTCCAAATCGATGCTCAAAACTCGAAAATTCACTTTTTGAAACTTTAGACAAACCCCACCAAATTTTCTCTTTAAAATTCATACTCCAATTATCAAAAATGAAGATAGATTTATGAAATATAATCTAAACCGAGTAGAGAACACTTATCCCAATCCATATGGTGAAATTCCTCTCCTACGTCACCCAAATCAAGCTCAAAAATCCAAAAATGTGAAAAGAAAACGACCAGCTCTCGAATTATAGGTTCTGCCCACACCTTTCGCGAATGCGAACAAGTAGTCGCACCTGTGACCTCCGCTTCTACGGTAAAAGACTCGCACCTGCGAGAAATCACTGATGACCAGACCATCGCACCTGCTATTTCTCCCGCTTCTTCGCACACGCAAGTGCGACAACCACACACGCTTCTGCGCGACACGTCACTTCTTCGGCTTATAATTCTGCTTCTGCGGACGCGCAGATGCGCCCATCATTACGCTTTTGCGACTCACCACTTCTAGCCTATTTTTGATTCTACGATCAAAGGGCCGCATCTCCAGGCTCACATCTGTTATCAGCCCTCCGCAGATGCAGTTGCACCAGAATGATCCAGCCTTAACCAAGAATGATCCAAACAATCCGAACCTCGTCCGAAACTTATCCGAGCCACTCGGGACCCCATCCGAATATACCAACAAGTCCCATAACATAATGCGGACCTACTCTAGGCCTCAAGTCACACATAACAACATCTAAACGATGAATTGCACCTCTAATAAAGTAAAAGGAACTTTGAATCTTTCAACTTCCAAAACCCGTGTCGAGCCTTATCAAATCAACTCGGAATGAACTCAAATCTTGCACACAAGTCCCAAATGACACAGCAAATCTATTGCAATTCCCGGAACCACAATCCAAATCTGATATCCTCAAAGTCAACTCCCGATTAAACTTTTGAACATTCCAAACTTTCAAATTTCCAACTTTTGCCAAATAGTGCCGAAACCTTCTAGAAATATCCAAATACAAATTCGGACATATGGCACCTAACGAAACTATCAAAACTCCAATCGAGGTCAAATACTAAAAAGTCAAACTTGGTTAACTCTTCCAACTTAAAGCTTCAATCATGAAATTCATTCTTCCAAACTAATTCCGACACACCTAAAAACCAAAACTGATGATATACATAAGTCATAATACATCATACGGAGCTGCTCACGCCCTCAAACCACCAAGCGAAGTGTAAATACTCAAAACAACCAATCAGGTCGTTGCACTGAGACTGGCAGGGGAGGTTCGTTCGGGTGAAAACCGAAGACATGATTCCCCCCGAGTTTTTGTCATTCCTCAAGGAGTGGAACGCATCCCGTAAGTATTGTATTTATATGTTGTTTTGTTCCTTTTTGCTCTTTCTCTCATTGCCTGTGTTTGTGGTCATGCAGTTGTTGCCCAAGTTCCCGATGCAATCCCCCAATTCAATTAGTGGATAGAAGGGAATTGTAAGCAGATGACATACTCCGAGCGCGCATGGCGCAAACTTTCGAAGGGAAAATGGGAGGCCCGTTCTCATGGGGAGGTTCTTCCTTGAAATAGTTGCCATCACACCCTTAATTATATAATGCTAACCATTTCTTGTCCAAGATGGTGGTTTGGAACATCCAAGAGGACACTTGATCCATGCTCTCTTCCCTTGGTAAAGAGGAATTTCAAATATAAATCAATCATGTGATCAAACAAAAAAAGTACTCGCTTCTGTTCCTATGTTGGAATAAGGTAAGACGGTTCACTTGAGTTGCTCAACCGCCCCTTACCTGGTGCTCATAACGTGCTACGGAACCTCGCCCCTAACAAAAGACTTTCCCTGGGTTGGGACTCTTTGGACAAGACAAGTTGCTTCGATTCCACTCATGTCAGGTCATAACTTTGCTCCTCGATCGCTTTATCTTTCTAGTGATCTAGTGATGTGGGAAGGGGATGATAATTAGACTCCTATAGTAGTTCGGCAGCATCGACATCTATTTAGTCTACCTAAGACCACCAAACTTAGGCTGTTTGATGAGGAAGAGGATCCGTCTTTGCCTGCCGAGCCCTCCATCTCGGGACAACCCGGGGAGCAGAAGAAGAAGAAGAAGAAAAAGAGAAAGTCCTCGGGTTCCCCGTACCCCGAGGGGAAGAGGAAGAAGAGGGCAGCCACCGAGGCTCGGAAGCCCAAGAAGAATACCAATCTAGGGCACCGGACCCTGGCTATCTCTATCATTTCAAGGATGAGCCCGAAGAAGATGACATCTTCGTCGCCCATGGATCGACCCCTACTGGGGAGCAGGCAACGACCGAGAAAGAGGACCACAAGGTCGATCCCCTTATGGATCGGGAACCTGCGGGGGAGATGGAGGTTGCGACCTCTTGGGAAGTCGCTCCTATTTTGAAGGAGATGACCGGCGTCATTGAGATCATAGTGATGCCATACTATATCGAGTCCATGCTCAATGAGGCCCAAGCGGGCAAAGAGAAGTCAGGTGAGGGAGTGCAGGGTTCAGATGATCCCCTCAACTCCTTTTTTGACGGCATGGACATATCCATATTGGAGGATTTTTCCGGGTTGGGTCACTTGGATATCTCGAAGAAGGTTGTGCCATCGGGAGCTGGCGGGCTGAGTTCGAGCCTAAAATTAGTGAAGCAATTTCCCACACCGAGAGTGGACCCCGGACGCAAGAGAACGGCCGTTCTCACAGTCCCGGAGGATGCTTAGGTCCTATCTGCTCCGGTGGGTGTAGTTAGCTACCTCTGATGCCTGGTGACCGAGGAGGACCGGGAAAAGATGAATGAGGTGGGCACGTCAATTCTTTTCAACGAGGCACAACAAGCGCTGAACCGGGTAAGGCGCCAATACCGTTTTACCCCTTTATGGATTCCATTTAAGTTTTGATGCCTCTTACTACTTTTGTTCTTTTACAGGCCTCAGTGCTTCACTATGAAAGCTTCCTCCAGTACCGCTTGAAAATTAACCAACTCGAGTTCGAGCTCAAAGAGCAGGTCCAAAAGAAGGACATGTACGAGATTCTTAGTGAGCAAAAGGTGGAGGCCCTTACAGACCTCCCTATTCTCCAGGACGAGCTGGAAAAAGCTCAGAAAGAGGCCTCGACCCTGAAGCGGGAACATACCGACCTGGTTGAAAAGTAAAGGTCTTTGAAGCTAAAAATGAGGAGCTAGTTGTAGTGACTGCAAACACAACTTCGTAGGTCCAATAGAAGATTGACCTAATCGACCAGCTCTGGGCCGAGATGGATGAGGTCAAGGCCATGACCGAAGGGTGGAAGGGAAGAATGGACCTGCTGGCTTCAGAGAAAGAAGCTGCGAAGGCAGAGCTGGCATCGGTCGAGAACCAACTCTGGGTGGCGAAGGACAAAGCTGATAAGTGGTCTCAACTGAATGATGATCTCTGAGAACAGTTGAGCTCGGCCGTCGCAGAACAGGATGCCCTCGGAAGAGAATATGCGACACTGATAAGTGGGGATTTTGACTGCTTATTAGCACATTTTAGCATTTATTTTAGTCCAAAAGTATTGAATTGTGTTCTCGAAACTAATAAAATTATGCAAATTGCAGGAATGCTAGAAGTTTGGTCTCCCAGGATGAAATCCGACTAGAAAAGGAGTGTTCCAAAGCACAAGGCAATAAAGGGAGTAGAAGCACAAATGTGCAGTCCGCAGAAGAAATTATGGACCGCAGAATTCCATCTGTGGCCGCACACCAAGAAGAAAATTTAACAGAACTTCCAACAATGTGCGGGCGCAGAACTGGGCTTAAGAATAAAAGATCAGAGAGTGTGTAAAAAGACCAAGTCTAAGAGCCTTTGTGAAGTGTGGACCACATAAGAATTGTGTGGCCGCAGAAGATTGCCTCGCGATTGCAGTCTAGAAATGTGCTGCCACGGAACTCACCTTCGTGCCAACTGAAAAAATTGGCGGATCGCATATGGAATTGTGCGGCCGCAAAACCTCCCAAGGGGCATTTTTGTCCGTAATTTTTGGCCCTGTATAAATAGACAAGTTTCACAAAATTAGGTCAAGTTTGAACATACAAAACTGTTGTAGTCATTTCTCTTTGCTATTTTAGGAAGTTTTAGCTTATTTCAGTATTTTAACATTAGATTTCATCATTTTATTCTTCCATTATGAGTTTAATTAGCTTTTCATCTTTATTTTCTTCAAATTCCATTATGAGTAGCTAGATGTTTACCAGGGTTGTGACCCAACCCTAGTGTGTAAACCATATGGGTGATTAATTTTATGCTTATTTATGATTGAGTGTTGATTATTTAGCTTAGTTCATGCTTCAATTTTAGAATTAATTATTGCAAACATTGATTCATGTGTATTTGACTTAGTATCTACTTTAGAAAGATGGACCTAGTCTAGAATAACTTAGCTAACAAGGAATTGGGTTAGTTGAGATATATTAACCTAATTAAAGGGTTCAAACTAGATATAGTAAGAACCCGACTTGAGCTCTTATCAACAGTTTTGGTTGATACCAGTTGGACTTGAGAAAGACAAATTGGGCAAAATCACTCATTGTCCGAGAGGTATTGAGTGGGTAACGTGGAGTTTAGAGCTATAATACACCCCAATCAATAAAATAAGTATAACCATCTTTATCTCATTAGGCAATCACCTAGGTTATGGTCATAACCCTAGGCCTTTAATCCAATTGGAAAAACCTCAAAAATATTTATCTATAATCTATTTTCTTTAGCGTGTATTCATTAGAGTAACAGTAGAAATAGAAAACAAAACTTTATTGTGGAAGTGCAATCTTAGATAACCCATTTGCTTGCTTCAAATATATACTCCTAATACCCCCCATAACTCTAAGTGGATTCGACCCCGACTCATAGTTGGGTAATTATTATTGCATACGACTATATCATATCTCCTATAGTGGTGTGTTGTGGATGTCATAAATTTTGGCACCGTTGTCGGGGAACGAACCCGGGTCACCCGCGTGACAGGCAGGAATACTCACCACTATACTACAATGATATGACGGAGAATATTATTCAATAACCTTTCTATCGTGGGATTAACACAACCAACCAATGTGTAGTGAATCAACTTGTCAGTGGGAATTTCATGATTACGCCTTATGCGGAGGCGTGTGAGATTTTGGATGATATGGCGGAAATGTCATCAGAATGGAAATCTCGGGCCAATGTTCCACAAGGTGACCCAAACATGATTCACCTTCACAAAGAATCGCAAGACCATGGGCAAGCCATTGCCGAGTTGACAACCACCATGACGCAACTAGCAAAGGCCCAACTAAATCAAGTGCAAAATCCCAAGCAAGTCAATACCATGGAGGTAGTTAATATGATAGTGAACAAGAGGAGGACTAAAGGTCCACAAGTGCAATATCGAGTGGAGAATTATGTGCAAGAAGATAGTGGTTTTGATCAAGATGATTCTTATAATGAATAAGAAGAGGAGGTGCAATATGTGAACAACTTTCAAGGGCAAAGAAACAACTTCCAAGGCCCAAACCAACAATAATGGATACCTCAAAACAATCAAGGAAATTGGAGTGGTGACAACATTCAAGGCAACCGGGGGTCAGGCTTTCAAAGGCCCCCAATGTATCAACAACCGAACAACCTGCCTCTTTATCCTTCCCATGGTTCAAGTTCTTCAAACAACGAGATGGGGTGTATTGAAAACATGTTCAAGAAAATGATGGAAAAGAATGTCGATTCGGATGCCCAACTTGCCTCACACAACACATCAATCCACAACTTAGAAGTTCAAATGGGAAAAATCTCTCAAGCTCTAAATTCTCATCCTAAGGGGGCACTACCAAATGACACGATAGTAAACCCAAAGGGTGGAAACAACACAGAGCATGCAATGGCCGTTACTACAAGAAGTGGAAGAGGTGGGAACACACCCACCTCAAGTCAAAGGCAACTTGTTGATGATGAGAAAGTGGTGCAAGAAGAAGAGATCCCGATCAATGATGTGCAACCTAATGATGATGTTCGGATTGATATTGATGATAGTGTGGAAGAGACTCAAGAGGAGGTAAACCCGTCTAGGGATCATATTATTGACATACCGAAGCCGGTAGTGCAAAAGGCTAAGGCACCATTGCCTAAACCTACACCTCCATACCCTCAAATACTTGCCAAGTAAAATGGTGAAAACCAATTCAAGAAGTTTATTCAAATGATGAAGAGTCTCTCAATCAATGTGCCATTAGTTGAAGCTTTGGAGCAAATGCCCGGTTATGCAAAGTTCATGAAGGATCTCGTGACAAAGAAGCGGTCAATGAATTTTGAAATGATCAAAGTCACTCATCAAGTGAGTGAAATTGTGCATTCAATGGCTCCTAAGTTGGAGGATCCCGGTGCTTTCACGATTCCTTGTACAATTGGAATTGCCGAGTTTGCTAAAGCTCTTTGTGATCTTGGGGCAAGTATCAATTTGATGCCCTATTCAGTTTTCAAGACTTTGGAGATTGGGCACCCAAGAACCACCTCTATGATATTGCAAATGGCTAATCGTACTATGAAGAGACCCTTGGGAGTGATTGAATATGTCTTGGTTCGTGTTGATAAATTCATTCTTCCGGCGGATTTTGTCATTCTAGATTGTGAAGTTGATTATGAGGTGCTGATTATTCTTGGAAGACCTTTCCTTGCTACGGAAAAGGTTCTTTGTGATGTTAAAGCCGAAGAACTTACATTCCGGATTGGTGATGAAAAAGTGGTTTTCCATATGTGTAAGTTTATACGGTAACCAAATAGCAATGAGGTGTGCTCTTTTGTGGACTTGGTGACCGATGTTATTGTTGATGACACAAGTGCTACAATCAGTGTTGGTGATATGTTGGAGGACGTCTTGCTCAACTTTGATGATGACGAGATGGATGGATTCATGGAATGTGTGAACTCTTTGCAAGGAATGGGATCGTATAACTATGCACCCCGAAAATTATCCTTGGATCTTGAAAATGGGACAACTCCTCCTACAAAGCTTTCTATTGAAGAGCCTCCTACCTTGGAGTTGAAGCCATTGCCTCCACATCTTTCGTATGAATTTCTTGGTCCTTGTTCTACTTTACCGGTTATTCTTTCCTCTTGTTTGACTAACGTGCGGGTAGATTCCACATTGGTGGTGCTACAAAAGAGAAATAAGGCTATTGGGTGGACATTGATGGATATTCGAGGGATAAGCCCTGCCTTTTGCATGCATAAGATCAACTTGGAGGAGGGCTCCAAACCATCTATTGAACATCAAAGGAGACTCAATGAGGCTATGCAAGAAATTATCAAAAAGGATATTATCAAGTGGTTGGATGTCAGGGTTGTCTACACCATCTCCGATAGTTCGTGGACTTCTCCGGTTCAATGTTCCCAAAGAAGGGTGGCATGGAAGTAGTTGCCAATGACATGAATCAGTTGATTCCTATAAGAACGGTGATCGGATGGAGGGTGTGTATGGACTATCGCAAGCTCAACAAACTCACAAGGAAGGATCACTTTCCACTTCCTTTCTTAGATCAAATTCTTGATAGATTGACCGGACGTGCTTTCTATTGCTTTCTTGATGGGTATTCGGGCTACAACCAAATTCTTATTGCTAAGGAAGATCAAGAGAAAACAACCTTTACATGTCCCTATGGTACTTTCTCTTTCAAGCGGATGCCATTCGGTGTATGCAATGCACCGACGACTTTCCAAAGGTATATGATGCTTATCTTCACAGACATGGTGGAGGACTACCTTGAACTTTTCATCTATGATTTCTCGGTGGTTGGGGATTCTTTTGATGATTGGCTTGAAAATTTGGATAAAGTATTAGCTAGATTTAAAGAAACAAATTTGGTGCTTAATTGGGAGAAATGCCATTTTATGGTCGAGGAAGGCATTGTCCTTGGCCACAAAATCTCAAAGAATGGAATTGAAGTTGACAAGGCAAAGATTGAGGTAATTTATAAACTTTCACCTCCAACTTCGGTGAAGGATGTGCGGAGTTTCTTAGGCCACGCGGAGTTTTACCGGCGTTTCATCAAAGATCTCTCTAAGGTGGTGAACTGGTTGTGCAAGCTTCTTGAGAAGGATGCTAAGTTCAACTTCGATGATGATTGCATGAGAGCTTTTGAATTGTTAAAGTTCAAGTTGACAACTACTCCCAACATCATCGCTCCAAATTGGGGTGTCCCTTTTGAACTAATGTGTGGTGCAAGTGACGTAGCGGTTGGGGTTGTTTTGGGGCAACGCATCAACAAGATTTTTCATCCGATCTACTATGCTAGTAAGACCATGAATAGTGCCCAAGTCAACTATACCGTTACAGAGAAAGAGATCCCTTCCATTGCGTTTACAATTGAGAAGCTCCGCCCGTACTTGATGGGTGCAAAAGTCATTGTCCACACGAATCATGCAGTGCTTCGTTATCTTATGAGCAAGAAGGACTCCAAAGCTCGGTTGATGAGATGGGTGTATGATGGCTATCTTCACGGACATGGTGGAGGACTACCTTGAAGTTTTCATGGATGACTTTTTGGTGGTTGGGATTCTTTTAATGGTTGTCTTGAAAAATTGGATAAAGTATTAGCTAGATGTGAAGAAATAAATTTGGTGCTCAATTGGGAGAAATGCCATTTCATGGTCGAGGAAGGCATTTTCCTTGACCGCAAAATCTCAAATAATGGAATTGAAGTTGACAAGGCAAAGATTGAGGTGATTTCTAAACTTCCACCTCTAACTTCGGTGAAAGGTGTGCGGAGTTTCTTAGGCCACGCGGAGTTTTACCAGCGTTTCATCAAAGATTTCTCTAAGGTGGTGAACTGGTTGTGCAAGCTTCTTGTGAAGGATGCTAAGTTCAACTTCAATGATGATTTCATGAGAGCTTTTGAATTGTTGAAGTTAAAGATGACAACTACTCCTATCATCACCGCTCCAAATTGGAGTGTCCCTTTTGAACTCATGTGTTATGCAAGTGACGTAGCGGTAGGGGCTATTTTGGGGTAACGCATCAACAAAAATTTTCATTCGGTCTACTGTGCTAGTAAGACCATGAATAGTGCCCAAGTCAACTATACCGTTACGGAGAAAGAGATCATTGCCATTGTGTTTGCAATTGAGAAGTGTTGCCCGTACTTGATGGGTACAAAAGTCATTGTCCACACGGATCATGCGGTGCTTCGTTATCTTATGAGAAAGAAGGACTCCAAAGCTCGGTTGATGATATGGGTGCTTTTGTTGCAAGATTTTTATATAGACATCCAAGATAGAAAAAGGAGTAAAAACCAAGTGGTAGACCACTTGTCTTGTTTGGAGAAGGAGGGGAGGCCGTATGATGGCCTTGAAATCAATGACTCCTTCCCTGATGAGCAACTCTTGGCTATTTCAATGAAATATGTGCCATGGTTTGTGGATCTAGTAGATTTTCTTGTGTGTGGAATCATTCCGGATAAGTTCTCTTCAAACCAAACGAGATTGTCAAGATTATTATTGGGATGAACCATACATTTTCCGGATTTATACGGATGGGGTGATTAGAAGATGTGTACCAGAAGAAGAGCAAGCTAAAATTCTTGGGGCTTGTCATTCTTCACCATATAGTGGTCATCATGGTGGCACATGAATGGCGGCCAAAGTGCTTAGTTGTAGCTTCTATTAGCCCACTCTTTACACAGATGAAAGTGAGCTAGTAAAGAGATGTGATGAATGTCAACGGGCCGGTGGAATCTCAAAAAAGAGTGAAATCCCTCTCACAACCATCTTCGAGATTGATATTTTTGATATGTGGGGTATTGACTTCATGGGTCCTTTTATGAGTTCTTGTGGAAACACCTACATCTTGGTCGCGGTTGATTATGTGTCCAAATGGGTTGAGGCCATTGCTATACCCAACAATGAGGCGAGAAGTGTGGTGGCGTTCTTGAAGAAGAATATTTTCACAAGGTTTGGTATTTAGCGGGCCATCATAAGCGATGAGGGGTCACATTTTTTCAACAAAGCCTTCGACACCTTACTTACCAAGTATGGTGTCACTCATAAAGTCATGACTCCCAATCATCCACAAGCAAGTAGTCTCAAATCGGGAGATCAAGAGTTTCGTGTCCAAAACAGTGAATGCTAATTGGACGGATTGATCCACAAAGCTTGATAATGCGTTATGGGCTCGGCTTACAAAACACCTATCGGGATGTCACCATACCGGTTGGTGTTCGGAAAAGCTTGTCATCTTCTGGCGGAACTAGAGCACAAGGCTATGTGGGCTCTAAAAAAGTTGAATCTTGATTGGGATGTAGCCGCTAACTTGAGGGTTGCACGTTTGAATGAATTGGATGAGTTTCGGTACCATGCTTATGCAAGTTCATCCTTGTACAAAGAAAAGATGAAATATCTTCATGACAAATACATTTGGAACAAAGAGTTCAAGGTGGGCGGTCTTATATTGTTGTTTAACTCAAGGTTGAGGATGTTTCCCGAGAAGATAAAGTCTAAATGGAGTGGTCCTTTTGAAATTGTAGGTGTGACACCTTTTGGTGTAGTAGACTTGAAGAACAAAAAGAATGAAGTATTCCGAGTCAATGGTCACTGGGTAAAGCACTATTTGGGAAAGGTTGGAGATAGCCACATCGTGGCGGTCATTCATTTCAATTGATGGTATTCTGTGTCATGCCGTAACGTTAAATCAGGCGCTTCTTGGGAGTCAACCCATATTTCTTTTCCTTTTTTCTTCTGTAGTTAGGTGTTACTTTTGTGCTAAATTGATTTGAAGTGTGCTACAGGGCTGAGTGTGACTTACAAGAATTGTGGACAGAAATCTGGCTAAGTGTTGCAAGAATTGCGGATCACAGTTGATTTGTGCGGACCACACATTTATGGTTGTTGCAGCAAAAGTGCAATGCGTCCACATAATTATCTTGCGGACTGCACAAATGAAAGGTTGAAAATTTCAAATCTCTGAAGTTTAGTCTGTCAGAGAAAAGGTCGATGTGCGACCGCAAAAGGGAATCTGCGGCCGTAACATGAAATCTGCGGCCGCAACATGAAATCTGAGGCCGCACACAAAATTATGTGGACCGCAGATGAGATGCTGAGTTAAGGTCACCAGGTAACAGAGTGCGAACCGCAAATGAAATTGTGCGGCCGCACTCACTCCTCTTTCCCTTAGCCAACCAACTAGTATAAATAAAGGAACAAGGACATTTGTTACGTTTTTTACTCTCTGAGCATAGAAATAGTGCCCTTTTGAAATTTCTTAGTGATTTCATCTGTCCACACACATAACATCCTTGATCAGTCACTCATTATACTCATTCATCTGGTATGCTTCAATTTCTTGTTAATCCGTTTCTTTTAATTTGTAAATTTTAAGTTATTTTTAGGCAATTTGTCATTAGAATTCAATTGTGTATCCATGTGGGGGTAAATCTGTAATGGGTTAAATAATACATGCTCTATGGGGACTGGGTTAACATATTTTCATGCTTCTATGATGTTGCCATGTCAAATTGTGCACATAATTGAAAAACCTAGAATGAAACAACTGAATTATTCGTATTTTTTAAATTCTGTGGCCGCACCTGAATTTGTGCGGTCCGCAAAAATTGATTTTAGGGCAACATTAGTGAAGAAGGGATCTTCGTTCGCAAGGTAAAATGTGTGGACCACAGAATTCCCATTGCGGTCGCAGAAATGCACTTTTACTGTCATCAAAGAGTCCCTACTTTGAGACTCCAATGTGCGGCCGCAAGTTTAATTGCGCCAATCGCAGAAATCGTGTTGCGGCCGCACATCATCCAATTCTCTGTCATGAGAGAGTTGGCATTTGTTGGGTCTCATAGGTGCAGCCGCAAGTGGAATTATGCAGAATGACTTGGAAAGATGACTCGTCCTACCCGTATCCAAACACTATTATAGAATATCTCACGGATGCAAGGGTAGAGCCGAGGGATTATGACACAAAGGTGAAGCCGAAGAATTCTTTTACTTGGTAGTCACTGATGGATGTGAACAATCCGAAGAAGAAAGTTCAGCCTCCTACCACCATGTGCCACTCTGATGAGCCAACTATGGTAGCTTTTGAGGTAGTTGATGTTCCATCTACTTCGGTCGAACCTTCCTCCAGTGCCGTAGCTATGCCTCCCATCATCCACAACCCCTACTGCAGTTCCTGCCACAACTCCCACCTCGGCTTTGAAGCAAGTGCATATGCCTACTATCCCACTTTCTGCGCTGCGAGTCTCCCAAACATTGGCGAGCCTCAGCAACTGGATGCAGAAAGCCACTGCAAAGCTGTCTGACTTATCTAGTACTACTGCAGCACAATCTACTACTCAGGCACCTCAGTTTCCCCCGACAGTTGAAGAGACATTGAAGAAGCTCTTGGAGAACCAGAACACTATTATGGCTACCTTGGTACAACACGGGTCAGTGATCGAAGAGCTGGGAAAAGAAGTAAAGAAGATGAGAAAGTCCCAGGCCAGCAAGAAGTCGGTGGACAATCTATGGAGACAGATGATCAGGCTTGCTACAGCCGGAGATCTCCCCTTTGACAAGCTGTTTGACCCAGACTATTCTGTCCCAGATCCTACAGAACCATCAGCATCGGTGGCACCAACTGGCCAGTCTGAAAAGCCAGACCTTGCTGCCGACACTGTTGAGGCAGTGCGTCAGATATTCGCCATCCCAGCCAGACCCAGAGTTGAGCATGATGAGATTCAGTTGGCTGAGCCTGAGGGTGATGAAATTGCTGGGGACACAAAGATGTCCAAGGATCCATAAGGAGTTTTCTTCACTCTTTCCCCTCTTTTGCTCTTATTTTATTAAGCATTGGGGACAATACTTATCTTTATTCGGGGGTGGAGTTTATTTATTATATTTGATACATTCTTAGACATTTGGCCTGTAATAACTTGATATTATTCTCTCTTTTCTTATTATGTATGTATATATTCTCTCTCTTTCTCTCATTATGTATATTCATTCTATCTTCAGTAGTTTTTGCTTATTAGCTTCTTTATTTTTGTTTCGTTTTTAGTTCTTTATTTGATTTAGTAGCTTCTTTTTATGTTTTAGTAGATAATAAGCCTTTGGTTTTCTTATGCCATGGTTCTTTCCAATGGTAGTTGTTGTGTGAACTGGGTGACTAGTCCCAACGATGGATGGCATGACAACCTTCTTAAGGGAATGAGTCAGTTCTTTTTGTGTTTAGGTAACAATAGTAGTAATGAATAAAAAACCTAATTAACTCATGCTCGAAGAGTCAACCATGCTTCAATTGTCACGAACACACTAACGTTCTCTCGTTAGTGACTTTGTGACTCTTGTGTTGACTTTGGCAATCATCGAGTGGTTTAATTGGACCATAGTGATCTTTAAACTTGAATGTGGTCGTTGTGGGCCCTCGACTCTGTCCTCTTTTACAATCCGGTTGTGTGAGGGGTGAGATGAATTGTTGCTAGTTCAAGTATCCGTGCAAAGGGTCTAGAACTTGCCCCGAATGTGTTTTAAGGTGAAATCCTAAGTTTTGCTTGTTTTGAGAAGTGATGGTAGGCTCTCCTTTGCCCGTTTGAGTTCTCTATTTCCAACCAATGTCATTATCCCTAGTCAACCCCTTTGAGCCTCTATCCTTTCTCATTTGATAACCATGTTACAAGCCTTTACCTGTTTTATCGTGACCCTCTCTTGGCACCCGAGATTTCCTTAACACTCTTGTGAAATAGATGGCTTAAAATGTAAGTTTGAGGGAGAGATGAGGAACTTGAAAAGGTATCAAGGCACAAAAATTGAAAAGAAATGATCTCTATGAGAAGAAAAGGCAAGAAAAGAAAAGAACAAAAAGAAAGATGCAAAAAGTTAATAAGTGGAAGGGTTGAAGGGATTCAAAAAGAAGTAATGATCCCAAACATAGAGAAATCAAAAAGGGATAAAAAGAATGAAATGACCAAGAAAGAGTGATGCTAAGTCTCTCTAGTCCCCAATGAAAAGAAAGTGCCTCTAAGAATTGGCAAAGTGTGAGCCGAGAAATGAAAGACGGAGTGCTTAGGGAAAGGTATAACTACTTACCCATACGGTATCCTATCTTAACCCAAAAGCCTTCATTACATCCTGAAAGAATTCCTACTTGATTTCAAACTGAGTGAGCTTACATTAGTAGCGACCTACATGAGGGGAAAGCCTATGGTACTTGCAGCCGTACTTGTGACATTCTCTTTAGAGATGAGTGAACCTTTCATAAATCTTTGGATTGAGTGCTAATTCTTTTACGTGAGCTAGGCAAATGGAAAGTAGAGGAGGAAGAGTTTGGAGTCCACCATGACCTACATGATAGAGCAAGAGTCCTTGATGAGTAAAGTCAATTCTTGAAGCTGAATTGTCACATTAGAACTATATGTGCATGAATGTTTAACTTGTCGACTTGTTGATAATACATAAGTAGTGTAGGTAATTGTTGGTCCCAACTGATGTGTGGATGGCTCACCTTTGACTCGCTGAAATGACCCTTAACTTTTGAAGATGGGAACTAATTTATTTGCTTGAGGACAAGCAAAGACTTAAGTTTGGGGGAGTTGATAAGTGGGGATTTTGACTGCTTATTAGCACCTTTTAGCTTTTATTTTAGTTCGAAAGTATTGAATTATGTTCCCGAAACTAATGAAATTGTGCAAATTGTAGCAATATTGGAAGTGTGGTCTCCCGAGATGAAATCCGACTCAAAAAGGAGTGTTCCGAAGCACAAGGCAATAAAGGATGTAGAAGCACAAATGTGCAGTCTGCAGAATTCCATCTGCGGCTGCAAACCAAGAAGAAATATTTAACAACACTTCCAGCAATGTGCGGACCGCACATGAATTGTGCGGCCGCAGAACTGGGCTTAAGAGTCAAAGATCAAAGAGTATGCAAAAAGACCAAGTCCAGGAGCCTTTGTGAAGTGCGGACCGCACAAGAATTGTGCGGCCACAGAAGATTGCCTCGCGGCCAAAGTCCAGAAATGTGCGGCCGCAGAAGATTGCCTCGCGGCTGAAGTCCAGAAATGGGCAGCCGCGGAACTCACCTTCCTATCAACTGAAGAAATCTACAAACTGCACGTGGAATTGTGCAACCGCAGAACCTCCCGAGGGGCATTTTTGTCTGCAATTTTCAGCCATGTATAAATAGACAAGTTTCACGAAATTAGGTCAAGTTTGACATACAAAGCTGTTATAGTTGTTTCTCTTTGCTATTTTAGGAAGTTTTAGCTTATTTGAGTATTTTAACATTAGATTTCATCATTTTAATCTTCCATTATGAGTTTAATTAGCTTTTCATCTTTATTTTCTTCAAATCCCATTATGAGTAGCTAGATTTTTACTAGGGTTGTGACCCAACCCCTAGTGGCTAAACCTTATGGGTGATTAATTTTATGCTTGTTTATGATTGGGTGTTGACTATTTAGCTTAGTTCATGCTTTAATTTTAGAAATAATAGTTGCAAATACTGATTCATGCCTATTTGACTTAGTCTCTACTTGAGAAAGAGGGACCTAGTCTAGGATAACTTAGCTAACAAGGAATTGGGTTAATTGAGAGATTGCTTAACCTAATTAAAGGGTTCAAACTAGAGACAGTAAGAACCCGACTTGAGCTCTTATCAATTGTTTTGGTTGATACCCATTTGAAATTGAGAAAGCCAAATTGGGCAAAATCACTCTCTGACAGAGAGGTATTGAGTGGGTAACATGGAGTTGAGAGCTATAATACACCCTAATCAACAAAATAAGTATAAACATCTTTATCTCATTAGGCAAACACCTAGGTTATGGTCACAACCCTAGGCCTTTAATCCAATTGGAAAAACGTCCAAAACATTCATCTATAATCTATTTTCATTAGCTTGCATTCATTAGAGTAACAGTAGAAATAGAAAACAAAACCTTGTTGTGGAAGTGCAATCTTAGATAACACATTTCCTTGCTTTAAATATATACTCCTAACACCTCTCATAAATCCCACTGGATTCGACCCCGACTCATAGTTGGGTAATTATTATTGCATACGACTGTATCTTATCTCCTATAGAGGTGTGTTTTGGACGTCATCAGGCACTAAAGTCCAAATTGGACAAAACTTCTGCTGATGCCGAGGAAATGGTGGCCCAATACAAGGCCGATGTGGAGGCCGCCGAGACCCGCCTAAAGACAAAAGACTGAATACATGAAGCGGTTATCCTGAAGAGAGACCCTCGAAGAGATCCATGCCCGAGCCTTCGACTTATCGGTCGAGATCGAAGAAGCTAAGAAGCTTGAGGTCGAGGCAAAGGAGCTTTACGAGCCTGAGGGTGCCAAAGGCTTCGAGGGTTCCGAGGGATCTAAGGGCTCTGATGGTTCTGGCGACGAGTCGGGCCCCGGTGAAGACCAGGCGTAGATGCCTTGGTACTTTTTCAATTTTTTTTTTCCTTATGTATTTTTTTTGTTCATGTTGGGGCCGTTTTATTGGGCCTTTGTAAATATATTTTGGAATATATATATATATATGATTTGTTTTCCTTTCTGGCAATATATATATATATATATATATTTTTCCTTTCTGGCAATATCGTGTCTTTACTTTTCTAGCATCTTTCATTCGTGTATTGTCTTTGGTGCCTTAGCATAGAATCAGATGTAGTTCTGGGGCATTCGATTTTTGGAAGTTTGAATGAAGCCCGACTACGATGCAACTTTGTTTGCTCGTGGCTTTGGATTCTCAATGAGACCGTAGGTTCCCAAGATGCTTAAGTGTTTTTAGACAATATTTTTGCCTAGGGTAACCCTTTAGTAGGTTTCGAATTTTTTTTGTAAAGGCCTTACTTTTTGGTTACGGGCTTTAGATGTCTCAGATCCATTTTTAAGGTGGCCGTAACCTTTTGCATTTGGGAAATGGCTAATAAGTTTGGTGCCTCCGGGATTCGGTAGCCCGGGTCATCCAAATTTTCTTTGCGCGATAGTCCCCGAGTAGGGGTAGCCCTTGGGCTTGATAGTCCCCGAGTAGGGGTAGCTCGTGGGATCTAGGATCTAGAATTGAAGAAGCAAAAAATGTGAAATAACAAAACGGAACTTTATTTCATTTCTCAGTATGTAAAGTACATGATCGAAAACGTATAAAAACTTATGTCATGGCTAGAGTGGACTATGTGATCATGGTTCATACGACCGTTTGGCCCTTACAATGAATCCTAACCACCAAGACTTAGCTCTTATCATACAAAATTTTCTTTTTTCCTTGCTAAAAACCTTAATTCGAGGGTAATGTCCCCCAGAATTCGAGGTCGAACTCGTGAGGGCTCGGATACTGTTGATATGAAGTGAATGATCATTGACTTCGGTTTGAAACCAGTCTTCGAATCTAAGTCAGCACGTTTTACTATTGCCTCTTTAAAAACCTTGCCAAAAAAATACAGTTTGGGTCAAAACTTTTTCAAGGGAAAAAGAGTGCAATGTGTGCTTTCATCATTGGTCGTTTACCTGCAAATGTTAGTCCAATTTATAACATGATTAAAGAGTAATTGAGTTCGTAACGTAGCAGTAGTATCGCTTTAAGTGTGCCACATTCCAATTGTTCGGTAGTTGTACGTTGTTTCCCGCTTCGAGTTTGTATGAGCCTTTTCCGGTTATTCCGACAGCTCGATATGGCCATTCCCAGTTCGGTCCCATCTTCCCCTCGTTCGGTTTCCTGGTGTATAATGTTACATTCCTCAACACCAAGTCCCTAACTTGAAAGTGTCGGAGGCTAGCTCTTCGGTTGTAATACCTTTCTATTCGTTGTTTCTGGTTGGCTAACCGGACCAGGGTGGCCTCCCACATTTCATCCAATAGTTCCAGGCTCGTGATCATGGCCTTGTCGTTTGGCTCTTCTATCGCATATTGGAACCTGAGGCTTGGTTCTCCCACCTCGACTGGTATTAAGGCTTCAGCTCCGTACACCAATGAAAATGGGGTGGCCCTGGTGCTAGATTTTGAAGTCGTACGGTATGCCCATAGAACTTCGAGCGAGATCTCCTTCCATTTACCTTTTGCACCGGTCAACCTCTTTTTTAGGTTTTGAAGTATGGTCTTGTTTGTTGATTCTGCCTGCTCGTTCCCACTAGGGTAATAAGGTGTTGATCGTATCTTTTTTATCTTGTGATCTTCGAAAAATTTACTTACCTTGCTACTAATGAATTGTTTTCCACTATCGCAAACGACCTCGGTCGGTATCCCAAATTGAAATATTATGTGATCCCAATGAAGTCAATGACTTCTTTCTCCCGGACCTTTTCAAATGTCTGTGCCTCGACCCATTTGGAAAAATAATCGACTGTAAATAGTATGAATTGAGCTTTACCGGGTGCCCATGGTAGGGGACCAACAATATCCATTCCCCACTTTATAATTGGTCACGGTGACAAAACCGAGTGGAGCATTTCTCCCAGTTGATGGATCATCGAGGCATATCTTTGACAGTCATCGCACCTCCATATGAAATCCTTCCCATATTTGTCCATCTCGATCCAGTAATAGCCGGCCCTAATCAGTTTCCGAACCAAAGATCCTGCCCCCGAATGTTTCCCGCAAGTGCCTTCGTGAACTTCTCTCAAGGCGTATTCGGTCTCTCCCGGTCCCAAGCATCTGGCTAGTGGGCCGTCGAAGGTTCTCCTGACCAATGCCCCTTCGGCCAAGCTAAATCCGGTAGCCTTTACAAACGGCTCTCGATTCTTTGGGATCTAAGGGTAATTTTCCAGTCTTCAAGTAGTCTATGTACTTGTTCCTCCAATCCCAAGTTAAACTCGTTGAGTTTACTTCGGCGTGGCCTTCTTCTATCACCGACTTCATGAGCTGCACTATTGTTGCTGAACTGAACTCATCAGAATCGACAGATAATACCAAGGTAGCCGGAGCATCTCCCTCACTGTTATGATCTCGGGGTACGTGCTGCAGGGTCCATTCCCTAAATTGATGCAGCGTTACTTGTAATTATTTACAAGTACCTTTGTATCCGTTCTTCTTTTACTTCCAACATCCCGTTAACTTGGTTTACCACAAGGAGGGAGTCATACTTGGCTTCGATCACCTCGGCTCCAAGGCTTTTAGCCAATTCTAGACCTGCAATCATGGCCTCATACTCGGCCTCATTGTAAGTCAATTTTACAGTTCTAATAAATTGCCTAATTACATTTGCCAACCGATCGAGAGCTCGGGTTTGTGCATGATGTTCCTCAGTGGGTAAGAAGTTACAACACATATGTTGTGGCATTGAAAGTATGGCTTTAGCATTCTGGAGGAGCTTAGCAAAGTGAGCGCAAATGTTTCCAGGTGAGAATACTTAGTTTCGGCCTCGCTTAGAGTCCTACTGACATAGTAAATAGGAAACTGTGTACCTTCTTCCTCCTGAACTAAGAATCCACTTACCACCACCTCGAAAACTGCCAAGTACAGGTACAATTGTTCGTCCGCCTTCAGAGTGTGCAGCAGGGGTGGACTCGATAGGTACCATTTGAGTTCTTCCAAAGCTTGCTGGCATTCTGGGGTCCAGGAAAAGTTATTCTTCTTCTTTAAAAGTGAGAAGAATCGATGGCTTTTGTCTGAGGACCTCGATATGAACCGGCCCAGGGTGGTTATACGCCCGTTCAGCCTTTGAACGGCCTTGACATTGTCCACCACAGTGATGTCCTCTATGGATTTGATTTTGTCGGGATTGATCTCGATCCCTCGATTGGATACCATGAACCCGAGGAATTTTCTCGATCCGACCCCGAATGTGCACTTCTCTGGGTTCAGCTTCATATTATATTTCGTCAGTATGCCAAAGGTTTCCAGCAAGTGTTTCAAATAGTCCTCTGCTCGTAGGGACTTGACTAACATGTGGTCAATATAAACTTCCATGCATTTTCCTATCTGTTCTTCGAACATCCGGTTTACTAGGCGTTGATAGGTGGCACCAGCGTTCTTTAATCTGAATGGCATTACATTTTAATAGCAGGTGCCGATGTTAGTGATAAAAGATGTCTTTTCTTGATCGTCCGGGTCCATCCGAATTTGGTTGTACCCGAAATAGGCATCGAGAAAGCTAAGTATCTCATGCTCGGCCGTCACGTCGATCATTCGATCAATGGTAGGAAAATAAAAAGAATCCTTGGGGCATGCCTTGTTTAGATTTTTGTAATCTACACACATTTTTAGCTTATTCACTTTTTTAGGCACTACCACTCGTTAGCTAACCAGTCCGGGTATGTAACTTCCCTAATGGACCCTATTTTAAGGAGTTTGGATACCTCATCCTTAATGAATGCATTCTTGACCTAGGACTATGGTCTCCTCTTCTGCTTAACTAGATGGAACTTCGGGTCCAAACTCAGCTTATGAGTGGTTACTTCGGTGGGATCCCTGTAATGTCAAGATGGGACCAAGCGAAATAATCTATGTTAGCTTTAAGAAAATTAATGAGTTTTTTCTTGAGCTCGGGAGTTAACCCTGTGCCCAGGTATACCTTTCGATCAGGTAGGTGTTCGATCAATATGACTTGCTCCAACTCCTCGACCATCGATTTGGTGGCGTCGGTATCATCAGGAGCTATGAACGATCTCGAAACTTTGTAATCATCCTCCTTGTCTACTCCCCGTTCCTCCAGTTTGGTCAAGACCGACATAAGTGATTGCTATTTAATTTCTTCCTTTCGAGTTGGTTGCGTGTTCCTTGAAGTTGAAATTGCGTACACCGGGATTACCTCATTGACTGCGAATATTTCCTTTGCGGTCGGCTGCTCTTCGTAGACCGTCTTTACTCCTCCTGGCGTAGGGAACTTCAACTCCTGGTGTAAGGTTGAGGGTACTGCCCTCATGTTGTGAACCCACGGCCTTTCGAATCGGTCATTGTACCTTATGTCCCCTTCGATCAAGTAGAACTTTGTCTCTTGGATTGTCCCGACAGTGTTGACCGACAGGGTTATCTCCCCTTTATTGGTTTTTCATGCCATGTTAAATCCGTTCAACAGCCGGACCGCCAGCACTATTTGGTCCTGTAACCCCAACTGCTCTACGACCCTCAATCTCATGATGTTGGCCGAGCTACCTGGATCAATCAACATACGTTTAACTCGAGATTTATTGATAAGCACGGATATTACCAATGCATCATTGTGTGGTTTCACGATGCCCTCGACATCTTCTTCACTGAATGAAATGATTCCCTTCGGGATATAATCTCGGATGCATTTTATCCTTGTGATAGATACTTTAGTGCGCTTTACCATTGGCCCTTTCAAAATATAACAAAATTTTGAAGAAACTCTTTTAAGAATATTTCCCGCACTTCTTCAGTAAATTTTCCTACTTTATTATGTTGATTCCTCTCTCTGTATATTTTATGTTAGAAGGAAGGCAAAAGCTAACTGGTGCTTTGCTTAGGGATGGGAGCCGCTCCTTCTTTTCCGAGTTTCTCCTTGAGTGACATCGAACCCTCCAATGTTCATGTTGATGACGTGCTGAGGCTCCTCTTGTTCGGCTATTTGCTGGCACCTCTGTTCCTGAAGTGGGTTTTGACCCGATCAGTCAGAAATTCTCGGAGGTGCCCATTATTGAACAATCGGGTAACTTCTTCTCTCAATTGTCGGCAATCTTCGGTCATGTGGCCATGAGTGCCGTGATACTTGCACATCAAGTTAGGATCTCTTTGGGTAGGGTCGGATTGTAATGGTCGGGGCCACTTGGTCTCCTTGATGCGCCCGGTGGCTGAAACGATGCTGGCAGCATCAACGTTGAAGTTATACTCTGATAATCTTGGTGTTTCCCTACCCCCGAGCGGCCTGTCGAAACCATTTTTGCTCATCAGACCTCGGCTACTGGGCCCTACATACATCGCCTCTCTTTTTGTTCCTCGTGGGCTGACTCCCTGACCCATTTCCCCTTCGATCTGTGTTATATGGTTGGTATCGATCCCGGACCTGCCTTGGCTCATGATCGACAGCTCTCTTGGACCTGTCGTCGACCCTGATGTGATAAACAGACCCAGAAGGGGCTCTGAATTGGTCATCCTTGACTCTGATCTTTGACTGGTACCTGTTGTGGATGTCGGCCCAAGTTACTGCCGGGTACTCTACCAAATTTTGTTTTAGTTGCTTTGAAGCCAAGGAGCTTCGGGAGTTAATTCCTTGAGTAAATGCCTGAACGGACCAATCATCCGTGACATGAGGCAGGTCCATCTGTTCCATTTGGAACCTCGACACAAACTCCTTGAGTATCTCGTTGTCTCTTTATTTAACCTTGAAAAGGTCTGAATTTCTGGTCTCGACCTTGATGGCCCAGCATGGGCCTTCACGAATGCATCTGCAAGCATAGCAAATGAGTCAATAGAATTTAAGGGTAAGTTGTGATACCATATCATTGCTCCTTTGGACAAAGTATCCCCAAACTTCTTCAGTAACATCGACTCAATTTCTTCATCTTCCAAGTCATTCCCTTTGATTGCATATGTATAGGAGGTCACATGCTCATTCGGATCCATGGTTCTGTTATATTTTGGGATGTCGGGTATACGAAACCTCTTAGGGATCAGCATTGGTGTCGCATTCGGAGGAAAAGGCTTCTGGATAAACTTCTTGGAATCCGGCCCCTTCAATATCGGAGGTGCTCCCGGGATTTGGTCGACCCTGGAATTGTATGTTTCCACCTTCTTGTCATTGGCCTCAATTGTTTTTCCACCTGATTCCACCCGCTTCATTAATTCTTCAAGCATTATTTCGGGATTGTCCCCGGACTCAGCTTCACCCGGTCTCTCGGTGATCTACTCATTACTTCGGATGTTCTCCCAGGACGGTTCGGGCTTAACTCTGCTGGGGGCGTGGCTTTGATTCTGCAGCTGCGCTATCACCGCCTGTTGAGCCTGCAATATTTCAAAAAATTAACCGTAGGCTAACCTCATCGCCTTCACCTTCGGGCGCTTCTCGAGCCGTTAGTGGGGTCTCCCGCGAATGTTATTTTCGAGATCAGTTGGCAGGTTGACATCGATGGCCACCTGTGAATTAGCATCAACCGGATTGGCAACTGGGACTCCGTTGGGATCAGCTGGAGGTACCTTGTTGCTAGGCACCAGATTGTTGTTTTCACCATGATGGCCAGACGCAACGTCAACGTTCAAGTGGGCAGACTAAGAATTTGACATTTTTAAACTGACTTGAAATTAATACTTTAAAGAACAAGCATAAAATAGAGTGTGTTTTGGAGATTTATATCAAATCACCACTATTATCCTTAGCCCCACGGTGGGCGCCAAACTGTTTACCCTTAAAATGGATAACAATTAAATTTATACGTGATTTTAAGGATATGTGGATTGATTCAATAAAAATAATCAAGAATATCAGATAAACAAGTTAAAGACAAAATGAATAATCAAACTAATTGTAATGTTACGGCCCAACTCGAACTTAGGTAGAACAGTAGTTTTGCCCTCGATCGGACCCTTGGTTCGATGCTAATTGTGAATGAAAAACAACAATGAAGTAAGAACTTTGCAATAGCTAGAAAGCATAAAAATGAATTTGTATTGCCTTGGTTTGCGTGTTACAATATATCTTATCAAAGAAAAACTTCCCCTTTATATAGTAGGAGAGTTTCATCCCTAGTACAAGTCTAAAAAAGGTAAAAATCCTTCTCTCTCGTTAATTACTGATATGTAACCTTCATTGAGCGAGATCCATGCCGTGATATCCGGTTGGTTGCGGACATCACAGCCCTCTATATGTTGTCTATAACTGTTCATTATGCTTTCCCAAGTCTCAAAAATCGTCCCGAGTTCGGGGTGCGTCATTTTATCGGGTCCAATGGCGAGCACTCGGTTCACTTCTCACGGGCCTCGATACAAAGAGTTCCCAACTTCAATTTCGATCTCATATATTTATGCTCTTACTTCGTTCGATTCACCGAAAAATCGGGGTGTGCGTTATCCCCGATTTCACCCGTATACACACTCAAACTAGAACCTCCTAACTTATTATGTAGTGCTGAAGATGTTCAACCACTAAACAATTCTTACTTATCAAATATGTACTATTAAATATGAACTTATCAAACTAACATAAAGTAGACAACACATAAATCAGAAGGAAAAACATATAACACATAGGGCTCGTTTGGTTTAAAGACGGGTTACGTTGGGATAAGTTATGCTGGAACTAGTTATACTGGAATTAGTTATGATGGTATTATTTCTTATTCAGGTATTATTTCTTATTCATTATTTGATATGTTATTTGAAAAATAGCATGCATTGTATACTTTCTAAGAAGAAGTTGTTTGTTTATAAAAGTACCCTCCACCTTATTTAGCCTAAAATGACTAAATTTCCTCCTCTTCTTGCTCCTTTATCCATTTGAAATACGTCAATTTATTAAAATAAGTTTTCTGAGGCTCTAGTTTTCAGTTCTTTTAAATATATCCGCTGATTTCTTTCTTGTTTTTTTCTTTTTCATGATACATTTTCCTTATCTTTTTGTCAATTTAATGTCCTTTATGGTTCTTTTTATGATCTTGAAGTTAGCATTTATTGTTCTGCATTAGAGTAAAAACTCTTTCCCTTTATTCTTTTGGATATATATGGGAGGCATTCTGGAAGCGTTACGTTATAAATTATAACTCTGATTACCATAGTAGAGCCAAAATAACATGATTTAACAAAGTAAATATTGTTATAAGAAAAATCAAATTACTGTGGATGTCTACTCTTTTTTCATGATCTTCAACTCAAATGTTTAATGACATATTCAATGACATATCTTTCTTCACTTTTCATGCTTATATAAAGACCTTGTAATAGATAGGAAAATATACACAATTGAAAAAGAAAATCTTTTTCTTCTCTCTATATCCATTTCTTGTTCATGTTTTACTAAATTGCTTTTATTTCATAACACGTTATCAACACGAATTAGCTTCTACTTAAGTCCGATTCGGCATATACTAGCTACCACCACTCTGCTTTCTGGTATGTTTCTTTTAAAGTTGTCATAGCATTGTTATTACGTCTGGAGAATTTTCTTTTTCTTAAGGTTGATTGCTAATGTGCACATATACCAGTTAATTTAGATGTTACCGTTTAAATATTTTTAACCAATCAATTTTTGTCACGACCCAAAATTCCAACATTTGGGACCATGATGGCGCCTAACATTTCACTTGCTAGGCTAGCCAACATTAGAATAATATTATCCATTTTAAAATAATTTTAGATTAATAAATAACAAAGAAACAAATGCGGAAGTAAAGTCTGAAATGTAGTGAATAATTCATAATAATAGCGATGTCTAAATACCATCCCAGAACTGGAGTCACAAGTGCACGAGCTTCTAGAATGATACAAATAAGGGTCTGAATAAAATAAAGCTGTCTGAAAGCAAACACACAGCTAAAGTAAAGTAGACAGAGATTTCAGAACTGCGGACGCTGTGCAGTTATACCTCAAGTCTCCTCTGAGTAGCTGAAATCTGAGCAAGTCTATGGTACGCCACTGGGACCAACTCCGAAATCTACACAAGAAGTACAGATTGTAGTATCAGTACAACCGACCCCATGTACTGGTAAGTGTCGAGCCTAACCTCGATGAAGTAGTGACGAACTTGTACGCAATAATAGTAATAACAACAATAATAATAACGGGAATATTAGTAAGACCAGTAAATAATATTAATAATTGAAATCAACTCAGCAGTCACAATCCCTCAACTTATTTCTATTGCGGCGTGCAACCTGTTCCCTCAATATAAACTTTAAACAAGTCTGTTGCGGCGTACAACCCGATCCCCCAATATAGACTTTTAAATAAGTCTGGTGTGGCGTGCAACCCGATCCCCCAATGTATATACTTTCATTTCCATTGCGGCGTGTAACCCGATCCGCCAATATATATTAACAACTCATAAATATAATAAAAATTACTCCAATAAATACCACGTTTAATGAGAAACTATTAAGCATTAAGGCACACAATAGTTATAATTTATTTATGAACAAACAATGATAATTACCAATTAATTGTGAAAATCATAAAGAAAATAGGCAGTTTAATATTTAGTATGCTACATGTCAAATAGCAATTAAGACACATAAGTCAAATAAGCATGTGACAATTATTGTTGGAATTCAAGAATTAATATTTGACAAGGAATATGAGTGAAACAATTAATATAATAATTAATTTATGATTTAAAACGATTTATGATTTTTTTCAAGTAATTATGCAAATAATTAATTTGACAAAGTATAAACACTCGTCACCTTGCCTATACATCGTTACACGTAAAATTCACGTAGCAAATAATTCAAGGGTTCTATTCCCTCAAGTCAAGGTTAACCACGACACTTATCTCGCTTCGTAAACAAATTCAAGTTTTCAATACACCCTTGCCTCGCGAATTAGTGTTCGAAATTCTCAAATCTAGTCATAATCAATTCAATATACTCAATACAAATCGTAAGAATTAATTCCATATAAATTTATAAATTTTTCGGATAAAAATCTGAAATTTATTTTAAAAATCAACAGTGGGACCCATGTCTAGAAGCACGAAATCCGAACACTCGTTCTGATACGAGTTAAACCATACAAAAATTATCGAATTCCGACATCGGATTGACTTTCAAATCTTTATTTTATATTTTTGGAAGATTTTATAAAAATCTGATTTTTCTTCCATAAATTCATGGATTCATGATGTAAATGAGTATGGAATCAAGAAATATAATCAATATAGGATAAGGAATACTTACCCTAATATTTTTCCGTAAACATCGCCCAAAATTCATCTTACCCGAGCTCAAAATCAAAAATGGTGAAAAATGGGTCGAAAGCCCATTTCCAGAACTTAAGTTCTATTTGCCCAGATTTTTAACTCATCGCGATCGCGAAAATTCGTTCACGATCGCGTAGAGTAACTTCTTCCCACGTTCATTTTACTCTTCGCGGTCACGGATAAGTCTTTGCGATTGCGAAGCACATTTTGGCTGCCCAGATTATTAACTCTACGCGATCGCGTAAATGGACATGCGATCACAGAGAACATTTTCTCAGCCTTACGCGATCGCGTACTAACTTGTGCGATTGCGTAGCACAAATTTGGTGCTTCCGCTTCTGCTTAATTCTTTCTTCGCGAACGCGGCTTTGCCCACGCGTTCGCGGTGCCTTAGCTTTTCCAACTGTGTGATCGCATACAATATTATGCGATCGCATGCTACAAATTTTCATCAGCGCTCAACAAGCCTTCGCGATCACGGATGAAGCCACACGATCACGATTGAGGAAACCAGAACTGGGAAATATCAGATTTTTCCAAAGTTCAAATGGTCCGTAGGCTATCCGAAACTCACCTGAGCCCTCAGGGCTCCAAAACAAGCATGCACACAAGTCGAAAAACCTCATACGAACTCGCTCGCGCGATCAAAACACCAATTTAACACCTAGAATTACGAATCGGATACCAAATCAAATGAAATTTTTAGGAAAACTTTAAAACTTCTATTTTTACAACCAAACATCTAAATTATGTCAAATCAACTCTGTTTCTCACCAAATTTGACAGACAAGTCATTAATGACATAAAAGACCTATGAAAATTTTCAGAACTCGAATCCGACCCCGATATCAATAAAATCAATTTGTAGTCAAACTTTAAAATCTTTAAGCCTTTAGGCTTCTAGTTTTCGCTAACTGGCGATAATTTAAGCTAGGGACCTCCAAATTAAATTTCGGGCATACGCCCAAGTCCCAAATCACGATAAGGACCTACCGAAACTGTGAAAACATTGATCCGAGTCCGTGTACTCAAAATGTTGACCAAAGTCAACTCTGTTGAGTTTTAAGGCTCTATTTCACATTTTAATCAATGTTTCATATAAAAAATTTCCAAAAAATTATACGGACTATGCACGCAAGTCGAGGAATAATAAATAGTGCTTTTTCGAGGTCTTAGAACACAAAATTAATAATTAAATTTAAAGATGACCTTTTGGGTCATCACATTCTCCACCTCTAAAACAAACGTTCGTCCTCGAACGGAATTAGAAAAGTACCTGAGCTGGTGAAAAGTTAGACCCCAACTGTCGGACCTGCCGGTCTAGAATAGCTATTGGCTCCTCTTCATAAGTCAAATCTTTGTTCAATTAGACTGAGCTAAAATCTAACACATTGGACGAATAACCATGATATTTCCGAAGCATAGACTCATGGAACACCGGATGAACCGCTGATAAACTAGGTGGTAGTGGAAGCCTGTAGGCTACTTCACCCACCATTTCAAGAATTTCAAAGGGTCCAATATAACTAGGGCTCAACTTGCCCTTCTTTCCGAACCTCATTACACCTTTCATAGGTGAAACCCAGAGCAATATTCTTTCTCTAACCATGAATGCAATATTACGAACCTTATGGTCGGCATAACTCTTTTACTTAGACTGAGCTGGGCGAAATCGATCCTGAATAACTTTGACTTTATCCAAGGCATCCTGTACCAAATCGGTACCCAACAACCGAGCCTCTCCCGGTTCAAACCAGCTAACTGGCGAACGATATCGCCTTCCGTATAATGCCTCATATGGAGCAATCTGAATGCTCGACTGGTAGCTATTATTATAAGCAAACTCCGCAAGTGGCAAGAACTGATCCCAAGAACCACCAAAGTCTATAACACAAGCGCGAAGCATATCTTCCAATATCTGAATAGTGCACTTTGATTGTCAGTCTGTCTGTGGATGAAATGATGTACTCAACTCAACCCGCGTGCCTAAATCACGTTGTACATCCCTCCAGTAGTGTGAGGTAAACTGCGTACCTCGATCTGAAATAATAGACACGGGCACACCGTGAAGGCGGACAATCTCACGAATGTAAATTTCAGCTAACCACTCTGAAGAATAGGTAACTACCACTGGAATGAAATATGCTAACTCGGTTAACCTGTCCACAATGACCCAAATTGAGTCAAATTTTCTCTGAGTCCGTGGGAGCCTAACAACAAAATCCATAGTGATACGCTCCCACTTCCACTCAGGATTTTCTAACTTTTGAAGCAAACCACCAGGTCTCTAATGCTCGTACTTGACTTGCTGACAATTCAGACACCGAGCTACATATGCAACTATATCCTTCTTCATCCTCCTCCACCAATAATAGTGCCGCAAATCTTGATACATTTTGGTGGCACCTGGATGAATAGAGTACCGGAAACTGTGGGTTTTTTCTAGAACTAATTCACGAAGCCCATCCACATTAGGCACACAAATACGACCCTGTATTTGCAGAACTCCATCTTCCCTCACAACAACCTGTTTGGCATCATCGTGCCGCACCATGTCCTTGAGGACAAGTAAATGAGGATCATCATACTGTCTCTCTCTGATGCGCTCATATAAAGAAGACCGAGTGACTGTGAAAGCTAGAACCCGACTGGGTTCTAAAACATCTAACCTCACGAACTGATTAGCCAAAGTCTGGACATCTACAGCTAATGGTCTCTCACCAACCGGAATATAAGCAAGGTTGCCCATACTCACAGCCTTTCTACTCAAAGAATCGGCCACCACATTAGCCTTTCCGGGGTGATACAAAATAGTGATATCATAGTCTTTCAACAACTCCAACCATATTCTATGCCTCAAATTGAGATTCTTTTGTTTGAACAGATACTGAAGGCTACGATGATCAGTAAATACCTCACACGAGACACCGTAGAGGTAATGCCTCCAAATCTTCAGCGCGTGAACAATGGCTTCCAATTATAAGTCATGAACAGGATAATTCTTCTCGTGAACTTTCATCTGTCGTGACGCATATGCAATCACCTTGCCATCTTACATCAATACTGCACCAAGCCCAATGCGAGATACATTATAATACACCGTATAAGATCCTGAACCTATGGGTAATACCAACACTGGTGCCGTAGTTAAAGCAGTCTTGAGCTTCTGAAAACTCAACTCACACTCGTCTGACCATCTGAATGGGACACCTTTCTGGGTCAGTCTGGTCAATGGGCTTGCTATAGATGAAAATCCTTCCACGAACCGATGATAATAGCCTGCCAAACCCAGGAAATTCTGGATCTTTGTAACTGAAGTAAGTCTAGGCCAATTTTGAACAGCCTTAATCTTCTTAGGATCCACGTTTTTGCCTTCTGCCGATACAACATGCCCCAAAAAGGCAATAGAGTCTAACCAAAATTCACATTTTGAAATTTTGGCATATAACTGATTATTCTTCAAAGTCTGAAGCACACTCCGAAGATGTTGCTCATGCTCCTCTCGACTACTGGAGTAAATCAAGATATCATCAATGAATACAACCACAAAAGAATTTAAATAGGGTTTGAATACCCAATTTATCAAATCCATAAATAATCCTGGGGCATTTGTCAACCCAAATGACATCACTAGGAATTCATAATGCCCATACCGAGTCCGTAAAGCTGTCTTAGGGACATCAGATGCCCTAATCTTCAACTGATGGTAATCAGACCTCAAGTCGATCTTTGAAAACACCTTGGCACCATGAAGCTGATCGAATAAGTCATCAATTCTTGGCAGTGGATACTTTTTCTTGATAGTCGCCTTGTTCAACTGCGGATAATCTATACATATTCGCATTGAACCATCTTTATTCTCTACAAATAATATTGGTGCACCCCAGGGCAAGACACTAGGTCTAATGAATCCATGATCAAGCAAGTCTTGTAACTGCTCCTTCAATTCTTTCAACTCCGGCAGGGCCATACGGTATGGTGGAATAGAAAAGGGCTGAGTGCCCAGAGCCAAATCAATACAGAAATCAATATCTCTGTCGGGTGGCATCCCTGACAAATCTGTAGGAAATACTTCTGTAAATTCACGAACAATTGGTACTGAGTCCATAGAAGGAACATCCGCAATGGGATCGCGAATATAAGACAAATAGGCTAGACACCCTTTTTCGACCATACGTCGAGCCTTCATATAAGAAATAACCCTGCTGGTAGAATGACCAGGAGTTCCTTTCCACTCTAAACGAGGTAACCCCGGCATGACTAGAGTCACCACCTTAGCATGACAATCCAATATAGCATGATAAGGTGACAGCCAATCCATACCCAAGATAACATCAAAATCTACCATATCAAGAAGTAAAAGATCCACACTAGTCTCAAGACTGCCAATAGTAACCACATACGAATTCAATAGAGTCTTCCCACCGGTGTAGATACACACACAGAAGCACTCAAAAATCACGAGGCATGACCAAATATGAAGCAAAATAGGAGGACACATAGGAATAAGTAGATCATGGATCAAATAGAACTGAAGCATCTCTATGGCAAACTGGAATAATATCTATGATCACAACATCAGATGACTCGGCCTCAGGCCTAGCTAGAAAAGTATAAAATCGGGGATGGGCCCCACCACTCTGAACTGTGTCTCTAGGACAGCCTCTAACTGGCTGGCCTCCACCTCTAATGGCCTGACCTCCACCTCTAGTTGTCTGACCCCTACCTCTAACTGGTTGAGCAGGCGGTGAAGCAACTGGTGCCGGTATGATGGTACGAGAATCGTGCCGAGATCTGTTACTTAACAACCTAGGGCAATATCTCCTGATGTGACCAATGTTCCCACACTCATAACACCCATCCTGATGTCGTGGCTGCTGAAGCTGAAGCTGACCCGAACTGGCCGGATAACCGTCGTAGTGACTCTAGAGTGGTGGTGGACTGATAGGAGCTAAATGTGCACTAAATGCTGGCTGCCCAGAGTAAGGCATAATAGGACCGTGACTCCCTGAAGCACCGGGAGATGCCTGAAGTGCCGAATGAAACAGTTTGGGGGGATAACCCCTACAAAAATTACCCCTGCCTCCAGACGAGGCACCACTGAAACCACCGAACTGATGAGGCTCTTATCAGACCTTTGCCCTCTCTTCTGTGCAAGAACCATCTCGATCCTTCTCGCGACATTAGCAGCCGCCTGAAAGGAAATCTTACTTCGGGTCTCCTTAGCCATCTGAAGCCTGATAGGGTGAGTGAGTCCCTCAATAAACCTCCTCACTCTCTCTCCCTCAGTAGGTGGTAAAAGGAGCATGACGGGCTAAATCCACAAAATGGGACTCATACTGAGTAACAGTCATACTGCCCTGCTGTAGATGCTTAAATTGCTTGCGGTAATCCTCTCTCAGTGTGATAGAAAGGAACTTCTCTAGAAATAGCTGTGAGAACTGCTCCCAGGTAAGTGCAAGCGATCCAACTGGTCTGGTCAATGTATAATCTCTCCACCACCTCTTGGCGGAACCCGTCATCTGAAATACAGCAAAATCGACCCCATTGGTCTCAACTATACCCATGTTCCGCAGCACCTCATGACAGTGGTCAAGATAATCTTGTGGGTCCTCAAAAGGTGTACCACTGAAGTGAACTGAAAAGATCTTAGTAAAATTATCCAGTCTCAATAAGGCCTCAAAATACATGGCGGGCCTATCACCGGTCTGTGCCGCAACAACTGGCTGAACTACCCCAACTGGCAGGACTGCGGGAGCCTGATTCTGGGGAGCCATCTGCTCCAAAGTGGGAGTAGTGGGAGTTTATGCTCCTCCCCCAGCCTGTGAGATGGCTGGTGCCACTAGAAATGTACTATTTTAGGCCACGCTCTCCATAAGAGTTACCAAATGGACTAGAGCGTCCTGAAGCACTGGAGTAGCTATAAATCCTTCCGGGACCTGAACTGGTCCAACTGGTACAGTTTGAACTGGAACCTCCTCCTGAAGATCCTCCTGAGGTTCTACAATTGGTGCGGCTGCTCGAGCTCTAGACTAAGCCCTACCTCTGTCTCGGCCTCTAGCACGACCTCAGCCTCGACCTCTACCCCTAGCCATAGTTGCCACCGGGGGCCCTGGTCCCTGTCTGTCGGTAGATGTATTACGTGTTATCACAATCTATGAGAGAATAAGAATAGAATAGTTCAATTATCGATGATAGAATAAGATCGCACGACAGAATAAGAAAGAAGTGATTTTGTTCCTAAACTTTATAGCCTCTGAAAGATAAGTACAGACGTCTCCGTACCGATCCTTAAGACTCTACTAAGTTTGCTCGTGACTCATGAGACCTATGTAACCTAGTGCTCTGATACCAACTGTCACGACCAGAAATTTCCACCTTCAGGACCGTGAAGGAGCCTAACATTTCACTTGCTAGGCAAGCCAACGTTAGAATAATATTATCCATTTTAAAATAATTTTAAATTAAAAAATAACAAAAAAAACAAATGCGGAAGTAAAGTCTGAAATGTAGTGAATAATCCATAATAATAGCAATGTCTAAATACCATATCAGAACTGGAGTCACAAGTGCATGAGCTTCCAGAATGATACAAATAAGGGTCTGAATAAAATAAAGCTGTCTGAAAGCAAACACACAACTAAAGTAGAGTAGACGGGGACTTCAAAACTGCGGACGCTGTGCAGTTATACCTCAAGTCTCCTCTGAGTAGCCGAAATCCAAGCAAGTCTATGGTACGCCACTGGAACCAACTCCAAAATCTGTACAAGAAGTGCAGAGTGTAGTATCAGTACAACCGATCCCATGTACTGGTAAGTGCCAAGTCTAACCTCGACAAAGTAGTGACGAGGCTAAGGCGGGTCATTTACATTTAACCTGTACGCAATAATAGTAATAACAACAATAATAATAACAGGAATATTAGTAAGACCGGTAAATAATATTAATAATTGAAATCAACTTAGCAGTCACAATCCCTCAACTTGTTTCTATTGCGGCGTGAAACCCGTTCCCTCAATATAAACTTTAAACAAGTCTGTTGCGGCGTACAACCTGATCCCCCAATATAGACTTTTAAATAAGTCTGTTGCGGCGTGCAAACCGGTCCCTAAATGTATATACTTTCATTTCCGTTGCGGCGTGCAACCCGATCCCCCAATATATATTAACAACTCATAAATGTAATAGAAATTACTCCAATAAATACCACGTTCAATGAGAAACTATTAAGCATTAAGGCACACAATAATTATAATTTATTTATGAACAAACAATGACAATTAGCAATTAATTGTGGAAATCATGGAGAAAATAGGCAGTTTAATATTTAGTATGCTACATGTCAAATAGCAATTAAGACACATAAGTCAAATAAGCATGTGACAATTATTGCAGGAATTCAAGAATTAATATTTGACAAGGAATATGAGTGAAATAATTAATATAATAATTAATTCATGATTTAAAATTATTTATGATTTTTTTCAAGCAATTATGCAAATAATTAATTTGATAAAGTATAGGCACTCATCACCTTGCCTATACATCGTTACACATGAAATTCACATAGCAAATAATTCAAGGGTTCCATTCCCTCAAGTCAAGGTTAACAACGACACTTACCTCGCTTCGCAACCAAATTCAAGTTTTCAATACACCCTTGCCTAATGAATTAGTTTCCGAAATCTTCAAATCTAGTCATAATCAATTCAATATACTCAATACAAATCGTATGAATTAATTCCATATGAATTTACAAATTTTCCAGATAAAACTCCAAAATTCATTTTAAAAATCAACAATAGGACCCACGTCTCGAATCCCAAAAAAACTCACGAAATTCGAACACTCGTTCAGATACGAGTTTAACCATACAAAAATTATCGAATTCCGACATCGGATTGGCTTTCAAATCTTCATTTTATATTTTTGGAAGATTTTACAAAAATCTGATTTTTCTTCGATAAATTCACGGATTCATGATATAAATGAGTATGGAATCATGAAATATAATCAATATAGGTTAAGAAATACTTACTCCAATATTGTTTCGTGAAAATCCCCCAAAACTCGTCTTACCCGAGCTCAAAATCGAAAATGGTGGAAAATGGATCAAAATCCCATTTCCAGAACTTAAATTCTGTTTGCCCAGATTTTTACTCATCGCGATCGCGGAAATTCGTTCGCGATCGCGTAGGACAACTTCTGCCTAGGTTCATTTTACTCTTCACGATCGCGGATAATTCTTTGCGATCGCGAAGCACATTTTGGCTGCCCAGATTATTAACTCTATGCAATCGCGTAAATGGACATGCGATCGTTGAGAATAATTTCTTAGCCTTACGCGATCGCGTACTGACTTGTGCGATCGCGTAGCACAAATTTGGTGCTTCCGCTTCTACCTAATTCCTTCTTCACGAACGCTGCTTTGCCCACGCGTTCGTGGTGCCTTAGCTTTTCCAACTGTGCGATCGCATACAATACTATGCGATCGCATATAACAAATTTTCATCAGTGCTCAACAAGCCTTCGCGATCGCGGATGAAGCCACACGGTCGCGATTAAGGAAACCAGAACTGGGAATTATCATATTTTTCCAAAGTTCAGATGGTCCGTAGGCTATCCGAAACTTCCCGAGGGCCCAAACCAAACATGCACACAAGTCCAAAAATCTCATACGAACTCGCTCGCGCGATCAAAATACCAATTTAACACCTAGAATTACGAAGCGGACACCAAATCAAATAAAATTTTTAAGAAAACTTTAAAACTTCTATTTTCATAACCGAACATCCGAATCACGGCAAATTAACTCCGTTTCTCACCAAATTCGACAGACAAGTCATAAATGACATAACGGACCTATAAAAAATTTTAGAACTCGAATCTGACCCCAATATCAATAAAAGTCAATTTGTAGTCAAACTTTGAAATCTTTAAGCCTTTAGGCTTCTAGTTTTCGCCACTTGGCGATAATTCAAGCTAGGGACCTCCAAATTAAATTTTAGATATACGCCCAAGTCCCAAATCATGATACGGACCTACCGGAACTATCAAAATACTGATCCGAGTCTGTTTGCTCAAAATATTGACCAAAGTCAACTATGTTGAATTTTAAGGCTCTATTTCACATTTTAATCAATTTTTCATATAAAAACTTTTCAAAAAATTATACGGACTGCGTACGCAAGTTGAGGAATGATGAAAAGTACTTTTCGAGGTCTTAGAATACAGAATTAACAATTAAATTTAAAGATGACCTTTTGGGTTATCACAATTTTATGCTTATGTAAGCTCTATTACATGAACTTAATTATTCTGGTAACCACATAAAAGTGATGCATCCATATAATTTTTGGTTTAAGATACTATGCAGTTATTTTTCTGAGTATACTGCCAACAAGTTTTAAAATAATTATAGATTGGCATTTTATTCAAAATTTAAAAAAATATACATATGTCATATTTAGATTGTAAGATCATTATAAAATTATTATTAAGATATTGTAAGAAAATATAGAACACGTATATTAAATCATTCCGTAACAAGAATTTGCCATAATTACAGCTGAGCTTTACCTCTCTTTTTATTTATTTTTCTCTGAATTCAATTAAGAATTTGCCACATAAATTTTCGGTTAATTTTATTGATTCAAAAATTTGTTGAATTATGTTTATATAAATAATATATTACATGACTTATTATTATTTTATTTTTTTTCTTGTTTAATAATTACCCAAATTGCTTCTACTTTATCTTCTTTTTTTTAATGATAGTTTTCATTATGTCGAATTTATCAAAGCTTGAATTTGTGGCACTTGACATCTCCGAAAAGAATTATTTATTATGGGTCCTTGATACTAAAATTTACCTTGCTGAAAAAGCTTTTGAAAATACTATTATACAAGAAAATAAAACATCGGGCCAAGATAAAGCAAAGGCTATGATTTTCCTTCGTCATCATCTCGAAAAAGGGTTAAAGACTGAATACTTAACCGTAAATTATCCATTTGAAGTATGGAGCAGTTTGAAGGAACGATATGACCATCTTAAGGCAACGATATTGCCAAGAGCTCGATATGAATGGATTCACTTATGGTTACAAGATTTTAAAACTATAAATGAATATAATTCTATTGTATTCAGGATAACTTCCCACCTAAAATTATGTGAAAAAATTGTGAATGATGAGGATTTACTAGAAAAGACTCTTTCTACTTTTCATGCCTCAAATATCGTATTGCAACAACAATACCATGAAAAGGGTTTAAGAAAATATTCTGAATTAATCTCATGCCTCCTGGTGGCTGAGCAATATAATACCCTTTTAATGAAAAATCATGAAGCACGTCCCACTGGATCTGCACCATTTTTCGAAGTGAATATGTGTAACGACTCGGCCGGTCGTTTCGAGAGTTGTAGCTCCGTTCTTCCATTTTTTCTGCTCCTTTTTTGTTTTCTAAAGCTGTTATATGACTTACCGGGTTAGTTGGTTCGGGTCCGAAGAGAATTCAAAGTGAATTGAGACACTTAGTCTTTTAATTGAAAGCTTAATTTGGAAAAGTCAACAGGATGTCAACTTATGTATAAATGACCTCGAATTGGAATTTTGATTGTTCTGTTAGCTCTATTGGGTGATTCTAGACTTAGGAGCGTGTCCAGATTGTGATTTGGAGGTCGGGAGTATAATTAGGCTTGAATGGCGAAAGTTGGAATTTTGAAAAGTTTGACCAGGAGTGGACTTTTTGATATCGGGGTCAGATTTTGATTTTGAAAGTTGGAATAGGTTCGTGGTGTTATTTGTGACTTGTGTGCAAAATTTGAGGTCAATCGGACGTGGTTTGATAGGTTTCGACGTCGTTTGTATAATTTGAAAATTTTAAAGTTCATTAGGCTTGAATCCGTGTGAAATTCGTATTTTTGATGTTGTTTGAGGTAATTTGAGGGTCCGACTAAGTTCGTATCGGGTAATAAGACTTATTGGTATGTTTGGTTGAGTTCCCGTGGGGCCTCGAGTTGAATTCAGGTGGTTAATGGACTTGGAAGTAAGTTGAGGAAGCAGCTGAAGTTTTGCTGCTACTGGTGTAATCGTACCTATGGAGTGGGAACCGCATGTGCGAGCCCGCATAAGTGGGGAGGGAGCCGAAGAAGAGGCCAAGAAGGATTTGGGCAGAGGCCGCAGATGCGGGCATGTGGGCGCAAAAGCGGGAGGAAGCGCGCAGGTGCGGGTAGGCGCACTGGTGCGATGAAATTTTTTCGCACCTGCGAAGGTGCAGATGCGGTCCAAGACTCGTAGAAGCAGAGGCAGCTAGGCTAAGTGACTTTTGCATATGCGAGTGTTCACCGTAGAAGCGGAACCGCGGATGCGAAAAAATGACCGCATGTACGAAAGGAGTTTGGGCAGAATGTTTAAAACGAAGGTTTCGTGATTTTGGCTTCATTTCAACATTTTGGATTCTAGTTTTGGAGATTTTGAGAGGGCTTTTCAAGGGAAATTCTTGAGTTAAGATCCTTGTATCCATTTTCTTCAATGATTACTTTTTCCCCACTAATTTTACACCTAGTTGGTGAGTTTTTGAGGTGAAATTTGGGGGTTTGAGACTAGGGATTTGGAGAGTTAAGTTTGGGGAATTGAGTAGCCAGTTGATGTCGAATTTTGATACATTTAATATGGTTAAACTCGTTAGTGAATGTGCTTTCAGATTTTGTGACTTTTGACGGATTTCGAGACGTGGGCCCGAGGGCCGGTTTTGAGCCCATTTCAGATTTTTGGCTTATAATTCATATTTATCTTATGGAATTAATTCCTTTAGCCATATTGATTGTATTGTATTGCTTGCGGCTAGATTCCGGACGTTTGGAGGCCGATTCGCGAGGCAAGGGCATTTTGGAGTAGAGTTTTGGCTCGGATTGAGGTAAGTAACAGTTTTAAATCTGGTCCTGAGGGTATGAAATCCCAGATTCTGTTGTTATATGATTGTTTGGTGGTGACGCACATGCTAGGCGACGGGCGTGTGGGCGTGCACCATAGGAATTGTGACTTGGTCCATTTCGTGAAACTGTAAAGTTGAATGACTTGTTGTTAGCTATATGTTGTCCCTGTATTATAGAAATTTGATTACAAATCATATTAGGAGTCATGCTTAGGCTATGTGATTATACTGTTAGGACCCGTAGAGGTCGTGTACTCGTTGAATTAATTGCTAATTGTTATTTTGTACTCGGTCACGATTTACTTGTGTATCATATCTCAGTCTCTTCTTATTTCTTGCTGATACATTATATTATCTTTGTTTGGGCTGATTTTTATGATTTCTGAGAGCCCGAGAGACTGGAGAGGTTGGTGACCGAGTTAGTGCCTGAGTGCCGAGCTGTGAGCTACATGTATATATATGGATCGGGTTGCACGCCACAACGAGCCTTAGGGGGTTGCACGCCGCAATGAGCCTTAGAGCTGTATATATGGATCAGGTTGCACGCCGCAATGAGCCTTATGGCTATTTATATAGGATCAGGCTGCATGCCGCAGCGATATAGCGCTTGGGGTGAAGGAGCCCCTCCGGAGTCTGTACACCCCTAGTGAGCGCAGGTACCTATTGAGTGTGAGTGTTGAGGGCTGAGTCGAGTGATGAGCTATTGAGAAAGATTGAGTGACTATTGCCCTGAGAGGCGGTATTTACTTCCATTGCTATTGCACATAGTTGTTATGTGTCATTGTTTTGAAACTTCTGAGGGATATTATATTAGGATTTTACTCGAACTTGGCATTTATAAATTGATTTGACTTAAACTGTCGAATTTGAAAGCAGGACTACTTTCTTGTTAAGATTTCTGAAAATGAAATATAACTGCATAGATCGTTACTATCTTTCAGTTCCTTATTTATTATTGTTACTTACTAAGTTGGTTGTACTCATGCTACACACTGCACTTCGTGTGCAGATCCATATGTTCCCGGTTATTGCGGGTATTGATATTTTGGCAGCTGATCCCGGAGACTATTGAGGTAGCTGCATGGCGTTCGCAGACCTTGGCTCTCCTTTATTATCTTTATCGCATTTCAGTTCTTATTCCTTAGACATTGTATTAGACTGTTCCTGGTATAGATGCTCATGTACTCGATGACACCCAGGTTTGTGATAGATTGTATTGTGTAGCGGGTTTATTTTTGTTCCAAAAAGAGTTTTCTTAAATATTAATTGCTTCCGTCTATAATTTCAAAGCTTTTATTTTGTTAATATAGTTGAGTAGGGACTTGCCTAGTACCACGATAGGCGCCATCACGATGGTTGGTTTTGGATCGTGACAATATGGTAGCAGCTACTCAAAAGACTGAAAGAAGAGAAAATCATTATCGTGGTCGTAGTCGTGGCCATAGTCATGGACGTAGACATGGACATGAAAAAGGACAAACTAATTATCATCATCATGGTAGAAATAAACAAGAGAACAATAAGGATCCTCAGAATAATCCTTTAAAAGGCAGAATTAATATTTGCCACTGGTGTGGTATGAAAGGTCATTGGACACGTGTTTGTCGTACACCTAACCATTTTGTCAAACTTTATCAAGCATCCAATAAAAGAAAAGATAACAATGTGGAGGCACACTTGACTTTTCAAAATAATGATGATAAAGCAGGTCCCTCAAACAAATATGATGATGCTGAGGCAAATCTTGCATATAAAGATAATGATTTTGGAGGCCTTACAAATATTACTCATTTGGAAGCTGGAGACTTTTTTGAGGATATTAACTGAAGAAGTGATTATCTTACTAGGGAATAAAGCTTTAAGAAAAGTTGTTATTTTCATATTATGTCTTTATATTGTTTGTTCTTCTTAGTGCACTTTCCTAAAGCATTATATATGCTAGTTTTTACATTCCTCGTGTAATTTTTAATGTTTCTTTTATTTATAGTCTTTCATATTTCTTATGATGTACATTTTGTTTATTTATGAAGAATATGAAAATTTCTCAGTCTTCAGTTAGATCCAAGATCAATAAAGATGATATATGTCTTTTGGATAGTGCTACAATACATACTATTTTAAGAGATACGAGATATTTTTCTTATTTGGTGATGAAAGAAGCCAATGTTAATAGAATATTTAGCAGTACAAAATTAATTGAAGGCTCAGGAAGAGCAAATTTATTACTACCTGGAGGAACAAATTTGGCTATTAATGAAGCATTATATTGTAGTAAGTCTCAAAGAAACTTACTAAGTTTCAAAGATATTCGCCAAAATGGATATCACATTGAGACTACAAATAATGAAAAGATTGAATATCTTTATATTACTACAATAAAGTCGGGTAAGAAATATGTGTTTGAAATGTTATCCGCTCTTTCCTCCGGATTATATTACACAAGTATTAGCAGGATTGAAACACATGCCCTAGTAAATTAGAAGTTTACTAATCAAGATAATTTTATTATTTGGCATGACCGGTTGGGTCATCCTGGTTTTACTATGATGCGTAAAATAATTGAAAATTCACATGGACATTCAATGAAGAATCAAAAGATTCTTCAATTTAAGAAATTTTCTTGTGTTGCATGTTCTCAAGGCAAATTAATTATTAGACCATCAACTATTAAAGTTAGGATGGAATCCCCTACATTTTTGGAACATATACAGGGTGATATATGTGGGCTCATTCACCCTCCATGTGGACCATTAAGATATTATATGGTTTTGGTAGATGCATCTACAAGATGGTCACATGTGTGCTTATTATCAACTCGCAATATAGCATTTGCGATATTGTTGGCTCAAATAATAAAACTAAGAGCACAATTTCCAGATTATACAATTAAGACAATTCTCCTTGATAATGCTGGTGAGTTTACATCTCGGGCCTTTACTGATTATTGTATATCAACTAGGATAACAATTGAGCATCCGGTTGCTCATGTTCATACACAAAATGGTCTAGCGGAATCATTGATCAAACACCTCCAATTAATTGCTAGACCAATGCTTATGAGAATAAAACTCCCCATTTCATATGGGGTCATGCTATTTTTCATGTAGCAGCACTTGTGTGGATAAGACCCACAAGTTATCATAAAGTCTCCCCATTGCAATTGGCTTTTGGTCAAAAGCCAAATATTTCCCATCTTAAAATCTTTGATTGTGCGGTATATGTTCTAATTTCTCCACCACAACGTACAAAGATGAGTCCCCAAAGAAGGTTGGGGATATATGTTGGGTATGAATCTCCTTCTATTATAAAATATATGGAGCCTATGACTGGAGATTTATTTACGGCAAGATTTTCTGATTGTCATTTTGATGAATCAGTATACCCTACATTAGGGGGAGAAAATAAGCAGCTGAGAAAGGAGATAGATTGGAATGTATTATCACTATCTCATTTAGATCATCGAATAAATCAATGTAAACAAGAGGTTCAAAAGACAATTCATTTGCAAAATATTGCAAATCAACTGCCAGATGCATTCATTGACCTACCAAGGGTGACTAAGTCACATATTCTAGCTGCTAATGCTCCAATTCGAGTTGATATTCCGGTAGGACAATCAATTAAAGCAAATGAGTTTAAACCACACTTACAACGTGGTAGACCAATCTGTTCTACGGATAAAAGTCCTCGAAAAAGAAAAGGAGCAAATGATCAAAGTGATCATAATACGAAGGTAGTGGCTCAAGAAGAGCACAGAGACATAACAAATAATAAGACCTCAAGGGAGGTTCAGGTACCTGAAAATGATGAGAATAGAGAGATCTCAATAAGTTATGTCTCAACGGAAAAAAGATGGAACAGAAATAATATTGTTATTGATAACGTTTTTGCTTATAATGTCGCTGTTGAAATAATACAACAAGATGAAAATATATCGATGAATGTAGATAGAGAATTGATTGGCCAAAATGGAAAGACGCTATCCAAGAAGAATTAACTTCACTTACGAAACATGAAATTTTTGGGTCTGTAGTCCAAACACCTAATGGTGTTAAGCCTGTTGGCTATAAATGAGTCTTTGTATGTAAAAGGAATGAGAAAATGAGGTACAAAGATATAAGGCACGCCTTGTTGCACAAGGATTTTTACAAAAGCCTGGTATCGATTATGGAGAGACCTATTCTCCTGTTATAGATGCTATAACATTCCGTTATCTCATTAGTTTTGTTTTCCATGAAAAGCTTGATATGCATTTAATGGATGTGGTTACAACCTACCTTTACGACTCACTTGATAATGAGATATACATGAAAATTTTCGAGGGATTTAAAATGCCTGACACACATAATTCAAAGTCCCGGAAAATATTTTCAGTCAAATTGCAAAGATCTTTGTATTGTCTAAAGCAATCAGGAAGAATGTGGTATAACCGCCTTAATGAGTATTTATTAAAGGAAGGTTATATAAATGGTGCCATTTGTCCATGTGTTTTTATAAAGAAAACAACATCAGAGTTTGTTGTACTTGCAGTATATGTTGATGACACAAACCTTATTGGAACTCCTACAGAACTTAAAAAGGCAATTGATTATTTAAAGAAGGAATTCGAGATGAAAGATCTCGGAAAGACAAAATTATGTCTTGGTTTGCAAATTGAACATTTGGCAAACAGGACTTTTGTTTATCGATCTACCTACATAGAAAAGGTATTGAAACAGTTTTACATGGATGGAGCACATCCATTAAGTACTCTAATGATTGTTCGATCACTTGATGTGAATAAGGACCCGTTCCGACCTCAAGAAAAGTATGAAGAGACTCTTGGTCTTGAAGTACCATATCTTAGTGCAATGGTGCACTAATGTATCTTGTTAACACTACAAGGCCTGACATAACTTTTTCAGTTAATTTCTTAGCAAGATATAGCTCTGCTCCTACAAGGAGACATTGGAATAGAATCAAACATATTGCGGTATCTAAAAGGAACTACCGATATAGAATTATTTTATGGCAATGATTGCAGTCCCGATCTTATTGGTTATGCCGATGCTGGGTATTTATCTGACCCACACAAGGCTCGATCTCAAACAGGCTATGTGTTTACATGTGTAGGCACTGTCATATCTTGGCGATCGACTAAGCAATCAATCGTGGCTACTTTACCTAATCATGCTGAGATAATTGCGATTCATCAAGCAAGTCGAGAATGTGTATAGTTGAGGTCTATAATACATCTTATTAGAGACAAATATGGTTTGAAGTGTGACAAACTACCCACAATTTTGTATGAAGACAATACAGCATGCATAGCCCAATTGAAGGGAGGATTCATAAAAGGAGATAGGACAAAGCACATTTCACCAAAGTTATTTTTCACACATGATCTTCAGAAGAATGGTGATATCAATGTGCAACAGATTCGTTCAAGTCATAATATGGCTAATTTGTTCACCAAATCTCTACCGATGTCAACCTTCAAGAAACTATTGTACAAGATTGGGATGCGAAGGCTCAAGAATGTGAATTGATGTTCTCATCATGGGGAGTTAATACGCGTTGTACTCTTTTTACTTTACAAGGTTTTGTTCCACTAGGTTTTCCTTGAAGGTTTTTAACGAGACAACCAAAAGGCGTATTTATAAACATGTGTACTCTTTTTCCTTCACTAGGATTTTTTTAGAGGGTTTTTCCTAATAATATTTTAACGAGGCACATTATCTATGGACATCCAAGAGGGAGTGTTATAAGAAAAATCAAATTATGGTGGATGTCTACTCTTCCTCCATGATCTTCATCTTAAATACTTAATGACATATTCAATGACATATTTTTCTTCATTTTGCATGCCTATATAAAGGCCTTGTAATAGATAGGAAAATACACACAATTGAAGAAGATAATCTCTTCCTTCTCTCTATCTCTATTTCTTGTTCATGTTTTATTAAATTACTTTTATTTCATAACAAATACACAAAATGAAAAAAAATAATGAAACGAGGAAAGGGAAAAGGAAGAAAAACGTGGACTTAATGGGACTAGGCATCACGAATGACATCAAACCAAATAATTTGAAGAAATGTTGCTCTACTATGCGTGGCAATAGGAGTTGTGCCCATACAAAAGAGCTCAATTCAACAGCTTGACTTATACCACTTAAAATATCAAACATTATATAATAAATTATATATGCTATGGTCTTCACTTTCACCAGATCCTACACACAATCAACTCCACATCAGAGGTTCAAACCAAGATTCACTAGTTGTCCAGAAAGACATAACCAAAATTGTCCAGTTTAGAGACATAAAAAATATAGTTAAGCTAAAAAGAGAAATTGAAGAACTAGCATAGTAGTAATATAATTACATATGCACTTGACATTTACACTAGAGTTAAGCTATTTAATAGATATTAGTTACAAAATATATAGCATCCTTGTGCCCACCAGTTATAAACAAAAGAGCATGGACATAACCCGAGGTATCAAAAATAGCACTACAGTTAAATTTTGAAGTTGTTAGTCGAGCAAAAACTATCAAATTAGTGCCACCATTTATATACACAACTTTACCATACTTCAAAGTTTACCATTGTCTTGCGCTCAAGCTCACCCATACATAAAAATATCCATCTTTTTGACATCTTTACAGAGAATCATTGTAGCTTTGATGCGATCCTATACGGAGTACAACTCAAATGCGGGAGATTCAAGAATGGAATAAATTTCACCACAAATATCAGAATCGGTCATGATCCCCAATCTTGTCAATCAAGGCAACCATTCTTTTGTCTTGACTTTCAATAAAAAATTTCGTAACTTCCGTCATACCCTTAAGAAATATCTCATTATTAGCATCCTCCACAACCCTTTTCTTTTCTTGCTTTTCTCTTTTTCATTGAAATTAGAAGAGGACCTATTAGCATACTCGTCTTGTTTATGATTTTGTTGGGATCTAGCATGTTCATTTTCAGATGCTCCAGCACATCCATGTTCAAATGCTCAAGAATCTTCATTTTCAGATGCTCCACCAAAACTAGGTCCAGCATAAGCATTTTCAGCTTCTTCAGTAGCTATTTTAGGTGCATCACTAGCATTATCTTCTTCTTCATCGTCAATGTCGATAGGAAATCCCAAGCTCATGTTATTAGAAAGTCCTGAAGCTTGACTCCTTAGAATATCCTTAGCAGCATCTAGCGGCCCTTCTGCGAACTCTTCCGTTGCTCTATCCTTGCCAAAGATTTTCTCTCAATCCTCAAACATTACCCATTTCTTAGTATTCATACTTTTTTGCTTTTGGATCAATCTAGAAAAAATAAGGAAGAAACAAAGCAATGCCATATGTGCCAGTTTTAAACTATGATGCGAACTCAGGAAAAATACCTATATGAAGTAACAATACTCTAATAACTTAGGCAAAGTATTAATTACATTTATAAAGTCATCCTAACATTTTGGATCGTCAACATTGTGGTTCCATCACTATATTTAATTCCCAAACCACTTGGACTTTTTAATAAACTTATGCTTGCATAACATTTCTTTCACACTTTTACTTTGGAATTGATATGTAGTTCATTTCAATTGATTATGAGGATGACGTTCATGCAAATAGTGCTCTAACTCCATCAGATATCCCGGCCTAAAGGCATTATCGGCTCTCCAACCATTAGCACATCACTTTTTTAAACCATCTATAAGAGAACTTTCTTCTGCTGGAGTCCACATCCTTCGGGACGAAGGTGTTGATTTTCTTGATCTTTTTGACGTTACCTTTGAATTTTTTGCCTGGCTATTCATTTTATCTGTATAATCTTGTGAAATAAATAATCATATAAGTATTAGTCATCATCACAAGAAACATAAATATCTCCAACATTACTTAGCATTACAAAAATAAAAATTCATACACTTTACAATTTAAAAAAAAAAACTAAACAGGAAGTATCAAACCGTCACAAAGAAAAGCTAGCTAAACATAAGTTATCTTCACAAAAATCAAAGTAACTACTATTTCTTATAAGTACAAAAATCTGAAAATTGATACACCTTACAATCATACAAAAAATTAAAGAGAAAATACCCAAACACCACAAAATATAATACAAGCATGAAACGTGTTGAAAAGATCAATTTTTTAGACTTGCATTTCACATTGATGAGCCAACTCATCCTTCCATGTGGTCCACTCCTCAGTTGATTCAACATGTTGATACTCCACTTGTTCTTCTATATCAATGTTTAAGGGATCCACTTCCATTTCTCTACGAATAAAGTTGTGCGTTAAACAACAAGCACTAATAATCCTGTCATGAACCTTAACTGAGTACCACGAAATATTATGAGGGGATGTGTTAGTGAAATGAATCCCAAAGAAAATGACTTTGAAGTCGGTCCGAGAAAATGATAAAATTATTACTAGTATAGCTTATGTTTGAGGGTATGTTGAAAATGGTATCTTAAATATATTTTAATATAATTTTGGTCCTTTAAATTTTTAAACTGAATACTTTTAGTTTCTGTCAAATAGTTGACAAGTTATGATTGTTAGATTTAACGTCACTAGTGGGAAAAAATGTATTAATATGAATTCGCAGTTGGTGGTGCTTTTTCTGTAATTTCTGCTATTTCTGATTTACGTTTGGAGTCTAGTGTAGCTTTTTGAGGTGCAACTTCTATCATTTTTTAAACTAATTTATTGTTTGGTGTAGCTTTTAGTGTTGAGATTTCAGGGATTTGACCAGACTTTTGATGGTATTTTGGTTATACAATCAAACCTCCATCTCGTTTGTTCCGAATATTTTTGGATATTATATCGAGATACTGTTACAGAAAGTATATATTATAACATAACATGAAAATTGATTCCGAAAATACTTGACTTATATAGTAAAGTGTTATTATATAAAAATGATGTTATAGAAAGTTCTAACTGTATCTTTTATTTTCTTACAGTTCCAATTAAATCTAACAATCAGACATTGTTAAATATTTGTCGGAGACAAAAAATAATCACTTTTGCAAACTTAAAAAATCGAAATTGTTCGAAAATATATTTACCGAACTATTTTAAATCTACCCCAAACATAAGGGACCACTAATCACTAAATAACATATCAATAAAATATTCAAAAAGTGGTTAGTCTAACTTTATTTGATTCCCAAATTGATTTCTCATGATGTAGTCACTCTACTGGCCATTACATTATAGGAAACGAAAGGACTTGGTCAGCATGTAACCAGAACTTAAGCAAAAATTAGTAGGTCGAATTAATTTAAATATTAGGCCATTAATATTGCTATTTTATACAGTAGAATGTTTAGTGCAACAGAACAAATCATAAAATGGGAAAACTTGGGTAGGGTAAAGCTTAATATTCAAGTTTCTAAATAAAGAGAAAATTTAACATTTCTTCAACTTAAGTTGGATTTATTGGCTTGAAATGACATTTTCTAAAGTTACCAAATGAAAGAGAGAAAGAGTTCAAGATCGACTAAGTAAAGCCAAGAAATATTCCTAATTAAAGATATTTTCATTTTTAAATTCAAATATACAAGCTTTTCTTAATTTCTTCAAAAGGGAAGGATAAAATATTGTATGATTGAATATATATAGGATAGTTGATAAAACGCGGAATGAGATAATGATTAAACAGGAGTCAAAAAAATAATGAATCAATCAATTAACTGTGCTTTAATTTTGATCAGATGAGAGTCAAATATATGAATCTTTTAAGAAATTAGGAAAAACAAATCTTAAATTAATTGCTATAAGAATGCTAAGGCCATCTTCAACCCTTCACTTCAAATCTTTACTCCAAAATGGAGTAAACTAATTCCAACCATTACTCTATTTTTTACTCCAAAAAAGAATATTTTTTTATATTCTTCTCTCTCTTCTATATTATATTATTATCTTTTATCTAAATTTTATTTTCTTATTTCCATTAATAAATCCTATCTTTTTTTCTTTTTTACATATTCATCCCATATAATTCATATTTCTTTCTTATGTAACCATTTAAAATAAAATTATTTTATACTATAAATTTTTAAATAATACAATTTGTAAGCAAATATTATAGATTATACATATTAATGGATAATTAAAATAAAAGTGAAATCATTGAGATACAAGATAATTCAAAACATATTACATGTAGTTTAAAATTTAGTTTAAATATTACTTAAGTATTCAACTTCCACCTCTAGTATGCTCCCATAAATGTTCTATTAATGCATTATGAAGTGCAAAATGAGCATCTTTGTCCTTAATATTTTTTTTGTTGACCTAAAAATTGTTCAAACCATTGATTTTCATCTACTGTCATTTCTAGTGTTGGAGTTAGACCTTCCTAAGCATCTTGAATTGGTGCATTAAGATCACGCCCATCCTCGATAATCATGTTGTGCAGTATAATACGTGTTGTTAGTATACATGTACTCATCGATGTGGATTCTATTGTCGATCCAAATCGTCGTGAATTTTTTGCGACGAGAACAAAAACGAATAATGGATAAAAAAAAAAGTCAATAATTTTCACAACCACAACCACAACAATCCTCTACCCCATTCACTTAATTCTTTAATAATTTTGGTGTATCTGAAAATGACTTACCTCCCTAATAAATTTTTATGTTATTTAATATAGTTTCAATTTTTATGTATTTTTAATTTAATGTATTTTTAATTTTAATATATTTTTAATTTTTAATTTTAGCAACATCTTGTATTTTATATTTGCACCTTTCATTTTTGTGATGGTTATATATTTTTTTATACAATTATAACTTATAATAAAATTAACTTACAATTTTACATAAAAATAATATATGCAACAACAATAACAACAACAACAACAACAACAACAATAACGTACCCAGTAATATCCCACATCGTAGGGTCTAGGGAGGGTAGTGTGTACGCAGACCTTACCCTTGCCTTGTGAGGATAGAGAGGTTGTTTTCAATAGACCATCGGCTCAGAAAAGCATAAGCACCACACTAGTAAAAATATAGACAAGAAAAGACAGTACCAAAAAGCCATATAAAGGCAGAATAAAAACAACAAGATAGTAAGGTGATCAACAATGAAAGAAAACAACGGTTAGTCATAAAAACCTACTACCAACAGAAAGCGAGACTACATGCCAATCCTACTATTATGAACACTCTAGACTACCTACTCTACTACCCTAATTCTCGACCTCCATACCTTCCTATCAGGGGTCACATCTTCGGTCAACTGAAGTTGCGCCATGTCTTGCCTAATAACCTCTCCCTACCTCTTTTTTGGACTACCTCAACCTCTCCGTAGTCCCTCCAATGTCAATCTCTCACACCTCCTTACTAGGGCGTCTGCGCTCCTCCTCCTCACATGCCCAAACCACCTAAGTCGTGCTTCCCGCGTTTTGTCCTCAATAGGGGCCACACCCACCTTGTTGTGAATAACCTCATTTCTGATCCTATCTAACCTGGTGTGCCCGCACATCCATCGCAAGATCATCATCTCTGCTACCTTCATCTTCTGGACATGGGCTATCTTGACTGGCCAACACTCTACCTCATACAACATCGTTGATCTGACCACCACTATGTATAACTTACCCTTAAGTTTCGGCGACACCTTCTTGTCACACAAAACACCGGAAGCGAGTCTCTATTTCATCCATCTCGCCCCAATACGATGTGTGACATCTTCATCAATCTCCCCATCCCCCTGAATAATAGACCCAAAGTACTTAAAACTCCCTCTCCTAGGGATGGCCTGCGAGTCTAGCCTCACCTACCTACCCCTCCTTGAGTCTCGCCACTGAACTTACACTCCAAGTACTTAAAAATAATATATGCATAAAAATTAATTTATCAAAATTATAGGCCAAAATTAAGATGTAAAATTAATATTATAAAGATATTGCATAAACATAATTAGGTATATATAATATAATAAATTAAAAGGATTAAATAATAAAAAATAATAGTGAATAGTGATGGAGTTGATGAATAGTGTCACTCAAAATTTGAAGTGACATTGTTCACCCTCCAAAATAAAGGTAAATTTGCAGCTGGGTTGGAGCAAAATTCCTCTATTTTTTTACTCAAAAATAGAGTTTGGAGATAAAAATGGAGGCGGGTTTGAGATGGCCTAACCTCACCTTTCATTTTTTAATGTAAATAACTTAGTAGGGTGGACCTTTAAAATTTATAATATTGAATTTAATAAACTTCTGAAATTATGATTTAAAATACAATATTAGTTATTAAAACCTTAGTAGCTTTTCATATATATATAATACTGAATTCGAGTAAAGCCATAACTATTTTGATACTAGTAAAATTTTATACAAAAGAAAAAAAAATTTATTCATTGGTTTAATGCACCTACTATATTTTTTTCCTATATTTTGCCAGAAATAAACTAGTATTATTATTTGCAAAGGTTGACTTATTTGATTGGGTGGGTGATTTCTCACATAGGAATACGTAACATCTATTCCCCTAACAAGTAACCTTCACAATTAGAGTTAGTCGGAAAAAAAACCTAGCATTATTCATTTTCTTTTAGCTCTAACAATGTTTAACATGAAATAAACCTCCATTACTTATTTTCTTTTTTCTTGGAAGTTGTAGTGAATTGCTCTAATGCGCCACTAGTTGTGCTTTCTCCTCTCATCTCTTCATTAAATATACAAGCGTCATTTTACTGTCATGAATATATATATTTTTTCTTCCTTGTTTGCCCGTAAAACAATATTGTTACGATCCGATTTTTTCCACGTTCGAGATCGTGATGTCGCTTTCACCTGTTAGGCAAGCCAACGTTAGAATAATCTTAATTATTTTTATAAATATTAAATTAAACGGAAGTCAATTACTGAAATAAAGTGCGAAAAACCATAATAACTGAATCATCCAAATACATCCTCGAATCTGGTGTCACAAGTGCACGAGTAACTAGAATAATACAAACAAAGGTCTGAATAAAATTCAAGTTGTTTGAAAGATAATATACAAAGATAAAGTAGAAGGGGACTTTAGGACTGCGGACGCTGTGCAGATATACCTCAAGTCTCCTCTGGGTAGATGAATCGAAGCAAGTCTATGGTACACCGCTGGGACCAACTCCAAAATCTGCACAAAAAGTGCAGAGTATAGTATGAGTACAACCGACCCCATGTACTCCGTAAGTGTCGAGCCTAACCTCGACGAAATAGTGACGAGGCTATGACAAGACACATACGTAAACAACCTGTATAAGTATATATGTATACGAAACAATATTGAACACAGTAATTAACAAATTTGACAAAATTTGGGAGGGAACATGTGAAGGGGAATGATATAAAAATCTCAGCATGAGAAGTGTCACGTAGCAGCCAATTAATTCATCAACAATAAAATAAATAGCTGATAATACGAAAATGGCACGGCACCACCCTTCGTGCTTTTACTCTCATTCTTCCCATGAAATAATACATAAATAATATAAATGGTACGGCATCACTCTTCGTGCTTCAACTCTCTTTCTTGTCACAATATGATGAATAAATAATTTAAATGGCACGGCATCACCCTTCTTGCTTTGACTCTCTTCCTCACTTTATAATTCAATAAATAATAATGTGAAATTGGCACGGCCTCACCCTTCGTGCTTTTACACTCTTCCTCACCATGACAATAATAATATGATTAGTATAAATGGCACGACATCACCCTTCATGCTTTAATTCTTCCTTACCATGAAATGATAATATAAATTCGGAAGAGTATTTAAATACGTGTATCTATACTTATCAATCAATTCAATACCATAATACCGACTTCACCTTCCAAAATATTCAACAATTATTAAATTAAAAATAATTGCATGAAAAGTGATCAAATAACCAAAATTTAACTTAAGCATGAATATCTGTTTTTGGAGAGCACCTGAGTCATTTTTCTTTACTGTTTTGAGTAATATTGTGCTAGATTAGCTTCTAAACATTAGATTATCTTTCTCTAATCAATTATTATGCATTCTATTATAATTTTTTCTTATATTTCTTTATTTTTCATGAGTAGCTAAATTTTTAGCTAGGGTTGTGGCCCAACCCTAGTGTGGGTACTTAATGGGTGTTTGATTTAGGACTTGTTTATGATTGGGTTAGTGATACTTAGCCTAGTTCTTGCTTGAATTCAAGAATTAATGGTTGCAAATATTGATTCATGCCTAATTGACTTAGTCTCTACTTGAGAACGAGAGACTAAGTCTAGAAAAATTTGGCTAACAAGAAATTAGGGTGAACTCAAAAAATTGTTAGCCCTAATTAAAGGGTTGAATCTAGAGATAGTAAGACCCGACTTGAGCATTTATCACTTGTTTTGTGCAATACCCATATGGACTTGAGAAAGCCAAATTGGAAAAAACCACTCAAATTACCGAGACGTATAGAGTGGGTAATTGCGTGTGATTGCTATATTACAATCCCAACCAATCAAACGTACCCTAGAGTTTACAAACCCATTAGGTAACCACCTAGGTGGAAGTCACGACCCTAGATCTTTTATCATTTGAAAAACAACCAAAACAAAAAATATTGTCTTCTAGTTTTATAATTGTAATCAATAATTTAAAGTAGTAGTAGAAACAACAAACAAGAATGTGGAAGTGTAATCTAAGGCATATCGTACAATTACACTAAGTATATATCTAATCCCAATTCTAACCCCCTGAGGATTCGACCCCGACTTGCGTTGGGTTTTATTATTGCTTCGACCACCTCATTACCTATATTTGTGGTGTGAGTTTGGGCAACATCATGCTTCGGGTCACCACAAGTATAACAGGACCTCGACTGCTATGACTGCTGAGCATGAAACTGACCCTATCGACCTGAGTAACCACCCTGAAAACTCTAGAGCGGAGGTGCACTAATAAGAGCTGGTGGTGCACTGTAGGCTAGCTGGTTGGAATGAGACATATGAGGGCCACGACCACCTGATACACTATGGGATACTTGGATCGCTGAATGAAACGGCCTGGGAGGATGACCTCTACCAAAATTTCCCCTGCCTCCAGACGAGGCACCACTGAACCCACAGAACTGGAGAGGCCTCTTATTAGACCCCTGTCCTCTCTCCTATGCAAGAACCATCTCGATCCTCCTAGCAACATTAACAGCCGCCTGAAAGAAAATCTCACTTCTGGTCTCCTTATCCATTTGAAGCCTGATAGGGTGAGTCAGTCCATCAATAAACCTCTTCACGCTCTCTCCCTCAGTAGGAAGTAAAAGGAGAGCATGACGGGCTAGATCCACAAAACGGGTCTCGTACTGAGTAACAGTCATACTGCCCTATTGGAGACGCTCAAACTGCCTACGGTAATCCTCTCTTAATGTGATAGGGAGGAACTTCTCTAGAAATAGCTGTGAGAACTGGTCCCAAGTAAGTGCAGGCGACTCAGCTGGTCTGGTCAACATATAATCTCTCCACCACCTCTTGGCGGAACCCATCATCTGAAATACAGCAAAATCGACCCTATTGGTCTCAACTATACCCATGTTCCACAACAGCTCAATGCAGCGGTCAAGATAATCCTGTGGGTCCTCAAAAGGTGTACCACTAAAGTGAACTGGAAAGATCTTAGTAAACTTGTCCAATCTCAATAAGGCCTCAGAAGACATGGCGGGCCTATCACCGGCCTGTGCCGCAACAACTGGCTGAACTATCCCAACTGGCGGGAATACTAGAGCCTGACACTAGGGAGCCATATGCTCCGGAGCAGGAGTAGTGGGAGTTTGTGCTTCTCCCCCAGCCTGTGAGACGACTGGTGCCACTGAAAATGTACCATTTTGGGCCACCCCCTCCATTAGGCTCACCAAACAGACTAAAGCGTCCTGAAGTACTGGAGTAGCTATGAATCCTTCCGGGACCTGAAGTGGTCCAACAGGTACAATCTGAGTTGGAACCTCCGCTTCCAAATCCACCTAAGGTTCTACAACAGGTGCTGCTGCTCGATCTCTAGATTGAGCTCTACCTCTGCCTCTACCTCGGTCTCTACTCCTGGACATAGTTGTCAACGGGGGCTCTGGTCCATGTCCGTCAGTAGATGTATTACGTGTTCTCGCCATCTGCGAGAAAACAAGAATATAATGGTTCAGTTATCAATGATAAAATAAAATCGCATGACAGAATAAGAAAGAAGTGATATTATTCCTAAACTTCATAGCCTCTGGAAGATAAGTACAGACGTCTCTGTGCCGATCCTTCAGACTCTACTAAGCTTGCTCGTGACTCGTGAGACCTAAGTAACTTAGTGCTTTGATACCAACTTGTCACGACCCGATTTTTTCCACCTTCAGGACCGTGATGGAGCCTAACATTTTACTTGCTAGGCAAGCCAACGTTAGAATAATCTTAATTATTTTTAAACAAATCAAATTAAATGGAAGTCAATTACTAAAATAAAGTGCGGAAAACCATAATAACCGAATCATCCAAATACATCCCCGAATCTGGTGTCACAAGTGCACGAGTTACTAGAATAATACAAACAAAAGTCTGAATAAAATTCAAGCTGTTTGAAAGATAATACACAGCTAAGATAAAGTAGAAGGGGACATCAGGACTACGTACGCTGTGAAGTTATACCTCAAGTCTCCTCTGGGTAGATGAATCCGAGCAAGTCTATGGTACGCCGCTGGGACCAACTCCAAAATCTGCACAAGAAGTGCAGAGTGTAGTACGAGTACAACCGACTCCATGTACTCCATAAGTGTCGAGCCTAACCTCGATGAAGTAGTGACGAGGCTATGACAAGACACATACGTAAACAACCTGTGCAAGTATATATGTATACGAAGCAATATTGAACATAGTAATTAACAAATTTGACAAAATTTGGGAGGGAACATGTGAAGGGGAATGATATAAAAATCTCAGCAGGAGAAGTGTCACGTAGCAGCCAATTAATTCATCAACAATAAAATAAGTAGCTGATAGTACGAAAATGGCACGGCACCACCCTTCGTGCTTTTACTCTCATTCTTCCCATGAAATAATACATAAATAATATGAATGGCACAGCATCACCCTTCGTGTTTCAACTCTCTTTCTTGTCACAGTATGATGAATAAATAATTTAAATGGCACGGCATCACTCTTTGTGCTTTGACTCTCTTCCTCACTTTATAAATCAATAAATAATAATATGAAATTGGCACGACATTACCCTTCGTGCTTTTACACACTTCCTCACCATGACAATAATAATATAATTAGTATAAATGGCACGGCATCACCCTTCGTGCTTTAACTCTTCCTTACCATGAAATGATAATATAAATTCGGAAGAGTATTTAAATGCGGGGATCTATACTTATCAATCAATTCAATACGAGAATACCGACTTCACCTTCCAAAATATTCAACAATAATTAAATTAGAAATAATTGTATGAAAAGTGATCAAATAACCAAAATTTAACTTAAGCAGGAATATCTTAATTAAATAGGCAATTATTCCACCCGCATGCTTTGACTAAACCACAACGCATAAGTACTCGTCACCTCACATATACGTTGTACCCGCACATTAAATCACGTAGAAAATAGACAAACAAGTCCTACTCCTTCAAGTCAAGGTTAACCATGACACTTACCTCGCTTTGCATACAACTCAAGATTCCAATAAACCTTTGCCTCGCGAGTTGGTGTCTGAATGCCTTGAATCTAGTCACAAACAATTCAATATACTCAACACGAATTATAGAAACCAATTCTATATGAAAATACTAAATTTTCCAATTAAAATCTGAAAATCAATTAACAAATCAACAGTCGGGATCATGTTTCGAAATCCGATAACTCATTCCGATACGAGTTCAATCATACTAAAATTATCGAATTCCTACATCGGATTGTCTTTCAAATCCTAAAATTTTGTTTTTGGAGGGTTTTACAAATATTTCAATTTCTTCCATCTAAATCCGAAATAAACGATGAATATAACCATAGATTCATAAAATATAATCACTTTTGGATATAGAACACTTACCCAGTTCAAACTTGTAAAAAACCCCTCTAAAAATCACCCAAACCGAGCTCCTTAACTCTATTTTTGTCAAATATGACAAAAAAAAACCCGTTTATAGAGTCTCTGCTATTTCGAGCGCCACATGTAGTGTGGGTCGCTGCCTGTGGCACAGTTTCCAGAACCCCAAAAATTTCCAGCGCCAGGGCTAGCGCCCCACGATACCCAGGGCGCTGGCGGTGATGGAAAATCTTTCATGACACGGAAATGGGCATAACTCTCTCGTACGATATCCGAATTCAACGATTCTTTTTGCTATGGCTCTAAAATTTCAATACAGATTTAATGCATCAATCAAAACTGAATTTGGAACTCATTTTCTTAATGTGATACCACTTATTCTTAAAGAAATGACGTCGAAACATTCTAGAATATCCAAATTAAATTCCGTTAACCATCCGAAATCCACCCGAGGCCCTCGGGACCTCAACCAAATATACCAACAAGTCCTAAAACATCATACGAACTTACTCAGGGTCTCAAATCACGTCAAATAATGTCGAAATTATAATTCACACCACAATTCGGACTTATGAGTTTTCATACTTTTTCACATTACAAAACCCGTGTCGAAACGTATTAAAGGAATTCGGAATGATTTCAAATTTGGCGCACAAGTCATAAATAACATAACGGGGCTATTCCAACTCTCGAAATCTCAATTCGAGTCCGATATCTATAAAGTCAAATTCACAGTCAAACTTTGAAAATCTTTAGCCTTTAGATTTTTAGTTTCCGTTAAATGGCGATAATTCGAGGTAGGGACCTCCGAATTCGATTCCGGGCATACGCCCAAGTCCCAAATCACGATACGGACCTACCGTAACTGTCAAAATACTGATCCGGACCCGTTTGCTAAAAACGTTGACTGAAGTCAACGCAAATGAGTTTTGAAGCTCCATTTGACATTTTAATCAATTTTTCACATAAAAACTTTCTGGAAAAATTTACGGACTGTGCCCGCAAGTCGAGGGATTCTGAAGGGTGCTATTCGAGGTCTCAGAACATAAAAATAAATGTTTAAAATTAAATATGACATATTGGGTCATCACAAGTACAGTTAAATTTATACGTGATTTATAGACAAGCGAATCGATTTGATCCCAAATTGATAAATGAATTAGAAAAGAATATAAGACTTAGCATTGAAATCGAGATAAGACAACAGAGATCTTAGTTCTGGGAGTAGAGCTTCCGAAGGCAGGAATAACGATATTAAGATGCAAGAAAATAAAATGTTATTGAGCTTTGAACAGTATATAGCATAAGTTTGTCAGAAAATTCGTCCCCTTACAATGACCGTTGAACTTACTATTTATGGTTGCACCAAGAGAAAGGTCTTAGGATCAAGCCACTCTTAAATGATAATTATGGGGCCATTGAAGAATGTGTAACGGCAGGCTATGAATACCATATTCTCTGTAAAGGACTACATATTTAATGCTATAGAATATTCTCCATTGAATGTTTCCTTCAGGGAAAACCGAGATTGCTGCCCCCGGACTTGATTTCCATTTGCCTTGCTTTCCATCTGTCTCCGGTTCCACGTGTCGCTCTATTATGCAAGTATTTAATATGAACATATTTTGCCCTATACATTACTGTTTGGATGGTTGTTACATATTGTTTCATAATGTATCGTATTGTATTGTACTGTATTGTTTGATGAATACAATGTTTGGATAGATTGTGTCGTTTGCCGTCGTTTTATGATATCACAAACCAGCAATATGAATAATAAACTTGCAATATTATAAAAAAATTTATGATACGGTATATAAAAAGGTAGGGTAAATGATAAAATAAAATTATTTAATAATAATGAAGGGTGAGATTGAAAGAAAAAGACAACGTAATGACGCGGCCACACCAAATTGGTCGTTACATAAAGTGACATATTTCGTCCTTGCGTAACGACGGATTTAACAATACGATACAACAAAATTTAAGTAACAATCAAAACAAATATCGTATTTAAAGTAACAATACAATACAATACGGTAGATAACAACCATCCAAACAATACATTACCCTTTTGACTTCTTGAGAAAAGAAAATGTTTGTTTTATTTAAAAATCCTCTTAAGTTGTTCTGCATCTGCGTTGGCCTTTGCCTGTGCTTTGCTAGATTTGTGCTGTTATGCAAGTAGAAACATCCTTTCCTTCTCTTTATTCCATTAATAATTATGTTCTTTGGTACCCCTCAAGAATGTTTCTTGTAATTTGCCTTCATTTCAAATCTTGGTGTCTCTCTTTCTCAGTCTTGGAGCATATTTAATCAAAAAGGTGCAATCTTTCTTCCTCTGTTGCAATTATCTTTTGTGGGTTATTGTGGTTTCAGTGGAAATAGTTGAATTTCTAGTTCTTGTGTTACTCTTCAACAACTGTTAGATTGAATGATGAATTCTTGGAGTTTGTTTATATTGGCGTTGGGATTTTTGTGTGTGTCTGGGTTTAACCCATCAGATAATTACTTAATAGACTGTGGATCCACTAAAGATACTAATGTTGGTAATAGGGTTTTTGTGTCTGATAAATCAGCTTCAAAATTTCTTTCAACTTCTCAAGATATATTAGCTGATACCCCTTCAAACTCAGTTACAAAGGCTAACGATTCACCTCTATATCAAACAGCTAGAATCTTTACTTCAACATCCAGCTATAAATTCCCCATTAGTAAAAGTGGAAGGCACTGGATCCGTCTTTACTTTTACCCATTTGAGTACAAAACTTATGATTTGAGCTCAGCAAGTTTCTCTGTTTCCACACAACAGAATGTTCTCCTTGGCAATTTTAGTCCTAAAAATGTTTCCTTTAAAGAATTTTCTGTGAACGTAACAACGAGGGATCTTGAAATCACATTCTCTCCTTTGGCTGATTCAATTGCCTATATAAATGCCTTGGAAATTGTCTCTGTACCCGATAGCCTTATAACTGATGACGCATCCACCTTTGATCCACCCGGGGTATTCAATGATATGTATGCACAGGCTTTAGAAACAGTTGCTAGAGTTAACATGGGCGGGCCCGCTGTGTCGTTTGAAAACGATACGCTATGGCGAAGTTGGGTTCCTGATAAAAGTTACTTAATACAGCCAGATTTCGCCAAGTCCTTGTCAAAGATTGGATCTGTAAAGTACACTCCCGGTGGAGCAACATTAGATATTGCACCACCGACCGTGTATGGTACGTGCACTAAGATGAATGTGGATGCTTCTGGTAATGATGCCATTGCTAATTTTAATGTGACGTGGGCGTTCAATGTGGACAGAGGTTTCCAGTATTTCATTCGCTTACACTTGTGTGATATTGTGAGTACAGCTGCTAATCAGCTGTTGTTTAATGTTTATGTTGATTCCTCGAATGCGGCTTCTGATTTTGATCTGAGTTCTAAAGTTCAAGGCAGATTGGCCACCGCATATTACATGGATTTTGTTACACCACCAGCTAATACCAACAACCTTAGCATTAGTATCGGCCCGTCTTCAAAGAGTGCATATCCAGATGCCTTTCTAAATGGATTGGAACTGTTGAAGTTGAATAATACTCAGGGCAGCTTTGCTGATATGGCCTCTGTTCCTCCCTCCACAAGCTCGGGCTCGAAAAACAATATCGGAGTCATCGTTGGTGTGAGCGTAGGTGTAACACTTGCTTTGCTCATGGTTGGTGTTTTGTTTTGCATGCACAGAAGAAGAAAGCAGGAACAACTTCGTCTTTCAAAGACGTGGATTCCTTTGTCTATTGGCGGTGGCACGTCTCATACTATGGGAAGCAAATACTCGAATGGGACAACCATGAGTGCAGCTTCTAACTTGAGTTATCGCATACCTTTTGCAGCCATGAAAGAAGCAACCAAAAACTTTGATGAGAGTTTGGTCATCGGGATAGGTGGATTTGGAAAGGTGTTCAAGGGTGTTTTATACGATGGTACAAAGGTAGCTGTTAAGAGGGGTAATCCCAGCTCCCAACAAGGTCTTAGAGAGTTCCAAACTGAAATCGAGATGCTCTCTCAGTTTCGCCATCGTCATCTTGTTTCGTTGATTGGATACTGTGATGAAAAGAATGAGATGATTCTTGTGTATGAGTACATGGAAAACGGAACCCTCAAGAGCCATTTGTATGGTTCAGATATGCCGAGTATGAGCTGGAAACAAAGGCTGGAGATATGCATTGGGGCTGCCAGAGGTCTACACTATCTTCATACCGGCTACGCGCAAGCAGTTATACATCGTGATGTCAAATCCGCAAACATATTGCTTGATGAGAATTTGATGGCAAAAGTTGCTGATTTTGGACTTTCTAAGGCAGGACCTGAGCTCGATCAAACCCATGTTAGCACGGCGGTGAAAGGGAGCTTTGGGTACCTAGATCCTGAATATTTCAGAAGGCAACAATTGACGGAAAAAAGTGATGTTTACTCTTTCGGAGTTGTTCTGTTTGAGGTTCTTTGTGCTAGGCCTGTCATTGATCCATCTCTTCCGAGGGAGATGGTCAATTTAGCTGAATGGGCGATGAAGTGGCAGAAGAAGGGACAACTGGAGCAAATCATAGATCGGAATCTTGCTGGAAAAATAAGACCAGATTCCCTCAGGAAGTTTGGAGAAACAGCAGAGAAATGCTTGGCTGATTATGGCGTCGACAGGCCTTCAATGGGTGATGTGCTGTGGAACTTGGAGTATGCACTTCAACTTCAAGAGGCTGTTATTCAAGTTGATCCTGAAGAAAACAGTGCAATTCAAATAGGAGAGCTCTCTCCTCAAGTGAATGATTTCAGTCGTGTTGATGCCAATGCTTCTGCTGTGCAGTTTGTAGCGTCAAATCTGGATGATCTATCTGGAGTTTCCATGAGTAAGGTTTTCTCACAATTGGTTAAGTCTGAAGGAAGATAAACAAGTGAAGATGGTATATATATATATATATATATATATATATATATATATATATATATATATATATATATTGTGAATTGTTAGATATATTCCACCTTTTGTTCATTAATCATGTTAAGATTGATTTTTTTTTCGTCATAGTTTGTTCTATGAATTGGTAAATTTTACAGAAAAGTCACTTCCAAGTCTTCTACGTCTGGATACTTTTTACCTGTCTTTTGATCTATAATTTTATATTTACTACAAGGTTTTTAATATATTTTTGATGTGTTAAACCGCTCTTGGAATGTCATGTCTAAAAGAAAGAGGCGCCTTTGGGAATCCTTGAAAACAGACCTGATCACCAAAAGCCACAAATTTCTATCCTCCATTTTCATCTTGCAATTCCCAATCAATTAATCAACTACACCTCAATCACAAATTAATCGGGGTCAGATATATGAATAATCTATATTGACTGCTCTATCCGCGTCCATTCTATTCCAATATGAAAAAGGAATGTCTTTCAAATCAAATTAAGGGCTCTCTAAAAGTAGAGATTTTGAAAATCTCACATTTATCCTTACATTGACATACAGATGTAAGTAACTAGTTGGTATAGCTCTATAGCTTATAATGATCTGATGCTTCCATTATGTTATGATAGCAAAATCCGCGTGTATTTTGAGAGATTGTGGGTCTTTGAGACTTTTCCTCCATATGATTTTAGGTTTATCTTGTACCTTTTAAGCTTCTTCAATCATCATAATTTGCATCTATGGACGAGTGCATTTGGAGTTCTAGGTATCGCATGGTCAAACCATCTGAGTCAACCTTTTCTCATTTTATGCTTTGTGCTATACATGCACCTCTCTCCTATGTTATTGTTTCTATTTTTGTTTACTTTAGTATGTTCACACATCCATCTTTAACAGTTGCATTTCTACAGTACTCATCTTGTGGATACGTTGAACCTTAAAGGTCCAACATACACTCCTATTTTTGGTTTCTCAGCCATCTTTACTACGTGACTTATATATGACACTCCTGTAACATTCAGTCATTTCAACCATTTTAGTTAATTTTGGGTTTTCCAATTTTACGAATCATGCCACTTTTCTGAAAAAAACTTGGCTTATATATCTGAATTACTTACATTTAGGCACCAGCATCCCATCTTCTGGAACAAAAAGCATGCTCGATCATGGTTAGTCTATTCCCCTTTCATAAACAGGAAAATTGAAATTGCCATTGCACATAACTTAAAATTGTGACCTTGTAGATGTAATTTCACATTCTCTTGAAAAGTTGCTGATAACGGAGTACTAGGTTTTGTGAGCTTGCATTGTAGTCTGGTACGACTCTTCACATTTTATACTTGTATTCTCATTCATATTGTAAAGAATGATGGTTGCGCAGATGAGTGAAGGTGTTGGCTAAAATAAGCTTTATATGGTGGAGCTTATACTAGGTTGTCATTGCGTGCAACCGAATGCTAGATATTTTTGAGTTAAGCATCATGTAAATTTTTTTGTCATCATAATGTTTAGACATGACCTATTTTGTCGACATAATTTTCAAGGAGTTGTATTCAGATCCATGTTAAGTTCCTCAGAATATCAAACCTTACTTGTATTGTGTACGTCCTGACAAGAAAGATTACCTCAAATTTGCCCTTAAATCTTGTCACTCTTCTCTGTTTCCATCCTGCAGTTTTCTTTCAGATGCATGTTTGTCTCTTTACCTGTCTCATCTCTGACTCTGAGTGATCGCCGGAAGGCAGATTGCTAATCTATTCATTTTGGTGATTTTGCAAAGTTGGTGATTTAGGTTCAGATATCATAAGCATAATGTGACTTAGGTTCAGATATCATTTTCTGGTGATTTTAGGTTCTGATTGAGAAAATTGGGCTTCCAGATTGCCTCAGTTCTCGTTCTCTACAAGATGGCCACTGTAAGTTTCACTCAATGTTTTATTGAACTATTAAAGAACCAACCAAGTTATTGAGGATGCATACAGCTGATCCCAACTACGTAGGGATTGAGGCATAGTAGTAGTTGTTGTCGTAAGAAATGGTTGGAACTGTCAATTACCAACAAAAAAATTGGGAAAAAGATTTGAACTTTTACCATTCAAGAAATAAAATAAAAATTAATGGATACATCAAAAACTAAACTCAACGCCAATGTTCTTATTGTTCTTGCTAGCGTCTGCATCCATTCTTGAAATGTGTTTATTAAAGATTTTAAGCATTTAACACATAGTCGATACTACTTCAACTTGATTCAAGAATAACAAATATGAAGAGATATCCCTTTAATGATCAATCAAACAACAAAATCCATGTCCACATCAGAGTGGTGAGAACCCAAAGAAAAAGAATGGAATGGAATAAAATCTGCAGGAGACTAGCAATTCAAATTACAATGAAATAAGTCAACAAAACAAGTACAGCATAAATACAAAAGGTAAGCACCAATAATAATCATTGTTAATTGTTAAACAATTAGAATCAGCAGTTCAATGTTGGCAACATTATTTCTACAAATCCATTGTCACAAAACTAAAACCCTCAAGCAAGCTATTATTCAGCAGTAAGGCAAAGTTCGAACAATCCCTCTTACCACAGGAGACCGAGTTCTATATTAACCAAAACTACCTTAAACACAACCTACACCAAACTACAACTGAAAATCACAAGGAAACTAACCGTCAGAATGCCAAGACTTTCCACAAGCAACTACCACAGGATGGGGAGAAATGTTTGGGTAAGAGATCAATAACCGAACCCCATCCTAGCTGCAACTATAACCCCATGCAACTAAACCAGAATCCCATAGTTTTCACAACCCTACCTCTCCCACCAAACCATGTTCCTCAATCATAGTTGGAACATGGACTCGCGGGTCACGCACTAAGCATGTGTCTCCAACTCAATGGCCAGAACATGATAATCCAGATAGAGAATCCGAACTATCTAGCCCAGATAGTCACAGAGGGACTCCGGATTGGGATGGACAATATAGCTGCAAACCCATGGCTGACCTCCACCGGCCAACAAACACAACTACACCCTCTCTTCCAAGCACCAAGAACACACCCATCTCCTTGGAGACATCAAAGTGTGAATCCACACAATACCACAAATCCAGTGAACATGAACCTACCCTTGTTTCACGGCAACAACCACCACCACCCCCAATACCAACCTATTACAACGGGAACCTCCACCAACTCCAATCGCCTTTTTCCAACATGCAGGCGAACCAAACGCAACCAAACTCTCCACAACATGTAGCAACCCACCAGAGTCCACCTACAATGCAACACAAACACCTGTAATTATTATGTACCGATCATGCTCAACAACAACAACAACAATGCACCAGTAGCAAACCACCAGAATCAACCTACTATCCAAACAAATGCAACACAAACACCTATAATGATCCCTACACCAGGCATGTTTCAACAACAACAACAACAACAATGCACAAGTAGAACACCCCCTCAAGTCAATCCACCATAACAACAGATGGAAGAGGAGGAAGGAGAGGACGAAATATCAACAATAGCAAGGGTGGAGTATGGAATGCTAAGAAACCCCAAAACACTAGCATTCAAGGAAATAAGAGAAAAAGGTTCATCTTATGCTGCCCCCAGGATTTGAGGAAGTTCTCCTTGAACATCAGAATGTTGATAACATCAACCCTGTTCAATTACGGAGTGGTAATATGATAGAAACTAAGAGTCCACCAAATTGTATAGAGAACCAGGTTCTCTATTAGTTCCCACGGTAAGCAATAGACTGTAAAACCAAATAGTATACGTAACCGGGTTCTCTATTTGTTCCTACAGTAAATCGGCAGTAAATAAAGAACAAGCGATATTTACGTGAAAAATTTCTTGCTCAAGGGATTAAAAATCATGACCTACCCTAGTAGGATTTCAACTCCACTAAACCGAGCAAACTTCAGATTACAACCTATTGCAATCTAGGAATTAAACTCTTAATCCCTCACCCCTTACAATAACTCTATTGTAAGCCATTTGCAATAATTCTATTACAAAGCAACAAACCTTGACTAACTCTAGTCAAGAAACTAAACCAAATAATGGTTTAAATCTGTCCTACAAAGACACTTCTTCAAAGCAATGTAGGATTATAAATGAAGAACAAAATAACAAAGACTCAATAAACCTAAGAACTTAAGATATCTTCAACCTTTGGATCTGGTCCTTGAGGTTGCAGCAGCTTTGTTCCTGAGAGAGAGGTGGCTAACACTTGTGAGAATATAATTTTTGGATTTGCAAATGTTGGGAAAATGAGTTCTCTTGCCTCATGTTGATAATATGTGTGTGTGAGGTCATCAAAGATGATGCAATAAAGTGTCCTTTAGTTTGGCCTTAGCAAGCTATGGTTGTATTGTTGTACTGCTACCAGATGGTACACTGCAACAACTTTTACAACCGTAGAGTTGACTGTACGACGACCAGGGGAACTGATCTCTATCTGTTCCCTCTGTTGTTCCCTAATTTAATTTCATTGAGAATTGAACCAGACATCTGACTAGTTACTCTAAACGCAAGGCAACTAATTGTATCAGGTTCCTTATCTGGTTCTCTCATGAAGTTTATCAAATCATCAAAACAAAAGACGCATAACTTATCAATTTCCTTCTTTTTGATGATGTCAAACTTAGAATTGATATTCCCCCCTAAGAACCAGATCTCCACATTGTTTCCCCTACGAATCAACTATATTCCCCCTGGGAACATGTTTCCTCCCTTTGAATTTTCAAGTAACATATCTTCTGCCAGCCGGTACAGTGCAGTAACTTTTGCAGCTGTAGAGTTGACTGTACGACGACCAAGGGAACTCATCACATCTGGTCCCTATCTGGTTCCTTGAGAACGTCTGGCAAATCATTAAAACACGAAATAGCATAACTTATCAATTTCCCCCTTTTTGATGATGACAAATCCAAAATTGATATTCCCCTTGATAACCAGATTCCTTATAAGTTCCCCTTACGGATCAGACATATAAGCAACATGTTAACATCAACGTCCCCCCTGCGAAGCAGACCTATCTTTCATGCACAACACATCATATCAATTCAATTATGTTCCTCCCCCTGTTGATACCTATGTAACTTCCCCCTTTTGGCATCGTTGAAAAGAATAACAGAAGAGGCACAATTAAAAAGAAGTTCAGCAACATTAACTCATGCCACTTGGGCAACACAGCATAAACAGTAATAAGAACAACAAGTGAATATCTTTGCACAAAATAGAGTGATTGCCCATAGTAGAGTAATTGTAACAAAAGCACAACAGTTTCAATCAATACAGAATATGATAATTTAAACAACTAAAGTACCAATATCATCAAACATAGGGATCAAAAGAAGATATTGATTCGAGGGAATTTGGAAGGAGTGAAAGACATGAATTACCGGGTAAGAAGAAAAGTAAGAGGCTAAGGTCTTGATGAGCTTGTCCATTCGTTCATTTACAATCCTTTGATCAATGATCATCTGCTCTCTCAGGTCCTCCACCCGTTTCCTCAATCTTTAATTCTCACCCTTCAACTTAGCATTATATTCTGCTAAGGGTCCACCGGGACCTGGTTCTCTACCTATCTAAGCAGGCTGAACCATCAATCAGATCACCAAGAATATCCCCAAGCTTCTCCTCATCAAAACAAACTTAGTCCCATGCACATATAGCATTAGAATATCATATATAACATAGAATAATTTACTTCTATTCATAAACGTTGGGACTTAGAGGAACAAAGAGGTGATTCTGTTTTTGGAACTCAACAATGTCAAGAAGTTCTTCCATTTTTCAGTAATATCAGAGTTAAACACTCTGCCTAACATTACTTTTTGAGACTTCAGATTCTCCTTCCTCTCCAACTACGATAACTCAACCTTTTGCACCTTTAAGGAACCAGGCTCCTCACTCACACTACCCATTCTTTTCCTGAGCGGTCAGGTCTCCCTCTTCTCTTTCTCAATCTGTTCACCCTTATCATTTGTTGCATCTTCTCAGCTGACTTTATTTTCTCCATTTTTCTATTCTTTGAGTTCTTTCTCAAGTGGATATTTTTCCACTTCATTCTCCACATACACCACATCAGCAAGTGACACCACTTCATCATTAATCAGCTTACTTTTCACCAATCCTTTTTACTAGATCAGAAGTTCGTTTATACATAGAGCTAAAAAAGAATTCATCATCAGAATTAATATCCTGAGACGGACTAGAGGGATCAGGTCCCTCATTCAGTTCCCCTTTTCCAGCACATTCACCAATTCCTCCATTCTTCAAGGCTTCTACAAACCCAGCAATAATTTCAGCCTTACTCTCTAGAATATTAGGTCTATCATGTTCCCTTTCAGTTAAAGTCTCATCAAAATCTACCAAAGACTTCTTGGGGTTTTGATTTAGATATAGTTAGGATTTTAGAAGATGACAGAGTTGGGTTCACTTCTGGAATATTTCGAGAGAAGGATTCTTTTTAGACAAGGTTAATTTTGGTTTTGAAGAAAATAATCATTTTTGGTTGGGTGTGAGGGAAGAAAATGGTTTTTTAGGGCAACGGGTCAGTTCAAAAAAGTTTTATCATTTTGGACTTCAAAAATTAAGAGAGGGGGGAATAAATTAATGACATGACACTTCAACAGTTTAAAAAGGCATATAAGGATTGAAGAGACTACTAACCTGAGTCACATGAACCAGGTTCTTTCACGGTTTTTGAAAATCTGAGCAAACATTTCTAGAACTGCAATGTCACTCTTACTTGTTTTGTCCTGAAACTGCCATGTGTGTATACCTATAACAGTATAGATTTGAGTTAGATGTCGCAAAAAAAAAAATACTTTTTAGCATTGTAACTTTCCTTCTTAACATAGCCAATCATCGAGGAAATAGGTCCTTAGTTGAGTTTGATCAACCCCAACTCCAGACTGTTTCTTTCAAAATGGTCCCTATTCAGTGCCTTGGTGAAGATGTCTGCTACTTGGTCCTTCGTCTTTCGGAACTTCATACAAATCAGACCCTTTCCAACATTATCCCTCAAAAGGTGATATCGCACATCAATGTGCTTTGTCCACTTATGATGGACCGGGTTCAAGCTATTAATACACCAAAGTCTTCAAGTTGTTTCTTGATCTATAGTAGTTGAGCACAACAAGAAGCAATAACCACGTATTCAGCTTCAGCAGTAGAAAGAGCCACAAAGTTTGTTTCTTTGTACCCCATGAAATCAAGCATGACCCTAGAAAATGTGCAATTCCAGATATGTTCTTTCTATCCACCAGATATCCAACATAATCAGCATCAACATATCCAACCAAGTCAAAATTATCTCTTGAAAAATAGACGAGGACCAGGTCCTGCGTTCCCTTAAGATACCTTAAAATTTATTTGGCAGCCTTCAAGTGAGATTTTTTTAGGCCAGGTTCCAATTACTGTTCTATCTGAAGGCCTAGGGACCAAGAGGCACACTTTGTTCCTCTCAAACTGATGGAGTTCTTCTTGCATAGCAACTATCTAGTTAGCATTTTCAATGCTTCTTTGATAAAATTTTCACTTAAGTCCTTAAAGTTCTCTGATAATCTAATCGAGATTATTATGTCGTGCATCTCTACTACTTCAATCTCTATCCTAATTAATGACTTGTGCACGAGTTTCTTTTTATCATCTAGAGGCGTTAGACAAGGGGATCCGTTATCCCCATATTTATTCATAAGATGTATAGAAATGCTTTCTAGGCTTATTAACCATGAAACATACTGTTGCAGGTGGGATCCCACAAAAATTTCTAACTAAGGTCCTCCTATTCTCATCACATTTTCTTTGCCGATGACCTAATGCTCCTGATGGAAGCTAACCTAAAAAATTGTAATTCCTTAATAGATACTTTGAATAAGTTTTGTAGCATATTGGGTCAAATTATTAATTTTAACAGATCTGTAATGACCCGATCAATCGTTTTGAGAATTAGTGTCCCGTTCGGTGGCTTAAAGTTTCGAGCAATTTTGTACTATGTATTATGGCTTGCGTGTGTGGTCGATTTTGGATTTTGGATTTCGGATGATTCATGATTGATTTGGAATAAGGATTCTTGTTTTAGAAGCTTAAGCGGTAAAGTTGACCGGGGTTTGACTTTTGTGCAAATGACTCTGGAATGGTGTTTTGATGATTCTAATAGTTTCGTATGGGGATTTTGGACCTAAGCGTGCATTTGGATTTGGATTTGGGGGTCCGTAGGATAATTTGATATATTTTGGCAAAAGGTTTGGAAGTTGAAGTTTTGGAAGGTTGCAAGGTTTGACCGCGAGTTGACTTTATTGATATCAAGTTCAGATTTCGATTTTGGAAATTGGAATAGCTTCGTTATGTCATTTGGGACTTATGCGCAAAGTTTAGATTTATTCCGGGTTGATTTGATATGTTTCGACACAAGTTATAAAATTTGGAAATTTTATGAATTCATCAGCTCGATTCGATGTGCGATTCGTAGTTTTGACGTTGTTTGATATGATTTGAGGCTTCGAGTAGGTCCGCGCTATGTTATAGGACTTGTTGGTATATTCGAACGGAATCCTGAGTAGATCGGATGAATTTCGGACTAGGTTCAGATCGTTTGGAACATTTTTGGTTAAGGCTGGACAGGTCTGTTTCTGGTGTGTCTGCATCTGCAGAGGGCTGGTCGTAGATGCGAGCCCGTAGATGCGACATTTTGGTCGCAGAAGCGAAAGATGGGTGGAAGTAGGAAGCCTGCAGAAGCAGAGTATTGGGCGCACCTGCGCGTCTGCAGGAGCAAAATTTTTTATCGCAGAAGCGATTGGCAGTGCAGAAGCGTGATGTTTGCTCGAACCTGCGTTTGTACAGAAGCAGAATGTTTTCCTCAGGTGCGAAGGCTGGCCTCCAATGCTTCCCCGCAGAAGCGAAGATTTGGTCGTAAAAGCGACGCCGTAGGTGTGGCTAATTGTGTCGCAGGTGCGATGCCTGCGACACCTCAGTTTTGGGCGATTTTGGAGGGGTTCTTCACGAGTTTGATTTGGGTAAGTGTTCTTTATCCAAAATGGATTGTATTTCATGATTCCATACTCATTTATATCATTAAATTAGTGAATTGAATGGAAGAAAATAGGATATTTTGTAAAATCGTTCAAAATGTAAAATGAGGATTTGAAGGGCGATTCGATATCAGAATTTGATAATTTTGGTATGGTTGGACTTGTATCGGAATGAGTGTTTGAATGTTGTGAATTTTATCGGGTTTTGAAGTGCGGGCCCATGCTTGACTTTTGGGTTGACCTTTTAGTTTTAATTAAAAGACCACAGTTTTATTATCCGGAATTGGTTCCTATGAGTTTTATTTAAGCTATGAAATGATTTTGGCTAGATTTGAGCCGTCCGGAGGTTGTTTTACTCGAGAAGGTCATTTTAGAATATCAGTTTAACTTCGTCGAGGTAAGTATCTTGCCTAACTTTGTGTGGGGAAAACTACCCCTTAGGATTTTAGTCGTTTGTGCTATTTGTGTAATGTGAAAGCCGTATACGCGAGGTGACAAGTACGTACTCGGGCTTATATGTGAAAATCCTATCGGTTTAAATTCTTTGGCATCTTTTATGTATTTAATTGGAAATTGTTGGCACTTGTTATATCCTTTATTAGCCATGTCCACTGTTACATGCTTTATTGGAAGTTGTCGTTACATGTCACATTCTTTACTTGCCGAGCTTCTTATATGCTTTATTTGGAGTTATTATCACTTTTACCATTACATGATTTCTTTTATCGTTGAGTTGCCATTTCATTGAGGTACTTTCACTATTGAGTTTATTCTCAAACAATTAATTGGAATTGAAGTTATCAAAAGGCATTTAATCTATTTTATTCGAAGCTGTGTTTAAGGGAGGTGTTGTTCCTTGCTGAGTTATTTTTTCGTTCATGTTGTTGTTATTGAGCTTCTATACACGTTGTGTTGAGCTGTGGGCAATTTGTTATGAAATTATTGATATCCTGGAATCTTTGAAAAGGTTGTAGTCTACGGGCAGTTGTGATACGAGTTGATTATGTTGTGTTGTTGTGATGATAGTACATGTGAATTGTTGTGTGATTGGGTTGTTGTTATGCGGAGTATAAGGGTAGCATTTCACTGTTGTTATCATACGAGGCATAAGGGTGGCATCTCACTGTTGTTGAATGTATAGAGTGATACGAGTGGCTATTGTGTTATTGTCCGGACAAAGTGATAAGGGTGGCTATTACACAGAGTGATATAGGTGGCTATATGAGAGATAAGGGTGGCTATGATATTATCAGGGCGGAGTGATGCGGGTGGCTATCAGAAAGATAAGGGTGGAAAATGTCAGGGATGATGTGTGATGGTTTGGAGGCATTGTGTTGGTGAATGTCGTGTGATGGTGTGACTTACATTGTGTTTTTATACTCTTTGCGAGAATTGTCTTGTTGTTTCAATGAGCTATTCGATGTCCTTGTTATTACTTATTAATTTGGGTTGCCGTAATACACTTGCACAAGTATACACTGTAGCATGCCACTTATACTAGCTTATGAGTACGAAACTTGACATTCATTGATCATATCCATGTATTATGGTATTATCCGTTTTATGTTGCTATTGAGCTTGTGATTATGCCGGGCGGTTTGTGATCATGAGCCTTTGATCATACCGGGCAGATTGTGATTGTGAGCATGTGATCATGCCTGGCGGATTGTGATACTTATACTAGCTCATGAGTGAGAAACTTGACATTTATTGATCATGCCAATGTATTATGGTATTATTCATTTTCATGTTGCTATTGAGCCTGTGATTATGCCGGGCGGATTGTGATAGTAAGCCTGTGATTATACTGGGCAGACTGTGAATGTGAGCTTGTGATTATGTCGGGTAGTTTGTGATTGTGAGCCTGTGATGATACCGGGCGGATTGTGACTATGAGCCTGTGACTATTATCGAGTGAATTATGATTTTGGCACGTGAGTTGTCCGTGCGGTTATAATTTTGAGATGTGGGAATGAGGTACCGTGAGTATATGATGGCGGGTTGAGACCCGAGACTTGTGACTATGATATGAGGTATCACAGAGTGATTTCGTTGTGAAACTTGTGTTAGACAACTTGATAAATTGTTTGCCCTTGTGTTCCTTATTTGGTTTTAAATGATGTTTTTCCGGTATTCTTACTGCTTTACTGCCTATATGCACATGTTGACTTTGTTTCCATTTACTAAATTCTATTTTCCATTATTAGCTTTATATTGCTATACTGTACATGTTATTTTGTCTAGTGAGTGTCTTGACTGTACCTCGTCACTACTCCACCGAGGTTAGTCTTGATACTTACTGGGTGCCGACCGTGGTATACTCATACTACACTTCTGCATATTTTTGTGCAGATCCAGGTATTGGAGATATCGGACTCGGGCAGAGTTAGCATGTTAGTCGCGAGGATTTAAGGTAGAGCTGCTTGGTCGTCGCAGTCCCTTGGAGTTCTTTCTTTTCTTTTTGTACTGTCAACTTGTATTTGAACAGTATTGTATTTCGATCTCTGAGATCTTTCCATATATTAAGTTAGAGTCCGTGACTCTGTATTACCAGTCTTGGTAGGTTGTTATGATTATTGCCGCGTAGGCTTATTCCGCTTTTGTCTCGGTACTTATATTAACCCATATTTTGAATTATCATTATTAAAAGAAAATTGGCTTAAGTGTTATAGAAATCGGCTGTGTAACCGCACTATCATGTACTACGAGCCCTCTGTCCCAAGCATCTAACCAGGTCGCGTGGTTCACCGGTTCCACCGAAAACTCTCATTTGTTGAAGCAGAGCATAGTGCGCTTTAGGCGCTGAGCGAGAAAGGTCTATTCTTTCCTTTCGGTTTATTCACTGATCTAAAACTTAGCACTTGTTTTCTTATTAATTACCTAGTCTTAGAGACTAGGTGCCATCACGATATTCTACGGAGAAAAATTAGGGTCGTGACAAGATCTCGAATCCTTTTCTCCAATAACACCCCCAAGATGTTAAAAGACATCTTAGCCAAAGTCTGTACATGAAACAAACAACAAGCTTTGGAAAATATCTTTGCTTTCCAATGACCAATCATAGAATTTTTAAGAAAGACTTCCAGTTCATTATAGACATACTTAATATTAGATTACAAGGTTGGAAAACTAGCTTTTTGAACTTAGCAGGGATGTCTACCTTAATCAAAGCCACACTTGAAGCTATTCCAAACCATGTGATGCAAGTCTACGGCCTCCCAAAAGCCACTACTAGTAAGAAGCTATCCAGAAACTTTTGTGGGGAAGCACTAAAGATTAAAAAATATACCACCTTATCAACTGGGACAAAGTCACCAGCACTAAAAGAGAGGGAAGACTAAGGTTGTATAAATCCCAATGGAAAAATTTCATCTTTCAAGGCAGCTTTAGCATGGAGATACTCGAAGGATAAGGAATCTCCCTGGGCCTAAATTCTCCATAATAAGTATGGTATTAGGAAAAACTCTGCTAACAGACTTCAATATAAGGTTATGGGCTCGCACATTTCACACATTTGGAAGAACATTATAGAAGGGATGAACATTTATGATAAAGGCCTCCATTAGCCCATAGGGGACGGCAATACCATCAATATTTGGAAGGATAAATGGATTAACCACTCAAAACCCTTAAGAAACCCAATACATGATCCCTTAATTCAGCATGAATCAAATCAAATTTTATTCACAGTCCTGCGTAACAACACCATTAACCTGAACACCATCTCCTTCGATCTTCCCGATAGCATAAAGTACAAAATTCATAGGACTTACATTAAGCAAGGGTTACCATTGCGATGAAAAAGGCATTTGGAATACTATTAATCATAATTCCTTCTCTACAAAAGCGGTTTACGAGCTTATTTCATCCCTTCATAAAAACCCCATAGAGAATAAAGACTGCAGTTGGATTTGGGAAATCCCTACTCTTAACAAGATTAAAACTTTCTTATGGTTGGTAGCTCAAAATAGATTCCCTTTGCTTATATGCTCTCAAGAAGAAACATATATAAGACTGATATAACATTTGTCACAAGGATAGAGAGGACATCAAACATATTTTCTTTAGAAACACATACTCAAAACAAATCTGGAGTAGATTAACTTTAAGCATAACTTTCCCTAGAGGCGCAATGAAGACAATGATATATTTACATAGTTGAAAAACCAGTTCAATTCCAAAAGGAAGTTTAACGATCTATGGCACTTCTAAAACAACACTACTTCTTAAGCTAGTCACATTCTTAACAAAGTAGCGGAGTTCAAGTTCATAACTGAAACCATTCACTCAAAACCTACAAAATCCATTATATACGTTAAATGGGAGCCACCAAACTCAAATCACTTAAAACTCAATATAGATGGATCCTGTATTGGTAACACAGGAAGGGGGGGAGTATTGGTGGAGTCTTCAGGGATACAAATAGTAGTTGGATATTAGGGTTTAATATGACTCTTCCACACACCACTAATATGTATATGGAAGCACTAGCCTTGCTACAATGGATTGAAACTTGCAAAGGAAAACAAACTATACCCACTAATCATTGAAACTTATTGTATAGGGTAAAATATGTTCATATTAAATGCTCACATAATAATGCGACACGTGGAGCCGAAAGCAGATGAAAAGCGAGGCAAATAGCAATCAGGCCGGAAGGCAGCAATTCTATTTGTTCCCGAAGGGAATGACGTTCATAAAGACAAAATAAATTCTTGTCACCCAGTAGTATTTAATGGAGAATATTTTATAGCATTAAATACGCAGTACGTTACAGAGAATATGCCATTCATCGCCTACCACTATATATTCTTCAATGGCCTCCATAATTGTCATTTAAGATGGGCTTGATGTTAGAACCTTGTTCCCTAGGAACAACTATAAATAGTGAGCTCAACAACCATTGTAAGGGGACAAACTTTCTAACAAGCTTATGCTATACAGTGTTCAAAGCTCAATAATATTTTATCTTCTTGTTTATTAATATCGTTACTGCTGCCTCCGGAAGCTCCGCTCCCAGAAACAGGATTTCTGCAAGTCTTATCTTGATTTCAACGTTAAGTCTTACATTCTTGTTTAATTTATTTATCATTTTTGGGATCAAATCGATTCACTTGTCTATAAACCACGTATAAATTAAACTATACTATTTTATGGGTAAATAGTTTAGCGCCCACCATGGTGCTTAGATATTTATGTAATTGAGTTGATCCTTGCATCTATTACTAACCTGTTTGATTCTTTGTTCTTAGTAAAAATCACAGAAAATGGCAGATAGTGTTGTCAACATCGCACACAACGTTGAAGCCCAACGAAATCAGCCTCCGCACGAAGATTCAATGAGTGATACCCGCAACGAGGGGGATGAGGCCACGCCGGTCCATGGCGGGCAATATTCACGACATGTTTGAGAGGCAACTCCTAATGTTTCTGAAGATGAGCACGTCGCTGAAACAATAAGGATCTGGGGGAGCAACAAAAGGCCATTATGGGCCATCTCTCGCGACAGGATCAGGTCATGACAGAGTTGAGGCAGGCGTTGTCAGGTGCTTCCAACAATGCGAATGAACGTGGTCCAGTTCTTCTCGGTGTCTCGTCAAACCAAACAATGTAGAGGGTCGACAACAACACTCCGAGGGAAGAAGTCGGCTTTGACAGAGCCAGGGGAGCGATAGCGGATCCGATAACAACAATGAGAATGAACCCTTTAAAACCGAACTCATGCAGTTTATGAGGGAAATAAATGCCCGAATAGATCAAATTCCGAGCGCACCACTAGTGTTGAAAAGATCAGACTCAAAGAAATACACTAGTTGATGTTCAAATGCCAGACGTGCCGAAGTATGATGGGACTTCGGATCCTTAAGAGCACATCACCACCTATACAATGACGATGAAGGGGAGCGATTTAGCTCCACACGATATTGAGTCAGTCTTACTGAAGAAATTTGGGGAGACCCTCACGAAGGGGGCCCTGACATGGTATTCGCTCTTGCCCAAGCAATCAATAGATTCCTTTGAGATGCTCGCGGATTCTTTAATCAAGGCCCATGCCGGGGCCATAAAGGCATAGGCCCAAAAGGCTGGCATATTCAGGATTGCATAAGGAGAGTCCGAATTGCTGCGAGAGTTCGTGACCAGATTCCAGAAAGAAATGATGTTGCTACCGGTTGTAATAGATGAATGGGCAGCTGAAGCATTTACTAAAGGGCTGAATCGGAGAAGCTCTGACGCTTCCCAAAAATTGAAAGAAAGCTGCTAGAGTTTCAGGAAATAACATGGGCGGATGTTCACAACCGGTACGAGTCAAAAATAAGAATTGAGGATGATCAGCTCGGTTTCCCAGCATCAACCAAGGGTCGGGACCAGAAGAAGAATAAGGAGAAATTGAAGGATGATTTCGACGCAAATCGACAGTATTCAAGAGGTCGGTTTTTGACTTATGAAAGGGCCGAAGGATGCGGCAGAGGTTTTCGATCGACGGATAGATTTGCTACCGATAGGAGAGCTGATCGCGGCCGGAATAACAGATCATTGTAGGACATGAAGATATTGGGTTCCCAAGATTCCTACTACCCTAGGCAATCTGAATACAACTTCAACGTCAGCGTAGTGGAGCTAGTGTCGGCTATGATGAATATTAAGGAAGCACGATTCCCAAAACCAATGAGATCTGATCCCAGTCAGAGAGATCCTTATTTATGGTGTGAATACCATGGGACCAACGCCCACCGGACAGGGGACTGCCAGCATTTGCATGAGGAGGTGGTGACATTGTTGAAAAATGGCCATCTTAGAGAAATCTTAAGTGACTGGGTTAAAAATAACTACGTCCGCAATCGTGATAACATAGAACCCTCGAAAGTAGGTGAAGACCATCCTCATTTGATGATCAACATGATTTTTTGGGGAACAAAATTAATGGTGTGACATTTTTGCAGCAAAAAAGACGAAGGTATCAGTAACCCATAGTAAGAGACTCTGGGAAGTCGCTGAGTATGACATTACTTTCATGGAGGAAGACGCATATGGGCTAATGCTGCCGCACAACGATGCCTTGGTAATCTCTCTTAGTGTCTTAGATTTTAAAATTAAATGTGTTTTGGTGGACCCAGGAAGTTAGGCCAATATTATCCAGTGGAGAGTGATGGAACAAGCCAAACTGACTAGAAGTATCATTCCGGCCACAAAACTGATTGTTGGGATCAATTTGGCAAGCGTGACAACCCGAGGAGAGATTCTGCTGCCCACGAATGCCGAGGGGTAATGAAGATAACCCTTTTTGAAGTAGTAGATGGTGATATGGGCTACAATATTATCATGAGGAGACCGTGGTTGCATGAGATGAAGGTTGTGCCATCAACATATCATGTTGAAATTTCTAACTCCCCAGGGAATTAAGCAAATAAGAGGTGACCAACCGACAGCAAGCGATATGACTGCAATCTCAGTTTCCAGTAGCAAAGGGAAGGAGCATGCAACATAGCAATTACAGGAACCGGCGCTTGTTCCCAAACTGAGCGAAGTTAACCAGGGGGTGGAGTCGTCGGAATCCTATCAGGTACCAAGATATTTTCAGGTACCAGAAGAAACAGACGCAACAAAGTCTATAGCGGAAGAACTTGAGCAAGTCGCGTTGTTCGAAAAGTTTGTGGAGAGGAAGTTCCACTTAGGGACAGGACTAAACCTCAAGCTCAAGTCTGGATTTATCGAATTTCTTAAATTTAATGTTGATTGTTTGCGTGTGGTCGCATGCGGATATGACAGGTGTCCTGCCAGAAGTGGCCGTGCACAAACTAAGACTATATCCTAACATCCCTCCGGTAAGGCAGAAAAAATATCTTATTGCTGAGGCCAGAAACAAATTCGTCAAAGAAGAGGTAACTCGTTTTCTTGATATCAGTTCAATCCAAGAGGTAAAGTATCCTGACTGGCTAGCTAACGTAGTAGTTCCAAATAATAATAATATATTTTGCATATGCGTAGACTATAAGGATCTAGATAAGGCGTGCCCAAAAGACTCGTTCCCATTGCAGAACATTGATCAAATGATTGATGCGACGTCGGGCACGAGTTAATGAGTTTTCTCGATGCTTACTCTAGGTACAACCAAATCAAGATGAACCCGGAGAATCAGGAAAAAACTTCTTTCATAACGAACTTCGGTACATATTGCTATAATGTGATGCCTTTCGGGCTAGAAAACGCCGGAGCCACTTATCAGCGGCTCGTAAATAAAATATTTGAAAAGCAAATAGGGAAAACCATAAAAGTTTACATAGATGATATACTGGTTAAGTCTTTAAATGCAGGTGATCATCTTAAACACTTGTAAGAAAACTTTGACATCCTAAGGAAGCACAACATGAAGCTTAATCCCGAGAAATGTGCATTCGGAGTCAGCTCCGGAAAGTTCTTGGGATTCCTGGTGTCGCAAAGAGGAATTGAAGTTAACCCCGATAAAATTAAATCCATCGAAGACATCCCTAACCATCTTTCAAGCGTAAAAGAGGTTCAAAGGCTAACAGGAAGACTGGTCGCTCTACGCAGGTTCATTTCTCGGTCTTTAGAAAAATGTCATCACTTATTTTCACTCCTCAAAAAGAAGAACAGCTTCAAATGGAATCTGGAATACCGGCAGGCTCTGAAGGATTTGAAAAGGTATTTATCGAGTCCTTCATTACTGTCAAAACTGGAGGAAGGCGAACAACTGCTGATCTACTTAGCGGTCTTGGAGGTAGCAGTAAGTGTCGTTTTAGTCCGTGAGGACAAAGGTACGCAATATCCTATCTATTATGTTAGTAAAATTTTAACAGGAGCAGAAACTCGCTACCTACATCTGGAAAAATTGGCCTTAGCTCTCGTAGTTGCCGCTCGAAAGCTTAGGCCTTATTTCCAATGTCATCCGATAGCGGTGGTGACCACTTTTCCACTACAGAATATCCTTCATAAACCTGAACTTTTAGGTAGGCTGGCCAAGTGGGCAATCAAAATGAGTGAATTTGACATAGAGTATAAACCTAGGACTACGATTAAGTCACATGTTCTAGCCGACTTTGTGGCCGATTTCAGTCCGGGACTATTACCTTTGGCTACCAAAGAAGCAGTGATGGGGTCAGAATTGACATCAGGAGTTTGGACTTTGTTCACGGACGGAGCTTCCAATGTGAAAAGGTCCGGGTTCAGTGTAGTGCTAATCAGGCCCCCGGGGAAAACCCTAAGGCAAACCATAAGAACTGTTCCTCTGACTAATAATGAAGCAAAGTATGAAGCTTTGATTGTAGGACTCGAGCTGGCCCGGGGACTGGATTCCGAGGTCATAGAAATCAAATGCGACTCCCAATTGGTAGTAAATCAGGTCTACGGGATCTTCGAAGCCAAAGAAGAACGCATGGAACAATACATTGTGAAAGTCCAGGCTCTGCTCACACAGTTCAGGGAATGGTCAATTACCCACATTCCGAGAGAAGAAAACGAGGAGGCAGACGTACTAGACAATCTTGGATCATCCAGGGAAATGAAGGGATCGGACTCCGGTATAGTCGTGCAGCTTATGCGTTCAGTATTGGACACAGATGGCTATTATGAAGTAAACGCGACCAATTTGGTCTAGGACTGGAGAAAGGAGATCATTGACTATCTCGAGCATGTAAAACTTCCTGAAGATCCCAAGGCATCTTGGGTGATGCGCACTAAAGCAGCTCGATACAGCTTCAAGGGAGGTCAATTGTATAGAAGATCTTTTCAAGGCCCATTGGACCGATGTTTGGGAGCTTCGGAAGCTAACTATGTCATGAGAGAAGTCCACGAAGGGATCTACAAAAATCACTCGGCTGCGGATTCCTTAGTGTTAAAGCTAATTAGAGCCGGATACTATTGGCCCCAGATGGAACAAACGCTAAGGCTTATGTTCAGAAATGCAATAAGTGTCAACTCCACGCACCGTTGGTACATCAACCGGTAGAGCTACTGCACTCGATTTTGTCGCCCTGTCCATTAATGAAGTGGGGAATGGATATAGTCGGCCCGTTGCTGCCAGCCCCCGGTAAGGTAAGATTTCTTTTGATTTTAACTGACTATTTTTCTAAGTGGGTTGAAGGAGGTCCTTACTAAAAAATCGGTGAGCACGAAGTGGTAGATTTCTTGTGGGAGAATATAATTTGCAGACTTGGGATACCAAAAGAGGTAGCATGCAACAACGGGCCACAATATTTTAGGCGCAAAGGTCACAAAATTCCTTGAAGATTTGAAAATCAAAAGGATCACATCATCACCCTATCACCCGAGCATAAACGATCAAGCAGAATCAACAAACAAGGTGATTATCCAAAATATCAAAAAGAGATTGGAAGCAGCCAATGGCAAGTGACCTGAAGAGCTACTATGAGTACTATGGGCATATCGAACAATGACCAAATCAAGCATGGGGGAGACTCCTTTCTCTCTTGAAGCCTTGATCCCGGTGGATGTAGGGGAACCTACCTTGAGATACTTCCGGGTGGACGAAGAAACAAACAATGAAGCATTATTGGTCAAATTGGAGTTGCTCGAGGAACGCAAGGACTTGGCGCATATAAGGATGGAAACCCAAAAACAGAAAATGAAAAGATATTACAATCCAAGAACGAACCTCCATTATTTTAAAGTAGACTTGGTTTTAAGGAAAGTAACTTAGAACACCTAGGAGCTCAACGCAGGAAAGCTAGGTCTGATGTGGGAAGGCCCCTACCTGATTTCAGCTGTCACCGGGAAAGGGTCATACGGATTGGAAAATCAAGATGGAGTAAAGTTGCCGATCAACTGGAATGTGGCACACCTCAAAAGGTACTATTGTTGATGAGCATCGCCTACACTAAAAGTATGTGCTGTACTATTTTTCCTTTCGTCTAGTTTTTGTCCCAATTGGATTTTTTTGGCAAGGTTTTTAATGAGGTGGCAACGAAAAGCATACTACAAAGGAAGATTCGCCATCAGAAATAAGACCTTTAAATGACAAGGCATGCAGAAAACGAGGCACTACGGAGCAGTTAGATAGTCTTTTGCTTGGTAGAAAAGTTCCTATCGGGAAGTAAAGTTTGCTATCGGGCCAAAGATTACCCGATCGTTCAGGAGTTCAAGCCACTGGGAATTGTTAGATATTCTTTGTCTCTATAGCAAAGTTCCTAAGGGGAAGTGAAGCTTGCTATCGAACTTAAGATTATCCAACCATTCACTAGTGGTATCTCCAAAGGAGCAAGACTTCTAGTGTTCAAATTCGTATTCTTCGCATTCGAACACTGGGGGGAACAATATAATATAAGAATATGGCAATGACTGCCACATCGACTGAGACAATGAAATTCGAGAACAAAGTTTTATCATCGGGATCAGGGACTGCGCGGCCAGCCCTGTTGAAACATGTTGTACAAGTTAGACACAAGTAATGGCAATTTCCTTTTAGCACAACAAATGCTTATGTAGTTTTGAAAATGGAAGGAATAAAGTAAAGTCCTTTTATTTTTATATTGTTTCTTGTCCTATCGATGAATTAATTTTATCATTTGAAAGTTAAAGAAGTATTTCAAATGCTAGTGCAGTAATGAACAGGAGACGTCCTCTTCAAGAGCACCGTAAACATAAGAGAGCCCTCTCTTATGAAACCCTCACAGTAAAGGGTTGATTCCGCAAGAACTTATGCCCGAAATCCAAATGCTATCGGGGAAAAATACACCCGAAGCCCCACATAACCGACGCAAAAAAGTAAAAGTTGCACAATACTTAAACGAAATGTACGCAAAGAGGAAAAACTTGCGCAATACTTAAATGAAAAAATACTTCTATCTATAATAAACGTGCCAAGAAGCACGTGTACAAAGGTATGGAAAAGAAAAAAAAGTAAAAAGAAAGCAAAAAGCTAAGCCACTGCATCTCAGAATATGGAGGTAGAGAAACATTTGCACCCCCAGGAGAAGTAGGCGGATCCGCCGCCAGCTCACCATCTTGGCCTTCACCATAATCCCCTTCATGTTCTTCTTTAGATCCCAAGAACTCGAAACCAGAACTAGAAGAGTCAGTAGCATCAGGTTGGAGTGGGAGACCCCTTCGGGTAGTTGACTCCAGCTCACGGGCCTTGGCGATCTTGGCATCAAAATCAATGACACCCACTTTGGCCTCTTTCAAGGATTTTCTCCTCATGCTGTACATAGAGTAGATTGTTTCAACAATGAGGGAAGCCGCTCGGCTCTAAAGCTCTTCCTTAAGCTGTTTAACCTCAGCCGAAAGGTTATTCTTCTCGGACCTAATGGCTTGAAGGCTGACATCGAGGTCATGGATAGTGGAGTTAAAAACTTTATTATGCTCCATGACTCACTTATACCTCTCTTCCAACCGGGAATACTTCTCCTCAGAAGCAGCAACTTCTTTAGCTTTGGAGTTCAAGGCTGCCTCCAAATTATTCAATCTTTCAGTAGAGGCAGCCTTGCAATCGGATGCAGCAAGAACAACATTTTGGACTTCAACCCAGTTTGCCTTAGCTTCTTCAAATTGTACCCTTAACAGAGCGGCCTCTTGGCCTAGGGTCACTACCTCTTTCTCGCTTTACTATAATCGAGCCTCCAACTCAACGGTCTCAGCAGCTTGTGCTTCCAATTTCGGGAGGCGAGCAGCAATTTGATCCCGCTTGACCAATAATTGATCCCCCTTGGATGCAAGGAAGTTAGTCTGCAAACCATAAGTACAAACTAACAATCCTTCCATAACAAAGATAGAAGAAACAACAGAGGAAACAAAGATTGTATAGCTGCTGCGTTGTGCATGGCATTGTTCACCTTACACTCTCCTGAGAGAGACTGTATTTTATTCCTATCCTTTTCTGAAGCTAGAGGCTTCAGATATTTAGCAAGTTCCATCGGCCGGGATAGCAGATGGCATCCGGTAAAAACTGAGAGGGAACCATCCTCCTCCTTTGAGGATCTTCGGAGGGGGCAGAATAATTATTCCCTAAATTCCCATGAACTGGGGAATAGGGACATCCTCATCTTGGATGACTGCGGCCAGTGGAGATGATATAGCAGTTGCTGGTGGTAAAGGAAAAGCTGGCGAAGAAGGAGATGAAGCTGATGGCGTTATAGGTTGAGAAGTAGCTGCGGCAAAAGTAGTGCTAGTTGTTGGTTGCTCATCAATCGAAGATGGAAGAGACCCGGTACCCAACCTCACGGTACCAGGAACAATGACTAGGACTCGAAAGAGAGAGTTAGCATCTTCCACTACATCATATTCCCCAGAGCGCAGGGACGTCATCCTCGGTTGGCGTAACTATCTCAATAGATTGACTATTCTGTTGAGCTGATGAAGGTTGTCGTCTTCTATGTAGACAAGCTCTCTCATCACTGGCTCCTCCATCATCATCGATCACCACAATGTCTATGTCTTGCTCAGGCACGGTAATCATCACCACAATGTACGCGGATGGCTTAGGAGCGGTGCTCTTCGCCTTTTTATTTTTTCCCTCAGCCGTGGAGGAACATTACCTTTTTTGTTGCTTGTTCTCCGGCTGGGGACTCCGAGAAAAAGCACTTGCACTAGAAGCAGGCCCGATGACACCCGTTCGGGTGAAAGCCTCCTTCAGCAACCTCACCACATCAACAGGATCAGCCAAAACGTCCTTCTCAGGAACTGTAACTGAGCCCTGCGGAAGACCTGAATTCAATAAAAAAGAAAAGTTAACCAATTTTCCTATACGAAAAGTAAAAATAAGATAAGTTCAACCTACCATGATTCTTGGCCTTCCACCCATATTTAAGGGCCAGTTCTTTCAACTAGCGAGTCTCAAGCGTAGTGACATCCAAAATCTTCTAGACCCACTGGTCCAAGTCTTCAACATTTAGTGGTGTCCACCGAGTTGATGAAATAGTGAAAGAAGAAGGATCAGTAATAGCATGGGACAATCTTTAACTATAAGGAAAGACAGACGATGAACGTACGAGTACGGTTTCATGATTAAGGAAAGGATGGAGTCGTGGCCAAGATGATGTCCCTGGTAGTGATTGCAACAAACCGTTCCATCCAAAACGTCCTCCTCAGGGACTGTAACAGAGCCCTGCGGAAGACCTGAATTCAACAGGAAAGAAAAATTAACCAATTTTCCTATACGAAAAGTAAATACAAGATAAGTTCAACCTACCATGATTCTTGGACTTCCACCCGTATTTAAGGGCCAGTTCTTTCTACAAGCGGGTCTCAAGCGTAGTGACATCCAAAATCTTTTGGACCCACTGGTCCAAGTCTTCAACCTTTGGTGGTGTCCACCGAGTTGCTAAAATAGTGAAAGAAGAAGGATCAGTAATAGCATGGGACAATCTTTAACTAGAAGGAACGATGAACGTAAGAGTACGATTCCATAATTCAGGAAAGGATGGAGTCGTGGCCGGGATGATGTCCCTAGTGGCGACTGCAACAAACTGCTCCATCCATCCACGGTCGTTGTCATCATCCATGTTGGTTAGCAAAGTATGATGACCACGTTTGCTTAAGTTTATCATTTCCCCACGGAAAATCTTGGGGGAATAAAGGTTCATCAGCCGAGCCAGGGATAGCTCTTCTCTTGTCTCCTAGAATAGACGCCGAAGACAAGCGGAACGTCTACCACATAGAAGGGCTCACCCGTGCCAAGCAAACTTGGTAACATATGCAAAACTCCAAGATAACAGAGTCAAGCCCCCCGATCAATGAGAACGGGCCCAAAGTGAAGGGGTACGTATAAACATACGTAAAACCCTTCTTGGATAAGGTTACCCGCTCTGCTAGGTCAGGAGAGATGATATTCAAATTTTGACAACCACAGTCTTCCTTCATAGCAGGGATGCTAGAAGGATGGATGGAAAAAGGATATACCCCAACAGCCCATGTGCGAGGGTTAGCATAAGGGTACTTCTCTTCGAAGTCTTTAGTCGTAGTAAGCCTTCTGGGGATAATGGTGCTCACCGCAGGGGGAGCAGATATATCAGTGTATTCTTTATTCTTTGAAGCACTAGAATTTTTGGAAGAAGAGACCATTGTTATCAGAAGGAAGTAAGGGTTTATTTTTCTATGAAGAAGAAGATTAAAGGAAGTCGAAAACAAGTGTGAGTTGAGTAAAGAGAGTTTGAGAGAGTTTAGAAAATTATGAAGTGTAAAAGGAGAAGATTGATGCGTATAAGTAAAGGAATATGCGGCTAAAATCGTGGCCATGATTACCTCGAGAACCGGCAAAAGTGTTGTTGGATCATAGGATGACGCGTGTTTGGGGTATTAAATGCGGAGAGACATGCATCTAATCAACCGTCAGAAATTTTTCAGAGGGGGTCAGAGAATTTTCCACCTAGAAAGGTATCTTCACCAACTTCTTGGTGACACAAGGATGTGCCACCGAAAAGCAGGGGGACTATCTGTAAAGGGTAAAATATGTTCATATTAAATGCTTGTATAATAATACGGCACGCGGAGCCGAAGGCATATGGAAAGCGAGGCAAATGGCAATCAGGTTCGAAGGCAGCAATCCCGTTTGTTCCCGAAGGGAATGACGTTCATAAAGACGAAATAAATGCCTGTCACCCGGTAGCATTTAATGGAGAATATTCTATAACATTAAGTACGCAGTCCATTACAGAGAATATGGCATTCATTGCCTACCATTACACATTCTTCAATGGAACCCATAATTGTCATTTAAAAGTGGCTTGATCCTAGGACCTTGTTCCCTAGGAACAACTATAAATAGTGAGCTCAACAGCCATTGTAAAGGGACGAATTTTCTGACAAGCTTATGCTATACACTGTTCAAAGCTCAATAATATTTTATCTTCTTGCTTATTAATATCGTTATCGTTGCCTCCGGAAGCTCTGCTCCTGAAAACAGGATTTATGTTATCTTATCTTGATTTCAACGCTAAGTCTTGCATTATTGTTTAATTTATTTATTATTTTTAGGATCAAATCGATTCACTTGTTTATAAAGCACGTATAAATTTAACCGTTTTACGGGTAAACTATTGACTAACAACGATTATTATTATCAAAACCTTGTTGATGATTGCAAAGGGCTATTATGGGAAGTGGGAGATTTGCCACTGAAGCACATTTTTAGGGAAGCAAATGGAGTCGCAGATATGCTGGCAAAGAAAGGAAGCAGCTCATATGTTTTTGGAAGCTTGATGTTATTTTATGTACCACCTACTTTTATTGTCTCTACTTGTGAACAAGACATAATGGGTATTATGTTGCCCAAGCTAGTCTCTCTATGTAATGACCCTTAATTTTTAATGTATGTCTTCATTACCCCCGAAAACAAAAAAAAAATCCCTCTTGTCGTGATATATCTTGAGAATAAAATTGAAAATTTAGCTACTTGCTAGCAAAGGAAATTGAAAAGCAAAAAGCGTAAAAATAAAATAAAAATGGAGAGCATTCTTTTGGGCAATTACTATTCCTTGAATATGTAACGGAAAATGACATTACCAAGCTCAACAAAAACAACTAAGCAAATTGTTTTTCACAAATTTACAATCATTACAACAAAAACCCTAATTTCACAAATTTAACCCCCGAATCCGTAAAGAGTCCTTCCTAGTCTCTTGAGTGCATAAACAACATCCATAGCGGGTAACAGTCTTTCTCCTAGCGTGCTCAGTGTAAGTCACATCATCAACGAATAAACTTGATCTAGCCTTATTCATTCAAGAAAGTAAGAAATTTCATTCGCCAAATAAAGATTTTTTTCCGTTTAATATCATCTGGTGTTTTCTGAAATGCACTTCTCCAATTAAATTGAACTAACAATGAGAGGTTTTTGCACTCCCTATTAAAAAAAGACTTCATTCAAAGGGTATTATGGGATGTTGCGAACCTAATACCTCTAATTAAGGGTGGAGAAGTTTTTACCATTCTACTATATACTCCTTAGTTGTGCTGAAGAGAGAAATACAAATATTTATAGATAATAATTTGGCCCTTCCCCATTCAAAATCAAACTTTTTCCACTGGAATCCCTTGATTTACTTAAGACATAGGATAAATGTTCTTTTTTGTTGATAAATTAGCAATTACTGATCTTTTTTGTTGGGGAGACGGCTAGGGTTATGACGAGGTGCATGACGGGTTAGGTTTCGGGGTTAGGAACGAGAGCGGTACTTCATTATTGGATTTTACTAAAGCTTTTGACTTGGTTCTAGCTAACACGGGTTTTCAGAAGAGGGAGGAACACTTGGTAACTTTCCGGACCAGAGTTGCCAGGACTCAGATTGATTATCTTCTCCTCAGGAGAGATGATTAGGGCCTTTGTACGGATTGTAACGTTATCCTGAGTGAGTGTCTGTCGACGCAACATAGGCTCTTGGTAATGGACATGGAGGTCAAGGGAACAAGGAAGAAGAGAACGGTGTACGACCAACCTAAGATTAAGTGGGGAGCCTTGACTAAGGGAAAGGCTCAGGAGTTGGGGGATAAGCTGTTAGCTATGGGGTCCTGGAGGAGTAGTGGGGATGCGAGTAGTATGTGGACCACGACAACGAACTGCATTAGGGAAGATTCTAGGGGGTGCTAGGGGTCTCGAAGGGTTACTCGGGTGGCCACAAAGGGGACTAGTGGTGGAATGGGGAGGTCCAAGGAAAAGTGAAAGCTAAGATAGTGGCATATTTGAAGCTAGTGGAGGAGCACAGACGAGGAAGAATGGAGGTCGTGTAGGGAGTGTTATAGGAAGGCAAGGAGAGAGGCGAAGCTCGTGGTCACGGCGGCTAAGACTGTAGTTTTTGAAAGATTGTATGAGGATCTTAGGGGAAAATGAGGGGATAGAAAGCTGTACAGTTAGCCAAGATTAGGGAGAGGAAGGATCGGGACCTAGATCAAGTTAGGTGAAACAAAGATGAAGACGGTAAGGTATTGGGGGAAGAGGCATGGATCAGACGTAGATGGCATGAGTACTTTCATAAACTCTTGAACGAGGAAGGGGATAGGACCATCGTATCGGGTGAGTTGGAGAACGTAGAGAGTCGGAGATATTTTAGGTTTTGTAGGCATATTAAGTGTTAGGAGGTTGATGTGGCAATACGGAAGATGAGTAGGGGTAAGGCGACTGAGCCTGACGAGATCCGGGTGGAATTTTGGAAAGAGGCGGGTAGGGTAGGCTTGGAGTGGCTTACTAGCTTGTTTAACGTCATTTTCAAGACGAAGAAGATGCTCGAAGATTGGTGGTGGAGTTTGATGATTCCGTTGTACAAAAACAAAGGTGATATCTAGAACTGCAACAACTATAGGGGTCTCAAGCTGCTGAGTCATAGTATGAAGGTTTGGGAGAGGGTAGTGGAGAAGAGAGTGAGGACAGGTGTATCTATCTGTGAGAACCAGTTTGGATTTCTGCCGGGACGGTCAACTACAGAATCCATTCACCTTGTGAGACGATTGGTGGAGCAGTATAGGGAGGGGAAAAAGGACTTGCACATGGTGTTCATTGACCTTGAGAAGGCTTATGACAAAGTCCTGAGGGAGGTGCTATGGAGATATTTGGAGGTTAGCGGAGTCCCGGTAGCATACATTAGAGTGATTAAGGACATGTACGAAGGTGTAAGTCTCGTGTAAGGATTGCGGGAGAAGACTCAGAACATTTCCCTGTGGAGATGGGGTTGCATCAGGGATCAGCCCTTAGCCCGTTCTTTTTTGCCCTAGCGTTGGATGTGCTGACGCGACACATACAAGGGAGGTGCCATGGTGTATGTTATTTGCTAATGACATACTATTGATTGACAAGGCGCGGAGGGTGTTAACGCTAGGTTGTAAGTTTGGAGACAGCCGCTAGAGTCCAAAGGTTTCAAGTTGAGTACGTCGAAAACTAAATACTTGGAGTGCAAGTTCAGTGATGAGAGGCATAAAGAAGAAGTGGAAGTAAAGATTGATACTCAAGTCATTCCCAAAAGAGATAATTTCAAGTATCTTGGGTTTATAATCCAAGGCGACAGGGAGATTGACGAGGATGTACTCACCGTATTGGAGCGGGTGGGATGAGATGGATGCTAGATTTTGGGGTTTTATGCGACAAGAATGTGCCGCCTAGACTTAAGGGCAAATTCTACAGGGTGGTAATTAGACTGACTATGTTGTATGGAGCTGAGTGTTAGCCCGTCAAGAAGTCCCATGTCCAGAAGATGAGTGTAGTTAAAATGAGGATGTTGAGATGGATGTTTGGACATACTAGGAAAGACAAGATTAGGAATGAAGTTATTAGGAATAATATGGGAGTGGTATCCGTGGAAGACATGTTCCGGGAATCAAGGCTGCGATGGTTTGGGCATGTGAGGAGGAAAGACATAGATACCCAGTCAGGAGGTGTGAGAGGTTGACCATGGCAGTCTTGAGGAAAGGCAGGGGTAGGCCAAAGAAATATTGGGGAGAGGTGATTAGGCAGGACATGCTGGTGCTTCACCCAACCGAGGACATGACTAGCGATAGAAAGGTGTGGAGGTCGAGGATTAAGGTGGTGGGTTGGCAGGTAGTTATGACTTTCTCCTAGGTTTACCAGTAGTACTAGTAGTATTCTTGTTGTTGGTTGAAAGATACTTTCTTCTAGTTTGTTAGTATATCTGGTACTTAGCTACCACGTCCATTGTTTTTTAAAAATTGCTACTGAAAATTGTTGCTCCCTGATTGTTACTATTTGATGCTACTTTGTAACGACCCGATCGGCCGTTTTACTTGCTAGAACCTCGCTCCCCTAAATAAGACTTCCCGTACTTTCTTTTACTGATTTATGACTTGCGGGGATGGTTGGTTCGGGATTTAGAAGAGTTTGGGTTGAAATCGGAACACTTGGTTCCTTAAGGTTGGCTTGAAAGGTCAAGTTTGACTTTGGTCAACATTTTTAGTAAACAACCTCGGAATCAGGATCTGACGGTTCCAATAGGTTCGTATGATGATTTCGGACTTGGGCGTATGCTCGGATGGGATTTTGGATGACCCGGGAGCGTTTTGGCGCCTAATAGTGAAAGTTGGTTCTTGAAGGTTTTAAAAGTTCTTTAAAATTTGGTTTGGATCGGGTTTTGGTGATGTTGAGCAAACGGAATTCCGAGACCGGGAATAGTTCCGTAGTATCATTTAAGACTTGCACGCAAAATTTGGTGTCATTCCGAGTAGTATAAGTACGTTTCGGCGCATTGGAAGTAAATTGAAGAACTTGAAGTTCTTAAATTTGATTCAATTGGTTTTAGGGTGTGATTCTTAGTTTTAATATTGTTTTGGGCGTTCCGTGAGTTCGAGCGAGTCCGTTTTGTGATTCCAAACTTGTTGGTATGTTCGGGCAGGGACTCAGGGGCCCCGAGTGCCAATCGGACGAGGCTCGGACTAAGTTGAGAATTTGGAACTACAGCTGAGTGCACCAGATCTGTCATAACCGCACCTGCGGTTGGTTAGCCGCAAGTGCGAGCTCGTAGATGCGGGCCAAGCCTCGCAGATGCGTCCAATGAGGCCAGCCCCAAATTCCACAGAAGCGACCCCTTCTCTGCAGAAGCGGCCCAGCCGGCCCAGGAACTTCCGCAAAAGCAAAGGCGCAGATGCGGTCCCTTGACCGCAGGTGCGAAAAAGCTGGAGGTAGTGAGATTCATTTAATACGGGACTTAGACCAATTTTTACTCATTTCACTCACCTCTTGGGCGATTCTTGGAGCTTCTTGAGAGGGTCTTTCACCTAGATTTTGGAGGTAAGTAATTTCTACCAAATATGAATTAAATACTTAGATTATGGGTAGATTAACATGTCAAAATTAGTGAAAAATAAGGGTTTAGAGGAAGACCTAGATTTTTTATAAAAACGATATCTAACCACGAAATTTGTTATGAAATTTAATAAAACTCATATATTTATGATCCTAAGGTTATGGGTAATAATTTTCTTTGAAAATTTCCGGAATCCGAGCATGTGGGCCCATGGGTGAATTTTAGGAATCTTGAAATTTAGGTTGGGTAATCACTTAAATGGTGAAATTATGAATTTTTGAGCATAGATTGATTAGTTTATGTAATGTTTGACTAGCTTCGAGTTGTTTGGCGTCAAGTTTGGAGGTTTGAGCGCGTTCTTAAATTGGGAAGTAGGCTTTGAGGCAAGGTAAGTCTCCTTTCTAACCTTGTAAGAGGGAATTAACCCCATAGGTGAATTAAATAAATGTGTGTACCTATTTGTGGGGTCTACGTACGCACGAAGTGACGAGAGTCCGTACGTAGCTACTACACCTGTTTATGTCCGGGTAGTTGCTCTAGTGGTAAGCACCCTTCACTTCCAACCAAGAGGTTGTGAGTTCGAGTCACCCCAAGAGCAAGGTGGGGAGTTCTTGGAGGGAGGGAGCCGAGGGTCTATCGGAAATAGCCTTTCTACCCTAGGGTAGGGGTAAGGTCTGCGTACACACTACCCTCCCCAGACCCCACTAGTGGGATTATACTGGATTGTTGTTGTTGTTATATCGAATGAAACTAAGTCAAGGATTTCTAAGGATTTAAAAGCTTCAATGTAAAATTGTCTTTATTTTGAAAAAATCAAGAAAGAGTTATGATATATTGATAATTTATAATAGACCGTGTCACAAGTATATTCTGCGAGCGGGATAATTCTTTCTACTACTCTCATGGGAGCGGGCCATTCGCTTCGGCAGGTTAATAGATGCATCTATGGTTCAAGCCGTTCGACCCTCGGCAGTGTACATTTTATATTTATGTTGGATCGGGCCGAACGACCTCGGTGGAATTTTGTACGTGATAATAGGACTGGAAGTCCCTTTTCTAATCTGTGCCAATTTCATTATTCGAAAGATTTATTGTTTTAAATGAAGGAAGATTTGAGCTCTTAAATATGGTGACGAATTGTTCGGTTATTTATTTTTTTGAGTTTCATTGTTATATATCATGTTTAATTAGAATTTCATATTATCGTATTGTGGGCCCTAGTAAGTGTCGGAGTCGACCCCTCGTCACTACTTCTTCGAGGTTAGACTAGATACTTACTGGGTACATATTGTTTATGTACTCACGCTACACTTCTGTACTTAATTGTACAGGATCTGAGGCAGGTGCATCTGGTTACTAGTCTGGTGCGCAGTTTTGATCCACATCTCGAGGCTTCACAGTGAGCTGCCTTCTGAGCCGTCCTACAGTAGCTGAGGTCTCTCTTATGCTCTATTTTTCTGTCTATTTCCTTTTAGACAGTAGGCTCGTACTCTTTTGTATATTCTACTAGATTGCCCACATACTTGTGACACCAGGTCTTGGCACGTACTCTAGTAGACTCATGATTTTGGATTTGTTTACTTGATTTTGATTAGTACTTGTTATTTCCGTTTAATTATGTCCCATCTAAATTTCTAAATCTTTTCAACAAATAAGGAAATGTATCCACTTAGTAAATTTATTTAAACGGAAAACCACCATTTTGATTAGTGTCGGCTTGCGTGACAATGGTGTTGGGTGCCATTACGGCCTAAATTAGAATTTGGGTCGTGACATACTTTTTCTCTCCTTTTACTGAAAATTGTCGTTCTTTTATTGTTACTATTTGATGCTACTTTTTCTCCCATTTTTCCTTATTGTCTTTTGTCTCCCTCTTCTTTCTTTCTTCCCCCTCTTTCTTCTTCTTCTTCTCCCTTTTCTTCCTTGCCACCATTTATTTGGTTGATATAAGCATTATGTTATGACGAGGCTTGTCTGTCTCAAGCTTTTATTTTAATTTCTTGAATATAAGAAATACAAATAAAAACAAACTAGAATTAGTGACTTTAAGATGATATTATGTAGAACCAAATAGAAGGAGGGAGAATTAGGGGAAGAACAGAGAGGAAAAAGAGAGGAAGATAAAGAAGCAACTCGTAAAATATATGTATTCATCAATTAAATTGCGTATAAAAAGAGCATTTATGACTCGAAACTGATGCCAAATACTATTTTGTACCAGCTGGCATTACTCATAATATGCTACTACTCCTTATCAACCTTGTACTTTGTTTTCTCTTAATTTATGGGGATCTTTTGCAAATACCCACCCACCACAAACTATTTACCTACCCCTACATGTACCATTTTTTGACTACTACCTCTCACTCTAGCCTCCACATAAAATTACTGATTAGACTTGGAAACTCAAGCTAGCTTGGGTCCCTTATAATGATAGAACGGGCAGATCAAACTTCTTTTTGCCGATGCAAACAATACATATTTTACTCTTAGAGGACCAGGTTCCTCAACAGTATGCTTCTTTTTAACAAAAACTGTATTTTTCTGTAAACACTGAATTTTAGCTTTATAAGAGTCCTTGTAATGATCAGTTTGATCAGAGTGAGTACACAGCCAATTATCAGCCACAGTTACATACTTGCTATGAGGATTATAGGAGGTTTTAGCCTTTTGGAACTTGATTCCTTGCTTGTTTCCACCATTACTCTTGTACCTAGACGTTATTATATCAGAGGACCGAGTCCATTTTAGTGACTTATCAAGATCATTTTTAACCTTTTTCAGATCCTCCTGAAGTTGTCCATTCTTTTAAAGCTCAACAACAAGACTTGTTTTAACTTTTTTAAGCTCACTCTCAAGCTCAAGTTGAGTCTCACTAGCCACTTCTTTTCCTTTAGGGATGTCCATATATTTTTTCATCTGGTTTTTCAGCAAGGTATTTTCTCTAGTTACTTCTTCCACTTGTTCCTTCAAGTTTACAATGAAAACTACCATATCATCTCTCTCTTGTTCTATGTCACCAATTTATTCAATTAAAATATTTTTCTCATTAATGAGGCTATGATAGGCATCAATCAACATATTTTTTAAGGACATCAATTTTTTCTTAGAGTAAGTTTTCAAATTTCTTTGAACATCAAGAAAACTTACATCATCTTCCTCATTGTCCTTATCATCAACAAATTTGGCCATGAGTACAAAGATTGACTCATATTCTGAAGATCCATTGTGAACAACCATCATAGATGTATCTCCTTGGTCTTCATTACCTTCAGATTCACGGGAGGAATTTCCCTAGGCAGCAAGGGCTTGCTTCACCACATTGTTAGCAGCATCTCTTCTTTTGAACTTTCAGTCAGGGACCTGGTTCCTCTTAGCCGCATTATCAGTGTTGGTTTTGTAATGATCCTTCTCATGAAGAGGATAATATTTAATGAAGTGTCCAGGCTTTCGACGCTTATGACATTAATCATTTCCTTTGAAATTCCTGCTGGAACTTTCTTTCTTTGAGATCCCACCATTTCTACGAACCATCTTTTGAAATCTTCGAGTGAGATACGTCATGTCAGATTCATCACTGCTTGAGTCGCTGTGGGCGGCTTCGAGAACCAGGTTCTTCTTCTTCTTGGGCTCTCTTCTTTCAAGATCCTTCTTTTTCTTCATCTTATATGTTTTGATATTTTCAATAAGCTTGTCGGTAGTCAGCTTCTGCAAGTCTTTGGCTTCAGTAATAGCATTAACTTTGATCTCCCAGGAACCTGGTAGAACACTGAGTATCTTTCGGACCAGCTTGTTGGTTGGAATGATTTCACCAAGTGAATGAAGCTCATTGATTATGGAGGTGAAACGGGTATGCATCTCTTGAATGGACTCATCCTTTTTCATTTTAATGAGTTCATACTCAGTTGTAAGCATATCTATTTTTGACCGTTTTACTTGAGTAGTTCCTTCGTGAGCCGTTTAAAGAGCTTCCCATATTTCTATGGCAGATTCACATGCCGAGATACGATTATACTCGTCTGGTCCAATACCACACACAAGACATTTCTTCGCCTTGAAGTTCTTCTCAACAGCTTTTCGGTCAGCACCATTGTATTCTTTTCTTGTCTTTGGAAAAGCAAATGGTCAACTCTGGTGGAAGCAAAATGGCTTTTATATAGAAGCGGGCAGTCCCCATTCAAAAGGATTCTATCTAGTCTGGCCCAGATACAATGTTGACCGGTTTGATTATTGCTCCAAGTCAATTTGCTGTCATTGAAAGCCCAATCAAATAATCCAAACGAGAAAATCATATTTTCAAAGCTCATCACTTCAATAAAGGCATTGAAGTCAGAAGGCCGGGCCTACAGGGCAATCAAATAGCAGATTCCCCTCTACTGTCTTCAATGTCTTGACTTTAGGAATAATTGACCGTAAGAGAAGGATAAAGACTTTCCTAAGAACAGTCCTTGTCATCCCAAATATCGTTACATGGGACAATCATCCACTCACTTTCTTAATTAACTCCTTTTTTCCTCCTCCTTTCAAAGTCATATCACACCATACGACACAGGAACCCAGTCATATATTGAAAAATTGGAATGACCACAAGCAGATTCATTGTCTAGATGACAAACATCCTGGCAACCTGTACCGTATGGCACTTGATTCAAGTTCACAAAGCAAATCGTTCTTCAGTGACATATATCGTAACAGTTTGTGCGAAATTAAGTCACTGGCAGATTTGCATTCACCTGAGGATATATACATGCTTGAACATAGAATGTTTGTGAAATGTGAAGATTTGAGTTTAAACTCCATTGATAATCATTAAAAAGTTTTGAATTTTTTAATTCGAAAATTAAATTTTGCGAAATTATTATTTGTTTGATTGGGCATTGTTGCAAACGATTGGTAATATTCTTTTTGAATTTATATCTCAATTTTGAGGGAGTATGATAAAAATTCGAATTGATTTTGGATGAAAATTTATATTGAAATTCGAAGAGAAAGACATAAGTAAATTTTATGCAATTTGTATGTCGGGTGTACAAAAACAACATATAAATATATACAACTAACTTAATTGTATGCAAGTTGTATACAGTTGTGTGTAAGTTGCATGTGTTTGACCTGATTCTATTGATATACAAGTCGTATATAAGTTGTACGCAAATTATATCTAATGACCATATTTTGTACAATAAAAAGTTGTATACAAGTTGTATCTAGATTGTAGCTTTTAATCAAATTTGTACATATTTTATAGACAATTCTAGCTAATTTTTGTAAATAGAAAAGTTTAGCTAAACCAGATAAATATTATTCTAATTTTGTATCTATAAGGAAAAATTAAATGAGGGGCTCGGTCGCAGAGCTAGAAGGTTATATACGGGTGCGGTCGATACAATAGCTTTAGTCTAAACTCTATATTTATATTAAAAAATTATTAAGTATGTTTAAAAATCAAATTCAAAATCCAATTACTAACACATGCCGAGAGCAAATATCCATAAAGATCAAATCCAAACTCTGCGTGCGGAGGCAGGAAGCTTGCACGTGGATACATCGTGCATGAGAGAGACCCATCAGAAAGAAAGATACCTATAATTAGGGACCCGTTTGATCATAGATTTTGCCAAAATAAACTTGGGTTTTATTTGACAAACACATATTTGGCCATAGATTTTGCCAACATTTTGGCCAAATCCCAAATCCCAAATCTCAAAACCATCTCAATAGCTGGTTTTGGGCCAAATATCTAATATATTTTTTAAAAATTGCCCCAAACTTTTATATTTTATAAAAGAGCCCACCATTTATTATTTTGTAACGATGTTGCTTCGTCTTCTCGGTCACCTGATAGTGTAACATGTAGTTCATTATAAAAATAATATTTTTCCAAACCAAATTTCACCCAAAACAGATGTCCAAACACATTTTCATCTTCAAACCAAACTTCACCCAAATCAAATTTTTCAGAATAAATTTGGAAATTTATTGCCAAACACTAGCTAATTAGCTTCAATATCCCTCTGCAAATTGTAGTTGCCCACGAGAGGATAGGGACTACTCCTCAATAGCCTTAAAGCTCCAAATTGTAGTAGCCCAAATTTTGCTTTATATCTGGATTTGTTTACATTTGAGAAATGTGATTACAATATCATTTTTCTTGGCGCGTAAAATATGTGATGATAAATAAACGTATTGTCGTATACCAATTATAATGATCCTTATAAATTCAGATTGAGGGCAACTCTCAAATTCTAGTGTAAGTCCTAACCCTAATAGAAGGATAAATTGCTTGCATGCTTCGTTAAGAAAGGGAGAGGATCTTAAGTTGAACAGATCACCGGCTTCGAAAGCCTACAAACGTGACTTAATTTTGGTGGTTTACCTTGCTGTTAGGGTATAACAACCTCATCAATTAGAGGTTGCATATATATATATATATATATATATATATATATATATATATATATATATATATATATATATATATTGGTTACTTTATTTAAATTAATAAATATAGATATCTTATTGGTTATATTGGTAAAAGGAGCGTACTGAAATAAATATGGAGTTATAAACAAATACGGACTCTAAATCTGTCCTCTATCATGCTTGGATAAATAAAAGGGTCAAATTCATTGCAGCACTTTATTCACGAATACAAAAATATTCTATATGTTTTATGTTTAAGAGTCCATTTTTATTTAATTTGAAGCTAGCGTGAGTAGTAATATAAAAGCAGTAATAATAACTAATAAAAAGCATAATTTTGAATAGTTCAAGGAAAGACCAAAGAATCCTATTTTTGATAACCTATTAAAACCATCTATGCTTTCAATTAGAAGTCAAACTCCTCTTCATATACCTATTAAAATGGTGAGCTGTCACGATCCGAAATTTCAATCATGGGCCCGTGATGGCGCCTAACATCCACTTGCCGGTCAAACCAACGTTAGCTAATTAATTCACCATTTTAAATAATTTAAAAGCAGAAAAATAATAATTAACGATTAATAAACTCTGAAATGCATGAGATACATACCAAAAGCAACGCGGTCTATACTACTCCCAAAACATCTGAAGTCACAAGTACATGAGCGACTAGAATAGTACAAATATGGTCTGAAATAAAATACAATTGTTTGAAACTAGATGAGCAGTAAAAACATGATAGAAGGAGACTTCAGGGAATGCGAACGCCGAGTAGCTCTACCTCAAGTCTCTTACAGAAGTCGGATTCGAGCAGTCTCCTCTACGCGCCGCTAGGACCAACACCGGAATCTGCACGAGAAGCGCAGAAGTGTAGTATGAGTACAACAGACCCCATGTACTCTGTAAGTGTCGAGCCTAACTCGACGAATTAGTGACGAGGCTATGACAAGACGCTCACAATAAACCTGTGCAGGTAGTAAATAAAAGACATCAGTATATAAAGAAAACTAATATCATACTACTCATACTACAATATTGGAACAGGACATTACAGCTACAACACTACAACACATCATACTCCGTTGTAGCGCGCAATCTGATTCCAACATTTATCACAATATCTATTACGGAGTGCAACCCAATTCTAATATTATATCAATATCTGTTGCGGTGTGCAACCCGTTCCCATTATTAATTTATTTCAATACTGTTGTGGCGCGCAACCCGTACCCAATATCAACTCATTAACAGGAACAACCCAACACAACTGAATTACGTAATCTTAGCACAAAATGAAATAAAGAGCATAGAACATCAAGGAACTACCATTAAAAATAGAGAATAGCCAATACCTCGTATTTACAAACCTCAACAAATCATCAATACAAGAATAGCTAAAGGACTCCCACATTTGGCCACATTAAAATAAAGTGCACAAGTAAGGTAAAGACAATAAGGACAAGTATGACATGAATCAATGAAGATATACAATTAATACAAGTAGGAACAAATAATAGGTAAGCAAGTATTGATTGGAGAATGAATAAACCGAAACATGTAACAACTAATTGACAAATAACAAATAAGGCATAAGTAACAAGTAAGGGCATGTAGCGAATTAAAGCATGTAACGAAATGTAACATAGAATAAATAAGGATATAAAGGTAAATAGCCTAGTCTGCATGCGTTAACTCATGACGCCGCATATACACTCATCACCTCACATATATGTCATTCCCACACATAATTCAAGTAGCACTTAGACCAATAAGTCCTAATTTCCTCAAGTCAAAGTTAAACACGAGACTTACCTCTCTCCCCAACAAAATCAATAATCAACCACGACTCTTTCTTTCGAACTAGCCTCCAATCCAATCGAATCTAGCCAAAATATCGTTCAAACAATTCAAAATAAGCTTTAAATACCCCGAGCATGGATAAATACCTCGGTGCTCGCATATGGTCTCAAACCCCACATATATGTGCACTCATAGCATGTAGCTATCACAAATAATTCAGGCAACTAGTGCCTCAACCAAATTTAGATAAAATACTTACCTCAAGTAAGCCAAATCGACTACCGAGCAAGCCAAAAAATACTCTTTAAGCTCCATCCCGCACAAATCGACCTCCGAACGGCTCGAAGCTAGCCAAAAATAACTCAAAAATATCAAATAATGCCCAATGAAATAAACCCAATCGATAAAGGTCTAATCTTTAATCCAATACTCAAAGTCAGCCAAAAAGTTAAACCCGTGCCCGCACCTCGAAACCCGACAAAACTTATAAATTCCGATAACACGTTCAATTACGAGTCCAATCATACTAATTTCACTCAAATCCAACTCCGAATCGATGTTTAAAACTTAAAAATTCACTTTAGGAAAGTTTGGACAAACCCCCCCAATTTCTCTTTCAAAATCATCAATCAAATACCAAAATCGAAGATAGAATCATGGAATATAATCAAATCCGAGTAGAAAGTACTTACCCCAATTCATGTGATGAAAATCCTCTCCACAATCGTCTAAATCCGAGCTCCTCAACACAAAATTTGATAAAATAACTCAAAGGTTCGAAATAGAGTACTTATGTGCACAACCCAGTGGTACTCTTCGAGATCACAGTAGTACCCTCACGATCGCGATGCACAATTATACCTTGCCACAATTAACTCTACGCGTTCGCGGCACAAGCCTCACGAACACGATACACAAAGCTGACAGAACTACGCAAACACGAGAGCATCATCGCGAACGCGAAAAAGAAACCATCGACTGCCCAGCTTAGCCAAAGCACTACGCGAACACGTAGCAACAAACGCGAATACGAAGAAGACTAGTCCCCACAACCTATACGAACGCGGTTACCAAGTCGCGAACGCGATGAAGAAAATCACTCAGCTCCCATAATACACTACGCGATCGCGGTCTCCTATTCGCGAGCGTGACGAGGAACTGAAACACCAGAAATTAACAAAACACAATAGTGCCAAAATGAGCCGAAATCCGTCCGAAACTCACCCGAGTCCCTCGGGACCCCGTCCAAAATATGCCAACAAGTTTCAAAATATAACATAGACCTACTCGAGGCCTCAAATTACATATAAGAACATCAAAATGACGAATCACACCTGAAATCAAACTTGATGAACTTTTGAACTTTCAACTTCCAAAACTCGTATCGAACCATATCAAATCAACCCAGAATGACCTCAAATTTTGCACACAAGTCCCAAATGACATAACGAAACTATTTCAATCCCCGGAACCAAAATCCAAACCCGATATCATTAAAGTCAACTCTCGATCAAACTTATGATCATTCCAAACCTTCAAATTTTCAACTTTCTCCCCGAAACCTCCTAGAAACATCCAAATGCAAATCCGGGCGTACCCCCAAGTCCAAAATCACAATTCGGACCTAAGAAACCATCAACATTCCGATCCAAGTTCAAATACACAAAAGTCAAACTTGGTCAACCCTTCCAACTTAAAGTTTCAAACATGAAATTTATTCTTCCAAACTAATTCCGGATCACCTGAAAACCAAAATTGACGATTCACACATGTCATAATACATCATACGTTACTACTCAAGACTTCAAACAACTGAATAAAATGTAAATGCTCAAAACGAATCGGGTCGTTACAATGTGTCAAGCGGACAAAGCTAAAATGACTCTCTTCTCGAAGTATATGGTAAGGCACCACATCCATTTGATGATAGCTATCATGTTATTTATTATGTTCTTTTAGTTGGATAACGTCCCAAGTGTTTAGTTCTATTCTTTGGTATATAAGCTCTATATATAATTGTGATGTTGTAGTAATGGAAGTGTACATGACATACATGAAGAGATACTTACCTTATTTGATTTCATTCTTTATTACGAAAGGTGTCGTGTATGGTTTGAATTGGAGAATATTTCATGATTTAAATTGAAATAGTATATGATTTTCAAAAAACTTTTGTAGTTAGAATGATTTTCATGCCTTGAAATCGATCTTGATTGACAATTCTCTCCAATAATTGTGGAGCTTTACAAGGGCTATTCCTTGAATCATGACAGGTATAAATAACTTTCCTTTTGACGACGTGATTTGATAGCTGACTAACAAACAGCCGGGTAAAACTTAAAAATATGGGCCCATTTTTGCAAGGGACCCAGCTGTACTTTCACGAAATTGTTTCTTCCAACAATATGACATAAATAATTTCTTGTGCTCCCCCCCCCCCCCCCCCACAATATGACATAAATAATTTCTATCTTTATATATTTTTCTCTTATATATTATATATAAGAAAGTTGTAACATTACTCATATCATGTTTATTCTTCATTCTACTAAAATTAAAAAGGAAAACGTGACAATTTTTTTATATGTAAGACAAAAATATAAAAAGAGTGGAACGGATTAATATTTTTGAATGCTGATTACTTACACTTATTATCAAACCATATCCTATGAAATTAAGATAACATATAATTCCGATCAAAAAGATATTTGTACTAAACTCCATAGTTTTTCAGTTGCTACTTTTCTGTTGTTGATTTTAAAATTAATTTTTATTTTCGAAAACCATTTTTAAAATTACGAAGCAAACTCCACGTAATTAATAGCGCTGAATGCTGATAATGGAGATTAAGAAAGAAACAAGAACATAAGATGTAAAAATTGAATTCAGGGCCATTGAAGAAGATGTTTCACTGAGAAGATGAATCTTTGCCAAATCATGGATTATTGACCTCTGAAATAGCATTCTTTTCTCCTTCTTGTTAGTTGATCTATGTTTCTATTCTCTTGTGGCTCTATTCTAAGTACTGCTTGAGTAGAGTAAAAGAAAAACAATACAAGAATTTGGCCGCCCATCCTTCTGAAAAAGAAACTTGAAACTTGTGACAAAGTCTTGTCTTCTTCTTATCAATTTGGAACTATATCGTATTAGTAAAAGGAAACTTCGAAGAACCCTAGTCCCGCTACGATGCCTTGTTTCGTTTTGTTTTGGTTTAATCCTTCAGTTGAGTGTCAACGTATCTTATGACTGTTCACTAATGCAGAGACAAGAAAAATAATTGGTTCATCAAATTTTCCCAGTTACTAATGTGACAAAGTTGGAAGAAATATATATGGTACTCGTTGAATTTGTGCACTCTTAAAGTTGTTAAATACCACGTAGAAAATGAAACCGAGAGAATAATAGAATTTTAAGTAATTTTCGCATGTAAGTATGTAATTACTAATAACCAGTGTTTTAAAAGGCTTTTTTGGGACTCGTCCCAGGACTTGTCTGGGACGGGACACTATCAAAATACCCTGAGACTCACACGTGGGGGCTGGGGCTTGGGCTTAGTTTTGTGAGGCTTACTCGAGGCTCGCCTAGCATGGGTCAAATATCCTAATTAGTTCTATTCATACTCAAAACTCTTTAACAAATGAATGATTTAAAGTTTTATTCATCTAGAGGATATGAAGATTGAGAGTAACTTAAATAACGAGTCATAATATTGCAGATTTACTAATTGAGAATAATGTGAACGTGAATATCTAAAATAGATAGTCAAAATTTATATTTTCACTAAGCTATCGGAGGAAATGGACCTTCATGGCCATTTATAATGCTAAAATTAAGAAAATGTCCTTTTTAGATATCTTATATGTAAAAGATAGATCAATTTTATGTGTAAAAGTTTGATAATAGCAAAAGGAGTAATATTCTAAATTACAACCGGTGAAGTTTATAAATTATTTACTTTTAGGAAGGATATTTTGTTTAATAATATTTATAAAGAAATTTTAATTTTCTTATATTTGAAAGTTAAGACGTTATAATTGATTTTTATTTTCATAGTAACATTATTATTATTGATTATTTATGCCGATAAAAACATGCTAGAATTATTTTTTATGAGCTTTTTCATTTGTAATTTTCTTAAACTTGTAATAATGCACTTCCTATATTTTTATGTTATTATACTATTTTATTAATTTATAAATTAACAAATTTAAAAATCCATATAGCTTATGCCCCATGCCTCAAGATTTGCACCCTCTCTCATAATAAGTTAAACGTCCCGCCTCACGTCCCGCCATTTAAAACACGCAAAGAAATACTCTAGATTGGAAGTGACACTGACACATGCCTCCACGGTTCATACACGCTTCTACTTACGAGCCGAACTTTGTTAGGCGCACGCGTTTTCTAGTTGTCCATTTCAAAAACAAAACAAGAAAATAAAAAAATCCGTGATATTTATATTAAATTATTGTTGTAAGTGATGGAATTGAGGAGATAACGTGTCTTAATGAAAAATAATTAAGTGATAATAATATATTAGAAGATGCATATCATGTAGGTTTACCCTCAAAATGGATAACAATTGAATTTGTATGCGATTTAAAGGACACGTAGTTTAATTTAACACGAACGATAAAAAAAAAAGTAATTGAATTAAAAGGAGATAAAACGATCAACCAAATGCGATGAAATAATTAAGCGTGGCGTTAGATTCAAATGCTAAGAACCGGTCCCAATCGAGCCCTCGGAATGAAGCTCGGTTACAACTAGATGGATGAATAGCTGAAGAACACTTGAATAATTACTAAAAGACAAAAGTAAACTTTATTGATTTGATATCCGTGCCAACAATGACCCGAAAAATGAAAAGGTTCTCCCTTTTATATAGTATGAGAGTTTTAACCCCAATACAAGTCTAAATAAGATAAAAATCCTTCTCTTCTCTTTTCTCTCATGAAAACATGATTACAACTAATATCGAGCATGATCCGCGCCGTAATATCCGGTTGATGGCGGATATTTCGGCTTTCCGTTTGTCTTCTCAACCGTTTCTTCCTTTTATCCTCGGTTCTTCGTATTGCTCGAGTTGGGATCTCTCCGGGTTTGGCCATGCTTGATTCCCAACGTATCATCTGTCCGCTCCTGGTTCCAATCTACGGGCACCCTTGTCCTTACTCGAGCTAGTAATGAGTAACGTTGTTCCTTGCTTCTCAACGAAAAATCGGGGGTAACGTTATTCTCGATTTTATCCATACACAAATAGTCCCCTCACTTCTCAGAGAGTAAATTATAGGAGCGATGAGAAGTAACTAATTGATCCCGGTTCCTTGCCTCGCACACCATAAGAAAGTTGACGAACCAAAATGTCCCATCAGTCACGTCGCTCTGATTTTGGACACGCGTCAGCTGGCAGTTGACCATCCTCGGCAATTACCTAAAGTGAAATGTCATGCATTCATTATTCTTTCCCCATAAAAGCTCTCGTTTCCTATTTTCACTTTTTTACTTTCTAATTTCAAACTTCTTTGAGTTACCCTCGAATTTTCATCTGTTCATCAACCCTCTAAATCTTCATAACATAGTCTTCTGTGATGACCCGATAGGTCATTTTGAGTATTAGCCCTTAATTTCATGTCCTGAGACCTCCATTAGCTTTGTTTGATAATCCTTGATTTGCGTGCATGGTTCGTGTCACTATTTGAAAATCTTCTATGTAAAAATTTGAAGAAAAACATGATTTTTGGCTCTAAAAATAACTTGAGTTAACCACGATCAATATTTTTTGAAAACAATCCCGGATCGGTGTTTTGACTATTTCGGTAGGTCCATATCGTGATTTTGGATTTGGACGTCTCCCGAATTGAAATTGGAGGTCCCTAAAGTGATTTGACTCATTTTACCGAAAACTAGGACCGTAAGTTGACTTCTTAGCTAACGAGTTTGGATTTTGATGTTGAAACATGGAATAGGTCCGTATCGCTATTTGAAACTTGTATGCAAAATTTGGTACAATTCAGAATTGATTTAAAATGATTCGGATGCCTAAATGTGATTCTAGTTGTTCTAGAGTTTACTTTGAAATTTCATTCGTTTTGAGGGTCGATTTGTTGATTTAGATATTATTTTGGTGATTTGATTGCGCGAGCAAGTTCGTATGATGTTGTTACACTTGTGTGCATGTTTGGTTTGGATCCCAAGGGACTCGGGTGAGTTTCAGACATATTTCAGATGAGTTTGGTAAGTGTGAAGATAGCTGGTGCACTTCTATTGCTGGTGTTCTGTTGCAGATCTCATATTTGCGAGCAGGGCCTGGGATTGGGTAACCTCGCATTTGCGAGGAAATGGTCTGCACTTGCGACCAGCTCAGGATCACATTTGCGATCACTTGGTCGCATTTGGGATGCATGACAAAATTGTACTACTTTGCAATTGCGAAGATTTTGGTCGCATTAGCGAAGATTGTGGTCGCATTTGCGACGGTGGGAACTTTGCATTTGCGATCATTTTGTCGAATTTGCGACACCTGTGGATCTGAGGCAGGATTCGCATTTGCGACCCTTGTCTCACATTTGCGGTGCTCGCAATTGCGAACATGACTTCGCAATTTTGACCCCTGCAGCTAGGTAAAAGAGGGGGAAAATGAGACTTAGCTCATTTCACGCCATTTCTCAACCCTAAACACTCTAGAGGCGATTTGCCAAGAGACTTTTCTTCCAAAATTCATTGGTAAGTGACTTTAATCCATTTCTTTTCAATTGTTACATTTCATGAGATTTCAACATCAAATTTAGAATTTTCATAGTAGATATAAAAGATGTGGGTAGAATTGGACTTTTTTGTAAAATTGAGATTTAGACCTCAAATTGAGTTTGGATTTCGAAACAAATCACATAACTAGGCTCGGAGGTGAATGGGTAATCGAAATTTTGTCCGAACCTCGGGTTTTAATCAAGTGGGCTGAGGGTTGACTTTTTAAAAAATGATCAAAATTGAACCTCTTTCATTTGTGAGTAGTTTCTAAAGCTTATTTTGAATTATTTGGTCAATAATTTGCCAGATTTGGTTGGTTTGGAGACTTGTTCAAAAGGCAAGGCAGTGGTTGATTGATTGCTTGACTTATAGAGTGAGGTAAGTATTGGGTCTAACTTTAATTTGAGGGAATTAGGTAACCGAACTACATGTTATGTGAATTATGTGGGAAATGATGTATATGCAAGGTGACGAGTGTATATATGTCGTTGTGATACTTGCTTCCATGTTTTCGTTACCTAATGATATATCGTGTTTCATGCCTTAATTGTTACATGCTTTATTGACTGCTATGCCATAATTGTTGCTTGTCATCTAGTTATTCTGTATTAAAATGTCCATACCTTCCATGACTCCATGCGTACTTGCTACTTGCCCTACTTGCATATTTAAATTGTCATATGTCTTACTTGCCTTATAGTATTGTAGTATTTGTTATCTTTTATACGTAGTTTCACTTGTATGAGTTGTCTAATTGATAGATTCCGATGAGTTGGTAAGGTCCATTCGAGTTGCTCGATATCCTTTGATTATTATGTGATTCTTCATTGCTTCGTACATTTACTCTCTTGATGTAGAAATTCTTATAAATTTTGGTTGTTGAGTTGCTATTGTTGACTAAAATTGTTTGGGGAGCGGGTTGCACGCCGCAACGAAAATTGAAAGGTAATGACTTGAAATGGCGGAATAAGGACGAATTATGATATTGACAGATGATGATATGGTGTGATCGGGTTACGCGTCGCAACGGATTGTATATGTTGTATTTGGTTGTGACTGTTGGATTTACCTCGGTATTTGAGATGAGTTTATAAGACTTGTTATTCTAGGCTCTCTGATAATTGGATTTCGAGTTCGTTTTTAGGAGTTAACTTCTTTACTTCCATTTCTTGTCTTATTATTAATATTATTATTGCGTACAAGTTATTATAAGTGACCCGCCTTAGCTTCATCACTACTTCGTCGAGGTTAGGCTCCGCACTTATAGAGTATATGTGGTCGGTTACTTACTACACTCTACACTTCTTGTGCAGATACCGAAGTTGGTCCCAACAATGCTGAATGAGATTGCTTGGATCTAGCTACCAGTGGAGACTTGAGGTACAGTTGCACAATGTCCACAGCTCTAAAGTCCCCTTCTACATCATCTTAGCTGTTTATTTGGATTCAAACAGTTATGTTTTATTCAGACCATTATCAGTAGTACTCTAGATGCTCATGTATTCGTGACACTGATTTCTGGGATCGTATTTGGATTATGTCATTTATTAGTTTATCACCATATTTTAGACTATTCAGTTTTATTGTTGGCATTGGATGTAGATTGTTTAGAATGGTTAATAAATATAGCTAATGTTGGCCTTCCTAACAAGTAAAATGTTAGGCGCCATCACGATCTCGAGGGTTGGAATTTCAGGTTGTGACATCTTCACATCTTCATATCTTCATATTTCATCTTCAAATCTTCATACTAAATCTTCAAACCTTCATATTCTCACATAGAAATGGCTAAGACTTCGAAATCAGTACCCCAAAATACTGCACCGATAACTTTTTTCTCGGCCGCTGGTACCGAGGCAGCATTTCCGTTAGTAGCCCCAGAACCTCCCCTTACGTATTTCATCCCTGCAGGATGCTCCATAGATAACGACTTCAAGGTCGAGAAAGCCTCCGCACAAGGAGACTGAAGTGAAGAAGCGTGGAGGTACATTTGCTCCATCACCAAGGAGACGCTTGAAGTAGTCCGAGAGGACTGCAAGTGGGAAGGAAAAGACATAGTCATTCCCAGTCCCGATGAGGACATCACAATACACGTGGAAGAATATTTAAGTGTTTACACGTATCCTTTCACGTTCGGTCTGGTTGACACGGTGATCCTCAAATTCTGCAAGAGGTATAAAATCTGCCTCGGGCAGATTCATTCATCCTTTTGGAGGATCGTGACCCTTCTCCCTCACTTTGCGAACACCTCGGAGGAGCCTCGGTTTACAATTTACCACACGCTCCGAGTCTACAGCCCTCGGATCTTTCGAGAGGGGTTAATCAAGCTCGCCCATCGGGTAAAGAAAGCTCCCTTCTCTTGCATAGACGAGGACAAAAATCGAGGCTGGCAAGTAAGGTTTGTTCAAATAAAGACTGAGGACCTCATCCTTCCAAATTTATGCCGTTCCCCGAGAAGTGGAACTCAAAATGTAAGTTTACTTCCTCTTAACTTGTCGAAGTACTTTTTTGTATCTACTCTTCTTTCTCATAATTTATTTCATTTGACATGCAGCTATTGCCCGAGTTCCCAATGCGGTCCCACATTTTAGGGAGTGGGTCGAGAGCATATGCAAGAAACTCACTTATCCCAAGCGTGAGTGGTGCAAGCTTTCCAAAGGCAAGTAGGAGGCTCGTTCTCAGTGAGTCCCCTCCCCTTTTTGGTTGAATTTGTTTCTTGGCCATTTCTTATTGTGCCATTGTTATAACTAAGTCTTTTCTTTACACAGGTTTGCCTAAGAACACTAAGCTTCGGGAAATCTCAGAGGACGTGGCCTCGACCCCGTCTACAAATCCCTCTGCTTCACTATAGCCTACTATCGAAGCTGCTGCAAAGAAGGAGGAGGAGAAAACGAAGAAGAAGAAAAGGTCTTTTGACTACTCGGACGCTCCTGTCGAGGCTAAGAAAAAGAAAAGGATCATGTTGAGGGTCAGAAAAAGCACCAAAAAGGCATTAGGTGCCCGGGTCCCGAATTCTGAGGATCTTCATCGGGTCAAGGAGTTTCCCAAGGATGACGCTGACTTGGAGTTCGTCACTCACATGCCGATCGATGTCGTCCTGGAGTTGGTGGCCTCGAAGGGAGACACTAGAAAGGCTGAGTCTTCCTTGGCTTGAGGGCTTGGAAAAGAACAAGTGGCTACCGCTTCACAAAAAGATTCTCCACTCCCAAGGAGGGATGCCTTGGAAAACGCTGATGTCATCCACGTTTCGGGATCACCGCCTCATATGGAGGCCATTTTAGACGAAGCTCGGGACATCGCAAAAAAACCGAATGAAGCATCCCGGGCCGTGGATGAGGCCCTTAACTCATTTTTTGACGTAGGCATGCTGGAGGATTATTCCGACTTTGGCCACTGGAGTTCCCAAAAAGGGCCGTGCACCCGAGGTCAGGTGGGCCGAGTTCGAGCCCAAAGCTCGAGAAGCAGTTTGCTGCCCCGAGTGTAGAACCTAAACAGAAGAAGACGGTCATGTTCACAGTACCGAAAGATAATAGCATGCTATCCGGGCCAGTCAGAGTGGCCAGCTATCTCTGTTCCTTGGTAACCGAAGAGGACTAAGTGAAGATGAATGAGGTAGACGGTCCAAGCCTCTTCAATAAGGCTCCACAGGTGATGAATAGGGTATACCTTCCTCTCTTATCTTAATGAGTTCTCTTTTCCTTAACGTTATTTTAACGATTTTTCTTTCTTTATATCTTAGGCCTCGGTGCTTCACCATGAAAGCTTTCACGGGTCCATGATGGAGGTGATTCACCTCGAATTCGAGCTTAAGGAATAGCTCCGGTTAACAGAGATGTATAAAGCTCCCTGTGAGCAGAAGGATGAAGTCCTTAGGGACATGTTCGACCGCTCCGCCCTCCAAGATGAGCTATAGAAATCCCAAAAGGAGGCTTCAAAAATGAAACAGGACCATGCCTTTTTTGTTGAAAAGGTAAGAGTGCTCAAGATTGATAATGAGAGGTTAAATGCAAATCCAAATTGGAGGTGGCATCCAAATTAGGCGCACACGTTTTCTAGTGGTCCATTTCAAAAACAAAAGAAAGTGGTCCATTTCAAAAACAAAAGAAGAAAATAAAAAATTCCGTGATATTTATATTAAATTATATTAATTATTGTTGTATGTGATGAAATTGAGGAGATAACGTGTCTTAATGAACAATAATTAAGTGATAATAATTTATAAGAAGATGCATATCATGTATGTTTACCCTTAAAAAGGATAATAATTGAATTTGTACGCGGTTTAAAAGACACATAATTTGATTTAACACGAATGATCAAAGAATAAAAAGTAATTGAATTAAAGGAGACAAAACGATTAAACCAAATGTGATGAAATAATTTAGCCTAGTATTAGATTCAAATGCTAAGAACCAGTCCCAATCGAGCCCTCGGAATGGAGCTCGGTTACAACTAGATGGATGAACAGCTGAAGAACACTTGAATAATTACTAAAAGATAAAGTAAACTTTATTGCTTTGGTATGCCTACCAACAGTGACCCAAAAAATGAAAAGGTTCTCCCCTTTATATAGTAGGGGAGTTTTAACTCCAATACAAGTCTAAATAAGGTAAAAATTCTTCCTTTCTTTTTCTCTCATGAAAACACGATCTACAGCTAAAATCAAGCGTGATCTACGCCGTAATATCCGGTTGATGACGGACATTTCGGCTCTCCGTTTGTCTTCTTCAACCATTTCTTCCTTTTACCCTTGGTTCTTCGTATTGGTCGAGCTGGGATCTCTCCGGGTTCAGACATGTTTGATTCCCAAATATCATCTATCCATTCCTAGTCCCGATCTGCAGGCACCCTCGGCCTTACTCGAGCTAGTAACGAGTTGTGTTGTCTTTTACTTTTCAACAGAAAATCGGGAGTAACTTTATCCCCGATTTTACCCGCACACAATGTACTTATTATATCTATAGATATCTGAGTATAAGCAAATAATTTCCTATTGATCGACGACTCCACCACAATGAGGAATGAGGTGCAAATATCCATTTCACTCCTTGCATTTCTATAATGGAGTAATTAAGATAATTTATCCCAAAAGAGAAAGATTATGAGAACTTGTTGATTGAATGAGTTCTTTAACTAAAATATTGGTCTTTTATGTTAAACTGTCCTATGTAACAAGTAGTATTAGAAGAAGTTGGTCGACCACAAATTTGAGTGATAGCCTGAGCCCGGGCATAGAGTATTAGGAGGGATGATTCTTTTAAACTGAAATAGTAATTGCTAGCAATGCGTCAGTAACCAATTTGAAGGATGTCAAAAGTACAGTGTGGAACTAGAAGGGAATTAGTTGTGACCTTGTCATCAAGTGGACCTAATGAAAAGAAAACTTGTTTGATGAGGATAAACGAAAACAAATTGAAGGAATAACTAATAAAAAAATAGGATAATATTATAAAATAAAGACTAAAAGTATATAAATCGTAGGCAAGTATAGAGAGAGATTGATATATTATTCAACTTCAAATTGATGTACATAATGAACTGGGATTTCTTCTATTTATAGAAGAAAGGAAGGAGCTGCGAGGCTTTTCAGGAAGCAGCTGCAAGGCTTTTCAGGAAGCAACTGCAAGGCTTTTCTTGAGCTGATTGTAAGCTATCCGTATGGGCTACTCACAACCTGCCTATTTAATAAGAAGATGGTGCAAATCATTTCATTGAGTTGCTTATAACCTGCCTGCATCAGCTGCTTGTAGATAAATTTTAATAGAGTACTAAATGGGTAATCTTCTTGAGGAAGATTATCTACAACGGAATAATAAATGGATATCCACAATATAATATTTTCATAATACCCACCTTGGATGTTCATTAAAAGATAATGTGCCTCGTTAAAATATTAGTAGGAAAAACCCCATGGAAAAAAATCCTAGTGAAGACAAAAGAGTGTACATATTTAGTAATACATATTGCTAGCTGCCTCATTAAAAACCTTACAAGAAAAACCCTATGAAAAAAATCTTAGTAAGGGAAAAAGAGTACATCACATATGTTACTCCCCTGATAAAAATATTGTTTCAAATATTTGGGTCTCCGCATTCCAATCTTGTATAGTATCTTCTCAAAAGTAGAAGTTGGTAAAGATTTAGTGAATAAATCTGTCGGATTGTCACTTGAACGGATTTGCTACACAACGATATTACCATTGTTCTGGAGATCATGTGTGAAGAATAACTTTGATGAAATGTGTTTTGTTCTATCTCCTTTTACGAATTCTCCCTTTAAATATCGCAATATATGTTTAATCCCGTTCCAATATCTTTATGTAGGTGAAGAGTTATATATTTCTACTAAATTAATAGAAAATGCTATATCAGGCCTTGTAGCATTAACAAGATATATAAGTGCACAAATTGCACTGAGATAGGGTATTTCAGGACCAAGGAGTTCCTCATCCTCTTCTGGAGGTCGGAACTGATCCTTATTCACTTCAAGTGATCGAACTCCAATAGAAATCTGATCTCCAATAGCAATCTACAGTCTTTCGTCTAGCAATCTGCCTTTGCTTTAAATCGTACAAAGATCTTTGTAATCTGATTGAACACATTTCTCGAGACTTTGAATTATATGCTTCAAGCCTTTTAAATCCTTCAGGGATCTTGATATAAATTTGATCAAATGAGTCATATAAGTTATGACTTGCATCTAAATGGTATGACATCTTCAGGTGTCTGGACTACAGGTCTGATCCTCACAATATCGTATCAGTTCACAAGCGACATAACTTGTTGAGATCTCATCACTTTCTTTATTTTCAAGTACCTGAACCTTTTTTGGGATTTCATGAAATGTTATTTCGTGGGCTCTTCTAGAGCTCATTTCTTCCTTATTATGATCATTTGCTCTTATCCTTTTTCAAGTGTTGTTACCTTTGGAACCGATTGATTTACCACGCTTCATGTGTTCAGTAAACTCTATTCTTCGTGGAATTTAATTTTAATAGGATTTGCATCTGAAATATGATATTTAATTTTGGATCAACAAATGCTTCTGGCATTTGACTTGAATTATCTCTTTAATGAGGATCGTACTAATGATAATTCGATTCATATAATATATTTTTCAGCTGCTTGTTCCATCCCCCTAATGTTAGAAAAACTAACATATACCCTCAATCTTCTTTGGGGAACTTATCTTTGTGCATTGTGGTAGATAGTAAAAGTATTTAATTTCTGATCCGGAACCAATTATGAGGGGAGAACTTATCATATCTTGCTGGTCTGATGCATTACAAGTGCTGATATATGCAATATAGAAAATCTTAGACCAACACAAGAAACTTTGTTCTCATAAGCAATAGTTTAGCAATTAATAGGAGATATTCAATGCTAAACTAGCTTGGATATAAACCAACATTATCAAGATGAAATGTCTTGATTATATAATCCAAAAATTATGCTCTTAATTGAGAAAAGCAATTTCATACCAAACTACAAGTTGACAATAAACACATATGTAACCATCTTATATATGCATCTATAAGTGGTTCACATGATAGTTGAATGTGCACATATTCACATTTTATATCTTCCAGAATTCAAGGGACTTAGTCCCAACTTTAGCTGGTATAATCAATTTATTATGAGAACAAGCAACACAAGAGAATTTTTGAAGAGTCTTCTAGTTCTTCAACTTATGCTTATCATAATTCTCAATTAGCTCATCATACTTACATCGGATCGCAATATCGATTATACCGCTTGATAACTTATTTTCCCTTTAAAACTTTAAGTTTATCATGACATGTGCTATCTTTCAGTAAACTTCTGGTTTAGTATGGCATACACTTTTGCATCAATAAACTTCTAGTTTACTATGGCATAAACATTTGCATCAGTAAACTTCTGGTTTACTGTGGCTACTTTTGTATCAGCAAATTTCTCGTTTACTGTAGCTACTTTTGCCTTAGTAAAACTTCTAGTTTACTATGACTGCTTTTATATTAATAAACTTCTAGTTTACTGTGACACGTGATGTAGTAAAAATTAAAGAATAAGGCGAGTAACTTCTCATACACATATTATTTTACTCCCTATGATTGTGAAAACATGAAGAATTTCAATCTTTCAATCATTTGTAGTCTCATTATGATAGATATTTTTATTAGTGAACTTTGGGTTTACTAGAGAATATATTTTGACCACAATCATATAATATGAATGACATATTTGAATATAAGCTCTTCGAGAGCCTTCATTTTTTATCCACGATCTAATATTATTCGGACACTACTGGTATCATATGTCTTCTAGATAAACAATTAGCTCTTCAGGGGTTTCTTGATACATTTTGTACTATCCAATATTGTTCAGACACTTATAGTATCTGTTTATCCGTAAAATGATACAGTTAAATTTATAACGTAGTTTATAGACAAGCAAATCAATTCAATCCTAAAGTGATAAATAAATTAAATAAAATGTAAGACATAGCATCAAAATCGAGATAAGACAGTAAACAACTTGGTTTCGGGAGCAAGGCTTCCGAAGATAGCAATAAGAATATCAAAAAACTGAAAATAAAGTATTATTCAGCTTAGGATAATGTGTAGCATAAGTTCATCAGAATTTTCGTATCCCTTACAATGGCTGTTGAAGTCACTATTTATTGCTACGCATAAGGAACAAGGTCCTAGGATTAAGCCCCTCTTAAATGACAATTATAGGGGCCATTGATGAATGTATAACGGCAGGCCATGAATGCCAAAATTCTATGTAGTGGATTATGTATTTAATATTGAGGAATATTCTTCATTGAATGTCACCGGGTGGCAAATATTTGTTTGTCTTCGTCAGCAATGTTCCCTTCGGGGTCTACTCGGTACCAACTGAAGTTGTCGTCCTCGGTCTTGATTTCCACTTGCTTCGTCTTCTGTCTCTCTCCGATTCCATGTGTCACTTTATTATTCAAGTATTTAATATGAACAAATTTTACCCTAAACAGATAGTCCCCCTGCTTTCCGGTGGCACATCTTTGTGTAATCGGGAAGTTGGTGAAGATTCCTGTTTTGGTAAAAATAATTTCTAATCCCTTCTGAAAAGTTTCTGACGCTTGCACATTTGATACCTCGAACACGCATCACTCCACAATTTAGTAATATTTTTGTCGATTCTCAAGGTAATCATATCCACGATCAACCTATTTCCTTACTTATATGCCTCATTCTTCTTCTTTTACACTTCACAGTTCTTCGAACTCTCTCAACTTCTTTGCATTCAACTCTTTCTTTCTTTCACTCTTCTTTAATCTTCTTCTTTAAAGAACTCTTATTACCTTCTGCTAACCATGGCTTCCTCCTCCAAGAACTCAAGTTCTCTTAAAAATAAAGAAAACACTGATGATGATGCCCCTCCTACGGTGAGCACCATTATTCCCACAAGACTCAACACAGCCAAGGACTTCGAAGAGAAGTTTTCTTCTACAAGTTCTCGTACATGGGCTGTTGGTGTGTACCCTTCTTCCATCTGTCCTTCTAGCATTCCTACTATGAAGGAGGATTGTGACTGCCACGATCTAAACATCATCGCTGCCAAACTGGTGGATCGAGTAACCTTCCCTAAGAAGGGCTCTATGTACGTTTAACGTACCCATTCACTTTGGGTGCATTTTTTTAATAGGGGAATTGACCTCGTGATTTTGGACTTGTGCCACAAATACCATATTTGATTGGAATAGGTGGGCCCTTCGGTGTGGCGGAAGGTAGCCTATCTATGACGGCTATGCCAGGAGACGAAAAAAGAGCTCACCTTGGCTCGCATGATGAACCTCTACTCCCCCAAGATTTTCCGTGGGGGAGTAATAAATTTCAGCAAATGTGGCCACCATACTATGCTCACCAGCATGGATAATGACAACGACCGTGGATGGTTGGAGCAGTTCATTGTTGTTGCCACCAGGGATATCATCCCGGCCATAATTCCATCTTTCCTTGAGTCATGGACTCATACACGTAAGTTCAACGTATGTCTTTTCTATGAAAAAAGGTTGTTTTGTGTTGATATTGATCTTTCTCTTTTCATTATTTTAGAAACTCGGTGGACACCACTAATGATCGAAGGCTTGGATCAGTGGGTTTAGAAAATTCTGGACATCACCACGCATGAGACTCGCCAGTGGAAAGAACTGGCCCCAAATACGGGTGGAAGGCCAAAAATCATGGTAAGTTGACTCGTGAAACTAATCTTATCTTTATCTCATTTTTGTGTATAATAAAATTGGTTAACTTCTTTTTTCGTTGAGTTCAGGTCTTCTGTAGGGCTCTGTTACCATCCCCTAGGAGGATGTTTTGGTTGATCCCGTAAGGGCTATGAGGTTACTGAAGGTGGCCTTCACCCAAACAGGCACTACCGGATCCGCTTCCGGTGCAAGTGCTTCCTCTCAAAGTCCCCGTGTGGAGAACAACCAACCAAAAAGATGACGCTCTTCCTCAGCCGAGCGCAAGAATAAAAAGGAGAAGAAATCCATGCCCGAGCCAGTCGTAGTCACTATGGTGATTAATGATGATGGGGAAGCCAATGATGAAAGGGATTCCCTACAAAGGAGACAACGACCTTCATCAGCTCAACAAAATGCTCAGTTTGAAGAGCTTAGAATCCCAACCGAGGATGATGCCTATCCGCTTTGGGGAGAATATGACTTAGTGGAGAATGCCAATTCTCCCTTTGCAGTCATAGTTGTTTCTCCTGGTACTGTGATTTTGAGTACTGGGTCACTTCCATCTTCAGTTGGTGAGCAACCTACAGCTAGCACTGCCTTTGCCGCACCTACTTCTTAACCCACAACACCATCAGCTTTATCTCCTTCCACGCTGTTTATACCTTCATCACCAGTAACTGCTACATCACCCCTACCGTCCGCAGACACCTGAGAGGATGATGTCCCTCCTCCCTAGTCCTCAGACCATGGGAATTTGGGGCATAATTATTCGCCCCCCTCTGCACATCCCTACAGGAGGAGGAGTGTCTCCCTCTTGGTCTCTATCAAGTGCCATCTATTGTCCACGCCAGTGGAGCTCACCAATTACCTGAAGCCACTAGCTTTAGAGAAAGACATGAAGAAAATACACTCTCTTTCGGGGGAGTGTATGACAAAAAACACCATGCACAACGCAACAACGGTATGGTACTCGTTCTTTTTACTGTCTGTTTTCTCTGGATTTATTATGACAAGATTTCTAACATGGATTTTTGCTTCGCATGGTAATTTATTTGCTTCTAAGGGACTTCAGAAGTTGATCCTTGATAAGAAAAATCTTACATCCAAGCTTGATCAACTTCTGGCCGAGAGGGACCAAGTTGTTGCTCGCCTCCTAGCACTGGAAGCACAAGCTGCTGAAGCTAGTGAGTTGGAGGCTCAGTTGCAGCTGAGCGAGCAAGAAGTGGTGGTCCTTAGCCAAGAAGCCTCCCAGTTAAGTGTACAATTTCAAGAATCCAAGGCTAAATGGTGTGAGATTCAAAATGTTATAGTTGTTTCTGCCGAGCACGAGGCTGCCTCTACTGAGAGATTGAATAATTTGGAGGAAGCTTTGAACTCCAAAGCTGAAGAGGCCGATGCTGCTGAGGAGAAGCATGCCCAGATGGAGGAGAAGTATAAGAGGGTCATGGAACATAGTAAGCTTCATATGACCACTATCCGTGACCTTGATCTCAGCCTTAGGGCCACGAGATCCGAGACGGAAAGCCTTTCGACTGAGGTCGATCAGCTTAAATTAGAACTCCAGCACCGAGCGGATTCCGCCATTATTGAGAAATCATACTCTACGTATAACATGAGGAGGAAAACATTGGAAGAGGACATCATGGGCATCATTGATTTTCATGCTGAAATCGCTAAGGCTTGAGAGTTGGAGTCAACCGCACGAAGGCGCCTCCCGGCTTGGCCCGATGCAACTGACTCTTTGGGTTCTAGTTCCAAGTTCTAGGGAACTGAGGAGGAAATTGAAGAGGATAATGATGAAGGCCATGATCCCGAGCCGACGACAGATCCGCCTACTTCTCCTAGGGGCGCATATACTTCTCTTCCCCCGAGTTCTGTTGATGCAGTAGTTTAGTTTTTTGCTTTCTTTTTTCTTTGTTGTTTTCTGTTAATATTTCCTTTTGTACTCGTGCTACTTGGCACTTTTTGATATATAAAACTATTTTTCGTTTATGTATTATGCAAAGTTACTTTTTTGCATTGATTTATGCAAGGCTTCGGGTGCATTATTTCCCGATAACATTTGGGTTCCGGGCATAAACTCTTCCGGAACCAACCCTTTACTGTGAGGGTTTCATAAGAGAGGGATCTCTTTTGTTTACGGTGCTCTTGAAGAGGACGTCTCCTATTCATTAGGCACTAGCATTTGAAGTACTTGATTAACTTTCAAATGATTAATTCATCGTTTGGTCAAGAAACAAGATAAAAGTAAAAGGACTTTATTTTATTCCGTCTATCTTCAAAAGTACATAAGCATTCGTTCTGCTGAAAATGAAATTGCCATTACCTGTGACTAATTTGTACAACTTATTTTTACGGGGCTGGCTATGCAGTCCCCGATCCCAATGAGACATTTTTGTTCTCGGATTTCGCGGTTTCTGTGGCAATCAAGTTGTCGTATTCTCATATCACCCCCCCCCCCCCCCCCCGTGTTCGAATGCGAAGAATGTGAATTTGAACATTGGAAGTCTTGCTCCTTTGAGGATTTCACTAATGAATGCTTGGATAATCTTTGGTCCAATAGAAGCTTCATTTACCATTAGGAATTTTGCTACCGAGCCAAAGATTATCTAACCACCCCCAGTGGTTTGTAGTGAAGAAGCACTCGTGAACGGTCAAATATCTTTTGGTCTGATAGCAAGCTTTGTTTCCCATTGGGAACTTTGCTATCGAGCCAAAGACTATCTAACCATCTCGTAGTGGTTTGTTGTTTCCATGCCTTGTCATTTAAAGGTCTTATTTATGCTGATGGTGTTTCCTTCATAATATGCTTTCCATTGTTGTCTTATTAAAAACCTTGCCAGAAAAATCCAATTGGGACAAAAACTGGATGAAGAAATAAAGAGTGTAGCACATACTTTCAATATAAGCAGTGCTCATCAGCAATAATACCTTTTGAGGTGTGACACATTCCAGTTGCTTGGCAATTTTACTCAGTCTTGGTTTTCCAATTCATATGATCCTTTCCCGGTGATAGCTGAAACCTGGTAGGGGCCTTCCCACGTCGGACCCAGTTTCCCTGCATTGAGTTCTCGGGTGTTTTGAATCACTTTTCTTAAAACCAAGTCTCCTACTTTGAAATAGCAGAGATTGGCCCTTCGATTATAGTATATTTCAATTCTTTGTTTTTGGGCCACCATCCTTATATGCGCCAAGTCCATGCGTTCGTCAAGCAGTTCCAATTTGATTAGAAATGCTTCATTATTTGTTTCTTCGTCTACCCGGAAGTATCTCATGGTGGGTTCTCCCACTTTCACCAGGATCAAAGATTCTGTTCCGTATACGAGAGAGAAAGGTGTCTAACTCATGCTTGACTTGCCGGTTGTCTGGTACGCCCACAGCACTCCCAGCAACTCTTTGGGCCATTTGCCTTTGGCTGCCTCTAATATTTTTTTGAGGTTTTGAATAATTACCTTGTTTGTCGACTCTGCTTGGCCATTTGCGCTCGGATGGTATGGTGAAGATGTGATTTTTTGGATTTTCAAATCCTCTAGGAATTTTGTGACCATTGTGCCTATGAAATGTGGCATGTTGTCGCAGACTATCTCTTTTAGTATTCCTAACCTACAAATTATGTTCTCCTACAGGAAATCGACCACTTCGTGCTCGCCAATCTTCTGATAAGGACCTGCTTCAACCCACTTAGAGAAGTAATTAGTTAAAATCAAAAGAAACCTTACCTTTCTGGGAGCCTGTGGCAGCGGACTGACTATATCCATCCCCCATTTTATAAACGGCCATGGCAATAATACCGAGTGCAATAGCCCTGCTGGTTGGTATACTAACGGTGCATGGCATTGACATTTGTCGCATTTCTAAGCTAATGCCTTAGCATCTTGTTCCATCTGAGGCCAGTAGTATCTTGCCCTAACTAATTTTAACATTAACTGTTACACCCTATTTTGCACTAGTCAAGACAGGATTCAACTTGTGATTTCTCTGTTGTTAATGAAAGAGAGTCGCCATCTAACATTTAAAGGTATACTAGGGTACCTATTTCATTACTAAGTCATGTTCTGTATTGGTCTTCTAACCGGTGAGATTATGGGTAAGGGCTCTTGTTCTTCTAAGGGGAAGGTGTTAGACACCCCTTAAAATCTATCTGAGGTAGCTCCATAGGATTTAGACTAAGTTTGGGATCAATTATTCGTAACATGCTTTGATTAACAATAAGGAAGGCTGCTTACTGTACACCTAAGGATGATATTGATAGAAAGAATGCGGAGCCTTAAAGGGATATGAATTTATGTGAGGGTTGATAAGATATATTAAAAGAGTTTTGGCAATTGGTACACAAGTGGTCGAGATTTTATAAGTTTACAAAAGAGATTGAGTTATGAAAATACTTTAATTTGGGGGATGGTTATTTACATAATACTAAAAGGATATTTGTGAGAAAGAATATCTAGAATTTACCTTAGATTTGAATGATTTTCAAAGAAAGGGTCATTTGTTGGGAATTCCTTAAAGGCGAAGATTTTCTGAAGTTCTGATTTTCTTTTGAGAAAACGAAGTTGACCCTTTAGAAATAGAGCTACTTTTCACTAAGTTCTGGATTTCAAAATCTTTAAATAAAAGAAGGGTGAGTGAAAAAACATAGTAATTAGCGAGCAGATTCAACTAGATAACTAAGGATCTACTATTAGCTAATTTTTTCTTTTAATCCTATATTGTTTTAGACTTGCCTAAGTTCATATGATGTTAAAGCATAAAATAAAAAGCATGTGTTCTAATATATGAGTGTTATATACATAAGAGATAAACAATAATAAAGACATAACAAATACAACTAATATTAAACTAGTAGAAGCAACAAACTAAACTAACGAAGTAGAAATAATGATAAAGGATTTGAGGAAAAGAGAACTCGACTCTGGGATTGGGCCTCAAGAAGATAGGCCCAGCAGTAAAGAAGAGCGAACACAGTTGACTTTGGACCCTTGGATGCGGTGCAATATAGCTGGAATTGGGCCTGAGTTCATCAAGAACTCAAAGGCCCAAACATATGTACATGTGAAAAATAAGAAGGTCATTAGATATACATCCAATAAATTTAACATATTATAACTATAGAATATATTTTGATATGCATAATAAATACATAACCAGATAATTGAAGCAAGAATAAGATTAACATGGTAGAGGAAATTATATATTAATGTGGTGGCTTTACTTAACAAATAATTCACATTGGAAACCTTTCGTTGTCATTGAGCACTAAACTCTTAAAGAACTGAATGTGTCAATGAATTAAGAATTAAGGAGGGAACCCCACTCAAGGTCAATGCTCCATTTGGATCCCCCGACACTTGGACGCAAGGCCCAGGGCAATGCTTGTGCCGGGGAGAGCAGCCCAACCTAGAGTCGAACTTCGCTCCCAAATACCCTTAATCACTAATGTCATGTTTTCCTTATGGGTTTAAGTGCCAATATGACCCTTCTAATGCAAAATAAGTTCTAAAGTATTACTTACCCCAAAATATATACTTTCCTCTTAACAAAAATAATACAAGAGAATACACACTATTGTGATGGTAAATAGGAAAATATATCAAGGAAACCTAAAGGGAGAGAGGCCAAGTAAAGAATCCACATAGATACAAAGAGGTTTTATAATCACACCATTACAGGAATGAATTACTAAGGCATAACATATTCAAATTCGTTACATGATAATATTACTTGGTACCTTAAAGACATCAAAGCAGATTCAAACCAACAATAATAGTCAGCAATTATTACAGAGATATTATCAAGGTTGTGGGACTGAACCTTCATCATGATTACAAACTTACAGATTTAAACATGGGATCCCTAAGGTCTCAACAGGATCATGCTTCTAACAGTATTAACAAGTCAATATGTTCAAATAATATCAATAAATGAACTTCAATAAGGTTTGAAAGCCAAGTTCAGCTTCAGGTTAACAATAAAGAGGAGGGCTAAGCATAACTCAAGGTAGAACATGGTGTTGCAAAGTTAGAGCAGGGACACTAGTTACATTTAATCAACTATATATGGGCAGGAAGAATGAAACAGTGATCTCATATAAGCAGAGGAACTTTGCACATTACATGGAGACTCTTCGTTTGATTCTTAACATTTACAATTATTCGGATACCGACTTTCCTTCCTTATGCCTGGCCTCTATCTCCATCTCGGCATACTGATCGATCTCATATGGCACCCTGACTGTGACGGGTGCTATAAAGGTAGGTTCGGTAATGACATATACAAGGGGAATGTACCGCTCGTGAGTAGTGGCATGTGCCACAGGTATGTGCTGGTTGGTGGTGAAAATGACTCCGTCACGAGGAGGGGTAGTTGCATTAGTGGAAATAGGCGGGTTTTGTGATGTCTGAGGATATTGTGGTACGTAGGTAGTGTGAATATGAGGATTTGGAGGGTTAGCAGGTGTTACTGGAGGTATAACTTAAGTAGTGGGGGTTGAGGTTGGAGTGTTGTCGTTTTGGCATGATGTTGAAGGAAAATGATCTAGAAGTGAATCTAAAGAAGGGAATCTGGGTGGTTGAGGAAGTGTTATCACGGCCAAGTGCGCCAATTCTCTGATATGATATACCTCTTCTCTTAAGGATTCAATTTCTTGGGCCATCCTAGCCACGTGCTCATCAGCCCTAGTACTATCCTTTTACCCTGATCGCCCCGGGCTGTCGGCTACGACTAGAGTATGTTTAGTTGGTTATTTTGCAGCTGACATCTTTTCCTTAGACCTTAGATTGTATGGTGACTCCTCCTGTTTTAGTCGACGCAAACCAACTTTCTTTTCTTTTTTGGGGGTAATAATAAAGCAAAAAAAAAAATAATAAGAAATAAAAGAAAAAGAGTAAGAGTCGGTTTCTTCATTTATGCGAGCAGGAAATTCAGTTATAGAGCAGATAATTCATGCATTACCGCTAACATGTTCCTAAAATTTATAAGGACCTCTCATTGCCGGAGGTAAGCCTAATTCGCGGGTGTTTGACAGACATTTAGACTTGACACATTTAGATCCGAAGCGATTTGTTTTCATTGATAATTTGGACTGATACAAGTGGAAACAAGGATTACATCACAAAGTTGCATGGTCTTAGACAGTTGCCCTTTTGGAAAGTAAAAGAGAGAACTAGGGATAAAGGTACAAAGTAGGGAAATGAGGGGAAATCAACAAATTCTAATAACCATCCCCTGAGTCACTTCCTGTGCCCTTCTCTTCTTCTGGATCCTCTCCTGGATCCTCCTCCGGGTCTTTCTCTAACTCTTCCTCATCATTATTGAATTCAGACTCCTCTTATGGATCTTCTTCTGGTTCTATGCTTAACTCTATCTGGATGCATTCTACTACTTGATCATCCTCTTCGGCCGGTGACAACATATGGTCAATGGATCCCGGGACCACTTGACGATACATTGATGTATTCACAAGATAATACAGCAGGATTTTATGGTAAATCTGCAATGCAACCACCGCATCCTCTAACCAAGCAATACCTTCTCTTCTCGGGCAGGCCAGCTCTTCTTTTTAGTTAATCCAGATGTAGTACTCAGGGGCGCACCATGAATTTTTACCCATAGGCATTGTTACCAGGTAATTCCACTCTTCTTGTAGTTTCCTTATCTTAGGAATTGGAATCTCTCCATTGTAATCATCCTCGTACATCGCCGTCCTTGTCCATAGCGGCATATCTTGGATCATTCCAAATTGTCTGAGGACCCGCAGAGGTCAGTACGACTAAATGCCTTTTAATCCGATCAACTCAATGAAGTACATTTGGGGAGTCCTCAAGATTGCTCTTCCACCTAACCAAGAGAGTTTCCAGTTGATCCATTCTCTTGTCAGATTGGTCAGTGTTTCCCTCCATTCTTCTTTCCTATGTGGGGAGATCCAGTGTCTCATTCTTTTATTATGGTTGCGGATCATATTACTGATACCCACGAAGTAGTCGACAGTAGCCTCCTGCTGGAAGAAGTGTTCAGTAGCCCAAATCTACAGCAGCAAGTTGCATCCTTTGAAGAAATTATATCATGGTGCACAGGCGGATAAAGCTCTCAGCATCTCAGCCAACACCATCGGTACCAAAGTGGCTTGAAGATTGCCGCAGAAGGTTTCCAGAACCACTGGTAATAGGTTGATGTTGATGCGGGCCCTTCGCTATTGGAAGACCAATAATCCTAACAGTGCCATTGCGAAAGTGATAGGCTTGAGGCTCTCCCATGTCGCTTGGTCACATTAGAATTCCCCTGAGTACCACACGTAGCTTTCACAGTGCCCAAACCTATCGAACATTTGGTCGAGGCTCATCCACCCGTTCCTCGATACTTCTGAGACTTCTACTATTGGTAAGACCTAAAGCATCCAAGAACTGATACCCGGTCATAGTAACTGGCACCACTGGCTTTTTTCCATTGAATGGCAACTCCATAAAACTCGTGACTTCCTCCAATGTCAGTACCAACTCACAGTCGGCAAATTTGAACACCACTTTAGCTGGATTCCAAAATTCTATCAATAGTCGAGTGAGTACTCTGTCTGCTCGGATGTTCATCAATGTAGTTAATGCCCCTAGGTGCATTCGAACTTCGTCTCCATGTTCCCGATGAATAATCTTCCACCACTGTTTCAGCTTATGTGGTGATCCCATTACCATGCTAATTTCAGGGATGTTCTGGTTGATTTTCATTTTCTAAGGTGGGTAGAAGAAAATATATTTGGCTAAGTGTTTGCTTCGGATCCGTAAGTGTCTTGTCATGTTTGTTTGTCTTTCCACAGAAATTATGTCGTTGGGATATATGACCCATTGACATCAAGGTGGCTTTCCTAATTGTGTGTTGGTGACTGGGACCAACTCACCTAGGGTTTATGCTGTATCTCTTATTTTACTAGAGTAGAGTATTTCCTACTTTTGAATTGGACTGAGAAGTGCGAGAAGTTATGTCGGTTGACCCGACAAAGCCATTCTCTGAAACTAGAGAGTTTTGAAAAGAAGGTTCGGAGGGGTGTAAAAGACAACTCTCGCGTGCCATTGTGTGTGATAGTGTACAGCTAAGACTCGATTGGAAGAAATGTGTTGATAGTATATATAAAGCAATGACAAGCAAGAATGTAGCAGCAATATAGCAAAGTGATCAGATAATTGTAAAGAGCAAATAAGGCATGTAAGCATGTAACTTCAATTTCAATCAAAGTAATGTACAAATAAATCTTGAAGCCAAATTAGTCTAAATCTGCTAAGGTTAGAACCTAAGTGTGGTATTCCCTAGAAGAGTCATCATGTTGTTGCACCTTATTTTGCACTAGTCAAGACATGATTCAACTTGTGGTTTCTCTATTGTTGATGAAACAAAGTCGCCACCTAATATTTAAAGGTATACTAGGGTACCTATTTCATTACTAAGTCATGTTCTTTATTGGTCTTCTAACCGGTGAGATTATGGGTAAGGGTTCTTGTTCTTCTAAGGGGAAGGTGTTAGGCACCCTTTAAAATTTACCTCAAGTAGCTCCATAGGATTTAGACTAAGTTTGGGATCAATTATTCGTAACATGCTTTGATTAACAATAAGGAAGGTTGCTTATTGTACACCCAAGGATGATATTGATAGAAAGAATGGAGTCTAAAAGGGATATAAATTTATGAGATGGTTCATAAGAGATATTAAAAGAGTTATGGAAATTGGTACACAAGTGGTCCAGATTTTATAAGTTTACAAAAGAGATTGAGTTATGAAAATACTTTGATTTGGGGGATGGTTATTTACATAATGCTAAAAGGATGTTTGTGAGAAAGCATATCTAGAATTTACCTTAGATTCGAAGGATTTTCAAAGAAAGGGTCATTTGCTGGATATTCCTTAAAGGCGACGATTTTCTGAAGTTCTGATTTTCTTTTGAGAAAACAAAGTTGAAATCTGATTTTCCCTTTAGAAATAGAGCTACTTTTCAATAATTTCTGGATTTCAAAATCTTTAAAGAAAAGAAGGGTGAGTGAAAAAACATAGTAATTAGGGAGCAGATTACAACTAGCGAACTAAGGATTTACTATTAGCTAATTTTCCCTTTTAATCCTATATTGTTTAAGGCTTGCCTAAGTTCATATGATATTAAAGCATAAAAGAAAAAATATGTGTTCTAATATATGAGTGTTATATACATAAAAGATAAACAACAATAAAGACATAACAAATGCAACTAATATTAAACTAGTAGAAGCAGCAAACTAAATTAACGAAGTAGTAATAATGATAAAGGAGTTGAGGGAAAGAGGACCGAACTCTGGGATTGGGCCTCAAGAAGATAGGCCCAACAATAAAGAAGAGCGAACACAACTGACTTTGGACCTCTGGACGTGGTGCAATATAGCTGGAAATGGGCCTGAGTTCATCAAGAACTCAAAGGCCCAAACATATGTACATATGAAAAATAAGAAGGTCATTAGATATACATCCAATACATTTAGCATATTCTAACTACATAACATATTTTGATATGTATAACAAATACATAAACAGATAATTGAAGCAAGAATAGGATTAACATGGTAGAGGAAATTATATATTAATGTGGTGGCTTTACTTAGCAAATAATTCACATTGGAAACCTTTCGTTGTCATTAAGCACTAAACCCTTAAAGAACTGAATATATCAATGAATTAAGAGTTATGGAGGGAACCCCACTCAAGGTCGATGCTCCCTTTGGATCCCCCGATACTTCAAAGTTCCCAAGAGACTCAAGGCCCAAGGCAATGCTTGTGCCGGAGAGGGCAGCCCAACCTAGAGTCGAACTCCGCTCCGAAATACCCTTAATCACTAACGTCATATTTTCCTTATGGGTTTAAGTGCCAATGAGGCCCTTCCAATGTAAACTAAGTACTAAAGTGTTAATTATCCCAAAATATATACTTTCCTCTTAATAAAAATAACATACGAGAATACATACTACTATGATAATAAATAGGGAAACATATCAAGGAAACCTAAAGGGAGAGGGGCCAAGTTTAGAATACACACAGATACAAAGATTTTTCATAATCACACCATTGCAGGAATGAATTACTAAGGCATAACATATTCAAACAGGTATTGATAATATTACTTGGTACCTTGAAGATATCAAAGCAGATTCAAAACAATAGTCATAGTCAGCAATTATTACAGAGATATTATCAAGGTTGTAGGACTGAACCTTCATCATGATTACAAACTTACAGATTTAAACATGAGATCCCTAAGGTCTCAATAGGATCATGCTTCTAACAGTATTAACAAGTCAATATGTTCAAATAATATCAACAAATAAACTTCAATAAGGTTTGAGAGCCTAGTTCAGCTTCAGGTTAACAATAAAGGGGAGGGCTAAGCATAACTCAAGGTAGAACATGGTGTTGCAGAGTTAGAGCAGGGACACTAGTTACATTTAATCAACTATACATGGGCAGTATGAATGAAACAATGATATCATATAAGCAGAGGAACTTTGCACATTACAGAACCATACCAACATGTTGATAAAGAAAGAATATGGAAGACATTGTATCAACACAAGTTCAAACTCAAACATAGATCTAGTTCAGCATATAGGTATGAAGTGATCATGTTTCAGTTCCCAAAACTATCAATTGGTTATGGTAGTATGTCTAAATCCTATTATTTATGGAGGCCAAGTTAATGATAGATGCATGCAAACTTCACAGAAACTCAACATTGACTCAAAGAGATTAAGGGTAGTGATGTATTGTACCAGTTTTGGAATTACACATGTATAAAGATCTGAACTGACTATGGAACAAACAAGCTCAGTTGTGCAACAATTACTAGTTGACTTTGTCCAAACAAAATCATGACTTACACTAAGAATAGTTTAACCTTACATAATATATATGCAGCAAAGATTCAAGAGAAAAAAATAGCTTGGTGCAATTAAGATAGTTTCCTATGCATACAACAGTTGAGCGTGGTCATGAGAAAAGTTATAGTGATAACTTAGATATCACTCTCAGAGTTAACATGTATAGATACAGAGAAGAATAACATCTAGACACTCAGATTCTTTCAACTTAGTTAAATGATATGGACATACTGTATATCATGTTGAGATTACCAAATAATGAACTCAATCATAAGGCAAATATGGTGCAGGGCAACAAAATGAAATCTCAGCAGAATCATCAGTGAAGGGAAAGGCATGAAGTTGAGATGAGCATGATTGGTTCAACTATAATGATGTCGAAGACAAAGTGGAAGACAATAGTGATAACTCAGTAAGATAGTTGGATAAACACAAGCAAAGACAAGAAAGTATTTAAACATTGTAAGTTCAAAGTTACGGTTAAGGAATAAGGATAGAAGTCTTGAACAAGTTCAGGTTTCAATTTAGCAATAACTATCAAGTAGCAAACTCACAAAATTACAGAAGTGCAATAAAACAAGAATGAGTTTATTGTAAGTTACTGAGAGCTATGAAGTATACATTGAACATAAACTTATAAGAAACTAAGCATGGAGACTGTAAGAAAACTCAGAAAAAGATCAATAATTATCATTTACCTAATCGATTATTATTCTAGAGATTCATAACAGAACAAGTTAATTATAAAAGGTTGCCAAACTAACAAAACATAAATATCAAATGTCAAACACATACAACATAATATTAATCAATAGAACTTAACATTGACATATCTAAATCATTCAGAGAAATGAACGAAAGAAAGAGGGAGAGAAAGATGGTGATCTTCTTAAGGGCAGGGGACCAAACGAATTCCTTTGTTGCTCAAAGATCCCAGAGCTTTCAAACTCGGAGCAGCAAAAGAAACTCGGCAAAAGAGAGAAAAACAGTAAGTGACCTAATATCAGAGACCCTAATTTTCTTAGTGTTTGGGATTGTACGCGTTCAGTATTAGGTTGTTATGGTTTGTTGGTGTTAGATTGTTTGTTGGTGAGAACATTAAAGACCTCTTTTTATAGTGACATTCAATGCTCTAGGGCTTTACGAATTCAAAACCAGTAGTAAAGAGTGACGCATGGTAGATGATGATAGCTAATCGAGTGAAAATCAGAAGAAAGGGGGAGAATCCAATAATGATTTTACCTGAGTATTGGAGTGGAGTGAGTCGTTGAATATTGAAGCACAAGAAACCATCGGTCAGAACCCTAATATCCAGAGGTTATTATATTGGACCTTTGGGAGTAGAATATTGATGATGAAGCCAGCTAACACCTCTTGCTCGCTTTGATTTGAAAGAACGGAAGAGGAAATCAGGCGAGTTTGAAGTTTTACCCTTTTGGTCTGATTTATTCGACTAGGGTTTTGAAATCAAAAGGCAAAAATAGAAAGCACGACGGGACTAAGAGTGCAGGAACAAAAGGAACAACCATGCATGCCACGGATTTGAAATGTCAGTAGCTATTTGAAGTTTCATCTCTGAGATTAGGGTTCAGATTTTTGGAGATTTGATTTTTGGTGATGAAATACGCAATGGTTCAGCGAGAATCCTAGATATGGGAGACAAACAAGATGATTTGAGGTTGATTTCATGACCTTGCACAATCTGTTGATTGATGGCATTAAGGCAGATGAGAGAAAAAACAGAATGGGGGAAAGAAGGGCGGCTGGGCGGGTAGGAAATGATTTAGGGTTTTGGGGGTTAGACCAAATGGTCTCTTAGTTAAAATGGGGGGAAGAGATCTGGGCCATTGGATCATTTGATCAATGACCCTGATAAATCGGGGTGTTAGATATTATAGAAAATCAATTTCGAGAAATTACGGGGACCGTTGGATTAGTATGATCCAACGTCTGAGATAATATCTAAGAGTGGGTCAAGATTTAAACGGAAAATAGGGATAATTTGTGACCGTTGATGATTAGAATCAACGGCCCAGATTGCTTGTGTTTCTTTTGTGCGTGGGACTAGAGGGTGACATGTCAGATCGTGATTGGTTGAGAGGTAATAGTAAGGATTGCCAAGTTGGAAAGGGATGGGGTGTTTGGACTGGGTTGTTTTCCGTTTGGGCTTGCACATTTGGGATGAAAATGATTTAGCTAATAGCCAATTTGTATTTGGTAGAGAATTGCAATGGTAGCCTTTTTGTCTTTAATCCCTTTATGAAATAAATAATTTCCAATAAAATGTGGTAAAATTATAATTGTTATATGTACTACTAATTATTGATTAATTATCTATAAATGACACATATTTCAAATAATAGCACTAATTTCAAAATATTAATATAGTAACCTAATTCATTGGAAATTAATGAGTAATTTTGTCAAATTATAAAACCTATGTAATGTATATACAAAAGTTAGTTTTATAATAGTAAATACATTTGTAATTACACAATATTAGTACTATGTGATTAATTTTGAAACTAATACTTAATTAGTTTATAAAATAGATATTCATTAATAGAAAAAAATACTTTTAAACTATTTATTGTAAATTGTTAAGCGTGAATAAATTAATTTTAAAAGGGAGGGTCAAAAATGGTCGTCAACACTAACGAGTCCACACCTTAGTGATTCCCACATACTCCTTCGTGAACTTCTCGCATGACGTAATTGTCCTCGGAAGCTCCAAATAATTAGGCCAACAGGCCTTGGAACAACTTTCTATACAGCTGGCCTCCCCAGAAGCTGTAGCGAGCTGCTTTGGTGGGAGCGCCTGGGATGCCTTTGGGTCTTCAGTCAGTTTGTCGTGCTCAAGGTAGTTGATGATTTTATTTCTCCAGTCCCAGACCAAGTTGGTCGTATTTACTTCATAATAATCATCCACATCCAATACCTAATGCATAAGTTATACGGCCGTACCGAAATCTGATCCCTTCAATTTCGTGGATGAGCCCAGATTGGATCTCATGCGGAGCTAAGTCGTTTTCTTCTCTTAGGATGCGGGTGATTGACCATTCCCTAAACCATGCGAGCAGAGCTTGAACTTTCACCACATATTGTTGCATGTGTTCCTCTCTGGTGTGGGTTATTGGGATTGACTTTGATCCCCCTTTGTGAAACTAGGAAACCCAAAACTTTATTGGAGCTGACTACGAATGCATACTTTTTGGGGTTAAGCTTTATGTTGTGCTTCTTTAGGATATCAAAAGTTTATTTGAGGTGTTTCAGATGGTCACCTACGTTCAAATACTTATCCATCATATCATCTATGTAAACTTCCATTGTTTTCCCTATTTGCTTTTCGAACATTTTGTTCACGAGCCTCTGATAAGTGGCTCCGGCGTTCTTAAGCCCGAAAGGCATCACATTGTAGCAATATCTGCCAAAGTTTGTTATGAACAAAGTCTTTTCCTTATCCCACGGGTTCATTTTGATTTGGTTGTACTCGGAATTGGCATAGAGGAAACTCATCAACTCGTGCTCGGCCGTCACATCAATTATTTGATTAATGTTTGATAATGGGAACGGGTCTTTTGGGCACGCCTTATTCAAATCCTTATAATCTACGCACATGCAAAATATATTATTCTTTTTTGGAACTACTACTACATTAGCTAGATAGTCGGGGTACTTTACCTCCTGAATTGAACCGATATCAAGCAATCGAGTTACCTCTTCTTTGACAAACCTATTCCTGACCTCGGCAATCGGGCGCTTCTTTTGCCTTACCGGAGGGATGCCGGGATCCAGGCTTAACTTGTGCACGGCCACCTCTAACGGAATACATGTCATATCCTCATGCGACCATGCAAAACAATCAACATTAATTTTAAGAAATTCTATAAATCCTGACTTGAGCTCTGGGTTTAATCATGTCCCCAAGTGGAACTTCCTCTCTAAGAACTTCTCGAACAATGTGACTTGTTCAAGTTCTTTCGTCATGGATTTGGTTGCGTCTGTTTCTTCCAGTACCTGGAAATACCTTGGTACCTGATAGGATTCCGACGACTCCTTCCCTTTGTCGATTTCGTTTGATTCAGGAGCAGGCATCGGTTCCTGTAATTACTATGCCGCATGTTCCTTCCCTTTACTACTGGAAATCGAGATCGTGTTCATCTCCCTTATCGTCGGTTGATCCCCTCTTATTTGTTTAATTCCCTCTGGAGTTGGGAATTTCAGAAGTTGATGGTATGTTGATGGTATAACCTTCATCTCATGTAGCCACGGTCTGCCAAGAATAATGTTGTAGCTTATGTCATCGTCTACTACTTCAAACAAAGTAGTCTTCATGACCCCTTCGGCATTTGTGGGCAACAAGATCTCCCCTCGTGTTGTCACACTTGCTAAGTTAAACCCGACGAGGAGCTTTGTGGGCGGAATGATGCTTCCGGTTAGCTTGGCTTGTTCCAGCACTCTCCATTGAATGATATTGGCTGAACTTTATGGGTCCACCAAAACACATTTAATTTTAAAATCTAAAATATTGAGAGAAATTACCAGGTCATCATTGTGTGGTAGTATGAGTCCATCGGCGTCCTCCTCTGTGAAGGTGATATCGTCCTTAGCGACTTCCCGGTGTCTATTGGTATGAGTCATCAATACCTTTGTCTTTTGTCCTGCCAAAACGGTTACACCATTAATATCGTTCCCTTAATGTTCTTCATGGCCAATACCAGCTCCACCACGTTGATATTGAAATTATACTCAAACAGTCAGGGGTAGGTGGAATCCCGGGAGCTTGATATCTCTTTGTCTTGTAATGATCTTTTATTTCGGCCACAATTTGTTCTCTTATTGGCACTAAACATGTCCGCCGACTGAAAACCTCTGTCGCATCATTCGACCCTTTCATAGGGTAAAAACTGGCCCTTAGAGGATCGCTGATCTGCTTCAAAATCGTCCTTCAACTTATCCTTGCTCTTTTCTCGATCCCGATCCTTGGTTGATGTTGGGAAATCGAGTTGGTCGTCTTCTATTATTATCTTTGACTCGTAGCAGTTGTGAACATCTGCCCATGTAGTTGCCTGGAACTCGAGCAAGCTTTCTTTCAGTTTTTGGGAAGCGTTGGAGCTCCTCGGGTTCAACCACTTAGTAAATGCCTCAGCTGCCCATTCATCTGGAACGACCGGTAGCAGCATCCATTCCTTCTGAAAGCTGGTCACGGACTATCGCAGCAATTCGAACTCTCTTTGCGCAATTCTGATTATGTCGGCCTTTCGGGCATGTACCTTCCTGGCCACGACATGTGCTTTGATGAAAGAATCTACGAGCATCTCAAAAGAATCGATTGAGTGCTCAGGTAAAAGAGAATACCATGTCAGGGCCCCCTTCGTGAGGGTTTCCCTGAACATCTTCAGCAAGACTAACTCGATCTCATACGGAGCTAAGTCATTTCCTTTCACAACCGTTGTGTAGGTTGTGATGTGCTCCAGAGGATCAGAGGTCCTATCGTATTTTGGTACGTCTGGCATTTTGGTCTAGAATTTTGAACCGCTTCAGGATTAACTCTGGTGCCACGCTCGGTTTGAACGAAAATTGGGTGTACTTCTTCGAGTCTAGTCCCTTCAACACTGGTGGTGCGCCCGGAATTTGGTCCATTCGGGCGTTTATATCCCTCATAAACCGCATGAGCTCGATTTTAAAGGGATGATTCCCGTTGTTGTTACCAGATCCGTTGTCGTTTCCCCCGGCACCGTCGAAGCCGACCTCACCCCTCCGGGTGTTGTATCAACAATTTATGCTGTTTGATTTGGGGGAGCACCGTGAGGAACTGGATCTCTCCCATTCGCATTGTTGGAAGCACCCGACAACGTTTTCCTCAATTCTGTCATGGCTTGATCTTGCCATGAGAGATGGCCTTTTGTTGTTCTCTTAAGATCCTCACTGTTTCTGCAACGTGCTGGTCTTTGGCATCATCAGGAGTCGCCTCATGTACGTGTCGTGGATATTGCCCGCCATTGATCGGCGTGGCTATGTCCTCCTCATTGCGGGTCTCACTGATCGAATCTTCGTGTTGAGGCGGATTTCCTCGAGCCTCAATGTTGTGTGCGATGTTGATATCGTTATCTGCCATCTTTTATGATTATTTGCTAAGACACAAAGAATCAAATAAATTAGTAATAGATGCAAGGATCAACTCAATTACGCAATTGTTTAAACCCCACGATTGGCGCCAAACTATTTACCTGTAAAACGGTACAGTTGAATTTATAATGTGGTTTATAGACAAGAGAATCAATTTAATCCCAAAGTGATAAATAAATTAAATAAAATGTAAGACTTAGCATCGAAATCGAGATAAAATAGCAAACAGCTTGGTTCCGGGAGCAAGCCTTCCGAAAACAGCAATAAGAATATCAATAGACTGAAAATAAAGTATTATTGAGCTTAGGATAATATGTAGTATAAGTTTGTCAAAATTTTCATATCTCTTACAATGGTTGTTGAAGTCACTATTTATAGTTACACCTGGGGAATAAGGTCCTAGGATCAAGCCCCTCTTAAATGACAATTATGAGGGCCATTGATGAATATATAACGGCAGGCAATGAATGCCAAAATTCTCTGTAAAGGATTATGTATTTAATACTGAGAAATATTCTTCATTGAATGTCACCGGGTGGCAAATATTCTTTTTTCTTTGTCAGTAATGTTTCCTTCGGGGTCTACCCGGTGCCAACTGAAGTTGTCGTCCTCGGTCTTGATTTTCACTTGCTTTGTCTTCTGTCTATCTCTGGTTCCACGTATCGCTCTATTATTCGAGTATTTAATATAAACCAATTTTACCCTATACAGTATCATGAGAGAAAATCATAATCAAATGAACAATATAAAGACAATTCTAAATTTATAAATGACAAAAATTAAGAATTTCACTATCTTTACCGCCAACTTTGTAACAGATTTCTCCTTCATGGAAATACTTTTAATATCTGAATATTTTGTATTAAAGCGGCAATCACATAGTCATTACATCCGTGAGGGGAAGATACATGAGTTGTTATTTTCTTTACGAAAATCAATAACAACTAACCATAATATATTAATATGGTTATAGTAGAAAGCATTCTAAAAGAATCATTTTGCCTTAGAAAGATACTTAATAAAATTATCCAAGCTATTTTTACGTAAAACAGGTACGTGCGACAATAATCTTTATGCCACAAAAATAATTTTTATAACCTCTGTTATTCTACCTCTTTAGGAGGTGAGTTGTGGTATTTCTTCATGCACTCTAGGGAATAAAAATGTGCTTCAAAAATAACTTTGAATAGCTCATTATTTTGTTTAAGCACAAGAAAATACCGCTTCATAATATATTCCCGCTTCAATTGGAAATTTCAATTGTTTTACTACTTCAGGAGCAAATTTAAAATATAAAATATTGAGTATATATTCTCTCAATCATATTACCTCTTATGGAGGTGAGTTGTAATATAATTTTATCAAGAGCACGTTTATATTTACAAACTTTATTAATATTGTCACATTCACTTAAGGGAATGAATCAAAACTTCTCATTCTTCAAAAAATGGAACATAATTATTTGAACGTGCATTAATCATATCAAATTGTGATGGCTTCGAACCTCTTTTAATATATTTTCTACTTCAGGAGCAAATCGAGGTATGCATGTAATATAGAGAATTTTGTTTTCTCTCTAAGTTATCTTTATTGTAACCATGGCAAGCCTAAATTACCATTTCTGGTGATCATAGGCATATACCACTTCTGGTGGTTAACAAAATTTAGTTACAATTAGATATACAAAATATTGCCACTTCTTGTGGTCGTACTCTGTTAGAGTTCAAGTGAATCATAAAATTAAGTCATAACAAGATTTAGAAATGTTGATACTGCCAGTGGCTATATATTTCTTGCACACTCCCATACGTAGCCATCAATAGAGATGAAAATAATAAATCATGGTCCATTCTCGCAATATTGTTCTTGAGGAACAAATTTATGGCATGAACTTTTGAGTGAACCAATTAGGCTCCTTTTGACCAATGAACAAAAAATATATTATTAGTAGCAAAAAACAAGAATATCTGATATGAAGGAAGTACTAACCTTTTGAGTAGGAACTCTTAATGATAGCGATTGGATCTGATTTATATCCATAGACTTTTGCTAACTCAACTCAACGAATGGTTAGTGTTAAGAAAATATATGAAAGTGGAAAAACTAATGTCACGAGTCCTTTGCTACGAACCTAGTTCAAGATGACAACGTAGCAAGGAAAAATAATTTGTCGTTCACAAAGATAAAGTGACATATTAAAATCTTTAAGCCAAACATGGAATAATTTTCATGCTTACTTTGCTAATATGAAAATGCAATAGTGTCTGTCACGACCCCAATTTTCCTCCGTAGGATATCGTGATGGCACGTAATCTCTAAGACTAAGTAAGCCTAATATACATGCAGAATATAACTGATAACGATAAAACTCTCAAATACTCAACAACTATTATAAAGAAAACTTAGCAACTCAACATAAACAGACTTCAAAAAATCTGGTGATAACAAGTCACAAGCTCAATAAATAAGTACGGATCATCCCTATACAACAGTGTGTCTATAAAGGGAAAGAAAATGAAGTAGAGTAGATTGAGGGGGGACTCCGAGGCTTGCAGATGCCGACAGATATACCTTAAAGTCTCTGAAGCTGAGCTCGTCTCACTGGTGCCTGGACTGGTAGGAGGTACCTGGATCTACACAAAAAGATGTGCAGAAGCATAGCATGAGTATACCACAACAGTACCCAGTAAGTGCCAAGCCTAACCTCGATAGAGTAGTGACGAGGTCAGGTGAAGGCCCTACTAGAATAAATAAGAAACTAAATAGGTTTACAACAGTGTAATAACGATAACAATGGAAATGAAACAATAAGGAAATATACCAAGATTAACTACACAGAACTAAGGCAAATAATGCATCACGGAAGAAAACAAGGAATGACATGCCAAGGAGTAACAACAAAGTATCAACAAGAATCACTACCGAGGTACCGCCTCATAGTCTCAAATCACAAAACAATTCATAATGTTTCCTTATATCACCGTGGGATGGGAGCCTTGCGTTTCAGTTTTGATATTTATTTTTTCCGAAATAGCTTCCCATGTTTTAGCCCACCATATCACATCGCATGACTTCAAGTAGTCCCCCTAGTAGCAACACACGTATCAAGCCCACCTTATCTCACCGCATGCGTTTCAACCCCAATCCTTATACCACTGCATGCGTATCAATATCACAATATATCACAAATCGCATCTCAAGTGCCCAATATCACAACTTGCTAAAGAAGTCAACAATAATGGTGTTTCTACAATAATGGTATTTCTACAATAATGGTGTTCCACAATAAATAGCCCATGGCTCAACCACAATATGAACAAGAGTCTCCACAATAATAACCGGAAGTGAATAACTCAACAAGAATAGTATTTTACAACTTTACAACTTTGCCTCAATGTGAATCACGGCATTTATAACTCAATACCAATTTCAAAACAAGATACCCCAAGAATAACAACTTCAAGTAAAGAACTCAACGGTTAAAATGAATAAGGAATATAGGAAACAATAACATCAACTAAATATGTAAAGACAATTAACAAGTAAGAGGTAAGACAAGTAAAGCATGTGAAGATATACTAAAGATGATGAATATAACGTATTATGGTAACACAATCAAAGGCATAAAAGAATCTACGTAGCTAGAGCCGATCAATTACCATATTTAGCCCGTGTACACACTCGTCACCTTGCGTACACGGCTCCTATATATCACAAGTAAGACAAACAATACCAATCCTAAGGGGTAATTCCCCCACACAAAGTTAAGCAAGACACTTACCTGAAAACACGCTAACTCAATCCACTAGTAAGCCTTTCCCTCGATTATCCAACTTTGAACGGCTCGAATCTAGACAAAATAATTTCATACCGTAAATATAAACTATAGGAAGCTATTCGTAGTTACAATCTTTAAAGAGAAATAAAAAGTCAACTCAAAAGGTCAACCCGGGGACTACATCTCGGAACCCAGACAAAATTGTAAAATCTGAACACTCATTCGATAACGAGTCCAATCATATAAGAATTACTCAAATCAGACCTCAAATCGCCTTTCAAAACCCCAAAATTTAGTCAAAGAAGTTTTCACAATTTTTTCTCAAATTTCCAACTCAATTCACTAATTAAATGATGAAAATAACAATGGATTCGTGTAAAATAGTCAAACCGAGTTAGAATCTCTTACCCCGATGATTTCCTTGAAAATCCCTTAAAATATCACCAGTAACAAGCTCTCTAGGTCCAAAAGATGAAAATGAAATCAAACCCTCGAAAGCACCTATTTCTGCCTAGCGATTTCGCTTTTGCGGGCCAACAGCCGCTACTACAGCTCCGTACCTACGGAAATGCCATCGCAGGTGTGGCCATAACTTAAGTGCAGAGAATAAGCTTTTGCGTTCACCCACGCGCATTTGCGCCCTCACTTTTGTGACCTATGGATCGCTTCTACGAGCCCACATCTGCGGTCCCAATTGGGCAGGGCCAAACTCACTTCTATGGCTCGTAGGCTGCTTCTGCAATGCTGCACCTGCGGCCCAAAGTGCGTAGGTGCGATTGCACCCACATATCATAAGTAACACAAACAACACCAATCCTAAGAGTTAATTCTCCCACATAAAGATATGCAAGACACTTACCTCAAAACACGCTAACTCAATCCACTAGTAAGACTTTCTCTCAATTGTCCAACAACAAACGGCTCGAATCTAGCCAAAACAGCTTCATACCATAAATATAAACTATAGGAAGCTATTCCGAATAATAAAGTTATGATATTTAAAGAGAAATAAAAAGTTAACTCAAAATGAAAACCCCAGGCCCGTGTCACGGATCCCGACCAAAATTGCAAAATTCGAACACCCATTCGATAATGAGTCCAACCAAACAAGAATTACTCAAATCCGACTTCAAATCACCTTTCAAAATCCCAAATTTTAGTCTAAGAAGTTTTCACAACTTCCCCCTAAATTTCCAACTCAATTCACTAATTAAATAATAAAAATAGCAATGGATTCGTGTAATATAGTCAAAATAGAGTTAAAATCTCTTACCCTTATGATTTCCTTGAAAATCCCTCGAACAATCGCCACAAACCGAGCTCTTTAGGTCCAAAAGATGAAAATGAAATCAAACCCTCGAAACCCCATATTTCTGCCCAGCGATTTCGCTTTTGCGGGTCAACAGCCACTTTTGCGGCTCCGCAGCTGCGGAAATGCCATCAAAGGTGCGGCCATGACTTAAGTCCTGAGAATGCGCTTCTGCAGGCACCCACGTGCATTTGTGCCCTCGCTTCTGCGACTTTTGGATCGCTTCTGCGCGCCTGCATCTGTGGAGCACTGACCGCATATGCGGTCCCAGCTGGGCAGGACCAAACTTACTTCTACGGTGCCGCACTTGTGGCCCAAAGTGCGCAGGTGCGATTGCACAAAACACAACTGGGGTTCAGCAATGCACAAGTCCAAAGTTGTTCCGAATTCAATCTGAATCACACCCGGGGCCCTAGGACCCCGTCCGAATAACCAACAAGTTTAGAAACACATAATGGACCAACTCTAGGCCAAAAATACATCAAACAACATTGATTCAACTAATCGCACCCCAATTCAAGCCTATTGAAACTATGAACTTCTGAATTCCAAAACTAATATCGATTCATACTAAAACAACTCCGATTGACTTTAAATTTTGCACACAAGTCATAAATGACATGACGGACCGATTCCAACTTTTGAAAATTAAAATCCGACCCCAATATCAATAAAGTCAACTCCCGGTAAAACTTCTCAACCTTCCAAACCTTCAACTTTCTAACTTCCACCAATTCAAGCAAAAAACGACCTACGGACCTCCAAATCAACATCCGGACACGCTCCTAAGTGCAAAATAACCATATGGAACTATTGGAACTGTCAAAACTCCATTCTGTAGTCGTCTACACAAAAGTCAAACTATGGTCAACTATTTCAACTTAAGCCTCTAATTTGTGGACTGTGTGTCCCATTTCACTCTGAAACTCACCCGAACCAAAACCAAACACCCCCGGCAAATCACATAACCATAGTACAACATAGAGGAGGCAATAAATAGGGGATCCAGGCTCAAATACTCAAAATGACCGGTCGGGTCATTATATCCCCCCTCCCTCTTAAAACAAACATTCCTCAAACGAGTATAGAGAAATACCTAAAGTGGTGAAAAGATAAGGATAACGGCTACGCATATCATGCTCGGTCTCCCAAATTGCCTCCTCATCTGGTCGAACCCTCCACTGAACTTTCACTGAAGTAATGTTCTTCGACCTCAACTTTTGGACCAGCCTGCCCAAAATGGTCACCGGCTCCTCAACATAAGACAAATCCTTGTCCAACTGGACTGAGCTGAAATCCAACACATGAGACGGATCACCATGATACTTTCGGAGCATAGAAACATGGAATACTGGATGAACTGTAGCTAGACTAGGTGGTAGTGAAAGCTTGTAGGCCACCTCACCAATCCTCTCAAGAATCTTAAAAGGTCTGATATACCTAGGGCTCAACTTATCTTTCTTCCCGAACCTCAAAACACCCTTCATGGCCGAAACTCGGAGCAAGACCCACTCCCTAACCATGAATGCAAAACCGATCTTGAATCAATTTAACCTTTTCCAAAGCATCTTGAATCATGTCATTACCCAATAGCCTAGCCTCACCAAGCTCAAACCAACCCACCGGAGACCGACACCACCTCCCATACAAGGCCTCATACGGAGCCATCTGAATACTCGACTGGTAGTTGTTGTTGTAGTCAAACTCCGTAAGCGGAAAGAATTGATCCCAAGAACCCCCGAACTCCATCACACAGGCACAAAACATATCCTCCAACATCTGAATAGTGCGCTCGGACTGTCCGTCCGTCTGAGGGTGGAATGTTGTACTCAACTCAACCCGTGTGTCTAACTCACGTTGTACGACCCTCCAGAATCGCGATGTAAACTACATACCCCGGTCAGAGATGATGGATACAGACACGCCATGAAGTCAGAAAATCTCGCAAATATAGACCTGAGCCAGCTACTTTGAAGAATAAGTAGCCACCACTGGAATGAAATAGCCGACTTGGTCAACCTATCCACAATCACCCATACTGCATCAAACTTCTTATGAGTCTGTGGGAGCCCAACAACAAAATTCATGGTAAATCGCTCCCTTTTCTACTCGGGAATCTCAAGCCTCTAAGCAACACAACACACTTGGCCGTTGATGCACATACTTCACCTGCTGACAATTTAGGCACCGAGCTACATACTCTACTATGTATTTCTTCATTCTCCTCCACCAATAGTGCTGCTCAAGTCCTGATACATCTTGGCGGCACCGGGATAAATGGAGTACATCAAACTGTGGGCATCCTGAAGAATCAACTCACGCAAACCATCTACATTGGGCATACATAGCCGGTCATGCATTCGCAACATACCATCATCCCCAATAGTAACCTCCTTGGCATCGCCATGCTAAACCATGGCCTTGAGGACAAACAGATAGTGGTCGTCATACTGACGCTCTCTGATACGATCATATAGAGAAGACCGAGAAACCACACAAGCCTAAACTCGACTCGACTCCGAAACATCCAATTTAACAAACTGGTTGGCCACGGCATGAACACCCTATGCTAATGGCCTCTCTACTATCGGTAGATATGCTAAACTGCACAAGCTCTCCGCCTTTCGGCTGAAGGAATCGGCCATCATATTGGCCTTCCGGGGATGATATAGATGGTGATATCATATTCCTTAAGCAACTCTAACCATCTCCGCTGTCACAAGTTAAGATCCTTCTATTTGAACAGATGGTGGAGACTCTGGTGGTCGGTATAGACCTCACAAGGAACACCGTACAAATAGTGTCGCCAAATTTTCAAGGCATGAACAATAGCTGCTAACTCAAGGTCGTGGAAAGGATAATTCTTCTCATGCACCTTTAACTATCTAGACGCGTAGGCAATTACCCTACCGTCTTGCATCAACACCGCGCCGAGGCCAACACGTGACACATCACAGTACACAGTGTAAGACCCCAAACCCGTAGGCAACACCAACACTGGGCTGTAGTCAAAGCAATCTTGAGGTTTTGAAAGATCTCCTTACACTCCTTGATCCGTTTGAACAGAGCACCCTTCTGGGTCAATCCGGTCATAGGTGTAACAATAGATGAGATACTCTCTATGAAACGACGGTAATATCCTGCCAAACCCCGAAAACTCTGGATCTCAGTAGTTGAAGACGGTCTGGGCCAACTCTGCACTGCTTGAATCTTCTTCGGATCTACCTTGATCCCTTCGCTCGACACCACATGACCCAAAAATGCAACTGAATCAAGCCAGAATTCACATTTTGAAAATTTTGCATACAACTTCGTTTCTCTCAAGGTCTGGAGCACAATCCTCAGGTGCTGCTCATGATCCTCCCGGGTTCGGGAGTACATCAAGATATCTTCAATAAACACAATGATGAATGAATCAAGATAGGGCTGGAATACACTGTTCATTAAGTGCATGAATGTTGTTGGGGCATTGGTCTGCCCAAATGGCATCACAAGGAACTCGTAATGACCATACACAGTCCTGAAGGCAGTCTTCCTAACATCTGGATCCCGAATCTTCAATTGATGATAGCCTGACTGCTAACACTCTAGCACCCTGTAGCTGATCAAATAGGTCATCAATGCGTGGAAATGGATACATGTTCTTCATTGTAACCTTGTTCAACTGTCGATAATCAATACACATGTGCATAGAACCATCATTCTTCTTTACAAACAAGACCGGAGCACCCCAAGGTGATACATTGGGCCGAATGAAACCCTTATCAAGCAACTCTTGCAACTGCTCCTTCAACTCCGATGGGGCCATACGATATGGTGGAATGGAGATGGGCTGAGTGCCCGACAACAAATCAATACCAAAATCGATATCCCCATTAGGCGGCATGCCCGGAAGATCCACCGGAAATATATCTGGATAATCCCTCACTACCGGAACTGACTCAACGGTAGGAGTATCCGCACTAACATCCCTCACAAAGGCTGGATATGCATCACACCCCTTCCCAGCCATCCTCTGTGCCTTAAGGAAATACACCACCCTGCTAGGAACATAATCCAAAGTACCCCTCCACTCCAACCACGACAAACCTGGCATAGCCAACGTCATTATCTTGGCGTGACAATCAAGAATAACATGATAGGGAGACAACCAGTCCATGTCCAAACTAACATCAAAATCTACCATACTGAGCAATAATAGGTCAGCTCTGGTCTCAAAACCACCAAGAACAACTAAACACGACCGATACACACGGTCAACAATAATGGAATCTCCCACTGTCGTGGACACATAGACAAGAGAACTCAAGAAATCACGGGATATACCCAAATATGACTGATGCATCTCTATGACAAACCGGAACAATGCCTGTGATAACTGAGTCGGCCGCAACTGCCTCCATCCTAGTCGGTAGAGCATAACATCTGGCTTGGCCTCCCCCTCTAGAGCGACCCCTACTCACCCGACCTCCACCTCTAGCTGGTTGTGCAGGTGAAGTGGAAACTGGTGCGGTAACCATGACCTAAGAAGTCTGGGGACCCTGTGGAATACGTGGAGCCTGAGTGGTCTGTAGAGGTGCACCCCTCTTGAGTCTGGCGCAGTCCCTCACCATATGACGAGTGTCACCACAATCAAAACAAGCTCTCGGAGGATGTGGCTACTGAAGCTGGCTCGGGCCTGGTCGGTTGGACTGATCACTGAAAGCACCCCCGTGCAAGAGGTACACTAGACAGTGGCGGTGCATAATGGGCAACCTGAGACCTCGGAGTAGCCAAAATATCACAGGAAGCTGGAAGTGCTGAATAAATAGGATGGCTCACATAGCCTCTACCATGACGGGCTGCAACTAGGGAACGGGCACCACTATATGTGCCAGAATCTTGAGGCCTCTTGGACTCCCTGTCCTTTCTCTCCCGGCCCCACATACCCTCCATTCTCTGAGCGATCTCCACCACCTACTGGTATGGGGTATTAATCTCTAACTCTCAAGCCATGCTGAATCTAATACTATGGTTGAGCCCCTCGATAAATCGACGAAATCGCTCTCCGACTGTAGAGACTAAGGCTGTTGCATGTCGGGACAACTTGATGAACCTGACGACATACTCCGACACGGTCATAGCACCCTGGAGAAACTGCTCAAACTCCATGCGCCATGCATCCCGAAGGCTCTAGGAACAAACTCTCCCATGAACATCTCTGAAAACTGAGCCCATGTGAGTGAAGCTTCCTCGGCCGAGCTACCCAACTCGTACGCTCGCCACCACTGATAAGCCGCTCCCTTAAGCTGGCACGTAGTGAAAGCAACCCTATTTGACTCCACAATACCCATAGTACGGAGGATACGATGGCACTTCTTAAGAAAACCATGCGCATCCTCTAAAGCTAAGTCATTGAAAGTATGGGTAGTACTTCTGGTACCTCTCGAGCCTGAGCTGCTCCCCCTCAGATGTTGCTGCCCTAACCTCGGGCTGAACTGGGATAACTGGATGTACTAGTATGACCTCTGGGCCCTGGTCCACCTACAACCGCTGCAGCGGGAGTCTATGCTCCTCCCCCGGCCTGAGATATGGCAGGAGCAAGTGGAATCAACCTCGCCTGAGCTAGAGTGCCAAACATGCTCATAAATTGGGTGAGGGTCTCCTGAAGTGCAGGGGCAGTGACAGGCGTCTCAGGTGCCTGCCCCCCAACTGGAGCTACTAATGGCTCCTCTATAGTAGCTCGGGAAGGTGCTCTGGCTGCACCATGTGCCCATCCTCGGCCTCTAACCCGGCCTCTCGCGGCTCTAGAAAGGGGCGTGGGTGCCTGATCATCAGATCTAGCTGTGCATGTCCTCACTATCTGTGAGAGAATAGAAAGACAGAAATTTAGAATTTCGAAGTCAATAAATTTGCACGATAAGGAATCAAAGAAGTGAAGCTTTTTCCTAACAGTTCCATAACTCAATACCAATTTCAACAACAAGATACCCCAAGAATAACAACTTCAAGTAAAGAACTCAACGGTTAAAATGAATAAGGAATATAGGAAACAATAACATCAACTAAATATGTAAAGATAATTAACAAGTAAGAGGTAAGACAAGTAAAGCATGTGAAGATAGACTAAAGATGATGAATATAACGTATTATGGTAACACAATTAAAGGCATAAAAGAATCTACGTAGCTAGAACCGGTCAATTACCACATTTAGCCCGTGTACACACTCGTCACCTTGCGTACACGGCTCCCATATATCACAAGTAACACAAACAACATCAATCCTAAGGGATAATTCCCCCACATAAAGTTAAGCAAGACACTTACTTTAAAACATGCCAACTCAATCCACTAGTAAGCCTTTCCCTCGATTATCCAATTCCTAACGGCTCGAATCTAGACAAAATAATTTCATACCATAAATATAAATTATAGGAAGCAATTCGTAGTTACAATCTTTAAAGAGAAATAAAAAGTCAACTCAAAAAGTCAACCCGGGGACTACATCTCGGAACCCAGACAAAATTATAAAATCTAAACACCCATTCGATAACGAGTCCAATCATACAAGAATTACTCAAATCACATCTCAAATCGCCTTTCAAAACCCCAAAATTTAGTCAAAGAAGTTTTCACAATTTTTCCTCAAATTTTCAACTCAATTCATTAATTAAATGATGAAAAGAATAATGGATTCGTGTAAAATAGTCAAACCGAGTTAGAATCTCTTACCCCGATGATTTTCTTGAAAATCCCTTAAAATATCACCAATAACCAAGCTCTCTAGGTCCAAAAGATGAAAATGAAATCAAACCCTCGAAAGCACCTATTTCTGCCTAGCGATTTCGCTTTTGCGGGCCAACAGCCGCTACTGCAGCTCCGCACCTGTGAAAATGCCATCGCAGGTGTGGCCATAACTTAAGTCCAGAGAATATGCTTCTGCGGGCACCCACGCGTATTTGCGCCCTCACTTCTGTGACCTATGGATCGCATCTATGAGCCCGCATCTACGTTCCCAACTGGGCAGGGCCAATCTCACTTCTATGGCTCGTAGGCCGCTTCTACAGTGTCGCACCTGCGGCCCAAAGTGCGTAGGTGCGATTGCACCAGACACAACAGGGGTTCAGCAATGCACAAGTCCAAAGTTGTTCCTGATTCAATCCGAATCACACCCGGGCCCCCAGAGACCCCGTCTGAATATACCAACAAGTTCCAAAACACATAACGGACATACTCGAGGCCAAAAATCACATCAAACAACATCGATTCTACGAATCGCACCCTAATTCAAGCCTATTGAAACTATGAACTTCCGAATTCCAAAACTAATACCGATTCATACCAACTTTATAAAATCGTAATCCGGTCCCAATATCAATAAAGTCAACTCCCGGTCAAACTTCTCAACTTTCCAAATCTTCAACTTTCTAACTTTCGCCAATTCAAGCCAAAATGACCTACGGACCTCCAAATCAACATCCGGACACACTCCTATGTCCAAAATCACCACACGGGGCTATTGGAACCATCAAAACTTCATTTCGGAGTCGTCTATACAAAAGTCAAACTACGGTCAACTTTTTCAACTTAAACCTCCAACTTAGGGACTATGTGTTCCATTTCACTCTGAAACTCACCCGAACCAAAATTAAACACCCTCGGCAAATCTCATAACCATAATACAACATAGAGGACACAATAAATAGGGGATCGAGGCTAAAATACTCAAAACGACTGGCCGGGTCGTTACAATGATGCCAAAGAAATATCAATCGTTCAACCCACTATATACAGAATAAAAATCCATCAATACAATAATTTGGTCTTACTTACAATGAGAACTGGTGCCTTTGGACGAGGATAACTATAGTAATACATCTTTCAAAGTAAGTGCTCAAGGGAGAGTCTCGTGCTGATAACGTGTTATAAAATAAAGACTAAAAGTAAATAAACTGTAGGCAAAAATAGAGAGAGATTGATATAGTATTCAACTTCAAACTGATGTACATAATGAAGTGAGATTTCTTCGATTTATAGAATAAAGAAAGGAGCTGCGAGGCTTTTCAAGCAAGGCTTTTCGGGAAGGAGCTGCAAGACTTTTCTTGAGCTGCTTGTAAGTTGTCTGCATGAGCTGCTCGTAACCTATATGTTTAATAAAAAGTTGTTGTAAGTTATTTTATTTAGTTGCTTGCAACCTCCCTGCATCAGCTGCTAGTAGATAAACTTCAATAGAGTACTAAATGTGAAGAAGATTATCTATAGCAGGGTAATAAATGGACAACCACAATATAATATTTTCATAACAGATAAATATTTCTTGTATAAGAAGCAAAACATTGATCCCAGTGACATGTCTTAAGACCTAGCATAAGTAAACTTTAAACAAATAATATCATTAATAAGCTATTTTGTTTAAAAGTTTAAGTTATGTATATTGCCGGTATATTTGTTTAACACTATTAGGTCGATCAAATAATATTGACAAGTAAATCTTCTTCAAATGTGAGATTTATAATTCTAAAAATAAGATAGATTATAGATTATAACATGTAAAAATAATGATAGTAAAAGCTCCTTCTGCTTATTTGTTAAATATGTCACTACAGTCACTTCGGCGTGCAATATTAACAACAGCAGAACAAATGTCAACGAACATACCAATAGCCTGTTTGGTCAAGTTTCTAAAATCAGCTTATTTTGAGATGTGCTTTTTTTTTTTCAAAAGTATTTTTCTCTATGAGAAGCAATTTGTGTTTGGATAATTAATATGAAAAATACTTCTGAGCAACAATTAGTGTTTGTCCAATTTTTTAAAAAGTGCTTCTAAGTGTATTTTTCTCAAAAATATTTTTCAGAAAAGTGCTTTTGAGAAAAACTACTTTTTTCAGTTTCTCCAATATTACTTCTGCTTTAAACTTGGTCAAACAATTCAAACTTTGAAAAAAAAATACTTTTGACAATGAAGAAGCTTGCTACAACATGTATGTAGCAATAGCACTCGAAAAAACCGTACGAAGCTATTCCAAAGAGTGGTCATCCCCCCCCTCCCCCAAAAGCCCGCCATTTTTACGAGTCCGGAACCAAAGTGTGGTTCTTTTGGACTCAAGCAACACAAAATAGATTAAAAAAAACTAGGCACCATTTTATATATAGTGCGGTTATTCACTGCGCTATACCTTAATGGCAGTTTTGTCTGTTAAGGTATAGCGCGGTGAATAACCGCGCTATTTATAAAATGCGGCCCACCAATAATTCATCTCCACTTAACTGACCCACCAATAATTCATATGGGTATAGCGCTTATTATACATGCGCTAAAAATCAAATAATTGTACCCCCGGACTGCTTTTTTCTTATTTAAGGAGTTTCAGAATTTGGTAAAAATCCATTCAGGATCCTTCAAGTCTTCCGAAATATTTGTTCGTTAAGTTATTTTGCATTTTGTCATAATGTTCGAAGAGCGAAAAATTAGGGTTTCATTATATTGGGGGGGAGGGGTGAGGTTGTGGCGGAGAATAACTCAGTACGCTATGGTTGTTCTCCACAGTGTCATGTTAAGTTGGCACTTACAATGGGGTACGATAGATTGATATCGTTGTTATGTAAAAAAATGAGTGTGAGCAAACGGTTCGGTGAATATTAAAGTAACCGAAAGATATCTGTATTCTGTTACTCCTCAAGGGGTTGCTTGTTATGCTGTGGTCAACATCGAAGACGATGAAACTCTGACAGATATTTTGAGGACTCCATATGAACACAGGGAACTTCTTGGGATAAAATTGTTAGAAATGTACGTCAAGGCTAAAGACGTTCGCAATAATGAGGTTTCGCAAAATAGGGATATCCCTGAATTATCGGGTGATTTTTTTGGAGCAGTTTTATCCAAACAGGTTCCGGGTGAATGAGTTTGGCCAGATCTAAACTTATCTCCACGGGAGAATAAGTAGTCAGAATATAATGTATCCCCAAGTTTACATAATCCACAAGCCGTGTGGTAAACTTTAATTTTTCTTTGTGTTACGAAGTTTATTTTTATGTATTGAATTTGTATGAAAACTCATATATTCCACAGGGGGTACTGGCCAGATATGAATTTTACAAGCTATGAACCAACGGACAGTTGGAACATGCCTAGTTTTGGTGTGTTGGATCATGGTGGTCCATCCGGGAGTCATCAGCAACAGGATAATGTGCATCATGGGATATGATTTGTAAGTGAAGTGATAAAGTTTATATGTAAAGTTTGTATGAATTTGAGAAACTTATTATTTTATTGGTTGTGCAGTGAAAACAAGCAACTTGAAGGTCATGTCCTTACTCAATTACCCGAAGACGACATATTTAATCGGAATTTGGCAGATGCGAAGAGTCAGGAAGATGATAGTGATTATGACAATAATGCTGATGAGTTTGGAGATGACACACCCTTCCCTGATGAGGGTGATGATGATGAGGATGAGAATGATGAACCTGATTTGACGAGGGAGCATGCTCCACCTCCCGTTAGACCAAGAGTGTACGAGTCCCATGTACTGTTTCATTCAAGGGTGATTCCCTACCTTGATCAGTTGCCAAGTATGCCGGATGTGGATGCCCTCGCAAGGGATCTTGACGAAATTCGGACAGCAATGTGGGATCAATCTAGAGCAACGGCACTGTCAAAGGGCATGCTTTTTGCCGATAAAGCGCGTCTAAGCAGGACGGTGCGAATGTACAGCATAAAAGAGTGTCGTGAGATCGTGGTTCATGAGTCATCTCCAGAAGTATACAAGGTTATTTGTCGTAGATGGTTTCAAGGTTGTAATTGGATGCTGCGTGCGAGAAAGTTGAAAATAAATATGTGGATTGTGGGGAAATACATTGGCACCCACAATTATGAAATGAACACATTCAGTGGATGGGAATCATTTTAACTTGAATGTTGACTTGATTTCTCTTGTCTTGATTCCACACATTGAAGCGTCCATAAGGTACAAGATCAAAGAGTGTATAACATCTTTCCACCAGGTATATGAATGTACCATTACCAAAAGAAAGGCATTTCTCGGGCGTAAACGTGCATTTGAAATTATTCATGGTAACTGGGATAAGTCATTTGCCGCTCTACCCAGGTACATGGCTGCATTGCAACACTTTAACCTCGGGACTGTTGTTGAATGGAAGCTTGAGCGGAGTCCAGAATACATATTCAGATATGTGTTCTGGGCATTTAAACCATCCATTGATGGTTTTGTGCATTGTCGGCCGGTAATATCCATAGACGACACTCATGTATATGGAAAGTATGATATTAAGTTATTGATCGTCATTGCTGTAGATGCTAATGGAAGTATATTTCCCCTAGCATTTGCTATTTGTGCCAATGAAAGCCAAGAGACGTGGGCATTATTTTTGAACCACTTGAAGGAGCACGTTGTCAAACAGCATTTAGGTATTTGTCTAATATCTGATCGGCATAGAGGTATTTTAAGTTCTGTACAGAATTTGCATGTATGGAAGGAACCATATGCCTACCACCGTTACTGTTTTAGGGACTTGAAGACCAACTTCCATAGGGCTTATCCGAATATGGACTTGCATGATTTAATGTGGATGGGTGCAACAGATCACCAAGAGTGTAAATTCAGGAGGTGAATGAAATTGATTAGGTAGGAAGACCCAGAAGCCTATCGTTGGTTGATGCCACATGAGCTTGACAAGTGGACTTTGCCTATGGATTGTGGTAGAAGATGGGAAATTCTGACTACAAATATGTCAGAGTCTTTCAATGGGTTATTGAAGTCTGCACGTGGATTGCCAGTCCCTGCCATGGTGCGGATGTCATTTAAGCAGACGGCGGAGAGGTTTGTTGAAAGATCTAGAGGTGCATCGTCATTGATGGAAAGGGTTGTTGAATTTATGCCTCAACAAATTAAACAATACCATGTGTCGGTCGATATCCTCCACCGGTGAAGCATCCGTAATCTCCGTATCCATCGCCTCCAGATGCTGCCGGATGGGCGTCAGCTGTAATCGACTCGCCCCACTCAATGCAGTCTCCTCCGCTGGCTGAAAATCGGTGAGTCACTTCAACATATGCAGGTAATGCACTCCCCTATAGTCTCTAAGTGCATGCGGGTAAGCTACAAGTAATCCATCAACCGACAACCCGAAGAGAACCTCCACGTCCTCAAGAGTGATGGTAGCCTCGCCGATGGCTAGATGAAACATGTGTGTCTTCGGTCGCCACCGCTCTCATGATCAACGCCCAGTCGAACTGCAACCGGGTGATCTCTATGATCCTGTAGAAACCTGTATCCTGAAGGCGTCTAACTATACGAGGATGGAGTGGGTGGTCCCTAATGAATTCCCACATATCATCTATACGTCTGAGGCGGAATGTCTGGGACAAACACTGCCCATCCCAGATGTATGAAGACCTATGGTAGCCCTGTAAGCAACAGTAGCTCTCGAGATGCAGGTCCGGGATGCACATGGGGAACTACCATGACGATGTCTGTAAATTAAACAATATTAATTAAAGTATTTTTCTTTTTGATTGCTTAACGTCTTTAAATATATTGCAATATATTTTATATTAATATTTAATCAATATTTTTACTATATTATTATGTTAGGTTATTATTTTATATATTAGTTTATTATTTTATATGTTAGTTAATTATTCTATATGTTAGTTTATTAATTTATACGTTAGTTTATTATTTTATATGTTTGTTTCTTATTTTATATATTTTATTATTTTATATGTTTATTTATTATTTTATATCTTAGTTTATTATTTTTTTTGTTATTTTATTATTTTAAATATTTGTTTATTATTTTATATCTTAGTTTATTATTTTGTATGTTAGTTTATTACTTTCTATGTTTGTTTCTTATTTTATATGTTAGTTTATTATTTTATAACTATACATGATATAATTAATAAGTATTTATATAAAAATACTTAGTTTGACAAATATTGTTATTTTTATGTTATTTTCTTACATTTGTTGACTAACATTCGAGAGAGTTTGTGTTTGAACTATCATTTTTTTTTTCCAAATATTTTTGGGATTAACAGATAATTAAATAATTAATTTCAATAACTACAAAGATACTATGCTAAATGGCACTAGATTATAATTACGGGCACTAGATTATAATTACGGGCACAACATAACACTAAAGGGCACTAAACAATAATAAAGTCACATATTAATATATGTACAATAATAAAATCTAAATAACATTAATTATTCATAAAATAATAATTTATCAATTTTACTAATCTTTTAGCACATAAATAATCTAATCCGGATAAAAAATAATAAATTAATTTAATCACAAAATAATCACGAAAATACATATACCACAGTAAAAAAAATAACTAATAAATATTTTTTATAACAACTAATAACATTAATTATTCATAAAATAATAATATCTATTTTACTAATTTTTTACCACAACAATAATCTAATCTGGATAAAAAATAAAAAATTAATTAAATCACAAAACAATCACGAAAAAATATAGATCACAGTAAAAAACAAGTAATATGCATTTTTTATACAAGAGTTTTAACAAAAAGTAAATCAGAATACCTCGATTTATAATTTTTTGAAATATGAGGATTTGATGATTTGGGGGCCGAAACGAACAATCCACTACGCGATAATGCCTTAGATCCGGTGTAAGCTTGCTCCAATACCGAGAAGTTACACTTTTTGTGGGACGGATAAAAATGGAGGGGAGGACCGATTTTTTGGTTGGGGGGGGTTTGGGGGGTCTGCTGGTTCGCGTCTGGTGGGGAAAGGAGATGGCACGATTTTTTATATAGGTATAGAGCGTTATACCTATATAGCGTTATACCTATAAAGCGCTATACTTATATGCGCTATACCTCCCGCTCATTTTAAGTTCAAGGGAAGGGGGGAGTTTCTGCTGGTTCGCGTCTGGTGGGGAAAGGAGATGGCACGATTTTTTATATAGGTATAGAGCGTTATACCTATATAGCGTTATACCTATAAAGCGCTATACTTATATGCGCTATACCTCCCGCTCATTTTAAGTTCAAATATAGTGCGGTTATTCACCGCGCTATATTTTAATGGATAAAATTACCGTTAAGATATAGCGCGGTGAATAATCGCGATATATATAAAATAATACCCATTTTTTTTTTAACCTATTTGTGAACCACACTTTGGTTTAGGAACCCCATTTTCACCCTCTTTTATCTCTGTGGAGAAAGCAACAATGAAAGAAACAATAGGCACAAAAAATCTCCACAACCTTATAAATCATACGATCAGATATCTTTTTGGACTGTACTCCTTTTTTATGCAAACGCATACGTATCTAACACTTCTATTTCTTTCACATCCCCTAAAGTAGTCTGGCTAGAGTAGAACGTATTATGAAGTGTGAAACACATGAATAATTGTTGTTCAATCATCTTCATCTGCTAACGCATGTTGGTCCTTTTTTCTCCTCACTCACCATTATTCCATTTCCATGGTTATCATCTTTTCTGCCGGTGCCACCACCACGCACAACTATTCGTGGGATTTATATTAAGACTGCAATTGCTGTTGTCTTTCCCTTTGATTGATAATGTCAGTGAGGAGGCAACTGCAACAAGATGCCACCCCTCGACCCGATGGCAGCAATTCTTCGGGGGACAAGCGTCGCCGGAGAGTTCCTCCTCTCAAAAGGTCAAAATTACTACTCTCTCTAAATTGGGAGCAAAGGAGTATAAATTACTTTGAGAACAAATGAATCTTCTCCTTCAATTTGTTTGACACTTTTGCTTATGAGAGTATAATTTATTAAAATTTGCATATTTGAAAATTACAGTAAAAGTAGTACTAGTTGCAGCCTTTAGGATATTTTGAATTTTCAGTACGGCTTATGGAAAACTAGTGCTGGGGTTGGGATGGGATGCGACGTGCCAGTTATGAACTGGTGAGTATAGTTGAAAGGTTCCTGGGATGGAGTAGTTGAAATTTGAGATGGGTCGTGGTTTTTCCATTATCTCTTTAGTCTATTTTAGTTTTAGTCCACAGTGGAAAATAATATCGTCTCTAAGCTTAGCTAGTGCTGTTTATTTTCTTTAGAAGGTGGCGATTAGTAATGCTGTGGTGAAACCAAGAATTGTGCTAACGGTGTTCAAGATTTAATATACATGTATACACAATATAACTTCCAATTAAGGGTGTTCAATTGGCCACCCTTCCCTGAGCTTAGCTCTGCCACTGCGGTGGAGGTTTGCATATCATGGATTAGATGTAGAATGAAAAAAGTGGATGGAGTTGTTACTTTTTTACTGTGCTCCATAAGCCTGTAACGGATTATGGATTACCTTTTTCCATGTTGATGTTTAGTGAAGAACAATTGCTGATACATGAGAGGTTAATGTGTGGGTACTTCCACTCTCTGAATGCTCGTATATGTAGTCCAAACACCCTGCGTCAATTGATTTTTGTAGTAGTGAACTGGATTTTGAGATGAATTTGCCAAAAAATATACACAGAGTTCCTGTCCCTTTAGTCTGTCCTGCAATTTTGTTACTGATCGTTCTTTTGTTATTTTATGCAGCGTGATTGTGGAAGTAATGAATATGCGCAAGGCGCAAAGCTGTATGGCACCAGCTTTGGAGCCATTGCTTCGTCGAGTGGTAAGTTCATTTTTTCTGAAGGTTCATTATCTCCTTCATAGTCTATGACGTGATTTATCTCCTTGAGCTCCTCTTGAGTGATATGTAACCTGTTTCGTATTTCCTCAGCAATTACAAAGTCTCAACCCTCTCCATTTAGAGATAGGGTTGCAACAAAAAAGTATTCAGAAAGGCACAAGATTTGAATGTTGTGTCCCAGAGTACTAGTCCTACGCTTATGGTCATGAGCTTTGAACGACATCACTTATAATTTTAATTTGAGAGTCTAATTTGTTTAATTTTCCAAGATTCCACTGTCTGTAACCTTTTCTTTTCTTATTTGCGAGCGTGCACTTTCCTCTTCCCTTTTCTTGATGCTAAACATAAAAAGCATGAATGATAAATGTGATCACAAAAGTAGCTATGTAGAAACGTTTCAGTGCTTCAAGCTGTGTGGTTTGTGATGTTAGCTTTGGTGACATAGATACATCTTATGCCGTTGCTTATTTAGTTTATAGTATTTTCTGTCTAGTCCACTTACCATAATGATACTCTCTATACAATAAGCTAAGCTCAACATATATCCTACTTATCATCCATAAAGTCGCATCAAACCAAATTTTACACTTTCCTGTAAAATCAGAAGGTAACTTGTCATTCCTACTTTCCTATTTAGCTTCGAAGAATATGTGTCCTATTCTATTTCTGTTTAGCTTCAAATAAAACTCATTTTCAACGCCTCGTGTCAAATCAGACACGAACTTGCAATTTGTGTCTGCAGGAATATTTCCTTTTCTTTTCTTTTCTTTAAGCTGTAATGATTTGCCTCATGAATAAGAAATGAACGTATTTTAACTTTTTCTTACAGGTAAAAGAGGAAGTTGAATTGGCGCTCAGGAAGTACATGACAAGTATCAAAAGGTCTATTATTGAATTTGGTGCTCTTAATATTCAGATGCTTCGGGTGCTTAATTCTGTTGTTATCACTCAACTGTTGTTTTTTTTCTTCCTCTTTTGCACCTCTTGTAGGAATTCCACGAAAGGTGTATACCCTTGTCAATTTAGAAACCTGAAGCTGAAGTTTATAGATGCCATATCTCCCCCTATATTTACGGGAACTCGAATAGAAGGAGAAGAATCCAGCCTGAAGGTAGTACTAGTTGATGCTCTAACTGAGCAAGTAGTCTCTACTGGCCCTGAATCCTATGCAAAAGTGGAAATAGTGGTGCTCGAGGGAGATTTTGATGGTGAGGAAGGGGGCAATTGGACCGTAGAAGAATTCAAGAACAACATTGTGAGAGAAAGGGGAGGAAAGAAACCTCTCCTTAGTGGGGATGCATTTTTAAATCTCAAGGAGGGTATTGGTTTGGTGGGTGATATTTCCTTTACAAATAATTCAAGCTGGACAAGAAGTCGTAGATTCAGGCTGGGGGCAAGGCTTGTTGATACCTTTGAAGGAATCAGAATAAGAGAGGCAAAGACAGAGTCCTTCATAGTTAGGGATCACCGTGGAGAGTGTAAGTTCTTCGTACTCCTTTGTTTTAAAATTTTTTGGGATAGAATTATCTTACAAGTCTTAAATGATAGATGCTGTTCAATTAAAAGGTGTAAACTCTACTATGCTCTTTAAAACTTTTTATTCCAATTCTAAGATACCGAATATCCATTTTTAGCATTGACAGGATATAAACATCATTATTGGTTTTTTGGCTCGGTTAAGTGGATGTTTTTATAAGAACTGCACTCAAACCGGATAACCGAAACTGTAACACCAAAAACTATCTCAACAAATCCAAGTTGACCGGAGTGGTTTCTTCATATTTAACCTGATAATGAGCTCAGAGTTAATAAATCTAAAAGGGCAAAATTAAGCAATGAGATTATGATGGAACATTTTCGGAGTCAAATGGAACATCTGCTATGAAACAACTGTTAGTAGTTTCAAGTGAGATAAAACACTTGTCTAACTTCCTGCTTTCTTCATAGTGTACAAGAAGCACCATCCCCCATCTCTTTCAGATGAAGTTTGGAGGCTGGAAAAAATTGGTAAAGATGGAGCTTTCCACAGGCGTTTGAGCAAGGAAAGAGTCAACAAAGTGAAAGATTTTCTGACTCTACTCTATCTTGATCCTGCAAGGCTTCGAAATGTAAGTATTTTGGCATTCTATCTTGCATGTTAATCATAGAATCCAACAAACGTGTCATTTAATTGATTCAGCAGTTTAATTTGTTACTGATTGAATAGCAACGAAGATGACTATAGTGATGATTGTCAAACGTCTAATTGACTCTTATGGTTATTGAAAACCTGGTTAATGCTTTGTTTAAACTGAAGTTTATGCGGTTATTCGACGCCTATGATTTTCTTTAATATAACGCAAGTTAAAACTTCTATATATGTTACAACTACGTTGTTACAATGTACAGGATGGAATCTTTTTTTGCTTTCATCCTCTCTGGGTTCTTGTATCTTTTTGATGTTGATGTTTGACTAGTGGATTAGCGTCATAAAGCATCCTCTGTCTTCATTGAGGATATACATACCGGATTTCGGCTTTGTTTACACAGAGTGAACACCTTAAGTGAGATTAAGATATTTGTTGCTCCATAGATTTAATATTATTGTTTCCTCATGTTTCAGTATATTGAAAACTCTTGTTTTTTACTTTATCTTTGGAAATCTTGCAGGTTCTTGGGACTGGTATGTCCACTAAAATGTGGGAAGTTACAGTGGAACATGCTCTGACGTGTGTACTTGACAAGAGGTCGTACTTGTACTGCCCATCCAGATCTTTACAATCGAATGGAGTGGTCTTTAACATCGTTGGACAAGTGATGGGGCTTTTTTCAGATTGTCAGTATCTTCCTATTGATAAGTTGTCTGAAACTCAAAAGGCATGTATCTTGCATTGAAAATTCTCTCTTCCATGTCTGTCTTATGCCGGTTTCTTTTTCTTGGAAAGAAATTTGCTTTGTTGTCCAAACTTATCTTGTTGAATTGAGCATTGTTTAGCAGTTGCCTTTGCTTCTGTAGTAATCTGGATTAAAGCAATTAATATCCTTTTCTATTTTCAGGACGATGCTCGTGATTTGGTCATTGGTGCGTTCAGACACTGGGAAGGAGTAGTTTCCTTCGAAGACGAGTTATCTCTGATGGATTATACTTTGCAATTTTCCACTGTTCAGTTGTCCTCAAGCTTACCCATGATGGCCAATTCTGATAGCAGCGGTGATCTTTTGACTTCCCAAAAGGTTAGCATATGCGATTATCAGCAATTGATTGCATCAACACCTGATAACTTGCCATCCATCTCTTCAATAGCTGGTTTGAACAGCTTGGATGATTATATCTTGCATAATATAGACAACATGGATGTTAGCTTTGACCAACCATTGAGTTTTCCTAGCCAGGACTCCAACTCCTTCATGGACGATACTGATTCATTCACTCCACCTTTCTGTGCGGATATGCATTTTCCTTTCTTTGCCACTGACTCTTCCCTCCCTGGTCCAACGTCCCCTGATCTACACAGTATCGTGAACAGCTTTCTTGCTCATAATGCAATTGTACCTCTGGATAAAGCTCAAAGGAGATGGAAAATGTTATTTAGTGTATTTAGGTGGTTCTCAGTTAGGAGGATTATAAAAAGGAAAACCGTTGTTTCTCAAAACAAGAAGTGTGTGTTATACTGAGGTAAGGTCATCACTAGGAAATTGCTGCCCGATGCATAATCGCGCGCAGTAGCTGAATAAGAGTAGACTTTCTTGTTGATATATGTAGGATTAGCCACTTCTTTGGTGCTGCTCATGCTTTTCCTGTTAAAGTTCCTGATTCCTTTCTTTTCAAGAAATCATTATTGTCACAAAATGATGTCTTTCAAGCTGTCAGCTCATCTGAATGAAAAGATTTTGTAATTGCTATGCTGCAGTATTTGTCTGTGTACTTGTTTACTATCATCTATTCCAAGGGAAATGCTACCTCCGATCCACTCCATATGGTTGTCTGCATAAGATTCAATGGCTGAGTTACAGTTCCATCTTATAACTCTTCTTTTATTTTGTACAAACCTTATTAAATTAGAGTAATTAAATTTTATCAAATACTCCCTCCGTTCCAATTTATGTGAACATGTTTGACTGGGCACGGAGTTTAAGAAAAAATGAAGAATTTTGGAATTTGTGGTCCTAAACAAGTAAAAAATGGGCCCAGAGTATTTGTGTAGTTATAAAAACTTTTCATTAAGGGTACAATTGTAAGTTTAAGTTAAATTATTGCCAAATTTAGAAAGGGGTCATTCTTTTTGGAACAGACCAAAAAGGAAATAGGTTCACATAAACTAGAACAGATGTAGTACCAATATAAACAATATTTGCATAATCAAGGTATTTAAAAGTTGATCGACTGCAAGATGTTCATATTAAGCATGGGGCGTCGCAGTTTTTGTGAGAGATTTGATGTCTGTTGTTTTCAACTTTATCTCCTTCTATATCAGTAATGCTCTCGGAGGAAAGAAGATCCGGGTTGGGTTCCTAACCCAACAGATAGTAAGCTTAGGGTGAAAGTCAAACCATGGTTAGTCACCCCGTCAATGGATCTATTCTTCTTTCCCGTGCATGATCTAGTAAGCGGGGAAAGAAAGATGAAATGCTAAAATGTTAGTATAATTATCTGCCATGAACGAGATAGTACAATTAGTACTGAAAATTAATGCCAAAAATATAAATGGAGTTGAATTGATTTCGAACCAGCCAGAGTAGGATTGATAGGAGAGAAGCCTGCTCCTCCGATTGAGTTCGTATACTCTAGGCTTAGGAGGCTCCAAGCTATCCGAGAGTTTGTGGAACAAAATTTACTTCGTTATTTGATGACAAGACGTGAAATATACAAACTCTTGAGCACCCTAAAACAATCTAAGAGAGAGAGAGAGAGAAGAAATAAGTCGCGATAATAATGTTATTTCAACAATAATATCTACGTATATATATTTTACAAAATGAGAAAATATAAAATGTACAGCTGGAATTAAAAATACAGTGTATTGGGCTGATGGATTATACTAATGGACCTGTGCTACTGGACCCGTCTGGTAAAAATGCATGGGGCGCCCTATTTCGTCGCCCCTTTTTAACTTATACCCGTTTTGTTTTTCCGTTTGCATCCGTTCCCAATTTTTTTGTTAAAAGCGTTTTAAAAAGACGATTTTACCCTTTTTTAATAAAATACTATTGACAAACTGCAGGACAAAAATTTAAGCATGTTTAGGATGAAGTTTTAGCAAATAAACTAAAAAACTTCAGCTTGTTTAGACTGAAGTTTCGGATAAAACTCAGGACAAAACTGTAGACTGTGTTACAAAATTTCAGCATGTTTTGGTATGAAATTTTAGCAAATGAACTAAATAACTTCAGCATGCATTAGCAAAAACTCTTTAGAAAATTACATATTGCAAGACAAAAACTTAAGCATGTTTAGTCTGAAATTTTAGCAAATGAACTAAAAAATTTCAGCATGTTTAGTCTGAAATTTTAGCAAATGAACTAAATAACTTCAGCATCTTTTTGTTTGAAGTTTTAGCAAATGAACTAAATAACTTCAGCATGCATTAGCAAAAAATCATTAGAAAATTACATACTACAAGACAAAAATTTAAGCATGTTTAGTCTGAAATTTTAGCAAATGAACTAAAAAACTTAAGCATGTTTAGTCTGAAGTAAGGCTGTCCAACGGGACGGGCCATCCCGTCCCGTCCCGATCCCGTTCCGCTTAATTCTAAACGGGATAGGCCCATGTTAAACGGGACACGGGATGGGACGGGATAGCCATTTCGTCCCATTTGTCCCATCCCGTTTCGTCCCGTTCCGTCCCGCCTATCCCGTGTCCTATTATTCAGAGATTGGATTAATTCAGAAAGAAGAAATCTTGATTTTTGAAAAATTAACCACTAGGGAAGAAGAAGAAGAATACAATGAGATACTTAGCACTGGGAGCGATGACGGCATGGAACTCATGAAACATCAATCAACATTGCCAATTCCAGAACAATGTCCGAGAGAAATTATAGATAAGTTACAACGAAGTTATATAGGAGCTTACAAATATTAGTATGATAATTTGTAATTGGCTACTAAGAGGCCTAGTTCAAACAGAATCCTTCATAGAAGGTGGCTGCGTAGATTAAGTGCTCTTCAAAAGAATTATATTTGTACGTGAGATTTGAAAGTTCTATTAATAAAATAAAAGGCTCTAAGCGTTGATTTTTTTTTTATGAATTGTCTTACACTCTTACTTAGTTACTTAATGGCATGAAATTATATTAAATAAATTATAACTCTATTATAAATTTATAATTACTAGACTATTTCATTACAAGTCTTTTGTTTTAATATTTTATAATTCTTTACTTAGTTTCTTAATTTCCGTTTAATTTTTAAGTTTATTAAATAAGTCAAAAAACTAATCGTTGCAAACTTTAAAAACTTAATCATTGTCAAAAGAATAGTCGTTGCAAACTTTAAAAACTTAGTCATTGTCAAAAGAATATCCGTTGCCAAACTCAATGCTTAAATAATTATTTTTAAAAATGGCACTTAAGGCCTGCAAACCCGTCCCGTCCCGTCCCGTTTGTTAGCGGGACGGGATGGGCCTACCATTTCGTCCTGTTTGTCCCGTCCCGTTTCGTCCCATCCCGCCATTGTCCCGGCTAAATGTCATCCTGTCCCGTTAGCCATAGTCTGAAATTTTAGCAAATGAACTAAATAATTTAAGCATGTTTAGTCTTAAGTTTTAGCAAATTAACTAAATAACTTAAGCATGTTTAGTCTGAAATTTTAGCAAATGAACTAAATAACTTAAGCATGTTTAGTCTGAAGTTTTAGTAAATGAACTAAACAACTTCAGCATGTTTAGTCTGAAGTTTTAGCAAATGAACTAAATAACTTCAACATGTTTAGACTGAAGTTTCAGATAAAATTCATGACAAAACTGTAGACTGCAGGATAAATAATTTCAGCATGCATTAACATGAAGTTTTAGCTTCAATGTGAAATAATTTCATGCTATATTAGCATGAAGTTTTAGCTTCAACATGAAATAACTTCATGCTACATTAGCATGAAGTTTTAGCTTCAATGTGAAACAACTTCATGCAAGTGTGATTCTGAAGATGAATATGGACAAGTTTCTGATTTTTTTATAAAGTTGATGAGAGGAGAGGAGGAGATCATTTTGTCAGGGGGTGTAATTGTCATATTATTACGGATTTTTTGTAAGATGGCTACCAAATCAATAATTTTAAAAAATAGAGTACAAGTTAAAAGGTGACACAAATATAGGGTACGGCTGCAAATCCACCCGTCTGGCTTCAGCTTCTAATGGGCTTCAATGTTAACATTGTCAAAAATGGGGGCTTTTGCATCTATACCCCGTTTTGAGGTCACAATTGAAGCTATATTCACTTTGCAAAAAATATTGTAAGCTTACCCACTTTACGATCAATTTCAGACGTATTCGGTCTGAAGTTTAAAAAATATTAGTTTGAAGTGCAATGCACTTGAGGCAAATTAAGTCTGAAGTATAAAAATTGCACTTAAGATGTACTTAAGACCAAATAGGTCTGAAGCGTAATAAATATTTTCATGCATTTAAGGTCAAAGAGGTCTGAAGTGAAAATATTGCGTTTTAGATGCACTTAAGGCCAAATAGGTCTGAAGTGCAACCAATGGTTTTATGTACTTAAGGCCAAAAAGTCTTAAGTAAAAAAATTACACTTAAGATGTACTTAAGGCCAAATAGGTCTGAAATACAACCAACGTTTTCATGCACTTAAAGCCAAATATGCCTGAAGTGCAAATTGCCTAGAAACAAAAATTTGTTCTTCGAATTTTAACAATCAAATATACGATTTAAAACTTAAATCTACTCCAAATGAGCCCAAATTTGAAACATAACCTCCAAATATCATCAAGAAAAAATTTCAATCATCAATTTGTCAAAACAACAATAAATCTAACAAACTCATTTTGTAATTAAGAAAAAGAAAAAAAAGAAACCCTAAGCAATAGTAAAACATAAAGTGTTGCAGCAGCTCACCACTGTAAAATATCATAAACTACCTTAAAATATGTTCACAAGCATCATATAAAATCACAGTCACCCGAAAAAGAAGAAGAAGGAGGAGGAGGAGGAGGACAAAAAGGCATGAAGTTGTTTAAACTTTGGGTACTAATTAAAAAAAAAATTAAAAAGTGAGTACAAGTTAAATAGGAGCGACCAAATAGAAAGCCCCGTGCATTTTTTTACTCAAAACTGGGACATGATGTTCAATTGTCAAAGATCACAATTTATATTGCAATGTTAGAAGTTCGAATATATATATATGACCAGTCTAATATACTTCGTAAATAGTTTCACTTAATGTCTTATTATTGTTGTTTTATTAAGATACATTGCGTTATGCCTTTGTCCATCTTCTTTACTTAAGATTTTTAACTTAAACCTAGGTCGAATCTAACTTGGTTGAAATGCTTTTTGCAAATGGACCAAACTGAAGCTCAAGATACGACTGATGGTGCAGTTTATCTAAGTTAATTTGCAACGGAGGAATAAAGGGATGGGCAAGTAGTTAGCTACTTGGACTTGTACTATTCCTTGGCTGAAACTAAATAAACATCACAATTGGGCAAGTGATTTAACGATTAAGGCGTCTGACACTTGAGATAAGCGATGGAATGGTCTATTTATTGGTTGAGGTCCTCTGTAAATGTAGGCTAAAAATTGGTAAGGTCCACCAGCATATATGCAGAATAGTCAGACTTGCACATAAAAGGTTACACACAATTCAATATGTAATCTTAGAATAGGAATTCTAAATTAAACAAGAGGAGTCCTCGAGTTCTCCGGATAAACTACTTCTTTTATAGGGTATTTTACGCCTAAATTTTGCTTGTGACTTTAAAGCGAAGGTCCTCAAAAGCAGGGCGGAGTCGGTGTTCAAACTTTGTATTTGTCTTGAATAATTTATTAATTATTTATTTAATAATTCGAATTCAATAACTTCAAATACTTAGAATTTCGAACCATAAACTTGAAATCCTAGCCCCGCGTCTACTCAAAAGACTCTTCTCAATTAAGCCATGATTTTCTTTAATCATCGGAACAGAACTCCTACAAAGCAACAGCAAGAAACTCCTTTTGTAGTTATAAGATGCACTTGAAATACCTCCTCATTTCTTCTATCTATAACTTTTGTTTTGCCCTTAAGAATGTGAATACGTACTGAGGAGAACCAAAGTAGTTCTTGAGCAAGCAATAACTGCAATATTATCCAACTGTACTACAAATCTTATTTTTTACAGTGACGTAACAGGTGTTTAGGCATTTTATCAAGTCCAGACCTAATGTATATTGGTACTCTTCACAATTTGTAATTTCACCTTGAGATTGTTGAAGCACAACACGTGTATTACCACTTTAATTTCTGATAAGTTATGTGTTTTTTGTATTTTGATGATTTAACAAACTTCTTACGAGAACCAGATAGGAAACTGTTACACATCCTAAAAGTACTCAAGAACAACAAGTCACATGTCTGGCACAAGTTCCAACATGATCAGTCAAAGAAATGGCAGAGGGAACAAATGGCTATCTGTTCCTCCGGTGACAGTACAAGTGAACTCCCTATAGCTGTTAAAGTCGCTGCACTATTTCTCTGCACACACAATAGTGCAACAGTCACTTTATGGAGCATGCCTTGTACCAGATAATTGCATAATTCGTCCCAATGACTTTACTTATATATTACCCTCAAAAGCTTGAAGAACAAAGTAGCAACAAAACAAAGGACCAGATCCCAACACAGAGTCTATTATATGTCCTTAGTATTATTGTATCTTTGTTAGTGTTATTTACTTGTAATTCCTACTCAGCTTAGTTAGAATCATTATGTAGGACATCGTCTGTAAAACCATAAACCTTGTGTTTGTGTTTGGCTAGAGTTAGTCAAAGTGGTGAGCTTTGTAATAGAGTTATTACAAAGAGGCTTCCAATAGAGTTATTGCAAGTAGGTGAGGGATCAAGAGGTTAATTCCTAGATTATAATAGGTTGTAATCTAAAGTTTGCTCGGTTAGTGAAGTTGAAATTGTCACGACCCAAAATCCACTATAGGTCGTGATGGCGCCTAACACCGTTGTCACGCAAGCCAACAGTGATTGATCAATTTAATTACCCATTCTAGTACTTTAAAATCATAATTTTTATTAATTAAATAGTATGAAATAGGATTTACACAAACTACAATAATGAACAACCCGTAGGAAGCCCCAAAACTCGGTGTCACAAGTGCATGAGCATCAACTAGGAAATATAATAAAATACAACATCTGTCTGGAATACAAATTAGACAGGAGAATATAAATAACTCTGATGGAGACTCTGCAGGTTGTGGATCGTAACATGAGATTTAACTAAAGTCCCCGCAATAGTCGCGCCTCTGCGCCCAAAAGATCACCAGACATATATGTACCTGAACAAAAAGTGCAGCAAGTGTAGCATAAGTACGTAAATCAACGCGTACCCAGTAAGTATCTAGCCTAACCCTAGAGAAGTAGTGACGAGGGGTCGACATCAACACTTACTAGTGGTCCAATAAGACAGATACATAGAAGTAAACATATGTGAGTAAGAGAAAATAAATGAAATAACAAGTATAAATATGTGGTAAAATTCCCCTCTCAGCAATAACTCAAACTCTCAGCTAGTAGTTACCTCCTCAATGAGAGTATATATAATGGACCTCACCAGATAGATCACCACAGTTCAAATTAGGAAAACTCACAGATATACTGCCTTTTTATCGATTATTACGCACGATTTTATAAGAGTATTTTATAGAAATATCGAGGAGTACGACTCGATCCATCATAATATTTTCAAACCATAGATACATCTAATATATTGCCGAGGCGAACGGCCTTCTCCCATAAGAGTATGATACATAATTCTGCCGAGGCGTACGACCCGATCCATCATAATGTGCGTATTGATGAGGGTCAAACGACACAAACCATAGATGTATCTATCTTGCCGAGGCGAACAGCCCGATCCCATTAGAATAAAAAGCTTTGACGGGTCCTTGACCCCCACTCATGAATAGACGTGTGAGTTATAAATATTTGAAAAACCTTTTGATGAGAACGCATAGCGCAAAAGCAATTCTTAAGAAGAGTACAATTATCTCGCGGCTAATCATGAAACCCATCAAATATCTACAATTGCAAGTCTATCACTCTACACAAGTCTAGTCTCAAATCGTAATGTAAAATAAAGAAATTTAATAGGCAAGGGACAACTCAAATAGTATAGCTATAGCATGGTGTGAACCTAAGTCAAACCGAAATTCCATAACCGGCTCCAAAGCCTCTCTAACACCTCAAACCGATACCTGTCGATCCAAAACTAGTCAAACAATGTGCAAATCAATAAAACTATACTCTAATACCCATAATTAATCAATTTAAACAATTTCTAACTCCGCTCGAAAAGTCGATAAAGTCAATCCTTTGGCCCACGTGACCGGATTCCGAAATTTTCGAAGATAAACCTTACCCATAACATTACTAACTAAAATATATACTTTATTTTTAATCCCATTTCCAAAATCGTACTTAAAATCCAAAATTATAAAATTCTAGGTTTTCTACCAAAATCTCATAATTTTCCTAAATGTTTCCTCTATTAATCCACATATAAACCTTAAATTTAGCTCACAACAAGTGGGAAATTACTTACCTTGTGTTACATGATGAAAACTCCTCAAAATCGCCCAAGAACCGAGCTCCAAAAATCCCAAATGAAAATGACGAAATGACCAAGTTTGATCCCTTATGTTCTGCCCAGTTTTCGCTTCTGCGGATCACTTGACCGCATTTGCAGTTCTGCTTCTGCGAATTTCCTATCGCTTCTTCGATCCAGGACTTCTAGCCCACTTCCGCATCTGCGGTCTCCCATGCGCAGATGCGCATCCGCATATGCGGATATACTTCCGCACCTGTTCCCCCAGGCTTCCTCTCCCATTCTCGCACCTGCGACACCTCTTCGCCCAAACCACACCTGCGACCATTTCCTCGCTTCTGCGGTCATGCACCTGTGGTCAAACTTGCGCAGGTGCGATTGCACCAGAATTGGTGCACATCAGCCATTCTTTAAGCTTCAACTTGATCCGTTAACCATCTGAAACCACCCTCGAGGCCCCTGGGACCTCAACCAAACCTACAAACAAGTCCTAAAATACAATACGAACTTAGTCGAGCCTTCAAATCACATCAAAAAACGTTAAAATCACGAATCGCACCCCAATTCAAGCTTAATGAACTTTAGAACTTCAAACTTCTACATTCGACGCCGAAACTTATCAAATCAAGACCGATTAACCTAAAATTTTGCACACAAGTCATAATTGATATTACAGACCTATCCCACTTTCGAAATTAGAATTCGACCCCGATATCAAAACGTCTACTCCCGGTCAAACTTCCCAAAAATTATCCAATTTCCAAATTTTGCCAATTGACGCGGAAATGACCTACAGACCTCTAAATCAACATCCGGACATGCTTCTAAGACTAAAATCATCATACGAACCTGTTGAAACCTTCAAATCCTGATTCTGAGGTCGTTTACTCAAAAATCAAACCTTAATAAATTCTTCTAACTTAAAGCTTCCGAAATTAGAATTTTCTTTCCAAATCAACTATGAACTTCCCGAAATTCAATTCCGACGATGCGGACAAGTCATAACACATGAAGTGAAGCTGCTCAAGGCCTCAAACTACCGAACGACACGCTAGAACTCAAAACGACCGGTCGGGTCATTACAAAAATCATACGAGTTTAGGGTCGTGATTTTTAATCCCGTGAGCTGGGAGTTTTCCACGTAAAACACTGATGTGTCAATTACTTACTGTTATATGTGTGTTCTGTGGGAACTGATAGAGAATCATGTGCTCTATACATTTTAGTGGACTCTAAGTTTACATCAATTGATATCAGAGAAGGTTCTTTCTGTAAGGCTAACACATAGAAATGATCCACATGGATGCTCCACCAAACTTTGAAGAAGGTCAATCAACCTACAGACCACCAAGATTCAATGGAAAATACTACGGATGGTGGAAGACAAGGATGCATGATTTTATCATGGCTGAGGATTCAGAGCTTTGTTATGTCATATGCGATGGACCCTTCGTCCCTATGAAGACCATTAACGAGCTAGTAGTGATAGTTCCAAAGACAAGGAAGGAATACAACGATTCCGACCATAAAGTTATAGAGAAAAACTTCCCCGCAAAGAATATCCTCGTTTATGGTATTGGACCAGATGAGTATTAACAGAATTTCTGCTTATTAATTTGCCAAGGAGATCTGGGAGGCTCTCCAAACCGCACATGAAGGAACAACTCAAGTCAAGCAGTCAAAGATCAATATGATCACTAATGAGTATGAACTCTTCAGGATGAAGGATGATGAGTCCATTCAAGACATACATACTCGATTCACCTCCATCATCAATGAGATCCACTCTCTAGGAGAGATCATTCCAAGGAGCAAACTTGTCAGAAAAATACTTTGTGTATTACCTGGTTCTTGGGAAAGTAAAGTCAATGCTATCATAGAGGCAAAAAGGTATGCAAAAGATGACCATTGGCGAACTCATTGGAAATCTGAATACCTATGAAATGAAGAAAAAGAAGGACCATGAAAGAAGAGAACCCAAAAAGGAAAAGAACATGGTCCTCAAGGCAGACAACAATGATTCAAGTGGTGAGGATGCTGACATGGCCTATTTGACAAGGAGATTTCAGAAAATAGTTCACAGAAATGGAGGCATTTCGAAAAAGGGAAACTCCAGGATATCAAAAGGCTATGACTTGTTTCATAAATGCGGGAATGCAGGATATTTTATCAAAGGTTTTCCTCTCCACAAGCAAAGTACAAGCACAACACAGACAAAACAGCCAAGAGGAACCCGGTTCCTAATAGGAAATTCAAGAGAAAAGATATCGCTGACAATGTTGTGAAACAAGCTCTTGCTACATGGGGAGATTCCTCTAGTGAATTTGAGGAAGATGATGAACAATGTGACACCTCTATGATGGCCGTCGAAAGCGAATTTGTTGAATATGACTCCATCTTTGCCTTGATAGCAAAATCTAACGAGGATGAAGATGATGACGACGATGAGGGAGCAATGAAAGGAAGCACCCAAAGATGGTATATGGATAGTGGCTGCTCTAAGCATATGACTGGAAGCACATATGATTTCCTTTCACTCAAAGACCTGCAAGGTGGGAGTGTGTCCTTTGGCAATGGCAAAAACTGATACATTCTGGGAGTTGAAAGAGTTGGGAAGACACTCACTCACTCAATTGAGAATGTGTACTATGTGAATGGCCGGAAATACAACCTACTGAGTGTCTCTCAAATCTGCGACAAATGAAACAAAGTTAAATTCTTATCAAAGACATGCACAGTCACAAATCTTGTGACTGGTGAAGTGGTTCTAATGGCAAAAAGATTCAAAAACATCTACGTTGCTGATTTTGAGTCTTTGAACAATGGTGATCTTACATGTTTGAGTGTTGTTGATGATGATACTGAGCTATGGCATAGAAGATTGGGACATGCAAGATTCTCGTTGCTGAATAAGCTGGTTAAGAAGGACCTGTTTCATGGGCTGCTTAAGTGAAGGTTCAAGGATCACAAGGTGTGTGATGCATGTGTAAGAGGAAAACAAGTTAGGTCCTCCTTTAAGCCAAAAAAGGAAGTAAGTACCTCGAGGCTACTTGATCTTCTTTATATGGATTTGTGTGGACCTATGAGGGTGCCTAGTAGAGGAGGAAAGAAGTATATTTTTGTGATAGTTGATGACTACTCCAGATTTACATGGACCTTGTTCCTCAGAACCAAGGATGAAACGTTTCCAGTCTTTGCTGCCTTTGTGAAGTAGATTCAAGTAAAGATGAGCCATTATGTTGTAAGCATAAGATCTGATCATGGCACTGAGTTCGGCAATGCAAAATTCGACGAATTCTCTGCTGAAAATGGTATAAGTCATAACTTTTCAGCTCCAAGAACACCCCAACAAAATGGTGTTATGGAGAGAAAAAATAGGAAACTTGAAGACATGGCAAAGACGATGCTAATTGACAGTGGCATACCAAAAAGCTTTTAGGAGGAGTCAGTCAACACTGCTTACTATGTGATAAATAGGTGCATGATCAGGTCCCTCTTAAATAAGACTCCGTATGAATTACTGAACGGGAGGAAACCCAAGCTAACTCACCTGAGAACATTTGGTTGCAAATGTTTCATTCTCAATAATGGTAAGGAAGCGCTGGGAAATTTGATGCCAAAAGTGATGAAGAAATCTTTCTTGGATATCCTCACAAAGCAAAGCGTACAAAGTTTACAACAAAAGGACTCAATGTGTTGAAGAAAGCATACATGTAATCTTTGATGAATCACACCACTTATGTGGGAAAGATTCACATGATAAGAATGATCAAGATGGAGAGCAGTCAAAGGTTCCTGAAGAAGTTATTGATATGATAAATGGAAAGGCTGGTCTGATGAGTCAAGTCAAGGAATCTAATGAAGAAGATGCAGCAGAACCTCCAGTTGATACAGAAGAAACCTGGTTCCTCCATTACAATAACTGAAGCAGAAAATAGAGTTGCTGATGCCGTGTAAGGAACTCCTGATGCTGAGCGGAGAAGTGACACTCACTCTTCTATTGATGCTTGATGTTTTAACTTCATTACCACATAAGGGGAGGGGGGTGATTTGTGTGGTGTCCAATGTTTTGCATGCACAGATTATAGAAGAACCTGGTTCTTTTATGTGTTTCTTACACTACTGTTGTGGAATAATAAATGCAAAAATTAAAGAATACAAGGATTTTTACGTGGAAAATACCTGGCTCAAAAGGTGAAAAAAACCACGACCTACTTCTCAGTAGGATTTTTCCAAACTCTTCACTAAATCACTGAGCCAAAAACTGCATTTACGAAACACTTTTGTAAACCTAGGATTAACTCTAATCCCATTGTGGCACACAACCTCTAACTGTTGCGACAACTTCAAGTTAACTCTAACTTGAATATTCTGAGTACCTATTACAATTACCTCTAGATAAAGCTGAAAGGTACAATATGAAAGCACCTACTACAATTGAACTAGAATAAAAGACAGACACTTGGAACTGGTTCTTCTATCTGGTTCATGTAGCTTCAGGTTTGCACACTTGAATCACATACGAACTGCTTGCAAAATGCCTTGCTATTTTGCTCTCAATTCACGTTTAACTTCTGCTTTTGTGCGTCACTTATAGAATGAGAACATCCTGCGATTTATAGAGTTAGTAGAGTAGAAAATAACTAGAGTTCTAATACTACTCTTTCTTGGTGGAAGAGTTCTAGTTGATCTGAACCTCTAACTCCTCCCTTATCTTGGATAGTGTTCTCTTTGATTAAGGAGTTCTTCTCCTTATCAATTATGCAACCCTTTTCGATCAGGAGATATTAATTAGACCAAGTTAAGCTTATCTCCTTCACGTGCATCCTACATGCTTGAATCTGCCCATGTCTATGCACACAAGGGATGGACCTGGTTCATGCCTGAGCTTCCTTTGTCAATCTTCAAAATAAACCTTCACTTGGGCCAACAAATTCCCCCCTTTTGATGATGACAAACAGCGTACTTTTCATAAGCTTAGGCCCTGTTTCAACTTAGCTCAACAATCAACATAATGTTAGAAACATTTTTTCTTTTAATCACTTATCATCAAGGACCAGGTACATTAGGTTATAAACATCACTGTTCAAAGTGTAAAGCACAACCTTTTTTCTCCCTTTTGGCATTATCAAAAAGTTGCATAAATAAGTAAGATAACCAGATTTTAAAATTCATTCATGGCCACTGGGGCTACTTCAAATGCAATCATGGGTTAATCATCATAGATCAAGCTAAGAATTTTAACCATCAAAGAAATATAAACAAACAATTAGAGCAAAAGATAATGAATTTTATTGATGATTGATAAGATTCTACCACAAAGCATAAGAAGAAATAAAAATACTGGAAACATGAGAAAAAGAAACAAAAAATCCCGAACTGGGTCACTGGTTAATTTACACTAGGCTAGGAGGCTTAAGGCTGGGAAGAACTAGGTGCTTGGTTTTTGGCTTGGAGGAGTTTCAGCATATCCTGAAGAATGCCATTATTTTTCTCCTTTTCTCTTGCCAGCTCAGTTCTGAGAGCATCTCTCTCAGTCTCCACCTCTGCCAACCTCTTCTTCAGCCTCTCAATCTCAGCATCCTTAGCCCCACTTTCTTCAGTAGGTCTGCGAGGGTTTCCTCTACAGATGAACCAGGTTCATCTCTATTTTTTTCAAGTTGAACAAGCTCTTCAGCAGCTTCGCCAGACCTACTTCCCCCTGTTTTTTGTACACTCTCGTCTACTCCACCAGATTTCTCTTCCCAAACAACCATTGCACCTATGTCTTTGGTTAAACTTATAGGAGTGGGTGAAGGATCAGCCACTCTTTTACCCTTTCCCCTCATAGCACTCCTAACTCTCTTGCTCTTTTTTTTTCCCTTTTTATTTTTACCACCAACTTCTGCAGACTCAGTAGTTTCAACACCTGCTATAGACCCTACCAGCACAAACCTATTCTCCAAATTTGTATCAACTTCAGAAATTGTCTCAGGAGTAACTTTAGGGCCAGAAGATACCTGTTCAGTTTCAGAAGAAACCGTTTCTTCCCCCTCAGTAGCAGATTTAAATGAGTCTTCAGATTTCTGAGGTTCTTTGACCTGGCCATCCTTCAATTGTTTATCTAATTTATTGATTTGTTCTCTCCCCGCAACAAACTTGCAAGCAAGCATATTTACTCTTTTTTTAGAGGTTGGGATGGTAGAAGGGATGATAGTGGTTGTGGAAGTCTAATCAAACTGAATTTCAGTTTTGAAAAGACTTTGGAGTGTATCCCTAGAATCTAGGTACTTCAATTCGGTTGGGACTCTTTTGAACGGAAATGGTTCACTTGTAATGGATAAGTCCAAAAGGAGTTTGGAATTAGGTAGGACTCTTCTCATGATCCAAATATTATTATTTTAAATTATGCATAGTGTAGAAAACATACCGAGTAATCTTGATGAACCAAGTTCTTCACTGAAAATCCTCTTGTGCATGTCTAAATTTGCCAAAATAGAGAAAATATCATTAGATATTAATGAGTCATTTTAACATATGGCACAAGAGTATACTATTTACAGTATGAGACTGAGCATAAATTAATCTAGTTATTTACACAATTTCCAGATTTTCTAACCAAACAATTTTTTTTTTCGTTGTGAGTTCTGAACTGGTCCTTTTAGGTGATCTTAAACATCCCTATTTCTAACCTGTTATTTTCAAAGTGATCTCTACTCAGGGTTTTTGTGAAGATGTCAGCTATTTGCTTGTCATTAGCACAAAATTCCATAGTGATCAATCCCTTTTCATAGTTATCCCACAAAAAGTGATGCCTAACATCTATGTGCTTAGTTATCTTGTGATGAACCGGGTTCTTGGTCATACTAATTGCACTAGTGTTATCACAAAAAATGGGGATACAACCAACATCAATTCCAAAGTCCATTAATTGTTGTTTGATCCATAACAATTAAGCACAGCATGAGGCAACAAAAACATACTCAGCTTCAGCAGTAGATAAGGCCACTGAATTTTATTTTTTGGTAGCCTAAGACACAAGACATGAGCCAAGAAAGTGTGTCATACCTGAGGTGCTCTTTCTATCCACTAAAAAACCTGCATAATCAGCATCAGCATATCCCACTAGATTGAAATTACTACCTTTTGGATACATAGACAGAGATAGGTGGTGCCTTTTAGATATCTCAAAATTCTCTTGACAACAGTCAATTGAGACTCCTTTGGATTTGCCTGAAATCTTGTACAAAGGCCTACACTGAAAACAATGTCAGGTCTACTAGCAGTGAGATGCAACAATGAGCCAATCATTACCCTATACAACTTCCGATAGACATATGAACCAGGTTCATCTATATCCAACTTTTAGCTGTTGCAATAGGAGTGTCAATTTCTTTGGAATCTTCCATTTTAAACCTTTTAAGCAACTCTTTTACATACTTCTACTGATGGATCATAGTTCCATTTGGATTTTGTTTAATTTGTAAGCCTAAAAACAAATTAAGCTCACCCATCATGCTCATTTCAAATTCACTCCCCATTAGTTTAGCAAATTCTTTGCTTAGCTTATCAGTAGTTGCTCCAAAGATAATATCATCAACATATATCTGAACTACCAAGAGATCTTTACCTTTTTATTTCAAGAATAAAGTATTGTCAATTTTACCTCTCTTGTAGTTATGCTCAAGCAAATATTTTGATAATCTTTCATACCATGCTCTTGGAGACTGCTTGAGCCCATAAAGTACTTTGTCAAGTTTGTACACATGATCAGGACTCTCCTTGTTTTCAAACCCAGGAGGTTTATTGGCAAACACTTCTTCCTTTAGATAGCCATTGAGGAAGGCACTCTTGACATCCATCTGGTGGAGGGTGAATTCCATGTAAGCAGCAAAGGCTATAAGGAGTCTTATTGCTTCCAACCTTGCAAATGCAGCAAAGGTTTTATCATAGTCTATGCCCTCCTCCTGGCTATATCCTTGAACCACCTTGCTTTGTTCCTTGTAACAGTTCCATCTTCATCAAATTTGTTTCTGAAGACCCATTTTGTGCCAATTACTGATCTGTTCAAGGGTCTTAGTACCAGATGCCAAACTTGACTCCTTTCAAATTGGTTGAGTTCATCCTGCATTGCATTTACCTTGTCTGCATCCTGCAAAGCTTCAGCAACAGTTTTAGGTTAAATAAGAGATAAGAAAACATCAAAAGCACAATTTTTTTTAATGAAGATCTGGTTTTGATTCCATAGGTTGGATCAGTGATTATGTTCTCAATGGGATGATAACTTTGATACTTGTAAGATTTTACAACCAACCGGTTTCCCTTTGATGTTTCATAATGCTTTTTTGCTGTGGAACAGATTCATGGACAGGTTCCCTTAAGGTTTGAGAATCATTTCCTCTTTGTTCTATTCCCCCTGTCATGTTGCCCTGGGTGGAAGAACCTGTTGCATCACCTGTTCCTTCCTCTAGTGCAGCTTCAGTCTGGGTTGTTGTTTCATTTGAGTTTCTCACCAACCCAATTGCTTCATCATCATGTTCCTGTCTCTTATAAAGAATGTTAGATTCATCAAAAACAACATGAACACTTTCTTCAACACACATAGTTCTTTTGTTATAGACCTTATAAGCTTTACTATGTGAAGAATATCCGAAGAAAATTCCTTCATCACTTCTGGGATCAAACTTGCCTAGGGAGTCTTTACCATTGTTGTGCACAAAGCACTTGCATCCAAATGCCCTAATATGGGATATATTTGGTTTTTTCCCTTTAAGTAACTCATAGGGGGTTTTCTCTATAAGAGGTCTAGTCATGCACCTATTTATGATGTAGCATGCAGTATTTACAGCTTCTGCCCAGAAGCTATAGGGCAGTTTACTAGAAAGAAGCATAGTCCTAGCCATATCTTCAAGTGTCCTATTCTTTCTTTCAACTACTCCATTTTGTTGTGGAGTCCTAGAAACAGAAGAATTATGATCTATGCTATGCTCATCACAAAATTCAGCAATTTTAGCATTTTCAAATTCAGTGCCATGATCAGACCTAATTGATGCAAGTTGATTACCTAGTTGTTTCTGAGTTTTTTTAACAAAAGAAGTGAACATATCAAATGCTTAATCTTTAGATGTTAAAAACAATGCCCAAGTAAACCTAGAGAAATCATCAACAAGCGCCATCACATATCTTTTATCACCCCTGTTTAATGTTCTCATTGGACCGCAAAGATCCATATGGACCAGTTCCATCGTTCTGGTGGTACTTACCACTTTCTTGCATTTAAAAGAGGATCTTACCTGCTTTCCCCTTGCACAAGCCTCACAAACTTTGTCTTCCTTGAACTTGATATTAGACAGTCCTATCACCAAGTCCTTGGAGACTAATTTGTTGAGTTAACTCAGACTTGCATGTCCAAGTCTCTTGTTCCAAGGGGGGGATCATTGTCCAATACACTTAAGCAAGTGAGTTCATTTTATGACAGCGTGGATAGATCTTCAATATATATATTGTTCACTCTTTTTCTCTGCAAAACAGTATTGTCAGTGGTAAGATTAATCACAAAGCATTTAGTAGAGGTAAATTCTACCAAGTTACCTCTATCACACAGTTGTGATACACTAATTAGACTGTATTTTAGGTCGTCTATCAAATAGACATTCTGAATCGAGTGAGAGTCAGTCTTACCTACCTTACCAACCCCAATGATCTCACCTTTCTTCCCATTTCCAAAGGAGACATTACCTCCTTTGAGGTCCTCAAGTGAAAGGAACTGGTTCTTGCTTCCTGTCATGTACTTTGAGCAGCCACTATCCATGTACCATATTTGGCCGCTCCCCTTCACTTGGACCAGTAAAATTAAATCAGGGGTTAGTCTTAGGAACCCAAACTAGTTTGGGTCCCTTTCTATAGGCAAAAGGATGAATCAGATTCATTTTAGTCCAACTTGGTAGCCTATTCTTCCCTTGAACAAATTCTTTGTTCTTTTGACTTGACTTATCTTTTGCATTGCATTCACCTTTAAAGTGACCTGTTTTACCACAATGAGTACAAATCTTGTTCTCAGGAAGTGTAAGGTACTTGATTTTGGGATCCATTTAGGTGGCAGATTCCCAAAGCCAAGTCCTCTTCTATTGCTACTATGATGTTTCTGTAGCCATGAAAGTGCATCGGAGGACCTGTTCCTTTTACAAGTTCTGTCTAGTTCATGCTTAACTTTGCCTAGATCCTCCTTCAAAATTCTAACCTGCTCATCCTTCTTATACAACTCATCTTTTAGTTTACCTATATTTTCTTCTAGATTGAGTTGTGTGCAATCAGTTGTCTTCTTACTTGTTCCTAATTTTAATTTTAGGTTTTCAGATCTAAGTTCTTGGACATTTGATTCAAATGCATGAACCTAGTTCTTTAATGCAGTATTTTCATTTATAGTCTCACTAACCCTAAGTTCCAGGTTCTTACAATTTGCTTTCAAAATCACACATTCCTTAGACAGCTATTTATTTTCATTAGTTACATCATCATATTCATCGATGAAATCTAGAAGTAATTCAGATAGCCTTTCTTTAGACAAAAATTTAATCTTGTCTTTGTGATGATTTACACTTACCTCAGATTCCTCATCAGATTCTCCAATGGCCATAAGTGCGTGTTCATCTCCATCTTCATCATTTGAGCTTTCATCTGAGCTTTCTCCCCAAGCAGCAACCATAGCCTTTGTTGATCCTTTGTTCTTCTTGGGTTGAACTTGTTCCTTCTTCCTGTTTCTTTGTTCAGCTCTTTCCTTCTTCCATTCAATTTTCCATTGAGGGCAGTTCTTGATGTGGTGATCAGTCTTACCACACTTGTAGCATCCCTCATTGGTTTTCCTTTCAGGAGCCTTTGGTTTTCTGTAGCTTCTACTTCTTGAAGGACCCTTTCCTCTCTTTAGGTACTTCTTGAAGTCCTTTGTGATCATAGCCATTTCAACATCTTCTACATCAGAACCTTCAGTGATTCTGAGTGTCAGGCTCCTTTCTTTCTTGGGTACATCCATCTTCATGGTTTACCTTCTAAGTTCATAAGCAACGAGATTTCCAATTAGCTCATCCAACTTAAGAGTGGCAATGTTCTTTGATTCCTGAATGGTAGTGATTTTGCTCTCCCAAGTAATTGGCAGAAACCTTGTCAAAATCTTTTCAACTCTGTCTTCTTCAGAAATAATCCTTCCAAGAGACTTTAGTACATTTGTTAGTGTGGTGAACCTTGTATACATCTCTTGGATGGTTTCCCCTTCCTTCATGGTGAAATTCTCATATTGAGACTATAGTAGTGTTCCTCTGGACCTCTTCACTTTAGGTGTTCCTTCATGGGCCACTTGCAAAGTGTCCCGAATTTCCTTAGCAATGGTACATATTTGGATTCTACTTTACTCATCTGGACTGAGTCCATAAACAAGCCATTTTTTGGCTTTAGCATTCTTTTCCCATTTCCTCAAGTCGTCAGCAGTGCAGTCAGCTCTTATTTTTGGCACCTCTTCTCCTTCGGCATTTATCTTCATGGTAGCGAGTGGACTATTTGTGACAATGTCCCATAGCTCATAGTCTTCTCCTATGATGTGATCTCTCATCCTGTTTTTTCACCAAGAGTAATACTGGCCGTTGAAGAGTGGTGGCCTAGCAGTGGATTGCCCTTCCCAGTTTCCAGGTGGTGCACTCATCTTGATCTTCTCCTAAGGTGTTAGCCTCTTCAAGGATAACCCGCTCTGATACCAATTGATGTTTTAACTTCAATACCACACAAGAGAGAGGGGGAGGGGTAATTTGTGTGGTGTCCAATTTTTCGCTTAAACTGATTATGGAAGGACCTGGTTCTTCTAAGTGTTTTTTAATCTACTGTTGCAGAATAATAAATGCAGAAATTAAAGAACATAAGAATTTTTACGTGGAAAACACCTGGCTCAAAAGGTGAAAAAAACCACGACCTACTTCCTAGTAAGACTTTCCCAAACTCTTCACTAAATCACTGAGCTAAAAACTGTATTTACAAAACACTTTTGTAAACCTAGGATTAACTTTAATCCCGTTGTGGCACACAACATCTAACTATTGCGACAACTTCAAGTTAACTCTAACTTGAATACTCTGAGTACCTATTATAATTTCCTCTAGATAAAGATGAAAGATACAATATGAAAGTACCTACTACAATTGAACTAGAATAAAAGATAGACACTTGGAACTGGTTCTTCTATCTGGTTCATGTAGCTTCAGGTTCGCATACTTGAATTACACACGAACTGCTTGCAAAATGCCTTGCTATTTTGCTCTCAATTCACGTTTAATTTCTGCTTTTGTGCGTTACTTGTAGAATGAGAACATCCTGCGATTTATAGAGTTAGTAGAGTAGAAAATAATTAGAGTTCTAATGCTACTCTTTCTTGGTGGAAGAGTTCTAGTTGATCTGAACCTCTAACTCCTCCCTTATCTTGGATAGTGTTCTCTTTGATTAAGGAGTCCTTATCCTTATCAATTATACAACCCTTTTCGATCATGAGATATTAATTAGACCAAGTTAAGCTTATCTCCTTCACGTGCATCCCATATGCGCGAATCTGCCCGTGTCTATGCACACAAGGGATGGACATGGTTCATGCCTGAGCTTCCTTTGTCAATCTTCAAAACAATCCTTCACTTGGGCCAACAATGCTAATAATGGATCCCATTCAGAGGAACCTGGGTCTTCTCACAATGAGATTCAGGTGTCCAACTGGAAGCACAAAAGTTCACATCCTCTCCAAAATGTGATCACTCCTTTTGATTCAGAGATTCAAACCAGATCAAAGACGAGAAGCATGTTTGCCTTCTCAGGTATCCTTTCTTAAATTGAGCCCAACAATATCAAGAAAGTATTGAAAGATATTGACTGGATTACTGCTATGCAAGATGAACTCCATGAATTTGAGAGGAACGGTGTATGGCACCTGGTTCCTCGACCTTCAGATAGAAATGTTATAGGAACTAGGTGGGTTTTCAGAAACAAGCTTGATGAGTTTGGGAATACAACAAGCAAGAAGGCAAGGTTAGTGGTTCAAGGCTATAATCAAGAAAAAAGTATTGACTATGATGAGACTTTTGCTTCAGTTGCACGAATGGAAGGCATCATAATTCTCATTGCCTTTGCATCTCATATGGAATTCAAATTGTTCCAAATAGATGTCAAGAGTACATATCTGAATGGGTATTTAAGGAAGGTCTTTGTCAAACAACTACTTGGTTTTGAATGTCATGAGCATCCAGAACATATATTCAAGCTTGAAAAGGCACTATACGGTTTAAAGCAAGCCTCTCATGCATGGTATGAAAGGTTGTCTATGTTCCTTTTAGAAAATAGCTTTACAAGAGAGAAAATTGACAACACTCTCTTTTTGAAGAAACGAGAGAGGAACCTGTTGATTGTGCAAGTTTATGTTGATGACATCATTTTTGGTGCAACAAATGACTCCTTATGTGATGAGTATGCCAAGATTATGGGAAGCGAGTATGAGATGAGTATGATGGGGGAACTGAACTTTTTCTTAGATCTGCAAGTTAAGCAAATCTCTAAGGGAATGATGATAAGTCAACAAAAATACATTAAAGAGCTTCTGAAGTGATTTGAGATGGAAAGTTCAAAAACTATTGATACTCCTATTTCTACTGCCACTCGTCTGGACATGGATGAACCTGGTTCTCCTGTGAACGAAACCATGTATAGAGGTTGTCGCGCCCCTCTTTCTCGCAAAATCGAGTTTTGACATGTGACAACTCTTTTAAAGGAAGGTGTTAAAAGAGAGAGTGGCCACCTAATGTGTTTGAGGTGCGTGAGGGCACCTATTTGCAAATAACTCTGGTTTAACCAGTTTGCGTCACCAAAGATCGGGTAAGGGCTCAAATTACCTCAAAGAGAAGGTGTTAGGTATTCTTCGAGGTCCATAACTGTGGGTCCAGGCCGAACTTGAATTATATGAATTAGTGAAAAAGTCAGAGAGAAAAACAAGAAGTTTGAAAAAATAAAATCATTATTAGTAGGAATGGACAAGTTCTTCTAGATAGGACGACATCGGAGTTGTGAATGAATGTAAAGGTTCACCCCATACAACATAAATAATACTTCGTAACTCCCTCGAGGTGGGGTGTTACTCATATTATTCAGCGGGCACAGACTATCATCTCCTGCTACCCGATTACTATCTTTAAGTTTTTACCTAAAGCGCACTAGTTGATTCTAAAACGTGCCCTATGCGTGCACTACTCGTCCCATGCCTTTGGCTCAGGAGGCGTTTGGACCTCTATTTTGGATGGTTTCTAGACTTAGCATAGGCTGATCAGAAATAATAAAACTAGGTGACATATAAAACAAGTTGGACTTTATGTAAAAGCAATTAAGGGCTCAAGTTAGCCTACACACTTAGACAACAAATGCACGTGAACAAATTTTCATATTAAACGTTAGACAATTTCAGGATTGAGGCAAATTAAAGCCATTAGGCCCTATAGACATTGTTTTTATGTGACCTTGGGATTTGAACATGCAGGCAGTTTCAGATGCAAGATGCTACCTTTATAGACGTGATTTCTGAACAACTATACATTTTAGGGAATCCGGTATTACGAGTTAATTGTTGAAATTACACATTACAGGTGGTTAAACCTATAGACATGAATTCTAAGTGATTTGCGCAGTAGTTGGCAGTGATAACTATTGAAAATACTCAGAATTACCCAGTTTGATCCTATAGGCATGCTTTCTAATGACAGCAGAGTTAAGCAATGAAACAGTGTTTGAAAGTTCAATATTAGCACTTAAAGCAAGATTTCTACGATTAGCGATTGAAACTAATTTTAGCTCCTATAGGCATGTTTCCTAAATGAGCAATTATAACAACAACACATTAACCAATTAAACCCCTATAGGCATGATTTCTAAAATACAGATTTGGTATAACATAAATTAACAGAACCCTATGGTCGTAGCACCTAATGAATATGTTGTAATGCACATTGAGACATTGGTCATTTTATTTTCTATAGGCAGGACATCTAGCATGTAGAAACAGAATATGTAAAATAAATTAAATACCTATAGGAAGGTTATCTAATACACACAATAGCAGAGCATGTTCGAGCAAAGTAAACACCTATAGGCAGGATTTCTACCCGTTTCATGTAAATATAAAAATAAACCCCTTTTCCCAATTTTACTAACACCCCAATTGTTATTATAACATTATTACAAGCCCAATGAGTGAAATAAATTACAGAATTACAGAATAGGTGTAGTGGGCCTAAGGCAGGCCCAATGTATACCTAGCCTAGCTAGGCCTTCAACACAGTTTCACAACAGCCCAGAAACAATCTCCATTCATACAAAATAGCTCACATCCAGTAGCCATCAAAAGTCCCAGAGGTATAGCCATTTACACAAACCAACTGGTTTATCCAGTAGGTGAGAAGAGGGGGCAAAGTTGAGCAATTAGGAAAAAGGTGGTAAAGAACCTTGGACCCTAGTGTGTCAGAGTTCCCAAGGGCTTCAAGAACCCAAGGCAGTGCTCACACTAGGGAGGTTGATAGAGGAGACTTAGGGGAAGGGCTTTGGCTTTCAGCCAGCCCCAGAATTAAACAAGAAACAACCAATGAAAATAGGAGTAGGGTAACAGGTTTGGAAAACATTTGCAAACTTGTAAGATAATCACATAATGAACTCCAAAAGCAAATTAACACACTGGGCAGGGTGACATATGATAAGGAACAAGGAGCCTGGATTGCAAGGTCAACAGGCAAGGAAATTAGACTAGTAAAACCAAGTAATGCAACCAGTGTAGAACTTAAAGGATCATATTATACCAAACTCAGGATTACACAATATAATACAAACATGATTAGATATCATAGAGGGTATCAGTCAAGGAGGATTAGTTTAAAGGATAACAGGTTATTAGAGGTGCAGAATTGGACATGGCAAGAACACATAGAGTGGCAACCATAGTCATAGGAGCATACTACACTTAGAGTAAGGTTTTAAACAAGTTAAGGCATGCTAATAACATCAATTAATCACTAGAAGTTCAGAATTAGGTAGAGAATCATGGATTAAACCATAAAATCAAGGCAGAACATTCGAATTATCAACAACACCAAACTAAACATGCTTCATTCTGTCTAAATTAACTAAGTTAGGTGAAAAGACATTATTAGGCTAGCAATTATAGGCAGAATCACACATAAAGAGAGTCAAGGGAATACATTAAGTCGTGCAGTTTCAAAGAATATGCTAACATAAAAGAATAAACATTGCGAGGGTTTAGAAACTAACCAGCGATTGTTCAATAAACAAGAAAAGAACATCAGTAAGGACCCAGAGTCTCAAATGTGTCAAGTTCCCAAGGGTTTCAAGAATCCAGGGCAGTGCTCACACCTAAGTGATGGTCAGAAAAGTTGAAATCTGGTGGCCTTGGCTTTCAGCCGGCCAAGAGCCAAACAGAACAGAATGGTAAACAAATACAGAGTAGAAACCTCAATTTTTAGTGAGAGATTTTAGTGACTTTTTATCAGTTCAAAAAAGGAAAAGGGAATGGGTTTATATAGTGGTAAAAATCAGCACATAAGTCAGGAAATACAAATAATCAGACCATAAAAGGAAAGAAGAACACATAAATCAATTTAAAATTAAATTAAGAGAATAAGCTGGTAAACCCTAATTTTTTTTAGGAAAAATAAATATCAACGGAATATACACAGAAACGGTAGCATAGGACGAATATAGACACAAATAATACTCAAACTCAGAGAATCGAACCAATTTTGGTTCGATTTGAAGAGACATGTAAACCCTAGTTTCTTTTAGGAAAAATAAGAATCAACAAAAATGCACAAATATTCGTACTCACAATAGAAAAAAGGATGAACATAGACAGAATTGCAGAAAGATCAGTGATTTGAACCTATTTTGGTTCGATCTTGTAGATATCTGCTTTCCATGTTTAGGCAAGCAGTATAGGAGAGTAACCGTCATATATGGCAAGTAGTAGCCATAGAATCCCATATTAGACAGGATTTTGAGAGGATATAGGGGCGGCGGCTAGGGTTCTTAGGAGGGAGAAGGGATGTGAGGGATATTAGGGCGGCGGACGGGGGAGAATGGGATTAGGGTTGGGGTTTGGGTTAGTTTAAAGGCGAGGGTTTGATATGGGTCGTTGATCTCAAAGATCAATAGCCACGATTAAAGGGTAGTTGGGTCGGGTTATTAGAAACGGGTCACGACCGGGTTAGGGGTTAGGTTAATTTGACTTGGGCTAGGGGTTGTTTGGGCTATTGTATTAGGCTTTGGGCCTTTGTTTGGTCCGAAAATAAGTTCAAGAGTGGGCTAGTTTTTAAATACCCAATATTTTAGCAAAAATAAATAATTTATAAAAGTAATTAATAATTAACAAAAATATTACTTGTGCACTAAAATGATTAAAAATAATAAATTACATTATAAAAATATAAAAACTTATTTTTTGCATAAATAATATAACTATACATGAATATGGGCTATTATTGCAAAAATGTACAGTTAGCCTAAAAATACAAATGTAATTATAAAAATGCAGTAAAATATTTAAAATCATACATGTTGGTGTAAATGATAAGTTTGGATGATTAAATCAACATAAAAATAATTTGAAGGATAATTATTGGATATTTATACAATACAATGCAGAAAGAAATTGATTTAAAGCCTTTAAAAATTATGAAAAAAGCTTGTATAGGTTTATAGACTAAATGATAATGCAAATACACTATTTAGAAAGTGTGTGTGTATATATATATATATATGAGAGAAATTGGGGTATCAACAGCTACCCCTCTTTATCCGGGAATGATGAAAGAGTTGTCGGGTAAAGAAGTGATGACCGATTTTAACCGAATGGGGTGATTTGAAAAATGGAGGCCAAACTCCGATTTCTGAGTTGCCTACATATCCCTGATTTTACGGGAATCGGGCCGTGTGTAGTTCTGGATCCAACGGTGAACTGAGCCGATGGAGTTGTTGTAGGAATGGACAAGTTCTTCTAGATAGGACGACATCGGAGTTGTGAATGAATGTAAAGGTTCACCCCATACAACATAAATAATACTTCGTAACTCCCTCGAGGTGGGGTGTTACTCATATTATTCAGCGGGCACAGACTATCATCTCCTGCTACCCGATTACTATCTTTAAGTTTTTACCTAAAGCGCACTAGTTGATTCTAAAACGTGCCCTATGCGTGCACTACTCGTCCTATGCCTTTGGCTCAGGAGGCGTTTGGACCTCTATTTTGGATGGTTTCTAGACTTAGCATAGGCTGATCAGAAATAATAAAACTAGGTGACATATAAAACAAGTTGGACTTTATGTAAAAGCAATTAAGGGCTCAAGTTAGCCTACACACTTAGACAACAAATGCACGTGAACAAATTTTCATATTAAACGTTAGACAATTTCAGGATTGAGGCAAATTAAAGCCATTAGGCCCTATAGACATTGTTTTTATGTGACCTTGGGATTTGAACATGCAGGCAGTTTCAGATGCAAGATGCTACCTTTATAGACGTGATTTCTGAACAACTATACATTTTAGGGAATCCGGTATTACGAGTTAATTGTTGAAATTACACATTACAGGTGGTTAAACCTATAGACATGAATTCTAAGTGATTTGCGCAGTAGTTGGCAGTGATAACTATTGAAAATACTCAGAATTACCCAGTTTGATCCTATAGGCATGCTTTCTAATGACAGCAGAGTTAAGCAATGAAACAGTGTTTGAAAGTTCAATATTAGCACTTAAAGCAAGATTTCTACGATTAGCGATTGAAACTAATTTTAGCTCCTATAGGCATGTTTCCTAAATGAGCAATTATAACAACAACACATTAACCAATTAAACCCCTATAGGCATGATTTCTAAAATGCAGATTTGGTATAACATAAATTAACAGAACCCTATGGTCGTAGCACCTAATGAATATGTTGTAATGCACATTGAGACATTGGTCATTTTATTTTCTATAGGCAGGACATCTAGCATGTAGAAACAGAATATGTAAAATAAATTAAATACCTATAGGAAGGTTATCTAATACACACAATAGCAGAGCATGTTCGAGCAAAGTAAACACCTATAGGCAGGATTTCTACCCGTTTCATGCAAATATAAAAATAAACCCCTTTTCCCAATTTTACTAACACCCCAATTGTTATTATAACATTATTACAAGCCCAATGAGTGAAATAAATTACAGAATTACAGAATAGGTGTAGTGGGCCTAAGGCAGGCCCAATGTATACCTAGCCTAGCTAGGCCTTCAACACAGTTTCACAACAGCCCAGAAACAATCTCCATTCATACAAAATAGCTCACATCCAGTAGCCATCAAAAGTCCCAGAGGTATAGCCATTTACACAAACCAACTGGTTTATCCAGTAGGTGAGAAAAGGGAGGTTGATAGAGGAGACTTAGGGGAAGGGCTTTGGCTTTCAGCCAGCCCCAGAATTAAACAAGAAACAACCAATGAAAATAGGAGTAGGGTAACAGGTTTGGAAAACATTTGCAAACTTGTAAGATAATCACATAATGAACTCCAAAAGCAAATTAACACACTGGGCAGGGTGACATATGATAAGGAACAAGGAGCCTGGATTGCAAGGTCAACAGGCAAGGAAATTAGACTAGTAAAACCAAGTAATGCAACCAGTGTAGAACTTAAAGGATCATATTATACCAAACTCAGGATTACACAATATAATACAAACATGATTAGATATCATAGAGGGTATCAGTCAAGGAGGATTAGTTTAAAGGATAACAGGTTATTAGAGGTGCAGAATTGGACATGGCAAGAACACATAGAGTGGCAACCATAGTCATAGGAGCATACTACACTTAGAGTAAGGTTTTAAACAAGTTAAGGCATGCTAATAACATCAATTAATCACTAGAAGTTCAGAATTAGGTAGAGAATCATGGATTAAACCATAAAATCAAGGCAGAACATTCGAATTATCAACAACACCAAACTAAACATGCTTCATTCTGTCTAAATTAACTAAGTTAGGTGAAAAGACATTATTAGGCTAGCAATTATAGGCAGAATCACACATAAAGAGAGTCAAGGGAATACATTAAGTCGTGCAGTTTCAAAGAATATGCTAACATAAAAGAATAAACATTGTGAGGGTTTAGAAACTAACCAGCGATTGTTCAATAAACAAGAAAAGAACATCAGTAAGGACCCAGAGTCTCAAATGTGTCAAGTTCCCAAGGGTTTCAAGAATCCAGGGCAGTGCTCACACCTAAGTGATGGTCAGAAATGTTGAAATCTAGTGGCCTTGGCTTTCAGCCGGCCAAGAGCCAAACAGAACAGAATAGTAAACAAATACAGAGTAGAAACCTCAATTTTTAGTGAGAGATTTTAGTGACTTTTTATCAGTTCAAAAAGGGAAAAGGGAATGGGTTTATATAGTGGTAAAAATCAGCACATAAGTCAGGAAATACAAATAATCAGACCATAAAAGGAAAGAAGAACACATAAATCAATTTAAAATTAAATTAAGAGAATAAGCTGGTAAACCCTAATTTTTTTTAGGAAAAATAAATATCAACGGAATATACACAGAAACGGTAGCATAGGACGAATATAGACACAAATAATACTCAAACTCAGAGAATCGAACCAATTTTGGTTCGATTTGAAGAGACATGTAAACCCTAGTTTCTTTTAGGAAAAATAAGAATCAACAAAAATGCACAAATATTCGTACTCACAATAGAACAAAGGATGAACATAGACAGAATTGCAGAAAGATCAGTGATTTGAACCTATTTTGGTTCGATCTTGTAGAGATCTGCTTTCCATGTTTAGGCAAGCAGTATAGGAGAGTAACCGTCATATATGGCAAGTAGTAGCCATAGAATCCCATATTAGACAGGATTTTGAGAGGATATAGGGGCGGCGGCTAGGGTTCTTAGGAGGGAGAAGGGATGTGAGGGATATTAGGGCGGCGGACGGGGGAGAATGGGATTAGGGTTGGGGTTTGGGTTAGTTTAAAGGCGAGGGTTTGATATGGGTCGTTGATCTCAAAGATCAATAGCCACGATTAAAGGGTAGTTGGGTCGGGTTATTAGAAACGGGTCACGACCGGGTTAGGGGTTAGGTTAATTTGACTTGGGCTAGGGGTTGTTTGGGCTAGTGTATTAGGCTTTGGGCCTTTGTTTGGTCCGAAAATAAGTTCAAGAGTGGGCTAGTTTTTAAATACCCAATATTTTAGCAAAAATAAATAATTTATAAAAGTAATTAATAATTAACAAAAATATTACTTGTGCACTAAAATGATTAAAAATAATAAATTACATTATAAAAATATAAAACTTATTTTTTGCATAAATAATATAACTATACATGAATATGGGCTATTATTGCAAAAATGTGCAGTTAGCCTAAAAATACAAATTAATTATAAAAATGCAGTAAAATATTTAAAATCATACATGTTGGTGTAAATGATAAGTTTGGATGATTAAATCAACATAAAAATAATTTGAAGGATAATTATTGGATATTTATACAATACAATGCAGAAAGAAATTGATTTAAAGCCTTTAAAAATTATGAAAAAAGCTTGTATAGGTTTATAGACTAAATGATAATGCAAATACACTATTTAGAAAGTGTGTGTGTATATATATATATATATGAGAGAAATTGGGGTATCAACAGCTACCCCTCTTTATCCGGGAATGATGAAAGAGTTGTCGGGTAAAGAAGTGATGACCGATTTTAACCGAATGGGGTGATTTGAAAAATGGAGGCCAAACTCCGATTTCTGAGTTGCCTACATATCCCTGATTTTACGGGAATCAGGCCGTGTGTAGTTCTGGATCCAACGGTGAACTGAGCCGATGGAGTTGTTGTAGGAATGGACAAGTTCTTCTAGATAGGACGACATCGGAGTTGTGAATGAATGTAAAGGTTCACCCCATACAACATAAATAATACTTCGTAACTCCCTCGAGGTGGGGTGTTACTCATATTATTCAGCGGGCACAGACTATCATCTCCTGCTACCCGATTACTATCTTTAAGTTTTTACCTAAAGCGCACTAGTTGATTCTAAAACGTGCCCTATGCGTGCACTACTCGTCCCATGCCTTTGGCTCAGGAGGCGTTTGGACCTCTATTTTGGATGGTTTCTAGACTTAGCATAGGCTGATCAGAAATAATAAAACTAGGTGACATATAAAATAAGTTGGACTTTATGTAAAAGCAATTAAGGGCTCAAGTTAGCCTACACACTTAGACAACAAATGCACGTGAACAAATTTTCATATTAAACGTTAGACAATTTCAGGATTGAGGCAAATTAAAGCCATTAGGCCCTATAGACATTGTTTTTATGTGACCTTGGGATTTGAACATGCAGGCAGTTTCAGATGCAAGATGCTACCTTTATAGACGTGATTTCTGAACAACTATACATTTTAGGGAATCCGGTATTACGAGTTAATTGTTGAAATTACACATTACAGGTGGTTAAACCTATAGACATGAATTCTAAGTGATTTGCGCAGTAGTTGGCAGTGATAACTATTGAAAATACTCAGAATTACCCAGTTTGATCCTATAGGCATGCTTTCTAATGACAGCAGAGTTAAGCAATGAAACAGTGTTTGAAAGTTCAATATTAGCACTTAAAGCAAGATTTCTACGATTAGCGATTGAAACTAATTTTAGCTCCTATAGGCATGTTTCCTAAATGAGCAATTATAACAACAACACATTAACCAATTAAACCCCTATAGGCATGATTTCTAAAATGCAGATTTGGTATAACATAAATTAACAGAACCCTATGGTCGTAGCACCTAATGAATATGTTGTAATGCACATTGAGACATTGGTCATTTTATTTTCTATAGGCAGGACATCTAGCATGTAGAAACAGAATATGTAAAATAAATTAAATACCTATAGGAAGGTTATCTAATACACACAATAGCAGAGCATGTTCGAGCAAAGTAAACACCTATAGGCAGGATTTCTACCCGTTTCATGCAAATATAAAAATAAACCCCTTTTCCCAATTTTACTAACACCCCAATTGTTATTATAACATTATTACAAGCCCAATGAGTGAAATAAATTACAGAATTACAGAATAGGTGTAGTGGGCCTAAGGCAGGCCCAATGTATACCTAGCCTAGCTAGGCCTTCAACACAGTTTCACAACAGCCCAGAAACAATCTCCATTCATACAAAATAGCTCACATCCAGTAGCCATCAAAAGTCCCAGAGGTATAGCCATTTACACAAACCAACTGGTTTATCCAGTAGGTGAGAAGAGGGGGCAAAGTTGAGCAATTAGGAAAAAGGTGGTAAAGAACCTTGGACCCTAGTGTGTCAGAGTTCCCAAGGGCTTCAAGAACCCAAGGCAGTGCTCACACTAGGGAGGTTGATAGAGGAGACTTAGGGGAAGGGCTTTGGCTTTCAGCCAGCCCCAGAATTAAACAAGAAACAACCAATGAAAATAGGAGTAGGGTAACAGGTTTGGAAAACATTTGCAAACTTGTAAGATAATCACATAATGAACTCCAAAAGCAAATTAACACACTGGGCAGGGTGACATATGATAAGGAACAAGGAGCCTGGATTGCAAGGTCAACAGGCAAGGAAATTAGACTAGTAAAACCAAGTAATGCAACCAGTGTAGAACTTAAAGGATCATATTATACCAAACTCAGGATTACACAATATAATACAAACATGATTAGATATCATAGAGGGTATCAGTCAAGGAGGATTAGTTTAAAGGATAACAGGTTATTAGAGGTGCAGAATTGGACATGGCAAGAACACATAGAGTGGCAACCATAGTCATAGGAGCATACTACACTTAGAGTAAGGTTTTAAACAAGTTAAGGCATGCTAATAACATCAATTAATCACCAGAAGTTCAGAATTAGGTAGAGAATCATGGATTAAACCATAAAATCAAGGCAGAACATTCGAATTATCAACAACACCAAACTAAACATGCTTCATTCTGTCTAAATTAACTAAGTTAGGTGAAAAGACATTATTAGGCTAGCAATTATAGGCAGAATCACACATAAAGAGAGTCAAGGGAATACATTAAGTCGTGCAGTTTCAAAGAATATGCTAACATAAAAGAATAAACATTGCGAGGGTTTAGAAACTAACCAGCGATTGTTCAATAAACAAGAAAAGAACATCAGTAAGGACCCAGAGTCTCAAATGTGTCAAGTTCCCAAGGGTTTCAAGAATCCAGGGCAGTGCTCACACCTAAGTGATGGTCAGAAATGTTGAAATCTAGTGGCCTTGGCTTTCAGCCGGCCAAGAGCCAAACATAACAGAATAGTAAACAAATACAGAGTAGAAACCTCAATTTTTAGTGAGAGATTTTAGTGACTTTTTATCAGTTCAAAAAGGGAAAAGGGAATGGGTTTATATAGTGGTAAAAATCAGCACATAAGTCAGGAAATACAAATAATCAGACCATAAAAGGAAAGAAGAACACATAAATCAATTTAAAATTAAATTAAGAGAATAAGCTGGTAAACCCTAATTTTTTTTAGGAAAAATAAATATCAACGGAATATACACAGAAACGGTAGCATAGGACGAATATAGACACAAATAATACTCAAACTCAGAGAATCGAACCAATTTTGGTTCGATTTGAAGAGACATGTAAACCCTAGTTTCTTTTAGGAAAAATAAGAATCAACAAAAATGCACAAATATTCGTACTCACAATAGAACAAAGGATGAACATAGACAGAATTGCAGAAAGATCAGTGATTTGAACCTATTTTGGTTCGATCTTGTAGAGATCTGCTTTCCATGTTTAGGCAAGCAGTATAGGAGAGTAACCGTCATATATGGCAAGTAGTAGCCATAGAATCCCATATTAGACAGGATTTTGAGAGGATATAGGGGCGGCGGCTAGGGTTCTTAGGAGGGAGAAGGGATGTGAGGGATATTAGGGCGGCGGACGGGGGAGAATGGGATTAGGGTTGGGGTTTGGGTTAGTTTAAAGGCGAGGGTTTGATATGGGTCGTTGATCTCAAAGATCAATAGCCACGATTAAAGGGTAGTTGGGTCGGGTTATTAGAAACGGGTCACGACCGGGTTAGGGGTTAGGTTAATTTGACTTGGGCTAGGGGTTGTTTGGGCTAGTGTATTAGGCTTTGGGCCTTTGTTTGGTCCGAAAATAAGTTCAAGAGTGGGCTAGTTTTTAAATACCCAATATTTTAGCAAAAATAAATAATTTATAAAAGTAATTAATAATTAACAAAAATGTTACTTGTGCACTAAAATGATTAAAAATTAATAAATTACATTATAAAAATATAAAAACTTATTTTTTGCATAAATAATATAACTATACATGAATATGGGCTATTATTGCAAAAATGTACAGTTAGCCTAAAAATACAAATGTAATTATAAAAATGCAGTAAAATATTTAAAATCATACATGTTGGTGTAAATGATAAGTTTGGATGATTAAATCAACATAAAAATAATTTGAAGGATAATTATTGGATATTTATACAATACAATGCAGAAAGAAATTGATTTAAAGCCTTTAAAAATTATGAAAAAAGCTTGTATAGGTTTATAGACTAAATGATAATGCAAATACACTATTTAGAAAGTGTGTGTGTATATATATATATATATGAGAGAAATTGGGGTATCAACAGCTACCCCTCTTTATCCGGGAATGATGAAAGAGTTGTCGGGTAAAGAAGTGATGACCGATTTTAACCGAATGGGGTGATTTGAAAAATGGAGGCCAAACTCCGATTTCTGAGTTGCCTACATATCCCTGATTTTACGGGAATCAGGCCGTGTGTAGTTCTGGATCCAACGGTGAACTGAGCCGATGGAGTTTTTGTAGGAATGGACAAGTTCTTCTAGATAGGACGACATCGGAGTTGTGAATGAATGTAAAGGTTCACCCCATACAACATAAATAATACTTCGTAACTCCCTCGAGGTGGGGTGTTACTCATATTATTCAGCGGGCACAGACTATCATCTCCTGCTACCCGATTACTATCTTTAAGTTTTTACCTAAAGCGCACTAGTTGATTCTAAAACGTGCCCTATGCGTGCACTACTCGTCCCATGCCTTTGGCTCAGGAGGCGTTTGGACCTCTATTTTGGATGGTTTCTAGACTTAGCATAGGCTGATCAGAAATAATAAAACTAGGTGACATATAAAACAAGTTGGACTTTATGTAAAAGCAATTAAGGGCTCAAGTTAGCCTACACACTTAGACAACAAATGCACGTGAACAAATTTTCATATTAAACGTTAGACAATTTCAGGATTGAGGCAAATTAAAGCCATTAGGCCCTATAGACATTGTTTTTATGTGACCTTGGGATTTGAACATGCAGGCAGTTTCAGATGCAAGATGCTACCTTTATAGACGTGATTTCTGAACAACTATACATTTTAGGGAATACGGTATTACGAGTTAATTGTTGAAATTACACATTACAGGTGGTTAAACCTATAGACATGAATTCTAAGTGATTTGCGCAGTAGTTGGCAGTGATAACTATTGAAAATACTCAGAATTACCCAGTTTGATCCTATAGGCATGCTTTCTAATGACAGCAGAGTTAAGCAATGAAACAGTGTTTGAAAGTTCAATATTAGCACTTAAAGCAAGATTTCTACGATTAGCGATTGAAACTAATTTTAGCTCCTATAGGCATGTTTCCTAAATGAGCAATTATAACAACAACACATTAACCAATTAAACCCCTATAGGCATGATTTCTAAAATGCAGATTTGGTATAACATAAATTAACAGAACCCTATGGTCGTAGCACCTAATGAATATGTTGTAATGCACATTGAGACATTGGTCATTTTATTTTCTATAGGCAGGACATCTAGCATGTAGAAACAGAATATGTAAAATAAATTAAATACCTATAGGAAGGTTATCTAATACACACAATAGCAGAGCATGTTCGAGCAAAGTAAACACCTATAGGCAGGATTTCTACCCGTTTCATGCAAATATAAAAATAAACCCCTTTTCCCAATTTTACTAACACCCCAATTGTTATTATAACATTATTACAAGCCCAATGAGTGAAATAAATTACAGAATTACAGAATAGGTGTAGTGGGCCTAAGGCAGGCCCAATGTATACCTAGCCTAGCTAGGCCTTCAACACAGTTTCACAACAGCCCAGAAACAATCTCCATTCATACAAAATAGCTCACATCCAGTAGCCATCAAAAGTCCCAGAGGTATAGCCATTTACACAAACCAACTGGTTTATCCAGTAGGTGAGAAGAGGGGGCAAAGTTGAGCAATTAGGAAAAAGGTGGTAAAGAACCTTGGACCCTAGTGTGTCAGAGTTCCCAAGGGCTTCAAGAACCCAAGGCAGTGCTCACACTAGGGAGGTTGATAGAGGAGACTTAGGGGAAGGGCTTTGGCTTTCAGCCAGCCCCAGAATTAAACAAGAAACAACCAATGAAAATAGGAGTAGGGTAACAGGTTTGGAAAACATTTGCAAACTTGTAAGATAATCACATAATGAACTCCAAAAGCAAATTAACACACTGGGCAGGGTGACATATGATAAGGAACAAGGAGCCTGGATTGCAAGGTCAACAGGCAAGGAAATTAGACTAGTAAAACCAAGTAATGCAACCAGTGTAGAACTTAAAGGATCATATTATACCAAACTCAGGATTACACAATATAATACAAACATGATTAGATATCATAGAGGGTATCAGTCAAGGAGGATTAGTTTAAAGGATAACAGGTTATTAGAGGTGCAGAATTGGACATGGCAAGAACACATAGAGTGGCAACCATAGTCATAGGAGCATACTACACTTAGAGTAAGGTTTTAAACAAGTTAAGGCATGCTAATAACATCAATTAATCACTAGAAGTTCAGAATTAGGTAGAGAATCATGGATTAAACCATAAAATCAAGGCAGAACATTCGAATTATCAACAACACCAAACTAAACATGCTTCATTCTGTCTAAATTAACTAAGTTAGGTGAAAAGACATTATTAGGCTAGCAATTATAGGCAGAATCACACATAAAGAGAGTCAAGGGAATACATTAAGTCGTGCAGTTTCAAAGAATATGCTAACATAAAAGAATAAACATTGTGAGGGTTTAGAAACTAACCAGCGATTGTTCAATAAACAAGAAAAGAACATCAGTAAGGACCCAGAGTCTCAAATGTGTCAAGTTCCCAAGGGTTTCAAGAATCCAGGGCAGTGCTCACACCTAAGTGATGGTCAGAAATGTTGAAATCTAGTGGCCTTGGCTTTCAGCCGGCCAAGAGCCAAACAGAACAGAATAGTAAACAAATACAGAGTAGAAACCTCAATTTTTAGTGAGAGATTTTAGTGACTTTTTATCAGTTCAAAAAGGGAAAAGGGAATGGGTTTATATAGTGGTAAAAATCAGCACATAAGTCAGGAAATACAAATAATCAGACCATAAAAGGAAAGAAGAACACATAAATCAATTTAAAATTAAATTAAGAGAATAAGCTGGTAAACCCTAATTTTTTTTAGGAAAAATAAATATCAACGGAATATACACAGAAACGGTAGCATAGGACGAATATAGACACAAATAATACTCAAACTCAGAGAATCGAACCAATTTTGGTTCGATTTGAAGAGACATGTAAACCCTAGTTTCTTTTAGGAAAAATAAGAATCAACAAAAATGCACAAATATTCGTACTCACAATAGAACAAAGGATGAACATAGACAGAATTGCAGAAAGATCAGTGATTTGAACCTATTTTGGTTCGATCTTGTAGAGATCTGCTTTCCATGTTTAGGCAAGCAGTATAGGAGAGTAACCGTCATATATGGCAAGTAGTAGCCATAGAATCCCATATTAGACAGGATTTTGAGAGGATATAGGGGCGGCGGCTAGGGTTCTTAGGAGGGAGAAGGGATGTGAGGGATATTAGGGCGGCGGACGGGGGAGAATGGGATTAGGGTTGGGGTTTGGGTTAGTTTAAAGGCGAGGGTTTGATATGGGTCGTTGATCTCAAAGATCAATAGCCACGATTAAAGGGTAGTTGGGTCGGGTTATTAGAAACGGGTCACGACCGGGTTAGGGGTTAGGTTAATTTGACTTGGGCTAGGGGTTGTTTGGGCTAGTGTATTAGGCTTTGGGCCTTTGTTTGGTCCGAAAATAAGTTCAAGAGTGGGCTAGTTTTTAAATACCCAATATTTTAGCAAAAATAAATAATTTATAAAAGTAATTAATAATTAACAAAAATATTACTTGTGCACTAAAATGATTAAAAATAATAAATTACATTATAAAAATATAAAAACTTATTTTTTGCATAAATAATATAACTATACATGAATATGGGCTATTATTGCAAAAATGTGCAGTTAGCCTAAAAATACAAATTAATTATAAAAATGCAGTAAAATATTTAAAATCATACATGTTGGTGTAAATGATAAGTTTGGATGATTAAATCAACATAAAAATAATTTGAAGGATAATTATTGGATATTTATACAATACAATGCAGAAAGAAATTGATTTAAAGCCTTTAAAAATTATGAAAAAAGCTTGTATAGGTTTATAGACTAAATGATAATGCAAATACACTATTTAGAAAGTGTGTGTGTATATATATATATATATGAGAGAAATTGGGGTATCAACAGCTACCCCTCTTTATCCGGGAATGATGAAAGAGTTGTCGGGTAAAGAAGTGATGACCGATTTTAACCGAATGGGGTGATTTGAAAAATGGAGGCCAAACTCCGATTTCTGAGTTGCCTACATATCCCTGATTTTACGGGAATCAGGCCGTGTGTAGTTCTGGATCCAACGGTGAACTGAGCCGATGGAGTTTTTGTAGGAATGGACAAGTTCTTCTAGATAGGACGACATCGGAGTTGTGAATGAATGTACCTTAGAACGATTATGGGTATTTGAACGGTCATCAAGTGGAAATGGGTAACAGATGGCGGTTGGCTATATTTGAGGTAGTTATAGGGTGTGAATATTGAATGGAAACTGGAGCTAAGATTGCTCCCATTGGGAGAACGGTTACCTCCTGGAGTACCTGCAAAACTTAAATACAATGCATGCAGGTGTATATTGCGATAATTTAAACATGATGGAAATTTTCTTTGGACCATGAAAGTTGTCTTTGGACGATAGGGATGATGTCCTTAGACCATGATGTCCTCGGCCATGAATTGCGTGATAAGGGATTCGCAGGCCATGAAATGATGTTCTTGGGCCATGAAAATGGTGCCTCTGAACTATGACACCTTTGAATAATGATGTGCAATATTGAGAGATCCTCAGGCCATGGCATGGTGTCTTCCGGCTATGAGGATGATGCCTTCGGACTATGACGCCTCTGGACAAAATGGCGATATTTCAGCCCATGAGATGCAAAGACATGTTATTTGGTCATATGCGAAGCGAAACAAGACAGAGCTTAGTCTTGTGTAAGATCGGGGGCAGAGCTTAGCCCAGAGAAAAATAGACCATAATGCTAGATTTCAAGTAGCATAGCATTTGGTGTTATGCAAGGAAAGACAGAGCTTAGCCTTATGCAATTAGGGAGGCAATGCTTAGCCTCATGCGAAATGGGAGACAATGCTTAGTCTCATGCAAGGAGGAAGCTGGGTTTAGCCTTATGCAAGATGGGAGACAATGGTTAGTCTCATGCAAGAGGAGGCAGGGCTTAGCTTAATGCAAGTGGGAGACAATGCTTAGTCTCGTGCAGAGGAAGGCAATGCTTAGCCTTAAGCAATTGAGGAGGTAGGGCTAAGCCTCATGCAAGCGGGAGAAAATGCTTAGTCTCATGCAGGGGAAGGCAATGCTTAACCTTATGCAATTGAGGAGGTAGGGCTTAGCCTCATGCAAAGATGGAAACAATGCTTAGTCTCATGCAGGGGAAGGCAGTGCTTAGCCTTATGCAATTGAGGAGGCAGGGCTTAGCCTTATGCAAGATGGGAGACAATGCTTAGTCTCATGCAAGATGAGGGAGGGCTTAGCCTCATGCAAGTGGGAGACAATGCTTAGTCTCGTGCAGGGGAAGGCAATGCTTAGCCTTATGCAATTGAGGAGGCATGGCTTAGCCTTATGCAAGCGGAAGACAATGCTTAGTCTCATGCAGGGGAAGGCAATGCTTAGCCTTATGCAATTGAGGAGGCAGGGCTTAGCCTCATGCAAAGGTGGAGACAATGCTTAGTCTCATGCAGGGGAAGGCGGTGTTTAGCCTTATGCAATTGAGGAGGAAGGGCTTAGCCTCATGGAAAATAGAGACAATGCTTAGTCTCATGCAGGGGAATGCAGTGCTTAGCCTTATGCAATTAAGGAGGCAGGGCTTAGCCTCAAGCAAAATAGAGACAATGCTTAGTCTCATGCAGGGGAAGGGAATACTTAGCCTTATGCAATTAAGGAGGCAGGGCTTAGCCTTATGCAAGATGGAGACAATGCTTAGTCTCATGCAATGAAGAGATAATAAGTAGTACCAGAGTATTTCTTTGCTGGAAATATGTTTGCGCTTGGCAGCTTTGTCGTTATAAAGACAGTGATTCTGAGGTATGCCCGAATTTGAGAATATTTCTTGTCCCTGCATCCAAAGGACAATCGTGAGTTTTACGAGGAAGATTGGTTCGTGCCTCTGCCTGCCTGCTTTGCTTTGTTCTGTATCGAAGTCCTGCTTGAGTTACCACGGGTAGCATCTGGCTGTTTCATTAAAATAATGTTTTTGAAAATGTGCGTGCATATGATGAATGTAGTTATTTAAAATACATTAGTATGCAATATCGGATAAATTAGATGAACCAATGACTGCGACACTTTAGAGACATTGTGACTTCCTTAGAACTTTGAGGGTCCTCCTCAAAATTCTGCCCCAGTTTACTTAGGCGATTCTCTTACCGTTCTGCATATGATGACGTTGACTGGACTTGCTCCAGAATTTTGAGGGTCCTCCTCAAAATTCTGCCCCAGTTTCTGGTTGTGGGGAAAATGAGAATTTTATTGAATTGTGACCGAAACCACATGGCTTCCTACGTATCCCCTCTTAAACGGGAATCAGGTCGAGCGTAGTTCAATTACATCAGATGAAGAAATGCGAACATTCTAAATATAATATCTTTTGACTGCGTTTGAATTGATAGGCTTTGTCCAAACATCTCCGTCCATTTCTGCGAGTATGAGTTCTCCTCCTGTTAGTAATCGGTGAACTATGTAGGGCCCTTTCCAATTGGGCAAAAATTTCCCTTTGGATTCATCTTGATGCGGGAAGATCCGTTTCAGTACCAGCTGCCCCGGTGCGAACTGTCTAGGTTTGACCCTTTTGTTGAAAGCTCTGGATATTCTATTCTGATAGATTTGACCATGACACACTGCATTCATTCTTTTCCCGTCAATGAGAGCTAATTGTTCATTGCGGCCTCTTATCCATTCTGCATCACTGAGTTTAGCTTCTTGTATAATTCTTAAAGAAGGAATTTCAACCTCGGTAGGAATGACAACTTCGGTACCGTAGACCAGCAAATAGGGAGTTACCCCGGTTGATGTGCGGACTGTGGTACGGTACCCCAATAAGGCAAATGGTAACTTCTCGTGCCATTTCTTGTGGTTGTCTACCATCGACCTCAGTATTTTCTTGATATTCTTGTTTGTGGCCTCCACGGCTCCATTCTTTTGAGGCTTGTATGCTGTGAAATTCTTGTGCTTGATTTTGAAGGTCTCGTACATAGCTTTCATTAGGTCACTATTGAGATTGGCGGCGTTGTCGGTGATGATGGACTCTGGAACCCCGAATCCGCAAACAATACGATCTCTGACAAAATCTGCGACGACTTTCTTGTTTACAGCTTTGTAGGATGCAGCTTCAACCCATTTTGTGAATTAGTCTATGGCCACTAAAATGAACCTGTGCCCGTTTGAAGCGGAGGGCTCGATTGGTCCAATGACGTCCATTCCCCTAGCGGCAAAAGGATAAGGTGAAATCATTGCATTGAGTTCATTTGGCGACACCTGTATCATATATGCATGTGTTTGGAACTGATGATATTTCTAGATATACCTAATGCAGTCTGTTTCCATAGTCATCCAAAAATAACCTGCCCTCAATATCTTCTTGGCTAAAACAAAACCATTCATGTGTGGTCCGCAAGTTCCAGAGTGTATCTGTTCGAGCAGTTTGGAAGCTTCCTTGGCGTCAATACACCGTAATAACCCTAGGTCTAGAGTCTTTCTGTATAGAATTCCTCCACTTTAGAAGAAATTGTTGGACAATCTTCAGAGCGTGCATTTTTTAGTATGATTTGTATGATCCAGGTACTCTCCTTTTGCCAAGTACTCCTTGATATCATGGAACCATGGATTCCCGTTTGCTTTTTCTTCAACATGAGCACAGTAAGCTGGCTGATTATGAATCCTTACCGGAATGGGGTCGATGAAATTCTTGTCCAGATGCTGTATCATGGAGGACAAAGTGGCCAATGCATCTGTGAACTCATTCTGGATTAGGACATGTCTAAACTCTATCTTCGTGAACCTCTTCATCATCTCTTGCACATGATATAGATATGGTAATATATTGGTATTCTTTGTAGCCCATTCTCCCTGCACCTAATGTACCAGAAGATCTGAATCACCAATTACCAGTAATTCCTCGATATTCATGTCAACGGCCAAATTGAGCCCCAATATGCAAGCCTCATATTCTGCCATATTATTGGTGCACGAAAATCTGAGTTTCGCAGATACCGGATAATGTTGACCTATTTCTGACACCAAAATGGCTCCAATACCCACTCCTTTGAAGTTTGCGGCTCCACCGAAAAACATTCTCCATCCGTCGTAGGCTTCGGCGATATCTTCTCCTACGAATGATACTTCTTCATCAGGAAAATACATTTTAAGTGGTTCGTATTCTCCTCCTACAGGAGTTTCCGCAAGATGATCCGCTAATGCTTGTCCCTTAACTGCCTTTTGAGTCACATAGACGATGTCGAATTCACTCAACAATATCTGCCATTTTGCTAGCTTCCCTGTAGGCATGGGTTTCTGGAAGATGTACTTTAGAGGATCCATCTTTGATATGAGATATGTGGTATAGGCACATAAGTAGTGCCTCATTTTCTGGGCTATCCAGGTCAAAGCGTAGCAGGTGCGTTCCAGCAAAGAATGCCGTCCTTCGTAGGGTGTGAACTTCTTACTCAGATAGTATATGGCATGTTCTTTCCTTCTTGTCTCATTGTGTTGTCCCAAGACACAACCAAAAGCCCCATCTAATATGGAAATATAGAGTAGCAGTGGTCTATCAGGTTCTGGCAGGACCAGGACTGGCAGTGCGGACAAATATTCTTTGATTCTGTCAAAAGCTTTCTGGTAGTCTTCAGTCCAACTGGCTGCGGCATCCTTCTTTAACATTTTGAAGATCGGCTCACAGATCACGGTTGATTGTGCTATGAAGCGGCTGATGTAATTAAGATGTCCCAAGAAGCTTATCACGTCTTTCTTGTTCTTTGGAGGTGGCAAATCCTGGATAGCCTTGACCTTTGATGGGTCTAGCTCAATTCCTTGGCGGCTGACGATAAATCCTAACAACTTTCCTACGGGGACCCCGAAGGTACATTTTGCGGGATTTAATTTCAAATTGTACCTCCGAAGCCGATCAAAGAATTTCCTCAAGTCTGCTATGTGATCTGTACTCTTCTTGGATTTGATGATGACGTCATCCACATATACCTCTATCTCCTTGTGTATCATGTCATGGAAAATAGTTGTCATGGCCCTCATATAAGTGGCTCCAACATTCTTCAAACCAAACAACATTATTTTATAGCAGTACACCCCCATGGTGTAATAAAAGTTGTCTTTTCGGCATCCTCTTCATCCATCTAGATCTGATGATATCCCGCAAAGCAATCCACAAAGGATTGGAGTTCATGCTTGGTGCAGTTGTCAATCAGTATGTGTATGTTGGGTAACGGGAAATCATCTTTGGGACTTGCTCTGTTTAGGTCCCGATAATCGACGCATACTCTGACTTTCCCATCCTTCTTCGGAACTGGCACGATGTTAGCCAACCAAGTTGGATATTCAACCACTTTGAAAACCTTAGCTTTGATCTGCTTGGTGACTTCTTCTTTGATTTTTAGACTCATATCTGGCTTGAACTTTCTGAGCTTCTGCTTTATTGGCGAACACATTGGATTGGTGGGTAGTTTATGAGCCACTATGGACGTGCTCAAACCAGTCATATCATCATGCGAAAATGTCTTCATATTCTTTCAGGAAACGGGTGTATTCTTCTTTCTCTGATGGTGACAGGTGAATGCTTATGCGAGTTTCTTTGACTATTTCGGAATCTCCCAAGTTGACTATCTCAGTTTCATCCAGGTTGGACTTAGGCTTGTTCTCAAAATCTTCAACTTCTCTAATAATTTCCTCAGGTATTATATCCTCTTCTTCTATTTCTTTCGAGTCACTATCCTTATATTGCGTTGTCTCATTACATGTCACAGTTGTTGGTTCATCACGATAAGAAATAGTAATGCTGTAAAGAGAAAAATGTATAGAATAGTAATAAATAATAAAATAACAAATCATTGATAATTATCAAGATGTCAAACAAAAGAGATTTTCAATGATTCAAAACAAAATACTGAAAATGTTTTAAAAATGCTCATAAGAATTATTTTCAAAATAAATGACACTAGCAGCCAGGCTACCCCGGAACTCGGCAGGCCTTGATGGTGTCGCAGTCCAGTTCCTGAGAACAACTCCCTTTTCCACTGTCTGGATGATAAGGCCTTTTTCCTCCTCCTCCTCAACTATTAGATTGCAGTCCATGTCTTCATCTTCCAAGAATAGATTCCTTAAACCAGCTAGCGCTTCATCTTCTTCGGGTCCCCGCATCATATTAGCCTGATGGAAGGATTGGCTCAAATGTGGTATCGCCTGCTCGAGAGGGTAATAAGGACCACGCCATGGTGGTGACCAATTCTGATACTCGTGCCAGGTGTATTGATATCCCAGTCCAAAGGTCGTGCCGTGACGTTTTAACTGTATTAATTTGGTGATCCCTCGGAGATTCTTGCCGAGACCCTTGCCGGGTTCATACCCTATCCATGCCAATATGCTTTCTATTTTGCTACTCCACCATTTGTCCTTCTCGATCATGGTAACACGCTCAATGCGATGGTAAGTCTCTCCCCTAACTTCCTTCTATTCTCCATAACCGGGACAGTCTGGTTGGTGTAAATAGGGTTACTCCTATCTCCATGAATGATCACCTCTGATGATTCAATTCGAACTTCACAGCCTGATGCAGAGTATACGCTGTGTGTATCCAAGGTCGTCCCAATAGCAGATTGTATGAGGCAGATATGTCGAGCACTTGGAATTCAACATCAAACCAAGTTGAACCAATTTGTAAGCAGAGGTTGGTTTCTCCGATTGTGGCCCTTTGAGACCCATCGAACGCTTTTGCGTTCATAGTTCCTGCTCGTATCTCATGCAAACCTTTACCTAACCTCTTCAAAGTAGTCAACGGGAAGATGTTGCGACTTGAACCCCCATCTATCAAGACCCTGGCAATGAATTTGTCTTCGCACTGTACTGTGATATGCAACGCCCTGTTATGGCTCAACCCTTCTGGTGGCAATTCATCTTCATGGAAAGTGATCTTATGGCTTTCCAATACTTATCCTACCATGTTGGCCATCTCTCTACTGGTAATGTTGTTGGGTACATAAGCCTCATTCAACACTTTCATCAACGCGTTCCTATGTGCATCAGAATTCTGTAGTAGTGATAGAATGGATATCTGAGCAGGGGTTTTGTTCAAATGATCAACCACAGAATACTCCCTTGCTTGCACCTTTCTCTAAAGATCCTCCGGGCCGGTTTTAATGATAGGCTACCTGGAAGCGGCTTCTTTACTTGTTCCCCCAAATGCTCTGGCGTGTAAACCCTACCAGTTCTGGTCATACCTTGTGCTGCACCAGTTTTTTCCATTTCCCCCTTTCCTTTCCTTCTCGCTTCTGCAGTATAGTCTCAGGGCACATCATTGGAATTAAAGGATAGTGTGGGTGATACCGTTATGGTGAATGGTGTGGTCACTTCTACTTCGAACGGAGTTGGCGTGGCTGAGGGCGTTGTTACTTCAACCTCGAACGGAGTCGGTGTGGCTACCTCAACTTCAATCAGTGGCTGTATCTGTACCACAATAGGCGTGAGAGTGACTGGAGGCATTTTGGGATCATCCTCCTCTCGAATGAGCCCAATTGACCCCTCCAGGTCCCATTCTTCATCAGTTTCTATCACATTTACCCCCTCGCCCCTGTGATCCGGGAGGGGATTGTTGCGGACGTTAGGTGCAGTCTCCTTTTCTTGTATAACTTTGGTATCAATCAGCATCTGGATCTTATCCTTCAGAGTGCGGCATTCATCAATAGTGTGACCCTTCATGCCCGAATGGTAGGCACATATCTCATTCGGATTGACCCATTGAGAGGAATTTTCTATGGTGACAGTGGGAATGTGAGTGACATAACCGAAAGCTTTCAATCTCTCATACAACTGGTCAATAGGTTCTGCAATAGGAGTATATTGTCTGGACGGCCTACGGTCAAAATTTGGCCTGGGTTTTTGGTAGTTTTGACGGGCTGGGTGTGAGTGGTAATATGCTGGCTGAGTGTTATAAGTGTGGTAGGCGGTAGTGGGTTGTTGATATCTAGGAGGTGAAGGCTGATATATGGGTGGAGGTGTTTGGTATGTGAGAGGAGACTTCAGACCTTGGGCTACCATCACAGTCCCTACTTCCTTCTTTTTAGATATACCCCCGATTGCAAGGCTTTGTTCATAGCCTGGAGTACCTCGAAATTTGTTACCATCCCGCTTTTGATTCCCTCTTCTATTCTTTCTCCCAATTTGATGATTTCGGAGAATTTATGATTTTCAATAACCATCAACCTCTCATAATATTGCGGATCCTAGGCCCGGATAAAGAATTTGTTCATTTGTTCTTCTTCCAATGCTGGCCTTACTTTTGCAGCCTCTGATCTCCATCGAGTAGCATACTCGCGGAAAGTTTCTGTCAGCTTTTTCTTAAGATTCTGGACATAGAAGACGTACGGTGCATTCTCTGTGTTGAATCTGAACCGATCCATAAAATCTAGCGCCATGCTTACCTAATTAATCCACTTCTTTGGATTTTGACTAATGTACCAGGATAGGGCGTCTCCAGTGAGGCTCCTCATGAACAGCTTCATGCGGATTCTTTCATCGTTACCAACCCCTACGAGCTTATTGCAATACGCCCTTAGATGTACCTTTGAATCACTTGTCCCGTCGAACATTTCAAACTTAGGAGGTTTGTAACCCTCTGGCAGTTCTACATCCGGTTGAATACATAAATCCTCATAGTTCAAACCTTCGATGCCTTTACCACCTTCAACACCTTGGACTTGACTTGTAAGCTTCTTATGTTCTTCCGCCATATTCTTGATGAACAGTTCCTTCTTGGCGGATTCCGGTGTATACGGGGTTTGTTGTGAAGTGTGGGGTAAGGTTTCAACGTATATGGGGTTACTTTGGTGGACTCTAGGGATTTGGGTGTAGTGGTGATCATTGGTTGAGTTTTGGGGATCAAGAGTAGGTTGTGGCACATTTTGAGGAATGTGGTAGGTGGTAATTTGTGGGTACTGGGTCGGATGATGATGATGCTGTGGAGGAGTTGGTACTGGTGGAGGATTAGGATTTTGGGGAGGCGTGGCGTATTGATGAGGAGCGGGAGGATTTTGCGGGTGCTGGTATAATGTGTTTTGATGAGGTGTAAGGTTTTGGGCATTTTGTTAGTTGATGTCGGGAACATTCAGGGTAAGGGAAAGGTTAGCCAAGTTACGGACCTGCTCAAGTTCCCCTTGTAACTCCAGTATCTTTTGCTCTAACCGTAAAACCAAGTCATTCTGCGCCGGAGTACTTTGACCATCTGAAGTTTCGACATTCTTGGCGTGCGCAACGTTGTCTTTCCTGATACTATTCATATCGTCCATCTTAGCTTTTCCTTTGTTCTTGGGATCACTTGGAGGAGGAGGAGGAAGTGGAGGACCTCTAGATCTGGTATAATATGCTGATGATGCCAGTATACACGAACCAACCTTAGGGGATGGGAATAAACAAAGAAAAGAAGAAAAACAAAAGGTAAACAAGTGAGTAAGGAGTATTAAAAGGATATTTACGATATTTAAACACGTATTGCGGAATTATAAATTCACGTCCTAATTTGGGGACCTCATCGTGTCCGAGGTAGGCCTAGCGACATATAGCTTTGGAAAAAACTCAATGCCGATAACTGCATCATTTCATTAATATGATAAATAGACCAAATCTCTACTAAAACGACAATAATTATAAAGAGTCACTAGTGGCATTTGCCTTATTACAATCAAATTCTAAAACAAAACTAAAAAACATCATTCCTAATCTACTCGGTCCTAGAGGGAACTTCTCCAAGCTTGGCCTTCTTAGCCCCGTCAATCAGATTCCCCATGTCACGCATGTCCAACAGCAGATATGCCCTTGCTAGATGTCCTCCTTCATTGCCCTCTGTGTTATGACAATCCGAGACTCTTTTCCTCATCTTCCCTTCAAGTTCCATCAAGCCCTGCTCCAAATACTCCAACCTTTCGGTTGATTTAGTAGCTATTCCCCTCCATTCATTGATTGCTTCCATGTCCACTTTATGTTATTCCAAATGCCTGGCCTCAGATTCAAAGACCCTTTTGTGCAACCTCCTGTATTTGACTTGTGCTTCAGCAGCGTCGTCTATGACCCTATTTCTCAAATCAACCCCTGGCTTTACCTTTCCTGCTATGTCATCGACCAACCATGATGGGTAGAAGTACACATGGCCGGCATGATACCTGTCTGGCTCGATGGTATCTTTCTCCACAATAATCTTTTGATGCCACATGTGCTGTGCCTTGAACTTGAATGGAATGGGATTCCCTTGGAAGTCTGCTTTGTAATGAACTATTTTGGAAACTCGTGGTATAACCTGTTTTCTCCCAGCTTGCCTCATGACTCTGATATGAGCATAAGGCTAGATTCCCCTTAATCCGATTAGCACTAGATGATGAACATCTCTCGACCTTATGATGAATTCACTGCTAGGGAACCACTCGAACATCCAATGTACCTTGTCATCAGTCAAACTGCTAAAGAAATTTACCTAGCTCACAGCGTTTCCCAGTTGTGCAAACCTGTCTGGGATAAAAGTCATTCTCTTTGGATGGTGATAAGCTATGTGGTCATTCCATGGTCGTCGCGGAAATTCTTGACGGTATTGTCCTCTCTGAAGGTGTTCCAACAACCATATTTGCAGCAATAGATTTCAACCCTCAAAAGTGTAAGTTTGAGGGTGCCTATATCCCTTTTTGCAACGGTCTAAGGCTCGGTACATCTCAACCACGATCATTGGGACAATAGTGTAAGTTTGCCCCTCAATTCCTTCCATTAGGGTCTTAGTGACCATAGCTAGGTGAGTGTGGATCCTTTCTCTTTGTATCGGGAATATCAGCATCCCCAGATAACTGAAAATGAATACAAAACCCCGGCGGTGAGTCCAACCCAAAGAAGTGATGGCAAATTCATCATGGTAAAGACGATATGACTTGTTGTGACCATAATGCTCATAAAGGAAGTTGAATGGTATGTAAGGTTTCTTCAGGCACACTAACTCATCATTTTTCCTGAAACCCATCATTTTTAGGAAAACTTGAGAAGTACGGTTTTTCGGTACCAACAAGCCAAGGCTATCCCATAGGATCCCAGCGAAGCCTCCTATTTCCTCTAGAAGGGGAGTCATTTCTATATCACCAAAACGGAAGACGGCCTTCTTCTCATCACAGAACATGGTGGCAGCCTCAATTAACACATTGTTAGGTTGAATATCTAACAAAGAAGGTAAATTCCCGAGAACTCTTTTCACATGGTTTTTGTCACTTGGCGAGAGAATTTCCCACCAATCAAGCAACAAAGGTGGGATACTTCGAACCATGATGAACTTGGGGACTTCGTGCCTCATTTCTGCAAAACAAATAAAGTTAGCCTTTACCCCCTCGGGATTCGACTATTTACACATTAATGATTAGCATATCGGCATGTTTTCTCCAAATAATGCACATATCATGATTGTACCCATTGGGATTTAAGGAAATCCTGGCGGGATTTGGACAAGGTTTGCCTTATAGAGTTATTATGCGGAGATCGTTATAATCCATACTAGGTTTAGATAAGATGCATGGAGAATTAGTATTAGAGTGGGGGTTTCTAGAAGAGTCTAGACCGGTACCCTCAAATGGACAACTTGAGAGGGGAAGGCACGGAACCGTCGACTGCACCGTTGATCGACTAGTTTTACCGCAAATGAGCCTTTCCAAATTTAAAAGGGTGATTTAGGAGGAGCGCGGACACTCATCAAGCGCCGCTATGGTATTAATTAAGCACGAGTGGAATATGATATGGAGCATGCTTTATGTAAAGATAAAATAATACGTTGTCAAGTATTTTGCATGATGAAGACAATAAACACAGTATTAAATGGAGCGTAAAGACATAAAAAGAAAGGAAAACAAGGAAGAAGTTAGTTCGCGCAATGTAAAAGAATTGCAATAAAGCAAACAAAAGGGTAGGGATGGGGAAAGACCTGATATAGCAAAATTTAAAATAAAATAATTCGGAGCAAGTGAACATAACTAGAAAATAAAGGAAAAATGCATATTGTAACCAAATTAGGCAAAGATTTGCATATTAATATGAATTCACATAAAGGGAAAATAGGGAAAATGATATGCATGTAGCAATAAAAGGGAAACAGGAGCAGGATATTCATGTAACAGCAAAATAAGAAAGACACGCTTATCAGAGAAGACTAATTCATATAGACCAAGTTCGCTATGGTAAGAGCCTAAAATATTTCTCCAGCAGAGTCGCCATGCTGTCGCGCCCCTCTTTCTCACGAAATCGGGTTTCGACACGTGACAACTCTTTTAAAGGAAGGTGTTAAAAGAGAGAGTCACCACCTAACGGGTTTGAGGTGCGTTAGGGCACCTATTTGCAAATAACTCTGGTTTAACCAATTTGCGTCACCAAAGATCGGGTAAGGGCTCAAATTACCTCGAAAAGAAGGTGTTAGGAACTCTTCGAGGTCCACAACTGTGGGTCTCGGCCAAACTTGAATTATATGAATTAGTCAAAAAGTCAGAGAGAAAAACAAGAAGTTTGAAAAAAAAAATCATTATTAGAAAGTCCTTGAGTAAACACAGATAATTGGTTTAAAGACAAGATGGGGGGTCCTATATTTTTTATCCTAAAGGATCACCCCGTGCAACATAAATAATACTTCGTAACTCCATCGATGTGGGGTGTTACTCGTATTATTTAGCGGGCATAGACTATCATCTCCTGCTACCCGATTTCTATCTTTAAGTTTTTACCTAAAGCGCACTAGTTGATTCTAAACCATGCCCTATGCGTGCACTACCCGTCCCATGCCTATGGCTCGGGAGGCGTTTGGACCTCTATTTTGGATGGTTTCTAGACATAGCTTAGGCTGCTCAGAAATGATAAAATTAGGCAACATACAGAACAAGTTGGACTTCATGTAAAAGAAATTAAGGGCTCAAGTTAGCCTCCACACTTAGACAATAAATGCATGCGAACAAATTTTCACATTAAACGTTAGACAATTTCAGGATTGAGGCAAATTAAAGTCATTAGGCCCTATAGACATGGTTTCTATGTGACCTTGTGATTCGAACATGCAGGCAGTTTCAGATGCAAGATGCTACCTTTATAGACATGATTTCTGAACAACTATACATTTTAGGGAATCTGGTATTGCGAGCTGATTGTTGAAATTACAGATTACAAGTGGTTAAACCTATAAACATGATTTCTAGGTGATTTGAGCAGTAGTTGGCAGTGATAACTATTAAAAATACTCAGAATTACCCACTTTTATCCTATAGGCATGCTTTCTAATAGCGACAGAGTTAAGCAATGAAATAGTGTTTGAAAGTTCAATATTAGCACTTAAAGCAAGATTTCTATGATTAGCGATTGAAACTGATTTTAGCTCCTATAGGCATGTTTCCTAAATGAGAAATTATAATAACGCATTAACCAATTAAACCCTATAGGCATGATTTCTAAAATGCAGATTTGGTAGAACATAAATTAACAGAACCTTATGGTCGTAGCACCTAATGAATATGCTGTAATGCACATTGAGACATTAGTCATTTTATTTTCTATAGGCAGGACATCTAGCATGTAGAAACAAAATATGTTAAATGAATTAAATACCTATAGGAAGATTATCTAACACACACAATAGCAGAACATGTTCGAGCAAAGTAAACATCTATAGGCAGGATTTCTACCCGTTTCATGCAAATATTAAAATAAACCCCTTTTCCTAATTTTACTAACACCCCAATTGTTATTATAACATTATTACAAGCCCAATGTGTGAAATAAATTACAGAATTACAGAATAGGTGTAGTGGTCCTAAGGCAGGCCTAGCGTATACCTAGCCTAGCTAGGCCTTCAATACAGTTTCACAACAGCCCAGAAACAATCTCCATTCACACAAATGAGCCCAAATCTAGTAGCCATAAAAAGTCCCAGAGGTATAGCCATTTACACAAACCAACTGGTTTATCCAGTAGGTGAGAAGAGGGGGGAAAGTTGAGCAATTAGGAAAAAGGTTACAAAGAACCTTGGACCCTAGTGTGTCAGAGTTTCCAAGGGCTTCAAGAACCCAGGGCAGTGCTCACACTAGGGAGGTTGATAGAGGAGACTTAAGGGAAGGGCTTTGGCTTTTATCCAGCCCCAGAATTAAACAAGAAACAACCAGTAAAAATAAGAGTAGGGTAATAGGTTTGGAAAACATTTGCAAACTTGTAAGATAATCACATAATGAACTCCAAAAGCAAATTAACATACTGGGCAGGGTGACATATGATAAGGAACAAGGAGACTGGATTGCAAGGTCAATAGGCAAGGGCATTAGACTAGTAAAACCAAGTAATGCAACCAGTGTAGAACTTAAAGGATCATATTATACCAAACTCAGGACTACACAGTATAATACAAATATGATTAGATATCATAGAGGGTATCGGTCAAGCGGGATTAGTTTAAAGGATAACAGGTTGTTAGAGGTGCAGAATTGGACATGGCAAGTACACATAAAGTGGCAACCATAGTCATAGGAGCATACTACACTTAGAGTAAGGTCTTAAACAAGTTAAGGCATGCTAATAACATCAATTAATCACTACAAGTTCAGAATTAGGCAGAGAATCATGGATTAAACCATAAAATCAAGGCAAAACATTCAAATTATCAACAACACCAAACAAAACATGCTTCATTCTGTCTAAATTAACTAAGTTAGGTGCAAAGACATTATTAGGCTAGCAATTATAGGCAGAATCACACATAAAGAGAGTCAAGGGAATACATTAAGTCATGCAGTTTCAAAGAACATGCTAACATAAGAGAATAAACATTGCGAGGGTTTAGAAACTAACCAGTGTTTGTTCAATAAACAAGAAAAGAACAGTAGTAAGGACCTAGAGTCTCAAATGTGTCAAGTTCCCAAGGGTTTCAAGAACCCAGGGCAGTGCTCACACCCAAGAGATAGTCAGAAAAATAGAAATCCAGTTGCCTTGGCTTTCAGCCGGCCAAGAGCCAAACAGAACTGAATAGTAAACAAATATAGAGTAGAAACCTCAATTTTTAGTGAGAGTTTTTAGTGACTTTTTGTCTGTTCAAAAAGGGGAAAGGAAATGGGTTTATATAGTGGTAAAAATCAGAACATAAGTAAGGAAATACAAACAATAAGAACATAAAAGGAAAGAAGAAAACATAAATCAATATAAAATCAAATTAGGAGAATAAGCTGGTAAACCCTAGTTTTTTTAGGAAAAATAAATATCAACGGAATATACACAAAAACGGTAGCATAGGACGAATATAGACACAAATAATACTCAAAATTAGAGAATCGAACCAATTTTGGATCGATTTGAAGAGATATGTAAACCCTAGTTTCTTTTAGGAAAAATAAGAATCAACAAAAATGCACAAATATTCGTACTCACAATAGAACAAAGGATGAACATAGACAGAATAGCAGAAAGATCAGTGATTTGAACCTATTTTGGTTTGCTCTTGAGGAGATCTGCTTTCAATGTTTAGGCAAGCAGTATAGGAGAGTAACCAATACCCGGAGGAGGTCATATGTGGCAAGTAGTAGCCATAGAATCCCATATTAGACGGGATTATGAGAGGATTTAGGGGGCGGCGGCTAGGGTTCTTAGGAGAGAGAAGAGAGGTGAGGGATATTTGGGCGGCGGACGAGGGAGAATAGGATTAGGGTTGGGGTTTGGGTTAGTTTAAAGGGGAGGGTTTGATATGGGCCGTTGGTCTCAGAGATCAACGACCACGATTAAAGGGTAGTTGGGTCGGTTTATTAGAAACGGGTCACGACCGAGTTAGGGGTTGGTTAATTTTGTTTGGGAAAGGGGTTGTTTGGGCTAGTGTATTAAGCTTTGGGCCTTTGTTTGGTCCGAAAATAAGTTCAAGAGTGTGCTAGTTTTTAAATACCCAATATGTTAGCAAAAAATATAATTTATAAAAGTAATTAACAAATAATAAAAATATTACTTGTGCACTAAAATGATTAAAAATAATAACTTATATTATAAAAATATAAAAATTTATTTTTTGCATAAATAATGTAATTATACATGAATATGGGCTATTATTGCAAAAATATGCAATTAGCCTAAAAATACAAATGTAATTATACAAAATGCAGTAAAATATTTAAAAATATACATGTTGGTGTAAATGATGAGTTTGGATGATTAAATCATCATAAAAATATTTTAAAGGATAATTATTGGATATTTATACAATAAATTGCAGAAAGAAATTGATTTAAAGCCTTTATAAATTATGGAAAATTATGAAAAAAGCTTGTATAGGTTTATAAACTTAATGATAATTCAAATATACTATTTTGAAAGTATATATATATTTTTAAAATATGAGGAAAAAATTGGGGTATCAACAGAGGTATCATTGGTTCACTTTTGTATCTCACAACCAACAGACCTGATATTGTGTTCAGTATGGGATTATGTGCTAGATTCCAATCAAGTCCATAGGAATCTCATCTGAAAGCTGCTAGGAGAATTCTAAGGTATCTCAAAGGAACACAGGACCTGGTCCTCTACTATCCTTCAGTAGACAATTTCGACTTAATTGGGTATGTTGATGCTGATTATGCTGGTTACTTGGTGGATAGAAAGAGCACATCTGGCATGACACATTTTCTAGGATCGGGCTTGATTTCATGAGGTACAAAGAAATAAAACTTTGTGGCTCTTTCTACTGCAGAAGCTGAATATGTGAAAGCTACCTACTGTTGTGCTCAACTGATGTGGATCAAGAAACAACTGGAAGATTTTGCTGTGTTTTCTTATTGTGTGCCATTACTGTGTGACAACACAAGTGCTCTCAACATGGCAAAGAACCCGGTCCAGCATAAGAGGACAAAGCACATTGATGTGCAACATCATTTTTTCAGGGATAATGTTGAAAACGGTCTCATTTGCATGAAGTTTTGCAAAACAGAGGACCAGGTAGCTGATATCTTCACCAAAGCATTGAGCAGAGAGCACTTTGAAAAGAATCGACTGGTGTTGGGGCTGATAAAATCAAACTAAGCGCCAGGTCCCTCAATGATTGTCTATGAAAGAATGAACATGTAAACTGTTAAAAGTATTTTTCGGCAATTTCTAACACATTTCTATACCGTTACAGGTAAACATGCATGACAACTACAGAGCAAACAAGCAGCTAACAATATTGCATTTTGGTAAAAGGAGGAGGCTCACATTTACAAAACTCAGTCAGGGAACCTGGTTCCCTTGACTTAGTTTAGTAGTTCCTTTTAAACTCGTGCACATTTTAAAGGGCTATAAAAGTGCCACAATATTAATGTGTCCGACTCTCTCTCTCTCTCTCTCTCTCTCTCTCTCATCCTTTTAAAGCCCAAATGTCACACCCGTTAAAAACTGACTCGTCTACCTAGTCCTTTGAACCCTTTTGTAACTGGTCCCTTATCCCCTCTAGATAACCCCAAAAGATTTCTTTCTCACAACTGTCCATATCAAAGCCATCAAACTTCCTTTTTCTCTCAAAACCCCTCTCTTTCTCGTGTCTTTACTTCCAAAATTTCACTTGTCTTCCCAGAATCTAGAGGTTTCAAATGTTACAAGTGTCACTCCTACTGCGTCTTCATCTCACGAAGCACTGCAGCGTGAGCCTGAGTCTCAACCGTCACCCAGAGAAAACCCCAACTCACACGAACAAGCACCCACTGTTTCTTCTCCAACCCCATCGAGTTTTGATTCTCATCGAAGTTATAAAAATCAAACCCCCAAAAGATTTGTTGCTACAACCTCTCCCTCTGCTTTGCTAGAAAAAATGGCAGACCACGAAATGTTGGATGGAGAAGAGGGACCAGAGGTCTCAAGTCAGCAAGTTGGGGAAGTCTCTGCAGCCCAACAAGATGTTGCTGGCAGTGGTGAAGCATCAGAAGTGCCTGCACCAATGTTTGATCTGAATGTTGCCTCTCCGACAGGTAATGCTCCTCCTGCATCTACTAATTATACACTGTTGGGTGTGAGTGAGAGAGAAGCTATAGAGAATATGCTACTTATTTCTACCGATGGAGGGTTGGTTGGGGAGTATGAGTGTGGTGCTGTGACCGCTAGGTCTCAGGGGGAAGGAGAAGGAAATGGAGTTGGAGGTGGGGAACTGGTGCCTCTTGAAACCATAGTGCAAGTTAGTACTACAGGGGAAACAACAGAGGAACCTGCTCTCTCTGCCCAAGAAGAGCACTCTGATCCTACTTGGTATGAAACCACATGCTCCTCAAAAGATCCCCTGGTTAGTACTAACCCTGCTTTTTTTCCTCACTTTGATGCAATGCCATTGGATTTTGTTATTCCTGAGATAGGACCCTTGTCTGAAGAGGAGAATGATAACAGTGAGGAAGATTATGATGATAAGACTGTGGCAAGTTTCATTACTGAGAAGTGGTAGGGCAGTTTCTAAAGAGCCCGTTCTTAAAAGACCCACTACTAGGCAGCAGAAGAAATAAGCTCTTGAGTGTGCTCTGAAGGGAAACGAGTAGGAAAAGAAAAGAAAAGAAGGAGTCTGGTGAAAGGGGGAAAGCTTGTGAATGAGGAAGATGTGCCTCCGGTAAACATTGTGAATGTTGAAGATGAAGGGGTGAATGAGGAACCTGCTTCTTTAATTCAAAAATCCTCTAAGAAATCTTTGCCTACAAAGCCCAAGAGATGATTGTCTGTGAAAGAGGTGGAGTTTGATAAAGAGAAGAGTGTTGAAGGAGAGGAGTTTGGCGAGTAAAGTAAGTCTGAAAAGAATGAGAAAAGTGTGAAGAAGTCTTTGAAGAGGAAGACAAGTGAAAAAGAGGAACCTGGTTCCTTAAAGAAAGCTAAAGTGGATGTGTCTGATGTTGAGAGAAGAGAAAACCTTAAGAAGCAAAGGGTGCTATGGGGCAGAGCATTTGACACTGACATTCTTAAAATATCAAGCGTGAGACAGCTATTTGCAATCTGCGAGTTTTAGAAGTGGACACATTTGTTTACCATTTAGAGTCCCAAGGTTTATGAAGAGTAGGTTCGCAGTTTCTACACAGATTTGTTTACTATGGAAGACGACAACATATGCTTGAAGGTTAATGGAGTAGATTTTGTGATGGATGAGGTTGTTCTAGGAAGTATCTTGGGCGTGCCCATAGAAAGGCTCTCAAATGTTGAAGGGACTTGTTCCCCTGACTTTAGAAAGGTCATTCTAAAAGCTCAAGCTGTTCAGCAAGGGGAACGGGTGTACAAGAAGGCCCTCCTTCTAGAGTATTAACTTATGTTTGAAATGGTGAACAAGGTCCTGCTTCCACGCACATAAAGATGTTCCATTGCTTCAAAAGCAGACCTGTTACTCATTGAAGCTCTAGGTTTATACACCGCTATCAATCTATCTGGTATCATGATTGAACATATCAAAAAGTTTGCAGGATTCAAGGACGAGAACCATGGTTTGCGTTATGGGTTCTTGCTCACTACAGTGTTTGAATTCTTCAAAGTTCCTTTGGGAAGAGCAGCAGTCGGAACTCGAAAGCAAACTTTCTCAAAGTCAACCTTGGAGGAGTGTGAGAGTATTAACAAGAGGGGGGGGGGGAGGGGGTGTTGGCAAAAATTCTATTATTTCTCAATCAATTGATACTCAGAATGCTACTAACGAGGAAATAAGGAGGCTGAAGGCGAGAAATGCCATTCTTGAGAGGCAGCTCAGTCAAGCCAAGGAGGAACATGGTTCCAGCCGTGCACAAGGCGCAGAGTTTGCTTGCTTGACTGCTGAAAATGCAGTCCTGAAGAAATAGGTCGAGGAATTGAAAGAGCAGCTGATAAACGAGCAACGGTCTACAAATGCTCGAGTAGATATTCTTCTCAAAGCCCTTGCTTCCTCATCCTTCCCTCCCTCTTCCAGTGCCCCTTAAACAATTCCCATTCAGTGTCTAGTTTGAACGATGTTTGTCTTAACCCTAGTGTCTCTTTTGGCTTGTTGTTGTTATGACTAGTACTTTAAGTTTGTTTTTATGTTGATATTTTTGTAACAATGGTGCTACTGCCTCTCTTTTCTTCTCTTATTAATTAATGAGCATCTCAGTCTTTTACTATGCATGTTATACTCTTGTGCTATGTTTTTAGCTATGTTGTGTGCACACATGTGGCATGAGTTAACTTTGTTGGACTTCGTTTTGCGTCTACTTGCATATATTCTTTTTATGATGCCAAAAGAGGGAAGAAAATTAAAGGGGGACAAAAAGGGGAACAGGTTCTCAGGCTCTGAGGGGGAATAAAGTTATTCTGCAGGTAAATTGTATGGAGATTTGGTTCTTAGGGGGAACTTCAATTATAAGTTTCTCGTCATCAAAAAGGGGAAAATTGTTAAGTTATGTGCCTTTTGTCTTTTGATGATTTAACAAACTTCATATGAGAACCTGTTATACATTCTCAAAGTGCTCAAGAACAACACGTCACTTGTCCGGCACAAGTTCAAACATGATCAATCAAAGAAACGACAGAGAGAATATATGGCTATCAGTTCCTCCGTTGACAGTACAAGTCAACTCCCTACAACTATTAAAGTCGTTGTACTGTTTCTCACACACGCAACAGTGCAACAGTCACTTTATGGAGCATGCCTTGTATTTGATAATTGCATACATCATCCCAATGACCTCACTTATATATTACCAACATGAGGCAATGGAGAACACACACTTGCAAATCCTAAATCATTAAGTCTCTCTCAAGTGTGTTGCCGCCTTCATTGACTCAAAAGCTTGAAGAACAAAGTAGCAATAGAACAAAGGACCAGATCCCAACACTGAGTCTATTATACATCCTTAGTATTGTTGTATCTTTGTTATTTACTTGTAATTCCTACTCAGCTTAGTTAGAAGCATTATGTAGGACATCGTCTGTAAAACCATAAACTTTGTGTTTGTGTTTGATTAGAGTTAGTCAAAGTGGTGAACTTTGTAATAGAGTTATTACTAAAGGGCTTGTAATAGAGTTATTGTAAGTAGGTGAGGGATTAAGAAGTTTATTCCTAGATTGCAATAGGTTGTAATCTAAGGTTTGCTCGGTTAGTGAAATTACAATCCTACGAGTGTAGGTCGTAGTTTTTAATCCCGTGAGCTAGGAGTTTTTCGCGTAAAATACTATTGTGTGAATTATTTACTGCCGTGTGTGTGTTATGTGGGAACTCATAGAGAACCAGGTTCTCTATACAGTTTGGTGGACTCTAAGTTTACATCAATTTCCATAAAAGATGTTGCCTGAATACAACTGAAGAAGCTTCTTTGATTGTTCTTTGGAACTTAATGATTATCTTGAGAGTTGTTTCTTTGATTTAATTAAATTTTCTCCAATTCTCTATTCTTCCGCAAATATTTCAGTTTCTTATTCACGAAGAAAGTCTTTTTTCATACCTATGAATTATCAACTGGCGAAAGCAGCGAAAAGGTGGACGACGTTGTGCTCTCTATTATGTACTAAGCTCCATTTTTTCAGAATAAGCATTGGTAGCTACACTACAAACTTCTCGAGCAATTAATATGATGTTTTTCTGTTCGGTGATCAACTAACATCTCAGATACTCATAATTTATACTAGTACAAGCTTGCTTTGGCTGTGGAAAATTGATTTGCTTATGCTGAAGTGTGGTATTCATCATGCAAAGACTGTCAAAGCTTTTGGGATCTTGATCATCAACTGTCCACCTATACAATGACAGTAAACGCAAGTTAATTATCATAGTTACTCCACGAGAAATGAAGATTGAAAAAAGAAATGATAAATTACTCTAAAAGATATCGACTTACTTGTGTCCACTTGTTAGTCTGTGCAAAAGTACCAACATGGCCACTTTTGCCATGTTAATTCCCAAGCGAGTTCATGGTCCTGATCCAAAAGGAATTTAACTATATCACTTTTGCAATTCCTGGCTATGAGAAATATGAATGCACTTTCTTTCCCACCGCATATAGGCAGATACAGAATTTGCTAACTACAAGTGTCACTATTTTTAATATAAACCTACCACTAATAAGATAAATATGAATGCACTTTCTATCTCACCGCACAGAGGCAGATTCAACATTAGATAACTACCGGTGCCGCTGTCTTTAATACAAATCTATCACTAACGAAGGAGATTGAATTGGTTCGAACCGTTTTAAATTAATTCGGGTTGGGCGTTAGTTTGACCATTTGAATTCATTCGATTTGATTTACATATTTTTTTGTATATAAATAAATACGTGATCACCAAACAATATAAGTTTTGCCCAATTCGAATTAATTCTCTCGATCCATATCCTACTGAGTAATGTGATTAAAAAACATAAACTAGAATAAAATTTTCAATTAGCTAAGACACCCCTTCGGTCTACATATAGCTAGATTTAATATTGTGTTTATTGATGCCATCATTCTAAAAAAAAATTAAAAATCAAGAAATAATATCACATGGATAAAAAAGAGAAAATAATTTCATAATATTTTTTTGAAAATCGGTAAAAAGCAAAAGAAAGCAAATATATAATTTAATAAGTAATAAATATGGGTTGCACAAAGAGAGAGGACGTACCAATATGAAGAAATAAAGTAAAATAAATTAAGAAAGGAGGCCGAAAGAAAAGAAACAAAAAGAGCAAGTAGGGACAAAGATAAATATAACACCCGAGTCTCGAACCGAGGTCTTGTGAATGGAATCTAGGAAATTCAACCATGGCACCCAACGGTTATTTTATGACGAGAGGTGCCACCTCTTATAGCTTGTTTGGCCAAGCTTCTCAAGAGGCCAAAAATATTTTTTTTTCTCAAAAGCATTTTTTTTTTCCTAACTTGAGATGTTTGACCAATTTTTTTTTAGGAAAAAAGTGCTTTTGGGAAAAAGCAGAAGCAGTTTCTGAGAAGAAGAAAAAAGTAGCTTCTTCCCAAAAGCAGAAGCAAAAGCACTTTTGACTTTTCTTCTTACCAAAAATACCCTTAACAAAATATAGTATGTACCAAAATAACCGTTAAACCTAATACTTAAGATATTAATGTATAAATATTTGTTATTATTTTTAGGATAGCTTTCTAATATATAGTGACTTTAGGGGTGAATGCTTTTATATTTGTAAAATAATTTTTAATATATTTAACTTATATTAAAAGAATTAAGTACTTTTAAATTTTATTTTCATATTTTACTTAAATAAAATGAAAAGATTTAGTTATTGCCTGTAATAACAAATTTTTAAGATTATTTATTTACTTATAATATTAACTATTAAGTAAATCTATTCATGTCCTTATTCGTAATTTGATACTTAAAAGCACTTTCTGAAAAGCTTGGCCAAACATAAATTATTGCTCAAAAGTACTTTTTAGATTGATTAGCCAAACACAAACTGCTTCTCTCCAAAAGTACTATTTTCAAAAGCACTTAAAAAAAATACTTTTCAAAATAAGCTGATTTCTCTAGCTTGGCCAAACAGGCTATTAATTATATCAAAGTTTTTATGTGAAATATCTATATACATGTGAAATTTTATTCGAGCGTGCCATACCACCCCATTTTCCTTACATAAATCCACCCGTGCTACCGCATCCGCCATTGATTTCACGTAGCCCTTGTTGAAAAGGGCAAAATCATTGATAAAAATTATTTTTGCATCCTCAACACTTGGAACAAACACATGTGTCTTTGTACGGGGTAAAATTGATTTATAACGGATGGTCGGATGGTAACATAACACATGAAACCGAAGATAGGCAATGGGCAAGCCGGTGAATAACCAATACTGGATACAATGAATGTAATCAATATCAGGTAAATACTAAGGGAGCGTAGTTGACGGAAGAGGATAAAGGGTTTGCCATCAGATATCATTCAATGAGGGAATATTCACTAACATTAAATGAGCGACCGTTGCAAGAGAATATTTGCATTCATGGCCTGCCGTTACGCGTTCATCAATGACTCTTTTATTATCATTTAAGAAGAGCTTGGTCCTATGATCTTATTTCCCTAGGTAAAGCTATAAATAACAGGCTCAGCAACCATTATAGGGACATGAAACATTCTATGCAAAAAAGACTATATTTTACTACCTTGTTCTGAAATTAAGAGCTTACTTTCACTTTGTCGTTATTCCCATTTGTGTTCTCGGAGACACTGAGTTTGGATCTAGGCTTGTTATCTTCTTCAGTTTCAATTGTTAAATTTCAATTTCGATCTTATCTCTTTATCATATTTTGGAATAAATCAATTCCCTTGTCTATAAACCACGTAACAAATTTAACTATACCGTTTTACGGGTAAACAGTTTGGCGCCCACTGGTGGGGCATAGACAATTGTGCAATTGCTTTGATTCATTCGTTTATTACTAAATTATTTTGATTCTTTCGTTACTAAGAACCAGGTATGGTAGATAATGATATCAACAACACACACAACGTTGAGGTACACGAAAAATTGTCCCAACATGATGACTCAATCAGTGAGACTCACAATGAAGGGGATGAGACGACCCCGGTTCGAGAAGGTCAGTACCCTCGACATGTGGGGGAATCTACTCCCGATGATGCGGAGGAGGAACATGTTGTGGAAATAGTTAAACTTTTGAGAGAACAGCAGAAAGTGATCATGAATCACCTCTCAAGGCAGGATCGGGTGATGATAGAGTTAAAACAAGCATTGCCAGGTGCCTCCAATAACGCAAACGGAAGGGGCCCGATTCCTCCTAGTTTTCTTGCAAACCAAATGGCTTAGAGAGTCGATAACAACACCCCAAGAGGTGAAGTCGGTTTCGACGAAGCAGGAAGTACTGGTAGCAGATTTGGAAATAACAACGAAAATGATCCCTTCAAAACCAAGCTCATGAGGTTTATAAGGGAGATGAACGAACGAATAGATCATAATGTGAAGGAGTTTCATGCTCGGATGGATCAAATTTCGGGCGCACCACCAGTAATAAAATGCCTAAATTCAAAAAAATACACGCAATTGCCGTTTAAGCCGAGCGCAACACCAGTGTTAATTCCGAAGAGGTTCAAGATGCCGGAAATACCAAAATACAATGGGACTTCGGATGCGCAGGAGCGCATCACAACCTACACCACGGTTGTGAAAGGGAATGATTTGGATCAACATGAGATCGAGTCAGTCTTGTTGAAGAAGTTCGGTTAAATCCTCATGAAAGGGGCCCTGACATGGTATTCTCTTTTACCCGAGCATTCAATTGACTCTTTTGAGATGCTTCAGACTCGTTCATTAAAGCCCATGCCAAGGCAAGGAAGGTTCAGGCCAGAAAGGCAGATATATTCAAGATTACGCAAGGAGAATCCAAACAGTTGTGGGAATTCGTGATCTTATTTCCCAAAAGATAGGATGCTACTACCAGCAGTTTCAGATGAGTGGGCAGTGGAGGCATTCACAAAGGGTCTCAATCATTTGAGTTCCGATTCCTCCCAAAAACTGAAGGAGAGTCTGCTCGAGTTTCAGGCAACCACTTGGGCAGATGTCCATAACCGTTATAAGTCAAAAATAAGGATAGAGAACGATCAACTTGGGGTCTCGGTGTCAACCAAGAGACGGGGCCGAGACAAAAACTAGGACAAATTAGAAAATGACTTTGATGTGGATCTACGATCCACTAGAAGTCATTTTCTGCCATACGAAAGAACTGATAGTCGTAGCAGCAAAGGGTATCAGTCTTCGAATAGGTTTGCTCCCGATAAAAGGACCGATCATGCCCGGAACAACAGATCATTATAGGAAAAAGAGGTGTCAGGGGCCAAAGACTCCACATATCCTAGGTTGTCGGATTACAATTTTAACATCAGCTTGGTAGAGTTGGTATCGACAATGAGGAATATTAAATAAGTACGATTCCCGAAGCCAATTCAATCAGATCCTAGACAAAGGGATCCGAGTTTATAGTGTGAATACCATGAGACTCGTGGACATAGAACTGGGGACTGTCGGCATCTTCACGAAGAAGTGGCGATATTATTGAAGAATAGCCATCTTAGGGAGTTTTTAAGTGACCAAGCCAAAAACAACTATGGCAGAAGCCGGAATAATGCGGAGCCCTCAAATGCAGTAGAAGGGTCGCCTCGGATGACCATCAACATGATCTTCGGGGGAAATGAAGTCAATGGTGTAACCTTCTTGGCAGTAAAGAAAACAAAGATATTGATGACTCATAACAAGAGGCTCTTGGAAGTAGCAGAAGATGATATCACCTTCATAGAGGAGGACGTTGTCGGTGTTCTTCTGTTGCACAATTACGCTTTGGTAATCTCTCTTAATATTTTAGAATTCAAAATTAAGCATGTTTTGGTTGAACTAGGAAGCTCATCCAACATCATCTAATGGAGAATGATGGAGCAAGCAAAGCTAACCGGAAGCATCGTTCCAGCGATAAAACTCTTAACTGGATTCAACTTGACAAGTGTGACAACCCGATGAGAGATTTTGTTTTTCACAAACGCCGAAAGATTGATCAAAACCACTCTATTTGAAGTGTTAGATGGCAATACGGGTTGCAATTTAATCCTCAGAAGGCTGTGGATATACGATATGAAGGTTGTACTCTTAACATATCACCAGTTGTTGAAATTCCCAAACACCGAAAAGAATCAAGCAGATAAGAGGAGATTAACTGGCAGCAAGGGAGATGAACACGGTAACTGTTTCCAGTAGCAAAGGGAAAGAGTCCAACAAATAGCAATTAAAGGAACTGATGCCTTCTCCCTTTCCGAATAAATACGATAGAAGTGAGGAGTCATTGAAATGCTATCAGGCTCCGAGTTACTTTCAGGTACCAGAAGAGACAGATGCGACCAAGTCAACGGCAGAGGAACTTGAGAAAGTGGACTTGTTCGAAGAGTTTTGGAAAGGAAGTTTCATCTAGGGATATGGTTAAATTCCGAGCTCAGGTTAGAATTTATAAAACTTCTTAAAGCTAACGTTGACTACTTTGCGGGGCCGCACTAGAATATTACAGGTATCCCATTAGAGGTAGAGGTCCATAAGCTAAGTCTTGATCCAAATTTCCCATCGGTAAGGCAGAAGAAACACCCGATAGCCGAGGTTAGGAACAAGTTTGTTAAAGAAGAGATAACCCGACTACTCAATATCGGTTCACTCCGGCAGATAAAGTATCCGAAATGGTTAGCCAACATAGTTTTAGTACCCAAATAGAATAACAAATTTAGGATGTGCGTAGACTATAAAGATCTAAATAAGGCATGCCCTAAAGACTCGTTTTCACTGCTAAACATTGATCAAATGATTGATGCGATAGACGGACACAAGATAATGAGTTTTCTTGATGATTACTCCTGGTACAATCAAATTAAGATGAATATGAAGGATCAAAAACTTCTTTTATAACAAACTTTGGTACATATTGCTATAATGTGATGCCTTTTGGGCTCATGAACGCCGTAGCCAATTATTAGAGGCTCGTTAATAAAATGTTTGAGGGTCAGATAAGTAAAACAATGGAAGTTTATATTGACAACATATTAGTCAAGTCTTTGAATGTAGGGGATTATTTGAAACACCTTCAAGAGACTTTCAACATTCTGAGGAAGCATAACATGAAGCTTAACCAAGAGAAATATGTGTTTTGGGTTGGTTCCGTAAGTTATTGGGGTTCATTGTCTCGCAAAGAGGGATTGAGGTAAATCCTGATAAAATCAAAGCTATTGAGGACATTCCGGACCAATTGACAAGTGTGAAGGAAGTACAAAGTCTGATCGAGAGGTTCGAGGCTCTAAAAAGATTCATCTCAAGATCCTCGGAAAGGTGCCACCACTTCTTTTTCTCCTAAAAAAGAACAATTTTGCATGGACTCTGAAATGCCAATAGGCACTTAAAGTCCTAAAAAGGTACCTGTCTAGCCCCCCGTTACTGACAAAATCGGGGGAAGGAGAACAAAATTTGATATATCTAGCGGTCTCAGAGGTAGCGGTAAGTGCCGTTTTGGTTCGAGAGGAAGAAGGTAAGCAATTTCCTGTTTATTATGTTAGTAAAATACTGTTGGGAGCGGAGACTCCTATCCGCACCTTGAAAAACTGGCCTTAGATCTCGTAGTCGCCTCTTGAAAGCTTAAGCCTTATTTCCAGTGCCACCCGATAGCCATTGTGACAACCTTTACTTTGAGGATTATCCTTCACAAGCCTGAATTGTCAGACCGTTTGACTAAATGGTTGGTCAAAATTAGCGAATTCGACATCGAGTACAAACTAGGACTACAATCAAGTCGCACGTTTTGGCCGATTTTGTGGCCGACTTCAGTCCTGGGTTAATGCCCTTGGCTTCTAAGGAAAGAGTGCTGGTGTCGAAAATGACATCGGGAGTTTGGACATTGTTTACGGGTGGATCTTCCCATATAAAGGGGTCTGATCTCGAGGTAGTTCAAATCATACCCTCGGAGGAAACCCTGAGGTAGGCCATTAAAACTATTCCGCTAACTAACACTAAAGCCGAGTATGAGGCTTTGGTTGTAGGACTTGAACTAGCCTGGGGACTATGCTTCGAGGTCATCAAGATAAAGTAAGATTCCCAGCTGGTAGTAAACCAAGTATACGGGATTTTTGACACAAATGAAGAGTGCATGCAGCAGTATTTGAACAAGGGTCAGGAAATGCTTGCACGATTCAGGGAGTGGTCAATCATACACATTCCAAGGGAATAAAATATGGAAGCAGCTGCGTTGGCTAATTTGGGATCATCAACAAAGATGAAAGGATCTAAATCCTGTACAGTCGTCCAACTTATACATTCGGTATTGGATGTGGACGGTTAGTGCGAGTTCAATGAAACAAACTTAGTATGGGACTGGAGGAACGCGTTCGTCGATTATTTCGGCATGGTAAATTATCTGAAGATCCGATAGCGTCTCAGGCACTACGGACTAAAGCAGCTCATTACTGCCTCGTAGATGAGAAGTTATACAAAATGTCATACCAAGGACCATTGGCATAATGTATGGGGGCCTCCGAGGTGGAGTACGTGATGAGGGAAGTCCACAAAGGAGTTTGCGGGAACCATTTTGGTGCAGACTCGTTAGTTCTAAAGTTGATCAGGGCAGATGAATATTGGCCTTAGGCACCAACCAGCAGAACTTATGCATTTAGTGTTTTCTCCGTGGCCATTCATGAAATGGGGGATAGATATAGTTGGTCCTCTACCATCGGTGTTGCCCCCGTGGCCATTTATGAAATGGGGGACGGATATAGGTGGTCATCTACCATCGAGGTCCCGTAAAGGTAAGACTTCTTTTATTTTTAACTAACTACTTAACTAAATTGGTTGAAGCAGGTCCTTACCAAAAGATTGATGAACGTGAAGTGGTCGACTTTATATGGGACCACATAATCTGCCAATTCGGAATACCGAAGGAAATTTCTTTTAACAACGTGCCGCAGTTCATAGGTTCAAAAGTCATAAAATTTTTGGAAGGATTAGAAATCAAGAGAATTACATCTTCACCATACCATACAAGTACTAACAGACATGCGAAATCAACCAACAAGGTAATTATTCAGAACCTTAAAAAGAAGTTAGAAGATGCTAAAGGCAAGTGGCTCGATGAGTTACTGGGTGTGCTATGGGCATACCGGACAACGACGAAGTTGAGTATGGGAGAAACACCTTTCTTTCTCTTGTATGGCACGGAAGCTTTGAAACTGGTGGAAGTGGGGGAGCTGACTTTAAGATTTTCCTAAACAAATGAATAAACAAACAATGAAGAGTTGCTGGTGAGGATGGTAGCTCAAAAGCAAATGATGTAAAGATATTATAATCGCAGGGCCAATCTCCGTTACTTCAAGGTAGGAGACTTGGTTTTGATAAAGGTAACTCAGAGCACTCGAAAAGTCAATGCCGAGATGTTGGGACCAACATGGGAAGGTCCTTACCGGGTTACAGCTATCCGGTTGGGGTTGTACGAGTTGAAATATCAAGATGGAGTCAAATTACACAACAATTGAAATGTGACTCACCTCAAAAGGTATTATTGCTGATGGATCCTACCCAACATTGTTGAAAGTATGTGCTGCACTCCTTTTCCCTTCATCTAGTTTTTGTCCCAATCATATTTTTCTTGCAAGTTTTTTAACTAGGCAGCGACGGAAAGCATACTAATAAGGAAACATCATCGGCAAGGGAAAGACCTTTAAATATAAAGGCACAAAATTTTCACATCGATGGTAAACGACTATGTGGATGGTTAAATATTCATCTTTCAGTATATTTCCTTACATACTCAGTACATTATTTCGTACTAACGTCCCTTTTCTGGGGGCGCTGTATTTCATGCGTGCAGGTTCAGACAGACAGACGGGTAGACCTCCTCAGTAGGTGTTGCCCGAGTTTAGCTTTATCGATAAGCTCCCCGTCCTTCGGAGTTACCGGGTCTAGAAGTTTTGTGTACATCTTGTGTATATATGTAAATAGGTTATGGGTAGATCGGGACCCTCTCCGATCACAGTACATCTAATAGTAGAGGCTTGTAGACATATCGTGTTAGTTAGTGCAGTATGTTGGGCTTGTAGGCCTTGTATGTATATGTGGTTGTCTTGTGAGTTGTAGTAATTATAACGGCCTTGCCGGCCCAGCTTTATGTTGACATTTAGTCAGCATTAGTCTCTATTAAGTATGACATTACATGTTCAGAGTCTCTTAGTCGCAAGTGGTATGCAAGGATAGGTGAGGCACTGGGTGCCGGTCTCGCCCCCAGGCTCGGGGCATGACAAAAGTGGTATCAGAGCAGTTCTGTCCTAGGGAGTCTACAAGTTGTGTCTAGTAGGGTCTTGTTTATAGATATGTGGTGCACCAGTACTGTTTGTGTGGAAGAAAGACTGTTCGCTGAGGATGTGTATCAATTATAGGCAACTGAACAAGGTAACTATTAAGAATAAGTATCCACTTCCAAGGATAGACGACTTGTTTGATCAGTTGCAGGGAGCTAGATGCTTTTCAAAGATAGATTTGAGGTCGGGGTACCACCATGTTAGAGTTCGGGAGAGAGATATCCCCAAGACAGCTTTCAGGACCCGATATGGCCACTTCAAGTTTCTTGTCATATCTTTCGGGTTGACGAATGCACCTGCCGTATTTATGGACTTGATGAACAGCCTATTATGGCCATATTTAGATATGTTCGTGATAGTCTTTATTGATGATATTTTGGTTTATCCATGTTTAAAGGATGAGCATGCGGACCACCTGCAAGCGATACTCCAAACCCTCCGTGATAGTAAATTATATGCTAAGTTTTCTAAATGTAAATTCTGGTTGAAGTCTATAGCATTCTTGGGGCACGTTGTATCCGATGGAGGTATAAAGGTAGACACTCAAAAGATTGAAGCTGTGAAATCTTGGCCTAGACCTACAACTCCAACAGAGGTTCGTAGCTTTCTAGGCTTACCAGGATACTACCGGAGGTTCGTAGAGGGTTTTTCTTCTCTTTCGGCACCATTAACGAAGTTGATGCAGAAAGCAACTAAGTTTCAGTGGACGGAGGCTTGCGAGCGGAGTTTCCAGGAGCTTAAAAATAGGTTGACTTCAATGCCAGTTCTAGCACTTCCAGAGGGTCCAGATGGTTATGCCATGTATTGTGATGTCTCAGGTGTCGAGTTAGGATGTGTCCTGATGCAACATGGGAAAGTAATTGCGTATGCTTCAAGGTAGTTAAGGAAGCATGAGCGGAATTATCCGACCCACGACCTCGAATTAGCTGCGGTTGTCCATGCACTTAAGATATGGTCGCATTATTTATATGGTGTTCATGTTGATGTATTCACAGATCATAAAAGCCTGCAATACATCTTCAAGCAAAAAGAGTTGAATTTGCGACAGAGGCGATGGCTTGAGTTATTGAAAGATTACGATGTTAACATTCTCTACCATCCAGGGAAAGCTAATGTTGTAGTAGATGCCTTAAGTCGCCGATCTATGGGTAGCTTAGCACATGTAGAGGCCGAAAAAAGACAATTAACTAGAGAGATTCATCAATTGGCTTGTTTGGGGGTTCGGTTAGTAGACTTTGGCAATGGTGGAGTTGTACTCCAAAATACTGCAAAATCATCTCTCATAGATGAAGTAAAGGAGAAGCAGTACGAGGACCCAGAGTTGGTCGAATTGAGAGAGCGAGTTTCGCAGCAGAAGAAGCCGTTGTTAGAACTCAAGGGAGATGGGGTTCTCAAATACAGGGGCCGTTTATGCGTTCCAGATGTAGCAGGGCTACGAGATAGGATTATGTCAGAGGCACATTATTCGTGGTACTCCATTCACCCTGGGTTGACAAAGATGTATCATGACATTAAGTATGTGTATTGGTGGAACGATATAAAGAAGAACATTGTTGAGTATGTCGCTCAATGTGCCAACATGTGAAGATAGAGCACCAGAAGCCCGGAGGGCTAATGCAAACTATAGAGATCCCGACATGGAAATGGGAGGCGATAAACATGGACTTCATCACGGGTTTACCTCGTTCTCATCATAAGTTTGATTCCATATGGGTGATAGTCGATAGGCTCACGAAATCAGCTCATTTCCTACCGGTCAGATCTACATATGCAGCAAACGATTATGCAAAGTTATATATTAAAGAGATAGTGCGACTACATGGAGCACCAGTATCTATTATATCAGACCGTAGGGCCCAGTTTACTTCACCTTCTTGATACTAAAATATAGAATCCATAGGGACTCAGGTGAATCTTAGCACAGCTTTTCATCCACAGACTGATGGACAAGCCGAGCGCACAATTCAGACGCTCGAGGATATGTTACGAGTATGTGTGTTGGATTTTAAAAGAAGTTGGGATGAACATCTACCTCTTATCGAGTTTGCATATAATAACAGTTACCACTCCAGTATCCAGATGGCTCCATATGAGGCTTTGTATGGGCGTAAGTGTAGATCTCCTATAGGGTGGTTTGATGTTGGAGAATCTGGGTTACATGGGCCGGACCTGGTTCAGCAGGCCATAGAAAAAGTAAAGCTTATCCGAGAGTGACTGTTGACAGCTCAGAGTCGTCAGAAGTCATATTCTGATGTGCGGCGACGTGATTTAGAGTTCGGGTTTAATGACTGGGTATTCTTAAAGGTGTCACCTATGAAGGGTGTGATGAGGTTTGGCAAGAAAGTAAAGCTTAGCCCACGGTATATTGGGCCATATAGGATCATTCAGAGGGTGGGCCAAGTAGCTTATAAATTAGAATTGCCCTCAAAATTGGATTTTGTCCATTCGATTTTTCACGTATCTATGTTACGGAAGTGCATTGGCGATCCTGCCCGAGTGGTGCCCAAAGATTATGTACAGATTACAGAGGACTTGTCATACGAGCAAATTCCGGTTGCCATCCTAGACCAACAAATCCGCAAGCTACGGAATGAGGAGGTAGCCTCCGTGAAGGTCTTATGGAGAAGCAAGAATGTGGAAAAGATGACGTGGGAAGCAGAGGAAGAAATGAAGTCTAAATACCCCCGCCTATTTCAAACCGAAGATATGGCTCGAGGTGGGATACCTCAGCACAACTCTATTCAGGCCAGTAGGTCATCAAGTAAGCTCTCATTTTTTACTCTCAGAATTTATAATGGACAGTTATGTAAAGCCAAGTGTTGCTATTTATAGACAGTGGCCATGTATGGTATGTAGAGAATGTTTTCTAGCTGCATACATGTTAGTTTTAGTCTAGTGTATGAAAGAGACTCTGGCAAAAAGTTTCCCAAAGTATCTAAGAGTAGACATTCGAGGACGAATGTTTATAAAGGGGGAAGGATGTTACATCTCGCGTTTCTCGTACGTTAAAGTTTCGTTTTCAGTTAATTGACATAGACTCGAGGATGAGATTATCTTGAGGTTAACATATTTATACTATTTATAAAAAGCAATAAGTAAGTGCCATGAAGGAAAGGGTACACGAATTAAAGAAAATAAGTTTCGTTGAAGGTTGTCGATTTGGGATAAAATACGGTCCGAGCTATAATACCCGATACTTATAGACTAGTACCATACAAGGTACCATATGACCATGATAGTATGATGTATAAAGTATATTAAAAATAAGTAGAATTTTAAGTAATCTGATATAATTCTTAATTATGTGGGTAATTGATTAATTATCGGATAGCGGGATAATATCTAATTAATTATTAATTATAGGATAAGATTAAAAAAATACCTCCCCCACCCTATGTGGCAGCAAGCCACCACCCAAATCAAATGACTCATTAGTCATGTTGGGTAGGTGGCAATTTAAGGTGTTAATTACAATACACCCCATGCTAACATTTTCAATGCAAAAATACTACAATCAGACATTAGCTCAAAGAGATTTCTTACAAAATCTTCAACTAATCCTTACAATCAGAACGCTATGAATTCCTAAAAGTTTCAACAATTCCATCGAGAATTTTTACACATTAAGCAACGGGATTCTTCAACCAATCCAACGAAATTTTTTAGAACTGTAGCAACGTAAAATTTTGCGATTCTAAAGGAGTACGGTGCAACCTTTTCCAAGAACATCATACGGATTTTTTCCTACTCCAGGTATGTTAAGGCTAAGCTCTTTCTTCATTTTGGCATGATCTCATAATTACATGAGTTTGATAACGAGGCATAAAGAAAAATTCATGTCCCAAAATTTACGTATATATTCCTAGTCTTGTAAAATACAATATTCTCCTTATCGGGACTTCATATTCAATTGAGTATTTCCTTTTTCCAGTTAAGAGAGCAGAAAATCTTTATATATAGTATTACAGTATTTTCATTACCATCGAGCTATAATCGATGGGCAGGCCCCTATTGGGCAAATTCTGATCAGATGGTAAGTTATATACCGAGCCTACTGTGGCCGAGCGCCTTTGAGCGAGCCCAGCATGGCTGAGATACAGAGTCTAGTATGGCCGAGCGCCTATGAGCGAGCCTACTACGACAGAGCAGTTATATACATATATCGAGCCTTATAAGGCCGGATATCTATTTTACTTACTATATTGAGAGAATAGAGTCAGTATCAGCAGGTGAGCATATCTTCATATTATCTTTGACCCCCAGTTGCTTTCAGCTATTATATTATCAGTTCAGTTTCAGCTTTTAGTATATTGCCTTACATACTCGGTACATTATTTCGTACTGACGTCCCTTTTCTGGGGGCGCTGTATTTTATGCGTGTAGGTTCAGACAGACAGACGGGTAGACCTCCTCAGTAGGTGTTGCTCGAGTTCAGCTTTATCGGTAAGCTCTCCGTCCTTCAGAGTTGTTGGGTCTAGAAGTTTTGTGTATATCTTATGTATATATGTAGATAGGTTATGGGTAGGTCGGGGCCATCTAAAATCCTTCTTCGTGAACGCGTGAGACCCTTCGCGTTCGCGAAGAACAATACCAGATATCAGTTCCAGCAGTTGCAAAACAAGGAAAAATGATCCCAAACCATCCCGAAACTCACCCGAGCCCCCCGGGACCTCAACCAAACATACCATCAAGTCCCAAAACATCATACTAACTTAGTTGAACCTTCAAATCACCTTAAACAACTCTAAAACCCCGAATCATACCCCAATTCAAGCCTAATGAACTTTGAAATTTTAAATTCTATATCTTGTGCCGAAACACATCAAATAAAACCGGAATGACTTTGAATTTTGCACACAATTCATAATTGACATAATGAAACTATTCCAATTTCCAGAATTCGATTCCGGCACCCGATATCAAAAAGTCAACCCCCGGTCAAACTTTCCAAAAATTCTTCTTTCGTCATTTCAAGCCTAATTCCACTACAGACCTCCAAATAATTTTTTGGACATGCTCCTAAGTCCATAATCACCATACAGAGCTATTGACATCATCAAAATTCCATTCCGGAGTCGTTTGCTTAAAAGTCAACTCTCCGGTCAACTCTTTCCATTTAAGCTTCTAAAAAAGGATTGTTCTTTTAATTTAATTCTGAATCTTCAGTAAATCCAACTCGACCACACCCGCGGGTCATACATATTGTGAAGCTGCTCGAGACCTTAAATCACTAAACGGGGTGTTAATTCTTAAAACGACAAGTCGAGTCGTTACACTATATTTTATTACCTTGTTCTGAAATTAGCATCTTACTTTCACTTTGTCGTTATTCCCATTTGTGCTCCCGGAGACACTGAGTTCGGAGCCAGGCTTGCTATCTTCTTCAATTTCAATCTTATCTCTTTATCATTTTTTGGATCTTCAATTCGCTTGTCTATAAATCACATAACAAATTTAACTGTATTACTTTGCAGGTAAATAATTTTCCCAAAAATCCTGGCTTTGAACCATTGTCAATGCCTATATTAAACAATAATTAGACTAAAATAATTTGTATAATCTAAAGCTAGGCTTTTCAGAGTGTTCTAACTTCATATTTATGCAATGACAGTTTAGACTACTTGGGATGTGGACTACAAACATGTGTCTTAAGTTGAGAATTCATAGAGTATATAAGAAATAAGAAATCCTTAATTGTGATGTGCCTTTTAGTGGACAACCATGAGCCCCATTAGGTAACAACGGACAATACTACATCATAAGCTCTAAAAAGAATATGGTTGCAACATATTAGGTGCGAGCTAGGAAAAAAAAGGCAACATGGGAATACATTACCCGATGAGAGCTTAGAACCATCCATGAAAGTCAAATAAAAATGGTTGAATTGAAAGACTATGAATTTGATGTCCTGGTAACTCTCTGTCATTGAAACAGTTAACCTCGTGTCATATGAACATAAAAAGTTATTATGTTAACTCAAAATGGAAAAGCTAAGCGTTGGACTGAGATTGTATTGGAACTTTTCAAGAGTTTAAAAGAAAGAAAACTTCTTACCACTAACGTCGAAGCCTAATAAAGTCATAGCAACCTTTGACATTGTTGGTTGCTGATAGGAATGTGAAGGTCTCTCCCACGAAAGGTATTCCCAAACTCCTGGATTTGTGGCCTTTTGCATCTTTAGCTTTTCTTGATACTTTGATTAGTAAAATGTAATATTTATGACAAGTATTGAAGCCAGAAAAATATCATAGTAGTTGCTTACTAGGAGGAGAATGTCTTTCATTGACAGAGCAAGCATATTTAGATTTAATGTCAACCTGAAAGGACAAAACTGAAAGTACAAGAGGAGGGTGAATTGTCAATTTTGTTTTTATAACTAAGTAGTTGACTAGTTTACCAATGTAAAGTGAAGAAGTATAAGACACAAGTATTTTCATACTGGTTTGAATTCAATGTGAATCATACTCCAGTTCCCTTGGATTGCAAGAGGGTTCTCTCTTCAAAGCTCCTTATAAACTTAGTACCTGTATGTTGATGTTATCACAAACACCAATTGTTGTTTTGGTTCTAAGTACACTCGTTGTAATTTCATACAATGCCACACTAATATTTTTCTCTCTTTATTCTTTCTATTGATTACATAGTAAATCGCAGTAAAATTATAATGCTTGTTTGGAGTATAACAAAGAGCACGATCTTCTCTAGGTCGTCTCACTGTATATATATTTTGAGGGCTCTGCTTTGATTCTTGATTGTGGCAGATCTGAAGAGATTACAGACCCAAGGGAATTGATCCTTGGAATGAATTGTAGAATGATTCTTTCCAAGAATGAGTATGGAGCTTTCATTAATTTGGCTTTGCCTTGTGGTCTTGATAGAGCTTTCCATTGTTGAGCAGATCTTTTCTCCATTCGAATAATCTAAAGTAGATCCCTTGATTTCGGGAGTTAACCACCTTCATTTGATAGGTGAATCTTCAGTGCATTAATAGATATATCGAGCAGATTCTTAGCAATCTCGATTCCCTCTGATTTTGGTCCTTCCTTTAATATCTTCCTTTAAATGGGTTGTCAAATATAGCAAGATTGTTCTCTCATTTTCCGTTACTCCTTCCTTTCCTATATTCCTTTGCGTGTATTTGACAATCTTCCTTTCCTTTGCTCATTCATTTCCTTTGCTCCTAGAGTTTCCCTACAATCATGGATATGTTATTTTTCATCATTAAAACGTAAGTCTAACAATCTCTATAGTTTTTATGATGACAAAATAATGAAACAAAATAAATTAAATTTACTTTCATGTAAGACAGTCAACTCTTCATCTGATGTAGGTGACTTCTCCTCAACTGAGCATCAGTGTACTTCCCTGTATGTCTATCAATTCTTCATCTGTTGTAGTCGACTCCACCTCAATTTGGCAGCCAAAAGGATTGTGTTCCTGTAAATTTTACCTAATATTCTCCCCCTTTGGCATCAAAAAAAGATATTATATAGGCAAATAATATGTCTAAGCAAGTTATAACTAACTAGTTAGGCAAGCAAAAGCAAGTAATTGTCTTAGCAGCATGACTGAATAATCAGTCCAAAAAAAAACAAAAATTGTCTTAAACAACCATTCATCAACGACACAGAAAATAAGTAAGGGTGTTGCAGAGGGACTCCTTAAGACGATCAAAGCATTGACTATGACTGATATCCCGTCGATCATGTCATGCACTTTCTTGAAGGATTTTACCGCATCGTCTGCTGTCCTGAGGATCTGAACTCTTATCTTAGATACATCAGAACCTATCCCCTTTGATACACCATAAATATCTCTGATTGTGGTTTGAGTGGAGATCAGCAAGTCCTTTATGACGGCCAATTTTGTCATTGATAGCAATTAGTTTTTCCATGAGATCAGGGTCACACATACTGGGAGGAGAAACATAAGCCTTGTCTTTTGAGTCAGTTGGAGCAGTCTTGGCTTCACCTTCTTACTTCTTTATCCAAATGCCTTTCACAACAATATATCACTTTCTAGCAAAAGCTCTGAGTTGTAGGACTTAAAGACAGTGACATAGAGATAGTTAGAAAGAGAGATGTTGTGGGCTTCGAGAAGATGTGTAATGACCATTCCATAGGGAAGACTTGTGGGATCATCGACACTTTCAATCATGAAATTGATGACCCAGGAGGACAATTTAGCTTTATGCTTTGTTAGGAGGCACTAAACAAGGAAAGTATTCCGTTGGGAGAAGGTAGAGAATGATCATGTACGTGGAAGAAGAGTGGTTGCCACAATATGTGCTAGAATACGAGTTTCAAAACTAAGCAATGCGTCCTTTTGCTTGATCAAAAGAAATTTTAAAGTCTTCGAGCGATGTATTTTTAAACAACATAGAATATCCAGAACATTTGCACTGAAAGATAGAATCAAGCAAGACACAGTACAAAATAGTGCGCTTACCAAGAACTAGATACTCTAATTTGTCAGGTTTTAGAGAGCGGAGATTTTCATAAAATATTAGATTCATATACCTTGGGAGGAGGCAGAGAAAGAAAATTTTTCCACCCCTGAAAGTCAAAGAGTTCCTTAACTTTGCAATTGGGGATTTTTATGTCGTTCAAATCAATGACTCTGCCATGGGCTACAGGTTTGTCTTTGAAGGAGATGAAGGCATCTCTATTCGGGGTGTCCCAGAAGTTGATGTCAGATTTCAGAGAACTTGAGAGATCTGCTTTAGGCTTTTTGGGAGTGAGCGACTCAAATTTGTCTTCTATCGGACGCTTCCCTAAGGCTTTTTTATTAAGGCTACGCGCATCATCAGAGAGTTCTACTTGAGAGGAGGTAAATTCTTCAGGGTGGTCTGACCCTAGATTGACTGCATCTGGAGGTTGTGACGAGGGTGTTTTCTGGAACGAGCGCTTTTACGAGTTGAGGACGAAGGGTTTTTGAGATTTTTCGCCATTGTTGAGATGAAGAGAAGGGTTTGGTGATAGAAATATTGTGAGAGAAATAGGGTAGTGGAAAGAAACTAAAAAGAGGTAAGATTGACGATTGAGTGAAGAAAGGAAAAGGCGTCAGAGATACGACGTGATGATTGACTTCCATCTATAAAGTTGTGAAAAGATGTGAAAAAGAAAAAAAATAGAAGGCACATCATTAATGGTACTCACGCACACAAGGAAACATGCAGATAATGTGGCTGTAAAAATGAATAATGTCACATAGGTCCTAATTTTTTGAATTAATAGAAATAATGCCAAGAAAATCTCATAAAATACAAATATGTATTCAAGTAAGGGCTTTGTGAAAATATCTGCTAATTCATCAATAGTGCTCACAAACAATAATTCAATCATTCCTTTAAGAATATTATCTCTAATATAATTATGCTTGATATCTATATGCTTAGCTCTAGAATGATGCACATAATATTTCGAGAGACATATAGCATTAGAGTTGTCACAAAATATTGGAATTGGTTTAAAGAATAATTCATAGTCACCCAATTGATGTGACATCCAGAGTAGTTGAGCACAACATTGTCCAATGGTAATGTAATTTAGCTTCGGCTGTGGACAAGGCCATTGATCCTTATTTTTTGCTTTTCCAAGAGATTAATGCTTTTCCTAGCAATTGACACATTTCACTAGTGTTTTTCCTGTCTTCTTTATCACCTGTAAGATCAGCATATGAAAATCTTCAAGTTTAAAATTTTTAGAACATGGATACCATAGTCCATGGGAGGTAATTCTGATAAGATAGCGAATTATTTGCTTTACTGCGGTTAAGTGTGACTCCTTAGGAGCTGATTGAAACCTTACACATTTACACACACTGAACATGATATATGGCCGACTAACAGTTAAGTATAGCAGAGATCCAATCATTCCACGGTACTTAGTTTCATCTACTAATTTTTCTTTTTCACCTTTATCAAGGTTGGTTGATGGACTCATGGGCGTTCCAATTGCTTTAGCATTGCTCATGCCGAACTTATGAATCAATTCCTTAGTGTACTTGGTCTGGAAAATAAATGTGCCTTTCTCTGATTGATGAATTTGAAGTCCAAGAAAAAATATGAGTTCTCCTATCATACTCATTTTGAACTCACTATGCATGAGATTTGAGAAATCCGTGCACAAAAGAGAGTTAGTACTACCAAAAATAATATCATCAACGTAAATCTGAATAATGAGATTACCTTCAGTGGATCTTTTGTTAAATAATGTAGTATCTACTTTACTTCTGGTGAATCTATGATCAGTTAGAAACAAACTCAGCCTCTCATACCAGGCCTGAGGGGCTTGCTTGAGTCTATGGAAAGCTTTGGTCAACTTATATACATGATAAGGAAATTGTGAGTTCTCAAATCTAGAAGGTTATTTTACATATACCTCCTCATCAATAAAATTATTTAAGAAAACACTTTTAACATCCATTTGAAAAAGTTTAAAACCTTTCAAAGATGCATGTGCAAGTAATATACGAATTGATTCTAACCGCACTACCGGAGCGAATATTTCATCATAGTCGACTCATTCCTACTGTGAGTAGCCTTGAGCAACTAATCTGGCTTTATTTCTAACTACCTTCCCATCCTTATTCAACTTGTTTCTAAATACCTATTTTGTTCCAACGATTGTAGCATTTGCTGGCTTAGGTACTAATTTCCACACTTGATTTTCGTCAAATTAATCAAGTACATCTTGCATGGCTTGTACCCAGCTGGAGTCTTTTAATGCTTCATCAACCTTGTTTGGTTCAATTTGAGAAATAAGTGTGATATTGGCCTTTTTCTTGAGATTTCCCATGGTTTTCATTCCACCGTTTGGATTTCCTATGATGAACTTTTGTGGATATTAAGGTTCACTTCTCCATTCATTTGGTCTTGTTTCAACTGGTTGAGTAGTCGACTCCTTCTGAGGTTTAACATGGCTGCTGACAGATTCATTAGTCTACTTAGTAAGTTCATTGTTGTTGTTAGTGGATTTCTTTTGTTGCTGAGATTCATTTGTCTTCGATGCATCCTGATTTATATCTTCATCACCTGCAATAATTCCTTTATCATCCATAGAGTTATTATCATCAAAGGTAGCACGAACCGGTTCCTCTACACATAACGTACTTTTGTTATAAACTCTAAATGACCTATTGTTAATTGAATAACCAAGAAATATACCTGCATCGCTTCTTGGGCCGAACTTACCAATAGTGTCCTTACTATTATTGTGAATGAAGCATTTTCTTCCAAAGAGATGAAAGTAGCCTATGTTTGGCCTTTTACCTTTCCACAGTCTGTATGGAGTCTTCTTTAGGATAGGCCGTATGAGACATCTGTTGAGAATATGGCATGCTGTGCTGACTGCTTCTGCCCAAAAGTGATTTGGCAGAGATCTCAAATCTTTTAAAAACATCATCTCTATGAGATAGAAATACTACCCATGTAAAACGTGAGTAGTCATCAACAATAACAAATGCATATCGTTTACCTCCAATACTGGTGTCACGACTCAATTCCCACTATAGGTCGTGATGGCGCCCAACGTCGCTGTTAGGCAAGCCCACGGTGAACTATCCATTTAATTGTTCATTTTATTACATTTAAAGTCATGAATTTTATTTAATAAATAAAGCAAGAATAAGTAGTAACGCTGATGTAAAACATAAAATAAAACATAATAGTGAAATATCGACATTAATAGACATAAACCATAAATATATACTAGCAATTTTGAAATTCTGGTGTCCCAAGTGCATGAGAAATCTAGTAGAATATACAAAACCTCCTACAACTACAGTCTAACGTAAGATAGGAAGAAAAGTAAATACAACAAGGAGGAGACTCCGGGTGCTACAGAACGGAGCATAGAAAGAAGCTCACCACTAGATCTCGGGGTAACGGGGATGCGCGCCTGACTGGTCACCAGATGTACCTGCCTCAGATCCTGCAAAATTAGTGCAGAAGTGTAGCATGAGTATGTAAATAATATGTACTCAGTAAGTATCTAGTCTAACCTCGAAGAAGTATATGATGAGGGGTCGATATTAACACTTACTAGAGGTCAGTAAATAAAGTGCAAGAATTATAAATAGGCACGAAATACAACAGTAACAATGGAATAATAAATAATAAATAATGATTTTTAACAGCAACAACAACAAACCCAGTAGTCTCCCACGAGTGGGATCTGGGGAGGGTAAGATGTACGCAGCCTTACCCCTTCCCCTGGAAGGGCAGGGAGGTTATTTCCGATAGACCCTCGGCTAGAGAACGACTGAAAAAGAAAAGGTAATTACAACAAGTAGGAATAACAATAAGATAAAATAAGATTGAATCCAAGAATGCAGTCAAACTCCAGGTAGTAATAGCCATCTATGAATAAAAGATAACATACTAACACTAATGCTAGCGAACTGAGTAAGACAAAGAGAAATGCTCGGCTACCTACTAACCTTCTACTCTAATCTTTGACATTCACACCCTCTCGTCTAGGGCCATTTCCTCAGTCAGCTCCAGTTGTGCCATGTCCCACCTAATAACCTCTCCCCAAGACTTCATAGGCCTACCTCTACCCCTCCTGCTTCCCACCGCGGCTAACCACTCACACCTTCTAATTGGGGCTTCTATATTTCTCCTCTTAATATTCCCGAACCATCTCAACCTTTCCTCCCGCGTCTTATCCTCCATAGGGGCCACTCCCACCTTTTCCCGAATAACTTCATTCCTAATCTTATCCAATCGGATATGCCCACACATCCACCTCAACATCCTCATCTCAGCTACTTTTAGCTTCTGGGTATGAAAGTTCTAGACCGGCCAACACTCTGCTCCATACAACATAGTCGGTCTAACTACAACCTTGTGAAACTTACCTTTAAGTCTCATCGGCACATGCTTATCACACAAGACACCAGAAGCGAGCCTCTACTTCATCCATCCTGTTTCAATACGATGCGTGACATCTTCATCAATCTCCCTGTTACCTTGTATTATAGATCCAAGATACTTGAAACTACCTCTCTTGGGTATGACTTGCGTATCAAGCGCCACCGCCATATCCCCTTCCTCGGTACTGTTACTGAACTTCCACTCCATGTATTCCGTCATGGTCCTACTCAACTTGAAACCCTTAGACTCTAGGGTCTACCTCCAAACCTCCAACCTCTCATTAACACCACCCCTGCGTCTTGTCAATTAAAATTATATCATCAGCAAATAACATACACCATGGTACCTCACCTTGAATATATCTCGTCAATGCGTCAACCGCCAAGGAAAATGGGAAGGGACTAAGAGTTGATCCCTGGTGCAACCCCATCCTAACTGGAAAGGGTTTCGAGTATCCTCCCGCTGCCTTAACCCGAGTCTTAGCTTCATCAAACATGTCCTTAATCACCTTAATATAAGCTACTGAGACCCCTTTAGCCTCCTAGCATCACGAACCTCCAATTATACATTTTAAACCTCCAATTATCACATGCCAATTTTAACACGTAAGAGCCACCAACTAATTATCAAGTCGCAAGTCAAGAAAGAAATATCAAGTATAATTGGGCTCCTAGCAATATCATGCACAATTTATGCCGAGGTCGTACAACCCGATACACAATAGTGTGTACACTATCGAGGGTCGACCGACGCGAACCATAGATACATCTAAATATACTGTGAGACGTTCGACCCGATCCACAAGAACAAATAAACTCTACAAACTCCGATCAACAACTACTACACAAGAATAATACTCAAAGAAGGCATAATTTCCACTAACAATCAAGTATTCCGCCAAAAACTCAAGGTAATGAAGCTCGGTCTCATAAAATCCCTTATCCAATTTCAATTATAAATTCGAGTAATTAAACTAACAGTTTGGGTTCAAATAATACAAGTATTGCACGGTAAAGTCCTACGTCTACCCGGACACAAGCATGATTTTAGCTACGTACGGACTCTCGTGACATCATGCGTACGTAGCACCAACAATTATTAGCAAATAACAATTTAAAACACCTACTATGATAATTTTCTCTTACAAGCTTAGGCAAGAGACTTACCTCGTTCCAAATCATCTTCCCGGTTCACAAATCACACTAATTGCCTCAAATCGGTGCCGAGCAATCAAAACTAGCCAAAGGTCGTACAAACTAACCAACATATTCTCAAAAGTTTATAATTTAACTATTAGAGTAATTACCCAACCCAATTTGGAAAACTCCTAAAAGTCACCCCCGGGCCCACGTGCCCAGATTTCGGAAATTTTTATAGATAAATATTATCCATAACCTCACGAACACAAATATATAATTTCTACTAAATTCCATAATCATTTTCGTGGCATAATATCATTTTTTACCAAAACCTAGGTTTTTAAAAAACATTCTAAAATGTCCACAATTTACATGTTAACATCTACCCACAATCTATGTATTAAACTCACATTATGTAGAAATTACTTACCTCAAGGTGATAGGTGGAAAACCCTCTCCAAAGAGCTCTAATATCGGCCAAAAGTTAAGAGAAATGAACAAAATGAGCCTAAGTCCCGTTTTTAAAACAAGACATTGTCCAGGCCTTCCTTCTTCACGATCGCGAAATTGTCGGCGCAATCGCGAAGGCAAAACCGCCAAGGCCCCTAAGTAGCTAATTTGTGATAGCGAGAAGGCCCACAATGCACGCGAAGACCTGACCCCGCCAAACTACATGAACGTGACCCCCCCTTCGCGAATGCAAAGGGCATTCGACTTGTCCAGCCCTAGGCACAGGCCTTCTACGCGAATGCGACCAGGAGATCGCGAACGCAGTGGCCAGTGTTTCAAATCTTTGTGATCCCGACCCTGCTATCAGAAACGCGTAGAACAAAAGTCCCTAGCCCCATTTCCTTCACCGCGAAGGCGACTCCTTCTCCGTGTTCGCGAAGAAGGAAACTAGAACAACAAATGTTAGAAATTTGAACTTAGCTCTGGGTGGTCCATAACTCACCCGAGCCACCTGGGACCCTATCCAACTACACAAACAAGTACATAAACATAATATGGACCTCCTAGAATCCTCAGAACACATAAAACAACATCGAAAAAAAAGAATCATACCCCAAAACCAACTTAATCAACTTATAAACTTCAAACTTCTTCAACTAGCTCTGAACGCGTCAAATTCTACATAGACAACTTGGAATGACGCCAAATTTTGTGTACAAATCATAAATCACCATACAGACCTATTCCCAAGCTCGAAATCCCAAACGGACATCGATAATACTAAAGTCTACTCCAAACCAAATTTAAGAAACTCTAAAACCTTTAAGGCACCAACTTTCAACATTAAGCACTGAAATGCTCCCGGATCACCCGAAACTCGATCCTAACATACGCCCAAGTCAAAAATAATTATACTAACCTATTGGAACCATCAAATCTTGGTTCTGAGGTTGTTTACTCAAAATATTGACTCAAGTCAAACTTGGCCATCTTATGCCACTATTAAGAAACTAAGTGTTCCGAATTTAATCCGAACCCTTCTAAAACCAAGGCAACCATTCCCGCAAATCATAAAACAGTAAGAGCACATAAGGGAGTCTTAATTAGGAGAATGGGTATTTAGAAAGCAAAACGACCAGTTGGGTCATTGCATTCTCCACCTCTTAAACAAACATTCCTCCTCGAAGGGGTATAGAATCATACTCGGGGTGCTGAATAAGCGTGGATATCTACTCCGTATGTCCTCCTCGGTCTCCCAAGTTGCCTCCTCTACTGGTTGACCCCTATACTGGACCATTACCGCAAGAATCTTCTTAGACCTTAACTGGCGAACCTGCCTATCAATTATGGCAACTGGCTCCTCCTCATAACCCAAGCTCTCTTCTAGTTAAACTATATTGTAATCTAACACATGCAACCTATCGGCATGGTACTTCCAAAGCATAGACACATTGAAAATTGAATGAACTCCCGATAGACTGGGATGCAAACTGATAATATAATAGCTGAAAGCAACTGGAGGTCAAAGATAATCTGAAGATATGCTCACCTGCTGATACTGACATTATTCTCTCAATATAGTAAGTAAAATAGCTGTCCAGCCTTATAAGGCTCGGTATATGTATATAACTGCTTTGCCGTAGTAGGCTCGCTCATAGGCGCTCGGCCATACTAGGCTCTGTATCTCGGTCATGCTGGGCTTGCTCATAGGCGCTCGGCCACAGTAGGCTCGGTATATAACTTACCATCTGATCAGAGGTTGCCCAATAGGGGCCTGCCCATGGATTATAGCTTGATGGTAATGAAAAAACTGTAATACTGTATATATAGACTTTCTGCTCTCTTGACTAGAAAAAGGAAATACTCAATTGAATATGAAGTCTCGATAAGGAGAATATTGTAACTTACAAGACTAGAAACATATATGTAAATTCCGGGACATGAATCTTTCTTTATGCCTCGTTATCAAACTCAGGTAATTACGAGATCATGCCAAAATGAGGAAAGAGCTTAGCCTTAACATACCTGGAGTAGGGAAAAAGTCGTATGATATTCTTGAAAAAGGTTGCACTGTACTCCTTTAGAATCGCAAAATTTTATGTTGCTACAGTTCTAAAAATTTTCGTTGGATTGGTTGAAGAATCCTGTTGCTTAATGTGTAAAAATTCTCGATGGAATTGTTGAAACTTGTAAGAATTCTTAGAGTTCTAATTGTAAGTATTAGTTGAAGATTTTGTAAGAAATATCTTTGAGCTAATGTTTGATTGTAGTATTTTTGCATTGAAAATGTTAGCATGAGGTGTATTGTAATTAACACCTTAAATTGCCACCTACCCAACATGACTAATGAGTCATTTGGTTTGGGTGGTGGCCTGCTGCCACATAGGGTGGGGGAGGTTTTTTTTTAATCTTATCCTATAATTAATAATTAATTAGGTATTATCCCACTACCCGATAATTAATCAATTACCCACATAATTAAGAATTATCTCAGATTACTTAAAATTATACTTATTTTTAATATACTTTATAAATCATACTATCACGGTCATATGGTACCTTGTATGGTACTGGTCCATAAGTATCGGGTATTATATCTCGTACCGTATTTTATCCCAAATTGACAACCTTCAACGAAACTCATTTTCTTTAATTCGTGTACCCTTTCCTTCATGGCACATACTTATTTCTTGTTATAAATAGCATAAATATGCTAACCTCAAGATAATCTCATCCCCGAGTCTATGTCAATTAACTGAAGATAAAACTTTAACGTACGAGAAATGCGAGATGTAACAATGGGCATTGTGAGTTATCGAGTGTTTTGATCTATGGCTTTGAGCCAATTGGGGGGGGGGGGGGGTCTTCTATCGACAATTTGATTGCATGATTACGTGTTGTATTGGTTTCGGCCTGCGGCATACTTATGCATCGGTTATGACTTGTAGAGGCTGGTTTTGAGTATGACTTAAGCAAGGAAATTTCTGGATGCAGGTGTATTACACTTTATGGGTATATGGGAATCATGCAATGATTGAGTTGCTATTCGTGAAAGATGTAGTGTGCATGGAGTAGGAATTTGCTCGGTTGCGTTAAGGCAGAGTTACCTCTTTGGGTGTTGTCGTGCTAATAGGGCACAATTTGTTCGACCTATTTAGGCGGTACAATTTAGATTTTAGCAGAGTGGATGACTCTCGAGAGGGTTCAAATGGATTTAAGGTTCATATGTGGCATTCGAGGATTTTTCAGATTGGTATATGGCTAGAATTTGAGATTTACATCGGATGGTGTCAGGACTTGTGGAATTTCTATATTATTATGGATTCTATATTTCAGTATCAGGATGGTGAAGGAAATGACTTTAGATTCACAGAAGGTCTCTTCAGAGTGGGTGTCTCGGTTGTGGTACTTTTAGGGTGCTTAAGAGGGAATACAGTGGCTTATGGGCCTTGTGGCGGTGTGGTTTTATGCTAGGATCTTTGGTGGTGAGCTTTGGGTAAGGATCGTGGTGTTTTGGCAAGGAGAAGTGTCAACTTGAGGGTATTTAGGAAGGAACTCAGAGAAATAGGACAGCCTGGTAGTAGGTTGGATCAACACAGTAATAGATATGATCAGTTCGTTGGGTACTTATGATGTGGTGAGTCTCTACAGGTGTTTTGTGGCAATAGTCTTGGGTTTGGCAACCTGCGTGGCTTGGTTGAGTTATAGAGATTCAATTCTGATGGCTTGGTAATGTGTTAATGGGTTTCAAAGAGTTTTTGATGGTTTCTACTACAGTTTGATATGGATATTTCCTATTGGCGTGAGGAGCATGATGTGTATTATGATTTTCTCCTAGATGGGATTAATGGAAGGTTTTTGACTGACCGGGTATGTATCCTGCTTGTGACTCAGAGTGGATTATAAGATCCTCATACTTTTCATATGATGGCAGGACTGATGCGGTGCGTTGTGTGGGATTAAGATTTGCGTTTGCAAGGTCACAGTTCAGTTTTGAGGGGAAGGTCATGAATCCTTAGGCAACATGGACGGGTTCAGATGTCTAGATGAATGATATTACTATTTTGTATTGCTTGAGGAGAGTGAACATTCCAGAAGGTGCACTTTGTTTTTACTTACGGACACTTCATTGATATTGCAGTACTCGCCTGGTTGATCGACTGCTGATATTCAGACTTTGCTATGTGGCAGGGAAGAATTATAGAAGTATTCCTCATGGGATGATCGTGTGTGGGAGATATGTTAGACAATCGGGCGGTGGAGTTGGGATCAGATATGGTGATTCGTGTGTTCTGTGGATTTGGAGACTGAGAGTTCTCAGAAGCAGGTTGTTTCGTAGTTGCGGACTGTGAAGATGTGGCCAAGCTAGCCAGATGATAGTATGTGTTATGGTTAGGTCATTGTGGACCTTCGAAGGGTTATTTACCTATTTGTGGATGGCCAGAGTTGATTTGGGGCCCGTTTGGTAGACCCAATGAGGATGTGTATTATACACCAGGTCGAATTGGTTGACTCTGTATTTCTATTATTGAGGGATGTGTTATTCGGTTAGATTTGAGCTTATTCATGTTCTGATATGATCTAGGAGTTACTCCTCTATGCTATGAGGGGGTTGTGATTTGTTGGTTATATGCACACATGGTGCGATTTGTTTGGGCCTTATAGCATAATTCGAGCGAGATAGTGATTGGGGTGTTAAATGGTTGGTTGCGCCTTGGTTATGTTCTCTTCGGGCTGTGGTATATTATGCTATTTTCTTCTTCATGACTATGGTCGTACGCCTCATGTATTTGATGTTGAATTGCGTGTAGTTGTTGATTTTGAGCATTGCGGCTTGAGGTATTTTATATGGACCGGTGTTTGGATAGGGCCACGCATTGCAGCGAAGTCATGTTGGGATATGATTCTTTGTGTTAGATTAGTGTGTCTTGGTTCTACTATGTATGATGGGTTTATAGCATTGCGGTTATGGTGGTACTTGTTCAGTTTGCAGAACAGTCCTCTCATTTGAGTCATTTCCTATTTATGGGTGCATTTGAGTTGTTGCTTATTAGTGCACGGATTGCACATTTTGTGATTCTAGGTAGTATTGGTGTGGAATGTCAATAAGATAGTAGGACTTGATAAAGTAAGGTCATTGGACCTGGAATGGGTGCTATCAGATTTGTTTGCAGTATATGTTGAAGGATAATGTCGTTGATCGGCTTAGAAATTTGCTATAGTTCTTGTCGAATGAGAAGGAGCTCCATGACTTGTTGATCTGATAAGTGGTTATGAGTTTCTACGTGTTTCTTTCATCATTGGCAGTGTATGAAGGTTTTAGAACGAGATTTTCATTGACATGAGGTTTGTTACAGGTGTCGGGTTTGTTTTGAGCAGCTATTGTGATCCGGAATTTTGCTACGAGTATGCGAGTTGTGTGGTATATCATGTGATTACATCTTAGTTAATGGTTATCTTAAAGCAGTTTGGTTAGACTTATACAGTGTGTAAATGCAAGATTCGGGTCCTGCAAGGAATTCCAACTGTTGGAAATTGGGTTCTAAGGCTTACTGTCTAAGGTTAAAGTAATGATCTTCAGTTAGGTTGTGTTTTTAGGCTTATATGGATTGGGGTGGCATGGAATCACCCCCGGGTATGTGAATGGTAAGGTTACACGACGATTTGATGGCTTTGGAATGACTCTGGGAACGTTCGAGGATAAATGTATGTTTAAGTGGGGGAGAATGTAACGACCTGACCGGTCGATTTGAGCATTTGCACTTCGCTCGGTAGTTTGAGGGCATGAGCAGCTCTGTATGATGTATTATGACTTATGTGAATCATCAGTGTTGGTTTTCAGGTTATTCATAACCGATTTGGAAGAATGAATTTCATGTTTGAAGCTTTAAGTTGGAAGAGTTAGACAAGTTTGACTTTTATGTATTTAACCTCGGAATGGAGTTTTGATGGTTTCGTTAGGTTCGGGTGGTGATTTGGGACTCGGTCCGTATGCCCGGATTGGCATTTGGATATTTCTAGAAGGATTCAGCACTAATTGGCGAAAGTTGGAAATTTGAAGGTTTGAAAGTTCATAAGTGTGACCGAGAGTTGAGTTTGATGATAACGGATTCGGATTATCGTTACGGGAATTGGAATAGCTTCATTATGTCCTTTGGGACTTGTGTGCAAAATTTGAGTTCATTCCGGGTTGATTTTATATGTTTCGGTGCGGGTTTTGGAAGTTGAAAGTTCAAAAGTTGATTAGGTTTGATTTGAGATGCGATTCGTCATTTCGATATTGTTATGCGTGATTTGAGGCCTCGAGTAATTCTGTGTTATGTTATGGGACTTGTTGGTATGTTCGGACAGGGTCCCGAGGGGCTCGGGTGAGTTTCAGATAGGTTTGGGTTGTGTTGCGCTCGTTTTTGATGTTTCGACGTCGTTACTTCAAGCATAAATTGTACCACATTAAGAAAATTAGCTCCAATTTTTGTTTTGATTGAAGCATTAGATCCGTATCATAATTGTGGAACCATAGCAACTGGAATCATCAAGTTTCGACATCGTATGAGGAATTTATGATCATTTTACTAAGAATTGGGTTGCTATATGTTTTCAGATTCATTACGAAATTGCACTAACTTCGTATTTAAAAATCTGCATTATTTGCAAATATTGAAACCAACATATCTCCTTAATTATAAGGTCAAATGGAGTGATTCAATAGCCTAACTTGACTGAAATTTCACAAGAAATCCATTGGAGGCATAAAATGCGAGTTTCGGGATCATTTGATACACAAAACGAGGAAGAAGAACTGGGCAAAAATATTTAATATCGAGGGTTTATTCATTTGGTCATAGTTTGAGTTGGGATCTCGGATTTGGGCAATTATTTAGGCGTTTTTCACCATATGGATTGGGGTAAGTGTTCTTTACTTGGTTTTGGTTATATTTCGTGAATCTATCTTTGTTTTTTGGTAATTGGATTATGAATTTTAAAGAGAAAATTGACGGTTTTGTTCCAAAGTTTCATAGAGTGATTCTTTGAGTTTTGAACATCGATTCGGAGTCGGATTTGGGTGAAACTAGTATAGTTGTACTCGTAATTGAATGAGTTGTCGGATTTTATGAGTTTTGTTGGGTTTCGAGGTGCGGGCACGAGTTTGACATTTTTGGTTGATTTTGGGATTTTGATTAAAGATTCGACCTTTAACATTTGAAATTGTTTCCTTGGGCTTTATTTGATGTATTTGAGTTTCTTTTGGCTAGTTTCGAGCCGTTCGGAGGTCGGTACGCGCGAGATGGCATTTTTGGAACATCGTTTGGCTTGCTCGCTATTGGACTTGGCTTGTTCGAGGTAAGAAACACTTCTAAACTTGGTGTTGAGGGTATGAAACCCCAAATTACGTGCTATGTAATTGATGATGAGGTGACGCGTATGCTAGGTGACGGGCGTGTGGGCGTGCACCGTAGTAGCTGTGATTTAGTCTATTCTATGAAATTGTGTAGCTATCTTATCTGAACATTTTTACTGTACTTTATGTGTTAGAGCACTTGAGCTGTGATCCATATTGGAAACCATGTTTAGGCTACATGCTGATCCTCTTGGGACCCACTGAGGTCATTTATGCTTTTGAGTTATCGGCTTACATTGCAATTACATACTCGGTCATACGCATTCATATGCATATCATATCGCAACCTCTGTTACCGTTTATTGATACATCACATCATTATTGTTGGGCTGATTTCATGATATTGTGAGCCAGAGAGACTAGAGAGATTGATGACTGAGCGAGGTCGAGGACCTGATTGTGAGGATATTGATGGGATCGGGCTGCACGTCGCAACGAGTATTATTGATTTATGATGGGAACGGGCTGCACATTATAGAATATGTTATTAATTTATGCCATCATTGGCTTGTTATAGCACTTGGGCTGAAGGAGCCCCCCCCTCCCCCCCAGGAGTCTGTACACACCTCCAGTGAGCTCAGGTACCTACTGAGTGCGAGTGACGAGAGCGAGTGACGAGCGATTGGAGGACTGAGTGACTGGGAGTACTGAGTGTGTTTTATCACTGAGTTGCATTGCATTCGACATGCATACTTGACATACATGCATATAGATGCATTTTCCTCATGATGTACGGTATTACGGCATCCATGACTTCACATGCTCACTGACATGTAGATATAGAGATGTACTTTTCTCATGCCATCTGATAATGAAACATCTTACCTGTTCTTGAAAGTTTTTGAAAAAAATCACAGTTTTCAGATTTACACATATCTTGGTGATTTCAGTGAAAGATTTGGGTTTTACTATTATACTTGAATAATAAGCCTATTTTCCGAAACTGTGAATGAGATAAGCATTATATCTTTGAGTTATTACTTGTACTGCTTTCATTATATTGTTATGAGTTATTCTTGGCTATTGCTGTTGGACTCTGACCTTTGTCCAAGCTCGTCACTACTTTCAACCTAAGGTTAGGTTTGTTACTTATTGAGTACATGAGGTCGGTTGTACTCATACTACACTTTTACACTTTGCGTGCAGATTTGGATATTGATGTTGTTGTGTATGGCGGGAGCTGGCATTGAAGATGTACCTGCGTTCCGGTCATAGCTGCCTCTTTTTCTTGGTGGCTTTAGAATTATTAATCTTTTCATGTATATTACAAACAGATGATGTATTTATTTCATTCTAGCTTTGTAAACTCTAAATCTTAGAAGCTCATGATTTGTACCACCAATCCTTAGGGATTCTTTGTATAGAAGTTCAGTTATGTTATCATTATCTCTCATAGTAAATATCATTTGATTTGGATTGTTGCTAATTGGCTTACCTAGCGGGTTGGGTTAGGTGCCATCACGACTAGTTGGATTTTGGGTCGTGACAACAAGCCTGCAATAAACCTCCACGCTCCCTCTGCATCTATGGGGAGTATCATAAGTGCTTGGCAAGCAACTCAGATAACCTCGCCTCATAATCGGACACTGACATCTAACCCTATTGGAGCCGCTCGAACTAACCCCGCAACTCTTCCCTCTGAGAGGGTGGAATATATCTCTCCAAAAAGAGACGTGTGAATTAACCTCATCTACAAGCCTTGCCCTCCAACTGAAATGTGGTAAGTCCACCCCATTGGTCTCTAATACTCCCATGTTGTGTAGCCTATCTCTGCAACGATCAATAAAGTCCTGTGTGTCCTCATGTCACTTACCGCCAAAGACAGGAGGATGTATCCTGGTCCATCTGTCCAATAGCTTCTGCGGCTCGCCGACCGCAGCTGGTTTGGGTTCTGGTATAATCGCGGCAACTGACTGAGCCCCTCCCGCAGGTAGTGCACCTGGGTCTAATATATGGCAGCAGCATGTCCTGGAGCTTGGCGATAGGGGTCTATGCTCCCGCTCCCGCCTAAGATGTGGCTGGGTCTGCTAGAGAAAATAGCATGCATCATAGAATCCATGAACCACTGCATACAGCCCATGACCTCCTGAAATCCCGGTGCAGTCATAAAATCTACCGGGGTCGGCTCAACACCAAGCGCCTCATCCTGCTCCTCAATAACAGGTTCCTCCACTGGATCCACCGATGGTACAACGGGAAAAACTCTAGGATGCCCTCGTCCTCTAACAAGAGCTGGGTCCTTCCCTCGGCCTCTAGCAACAGGGGGAGCAGCTCCTTTACCGCCAGATACATCTGTCACGTGCGTTTTCACCATCTGTGAGAGAATAAGAGAAAGATACATAGCACAACATTAACTACATGATAGGAGATGAATAAAGAGAAATTTTCTAACACCCTATAGCCTCTCGAAGATAAGTACGGACGTCTCCGTACCTATCCGCAAGACTCTATTAGGCCTGCTCATGACTTGCGAGACCTATGTAAACCTAGTGATATGATACCAAGCTATCACGACCCAATTCCCACTATAGGTCGTGATGGCGCCCAACGTCATCGTGGGGCAAGCCAACAGTGAACTATACATTTAATTGTTAATTTTATTACTTTTAATGTCATGAATTTTATTTAATAAATAAACTAAGAATAAGTAGTCACGGTGATGTAAAGCATAAAATAAAATATAAGAGTGAAATAGCGACATTATTAGACAAAAACCATAAATATCTACTAGCAATTCCCAAAACTCGGTGTCACAAGTGCACGAGCAATCTAGTAGAATATACAAAACCTCCTACAACTACTGTCTGAAGATAGACAGAAAAGTAAATACAACGAGGAGGAGACTCCGGGTGCTGCAGAACGGAGCACAGGAAGCGGCTCACCACTAGGTCTCTGGGTAACGGGGATGCTCGCCTCTCTGGTCACCAGATGTACCTGTCTCAGATCCTGCATGATTAGTGCAGAAATGTAGCATGAGTACGTAAACAACGTGTATCCAATAAGTATCTAGTCTAACCTCGAAAAAGTAGTGACAAGGGGTCGACATCGAGACTTACTAAAGGTTAATAAATAAAGTGCAGGAATTATATATTGGCATGAAATACAATAGTAATAATGGAATAAGAAACAATAAATAATGATTCTTTAACATCATATTAATTTTAAACCTCCAATTATTACATGCAAACACTACAACAAAAAGGGGATTTAGCGACAACAACAATCGCCACTATATCCTTTACCGGCCATGGATATTTAGCCACTGAAGTCGGGGTCGGTAATGCCTTTAGTGGAGATTGTTACAAACGCTAGTAAATGATAGAAATTAGTGCCGCTAAAAACTATAAGATTTAACAGCAATTGTTTGCGGCAATTATGATGGCTGCTAAACCCAATCCAAAACGGCTAATTATGCCCCTTTAGCGTCCATTTATATAGCGACAATTGTGTTGTGGTAATTAGAATGGCTATAGTATCTCTTATGAAAACATCTTAGTTTTCCCTTTTAGCGTCCATTTTAATGGTTGCTATATTCAACTAAATTTCCACTAAAAGTCAATATTTTTAACAACAATTATTTTCCAGCAATTATAATTGCTACTGTAATGACCCCACCGGTCGTTTTGAGCTCTAGCGTGTCGTTCGGCGATTTGGGGCCTTGAGTAGCTTTACTTCAGGTATTATGACTTGTACGTATAGTCGGAATTGAATTTCGGGAAGTTCAAGATTGATTTGGGAAGAAAATTCTAATTTCGGAAGCTCTAAGTTGGAAGAACTATATAAGATTTGAATTTTGAGTAAAAGACCTCAGAATCAGGATTTGAAGTTTCCCATAGGTTCGTATGATGATATCGGACTTGGGCATATGTTCGGGTTGAGTATCGGATCACCAGGAGCATTTCAGTACTTAGTATAGAAGGTTGGCATTTTTAAACGTTTAAGAATTTCATAAGTTTGGTTTGAAGTAGATTATGATGTTATCAATGTCCGTTCGGGGTTCCGATCCTTGGAGTAGCTTTTTTATGTCATTTGTGAGTCATGTGCAAAATTTGAAGTCATTCTAGATTGATTTGATACATTTCGGCACAAAATATAGAATTTGGAAACTTGAAAATTTATAAGTTTGATTCGAGGTGCGATTCATGATTTAGATGTTGTTTGACGTATTTTAAGGCTTCAAATAAGTTCGTAATATGTTTTGGGATGCGTTGGTATCATTGGTCAGGGTCCCGGGGGCCTCGGGTGGATTACAGATGGTTAACGGATCAGATTTTGACTTTTGGAAAAATTCTGGTTGCTCATGCAACCGCTTCTGTGAAGTCTTGGTCGCAGAAGCGAGTTAATCATCGCAGAAGCGACTGAAGGGGGAGCTGGGCAGAGGCTGGCAGTGGTCACAGGTGCGAAGAGTTTCCCGCACCTGTGTGATCGCAGAAGCGGGTGAAGGAGTCACAAAAGCGGACATCAGCGCAGAAGTGCAACTCTTGCTGCGCATGTGGTTCCGTAGAAGCGGAGCCAGTGTCCGCAGGTGCGAGGCTTCAGCTGACAGTGGTCATTCGCAGAAGCGAGGTTGGTCTCTCAAATGCGAGCTCGCATGTATGATAATTTGGCCCGTAGGTGCGAAAGTTGCTGAGCAGTTGGGGTATTTCTAATCCGAGACTTACCCCATTTATCTCATATTTTCTTTTGGTGGGGCGATTCTTGGAGCTTTTGGATGGAAGATTTTCATCATCTAGTGCAAGTTAAGTAATTCCCACATATTGTAAGTCAATTACATTGATTCTACGAGGATTTTAACATGGAATTTTATGGAAATGTTTTTGGATTTTGGTAGAAAATCTAGAATTTGGTATTTTTGGATTTTGACTACGACATTGGACGTGGAATTGATAATAAATTATATATTTGAGTTCTTAATTTTATGGGTAATATTTGTCTTCGAAAGTTTTCAGAATTCGCTCATGTGAGCCCGAGGGTTGATTTTATAGACTTTTCGAACGGAGTTGGGAATTGTTTAAATCGATTTATTATGGGTATTAGAGTATATTTTTATTGGTTTGCGCATTGTTTGAATAGTTTTTGATCAACGGGCTTAGGTTTGAGGTGTTAGAGAGGCCTTGGAGCCGGTTATGGAACTTCGGAGCGAGGTAAGTCTCTTGTCTAACTCTGTGAGGGGGAAACTACATGTAGGTATTGTATTTATTATGTGTTACTTGTTGTGGGGGCTACGTACGCACTAGTTGACGAGAGTCCGCGCATAGCTAGATTCATGTTATGTCCGAGTAGACTTAGGTTCCCTCCATGATATAACTGTACTATTTGAGTTGTTCTTGGCTATTGAATTCCTTCATATTACATTGCGACTTGAGACTAGACTTGTGTAGAGTGATAGACTTGCTATGGTAGAGATTCAACGGGCTTCATGATTAGCCGCGAGATAATTGTACTCCTCTTACGAATTTCTCCCACGTTATGCGTTCTCACCGAAAGGTTTCCCTTAAAAAGTTATAACTCACATGTCTATTCATGAGTGGGGTCAAGTAACCATCAAAGCTTCTTATTTTGATGGGATCGGGTCGTTCGCCTCGGTAGGATAGATACATCTATGGTTCGTGTCGTTCGACCCTCGGCAGTACGCACACTATGATGGATCGGACCGTATGCCTCGGCATGATTTATGTACCAAACTCTCATGGGAGAATGCTATTCGCCTCGGCAATAAAATAGATGTATCTATGGTGTAGCTACTGGATGATAGTTTAAGTCATTACTGAGAGGAGGATTGTACCACGTATTATAATTGTTATTTCGCTTATTTACTCTATCTCACACTTGTTTACTTCTATTGTATCTGTCTTATTGGACCACTAATAAGTGTTGATGTCGACCCCTTGTCACTAATCTTTTGGGGTTAGACTAGATACTTACTGGGTACGCGTTAATTTACATACTCATACTACACTTGCTGCACTTTTTGTGCAAGTACACATATGTCCAGTGGTCTTTGGGCGCAAAGGCGCGGCCATTTCAGGGACTTTACTGTGAGTTGCATTTCATGTTACTATCCGTAGCCTGTAGAGTCTCCATCAGAGTTATTTATATTTTCTTGTCTAACTTATATTCCAGACACATGTTGTATTTTATTATACTTCCTAGTTGATGCTCATGCACTTATGACACCGGGTTTTAGGGGTTCCTACGGGTTGTTCACTATTGTAGTTCGTGTAAATTCTATTTCACACTATTTCATTAATAAAAATTATGATTTGTAAGGTACTAGAATGAGTAATTAAATTGACTAATCACTATTGGCTTGCCTGACGGCGGTGTTAGGTGCCATCACGACCACTAGTGGAGTTTGGGACGTGACAAGTTGGTATCAGAGCTCTAAGTTCACTTGGGTCTCACGAGTCATAAGCAAGTCTAGTAGAGTTGCGGAACGGTACAGAGACGTCTACAGGGCTATTAGGAGCACTTCCCTTCTTGATTCTTCTTCGTGCGATTTGATTCCATTGAGGCTTGTACCTTCATTTCCTTCCTACTCAATCTTATGCACCATGGAGCTCTTGTTATCAATTGGACATCGAGGAGTTGTAGTGGTACTGCAGACATGGTGCAGGATGTTTCTCCCTGCGTATTCGGGCAGGCTATTATCGTCTCCTTGTGGAAGGGTGTTCTATCGTTTTAGCCCAGTATCTATATTTCATATGGTTTCGAGGCTATACACATATTATTATGATGTTTATGCGTTGTTATCGCACAGTGTTGGTGTAATGGTAGGGTGTTTGTTTACGTGTTGAGATAGTGAATGGCTTGAAGAGAGGATTTCTCAGTGCATGATTAAGGGGTTCAATATTTAATTCCAGCGGAGGAAAGGTAATCAGACTATAGATGTCCAGGTTTGGTTGATAAAGTAACAAGACTTGATATTTTCGAGCATGGTGGAATTTTCATTGTGATGCGGTGTGGCCGTCCTTGTTTAAACGCATTTAGGTTTGCCGGTGTTATAGTTTTCTTGGATTTTGCCTTCGGGGCAGGGTGTTGTGAGATGGTGCCTGAGGGGCGGTTGCAAGAGAGATGGATCGAGAGAGATGATCTTCGAAGAGGCTTAGAGTCGGTAACAATTTATTGGTTCAGGTGCTACAGAGATGCATTTGTTTTGATGCAACATTTGGGCAGTGAAGTATGAGGGAAGACATGGCGGGATGTATTTTGCGGTGGTTGAAGTACTAGCAGGTCAAGTACGAGAAGAAGAAGTTGAGAAGTTTCTTAAAAGAGGTGGTTTAACAGAAGTAAGAGTGGCAGATTAGCATATGGATTCTGTGGTAAGATAGCCGTGTGCCTTGAGAAAGTGTAAAATAGCTTGGGAATCGTGATAGAAGGTGATTTGGCCTACAGATTTGTATTTGGAGTGATGGTTACTGTACGAAGAAAGATTGAATATGGCAGAAAGGAATTTGTTTGAAATGAAGAGGGGTGTGAAGATCTAATTATCATTTCGGGTGCAATATGACTTGAGTTCGGAAGGTATTGTTGAACTTTCAATTGATGTCAATAGGGAAGGAGCAGACTTATACAACTGGTGGGCGAGCATGAGCTCAGGAGAATTTACTGATTTCGTGGTAGTTGTAACCAGTGCAGCGTCGTTGGAAGATGTCGGTAAGGAATTCCACATGTGGGTTATCTTCTGTGAGCAGGTTAGCGGTGGCGTGATGTTGATGAAGCTTCTGCGAGGAATATTACTTGCTACCCGGTAAGAGGTCGAGTGTGAGACTGTGACTGGTGATTCAAGATGTTCATGAAAAGCTTAACAAAAGACTTCGAGAAGTCTGGCGGGCTAACGGTGCGAGATCATGGTAATTGAGAAGGAGGAATAGTTATGGGCTCTGCATTATGTGATAGTAGCTTAAATCTAAGTGGGGGGAGCCTCACCGTTTACAATTGGATCACGTGGTTGTCTGCTCGTGTGGTTTCTGGTTATTAGTGCATTGGCGGATTATTTATGACTAAGAAAAGGAAATATCAGGGGTAATTCAGCAAAGAACTTTATGGACGTGTGCTATATTTAGCGTTATCGATGCATGTTTAGGTTTTTGGGAAGACTCAGAGTTTATGCTTCTTGTGGATATGATGTACAAGGAAACGAATTCAGCCAGTTGCTTTTTTGAGAGGGTGTTCATGTGGTAGCAGAGCATTGGAGTTTGGTAATACCCGTGACCAGTACAGAGTGAGTGACTCTTAATAGTGGTTCTAATGGGTTCAAGGATGTAAGCGCGGTGTATAAGGATTTTGGGTCTGTTGTGTGGTTAAAGATTGAGTTCTTGCAGTGGGTATTGAGACGATGTGGTCTCGCGAATCGGGTCACCCAGGACGAGTGCAGATTGAGTTCGTTATGTTGTGGATGGAGCTATCATATTTCTAAGGCAGTTCAAGAGTAAATCGGAGGAAGTTGGGTCGGTTGGTAATAGTTTGAATAAATGTGATTGAGGCAATGATCAGTTCCTTCAGCGTGTTAATGTTATAGAGGTGATTTGTGGCGGTACGTGAGGGCTTGACAACCGCCGTAATTTAATTGATTTGGAGGTATTTGATTATGATGTCCTATTATGTGTAGATGGATCCCGAAAGCGTTATGCTGGTTTAGACCACAACTTGAGGTTTGTATTTTTTGCATTTATGGGAATTTAGTTACGTGTTGCATGGGCTCTTCGGAAATGAGCTAAGTGAAAGGATTCTAGCCGATGAAGTGTTATCCTATTGGTAGTTCGGGGGTTATGATGAATTTGTGTATTCTCGCATAGCGGCATGATAGGTGTAGTGAGCGACATGGGAATTTGAAAGTTGAGGACCAAGGTTGCAGTTCGGTATTGACAAGAATGTCACGAGCTCGGATGAGCCGGGAAGAATTAGATGTTCAGGGTAAGCTGACATTATCCTAGTGTCGTCTGGGAATGGTGTTCTGTGGAAGGAGCATTGAGTATTGATTTGCGGATTCTAGATCTGCATTAAAGAATTAGTACAGTTGGTGGTATAGATGTGCGCACTTGGCTACGTGGGCGGAAGGTCATGGGAGCATACCCCACGGGGAAATTGTATGAGTGTGACATGCTATTCACTTGATGGTTAAAGATCGAAACAAAGTATGAAGATTTTTGGTACTATCATTAACGTGAGGGTTTATGCCTGGAAGGCGCTCTATTCCTTTGGTTATGAACTGTGGGGGTTGTGCCAGATTGAGACGGCTTGATTATTCGCACGTGTGTTGAGGTCCTGTATAGCTTATGGTGTCATATGAGCAGGATGGCTCTCTAGATGCAAGTCATTTATTGCACCTTAGTCATGCTTGAGTCTTGTGGCGTATTGCGCTATCCGTCTTCCCAGAGTTATATTTTTGCACTTGGTGTTCTTGTGGAAGATATTCGGTATTCCATAGGTAGAAGCATTATGTCTTGAGAGGCATGTCCTTATTTATTGTTATGAGTGGATTGGGTGTCACGCCGCCACGGGTACGTTATTTGGATCGGGTTGCACGCCGCAACGGTATCATATTTGGATCGGGTTGTACGCCGCAACAATGATATGTTGAGTATGGTTCCCTATATCTATTCTTGCGTATTTTAGTTCTCATTCTCTGAGAAGGGTTCATAACATATGTTCAACCGTTTTATTCGTTGCACCTGCTGGGTAATTCTTTTCCAGAGTTCGTTCCTCCAAATGTGACATATGAGTTGTAGCTCCCTGGTATATTGGTGGCGTCATATGTGATCTGAGTCAGTGTTTGAGGTGGCTTATTGCCTGAGCAGCTTGTACTGGATGAGACGAGATTATTGGACCTAAAATTAGTGCAATCAGATTTATATAAGGTACATTAAAGGGAAATATCGTTATTCAGTTCAGAATGAAGTAATGGTTCTTATCAGGAGGAGAGACTCCATGAATTATTGATTCAGCAAGTGGTTATGAGTTTCTACATGTCTTTCTCATTGTGGCAGTATTGCGGGAGTTGGAACAGGATTTATATACGTCATGAGATGTATTGGGGTCGTCAGATTCATGAAATTACAGTTATTGTGGTCGGAGGATGTTATTATGGGTAACTGACTCATGTGGTGCATGGTGTGATTTCAGCATAGGTGCATGATCATGTTTTGGTACAGTGTGTGGTGATTGGTACGATGTTCGTATGTTAGAATCAGGACCTGTAGAGAATTTCAGAGGTTGGAATTTAGTCCTAAGGTTTATTAGATAAATAAAAGGGAGGATCTTCAGTCAGATTCGAGCTAATGTGTTCAACTGGATTATTGTGGCACGGGTAGGCGCAGGAGGTGTTAAACAGTGATTTTGGACAACTCCGGAGCAGTCCTTAGCACGTTCGAGGACGAACATATGTTTAAGTGGGGGAAAATGTAACGGCCCGACCGGTTATTTTGAGCTATAGTGCATCGTTCAGAGGTTTGAGGACTTGAGTAGCTTCATTTCAGGAATTATGACTTGTACGTGTAGTCAGAATTGAATTTTGGGAAGTTCGGGATTGATTTGGAAAGAAAATTCTGATTTCGGAAGCTTTAAGTTGGAAGAACTAGCTAAGAATTGACTTTTGAGTAAAGGACCTCAGAATCGGGATTTGAAGGTTACCATAGGTTCGTATGATGATTTGGTACTTCAGCGTATGTTCGGGTTGGGTATCGGATCACCCGGGAGCATTTCGACGGTATAGAAGTTTAGCATTTTTAAAGGTTTAAGAATTTCATAAGTTTGGTTTGAAGTGGATTTTGATGTTATCGATGTCCGTTCGGGATTACGATCCTTGGAATAGCTTAGTTATGTCATTTGTGAGTCATGCGCAAAATTTGAAGTCATTCCGGATTGATTTGAGATGTTTCGGCACAAGATATAGAATTTGGAAACTTGAAAATTTATAAGTTTGATTCGAGGCGCGATTCATGATTTGGATATTTTTTGATGTGGTTTAAGGCTTCGACTAAATTCGTAATGTGTTTTGGGACGTGTTGGTATAATTGGTCAAGGTCCCGGGGGCCTCAGGTGGATTCCGGATATTTAACGGATCGGATTTTGACTTAAGGAAAAGCTGGAAAAGCAGAAGCGAGTTAATCATCGCAGAAGCGACTGAAGGGGGAGATGGGCAGAGGCTGACAGTGGTCGCAGGTGCGAAGAGTTTCCCGCACCTGTGTGATTGCAGAAGCGGGTGAAGGAGGCACAGAAGCGGACAATAGCGCAGAAGAGCAACTCTAGCCGCACCTGCGGTTGTGCAGAAGCGGAGCCAATGTCCACAAGTGCAAGGCTTAAGCAGGCAGTGGTCATTCGCAGAAGCGAGATTGGTCTAGCAAAAGCGAGCTTGCAGGTACGATAATTTGGCCCGCAGGTGCAAAAGACGCTGGGCAGTGGGGGTATTTCTAATCCGAGACTTATCCCATTTCTCTCATATTTTCTTTTGGTTGGGTGATTCTTGGGGCTCTTGGAGGGAATATTTTCATCATCTATTGCAAGGTAAGTAATTCCTAAGTCAATTACATAGATTCTACAAGGATTTAACATGGAAATTTATGGAAACAAATTTGGGATTTTGGTAGAAAACCTAGAATTTGGTATTTTTGGATTTTGAGCGGAGTTGGGAATTGTTTAAATTGATTTATTATATGTATTAGAGTATATTTTGATAGGTTTGCACATTGTTTGAATAGTTTTGGATCAACGGTTTTAGGTTTGAGGTGTTAGAGAGGCCTTGGAGCCGGTTATGAAACTTCGGAGCGAGGTAAGTCTCATGTCTAACTCTGTGAGGGGGAAAATACCCCTAGGTATTGTATTTGTTATGTGTTACTTGTTGTTAGGGCTACGTATGCACCAGGGGATGAGAGTCCGTGCGTAGCTAGATTCATGTTATGTGGTAGACTTAGGTTTCCGCCATGCTATAACTGTACTATTTGAGTTGTTCTTGCCTATTAAACTCCTTCATATTACGTTGCGACTTGAGACTAGACTTATGTAGAGTGATAGACTTGCTATTGTAGAGATTTGACAGGCTCCATGATTAGTCGCGAGATAATTGTACTCCTCTTACGAATTTCTCCCACGTTATGCGTTCTCACCGAAAGGTTTCCCTTAAGAATTTATAACTCACACGTCTATTCATGAGTGGGGTCAAGGACCCATCAAAGCTTCTTATTATAGTGGGATCAGGCCGTTCACCTCGGCAGGATAGATACATCTATGGTTCATGTCGTTCAACCCTCGGCAGTGCGCACACTCTGATGGATCGGGTAGTATGCCTCGACAGGATTAATGTACTAAACCCTCATGGGAGCGAGCCATTCGCCTCGGCAATAAAATAGATGTATCTATGGTTTGGCAATGTTTTGATGGATCGGGCCATACGCCTTAGTCTTTTTATAAAATACTCTTATGAAATCATGCGTATTAATTGGCAAGAAGCCAGCATATCTGTGAGCTTTTCCTAATTGAACTGTGACGACCTATCTGGAAAGGTCCATTATATATACTCCGATTGAGGAGGTAGCTACTAGCTGAGAGTTTGAGTTATTACTGAGAGGAGGATTGTACCACGTATTATACTTGTTAATTCATTTATTTTCTCTGATTCACATCTGTTTACTTCTACTGTATATGTCTTATTGGACCACTAGTAAGTGTTGATGTCGACCCCTCGTCACTACTTCTCTGGGGTTAGGCTAGATACTTACTGGGTACACGTTGATTTACGTACTCATACTACACTTGCTGCACTTTTTGTGCAGGTACACATAAGTCCGGTGGTCTTTGGGCATAGAGGCGCGGCCATTTCAGGGATTTTATTGTGAGTTGCATTTCATGTTACGATCTGTAGCCTGCAGATTCTTGTCACGGCCCGAAATTTCCACCTTCAGGACCATGATGGCGCCTAACATTTCACTTGCTAGGCAAGCCAACGTTAAAATAATCCTAACCATTTTTAAGCAAATTAAATTAAAGAGAAATCAATTACGGAAATAAAGTGCGGAAGATCATAAATACCGAATTATAAAAATACATCCCCGAATCTGCTGTCACAAGTGAACGAGCTACTAGAATAATAAAAATAAAGGTCTGAATAAAATTTAAGCTATTTGAAAGATAATGCACATCTAAGATAAGATAGAAGGGGACTTCAGAACTGCGAACGTTGTGCAGTTATACCTCAAGTCTCCTCTGAGTAGCTGAATCTGAGCACGTGTAGGGTACGCCACTGGGACCAACTCCGAAATTTGCACAAGAAGTGCAGAGTGTAGTATGAGTACAACCGACCCCATGTACTCTGTAAGTGTCGAGCCTAACCTCGACGAAGTAGTGAGCAGACTATGACAGATTACGTACGTAAACAACCTCTACAAGTGTATACAAATACAAAGCAACAATAAAACAATAAATAACACTTTATAAATTTGGGAGGGAACATGCGAAGGGGGTTGATATAATAATTTCAGAAAGAGAATTATCACTTAGCAGCCAATTAATTCCTCAACAATAAAATGAGCAATTGATAGTATGAAAATGGCATGGCACCACCCTTCGTGCTTTTACTCTCATTCCTCCCATAAACTGATAAATAAATAATAATAATTGGCACGGCATCACCCTTCGTGCTCTAACTCTCTTTTGGCACGGCATCACCCTTCGTGCTTTTACACTCTCTGAAAATGACACAACATCACCCTTCATGTTTTCACACTCAAAGATGGCACGGCAACACCCTTCGTGCTTTTACATAGTTTCTCACCATGACAATGATAGTATAATTAATAAAAATGGCACGGCATCACCCTTTGTGCTTTTACACTCTTCCTTACCATGAAAATAATAATATAATTTCGGAAGAGTATTTAAATGCTGGGATATACATCTATCAATCAATTCAGTACCAGAATAGCGACTTCACCTTCCAAAATATTCAACAATAATTAAATTAATAATAATTTCATGAATAATTATCAGATAATCAATAATAAATTTAAGCAAGATTATCTTAATTAAATAGGCAATTATTCTCGATAAATAAATTCCACCTTCATGCTTTGACTCAATCACAATGCATAAGTACTCGTCACCTCACATATACGTTGTACCCGCACATTAAATCACGTAGCAAATAGACAAATAAGTCATACTCCCTCAAGTCAAGGTTAACCATAACACTTACCTCACTTACAACCAAATTCAAGAATCCAATAAACATTTGCCTCGCGAATTCGTGTCCGAAATCTTCAAATCTAGTCATAAACATTTCACTATATGCGATGACCCAAAATATCATCTTTAAATTTAATTATTAATACTGTGTTCTAAGACATTGAAAAGCACTATTTATTATTCCTCGACTTGCGTGCGCAGTCCGTAAAATTTTTAGGAAAGTTTTTATGTAAAAAAATGGATTAAAATGTGAAATAGAGACTTAAAACTCAACTGAGTTGACTTTGGTCAATATTTTGAGCAAACGGACAGGGATCAGTGTTTTGACAGTTTCGGTAGCTCCGTATTGTGATTTAGGACTTAGGCGTATGCCCGTAATTTAATTTGGAGGTCCTTGGCTCAAGTTATGATCATTAACGAAAACTAATAATTTAAAGGCTAAAGATCTCCAAGTTTGACCACGGGGTTGACTTTTTGATATCGGAGCCGGAATCCGATTCTGGAAATTTGAATAGCTCCGTTATATCATTTATGACTTGTCTGCCAAATTTGAGGCCATTCCGGATTCATTTAATATGTTTTGGCATGAGATTTGCAAATTGAAAAGTTTAAAACTAAAAGTTCGAATCGAGGGGTGAATTGTAATTTCAGTATTGTTTGATGTGATATGAGACCCCGAGTAAGTTCATATGATGTTTTAGAACTTGTTGGTATAATTGGTTGAGGTCCCGGGGGCTCGGGTGGATTCCGAATGGTTAACGAATCAAAATTTGGACTTAAGGAAAAATTTAAAATTTTGGCCTTCTGGTGTAATCGCACCTGCGGTCAATTTTCCGCAGAAGCGGAAATGCTAGACAGAACACATAAAAATCGGGTTTTAGCCATTTTTACTCATTTATGAGTTTTGAATCTCGGATTTTGGCGATTCCAAAGCAATTTTTCACGACTTTGAATTGGGTAAGTGTTCTATAACCAAAAGTGATTATATTTCATAAATCCATGTCTGTATTCATCATTTATTTCGGATTTAGATGGAAGAAATTGGAATTTTTATAAAATCTTCAAAAAACGAAAACTTTATATTTGAAGGTTCATTTAACATCAGAATTGGATAATTTTTATATGGTTGGACTCGTCTTGGAATGGGTGTTCGGATTTTGTAAGTTTTTCCGAGATTTGAGATGTGGGCCCCACTGTCGATTTTTAAAATGAATTTCGGATTTTAATCCGGAAAATTAGTAAATTCATATGGAACTAATTTCTATGATTAGTATTGAGTATATCGAATTGTTTGTGAATAGATTTGAAGCTTTTGGAGACAAATTTAAAAGGAAAAGTTGTGGTCGAGTAATTGATTGGAATTTGCAAAGTGAGATAAGTGTCGTGGTTAACCTTGACTTGAGGGAATAGAACCCTTAAACTAATTGTTATGTGAAATGCATGTGTACGACGTATAGGCGAGGTGATGAGTGCTTATACGCCATCAAATTAATTATTTGCATAATTACTTGAAAAATTATAAATCATTTTAAATCATGAATTAATTATTATAATAATTGTTTCTCTCCTATTCTTTGTTAAATATTAATTCTTAAATTTCTGCATTAATTGTTACATGCTATTTGAATTATGTGTCTTAATTGTTATTTGACATTTAGCATATTAAATATTAAACTGCCTGTTTTCTCCCTGATTTCCATAATAACTTGCTATTTGTCATTGTTTGTTTCATAATTAAATCATAATTATTGTATGCATGTTGTCTTATAATTTTATATTAATTGTTGCATTTATTGGGGAAATTTCTTCTATAGAAATTGGTAAATGAATATGTTGGAGGAGCGGGTTGCACGCCGCGACAGAATTGATTGAAATGGATATATTGGAGGATCGGGTTGCATGCCGCAACAGACTTATTAAAAGTCCATATTGGAGGATCGGGTTGCACGCCGCAACAAACTTATTAAAAGTCCATATTGGAGGATCGGGTTGCACGCCACAACAGACTTATTAAAAGTCCATATTGGAGGATCGGGATGAACGTCGCAATAGATATATATGGGGGATCGGGTTGTACGCCGCAACAGACTTGATTAAAATATATATATATATATATATATATATATATATATATATATATATATATATATATATATATATATATATATATAGTTGCACGCCGCAACAGACTTGATTAAAATAAATATATTGGAGGAGCGGGTTGCACGCCGCAATAAAATTGAATGTGAATATAATGTGAGAGCGGGTTACACGCTGCAATGGAAATTAATGGAAATAATAATGGGTTATGACTACTGAGTTGGCTTTAATTATTATAAATGAGTTACCTGATTTATTTCTATTATTTGTTGTTGTTACTAATATTGCGTACAGGTTAATGTAAGTGACCCGTCTTAGCCTCGTCACTACTTCATCGAGGTTAGGGTCAGCACGTACCAGTACATGGGGTCGGTTGTATTGATACTACACTCTGCACTTCTTGTGCAGATTTCGGAGTTGGTCACAGCGGCGTACCATAGACTTGCTTAGATTTCAGCTACTAGAGGAGACTTGAGGAATAACTGCACGGCGTCCGCAGTTTTGAAGTCCCCGTCTATTTTTCTTTAGCTGTGTGTTTGTTTCCAGACAGTTTTATTTTATTCAGACCTTCATTTGTATTATTCTAGAAGCTCGTGCACTTGTGACACTAATTCTGGGATGGTATTTAGACACCGTTATTTTTATTGATTATTTACTATATTTCAGACCTTACTTCCGCATTTGTTCTTTTGTTATTAATACATTTAAAAATTATTTTAAAAATGAATAATATTATTCTAACGTTGGCTTGCCTAGAAAGTGAAATATTAGGCACCATCACGGTCCGTAGGTGAGAATTTCGGGTGGTGACACTATACTCAATACAAATCGTAGGAATTAATTCCATATGAATTTACTAATTTTCCGGATTAAAATCCGAAATTCATCTCAAAAATCATCAGTGGGGCTCATGTCTCGAATTTCGAAAAAACTTATGAAATCCGAATACCCGTTCCGAGATGAGTCCAACCATACAAAAATTATCAAATTCTGATGTCAAATGGACCTTTAAATCTTCATTTTACATTTTGAAAGTTTTCTTCAAAATCCCCATTTTTCTGCAACTCAAGACACTAATTCAATGATAAATATAAAGATATAATCATGGAATATAATAAATTCTAGGTGAAAAACACTTACCCAATCGATTTTCTTGAAATATCCATGAAGAATCTCCCAAAACCGAGGTCTAAAACTCAAAATGTGGAGAAAATGGCAAAACCCTCGAATATAAACTCTCTGCCCAGGACATCCGCATCTGCGGACAAATAAGCGCATATGCGCTATCGCATTTGCGGGCAGACGTTCGCATCAGCGAATTTGAGTTACCATGCCTGGGTCCGCATCTGCGGACAATTTAGCGCACCAGCGGCACCGCAGAAGCAAAAAAAGGAGCGCAGAAGCGACTCCTTCGTAGAAGCGATTCCTTCTCAGAAGCGATCGATGAACCGCAGAAACGGCCACGCACGTGCGGCCAAAATTGCGCAGGTGCGAAACACCAGAACCAGACCTGCAACTTTTTACAAAAATGATCTGAAACACGCCCAAAACTCACCCGAGCCCCTTGGGACCTTATCCAAATATCCCAACAAGTCCTGTAACATAATACGGGCTTACTAGGGGTCTCAAATCACATCAAATAACATCGAAATTACAATTCACACCTCGATTCGGACTTAAGAGTTTCAAACTTTTCCATTTTCAAAGCTTGTGGCGAAACATGTTAACTGAATCCGGAATGACTTCAAATTTGGCACACAAGTCATAAATGACATAACGGAGCTATTCAAATTTTCGAATTGGATTCCTACCCCTATATCAAAAAGTCAAATCCGTGGTCAAACGTTTGGAATTCTTTAGCCTTTAAATTACTAGTTTTCATTAAATAGTCATAACTTGAGCTAGGGACCTCCAAATTAAATTTCGGGCATACGTCCAAGTCCCAAATCATGATACAGACCTATCAGAATGGTCAAAATACTAATCCGGGATCGTTTGCTAAAAATGTCGACCAAAGTCATTTTAATTGAGTTTTAAAGCTCTATTTCACATTTTAATCCATTTTTTACATAAAAACTTTCCGGAAGATTATACGGACTAGGCACGCAAGTCGAGGAATAATGAATAGTTCTTTTCGAGGTCTTAGAATGCAGAAATAATTATTAAATTTAAAGATGACCTTTTGGGTCATCACATTCTCCACCTCTAAAACAAACGTTCGTCCTCGAACGGAATTAGAAAAGTAGTTGAGTTGGTGAAAAGGTGTGGATATTTACTCTGCATGTCCGAATCGGACTCCCAGGTAGCTTTCTCAATTGATTGACCTCTCTATTTTACCCGAACTGAAGGATAACTCTTAGATCTCAACTGTCGGACCTGCCGGGCTAGAATAGCTACTGGCTCCTCTTCAAAAGTCAAATCTTTGTCCAATTGGACTGAGCTGAAATCTAATACATGGGACGGATCACCATGATATTTTCGGAGTATAGACACATGGAATACCGGATGAACTGCTAATAAACTAGGTGGTAGTGCAAGCATGTAGGCTACTTCACCCACCATTTCAAGAATTTCAAAGGGTCCAATATACCTAGGGCTCAACTTGCCCTTCTTTCCGAATCTCATTACACCCTTCATAGGTGAAACCCGGAGCAATAATCTCTCTTCAACCATGAGTGCACTGTCACAAACTTTACGGTCGGCATAACTCTTTTGCCTATACTGAGCTATGCAAAGTCGATCCTGAATAATTTTGAACTTATTCAAGGCATCCTGTACCAAATCGGTACCCAACAACCGAGCCTCTCCCAGTTCATACCAGCCAATTGGCGAACGACACTGCCTTTCGTATAATGCCTCATATGGAGCCATCTGAATGCTCGACTGATAGTTATTATTATAGGCAAACTCCGCAAGTGGCAAGAATTGATCCCAAGATACTCCAAAGTCTATAACACAAGCGGCGAATCATATTTTCCAATATCTCAATAGTGCGTTCTGACTGTCCGTCTGTCTGTGGATGAAATGTTGTACTGAACTCAACCCGCGTGCCTAACTCATGCTGTACAACCCTCCAGAAGAATAAAGTGAATTGCGTACCTCGATTAGAAATGATAGACATGGGCACACCGTGAAGGAGGACAATCTCACGAATGTAAATTTCAGCTAATTGCTCTGAATAATAGGTAATTGCCACTGGAATGAAATGTGTTGAATTGGTCAACCTGCCCACAATGACCCAAACGACGTCGAATTTTTTTTGAGTCCGTGGAAGCCCAACAACAAAATCCATAGTGATACGCTCCCACTTCCACTCAGGAATTTCTAACTTCTAAAGCAAACCACCAGGTCTCTGATGCTCGTACTTAACTTGCTGACAATTCAGACACCGAGCTACATATGCAACTATATCTTTCTTCATTCTCCTCCACCAATAATGTCGCTACAAAGCTTGATACATTTTGGTGACACCTGGATGAATAGAATACCTGGAACTGTGGGCCTCTTCCAGAATTAATTCACGAAGCCCATCCACATTAGGCACACAAATATGACCCTGTATTGTAGAACTCCATCTTACCCCACATCAACCTGTTTGGCATCACCGTGCCACACCGTGTCCTTAAGGACAAGCAAATGAGGATCATCATACTGTCGCTATCTAATGCGCTCATATAAAGAAGATCGAGCGACTGTGCAAGATAGAACCCGAGTCGGTTCTAAAAAATCTAACCTCACGAACTGATTATCCAAAGTCTGAACATCTGCAGCTAATGGTCTCTCACCAATCGGAATATACGCAAGACTGCACATACTCAAAGCCTTTTTACTCGAAGCATCAGCCACGACATTGGCCTTTCCGGGGTGTTACAAAATAGTGAAATCATAATCTTTCAACAACTCTAACCATCTTCTCTGCCTCAAATTGAGATCTTTTGGCCTGAACAGATACTGTAGACTATGATGATCAGTAAATACCTCACATGAGACACCGTAAAGGTAATGCATCCAAATCTTTATCTTGCATCAATATTGCACCAAGCCCAACGAGAGATGCATCACAATACACCGTATAAGATCCTGAACCTATGGATAATACCAACACTGGCGCCATAGTTAAAGCAGTCTTGAGCTTCTGAAAGCTCAACTCACACTCGTCTGACCATCCGAATGGAACACCTTTCTAGTTCAGTCTGGTCAATGGGCTTGCTATATATGAAAATCCCTCCAAGAACCGATGATAATAACCTGCCAAACCCAGGAAACTCTGGATCTCTGTAACTGAAGTAGGTCTAGGCCAATTCTAAACTGCCTCAATCTTCCTAGGATCCACTTTTATGCCCTCTGCCGATATAACATGCCCCCAAAAGGCAACTGAATCTAACAAAAATTAACATTTTGAAAATTTGGCATATAACTAATTATTCTTCAAAGTCTGAAGCACACTCCGAAGATGCTGCTCATGCTTCTCTCGACTGCTGGAATAAATCAAGATATCATCAATGAATACAAACACAAAAGAATCCAAATAGGGCTTGAACACCCGATTCATCAAATCCATAAATGTTGTTGGGGCATTTGTCAGCCCAAATGACGTCACTAGGAATTTGTAATGCCCATACCGAGTCCGAAAAGATGCTTAGGGACATCAGATGCCCTAATCTTCAACTGATGGTAACCAGACCTCAAGTCGATCTTTGAAAACACCTTGGCACCCTGAAGCTGATCGAATAAGTCATCAATTCTTGGTAGCGGATACTTGTTCTTGATAGTGCCTTGTTCAACTGCCGATAGTCTATACACATCCGTATTGAACCATCTTTCTTCTTTACAAATAACACTGGTGCACCCCAAGGCGAGACACTAGGTCTAATGAATCCCTGATCAAGCAAGTCTTGTAACTGCTCCTTCAATTCTTTCAACTCCGGCGGGGCCATACGGTATGGTGGAATAGAAATGGGCTGAGTGCCTAGAGCCAAATCAATACAGAAGTCAATATCTCTGTTGGATGGCATCCCCGGCAAATCTGTAGGAAAATACTTTTGGAAATTCACAAATTACTGGTACTGAGTCCATAGAAGGAACATCTGCACTGGGATCGCGAATATAAGCCAAATAGGCTAGACACCCCTTTTCGACCATACGCCGATCCATCATATATAAAATAACCCTGATAGTAGAATGACCAAGAGTTCCTTTCCACTCTAATCGAGGTAACCCCGACATGGCTAGTGTCGCCATCTTAGCATGGCAATCCAATATAGCACGATAAGGTGACAGCCAATCCATACCCAAGATGACATCAAAATCTATCATATCAAGAAGTAGAAGATCCACACTAGTCTCAAGACTCCCAATAGTAACCACACACAAATGATAGACATGATCTACCACGATAGAATCTCCCACCGGAGTGGACACACACACAGGTACACTGAGAGAATTGCGAGGCATCACCAGATATGAAGCAAAATAAGAGGACACATAGGAATAAGTAGATCCTGGATCAAATAGAATTGAAGTATCTCTATGGAAAACAAGAACAATACTTGTAATCACGGCATCGTATGACTCGGCCTCAGGCCTAGCTAGAAAAGCATAAAATCGGGGTTGGGGCCCACCACTCTGAATTGTATCTCTGGAACAGCCTCTAACTGGCTGGCCTCCACCTCTAACGGCCTAACCTCCACTCTAATGGTCTGACCTCCAGCCCTAGCTACCTGACCCCTACCTCTAGCTGGCTGAGCAGGCGGTGAAGCAAACGGTGCTGGAATCATAGCACGAGAACCATGTTGCTGCATGCTGCCTTGAGACTTAGGACAGAATATAGCAATGTGCCTCGGATTGCCACAAGTATAACAAGACCTCGGCTATTGTGACTGCTGACCCTGAAATTGTCCCTGTCGACCTGAGTAACCACCCTGAAAACTCTGGATCGGAGGTGCACTGATAGGAGCTGGCGGTGCACTGTAGGATGCCTGGAGAGCTGAATGGAACAACCTGGGAGGATGAACCCTACCAAAATTACCCCTACCTCCAGACGAGGCACCACTGAACCCACCGAATTGATGAGACCTCTTATCAAACCCCTACCATCTCTCCTGTGCAAGAACCATCTCGATCCTCCTAGCAACATTAGCAGCCGCCTGAAAGGAAATCTCACTTCCGGTTTCCTAGGCCATCTGAAGCCTAATAGGGTGAGTAAGTCCCTCAATAAACCTCCTCACTCTCTCTCCCTTAGTAGGAAGTAAAAGGAGAGAGCATAACGGGCTAGATCTACAAAATGGGTCTCGTACTGAGTAACAGTCATACTGCCCTACTGGAGACGCTCAAAATGCCTGCGGAAATCCTCTCTCAATGTGATAGGGAGGAACTTCTCTAGAAATAGCCGTGAGAACTGCTCCCAAGTCAGTGTAGGCGACCCAGCTGGTCTGGTCAACATAAAATCTCTCCACCACCTCTTGGCAGAACGCCCTCCATAAGACTCAACAAACGTATTAGAGCGTCCTGAAGCACTGGAGTAGCTATAAATCCTTCCGGGACCTGAACTGGTGCAACCAGTATAGTCTGAATGGGAAACTCCTCTTGAAGATCCACCTGAGGTTCTACAACAAGTGCTGCTGCTCGAGCTTTAGAATGAGATCTACCTCTGCCTCTGTCTCTGCCTCGGCCTCTAGCACGGCCTCGGCCTCGGCCTCGACCTCTACCCCTGGTCATAGTTGCCACCGGGGGCTCTGGTCCCTATCCATCGGTAGATGTATTACGTGTTCTCACCATCTGCGAGACAATAAGAATAGAATGGTTCAATCATCGATGATAGAATAAAATTGCACGATAGAATATGAAAGAAGTGATATTGTTCCTAAACTTCCTAGCCTCTGAGAGATAAGTACAGACGTCTTCGTACCAATCCTTCAGACTCTACTAAACTTGCTCATGACTCGTGAGACCTATGTAACCTAGTGCTCTGATACCAACTGTCACGACCCTAAATTCCCACCTTCAGGACCGTGATGGCGCCTAACATTTCACTTGCTAGGCAAGCCAACGTTAAAATAATCTTAATCATTTTTAAGAAAATCAAAATTAAATAGAAATCAATTACTGAAATAAAGTGCGGAAGACCATAAATACTGAATTATCAAAATACATCCCCGAATCTGGTGTCACAAGTGCACGAGCTACTAGAATAATACAAATAAAGGTCTTAATAAAATTCAAGTTGTTTGAAAGATAATACACAGCTAAGATAAGATAGAAGGGGACTTCAGAACTGCGAACGCTGTGCAGTTATACCTCAAGTCTCCTCTGAGTAGCTGAATCCGATCACATCTAGGGTACACCGCTGGGACCAACTCCAAAATCTGCACAAGAAGTGCAGAGTGTAGTATGAGTACAACCGACCCCATGTACTGGTAAGTGCTGAGCCTAACCTCGACAAAGTAGTGACGAGGCTAAGGCGGGTCACTTACATTAACCTGTACGCAATATTAGTAACAACAACAAATAATAGAAATAAATCAGGTAACTCATTTATAATAATTAAAGCCAACTCAGCAGTCATAACTAATTATCATTTTCATCAATTTTCGTTGCAGCGTGCAACCCGCTCTCACAATATATTCACATTCAATTATGTTGCAGCGTGCAACCCGCTCTCACAATATATTCTTTTTCAATCCTCTCATATAAATATTTTTAACCAGGTATACATATTGACTTTTAAATAAGTCTATTGCAGCGTGTAATCCGATCCCCCAAATATTCACTTTTAATAAGTCTATTGCGGCCTCGAACTGAGTTAGAAAAAGTACCTGAGCTGGAGAAAAGGTGTGGTTATTTCTCCGCATGTCCGACTCGGACTCCCAGGTAGATGCATCTACCGGCTGACCTCTCCATTGTACCTGAACTGAAGGATAACTCTTAGACCAATTGGACTGAGCTGAAATCTAACACATTGGACGGATCACCATGATATTTCCGTAGCATAGACACATGGAACACCGGATGAACCGCTAATAAACTAGGTGGTAATGCAAGCCTGTAGGCTACTTCACCCACCCTTTCAAGAATTTCAAAGGGTCCGATATACCTAGGGCTCAACTTGCCCTTCTTTCCGAACCTCATTACACCTTTCATAGGTGAAACTCAGAGCATTATTCTTTATCCAACCATGAATGCAATATCACGAACTTTACGGTCAGCATAACGCTTTTGCCTAGACTGAGCTGTGCGAAGTCAATCCTAAATAATCTTGACCTTATCTAAGGCATCCTGTACCAAATCGGTACCCAACTGGCGATCGGCATTGCCTTCCATATAATGCCTCATATGGAGCCATCTGAATGCCCAACTGGTAGCTATTATTATAAGCAAACTCCACAAGTGGCAAGAAATGATTCCATGAACCCCCAAAGTCTATAACACAAGCGTGGAGCATATCTTCCAATATCTGAATAGTGCGCTCTGAGTGTCCGTCTGTCTGTGGATGAAATGATGTACTCAACTCCACCCGCGTGCCTAACTCACGCTAACAGCCCTCCAAAAATGTGAGGTAAACTGCGTACCTCGATCTGAAATAATAGACACGGGAACACCGTGAAGGCGGACAATCTCACGAATGTAAATTTCAGCTAACCTCTCTGAAGAATAGGTAACTTCCACTAGAATGAAATGTCCTGACTTGGTCAACCTGTCCACAATGACCCAAACTGCATCAAATTTTCTTTGAGTCCATGGGATCCCAACAACAAAATCCATAGTGATATGCTCCCACTTCCACTCAGGATTTTCTAACTTCTGAAGCAAACCACCAGTTCTCTGATGCTCATACTTAACTTGCTGGCAATTCAAACACCGAGCTACATGTGCAACTATATCCTTTTTCATTCTCCTCCACAAATAATGTTGCTGCAAATATTGATACATTTTGGTGGTACCTGGATGAATAGAATACCTGGAACTGTGTGCTTCTTCAAGAATTAATTCACGAAGCCCATCCACATTAGGCACACAAATATGACCTTGCATTCGCAGAACCCCAACTTCCCCCACAGCAACCTGTTTGGCATCACAGTGCTGCACCGTGTCCTTAAGGTCAAGTAAATGAGGATCATCATATTGCCTCTCTCTGATGCACTCATATAAAGAAGACCGAGCGACTATGCAGGCTAGAACCCGACTGGGTTCTGAAACATCTAACCTCACGAATTGATTAGACAAAGTCTGAACATCTGCAGCTAATGGCCTCTCACCAACCGGAATATATGCAAGACTGCCCATACTCACAGCCTTTCTACTCAAAGCATCAGCCACCACATTGGCCTTTTCGGGGTGATACAAAATGGTGATATCATAGTCTTTCAACAACTCCAACCATCTTCTCTGCCTCAAATTAAGATCCTTTCATTTGAACAGATACTGAAGGCTATGATAATCAGTAAATACCGCACACGAGACACCGTAGAGGTAATGCCTCCAAATCTTCAGCGCATGAACAATGACTGCCAATTCTAAGTCATGAACAGGATAATTCATCTCGTGAACTTTCAACTGCCGTGATGCATATGCAATTACCTTGCCATCTTACATTAATATTGCACCAAGCCCAATGTGAGATGCGTCACAATATACCGTATACGATCCTAAACCTGTGGGTAATACCAACACTGTCGTCGTAGTTAAAGCGGTCTTGAGCTTCTGAAAGCTCAACTCAAACTTGTCTCACCATCTGAATGGGATACCTTTCTGGGTCAATCTGGTCAATGGGCTTGCTACAGATAAAAACCCTTCCATGAATCGACGATAATAACCTGCTAAACCCAGGAAACTACGGATCTCTATAACTGAAGTAGGTCTAGGCCAATTCTGAACAGCCTCAATCTTCTTAGGATCCACCTTTATGCCTTCTGCCGATACAACATGCCTCAAAAAGGCAACTGAGTCTAACCAAAACTCACATTTTGAAAACTTGGCATATAACTGATTATTCTTCAAGGTGTGAAGCACACTTCAAAGATGTTGCTCATGTTCCTCTCGACTGCTGGAGTAAATCAAGATATCATCAATGAATACAACCACAAAAGAATCCAAATAAGGCTTGAACACCTGATTCATCAAATCCATAAATGTTGTTGGGGCATTTGTCAACCCAAATTACATCACTAGGAATTCGTAATGCCCATACCGAGTTCGAAAAGTTGTTTTAGGTTCATCAAATGCCCTAATCTTCAACTGATGGTAACCAGACCTCAAATCGATCTTCGAAAATACCTTGGCACCCTGAAGCTGATCAAATAAGTCATCAATTCTTGGCAGCGGATATTTATTTTTGATAGTGGCCTTGTTCAACTACCGATAGTCTATACACATCTGCATAGAGCCATCTTTCTTCTTTACAAATAATACTGGTGCACCCCAGGGCTGAGACACTGGGTATAATGAATCCCTGATCAAGCAAGTCTTGTAACTGCTCTTTTAATTCTTTCAACTCTGGCAGGGCCATACGGTATGGTGGAATAGAAATGGGCTGAGTGCCCGGAGCCAAATCAATACATAAGTCAATATCTCTGTCGGGTGGCATCCCCGGCAAATCTGTAGGAAATACTTCTAGAAATTCACGAACAACTGGTACTGAGTCCATAGAAGGGGCATCTGTACTGGGATCGCGAATATAAGCCAAATAGGCTTAGACACCCTTTCTCTACCATACGCCGAGCTTTCATATAAGAAATAACCCTGCTAGCAGAATGACCAGGATTTCCTTTCCACTCTAACCGAGGTAACCCCGACATAGCTAGGGTCACTGTCTTGGCATGTTAATCCAATATAGCATGATAAGGAGACAGCCAATCCATACCCAAGATGACATCAAAATCTACCATATCAAGAAGTAAAAGATCCACACTAGTCTCAAGATTACCAATAGTAACCACACACGAATAATAGACATGATCTACTACAACAGAGTCTCCCACCGGTGTAGATACACACACAGAAGCACTCGAAGAATCACAAGGCACAACCAAATATGAAGCAAAATAGGAGGACACATAGGAATAAGTAGATCCTGGATCAAATAGAACTGAAGCATCTCTATGGCAAACTGGAATAATACCTGTGATCACAGCATCAGATGACTCGGCCTCAGGCCTAGTTGGAAAAGCATAAAATCGGGGCTGGGCCCCACCACTCTGAACTGCGTCCCTGGGACGGCCTCTGACTGGCTGGCCTCCACCTCTAACGGTCTGACCTCCACCTCTAATGGCCTGACCTCCACCTCTAATAGTCTGACCTCCACCTTTAGCTGCCTGACCCCTACCTCTAGCTGGCTGAGTAGGCAGTGAAGCAACCGGTGCCGGTATGATGGCACGAGAATCTTGCCGAGATCTGTTACTCACCAATCTAGAGCAATACCTCCTAATGTGACCAATGTTTCCACACTCATAACACCCATCCTGATGTCGTGGCTGCTGAAGCTGAAGCTGGCCCAAAATGGTCGGATAATCGCTATAGTAACTCTGGAGTGGTGATGCACTGATAGGAGCTGAATGTGCACTGAATATTGGCTACCCAGAGTAAGGCATAATAGGACCGTGACTCCCTGAAGCACCAGGAGATATATGAAGTGCTGAATGAAATGGTCTGGGAGGATATCCCCTACCAAAATTACCTCTGCCTCTAGACGAGGCACCACTGAAACCACCGAACTGACGAGGCCTCTTATCGGACCTCTGCCCTCTCTCCTGTGCAAGAACCATATCGATCCTCCTTGCGACATTAGCAGCTACCTGAAAAGAAATCTCACTTTCGGTCTCCTTGGCCATCTGAAGTCTGATAGGGTGAGTGAGTCCCTCAATAAACCTCCTCACTCGCTCTCCCTCCGTAGGTAGTAAAAGGAGAGCATGACGGGCCAAATCCATAAAATGAGACTCATACTGAGTAACAGTCATACTGCCCTGCTGTAGACGTTCAAATTGCTTGCGGAATTCCTCTTTCAGTGTGATAGGGAGGAACTTCTCCAGAAATAGCTGGGAGAATTGCTCCCAGGTAAGTGCAGGCGATCCAACTGGTCGGGTCAATGTATAATCTCTCCACCAAGTCTTGGCGGAACCCGTCATCTGAAATACTGCAAAATCAACCCCATTGGTCTCAACTATACCAATATTCCGCAGCACCTCGTGGAAGCATTCAAGATAATCATGTGGGTCCTTAGAAGGTGTACCACTGAAGTGAACTGGAAAGAGCTTGATGAACTTATCCAGTCTCAATAAGGCCTTAAAAGGCATAGTGGGCCTATCACCGATCTGTGCCGCAACAACTGGCTGAACTACCCCAACTGGCGGGGCTGCTGAAGCCTGATTCTGGGGAGTCATCTGCTCCGGAGCAGGAGTAGTGGGAGTTTGTGCTCCTCCCCCAGCCTGTGAGATGGCTGGTGCCATTGGAAATGTACCATTCTGGGCCACACCCTCCATAAGACTCACCAATTGGACTAGAGCGTCCTGAAGCACTGGAGTGGCTATGAATCCTTCCGAGACCTGAACTGGTCCAACTGGTACATTAAGGTCTACCTGAGGTTCTAAAATAGGTGCAGCTGCTCGAGCTCTGGACTGAGCTCTACCTCGGCCTCTGCCTCGGCCTCTAGCACGACCTCAGCCTCGACCTCTACCCCTGGCCATAGTTGCCACCGAGGGTTCTGGTCCCTGTCCATCGGTAGAGGTATTTCGTGTTCTCACCATTTGCGAGAGAATAAGAGTAGAATGGTTCAATCATCGATGATAGAATAAAATCACACGACAGAATAAGAAAGAAGTGATATTGTTCCTAAACTTCATAGCCTCTGAGAGATAAGTACAGACGTCTCCGTACCGATCCTTCAGACTCTATTAAGCTTGCTCGTGACTCGTGAGACCTATGTAACCTAGTGTTCTGATACCAACTGTCACGACCCAAAATTCCCTCCTTCGGACCGTGATGGCGCCTAACATTTCACTTGCTAGGCAAGCCAATGTTAGAATAATATTAACCAATTTTTAAATAATTTTAAAATTATTAATACTCAAGGAAACAAAAGCGGAAGAAAAGTTTGAAATATAGTGAAATAATCCATAAAAACAACGGTGTCTAAATACCATCTCAAAATTGGTGTCACAAGTGCACGAGCTTCTAGAATAAATACAAATAAAGGTCTAAATAAAATAAAGCTGTCTGGATATAAACACACAGCTAAAGTAAAATAGACGGGGACTCCAGAACTGCGGACGCCATGCAATTATACCTCAAGTCGCCTCTGGTAGCTGAAATCCAAGCAAGTTTATGATACGTCGCTGGGACCAACTCCAAAATCTGCACAAGAAGTGCAGAGTATAGTCTCGTGACTGCCAACTCAGCAGTCATAATCAATTATCATTTCCATCAATTCTGTTGCAGCGTGCAACCCGTTCTCACAATATATTCACATTTAATTATGTTGCAGCGTGCAACCTGCTCTCACAATATATTCACATTCGGTTCTGTTGCGGCGTGCAACCCGCTCCTCCAATATATTCATTTTAATCAAGTCTGTTGCGGCGTACAACCCGATCCCCCAATATATATATATATATGTATGTCAACTTTTATATATGTATGTCGACTTTTAAATAAGTTTGTTGCGGCGTGCAACCCGATCCTCCAATATGGACTTTTAATAAGTCTGTTGCAGCGTGCAACCCGATCCTCCAATATATTCATTTTAATTAATTCTGTTGCGGCGTGCAACCCGATCCTCCAATATATTCATTATAATCAATCTTGTTGCGGCGTGCAACCCGCTCCTCCAACATATTCATTACCAATTCTTATAGAAGAAACTTCCCCAATAAATGTAACAATTAATATAAAATTATAAGACAACAAGCATACAATAATTATGATTTAATTATGAAACAAACAAAGGCAAATAGCAGATTATTATGGAAATCAGAGAAAAAATATGCAGTTTAATATTTAATATGCTAAATGTCAAATAATAATTAAGGCACATAATTCAAATAGCATGTAACAATTAATGCAGGAATTCAAGAATTAATATTTGACAAAGAATAGGAGAGAAACAATTATTATAATTATTAATTCATGATTTAAAATAATTTATAATTTTTCAAGTAAGCAGTCAAACAATTAATTTGACGATGTATAGACACTCGTCACCTCGCCTATACGCCGTTCACATGAAATTCACATAACAAATAATTTAAGGGTTCTATTTCCTCAAGTCAAGGACACTTACCTCGCTTTGCAAATTCCAATCAATTAATCAACCACAGCTTTTCCTTTTAAATTTGTCTCCGAAAGCTTAAAATCTATTCAAAAATAATTTGATATATTCAATACTAATCATAGGAATTAATTCTATATGAATTTATAAATTTTTCGGATAAAAATCTGAAATTCATTTAAATATTCGACAGTGGGACCCACGTCTCAAATCCCAGAAAAACTCGCGAAATCCGAACACCCGTTCCGATACGAGTTCAACCATATAAAAATTGTCCAATTCCGATATCAAATGGACCTTCAAATCTTAACTTTTCATTTTTGAAAGATTTTATAAAAATCCCAATTTCTTCCATCTAAATCCGAAATAAATGATGAATATAGACATGGATTTGAAACTCAAAAATGAGTAATAATGGCTACGACCCGATTTTATGTATTCTGCCCAGCATTTTCGCATCTGCGGATAAAAGTTCCGCATTTGCGAGACAAAGCTCACATTTTTTATGCCAGGCTTCCAGGTGAAGTTCCGCATCTGCGGACACTCCTGTCGCACCTGCGACATCCGCTTCTGCGCAAAATGGCCGCACCTGCGGAGACCCAAGGCCAGCCCAGTCCCGCATCTGCGTGATTTGGTGTGCATCTGCGGACACGTTTCTGCGAGAAGCTGCCCGCTTCTGCGATCGAAGCCTTGACATGCCTGAGCGCATCTGTGATGGAAGGCTCGCATCTGCGAGCTCGCACCTGCGGGCAAAAATCTGTAGGTGCGATTACAACAGAAGGAAAAAAATTCAGATTTTGCTTAAGTCCAATTCTTGATCTGATTTCAATCCGTATCACTCTCGGGGTACTCGGGCCCCCGTACGAACTTACTCGGGGTCTCGTATCACGTCAAACAATGCTGAAATTACAATTCACACCCCGATTCGAACTTTGAGTTTTAAAATTTTCAATTTGCAAACCTCGTGCCAAAACATATTAAATGAATCCGGAATGACTTCAAATTTGGCACACAAGTCATAAATGATATAGCGGAGCTGCATAAATTCCAGAATCGAATTCCGGCTCCGATATCAAAAAGTCAATCCCGTGGTCAAACTTGGAAACTTTAGACTTTAAATTGCTAGTTCCGTTAAATGGTCATAACTTGAGCTAGGGACCTCCAAATTAAATTCCGGGCATACGCCTAAGTCCCAAATCACAATACGGAGCTACTGAATCTGTCAAAACACTCATCCGGGTCCATTTGCTAAAACTGTTGACCAAAGTCAACTCAGTTGAGTTTTAAAACTCTATTTCACATTTTAATCCATTTTTCACATAAAAAAGTTTTGGAAAATTATATGGACTGCGCACGCAAGTCGAGGAATGATAAATGGTGCTTTTCGAGGTCTTAGAACACAAAATTACTTATTAAATTTAAAGATGACATCTTGGGTCATCACATTCTCCACCTCTAAAACAAACGTTTGTCCTCGAACGGAGTTAGAAAAAGTACCTGAGCTGGAGAAAAGGTGTGGATATTTACTCCGCATGTACGACTCGGACTCCCAGGTAGATGCCTCTACCGGCTGACCTCTCCATTGCACTCGAGCTGAAGGATAACTCTTAGACCTCAACTGTCGGACCTGCCGGGCTAGAATAGCCACCAGCTCCTCCTCGTAAGTCAAATCTCTGTCCAATTGGACTGAGCTGAAATCTAACACATGGGACGGATCACCATGATATTTTCGAAGCATAGACATATGGAACACCGGATGAACCGCTGATAAACTAGGTGGTAATGCAAGCATGTAGGCTACTTCACCCACCCTTTCAAGAATTTCAAAGGGTCCGATATACCTAGGGCTCAACTTGCCCTTCTTTCCGAACCTCATTACACCTTTCATAGGTGAAACTCAGAGCAATATTCTTTCTCCAACCATGAATGCAATATCATGAACTTTACGGTCAGCATAACGCTTTTGCTTAGACTGAGCTGTGCGAAGTCGATCCTGAATAATCTTGACCTTATCCAAGGAATCCTGCACCAAATCGGTACCCAACAACCGAGCCTCTCCCGGTTCAAACCAACCAACTGGCGATCGGCATCGCCTTCCGTATAATGCCTCATATGGAGCCATATGAATGCTCGACTGATAGCTATTATTATAAAAAAAAACTCCGCAAGTGGCAAGAAATAATCCCATGAACCCCCAAAGTCTATAACACAAGCGCGGAGCATATCTTCCAATATCTGAATAGTGCGCTCTGACTATCCGTCTGTCTGTGGATGAAATACTGTACTCAACTCCACCTGCGTGTCGCGTGCCTAACTCACATTGTACAACCCTCCAAAAATGTGAGGTAAATTGCGTACCTCGATCTGAAATAATAGACACGGGCACACCGTGAAGGCGGACAATCTCAGGAATGTAAATTTCAGCTAACCTCTCTAAAGAATAGGTAACTGCCACTGGAATGAAATGTGCTGACTTGGTCAACCTGTCCACAATGACCCAAACTGCGTCAAATTTTCTCTGCATCAAATGGTGCTTTTCGAGGTCTTAGAACACAGAATTACTTATTAAATTTAAATAGGACATCTTGGGCCATCACACTACATCAGGTCCTCAAATTTCATCGAGAGGAGTCAAAACAGTGTACAGAGAACAACCATCCGCAAGAGAAATGTTCGCCATCGAGGAAGCGAAACCAATATCCTCACCTTCACCAGTAAAGGGATCGGGCTCAGAAGGGGAACGAGATACCAAATAGCAATCACAGACATCGGCCTTGACCCAACCAAATAACCAAAAGATCGAAGAAAATGATTATCAGAGGATCTCTCGATCCTTCGTGATTCCCGATGACTCTGACGCCACCAAATAAACGATTGAGGAACTGGAGCAAGTCACACTAATCGAACACTGGCCCGAACAGAAGGTATAATTGGGAATGGGGTTGAGCCCCAAACTCAGGAAGAAACTTATTCAATTTCTTATCGATAACATTGATTGCTTTGCCTGGTCCCATTTAGATATAACATGGATCCCACCGTACATAACAACGCATCGGCTAAGCTTGGACCCTAGGTTCATACCGGTAAAGCAAAAGAGAAGACCCCAGTCCGAGGTAAACCACGCATTCATAAAGGACGAGGTAACCAAACTTCTCAAGATAGGGTCCATTCGGGAGGTGAAATATCCCGAATGGTTAGCCAATGTAGTTGTAGTGCCTAAAAAAGGGAACAAACTTAGAATGTGTGTGGACTATAAGGATTTGAACAAAGCATACCCCAAAGATTCTTTTCCGCTGCCCAACATCAATCGCATGATCGATGCCACGGCCGGCCACGAGATCCTCACTTTTCTCGATGCCTATTCCGGGTATAATCAAATCCAGATGATCCCGGAAGACCAGGAAAAAACTTCATTTGTCACCAAATATGGAACATATTGTTATAATGTGATGCCCTTCGGGCTAAAAAATACAGTGGCTACTTACCAACGCCTAGTAAATAAAATGTTCGAAGAACAAATAGGTAAATCAATGGAAGTTTATATTGATGACATGCTATTTAAGTCCCTGCACGCAAAGGACCATTTGACCCATTTGCAGGAAATGTTCGAGATTTTGAGGAAATACAACATGAAGCTCAACCCCAAAAAATACGCTTTTGGGGTCGGTTCGGGCAAGTTCCTCGGCTTAATGGTATCAAATCGGGGAATCGAGATTAACCCCGATAAAATCAAGGCCATCAAAGACATCACCATCATGGACAACGTGAAAGCTGTACAAAGGCTAACGGGACGGATTGCAGCCTTAGGCAAATTCATTTCGAGATCATCAGATCGAAGTCATAAATTTTTTTCTCTATTCAAAAAGAAGAACGATTTCGCTTGGACCCCCGGAATGCTAACAGGCATTAGAGGAACTAAAACGATATCTATCAAGCCCACCACTACTTCACACTCCAAAAACAGATGAAAAACTCTGCTTGTACTTGGCAGTATCGGAAATCGCAGTAAGCGGTGTCCTAGTTCGGGAAGAGCAAGGTACCCAATTTCCCATTTATTATATAAGTCGGACCTTAGGAGAAGAAGAAACTAGATATCTGCACCTAGAAAAACTGGCACTTGCACTGATAAGCGCCTCTAAAAAGTTAAGACCGTACTTTCAATGTCACCCCATATGTGTATTAACCACCTACCCGCTTCGTAATATTTTGCACAAGCCCTAACTATCAGGCCGATTGGCTAAATGGGTCGTCGAACTCAGTGGATACGATATCGAATATCAACCCCGTACGGCCATCAAGTCTCAAATTTTAGCAGACTCCGTGGCTGATTTCACGCCAACCCCCGTACCCAAAGTCGAAAAAGAACTCATGTTGAAATCGGGTACGTCATCGGGGGTATGGACCCTTTTTACGGACGGGGCTTCGAACATGAAGGGGTCCGGGCTAGGCATAGTTTTAAAGCCACCCACGAGGCCGAGTATGAGGCCATGATTGCAGGTCTCGAGCTAGCTAAAAACATGGGAGCAGAAGTCATTGAAGCCAAATGTGACTCTTTACTGGTGGTAAGTCAAGTAAACAAAATCTTCGAAGTTCGAGAAGATAGAATGCAAAGGTATTTGGACAAACTACGTGTCACTTTGCACCATTTCAAACAATGGACTTTACAGCATGTTCCACGAGAGCAAAACAGTGAGGCTGATGCACTTGCGAATTTGGGATCGTCGATCGAGGAAGGTGACTTGAGCTCGGGGACTGTCATTCAACTCTCGAGATCCGTGATCGAAGAAGGTCACACCGAGATAAATTCTACGAGCTTAACATGGGATTGGAGAAATAAGTATATTGAATACTTAAAGAGCAGAAAGCTCCCATCGGACCCTAAAGATTCAAGGGCCCTACGGACTAAAGCTGCTCGATTCACGTTGGATTCAGATGGAACGCTATACCGTAGGACATTCGATGGACCATTGGCAGTATGCTTGGGTCCAGGAGATACCGATTACATCCTACGTGAGGTACAAGTGGGCACTTGTGGGAATCACTCCGGTGCCGATCCATTAGTCCGAAAAATAATCATAGCAGGGTATTATTGGATCGATATGGGCAAAGATGCGAAGGAATTTGTTCGAAAATGTGACAAATGTCAAAGGTTTGCACCAATGATCCATCAACCTGGAGAGCAACTTCACTCGGCCCTCTACCACCGACCCCAGGTAAAGCTAAATTTATTTTATTTATGACTGACTATTTCTCTAAATGGGTTGAAGCGTAGGCGTTCGAGAAAGTAAGAGATAGAGAAGTTATAGACTTTATCTGGGATCATATCGTATGTCGATTCGGGATACCCGCTGAAATAGTATGTGATAATGGGAAACAATTTGTTGGCAGTAAAGTGATGAAATTCTTAGAAGATCACAAAATAAGAAGGATATTATCAACACCGTATCACCCCAGTGGGAACGGACAGGACGAATCAACGAACAAAACTATCATTCAAAACCTAAAGAAGAGGTTGAATGACGCTAAAGGAAAGTGGATAGAAATCCTACCCGAAGTCCTTTGGTCATATCGAACAACGTCAAAATCTAGTACGGGAGCAACCCCGTTCTCCTTAGTATATGGCTCTGAAGCATTGATACCAGTCGAAGTCGGCGAACCCAGTGCCAGATTTTGATACACAATAGAAGAATCAAATAATGAGGCTATGAACACTAGCCTCGAATTATCGGACGAAAAAAAAGAAGCTGCTCTGGTCCAATTGGCCGCCCAAAAGCAACGAATTGAAAGTAACTATAATCGAAAAACCAAGCTCCGCCATTTTAAGCCTGGGGACTTAGTGCTAAGGAAAGTCACCCTCAATACCCGAAATCCGAACGAAGGAAAACTAGGACCAAACTGGGAAGGACCATATCAGGTTCTCGAGAACGTCGGAAAGGGATCACACAAGCTCGGCATTATAAATGGCAAAAAACTATCAAGCAATTGGAATGTGTCACATCTAAAACGATACTACTGCTAAGGTACGACCCTTCCATATTCATTTACATTTCAAAACTGACCCCTGCAGAAGTCCGATCAGGAGCTAAGATGGATCCTTCAATACGAAGCCTTAGATCTGAAAAGCACGCGTTGCACTCTTTTTTCCTTAGACCGATTTTATCCCAAATGGGTTTTTCGGCAAGGTTTTTAATGAGACAACCAATGATTGTGCTGCACTTACAACAGTATCTGAGGCCTCTTTACAATCGACCTCAAATACTGGGGGGGCATTAGCCCTCACAACAACGGGGTTCCAATAGGAAAAATTGTAAGAGCCAAATGGTCAAAACGAACCATGCTCGTGTAGTTGGCCCAAACCCAGACGCGAAACATGAACACATGTATAGTGACTTGCAAAGAAAGTTCTCCTCTTTATCGACATCTTATATCCAAGAAATATTCATCTATTTGGAGATTTATTACGCAAATAGAATTAAGATAAACTCGACCACTAAGCCTAAGGGCTACATTTATTTCGAGTTCGAGCAAGCACTCACTCGACCGTTATGCCTACGGGCTACATTACTTCGAGTTTGAATCATTCACTCGACTAAGCCTATGGTCTACTTTTATGTCGAGTTCGAGCAAACACTCACTCGACCATTACGCCTACGGGCTACATTACTTCGAGTTCGAATCATTCACTCGACTAAGCCTACGGGCTACTTTTATTTCGAGTTCGAGCAAACACTCACTCGACCATTACGCCTACGGGCTACATTACTTCGAGTTCGAATCATTCACTCGACTAAGCCTACGGGCTACTTTTATTTCAAGTTCGAGCAAGCACTCACTCGACCATTACGCCTACGGGCTACATTACTTCGAGTTCGAATCATTCACTCGACTACTAAGCCTACGGGCTACTTTTATTTCGAGTTCAAGCAAACACTCACTCGACCATTATGCCTACGGGCTACATTACTTTGAGTTTGAATCATTCACTCGACTAAGCCTACGGGCTACTTTTATTTCGAGTTTGAACAAGTACTCACTCGACCATTATGCCTTACTTCGAGTTTGAATCATTCACTTGACTACTACGCCTACGGGCTACTTTTATTTTGTGTTCGAGTAAGCACTCACTCGACCATTATGCCTACGGGCTATATTTCTTCGATCTCGAATCATTGACTCAACTAATAAGCCTAAGGGCTACATCACGTCAAGTTTGAGTAAGCGCTCGCTCGGTTACAGAGGCTACGAAGTCCAAATTTGATTAATTTGTTTAAATCCTTATGAAAACATTCATAAGGCATGAATAAAGTCTTCACAAGACAGGAAACAAAATAGAAGCAAGTAGGCAAAAAAGGGGTATTTTTATACAAAATTGTTTACATGATTGATTACAACATAAAAATTAAGGACTAAGCTTCCTGATCATCCCCAGGAGCGGTCTCTTCTCTATCGGGCTCCCCCCGTTCTCGGATCCGCTCTTACTCTCGTCGTCATCATCATTGTCATCATCATCGTCATCGAAAACCAAGGCTTCAACATCGGCTTCGAGTTCTTTGGCCCTTTTTAGCTCTTCAGCGAGGTCGAAACCACGAGCATGGATCTCCTCGAGGGTTTCCCTCCGAGATCGGCACTTAGCAAGTTCAGCGGCCCAATGTGCTCGAGTATCGGCGGTCTCGGCTGCCTCTCTTGCTTGGACCTGGGCAGCTTCAGCATCGGCCTGATAGATGGCCACGAGTGCATCCGCATCGGCCTTGCCTTTTCGGCATCAAATTCAGCCTTAGCGAGTACAGAGGCCAACCGAGCCTCGAGCTCCTCTATTCTTCTTGCTTGAACCAGGCCTTTTTCCTTCATTCTTTGAAGTTAAGTTTCGGCCGATGATAACTGGGCTCGAGCAGTTTCTTTCTCTACAGCAAAGCGGTCCATACCTTCTTTCCACTGCAAAGACTCCGCTTTTATCACGTCGACCTCCTCACAAAGCTTCCCGATCATCTCAATTTTTTGCTGCAACTATGAGACCGAAAAATTAGCCATCGTTCCGGTATCAAGCCCATAGGCTTTTAAAAGTATCATTACATGCTCAGACAGACCGGTCTGATCTCGGTAAGCCTTGGCCAACTCAGATCGGAGGTCTTTTATTTCCTCTTCCTCTTGCCCTAAGAGAAGTTTTAGGGAGTTCCTCTCCTCAGTAACCCGTTGAAGGTCGGCCTCGTATCGACACAGCTCGTTTCGGGACCGAGAACATACTTCTCAATGAACTGCTGCTGCCTGCAAATAAACAAGAAACGAAGTTAGAAACGAAAAGTAAACATAAAGGTAGTACAGACAAAATAATTTTAAGGCTTACCTGATTCAAAGCCTGGTGCACCCCGTGAAAAAGATCTGATTCATCACTAGTACCGGCAACGTCCTCGATACCAGTAAACATGTCACGAAAGGGATCCTCTCCATCATGAGGCCTGTCTAGATCGTGGGCCCCCAAAGCTTGGGCTTCCCTAATCACCCCTGTGGAAAAAGCGGGGAAGGTGGGCGAATCTTTGATTGTTGCTGCCCCAAATGAATCACTTGGAGCATTCTCTTTGGTTCGAAGGGATTCAAGAGGGGCCCCTTCAGACATATCCCCCATCCGTTGGCTCCGATGGGATGCGTCTTCGATCTCCGATAATTCAGGGATTCCGCCCGAATCTTTCTCCGTTGTATCCTCAGTTCGAGGCGGAGCCTCATGAAGCATTATCGATCTAGCTGCTGATGGGGCATCGGTGGTTCTCTTCGTTCGGGCCGCCAGTGCGGACCCATCATTTTCTTCTTCTTCTTCTTCTTCTTCTTCTTCTTCTTCTTCTTCTTTGTCTTCATCCCTTAGACGCAGAACTGATTCCACGGTCAAAGGAATGGAATTCTTGTTCGGCTTACGAGCCGTCCTCTTCTTCGATTTTGGATATTCGGGAACAGAGGCTCTTTTCCTTTTATTTTCCTTCACCAGCTTTGGGGCGGAGGCCAAAGTTTCTTCCTCATTGGAAAAGGGCCTCAAAACCGCATCTTTGCCCAAACCTACATATGAAAAATTTTATTAAAATATTTGGAAAGCATCTCGTTCGAATTATCAAAGAGTACGAGAAAAGGGCTCACCATGATTTTTGGTCTCCCACCGACCCTTTGACAAATCACACCATGAGCGCTCGGTGTATGTGGAGGTCGAAACAAGAGCTCATACCCAGTTCTTGAGATCGGGAACTGCTTCGGGCATCCAGGGAACCGCTGCATAACAAAAAGAAGAGTATCGATGAGAAAAGAAATGAAAGAACAGGAAGTAACAGCAGGATCACACTTACGTTTCATATTCCACTCCTCGGGAAAAGGCATCTTTTCGGTCGGAATTAGGTCCGAAGTCCTCACCCGAACGAACCTGCTCATCCAGTCCTGATCCTTGTCCTCATCAATGCTCGAGAACAGAGCCTTGGTAGCCTGACGCTGAAGTTTTATTAACCCTTCTCGAAAAAGTCGAGGACGGTACAATCGGATAAGATGGTCGAGGGTGAACGGCATCCCCTCGATTTTGTTCACAAAGTATCGGATTAAGATAACGATCCGCCAAAAAGAAGGATGGACCTGGCCTAGGGTTATTTGCTATTGACAACAGAAGTCAATAATAATGGAATCGAGGGGATCTAACATGAAAGGGTAAGTATACACATTCAAAAACCCTTTCATGTAAGTGGTGATATCTTCGTCAGAAGTAGGAATTATTATTTCTTTTTTATCCCAATTGAAATCTTTCTTTAGCTGTTTGAGGTGCTTCTCGGTTATCGAACACATGTACCTCGATACTGGCTCGTATCGGCCAGGGACCGATGAGCCTTTATCGACCTTAAAATCAGAAGTAAGAACACACGACCCGGGAACGCACTCCTCAGGCCGTGGTTCTGCCGATGTCTCATCGGCGGCACACTGTGAAGATGAAGCCTTCTCTTTCTGAGGAACGGTTTGTGATATTTTTGCCATTTTTGAACTCAAAGGTGAGGAATAGAAGAAAGTGACGAAGATTTGGTAAAATTGAAGAGGGGCTTTTTGCAAAGACAAATCACAGATTTGCGGGCAAGTCAGAGAATACGAAAAGGGACTTGGAAAATTTGGAAGATTGGAGATGTAAAAGTGGTAAATGATGAAAGGAAGGGTTATTTATAGGTTTAAGCGATGGCAGTTTAGTATCAGCGGTGGCCGACCACCGTCTGACATGCATTAAATGCCTTGAAAGACTAAATCGATGGGACAATTATCACGTGCGTCATGATTAAGCCCGATGGAAATGTCAGTTTATAATCCGATCGAGCCGTTGAAAAATCATATCGTTTCTCATCATATTCTTCCTGAGAAACAAGGGGACTATCTGTATACGATCGAAATAGATTTCGGCCTTCATACGTCTGATCGAGTTTGAAAGATAAGCGATCGAAGTGAGACTTCGAGATGGGTTTCGAAAATGGTACAAACAAGCTTCGAATCCGAGGGGCCGATCAATGTCGAGTTCGAAATCATTATCAAACTTGAATCCAAATTGAACTATGATGAAAAGTAAAGCTATCAAGCTTATGATCCGTAGACCGACCAACATTGACTCCGAATCAATTCAAGGGTCCGAGTCAGAATTGAGCTTAAGCCAAGATCGAGAGCTCGAGTCTGGATCGAGCTCAAGCCAAGATCGAGAGCTCGAGTCAAGAGCGAGCTCACAGACAAAAGCCGTTGCAATCCCACTAGAGGAGAGAATCTTGGCAGGAATTGAGAAAAAATTAATTTATCATGGACTTCCCATTGAGTATCTTTAATTATATTTAAAGTAAGATCCCTATACTATAAAGGTAGAGGGTTATCATTTCTGTAAGGGCGGTTTTTGGGATAGAGCTCACATTGTAATTCAAGCACCATATCCTCTTATATTCAAGAGTTACTATTTTAAGCCTAAAAAACTGATCCATCTTGCTTAGTCCTATAAATTGTCTTCTTTACAACTTTGTCTATTTTACATTCTTTGTAGTCCATATTTGATATTCCCTTTTATCCTTACGATTTGTATTAAACTTTATCACATATCCTTAGAACTACGTATAAATTCAACTCTATCCGATTTTTCGGGTAAACAGTGATATAGTAGCCGAATTGTGCATGGTCATTATTCCTTTAGCAAGAACATTTCAGAAATCCATACCTTAGTTAAAAAAATCATGCTCAAAAGCCCGTAGTTCAGATTCAAAATCAATAACCCATGCATAAGGTACCTCATATTTCTATTATATATAAAAAGCAAAGATGGTCGACATACCTGCCACCGTCTTTGCCTTTTTAGTGGAAATAATAATAATAATGGCATCTTTGCCTTTTTAGTAGAAATAAAAAATAAAAGTATTTCTACAAACCTACAATATTCTAGAATTCTCCTCCACTTTCATCTGCTTTTTTATCCAACCAAACCCAATATCCTAGAACTCTCCAACAGTTTCTTTTATACATTTATTTACTCCCAGTCAGTATATTTTGAAGGATTTGTGTGGGTTTAATTCATCTTCTCCACTAGATCAGTAACTTTTCTTTAATCTTCTTCCACTTCTTTTCAAAAAAATAAAATGATTTCATGTTGAATGAGTGTTCCAACTTCAGATCTGATTTTCTTCCACTTTTTCCCCTCAATTATTTTCCCAAGCCTACTACCATTTCCAAATTTCATGTCTGAAATATATGGGTCATTGTATTTGAAAGAGATTATTTATGTCAAACTATCTCCCCAATGTTCTTTGGCTTAATCCTTTTTCTTCTGTTATTTTTGTATGATCTTTATTTATGTTTTGAATTTGAGTATTAATAATATGTCTACTATATAGAAAAGGCAAAGATGGTAGAAATTCGAAAAAATAAAAGTATGAGGGAAATGCTAAAATGAGAGAAAAAAAAAGATTTTTCTAAAAACTTTTGTATTAGAGATCCAAAGAAGAGAGTTTTAACCAAAAGAGAGAGAAAAAAGGACTCAATAACAACTGGGGGTGGTGGGGGGAACTACTTTTACTATGGTGGACCTTGTAGAAATCCTAATTGTCCATGACCATGATTCTAAGTATTTCTAATTAATTTTTTTTACTCTTTTGATGTAGTAAAATTGGTAATGTAGACATTGAGTCCTTTGTATGGTCATTGTTTTAATCTTTGTAAAACTTTTATTTTTTAGGGGCTAAGTTAGTGCAGGCAAATATGTATCATCTTTGGTCTTTGTATGAAAAGTTTTTCACCTTTCTTTTTAGGCCACCAGTCTCTACATAAAAATGTTGTTGGGAACAGAATGGAGGGGTGAAGTTTCTTAGAATAAAAAGAAATAATCCCCCTTTAGATGTAACATTTTGTTTGTTCCTGTCTTAGGAGTCATATGTTTATCAATAGAGGAGATTCATATATTGTAATTTTCCCTTTTAGTATTAGTGATATTTAGTGATGTTGAGGGGTGAAGTTTCTTAGAATAAAAGAAATAATCTCCCTTTTAGATGTAACATTGTAGTTGTTTGTTTTCTCATGTTTTAGGAGCCATATGTTTATCAATAGAGGAGATTCATATGTTGTGGTTTTCCTTTTTAGTATTAGTGATTTTTGGAAAGCATGAAAACTTCTCATGGTAAACATCTAAAAAATTAAGTTAATTCTCACAAGAAATCAAAGGTATAAGGGAAATACGAATATGGAAGGAAAAAAAAGGACTTTTCTAAAAACTTCTGTATTAGAGATCCAAAGAAGAGAGTGTTCTTTGCAGGCCGCCTCGTTGTTCCTCTCTTCTTTCTTTTTACTATCTTCTTTTACATAGTTACATGAGATTTTTTACTTCAGTTCTTTATAATTAATGTTTCTTTGTCATCATTCTTCTCTGTAATATATTCAAATGTATTTGTTAGTGTTAGTTCATCAGAAAATAGCTGGCTTAAGAAAGTCATTGTTGATAATTCTTTAACGTATTCATCGGCTAATTGTTGCCATGACTTCTTTGAACAAAAGCTGTTGGCTACATCTGATGAGTCCATACCTATACACTAATTTATTTTCTCATTAGCCGGTAAATAAAATATTTTTTTTCACTCAGCATATAGAAACCACTTATACGAGATCATTATTGACAGTTTCCTATTTTGGTTTGTTTTGTTTTAATTACAGGTTTCGATCTTTGTTGTGTTGTAATAGATGTTTGTTCGTGCGTTTTAGTGGCAAATCACTGGTAGTAAGTACTGCTCTTTTGCTGGATTTAATTTTTTTCACTTACCTTTTTCGTATTAAGGAGGTGTTGGCAAAGTTGTTCATTTTTGAAAAACCATTTGCTCTGTCTATCTAAATCGTTTGACATTTATTTACCTTTATTATTTTTGATGAGTAAAATATTTATTTATTTTATTCATTTCAGATCGTCTCAATCATACTTTAACTCTTTTTTATTACAAGGTAATATATTCTATCCAAAATTAGTTATGTAGCTATGCATATAATAGAAATATCTTTACCTGAGATGCTTTACTTTGCGGTATATGCCAATACAATTTAACTTACATACCTTGTACGCCTATCATTCATCGATGATAAACATATAGCTAAAATTATAATTTTTTTCCTTTTTTAAGCACTGGTCATTAGAAAAATATTCAGGCAATAGAAAAGTTGCCTTAATGGCGGATAGAAATCATGAAAATGATCAGACCTTTGAAAAAACACGTGATGACAAAAGGACCAGGAGACGCAAATTATATAGACTTATGCCACCTGATAAAAATCAAAAAAATAGCCCAATACATGTGTAGTTTCTACATACACCTGTTCTTGCATCTTTTAGCATTGTTTAATTTTCTCTTGCAAAGTTCTAGCAATTTTAATTGATGTACAACATATCTACTTAGTATTATTTGCTTTGTAATCTCAAATTAGAAGTGTATAAAGTAATAACTCTAAAATATTTCAATTATTAGTTTATGGATTGTTTCCTCGATTTTTAATTTTATAACTTTTTTACTAAATGTTTTGTTTTGTTTTAGGTGACAAAAACGATATAGATAAAAATGAAATTGCAACCAAGAATTATGAAAGAAAGAAGTTTGATTTCGTGTAGCCATCGATCTCTAGCTTCTAATATAAAGTTATAGTGTTTAAAATAGTGCCAGATTATTACTAGCACTAAGGCACCACAATAATGTGATCAGATTTTTGTATCTCATAGAGATACATATATAATACATGTGATAGAAGAGTACTCATGTATGGAAGTTTTTCTTGCAAAAGTAAATGTTAATACAGCCAAGGACTCTACAATAGGTCCCACACTACTTTGTTATGCTCTCCGGAAATATATATTTTATAATTGAAAGCAGTTCTGTTGTTGATTTGGAGTGTTGTGGCAGACCTATTTACCATTGTTGAACACATTTTTGTTGCCACTTCTAAATATTACAATTGACGCCTTTGCTGTTGTTTTGCGGTGCAGTTGAACCCACTTTTTGCTGCTATTTTTGGATGCGGTAAAAGTTATCTTGTTACCAAATTCAAAGCCGAAGCCGAAGCCGAAGCCGAGCCGAGCGACGACGGCGGCGCGATGCTTGCTTTCTTCTTAACTCTTTAAGAGCTACAAGAAGAGCAATTATATATATACCCACCAAAAATATCTTCCTCTTCCAATATGGGACAATGTCTCATTGTCAAGAGGGGGAAACTTAAAATTTTACTCAAAATTTCATTTTCCCTCCATTTCCCATTCACCCTCATTTTAAGAATATTTCATCTTAAAAACAAAACCTCAACAATATGTTCCCATGCTTGTTAGTAATAATAGGTATGTAAATATAGGATAATGGTAGTATGTGTTATTAAGCTTCCCTTTCATCTTTAAAGAAGAGATAATGGCAGTATGTGTTATTAAGCTTTCCTCACATCTTTAAAACTTCTTTAGTAACAACTATCCATTCGGATAAATGGAAGTATAATAGATGTTTGCACATTTTAGCTGTGAATTACATACCTTTTTAAATATTGTCTATCTTTGCACATATGGTTGCAAACTTGTAATTGTGCTTGTTTGAAAAAGAAAGTTCATTTACTGAGCTGAGAACTTTAATCAGCAAAAGTTAAAGAGGACAACAATATTAACAATACCAAAAAAGCCAAACAAATCAACAAACAAAGGAGTCAGCAGCAAGACAACTTTCAAAGTGACAAATACAGCTTTATCTATTAATTAAATGATAATTTTTAAGTCATTCCATAAATCAAAAGTCCAATAAATACATATGTAGAATGCTTACTCCATTACTAATAAGTTAATCTTTGCCTCTAAAAAGATGGTATGACCTGATGCAGTTCTAAGATTAAAAATTAAAGACTAAGTTATTATGGAGACACGATAGTAAATCTAACAGTAGGAAAAAAAATGTAATACTTGGAGAATAAGTTAATTGAGTAATATGAGAGTTGGGGTAGTACCGTAGACATATAGTAATCAAGTAAACTTGCCTAATATCACAACAACAAAACTGGTTTTCGCCACATCCAAAAACAACAGCAAAATGCCTTCAACGGCATCCCAAAATAGTAACAAGATAACTTTTACCGCATCCAAAAATAGCAGCAAAAAGTGGGTTCAACTACACCGCAAATCCATTCGGATTTGGATTTGGATTTGGATTTGGATTTGGATTCTGCAAAATATAAGTTAACATAATGAAACAACAATAAATTCGAGCCCACTGAATTCACAGTATTTCCTTAAGGAATTTAATCCCCTCCTAGTACCCAAGGTAATGGATTATTTCCTCCCAGGATAGAACGAATAACATACTGGTGGAAAGAAGTATTTCATAACTTTTATTGACGATGGTACTCGATATTGCTATGTTTACTTACTGAATAGTAAAGATGAAGCAATAGACGCATTCAGGCAATACAAAAATGAAGTTGAAACGCAACTTAACAAGAAAGTGAAAATGATAAGAAGTGATAGGGGTGGTGAATATGAATCTCCTTTTGAAGAAATATGTTTAGAATATGGAATTATTCATCAAACAACAGCCCCTTACACGCCCCAATCTAATGGGATTGCGGAAAGAAAGAATCACACATTAAAGGAGATGATGAATGCGTTGTTGATAAGTTCTGGTTTGCCACAGAACTTGTGGGGGGAAGCCATTCTTACGGCTAATCAAATATTAAATCGAGTGCCCCATAGCAAAACACAATCCATTCCATATGAAAAATGGAAAGGAAGGAAGCCCAACTTGAATTACTTTAAAGTGTGGGGGTGTTTGGCAAAAGTGCAAGTTCCTAAACCCAAAAGGGTAAAGATAGGACCGAAAACCGTTGATTGTGTTTTCATAGGATATGCGACAAATAGTAAAGCATATCGATTTCTGGTTCATAAATCAGAAAATCCCGACATTCATAATAATACGGTTATAGAATCAGATAATGCTGAGTTTTTTGAAAACATATATCCGTATAAAAAGGAATGTGAGTCGTTTGGTGAAGGATCTAAACGACCTCGGGAAGAAACAAAAGAAAGTACATGTAATCAAGAGAATCCAAGACGTAGTAAACGTCAAAGAACGTCTACTTTATTTGGACCAGATTTTGTGACTTTCTTATTGGAGAATGAACCTCAAACATTTAAAGAAGCTATGACTTCTTCGGAATCATTGTTTTGGAAAGAGGCAGTCAATAGTGAAATAGAATCCATATTGAACAACCATACATGGGAATTGGTTGATCTTCCTCCTGGAAATAAACCTTTGGGTTCTAAATGAATTTTTAAGAGAAAAATCAAAGATGATAGCACTATTGATAAATTCAAGGCAAGGCTCGTAGTCAAAGGGTATAGACAACGAGAAGGTCTAGACTACTTTGATACATGCTCTCCAGTTACAAGAATTACGTCCATACGGATGTTAGTAACATTAGCTGCAGTGTATGGTCTTGAAATTCATCAAATGGATGTTAAGACTGCCTTCTTGAATGGAGAGTTGGAGGAAGAAATTTACATGGAACAACCTGAAGGGTTTGTGGTTCCAGGTAAAGAAAAGAAGGTATGTAGACTTGTTAAGTCTCTTTACGGACTAAAACAGGCACCCAAACAATGGCATGCGAAATTTGACCAAACAATGTTGTCAAATAGTTTTAAGATAAATGAATGTGATAAATGTGTGTACATTAAAAATGTTCCAAATCACATAGTCATTGTTTGCCTATATGTGGATGATATGCTGATAATGAGTAATGACATTGCCAACATAAATGCTACTAAGCGTATGCTCAATAGCAAGTTTGATATGAAAGACTTGGGAGTTGCTGATTTAATTCTGGGAATTAAGATCCATAAGACTCCTCAAGGTCTGGCATTGTCACAATCTCATTATATTAAGACAGTACTTGAAAAATTCAAGCACTTGGGCTTTAAAGTTGCAAAGACTCCAATTGACGTGAATCTTGCATTAGCAAAGAACAAAGGCCAAAGCATATCACAATTGGATTATACTCGTGTGTTGGGATGCTTAATGTATATCATGAATTATACACGACCAGATATAGCTTGTGCTATAAGTAAACTGAGTCGATATACGAGCAATCCAGGCCAATCTTATTGGATGGCAATGAAACGAGTTTTGGGATATTTAGAACATACCTAGAACTTTGAATTGCACTACAGTAATTTCCCTGCGGTGATTGAGGGATACTGTAATGCAAATTGGATCACCGGCTCAACTGATTCTAAGTCCACGAGTGGATATGTATTTACTATTGGTGGAGGAGCGGTATCTTAGAAGTCGTCCAAACAAACCTGTATTGCCCGCTCTACAATGGAGGCTGAATTCATAGCCTTAGATAAAGCCGGTGAAGAAGCTGAATGGCTCCGGAATTTCTTGGAAGACATTCCATTTTGGCCCAAACCGTTGACACCAATATGCATACATTGTGATAGTCAAGCAGCAATTGGAAGGGCTGGGAGCGTTATGTATAACGGTAAATCTCGTCATATACGACGAAGACATAAAACCGTTAGGCAATTACTCTCTAGAGGAATTATCACGATTGACTATGTAAAGTCAAGTGATAATGTGTCGGATCCACTTACAAAAGGCCTAACTAGAGAGATAGTTGAGAAATCATCAAGAGGAATGGGGCTATGGCCGAGAACAAGTCATTGTGGCGGTAACTCTACCTAGAAGACTGGAGATCACAAGATCTAGGTTCAAGGAGATCAAACAAAGTCATTAATGACGGTTCAACATTGTCAAATAAAATTTTAGTCCGTTCTCGTGATGAGACAATGTTCAGTACCAAGGATAAAGCATTAAGGCTTTTTAATGATTTTTAAATTTGATACGGGGTATATCAAATAGTGTATCTACAGGATGACACATTTAGGAATCACCTATGTAAGTGTGAAGTGTTAGCCGCTTCAAGGAGAACTTTGTAAGGCCAGTTCTCTACGCACTTATGAAACCAGGCGGTGTTCATGGCTGAAACGAACACAACAATGAGAACCAAAGACGGTTAAGGGTTGATTGTGTGACTTATGGTTGTCTAGGTATACACCAAAGATCGACGGTTCAAAGATATCAAATCTACCGATTGACCGAGTATATCCGACATAAGTTTACTACGGAAAGTTCAAAGGGAAACCTACTTATCCAGATGCGATTAATCCTTACTTGTAAATCACACAGTTTTTCCATGCATACTTCCGTGATATAGCCATTCCCCATTCATGTGGGGGATTGTTGAGGTTTTGTTTTTAAGATGAAATATTCTTAAAATGAGGGTGAATGGGAAATGGAGGAAAAATGAAATTTTGAGTAAAATTTTAAGTTTCCCCCTCTTGACAATGAGACATTATCCCATATTGGAAGAGGAAGACATTTTTGGTGGGTATATATATAATTGCTCTTCTTGTAGCTCTTAAAGAGTTAAGAAGAAAGCAAGCCTCGCGCCGTCGTCGTCGTCGCTCGCTCGGCTCGGCTTCGGCTTCGGCTACGGCTACGGCTACGGCTACGGCTACGGCTACGGCTACGGCTTCGGATTCGGATTTGGATTTGGATTTGGATTTGGATTTGGTCAAATGATCGATTGATTGATTAATTTTTTGGACCAAATTTATTTGTTAATAGTAAATATTAACGTAAGATTATCCGCATTTGTAACGGATATTTTCCAATCCGTATATTGACCATTTGGCAGCCGCCTAATGCTCTTCCCACCATGAAGGTGCTTGCTCCACAAACATGTAATGCTTGCTCTACCATGGAGGGTGGACGTTTGGTCTTCTTCAACATTTTGCCGCTATATATATGTGCAGCAGATGTTGAAGAAAGACACTCAACACACAACACACAATTCGCTTAACAAATTGGCTATACATTTGCACTCCTTCCTCTCAGCATTTCCATACGATTTTCTGAGTTTATACTCCTTCGTTCTGCATTGTTTTTAACTTCAAACAAAGCAACTGTAAGTGTGATTTGCTACCGAACTTTGTGTTCGCTGAAACACTGGGGTTTGAAGTACCGCTACACCAGTGTGTTATTCGTTCTATCCTGGGAGGAAATAATCCATTACCTTGGATACTAGGAGGGGATTAAATTCCTTAAGGAAACACTGTGAATTCAGTGGGCTCGAATTTATTATTGTTTCATTACGTTAACTTATATTTTGCAGAATTATTATTTACAAATACAGCAATATTGACGGGAATAACACATATTACTCCACTAACATAGAAACTGAAATCCGGGACGATGCAGAAGGAACATCTGAAATATTGTAAAAATTATTCTCACGGTTGTTGTAATTGAACACTTGTGATTGAAACAATGTTGAAAATAAGGTATTGATGGGCAACTGTGTTTGAAATTTTTAAAAGGATTTTTCGAATTTCGTTGAAAATTTTAATGAGGGACTAGATTAGGGCTGCTTATCGGGCGGATTGGGCGGTTAATTACTCTTAACGGTTTGGCTTAACGGTTATCGATTTTTAAATGTATTAATCCGCTAGCCATCCGATAAGATATCGGGCGGATTGGTATCGGTTTAGCTCTTATCGGGCGGTTATTGGGCGGTTTATCGGCCTAATTCAATCTATATTGCGTGTATTAATTGTTTGCTGACCGCCTAACATACAAATTCAGAATAGAAAATTATACATTGAGTCCAGACATACATGTCTTTTAACGCCTATATAAGAATGATGTAGTGTCATGTGTTGTAGAGTAAAAAAAGATATGGCACAACACTGTTGTTCTTCTATTAAACATAGACAACATGTATTAGTTTTAAAAAACAAAAGCAGAGGTAAACCATAGACATCAACTTAAACAATCTTGTTGTAGGGTGGGAGAATAAGCTAAGCTAAGCTAAGCCTGGATCTTCTGATGCACAGTACGTAAGGATTCTGATTATTTAGGAATTAGGCATTAGAACTTAGAGATAGAGTACTGGAAGAAGTGGAAGGGTTTTTGATCTTTAATATATATATATATATATATATATATATATATATATATATATATATATATATATATATATATATATATATATATATAATATATATATTCTTAACGGGTTAACGGATTATCCGTTAAGAAAATTGAATAACCTGCCCCCAAACCGATAAGCCGTTAATAAAAAAATTTCAATCCGTTCCCCGTCCGTTAAACCGTTAAACCGATACCAATAAGCCATTAAGCTTCGATTTCGGTTCGGTTTTCGATTTCGGTTTGATTTTGAACACCCCTAGACTAGATTATGTCAGCTTTCGGTGTTGAAGTGAGTTGCATTTTTACATTGTCTTTGAAGTGTTTAGATCTGGTAGAGAGACCATTTCCAGACTGAATTTTTTTTTTTTTTAAAAAGAACCAATTGTATTGTTATTGTCCTTAAACATAATATATTATGCTATATGGGTACTGAAACTTGATCTTTTTTCTGTGATTTTGCATATGTCAATGCAAATACTTTTGTTGCGCTGCAAAGGAGAAGAACAATTACAGTATGGAGAAAGAATCACCTTTTATGAATATAAGTAGTACTCTCATGGATATAAAAATTGTGCCACTTTCGTAGTAAAATGCATCTCATTTTGTCAAATATGTAAATAGATATATGTATATATGTGTATTCTCATGGATATAAATATTGTGCTACTTTCCAATGATGCCTCAATTTCCGTCTCTTTTTGGAATTTTATATTAAAATAAAATTAATCACAAATAGATTCCCAGACTTCACAATATTGGGCATGTGTTATGCACGGGCAATTCCTATCTAGTATATATATATATATGTGTGTGTGTATGTATGTATAGCATACAACATAACCAAAATATGAGACTCCATGCGAGCTTGTCCAACATGTGCAAAAAAGTCTAGTTCAAATACTTTTGTAGTTGAAAAGAATTTTCAAACGAGATATACTTTATAGTAAAAAGTATTTTCAAGGATAAATACCTCAAATCCGCTAATAACGCTCCTAAATACAATTTCCAAGGTTCAACAATCGCTCTACAGTCACTTGTGATAAAGTTTAGATCTTTGATCCTATTTCATGAATTCTCACCCTTTTCGAAAAATTAGGGTTTAAGCTTTTAAATTCATGTTCTTGACAATTCACGAAATCATCTAACATTCTAATATCTTTCTATAGGCCAAACGAACCCCAATTCACCTTATAAAAGCTGCAAGTAATCAAGGCACTTACCTCTCGAAGATTCCCCAAAAATTCCTCTTCAAACAATCTCGAAGTTATTTTCAATAATATGAGGATATAGATGTTAATCTAGCGTTAATACTTGTTAATTTGATCTGATATCCATGGGAATTGATTAGCAATTCAGCCTATATGGTTTGGAGAAGCCCTAGGGTGTCTTTCTCCTCAAAAAGTCGGGCAGAACAAAATATAATTTGAAATCCCGAAAATTCTCATATTTATAGAGTTTCTGTCATTTTCGACATATGGTCCGTGTATGGGATATACGGTCCCGTATGTTGGTCGTATGTCAACTCCTGGAGCCTACTGTGGTGGATATACACTTCATATACGACTAATATACGGCCAATATGTCGCACATACGGTCCAACCCGGCTTTTTCATCTTTCAGTACTTTCAACCGACGGTGAATATATGGTGTTTCATCTTTCAGTACTTTCAACCGACGGTGGATATATGGTGTTATATGATCCGTAAGTGGCTTGAAATTTCTCTAACTTTATTAAGTGGTTTTTTAGGACCCCACATACGGCTTGACATACCCGCATGTCGAACACACGGTCCGTAAGTCAGCCATATCTTGATCTAATTTTTCAACTTGCTTCTTTTCATTTTGTTTTAACTACAAATCTTTTGTACACTTTATACGTTTTTAGATATTGACTTTTCACGTAATTATACATCAATTACCATATTTCGAGTTTAATCACAAGCATTTAATGAGTTCAAACCTAGCCCGAATTCGCGGTATGTTACCCCCAATCACTTCCTACTCAATACCCTCGAAGGTCTGCATTATGTCTCCATTAACAATTGTTAGGGTTCTAATTTTATCTTGATCATACATGTTCTTTAAGCTAGCAAAGAAATAGGCAGTGTTGGCATCCCCTAGCTTCAGCCATTGAATCCTTAATTTTTGTTTTATGATATTTTCCTCAATTATCGTCTAAAAACTTACTACATCATTTTTACATATTTAAAGATAACCTACCAATAATTATCAATATAAAAAATCTAATTTACAATTAAGAACAGCGATTGACAATATGAAGCAACTTCTAGACTTTGTGTATTGTATTCTATAGACTTAATTTTCTTTTTCTGCTAAAAATTTAATAATGGTAGTTGATATTTGGCTAAAAGTTCATATTTTTAGTATATTTTTGCCTCATATCTAGAGCGAAGTTATAGTGATTTGCATTGTTATTGTGGTGTTTTGAGTTAATTACTTGTCTTACGTGTGTAGCAAGTATTTTGAATGATTATAGAGAAATAAAAATAAATGATTCGGCGCAAGTTTGAGTCAAGAAAATAAGAAAAAAGGAAGTTGAGAGTCGAACGTATGCCTTGCTCGCGTCACGAGTAGGCTTGACCTCCACGAGGTTTCAGCAGCCATGCAAAACAATAAAGTGAGAGCAAGGCGAGCCCTATCACGAGACCTACATTTGGAAGCATAGAAGTGGACGTTTTCCTGGGCTCGCCTCGTGTGAGTCATAGACCTGCGCTACAGGTTTTCCTAGCCAACTTGGTATTGGTTAGAGCGGCCTCGACGGATCCAGAATTTTAGGCTAATGGGTTTCTATCGTAATTTCTAATTAATATGCAATAATACTGGGTTCACAGTTAGATATTTACAAATATTTAGTGAATTTCTTAATATAAATATAGGGTCTACGCAAAAGTTACTGGGTTCCCGGGAACCCGTAGTCAATGCTCTAGGTCCGCCCCCGCCTCCTACATGCCCTAGGTCTTATATAAACACCATAAAATGTCTTTTTGAAGGGGGAGACGCCACTTTAGAGGTAAGAAACATTCGAGGAGGGAAGGCCATTAGAATTCGGCTTACAAGTTTCTCTTTCCTTCGATTCGTTCTTGTTGATTTATGAATTCTAGTATTTTGTCTTTGAGTGAAATTATGAGTAGCTGAACTTCTCATCTAAGTTTCTGATGGACTCAATTGTTAGGTGAATTATCGACAGTGTTTATTTATAATTGAGCTATTTTTATAATCTATTTGTTTAACTATGTTATGCTTGTGATTAATTGAATAGCCATTGATTAAATATAACATTATATCTTGTATTGCTTGAGAGAGATTGTAGGATTAAGTTAATATTAAACAACATCATTTCTTAGTAGTTAAGAGGTTAATTGCTTGGGTTTAAAAGTGGATTAGAGATAATGAAGCTTTAACGCGATCTTTATGAGTTATTTGAATTGCTAGCTAGAGTTAGTTCGAGAGAATCATTCTAAAAAATTACTGCTTTTGATCGAGAGATAATTGTGGTAACAAGAGAACTTATAATCGGTGGAGAATAACTCGATGAGATTATAATGAACACGTTAGGCGTTCACCACGATAATTGAGGTTACAATCCTAGGCTTTTTACTGTTGAATACTCTCTTCGTTCCAATTTATATGAACATGTTTGACTGGCCACGGAGTTTAAGAAAAAATAAAGATTTTTGGAATTTGTGGCCCTAAACAAGTCAAAAAGGGGCCAAGAGTATTTGTGTGGTTATAAAAGCTTCTCATTAAAGGTAGAATTGTAAGTTTAAGTTAAATTGTTTCCAAATTTAGAAAGTGGTCATTCTTTTTAGAACGTACCAAAAAGAAAATAGGTTCACATAAACTGAAACGGATGGAGTATTATTTTACTTCCTGCAGTTGATAGTTTTACTGTTTTTAATAGTTGTTAGTTACTTAAAAGTAAAACAATCACAGTTTTTTAACTCGAAAATTGGTCTAACTTATTCTCTTAGTAATAAGAATAGTTATAGTTGAAAGTTATTTCTCGGTGGGATTTAACTGAGGACTTTTTAGCTGGATATGTTTACAGCAACCGCTTAGTCTCTTTTATTAGAGTTTTGTTGGGCGTGATCAAATGGTAGTGGATGAGGAGATCAGTATATATTCTGTATAGCATTCCTAATTGAATAAATTGCTAACTCAAACAAGTAGGTAAGATATCCACTAAGCATTTTCCTTTTCTTTCAAGTACAAAAGCAGGTAACAATTAGAAGCAGTAGCTTATACATTCCAATATGTATAACTATTCTTTCTGTCTCGTGTTATACTTTAATCAGTTAAAATAAATGTCTTATTTCTTATCTAGAATAATTTAGCTTTAAAATTCCTAATTTATTCTCAATAAAATAATTTATTATCATACAAATATCTATAATCTATAATTTATTTTAGACCATAAATCTTAAGGGGTCGTTTGGTACGAAGGATAAGATGTGGGATTAAATTTATATCGTATTTGGTTGGCGGTATAAATTTATTGGGATAAATTTATACTGCCAACCAAACACGGTATAAATTTAATCCCAAACTTAATTCATGATATCATATCTTATCACATCAAACTTGGGATTATTTTATCCCATCTCTCATATGATACTCCCCCGTTCACTTTTACTTGTCAGGTATACTAAAAATAGATTTTTATTTTTACTTGTCACTTTACGCATATCAAGAGAAGATAAATTTATTTTTCATGTTATACACACAATATTTATTACTCATTTCAAATCATTTTCTCAAATTCAATAAAATATGCATTAATTAATATGAGTATCATGGTAAATTATGCACTTCATTTATTATTTCTTAAGGGACGTGAAAAGTCAAAACGTGCCAAGTAAAAGTCGGAGGGAGTATAAATTAGTCTTAGAATTATAATCTCTGAATAATTTAGTCCGCATACACGAACCCTAAAAGTCTACTTTGTTTTCTTAAATTTCGTGTAGAGTAATTGAGACGGAGCTCTAAGCTAATCACTCCCACCTCCCCCACCAAGCTGCAATATATCACTTTCCATATTCTTGCCTTATCTTATTTTATAGCCAAAAGGGATATATTCCCTTTAAAGAGTTGCAGAGTCACAATGATATTCTCTCTCTTCCCAAGAGGAATCGCAAACTTTGAAGTACAAATCAGATTCTAAAGTACAAAAGTCAATACATCTAATTATCAATGTGAATTCTGAGATCGACTTTAAAACTTTTTTGAATTGGGGTTAACATATTTAAAGTTACATTATAAACAACTTTGTATAATTATAATATGAAAAGTCTTTTTGAAAGTCATATTCAGAGTAGAACAATTCCTTTCAAAATAGCAACGGTGATATCGTTTTAGACGGAGAAAGCAGTATTTAGGACAATTTTATAGTGGATGAAATTACTGCACTTACGCAAATTGCATGGTCCACAGCCAGTTCTAGGTTAAATTTGCCATTGAAGACCAGACAAAAGGTTTACTCATCTCAGTATTACAGATTGATATTTTTGTTGTCATGATATGTCTATTATCATCCTCCTTTTTTCAATGTTTTTTCTGTCTTTTAGTCCAGTAGAACAAGCGAACGTCAGTTCAAGTACGTTACAGTACTAAAAAAATGGAAGCAAAACTTCTCAAATACATGATACAACCTGTTATACTGCTAATAAATCAACATTCAAAGAAAATTGGAAGACAAAAAACGACGATAGGGTGGCTGGAGGATAGTTGAATTGATGGCTGGATAGTTGTTGCTGCACAAATCAGGACAAGAGTAGAAAGCACCAGACTTGCTATATTGCTACTAAAATCCACATATCCATCAATTTACAGCAGAAAAAAATAACAATAAACAAATTCACTAAGCATCTTCAAAATGGTCAGCCTAATTTATACTTTTCTTTTTCCATGTAACCGGGTACATATAAAAGAAAATACATGTAGCAGCAGTGAGGCCCCAAATAAAGATTTTCATTGAGAAGGGACTTGCGTGTTATGGTGTATGAACCCACCCTTTTGTCTCCATATGATGTCCGCAATTCACACGGATGGGAAATACTTGTTGAGATTGAAGGGAAGGGAATAGAATTCCTCACTTCTTGTGTCGCTCTTGAAGGACTTGAACTTGTTCCACCAGGGCTTGCCTCTGTCTTTCTTTGTCGCATTATCCTTTTTGGTCATTGTGTTGTCCAGGAAATAAGCCAAGATACCAGCAACAAATGCTTCCGATGAGAAAGGTACATTGACCATGTCGTTGAACTGAACAATAAAACAAAGCACAAGCAACTTTTTTCAGAAAACCTCTCCACACATTTGCAAGAATGCAAGTCAAAATATTAAAATGTATTAAGGAGCTAATGCCAATTTGCTATACCCATCGTCCGTGTGTGTGAACAGGTCCATAACCAGCAATCACAGTGTACTCGTTGAAGTACTGTGGTACTGACAAACCCAGAAATATAGAGAAACCCAATATAAACTTGTTACGGAAACTATTAAGATTGCAAAACTGAAGGAAGCTTAAGCCTCCAACCCCTGCAAGAAAGAGAACAAGGAAATCACTAACTTGACAAAACATGAACCAGATATTGGTAGTGATCTAGGCAGATGTTTCCTTGCATATTTACATACCTACATAAGCAAAGAAAAGGCAATACAGAGCGCCTACAATGGGTGCTGGAATTGAAGCAAAGACAGCTCCAAATTTTCCTGATGATAATCAATGCACAGTTAAAAAAGCAACATGCAAAAGAGGGGGGGGGATCGTATATCAGCCAAAAAAAAAACAAATCTATTCAACAAAATGCGTAGGCAGGAGGTTTACCAAGAATTGAAAAGAAAATCATAAACCCTGCAGATATCTGAACAACTCTTCGGCTGCCAACACGTGTTAGTGCTAAAAGACCAGCATTTTCACTGCATATATACGAAGGAAAGGTCAATTCATCTGTGATGACTAATTTTCTCATCTTATTGTGCTGAAGAAGATTTTGCCTGGACTTACACAGATACAGAAGATCCATTCCCTGTGCCAAACAACCCCGACAGTAAAATGCCTATTCCCTGAAACATACAAAAGTTTTTGAAATTAACTACAGTAAGAAGGGTCGTCATATGATGAAATATAGAGAACAGGTGATCCAGATCCAGTTGATCCCCGCTCCTCCATCTCGCTAGCCCCTTAATTGTTTTTCAACACATTAACACACAGGCTTGCGCAAGTTTCAAACCATTCCCAAACTCATTCTGCAAGATAAAAGAATCCTCCCACGTAAAAGGAAGACAGTGAATGAATGTGAAGAGGAACATAAATTACTAGAAAACACAAAAGGAAGCAAGGACTGGAAAATATCAAGTTTCAAGACAAGGGTCGTCAGATGGGTATGCAGGGATTTGGGGGTATCTTAATCCCTTGAGCTACATGACGTATGATAGCAGCTCTATAATCGCATACAAAAGTGGATCCGATGAGAAACATCAGTAAACAACTTGACTCAGATTGGCATTAGACTCAGATTCTCAGAATATTTAGTTTCATAAAGCTGAACCAGACTTTGACAATGTCAGTTTAGATTGATTGGAAACATTATACTCTTGCAATGTATGGAGTAAAGTGGGACAGAATTTGGGTACTAGCTGAAGAGAGTCAAAATTCTCATGGTGATTTTTTCTGGTGGAAAAGGCTAATTTGGGAAGAGTGGAACAATGTTTTAACTTTGCATATTCCCAATTTAGTCATGATCCTCCATATAAACCCTCCAAACCATCTTATGCATTTGAATGTAAGTTCTAGTTCAATGAGATCATCAAATTATTTACGTTTTCCTTTTTTCCTCATTTTCTTAGAGTAAGGTGGGATTGGGAAGGGGAGGTTTTAGGGGGATAGCACCAGTTTACCTGCCAACCTACGCCACGGCTGAGTATCGATGGTGGCATGGGAGTGGCACTTGCATATCTTGCAACTGCAATGAAAGCACCAGTGGACTGAAAATACCAGAAAGCACAAGCAAGAAAGAAATTAGTTTCAGGCGTATCACTTAGCAAGCATAAAAATATCCTTGCTCACTGACAAGGAAAATTTTGGAATGAAATTAAAGAACTGATAAAGAAGTTCAAAGAAAAGGCAGAACAGCACAGGGAGAATAAGAAAGCAAGAGACAGGAGTAAGTTAAGAAGCAACTCATATACATCTAAACCAACAACCTCAGTGTCATTATATTCGCCCTAATAGAAGCAAAGAGCACTTTCTAACAAAGCCAAAGCAATAACAGAAGGAGCAACGTAGACCTATAATATTTGCAAACATGCCAGTATAAGATAGACAAGAGAGGGTAGCTCGGGCAGAAAGCACCCTTCACATTCACCTTGAGGTTGGGGAATTTAAGTCAACAAGAGAGCAAAGTGCAAAAGTACCACTATTGACTCTTGGGGAGGGGGCAAGGCTGGGGTAAAAGATATAAGTTACCATATCGATAAGATAGTTATTAACAATATTCAATGTGTATCAAAGCTCTGAAGGGGTGACAAACCTCTACAAGAGCAACAAATGTAGCCATCATCATAGCAAATGCTTCACCAGCATCAAATGAAGGTGCTCCCCACTGAAAAGGGTATGGAACTCTAATCCTGCAGATAAACAGAAGCAAAAGATGAAGAGAAAATTATTTTTCTTGAAAGACATTACATTTGGACACAGTTGCTAGAGTATGCATTTCAACAAATAATGGTGTTTTGGGCTAGATGTTTATTAAAAACAAAAAGTAAGTTGGAAATCATTAAATAGTCCAAATTCCCTAACAATTACTTCCGGCACATTATGAAAATATTACAACAATTCAATAAAGTAACATGTATTAGATCAATGAGTTAATGCTATAGCAACATTAAAAAGAAAGTGAAAGAAAGAAAGAAATAGTAAAAACTATAGCAGTTTTACAACAAACAAAAATAATTTTACTATGAGACAATGAAATAGCATAAGATATATGGAATTATTTAAAAAGTACAGGAACAGAAAAGGAAGAGAAAATAGTGCTCCTTCTAGCCCAACTCAAAAATATTTGATACAAGTTCATCTCTTTACAAGTTTCGCAACTCACATTCATTATCAACTTTTAAAGTTTGATGTGATAAAAATATTTCAATTGCTTTAATTTTTTGTTCCAATATTACTAATTAACTATATAGGTCAACTTAACATCTAAAATTTCTTGCCCAATCAACTATCGTTAAATGAAACAAGGCAGTATATCTTGTTTTAGATAACATCGTGGAGAAAAGGAGGGCCAAAGTGAAAGAATCTGGAAAAGAAGAGGGTTCAGCAGGAAGAATAAGCTAATCCATTTTTTCTTGGGTTTTCTGGAAAACTGAAAACAATTTTCATTATCTTCAGTTCTTATGAGTAAGTTCAGGTTTTGGTTTTTGCAAAAACCAAAATTGTTATCTATTCAAAACGTTTTTTTTTTAAATTTGGATTCTAGGGAAGTATGTTGGAAAATGTTTCCAACCCAACAGTCACCCAGTTACCTTGGAATAAAAGCGTCATTTTGACGCACTGATGGAAAAAGCAAGTAGAGAGCAAAATGCACATTGACGCTTAAACAAACACTACTAAACAAAGTGGAAAGCCTTGCCTCTAACAATAGAGCATCATGTGCCTGGACGATGAGCCCATCAGTGGAAAGATGAAGTGAAGAAGAGAAGTGAATTTCTTGTGTGCTCAAGAATACCTATCAATCAACTATGCCTCAAATCCAATTAGTTGGGGTCGGCTAATAGGATTCTTTAAGCTGACATCAACCTACTGCAACCCCATTAATTTATCAAACTTGGGACTGATTGCACTTCACCGAGCTCAGCAATGTGGACTTTGCTCCAAGGATTATAGAAAGCAATAACCCATGCAGTCTTAAACATGGAAATCAGATTGGTGATTTTCAGATTTCCCGCAGTCGATTTTACCTTGTAGATTCTTTTGCCCAATTACATGTATGTTAATTATGCTTTGTGCAAGAATTAATGGCAACTAGCGAGCACAACCATTTCTCCGTTGTGCCTAAAGGTGGTGGAGAAAAAAAAAAGCACTATAACTTAAATCCCCTTTAAAGTCATAAAAGAAGATAATTTACCAGGGAGCAGCACTAATAAGTCCAGCCCGATCAGTTCTGCAGCTTATCTGTGTCTTTTGTGGCTTCCCATTATAAGCCCCACCCACAGTAAGTATGTATGCATAAATCCATACAATTGCTACCGTGAAAAGAACAGCAAAGCGATCAAAGATATTCTTTCCTGGTTTTATCAGATGAGCCAAGTACTGCATTGACCACCAAATTTGTTTAATTTTTCATATCCAATATGCCTTCCAGCATAAAATAATGCTTCATAGGAAAATTTGACTTCCAAAATAGCATCCTACCTGAGAGAAAATGACCAAAAGGACAAGCTGTGGCAACCCAACTTCAACACATTTGGCAACCTAAAAAGCGAAGTTGTATCACACTTTAACAGCAAACTCAGAAGCAACAAATCCCATGGACACCCCAAGAGAAAATATGTATATGCTATGAAATTGATACTTCAGAATCAGGCGAGGTTGTATACTTACCCCAGGAAAACCAAACTCATAAAGCCCAAAGCCAACAAGAGATATCAAAGGAACAGCTGAAAGTGGGGTCAGAAACCTATGAATCCACAAAATATAAAATGTTAATATAGCTAGTTTCCACAGTATCTATATAATCCTTTGCCATGAACATGCAGACCTCAAATCAGAAAAGGTGATCTTATGTCACCTCATCAAAATGATGGATGAAGGAGAAGGTACTACAGGAGAATAATGATCCAGGTGCATTGAGAAGCACAATTTAAAGCATCAATTATGATATAGGTATGAATAATTTAGAGCACACTCAACACATTTGCTGACGCTGACTAACCTTACAACATTGCGCCAGAGTCCACTGAAGCCAAGGACAATTTGAAGCGTTGAAGCAACAATAAGTGCACCTTGGGTAGCTCGCATTATCTTCTTGAATCTCTGATGAATCATAGGAAATGTTTACAATCAATAAGGACCAAATAGCACCAAGATGCAATGGATGATACACCAATATCTATCACTGTGTCTCCACGTGTCTTCCCACCCATTAGAGAATTTACAGGAATATACACCAATATGGATCATAAAATGAAAAAATAAGCAGTTTGTTTAAATTGCTTAGGGTAAGCAACATAAATAATTATAAAATAGCTCTTATTTTCTCTTTTGCCATTTAACCGTTGAGATTCAGTATGTATTCACAAAGAAGACAAATACAGTGCTTATAGAGACCAACCGACACAGGGTCTGGGTCCTCCCAACGACCAGAAAGGATGATTGAAATTGTAGGCGCAACAAAGGTATAGGACCCTCCAATCACAGCTGGTAGCCTAGTTCCAAAGAAACTCTGCAACAGGGTGTTTAGCCCAGCAACAAATAGCAATGTCTGGATAACTTTTGCTTTTTCCTCCTGCAAAAGGACATGCATTATTTCATATAAAAACTGTAACACTACTTGGGTTCAAAATTAGTCATGTGTTAAGTAGTTAAATAGCCTATTTCTGTTGAGAGGCCTCACATTTCCACCTCCCATTTGGGGAACCAGAGCTGTAGGGATGATAACCGTTGTACCAAGCATAACAAGATAATGTTGAAACCCAAGAAGGATAGCCTCAGCTGCATTCCCACAATTAGACAAAAATCAGCAAAGTACAAAATCAAGATTATGGTGAAACTGATTTAAAAAAGAGTTTTTTGATGAAATTTAAAGATGTTATTTATAATACAGAGAAGTGCTCCACAACGTCTTAGACTCTTTGCTCAATTGCAATAACAGGAAAGAAGTACTAATTACTTTACGGAGTTAAGTTTAAATCAGCCTACTAGCCAAAAAAACTCTTGGACGGTAAAAGCATAATATGTAAGTTTAAAATTGAAAAAACCTTGAAAGATACAGAAGACAAAAGAGACTCCATTGACTCGATTTTATACTTAAACGTTGCTGAAAAGAAAATAATCCTACTCTTTACAGGCTAGAACAGGAAAAAGGAGGGCATATATGGGAAGCTTTTCCCATATCTGACCAGTTTCAGATCTTATTTCGCCAACAGAATACATACACACCACATAACAATTAGTCCCTGATTTGGAAAGTATATCTGAAGACGAAAAAAGTCCTATATTCACTAGAGCAAAAGGCATTAGTATGAAGCAATTCACACAAGTGAGTTAAGGAAAAAACTTGGGTTCAGGAAAATCAGGAATATAAATATTAATCAATCAATTAGAACGACTCAACTACGGGTATAGAAATTAAGCTATATAAATTCTCTATATCCAGTTTTAATTGTTTAATTATTTTTATGTTTATTGTCAATTTACCACAACCCTCCTCCATCACATACACAGTAAAAATAGTACTTAAGAAAGTTGATATTAGCTTCCTCAAAGAATCTCACACTCTCATCAAACCTAAAACAGTAAAACATCAAAGCAAAAGAATATAGTGAAAAAAAACAAGCAGAGGTATTTGTTGACTTACGCCATGGGGGGGGACTAGTAATACAGTAGGAAACATTAGGAAGCTGATCTTTAGTTGGATGTGGCGCTGGGTCATCTGATGATTTTGCTGGAGCTGCTCCTCCACCTGCCATTCTTCACTTCTCTCTCTACAATCTGAAGCAACACACTGTATGTAATACTACTATTATTCACTGAACTCTCCAACAGTATACACTAAAACCCAAGAATCTATTCACTATCCAGATCACAAATCTTTCAGAAAAATAAGGACTAACTTTTTGGTACCCAGAAAGCTCAAATACTATGACAAGATTGGAACAACAAACCACATGTTAGTGTACCATATACCTACTTAATTATAACTTTATACCAACTGTAAAAAGAGAAAACAAAATATAAAGGCAGGGAAAGAAAATGAAACTGTAACAGCTAGTGCTTGCCAGTGTAAAAGGATAGAAAGTGTGAACAGAAATGGTAATTATTATTACTAATAGCTAGGAAAACTACCTTCTTGTAATAAGCTTTTGGAGCAACCTCAAGTGGGTGTGTGTTTATTAAAGTCAATAAAATCCTAGACCCTACTTTAAATTAAATTCAAGAAAATGGGGTTTAGAGAAAAGAAAAAAAAAGTATAACTTTTTAGAGGATGCTATTTTGCTTTTGCCCTAATGGCCAAAAGAGAGAAAAAAGAAGTCTGGAAACAGTATATTAGCATTTGAAGATAAAAAGATTGAAGATTGGCCCACTAACTTTGAACACCTCTGCTTTTTCTCTCATTTCTCTCTCTTAAAAAAATAGTGTAGAAGAATCTTGATCAGACACATTAATTAACGGGGCTACATTTGTTTAATTAGGCTCCAACATACATACCCCTCCTGAGGTGCTAAATATGTCAAATAAGAATTACTAACTATAAAATATAAAATGACCCTTTTTAAGTTGTCGTTTTACTCTCTCGTTCACTTGTTTTGCCCAAATTATTGCTCCTTGTTTTCACACACATAATATATAAGACTAAGAGAAAAGAAACTCTATTGAGTAACAATATCAAGAAACTATTGAAATCCGTATATATTTTGATCATTAGGTTATACCTTTTTTAGTTTTTGTCAGCAAATAAAATAGTTCAGATAGGAAAGCTTTTATCTGTTCTAGTTGGGAAATTAAGAAGGATTATCATTTATTTAAATATGACAGGTTTGTCTTTGGGTAAAATGAATGCTCGAGCTCAACAAAACTCAATTATTAAAATGGGCCAGTTTTGACCCTTTGATTGATCAATTTGTACCCTCTGGTATATAATTTCAAAGTGAGAATATGGGGATGCACAAAAAGAGTAGACAATTTGGAAAAAGAAACAAAAGACACCGACATATCACTTTATCCCTTTCTCATATGGTTACAACTTGTATCACACGCACTGCCCTCTACCTTCCTATCTTTTTTATTAGCTGAGGAAGTTTCCACCTTTGGCCCCGTTTGTTTTTTCGATTTATTTCTTTTTAAGAATAAGATGTCAGAATGCAAATATATTACTATCATCTATAAATTTTGAATATAGAATATAAAAATATTTGCTTTCTCAATCTTTGAATATAGAATTTATTTTATTCAAAATTAATATATAAAAATATATACGGTCGAAATAGATTTCGGCATTGGCACGTCCGATCGAGTTCGAACGGTGATTTATCAAAATAAGATCCTGAAGGGGGAACAAACTAACCTCGAACCCCGGGAGGTCGATCCGTGTCGAGTTCGATATCATTATCAAGCTCGAATCAAAATCGAACCATGATGCAGAGTAGACCTATCATGCTGATAATCCAGAGACCAACCAACATTGACCTCGAATCAATTCGAGGGCTCGAACCAGGATCGGGCTCGAACCGAGATCACAAGTTCGAGCCGAAATCGAGCTCAAACCAAAATCGAGGGTTCTAAGCAAGATCGAGCTCGCAGACAAAAGCCGTTGCAATCCCACTAGAGAGAATCTTAGCAGAAATTACGGAAAAGCTGGCTTATCATGGGTCTCCCACTGAATATTTATTTTATTATGCTTAGAGCCAAATCCATCCACTATAAAAGGGCTTGGTTATCATTTCTGTAGGATAAGTTTTTTCTGAGGCTTACATTGTAATAAAAGTGCTATATTCTTCTACAGTAAAAATCGCTCTTTTAGACTCCTTAGATTGATTCTATTTGTTGAATCCTAAAATTCATTGTTCCTGATAACCTTATCTATTTTGCATTCTCTCCAATCTACATTTATATTTTTATTTATCCTTGTATTTTGTATTAAGTTACGCCACATATCCTCGAAACTGAGTATAAATTCAACTCTATCCATTTTTCGGGTAAACAGTTTGCTCCTGATAACCCTATCTATTTTGCATTCTCTCCAATCTACATTTACATTTTTATTTATCCTTGCATTTTATATTAAGTTACGCCACATATCCTCGGAACTGCGTATAAATTCAACTCTATTCATTTTTTGGGTAAACAGTTTGGCGCCCACCGTGGGGCCGAGGATAACAGTGGTCATTTGATACAAACCTGAAAAAATACGCCATTGTGCTTTGCACTTATTTTCGAAAACATCTTGAATTTCGGATCAGCTAAGAATAACCACCAATCAAATGGCTTCACTGATCGATTACGAAGCCGGCCTTCAAGATGAAACCAACAACTTGGCACCTGAGGCTCGAATCGAAGTACCCGAAATTCGAGCCGAAATACCATTGGATGTCAATTCACAAATAGCTTTGTAGGCGAACCAACGTTCCGAACCGGAAAGAAGCATTCAGGGCGGTACTCGATCCGTAGCCCGAGACACCTGAAACGCGGGGGAAATCGGGGCCAGCTTACGTATGATCGTCGAGATGCTACAAGCCCAACAAGTAGCGATAGCTCAGCTACAGAGCCAAACTCGCGCACAAAGCAGGCCGGATTCCAATCCACTTCGAGAAGTCACCCCCAGAACAGAGCCCGCCATAGTGAAATCTAACGAGCAAGAATCAGGGACTACTCCCGGAATTACTAAATTGCTCGAGAAACTCACAAAACGAGTCGAAGCCAACGACAAGAGGGTGAAAACGTACAATGCCAGGGTCGATCAAATCCCGGGGGCTCCACCAATGATAAAGGGGATTGATTCGAAAAAATTCATACAAAAGCCTTTTCCGTCGAGTGCGGCACCGAAGCCAATCCCCAAAAAATTTCGTATGTCCGAAATTCCCAAATATAACGGTACGACCGATCCTAACGAATATGTCACCTCTTACACATGTGCCATAAAAGGCAACGATTTGGAGGACGATGAGATCGAATCCGTGTTGTTGAAAAGGTTCGGGGAGATCCTCTCGAAGAGGGCGATGATCTGGTACCACAATTTACCGCCGAATTACATCGATTCTTTTGCCATGTTAGCAGATTCATTCGTAAAGGCACATGCTGGTGCCATAAAGGTTGCAACGAGGAAATCAGACCTCTTCAAAGTAAAGCAAAGGCAGGATGAAATGCTGAGGGAATTCGTATCCCGATTTCAAATGGAACGCATAGAATTACCCCCGGTCACAGACGATTGGGCCGTACAAGCTTTCACCCAAGGGTTGAACGAGCTAAGTTCGACAGTATCACATCGGCTGAAACAAAATTTGATCGAGTATCCAGCGATAACTTGGGCAGATATACACAACCGATATCAATCGAAAATTAGGGTCGATGATGATCAGTTGGGAGATCCGTACGGACCCTTTCATCATAACATGACAGTTATTAAAAACCAAAAGGAGATCGATAGAGAACAAATGTCAAACAGAGACCGATATCGACTGTACGTCACAGATCGGGTGAACAACGGTTCAGAACGCAACGCAGTTCGGAACAATCGAAGGATTGATCGAGGACAAAATCCTCGGGGGCTTATGAGTAAGAGAGTCTTCGATAAATATGCCGATCCTATAGAAGAACCTCGATTATCAGAATATAACTTCAGCGTTGGTGCATCCGCTCTCGTGTCAGCCATCAGACGCATCAAAGACACTAAATGGCCTCGACCAATGCAGACCGATCCTGCCCGAAGAAATCCCAATCAAACGTGTGAATATCATGGTACCCATGGCCACAGAACGGAAGATTGCAAGCAACTAAGAGAGGAAATAGCTCGCTTATTTAACAAAGGGCACCTTCGGGAATTTGTGAGTGATAGGGCGAAGAACCATTTTAAAAGCAGGGATTTCAGCAAGCAAAACGAGCAAGAAGAACCGCAGCACGTCATCCACATGATCATCGGCAGCATCGATACCCCTCAGGGACCAATGCTTAAACGTACTAAAATATCGATGGTGAGGGAGAAGCGATCTCGGACTCAAGATTACGCACCCATGGGGACTCTGTCCTTTGATGATGAAGATGCAGAGGGGGTCATCCAACCTCATAACGACGCACTGGTAATATCTGTACTCATGAATAAAACTAAAATTAAGCGTGTGTTAATCGATCCAGGTAGCTCAGCCAACATCATCCGATTGAAGGTAGTAGAGCAGCTCGGCCTACAGGATCAGATCGTACCCGCAACTCTAGTCCTAAACGGGTTCAATATGGCATGCGAAACCACCAAAGGTGAGATAGTCCTACCAATAAATGTGGCCGGAACCATCCAGGAAACAAAGTTTCACGTGATCGAAGGCGATATGAGATATAATGCCCTTTTCAGAAGGCCATGGATCCACAACATGAGAGTTGTGCCTTCGACCCTACACCAGGCCCTCAAATTCCCGACGTCGGGAGGTGTCAAAACGGTGTACGGAGAACAACTAGCCTCAAAGAAAATGTTCATCGTCGACGAAGCTAAACCAATGTCCTCACTTTCACCGATAAAAGGATCGGGCCCGGAAGGAGAATGGGACACCAAATAGCAATCACAGACATCGGCTTCAACCCAGCCAGATAACCAGAAAATTGAAGTGGATGATGATCAAAGGGTCCCTCGATCTTTCGTGATTCCCGATGACTCCGACGCCACCAAATCAACAATCGAGGAGCTAGAGCAAGTCATATTAATCAAGCACTGGCCCGAGCGAAAGGTATACTTGGGAACGGGGTTGAGCCCCGAATTCAGGAAGAAACTCGTTCAATTTCTTATCGATAACATCGATTGTTTTGCCTGGTCCCATTTAGATATAACAGGGATCCCGCCGGACATAACGACGCATCGGCTAAGTTTGGACCCCAGGTTCAGACCGGTGAAGCAAAAGAGAAGACCCCAGTCTGAGAGAAAGCACGCATTCATAAAGGACAGGGTAACCAAGCTTCTCAAAGTAGGGTCCATTCGGGAGGTGAAATATCCCGAATGTCTAGCCAACGTAGTTGTAGTCCCTAAAAAGGGGAACAAACTTAGAATGTGTGTGGACTATAAGGATTTGAACAAAGCATGCCCCAAAAATTCCTTTCCGCTGCCCAACATCGATCGCATGATCGGTGCCACGGCCGGCCACGAGATCCTCACTTTTCTCGATTCCTATTCCGGGTATAATCAAATCCAGATGAACCCGGAGGACCAGAAAAAGACTTCATTTATCACCAAATATGGAATGTATTGTTATAATGTGATACCCTTCGGGCTGAAAAACGCAGGGGCTACTTACCAACACCTAGTAAATAAAATGTTCGAAGAACAAATAGGAAAATCAATGGAAGTTTATATTGATGACATGTTAGTTAAGTCCGTGCGCGCAGAGTACCATTTGACTCATTTCCAGGAAACGTTTGAGATTTTAAAGAAATATAACATGAAGCTCAACCCCGAGAAATGTGCTTTCGGGGTCGGTTTGGGCAAGTTCCTCGGCTTCATGGTGTCACATCGGGGAATAGAGATTAACCCCGATAAAATCAAGGCCATCGAAGACATCGTCATTGTGGACAGCGTGAAGGCCGTACAAAGGCTAACGGGTCGGATTGCAGCCTTAAGCCGATTCATCTCAAGATCATCTGACCGAAGTCACAAATTTTTTTCTCTCTTCAAAAAGAAGAACGATTTTGCTTGGACCCCGGAGTGCCAACAAGCATTAGAGGAACTAAAGCGATATCTATCAAGCCCACCACTATTTCACACTCCAAAAACAGACGAAAAACTTTGTTTGTACTTGGCAGTATCGGAAGTCGCCGTAAGCGGTGTCCTAGTTCGAGAAGAGCAAGGTACACAGTTCCCCGTTTATTATACGAGTCGAACCTTAGGAGAAGCGGAAACTAGATATCCATTCCTAGAAAAATTGGCGCTTATGCTGATAAGCGCCTCAAGAAAGTCAAGGCCGTACTTTCAATGTCATCCCATATGTGTGTTAACCACTTACCCGCTTCGTAATATTTTGCACAAACCCGAGTTATCAGGTCGACTGGCCAAATGGGATGTCGAACTCAGTGGGTACGATATCGAATATCAACCCCGCACAGCCATCAATTCTCAAATTTTAGCAGACTTCGTGGCCGATTTCATGCCAACCCTCGTACCCGAAGTCGAAAAAGAACTGTTGAAATCAGGTACATCATCGGGGGTATGGATCCTTTTTACGGACGGGGCTTCGAACGTAAAAGGGTCCGGGCTGGGCATAGTTTTGAAACCACCCACGGGTAGCACTATTAGGCAATCTATTAAAACTATCAGGTTGACTAACAACGAGGCCGAGTATGAAGCCATGATTGCATGTCTCGAGCTAGCTAGAAACTTGGGAGCAGAAGTCATTGAAGCCAATTGCGACTCCTTGCTGGTGGTGAGTCAAGTAAACAAAACCTTCGAAGTTCGAGAAGGTAGAATGCAAAGGTATTTAGATAAACTGCTTGTCACTTTGCACCATTTCAAACAATGGACTTTACGGCATGTACCACGGGAACAGAATAATGAGGCCGATGCGCTTACGAATTTGGGGTCATCGGTCGAGGTAGATGATACGGGCTCGGGGAATGTTATTCAACTTTCGAGATCGGTAATCGAAGAAGGTCACGCCGAGATAAATTCTACAAGCTTAACCTGGGATTGGAGAAACAAGTATATTGAATACTTGAAAAGCGGAAAACTCCCATCGGACCCTAAAGATTCCAGAACCATACGGACTAAAGCTACTCGATTTACGTTGGCTTCGGACGGAACGTTGTACCGAAGAACGTTCGATGGACTGTTGGCAGTATGCTTGGGTCTGGGGGATACCGATTATGTCCTACGGGAAGTGCACGAGGGTACTTGCGGGAATCACTCTGGAGCCGATACATTAGTCCGAAAAATAAATCAGAGCAGGGTATTATTGGATCGATATGGGCAAAGATGCGTAGCAATTTGTTCGTAAATGTGACAAATGTCAAAGGTTCGCACCGATGATACACCAGCCCGAAGAGCAACTCCACTCAGTCCTATCCCCGTGGCCATTCATAAAATGGGGAATGGATATCGTCGGCCCTCTGCCATCGACCCCAGGTAAAGCTAAATTCATTTTATTTATGGCTGACTATTTTTCTAAATGGGTTGAAGCGCAGGCGTTCAAGAAAATAAGAGAGAAAGAAGTTATAGACTTTATTTGGGATCATATCATATGCCGATTCGGGATACCCGCCGAAATAGTATGTGACAATGGAAAACAATTCGTTGGCGGCAAAGTAACAAGATTCCTCGAAGACCACAAGATAAAAAGGATACTATCGAAGCCATACCACCCCAGTGGAAATGGGCAGACCAAATCAACAAACAAAATCATTCAAAACTTAAAGAAGAGGTTGAACGACGCTAAAGGGAGATTGAGAGAAATCTTGCCCGAAGTCCTTTGGGCATATCGGACAACGTCAAATTCCAGTACGGGGTCGACCCCATTCTCCTTAGTATATGGGTTTGAAGCATTAATACCAGTCGAAGTTGGTGAACCCAGTTCCAGATTTTGATTTGCGATGGAAGAATCAAATAACGAGGCTATGAATACAAGCCTCGAACTATCGGATGAAAGACGAAAAGCTGCTCTCGTCCAATTGACCTCCCAAAAGCAGCGAATCGAAAGATATTATAATCGAAGAACCAAGCTCCGCCATTTCAAGCCTGGGGACTTAGTGTTGAGAAAACTTACCATCAATACCCGAAATTCGAATGAAGGGAAACTAGGACCGAATTGGGAAGGACCATATCAGGTGCTCGAGAACATCGGAAAGGGATCGTACATGCTCGACATTATAAACGGCAAACAGCTATCAAGCAGCTGGAATGTATCACATCTAAAACGTTACTACTGCTAAGGTACAATCTTTCCATATTTGTTTATATCTCAAAATTGACCCCTACAGAAGTCCGAACAAGGGCTAAGATGGATCTCTCGCTTGAAAGCACACGTTGCACTCTTTTTCCCTTAGACCGATTTTATCCCAAATGGGTTTTTCAGCAAGGTTTTTAATGAGGCAACCATTGATCGTGCAACATTTACAACAATATCTGAGGTCTCGCAAGAAAGTTATTTCACAACAACAGGGTCCCAATAGGAAAAATTGTAAGAGCCAAATGGTCGAAGCGAACCATGCTCATATAGATTGGCCCGAACCCAGGCGTGTAATAACGTGCGAAGAAAGTTCTCTTCTTTATCGGCATCTTATATCCAATGAAAATTCCTCTATTTTGAGATTTATTATGCAATCAGAATTAAGATAAACTCGACGACTAAGCCTACGGGCTACATTACTTCGAGTTCGAATCATTCACTCGACTAAGCCTACGAGCTATTTTTATTTCGAGTTCGAGCAAACACTCACTCGACCATTACGCCTACGAGGCTACATTACTTCGAGTTCGAATCATTCACTCGACTAAGCCTACAGGCTATTTTTATTTCGAGTTCGAGCAAACACTCACTCGACCATTACGCCTACGGGCTACACTTCGAGTTCGAGCTAACACTCACTCGACCATTACGCCTACGGGCTACATTACTTCGAGTTCGAGCTAACACTCACTCGACCATTACGCCTATGGGCTACGTTACTTTGAGTTCGAATCATTCACTCGACTAAGCCTACGGGCTATTTTTATTTTGAGGTCGACCAAACACTCACTCGACCATTATGCCTACGGGCTACTTTTATTTCGAGTTTGAACAAACACTCACTCGACCATTACGCCAACGGGCTACATTACTTCGAGTTCGAATCATTCACTCGACTAAGCCTACGGGATACTTTTATTTCGAGTTCGAGCTAACACTCACTATTTTTATTTCGAGTTCGAGCAAACACTCATTTGACCATTACGTCTACAGGCTATATTTCTTCAAGATCGAATCATTGACAACTAATAAGCCTAAAGGGCTACATTGCCCCAAGTTTGAGTAAACGCTCGCTCGGTTACAGAGGCTACGAGGTCCAAATTTTATTAAGTTGTTTAAATCATTGTGGAAACATTCATAAGGCGTAAATAAAGTCCTCGCAAGTCGGGAAACAAAAACAGAAGCAAGTCGGCAAAAAGGGAGATATGTCTATATACAAATTTATCTGCATGGGTGATTACAACGTAAAAACTAAGAACTAAACTTCTCGACCAGGAGCGGTCTCTTCTTTATCAGGTTCCCCATCCCCATTTTCGGATCCGCTCTTGCTCCCATCGTCATCATCATCGCCATCAGAAACTAGAGCTTCAGCATCGGCTTCGAGTTCTTTGGCCCTTTTTATCTCTTCAGCGAGATCGAAGCCACGAGCATGAATCTCCTCGAGAGTTTCCCTTCTGGATCGGCACTTAGCAAGTTCGGCGACCCAATGCGCTCGAATATCGGCGAACTCGGCTGCCTCTCTTTCCTGGACTTGGGCAGCTTCAGCATCGGCCCGATAGACAGCCACGAGTGCATCCGCATCGACCTTTGCCTTTGGGCATCGGATTCAGCCTTGGAGAATACAGAGGCCAACCGAGCCTCAAGCTCCTCAATTCTTCTTGCTTGAACCATGCCTTTTTCCTTCATTTTCTGAAGTTGGGTTTCGGACGATGATAACTGGGCTCGAGCAGTCTCTTTTTCTGCAGCAAAGCGGTCCATACCTTCTTTCCACCGCAAGGACTCCGTTCTTATCACGTCGACCTCCTCACGAAGCTTCCCGATCATCTCGATTTTTTGCTGCAGTTGTGAGACTGAAATGTTAGCTATCGTTCCGGTATCAAGACCATAGGTTTTCAAAAGCATCATTACCTTCTCAGACAAATCGGTCTGATCTCGATAAGTCTTGGCCAGCTCAGCTCGGAGGTCTTTTATTTCCTCATCTCTCTTCCCTAAGGAAAGTCTAAGGGAGTTCCTCTCGTCAGTAGCCCGTTGTAGGTCAGTCGCGTATCGATGCAGCTCATTCTGGGACCGAGAACATTGTTCTCGATGAACTTCCGCTGCCTACAAAGAAACAAGAAGCGAAGTTAACGAAAAACAAACATAAATATAGTACCGGCAAAATAATTTTAAAAGCTTACCTGATTCAAAGCCTGCCGCAATCCGTGAAAAAGATCTGATTCATCACCGGCACCGGCAATGTCCTCAATGTCGGTAAACAGGTCACGAAACAGATCTTCTTCATCGTGAGGCCTGTCTAGATCGAGGGCTCCCAGAGGTTGAGCTTCCCGAATCACCCCTGCGGGAAAAGCGGGAAAGGTAGGCGAATCCTCGATCATTGCTGCCCCAAATGACTCGCTTGGAGCGTTCCCCTCGGTTCGAAGGGGTTCGAGGGGCTCTTCGATCATATCCCCTGCCGGTTGACTCCGATGAGATGCATCTTCGATATCCGATAGTTCGGGGACTCTACCCGAATCTTTCTCCGGTATATCTTCAGTTCGAGACGGAGCCTCATAGAGCATCATCGATCCAGCCGGCGATGAGACATCGATGGTTCTCTTCGTTCCGACCGCCAGCGCGGACTCATCGATCTCTTCTTCTTCTTCTTCTTCTTTTTCTTCATCTTCATCTCTTAGATGCAAAACGGATTCCACGGTCAAAGGAATGACATTCTTGTTCGGCTTACGAGCCGTCCTCTTCTTCGGTTTTGGATATTCGGGAACCGAGGCTCTCTTCCTTTTATTTTCCTTCACCAGCTTTGGGACAGAGGCCGAAATTTCCTCCTCATTGGACAAGGGCCTCAAGACCGCGTCTTTACCCAAACCTGCATATGGGAAACCTTATAAAAAATATTTTGAAATATGCCTCGTTCGGATCATCAGAGTCCGAGAAATGAGCTTACCGTGATTTTTGGCCTCCCACCGACCCTTTGACAAATCACACCGTGAGCACTCGGCGTATGTGGTGGTCGAAACAAGGGCTCGTACCCAGTTCTTGAGATCGGGAACTGCTCCGGGCATCCAGGGAACCGCTACATCACAAAAAAAAAAAGAGTGTCGATAAGAGAATAAATGAAAGAATAAAATAGAAGCAACATCAAGATCACACTTATGTTTCATATTCCACTCCTCAGGAAAGGGCATCTTTTCAGTCGGAATCAGGTCCGAAGTCCTTACTCGAACGAACCTGCACATCCAACCCCGGTCCCTGTCCTCGTCAATACTCGAGAACAGAGCCTTGGTAGCCCGACACTGGAGTTTTATTAACCCTCCTCGAAAAAGTCGAGGACGGTACAATCGGATAAGATGATCGAGGGTGAACGACATCCCCTCGATTTTGCTCACAAAATATTGGATCAGGATAACGATCCGCCACAAAGAAGGATGGACCTGGCCTAGGGTTACCTGATATTGTCGACAGAAGTCAATAATGACGGAATCGAGGGGACCCAAAGTGAAAGGTAAGTATACACATTCAAAAACCCTTTCACGTAAGAAGTGATATCTTCGTTAGGGGTAGGAATTATTATTTCTTTTTCACCCCAATTGCAATCCTTCTTTAGCTGATGGAGGTGCTTCTCGGTTATCGAACACATGTACCTTGATATCAGCTCACACCGGCCAGGGACCGATGAACCTTTATCAACCTTTAAATCTGAAGTAAGGACACATGCCCCGGGAACACACTCCTCAGGCCGTGGTTCTGCCGGTGTCTCATCGGCGGCACACTGTGAAGATGAAGCCTTCTCTTTCTGAGTAATGGTTTGCGATGTTTTCGCCATTTTTGAATTCAAAGGTGAGGAATAGAAGAAAGTGATAAAGATTTGATAGAATTGAAGAGGGGTTTTTGCGGAAAGAAATCACAGATTTACTGGTAAGTTGGAGAGTACGAAGAAGAACTTGGGAAATTTGGAAGATAGAAGATGTAAAAGTGGTAAAAGATAAAAGTAAGGGTTATTTATAGGTTCAAGCGATGACGGTTCAGTATCAGCAGTGGACGACCACCACTTGACATGCATTAAATGCCTTGAAAGACTAAACCGACGGGACAGCTACCAGATGCATCATGGTCGAACCCGATGGAAATAACAGGATATAATCCGATCGAGCTGTTAAAAAAAAATAAAAAAAATAATCATATTGTTTCTCGCCGCATTCTTTCCGAGAAACGAGGGGACTATCTGTATACGGTCGAAATAGATTTCGGTCTTGGCACGTCTGATCGAGTTCGAACGGTGATTTATCGAAATAAGATCCCGAAGGGGGAATAAACTAACCTCGAACCCGGGGAGGCCAATCCGTGTCGAGTTCGATATCATTATCAAGCTCAAATCAAAATTGAACCATGATGCAGAGTAGACCTATCATGCTGATAATCCAGAGACCAACCAACATTAATCTCGAATCAATTCGAGGGCTCGAACCAGGATTAGGCTCGAACTAAGATCACAAGTTCGAGCCGAAATCGAGCTCAAACCAAAATTGAGGGTTCTAAGCAAGATCGAGCTCGCAGACAAAAGCTGTTGCAATCTCACTAGAGAGAATCTTGGCAGAAATTACGGAAAAGCTGACTTATCATGGGTCTCCCACTGAATGTTTATTTTATTATACTTAGAGCCAAATCCCTCCACTATAAAAGGGCTTGGTTATTATTTCTATAGGACAAGTTTTTTCTGAGGCTTACATTGTAATAAAAGTGCTATATTCTTCTACAGTAAAAAATCGCTCTTTCAGACTCCTTAGATTGATTATATTTGTTGAATCCTAAGATTCATTGTTCCTGATAACCTTATCTATTTTGCATTCTCTCGAATCTACATTTACATTTTTATTTATCCTTGCATTTTGTATTAAGTTACGCCACATATCCTCGGAACTGCGTATAAATTCAACTCTATCCATTTTTCGGGTAAACAGTTTGCTCCTGATAACCTTATCTATTTTGCATTCTCTCCAATCTACATTTACATTTTTATTTATCCTTGCATTTTGTATTAAGTTACGCCACATATCCTTGTAACTGCGTATAAATTCAACTCTATCCATTTTTCGGGTAAACAAAAAAAAAACAAATAAATGTAAATTAAGTGTTGCCGACAGACTGGAGGTTTGGAGATAGACTCTTGAGTCTAAAGGTTTTAAGCTGAGCAGGATCAAGACGGAGTACTTGGAGTTCAAGTTCAGCAAAGTTACCAAGAAGTAGACACGGGTGTGATGCTTGATACATAGGTCATCCTCACGAGAGAAAGTTTCAAGTATCTTGGATCTATAATACAAGGTAATGGGGAGATTGATGAGGATGTCACGCATCGTATCGGAGTAGGATGGATGAAGTGGAGGCTCATTTTCCTGTGTTTATGTGATAAGAATGTGCGGCTGAGACTTAAAGGTAAGTTCTACAAGGTAGTAGTTAGACTAACTGTGTTGTATGGAGCAGAGTGTTGGCCTGTCAAAAATTCTCGTGTCCAGAAGATAAAAGTAGTTGAGATGAGGGTGTTAAGGTGGATGCGTGGGCATACCAGGTTAGATAAGATTAGGAATGAAGTTTCTCGGGATAATGTGAGAGAGGCCCCTGTGGAGGATAATATATGGGAGGCGAGGTTGAGATGGTTTGGGCATGTTAAGAGGAAAAGCATAGAAACCCCAGTTAGAAGGTGCGAGAGGTTAGCCTTGGTAGGTATCACGAGGAGTAGATGTAGGTCTAAGAAGTCTTAGGGAGAGGTGATTAGGCGCGACATAGCGCAACTAGAGCTGACTGAGGACATTGCCCTAGATATGAGGGTGTGGAGGTCGAAGATTAGGGTAGAAGGCTAGTAGGTAGTCGAGCGTTTCTCTTTGTCTTACTCAGTTCGCTAGCATTAATGTTAGTATGATATCCTTTTATTCATAGATTACTATTACTACCTAGAGTTTAACTATTTTCTTGGCTTCAGTTTTATTTTTATCTTGTTGTTAGTTCCTACTTGTTGCCATTATTGTTTCATATGTTCTCCAGCCTAAGGGTATATGGGAAAAACATACTTTCTGCCCTTCCATAATATGGGTAAGGCTGCATATATCTTACCCTCTCTAAACCCCACATGTTAAAAATCACTGATTTTTTTTGTCTATTAAATATTAAAGAGAATATTAATTTATCCACACACAAAAAAAAGAATCTTAATTAATCGTGTTGCAAAAATAATTGTTTAATGAAGCACGCTCTAAAGCTAGCTAGAGTAGCAATTGATGGTGGTGGTCGTTGTAACGATCTGACCGGTAGTTTTGCTTTTTATATCCCTATTACCCTGAATAAGACTTCCCGTATATACTTTTACTATTTTATGACCTGCGGGGATGGTTAGTTCGGGATTTGAAAGGGTTCGGGTTGAAATCGAAATACTTGGTTCCTTTGTTTAACTTTAAAAGGCTAAGTTTGACTTTGGTCGACATTTTGAGTAAACAACCTCGGAACTGGAATTTGACGGATCCAATAGGTTCGTATGATGATTTTGGACTTGGGCATATGTTCGGATCGAGTTTTGGATGACCCAGGCATTTCAGTGCATAAAGTTGAAAGTTGGCGCGTTGAAGGTTTTAAAGTTCTTTTAATTTGGTTTGGAATAGGTTTTGGCATTATCGAGATTTGTTTGGGATTCCGAGCCTGGGAATAGTTCCGTGTGGTTATTTAAGACTTTCACGTAAGATTTGGTGTCATTTCGTATAGTTTAAGTATGAATCGGCGTGTTCGGAGTAAGTTGGAAGAATTTAAAGTTCATAAATTGATCTCATAGGTTTTGGGTTGCGATTCTTAGTTTTTATGTTATTTTCCACGTTTCGAGGGTGCGAGCGAGTCCGTTTTATGTTACAAACTTGTTGGTATGTTTGGACGGGGCCTCGGGGGTGCGCGAAAGCCGTTTGGCCTTGGATGAGCAGCTGAAGCATCCGGCTTCTAGTGAAATCGCACCTGCGGAGGGCCATCCGCAGGTGCGAAGGAAGCTACCGCAGAAGCGGCCAAAGCCGCAGGTGCGGCACACGCGTCGCAACAGCGGTCCCGCAGAAGCAGGCCTGAGGTCCGCAGATGCGGAAGAGGCCATCAGAAAGGGAGCCACATCTGCGAGGCTTTTTCCACAGATGCGGCTATGGAGCCGTAGAAGCGGAAGTCCTAGATGCAGAAGGGTTCATTTATTACGGGACTTAAGCCATTTCTAACCCATTTTTTCCACTTCTTGGGCGATTTTGGAGCTTCTTAGAGAGGGGTTTTCACCTATCTATTGGAGGTAAGTAGTTTCTATCCAATATAAGTTAAATACATAGATTGTGGGTAGATTTTAACATGTAAAATTGTAAAAATTATGGGTTTAGATGAAAAAACTAGGTTTTGATAAAAATGGGATTTAACCACGAAAATGGTTGGGGGTTTCAGTGAAAATTATATATTTGAGTTTGTGAGGTTATGGGTAACGATTATCTTCAAAAAATTTCAAAATCCGGGCACGTAGGCCCGGGATAAATTTTAGGAATCTTCCAACTTGGGTTGGGTAATTACTCTAATATTTAAATTATGAACTTTTGAACATGTAATGATTAATTTATATAATATTCGACTAGTTTCGCGTCATTTGGCACCGAGTTGAGGATTTAAAGCATATTTGTGGATCGGAAGTGAGTTTAAGAATGAGGTAAGTCTCTTACCTAACCTTGTAAGAGGGAACTCATCCCCTTAGGTGTATTTGTTGTGAATTACTTGTGTGGGGAGCTACGTACACACTAGGTGACGAGAGTCCGTGCGTAGCTAAATTCCATGTGATGTCTGGGTAGTCTTAGATTTACATCATGCTTTGTTTGCACTGCTATGTTGATTTTTCATGTTAATTGTCTTAAATAGAGTTGATATTAAGGATTTTAAGATTTAAAGCCTCCAGTTTGGATTTCTTATGTTTGAGAAGAATTAAAGAATTTTATAATAACTCTGATAAATCCATGTTCACTCGCGTCGCAAGTATTTCGGCGAGCGAGGTAAATTTCCTCTACTCTCATAGAAGCGGACCGTTCGCCTCGGCAGGTTAATAGATGCATCTATGGTTCGTGTCGTTCGACCCTCGGCAGTGCACACAATATATTTATGTATCGGGCCGTACCAACTCTGCATAAATCGTGCGTGATAATACTCTGAGCCTAATTATACTTGATATCAATTTATGGCTTGAGCGGTTATAATTATTTAAATGACAAGAATTGACTTGGAATTTATTATTAGTGAAAGAATTATTATTCACTGCTTGTTACTGAGTTGTATTAATTATTTACATAATTCATGCTTATTTATGGTTTCTGCATTTTATTGTTAGCCCATAGTAAGTGTCGATGTCGACCCCTCGTCACTACTTCTTCGAGGTTAGACTAGATATTTACTGGGTACATGTTATTTATGTACTCACGCTATACTTCTGCACTAACCGTGCAGGTTCTGAGGCAGGTGCATCTGGTGGTTATCCCGGCGCGCACTCCTGATACTCCGAGACTTTGCGGTGAGCTGCTTCCCGAGCCCGTTCTGCAGCACCCGAAGTCTTTCTTTTGTGTTTTGCTTTCTGTCTACTTTATTTCAGATAATAGCTGAGTGTTTTGTATATTCTATTAGTAGCGCATACACTTGTGATACCAGGTCTTGGAATTTCTCTAGTAGACACTTAATGATTTTGAGTATTTATTTCACCACTCTTGTTCTTATAAATGTTTACATTTTATTTTATTGAATTTCTCACCTCTTACTTATTTAATAATTAAAAATTATCTATTTCTAAAATGTTAAAAGAATAAACACATGGCTAGTTCACCGTTGGCTTGCCTAGCGGCGACATTGGGCGCCATCACGGTCTATAGGGAATTGGGTCGTGACAGTAGTCGATCATGATAGTTATAAGGTGTTGGCCGGTGGTGCTGGTTGATGGTGATAACTAATTATTATTAGTAATATGTGTTTGTAACCAGACAATCAGAGAAATAAAGAAATATTAGTTCAATAAAATAAAACATAAAATAATTTTCGATCCACAAATTGCTTGTGTGTTCTTAAGGAATTTAATCCCCTCACTATTGCCCAAGGTTATGGATTACTTCCTCCTAGGATAGAACGGAAAAACAATTCTATAATACTGGCAATCGAAATTACAGAACTTCAGCAAGCTCAACAAACGGAACAAATCACACTTGACACTTATATGTTTGTTTTGGAAAAAATTGCAATAATGTAGAGAAGAGAGGCGAAATTTTCAGATTTTTCTGTATATAAAAATTGAGGCTAAACCTCTAAATTTATAGACAATAAAAAGGTGAAATGAAGTGGTGCAATTCAAAAGCGACCTCTTCCAATCTAAAAAATTGTAGTCGCAATAGATATATTTAGAGCAAATTACATGATCGTAAAAGAAAAAAATAAATGCATTTACAGATTTTATTAAGTGAAAATAAACGAACTTTTGTCCCACCCTTTCTTTTCGTATTATTCATTTGAAGAGAAAATGTCAAAAGATTTAAAAGAAAACCCCACAATAATAAACAATGATACAATATTCAATTTGGACGGACTTGAAATAATGATATGTCTATGATATCCTGGTTAAGAGGAATTGCAATTTTTATTCCTAGAACAGTAGGTCGAACAAAAATACCATGTCCTCATGAAAAATAGATGAGAATGCCCGTACAATAATTTCAATCCTGCATTCCTTTTATTCTCTATCTTATAAGAATAAAAATAAAAAGCAATAGGAGAGCATTAATCGGAGAATTACAGGGTTTATATTTTGTTCTGACAGTAAAGGTGAATGCAAGGAGCAGGGGAAAGGGAAAAGAGGAAGTACTGTTGGTGGATTTAAACCAAAAAAAAAAAAAAAAAATAATAATCCTACGCAAGATACTAATTGTTTTGATCTTCAAATAAGTACGCTATGTTTTGATAATTTGTTTCAAAAGAAAACAAAATAATTACAAAGAATAATCCTCTCACAGCAAATTCAACCCAATTCTTTTTAAATCAAATCTAAAAAGTAAAAGAAAAGCTATACACCAATAAAACAAAGCAATCTTTTTGTCGTTGTTTAAGGCATTGTCAAAAATAATTATAGTAGCGTTTGTTTGAAAATAGGATAAAATTTTCTTTTTCAAAATTATTTTTCAATTCCTACAAATGTTGAAAATTTTTCAACAAAAAAAATGTTCAGCACTTTTTGAAAACAAAAGTCATATTAATAATTAAACTCTCTTTTTGATCCTAAGGTTTTTTCCCCTTTTTATTTCTAGTCAACGGGAAAAAATGGTTTGTCCATTAGGTTACCTTAGCAGCAAAATGCCGGACAAATGTGTGTACGCAGCCAGAGTGCCTTTTTGAAATTCTGTATTTCAAAATCAGAAAATCAGAATACGTTAGTTTAAGAAAACAATAACAGAAAATTTCGAACACATAAGTTTTTTGTGTGTCTTTAAGGAATTTAATTTACTCACGGTTGTCCAAGGTTTCGGATTAATTGCTTCTAAGATAGAACATAGTAACTATTCTGTGACATCGGTACTTCAAATCACATGACTTTAGCGAACTCAAATGGCGGAGCAAATCACACAAAATGCTTACGTTTTTGTATTGAAAAACAATGCAGAAGGCAGAAGATAGAGAGGAGAGATTTTCAGATTTCGATGGTAAAAAATGAGGCCATATCAATGGACCAAATCCAAATCCAAAGTCGAGCGACGACGACGACGACGACGCGAGCCTTGGAATAAATGCTTGTATATATAAGCATAAGAATTTTCTTCGTCTTATCCAATGAGGGACAAAATTTCTTTGTAAAATGGACTAATTCAAAATTTTATTTCCCACAATTTTCCATTCAAGTTTCTTTTGTTTTAATTAATAAAACCCAACACTGCGTCGGAAAAAAAAGGGGTGTTTTTCGGTGCTTTGCTACAAAAGGTCCTACGCAAGTGACGCGTAATATCTAAAAGCACCAGACAATAATAATGTTCCTTTAATAGGGGTTTGGTTGTTTCTATACGGCAGTAGTATTTACGTTTGGTAGACTGTTACATTAATAAACAAATGAATATTGTCTGCGATTACGTATGGCTTTGGTTTAATGACCTTTTCTTTCTTTTGTGGGTTACTATCTCACTAATTAGGATAACGATGATCTACCTAATACAGATTCAAAATTTTAACTTAGTAAACGCATCAGTATTTATTTGAGGCTATCAGTATGATTCTTACAATAAACTTTAGAGCCGTTTGATTTGCATATTAGTTATGTCACGATTATATATCCTGTGATTAATGACGAAATGATCGTTGTACATGAATTATGTATTTTAAAAGGTGATTTTTGTATCTATATAGTTTAATTGTAGCACTGCTAATACACGTATTTTTATTTATATTATATCAGCATAAAATAATATAAAGAATCTCATATAATCAAATACGGTAGTTATACCGTGATTGTTTTTTGTGCGTCCAACTAGAAAATTGTATCATCTTATGCGATTTAATTACCACCACAACCAACCGATTAAAAAATCATTCAGTTATATATCTCAAATCAAATGATACCACATACGTTTTCTTAGGATGATATTCCCAATTTGATTTCTCAACTTTTAAAAGGACGAACAATGATCAGGATTACAAAAGAAGAAGAAAGAAGGTAGATGTGGATCTTTCAGCAGAATTGAGATTCATTAGTTGGAACAATTAAAAAGAGACAAAGGTTCTGTTTTTTAACTGAGATTTGTTTGTTGACTATTAAAATGTTAATTTTAAATTAAAGCATTACATAATTAAAACTTTTTTTTAATTTCGATTTGTATAATTTTTATTATATAAAAATAAGCACAAAGTTATAAGGACAAGCAGCAAGAGACACAAAATAAGCAGATAGTTCAAGGGAAGAAAGCATGGAAAGGAAGAGGCAGTAATCCAAATACATATGCTGCAATAACTTAGATGACAAAGAGGAACACTAGGAGGAAACTAGGAGGAAAGAAGGAGAGGAGACAGACAAAGGAAAGGAGAAGGAAATGGAAACATAGGGATGGTAGCAAATTTGGGAAGGATGGGGGACCTAACAACCACCTCCCTAATGGATAGCATAGGCTTTTGGAATACCAGGGGTCTAAACAAGACAACCAAACAACAACAACAATAACAACAACCCAGTATAATCTCACTAGTGGAGTCTGGGGAGGGTAGTGTGTACGCAGACCTTACCCCTACCCTCGGGTAAAGAGGCTGTTTCCGATAGACCCTCGGCTCCCTCCTTCCAAGAACTCCCCACCTTACTCTTGGGGTGACTCGAACTCACAACCCCTTGATTGGAAGTGGAGGTGCTCACCACTAGAATAACTAAACAAAAGGAAATGGATCTCTTTCTGCAAAGACAACATGTTGGACTCTTGGAAACAAAGATTAAGAGAGCTAAGGCAAATAAAGCTTCTCTTAATCTTTGTACATGGTGATCTTATACTACAAAACACTCTAAGCATCAAGCTGGTAGGATATTGTTATTAAGGAAGCTGTTGCGGCCAAACGCACATGCAAGTATACGCGGTCGTCAAGTAATAAAGTGACTAAAAATCGGATGTCGAACCCACGAGGACTTATGATTAACTATTAACTAAATTAGACTATCTTAATTATCTAAACAAGAATTAAACCTAAAAATATTTGATTATAAATTAAATAAAATAAAAAATTATAAATAATGAATTTTGAACAGAGAAAGAGCATATTTTTATGATATCAATGTAATGAAAATGATCTAGGGTTATGGGCTATCTAACAATCCTATTGTATTCTTCAATTGAATTGACCGACTAATTTATCTAGTTTATTGGTTGACAAGGTTAATATTGCTCATAAGAATCTGTCGAGTTCTTACTCGCCTATTCAAGCTAACCTAACGCCTATATGTCTATGGAGTTAGAATCAACAAGAACGCATTTATAATTTCTGTAAATTAACCAAGTAAGGCAATTAGGTATATGTCTATCCTAACCACAAATCTGTTCCCCGATGCCCGAGTTCAAGAACTTGCTCTACTCAATCCTATATGCAATCTAGAATTCTCATTTTCGAGTTCAATTCTAGATTCGTAAATAGTATTCAATTGGTGATCAAGGAATTAAATAATTAAGCGCAAGATTGAATAAATAAACCAATATGATAAATCAAGAAGGCAAAATCAATATCCGAATAATAATAGTCATGAAAGAACCACAACCCTAGAACGTGAAGTTTAGCTCCACATATACATGGTAGCCAAACAACAAATCATACAAAGAAACATAAAAATTACTAAGTTTGGTGGGAGAAAGATGGAACTTAGTGAATTACGGCCTCCACGGCGGCTCTGTGCTTGTGTTTTCCTCTCAAAAATGTCTTCTCCAAGTATGTTCTCCCCCGGTATGTTCTCTTCCGGTCCTTTTTCCTCTATGGCATTTTTAGGTCTATTTATATGTGTAGGAAAAGACCTAAACATGTAGGACAAGTCCTAGTCAAACCCAGAAACGAATTAAGTCTTCAAAACTCGGATTGGACCTGGCCCCAGGCCTGGCGTCGCCAGCCTCAGCCTGGCTTTAGCCTGGCGTCGCCAGCCTAACGCCAGCCTCATCTTGGCTTTAGCCTTGCAAAGCCAGCCTAAAGCCAGCTTCAAGCCTGGCGTCGCCAGGTTCTCTCATTCACTGCTCCTGCGCACGCTTTCGACTTGTAGGTCTCCTTTTTATTCTACTTTCATCTCCAATTCACCTTCACATAAAATAGACTCAATTAAGCACAAATATAGTATAGTTTAGCATTAAAACCTCAAAATATAAGGTAAGTAATGCACTAAAAATATGTAATTATAACCAAACATCACTACCCCACACTTAAACTCTTGCTCGTCCTCGAGCAATCAAACTATACTTTATATAGACACGACCTTTTTAAACAATTCTCCTAACTCATCACACTAAGAATCTTTAAAATAGACTAAGCACAAGATTATAACCTCTTTACCTCAAAATTTGACTCACAAGTACCACGCATTATTCACAACTCACTCGCTTACTCTAACATAGAGGTCAATGACATTACCTTTCCTTCATGAATCAAGTGCCCTCACACAACAAAAGAAAGTAGTTCCACACACAATACAAATTTAAGAACAATTAGGAACTCAAGATAGAAAGAATTCACTCACTCTCAGAAATAACATTCATATGCCACAAAAGATGCGCCATATGTTTTCCCGTAGCGTACTACTCTACTAATTGAGCTCATTCAGTCTAGGATGAAGTAGGACTTTAATTGGTTGTAATGTAGGCTACGGGTCAGGTAGGATACATTTGGATATAAGAGTGACTACACCTTCCTAAGCACTTTAATACATGTACTTTAACATTTAACCCCACACTTATGTCAAACCATAACTCCACCTTCACATAAATGTATATTAACTCCATACTTCTTTAAGCACAATTATATCAAGAGTCACCACTATCAAGGAATATTTTTCACAGCAATACAACTATTTTTTCCTTTCTTTTTCAATTCAAGTGGCTTTTCTTATTTTTTATTTATTTTCAAAACAGTGCACCTTTCTCCTTATTTCATTAGTTCCACTCAAAAGCCAAACCAACCACCCCACACTTTAACTTTTACAAAGTTCATAACAATTCAAGTACTCAGGAGAAGTTAAAAGGTTCAAATAGCTGGTTAATTCAAACAAATAGGTAAGGCTTATAATGTGGTTGCCAAAGAAACAAGATTACAGGCTCAAAGGGGTTAACTACGATACATAACAATAAGGAAGGTAAATTATATAACTGGTTCAACAAAGAAACGCCTATATCACTTCCAAGACTGAACAAAACTACTATTTCGCTTTGCAAACACACCATGCAATGCACAGAATTACACACAAACCTCACACACACATGGCACATAACTCACTTAGGATTGGACTCATCAAGACATTCTAGTCAAAGCAGTTAAGCAAAGTTAAGATCATACGATTTAAGCTACTTATACAAGAGTCAAAAACTGAGCCTAAGCGTCACAACCAAAGTACTCACTATTCTCAAGGCATAACAAAATTAAGAGATATTACTCCAATTCAAAACATAGCACAAAGTTTCCTACTTCTAAAATACATAAAACTACCTACACCCGGTTCAAATAAAACCCTTGGGAAAAGAACTGCGGCACAAAGAAAAACCAAGGGGGAATTACTACACTACCTACAAAGAAAATCTTTTTGTCCTTTTTCTTTAGACTTAAATCCCTCAAGAAAACTGTCTAGGAAATCCATCGTCGGGAAAAATTCAATTTTTCTACTTTTTTTTTCTTATTTTAAAAAATAAATAAATTAAGCTACTAAAACTACTACTACTACTACTATACTACACCATTAATTCTACTAACTCTGTAAATAAAAATAAGAATCTAGCTAACAATAAAAAGATAAGAAACTAATAATATACTAATATAATACTATACAAAGCACAGAGAATCTTCCACCCCACACTTAAAAGAATGCAATGTCCCCAATGCACAAATATCGCAAAAATAACAAAGGTGAACAAGAAACTCCCTGAAAGTCCAAAGGCCGAAGAATTAGCAGCTCACGGGATACTCAGACTTCTTCCAAGTATGGTCCTTTGTGTGGGCACCCCACACTTAGTTCTCACCATCTAGCTCGCTTTTGCACTCTTCCAATATCTTTGCTTCCTATACTTATAATCCTACAAAATAAAAACAGACACTACAAAAATAATATAATAAAAACAAAAATAAAAGAAAGTAGTAAAGCTGGGTTGCCTCCCAACAAGCTCCTAATTTAACGACGCAGCACGACGTGAACCACTTTTTGCCTCCACCTCGAACTTATGAATTGCGTCCCTAATTTGGCTTCAAGCTTTCTATTATGCTCCCGAGGCGGTGAGACAAATTTAATTGGGCCAAGCAACCAATATTGTGTTTTACACTTCTTGGCCTTCAGATGAGGTATGTAATTCTGTCTCTCTGGCACGACGAATTCAAGAATGTAAGCACCCCGTTCCTCATCCATTGGCTCCTCCAAAGGCTCAGATGACTCGATTTCCATGTCATCATCCAAATACAATTTTGAAAAATGTATAGAATGAGGACCAATACACCCTAACTCTAGAATTGTATTACTCTTTACATCCTCATATGTACACACACTAGAGTCTTCACATATAATATTATCTACTTCCTCACATGACTCTAGAGTGCTTTCCTCAACATGGACATCATCAATACAAGTATGGCCGAATGATTTATTCTCCACTTTTAGCTCCTCAATTCGGCGTGTAAGCTCCTTTTCAGCTTCACACAACTCAGAACTGTTTTGTTGGGTGTTAGACGCATCAATTTTTGCAATTAATTTAGCTCCCCAGTCGTGAATATCAGTGCCAGATTTTTCAATCTCTTGTCCCAGTTCAGCTCTTCCTTCTATAAAGTGTCTCGTCCCATCAGTAATTTCCTCACGTTGAGCTTCATATATTTCTAACTTTTCAGCTCGTTCCACTAGCCATGTTTGGCTCAAAATCTCTACTTTGTCAAAATTTTCCTTTTCTTGGAACTCGCTCTCTTCATTCAATTCTTCCATATTAGCCTTCATTCTTGTGATTGTTGCCCTCATTCTTTTCATATCTTTTTTGAGTTCATCCTGTTGCTCTGCTACTTGCCTCAAAATATCCCCAATATATACATCATGTTCCATATCCTGCACTTCATTGCCCCTATCAAACTCACAAACATTGTTAGAAAGATTATAATAAGGGCTCAGAGCAGGATGAAAAGAATTAGGACAACCATCCCAATGGCTATCTTGACCACCACACATATTACAAATATTCCACTCAAAGGATTGAGATTGTGCGCACAACTCACTCCCGAAAACATTCTGACAATTTTTCCACCAGTGGGGTCCTCCACAATATGGACATGGATCATCAAAATAAGAATAATCATCATTCGAATAATTTTCATTCCAAGATGCCATGCTAAAATAAATAAAAAATACTAACTAAACTAAAGAAAGAATAGAAAAAAAATGTCTAATCTAGACAAATAGCTAATTTCTAAGTCCCCGGCAACGACGCCAAAAACTTGTTGCGGCCAAACGCACATGCAAGTATACGCGGTCGTCAAGTAATAAAGTGACTAAAAGTCGGATGTCGAACCCATGAGGACTTGTGATTAACTATTAACTAAATTAGACTATCTTAATTATCTAAAAAAGAATTAAATCTAAAAATATTTGATTCTAAACTAATTAAATAAAAAAATATAAATAATGAACTTTGAACAGAGAAAGAGCAGATTTTTATGATATCAATGTAATGAAAACGATCTAGGGTTATGGGCTATCTAACAATCCTATTGTATTCTTCAATTGAATTGACCGACTAATTTATCTAGCTTATTGGTTGACATGGTTAATATTGCTCATAAGAATCTGTCGAGTTCTTACTCGCCTATTCAAGCTAACCTAACGCCTATATGTCTATGGAGTTAGAATCAACAAGAACGCATTTATAATTCCTGTAAATCAACCAAGCAAGGCAATTAGGTATATGTCTATCCTAACCACGAATCTGTTCCCCGATGCCCGAGTTCAAGAACTTGCTCTACTTAATCCTATATGCAATCTAGAATTTCTACTTTCGAGTTCAATTCTAGATTCGTAAATAGTATTCAATTGGTGATCAAACAATTAAATAATTAAGCACAAGATTGAATAAATAAACCAATATGATAAATCAAGAAGGCAAAATCAATATCCGAATAATAATAGTCATGAAAGAATCACAACCCTAGAACATGAAGTTTAGCTCCACATAGACATGGTAGCCAAACAACAAATCATACAAAGAAACATAAAAATTACTAAGTTTGGTGGGAGAAAGATGGAACTTGGAGATAGCCAATAATAAGAACTAACATGTACTAACTAGTAGGAAAGTTGAATAGATTAAAAAGATCTTATTAAAGCTCAATAAGGAGAAATTTGCAGAAGTGGAAAAACAGGAGGAGGAAAGCATGAGGAAACTGGTAGACTGTCAAGGGAAGATTCAAAATGATCTAAGGAATGAACTGTTAATCAGAGAGGAGATAGAATTGACACAACAATGCAACTATTAGAAGAAAGCAAAGAATGACTACCTGCAACTAGGGATGTACATAGGTCGAGTTGATTCGAATTTTTTAATTACCAAACCAAATTAATTATATCGGGTTATTAAATCTAAAGATCAAACCAAACCAATAAAAGTCGGGTTTTTAAATCTTGGTTTTTCTCGAGTTTTTCGGGTTTTCGGCTTGTTTCGGTTTTTTTCTTCATAAAGTCATCATAGCACAAAACATAAAATTTGTGCTCCAAATATTTATTTAATCCTAGCAAGGCAGAACTATATAAGGTATTTTTAATAAAATAACATAAATATGAGATGAATCATGGCATTGTACTAAAATATTCAACAATAAAAATGAGAATCGCATAAAATAAATATTATTAATAAGCCATAATAAAAATAAACATAATTTTAAATTACTAATAAGTTGCTAAAATAAGTACGACTAATAAGTACTATTATTTACATGACTAAACACTAAAAGAAAAATAAGTTATGCATTTTATCTAAACCATGGAAAAACTAAAAAATAGACATCCAACACTATTTTTATTCATAATATAATTGAATTGAATGTCTTTTAGTATCATTAGTATTGATTTGATTTTGGTTTAATTTAGGATTTATTTGAGTTACTAACATTTATGGACTATAAAACTTATTGGAACATCCAAAAATTATAAGTCCAAGCTTGAAATAATATGTTAAAATATAAAATTATGAAAAAGCTTAAGAAATATTTATAAACTACACTACAATAAATATTTTCATGTATTAAATATATTTAAAATTTCTATACATATAATGTCGGCTTGGTTTGGTTTCAGTTTGACTTTATTTAGTTAAAACCAAACCAAACCAAATATCGTCGGGTTTTTTTTATCAACACCAAACCAATCAAACCAAACCATAGTCGGATTATTTTTCTCGATTTGACTCGGATTATCGGGTTGATGCGATTTGTCGGTTTCATTTGTACACCCCTACTTGCACTACCTACAGCAGAAGAGTAAACTGCAATGACTTAAGTATAGTGATTTGAACACCAAGTACTTTCTCTCTATTATTAAAGCGAAGAGGTCAGCAAGTAGAATCTTTACCACACAGAATGTGCAAGGGGAAGCAGGCAATCAACAAATGCAGTAGTTGATGCATTTAACATGCCTCTTGGGAACTGATTATTGCGGCCCATTTTCTCGCGGGGTTTTGACGTGTGACAACTTTGTTAAATGAGGTGTTAAAAGAGAAGAGTTGCTACCTAACGATTTTTAAGGTGCGTTAGAGCATCTATTTGCAAATAACTCTGTTTGACTAGTCAACGCCACCAAAGATTGGGTATGGACTCAAATTATCTCAAAGAGAAGGTGTTAAGCACTCTTTGAGGTCTACAACTATGGTTCCCGGCCAAATTTTATACTATGTGGATTATATGATTAACCTAGGCAAGCATATATGAAAGTTGAAAGTCCTATTATAACGTAAACTAGTGTAACAATTATTAAATTATATGAATAATTGACTCAAGTTTTAAAGATCACAAGGATTGCAACTGCGTCGGTCTATATTTAATGATTAAATCCTTTTAGCAAGCATATAAGGGAAATGGGGGTCCTATGTTTTTTTAGCCTAAAGGATCACCCAGTGCAACATAAATAATACTTCGCAACTCCCTTTAGGTAGGAGTTTCTTATATTATTCAACGGGTACAGACTATCATCTCCTGTTACCCGATTACTATGTTGAAGTGGTTTACTTAAAATCGTTCTAATTCAATTCTAAGTCGTGCCCTATGCGTGCACTACCCGTCCCATGCCTATGGCCCATGAGGCTTTGGACCTACTACTTGGTAGTTCTAGACTCAACTCAGATGTTCAAAACTAGGCGACAATCAAAGACAGATAGGACTGCATATAATTGCAATAAAAGGCTCAAGTAACCTCCACACATATAAACAGGAAAGCACGCAGACTGATTTCTCGTTAGGCAGTAGACGATATTAAGACGTGTTGTAATTGTTAAGTCCTATAGGCATGATTTCTATGTGATTCTGGATCCCAGTATTATACAGGTAGTGGGCAGATTAAAGCGTTATACGTCCTATAGGCATGATTTCTAATTGTTAACGTAAATAGGCAGTGAAGTCGTCAATAACATCTTATGGGCAGGTTTTCTAACGACTGACAATTGGCTTGATTTTATAATACTTTATTCCTATAGACATGTTATCTAGGCAGGATAGTGTAATGAAAACAACGAAAATAGTTGATTAAAAGATTAGAATCCTATAGTCATGATATCTAGATGGGCAGTACACTAAGAGTAATAGAAATAATTGACCAATTGATTATTTGAAGTCCTATAGGCATGGTATCTAGGTCAACAAAGTATACGTTATACATCTTATAGGCATGCTGTCTAAATTATAGTAGTAACATAGAAATGAGTATGATAAATACTTAGACTAACATGTTTGAACAGTGTACAAGCGAGGTGTGCATGATTCCTATTGGCATGATTTCTATTAGTGCAACATACCAAACGAAATAACAAACAAGGCATGCTGAACGAAATATCAAATATAACACAAAGACCCTATATGCATGTTTTCTACCCTTTCATACAAATATTAGAATACCCCAATCCCTTTTCATTAATTTCCTCATTATTCGTTATTACAGATTATTACAGGCCCAAATAGGATAATAAAATAGTTACAGACTTAATAGGGCGGCTACAGGCCCAAATACTGCAAATACAGGATACCCAAGGGTGCTTCTAGGTCTTTGACTGAGCCTGGAACCTTTGGGGATGAACATGCCCACAATCCAGGCGGCTATTAATACGCTTCAGTTTTGAGTACCAAGCTGACTCAACAACTAGGCCCAAACCTTAAGACGGTTGTCTTGCTTACCCATGGAATACTAAATAACCATAACAACACAAGTGACAAGCTTGGTACTAGGCCAACCAAACAAACTTTAAGACTTAGGAGTTTCATCCCTTAATGCTATAACTAACAGAGAGAGCAGGGATTTCCAGACAAAGACACACAAATAAAGGTTACACAAAATCCCTTATAGGCACATATGGTATAAACAAAAACAAGTTCCCAATGACAGGTTTGAACATCATAATCTAGCAAACTACGTCAAATAAAATTTCAAAGCAAAACATAGTCCAGAATGAGCCTCTAGGACTGCAGACAATTAACATGAGAATCTAGCAAAGTCATAGACAAGAACAAGTGGATGGTAGTTTCAAATGAAGGTTTTTTTTAATGCAAGAGCCTAAGGAAAATGTGATCACAAATTGCATAGCAACATGCTAGTGGGCATAGTTTACAACAATTGGAAGCATATCACTTAATTGAACATGAGACTTAACATATTGAGTATCAATCGTAGTATAAAGGTTCAAAAATAATGCCAGAACTCATGATAAGTGAAGATGTTTCAACTCCAGATTAACAGGACATACAAGCACTAGGTCTTAACCACATATAGGGGAATAGGTAGATATTGAATCTCATCCTAGAAGTGTTAGACAATATTAACGAGCACAAGAGTGAAAAAATCAGGTAGCATACATTAATTAGGAGGAAGTATGTTTAGCTAGTAACATGATCAAGAATTAACTCTAGGAAAGCATTAAGTTTCACATAAATGACTCAACAAGAATTAGAACAGGTTTTGGGCATGATTCGACTCTTCACAAGAGTACAGAATAAGGCAAGAAGCTAAACTCAGAATAAGCAACAGTAATAAGCATTCGAATACACAAATTAGAGCAAACAGGCTTAGGAAAACAGAATCAAGGCAACAAATAGGCAAATTCGATGGCTAGAAGGTATAGAGTCTCAAGAAGAGCTTCAGAGCATACAATAGCATGTTGGTTCATAAACATCTCAGAGACATAGATATGCAGAAGGGGAACTCAAACAAAAAGAAAATAAAATTACAAAAGTCATAGATACATTATCAGTTACAGAAGAACAAGTAAACACGAAGAGTGATTTCAGCAACACTTCAATGTTAATAGCAAACGAACAGTAGAACCCAGAAATCTTAGTGTGTCAGAGTTCCCAAGGGTTTCAAATGAATCCCGGGCAGTGCTCACACTAAGAAAGATTCAAGAATCGAGTTTCGGTGGCCCTGGCTTTCAGCCGGCCAAAAATTGAGCCTCAGAATAGTGTAAGACAAGAAAGAATAAGGAAGACATCAGTAGTTTTTTTTAGCAATTGGAGTCCTTTTCAAGAGGAAATTGGGGAGGGGTTTATATAACATCAAAATTAAGTATCCAAACAAGGAAAGACAATCGATTAAACACAAAATAAGGAAAACATAGCATGCCAAATTAATTAGAATCAATTTAGGGGAAATCCGGCAAACCCTAGTTTAAAACGAAGAACAAAAAATAGTAAAATCTCACTGAATCGAACCCGTAGGGCCTGATAGTGAGTGTATATAGATGAAATATCGTTTAAATCTTGAAGGTTTGGAGATGGTTGCTTGATTTAGGACCATATACTTGCCAAAGATAGGAAAGTATCATGTGATACCAAAATCATGTAAATAACGGAGGAACCGAGCATATATGAAAGGAAAATCATGGATATATTTCATATCTGGGCCGAAATTGGAGAGGATTGAGGAGGCGGCTATTAGGGTTTGAGAAAAGGAAGAGAGGAATAAAGAGAGTAGAGGCGGCGAAAGTGAGGAATGGGTCTTTAGGGTTAGAGGGGAGGCATATATGGAAATGGGTTAGTTTATTAGGGGTCGTTGATCATTTGAGATCAACGACCAAGATAGGAAGGGGAGCGGGGCGGGTCGCGACCTGGTTGGTCTCAGGGGTCGTTTGGATTGGGCTGGAGTGTTGGGCTAATAATTTGGGCCAAATTTGGTCCGAAATTAGCCATATGTTGGGACTATAAATTAAATATGAGAAATTATTTTAAAAATAATTTATAAAAGAAATTAATAAATAATAAAAATATCACTTATGCAGTAAAATAATTTAGAATTACTAGCTTGACATTATTAAATATAAAAATGCTATTTTAGTATAAATAATATAATAAATACAATTATGTATAGAATATAAGGCTATTATTGCAAAATTATGTAAAATATCTTTAAAAATACAAATATAATTATATAAGATAAAGTAAAATATTATGAAGCATATATATATATATATATATATATATATATATATACGAAATGCAAATAATAAATTTGGATGATTAAGTCGTCATAAAATAATTTAAAAGAATTATTAATAAATAATCAAGTAATTAAAAATGCTAAGAAATTAATTTAAAGCTCTAAAAATTATGAAATAATATAGAGAATACTTGTATAACTCTTGTAAATTAATTAATGATGCAAAATGATTTTGAAGATATATATACTATTTGAAAAAATATGAGGGCAAAATTGAATATCAACACTGATCAACAGAGCAGATATCATGTGGCTAGCCATATAGTCAAAGAGGGATAAATAGTCTCAGAGGAGAAAAGAGTCCAATTTGTTAGTGCATTCTCATAGAAGGACGTGAAGGAAGCATTATGGGACATATTAGGGGCAAAGGCACGAGGCCCTGATGGCTATGGTAGCCAATTTTTTAAAGACAGTTGGGCCATAGTAGGGGAGGATGTCCCTGCAGTAGTGCTGAAATTCTTTCAAACACGGAAAATGCTTAAAGCACTCAACAACAAAGTTCTCACCCTCATACCAAAACCCACCCATTCTGCAACAGCTAGAGATTAGAGACCAATAGCATGTTGTAATGTGGTATACCAGATTATCTCAAAGATGCTATGTAATAGACTGAAGCAGGTACTGCCAAATATCATATCACTAAATCAGAGTGCCCTTGTGGCAGGAAGAACAATAGTGCAGAACATCATGATATGCCAAGATCTTGTCAGATTGTATAACAGGAAACAATCCACTAAAAGTTACTTGATCAAGAGTGATCTGAAAAAGGCATATGATTCCATAGCATGGATGTTTGTGGAGGAAATGTTACCTACCCTAAACTTCCCTAGGACTTTCGTACGATGGATCATGGCATGCATCACTTCCCCTAGCTATAGCATCAATTTAAATGGAGGGTGTTATGGCAAAATACAAGGGAAGAGAGGATTGAGATAGGGAGATCCTATATCACCATTGCCTTTTGTTATATGTATGGAATACTTCACGCGAATTATGACTCATGTGGCCATGCAAGAGGAATTTGCATTTCATACAAAATGCAAAGGAATGAAGCTGACACATTTATGCTTTGCTGATGACATGGTACTATTTTGTAGAGGGAACTTTCTTTCAGTACTTCTAATGTTAAGGGGATTGAAATCATTCTCTCAAGCATCAGGAATGGTTGTCAATGCAAACAAACATATATTGTGCTAACATGAATGGAAGGGAGATAGAAGACATCTGTGAGATAACATGATACAAAATGGGCAAATTATAAATATCTAGGGGTGCCTATTTCTTCCAAGAAGTTAAGTGATGTGGATTGTGAAATGTTAATCGACAAGATCTTAGTAAAGATAAGAGGATGGGGATAAAGAAACCTATCGTATGTAGGTAGAACATAATTGGTGAATGCAGTACTGCTACATTTGCACTCCTACTGGGCATCAATCTTCTTGCTACCTAAAAGGGTCATGAAGGATATTATAGCTATTTGTAGAAACTACTTATGGGATGGGAAAAGTATTAAAAATAAATCCCTATTAGTAGCATGGGACCTGGTCTGTCGATCAAAAAAGGAGGATTAAGCATCCGAGACTGTATGGTGTGGAATGAAGCAGCATTGGCAAAATATGTGTGGAATATTGAGCAGAAAAGTGACTCATTATGGGTCAAATGGGTGGACCATATATACATAAAGGGCAAGGACTTGTGGCGATACAAACCACCACAGGATTGTGCATGGTATTGGAAGAAAATATGTGACATTAAAGCAATCTTTGCTCCAAGTTTTGAACAAAAGGGGTGGAAAGGACTGGCAAATACATCACGGTGAAGGAAGGATATCAATGGAGAAGAGGAACACTGGCTAAGTGGCCATATGCAAAGTGGTATGGAATAGACTAAATGTTCCAAAACACCGTTTCATTGGATAGTTGATTATGAGGTAGATGATACTCACACGAGACAGACTACACCTAATGGGAATAAGCCAGGAGAGGACATGTCTGCTCTATGGATAGAAGGATGAAACAATACAACACATATACTTTGAATATCAGTTTTCAAAATTGTGCCTTGAGGAACTTTGGAAATGGTTGGGAATAATGATGAAGCAGATTGATATACAGACATATGGAGGAAAATGGAAGAAAAGTTAAAAGGAAATTATGCATAGGGTTTGTGACCTCAGTCATAACAGCTATAATGTATGGGATTTGGAGAGCAAGAAATGAAGCATCTCAGAATCACAAAGTTCTGTGGCCAACAAAGATATGGAAGACCATAAAAGAGGATAGCATATGTAAGATACAATTGATTGAATGTAACATGAAGAATAGAAAAGAATTATAAGAAAATACAGAAAGGACAGGAAAAAGGAGCAGGGAGAAGGGGTAGCTTCTATCTGGGGCAGACTTACCTAGTAGGGATGCTCTAGAAGGAAGGTTAAATAAACTGTTATAGAGATTTTGCCATAGAGTTAGCTAGGAGTTAGATTATAAATTTGTAAATAGCACTTGTAAGTATCTTTGTCCGGTGAAGAACAATAAAAAAATTTCTTTCACCAAAGTTATAAAAATTAAATATATATAAAAACATATTGAAGAAGATCTTAATTTATATAATTAAGCACATTTAAAGCTAGTGGTGGTGATAACTGACGATAGTGGTCATCAGCGATGACGGTTGTTAGGTCATGGCTGGTGGTGAATGTGATCGATTGAGGTGGTTGGCGATGTTGTTTGTGTAGTTATAGCGACTAGAAGTGATGGCTCACAGTGGTTGGTGGCAATACTATTGGTGGTTTCTAGTGAGAGTATGGCTAGTAGTGTAAGTGATTAGTAATAGACTGATAATGAGGATGATATTGGTCGTTTAAGCAACTGGTGATGATGATGGTTGATAGTGAAAGTTGTATACGGCCGAAACTGACCTCGGTATTCGTACGACTGATCGAGATGGGATCTGAAGAAGGCACAAATGAGCTTCGATTTTCAGGGACAGGCCGAATACCGAGCTCGAAGTCATTATCGAGTTCGTGTCCGAATCAAATTATGATGAGATGCGATGGAATCGAGCTTAAGGGTCGGAGGCCAACCGATACCGAGCCCAAGTCATTTTCGGACCCCGAATAGACATCGATCTCACACCCGCACCGGGCTCCAAAATCGAAAACCGACCAATATCGACCAATACTGAGCCCGACCAAGATCTAGCTCATAGACAAGAGCCGTTGCAGCTGCACTAAAGGAGAGAATCTCGGCGGGAGTTAGAGAAAATGTGATTTATCATGGGTTCCCCACTGTGTATTTTTAATTATATCCAAAATGAGATCCCCCACTATAAAAGGGATGGTTAGATGGTTATATTTCTGTAAAAGGGGGTGGAGCATACATTGTAACTTAAATATCATACATTCTCATATTGAAGAATTATCCTTTTTAGCCTCATAGATTGATTTATCTTGCTTAATCCATAAATCATCCTCTTTTCAACCTTGCTTATTTTTTATTCTTTACAGTCAATATTCAATATTTCTATTTACTCTTACGATTTGTGTCAAGTTACACCACATATCCTTAAACTACGTATAAATTTAACTTTATCCATTTTTCGGGTAAACAGTTTGGCTCCCACCATGGGGCTAGGATAACAATGGTTGTTTAATACAAATCCTAAAAATCTGCCATTTTATGCTCGTTTTTGGAAGTGCCTTTGATTTCGGATTAGCAATGCTGAGCTATCAATTAAATTGCCTTACCTATTGACAACGAAACTGGTCTTCAAGACGAGAACAACAACTTAACGCCCAGGACCGAAAGGCCGCTTGTCGACGCCGTTGGAGCTCGAATCGAAGTGCCATTAGACGTTAATCTGCATGTGGCCATTGAGGCAAACCTACATTCTGAACCTGAAAATAGCATTCATGGTGGCACTCGATCTGTAGCTCGAGATACTCATAATGTCAAGGACAACGGCGTCAGCTTGTGTATGATTATCGAAATGTTACAAGCTCAATAAGCAACAATAGTTCAGTTGCAGAGTCAAACTCAGATACCAAGTAGGCCGGAGCCTAGTCCACCCCGAGAAATCGCCCACCGAACGAAACCAACTATAGTAAGGTCAAATGAGCAAGAATCAGAGACTAATCCAGAAATTGCTAAGATGTTCGAAGAACCGACCAAACGAATCGAATCAGGAGAAAGGAGGACCGAAGCAAATGACAAAAAGGTGGAAACGTATAACTCCAGAGTTGATCAAATCCTGGGGGATCCACCGATATTGAAGGGCTTAGATTCCAAAAAATTTGTACAAAAGCCTTTCCCCCCAAGCGCGACTCCTAAATCGATCCCAAAGAAATTCCGCATGCCCGAGATTTCTAAGTATAACGGAACTACCGGCCCCAACAAACATGTCACCTCTTACACATGTGCCATTAAAGGGAACGACCTAGAGGACGATGAAATCGAGTCCGTATTGTTGAAGAAGTTCGGTGAAACCCTGTCAAACGGAGAAATGATATGGTATCATAATTTGCCATCTAATTCTATCGATTTTTTTGCTATGCTTGCGGATTCCTTCGTAAAAGCGCACACCGAGGCCATAAAGGTCGAGACCAGGAAGTCGAACCTGTTCAAGGTAAGACAAAAGGATAACGAGATGCTAAGGGAGTTCGTATCTCGTTTTCAAATGGAACGAATGGATCTGCCACCAGTCACATACGATTGGGCTGTTTAGGCTTTCACCCAAGGTTTGAACGAACGAAGTTCGACGTCTTCACAACTGTTGAAACATAACCTGATCGAGTACCCAGCCATTACTTGCGACGACATACATAATAGATATCAGTCAAAAATTAGAGTCGAAGATAATCAGTTGGGTTCTGAACCCACTGCTAGAAGGGACATCAATCGAGAAAAAGGTCCGATCAAGGACCGATACCGACCATATAGTGGAAACAATAGGATTAATGAATCGAGGAGTAACCCCGGGCAAGGGAGTAAAAGAAGTGATCGAGGTCAAGGGTCTCGGGGGCTCATGAACATAAATGGGATCGACATGCCTACCAGACCTGAAGAAGCACCATGATTATTGGAGAATAACTTCAGCGGTGATGCATCCGCCATCGTGTCGGCTATCGGACGCATCAAAGACACTAAATAGACTCGACCTATGCAGACCGATCCTGCCCAGAGGAACCCCAATCAAATGTGCGAATATTATGGCACCCATGGCTACAGAACGGAAGATTGCAGGCAACTAAGGGAGGAGGCAGCCCGGTTATTCAATTAAGGGCACCTTCGAGAATTTTTAAGTGACATGGCCAAAAATCATTTCAAAAACAGGGATTGTGGTAAACAAAACGAACAGGAATAACCACAACGCGTCATCCACATGATCATCAGTGGTGTCAATACCCCCTAGAGGCCGATGCTTAAATGCACTAAGACGTCGGTTATGAGAGAAAAGCGACCTCGAACTCAGGGTTACACACCCATAGGAACCTTGTCCTTTAATGATGAAGATGCAGAAAGAGTTATGCAACCTCACAACAATGCACTGGTAATTTCCGTGCTTATGAATAAAACTAAAGTTAAGCGTGTGTTGATTGATCCAGGTAGCTAGGCCAACATTATTAGATCAAAGGTTGTAGAGTAGCTCGGTCTACAGGACCAGGACATACCCGCGACCCTGGTTCTAAATGGATTCAATATGACATGTGAAACCACCAAAGGCGAGATAATTCTACCAATAAACGTGGCCGGGATCATCCAGGAAACGAAGTTCCACGTAATCGAAGGCGACATGAGGTACAATGCCCTTTTCGAAAGACCATGGATCCACAATATGAGGGTTGTACCTTCGACCTTCCACCAGGTTCTTAAATTCCCAACATCGGAGGGGATCAAAACAGTGTACGGAGAACAATCGACCACAAGGGAAATGTTTGCCATCGAAGAAGCTATTTCGATATCCTTGCCTTCTCCAGCAAAAGGGTCGGACTCAAAAGGGGAACGAGATGCCAAATAGCAATCACAGACGTCAGCTTTAACCCGACTGGAAAATTAGAAGATTGACGAAGATGATGATCAAAGGATCCCTCGATCCTTCGTGGTCCCCGATGATTCCGATGCTACCCACTCAACGATTGAAGAACTGGAGAAAGTCATACTAATTGAGCATTTTCCTGAACGAAAGGTATAATTGGGAACGGTATTAACCCCCAAACTAAGGAAAAGGCTTATTCAATTTCTTATCGATAACATAGATTGTTTTGCTTGGTCCCATTTAGACATAATAGGGTTCCCACCGGATATAACGGTGCATCGGATACACCTGGACCCTAGGTTCAAACTGGGGAAGCAAAATAGAAAACCTTAGTCCGAGGTAAAGCACTCATTCATAAAACACGAGGTAACTAAACTTCTTAAAATAGGGTCCATTCGGGAGGTGAAATACCCCGAATAGTTAGCCAATGTAGTTGTAGTCCCTAAAAAAGGGAACAAACTTAGAATGTGTGTAGATTATAAGGATTTAAACAAGGCATGCCCCAAAGATTCTTTTGCGCTGCCCAACATCGATCGCATGATCGATGCGACGGCCGGCAACGAAGTCCTTACTTTTCTCGATGCCTATTCCGGGTACAATAAAATCCAAATGAACCCGGAAGACCGGGAAAAGACTTTATTTGTCACCAAGTATGGAATATATTGTTATAATGTGATGCCCTTCGGGCTAAAAATTGTAGGGGCTACTTACCAACACATAGTAAATAAAATGTTCGAGGAACAAATAAGTAAATCAATGGAAGTTTATATTGATGACATGCTAGTTAAGTCCCTGCGCGCAGAGGACCATTTGGCTCATTTGCAGGAAACATTCGAGATTTTAAGGAAATACAACATGAAGCTCAACCCCGAGAAATGTGATGTCTTCGATGGCTTTGATTTTAAGACCATACTTTCAATGTCACCCCATATGCGTATTAACCACTTTCCCACTTCGTATTATTTTGCACAAGCCCGAACTATCAGGCCGATTAGACAAATGGGCCGTCGAACTCAGTGGGTACAATATCGAATAGCAACCCCGGACGACCATCGAGTCTCAAATTTTAGCCGACTTCGTGGCCGATTTCATGTCAACCCTCGTACTTGAAGTCAAAATGGAACTCTTGTTAAAATCGGGTTCATCATCGGGGGTATGGACCCTTTTCACAGACGGAGCTTCAAACGTGAAGGGGTATGTGCTAAGCATTGTTTTAAAGCCGCCTACGGGTAGCACTATTAGGCAATCTATTAAAACTAGTAGGCTGACTAACAACGAGGCCGAGTATGAGGCCATGATTGCAGGACTCGAGCTAGCTAAAAGCTTGGGAGGCAGAAGTCATTGAAGCCAAGTGTGACTCTTTACTGGTGGTAAATCAAGTAAACAAAACCTTCGAAGTTCGAGAGGATAGAATGCAAAGGTATTTGGACAAACTACAGGTAACTTTGCACCGTTTCAAAGAATGGACGTTACAGCATATACCTGTAGAATAAAATAGTGAGGCCGACGCACTTGCAAATTTGGGATCATCGGTCGAGGAAGACGAAATCAACTCGGGGACTGTCGTTCAACTCTTGAGATCCGTGATCGAGGAAGGTCATGCCGAGATAAATTCTACAAGCTTAACCTGGGATTGGAGGAATAAGTATATTGAATACTTGGAGAATGGAAAGCTCCCATCGGACCCTAAAAATTCGAGGGCCATACGAACCAAAGCTGCTCGATTCACACTAACTGCAGATGGAACATTATACCGAAGGACATTCGATGGACCATTGGAAGTATGCTTAGGTCCAGGAGACACTGACAACATCCTATGTGAGATTCACGAGTGTACTTGTAAAAATCATTCCGGCGCCGATTCATTGGTCCGAAAAATCATCAGGACAGGATATTATTGGATCGATATGAACAAAGATGCAAAAGAGTTTGTTCGAAAATGTGACAAATGTCAAAGGTTTGCACCGATGATCTATCAGCGTGGAAAGCAACCTCACTCAGTCCTATCCCCTTGGCCATTCATGAAATGGAAAATAGATATCGTCGGCCCTCTCGGCCCCAGGTAAAGCCAAGTTCATTTTATTTATGACTGATTATTTCTCTAAATGGGTTGAAGCACAGGCATTCAAAAAAATAAGGTAGAAAGAGGTTATAGACTTCATCTGGGATCATATCGTATGTCGATTTGGGATACCCGCTGAAATAGTATGTGACAATGGTAAATAATTTATCGGCAGCAAAGTGACGAAATTCCTCGAAGATCACAAAATAAAAAGGATATTATCATCACCGTACCACCCTAGCGGGAACAGATAGGCCGAATCGACAAACAAGACTATCATTCAAAACCTAAAGAAAAGGTTGAACGACACTAAGGGAAAATTGAGAGAAATTCTACCCGAATTTCTTTGGGCATATCGAACAACATCAAAATCTAGTATGGGGGCAACCCCGTTCTCCTTAGTATATGGCTATAAAGCCTTGATTCCAGTTGAAGTTGGGAAACCCAGTGCCAGGTTTTGATATACAAAAGAAGGGTCAAATCACGAGGCTATGAATACTAGCCTCGAATTATTGGATGAAAAACGAGAAGCTGCTCTGGTCCAATTGGCCACCCAAAAGCACCGGATCGAAAGATACTATAATCGAAGAACCAATCTTCGCCTTTTTAAAATTGGGGACTTAGTGCTAAGGAAAGTCACCCTCAGCACCCGAAATCCAAATGAAGGAAAATTGGGTCCAAACTTGAAAGGACCATATTAGGTTCTCGAAAACGTCGGTAAAGGGTCCTACAAGCTCGGTATTATAAACAACAAACAGCTACCAAGCAATTGGAATGTGTCACACCTAAAACGATACTACTGCTAAGGTACGACCCTTCCATGTCATTTATATTTCCAAACTAATCCTTGCAGGAGTTCAATCAAGAACAAAGATGGATCATTCAACACGAAGACTGATTAGGTCTAAAAGCATGCGTTGCACTCTTTTTCCCTTAGACTATTTTTATCCCTAATGGGTTTTTTGGCAAGATTTTTAATGAGGCAACCATTGATCGTGCTAACTTAGAACAATTCAACAGTATCCGAGGCCTCTTTACAACCGACCTTGAAAATTAGGGGGCATTACCTCTCAAATATATCAAGTCCGATGCAAGAAAGTCACTTCATAACAACAGGGTTCCGATAGGAAAAATTATAAGAGCCAAATGGTCAAAACGAACCATGCTCATGTAGTTGGCCCGAGCCCTGACACAAAACATGAACACATGTATAATGAATTACGAAGAAAAATTTCTTCTTTACTGATATCTTATATCCAAGAAAAATTCCTCTATTTCAAGATTTATTATGCAAACAGGCTTAAGGGCCGACCATTACCCCTTAATCTGGGACTGCCAACCGAAAATCAACGATTTCGAGCAACACTCACTCCACTCTAAAGCCCAAGGGCTACATCGACTAGAGTTCAAACAACCATTCTCACTCGGGGACTATCTACGAAGCCCAAGGGCTACCCTATTTGGAGTTTGAGCAAGCATTCACTCGACCATTAAGCCTACAGGCTACATTACTCCTAGTTCGACTCATTCACTCGACTACTAAGCCTACGGGCTACTCTTATTTTGAGTTCGAGAAATTACTCACTCAACCATTAAGCCTACGAGCTACTTTTATTTTGAGTTCGAGAAATCACTCACTCAACCATTAAGCCTACGAGCTACATTACTTCGAGTTCGAGCAAGCACTCATTCGACTACTAAGCCTACGGGCTACTCTTATTTTGAGTTCGAGAAATCACTGACTCAACCATTTAGCTACATGCCACTATTACTTCGAGTTCGACCAGGCACTCACTCGACCACTAAGCCTACGGGCTACTCTTATGTTGAATTCGAGAAATCACTCAAAATATTCACAAATTCATAAGACCTCAAAGAGGCACCCCTCAACCTTTAGGCCAATGCTACCATTCTCGGGGACTGACATTTCAAACAATTCGAAATGTTATTGGGTAATAAGCCCAAGAGGCATACCAGAAGGCTACGACCAAACTTAAGGCTACGACCTACATAATGCGGCTTGGAGACGTCCGAATTCTACAATAATGATAGGCCTTCAAATTTTCTGAAAAATCGGTTGAAAAAGGCTACCCCCGACAAACAATCAAAAGGGCTTCGATAAAATCAACCCTCGAAAAACCGTAAGAGGTATCAACCGACATCGAACTTTGTCTTTTAAGCCAAAAGGGGGAAATAATAGCCGTCTTTTAAAGGACATATGGGCCCAACATAAAAGATCCTAAGGTCCAATACATTTAGAGTCCGAAAACCTAAGGGTTTACTCTATTCTAAGTTCGAAACATACTCGAACTTAGTTATAAAAATGGGGCAGTCATGGCATCGATCAACCATCCAAAATCTCGAATATATTATTAAACTTGGGGACTCACCCTTGTGTGCCTAAAAAACCTAAGGGTTTTGTTCTAAGTCCGAACTGGCGTTCACTCGATTACAAAGGCTGCAACAACATAATTTTCACAAGGCAAAAGCACAAAACACATCTGAACATAAAACTGAGAAGACATTCGAAAGAAGTTTTCTATTATATATTGACAGAAAAAGTTATGTATAAGGGACCGATAAGGGCCTTACAAAAAGGGAAACTAAGTCCTAACTACGGCCGGTTTCGACCTCTTCTTCGGGAAACTTCTCCTTCAGGACCCTCATAGGATCTACCTCGGTTGCCTTCTTCATCATCGTCCTCATCATCAAAGGAGGCAAGCTGCCTGGCTTCGACGTCAAGCACCTTGGCTCAGGCTATCTCCTCAGAGAGGTCAAAACCTCGAGTATGGATTTGCTCGTGGGTTTCCCTCCAGGATTGGCACTTTTTCGGGTCGATAATCCATTGTTCTCGGTCAAAAGCCTTTTTTAGTTGCATTTGAGTAGCCTCAGCATCGGCCCGATACATGGCAATAGAATTGTCCGCCATGACTTTCATCTTCTCGATCTTCGCCTAGGCCTCAGCAAGCCCAGTTTCGAGATCTTCTATCCTCTTGTCTTGGGGCAAACTCTTCTTTTTGACGCCCTGAAGTTGAACCTCGGCCGATGATAATCTAGCCAAGGCAGTTTCTTTTTCTGCAGCTAGGCGGCCCATATTATCCTTCCACCGATCACAATCGGTCTTGACCTGATCGACCTCTCCCCGAAGCAACTCGATCCTTTCAATCTTTTGCTGTAGCTGAGATAACGAAGTATTAGCTTCCACAGTTGGGTCGATCCCATACTCTATCAAAAGACTGCTCACCTGCTTATTTAGCTCAGCCTCTTCCTCACGAGCCTTGGCCAAATCCGCTTGAAAGTCCTTTATGGTCTCGTCTTTTTGGTCATAAAGAAGCTTCAGAGCGTTATTCTCCTCCGAGACTTTTTGGAGCTCGGTTTCACACTGGCTGAGGTCAGCTCGATGCTTGGTGAAGTCCTACACAAAATAGGAAAACATATGTCAGCTTGGTAAAGTCCTACACAATCTCGGCGAAGGCCTACACAACAAATTCTTACCCGAAATAAGAGACATTGGGCCTCTTCTAAAGGAATCGAAGCATCACTAAGGTCGGAGGCATCATCGACTCCACTAAAGTAGTCCCTAAAGGGATCCCCTATACCAGAGACTTCGCCTATCTCGGGGGTCTTCAACTCTCGAGCTTCCCTTAGCGGCTCCTCAAAAAAAGCTGGAAGAGAAGCCAAGTGACCTGCTGTCATGGTCCCGAGCAAGTCTCTCGGAATGCTCTAATCAACCTTCGGGGTATCAGAACTGGCCCCGTCCGGTGTAGCTGTAGATGTATGAGAAATGACCTCAACCTCTGGTAACTCGGGATCCCCTCCCGATTTATTTTCGGGAGCCTCCTAGACACGAGGCTTGATTTTAACAGTCGCCGTCGGCTTAGAATATTTGGAGACTTCAATGGCTGTCCTAGGTCGGGCCGTCAGTGTCGAAGCATTTTCCTCTTCTTCGTCTCTCAATTTTTGGACCGAGTCCATCGCGACAGAGATTATCTTTCTCCTCACCCTTCGAGGTTTGGGCTTGGGGTCCTCGGACTGCAATACAACTTTAGTCTTCTTGTCTTCCCCTAACTTCGAAACCGAGGACTTGTTTTCTTCCTCGCCACTTGAAGGCCTCAAAATGGCATCCTTGGTGACGAATGAGGTATAAAAGATGTTCCATAACATAAAAAGGAGATCCTTACCGTGATTCTTGGCCTCCCACTTGCCCTTTGCCAAATCACACCTTGTGCGTTCGGCGTAAGTGGAAGTCGAGGCTAGCTTCCGAACCCAATCTTCGAGGTCAGGTACGGCATGAGGCAACCAAGGAACAACTGCACATCAAAAGGTGATATTAGGCGAAATCGAAGAAGGTACAAAGAACAAAATTTAAAAGGATCACTTACGATTGAAGTTCCACTCCTCAGGGAACGACATCTTCTCTTCCGGGATAAGTTCACGAGTCCTCACCATACGAAATGGCTCATCCAACCTCGATCCTTGTCCTCATCGATGCTCGAGGTCAAGGCCTTCATTTCCCGGCGTTGAAGCCTGACCAGTCCTCGATAGATTCGAGGTCGGTATAACCACATGAGGTGACTTAGAGTAAACTCTAGCCCCTCGGCCTTGCTAGAGTAGAAGCACATCATGATCATTATGCGCCATAAAGGGGTGAATTTGGCCGAGGGTGACCTGATAGTTTTTGCAAAATTCAATAATCACTGGGTCGAGGGGACCCAATATGAAGGGATAAGTGTAAACACTCACGAACCCCTCCACATAGGCGGTGATGCCCTCTTCGGGAGCAGGAATATACACCACGAACTTGGAACCCCACTTGCAGTCCCTCTTCACAGCCTCGAGGTGGCTGTTTGTTATCGAGCACATGTACATCGACACATGCTTACATCGACCCGTGATCGATGAAGGGTTTTCGACCTTGAAGTCAAATTTTAGAATACACGGGCCGGGAACATACTCGTAGAAAAGCGGCTCCACCGGCGCCTTGCCGCCGGACGACCGGGAAGAAGAGCAAGAAGTTTTCTCCTTTTGCGGTACGGTCTTTGAAGTTTTCGCCATTTGTATATGTAAAAAAGAGCGAAGGAAGATGAAAGACTGGTGGTTTAAGTGCTAACCAAGATGGCTCTACAGACGGCGAAAAGGAGGAGATGAAAAGAGTGAGAAGACTTAGAGGTTTGATTAGAACAAAAGTGAAGCTTGATTCAATAAAGGAGCGGGCATTTATAGGCTCACGACGACGGTTCAGTGGCGCTAGTGGCTGACCGCTAACTGATGCATTTAATGCCTTGGTAAACTGAACCGACTGGGAAGCTATCACATACATCATGATCGGGCTTGATACTAACGTCAGTGCATATCTAATCGAGCCGTTGAGGAATCATAACGTTTCTCGCCACATCCTTCCCGAGAAATGAGGGGACTATTATATACGGTCGAAACTGACTTCGGTCTTCGTACGACTGATCGAGATGGGATCCGAAGAAGGCACAAACGAGCTTCGATTTTCAGGGACAGACCGAATACTGAGCTCAAAGTCATTATCGAGTTCGGGTCCGAATCAAATTATGATGAGATGCGATGGAATCGGGCTTAAGGGTCGGAGGCCAACCGATACCAAGCCCAAGTCATTTTTGGACCCCGAATCGGCATGGATCTCACACCCGCACCGGGCTCCAAACCGAAAACCGACCGATATCGGCCAATACTGAGCCCGACCAAGATCGAGCTCATAGACAAGAGCCGTTGCAGCCGTATAAAGGAGAGAATCTCGGCGGGAATTAGGAAAAATCTGATTTATCATGGGTTCCCACTATGTATTTTTAATTATATCCAAAATGGGATCCCCCACTATAAAAGGGATGGTTATATTTCTGTAAAAGGGGGTGGAGCATACATTGTAACTTAAATATCATACATTCTCATATTGAAGAATTATCCTTTTTAGCCTCATAGATTGATTCATCTTGCTTAATCTATAAATCATCCTCTTTTCAACCTTGCTTATTTTTTATTCTTTACCGTCAATATTCGATATTTCTATTTACTCTTACGATTTGTGTCAAGTTACACCACATATCCTGAACTACGTACAAATTTAACTATATCCATTTTTCGAGTAAACAAAAGTGATTGGTGATGAAGGTGGTCAGTGGTGCAGGTTGTTGTTGTTCGTTATGGTGGTTACGACTGGTATTTGAGGTGGATGATGATGATGGCTGGCTATTCCTATGACGGTTAGTAAATCAGTAAATCCAAATCGGTTATATATAAAGGCTAATGTATTAATTCCAAGAACTTAAGTGTGTGTTTGGAAAGCCACATGAAAAATGAATTTGAGTGTAATTACATGATTTTGTTTGTTTGTCCAGCAAAGTATTTGTTTAGTCAATGCTGAATTATCACTTATATAACATAAGAGGTAGAAAATGTATATAGTCAAAGTTGAAGATAAGATTTAATTTTGGTAAATAACGCATTCATTAATTAGAAATATTAGTTACTAGCTACTATATAATACTGCATATTTATTTAGTTAGACTGGTGATTCACAATAAGGCCAAAAGTTTCCGTCAATGAACTTGTTGACCAGCAATCAGTTTGTCAACATAGCAAAGCATGACAGCTTCCTTCCACTGAAGAATGAAAATGAACCAAGACACACGAAAACACAATCTTTTGAAAGATGCCGAATGATTGTCTTTTATGGTGCCTTTTCTCTCTTCCTTTCTTGTCTTATTACCTTAAAGAAGCTGTGCTAACATAGATATTAATCACAAGATGTTGCTTTCTTGATTGATGGTCTGAGCTGTGAAATCTCAAGCCAACAATATTAATATCTAACTGACACAACATTTACACGATTATTATTAATTTGAACTTATGATACTGTAATTCGAATTATGTCCTGTCCTCTCTTATTCCTAGAGTATTATACCCCTTGTGACCGCCAAACAAACTCTAATAGTAAGCTAAATTTGACATGGTGAAAGTTCATTTTTTCTTTCCTCCTTTCAAACGATGCACCACCAAAACTATGTTGGCGTACGGGGTAAAATCGATTTATATTAAATGCTCGAATGGTAGCATCACACGTGGAATCGGAGGAAGACGGAAAACGAAGCGAGTGGAAATCAAGACCGAGGACAACAACTTAAGTTGACACTGGGTAGATCTTGAGGGGAACACAGTCAACGGAAGCAAACGAATATTTGTCACCATATGACATTTAATGAAAAATATTCTCCAGTATTGAATATACATCCATTGCAGAGAATTTTGGCATTCATGACCTGCCATTACATATTCATCAATGACCCCCATTATTGTCATTTAAGAGGGATTGATCCTAAGACCTTGTTCCCTAGATATATCTATAAATAGAAGCTTCAAAAACCATTGTAACACACGAAATCTCTGGAAAAACTTATGCTACATATTATTCTCAAGCTAAATAATACTCTACTTTTTGTCTAATATTGTTCTTATCACTGTCTTTGGAAGCCCTGCTCCCGGAACCAGGCTACCTATTATTTATTTCGATTTCAATGCTAAGTCTTATACTTTTCATTTAATTTATTTATCATTTTGGGATCAAATCGATTCGCATGTCTATAAATCACGTTATAAATTCAACTGTATATTTTTACGGGTAAATAATTTGGTGCCCACCATGGGGCCTAGACAGCTACGTAATTGAGTTGATCCTTGCATCTATTACTAACTTGTTTGATTCTTTATTTCATAGCAAAAATCATAGAAAAATGGCAGCTAACAATATCAACATAACGTTGAGGTACAAGAAAATCTTCCTCAACTAACATCGCACATAACGTTGAGGTACAAGAAAATCTTCCTTAACACGAGGATTCAATCAGTGACACCCGCAATAAGAAGAACGTAGCAACTCCGGTCCATGGCAGGCGATTTCCCCGACATGTACGGGTGACAACTCCTGATGCTGTTGAGGATGAGCATGTTGCGGAAACAATAAGGATCTTGAGGGAGAAGCAAAAGGCCATCATCGGTCATCTCGCAAGGCAAGACCAGGACAAGACCAGGACATCTCGCAGATTCTTTCATCAAGGACCATGCCGTGGCCAGGAAGGTCGAGGCCCGAAAGGCGAACATATTTAGAATTTCACAAGGAGAGTCTGAGTTGCTGCGTGAGTTCGTGATCAAGTTCCAGAAAGAAAGGATAATATTACCAGTCGTGCTAGATGAATGGGCAGGTGAGGTGTTTACTAAAGGGTTGAACCCGAGGAGATCTGACGCCTCCCGGAAATTGAAAGAAAGCCTGCTCGAGTTTCAAGCAACTATATGGGCGGACGTCCATAACTGTTATGAATCAAAGATAAGGATAGAAGATGCTTAGCTCGGGTTCCCGACATCAACTAAGGGTCAGGATCGAGAAAAGAACAGGGATAAATCAAAAGATGATTTAGATATAGATCGGCGATCTTCTAAGGGCCGGTTTTTGCCAAATAAAAGGGCCGAAGGACGCGGTAGCAGAGGGTTCCGGTCAGCGGATAGGTTCGCTCCCGATAGAAGAACTGACCGCGGCCGGAATAGCAGGTCATTGCAGGACAAAGAGGTATCAGGTTCCCGGGATTCCACTTATCCCAGGTTGGCGGAGTATAGTTTCAATGTCAGCATAGTGGAGCTGATATTAGCAATGAAAAACATCAAGAAAGCACGATTTTCGAGGCCAATAAGACCCGATTCCAACTAGAAGGATCCTAATTTATGGTGCAAATATCATGGGACTAATGGCCACCGAACCGGGGATTGCCGACATCTACGCGAGGAGGTAGAAACCCTGTTGAAAAATGGCCATCTAAGGGAATTTTTAAGCGACCGAGCTAAGAACAATTACTACCGCAACCGGGACAATGCAGAGGCCTCGAAGATAGGGGAAGACCCTCCTCGACTAACAATCAACATGATTTTCGGGGAGAACGAGATCAACGGTGTAACATTCTCAGCAACAAAAAAGACAAAGGTATCGGTGACTCATAGCAAGAGACTCCGGGAAGTCGCCGAGGACGACATCACCTTCACGGAAGAAGACGCCGATGGGCTTCTACTGTCGCACAATGATGCCTTGTTAGTTTCTCTTAACATTTTATATTTCAAGATTAAACATGTTTTGGTTGACCCAAGAAGTTCAACCAACATCATTCAATGGAGAGTGCTGGAACAAGCCAAGCTAAACGGAAGCATCATTGTGGTAACCAAACTTCTTGTCGGGTTCAACTTAGCAAGTGTGACAACCCTAGGGGAGATCTTGCTACCCACGAACACCGAAGGAGTCATGAAGACGACCTTATTTGAAGTAGTGGACGGTGACATAGGCTACAACATAATTCTTGAAAGACCATGGCTACATGAGATGAAGGCCGTACCATCAACTTATGAAATTCCCAACTACAGAGGGAATCAAAAAAATAAGAGGAGATCAACTAGTAGGAAGGGAGATGAACGCGGTATCGGTTTCCAGTAGTAAAGGGAAGGAACACGAGGCATATCAATTATAGGAACCGATGCCTGCTCCTGAACCTAACGAATATGACAAAGGGGAGGAGCCGTCGGAATCCCACTAGGTACCAAGATATTTCAGATACCGAAAGAAATGGATGCAACCAAGTACACGGTAGAAGAACACGAACAAGTGATTTTGTTCAAAATATTTCTAGAGAGGAAATTTCACTTAGGGATAGGACTAAACACCGAGCTTAGGTCAGGATTTATTAAATTTCTTAAAACTAACGTTGATTGTTTTGCATGGTCGCACGCAGATATGACAGGTATCCCGCTAGAGGTTGACGTCCACAAGCTAAGCCTGGACCCAAGCATCCCGTTGGTAAGGTAGAAGAATCGCCCAATTGCCGAGGTCAGAAACAAGTTTGTTAATGAAGAGGTAACTCGATTACTCGACATTGGTTCAATCAGAGAGGTAAAGTATTTCGACTGGCTAGCTAACGTAGTAGTAGTTCCGAAAAAGAATGATAAATTCCGTATGTGCGTAGATTATAAAGATTTGAATAAGGCGTGCCCAAAAGACTCGTTCCCACTGCCAAACATCAATCAAATGATCGATACCACAGCGGGGAGTGAGTTAATGAGTTTCCTTGATGCCTATTCCAGGTATGATCAAATTAAGATGAATCCGGAGGATTAGGAAAAAACTTTGTTCATAACGAACTTTGGCACATATTGCTACAATGTGATACCCTTCGGACTTAAAAATGCCGAAGCCACTTACCTGAGGCTCGTGAACAAGATGTTCAAAAAACAAATAGATAAAATAATGGAAGTATACATAGATGATATGCTGGTCAAGTCTTTGAATGCATGTGACCATTTAAAACACCTCCAGGAAGCATCGACATCCTAAGGAAGCATAACATGAAGCTAAACCCCGAAAAATATGCGTTTGAAGTTTTTGGGTTTCCTGCTGTCACAAAGGGGGATCGAAGTCAATCCCAATAAGATCAAAGACACCGAGGACATTCCAGACCAGCTAACAAGTGTGAAAGAAGTCCAAAGGCTAACCGGAAGACTGGCCGCTCTAACCAGGTTCAATTCTCGATCTTCAAAAAAATGTCATCACTTCTTCTCATTTCTGAAGATGAAGAACAACTTTGAATGGACTCCGAAATGACAACAGGCCTTATGAGACCTAAAATGGTATCTATTGAGCCCTCCATTACTATCAAAACCATAGGAAGGTGAACAATTGCTAATATACTTATGTTCTCGGAGGTAGCGGTAAGTGTCGTTCTACTCCAGGAGGACAAAGGTACGCAATCTCCTATCTATTATGTTAGAAAATATTTTTCGGGGGCGAAAATTGGTTTTCCGCACCTCAAAAAATTGGCATTAGCTCTCGTAGTCGCCGCTTGAAAGCTTATGCCTTATTTTTAGTGCCACCCGATAGCTGTGGTGTTAACTTTTCCCCTGCGGAATGTCCTTCACAAACCTGAGTTGTCAGGTCGGCTGGCCAAATGGATAGTTGAAATTAGTGAATTCTATATTAAATATAAACCTAGGACTGCGATTAAATCACAAGTTCTGGACGACTTTGTGGCCGATTTGAGTCCCGGGATACTACATTTAGCCACAAAAGAAGGTGATGGTTTCAGAAATGACATTAGGAGTTTGGACCTTGTTCATGGATGGAGCTTCCAACATAAAAGGGTCCGAGCTTGGGGTGGTCTTAATCACGCCCTCGAGAGAGATCCTGAGGTAGATTATAAAAACCGTTCCCTTGACTAACAATGAAGCCGAGTATGAGGCTTTGATTGCAGGACTTGAATTGGCCCGTGGGCTAGACTCTGAGGTTATTTAAATTAAATGCAATTCCCAATTAGTAGTAAATCAAGTATATGGAGTCTTCGATACCAAGGAGGAGCGCATGCAACAATATGTGATTAAAGTTCAATCTTTGATCGCATGATTTAGGGAATAGTCGATCACCCACATCCGGGAGAAGAAAATGCAGAAGAGGATGCATTGGTAGATTTGGGATCATCCACGAAGATGAAGGGATCAGATTCCAGTACCATCGTTCAGCTCATGCATTCGGTCCTGGATGTGGATGGTTATAATGAAGTAAATACGACCAACCTAGTCTGGGACTGGAGGACTGAGATCATCGATTACCTTGAGCAGGACAAGCTGACCGAAGACCCGAAGGCATCCCTGGCATTCCACACCAAAGCAGCTCGTTACAACTTCTGTGGAGGACATTTATATAGAAGGTCGTTCCAAGGCCCGTTGGCCCGATGTTTGGGAATCTCGAAGGCATACTACGTCATCAGAGAAGTTCACGAAGGAATTTGCAGGAATCATTCAGGTGCATATTCGTTGTTGCTAAAATTAGTTAGGGAAGGATACTACTAGCCCCGGATGGAACAAGACGCAAAGGCATTCATTCAGAAATGCGACAAGTGTCAACGTCATACACCGCTGGTACACTAACCGACATAACTGTTGAATTCGGAACTATCCCCTTGGCCATTCATGAAATGAGGAATGGATATAGTTGGGTTGTTACCACCGACTCCCGGGAAGGTAAGATTTCTTTTGATTCTAACAGATTACTTCACTAAATGGGTTGAAGCAGGTCCTTACCAGGAGATTGATGAGCGCGAAGTGGTCGATTTCCTATGGAAAAACATAATTTGCCGATTCGGAATGCCGAAGGAGATTGCCTGCAACAACGGGCCACAGTTCATAGGTTCCAAGATCACAAAATTTCTTGAAGACCTGCAAATTAAAAAAAATCACATCTTTACCATACCATCCGAGCGCAAATGGGTAGGCGAAATCAATCAATAAGGTGATTATTCAAAATCTCAAAAAATGGTTGGAAGTAGCCAAGGGCAAGTGGCCCGAAGAGTTACCGGGAGTGTTATGGGCATACCATACGATGGCCAAGTCGAGCACGGGGGAGACACCTTTCTCTCTCATATGAAGAAAGTGACTCAGAACACCCCGGGAGCTCAACGCGGGAAAACTGGGTCCAACTTGGGAAGGCCCCTATTGGGTTTCAGCTGTCACCAGAAAAGGATAATACAAACTAGAGAACCAAGACGTAGTCAAGTTGCCAAGCAATTAGAATGTAACTCACCTCAAAAGGTATTACTGGTGACGGATCCTGCTTATACTGAAAGTATGTACTGCACTCTTTTTTCCTTCGCCCCAGTTTTTGTCCCGATTGAGTTTTTCTGGCAACTATTTTAACGAGGCAGCAATAGAAAGCATACTACGGAGGAAGCGTCACCAGCAGAGATAAGATCTTTGCATGACTAGGCATTGAAACAACAAACCACAACTGTGATGGTTAAATAGCCTTTGGCTCGATGGAAAATTCCTAATTGGAAGCAAAACTTGCCATCTAACCAAAGGCTATTAAACCGTTTACAAGTGTTTTTCCTCAAGAGAGCCACTGGGGTGGTTGGATAATCTTTGGCTTGGTTGCAAAATTCCTAACGGGAAATAAAGCTTGCCATTGAACCAAAGATTATCCAACCATTCACTAGTATTTTTTCTCAAAGGAGCAAGACTTCCAGTGTTCCAATTCGTATTCTTCGCATTAGAACACTTGGGGGGGGGGATAGTATGATAATATGACAACCTGATTGACACAAAAATTGGGAGTAGGAGACCCGAGAACAATAATGTCTCATCAGGATTGGGGACTGCGCAGCTAGCCACGTAGAAACAAGTTGTACAAATTAGCCACATGTATTGGCAGTTTCTTTTATTTCAGCAAATGAATGCTTATGTACTTTTGAAGATAGAAGGAATAAAACAAAGTCCTTTCATTTTTATCTTGTTTTTTGTCCAAACGATGAATTGATTTTATAATTTAAAAGTTAACTAAGTACTTCAAATGCTAGTACCAGAATGAACAGAAGACATCCTCTTCAAGAGCACCGTAAACATAAGAGAGTCCTCTCTTATGAGACCCTCACAGTAAAGGGTTGGTTCCGAAAGAATTTATGCCCAGAACCCAAATATTATTGGGGAAAAATACACCCGAAGCCTTGCCTAATTTGAACGCAAAAAGAATAACTTTGCACAACGCTCAAACAAAAAGTACTTTTATTTATCAAAACATTCCAATCGGCATAAGTACAAAAGTACAAAAAGGAAAAGAAAGCAAAAAGTCTAGACTATGTCGGCACCGGAATTCGGGGGAAAAGAAGCATATATGCCCCTGGGAGAAGTAGGCGGATCTGCCGCCGGTATAGGATCTTAGATTTCTTCATTATTCTCTTCAAGTTCCTCCTTGATTCCTGAGGCCTCCGAATTGGATCTAGATGAATCAGTCGCATCAGGATGAGCCGGGAGGAATTCTCGGGCTTTTAACTCCAGCGCTCGAGCATTGGCGATCTCATCGTTAATATCAATGACGCCCTCTTTGGCCTCTTCCAAGGTTTTTCTCCTCATGTGGTACATAGAATGTATTTTTTCAATAATGAGGGAATCCCCTTGGTGCTGACGTTTTTCTTTAAGCCTTCGCAATCCCGCTCGGATCTCATGGCGCTACGGCTAAGATCGAGATCACAGATTGTGGTTATATGAACCGTATTGTGATCCATGATCTTCTTGTACCTATCCTCCATTTGAGCACGCTTCTCATTGGCAATAGCCTCTTCACCTTTAGAATTCAAGGCTGCCTCCAAGTTATTCACTCGCTTAATGGAGGTAGACTCGCGTTTAGCAGCAGCAAGTACGACATCATGAATTTCAGACCAACTAGCCTTAGCTTCTTGGAATTGAACATTTAATTGAGAAGATTTTTGACTAAGGGCCATTACCTCCTGCTCGCTAAGCTGTAGTCGAGCCTTAAGATCACTCGCCTCAGCGGCTTTCACTTCTAATACCGAGAGGCGCACGACAAATTGATTCCTATTGGCCAACGGTTGATCCCGCTCAGACTTAAGTCCCTCTTTATCAAGGATTAATTTCTGAAGGCCCTCGGAAGCGAGAAAGTTGGCTTGTAAAGCATATGTTGAAGTCAAGAACCTTGTTGTAACAGACGAAGAAAAACAAGCAATAAAAAGAACAAGTACAATACCGTTGCTGCATTGTGCATGGCATTATTTATCATACACTCTCCCGAAAGAGAGTGTATTTTCTTCTTATCTTTCTCTGAAGCCAGCGGCTTTAGATAATTGACGAGTCCCACCGGCCTGGACAACAGATGGCACTTCGTTGACACCGAGAGAGAGAGACACTCCTCTTCCCCTGGGGATCTGCAAAAGGGAGAGAGTAGTTATGCCCAGAATTCCCGTGGTCAGGGGACTGGAAGGAGGGACATCCTCCTCTCGGGAGTCTGCGGGCGGTGGGGGAGATGTAGCAATTACTGGTGATGAAGGTATGACCGGTGTGGAGGGAGATGAAGCTGATGGTGTTATAGGTTGAGAAGCAGCCGCGACAGAGGCAGTGCTGGTTGTTGGTTGCTCTCCAATCAAAGACAGAAGAGGCCCGGTACTTGACCTCATAATACCTGAAGTAGCAACTAGGACTAGAAAAGGAGAGTCAACATTCTCCACTAAGTCAAATTCTCCCTTGAGCGCTTGGACATCGCCCTCTATTGGGGTTCTAAGCTCTCTAGATTGAGCATTGTGTTGAGCTGATGAAGATCATTGTCTCCTTTGAAGGGAAGCCTTTTCATCACTAGGTTCCCATCATCATCAATGACCATAATGGCTGCGGTTGGAGCGGGCGTGGCCTTATTTATTTTCTTATTTTTACCTCGGTTGAGGAGGAACATCGCCTTTTTGGTTGCTTGTTCTCTGGCTGGGGACTCCAAGAAGAAGAACCTGTACTGGAAGCGGTCTCGAGGGTACCAGTTCGGGTGAGATCCTCCCACAACAACCTCGTAACCTCTGTAAGGTCGACCAAAACATCCTCCTCAGGAATGGAAACAGAACCCTGATGGAGACCTGAACCAAACAAAAAGGCAAGATTAGCAGGTTTTCTTATATATAAAGGTGGAATGAAGGAAGATGTAGTTTACCGTGATTCTTGGCCCTCCACCCGTATTTGAGGGCCAACTCCTTCCACCGGCAGGCCTCTGGCGTGGTGATATCTAGAATCTTCTGTACCCACCGGTCAAGGCCTTCAACCCTTGGAGGTATCCACCGAGTTGATAAAATAATGAATGAAGAAGGGGTAACAATGATATAAATCAGCCTAATTCAGAAAAAGAGATAGACTTAAAATTTACGTGAACGAGTCCAGGATTAAGGGAAGGATAGAGTTGTGGCCGAGATGATATCCCTTGTAGCAATGACAACAAACCGCTTCATCCATCCACGATCATTGTCGTCATCTATGCTAGTAAACAGTGCATAGTGGCTACACTTGCTGAAATGTATTACTCCCCTATGAAAGATTTGGGGGGGGGGGGGTAGAGCTTCATCATATGATCCAAGGTGACGGGATCTTTCATTTTCAGGCACAACCGCCGTAGACAAGCCATGTTCGCCAGTGCCCACATGTGGCAAACAAATCTGGTACCCGTGGCACAGTTCCAAAATCACGGGGTCAAGTCCCCCGCTCAAAGAAATCAGACCCAAAGTGAAGGGATACACGTAAACATACGTAAAACCTTTCGTAGTGAAGGTCACTTGCTCCACCAGGTCAGGAGCAATGATATTTAGGGCTTGACTGTCACAGTCCTCCTTCACATCAGGAATACTAGAAAGGTGGATGGAAGAAGGATATTTGCCAAAAGCCCAAGTTCGAGGGTTTGAAGTGGGGAACTTCTCTTCGAAGTCCTTGGCAATGTTGAGAGGATCACGGTGGGAGGATCAACGTTAACATCGACCTCTTTATCTTTGTTCCTCTTCGACTCCCCACCAAAGAGAAGATCAGAGTTCTGGGAAGAATTAGTGAAGGAAGCCATAATAAGAAGGAGATGATAGAGTTTCTTGAAGAAGAACAAGAAAAGGTGAAACCAGAAAGGAGTTGAAGGCAAAGAAGTTGAGAGAGTTTATGAAACTGTTAGAAGTGAAAGAAGAAGAATGAGGCGCATAAGTAAAAAAATAGGAGCTAAAATCATGGTCATGATTACCTCGAGAATCAACGAAAATATCACTAAATCGTGGAGTAACACGTGTTCGAGGTGTTGAATGCTAGGAGACGTACGTCTTATCATGCATCAGAAACTTTGCAGAAAGGTTCAGAAAATTTTTCGCTAAGAAAGGAATCTTCACCAACTTCCCGGTGACATAAATATGTGCCATCGAAAAGTAGAAAAACTATCTGTATAGGGTAAAATCGGTTTTTATTAAATGCTCGAATGGTAGTGTGACACATGGAACTGAAGGCAGGCGGAAGATGGAGTGTAAAACCAAGATCGAGGACAACAACTTCAGTTGGTACTGGGTAGATCCCGAAGGGAACATAGTAAACGGAAGCATATGAACATTTGTCACCAGATGACATTTAATAAAGAATATTCCTCAGTATTAAATACACATCCGTTGCAGAGAATTTTGGCATTTATGGTCTGCCGTTACATATTCATCAATGACCCTATTACTGTCATTTAAGAGGGGCTTGATGTTAAGACCTTGTTCCTAGGTATAGCTATAAATAGTAGCTTCAACAACCATTGTAATACACGAAATCTCTGGCAAAACTTATGTTACATATTATTCTCAAGCTAAATAATACTCTACTTTTTGTCTAATATTGTTCTTATCACTGTCTTCGGAAGCCCTGCTCCCGGAACCAGGCTACCTGTTGTTTATTTTGATTTCAACACTAAGTCTTATACTTTTTATTTAATTTATTTATCATTTTGAAATCAAATTGATTCGCTTGTTTATAAACTACCCTATAAATTCAACCGTACCATTTTAGGGTAAACAATTATTATATTGGAGAACCAAAAAATCAACAATAGTGAGGTATAGAGTTTTCTATATTTGTTTATCTTTAGACTTCATTTATATCACAGCCAATGCAAAAGGTAAAGTAAACACTTTTTACCAAAAAGTTTTGGTATTTAAATCGTGGTAAATAAAGAAAAATGCACGAATTAACGTGAAGAACATATGGTCCCTGCAGAAGTTTTAACATTACTATTATTGAAATGCTTTTCAAATTGTCATTTGCTCCCAATTCATTGCTGACCTTTATTAGACCATAAACTATGACATTTCATTTTAAAAACGTCCTCAATCTAATTTAGCGGCGCAATTAATGATGCTTTTCCTGTACCACATGGTTTATAAATGAATAAATGGGAAAATTACTAGTTGCATATCACATCATTTACTAAAGGAAAGGACATGAGAGAGTAGAAAAAACAAGAACCTTAAGGAACCAGAAAATTGTTTTGTAGCATAGTTAAATATTTCTAAAAATTTAGTAAGCTCTTTGATCTCATCCTAATCAGAATCAACAATTTGATCAACGAGGATACTATTATGCATGTTAAATATCTTTTGTATAGGCACCCGATAATCATAATCAACTTTAAACATTTCGTAAGTAGAATTCCACCTTGTACAAACATCTTTTGGAACTTTTCTATATGGAAGGTTAGCATTAGCACATTGTTGAGTAAATTCATGAAGTCTACTCGTTTTATTAGCACGAAAAATATAGCCACAAGCATGTTATACTTACTACAAGTATCAGAAAATAAATTAATACTATCTTTTACAACCAAGTTAAAAATATGGCATGCACATCTAACATGAAAAATTGCTGGATTAATTGGATAAAGTCTAGTTCTTAAGCTAGTTGCTGCGGTTGTGTTAGCAGAAGCATTATCTAAGGTGATAGTTAAAACTTTATTAATGAGTCCATAAAAATCAGCTATTTATAGAACAATAGTTGCAATATATGCTCAAGTGTGTTTTGAATCAACAAATTTATAATCAATAATACGTTTTTGCATGTTCCAGTGATGATCAACCCAATGACATGTAACAATTAAATAATTATAACCATTAGGACTACGACCTATATCAGATGTGATAGACACTTTACAATCTAAGTGAAAAAATACATAACAAATATACTGAAAATATTCAGTTTGAAATTTAAAAACATCATTTCTAACTGTGGTCTTAGGAAAAGTTTAAAAAGCAGGATTATAAGTTTCTTGTATATAATGCACAAAGGCAGGGTGAGAAGAAAAAGTAAAAGGTAAGCCACAGACAATCACCATTTTTACTAAGTTCTCATGATCTCTATCTTTGTTATAGGGGCGTAAAATAGTACCAGAAGCAGGGTCAAGCTATTGTTGTAAAAACGTTAGAACCCCCGCCAGATTCACTAGTTGCGCCAGTACCGGTGCTAGGATCCGTAATTTTCCCGACTTCTATTTGAGTTTGCATCCATAAAGAATTGTGCTCCTTAAGTAAGTTCCTGGCTAAACCCCCCGTCCCACCACTAGTCTTGTGTACAAATTGTTGCTTACATTTTTCACATATAGCACATTGATTGACTTTATCATGTTTAAAATATTTTCATACAAGTGAGGTTTTGGCACGTTCACCCTTAGGCTTACCCCTTACAGGAGGTACATGGAGTATAACCCCAAACCGAGATTGACTCTGAGTTGGAGCTTGTGTTGTGGGACTAGTGGGTGTTTCATCTAATTCTTCTTCCTCATTTTCTTCATCCTCATTTTCTTCGTCCTCAATAAAAATATCATTGCCAAATTGTCTTTGTAAAGTTTCATGATCTAGTTATTCTCCGAAATTAATATTATAACATGCGGGGGAAGGGGGGAGGGGTTTGAAAAATGAAGTTTTATCAACATGAGTCATTTCATCTATATGATTTCTAATTCTAGGAGAAAGATTATGATTAGGACTAGGATTAGGATTACTACTACTATCACCTTTACTATTTTTTTTATTACTTTTTTAAAATAGGCCAAATACATTTTTAGGTGCCATAATTTAATACGAAATTAAATTAAAAAAGTTAACACAAAAATTAAACACACAAATGAAATACGAAAATAGAACACGTAAAGTAAACACAAAAATTAAGCACTAAAATGATACGCAAAAATTATATATTAAAATTAGGAGATGGAACGAGTGCACCGTGATTAAATATTGAAACTTGAAGAAATTGCCCAAAGAATTGCTCCAAATACTTGACGAATTAATTTGAATCTTGAAAGTTGCTCCAAAAATCTTGAAACTTAGTTGATCACTTGATTGTGAGAAAATTGCGAGAATAATATAGATAGAATGTAAGAGATTTGAGAGAGAATAATTGATTTTTGTGGGGAAAAATAAAGAAGGATGGGGTATTGATAGTTAAAAATAGGGCCAAAGTATAATTTAATAAACTTAGGGGTTATATTAAAAGTTGGGGGGAGTAGGGGTGTTTTGGAGGGGTGGGGGCTAAATATGGCCGTTGGAACGACTAAATTTGCAATGGAGGCTGTTGCCCAACGGCTATATTTCAAAAAAAAAAAAACATACGGGACAGGCGGGACGGGACGAAATGGGCATCCTGTCCCATTTCATGTACCATTTAACATGGGTCCATCCCGTTTAGATTTAAGTGGACCGGGACGGGTCGGGATACGGGACCGGGACGGAACGACCCATCCCGTTGGACAACCATATTCTCCCCCCACCCCCCCTCCCCCCCAAAAAAACTGAAGTTATGCTGATTTTACTGCGTAGGTTAATAAGGTTTGGTACTGAATTGTACAATAGTTAAAGATGTGAAGATATATTGAGATATTAATTAGTACTCTCTCCTCTCCACAATAAGTAACCATTTTATCTTTTTATTTTGGTCTAAAATAAGTGTCCATTTACATAATCAAGAAAATATTAATTTTATTTTTTCAAAATTTGCCTTTATTTACATATTCCAATGTATCAAGGTAACAATTAATTAAGGTTAATTTAGTGAATGCATATTTTTTTTAGAAGTTCGTATTTTCTTAATGGGTGTACCAAAAGTAAAATGATTACTTATTGTGGATCGGAGGGAGTATCATTCGCTAGATGGTTTTGATTGAAGTAATATGGAAAAAAATTATATATACTGATAAGTCTCGTTACTCTCTACCTTCTCCCAAATTAAAAGAAATAACCGTTTCAAGTATCTTTAATAAATACTCATCACTTACGTACAGACTTATGATAGTCACTACGGGAGCGGCTCCCCCTTATGATCGGGTGAGTGTATATATTTATTTAGCAAGTGAATATTATTATACCTTATTTTTGAGTTTTGATATTAATGTTCAATATGTATCTTTATATATATATATATAAAGTACGAAGTGCTAATCATTTCTTTGTTACTAACGTATATGAGATATCTCAAGTAATTTATGTGCCATAAAAAATTTCATTGTAAAAAAGTAGAAAATATTTATGTTTTATTAAGATAAAGAGAATAAAAAGATTAATGGAGTGGGTTTTTGCTTTCTGGGGAAGAACATGATGCTGATGGATCGTTCACACTTTTTTTTTTGTTTATCAATAGAAACTTAACCATAATAATAGAGAATTGATAAATAAAAAAATTTGATGACCCAAAAGCTCATCTTATATTTTAGACCTTGAATCTGCGCTCTTAAGCCTTAAATATCTCATATTTACCCTTTTCGATTTGCGTGCGCAGTCCGGACATATTTTCGGAAAGTTTTATGTTGAAAATTGATGAAAACAAGAATTTATACCTTAAAAAGTTAATTTTATTTGATTTCGGTCAATATTTTTAGTAAACGGGCCCGGATCCATATTTTAACGGTTTCGGTAGGTCCGTATCGAATTATGGGACCTGGGCGTATGCCCGGAATCGAATTCGGAGGTCCCTAACTTGAGTTATGAAGTTTTGATGAAAATTAAAAGTTTAAAAATTATTTATTTTTAAGAATTGATTGATGTGTGGCATTGTTAGTACCGGGTCCGTATTTTGGTTCTGGAGCCCGGTTAGGTTCATTATGATATTTAAGACTTGTCTGTGAAATTTGGTAAGAAACAGAGTTGATTTGAGGTGATTCGTACGTCGAGTTGAGAAAATAGAAATTTTAAAGTGTTCTTGAGAATTTCATTTGATTTGGTGCTAAATTCGTAGTTCTAGGTATTATTTTGGCGATTTGATCGTGCGAGCAAGTTAGTTTGATATTTTTAAACTTGTGTGCATGTTTGGTTTAGAGCCCCGAGGGCTAGGGTGAGTTTCGGATAAGCCACGAAATGTTTTGAACTTAGAAAAATCTAGTATTTTTGCTATATCTGATGTCTGCAATACTGTGCTTCGCGATCGCGTAGTCACTCTCGCGATCGCGTAGTCACTCTCGCGATCGCGAAAGGGAAACTGGGCTGGGGGAGGATTTACTCTACGCGAACGCGAGACCATGGTCGTGAACGCGGAGCATTGGGGGAAGTTGCTCTACGCGAACGCGACAGGTCGAACGCGAATGCGTAGCTCTAGCTATGCTGGGCAGGGGACCTGGGGAAGCTCTACGCGAACGCGAGCCATTTCACGCGAACGCGATGGTAAGGCGGGCTAAGCCTTCACGAACGCGTAAAGCCTCCCGTGATCACGTAAGTCCTTAGGAGGCTGCTATTCGCGAATGCGGCAGTGTTCACGCGATCACGATGAACACTGTCGCCCAATGCATAAAACAGAATCAAACACGGGTTTAAACCATTTCTTCAACATTTTTCAAGATCCAAACAGGTAGAGTCGATTTTCAAGAGACATTTTCTTCCCCAAAGTATTGGTAAGTGCTTCTAAACCATTTTCTTTCAATTAATCATTACATTTTATGAATTATCAACATAAAATCTAGAGTTTTCATGGTAGAATTAGGGGTTAGGGTAGAAACTAGGGATTTCAGAAATTTGGGAATTTAGACTTCAATTTGATGTCGGATTCCAAAATTAATTACATATTCGGGCTCGGAGGTGAATGGGTAAATGAATTTTTGTCCGAACCTCGGGTTTTGACCAAGCGGGTCCGGGGTCAATTTTTTGACTTTTTGGGGGAAAATTTGAGAAATTTAATTTATGAAATATAATTGATTCCTTTAGCAATATTTGATATTATTGAGTCATTTTTGAATAGATACGAGTAGTTTGGAGGTGAATTCCAAAGGAAAAGCTGTGATTGAGAATTAAGTGGCCTTCAGAGCAAGGTAGGTATTGTGTCTAACCCTAACTTGAGGGAATTAAGAACCTTAGATTATTTGCAAAGTGAAATTCATGTGAGCGGCGTATATGTGAGGTGACGAGTACTTATGCGCCGCCAATTTACCTGTATTCTGTGTTTCTTTCGTTTTCTTATATTGTCTCTTTCCTATGCCTAATTGCTACATGTTTATACTAGTGTTGTTATATTGATCGTCATTATCATGGTTACGGATTTTCTGTTGGTAATCGAGTATTCATTTAAAAGTTGAGATTTATATTGTGGAACCAAATGTTGAAGTAAGGTTTGTACTTGTTATTCTATCTCCCTGTTGTTATTTATGCATTGCATTATAGTAAAGGAGAGTGTTAATGCACGAAGGGTCATGCCGTGCCATATTGTGAGTGTTAATGCACGAAGGGTGATGCCGTACCATATTGTGAGTATTAATGCACGAAGGGTGATGCCGTGCCGTTTCTATTAATTTTATGGTGAGATTGAGAGTAAAAGCACGAAGGGTGATGCCGTGCATTTTTCTTTACTGTATTCACTATTCCTATTGATTCATGGTATATTGACTGCTCCAGTGATTATTCTGTTGTAGTTCTTTATCTTGTATTCCCCTCAGCATGTTCCCCTCCCGACATTTCTTATTTAGTTCTTCATTTTTGTTATTTGTATATACACTGTTAAATTGTACAAGTTGATTTGTAGGTGCCTTGCCTTAACCTCATCACTACTTCGTCAAGGTTAGGCTTGACACTTACCAGTACATGTGGTGGGTTATACTGATACTGCACTCTGCACTTTCTGTGCAAATTTTTGTACCAGCTCGGATTGATCGAGATTTTTGCTATTGGTCCGTTGTCCGGATGCTCAAGGTAGATCTGTCGGCGTTCACAAACCTTGAAGTCCCCATCTATCTTCTCTGCCCTACTGATTCTTTCATTCGAACAGTTGTATTTCTTTCAGACTATTACTTGTAGAAAGTTCTAGAATGCTCGTGAATTGTGACTTCAGATCCGGGTGGTAGTAATTAATACAGTTTTATGATATTCCAAACTTATTATATTTCATCTTAGTTAATTATTGTTAATTACTGAATGTGAATAAGGAATTGGTTTAATGATTCTCTAACGTTGGGTTGCTTAGCAAGTGAAATGTTAGGCGCCATTACGGTTCCATCGGTGGGAAATTTCGGTGAGTCTGGAGGATCGGTACAGAGACGTCTGTGCTTATCTTCTAGAGGCTATGAAGTTTAGGAACAAATTTCACTTTTATTCTCCTCTGTCGTGCAATGTTGTTTTCTCAATACTAATTGAACTCTTCTACTCTTATTCTCTCACAGATGGCGAGAATACGTACCGCTTCCTCAGCTGAGCAGCCAGAGCCTCTAGTGGCAACTCCTACGAGGGGCAGAGGTCGAGGCCGTACCAGAGGCCGAGGTAGGGGCAGGGCTCAGCCCAGAGCCCGAGCAGCAGCCCCAACAGTGGAGCCTCAGATAGATCTTGATGAGGAGATTCCAGCTCAGACTATTCCTGCCGGACCAGCTCAGGTTCCGGAGGGGTTCATTGCCACCCCAGTACTTCAGGACACGTTGGTCAGTTTGGTGGGCCTTATGGAGAGTGTGGGCCAGTCTAGCGAATTTCCCATGGCACCAGCCGTCTCTCAGGCTGGAGGAGGGCCCCAGACTCCCACTACTCCCGCTCCGGAGTAGATAACCCCCTAGTATCAGGCTCCAGCAGCTCATCCATTCGGAGTAGTTCAACCGATTGTTGCGCCATAGACCAGTAATGGGTCAGCTATGTCTTCTGAGGCTTTATGGAGGCTGGACAAGTTTACCAAGATCTTCCAAGTTCACTTCAGTGGTGCTCCTTCAGAGGATCCCCAGGAGTATCTTGACAACTGTCACGAGGTCCTACGAAACATGGGTATAGCGGAGAGCAATGGGGTCGATTTTGCTACATTTCAGATGACTGGTTCCGCCAAGGAATGGTGGAGAGATTACTTGTTGACCAGACCAGCTAGGTCGCCTGCTCTTACTTGGGACCAGTTCTCTTAGCTCTTCATAGAGAAGTTTCTGCCTATCACATTGAGAGAGGAGCGTCGTCGTCAGTTTGAGCCTCTCCAGTAGGGCAGTATGAATGTTACTCAGTATGAGACCCGTTTTGTGGATTTGGCCCGTCATGCTATTCTTCTGCTTTCCACCGAGAGAGAGAGAGAGAGGGCGAGGAGGTTTATTGATGGACTTGCTCAGCCTATCAGATTGCAGATGGCTTAGGAGACTGGGAGTGAGATTTCTTTTCAGGCGGCTGCTAATGTTACCAGACGAGTCGAAATGGTTCTTACTCATGGAGGTCAGGGGTCTGACAAGAGACCTCGTTATTCCCGTGAGTTCAGCGGTGCCTCATCTAGAGGTAGGAGTACTTTTGGTAGAGGCCATCCTCCCAGGCCATTTCATTCAGCGCTCCAGGCATCCCACGGTGCCTCAGGTTGTCGTGGCCCTTAGATGCATTATTCCGACTAGCTAGCCTACAGTGCACCACTAGCTCCTATTAGTGCACTTCCACTCCAGAGTTATCAGGGTGGTTATTCAGGTCGACAGGGTCAGTTTCAAGGTCAGCAGTCATATCAATCGAGGTTATGTTATACTTGTGGTGATCCGAGGCACATTGCTAGATTTTGCCCTCGGGCAACGGACAATTCACAGCATCAGAGTTCTTGTGCCTTGGTTCCAGCACCAGTTGCTGCACCACCTGCTCAGCCAGCTAGAGGCAGGGGTCAGGCAGCTAGAGGTAGAGGCCAGACTGTTAGAGGTGAAGGTTAGGTCGTTAGAGGTGGAGACCATCCAGTTAGAGGTCGTCCCAGGGACGTAGTTCAGAGTGGAATGCCCCAACCCCGATGTTATGCTTTCCCAGCCAGGCCTGAGGTTGAGTCATCTGACGCTGTTATCACAGGTACTGTTTCAGTTTGCAGTAGAGATGCTTAAGTTCTATTTGATCCGGGGTCTACTTACTCTTATGTGTCATCCTATTTTGTTTCATATTTTGTTGTGCCCCGTGATTCCTTAAGTGCTCCTGTGTATGTGTCCACACCAGTGGGGGATGCTATTATTGTAGATTATGTTTATTGTTCGTGTGTGGTCACCATTGGGAGTCTTGAGATTCGTGTAAATCTTCAACTTCTCGATATGGTTGATTTTGATGTCATACTGGGTATGGATGCCACCTTATCATGCTATATTAGATTGTCATGCCAAGACGGTGACCTTAGCCTTGCAGGGATTGCCTCGATTAGAGTGGAAAGGGACTCTTGACCATTCTACCAGCAGGGTTATCTCTTATGTAAAGGCTCGGCATATGGTCGAGAAGGGGTGTCTGGCTTATTTGGCTTATGTCGGCGATTCTAGTGCGGAGGTTCCTTCCATGGATTCAGTGCCGGTTGTTCGCGAGTTTCCATAGGTGTTTCCTGCAGACCTGTCGGGGATGACCCTCGACAGAAATATTAATTTCTGCATTGATTTGGCTCTGAGCACTCAGCCCATTTCCATTCTGCCATACCGCATGGCCCCGCCAGAGTTGAAAGAATTGAAGGAACAGTTACAAGATTTGCTTGATAAGGGCTTCTAGACCTAGTGTCTCACCCTGGGGTGCACCCGCGTTGTTTGTGAAGAAGATTGATGGATCGATGCGGATGCGTCTAGATTATCGGCAGTTGAACAAAGTCACCATCAAGAACAAGTATCCATTGTCGATGATTTATTTGATCAGTTTTAGGGTGACAAGGTGTTTTCAAAGCTTGATTTGAGATCTAGCTACCATCAGTTGAGGATTAGGGAATCCGATGTTCCTAAGACAACTTTTCAGATTCGGTATGGGCATTATGAGTTTTCTAGTGATGTCATTTGGGCTGACAAATGCCCCAGCAGCATTCATGGATTTGATGAATTGGGTGTTCAAACCCTACTTGGATTCCTTTGTGGTTGTCTTTATTGATGATATATTGATCTACTCCCACAGTCGAGAGGAGCATGAGCAGCACCTTCAGATCGTTCTTCAAACTCTGAAAGATAGCCAGTTATATGCTAAGTTCTCAAAATGCGAGTTTTAGTTGAGTTCAGTTGCTTTCTTGGGTCACGTTGTATTAGCAGAGGGTATTCAGGTGGATCCTAAGAAGATTGAGGCAGTTCAGAACTGGCCTAGACCCATATCAGCTACAGATATCCATAGTTTCCTGGGTTTGGCGGGCTATTACCGTCGATTTGTGGAGGGGTTTTCATCCATAGCAGCCCCGTTGACCAGATTGACCCAGAAGGGTGCCCCGTTCAGGTGGTCAGATGAGTATGAAGCGAGCTTTTAGAAGCTCAAGACAGCTTTGACTACGACACCGGTATTGGTGTTGCCCACAAGTTCAGAACCTTATACAGTATATTGTGACACATTCCGTATTGGTTTGGGTGCGGTATTGTTGCAGGGTAGCAAGGTTATTGCATATGCTTCGCGGCAGTTGAAGGTTCACGAGAATAATTACCCTGTTCATGATCTAGAGTTGGTAGCCATTGTTCACGCGCTGAAGATTTGGAGGCACTATCTTTACGGCGTGCCATGTGAGGTATTCACGGATCATCGGAGCTTGCAGTATTTTTTCAAGCAGAAGGAACTCAATTTGAGGCAGAGAAGGTGGTTGGAGCTATTGAAAGACTATGATATCACCATATTGTATCATCCCGGGAAGGCCAATGTGGTGGTCGATGCTTTGAGTAGAAAGTCAGTCAGTATGGGTAGCCTTGCATATATTCCAATTGGTGAGAGACCGCTTGCATTGGACGTTCAGGCCTTGGCTAACCAATTTATGAGGTTGGATGTTTCTGAGCCCAGCCGTGTTCTAGCTTGTACAGTTGCTCGGTCTTCTTTGTTTGAGCGCAGCAGAGATCGACAAGATGACGATCCTCATTTACTTGTCCTTAGAGACACAGTGCGGCACTGAGGTGCCAAGCAGGTTGCTGTTGGAGATGATGGAGTTTTGAGGATGCAGGGTCGTATTTGTGTGCCTAATGTGGATGGACTTCGTGAGTTGACTCTTGAGGAGGCCCACAGTTCCCGGTATTCTATTCATTCGGGCGCTGCCAAGGTGTATCAGGACTTGCGACAACATTATTGATGGAGGAGGATGAAAAAAGACATAGTTGCATATGTAGCTCGGTGTCTAAATTGTCAGCAAGTAAAGTACGAGCATCAGATACATGGTGGTTTACTTCAGAAAATAGAAATTCCTGAGTGGAAGTGGGAGCGTATCACTATGGATTTTGTTGTTGGACTTCCACGGACTCAGAGGATCTTCGATACAGTTTGGGTCATTGTGGACAGGCTGACTAAGTCAGCGCATTTCATTCCTGTGGCAATTACCTATTCCTCGGAGCGGTTGGCAGAGATTTACATTCGTTAGATCATCCGTCTTCACGAGGTGCCCGTGTCTATCATTTCTGATCAAGGTACACAGTTCACTTCGCACTTCTGGAGGGCAATACAGTGTGAGTTGGGTACGCGGGTTGAGTTGAGCACAACATTCCATCCTTAGACGGACGGGCAGTCCGAACGCACTATTCAAATCTTGGAGGATATGTTCCGCGCATGTGTTATAGACTTCGGAGGATCGTAGGATCAGTTCTTACCCCTTGCAGAGTTCGCCTACAACAACAGCTACCAATCGAGCATTCAGATAGCTCCCTATGAGGCATTATATGGTAGGCAGTGTCGGTCTCTAGTTGAGTGGTTCGAGCCGGGAGAGGCTCGATTGTTGGGCACAGACTTAGTACAGGATGCCTTGGATAAGGTCAAGATTATTCAGGATCGACTTCGCACAGCTCAGTCCAGGCAGAAGAGTTATGCCGACTGTAGAGTTCGTAATGTTGCATTTATGGTCGGAGAGAGAGTGTTACTTCGGGTATCACCCATGAAGGGTGTAATGAGGTTTGGAAAGAAGGGCAAGTTGAGCCCTAGGTATATCGGACCTTTTGAGGTTTTGGAGAGAGTGGGAGAGGTGGCTTACAGGCTTGCGTTGTCACCTAGTTTAGCAGCTGTTCATACGGTATTCCACATGTTCGTACTTCGAAAGTATCACGGCAATCCGTCCCATGTGTTAGATTTCAGCTCTGTCCAGTTGGACAAGGATTTGACTTACGAGGAGGAGCTAGTGGCAATTCTAGCCTGGCAAGTTTGCCAGTTGAGATCAAAGAGTTACCCTTCAGTTCGAGTGCAGTAGAGAGGTCAGCCTATTGAGGCAGCTACTTGGGAGTCCGAGTCCGATATGCGGAGTAGATATCCCCACATTCTCACCAGCCCAAGTACTTTTTTATGTCCGTTCGAGGACGAACAATTATTTTAGAGGTGGAGAATGTGATGACCCAAAAGGTCATCTTATGTTTTAGTCCTCGAATCTGCGCTCTTAAGTCTTAAAAATCTCATTTTACCCTCATCGATTTGCGTGCGCAGTCCGGGCATATTTCCGAAAAGCTTTATGTTGAAAATTGATGAAAATATGAATTTATGCCTTAAAAAGTTAATTGTATTTGACTTCGGTCAATATTTTTGGTAAACGGGCCCGAATTTGTATTTTATCGGTCTCGGTGGGTCCGTATTGAATTATGGGACCTGGGTGTATGACTGGAATCGAATTCGGAGGTCCCTAGAGTTATGAATTTTTGATGAAAATTAAAAGTCTGGAAATTATTTATTTTTAAGAATTGATTGATGTGTGGCATTGTTAGTACTGGGTGCGTATTTTGGTTCTGGAGCCCGGTATAAGTTCATTATGATATTTAAGACTTATCTGTGAAATTTGGTGAGAAACGGAGTTGATTTGACGTGATTCATACGTCCAGTTGAGAAAATAAAAATTATAAAGTATTCTTGAGAATTTCATTTGATTTGGTGCTAAATTCGTAGTTTTAGGTGTTATTTTGGCGATTTGATCACGCGAGCAAGTTAGTATGAATTTTTAGACTTGTGTGCATGTTTGGTTTAGAGCTTCGAGGGCTCAGGTGAGTTTCGGATAAGCCACGGGATGTTTTAAACTTAGAAAGATCTGGTATTTTTGTTGTATCTGATGTGTGCAATACCGTGCTTCGCGATCGCGTAGTCACTCTCGCGATCGCGAAGGGGAAACTGAGCTGGGGGAGGATTTACTCTACGTGAACGCGAGACCATGATCGCGAACACGGAGCATTGGGGGGAGTTGCTCTACGCGAACGCCACAGGTGGAGCGCAAACGCATAGCTCTAGCTATGCTGGGCAGGGGACCTGGGGAAGCTCTACGCGAACACGTGCCATTTCACGCGAACGCGAAGGTAAGGCGGGCTAAGCCTTTGCGAATGCGTAAAGCCTTCCGCGATCGTGTAAGTCCTTAGAAGGTTGCTCTTCGCGAGCGCGGCAGTGTTCACGCGATCGCGATGAACACTGTCGCCAAGTGTATAAAACAGAATCAAACACGGGTTTAAGCCATTTCTTCAATATTTTTTTAAGAACCAAACGGGTAGAGGCGATTTTCATGAGTCATTTTCTTCCCCAAAGTATTGGTAAGTGCTTTTAAACCATTTTCTTTCAATTACCCATTACATTTTATGAATTATCAACCTAAAATCTAGAGTTTTCATGATAGAATTAGGAGTTAGGGTAAAAACTAGGGATTTCGGAAATTTGGGAATTTAAACCTCAATTTGAGGTCGGATTCCAAAACTAATTACATATTCGGGCTCAGGGTTGAATATGTAAATGAATTTTGGTCCGAACCTCGGGTTTTGACCAAGCGGGCCCGGGGTCGATTTTTTGACTTTTTGGAAGAAAATTTGAGAAATTTAGTTTATGAAATATAATTGATTCCTTTAGCAATATTTGATATTATTGAATCATTTTTGAATAGATACGAGTGGTTTGGAGGTGAATTCCAAAGGAAAAGTTGTGATTGAGAATTAAGTGACCTTCAGAGTAAGGTAAGTATTGTGTCTATCCCTAACGTGAGGGAATTAGGAACCTTAGATTATTTGCTAAGTGAAATTTATGTGAGCGGCGTATATGTGGGGTGACGAGTACTTATGTGCCGCCAATTTATCTGTATTCCATGTTTCTTTCGTTTTTTTATATTGTCTATTTCCTATGCCTAATTGCTATATATTTATACTAGTGTTGTTAAATTGATCGTCATTATCATGGTTACAGATTTTCTGTTGGTAATCGAGTATTCATTAAAAAGTTGAGATTTATATTGTGAAACCAAATGTTGAAGTAAGATTTGTACTTGTTATTCTATCTCCCTGTTTGTTATTTATGCATTGCATTATAGTAAGGGAGAGTGTTAATGCACGAAGGGTGATGCCGTGCCATATTGTGAGTATTAATGCACGAAGGGTGATGTCGTGCCATATTGTGAGTGTAAAAGCACGAAAGGTGATGTCGTGCCATGATATGAGAGTTAATGCACGAAGGGTGATGCCGTGCCGTTTCTATTAATTTTATGGTGAGATTGAGAGTAAAAGCACGAAGGGTGATGCCGTGCATTTTTCCTTTGCTGTATTCACTATTCCTGTTGATTCATGGTATATTGACTGCTCCGGTGATCATTCTGTTGTAGTTCTTTATCTTGTATTCCCCTCAGCATGTTTCCCTCCCGACATTTCCTGTTTAGTTCTTCATTTCTGTTATTTGTATATACATTGTTAAATTGTACATGTTGATTTGTAGGTGCCTTGCCTTAGCCTCGTCACTACTTCGTCGAGGTTAGGCTCGACACTTACTAGTACATGGGGTCAGTTGTACTGATACTGCACTCTGCACTTTCTGTGCAAATTTTTGTACCGGCTCGGGTCGATCGAGATTTTTGCTATTGGTCCGCTGTCCGGATATTCAAGGTAGATCTGTCGGCGTTCACAGACCTTGAAGTCCCCGTCTATCTTCTCTGTCCTAATGTTTCTTTCATTTAGACTATTACTTATAGAAAATTCTAGAATGCTCGTGAATTGTGACTCCAGATCCGGGTGATAGTAATTAATACAGTTTTATGATATTCTGCACTTATTATATTTCATCTTAGTTAATTATTGTTAATTACTGAATGAGAATAAGGAATTGGTTTAATGATTCTCTAACGTTGGCTTGCCTAGCAAGTGAAATGTTAGGCGCCATCACGGTCCCGTCGGTGAAAATTTTTGGATCGTGACAAAAAATCTCATCCTTTAAAAATTAACAAGGACACATGTTAGTTATCCAAAGTTATATTGACATCTAATGAAGCGGAGCCACTAGGGTCCCAGTAACTACTACAACTTTTCTAAATTACATCTATCACTTGTGTTAAAACTCCCTTATACAATAGGCTTAATCTAAATTAGGTACTCCCTCCGCTTCAAATTTGACGAGTTTCTTTCATGTTTAGTCTGTTCTAAAATAAATGATATATTTCTAAATTTGGAAATAATTCAGCTTTAAACTCTTCATTCACCCATTTTACCTTAATGAGAAATTTTTATAACCACACAAATGTCATGTCCCCACAACTTTTACCCCTTAATCTTTTAAGATCACAAATTTTAAATTTTTTTTTTTTAAACTCCGTGTCAAGTCAAATTAGTTCATTTAAATTGAAACAAAGGGAGTAATTATTTAACAGGAGCGGCCGGTGAGAACAAAAAGGGGACAAGAACGTGGTTGTTGCTTTCCATCATTTGACAAGATACTCTTCCACATGGACCAATGCTCCACCTTTGCCTTGTATCATATTCTCATTCCATACATGATTTTGGAGGTTTGGTTCCGTTTTCCCTCCTCAACACCCCTCCCTCCCTCGCAAATCACAATATAATAATATAGAATGCAAAGGGAAGGGTCCCCAGGATTTGATGTTGAAGAGAGGGTTCCTATACCCTCTCTTGATCCCCTTCTCAAGCTTAGGTGTATATTCAAATTACGACAAAATGTGGTGTGTTTAATTTGTCGATGTCGTTGGACTCTTATTAAAGTAGTATTGGACTTTCAGGTACTCTTCATCTATGGGGAATCGAGAGTTTAAAAGCTTAATCAGATTCTTAATGAGAGGTTAAGTTTTCTTATCATTAGTTGCACTTAACCAGATTCAAAAGTAGAGAGAACGTATTAATAATTAATTAAGTTTGACTAATAGAGAATGAAGTATTAATTCCATGGGAAAAAAAACTACTAATATTAATTCCTCTTTGGAAAGGGTGTACCTGTTGGAAAAAGAAAGGTTTGATGGGATTTCAACATGGAATGTCATATGTGCACGTACAAAAAATTAAAGTCTCTCTCAATTTCTTTTTCTTCTAAAGTCTCTCTCTATCACTTGGGAATGATTGACTCACATGAATAAACAGTACACTCATGCAAGAAGTCGGTGAATTACGAGCATTGAACCAATTGTCTGAATTTGAGTTCATTAGTCAGAAGATCACTCATGGTAATTCTCTCTACGAAAATTACTTTCCTTTGATTTGCATCACAAAGGTCACTAACTATACTGAGGTCAATTTTTTGGTGGTTTGGGCCGATGTGATAACTTTTTTTTTTAAAGTCAAATAATTTAGAACCATCAATATGGACTTGTCATGTTGGGATGGCCTAACCTGATTTGTGATTTAGTAGGGTCGGACTAAGTTTTTTGACACTCATTTAAGAACGAGTCTTTTTAGCCCAGCTCAAATTAGCTGGTGGCACATGAGGCTTGCCAGAAACTGTGTTGGTTCGTGGGCCTAATAAAAAATATGAAATTAAAAATAATAAGAAGAGTAGCTCAAACTCAAAGTTTACTAAGCCCATCATATTACCATATCAAAATATTAAAATTAAAACTTTAAATATAGATTTAAATAAAAATCATGGAATACATTAGTAATAAAATCATAACTAATAATACATATGAATTATAGATGTAGATAAAACGAAGATGTTAAGACAACCTTACCATGAGAGGGTTCAAATATGCTTGATGAAGTTGATGTGTTGGTATTGGATACCTCAAAAGTGTCATAGAATTATTTATGAGTAGTTTGTTTAGAGTTTTGGCTTTCAATGAATAAAATATTATCTTTTATTTTTTAGTGTATTTATTGAAATCTATTGGATCAATATAAAAAATTATTAAGTTTTACATATGCTTTCTGGGGGGTAGTTGGCGAAGTGACCCCTTTTTAGATTTGAATTGGCCAAGTGACCTTCAAGTTTTAATTATTGTAGGATTGATATTCATGCTTAATTAGTACTTAAGTGGGATTATAAAGTGAAGGGAAAAAGTTAAGTCTTTATCCCTAAAGTTTCACTTATTACACTTTGGCCCCAATATATAATTATAATATTACCGTTTTTTTTTATAAAAAAAAATTCCATCCCTTCCCGCCTCATCTGCTGCCCCAATCCTCATTTTCCACATTTTCCACAGCTGTTTCCTCAATTGCAGCTTGTTTTTCTTGCATTCAACACATAGAGGTCGTCTCCCTTCTTTCCCATTCCTCTCAAAGTTTCAATCTTTTAATTTATTATTTACGGAGAAGAAATAGAAAAAATTGGGCTTTTTTTTCCGATCTGTCAAATTTGGGGAAGAAATTGGCGGTATATTGGATTGATAATTCATTCTAGGTGGTATATTGTGTAACTCCTTCACTAGTAAATATTTTCATCTCATCTTCTTCGTCATTGTTAATTTGGATTTCTGCAAAAATATTCTGCACAGTGCTCGACCACTAGTGTACAATAGACCACTGTTAGAATCAACCACTAGTTCACAATAGACTGATGGGAGATTATATATTAGCATGCGGTCTATATTCTAATGAATGAGTTAAGGGGCCAATTAGTTGGAATTGAATTTTCTATACAAAGGTTACAATACCTATCCGTATACCTAGCAATTGTATATTTGACGAATTTGTTGATGTCATCATTAAATGTGGTAAACTAACATGTTCCCCGAGGAATTTGAATATTACATATATGCTTAGCTCTGCGCCGAAGAGGAACAAGATTCCTCATTCCTTCATTAAGAATGACAATGATTTGCAATTGTACCTCCTTGATGTTACAATTGATGGTATGAAGCCTTGTTTGAAGTTATTGGTGGCTGAAAATGAGTTTGAAGAAGGGGCTAAAGTTCATATTAAAAGGTCTCATCAAGTTTCAAATGCCGCAGCTGCACCACCATCACCACCAACACAGCCACTAATTTTAGAAGTAGAGGATGAAAGAATGATGAAAATGGCTTCGGTGGATTTAGTCATGACCTGTATGATTTTGATGTCAATGAAATGAACTCGTACGGTACGGAAGATGCAGATGGAGCAGAAGAGCTCCTAGATATTGTCAGTTGGGCAGATGGAGATGAAGGCTTGGTGGACTCGTTAGCTACACAATACAGCCACCCTGATGGTATAAGTCTTTTTCTTGGGAAATGTTTCGACACCAAATTGGATCTAATGAAACAACTAGAGGTTACTTTTGTGAAAATGCATTTTATGTTTAGTATGAAGAAGAGTAGCAGTAAACGGTGGCATGCCGAGATGTGAGTTACCCATAGAAGTTACGCGCTTTAAAGTACGAGAGTTCTGATAGATTTTTGTCACAACCCCAATTTTCCACCTTAGGATGTCGTGATGGCACCTAGTCTCTAAGATTAGGTAAGCCTAATAACCAACATAATAAGAAATAAAGTAATGACTAAGAAAAGATATAAACGAACAAGTCTCATAAGAATCTCAATACTGAACCACAATACAATATTTTTCAAAACCCAGTGAGACTGAGTCATAAGCTCTACAACAAATACTAGAATCTCAATATATATATATATCACTGTCTGAAATAAGGATAAACAATAATAAGGGATAGAAGAAGGTGACTCCGAGGCCTGCAGACATCGAGCATGTATACCTTGAAGTCTCCAAAAATAGCTGATTGATCACTAGCGCCCGACACGAGCAGATGTACCTGGATCTGCACAAAAAAAATATGTAGAAACTTAGTATGAGTACACCATAATGGTACCAAGTAAGTATCAAACCTAACCTAGGTAGAATAATGATGAAGCCAGGTCAGGATACCTAATAGGAGAAAAGAAACTAAACAAAGTATAACATAATCTAAATTTAGGAAACGGGAAAGTAAATGACAAGTAAACATTTCAATAATGTAAGCTAACAATAGAAATTTAAGCAATAGAAACAACTAGGAGTAAACACACGGTGAAACAACTAGAAGACAAATACAGAGAATTTCAAGTAAAACAATGAAGAAACAACAATAACTGTTCAACCAACAAGTCTTTTTCAACATGGAATGTACAACAAGAATCACAACCGAGGTACCGCCTCATTTTCACATTTCACATTTTCAATCACAATCTTTCCTTATATCACTGCATGAACCTTACATTTAGTTTTAAAAATTATTTTTTTCGAAATGGCTACATGCGTTTTGGCCCACCTTATCTCACTGCGTGGCTTCAAGTAATTCCCTTACTATCAACACGCGTATCGGTCCCACCTTATCTCACCGCATGCGTATAAACCCCTACCCTTATACCACCGCATACGTATCAATATTACAACACAATAACAACTCGCACCACAAGTGTCCATATGCCACAACTTGCCAAAATTAACAATATCAATATTTCCACAACAAATAGCCCATGGCTCAACCACAATGTGTACAATAATATCAATAACAATAAGATGAATGAGAAATACTCAACAAGGAAAGATACCTCAATAATTAACAACTCACCTCAATGTGATAACGACTTTTACAACTTCAACACCAATAACTCAACAAGAAGATATTCCATGAAATAACAACTTTAAGTAAGAGTAATTCAACAATAAAGAGTTAACAAGACAATAAGAAAAGTAACAACTTCAAATAAGGCACATGAGAGCAAATATAACAAGTAAGAGGTAGAATAAGTGCTAATAACGTCAAATAAAGCATGTAAGGGTAGATTAACACATGTAAGAGTAGACTAACAATGAAAGACGTAACATGTTATGAAAATTCAATTAAAGGCATGGAAAGAGTCTAAGTAACCTAAACCGGTCAAACACCACATATAGCCCGTGCACACACTCGTCACCTCGCGTACACGTCTTCCACATAACACTAACAACACAATCAACCCAAATCCTAAGGGGTAGTTCCCCCACACAAAGTTAGGCAAGATACTTACCTTAACTATGCCAAATCAACCCTTAAATATAGCTTTTTCACTAAAATTCACCTCCACAAGACTCAAATCTAATAAAAATGACTTAATAACATCAAACAATACAAGAGAAATTAATTACAATAGATAAAGATCTTTACACATTTTCCAAAAAATTAACAAAAGTCAATCCCGAGCCGCCCGGTCAAAACTCAAGTCCAAGGGTAGATTCCGACTACCCATAACCCCACGAGTTCATATATGTGTTTTGTTTTCAAATCTGAGTCCAAATGTCACGACCCTAGATTCCCTCCGTAGGAGGTCGTGATGGCACTTAGTCTCTAAGACTAGGTAAGCCTATCAATGCGGAATAATAATAAATATCTGAAATAAATAAACTACAATTCAAATAATTACAACTCCCAAAACCCGGTAGAAATAAGTCACAGGCTTCTAAGAATTTATTCTCTATGTCTCTATACATTAGAGTCTAAGCAAATAAAGAAGCAACATGATAATGATAGAAGGGGACTCCGGAGTCTGCGGACGCTGGCAGATATACCTCGAAGTCTCCTCGTACAACTAGTATACTGATGCGTGGTCTGATAAAATGTATCTGGATCTGTACAAAAAGATATGCAGAAGCATAGTATGAGTACACCACAATGGTACCTAGTAAGTGCCAAGTCTAACCTCGGTAGAGTAGTGACGAAGTCAGGTCAGGACCTACTGAAAAATAAATAATGGCATGGTAAAATGTTTAACAATATAATAAGATAAAATGATAATGTAAATGAATCAAGTAGTATGTCACCATTTAATTAAATCAAATAATGGCAATTAATACCTCGTGGAAACAAAATAAAATATTTTTCAACTTTAAGAAAATCACAACAATAATCAAAGGCAACTGCGGCCATAAATCAATATCAACAAGGGCACTACCGAGGTACCGTCTCGTAGTCCTAAATCATAAATAAATTCACAATATCTAATTTCCTTATATCACCGTGGGAGCCTTCACAATTTAGTTTAAAGAAAATATTTTTTCCGAAATAGCATCCCGCGTTTTAGCCATCCTTATCACACTGCATAACTTCTAGTAGTTCCCCTACTAGCCACGCGTATCAAGCCACCCTTATCTCACCGCATGCATTTCAACACCCAAACCTTATACCACCGCATGCGTATCAACATCACAATATATCACAATTTATACCTCAAGTGCCCAAATATTTTAATTTGCCAAAATAAATTAACAACAATATTTTTCCATAATAAAGAGCTCACGGCTCATGCCAAATTAATTAAACAATAATATTTTTTCACAATAAAGAGCTCACGGCTCTATCACAATGAGTACTAAAATCTCACAAAAATATTCGGGAATAAATAACTCAACAAAATAATTTTTTAAAATTTTAATACGTTGCTTAAATACCAACTTTAAAGTGTCAAATAATTCATATTAATAATATTTAATTTAAAGAAAATCAACCTTCAAATAATGCACAAAATAAAAGAAATCAAGTTTTGACTAAACAGGTAAAACAATTAGCAGGAAAAGGTCAAGCAAATTTAAAGTGTAAACAATTAAATCAATGATGAATAATATAACAAGGTAAAATTATTTAATTAATATGCAACAACGATCTACACAATTTAAAAAAAAAAATATAATCTTTCACATTAAGCCCGTGTACACACTCGTCACCTCGTGTACACGACTTTCAACACATTTCAATTTATCACTTCATACCAATCCTAGGGGAGATTTCTCCCACACAAGGTTATACAAGTCACTTACCACGACTTGCTCCAATTTAATCACGTAGTATGCCTTTTCCTCGATTTTCTGACTCGATCGACTCGTATCTAGTCATAATTAATTCGATACAGTCAATAAAAATTATAGAATCAATTCCATAAGAAAATACTATATTTTTCAATAAAATTTGAAATTAACTCAAAAATTGCCTAGGGGCCCACGTCTTGAAATCTGGCGAAAGTTACGAAATATGAACGTCCATTCAACCACGAGTCTAACCATACCAAAATAACTAAATTCCAATAACAATCCGACCCTCAAATCCTCAATTATATCAAAGAGGGTTTTCAATTTATTTCCAACTTAAATCACCAATTAAAAGTTAAAAATAGTGATAAATTCCGGTAATCTAACCAAGATTGAGTTAAGAACACTTACCCCGATGTTTTCTCTAAAAAATCTCCCAAACATTACCTCAATCCGACCTCCAAATCGTTAAAAATGAAATTCGTCCCATTTTCAAAACTTAAACTCTTTGCGCAGTGATTTCTTCTATGCGATCGTGGTCAAAGGCACGCGATCGTGAAGAACAAAATAAGGTTGCCCAGAATTAAGCTTATATGATCACAGATAACTCCATGCGATCGCGAAACACATCATTCCTAGACCTATGCGATCACATACTCATCCACGCGATCGCGAAGGGTTAAGCGCGTGGACTAGGTTCTGCCTCGTTTCCTCTTCGCGAACGCGGTCTTAGCCACGCGTTCGCATAACACAGTTTGCCAAACCTACGCGATCGCGGACTCGCCCCCACGATCGCATAGCATAAAATTTCAGCTGCCCAATTAACCCTATGCGATCGCATACCTTCTCACGCGAGCGCGTAGAAGGAAACCAGAACCTGCAGAAACCAGAACTTCAGCTATCAAGCCAAGTCCAAAAATGATCCGTTAGGCATCCGAAACTCACCCGAGCCCCTTGGGACCTCAACCATTATACAAACAAGTCTTAATACATCATACGAACTTAGTCGAGTCTTCAATTCACATCCAACAACACTAAAAACACGAATCACACATAGATTCAAGCCTAACGGACTTTAAAACTTTCAATTTCTACAAACGACGCCGGAACCTATCAAATCAAGTCCGATTGACCTCAAATTTTGCACGCAAGTCATAAATGACATAACAAAGCTATGAAAATTTTCGGAACTGGATTCCGACCCCGATATCAAAATGTCAACTCCTCGGTCAAACTTCCAAACTTAAATTCCTATTTTAGCCATTTCAAGCCTAATTTAACTATGGATTTTCAAATAAAATTCCGAACACGCTCCTAAGTGCAAAATTACCATACGGAGCTGTTGGAATCATCAAAATTCTATTCCGGGGTCGTTTTCTTGAAATGTTGACCGAAGTCAAACTTGGCATTTTAAGGCCAACTTAAGGAACCAAGTGTTCCGATTTCAACCTGAACACTTCCAAATCTCGAACCAACCATTCCTGCAAGTCATAGATTTATAAAAGCACATACAAAGAGTTTTATTTAGGGGAACAAGGTTCTAAAAGTCAAAATGACCGGTTGGGTCATTACCTTCTCCACCTCTTAAACAAACGTTCATCCTCAAACGAGTTTAGAATTATACTTGGAGTGGTGAAAAGATGAGGATAAAAGCTGCGCTTATCATGCTCGGTTTCCCAAGTCGCCTCCTCGACCAGATGACCCCTCCACTGAACCTTCACGAAAGCAATATTCTTTGACCTCAGCTTTCGAACCTGCCTGTCCAAAATAGTCACTGGTTCCTCAACATAAGATAGATCCTTGTCCAACTGAACTGAACTGAAGTCTAACACATGAGACGGATCGCCGTGATACTTTCGGAGCATAGAAACATAGAATACCGGATGAACTGCCGAGAGACTAGGTAGTAGTGCAAGTCTGTAAGCCACCTCTCTAACTCTTTCAAGAATCTCAAAAGGCCTAATATACCTAGGGCTTAACTTTTCCTTCTTCCCGAACCTTATCACACCCTTTATAGACGAAACCCGGAGCAGGAACCGCTCACCAACCATAAATGCAACATCACGAACCTTCCAATTTGCATAACTCCTCTATCTAGATTGGGCTGTACGAAGTCGATTCTGAATCAATTTAACCTTTTTCAAGGCATCCTAAACCAAGTCTGTACCCAATAGCCTAGCCTCGCCTGGTTCGAACCAACCCACTGGAGACCGGCAATGCCTACCATACAAGGCATCATACAGAGCCATCTAAATGCTCGACTGATAACTGTTATTGTAAGAAAACTCCGTAAGTGATAAGAACTGATCCCAAGCACCCCCAAAATCGATCACACACGCACGAAGCATATCCTCCAATATCTGAATAGTGCGTTCGGACTGTCCGTCTATCTAAGGGTGAAATGCTATACTCAACTCTACCCGAGTACCCAACTCACACTGTACGGACCTCCAGAATCGTAATATAAATTGCGTACCCCGGTTAGAGATGATAGATACCGGTACGCCGTAAAGTATGACAATCTCCCAAATATAGATTCGAGCCAACTGCTTGGAAGAGTAGGTAGTCATCACAGGAATGAAATGAGCTGACTTGGTCAGCCTATCCACAATCACCCAAACTGCATCGAACTTCCTCTGAGTCCATGGGAGCCCAACAATGAAATCCATAGTGATCCGCTTCCAATTTCCATTATGGAATCTTTAATTTCTGAAGCAATCCACTCGTTCGCTGATACTCATATTTCACCTCTTGAAAATTTAGATAACGAGCTACATACTCCACTATGTCTTTCTTCATCAGCCTCCACCAATAGTGCGGTCTCAAGTCCTGATACATCTTTGTAGCACCCAGATGAATGGAGTACCGTGAACTGTGAGCCTCTTGAAGAATCAACTCACACAAACCATCTACATTAGGCACACATAGCCTGCCCTGCATCCGTAATACACCTTGGCTTTAATGAACTTGTTACTGGAACATTTGAAAACATGATGATGTGGCTAATTAGCTTTTGTTTTGACTTTATTTTTGTTGGGGAAAATATTTTGGAGAATTCTTTCGGTCGAGATAGAAAATCTGCAAGAATGTTATACTTTCCTTTTAGGTGCTTGACTTAGAACTTTGATGGAGAGAACCATTAGGTCCATATTAGAATATGAGGATTGGGAATAATTTTTGCATTTATCTGGATCATCTTTGAGAAGGCTTTCATGTCCATTTCTATCAGAAATTCTATATGAATAGGGAAAATATTAAATTTCTTTATTCCATTCTTTACTGCAAGAATTTTCTTGAAAATGGAGTGATAATGATGCTCGGCATATTTGAACTTTCCGCTGGCATATCCGCATATTTTCCTCTGGCCATCTTTTTCTTCAAATAGAACATCACTCCAGTATTCATTGCTGGCATCAGTTTGTAGTATCATCTTATCTTTTGAAGGGATGTAGAGGGATTTGACATATTTAGATATCTCCTTTATTCCCCCGACTCCTTCATCTTGTTCCTTTCCCCATGGCAGAGAATTTTTCTTGAGCATCTTTGTGAGTGGAGAAATGTATGTAGAGATATTTGGGATGAAATCTCTTACATAATTTACTACACCCAAGAATTGTTGGATATGCTTTGTTGTGAGGGTAGTATCTGAATATTTGAGCAGTTCCTAACATATATGTTGTCCTGGACTGTATGTACCTTGGAAGAAATGCATTCTGAGAAAATCAATCTCCTTTTGAGCAAGAACTATCTTTTTTGCCGCAAGCATGATCCCGTATTGTGTTACCAATGCCTCAAATTGATGAAGCAAGTCGACATATTCCTTCAATGTATTACTAAATAACAGGATGTCATTAATGTAAACTAAAGATGTATGGAGGATAGGCTGAAATATTTTTATCATGGATTTTTGGAACAATGAGGGTGCAGTTTTTAATCCAAAGGACATGACTTTCCATTGGAAATTATGACTGGGGATGCAAAATCCCGTTTTGGCTCTTTCTTAGGGTTGGATTCCCAATTGTCAAAATCCAGATTTAAGATCAAACTTGGAAAAATATTTGGCCTTGGCTAAGTGGGTGAAAATAATGAGTTTATTTGGAATAGGGAATTTACCATCTTGGAGGAAGCGGTTAAGTGGCTGGTAGTTAATGACTAACCTGATTTTACCTCATGTTTGCTCAGCTCTTTTGTTGACATAAAATGCTTCGCATGCCTATTGTGAATTCGATGGCTCTATCAGATCAAACTCCAAGAGTTCTTTGCATTCTTTTTTTGCAAGCTGAAGATGATCTGGATTCATGCATGGATGACTAGCTTTTGTTGGATTGATGTTTTCATTCTTCTTGAAAGGGAGCTTGATAAACAACTCTTCGTTCTTTTATTACGGGCTTTTCCCTTTCATCATAAAATCCTTGTGGGATTCAACACATCAATGCTCAATGAAATTTTGTTCAATATCCTTGATTTGTTCGTCGTTGGTGATTTGGAATAGCCTTGGAATTTCAAAATAAGGTTTGAACTGCTTCTTAAAGGTTATCCTGTAAGCCCTGATCTAGAGTTGATCTTTTAGTTTTCTGAAAGTGTCGAATCCAACAATAAGATCTTTTCTTGGTACATCAAACCCTATCATCTTGGTTATATACTTCAATACTAGAAAGAACTCAATTATGACCAAGTGCTTTATGATGACAGTGGTAGTCAAGATTCCATTAGATGCAATGCTGAAATCCTTAAAGTGTGGCACACATTGTTCTCCAAAGAGAATAGCAGGATTCATGAGTGAACAAGCAGCTCCAGTGTCAATGAAAGCAATGACTTGAGTTGGTTTATCCCATTTGGATGGATAAACCTTGAGTTCCACTTGAGAGATGACTATAAGAGCGTTGATCTCTTCCCAGGCTTTAGCCGCTGGTTCTAAAATTTGGTAGTGGTCATCACCATGATCTTCGTATATATCAAGAAAGAATAAAGTTTCTTCCGTGGGTTCATCATCCATAGAGAACATGGACTTGAGGTCCTCTTCTTTTAAAAGATGTATGCCAGTGTAATATTCAGTTTCTTCAAGGAATTTGACATATTTCCTCGATTAGGGACAATTTCTTTCGAAATGTCCGATCTTGTGACAAATAAAGCATCTGTTTCTTTTGTGAAAATTTCCTGGCCTCCTTCGTCTAAAATATTTTGTGCGTCTCTTGGACCTTGATCTCCCATCCGGAATTCTAGGCCATTTGAAATTCCTGAATCCTTTCCGTCGCCTAGATGTGTGGAAGGAACATTCTGATCCGGTGATCAGATCAGGTCTGCGGCATGCTTTGTCAAGCACTGGATTGTGTTGGATAAGTTGTTTTCGGACAGAGTGCTTCGTACTAATGTCCTCCAATGCGACAAATATGGCTTGCCTGATGTAGCCAAATTGTAGGATTGTTATTGACTGAAACGTTTCTTCAATGATGGTCATGGTTCAGCTTGCCAACAACTTCAGAAGGGAAGAGACAAAGGCTTGCTTCAGGTTGATGTCTCCGCCGATCTCAAAGTATATCTTTGCCATTTTTCGAAAATGCTTGTCAATGTCGTTTCTATCAAATGAAACACACTTCATCTCGAAGAGTTGTCTTCTCATCTTTTCTTGTCTTTGGCCAGTATCTCCATATAAAACTTCATGTAGGATTTTGATGTTGAAGGAAAATTCTTGGGAAGTAAGAAAGGTATTTTTGTCTTGAATCCCAAGTGAGTTCCACCAATCTCTGTGGATTCCTGAGAACCCTGAAGTAAGTTCTAACACGATAATATACTTTTCTCGTTCACCAAATTTCTTGTCCCCATCCAAGTATAACAGTCTTGGATCTTTGAGGCAATTTTGAAACCTTGACATCATCTAAGTTGAAAGTGTGGAAGCGAGTTCCAATTGGTTTTGATGCTATGGGATCATGTCTTCTTTCTGGGATTAGTTCATCTGTCATTCCTTCTTGATCCTCATGTACTTCTGATATTTCTGGGTCTCTTGGCTGGTTCACAAATATTGGGGGATCATCTTCTTCGTAAGAGTTTGTTGTGGATTCATCGCTTGATTGAGAGTTGTCTTCCATTGTTTCATAGTCTGATGAATTTAGATATTCCGACCATGTGGTATCTCCTTCTGATATGTTTCTTGCCTGGGAGACATAGAGGTCTGGAGCTTTCTGATCAGAAATCATTAGATTTTCGGGGTTGGACCTTTTTGAACTTTCTCCATGATCTCACCTTTTATTGGTTTGTTTCTGGCCTGCAAGAGCATCTTTCCTTTCCCAAAATATTTTTGCAATATCAAAATTATGTTCTTCTTTCAAGGGTTGGGTAAAAGAGATAGGATTCTGTGAGGTAGTAGGAAAAGTGGAAAAGGTGTAGTCTAATTTAGGTGGGGAATATGCTTGTGGCGACATGGGGTAGAATGTAGGTTTTGAAGGGTAAAGTGGGATTTTTGTGACTCAAAGTAGTCATTTCTCAAAAGTTAAATTTATTCCCTGATGTAAATCGTCTCCTTTTGTTGTTATTGGAAGAATTGGAAAAGTGAAGTTCCTGGCGGACAAATCTCATATTAAAATTTCCCAACATTTGTTCCAAGGCTTTGATAAGTCCTGCATGGTGAGACGATGCCTGCTCCACCTTTTCTCAATTGTTTCCACTCTGCTCATCGTTTTATTTTGTGTATGGGCCGTGTTTTTGATGGTGTTGCCAATATTGTTCAGCACTTTGTTTTGGCAGATGGAATTTTCTGATTGTCAGTTTATTGTTGCTTCGATGTCACTTGTTGGTGGTTTTTCTCCAGTTGGTAGCACTATATTTTTCTTGAGGATCTTTGGAGCATGGCTGATACCCTTTTTTTCAAAAGTTTGAATTGAAGGAAAATCTTGGGTATGACTGGAACTTGAAGGGCTTAACAAGAATATTTGTGGTTGTGTGGACTTTAGGGTATTTTGAGATGGTGAAGTTTTAGGTTTAGGTGGCTTTTTGGATTCTGGGGTATGAGCCGATTGTGGTTTGGGTTTGGGTGTTGTTTCACTATCTTCCCAGGTTGGAGTGAATTTTTCTGGTAATTGATGACATCCAAATCCACTACTAAAAAGTAAATGGATACGGTCGCATGCAATATAATTTACCCAGCTATGAGTCGGGGTCGAATACCACAGAGAACAATATATAGGCTATTAGGCGTATAAGAGAATTATCACTTATTATGCTAAGCTAAACACTTAAAAGTGTTTTGAGAAAATATTTATGTCTAAATGCGAAAATATAAACTAACCTAGAAACCAAGTAAAATGATCAATGGCTACTTGCATGGATGTAATGGGAATTACACTCAAGTAACGATCCAATGTATTTCATGATTTTACAAATATGAGCGAGTTTATGTTAATTAGCCTCATGTAATGATTCTATATTAGCTTCTTACGAAGACTAACAAGACTTCCTAATTGAATTATCCGTAAAATAATTAAGAGATTAAGCACACCCGAATATGCCTACAAGTAGTTCAATCCTATCCCTAGGTATAATCTATAAAGTGAGGGTTAATGCCTCAAGTTCTTGTTAATTAATCTTTTTCAACCCCAAATTATCTTTTCCAAAATTAATTCGAAGTGAATGGGCGAGTCCTAGGGTTAGCTAATCCCTTTGGAAACATTAAAGAACAAGAATAATTAATGAAAAAATAACTCACTTCATAATAAATAAAAATCGTTCAATACATAAGCACAACAAGATATTTAATCCACACTTTAAATATGAATATTCTGATAAACAAGATTTAAGTGTTGGAAAAAATACTACACACTTAGATATTCAATACAAAGCAAGGACATGGAGAAATGAACATAAATGGGCAATAAATTCTCAACCAAAAGCTTCAAATCTTAAAGAACCAAGTATGTGTGTAAGAACCCTAGCTCCAAAACTTGTGTTCTCTAGTCAAGAGACTGAAAATAAGCCAAAGATGTGCAGAGACTGGCCAAAGATATGCCAAGGATCCTTTTTCAATAAGATAGGTCGTGTATTTGTAGGTTTGGAATGGAGAAAATGTGAAATGCCAAGACTGTCCATAGCTGAAGTCCGTTGACCGCACATGCAGAAGAATCCTCGCAGGTGCGGTTCCACAGATGCAAATAACTATTCGCAGAAGCGATTATTGGTGGAAAATACTACTCCGCAGAAGCGCACCATGAGGTGCAGAAGCGCCTCCGCAGACGCGGACAACCAATTGCACATGCGATCCCAGCGGAGGTTGCCCAGTTTCGTAGATGCGGCCACCTATTTGTAGACGCGAGCTCGTAGACGCGCACAGTGTTCCACAGATGCGGAATCACTGAAGGAATTTGTATTTTTAACTCTTTTTTGCTCAATTCCACTTCAATTGAATTCAACTCTCTTTATGGCTTGATTTACCTGAAAATCTAGCAATACACACCATAAACAACCTCATATTATAATTAAAGGATACAAAATCTAAAGAAAATGGAGTAAAATAAATGGTAAAATCACCACTCATCAGTAATTTTGGCCATTCCTGGAGTTTGTAACTGACAAGAAATTCATATTTACCTGGACGACTTAATGAGCCAATTGAAGGATCTTTATTTTCATGTTTGGCTTGACATTGCTTTTCAGTGGTTTTTCTTTTTTTCTTGGTTTTTGGTTTGGTCTCGTTGAGGCCAACTCTTTCCCAATGATGCAGGTGGTGTTCATCATATTATCCAATTAGGTCTTCCAATTAGTCTGGGCAGTCGCAATAAAGAACCCATGGACAGTGTCTCGTGAAGGGGCATTTAAACCACCAAACTCTTCTACCGTCTTTGTCAAAATGTTGACATCAGTCATGTTCTTCCATGATAGTTTGTATATTCCAGAAGGGTTCGCTTTCAGGGTCAGGGTCTGTATCCTTGGGTTGGATCATTTGGCAAGAAAAGATGGTTTTATTGGGTTTTTTTGAGATGGGAATGATCAAATCTTATGAAAACAGTTTTGTCATTTCTTTTGGTAAAAGTTGGATCACCAGATTGCAGAGATTCCTCTGGTTCTCTTAACTTTTCATAATTTCTGATCCAGGAATCAGGAAGGATATTGACGAGCTCATCTCTGGCAATTTGTCTAGGTATTTTGATGCACATGGTGTTTCCTTTGGTAGAATCAATATTCAATAGTAAAGAATTTTCTCCTCCGGGAAGGCAAAGATCCATGGCATAATTTTAGACCCGCTACGCCATTAGGTGATGAAGAGTGGCTTGGATAAGATCTTTGGCTTGTGGGGTTCCCTGGATTTGGACTTGGATTTTTAATGCTTTGGTTAAATATGGATCATAAAGGGACATGTTGAAATTTAGAAAGATAGTTATGAAGACAGTCCCGGGATTCAAGGTAACTTCTGCAGTACCTAAATTTGCATGTTGGTACTCATAGTATCTTGTATCTAGAAGAGAAAGGCGATTAACAACAGGTTGACCTTTTCTTCCGTGATATGTTAAAGCGATTCGGATAGCACAAAAATGGATATGGGTAAAACCATGATTTCTACATTGTCTGGGAAAATCATTTGGGATTTGAAGGGTGATAAATGGTTCTTCTCTTGTGGCAAGAATAGGATGTTGGTCATGTTTTAGGGTAACAACATATTCTTTGACTCCTTTTGGTCTGTATTGGACTAAGGAACGAATTTGGGACCATGGTGCAATTGATTGTTTTGGCAAAAGCTGAGTAAAAGTTTTATGAGGGGTAGTTCAGTAGAGGTTACTTTATGTTTGTAGGGTAGGATATCAACTTCATATAGGTAATCATACTTTTTGGACAAGGTTTTATATAGAGTAGGGGACATATTCATTTTTGCAAGGGAAGAGGATGATGGAAATGACTCAGACATATTTAGTAAACTCATAACTTTGTGTGTGGGAACTACCCCTTAAGATTCGAGCTAATTGTGTTATTTGAATTATGTGGAAGACGTGTGCACGAGGTGACGAGTGTGTACACAGGCTTATATGTGGTATTTTGACCGGTTTAGACTCTTAGGGTCTTTCATGTATTTAAATGGCATTGTCATATCATGCTATATCTTCCTTTGTTGAATTACTCTCACATGCTTTACTTGATATTGTCAACACATGTTCTATCTTTTATTGTCAAACTTGTTTTTATATGCCTTAATTGACGTTGTTACCTCTCTTATTGTCATGTGCCGCTTTTATTGTTGAATTATTCTTATTTGAAGTTGTTATTTCATGATATCTCTTCGTGTTGAATTATTCTTATGCATTTATAAGTAGTTCCTATTTCATACTATCTTTTCGTTGTCAAGCTTATGTCATACACTTGGATTGGGAGTTGTCATTCTTTGGGAACACCTTCATTGTTAGTCATTGAAGTTGAAGTTGAAGTTATGAAAATTATTATCACATTAAGGTTGAAGCTGTTGATTATTGAGATATCTTTCCTTGTTGAGTAATTCTCATTAATTGTTATTATTTAGATTCTTGAAAATATTGTGGTTGAGCCGTGGGCTATATGTTGTGGTAACATTGGTATTGTTGATTTTGGAAAGTGTTGTGATATATGGGCACGTGTGATGCGAGTTGACTATTGTGTTGTGATATTGATACGCATGCGGTGTATAAGGATAGGGGTTGATATGCATTTTGTGTGATATGGTGGGATTTATACGCGTATTGCTAGTAAGGGAATTACTTGAAGCCACGCGGTGAGATAAGGGGGCTAACTTGCGTGAAACTATTTCGGGAAAAATATTTTTTAGAAATAAATACAAGGCTCACGAGATGATATAAGGAAATTGTGATTGAGACTCGTGAAATATGAATATGAGACGTGGTACCTCGGTATGATTCTTGTTGTACATTCTATGTTGGAAAAACTTGATGAGTTGAACGGTTGTTATTCTTGTTTACTTGTTTCTTTCCATTCATATTTTGATTGAACTTAGTTACTTGTTGTTTTATTACATGTATTCTTTTACAGTCATTTGTTGCTTTATTTCCATTGTTAGCCTTGTATTGATCAATTGCTTTATCGTCCTTTAATTGTCTTTACTATCCGTTGTTAGATTATATCTATATCTTGCACAAGTTTCTATGTCTAGTAGGTGTCTTGACCTGTCCTCGTCACTAATCTACCGAGGTTAGGCTTGATATTTACTATGTACCGTTGTGGTATACTCATGCTACTCTTGAACGTTGATGTGACCGGAAAGTAGATAAAATCTCTCATTTCTAGGCGGGAAAGTTCATGAACGACTTTTTAAACTTGAAAGGACTCACATCTTTTAGCATTTATTAATCCAGACACGTGCCTCTCTGTGATTTGACGAGTAGTTTTTCCAATTACCGAGGTAATAATAACTTTGGTTTGACAACCGTCTATAAACTTACCCCTCTTTTCACTTTTTACTTTACTCTTTTCCAAATTCCTTCAACACCCTTCAAATCTCTGCAATCTGTCTTCTTGTTCTAGCAACACTTCCGGTTACCAATTTGTTTTCGCCTTTACCATTAAACGTCAATCTATTTCACCATGTATTCTCCAAGTTCTCCGATTTCCATTGTTGTTAAACCTTTTGCTATCATCAATCAAGGCGATTCCATGGCGGTCATGACTGCACCCTTCCAACAACCGCCAGCCCCGAACTTTGCATCAGTAGGGGGGCTCCTAGAATGAATAAACCCAAAAGGCTGAAGGTGAGCCCCCCCCCCCCCACTGTGAACACGATCATTCCTAAAGAATGGTCTTTTCCCAAGGATCTCCAAATCCATGGCACTTCTTCAAAACCGAAAAGTGACTAAGACAGGGCAATCGGCGAGTACCGTTCTTCTATCCTGCCGGCCTATATTCCTATTGTGAAAGAGTATTGTGGTTGTCAAAATGTTAAAGTGTTGGAACCACTAGACATGGAGAGGGAAACATTTAGTAAACTTGGATGTACTTTTATTTATACATATCCTTTCACCCTTAGGCTTGGGCAAGAGATTGATCCAGTCATTCTTGACTTTTGCTAGCGTTACCAAGTTTGCTTTGCTCAAGTTAGTCCGACAGTTTGGCGTACGATAGCTTGACTACAATACCTGGCCTCCCTAACATAATAAATTCTCTCCCTCGCTCACCTGATCCGTCTCTACTCTCTCAAGATCTTCTGAAGAGGCGTGATCAAACTCAGTAAGCGTTCCCATAATGCCATCATCACCAGCTTAGATGATGACAATGACCGTGGTTTAATGGAAAGGTTTGTTGCCATCGTTTCCAAGGATATCATTCCCTCATTGGGACCTCCAATTCCCGAGTTATGAAACTATACTCGTACATTCTCTTATTCGTATGTTTTTTTTAAGCAAATATACTACTAGGTTATTCCCCTAGTAGCTATTATATATATTAAATCCCAAACTGGGTAAAAATTACAAGATGTTTAAGTAACCTGCAAACAAACAATACAAAGAAAAAGAACTGCAATGGCTATTTCTACCAATTGCAATGTAGCCGTAGCGTAATGAAAGATGGAAAATACAAGGCTAGTAATTTGAAACATCCAAATGCTGCCGACGACTGTGAATGCACACACCAGTTGCCAACAATTTGTTGTAGCACCTACAAAGCTCTCACCAGGCACCATTTGTTGCAATCCAAGGAGTTTGTATGTTTAAATCCAGTAGTTGTAAAGCAAAGCATTTTGGACATTGTGATCTTGGGGTTGAAAATTCCAGCATCATTGTTGATACATTGAACATGAATTTGAGATGTAAGCATAATAAAGATAGAACTGCCTGCTTGATACATGAGGACAATATAGTGTCTTCTCATCTCCAAATTGAGCATGCATGCACACTAATACCCCTGGATAATGATATGACACTATACAGTCAATACCAAAAATAGATGTAAGCAGTAGTTTTCCTTGTATTTCATGTGAGTAGATATCCCCAGTTTGATATACCAGTACCAAAAATTCATACACAAAGAGGCTTATTCATATGTGCAGCCATATACTGTGTATAAATGCAATCACATTTAGTATAAGCCGTATCTATGAGATGCCTGCTTGACTCCATGGTTCTTTATGGTGTTAAATCACCCCTAGAATGAGCATGATAACATGCTAATACCACTGAGAAATAGCCTAACACCACACAAGCATTATACAGTAGTCAAGCTCAGGCCATGTGATAACTGTTTGTATAGGTATATTTGATTGATGTCCAAGCCAAGTTGCTTGTGATGTATAGCAGGATAGCTTTCATTTTTCTGATTCTGATGTGTACTGATATTTGTGTTGTTTCTAAGTACGTACAGTAGATTGCTGACCACTTCAAGTTGATTGAGATTGATCTCTGGGAGTTGATACTTGCACTAATAGGCAGTAAGAATCTTCAAAGGAGCAACAAACATATATTGTGTAGAAACAATGTTCTACTAAGTATTTTTGATGTCAACACCCCTCCGTGTACTCACCAAAGCAATCTTATTTTGTCTATGAAACCTGCAAAATGAAGCAACCAAGTTAGGATGTAATGTTGTGCTCCCAGGTTCCTGTATGTGTTGAGAACTTTGAAGATGACTGGGTGGTGAGTGATGAGGAAGGGATGTTGTTGGTGCTGGCTTGTGATTCTCTTGTTGGTTATCTTCAAGTCAATCCCACATAGCAATAAGCAGTGGCAACTCTAACTGGCAGTTAATAACAGACCAGACATTAAACAACAATACTGGTTCTACTGAGGATCAATCATTTTTGTGATTGTCTTCTGTGCAAAAGCAGTGAAGGTTGAGCATTTTAGTAAAACTAGTCTATACTGTAAGCCCAGTAGAGTGAAACAGTTATAACCAAACAAGTATGTTTGTGCAGAAGCAGTGTAGGTTGATCATACTTTGGTATATGTATAAAACTAGTATTTGCCTCAGTTTTCTGATCATGTTATTGACACCTGAAAAATGTAGCAACCAAGTTAGGGTGTAATATTGTGCTCCCAAGTTCCTGGGTGTGTTGAGCACTTTGAGGATGACTGGGTATTGAGTGATGAGGGTTGTTCAAGTCATTCCCATATAGCACTAAGTAGTGGCAATTCCAACTGGTAATTAATAAAGCAGTACTGGTTCTGCTGAAGACCAATCATCTGTGATTGTCTTCTATGCAGAAGCAGTGCTGGTTGAGCATTCTTTTATACTATTGCCTTCATTTTCTGAGCCTGTTAAATTTGTTGAGAGCAGTACTGGTGCTGCAGCCAGGCATATTACAATCACCACTACTCAGGCATCTACACCCATCAAGCCTGGTGTATGTGAGCCTAGTAGAGTGAGAGAGACAACAACTATTGCCAAGTAAATATGGCTGTGCATAAGCAGTGCAGGTTGAGCGTCCTTTGGTATCTGTATGAAACTAGTGTTTGCCTCAGTTTTTTGATCTTGTTAGCCTGCAAAATGTAGCAAACAGGGTTATGAAATGTGTCTGTGCTCCCAGACTGTTTAGTTTTCTAGTGATACTGTAGAGGTTTTGGCATCATCTATACCCTTCAATTGGTATGTATTTGACCTGCAGATTCAATAATTGTTATACACCTTGGTAAATGACTATGCCAACATATTGTTGAGAGCAGTACTGGGGCTTCAGTCAGGCATTTGCATGTGTTCATAATAGAATGTGTAGATCCCTGGAAATGTGCAGTTGCCTCAGTTTTCTGAGGACATTGACTATAGCCAGTTAGCACTACTCAAGCATCTACACTCTTCTGGCGTATGTAAGCCCAGTAGAGTGAGAGAGACAACAGCTATAACTAAACAAATGGAGGTCTTTGGTATCTGTAGCCAAGCATCTACAAGTGGTGTGTAAATCCCTGGAGATGTGCGGAGATACTTAGTCCATGATATTGCCTTAGTTTTTTGAGGAAATTGACTATAACTTGTTGGCATATTACAGTCAACACTAGACAAGCATCTACACCCTTCTAGCATGGAGTATGTAATCCCAATAGAGTGAGGGAGGGGCAACAAATGCGCTAAAGTTTGGTGTTGTGCAATGCTAGCTTTAACTATAACCAAACAAGTATGTACACCATACAAATGAGAATAACTGCATGTTTAGGAAGGCTAGTTGGTGGATTTCTACTAGCCTACTTTTCTTTAAAACCTTGCATGTACTGTTGAAATAACATAATTTTTAAGAAACAAGGCAAGGTTTTACATGTTGATCTCATTAATCAGGTTCGCTTCTCTTCACAATCCTAATCCGAAGGTTAGAAATTTGTGATTTGTCCATGTTGATCAGGTTTTTTTGTTGCAATTGGCAATTCATTGAATGACTGAAATGTGTGTGTACCTGCAAAAGTGAAATCTAGGTTAGCAAAAAAATCAGCAACACTGTTCCCTTCCTTAGCACATGCTGAAAGACAATATTGTAGTTGTTCTTTATATGCTTTATCTTCCTTACTTCAGCACCTATACACCAAGGAGTTTCCCATTTGCCATCAATTATCTTCCACATTACTAAGGAATCAGTTTCCATAATCAGTGGATGTAGTTGCTTTTCCACACAGTATGCCAACCCCTTCACATTTGCATGTGCTTCTGACACTATGTTAGTTGTCTCTCCTATCTCCTTTGCTTTCGCAGACACCAAATCTCCAGCATGATCTCGAACACAAAACCCATATGAGCTTGGTACATGATTTCCTCTTGATGCACCATCAGTATTGCATTTGAACCACCCTTCATAAGGAAGCTGCCATATAACTATCTTAGTCCCCACATATGGCTTGTAACCTTCAAAGAAGTTGATCATATCTGACCATAGAGGAGGAATTCTGGACAGCCATGGGTACCTCATCCTTGCTAGATAATGTAAAGTCTTATTCACTTCATGAATCACCCTATTGCAAGACATTGCACCTCCATACTTCATTGTATTTCTCCTATCCAAAAGTTCCCATGTGATTACATCTGGAGCTTTCTGAAATAATGGAATTAGTTTAGGACATCACTTTGCATTCCACCATGTTCTTATTACTTGATGTACTTGTACCAGATTGACCAGCAAACCTGCTGCTTGAAGGAAGTTTTTTCATACTCTAGTTGCAGTTTCACTAGTTAAGAACAAGTGTTGAAAAGACTCTTCTTGCGGTTGTGAACAACACCAAACCTTAGACACTACCATATACCCACTTCTTCTCCACAAATCGTCAGTAGGAATCTTCCCCTTCCACAATCTCCATAAGAAAAATGAGATTTTAAAAGGTAGACTTTTAGTCCATATCTTACTGTAGCCAGGATTAGCATGAGCTCTATGCCTCAAAATATTCCAAGCACTACTAACAGAAAAATTTCCTGAAGGTGTAGGCATCATCTAGGAACATCCAAGAATCTTTAGTAGTGTTAAATAGGACTTCTTGCCTGATATGTTGAGCAATGTCCGCAGGGAAAGATTACGCTAGAATTTTTTCATCCCAAGTATCACCCACTCTCAATTCAGCTACTTCATGTATATCTTCATTAATTGTATAGTCATTTAGTAAAATATGGTACAGAGCTCCCAGAACAGTCCAATTCTCATGCCAAACATTAGTAGAACCCCTATTTATTTTCTATAGTATTTCATGCTCCACCTCTTCCCTAGCCTCTAACATTTTCCTGCATACATGAGCTCCTTGTCTAAATTGGATAGTTGTCGGGAGTTCCTTTTTACAGTACTTGTTCCACATAAAGTTAGACCATAAGGACTTGGATTTCCTAAACTTCTACCACAATTTGGCAAATAAATCTTTTGAAACATCATGCAATGATCTAAAACCTACCCCCCCCCCTTCTTCCTTTGGTAGGCATAGATTTTGCCATTTTATCCAATGTCTACTTCTATCTTTTTCCTTGTTACTCCAAAAGAATCTCGCAAAGGTTTTATGAATGTGTTCAAGTACATTTTTAGGTGGATCAAAGACAGATATGATGTGTGTTGGCATGCTCTGTAGGACACTAGAGATTAAAGTAGCTTTTTCCCCATAGGATAGTAGCTTCCCTTTCCAAGAGTGCAACTTTGCCTTTACAGTTTTGATCAGGTCATTGTAATAATCCTTCCTTCTTCTTGTGTAGAATATCGTACAACCAAGATATGTGAATGAAAATTCACCCCTTGAAAATCCAGTGATAGTACCTATAGAGCTGGATACTATTGAAGACACATTAGAATGCATATAAAAAGAACTCTTTGTCGTATTGATCATTTGGCTTGAAGTGTGCTCGTACTTGGATAATACTTCTACAATTTTCCTTAAAGAGTATGGATCAGCTGAAGAAAAGATTATAGTGTCGTCTACGTAGGCCAAATGATTCAATGGATCCGTCCAATTAGGCATCTCAAAGCCCTTGAATCTCGTGTCTTCAAATAGTTTATTTAAAGACCTAGGCAGCACCTCTGAAGAGAGCACGAATAGGGCTGGAGAGAGAGGATCCCCTTGCTTGACCCCTCTGGTTGAGTGAAAGAATCTTGAGGCTTGACCATTAATTAGAACAGAATACCAGTTGTTGGAAATTAAATTCCATATCATGTTGATGAAGTATTCTACAAATCGCATTTTCCTCAAAACATGCATTAAATACTTCCATGAGACCCTATCGTATGCCTTTGCCATGTCAAGTTTGATAACTACATTGGCAGATTTTCCCCTCAATCTTATGTCAGTAACAATCTCCTGTGTTAACAGAATATTTTCAAATATACTTTTTCTCTTGACAAATCCTGACTGATTGGAAGAGATCAAAGAAGGCAGAATGTTTTCCATCCTATCATGAACAACTCTGGAGATAACTTCATTTACAAAATTGCTTAAGCTAATAGCCTTAGGTCGTTAAAAGTTTGAACCTGTTATTTTTTTGGTAGCAAGACAAGTTTTGTGTTTGTTATAGATTTAGGTAAAGAGCTTCCTCCATAAAATAGTTTCAGCATCACATGTATGTCTTCCCCTATAATATCCCAACATTCTTGAAACAAAATGCGTGTGAAACCATCTGGCCCACTTGCACTTTCACCACTCAGTGCAAATACCGCTGCCTTTACCTCCTCCATTGTAGGAATTCTACAAAGTTCTATGTTTTGATCACAAGACACCATTGAGGGCACATTGTTGAGGAGCTCAGAACTTGTATGATCAACTTCATGTGTGAACTGTTTCTAGAAAAATTCTACTATTGCATCAGCCATTTGTTTTTGTGACTCAATCCAATTACCATCATGGTTCTGAATCCTCTTCAGTTGGAGTTTTTGCCTTTTACCATTGACATGGTTATAAAAGAATCTAGTGTTTCTGTCTCCTTCTACAAACTAGGACATACCTATTTTTTGTTTCCAATATTGTTCCTCTATGCTTAGATATCTCTTTAATTCGGATTGTGCCTTCCGAAGTACAATTCTATTCTCAACTGTTGGTTCTTCTTCAAAAAATATTTCCTTTATTTTGACCACATCTTCCCTTAAAGCTAGTTGCTTGAAGATGTCCCCGTAAATGAGTCTACTCTATTTTGAAAGATCAATCTTAACTCTTTTTAATTTTTGTTTAAACATCAAGAAGGGATCACCTTTGAAGTCAGCCTGCCAATTCTGTCGAACCACCACTCTAAAAGAGGCATGTTTTGTCTAGAAATTTAGAAACTTGAATGGTTTAGTAAATGTGATAGTCGTGTCACCACAGGTCATAAACAGTGGTGCATGATCCGAGCCTGTTCTAATTAGATGTTTGACCTCTGTAGTTGGGAATAGAGATTGGAATGGGGAATTGACAATGATTTTGTCCAGTCTTTTAAATATGCATTCTGCATTTGGCCTCCCATTCCACCATGTGAAGGGACTTCCTTTGTAACTAGTGTCAAAGAGTTCACATGAATTAACACAAAAGTCAAAGTCTTCATATTCTGGAGGATAGACTGGAAGCCCTCCAATTTTCTCTTCTTCATTCAAAAGCACATTAAAATCCCCTCCAACTAGCCATGGTAGTTCCATGTCACTTGCAAGGTAGTATAAACTGTTCCATAATTCTAGTCAGTCCAGTGATGAGCACTTTGCATATACGAAAGTCATCATGTTATATTTACCAATATCTTGATGATAGACTCTGGTAGTAAGTTGTTGATTCGTGTCAATTAACATGTCCCACTGCACAACTAAATCTAGAAAAAGCCATATCTTGCCATTGATATTTGAAATGGCAGCATCCATGCCTAGTCTCCTCCTGTAGTTTTGAATAAATCTTTGATTTTGAAAAGGTTCCATAAGTGCTATAACTAAAAAATCATGTTCCTTTTTCATGTTGATAACTCTCTGAAAGGCCTGTTGTGTCTTAACAGACCTTATATTCCACATTAGTGTTTTAATGATCATCTAGTCGTAGGGGTTACCCTTTTGGGTAGTATTCTTGTAGGTGGCAGCTGTTCCTTTAATTGGTTTTGCTTCTTTCCTTTCTTCCCCTGTTTCGTAGAGAACCTAGGTGACAAATCTCCTTCTCTTGCAATAGCCTTCAAGTTCCTAGCAATAGATTCATTGTCACCTTCATCTTCTAGCTTCTCTTTATTGACCAAGGCAGTATAAAGTTCCATTGGTTGTTGGTTGTGTGTAATAATGTCATGCATTACATGAATTGGAGATTTAAATGGTACAATTACTTGGATCTGCATTGGAGATCCTGTACCTAATGCACAACCCATAGACAATGTAATAATTGCAGTTTACTCCTTTGAAACAATAGTTGTACCATTCTGTTCATATATAATGATAGCATCCTTCACAACCACATCTTGGGGTTCTGGAGCATCATCGCTGACTTTGTCAGTTGGTGTAGTTGCCACTATTGGTCCTTGAACAGTGGCTAGTAGTTTTCCAGTTGTGTTGCTGCTCAAAGCATTGTTGGATAACACATTATGAAGTTGTTCTGGAATTGTCTTTTCCTTATGATCATCAACTCTAGGTATTGTTTGTTTCCCTGATCCATAACTCTTCACTTGTGCTTCATTAGTCCCTAGTTGTACAGATCATGTTGTATTGCCATTAGGCATAGGAGATTCCATACATGTCTGTGAGGGAGTGTCCTAGCAGGAGTGGTTGAGTGTAACATTAAGGACTTCCTTGTGCATTACAAAACTCCTTTGAACCCAATCATTAGTATTTTCCTTTGTCACAGCTGGTGCTACCCCAGCAATCATAGCAGTATTATTTGTATCAATTCCTAGATCTTTTGGATTGTCACTGAATTTGTCAGCAGTCCTGATATGTTGGATCTCTTGACTTTTGTTTGTTTCCACTGTTTGATGCTTGTGCCGGTTGTCGTTTATCTAGTCCCTGCCATTGTTATATCCATCAGTTGCATCATCAATACTAGTAGTCCTGGCACTTGGTTCTGCCATATTCTCTAGAGCACTTGCCGTATCAGTTTGTGGATTGGTCAGTGAACTATGTTTCTGAGCTTTTTTGGTTATCTGTTTTGCATTCATTTGTTCATAAGGTTGTTTATGTTTCTCTTGCTTGTTTTTTTGGTTGATACCCTTGAAGTGTTCTTCTTCTTCTGAGATTTTCATTGACCCTTGGAGTGGTTTGCATTTATTGGTTGTTGTGATGTAGGTTTGATTTTGCCCCGTTGTTCTTCATTTTGGTCTTGTACCACTACTTTTTGGTTGTTGTTTTGTTCTTTGTGCTGCCCCTGTATGCTCTGCTCCTTTTGATATTGTATTCTATTTGCTCTTTCAGTATTGTTTGATATCTGTTTGGTCTGAGTTTGTGGGGTTTCCGCAGCTGCTTTTTTCTTGTTTTCTTCTTCTTTTTCTCTAATAGGGCAAGAGTAGTCCTCATGTCCTAAGTGCTTGCAGTATGTTGGGAGATCCTTATATACCACTTCTAGCCAGTGTCCATCCTCGTTAACATCCCGATCTTCATCAAACCCTAGCCAAACATGATGAGGCCTGAATTGAGTCAAGTCAACCTGCATTTTGACTTTTGCTACACTTCCTCTTGTTTTCTGTATAGAGGCTAGGTCGAGATGCACTACCTTAACAATAGGAGACAACAGTACAGAGAGGACCTCCATGTAGTAGAAGTGCCATGGTAGTTCAGGAATGACTATCCAAACAGGGACAATTGGGTTATCCTCATTCGGGTTGAAGTTGGGTGTCCAAACTTGTAATTCCATTCTTTGATCTTGGATGTACATGAAGGTTTTTGTACAGATAGTTGTGTGATCGTACTCATTGTCTAGATCAATGTAGATTGTGTGAGCATTGAAATGGGCTATTTTAACTTCTCCTCTTAGTTCTGTTTGTGCTATGAAGCTTCTCCTGATCACCTCTATTTGAGGCATTGTGTTAAGGAATTTCCCTACAATTGTATATTGGCATCTGGATGCAAGTGCGATCATGTAGTCCTTCCTAGTAAAGATGACAACTGGTTGGCCATGTTTGGTGGTTATTTTGGGGTGTGTGAACTCTATTGGGGCTATTTCTACTGCCTTCCTTGCTCTTAATTTTATAGCAAGTGAATGAGTTATGGTAGGAGGTGATGGGGTAGGATAGTTAGTTGGTTTAGGTTGATAGGCAGTGGCTTCTGTTTGGTTTAGTGTGGTTGCTGATTTTGTTGTGTAAAACTAGGTACTTTGGTGGACATTTGCAGATGGTTGTACGGAGTGTGTGCTTTGGCATATAAAAACTGGTTAAGATGTTTGGATATGTGTTTGCACCAGATGTACTGATTGTTTGACTATGGTGTTTGGTATGTTGTGTATTTGATTTTGGTGTTAACATCTGAGTGTTAGTGTGATGTTGCTTAGTCTTAGTAGTATTTTTATTCTGGAGAGCAGGTGCTTTGTCAAAGTTGGTGGAGATCTTAGGAAATTTTGCTGGCATTCATATTTGATTGAGTTAGGGATTAGTTTGAACATTGACATTCCTAGGTAAATAAGTAGTTGCTGTATTAGACACATGTGCTGCAGAAACATTACCCGAATATGCCAAATTTGCTGTTATAGTGATTGGCTGCACTTGCTTATTAGGAGTGGTTGCGATTTCCTTTTTCTTATCAATAGAGATTATTTCGACAGGTGAAACACAAGGAATTCCATGGGCAGTCAGTGAAACACTCAAGTTTTCCGCCAGTGGTCGAGTATCAATGATATCAACTGGAGTTTGAGACTGGACTTGCGGGCGACCTTCAGCAACATGTGGATAATTTGTTTTTTCCAATTGAGTTTCAACTAGGGTTAGGCCAGTTAAGATACTAGGGACTCCATGGGCGTCATGTGGCACTGTGGGTGACTGCCTTTTATCACCCTCATTTATTTTGTTTTCTTGCAATTTCTCTTGACGACTAATCTCAACATGACTTTCTGAAGCAAAATCATTCATATATTCATCAAAATTAACATCAAAATTGACCTTGGCATTTCGTCGAACAGATGGCATGTGTGATTCTGTGTGTATTGTATTCTGCATTGTTGGATCAAATTGTTCATCGTGGTTGTTGTTTGAGGGGTTGGGATCAGTTTCCAAATTAATTGGAGTATAGTGACACTGGTTTTGAACATTTTGGATATCTGTCACCCTATGCGCACTCATCAACTGATTGTTGTCGGTGTTCATTTGTGTAGAGTCATTGCTTCGTGTGTTGATGTTGTCTGAAACTATTTGTATCGCTTGTAATTGAGGTGTTGAGTAATCTCCATGGCTTTGAATCAGTTCATTTAGTTCAGAGATAGTGTAGTGCATTGTAGCTGTCTCCAATTATTTTTTTGGCAAGTTTACAGTTCCGCCATTGTTGACAATTATAGCAGATGGGGAAGCATCAATAAGGGCGCCTACATGGGGTTTGTGCGCAGGGTTGTTACGCGATTGTTGGTTCTGGTCCGGTGTCTTTTCACCACCGGACGATGGAGCAATGACCATTTTTGTGCGTGTTTTTACCGTTGTTGTTTGTCGCCTCTCTAGAGAAGAAGAAAACGGGGATTGTTACATTACTCTTATTCGTATGTTTTTTATTTTTTTTTATGAATTTTTTAATCTTCTTTAAGCTTTTTTCTCTTTTTTAGCTACCCACTAGGTTCCTCCTGTCGTTAAAGACCTACCCCAGTGGGTTCAAAGAATTTTGTATACTTCTACATCGAAACTCCATACGTGGAAAGAAATTTCATTAAATAAAAATTTGAAGTGCAAAAATCATGGTGAGAATAACTTCAATCAACCCCCTTGTTAGTGTATACCTTCTTTTGCAATAGACTCATAATCTTTCCATTATGTTTTCCATTTTTACGCCTTCCCAAGAGATCGTTTGTTTGCCCGGTCGCCGAGATTTCATTCGACTCGAAGGTGGCTCAACAACAGCTCCAAAAAGTCCTTGACTGAAAAAGGGCTCATAAAGCAGAATCTGCTTCCGGTGGAGTTGTATCATCCACCAATACCCGACCTCAAGAGAAGAGGGCTAGAAGAAAATTGTTTTCCAATGTTAGGGAGAAAACACAGCCTCCGGTCTCAAAGGCGATCCTTGCAGGGTCGTGAATAGTAGTACTTGAAGATGAAGAAGCCAAAGATAACATTGAAACGGTTTCTTTTCAAAGGAAAAGAAGAGATAAAACCCAAACAGATCATCCAGGGGAGACAGAGAGACTTTTTCAAGTGTCTGAATTAGCTGAAATGGTTAGTTCTCCCTTCCGGGTTCCGGTTGCTACTACCAGTCAACGGGGTGATACTTCAAGTGTTATCCCAATTTCTGCTCTAACATCGTTCACCGTTGATCGAGGGAAAAGTATTTGTTCTCCAACCCCTTGGTCACTAGATCACGGGAACTTGGAGAGCACTTTCCAGCTCCAATCCAGGAGCCTAATGGTAAACCTAGTGTCTTATCAACAATAGCATGCATCTATCTGCTCCGATACTTTTTTCTTTTTTTTCTTTTTTTTTAAAACCTTTTTTCCTACTGACTTTAAACTTTAGCTTTAAAGTCAATCTTCTTGCTTCTGAGGGGTCTCCAAAGGATGATTTCTAAGAAGGAAGAACTTGGGTCTGAGCGTAATCGACTTGCTGAGTGTCTTCCAGCCTTAGAGGCCACATTTTCTCAAATGGAAGATCTTGAAGCTCGGTTGGAGCAAATGGAGCAAGAAAAAGAGCTCATAGCCAAGAAGTCACGTAACTTCATGCTGAACTTGCCGATCTAAAGGGAAAACTGGATGGAGCTGCACGATGCTCTCACTTCGGCTGCTGAATGGGAGTCAGCTTCCATGGAAAGGATTCGACCTTCAAATCTAACTTACATTATAAGACAGAGGAAATCAATACGGTCGAAGAGTAAAGAGAGCAAAGCCTCTGAAATGTAATGGATAAAAACCAGGAGCATGCAAAGATTAATTCTAACCCGGCGGAGACCTATGGGAACTTAAAGGTCGAGAATGATCAACTGCAGTTGAAAGTCCAAGAGCTCCAGGGAAGATTTCGAGTTCAAAAGGAGCCCTCTATGCTAGAAAAGACTCATGTTGTCTATAGAATGCGAAGAAAAACTCTAGAGGACGTCAAAATCGGCATTAAGAACATAGACGACTACATTGCTGAGGCTCATATACTAGAAACAACCTCCATCGAGAATATCATCTCCCAACCTTCTACTTCAAGTTCCACAGAAACTAGCTCCGAATCTTATGAACTTGAGATGAACATGAAGGTGTAGGGGTTGAGCATGATGATAAAGGAATACATGAGCAAGCGTTAGATCCATCAGCTCCAGACAAGGACTAAGGACCTTTTGCTCCAAAAAGTATGGTTCCAAAAAATGCTCCAACCCTTGAGGCCTCCAAAACCCCGACTTCTGCTAATCAAGCAGATTATTTACCTAATAAAGATCTTTTTTATTTTTTTAACTATTGTAACTTCTCTGGGCTCTCTTTTGGGCCCGAAACTTGAAATAAAAGATTACTTTTTTCTTCACTTTATCTTTGAATTACCTTAACTTACTCAAGATTTTAAGTTAGCAAAAATATATTCCCTGATCCATGTTTTTTATCGGGAAAGTCCGGGAAATTTTGCATCCGATTAACTTTACTACCGGTAATTTAACTTCTGATTTTTTTATTTGTTTAATAAAAATATTTCATAAGAGATGGTCTTTATGTTTATAGTGCTCTTGAAGAGGACGTCTCCTGCTTATTCCGGTACAATTATTTGATATTTTAATAACATACAAATAAAGGAAACACCAAACTATTTGGACAATAAGTAAGAGATAGATGAAAAAGGAATTTTTCATTTATTCATTTTATTCACAAAAATACATATGACCTAGTAAGAAAAATTACATTTTTCAAATAACCGAGTTACCAATTCATGTGGCTAACCTGTAACTCTTATTTATACGGGACTTGATGTGCATTCCCCCGTTTCGGCTTGAGGTGATCCATAATGATTGGACTTTTAGTTCAGAACATGTTACCCCAATTATGGTAGTCCCCGATATTGCTGCACCTCTGGGTAACACTTTTTGCTTGCTTATATTTTGATGATATCATCAACACTTTTAGTGTTATCAACCAAGCTCTTGTACCGGTAGGTATAGTTCCTCCAATGTTGGAATGTGAATTGTGAAGATTCGAGCACTGAATTTCCTATAACCGATCATAATTTATTATAGTAATACACATTTCGTTGTTGCTTCATTAAAAACCTTGCCTGAAAAACCTATTTGGGACAAAACCTGGACGAAAGTAAAATGCATGCAGCGCGTATTTTTAGTTTAAATGCTAACCTTCAATAGTAATACCTTTTTAGATGAGTAACGTTCTAGTTGCTTGGAAATTTGACACCATCATGATTTTTCAAGTGATACGAGCCTATACCGGTTATACCTAAAAACCAGTAAGGGCCTTCCCAATTTAGTCCCAACTTTTGGGCGTTGACTTTTCGAGTGTTGTGAGTTATTTTCAATAGAACCAAGTCTCCAACCTTAAAATAATGAAGATTCACTCTATGGTTATAGTACCTCTCCATTATTTGCTTCTGCACCATCATTCTAACAAAATCAAAATCCCCATGCTCATCAAGCGAATATAATTTGATCATCATACCCTCAGCATTTTCTCGTTCGCTTCTCTGAAAATATGCGTATCGGAGTTAGAGCCTCTGTCTCATATTCGAAGGAAAATAGTGTTTCTCAGGTGCTTGATTTTGTCGTAGTACGACCCATAATACTCCTGGTAATTCTTCAGGCCACTTTCATTTGGCATCCTCTAACTTTTTCTTCAAATTCTGAATTATTATTTTGTTTGTTGACTCTGCTTGACTATTAGCACTTGGATGGTATGGAGATGACATAATCATTTTGACTTTCAATACTTCTAGGAATTTCATAATTTTGGAGCCTCTAACTTGTGGCGCATTGTCACATACAATTTCTTTTGGGATTTCAAATCGACAAATGATGTGATCCTAGATAAAATCAATCACCACGCATTCTCCAATCATTTTGAAAGATCCTTCTTTGACCCATTTAGAGAAATAATAAATCATAATTAAAAGAAATTTTAGATGTCCGGTTCCTTGAGAAAAAGGTCTGACTATCTCTATCCCCCATATCATAAACAACCATGGTGATACAACCTGATGCTAGAGTTCTGCCGGCTTGTGTACCATCTAAGCATAGCACTGACACTTATCACATTTATGAACAATTGGCTTAGTGTCACACTCCATCTGAGGCTAATAATAGCCGGCTCTCACCAACTTCTGCACTAATGAATCTGCCCCGGAAGAAAATTCCTATATGAACTTTACTCATCACAAAATTAGCTTCTCTGGAACCTATGCACCGGGCTAACGGACCCTGGAAATACCTTCGATACAATTGCCCATGGACTAGGCACTACTGAGCAGATGTAACGACCTGGCGGGTTGTTTTGAGGATTTAAGACTCGTTCCCCTATTTATTACCTCTTTTATATTATATTGTGGTTATGTGACTTTTCGGGGTGGTTGGTTTTGGTTTCGGGTGAGTTTCGGAGTGAAATGGGACACTTATTCTCTAAGTTGGGGGCTTAAGTTGAAATAGTTGACCGGAGTTTGACTTTTGTGTAGACGATACCAAAATGGAGTTTTTACGATATCGATAGCTTCATATGATGATTTTGGAAATAGAAGCGCGTTCGTATATTGATTTGGAGGTCCATAAGATGGTTTGGCTTGAATTGGCAAAATTTAGAAAGTTGAAGATTTGGAAGGTTGAAAAGTTTGACCGGAGTTGACTTTATTGATTTCGGTGTATGATTCTGATTTAAGAAGTTGGAATAGATCCGTTGTATCATTTATGACTTGTATGCAAAATTTGAGGTCAATCAGCGTTGTTTTGGTATGAATCAACATTAGTTTTTGAAGTCGGATGTTCATAGTTTCAATAGGTTTGAATTTAGTTGTGGTTCGTAGAATCGATGTTGTTTGATGTGATTTTAGGCCTCGAGTAGGTCTGTTATTTATTTTGGAACTTGTTTGTATATTCAGACGGGTCCCGGGGTCCCCAAGTGTGAGTTGGATTGAAATCAGATCATTTTTGGAGTTAATGGAATGCTGAAGCTGCTGAGGTTCTGGTGCAATCGCACCTCCGTAGAAGTAGACTTGCAGAAGCAGCTGGCCTCCGCAGAAGTGCAAGCGCAAATGAGCTTAGGGGTCCGCATATGTGATATTTCAGGGGCCTTAGTGAGGGCCGCACTTGTGATGGAAATTTTGCAGGTGCGTAATCGTAGATGCGGCTGATGGCTCACGGAAGCGAGATCCCTGGGTAGAAAAGGGTGCGTTCGAGGGCTTTCATTCATTCTTTATCTTTTGACCTAGAGAGCTCGATTTGTGGCAATTTGTAGAAGTATTTTCAAAAATCTATCGAGGTAAATGATTCTAACTCAGATTTGGCTATTATACATGAATCCATCTTTGTTTTTTTATCAATTAGTTACTGTTTTGAGGATTTGAAGGCTATATTTGAGAAAACTTCATAGACTATATTTTGAGGATTTGAAGGCCGATTTGAGATATAAATTGAGTAATTTTAGTATGGTTGGACTCGTTATTGAATAAGTGTTCGGATTTTATAAATTTGGTCGGGTTTCGAGACGCGAGCCCGGGGTTGAGTTTTTGAGTTGACCTTTTGATTTTCTTTAAAGATTGCAACTTTATTATTCAGAATAGTTTCCTATGGTTTGTATTTATGGTATACAATTATTTTATCTAGATTTGAGCCGTTCAAAGTTGAACAATCATTGAAAAGGCTTACTAGCGGATTGAGTTAGCATGTTTTCAGGTAAGTGTCTTGCCTAACTTTGTGTGGGAGAACTACCCTTTAGGATTCGTATTGTTTTGTGTTAATCATGGTACGTGAAGGCCGTGTATGCAAGGCGATGAGTGGGTACATGTGCTAAACGTGGTAATTGACCGGTTAAAGTTACGTAGGTTCTTTTCATGCCTTTAATTTAATTTTCATAACATGTTATCTCCATCATCATTAATCTATGCTTACGTGATTTACTTGACATTGTAAATACCTGTCTCATCTCTTACTTGTTATTTGCCTTTACATGCTTAGTTGGAGTTATTTCTTGGAATAGCTTATTGTTGAATTATGGTGTTGAAGTTATAAAGGTCGTGATGCACATTGAGGCAAAGTTGTAAATTATTGGAATACCATTCTTGTTGAGATATTCACTTTCGGTTGCTATTGTTGAGACTCTTGTACATATTGTGGTTGAGCCATGAGCTATTTATTGTGGAAACATTATTGTTGTTGACTTCTTTGGCAGATTGTGGTTTTGGGAACTTGAGGTGAGATTTGTGATATATTGTGATATTGATACGCATGGGGTGGTATAAGGATAGGGGTTTATATGCATGCAGTGAGATAAGGTGGGCTTGATACGCGTGTTGCTAGTAGGGAAACTACTTGAAGCCACGCGGTGTGATAAAGTGGGCTAAAACACGGATAGATATTTAGGAAAAATGATTTTTAAAACTAAATGTAAGTCTCCCGCGGTGAAATAAAGGAAGATTGATTTGATTTAGGAAATGAGACTGCGGGGCGGTACCTCGATAGGGATTCTTGTTGATAAATTTCATTTAAATCACTTGTGTTTTATTCGCTCGTTTCCTTGGCATTCTTATTATGTGTTTTCTTGTGTTTTATTCGCTCGTTTCCTTGGCATTCTTATTATGTGTTTTCTTCTGTGATATCTTATTTGCCTTAATTTCAGTGTAGCTATTCTTGTTATATTTCTTTATTGTATCATTTCCATTGTTTCCATTATTATACTATACTATACCTGTTCAGTTTCTTTATTTATTCTAGTAGGTGTCTTGACCTGACCTCGTCACTACTCTACCAAGGTTATGCTTGATACTTACTGGGTACCATTGTGGTGTACTCATACTACACTTCTGTACATATTTTTGTGCAGATCTAGGCACTTCATACCAGGCTAGGCATCCGTGAGTTGAGCTTGAATCAGAGACTTCAAGGTATACCTGCTGGCGTTCGCAGGCCTCGGAGTCACCCTCTATCTAGTTTCTATTTCATTCTCCGTTTATAGATATTGTTGTATAGGGATGTTTCAATTTACTCATGTAGAACTTATGACTCGGTATCACCAGATTTTGGGTGTTATGTTCAGTTGTATTGCGGAGTCCTTTTTATCATAGCTATTGGTTTAAATTGGAAGTTTTATTACTATTTCTGTTAAATTCTTCATGTATGTTAGGCTTACCTAGTCTTAGAGACTAGGTACCATCACGATATCCTACGGAGGGAGATTGGGGTCGTGATAGCAGCCTTCGTTCTCAGTGCGCGGGAGGCCTTAAAATCATCAGGAAACTTGTCATATATTAACTACTCAATAAATTCATTTCTCTAATCCCAAGCAAGACTTGTCTAATTTACTTCGAATATTCGTCAACATCTAGGACTGAATGCAGCAACTGCACAATCGAACAAAATCAGTGTCTTTTCATTCCGCCGATGAGCCCAAGTTGGCTAACGTATCTGTTTCCACATTTTCCTCTCTTGGATTATGATTTAGTGTCCATTCCTTGAACCGGAAAAGAAATGCTTGGACTTTGTTTAAGTACTTTTGAATACGCTATTCTTTGGTGTCGAAAATCCCACATATTCGATTGACCACTAGTTGAGAATCACACTCTACCTCAATAATCTCGTAGCCCATTTCCCGGGCTAACTCAAGTCCTGCAATAATAGCCTCATACTAAGTTTCATTGTTAGTCAATGGAATACTTTCTATGGCTTGCCTTAAGGTTTATCCAGACGGAGTACTAAGCATTATGCCCAAATCAGACCCTTAGCATTTGGTGCACCATAAGTAAATTGGGTCCACACACCGGACATAGTCCCTAAAACCAAAATTGCTTCTTTTTCTACTCGTGGCATCATTCTCGAACTAACATCCGCTATGACGTAGGCCAAAACATGGGACTTGATAGCAATCCATGGTTTAGCTCAATATCACATTCACTAATTTCTACCACCTGTTTAGCCAATTGCCCTGACAACTCAGGTTGATGTAGAACATTCCGCAAGGGAAAAGTCATAACTACAACAATTGGGTGATATTGAAAATATGGTCTATACTTTTGAGAGGGTGTTACGAGAGCCAGAGCCAACTTCTCCAGGTGCGGATACCGAGTTTCCTCTCCCGATGACATCTTACTAACATAATAAACATGATATTATGTACCTTCTTCTTCCCGGACTAGTACTGCACTTATCGTAACTTCCGACACTACCAGATATGCTAACAACTGCTAACGGCACCAACCTTCATCACATATGAGTGGATGCAAGGGAATGTAAGATATGTGCTTCAAGCTGAATCAATGACGCACGATAAGGAATGAAAAATGTGAAATTTTCTAATAGTTTTGTAGCCTCTCGAAGATAATTACAGACGTCTCTATACTGATCTGCAAGACTTTACTAAACTTGCTTATGAATCGTAGCACCTACGAACCTAGAGCTTTGATACTAACTTATCACAACCCCAAAATCCCACATTAGGTAGTCGTGGTGGCACCTAGTCTCTAAGACTAGGTAAGCCTAACACATGAAGAGATCTAACAGAGATAACCAACTTAACTATATAAAACTTAAACTGACATACACTAGAATTTCTAAATACAATATTGTTTTGAATGAAGATAAACAGTAGCAAAGATAATATCCGAAGGTGACTCCGAGGCTGCGAACATCAAGCAGGTATACCTTGAAGTCTCTAGCCACACAGACACAACTCTCAAAACCAATACGATTAAAAGTATCTGGATCTATACAAAAATATGCAGAAGCGTAGCATGAGTAAACCACAACAGTACCCAGTAAGTATCAAGACTAAACTCGATGGAGTAGTGACGAAGTGAGTCAAGACACCCACTAGACAATAACCTGTATAAGCATATAAATCTAAAGCTAACAGTGAAAAGAACATCAATATAAGGCTAACAACGAAATAGTGGAAACAACAAATGATAATAAGAAATAAGCATGTGATAAAATGGGAAAGCAATCAGAACACAGTTAAAAATATGAATGAAATCAATTAGGGGAAACCAATGATAATTCAAGTAATCAAGTCGTTATAACACATGATTCACAATAAGATTCACTCCTAGGCACCACATTATCCATCACCTTCGCACGACAAGGTCCACGCCCTACCACATACATAGAATCCGTGTCAATTGTCAAATAAATATTTGAGAGAATTATTTAAATAAAATAAGGCATAACAACAATTTCGAATAAAGTAAAGCGTCAAATGCGATAATGAGTTTGGTTTAGAAATCAATTAAAGTAAAATAAAGTATAATCTATACAAAATAGTGTATCAAATGGAAAAATGAGTTTATTTTAGAAATCAAATAACGTAAGGTAAAATAATATATTTAAATAAAATAAAACATTGGATATGTTAACGAATTAAATGTAGAATTATTTAAAGTAAAGCGTAATAACAATCATTTAAATGTATCAAATAGGGTAACGAGTTTAATTTGAGAACCATTTAAAGTAGACATGATGACAATTTAAATATAGTAAAGTACCGAATGAGATGACGAGTTTTATCTTAAGAGTCACATAAAGTAAAGAATTTGACAATTTCTTTATTTAAAACGGTTATAATACCAATAACTCAACAAAAGATGAGATGATGACTCCACGCAAATAAATTCATCTTGACAATCAATTCACCAAGTAACAATGGAGGCACAAATTGGCACATTAAAGTAATACAACAAATCACGTACAATGCATGACTCACATAAGAAGTCACTATCATTACAATACTAGAATAACATTAATTAACCAAATACGATCACAATACAAGTGAATTAATTTAAGGAAAACAATAACCGTTCAACCAACAAGACATTTTAACATAGAATGTACCATGACAATCACCCGAGGATAACTCTACTGTCAAAAACAATTTCAACATATCAAATCCGTTGCGACGTGCAACTCGATCCCAACAATAATACAAATGTCCGTTGCGTCGTGCAACCTGATCCCACCTATTATACCAATATTCGTTGCGGATTGCAATCCAATCTCACCTATATAATAAGATCATATTATCCGTCCTTATCTCTTCATATCATATCGTTTCCTATTCTGTTGCAGCGTCCAACCCGATCCCAACAATATCAAATTATTAACATAAACAACTCAACACCAATATTTACGAAATATCAACACAAAAGAAGATGAAACGAATGGAACATTAAAGAATCACCAATACAATGGAGAATATCCTACACCTCAAAATCCCAAACCTTGTCGATCCATGAATATAAGGATAGCTAAATGGCTCACGTAAGAGAAATAACATAATAGAGTGCATAAAGTAACATAGGGACAATAAAAGCAGGTAAAACATGTGATAATAAAAGAGATAACAAATTCAATCAAGGCATATAAGAGTAAACTTGACAATAAAAGATAGAACATGTACTAACAACTTTAATTAAATGCATGAAAGAAGCCTAAGAGTCTAGACCGTTCTAATACTGCATATAAGCCTGTGTTCACACTCATCATCTCGTATACACGTCTTCCACATAATTCAAATAGTACAATCAACCCAAATTCTAAGCGGTACTTTTCCCCACACAAAATTATGAAAGATACTTATCTCAATTGGGCCAGTTCATCACTCAAAATAGCTTTTGCTTTAAATTTACCTCCGCTCAACTCAAATCTAGTCAAAATGACTTATTATTCCCAAAAGTCAATCTCTGGCCCGCACCTCGAAACCCGACAAAACTCACAAATTTCGACAACCCATTCGATTATGAGTCCAACCATACTTATTTAACTCAAATCCGACTATGAATCGATGTTCAAAACTCAATTATTCACTTTAGGAGAATTTAGACAAAACCCCCCAATTTCTCTTTTATAATCATCAATTAAATGCCAAAAATGGAAGATGGAATCATGGAATATAATCAAAACTGAGTAAAAAATATTTACCCCAATCTATGTGATGAAAACCCTCTCCAAAATCGCTCGCGAGCTCCCCAACTCAAAATGTGATAAAATGAGCTCAAGATCCGAAATAGAGTACTTTATAATACTGCTCCAGGGATACCATTTGCGAACGCGGAAGAAGCCTCGTGTTCGCGAAGCACAAATCTCATAGCCCCCGAAATAACCTTTCACGTTCGCATCCCAGACCTCGCGAATGTGATGCACAACTCAAACTACTTTTCGCAAACACGTACGCGTGCTGTGAACGCGATGTACAACGATACTAGACCGTCAACAACCTTCGTGAACGCGATAGAGAACTGCGACCGCGATACCCAACCTTACAAAACTAGGCGAATGAGTCCCACACATCATGAATGCGTGAAATAGTCAGCTCCAATATACTCAATGTCACCATGGTCAGTCCTTCACGATCGCGAAGGACACTAGCAACAACAGAAAACCAACAACATAATCATGGAGGAAATGGTCGAAAATCAGTCCGGAACTCACCCGATTGCCTCGGGACCCCGTCCGAACACGCCAACAAATCCCAAAACATAACACGGACCTACTCGAGGCCTCAAATTACGCATAACAAAATCGAACTTAATGAACTTTTAAACTTTCAACTTTCAAAACTCATGTCGAACCATATCAAATCAACACGGAATGACCTCAAATTTTGCACACAAATTCCAAATGACATAATGAACCTGTTCCAACTCCCGAAACAACAATCCGAATTCGATATAATTAAAGTCAACTCCTGGTCAAACTTATGAACATTCCAAACCTTCAAATTGCCAATTTTTGCCAAATAGCGCCAAAACCTTCTAGAAACATCCAAATGCAAATCCGGGCATACGCCAAATTCCAAAATTATAATCCGGACCTAACGAAACAATCTAAACTCTGATATAAGGTAAAATACACAAAAGTCAATTTTGGTCAACTCTTTGAACTTAAAGATTCCTAGTTGGGAGTTATTCTACCAAATCAATCCTGAATCGCCCGAAAACAAAGACCGACCATACACACAAGTCATAATACATCACAAGAAGCTACTCATGACCTTGAACTCCCAAACAGAACTAGTTAGGTCATTATATTCTTCCCCACTGAAACATACGTTCGACCTCGAACGTGCTAAGAAACGTACCAAGGCAACCAAATCATTGTTTAAACTCGCCAGGACCGTACCCCTGGGTGATCTCACATCACCCCAATCTACATAAGTCTTACAGCACAATCCAACTGAAGATTCTTTGTTCAACATTAATATATCAGGCATAGACCCAAATTCTAACGTGTGAAGTTGATTATAAGACCCGATTCTCGCATCTACATGATGTGCAAGTCTGAACAAGCTATATCAATCCATAACCATATTCCAAGACATAATGATATGGTATACCACATAGCTCTAATACTAATAACAATAACTCTCGACCATAATAGTTGCTCAATAACAAACCCGATACCGATAACAAACCTTATATGTACTAGAACCTTGTGCTAAACCTCCGTACACTGCCAATGATGAAAGAAACATGCATATACTTGCAACCACTTATCAGATCAACAAATCATGAAGTTTTCTTGCCCGGTAAGAACCATGGCCAAAAATTTAAGTTGACTAGTGACACTATTCTTCCAAACATACCTTGATCAAATCTGATGGAACTCATTTAAGGTCCAATAATATCACTTCATCCAGTACAAGCTACTCGATCAACCTATCACACCAATGTCATCTATTGCCTCATGACGTGTAATCCGTGCACCCCAAACAAGCAATAACTAATCTATAACCCATGATGAAGGAAGAATCAAATGAAAGAACCGCCATGCATGCTCAACAGACACTACCACAAGCGCAATGCCATAAACCCATCACACATAGTAGAAGCAAGGCACACGAATCTAACACAAAGGATCATATCCTAATATAACTCCGTCGTAGTGCGTGACCCAATCAAAACATTGGTCCACATGAGATTCCTCGAGCCATCATGCTCAAACTCAACAATCATACGCCAACAGGGTGAACCATAACCAAAGTAAATCAACTATTCAACACCCAGGAGCTATCTCGCTCAAATTCCTCCACAAAGCCCAAACAGTACTGTATCATGTGTAAATAGTCAACAGTCTCACAACCCATTATGGCGTAAAAGAGTAACACATAGAACACATCATAACACAAATAAGGCCAACTCTAACCGATGACACCGCCCGTTACAATAGATGTGCTGGGTAAACAAATCTGATCCGATGTCGAATATACATCCACATTAGGCCTATCAGTAGCCGCTAAATCAATTTTGATCCTCTCAAAATAAGTATATAGCCTCCGAAAATACCACAATAACAAATCTATAGCACATATCATCAGTCGTGAACCTCTTATCATAGCTTCTGGGGTGCATACTCTTCTCATGTGGCATCAAATAATGCTAGACTTCCTCTAAGCATCTGAAATCGTCCATGCCATATTGGACATGTGACCCCATCCAGGAGAAAACCATAATGCGCAATATATTTCTTATGCCGGTGCAGACATCCAGTTCAAGCCATGGTCGACACCATCAAGAACTCTCCAAGACCCGTCCATACATAACTAGGCTCTCCGAACTGAATCTCCCCAACTCAGCTGAGTTATACAAGCCGTCAAACCCAAGAGTACTGCCACAAAACACCGGTAAAGCATTACCACCGTAAAAGAACCAGTTACCTTTTTTGCTATGCTGACCCAACACCACAGAGCTGACCCATTTCTTCGAATCATCCTTGATTTTTCTTCAGGTTAACACTTCTCCTTGCTGGTACCCAATGGTCCCAAACCAAAGCTCACTGCAGGATATCCTAGCTTGAACCACGTCGCCGAGATATTTTTAAACCACTGTGTTTCCTCTGAAGCATCCAATAGTGCTACAACCAAGATACGTACTCCGATGAGACCCTCCATGAATCTGAAGCTATTTCGCTAACCTCTCTGATAATGAAAGGTAGAATAAATAATGATACATAAATACCGCAAGTCCAAGCACTATCCCATCTAAATCTCAGATCTTAATCATATAGAAATTCTGGGGAACCCTTAAATACCACATATATACCTCGAACCAAGACTAATGTATCACATGACCATGCTATCTAATCGTCGATAGTAGACTCCCCTACTTGGCATGAAGCCATGGGACATAACATTTGATGATCCAGAATACCAACTTTCATAGCTCATACAACACCAATCATAAGATACCTGAAATCACCTACTAAGCGCATGTACATCCTCATAACAGCGAAGATTGTTTCCTCAAGTGCCTTATATCTACCTTTCACAGAATAAAAGTACCATTAAAAACACATAGTCTCAAATACCACCAACTATCCTCAAATCAACACCATCTTATGACCCTACCACGATCACGGCGACTAGGCAACAATTTAAATCTTCCCAAGCTCATACTCACCAACCAGATACCAGAACCAGCTGCACCCACATATGAATAACTAAAAGATCTACCAACACATCCGTGTCCTCAGTCTGGACAACACATTGAGACAATGATCGAGCATCCATAGCCCATTCGTAGCCCATCTGCAGCATCACAAACCGTAGGTGCATAGCTGATACCGAGTGCGCAACATCATATACGAGTGGATGTAAGGGAATATAAGATATATGATTCAAACTGAATGAATGCCGCACCATAAGGAATGAAAGTACTGGAATTTTCTAATAGTTATGTAGTCTCTCAAAGATAAGTACACACATCTCCGTACCGATCCGCAAGACTCTACTAAACTTGCTTATGCCTCGTAGGACCTTTGAACCTAGAGCTCTGATACCAACTTGTCACGACCCCGAAATCCCACCTTAGCTAGTCGTGATGGCATCTAGTCTCTAAGACTAGGTAAGCCTAACACATGAAGAGATCTAGCAGAGATAACCACCTTAACTATAAAAAAATTAAATTGATAAATGAAATAGCGTAATTAAAGCTGAACAAATGTTATACAGTCATCAGAACTGGTAGAACAAAGTCATAAGCGCTACTGACATACACTAGAACTTATAAATACAATACTATTTTGAAAGAAGATAAACAGTAGCATATATAATATCCGAATGTGACTCCGAAGCCTGCAAACGTTAATCAGGAATGCCTTGAAGTCTCCAGATGCGCAGACACAACTCTCAAAACCAACACAATCAGAAGTACCTGGATCTGGACAAAAAGGTGTAGAAGCATAGCATGAGTACATCGTAGCAGTACCCAGTAAGCATAAAAACTAACCTCCATGGAATAGTGACAAGGTGAGTCAAGACACCCACTAGACAATAACCTGTATAAGCATATAAATCCAATGTTAACAGTGAAAAGAACATCAATATAAGGCTAACAATGAAATAGTGGAAACAACAAATGGCAACAAGAAATAAACAGGTGGTTAAATGGGAAAGCAATCAGAACATAGTTAAAACTGTGAATGAAATCAATTAGGGTAAATCAATGAGAATTCAAGTAATCAAGTCGTTCTAACACATGATTCACAACAAGATTCACTCCGAGGCAGCACACCTCATAATCACAAATCTAGGCCACAATCACGAGTATGTCAACCATGGCACCACGTACCCACATTATCCATCACCTTCGCACGACAAGGTCCACGCGCTACCACATACATTGAATCCGTGTCAATTGCCAAATAAATGTTCAAGAGAATTATTAAATAAAATAAGGCATAACAACAATTTCGAATAAAGTAAAGCGTCAAATGAGATAATGAGTTTGGTTTAGAAATCAAACAAAGTAAAATAAAGTACAATTTATACAAATTAGAGTATCAAATGGAGAAATGAGTTTAGTTTAGAAATCAAATAAGGTAAGGTAAAATAATATTTTTAAATAAAGTAAAACATCATATAAGTTAAAGAATTAAATGTAGAATCATTTAAAGTAAAGCGTGATAACAATTTAAGTAAAGTAAAGTATCAAATAGGGTAATGAGTTCAATTTGAGAACCATTTAAAGTAGGCATGATAACAATTAAAATATAGTAAAGTACCGAGTGAGATGACAAGTTTTATCTTAAGAGTCACATAAAGAAAAGCATGTTGACAATTTCTTTATTTAAAACCGTTATGTTACCAATAACTCAAACAAATATGAGAGATGATGACTCCCCCCAAATAAATTCATCTTGACAATCAATTCACCAAGTAACAACGGAGGCACAAATTGGCACATTAAAGTAACACAACAAACACTCACACAAGAAGTCACTATCGTTCCTATTCTAGAATAACAACAATTAACCAACTACGATCAAGTTACAAGTGAAATAGTTTAAGGAAAACAATAACCGTTCAACCAATAAGCCATTCCAACATAGAATGTACCATGAGAATCACAACCGAGGATAACTCTACCGTCATAAAAAATTTCAACATATCAAAACTGTTGCAGTGTGCAACATGATCCCAACAATAATACTAATATCTGTTGCGGCATGCAACCTGATCCTACCAATTATACCAATATCCATTACGGATTGCAACCCGATCCACCTATATAATAAGATCATATTATGCGTCCTTATCTCTTCATATCCTATCATTTCCTATTCTGTTGCAACGTCCAACCCGATCCCAACAATATCAAATTATTAAAATAAACAACTCAACTCCAATATTTATGAAATATCACACACAAAAGAAGATGAAACAAATGGAACATTAAAGAATCACCAATACAACGGAGAATGTCCAACACCTCGAAATCCCAAACTTTATCGGTCCATCAATACAAGAATAGATAAACGGCTCACGTAAGCGAAATAACATAATAGAGTGCATCTAGTAACATAGGGTCAATAAAAGCCGGTAAAACATGTGACAATAAAAGAGATAACAACTTCAATTAAGGCAGATAAGAGTAAACTTGACAATAAAAGATAGAACATGTGCTGACAACTTCAATTAAATGCATGAAAGAAGCCTAAGAGTCTAGACCGGTCAAATATCACATATAAACCCGTGTTCACACTCGTCACTTCGTGTACACGTCTTCCACATAATTCAAATAGTACAATCAACCTAAATCCTAAGGGATAGTTTCCCCCCCACAAAGTTATGCAAGATACTTTTCTCAATTAAGCAGATTCATCACTCAAAATAGCTTTTGCTTTAAATTCACCTCCGCTCGACTCAAATCTAGCCAAAATGACATAGTATTAACAAACAATACAAAAGAAACCAATTCAGATTTATAAATTTCAGATCTTTAACAAAAATAAAAAAATCAACCCCCGGCTCGCACCTTTAAACCCGACAAAACTCACAAATTCCGACAACCCATTCGATCACGAGTCCAACCGTACTAATTTAACTCAAACCCAACTTCGAATCAATGTTCAAAACTCAATTATTCACTTTAGTAAAGTTTAGATAAAAATCCCAAATTTCTATTTTATAATCATATATCAAATGTCAAAAATCAAAGATGAAATCATGGAATATAATCAAAACCGAGTAAAAAATATTTACCCCAATCTATGTGATGAAAACCCTCTCCAAAATTGCCCAAATGTGAGCTCCCCAACTTAAAATGTGATAAAATGAGCTCAAGATCCGAAATATAGTACTTAATAATACTTCTCCAGGGATACCCTTCGCGAACGCGGAAGAAGCCTCGCGTTCGCGAAGCCTAAATCTCACAGCCCACGAAATAACCTTTCGCGTTCGTGACCCAAACCTTGTGAACTGGATGCACAACTCAAACTACTCTTCGCAAACATGTACGTTTGTTGCGAACTCGATGTACAACGTTCGTGGACCATCAACAGCCTTCGTGAACGCGATAGAGAACTTCGAACGTGATACACAACCTCACAAAACTAGAAGAATGAGTCCAAAACGTCACGAATGCGTGAAATACTCAGCTCTAATACACTCTATGCCACCACGGTCAGTCCTTCATAATCACGAAGGACACCAGCAACAACAGAAAATCAACAACATAGTTATGGAGGAAATGATCCAAAATCGGTCTGAAACTCACCCGAGCCCTTCGGGACCCCATCCGAAAATGCCAACAATCCCCTAAGCATAACACATACCTACTCGTGGCATAAAATTACACATAACAACATCGAAACCACGAATCGTATCTCAAATCAAACTTAATGAACTTTTGAATTTTCAATTTCCAAAACTCATGCCGAATCATATCAAATTAACAAGAAATGACCTCAAATTTTGCACACAAGTTCCAAATGACATAACAAACCTTTTCCAACTCCCGAAACAACAATCCAAACCTGATATAATCAAAGTCAACTCCTGGTCAAACTTATGAACATTCCAAACCTTCAAATTGCCAATGTTCACCAAATAGCGCCAAAACTATCTAAAAACATCCAAATGCAAATCCGAGCATAAACCCAATTCCAAAATCATCATTCGAACCTAACAGAACCATAAAAACTCTATTCTAAGGTCTAATACACAAAAGTCAAACTTGGTCAAGTCTTCAAACTTAAAGCTTCCTAGTTGGGAGTCATTCTACCAAATCAATTGCGAATCACCCAAAAACCAAGACGGGCCATACATGCAAGTCATAATACATCACAAGAAGCTAATCATTACCTCAAACCACCAAACGGAACCCGTTCGGTCATTTCATTCTTCCCCACTTAAACATACGTTAGTCCTTGAAGGTGTCAAGAATTGTACCAAGGCCACTAAATTACTGGATAAACTCTCCAGGCCCATACCCATGGGTGATCTCACATCACCCCAATCTACATAAGTCTGACAGCACAATCCAACCGAAGATTCTTTGTTCAGCCTTAATATATTAGCCATAGACCCAAATTCCAATGTGTAAAATTCGTTATACGACCAAATTCTCCCATCTACGCGCTGTACAAGGCTGAACAAGTTGTATCAATCCATAAACATATTTCAAGACATAATCACATGGTATACCATATAGCTCAAATACTAATAGAAATAACTTCCGACCACAATAGCTGCTCAATAACAAATCTGATACCGGTAACAAATCTCATATCAACTATAACCTTGTGTTGAACCTCCGTATACTGCCAATGATGAATGAAACATGAATATACTCATAATGACTGACACATTCGTCATGCACGATCATCCTACGAGTAATACTTCCACAACTCTTTTATTCCACATAGCAAAATCTGAACAACAACGGCCGATCAATCAAGCGATTACCGTAATACTAGTCAGGCATCCGCAAATCAAAGCATAGTGTGGCTCTTAGGAGTGCGCCCCCTTCTCAGGTGGCATTGAATAATTCTATCATCCCTCTAAGCATGTGAAATCATACGTGCCATCTTGGACTCGTGACCCCATCCAGGAGAAAACCATAATGCGCAATATATTTCTTATGCCGATACAGATATCCGGCTCAAGCCATGGTCGACACCATCAAGAACTCTCCGAGACCCGTCCACACATAACTAAGCACTCCGAACTGAATCTCCCCAACTCAACCGAGTCATGCAAGCCGTTAAATCCAAGAGTACTACCACAAAACACCGGTAAAGCATTACCACCCTAAAAGAACCAGTTACCGTTTTTACTATGCTGACCCAACACCACCGAGGTAACCCATTTCTTCGAATCCTCCTTGAGTTTTCTTCAGGTTAACACTTCTCCTTGCCGGAACCCAATAGTCCCAAACGAAAGCTCACTGCAGGATATCCTAGCATGAACCACGTCACCCGGATGTTTGCAAACCACTGTGTTTCCTCTGAAGCACTCAATGGTGCTATAACCAAGATACCCACTCCGATGAGACATTCCATGAATCTGAAGCTATTTTTCTAACCTCTCTGATATTGAAAGGTAGAATTAATAATGATACATAAATACCGCAAGTCCAAGCACTATCCCATCCAAATCTCAGATTTTAACCATATAGAAATTCTGGGGAACCCATAAATACCACATATATACCTCAGACCAAGACTAATGTATCACATGACCATGCTATGTAATCGTCGATAGTAGACTCCCCCACTTGGCACGAAGCCATGGGACATAACATCTGATGATCCAGAATACCAACCTTCATAGCTCATACAACACCAATCATAAGATACCTGAAATCACCTACTAAGCGCATGTACATCCTCATAACAACGAAGATTGTTTCCTCAAGTGCCTTATATATACCTTTCACATAATAGAAGTACCATAAAAAAACACATAGTCTCTAATACCACCAACTATCCTCAAATCAACACCATCTAATGACCCTACCATGATCACGGCGACTAGGCAACAATTTAAATCTTCCCAAGCTCATACTCACCAACCAGCTACCACAACCAGCTGCACCCACATATGAACAACTGAAAGATCTATCAATTAATCTCTATCCTCAGTCTGGACAACACCTTGAGACAATGATCGAGAATCCATGGCCCCTCGTAGTCCATCTGCATCATCATAAACCATCAATACATAGTTGATACCGAATGCGCAATATCACACACGAATGGATGCAAGGGAATGTAAGATATGTGATTCAAGCTGAATGGATGTCGCACCATAAGGAATGAAAGTAGTGGAATTTCCTAATAGTTCTGTAGTCTCTCGAAGATAAGTACAAATGTCTCTGTACCGATACGCAATCTACTAAACTTGCTTATGACTCGTAGCACCTTTAAACCTAGATCTCTGATACCAACTTGTCATGACCCCGAAATCCCACCTTAGCTAGTCGTGATGGCATCTGGTCTCTAAGACTAGGTAAGCCTAACACATGAAGAGATCTAAAAGAGATAACCACCTTAAATATATAAAAATTAAACTGATAAATGAAATATCGTAACTAAAGCTGAACAAATGTTATACATTCCACAAAACTAGTACAACAAAGTCATAAGCACTACTGACATAAACTAGAATTTATAAATACAATACTATTTTGAATGAAGATAACCAGTAGCAAAGATAATATCTGAATGTGACTCTGAGGCCTGCGAACGTCAAGCAGGAATACCTTAAAGTCTCCAGCTATGCAGACACAACTCTCAAAACCAACACGATCAAAAGTACCTGGATCAGCACAAAAAAAGGTGCAGAAGTATAACGTGAGTACACCATAACGGTATCCAGCAAGCATCAAAACTAACATCGGTGGAGTAGGGACGAGGTGAGTCAAGACACCCACTAGACAATAACCTGTATAAGCAAATAGATCCAAAGTGAAAAGTGAAAAGAACATCAATATAAGGCTAACAACGAAATAGTGGAAACAACAAATGGCAATAAGAAATAAACAGGTGATTAAATGGGAAAGCAATCAGAGCACAGTTAAAACTATGAATGAAATCAATTTGGGGAAACCAATGATAATTCAAGTAATCAAGTCGTTCTAACACATGATTCACAACAAGATTCACTCCGAGGCAGCACGCCTCATATTCACAAATCTAGGCCACAATCACGAATCTGTCAACCATGGCACCTCATACTCACATTATCCATCACCTTCGCACGACAAGGTCCACATGCTACCACGTATATTGAATCCGTGTCAATTGCCAAATAAATGTTCGAGAGAAATATTTAAATAAAATAAGGCATAACAACAATTTCGAATAAAGTAAAGCATCAAATGAGATAATGAGTTTGGTTTAGAAATCAAACAAAGTTAAATAAATACAATTTATACAAAATAGATTATCAAATGGAAAAATAAGTTTAGTTTAGAAATCAAATAAGGTAAGGTAAAATAATATTTTTAAATAAAGTAAAACATCAGATAAGTTAAATAATTAAATGTAGAGTCATTTAAAGTAAAGCGTGATAACAATTTAAGTAAAGTAAAGTATCAAATAGGGTAATGAGTTTAATTTGAGAACCATTTAAAGTAGGCATGATAACAATTAAAATATAGTAAAGTACCGAGTGAGATGACGAGTTTTATCTTAAGAGTCACATAAAGAAAAGCATGTTGACAATTTCTTTATTTAAAACCGTTATGTAACCAATAACTCAGACAAATATGAGAGATGATGACTCCCCCCAAATAATTTCATCTGGACAATCTATTCACCAAGTGACAACGGAGGCATATATTGGCACATTAAAGTAACACAACAAACACTCACACAAGAAGTCACTATTGTTCCTATTCTAGAATAACAACAATTAACCAACTACGATCAAATTACAAGTGAAATTGTTTAAGGAAAACAATAACTGTTCAACCAATAAGCCGTTCCAACAAATAATGTACCATGAGAATCACAACCGAGGATAACTCTACCGTCATAAACAATTTCAACATATCAAATCCGTTGCAGCGTGCAACCCGATCCCAACAATAATACTAATATCTGTTGCGGCGTGCAACCTAATCCCACTTATTATACAAATATCCATTGCGGAATGTAACCCGATCCACCTACATAATAAGATCATATTACCCGTCATTATCTATTCATATCCTATCATTTTCTATTCTGTTGCACCGTCCAGCCTGATCCCAACAATATCAAATTATTAACATAAACAACTCAACACCAATATTTATAAAATATCACACACAAAAGAAGATGAAACAGATGGAACATTAAAGAATCACCAATACAACGGAGAATGTCCAACACCTTGAAATCCCAAACCTTATCGGTCAATCAATACAAGAATAGATAAACGGCTCATGCAAGCGAAATAACATAATAGAGTGCATCGAGTAACATAGGGACAATAAAGTTTGGTAAAACATGTGACAATAAAAGAGATAACAATTTCAATTAAGGCATATAAGAGTAAACTTGACAATAAAAGATAGAACATGTACTAACAACTTCAATTAAATGCATGAAAGAAGCCTAAGAGTCTAGACCGGTCAAATACCATATTTGAACTCGTGTTCACACTCATCACCTCGTGTACACATCTTCCACATAATTCAAATAGTATAATCAACCAAATCCTAAGGGATAGTTTCCCCCACACAAAGTTATGCAAGATACTTATCTCAATTAAGAAGATTCATCACTCAAAATAGCTTTTGCTTTAAATTCACCTCCGCTCGACTCAAATCTAGCCAAAACGACTTAATATTAAAAAACAATACAATAGAAACCAATTCTGATTTATAAAGTTAAGATCTTTAACAAAAATAAAAAAGTCAACCCCCGGCTCGCCCCTCGAAACCCGACAAAACTCAAAAATTCCGATAACCCATTCGATTGCAAGTCCAACTGTACTAATTTAACTCAAACCCGACATCAAATCGATGTTCAAAACTCAATTATTTACTTTAGTAAAGTTTAGACAAAAACCCCAAATTTCTTTTTTATAATCATCCATCAAATGTAAAAGATCAAAGATGGAATCATGGAATATAATCAGAACCGAGTAAAAAATACTTACCCCAATCTATGTAATGAAAACCCTCTCCAAAATTGCCAAACTGCGAGCTCCGTAACTCAAAATGTGAAAAAATGAGCTCAAGATCCGAAATATAGTACTTTATAACACTGCTCCAGGGATACCCTTAGCGAACGTGGAAGAAGCCTCGCGTTCATGATGCCTAAATCTCACAGCCCACGAAATAACCTTTCGCGTTCGCTTCCCAAACCTTGCGAACTGGATGCACAACTCAAACTACTCTTCGCGAACGTGTACACTTGTTGCGAACACGATGTGCAACGCTCGTGGACCATCAACAACCTTCGTGAACGTGATAGAGAACTGCGACCGCGATACCCAACCTCACTAAACTAGGATAATGAGTCCCACACATCATGAATGCGTGAAATACTCAGCTCTAATATACTTTATGCCACCATGGTTAGTCATTCATAATCGCGAAGGACACCAGCAACAGCAGAAAACCAACAACATAGTTATGGAGGAAATGGTCCAAAATCGGTCTGAAACTCACCCGAGCCCCTCAGGATCCCATCCGAAAATCCCAACAAGCCCCAAAGCATAACATGGACCTACTCGAGGCCTCAAATTATACATAACAACATCGAAACCACGAATCGCATCTCAAATAAAACTTAATGAACTTTTGAATTTTCAATTTCCAAAACTCATGCGGAACCATATCAAATTGACACAGAATGACCTCAAATTTTGCACAGAAGTTCCAAATGACATAACAAACCTGTTCCAACTCCCGAAACAACAATCCAAACCCGATATAATCAAAGTCAACTCCTGGTCAAACTTATGAACATTCCAAACCTTCAAATTGCTGATTTTTGTCAAATAGCGCCAAAACTATCTAAAACATACAAATGCAAATCCGGGCATACGTCCAATTCCAAAATCATCATCCGAACCTAACGGAACCATCAAAACTCTATTCTGAGGTCTAATACACAAAAGTCAAACTTAGTCAACACTTTGAACTTAAAGCTTCCTAGTTGGGAGTCATTCTACTAAATCAATCGTGAATCACCCGAAAACCAAGACCGGCCATACATGCATGTCATAATACATCACAAGAAGTTAATCATGACCTCAAACCACCAAACGGAACCCGTTAGGTCGTTACATTCTCCCCCACTTAAGTATACGTTCGTCCTTGAACGTGCCAAGAATCGTACCAAGGCCACCAAATTACTAGATAAACTCGCCAGGCCCATACCCATGGGTGATCTCACATCACCCCAATCCATATAAGTCTGATAGCACAATCCAACCGATTTCTGCAGCCTTAATATATGAGCCATAAACCCAAATTCCAAGGTGTAAAATTTGTTATAATACCAGATTCTTGCATCTACGCGCTGTACAAGTCTGAACAAGTTGTATTAGTCCATGACCATATTTCAAGACATAATCACATGGTATACCATATAGCTCAAATACTAATAGCAATAACTTCCGACCACAATAGCTACTCAATAACAAACTCGGTACCGGTAACAAACCTCATATCAACTATAACCTTGTGCTGAACCTCTGTATACTTCCAATGATGAATGAAAAATGCATATACTTGTAACCGCTCATAAGATCAAAAAATCATGGAGTTCTCTTGCCCGATAAGAACCATGGCCAAAAATCTAAGCTCACTAGTGACACTATTCTTCCAAACATACCTTGATCAAATCCGATGGCACTCGTTTCAGGTCCAACAATATCACTTCATCCAGTACAAGCTACTCGACGAACCTGTCACACTAATGCCACTTATTGCCTCATGTCGTGTAATCCGTGCACCATGCAACAACTTAACTGTAACCCATGATGAAGGAAAAACCAAATGAGAGAACCATCATCCATGCTCAAAAGATACCACCACAAGTGCACTGCCAAGAACCCATCACACATAGTAGAACCAAGACACACGAATCTAACATAAAGAATCATATCCCAATATAACTCCACCACAGTGCGTGACCCAATCAAAACACAGGTCCCCACGAGATTCCTCGAGCCATCATGCTCAAACTCAACAATCATACGCAAATAAACTACCAACGCACGAAGTGCATGACCATAACCACATAGAAGTGGATATCACTATATACCGCCAACAAGGGGAACCATAACCAAAGTGAAATCAACCATTCAACACCCCAGGAGCCATCTCGCTCAAATTTAGCCACAAGGCCCAAACAGTACTGCATCATGTGTAAATAGTCAACAGTCTCACAACCTATTATGGCGTAGAACAGTAACACATAGAACACATCATAACACGAATAAGGTCAACTCTAACCAATGACACCGCCCGTTACAATAGATGTGTTGAGTAAACTAATCTGACGTGATGTTGAATACACATCCTTATTAGGCCGACCAGTGGCCTCCAAATCAATTTCGATCCTCTCGAAATAGGCAGATAGCCTCCGAAAAGCCCACAATGACAAATCTATAGCACATATCATCAGTCGCCAACCTCTTAGCATGCCTTCACCGTCCGTACCCATGAAATAAGTTACTTTTTAGAATCTCCTTAGTCTTCTGATCCTAAGAATACCAGAATCTCCATATCCGATCCCAACTACACTACTCAAGTGACTGACGCATTCGTCATGCACGATTATCCGACGAGAAATACTTCCATAATTCTTTTGTTCCACATAGTAAAATCTGAACATCAGTGGCCGATTAATCAGGCGATTACCGTAATACCAGTCAGGCATCCGCAAATCGAAGCACAATGTGCCTTCTGGGGTGCGTACCCTTCTCATGTGGCATCAAATAATGCTAGAATCCCTCTAAGTATCTGAAATCGTTCATGCCATCTTGGACTTGTGACCCCATCCAGGAGGAAACCATAATGCGTAATATATTTCTTATGCTGATGCAGACATCCGGCTCAAGCCGTGGTCGACACCATCAAGAACTCTCTAAGACCCGTCCGCACATAACTAAGCCATCTAAACTAAATATCCCCAACTTAACCGAGTCACGCAAGCTATCAAACCCAAGAGTACTGCCACAAAACACCGGTAAAGGATTACCACCCTTAAAGAACCAATTACCTTTTTGCTATGCCGTCCTAAAACCACCGAGCTGGCCCATTGTTTTTTGAATCCTCCTTAATGTTTCTTCAGTTTAACACTTCTTCTTGTCGGTACACAATGGTCCCAAACCAAAGCTCACTGCAGGATATCCTAGCACGAACCACGTCGCCCGGAAGCATGTAAACCATTTCGCTATTTTGCAGGAGATCCTTCCGTGAATCTGAAGCTATTTCGCTAACCTCTCTGATATTAAAATGTAGAATTAATAATGATTCATAAATACCGCAAGTCCAAGAACTATCCCATGCAAATCTCATATCTTAAACATATAGAAAGTCCGGGGAATCCTTAAATACCACATATATACCTCAGGCCAACACTGATGTATCAAATGACTAAGCTATCTAATCGTCGATAGTAGACTCCCCCACTTGGCACGAAGCCATAGGACATAATATCCGATGATCCACAATAGCAACCTTTATAGCTCGTACAACACCAATCATAAGATACCTCAAATCACCTACTAAGCGCATATCCATCCTCGTGACAGTCAAGCATGTTTCCTCAAGTTCCTTGAATAACAATATGTACCTTTCATTAAATATAAGTCTTATAAAAAACATATAGTCTCTAATACCACCAACTATCCTCAAATTAACACCATCTCATGACCCTACCACAATCACGGTGACTAGGTAACCAATTAAATCTTCCCAAGCTCACACTCACCAACCAGATACCATAACCAGCTGCACCCCACACGTGAATAACTGAAAGATCTATCAATTCATCTCCGTCCTTAGTCTGGAAAACAGGTTGAGACAATGATCGAGCATCCATTGCCCCCTCGTAGTCCATCTGCATCATCACAAACCGTTGATGCATAGCCGATATTGAATACGCAATATCACAAATGAGTGGATGCAAGGGAATGTAAGATATGTGCTTCAAGCTGAATGAATGCCGCAAGATAAGGAATGAAAGAAGTGATATTTCCTAATAGTTCTATTTGCAAGACTCTATTGAACTTGTTTATGACTCGTACAACCATTGAACCTAGAGCTTTGATACCGACTTGTCACGACCCCAAAATCCTACCTTAGCTAGTCATGATGGCATCTAGTCTCTAAGACAAGGTAAGCCTAACACATGAAGAGATCTGACATAGATAACCTACTTAACTATATGAAAATGAAACTGATAAATGAAATATTGTAACTAAAATTAAACAAATGTTATACAATCTCCAGAACTGATAGAACAAAGTCATAAGCTCTACTGACATACACTAGAATTTATAAATACAATACTATTTTGAATGAAGATAAACAGTATTAAAGATAATATTTGAATGTGACTCCGAGGCTTGAAAATGTCAAAAAAGATATACCTTGAAGTCTCTAGCTACGCAGACACAACTCTCAAAATCAACACGATCAGAAGTACCTGGATCAGCACAAAAATATGCAGAAGCATAGCATGAGTAAAGTGGTACCTGGTAAGCATCAAAACTAACCTCGCTGGAGTAGTGACGAGGTGAGTCAAGACACCCACTAGATAATAACCTGTACAAGGATATAAATCTAAAGCTAACAGTGAAAAGAACATCAATATAAGGCTAACAACGAAATAGTGGAAACAACAAATGATAATAAGAAATAAGCAGGTGATAAAATGGGAAAGCAATCAGAACACAATTAAAAATATGAATGAATTCAATTAGGGGAAACCAATGATAATTCAAGTAATCAAGTCATTATAACACATGATACACTCACATGCACTACACCTCATAATCACAAAATAATAGGCCACAATCACGAATCGGTCACCCATGGCACCTCGTGCCCACATTATCCATCACTTTCACACGGAAAGGTCCACGTGCTACCACATACATTGAATCAGTGTCAATTGCCAAATAAATGTTCTAGAGAATTATTTAAATAAAATAAGGCATAACAACAATTTCGAATAAAGTAAAGTGTCAAATGAGATAATGAGTTTGGTTTAGAAATCAAATTAAGTATAATTTATACAAAATAGAGTATCAAATGGAAAAATGAGTTTAGTTTAGAAATCAAATAAGGTAAGGTAAAATAATATTTTTAAATAAAGTAAAACATCAAATAAGTTAAAGAATTAAATGTAGAATCATTTAAAGTAAAGCGTGATAACAATTTAAGTAAAGTAAAGCATAAAATAGGGTTGAGAACCATTTAAAGTACACATGATAACAATTTAAATATAGTAAAGTACCGAGTGAGATGATGAGTATTATCTTAAGAGTCACATAAAGTAAAGCATGTTAACAATTTCTTTATTTAAAACTGTTATGTTACCAATAACTCAATAAAATATGAGATGATGACTCCCCACAAATGAATTCACCTTGACAATTAATTTATCAAGTAACAACGGAGGCACAGATTGGCACATTAAGGTAATACAACAAACACTCACACAATAAGTCATTATCGTTCCTATACTAGAATAACAATAATTAACCAAATACGATCAAAATACAAGTGAAATAATTTAAGAAAAATAATAACCGCTCAACTGAAAAGCCGCTCCAACATAGTATGTACCATGAGAATCATAACCGAGGATAACTCTAGTGTCACAAACAATCTCAGCATATCAAATTCATTAGAGCGTGCAATCCGATCCCAACAATAATACCATAATTCATTGCGGCGTGTAACCTGATCCTACCTATTATACCAATATCCATTGCGGAATGCAACCTGATCCACCTATATAATAAAATCATATTATCCGTCCTTATCTCTTCATATCATATCATTTCTTATTTTGTTGCAACGTCCAACCAAGTGAAGATGAAACGATATCCCAACAATATCCAATTATTAACATAAACAACTCAACACCAATATTTACTAAATATCAAAACAAGAGAAGATGAAATGAATGGAACATTAAAGAATCACCAATACAACGGAGTATATCCAACACCTTCAAATCCCAAACCTTATCGATCTATCAATACAAGAATAGCTAAACGACTCACATAAGCGAAACAACATAATAGAGTGCATCGAGTAACATAGGGACAATAAAAGCAAAACATGTGGCAATAAAAGAGATAACAACTTCAATTAAGGTATATAAAAGTAAACTTGACAATAAAAGATAGAACATATACTAACAACTTCAATTAAATGCATGAAAGAAGCCTAAGAGTCTAAACCAGTCAAATACCATATATAAGCCCATGTTCACACACGTCATCTCATGTACACGTCTTTCACATAATTCAAATAGTACAATCAATCCAAATCCTAAGGGGTAGTTTTCCCCCACACAAAGTTAGGCAAGATACTTACCTAAATTAGGCCAGTTCATCACTTAAATAGCTTTTCCATTAAAATTCACCTCCACTCGGCTCAAATCTAGCCAAAACCACTTAATATTAACAAACAATACAAGAAAGACCAATTCCAATTAATAAAGTTAAGATCTTTAACTAAAATCAAAAAGTCAACCCAAAAGACAACCTTGGGCCCGCACCTCGGAACCCAACAAAACTCACAAATACCGACAACCCATTTGATTACGAGTCAAACCATAATAACTTCACTCAAATCCAACCCAGAATCGATGTTTAAAATCTATTTATTCACTTTAATAAAGTTTAGACAAAAATCCCCAATTCTTCTTTTAAAATCATCAATTAACTTCCAAAAATCGAAGATGGAATCATGGAATATAATCAAAACCGAGTAAAAAATACTTACCCCAATCTATGTGATGAAAAATCTCTCTAAAATCACCCAAATGCGAGATCCCTAACTCAAAATGTGATAAAATGAGCTCATGGTCCGAAATAGAGTACTTTATAACACTTCTCCAGGGATACCCTTCGCGAACGCGGAAGAAGCCTCGCATTCCCGAAGCACAAACCTCATAGCCCATGATATAACCATTTGCGTTCGCATCCCATACCTCGCGAACACGATACACAACCAAAACTAATCTTCGCAAACGCGTACGCCCTATCACGAATGCGATGCACAACGCTCCTGGACCATCAACAGCCGTCACAAATGCGATAGAGAACTGTGACTATGATACCCAACCTCACAATACTACGCGAATAAATCCCACACGTCACGAATGCAAAGAAGTGAAATAATCCACTCCAATATACTTTAAGTGACCGAGGTATGTCCTTCGCGATCGCGAAGGACACCAACAACAACAGAAACCCAGCAATATAATCATGGAGGAAATTGTCCAAAATCAATCCGCAACTCACCGAGCCCCTCGGGACCCATTCCGAACATGCCAACAAGTCCCAAAATATAACACGGACCTACTCGAGATATAAAATTACACATAACAACATCAAAACCATAAATTGCACCTCAAATCAAAATTAATGAACTTTTAAACTTTTAACTTTCAAAACTCATGCCGAACCATATCAAATCAACTCGAAATGACCTCAAATTTTGCACACAAGTTCCAAATGATATAAAGAGCCTATTCCAACTTCCGGAACATCAATAGAAACTCGATATCATCAAGGTCAACTCCCGGTCAAACTTATGAATATTACAAACCTTCAATTGCCAATTTTTGCCAAATAGCGCCAAAACCTTCTAGAAACATCCAAATGAAAATCCGGGCATATATTCAAGTCCTAAATCATCATCCAGACCTAATGAAACCATCAAAACTCTGATCCAATGTCAAATACACAAAATTCATATTTGGTCAACTCTTCCAACTTAAAGCTTCCTAGTCAGGAATCATTCTCCCAAATCAATCCTGAATCACCCGAAAACCAAGACCAACCATACATACAAGTCATAATATATAACAAGAAGCTACCTATGCCCTCAAACCACCAAACAAAATATAAATTCTCAAAACGACCAGTCGTGTCATTACAGATTCTCTACATTAAGAGACTGAACCAACATGTCATCAATACAAACTTCCATAGTTTTTCCAATTTGATATACAAACATTTTGTCTATGAGTCTCTGGTAAGTGAATCCAGCCCTTTTAAGACTAAAAGGCATCAAATTATAACAATAGGTACCAAAATTAGTGATAACTACTGATTTGTCATGATCATCCGGATGCATCCTTATTTGGTTGTATTCAGATTATGCATCAAGGAAACGCATGAATTCTACCCATCGTGGCATCAATTATTTAATCAATGTTTGGCAATAAAAATAGATCCTTTGGGCAATCCTGATAAGTGTGGATTTTAACCACTTATTAGTACATTTTTGCTTTAGTGTTTAGTCCAAAAGTAGTGATTTTTGTCTCCGAATCTAATGAAAATGTGTGAATTGCAAGTGTGCTAAAGAATATGAGCTCAATGAAGAAATCTAACTCAAAGAGGAAATGGTTAAGCTAAGATCTGTCAAGAGGAAGAATGCAATGAACAGTGTTGTCTGCAGAATTCCATATGCGGCCGCAAAAGCAGATGCAGCCAGAAAATGATATGCGGCCATATACCAAGCTTTGAAGCCTTAGAGGATTTTGGCAGAAGTGCGGTCCGCAAACCAAAAAGTGCAGTCACACTTGATGTTCACACTATCAAGACTAAAAGATGAGAGAATACGCAATCAAACAAGTTTGAAGCTTCCTTAAAGTGCGGTCTGCAGCAATTTAGTGCGGCCGCAGAAGATGAAGCGCGGCCGCATAAGCTAATGTGCAGCCGCATAACTCCTCCAATTGAAAGCACTCACAATAGTCACCTACCAAAGTGCGGACCGCAGATGTAATTTGCATCGCAAAACCCTCCAAATGGTATTTTTGTTAGGAATTTTGGAGTACTATAAATAGACATGAAACACTTTTTAGGACATCTTTTGTACTGTAACAGCATCTAGCAGTTATATTTAACTATTCTGGGCAACTTGGAGCTACCATTAGAGAAGATCAATTAATTTTCCACTTTAATTCTAGTTTTATGTCATTAATTACTTCTTCTTTTTATTTTTTTATGTCAATTACTATGAGTAGCTAGATTTTATCTAGGGTTGTGATCCAACCCTAGTGTATAAAACTTATGGGTGTTTAATATTAGTGCTTGCTATTTATTGGGTGGATGTTAATTAGCCTTGTTTATGCTTTATAATTAGAATTAATGGTTGCAAACATTGATTCATGCCTATTTGACTTAGTTCTTATGAGAAAGATGAATTTAGTCTAGGAAAACTTGGTTATTAAGAAATTGAACTAGTTGAAGTTTCGATTAGTTTGATTAAATTATTTGAACTATAGATAGGGACAATCCAACTTGGACTCATATTCAGTTTTTTTGATTGCTACACATTTGGTCTTGAGAAAGCCAATTTGGGCATAATCACTCTTTAACCGAGAGATATTGAGTGGGTACTTGAGCATTGAAAGTCATAACAAACCCCGATCTACCATGCAAGCATAGATTTAATCTACCCATTAGGTTTACACCTAGGTTAAGGTTACAACCCTAAGACTTTCTATAATTGATAAAAATATCAAAAATATTTCAATCATTATTTTCTCATTAGTTAGCTAAATCTCTTAGTAGTTAATTTAGATAACAGTTACCCTCATTTGTTTGGAAGCGATATTTCAAGTTTCTTTCTTGAGTGTTTAACTCAAAACCCACTTTAAACTCCATGTGGATTCGACCACGACTTGCATTGATGACACAAGTACTACAATAAATGTTGATGATATGTTGGAAGCCGTTTTGCTCAACTTTGACAATGATGAGTTGGATGGTTTCATGGAATGTGTGAATTCATTGCAAGGAATGAGGTCATATAACTATATACCCCGAAAGTTGTCATTGGACCTTGAGAATAGAAATACTCCTCCTAAAAAGCCTTCAATTGAAGAGCCAACTACCTTGGAGTTAAAGCCACTACCACCGCACCTTCGTTATGAATTTCTTGTCTTTTGTTCTATTTTACTAGTTATTCTTTCCTCTTGTTTGACAAACGTGTTGGTAGATTCCACATTGGACAGCAAAAGATGAAGAAAGCTATTGGGTGGGCTTTGGTGGATATTTCGGGTGTAATCCCCACATTTTGCATGCATAAGATCAAATTATAGGATGGTGCTAAATCGTCCATTGAATATCAAAGAAGACCTAATGAAGCTATGCACGAGGTGGTCAAAAAGGATATTGTCAAGTGGTTGGATGCCAGGGTTGTCTACCCTATTTTCGATAGTTCATGGACTTTTCCGGTCTAATGTGTCCCGAAGAAAGGGGGATGAAGGTTGTTAACAATGATAAGAATGAGTTGATTCCTATAAGAACGGTCACTGGTTGGAGAGCTTTTATGGATTATAATAAGCTCAACAAAGTCACAAGGAATGATCAATTTACTCTCCCTTTCATGGATCAAATGGTTGATAGGTTGGCTACCCATGATTTCTATTGCTTTCTTGATAGTTACTCGGGCTACAACCAAATTCTCATTGCTCCGAAAGATTAATATAAAACTACCTTTAGATGTCCTTATGGTACTTTTGCTTTTAAACAAATGCCTTTTGGATTACGCAATGCACCAGCCACTTTTCAACGGTATGTGATGGCTATCTTCATGGACATAGTAGAGGATTACCTTAAGGTCTTCATGGATTAATTTTTAGTGGTAGGAGATTCATTTGATGATTGTCTTGCTAATTTGGACAAAGTGTTGGCTAGATGTGAGGAAACAAATTTGGTACGCAAATGGGAGAAATGTTATTTGATGGTTTGGAAGGATATGTCCTTGGCCATAAGATTTCAAAGAATGGTATTAAAGTGGATAAGGCAAAGAATGAGGTTATTTCTAAGCTTCCACCCCCACCTCGGTGAAAGGTGTGAGGAGTTTCTTGGATCATGCGGGATTCTACCGATGATTTATTAATAACCTTTCTAAAGTGGTGAACCCTTTGTGCAAAATCCTTGAGAAGGACGCCAAGTTTAGAAAGGTTTTGAACAATTGAATATCAAGTTGACAACTACTCCTATCATTACTTCTCCAAACTGGAATTTGCCATTCAAGCTCATGTGTGATGCAAGCGATGTAGAGGTTGGGGCTATTTTGGGGCAATGTGTCAACAAAGTTTTTCATCTGGTTTACTATGCTTGTAAGACCATGAACATTGTTCAAGTCAATTATACCATTATGGATAAGCATCTCCTTGCCATTGTGTTTGCTATTGAGAAGTTTCGCCCATACTTGATGGGTGCCAAACTTATTCTCCACACGGATCATGCGGCGCTTCGCTATCTTATGAGCAAAAAGGAATCTAAAGCTTGTTTGATGAGATGGTGCTTTTGCTACAAGAATTTGATATTGACATCCAGGATAATAAGGGAAGTAAAAATTAAATGGTAGACCACTTGTCTCGTTTGAAGGAGGAGGAGAGGCCACGTGATGGCCTTGAAATCAACGACTCGTTCCTCGATGAGCAACTTTTGCAACATTCAATGAAAGATGTACTATGATTCACGATTTGGCAAATTTCCTTGTGAGTTGTATCATTCCGAATGAGTTCTCTTCAAAACAAAGAAAGAATCTCAAGAGAGATTGTCAAGACTACTATTGGGATGAACCACACCTTTTCAGAATTTGCATGGATGGGGTAATTAGAAGATGTGTGCCGGAGGAGGAACAAATTTATATTCTTGGGGATTTTTATTCTTCGCCCTATGGTGGTACATGGTGGAGCAAGAACGGCGGCTAAAGTCGTAAGTTATGGTTTCTATTGGCCTAAAAGATGCAAATCAGTTAGTGAAGAGATGTGATGATTATCAACGGGCTGGTGGAATTTCAAAGAAACATGAGATGCCCCTTACAACCATCTTGGAGATTGATATCTTTGATGTTTGGTGTATTGACTTTATGGTCCCTTTCGTGAGCTCTTGTGGAAACATCTACATTTTGGTCGCGGTATATTATGTGTCTAAATGAGTTGAATCCATTGCTTACCCAATAATTAGGCTAGAACTGTAGTGGCTTTCTTGAAGAGGAATATTTTTACAAGATTTGGAACTCCGCGAGCAATCATAAGTGATCGAGGATCACATTTTTGCAACAAGGCTTTTGGCACTTTACTTGGCAAGTATGGTATTACTCACAAAGTGACAACTCCCTATCATCTAAAAGCTAGTGGTCAAGTAGAAGTCTACAACTCGGAGATAAAGAGTATTTTGTCCAAGATGGTGAATGCAAATCGGATAGATTGGTCTTAGAACCTTGATGATGATATATGGTCATATAGAACGACTTATAAACCACCTATCAGAAAGTCTCCATACTGGTTGGTATTCGGAAAAGCTTGTCATCTTTCGGTGGAATTAGAGCACAGGGCAATGTGGGCCTTGAAGAAATTAAATCTTGATTGTGATGTAGCCGCTAACTTGCGGGTTGCACATTTTAATGGATAGGATGAATCCTGATACCATGCATATGGGAGTTTTTCCTTGTACAAAGAAAAGATGAAATACCTTCATGACAAGTATATTTGGAACAAGGAGTTCAAGGCCAGTGATCTAGTGTTTGTTGTTCAGCTATATATTGAGAATATTTCCCCAGAAGCTCAAATCGAAGTAGAGTGGTCCATTTGAAATTGTGGGTGTGACACCCTTTGGTGCTCTGGACTTGAAGAACAAGAACAATAAAATATTTCGGGTCAATGGTCACTAGGTGAAGCACCATCTTGGAAAGTTGGTGAGAGCCTTGTGGTGGCGGTTCTTTATATCGATTGAGGATGCTATGACATTGCGTCGTACCACGATGTTAAATAAGGCACTTCTTGGGGGGCAACCCAAGTTCTTTTCCTTTTGCGCTATTTGTTAGATGTTGTTTGTTCTTTTTAACTTGATTTGTAGTGTGCTATAGGGATCGGTGTTAGATATTGAAATGATAGTTGAAGTTGTGTCCTACATGGGAAAATGCGTACCACACTTTTATTAGTGAGGCTGCAGAAGAGGGAATGCAGACAGTAGAAAACTTTTTGCGACGCCAGATTTTACCTTCGGACCGCATTTCCAAGGATCTGTGCATGTGTTAAATTGAAGGTCCTCTGAACTTTTCTCCTAATAGTACGAAGCTAGTTTTGCGAACCATCGCAAATTATGCGGTCTCATAAGTGTAATTTCACAGGAGTCACTTAAACTAGTTTGACAGACATGCGGCCGCACTTGAAAAAGTGCAGACCGCACATTCGCATGAACTCCACTGCCCAAGTAACTGAGTGCGGACCGCATTTGAAATTTTTGTGGCCGCACTCGCCCTCTTTCACCTTGCCCACCATGTGAGTATATATAGCATAATATTATCCCCATTTACACTTTTTGTGACTTTCACTTCATAACTATGTACTTGCACTTTGTGATCACAAATAGCCTCCCACACTCACTTTGATCTTATTACACTAGTACAATCTGGTATGCATCATTTCAATCTTGGTATTTTTATATTTGAATTTTTTTTGGCTTTTTAGCTTATTTTTAGGCCATCTGTGATTGCATCTACTAACTGTGTCTATATGAGGTAGTTTAATATTGGGTATTTGTCAAAGCATGCTTAGATAGGGATGGGTTGTTGATTATCATTTTTACCATGTTACCTGGTACGACTGAACACATAATTGCATACCCTAGGTAAAAATGCTTATCATCCGTCATTGTTCTTGACTGTGCGGACCGCACTTTAAATGTTTCTTGCCAAATTCATTGGTAAGCAACACTAATTTATTTTCTATCAATTTTTCATTACTTTTAATGAGTTTTTAACATCAAATCTAAGAAGTTCATGGTAGAAATTCAGGGTTTTAGGTAGAATTTAGGTAATTTATAAAACTGAGTTTTTAGACCTCAAATTGAGATCAGATTTCAAAACAAATTGCATAATCGGGCTCGGGAGTAAATGGATAATCAGAGTTTTGTCAGAATCTAAAATTTCGACCAAGCGAGCCCAAGGTTGACTTTTCTTGACTTTTTTAAAATGATCAAAATTGAATCTTTTTCATTCGTGGGTAGTTTCAAAAGCTTATTTTGAATTGTTTGATCGATAATTAACTAGATTCGGTTGGTCTAGAGGCTTGTTCGAAAGGCGAAGCCGTGGTTGATCATTGATTTGGTTGAGGAGTGAGGTAAGTATCGTGGTTAACTTTGACTTGAGGGAAATAGGACTTGTTGATTTATTTGCTACGTGAATTATGTGTGGGGACAGCGTATATTCGAGGTGATGAGTATATATGCATCATTATGGGTTAAAGCATGCGGGTGGAAGTTGTTTTATTGTACCATGTTGTTCCATTTATTATGCTTTCATGCCTTTGTTAGATTGCTATTCCTTTAATGGTTTTCCTTCATGTTTATTGTTTATTTTGAAGTTGTTGGGATAATGAAAGTTGAGTTTGCTTATCATAACTGTTGACATTCAATTTTAACCCTCCGTATTCAAAAATTAACTTATGCAGGCTTCCTAGTCATTAAATAGTAAAATATAGCATTTTTGCACATTTTTAACTTTAATGCAATTTACTGACAGTTATTCCTATTATCACAAATTAGGGGAATTTTTATCATTTTATTGCAATTAGATAAATACTACAATTTTGTCCATTTTCTAAAATTCAAAATATCTTATTGATCGTTGTCCTACTTTTCAAATATTAGGATTTTCCATCAATTTGTTATTCATCAAAAATAAATAATAATTACTACAATATTATGGTAGTAGTTGGAATATTAATAAATATTACAAGCCAAGTTTTTAAATTAAATAATCATCTTTTAATTCTATCATGACCCCAATTTCCCTCTATAAGATTGTCACGACCCAAAATCTCAACCTGTCGTGATGGCGCCTATCTCTGTACTAGGCAAGCCGATAATCTCGATAAACCACAATTTCTCTTAAGTTTGAAAATACAATAATTTAATACAATACAAAATTCCACAAATATTGATACGAACACTCCCCAAAACCTGGTGTCACTGAGTACATGAGCATCTAATATGAATACAAGTATGAAAAATATAGTCTATAATAGTCTGACACCAAATACAGTAAACAAGGAGATGGAGAAAGAGAGACAAGGTCTGCGGAACACGACAGCTACCTCAAAATCTCCAGAAAATCAACTGCTCGAAATGATCAACACCTGCTATGTCCGAGAACACCTGGATCTGCAGACGAAGTGCAGGGTGTAGTATGAGTACAACCAACTCAGAAAGTAATAATAATAACTAAGGAACTGAAGATAATGACGAGCTACACAGTTATAGTTCACTCTCAATAATTCCAGCAAAGAATAAACATGCTTTCAAATCCGATAGTTTAAGTCAAATCAATTTTATACAGTTCAATTTCATGTATTCCGGATATAAAATCTTTCAGAGATTTCACAACAATGACAGATAGCAACCAAGTGCAACAACAAATGCAAAGTAAGTACAGCCTCTCAGGCAACAGTCACTCAACTCATCACAACAACTCAACCACTCGGCTCTCAGCCCTCAGCACTCACACTCAATGGGTACCTACGCTCACTGGGGGTGTACAGACTCCGGAAGGTGTCCTACAGTCCAAGTGCCATAATCTGCAGGGATAACTCACCTGCTGCACGGATAACTCACGTGCTATAATATCCCGCACAGACAACTCACATGCCATAATATCCTTACCTTACCGACAGGCCCTCGGCCTTACTCAGTCCTCAACCTCTCTAGTCTCTCGGGCTCTCAGAAATCACAAAGATCATCCCAAACAAAAATAACATAATGCATCAACAAATATCAAGAAAGACTGAGGTATGATACGTAAGTAAAATCATGACTGAGCATAAGATAGCAATTAGCAAATAATTCAACAAGCACGTGACCTCTGTGGGTCCCAACAGAACTATCACCTAGCCTAAGCATGATTTCTAATATGATTTACAGTCAAATTTCTTCAACACATAGAGAGAATATGGCTAACAACAAGTTATTCAACTTTACAGTTTCACGGGACGGACCAAGTCACAATCCCCTCGGTGCACGCCCACACGCCCGTCACCTAGCATGTGCGTCACCTCCAAAATAATCACATGAAACAAAATCCGGGGTTTCATACCCTCAGGACCAGATTTAAAATTGTTACTTACCTCAGAGCGTGAAATTCTTTACTCTGCTATGCCTTTGCCTCGCAAATCGGCCTCCGAATGCCTCGAATCTAGTCACAAATAATTCGTTTCTGTCAATAAAATTTATTAGAATTGATTCCATATGAAAAATATAATTTTCCATAAAAATCTGAATTTTAGCTCAAACATCGCCCGTGGGGCCCATGTCTCGGAACCCAAAAAAAGTTACAAAATACGGAAGCACATTCAACCACGAGTCTACCCATACCAATTTTACCAAAATCCGACCTCAACTCAACCCTCAAATCTACAAATCTTATTTCCAAATTTCTAAGTTCCAATCTCCGATTTACACCTCCAAATCATGTAATCTAGTCGGATTATTCGATGATAATTTAATATTATGGAGTAGAAATGATCACAAGGGACTTACCTCAAGTTTTCCTTGAAAATCTATCAAAACATCGCCTCTCCTCAAGCTCCAATTTGTCAAAAATGGCGAATGAGACGAAGTCCCTGTTTTTATAATATTGCCCAGAGAACTTCGGTTCTGCCTTGATCTTGGCCTTCGATCTTGGCCTTCGATCGAGGTCCTCAATCCTAGGTCTCGATCCTGGGCCTCGATTCTGACCCTCGATCCTGGCCCTCGATCATGGCCCTCGACCCTGACCTTCGATCATGTTTTCGACCCTGGTCTTCGAACCTGCCTTCGATTGTGGCAATCGCCCTATGCTCGATTGTGGCTTCGATCATGATCCTCGACCATGCCTTCAATCGTGGACCTCGACCCTGGGCTCGATCGCGGCTTGATTCTGGGCTCGATTTTTGGTCTCGATTTTGGCAGATGAAATTTCCAGCAGAAGGAAATTGCAGCAGCTGTTGTAGTTCAATTCTTTTGATCCGTAAACCATCCGAAACTCACCTTAGGCCCTCGGGACCTCAACCAAATATACCAATAAGTCCTAAAACATCATACGAATTTAGTCGAATCCTCAAATCACATCAAACAATGCTAAAATCATGAATTACACCCCAATTCAAGCCTATTGAACTTTGAGATGTCAAATTTCTACAGGATCGGATTCGGACCCCGATTTCAAAAAGTCAACCCCTAGTCAAACTTCCCAAAAATTCAACTTTCGGCATTTCAAGCGTAATTCCACTACGGACCTCCAAATAATATTCCGGACATGCTCCTAAGTCCAAAATCACCATACAGAGCTATTGGAATCATCAAAATTCAAATCCTAGGTCGTTTACACAAATGTCCATATCCAGTCCACTTTTTTAACTTAAATTTTCAATTATGAGACTAAGTGTCTCATTTCACTCCGAATTCCTTCCAGACAACGAACCCACTAACCCGGTAAGTCACAAAATAACTATAAAGTATAAATTGAGAAGTAAATTGGGAGAACGGGGCTATAATACTCAAAACGACCAGTCGGTCGTTATATTCTCCCCTTCTTAAACAAATGTTCATCCTCGAACGGGTTTAGAGCAATACCTGGAGTCTCAAATAAGTGTGGATATTTGCTCTGCATCTCCTGCTCAATCTACCAAGTAGCTTCTCCGGATGGCTGACCTCTCCACTGTACCTTCACTGATGCTATGCTCTTTGACCTCAGCTTTCTAACCTGCCGGTCTAAAATAGCCACCGGTTCCACGTCATAAGTTAAATTACCGTCTAGCTGTAGTGTATTGAAATCCAGAATATGAGACGGATCCCTGACATACTTTCAGAGCATGGATACATGGAACACTGGATGAACACCTGATAGACTAGGTGGCAAAGCAAGTTCATAAGCCACCTCTCCAATTTTCTTAAGTATCTCAAAAGGCCCAATAACCGAGGGCTCAACTTGCCCTTCTTCCCAAACCTCAGCACACCCTTCATGGGTGAAATCCTGATCAGAACCTTCTCCCCAACCATGTGAACAATATCACGAACCTTCCTGTCGGCATAACTCTTCTGTCTAAACTGTGTTGTACGAAGCCATTCCTGAATTACTTTGACCTTCTCTAAATCATCCTGAACCAAGTTAGTACCCAATAGTCTAACCTTACCCGGCTCAAACCAACCCACCGTAGACCGACATCGTCTGCCATATAAAACATCATACGGAGCCATTTGAATGCTTGACTGGTAGCTTTTATTGTAAGAAAACTCTACGAGTGATAGAAATTTATCCCAAGAACCCCCAAAATCAATGACACAAGCGCGTAGCATATCCTACAATATTTGAATAGTGCACTCGGACTATTCGTCCGTCTGATGGTAAAATGTTGTACTCAACTGAACCTGTGTGCCCAATTCTTGCTGAACTGCTCTCCAAAACTGTGATGTAAATTGCGTGCCCCAATCTAAAATGATGGACACTGGCACACCGCGTAGGAGAACAATCTCGTGAATATAAATCCCAGCCAACCGCTTCGAAGAATAATTAGTACCAACTGGAATAAAATGCGCAAATTTGGTCAACCGATCTACTATCACCCAAACAACATCAAACTTTCTCAAAGTACGTGGAAGCCCAACTACGAAATCCATGGTAATACACTCCCATTTCCACTCCGGAATTTCAAGTCTCTGAAGCAATCCTCCCGGCCTCTGATGTTCATACTTTACCTATTGACAATTTAGACACCGAGCTACAAACCCAACTATATCTTTCTTTATTCGCCTCCACCAATAGTGCTGCCTCAAATCCTGATACATCTTCGCAGTGCCTGGATGAATAGAGTACCGTGAACTGTGATCTTCCTGGAGAATCAGCTCACGCAAACCATCTACATTAGGCACACATAGCCTGCCCTGCATCCGTAATACATCGTTATCTCCAATAGTGACTTCCTTGGCATCACTGTGTTGAACCGTGTCCTTAAGGAAAAGCAGATTTGGATCATCATATTGGCGCTCTCTGATGCGATCATATAAAGAAGACTGAGAAACCACACAGGCCTAAACTCGATTCGGCTCGGAAACATCCAATCTAACAAACTGATTAGCCAAGCCCTGAACATCCAAGGCTAAAGGCCTCTCTGCTACTGGTAAGTATGCTAAGCTTCCCAAACTCTCCGCCTTACGACTCAAGGCATAGGCCACCACATTGGCCTTTACGATATGATAGAGAATAGTGATATCATAATACTTAAGCAAGTCCAACCACCTTCTCTGCCGCAAGTTAAAATCCTTCTGTTTAAACAAATATTGTAGACTCCGATGATCGGTAAATACCTCACACTGGACATCGTACAAGTAATGCCGCCAAATTTTCAAGGCATGAACAATAGCTGCTAACTCAAGATCGTGGACTGGATAATTCTTCGCATGTACCTTTAACTGTATGGACACATAGGTAATCACCCTACCATCTTGCATCAGCACTGTGCCGAGACCAATACGCAACGCGTCACAATACACAGTATAAGACTCTGAACCTGTAGGCAACACCAATACTGGAGTTGTAGTTAAAGCTATCTTGAGCTTTTCAAAGCTCTCTTCACATTCATCAGACCACCTGAACGGAGCACCTTTCTGGGTCAATTTAGTCATAGGCAATGCAATAGACGAGAAACCCTCCACAAAACTATGATAATAACCAGCCAAGCTGAGAAAACTCCAAATCTCAGTAACTGAGGATGGTTTGGGCCAATTCTGAATTGTCTCTATTTTCTTTGGATCCACCTTAATTTCTTCACTAGACACTATATGTCCCATGAATGCCACCGAACTAAGCCAGAACTCACACTTAGAGAATTTTGCATAAAATCTCTCCTCTCTCAGCCTCCGCAATACAATACCCAATTGTTGTGCATGTTCCTCCTGGCTACGTGAGTACACAAGAATATCAGCAATAAATACCACTACAAATAAATCAAGATATGGCTGGAATACACTATTCATCAAATTCATAAATGCTGTTGGGGCATTTGTTAGCCCAAAAGACATCACAAGAAATTCATAGTGGCCATAATGAGTTCTGAATGCCGTCTTCAGAATATCCGAATCCCGAATATTTAATTGGTGATATCCAGATCTCAAATCAATTTTGGAGAACACCCTCGCTCCCTATAGCTGGTCAAATAAATCATCAATACGTGGCAATGGATATTTATTCTTGATTGTAAATTTGTCCAACTGCCTATAATTAATGCATATTCACATAGTACCATCTTTCTTTTTCACAAATAGAACTGGTGCACCCCAAGGTGACACACTAGGCCTAATAAACAATTTTCAAGGAGTTTCTGAAGTTACTCTTTCAATTCTTTTAACTCAAATGGTGCCATACGATACGGAGGAATAAAAATAGGCTGAGTGCCCTGCACCAAGTCAATACCAAAATCAATATCCCTATCGGGTGGCATACCCATCAGGTCTGCAGGAAATATATCCGGAAAGTCTCACACGATCGGTACTGAATCAATAATAGGAGTATCTGCATCAACATCTCTCACAAAGGACAAATATGACAGACATCCCTTTCCAACCATACGTTGGGCCTTCAAATAAGAAATTACCATGCTAAAAACAAAATCTAGAGAACCTCTCCATTCGACCTTTGGCAACCCCAGCATCGTCAACGTCACGATTTTTGCATGACAGTCCAGAATAGTATGACATGGAGACAACCAATCGATACCCAGGATTACATCGAAATCAACCATACCGAGTAATAAGAGATTAACTCTAGTCTCTAGTTCCACAATAGTTACCACATACGACCGATACACACGATCCACAATAATAATATCGCCCACCGGTGTAGATGCACAAATAGGTGAAACTAAGGACTCACAGGGCATATCCAGATAATGAGCAAAATATAATGATACATATGAATAAGTGGAACCAGGGTCAAATAATATAGAAGCCTCCCTGTGGCACACTTAAACAATACATGTGATCACTACGTATGAGGCAACAACATCTGGCCTGGCAGGAAAAGCATAGAATCGAGCCTGCCCGCCACCTGATCGGCCTCCCCCTCTCGGGCGACCCCTAGCTGCCTGACCCCCACCCCGAGCTGGCTGGGCGGATGGTGTAACTGTTAGTGCTGGTGCCGTTGGTCGAGAACTCTGTTGTGGAGCCCCACTCAACAGCCTAGGACAATCTCTCTTGAAATGACCCATTTCTCCGCACTCGAAACAACCCCCCCTCTGACGGAACTGCTGCTCCTGATAACCCAAAGAATTACCTGTAGAAGCCTGAGCAGACGATGCATGATGAGAACTTTGCGCTGGTAGCGCACTGAATGAAGACTGGCCTGAGTGAGCACTGTAAGAACCGTGGATAGCTGATGCACCATGATGAGCTGGACAACCCGCCTGAGCGTGTGTGTAAGAACAGCCCCTACCGCGGTAAAACTAACCCCCTAAAGGAACACCGCTAAAATCATCGGAACCACGAGGCCTCTTAACCTCCCTCTCAACCAGCTCCTGGCTATGAACCATCTCAATCTGACGAGCAATGTTAACAGCCTCGTCAAAAGTAGCACCAGAAACTCTCTCTCTAATCATGAGTAATCGCAACTGAAAAGTGAGGCCATCTATGAATCTCCTGATCCTTTCCCTGTATGTGGGAATCAAACAGATATCATGATGAGCCAATTTTGAAAATCTCATCTCATACTGTATCACGGACATATCGCACTGACGAAGCTACTCGAACTGCCTGCACAACTCCTCTCTACGGGACTAGGGCACGAACTTCTCTAGGAATAGATCGGAGAACTGCTGCCAGGTAAGGGGTGCTGCACCGACCGGTCTACACCTCTCGTAAGACTCCCACTATCTGAAGGCAGCCCCACAAAACTGAAAAGTAGTGAGTGAGACCCCACTGGTCTCTAGAATACCCGTTGTCTGAAGCATCCGCTGACACTTATCCAGAAAACCCTGGGCATCCTCTGACTCAGCACTGCTAAAAGGTGGAGTTCGAAGCCTCTCAAATCTCTCAAGTCTCCTCTGATCATCATCTACCATAATAGGAACTACTGGGGCCTGAGCAGCTGCAGCCGGTTGGGCTGGTAGTGCCCCCGGTATCTAAAGTCCATGTACTACCTGGTCTGGAGTACGGGCAATGGGGGTATGAGTACCTCCCCGGCCTGAGAAGTGGCAGGTGCGGTCTGAGCCAAAACTACCTGAGCCACACCAGTGCAGGCTGCTAATATCTAGGCCAAAGTCTCCTGAAGGCTTGGAATCTCAATGGGCACAGCTGGTGCCTGAGCTGATCCTGTCGGCTCAGCTATATCTAGGATTTGCTCCTGAGCTGGAGCAACTGGTGGTACTACAAGTGCTGGTCCAACTGTGGTACGAGCTACACCTCGACCTCTACCTCGATCCAGGCCTCTACCATGGCCCCAGCCTCTCGCGGCCCTAACTGGAGGCTGACCGTCTGATCCAGCAGTACGTGTCCTCACCATCTATGAGAGAATAGAATAACAGAAATTTAGTTTCTAGAATAAACAAATTCGCATGATAGAATACAAGAAAGTGATATTTTCCTAAGGGTTCTATAGCTTCTGAAGATAAGTATAAACGTCTCTGTATCGATCCGTAAGACTCTACTAAACATGCTCATGACTCATGAGACCTATGTAACCTAGGGCTCTGATACCAACGTGTCACGACCCAAAATCCCAACCTGTCGTGATGGCGCCTATCTCGGTACTAGGCAAGCCGATAATCTCGATAAACTACAATTTCTCTTAAGTTTGAAAATACAATAATTTAATACAATACAAAATTCCACAAATACTGACACGAACGCTCCCCAAAACCTGGTGTCACTGAGTACATGAGCATCTAATATGAATACAGGTCTAGAAAATACGGTCTATAATAGTCTGAGATCAAATACAGTAAACAAGGAGATAGAGAAGGAGAGACAAGGTCTGCGGAACACGACAGCTACCTCAAAATCTCCTAAAAAGCAACTGCGCGAAATGATCAACACCCGCTATGTCCGGGAACACCTGGATCTGCACACGAAGTGCAGGGTGTAGTATGAGTACAACCAACTCAGCAAGTAATAATAATAACTAAGAAACTGAAGATAATGACGAACTACACAGTTATAGTTCACTCTCAGTAATTCCAGCAAAGAATAGACATGCTTTCAAATCTGGCAGTTTAAGTCAAATCAATTTTATACAATTCAATTTCATATATTCCGGATATAAAATCTTTCAGAGATTTCACAACAATGACAGATAGAAACCAAGTGCAACAACAAATGCAAAGCAATTACAGCCTCTCAGGCAATAGTCACTCAACTCATCACAACAACTCAACCACTTGGCTCTTAGCCCTCAGCACTCACAGTCAGTGGGTACCCGCGCTCACTGGTGGTGTACATGTTATACCCCATAATTTCGTACGTGAAAGTACGCTATAAGTAAATTGATAAAAGCTCATGAATGAGATGTTATATCCCGCATTTTTGAACGTTAAAGTTTCGTCGTAAGATAATCAACGTAAGTTTGGGAATGAGATTATTTTGGGATTATAAGTATTATGCTACTTCAAACCAGTGATAAGTAAATATGTGAAGGTGAGAGGGTGATCGAGTGGAAGAAAATGAGTTTCGTCAAGTTTGACATTTTAAGGTAAAATATGGCCCGAGCTAAAATACCCGATATTTATGGATTAATGTCATACAAGGTACCACATGACCCTGATACTAAGGTGTATAAGGTATGTAAAAAGTGAGTAGTATTTTAAGTAAGTGAAAATAATTTTTAATTATGTGGGTAACTGGTTAATTATTGGGTAATGGGACATGACCTAGTTAAATAATAATTAGTGGTGAATTAATTGAAGTCTTTGGATAATGACTAAAGCAAAACAAACGTGACAGCCAAAAACTTCTTATAAATATGACTCTGGAATTCACATGAAATGTGGCAAGACATGGAAAAAGCTTTGGCCAACTAAGATACAAGTGGGGCCCACCCCCACTTAGTAAAGACTTATAAAAAATCAAGAAGATTATGCTTGAATCAAAACACCAACAATTCCAACAACATTTTCTTTAGCCTTCTACACGTGAATTGCCATAATACATTCACCTTAACAATGCATCCTATCTAGCTATATCCAAATTGGATTACCGAAGTCCACTTCACATTCAATCATTCATGTGTGGTGTCTGATCAAATCCGATAACGTTCATGCGTTATTTTCAATGAATTAGGTTGGATAACACCACAATTATAAGAGATGTATGTGCTAAGTAAGTATCGGATGAATTCCCAAATGAATTCATATGAAATTTCATAACGCTAAAGCAGCGTGAGATGAAGAACGGTACAATCTTTCTCAAGAATATCATACGGATTTTTCCCTACTTCGATCCGCCATTACATATTTTATCGCAATCAACGTGTATTGGAGGGATTGTCAAGAAAATCGGTTCAGGTATGTTAAGGCTATCCCTTATTTCTTTTGGCATGATTCAAATGATACAAATAAAACGAGCAAAATACGCAACTTTCGAAAATGACTCTAATTATAGAAATAGTAGGGGTATCTATATTCTTGATTCCCCATGTGAATTATTATTATATCTTCTGTTCGTTGGACTCAGAAAAATACGTATTTGATCAATTTTATCTGACGGGTATATTATTTTTATGACATTCCGAGAAAATCTTATTAATGTATTTCTTAAGCATTTAATGCATTTATACATGTACATTGACCCATGACCAGATGGCATTATATACATGTATATTATATGTATATGGGATATGGGAAAAGGTTATGGCGTTATATACGCACCACCACCTGATCAGTTGGTATACGTTGATGATTTGCCCACAGTGGCCGAGATGATATGATGGGATGCCCTCAGAGGCTTGATGATGTTATGAACGCATATACCCATGCATGGTATGACATTTATACGCATATGCATGACATTATAATATTAAATGATTCACAGGGATATTCAGATATACATGTTGAGTCTTTTACTCCATGTTTCTCTAATGTCTATTGTTTACTGATTTTCATTCCTTACATACTCGGTACATTATTTGTACTGACGACCCTTTTTCCTGGGGACGCTGCGTTTCATGCCCGCAGATCCCAATAGATAGGTCGAGAGTCCTCCAAGTAAGCTATCAGCTCAGCGAAAGATATTGATGCACTCCATTTGCTCCGGAGTTGCTTATTTGATCGGTATAAGTAGGATAAGTATTGATTGGTATGGCGGGGATTAGTCATGACCTTTATGATACTTATGTACTCTTAGAGGCTTGTAGACAGATGACATGTATATGGATAATTGTATGGCCTTGTCGGCCTATGTTTTGAGTTTACAAATGATCATGTTGGCCTTATAGGCCCATATGTCACATGTGTAAGTTTTTATATCAGGTTGGGTCGTCCTACATGGAGTACTCCCCCATGTTTATTCTGGTTAGCCCATGATGTCCCGTTTGGCCCATTTACCAATGACAGTACGATATGAATGATATGTAACGTTGGTACTCGATTGAGTAAGGCACCGGGTGCCTGTCGCGTCCCATCGGTTTGGGTCGTGAAATGTGGTATCAGAGCAGTCCTATCCTAGGGAGTCTACAAGCCGTGTCTAGTAGAGTCTTGTTTATGGGTGTGTTGTGCACCACACTTATAGGCAGGAGGCTACAGGGCATTTAGGACTGTCACTCTTTCTTCTTACTCTAGATTGTGTGGTAGAGCTGATTTATAAGAATTCAAACTCCTAGCTTTTATTTTATATTTAATATGACGATACCTCTAGTTGGTCAGAGATTGAATACGGATATGGAAGAGTTGAGTCAGAGGAACTCGATTTTTCATGATGCGTATGATGAGAAAATGTAAGGTCTTCAGTAGATTATGTGTATACTAAGATATGTAACCTTCTTGATAAGGATCCCTAAGGCAAGAATGTCTATCCACTCTTACGGTAAAAAGGAATAAGAGAATAGGAAGGTAGACACAAGTTTCAGCAAGTAAAAGAAGCAAGATGAAAAATGGTACGAGCTACCCAGCTAATGAATATTATCGCAAAGGAATATAAGCTTTTTGAGTTACCTTCAACAATAACAGAGGTATGTACAATTGGCCATACCCATCTCATTTATGCCCTATAGGGGCTAACAGAAGTAGTATAAGAGAAGGAAGGATATCAGGATCTAATTGTGGTTAGAGTGACCCAAAATGGTGGATGGATTATTTGCGTTAGTTGACATTTCCGAAGTATATTGCAAATGTGCTAACAGATCTCTTTGTGAGACACCCAGATGGTGAACTCTACAATAGTATAGCCAGATATGAATATTACAAAGATAGGCACTGGAAACCTTGAAGGGATAAATATTATCTTTGTGTGACTCCTGTCCCTAGTGAGCAAGAATGTTAAGCAACCCGAAGAGCCACTGGATGGACTAAAGGGAAGCTAAAAGCAAAAGAATGTCTTGTTGAAGTTTTCAAAATAAAGTGATAGACAAAAATATTAGCAGGGAAATAAGAAGAGACTTAATGAAGTTTCATGAGTAAGATGTGATACATAGATGACAAGGGTAGATCAAAAAGATAACAGTAGTACAGAGTCTATAGTCAAGTGAAGGAAAAGAAGAGAGGTCACAGGACTTGAGACAACAAATGAGTATGGGCCATAAAGTCATATCCTCATTTCGAGAAATAAGTCTGTGACTCCAACGCGACTACCAAAAGGAAAAGGTTAGACCCCAGAGTAATCATAAATCAACATAGACTGATGAACAAGATATACTAAGCATGAACTAGAGACTAAGTCATAGTTGGCATCATGGGAATTTCAGAGATCGCGTCCCGACAATAGTGGAATGGATGATAGAAGAATACCCTTTAAATATTATTCAGGAAGACGCTTCCCTAAAGCAAGCAAGGTCAGTAAAGTTAAGCTTAAGGGACTGTATGTGCGAGTTACACTAAGTGTCACCCTCACGAGTAAGGAATTTCGTTATCCTTGGTACCGAAGGATTACCGCGAGGCAAGTAAGGATCATTGATGATGTAAAAAGATGCCAAAGATGAGAAGATAAAACATTTATACGTAGATCATCGTAGCACTGAATCTTAGTGGTCCCCTAAACGGGAGAATATGGAGTGATGTGGTATTAAGTCAGAATTAAGTGGTTCTAGTAATTATGGAATGGTAAAGGAAGAATGCGATAAAAATGAAAAAAAAAGAATGAGCTTGCACTTACCCAAATCCTACAGATATGCTACGATTCCATAACATTATGCAAGCATGACGTTAAGGAGAGGAAGTAAGGGTTTCTACCCGAGATGTTATTGATAAATAAGGAGCCAGTGCGAGACGTAAGTTAAGAAAAAGGAAATAACCCAAGAAAGATTACGCGGAATATTGATATGAGATTGGGCCAACGAATAGTTAGTAATTGATTCAGGAAGAGCCTAGTTATGTCTAGATAAGAGAATACAGACAAATCAATAGTTCATGCAAGATAAACAGAGTAAACCCCAACATGGGGAATTCAGTCATGTAGATATGTCATCATAACTTTGAGAAATATTAAGATAGGAGTTAGGGTAGTTAAAGGTACTGTATGAGTGTTACTGAGATAAAAGAGAGTGCCACTGCGAAGACAATCAAAATATTAGCTCAGAAGCAACCCTACAAGTACAAAGGCGTGGAAGTAAGTAACTACGGATAATTATAGGCAAGGAAGGACATCAAAAGGTCCGTCGAGTATACAATGTAATAAGCCTACATATTTGCAAGAGTCAGAGGGTCCTCCCTAAGTACTACAATAAAAGACTAGCTGAGGAAGTAAGGAAGAAGGCTTCGACCTAAGCTTAGTGACCTAAAGAGGAAGTGATCTTATAACAATAGTCTCACAACAACGTTGTATGTACTCCATAAGAAAGTGGAACCTATCGTGGCTATGAAGGGGAAGAAAAAAAATCAAAATCAAAAGGTGATATTCAAGATCATATGGGTTGTACGGAATTCCAAAATGTGTGGGCACTAAGATAAGCCAAGCATTCATGCAATAAGTGGTAGAACGACCACGAAAAATAATTACTACATTTAAAGAGAGCTGAGAAGGAACGAAAGAGATTATTTGATAAATGATCCAGAGTTAGTTACGTTATGAACACACTTAAGAGTTCAAAGTATTATCCATGCAGCATATATGTTGACAATCCCACAGCCAGTTAGAAGAGTATCAGCCTTATAAGAAGCCAGTATGAAGCTCCCACCAGATTGTGCATGCACCAAAGATGCAAGTGTTATAATAAAAGCTTCAAGTTGTGGATGTGAATTGTACCTATGTGGAAGGGAGGTCATGAAAGAGATAAAATATATGATGTGAGATTTTAAGGCAAAGGTAAACAATGTACGAGGTACTCAAATGCAGAAGATTGTGAACAGTTCATACTTCGGATATAAGGCTAGAAGCACGGGGATTCAGTATCCAGGATTGATAGCGGCGTCGTCAGTGGCATATCTTCCAGCCTATGATTTCTACGTATCTAGAGGTCTAGTTAAGAGAGTATAGAAGAGTTAGAGACGATGTGATGTCTCACTTGATGTTCCAGAATGACATAAGAAAATCTATGGTGCAAGCAAGTTGAAGGAAGGTGGCGAATAATATAAATAGATATGTGTAGGTCGCAAGCTAAAGTATAGTAAAGTGACAAGGTTTTAGGAAGACAGGAGTCAGGATAAGAAAGGGCGAGTGAGAAGGTGATGAGAATGGATAAGTCCTCAGGATTAAGCCCATGGAAACAAGATAGCTAATGATCCCTATAAATTATAGAAAGCTCGGAATAGCCTGAACAAAACTCAAAGGAGTCTAAGACTAGTAGAATTTAAAAGAGATGAAATGTTGCCCTGAGAGTAGAATAAGGGTGTGATTGTGATAGATAAAGGATGGCGTTTGGGCCTTCGATTGAATAATGATTTGAAGAGGATTTCATGGATTGTACGGAATTAACAACGTAGGGTAAATCACATTAGGATGTTATAAAATATGATTATTAGAGTACAATATCGCCGCTAAGTGGATCAAGAAAATCACTTCAAATATTGCTCGATGCAAAGTAAGCCCTAGTGGCAATGTTTTATGTAAGAAGTTTCAAGATATCATTGGTAGATTGTAGATCAACATTGAGATAAATCAACAATGGATGGATAGGAGTTACCAAGTACGAAATGAGATATGGCAATATTCGTAAGTTCAACAAAGTACAGACCGAAGAACTTCAATACACCTATAGATGTCCAAAGGGACATCTTATCAAGTTCTGTATATGTTTACAAAGTGAGGCCTGGAGATTGGCTAAAAGCTGGAGGAAAAAGGAGAGAAGAGTAGTATAGAGGCATTACAAAGTCAAAATCATATAGGTTGCATGATAGCAACAGTAACAAGATTGGAAAGATTCCGACCATAAGTCGTGGTGTGGGAAAGAGGCCTGAAGGGCGGAATGCCCTGGCCATTGGAGTTATTCGCCGAACAGCTGCCTAGATGACAAGGAGAGTACTAAAGTGTTTGCAAGAGCTATAGGTTATGAAAATGATAAGGACATCAGTCAACATTCGAGGACGAATGTTCTAAAGGGGGGAATGATGTTACACCCCATATTTTCGTACATGAAAGTACGCTATAAGTAAATTGATAAAAGCTCGGGAATGAGATGTTATATCCCGCATTTTTGTACGTTAAAGTTTCGTCGTAAGATAATCGACGTAAGTTCGGGAATGAGATTATTTTGGGATTATAAGTATTATGCTTCTTCAAAACAGTGATAAGTATATCCGTGAAGGTAAGAGGGTGATCGAGTGGAAGAAAATGAGTTTCGTCGAGTTTGACACTTTAAGGTAAAATATGGCCCGGGCTAAATTACCCGGTATTTATGGACTAATGCCATACAAGGTACCACAGGACCATGCTAGTAAGGTGTATAAGGTATGTGAAAAGTGAGTAGTATTTTACGTAACTGGAAATAATTTTTAATTATATGGGTAATTGATTAATTATTGGGTAATGGGACATTACCTAGTTAATTAATAATTAGTGGTGGATTAATTGAAGTCTTTGGATAATGACTAAAGCAAAAAGATGTGGCAGCCAAAGTCTTTTTATAAATGTGACTCTTGAATTCACATGAAATGTGGCAAAACATGGAAAATGCTTTGGCCAACTAAGCCACAAGTGGGGCCCACCCCCACTTAGTTAACGACTTATCAAAAATCTAGAAGATTATGCTTGAATCAAAACACCAACAATTCCAACAACATTTTCTTTAGCCTTCTACACATGAATTGCCAAAATACATTCACCTTAACAATGCATCCTAGCTAGCTATATCCCAATTTGATTACTGAAGTCCACATTCAATCATTCATGTGTGGTGTCTGATCAAATCCGATAACATTCATGCGTTATTTTCAAAGAATTGGGTTGGATAACCCCACAATTATAATAGATTTTTGTGCTAAGTAAGTATCGGATGAATTCCCAAATGAATTCATATGAAATTTCATAACGCTACAACAGCGTGAGATGCAATTCTAAGGAAGCACGGTACAATCTTTCTCAAGAATATCATACATATTTTCCCCTACTTTGATCCGCCATTACATATTTTATCGAAATCAACGTGTATTGGATGGATTGTCAAGAAAATCGGTTCAGGTATGTTAAGGTTATCCCTTCTTTCTTTTGGCATGATCCAAATGATACAAATGAAATGAGCAAAATACGCAACTTTCAGAAATGACTCTATTCATAGAAATAGTAGGGGTGTCTATATTCTTGAATCCCCATGTGAATTATTATTATATCTTCTATTCGTGGGTCTCAGAAAAATACATATTTGATCAATTTTATCCGACATGCATATTATTTTTATGACATTCCGAGAAAATCTTATTAAAGTATTTCTTATGCATTTCATGCATTTATACATGTACATTGACCCATGACCAGATGGCGTTATATATGCATATATTATATGTATATGGGATATGGGAAAAGGTTATGGCATTATATACGCACCACCACCTGATCAGCTGGTATACGTTGATGATTTGCCCACAGTGCCCGAGATGATATGATGGGATGCCCTCAGAGGCTTGATGATGTTATGAACGCATATACCCATGCATGGTATGACATTTATATGCATATGAACGACATTATAATATTAAATGATTCATAGAGATATTCAGATATACATGTTGAGTCTTTTACTTCATGTTTCTTTAATGCCTATTGTTTACTGATTTTCATTCCTTACATACTCGATACATTATTTGTACTAACGTCCCTTTTGCCTGGGGACGCTGCGTTTCATGCCCACAGGTCCCGATAGATAGGTCGAGAGTCCTCCAAGTAGGCTATCAGCTCAGCGGAAGATGTTGGTGTGCTCCATTTGCTCCGGAGTTGCTTATTTGATCAGTATAAGTAGGATAAGTATTGATTGGTATGGCGGGGCTCAGTCATGACCTTTATGATACTTATGTACTCTTAGAGGCTTGTAGACAGATGTCATGTATACAGACACTTGTATGGCCTTGTCGGCCTATGTTTTGAGTTTACAAATGATCATGTTGGCCTTATAAGCCCGTATGTCACATGTGTAAGTTTTTATATTAGGTTGGGTCGTCCTTTATGGAGTACTCCCCCATGTTTATTCTGGTTAGCCCGTGATGACCCGTTTGGCCCATTTGCCAATGGCAGTATGATAAGAATGATATTTAACATTGGTACTCGGCTGAGTAAGGCACCGGGTGCCCGTCACGACCCATCGGTTTGGGTCCTGATAGTACAGAGTCCGGAGGGGCTCCTATAGCCCAAGCGCCATAATCTGCACGGACAACTCACGTGTTGCACGGACAACTCATGTGCTATAATATCTTGTACGGACAACTCACATGCCATAATATCCCTACCTTACCAACAGTCCCTCGGCCTTACTCAGTCCTCAACCTCTCTAGTCTCTCGGGCTCTCAAAAATCACAAAGATCAGCCCAAACAAAGATAACATAATGCATCAACAAATATCAAGAAAGACTGAGGTATGATACGCAAGTAAAATCATGACTGAGCATAAGATAGCAATTAGCAAATAATTCAACAAGTACGTGACCTCTGTGGGTCCCAACAGAACTATCACCTAGCCTAAGCATGATTTCTAACATGATTTACAGTCAAATTTCTTTAACACATAGAGAGCATATAGCTAACAACAAGTTATTCAACTTTACAGTTTCACGAGACGGACCAAGTCACAATCCCCTCAGTGCACGCCTACACGCCTGTCACCTAGCATGTGTGTCACCTCCAAAATAATAACATGACATAAAATCTAGGGTTTCATACTCTCAGGATCAGATTTAAAACAGTTACTTACCTCAGAGCGTGAAATGTTTTACTCTGCTATGCCTTTGCCTCGCAAATCGGCCTCCGAATGCCTCGAATCTAGTCACAAATAATTTGTTTCAGTTAATAAAATTTATTGGAATTAATTCCATATGAAAAATATAATTTTCCATATAAATCTGAATTTTAGCTCAAAAATTGCCCATGGGGCCAACGTCTCGGAACCCGAAAAAAGTTACAAAATCCGAAAGCCTATTCAACCACGAGTCTACCCATACCAATTTTACCAAAATCCGACCTCAACTCGACCCTCAAAACAACAAATCTTATTTCTAAATTTCTAAGTTCCAATCTCCGATTTACACCTCAAAATCATGTAATCTAGTCGGATTATTTGATGATAATTAAATATTATGGAGTAGAAATGATTATAAGGGACTTACCTCAAGTTTTTCTTGAAAATCTATTAAACATTCACCTCTCCTCAAGCTCCAATTTGTCAAAAATGGCGAATGGGACGAAGTCCCTATTTTATAATACTGCCAGAGAGCCTCGGTTCTGCCTCGATCTTGGCCTTCGATCGAGGTCCTTGATCCCGGGCCTCGATTCTGACCCTCGATCATGGCCCTCGACCTTGGCCTTCGATCATGTCTTCGACCCTGGTCTTCGAACCTGCCTTCGATCATGGCCATCGACCCTGGGCTCGATCGTGGCTTGATTCTAGGCTCCAATTTTGGGCTCGATTCTGGCAGAAGGAAATTGCAACAACTGTTGTAGTTCAATATTTTTGATTCGTTAACCATCCGAAACTCACTCGAGGCCCTCGGGACCTCAACCAAATATACCAACAAGTCGTAAAACATCATACTAATTTAGTAAAATCCTCAAATCACCTCAAACAATGCTAAAACCATGAATTACACCCCAATTCAAACCTATTGAACTTTGAAATTTCTAATTTCTACAAATGACTCCGGAACCTGTCAAATCACGTCCGATCGACCTCAAATTTTGTAAACAAGTCATAAATGACATAAAAGAGGTATTCAAATTTTCAGAATCGGATTCCGACCCCGATATAAAAAATTCAACCCCCGGTCAAACTTCCTAAAAATTTTACTTTCGGCATTTCAAGCCTAATTCCACTACGGACCTCTAAATAATATTCCGGACATGCTCCTAAGTCCAAAATCACCATACAAAGCTATTGGAATCATCAAAATTCAAATCTGAGGTCGTTTACACATAGGTCCATATCCGGTCCACTTTTTTAACTTAAATTTTCAATTATGAGACTAAGTGTCTCATTTCACTCCGAATTCCTTCCGGACACGAACCCACTAACCTGGTAAGTCATAAAATAACTATAAAGCATAAATTGAGCAGTAAATGGGGGAACGGGGTTATAATACTCAAAACGACCGGCCGGGTCGTTACAAAGATGGCGTGATGGCACCTGGTCTCTAAGACTAGGTAAGCTTAACACTTACTGAATTAAATGACAGAATTTAACCAAAACTACTATTAAACAAAAACCATATATTTTTATATAAAGCCAATAATACCAATATGATACAATATCCCAAACTAGTAGTACAGGTCATAGGCTCTACTAAGTTGACTAGAAAATCTCTAAGTACAATTGTTCCGGAATAGAAATGAACTATACAAAGTAAAATTTCAGAAGATGACTCTGAGGCCTGCGAACGCGATGGCAGGTATACCTTGAAGTCTCCGCAGCAGTACTCGATCAACTATCTAATGATCAACAAGCTCCGAGGTACCTGTATCTGCACAAAAATATGTAGAAAGCGTAGTATGAGTACACCACAGCGGTACACAGTAAGTATCAAGACTAATCTCGGTGGAGTAGTGACGAAGAACAGTAAAGAACCTACTAGAAATAATAACCTGTACAAGTTTAAATGTGAAACTAACATGGAACAATATCAATATAAATCTAAGCATTGTAAAAATAATATTACAATACTTCCAATAGAAATCTAGAAACAACAATTAGCAATAAGGCACAACAGGTAATAATGCCGTAGAGTAAGATGAATAGAGTTTAAGTCCGATGAAACCAAGTAAGGAAAACAAGTAAAAACTCAATAAGAACAACTGCTTTCACACAAGATTTATTCAAGAATTTCCCCGAGGTACCACCCCTCACAATCACAAATCATGGGTCCCAATTCACGAACCCTCTAAGTGAAATAAACATCTCATTAACTAAGACACTCTACCAACTAACCCCGTAGAACCAAAATAACAACATGAAACAAACTTCTCATACATGTAGAGCACCCAAACCACAAGTCGGGCCCAACCATCTAGAAATCACATTAAATCATACCGTAGTTAACTAACAGAAGGTCCAACCATGTCTCCTAACCTACAATAACAATCAAACCAGAGCGATAGACACGGGATGTCACAATAAAATTCTCAACTGGCATGAACACATGAACAAAGTATAATAATCACAAAACACAACCATATCTAAAGCAAGGTAGGATGAATCTTACCAATAAATGGGACCGGATCAAAATAACACAAATGCATCTCTATACTCAACTTAAACATTTTCTGTAAGGACATCATCTAGTGCATCGGCCTCTGACCAACCAGAAAGAGTATAACAATGGGCTCGGCCTCCCCTCTAGGGCAAACTCTACCCGCCTGACCTTCATCCCTAGCTGGCAGTGCAGGTATAGTAGTAACTGGAGTAGAACTCATAGCCTGAATACCTCGCTATGGCACATCCATCCGAAGTGTGGGACAATCTCTCACTATGTGGCTGGTATCTCCACACTCAAAGCAACCTCTGTGCTGGTGTGGTTGTGCAAGCTGTCCGGTACGGGTACTCTAGGACCCATGGGTACCTAAAACACCGTGCGAAGCCTGAAGTGCAAACTGAACTGGCTAACCCACAAAACCTCTATCATGAAGTACCCTGCCTCCAAAATAGGATCAGTAGACCCTCCTGGTCCATGAGGCCTCTTAGCCTCCCTGCCCTCTCTCTCTCCTGGCCCTGCGTGCCCTCTAATCGGTGAGCGATCTCAACTACCTGCTGAAATGAAACATCCATCTCCAACTCCCGAGCCATGGTTAATCGGATACAATAACTGAGCCCCTCAATAAACCTACGGACTTGCTCTCTAACTATAGAAACCAAAGTAGGTGCATGCCTGGACAAATCACTGAATCTGACTACATACTCTGACACTGTTATAGTACTATGGCGCAGCTGCTCAAACTCTACGCATCATTCATCCCGAAGGGTCTGGGGAACAAACGCCCTTAAAAACATCTTTGAAAACTAAATCCATGAAAGTGAAGCTGCATCGGCTGGGCTACCCTCCTTGCAAGCCTGCCACCACTGATGCGCTTCTCTTGACTACTGGAATGTAGTAAAAGCATCCTCGTTCGTCTTCATAGTACCCCTGGTGCGGAGAATGCGATGACAGTTCTCTAGAAAATCGTGTGTATCCTCTAAAGCTAATTTACTGAAAGTAGGAGGATGATACTTCTTGAATCTCTCAAATCTCAGCTTCTCCTCCTCAAATGCCCCTGGCCTGACCTTAGGCTGAACCAGAGTAATAGGCTATGCTGGCATGAGACCTGGAACCAGACCAATATGGACTCATTGCTCTAGAGTACTGGCGGCGGGAGTCTGAGCTCGTCCCCTAGTTTGTGAAGTAACTGGTGCAATCGGAATGAATTCCGCCTGAGCCAATGTACCAAACATGCTCAGGAACTGCGCTAAAGTCTCATAAAGTCCTTGGGTAGCAACAGGTGCCTCCGGTGCCTGTCCCGCAACTGGAGCTACTGGTGGCTCCTCAGTTGCTGCTCTGGCAGGTGCTCTATATGTAGCACATGCTCCTCCTCGGCCTCTACCTCTGCCTCTACCCCAGCGCCTCACAACGCCGGCTATAGGGGAAGCGTCATCATTAACTGCAGCTCGTGTTCTCACCATCTGTGAGAGAATAGAATGACAAAGGCTCAAGATAGGAAATCAATAAACTCGCACAATAGGAATGAAAGAAGTTAATTTTTCCTAATAGTTCTATATCCTCTCGAAGATAAGTACATATGTCTCCATACCAATCCGCAAGACTCTACTAAACTCGCTTATGACTCATAGCACCTATGACCCTAGAGCTCTGATACCAACTTGTCATGACCCCAATTTTCCTCAATAGGATGTCGTGATGGCACCTAGTCTATAAGACTAGGTAAGCCTAACACTTACTGAACTAAATGACATAATTTAACCAAAAACACTATTAAAAAAACCCATATATTTCTACATAAATCCAACAATCCCACCAAGATACAATATCCCAAAATCGGTAGTATAAGTCATAAGCTCTACTGAGTTTACTCGAAAATCTCTAAGTACAAGTGTTCCGAAGTAGAAATGAACAGTACAAAGTAGAATTTCAGAAGATGACTCTGAGGCCTGCGAGCACGACGGCAGGTATACCTTGAAGTCTCCGCATCAATCCTCTATCAGATATATAATGGTACACTCTGAGTTACCTGGATCTGCACAAAAATGTGCAGAAAGCATAGCATGAGTACACCATAGTGGTACCCAATAAGTATCAAGACTAACCTCAGTGGAGTAGTGATGAGGAATGGTCAAGACACCTACTAGACATAATAACACGTACACGTATAAATGTGAAACTAACAGGGAACACTATCAATATAAAGCTAAGCATGGTAAAAATAACAAAACAATACTTGCAATAGAAAGCTAGAAGCAATAATTAGCAACAAGGCACAACAAGTAATCCGTAGAGTAAGTTGAATACAGTTTAAGTCCAATGAAATCAAGTAAGGAAAACAAGTAACAACTCAATAAGAACAACCTCTTTCACACAAGATTTATTCAAGAATTTCCCCGAGGTACCACACCTCACAATCACAAATCACGGGTCCCAATTCACTAACCCTAATCACTTGGCATCTTATGCCCACATTAGAAATCACAACCGCACGGACAACTCACGTGTTGCACGGACAACTCACGTACCAATACCTTTAATACCTCATAACTGCATGGACAACTCACGTGCTATTACCATTAATACCTCATATTCGCACTAACAACTCACGTGCTAAGGGAGTGACAACATCTCATATCCACACGAACAAATCACGTGCCATCAATAATAACAACTCATTACTGCATAGACAACTCACGTGCAAATAGTACAACTTTCACATAGAAGGCAAGTAAACGAGAATACATGTAAATGATCAATAGACATCAGGGTTCATCTTTTCAAACCGATATGAGTGATTAATTGCGTTTATTCTTGTGTAAGTATTCTATCATAACTCGAGTCAACAAGTAAGAGTAGAGACAACGGATGGCACATAGGAAATAGCACAACAAAACATAAAATGCATAACTCACACAAGGTAGGCACACCACTACACAAATATCATCAATAAGAGTGACCCTATGCCATCACATGTCATCACAAATTATCCCTGACATAGCCCCCTTTGTCTCACCATGTTCGCAACAATAAAGTGAATGTCCGCCTTGTCTCGCCGCATGCACATAATAATATTCTCACCGTGTCTCGCCACATGCGCAAAACCATATATATATATATAGCCCGCCTTTTCATGAGACATGTGCAAATTTCAATGATAACAATAGCACGGACAACTCACGTGCGAACACCCCGACAATCCTCTCAACAATATCACGTGTGCAAAAAATATAACAACACAATATAATGACTTGCACCACATGTGCCCATATACCACAATATTTCATTAAAACAATTACAATTCTACAGCCACACATAGCCCTCGGATCAACAACATTAAGTACAACAACAACAACAACAACAACAACAACAATAACACGAGAGTATGGCAAGTAAATCAACACAAGAATTTCAAACGCAAAGAAACGGAAGAATGAGCTCACAATGAAAGACATAAAAAGTAATAATGGTTGCAAATAAGAATGACTTAACAATGAGAGAGATAAGGTGTAACAACGATATCAAATAAGAATAACTCAACAATAAAAGAGATAACATGTAACAACGACTTTAAATAAGAATAAGTCAACAATAGGAGAGATAATATGTAACAATGATTTCAAATAAGAATAAGTCAACAAAGGAAGAAATAACATGGCCATAAACGAGGTAACAACTTCAATTAAGGATGATCAACTACGGAAGAGATAACATGGCCATAAATGAGGTAACAACTTCAATTAAGGCATGGAAGAGTGTATTTTGAAATAAAGGGTAGAACATGAACGAATCAACTTCAATTAAAACATGTAAGGGTAAATTTAGCAATTGAGGATTTAACATGATAAGAAAATTTCATTTTTAATGTACATAAGAACCTAAGAATCTAAGTCGGTAAAATTTCCACATAAGAGTCGTGTACACAATCATCACATCGTGTGCCCATCTTTTACGTAGTTCAAATAGTACAAACAACCAATCCCTACGGGGAAGTTCCCCCACACAATGTTAGGCAAGACACTTACCTCAAAAGCCCTCAATTAACACTCTAAAATAGCTTTTCCTTTACAATTCACCTCCTCTCGGCACATATCTAACCAAAATTAACTTAATAACATCAAATAATGCAAGAAAAATCATTTCCAATCAATAAAGCAATGATCTTTAGACAATTCCTCAAAAGTCAACAAAAGTCAACCCAGGACTTGCCCGGTCAAAACCCTGGTCCAATGGTAGATTCCGACTACCCATGACCCCACGAGTTCATATATGTGATTAGTTTCAAAATCCGAGTCCAAATCTCCTCTCAAAACTAAAATTCTTATTTTTCAAAAACTTGAAAAAGTTTCACAAATTTTCACTTTGATTCACATGATTTTAATGTTAGCATCCAAGATATATTGATGGAATATTATTCGAAATAGGTTAGGATCACTTACTCAAAGTTTGTAGATGAACATCCTTCTTCAAATAGCCTCCTATTGAGTCTAGGGTTCCAAAATATGAAAATGAGACAAAAAAATACCGTCCCTCAGCTTTGTTAAGTCGCAGGTGCCGCAAATGCAACCTGGGAATGCGAAGAAACCATCGCAAACGTGAAGTCCCTCACACCCCTACTGTCATCGCAGATGCGACGATTAGCTCGCTATTGTGAACTGTGGACTTTCGCAAAACCGATCGAAGTGGTGGCAAATGCGACCAATGCCCAGCCCAGGCTAGTATTGCAACTGGGATGGGGAGTTCGAAAATGCAAACTCTTCAGGCCACAGTGTTCTTCGCAAATGCTATGGTGAAGCTCGCAAATGTCACATATTTCTCACAAATGTGAATCTGAGCACCAGCAAAAATCTGAACCTTCTATGAACTCTGTGACAACGTCTGAAACTCATTCGAGCCCTCGGTGCTAAAAAACAAACATCAACACAAGTCTAAAAATATAATAGGAACTTGCTCTTGCGATGAAATCATTAAAATAACATCTGAAACCACGAATCGGACCTCAAAACACGTTAATTCAACATGAAACTCAAGAACTTCCAAAAACACAACCGTGTGTCCGATTCCTATCAAATCAACTCAGCATGACGCCAAACTTTGCGGTTAAGTTCCAAATGACAAAACGAACCTATTCCAAATCCCGAATTAGAAATCCAAATACGATAGCTATAAAGTCAACCTACGGTTAAACTTTTCAACTTCAAATTGCCAAATTTTGACAGAACAACATAAATCAACCTACTGACATCGAAAATCAATTTCGGGCATAAGCACAAGTCCAAAATCATGATACCCATCGAAGCCATCAAAATACTGTTCCGGGATCATTTCCACAAAAGTCAAACCCCAGTCAACATTTTCAACTTAAGCTTTTAAAGTGAGAATCACTCATCCAAATTAATTCTGAATAATCTGAAAATCAAATCTGACAATGCATGCAAGTCATAATAAACATATGATATAAACAGTAAAGAAATAAGAACACCGTGAAAGTACCATTAAAACCAAATAAAGAAAACAAATAACAACCAATTAATCAGATCGTTCTAAGATAAGTTTCGCAACGCAATTACTCCGAGATACCTCATCTCATAATTACAAGTCATGAGTCTCAACCCACAATTATATGCTCACGACACCTTGTGCCAATATTTCTAATCACAACCGTACAGACAACTCACGTGCCAATATCTTAATCCGCCCGACATAATCACAGGCTCACAATCACATTCCGCCCGACGTGGTCACAGGCTCACTATCACAATTCGCCCGGCATGGTTACAGGATCAACTGGCCGGGTCATCACATGGTTGCAGGCTCAATATCAACATGAAAGTAGATAATACAAGAATACATGGGCACGTTCAATAAATGTTAAGTTTCATACTCCTGAACTAGTATAAATGGCATGCTACGGTGTATGCTTGTGTGAGTGTACTATTACAGCCCAAGTCAATAAGTAATATCAAAGACATCGAGTAGCTCATAGAAGCAATACAACAAGTCATGTAAGGTGTATGACATACACAAGGAAAAATACACCATCACATGAATATCACCAACAAAATGCCCCCAGGCCATCACACATCATCCCTGACATTGCCACCCTTATCTCTCTGATAGCCACCCATATCACTCCGCCCTGACAATTTCATTAGTCACCTGTATCACTCCTACAGCCACCCATATCACTCCATATAATAGCCACCCTTATCGCTCCGCCAGAATAATAACACAATAGCCACCCGTATCATACCGCACAATCAACAACAGTGAGATTCCACCCTTATGCCCTGCATAACAACAACCAAACCACACAACAATTATTACGTGCTAACATCACAACAACACGACATATCAACTCGTACCACAAGTGCCCATAGGCCACAACCTTTCCAAAAGAACCAACAATATCAATATTTCCACAACAAATAGCCCACGACTCAAACACAATGTGTATAGAATCTCAATAACAAAAAAATGAACTCGAAAGTAACTCAACAATAAAATTCCTTATAGATTGCATGATAGAAGCTTCCAAAGCCGGCTCAGTGACAATAGAATTTCTTCTTCGCGAACGTGAAGCTTCCTGTGCGAATGCAATTCACAGGTCCTTCTTTCCCATTTTGCTCTTAGCGAACATGACCCAAAGTCCGCGATCGTGATGCACACTCCTCTAGCCAAAAACCAGAAACTAAAAATAGCCTAAAAATGATCTGGAACCACCCCGAAACTCACCCGAGGCTGTCGGGACCCCGTCCAAACATACCAACAAGTCCCATAACATAACACGGACCTGCTCGAAGCCTCAAATCACATCAAGCAATATCAAAACTATGAATCGCACCTCAAATCAAACTTAATGAACTTATGAACTTCTAACTTCTACAACTCGCGCCGAATCATATCAAATCAACCCGGAATGACGTAAAGTTTTGTATGCAAGTCTCAAATGACATAACGAAGCTATTCTAACTCCCAGAATTGCAATCCGAACACGATATCAATAAAGTCAACTCCCGTTCAAACCTCTCAACCTTCCAAACCCTAAACTTTCCAACTTTTGCCAAAATGCACCAAATCAACCTACGGAACTCCAAATCCTAATCCGGGCATACGCCTAAGTCCAAAATTACCATACGAAACTATTGAAATCATCATTCCAGAGTCGTCTACATAAAAGTCAAACTCCGGTCAACTCTTGTCACTTAAGCTTCTAAAACAAGAATCATTCTTCCAAATCAATCCTGAATCATCCGAAAATCGAACCCGACCACACACGCAAGTCATAATACAGAATACTAAGCTACTTGAGACCTTAAGCCACTGAACGAGATGCTAATTTTCAAAATAACTGGTTGGGTCGTTACGGTGTAATGTTAATGGATGTTTACCATTGAATATATATATATATATATATATATATATATATATATATATATATATAATGGGTGGTTGATTTCTATTCTTTTCTCATGCTTCATTTATGGTTGATGATTGCAAATATTAACTAGTGCCAATTTACTTTATCTTTCACTTGGAAAAGTGGGTTAGGGTTTGGTAGAGTTGAATAGCAAGAACTCAAGGCTTTAAACTTGTTTAATAGTATCGCTTAGGAATAAGTTGGTTTTACTTGGCATAAATTGATTGTTCTGAATTATAACTCTTTTATATTTGGGAAAATCATAAAGAGGAAATACTACCTAATTATTGGAAAATATTGGGTAGTCAAGCATTTGCATATCAAAGGACCTCCCATTAGAAATATAGCATATTAACACCAATAGCATTACATTTCATTGATGGGGCCACAACCTTTATTTATTAATCCTTTTAATCAATTCTCTTAACAAAATAGATTCTCTTAACAAATCACAATTACCAAACTCTTTTCAAACTAACATAATAGAATTACAGCTTTGATCGCGTGAGCGAGTTTGTTTGATATTTTTTGACTTGTGTGAATGTTTGGTTTGGAGCCTCGAGGGCTCGGGTGAGTTACGGGTGTGTTTCAGAAAGGTTTGGACTCAAATATAGGTTTCTGGTCTGCTGATGCTTTTTGGTTTTTGTAATTACGAATACCAGCATCGCGATTGCGATCTTAGCAGGGGATCTCAAGTGTTGCATTTGCGATACCAGGGTCGTAATTGCGAAGAAGGACCAAATCAGGGTAGGCTCGTATTTGCGACAAATTTGTTCGCAAATACAATCCCATCGCCGTAATTGCAACTTCCCACATAGGCCTTCAGTGCCGCATTTGCGATGAATTCTTCGCAATTGTGGGGGTTTGCAATTATGAACCGAGTGTCGCAATTGCGACATCTGCAACTACAAAAAAGGGATGGGAGTCAGATTTAGGTCTCATTTTTCATATCTAAGAACCCTAGACTCGGTAAGAGGCAATTTGAAGGGGGATTTAATCTACAATCATTGGGTAAATAATTTTGATCAATTTCCAACTATTTTATATGATTATATATGATATTTAACATCAAAATTATGAGAATCAACGAGAAATTTTAGAAAGGTTTGTCTATGTTTTGAAAAATTAAAATTTGGGATTTGAGAGTCGAATTGGACTCGAATTTGAAAACAAAATACATATATGAACTCAATGGGGTTATGGGTAGTCGGGATCTATCCTTGGACCCGAGTTTTGACCGGACAAGCCCGGGGTTGACTTTTGGGGAATTGTGTAAAGATAAAGTTTTATTAATCGTAGTTGGTTTGTCTTGTATTGTTTGATGTTATAAATTCATTTTTTTGTTAGATTTAAGCCGTGCGGAGGTGAATTGCAGGGGAAAAGCTATTTTTGAGGTTGATTTGGCCTAGTTGAGATAAGTATCTTACCTAAATTTGTGTGTGGGAACTACCCCTTAGAATTCGAGCTAATTGTGTTATTTGAATTATGTGGAAGACGTGTGCACGAGGTGACGAGTGTGTACATAATCTTATATGTGGTATTTTGACCGGTTTAGACTCTTAGGGTCTTTTATGTATTTAATTGGCATTGTCTTATCATGCTATATCTTCCATTGTTGAATTAATCTCACATGCTTTACTTGATGTTGTTAACACATGTTCTATCTTTTATTGTCAAACTTGCTCTTATATTCCTTAATTGACGTTGTTACCTCTCATATTGTCAGGTGCCTCTTTTATTGTTTAATTATTCTTATTTGAAGCTATTATTTCATGATATCTCTTCGTGTTGAATTATTCTTAAGCATTTAGACGTAGTTGCTATTTTATACTATCTTTTCGTTGTCAAGCTTATGTCATACACTTGGATTAGAAGTTGTCATTCTGTGGGAACACCTTCATTGTTAGTTATTGAAGTTGAAGTTATAAAAATTATTATCACATTGAGGTTGAAGTTGTTGATTATTGAGATATCTTTCCTTGTTGAGTAATTCTCATTAATTGTCATTATTGAGATTCGTGTACATATTGTGGTTGAGCCATGGGCTATATGTTGTGGTAACATTAGTATTATTGATTTTGGCAAGTGTTGTAATATATGGGCACGTGTGGTGCGAGTTGACTATTCTGTTGTGATATTGATACGCATGCGGTGGTATAAGGATAGGGGTTGATATGCATGTGGTGTGATAAGGTGGGATTTATACATATGTTGCTAGTAAGGGAATTACTTGAAGCCACGCGGTAAGATAAGGGGGCTAAAATGCGTGAAGCTATTTCTAGAAAAATGTTTTTCAAAAGTAAATGCACGTAACGACTTGATCGGTCGTTTTGTGTAATTGTACCATGTTTCCCCTTTTCATGCTTCACACAGGTGTGTTTATAATTTTATGACTTGCGGGGTTGGTTAGTTTCGTTCCGGGAAGTTTACGGGTTGATTTGGAGCCTTGATTATTGAAGTAGAAGTTTAAATTTGAAAATGTTGATCAAAATTTGACTTTTGTGAGAACAACCCAGGAAATGTGTTTTTATGGCTTCAATAGTTTCGTATCGTGATTTTGGACTTGGGCGTATGCCCGAAAATAATTTTGGAAGTTCGTAGGTTAATTTATGTTGATTTGTCGAAATTTGGCAATGTGAAGTTGAAAGGTTTGACTGTAGGTTGACTTTTTGCTATCAAGCTCGGAATTTGATTTTGGGACTTGGAATAGGTCTGTTATGATATATAGAACTTGTCTACAAAATTTGGCATCTTTTGGAGTTTATTTGATAGGATTTGGACGTTTAGTTGTAATTTTAGAAGTTCTTGAAAATGTTCTTGAATTTCATGCATTTTAGAGTTCAATTAGATTTTAACATCAAAATCAGGTGAATCAAAGTGAAAATTTGTGAAACTTTTCAAGTTTTTGAAAAATAAGAAATTGAGTTTTGAGATTCAATTTGGACTCGAATTTTGAAACTAATCACATATATGAACTCGTGGGGCCATGGGTAGACGGAATCTATCATTGGACCCGGATTTTGACCGGGCGAGCCCCAGGTTGACGTTTGTTGACTTTATGGGAAATGTGTAAAGAACTTAGCTTTATCTGTTGCAATTGAATTACCTATCATTGTTTGATGATATTGAGTCGATTTTGGTTAGATTTGAGCCCTGTGGAGGCAAATTTTTTAAGGGAAAAGATATTTCGAGTGTTGAATTGGCCTAATTGAGGTAAGTGTCTTGCCTAACTTCGTGTGGGGGAACTACCCCTTAAGATTGGTATTGTTTGATTCAATTGTGCTAAGTGAACTCCATGTACGCAAGGTGACGAGTGGTATTTGACCGGTTTAGGCTACTTAGATTATTTCCATGCTTTAATTGAATGCCATATCATGTTCTAATTCTCTTAGTCAATCTATTCTTACTTGTATTAGTCTATTCTTACATGCCTTAAATGATTTCGTTAATACTTGTTCTACCTCCTAATTGATAATTTATTCTCATGATTTAGTTGAACGTTTTGCCTCTTTTATTGTTACATGATATCTCTTCATTGTTGATTATCATTATTTAAAGTCATTATACATGTTATCTCTTTTATTGTTAATTACCGTTAATTGAAGTTATTGTTCATATTATCTTTTTCATTGTTGAATTCCATTATGCGAAGTCATGGCTACACATTATCTTTTCCATTGTGAATTATTCCTATTTAACATCGTGGTTATACATTGTCTCTCATTGTTCAATAATTGGTGTTGAGGTTGTGAAAGTCGTTATCACGTTGAGGCGAAATTGTTATTATTGAAACATCTTCCTTTTGAGCATTTTACATTCATTATTGTTGTTGATATTCTTGTACCCATTGTGGTAGAGTTGTGGGCTATTGTTGTGGAAATAATGATATTGTGGATTGTTGGCTAATTGTGATATATGGGCACATGTGGTGCGAGTTATTATTGTAATGTGATATTGACGCGCATGCGGCGGTATAAGACTTGGGGTTAATGTGCATATGGTGGTACAAGGTGGGACTTATGTGTGTATTGCTCGTAGGGAAAATATGTGAAGCCACGCGGCATCATAAGGTGGGCTAAAGTGCGTGTAGCTATTTTGAAAAAAACTGTTTTCAAATCCTATTTCAAATGTAAGGCTCATGCGGTGGTATAAGAAATGATTATGATTGAAATTGAGAAATGTGAATACGAGGCGATACCTCGGTTGTGATTCTTGATTATATGAGGCGGTACCTTGGTTTTGATTTCATTATACATGAGGCGGTACCTCGTTGTGATTCTTGCTGGTTATTTGATGTTGCAAAGTGTTTTGGTGGGAATATTTCTTGTTGTTTCATTCTTTATTGTTCTAGCAGTTGTTGTCCATACATGATCATTGTAGCCCCTTTAGTTTCTTCTTTTATGTTATTTCCATTGTCAATTTCCGGTATTTGTTCAGGTTATTATCTTGATTTGTATAAGTTATTCAAATCCTATTTTCGGTATTTGTTCAATTATTTATTGCTTTCTATTATATCCTAGTAGGTGTCTTGACCTAGCCTCGTCACTACTCTACTGAGGTTAGTCTTGATACTTACTAGGTACCATTGTGGTGTACTCATACTACGCTTCTGCACTTTTTTGTGTAGATCCAGGTAGGTCTGCTCGTGCCGGTCGTTAGAGATTACCTGCTATCTGCTTTTATTGGAGATTTCAACGTATACCTGCTCGGTGTCAGCAGGCCTCGGAGTCATCTTCCCTTATTCTTATTTACTGTTGTATTTTCATTCGGACAGTGATGTAGTAGTTACTCTTGTTATACTCTTGTCACGACCCAAAATCTAACCATGGTCGTGATGGCGCCTATCGTGTTACAAGGCAAGCCTACTTCCCAAAATATTACTACTAAACCGATTATAAGAATTAAATAAAACATTTCCAACATTTAAATTTTTCATAAACTAAATCAACTTTAAATATAACATAGAAAAATACGAAAACGAGCCCCAAAGATCGGGGTGTCACTAAATCATGAGCGTCTAAATCTATGAACTAAGAAATGAAAACTTTCTAACTGTCAATACAGTCCAAAATAAGAAATGATAAAAGGGGTAAGAAGGTCCTGCGGACGCTAGCAGCTACCTTGCAATCTCCCCAGATAGCCGGCCTGAACTCAACGATCACCGCGTTCTAACTCACCTGGATCTGCATATAAAGTGCAGGGTGTAGTATGAGTACAATCACCTTAGCATGTAACAGAAATAACTAAGGAACTGAGCAATTGTGACGAGCTAAGTAAATCAGTCCAATTATTTATTTTCACAATTTAAAAATAAAACAGAAATAAACAGGTAAATTCTATAACTCAGTAAATGCCACAAAAAAGTTTAACAGATAAATGCAGCAACAACACAAATAAATACAACCTCACAGCAGTGTCACTCCATCACTCATCACTTGCACTCAGCACTCAATACTCAAAACACTCAACACGCTGCACTCACTGGGGATGTGTACAGACTCCGGAGGGACTCAACACGCTGCGCTCACGGAGGGGCTCTACAGTTTCTCAAATCCAAAAATTGAAAAATGAAGACAAAACCCCGAACTGGGACTTTTCTACGCAGCACAATCGCACCTGCGGCCTCTTTTTCCTCTTCTGCGAAGCCTCATCTGCAGAAATTTCCATCGCAGGTGCAGCACTCACTAAAGAGCCCATATTCCACATCTGCGGCCCAAAGTGCGCTCCTGCGCTTGGGCACCTGCGCGTTACTCTTCACATCTGCGAAGCCAGTCCAAAAGTCCTCTCCGCATCTGCGCTCAAGGCCTTGCAACTGCGGGCTCGCAGATGCGGCCAATTCTTCGCACCTGCGTTACCAGCCTTGGCCTTCCATTTTCGCATCTGCGGCTTCCCCAAACGCACCTGCGATCATCGCACCTGCGGTTCCCTATGTGCAGGTGCGGACACACCAGAACAGCAGCTCTAGCTGCATTTTCCAACTTCCAAACTCCCCAATACTCATCTGAAATCTTCCCGAGTCCCTCGGGACCTCAACCAAAAATACCAACAAGTCATATATTAACATACCAACTTACTCGAACCTTCGAATCAGTCAGAACAACATCAAGTCATCAAATTACCCTCGGATTCAAGCCTAAGAATTTTTAAATTTCCAAATTCGGCAACCGATGTCGAAACCAACCAAACCACGTCCGAATGACCTAAAATTTTGCACACACATCAAAAATGACACTACGAACCTACTCCAACTTCTGAAATTTTATTCCAAACCCGATATCAAATTTTTCCACTGCCGACCGAAATCACCAAATTTTTAATTTCGCCAATTCAAGCCTAATTCTACCACGGACCTCCAAATTACATTCTGGACGCACTACTAAGTCCAAAATCACCTAACAGAGCTAACGAAACAATCGGAATTCAAATCCGAGATTATTTACACATAGGTCAACATTCGGTTGACTTTTCCAACCTAAGTTTTTACTTAAGAGACTAAGTGTCTCAATTCACTCTGAAACCACTCCAGTCCCGAACCAACTAACCCGATATAACATAATATAGCTGAATAATACAAAAAGAAGTAGAAATGCAGAAAACGGGGCTATCATTCTCGAAATGACCGGCCGGGTCGTTACATCCTCCCCCCCTTAAACATACGTTCGTCCTCGAACGTGCCAAGATTTGTTCTCAAAACCATCAAGAACTCTCTCCGAACCCCAATGGCACAAAACCAATCTGTAAGGACTGAATCCTTCTAACTCAACCAAGCTACGTAGACCACCAAAAACCCAAGGATGTTGCCACAAACACCTGTAGAACTCATTACCTCATACACACCCAAAGAACTAATCATACACATTACCATGCCGATCCAACCTACGACCAAGATGTCCTATCTATCCGAGTTCCTTCTGAATTACCTTCAAATTGATACTTTGCCCCACCATAACACCACAATCCTCAACCCAGACTCACCACACGAGACCCAAGCATAAAACCACACCACCCTAAATCCCATAAGCCGCTGAATACTCTCTTAAATATCCCTAAAAGTACCAAAACCAAGCGCCCACACAATCAACACCTCAGTGCTCAAGCTACAGTCAAAACATGGCCTCATGTCCTCCAGACTGGCCCGGCATCAACACACAGAAATCACATCTTGCACCTCATCTAGGGAATCACAAATCTTCGATGCACAACTGATACCGAGTGCCCATGTGCGCATACGAATGCGTGGAAGGAATTCAAAGAGTTACACTTCAAGCTGAATCAATACTGAACGAAAAGAATTCAAGAATGTGAAATTTTCCTAAAGGTTCTGCAGCCTCTCGAAGATAAGTACAGACGTCTCTGTACCGATCCACAAGACTCTACTAAACCCGCTCATGACTCGTGAGACCTATGTAACCTAGGCTCTGATACCAACTTGTCACGACCCAAAATCTAACCATGGTCGTGATGGAGCCTATCGTGTTACAAGGCAAGCCTACTTCCCAAAATATTACTACTAAACCAATTATAACAATTTAATAAAATATTTCAACATTTAAATTTTTCATAAACTAAATCAACTCTAAATATAATATAGAAAAATACGGAAATGAGCCCCAAACATCGGGGTGTCACTAAGTCATGAGCGTCTAAAACTATAAACTAAGATATATAAACTGTCTAACTGTCCAAAAGAAGAAATGACACCAGATAGCCGGCCTAAACTAAATGATCGACGCACTCTAACTCACCTGGATCTTCACATAAAGTGCAGGGTGTAGTATGAGTACAAACACCTCAGCAAGTAACAGAAATAACTAAGGAACTGAGCAATAGTGACGAGCTAAGTAAATCAGTTCAATTATTTATTTTCACAATTTAAAAATAAAACAGAAATAAACAGGTAAATTCCATAACTGAGTAAATGCCACAAAGAAGTTTAACAGATAAATGCACCAACAACACAAATAAATACAACCTCATAGCAATGTCACTCCATCACTCATCACCCGCACTCAGCACTCTATACTCAAAACACTCAACACGCTGCGCTCACTGGGGGTGTGTACAGACTCTGGAGGGGTTCCCAAAGCCCGAGCGCTAAGCACGAACAACTCATGCGCTATGGTATCAATACCTAGACCCGCACGGTCAACTCATGTTCTACGCGGACAACTCACGTGCTATGGTATTAATATCCTCACAACCAGTCCCTCGACCTCACTCAATCATGTACCTCACTAGCCTCACCATCATCAACAAATAAGGGAACACATCCCACATCAAGTATCACCGTATATTAGAAACTAATAGAGACTGGGGTAAACATGTACAATAATTTCTATGACTGAGTACAAATAATGTGAGCGTGAATAAAGCCTAAGCATGATCTCTATCATGAAGGCAAACAAGTTCAACAACAAATAAACACATAACTACAAATAATAGCCATTAGGCCTTACAGTCTCACAGGACAGACCAAGTCTCAATCCCTCGCGGTGCACACCCACACGCTCATTACCTAGCATGGGTATCACTTCCAAACAATCACGTGATGTCAAATCTCCAGGTTTATACCCTCAAAGCTAGAGTTAAAACTGTTACTTACCTTAACAGCGTAAAATAACCTACTCCGGGATGCCCTCGTCTCTGAACTCGGTCTCGAAATACTCTGAATCTATTCACAATCAGTACAATACCATCAATATATGTTAATGGAATGAATTCCACAGGAAAAACTATCAAACTAGACCAAAACCCAAAATTGGCTCAAACCCGGCCCCCGAGCCCACGTCTCGAAATCCGAAAAAATTTACAAAACAAGAAAGCTCATTCACTGACGAGTATAACTATACCAAATTCATCAAAATCCGACAGCGTTTGGTCCCTCAAATCCTTAAATTAATCTCTTAAAAATTCCAAGCTCTAACCCCTACTTTCACTCCAAAATCCTACTGATTAATGATGAACAAAGTCATAGATTCACGAAATTTATACCATTATGGGTTAGAATCACCTACCTCAACGTTACTCCTTGAAAACTTTTGAAAAATCGCCTCTCTCCCGAGTTTCTCAAATCCAAAAGTTGAAAAATGAAGACAAAACCCCGAACTGGGCCTTTTCTGCGCAGCACAATCACACCTGCGGCCTCTTTTTCTGCCTCTGTGAAGCCAATTCTTCGTACTTGCGTTCCCAGCCTTGGCCTTCCATTTCCGCATCTGCGGCTTCCCCAAACGCACCTGCGATCATCGCACCTACGGTTCCCTATCCGCAGGTGCAGACACACCAGAACAGCAGCTCAAAACAACAAGTCATATATCAATATGCCAACTTAGTCGTACCTTCGAATCACTCAAAACAACATCAAATCATCAAATTACCCTCGGATTCAAGCCTAAGAACTTTTAAATTTCTAAATTCGGCAACTGATGCCGAAACCAGCCAAACCACGTCCGAATGACCTCAAATTTTGCACACTCATCACAAATGATACTAGTAACCTACTATAACTTCCGTAATTCCATTCCTACCCCGATATCAAATTTTTCCACTATCGACCAAAATCGCCAAATTTCCAATTTTGCCAATTCAAGCCCAATTCTTCCACGGACCTCCAAATCACATTCCAGACGCACTTTAAAGTCCAAAATCACCTAACAGAGCTAACGGAACCATCAGAATTCAAATCCAAGATAGTTTACACATAGGTCAACATCTGGTTAACTTTTCCAACTTAAGTTTTTACTTAAGAGACTAAGTATCTCAATTCACTCTGAAACCACTCTGGTACCGAACCAACTAATCCGATATAACATAATATAGCTGAATAACACAAAAAGAAGTAGAAATGGGAAAATGGGGCTATAACTCTCAAAATGACCGGCCGGGTCGTTACAACTCTGTAGAGATTATGACTCAGTCCTGCCGATTTTGGGGAGCGTATTGTTGAGATTATGCTTTGTAGCGGAAGGTTATATCAGTATTCAATTTTGTTTTATTATTTTGATAATTTTTTATGTCAAGTTTTTATTACTTATTAGGCTTACCTAGCCGTAGAGACTAGGTGCTATCACGACATCCTACGGAGAAAAATTAGGGTCGTAATAATGCAAGGCTCACGAGGTGATATAAGGAAGATTGTGACTGTGTCTCATGAAATGTGAATATGAGGCGTGGTACCTCAATATGATTCATTTTATACATTCTATGTTTGAAAGACTTGATGAGTAGAAAGGTTGTTATTCTTGTTTACTTATTTCTTTCTATTCACATTTTGATTGAACTAAGTTACTTCTTGTTTTATCACATGTATTCATTTACAGTCCTTTGTTGCTTTATTTCCGTTGTTATCCTTATATTGATCAATTGCTTTATCATCCTTTAATTTTCTTTACTATCCATTGTTAGATTATATCTATATCTTGCATAGGTTTCTATGTATAGTAGATGTCTTGACCTGGCCTCGTCACTACTCTACCGAGGTTACACTTGATACTTACTAGGTACCGTTGTGGTGTACTCATGCTACGCTTTTGCACATTTTTTTACAGATGCAAGTACATCTGCTCGTGCCGGATGCCAGTGATCGATCAGTTATCTCTGATACTTAAAGGTATACCTGATCGACGCTCGCAGGCCTTGGAGTCACCTTCTGCTTTTGGTTGTATTACTATTTATTTTCAGTTTAGACAGTATTATGTTTAGAGATCCTAAGTGTATTCCTGTTAGAGCTTAAGACTCAGTTCCACCGGGTTTTGGGCGTTATTGGACAGTTGTACCGTTTGAGCCTTATTTTGATAGTTTAACTGTTTAGTTTGATGTTTATGTTATTATTTCTACTAATTCTCAATGTATGTTAGGTTTACTAGTCTTAGAGACTAGGTGTCATCACGACATCCTAAGGTGGAAATTTGGGGTCGTGACATTTTTAGTGGTGGGTTTCTTTTAACCCGTAAAAAGGTACAGTTGAATTTGTATACATAGTTTATAGACATGTGGATTAAGATTATTATTTCATATGAAGTCCACCAGAGTGAATTTAATAGCGAAACTCAGACAAATGTATAGGTATAGAACTCTAAAAATGAAATACGGAAAGTTTTTTCTTGATGATTCTTCTGGATCGTGTCCTTTTGGTACAAATGCCTATATTTATAGAGAAATTTAGAGAGACAAGATCCTCAAATCTCTCCCTCTTAAAGATGAACAGAAACCCCTATTAATTGTTATGTAACGTTGGGAATAAATGTCGGGATCTTCTGTAATGGTTGCCTCTTTAATTTGATTTCCTTCAACCGGTGTCTTGTCTTTAAATTCATTCCTCCGAGCCTTACGTCCCCGAGAGTTGTTTTAAATGATACCAATCACATGACTTTATCTAGTATTATCTGGCTGCTGATACACCTCCATCATGTGGCCACTGCCACGTGTCTGCACATGAGATGTCCACTCGTGGACTATAAATTTTATCTAATACAGATAGCCCCCCTAATTACTGGTGACTCAACTTGATGTGACCGGGAAGTAGATAAAATCTCTCATTTCTAGGCGAAAAAGTTCTTGAATGACTTTTGACACTTGAAAGGACTCACGTCTCTTTGTATTTATTGATCCAGACACGTGCCTCTCTACTATTTGACGAGTAGTTTTGCCAATTACCGAGGTAATAATAACTTTTTTTTGAAAACCGTCAATAAACTTTCCCCTCTTTTCACTTTTTACTTTACTCTTTTCCAAATTCCTTCAACACCCTTCAAGTCTCTGCAATATGTCTTCTTGTTCTAGCAAAACTTCCGATTACCAATATTTTTCTCCTTTACCATTAAATATCGATCTATTTCACCATATCTTCTCCAAGTGCTCCAGTTTCCACCCGTGTTAATCCTTCTGCTATTGTCAATCAAGGCGATTCCATGGTGGTCATGGCTACACCACTTCCAATAACCGCCAGCACCAAAATTTGCATCAGTGGGTGGCTTCCAAAAAGAATAAACCCAAAAAGCTGAAGCTGAGCCCCCCTCCCCCTCCCCACTGTGAACACCATTATTCCTAAAGAATGGTCTTTTGACAAGGATCTCCAAATCCAGGGCACTTTCTCGAATCCTAAAAGTGACCGAGACAGGGCAATCAGCGAGTGCGTTTCCTCTATTCGGCTAGCCAGCATTCCTGTTGTGAAAGAGGATTGTGGCTTAAAAAATATTAGTGTTGGCCCCACTAGACATGTAGAGGGAAACCTTCAGTAAACTAGGATATACTTTTATTTATACATACCCTTTCAACCCCTAGGCTTGGGCACGAGATTGATCCAGTCAGTCCTGACCTTTTCTAGAGTTACCAAGTTTGCTTATCTCAAGTTGGTCCGGCAGTTTGACGTATGATAGCTTAACTACAGTACCTGGCCTCCCTGACATAAGAAAGTATCTCCCTCGCACACCTGATCCATCTCTACTCTCTCAAGATCTTCTGAGGAGCCATGATCAAACTCAGCAAGCGTGTCCATAATGCCATCATCACTAACTTGGATATTGACAATTACCGTGGTTGGATGGAAATGTTTATTGCCATGGCTTCCAAGGACATCATTCTCCCATCGGGACCTCCAATTCCCGAGTCATGAAACTATACTCGTATGTTCTCTTATTCGTATGTTTCATATCTTTTTATGAATTTTTTATCCTCTTTAAGATTTTTTCTCTTTTTTTTAGCTACCCATTGGGTTCCTCCTATAGTTAAAGACCTACCCCGGTGGGTTCAAAGAATTTTGGATACTTCCACATCGGAACTCCATAAGTGGAAAGAAATTTCAATAAATAAAAATTGGAAGTGCAAAAATCATGGTGAGAATAACTTCATTCAACCTCCTTGTTAGCGTGTACCTTCTTTTCCAAGGGATCGTTTGTTTGACCGGTCACCGAGATTTCATTCGACTCAAGGTGATTCAACAATACCTCCAACAAGTCATTGACAAAAAAAGGGCTCATGAAGCAAAATCTGCTTCCGGTGGAGCTGCATCATCCACCAGTCCCCGGCCTCAAGAGAAGAGGGCTAGAAGAAAACTCTCTTTCAATATTGGGGATAAAACACAGCCTCCGATCTCAGAGGAAATCCTTGCAGGGTCGTGAATAGTGGTACTTGATGACGAAGAAACTAAAAATAACGTTGAAATGGTTTATTTTCAAAGAAAAAGAAGAGATAAAACCCAAATAGATCATCCAGGGGAGGCGGAGAGACTCTTGCAAGAGTCTGAGTTAGCGGAAATGGTTGGTTCTCCCTTCTGGGTTTCGGTTGCTACTACCAGTCAACGGGGTGATACTTCAAGTGCTACTCCAACTTCTGCTCCAACATCATTCACTTTTGATAGAGGTCAAAGTATTTGTTCTCCAACCCCTGATCACCAGATCACGGGAACATGGAGAGCACTTTCCAGCTCCAATCCGATAACCTAATGGTAAACCTAGCATTACCACTACGGTTTTGGGTGAATGTCACATTCTCTCTAAGCCAGTTAGGGTAGCGAATTATATAAAACCCTTGGCTACTGCAAGGGACTGGAAGAAAATGGATGCTCTTTCCACTTAATGTCTTATCAACAATAGCATGCATCTATCTGCTCAGGTACTTTTTCTTTTTTTCTTTTTTTTAAACCTTTTTCCCTGCTTACTTTAAACTTTACCTTTTAAGCCAATCTTTTTGCTTTTGAGGGTCTCCATAGAATGATTTTTGAAAAGGAAGAACTTCGCTCTGAGCGTAATCGACTTGTTGAGCGTTTTCTGCACTTAGAGGCCATATTTTATCAAATGGAAGAGCTTGAGGCCCGGTTGGAGAAAATGGGTCAAAAAATGGAGCTCATAGCCAAGACGTCACATAACTTCATGCTGAACTTGCCGATCTGAAAGAAAACTGGAAGGAGTTGCAGGATGCTCTTACTACAGCTGCTAAACGGGAGTCAGCTTCCATATAATAGATCTGGGCCTTGGAAACTGACTTACATTATAATACAAAGGAAGCCAACATAGGTGAAGAGAAAAGGGAGGAAAGGCTCTGAAATGTCATGGATAAAAATCGGGAGCATGCAAAGATTAATTCTAACCTAGCGGAGACCTATGGGAACTTGAAGGTCGAGAATGATCAACTGCAAATGAAAGTCCAAGAGCTCCGGGCAAGATTCCGAGTTCAAAAGGAGTCCTTTATGCTAGAAAAGACTCATATTTTCTATAGCATGCGAAGAAAAACTCTAGAGGACGTCAAAACCGTTATTGAAAATCAAAACGACATCGTTTTGGCGTGTCTGGTTTGGACATTGAAAGTTGGGTGGGTCAGGCACTTGGGCTGCCAGTTAGGGCCAAATATTTGGCCCAAATTTAATGAAATAAAATAATTTGGCCCAATTTTCTTAATTCTATTATCACACTAGACTAACAAATAGAAAATCAAATATAAACAATGTGGTAAACAAAACAAAGGAATTTACACCTGCGGCTGCCCCAACTGTTGAGTCTGGGATGATCCCTAATGACCCGAATGACCAACGTAGTAACTCTGTAGCAGAGTGCACTAATAGGAGCTAAAGGTGTGCTGAATACTAGCTGCTCAAGACGAGACCCATAAGAACCACCACTGCTCGAAGCACCTTATGCTACCAGAAGTGCTAACTGAATCGGCCTGGGAGGATGGCCTCTGTCAAATGAATCCCGGCCTCTATATAAGGCACCACTGAAACCACCAAAATGGAAATCTCTACAATGCGGTTGAAAATAGTATCATCCTTAGTCTCTCCGGCCATCTACAACCTGATATCATAAGGCCATCTATGAATCTCCTCACCCTCTCCCTCTCAGTAAGATCAAGATAACAGCATGGCGAGATAGGTTCACAAATCTGATCTCGTACTGGTAACAGACATGCTACCCTGCTGTAGACACTCAAACTGGCTGCGGTAGTCCTCTCTCAGAGTAAAAGGAATGAACTTCTCCAAGACTATATGCCAAAATTGATCCCAAGTAAGTGGAGGTGAACATGCTGGTCTACCTCGAACATAATCCTGACACCACCTCTTGGCAGCACTGGTCATCTAAAACACTTCGAAGTCGACTCCATTGGACTCCACAATACCCATATTGTGCAACACCTCATGGCAACGGTCCATATAATCCTATGGGTCCCCAAGAGATGTACTACCAAAATGGATAGGAAAGAGCTTGGTGAACTTGTCCAACCTCTTCATCCCCTCAGAAGACATAGCGGACACCTCAATGGGTTATGTAGCAATGATCGACTGAGCTGCTCCAGTTGCTGGGACTGTCGGAGTCTGGTATATGGGAGCCATCTGCTCCGAAGTGTGGCGGGAGTCTAGGCTCCTCCCACAGCCTGAGAGACAGCTTGTGCCATAGGAAATACTCCGGCATGGGCCACACTCTCCATAAGTCCAACCTGGCGGACTAGAGCGTATTGAAGTACGGGGGTGGCAATGAACCCCTCTAGGACCTGAGTTGGTCCACCTGGCACGACAGGAGCAGGGATCTCCTCCTCCTGCTCAATCTGAAGCTCTGTGGTAGGTGCTACTACGCGTGCTCTAGGCTAAGCTCTGCGTCTACCTCTAGCTCGACCTCGGCCCCAGCCTCTACCCCTTGTAGTGGCTGCAATCTGGGGCTCCTTCTCCATCTCGGGTGTGGATGTTGTGCGTGTCCTCACCATCTACGAGGGAACAAGAATAGAATGGTTGAAACTTTAGTGATAGAATAAAGTTGTACGATAGAGAAAGAAATAAATGTCATTTAATAAAGCTCGATAGCCTCTAGAAGATGAGTACAGACGTCTTCCTATCGATACTGCAGACTCTACTAAGCTTGCTCATGACTCGTGAGACCTAGGCAACCTAGTGCCCTGATACCAACGTGACACAACCCAAAATCCCAACCATGGGTCGTGATGGCGCTTAACATCCACTTGCTAGGCAAGCCAACGTTAGCTGATTAATTAACCATTTTTGGCAGTTTAAAAGCAGTACAATAATAATACAAAACTGAAATAAACTGAAATAGTGGTAATAAATACAAATGTAGCGCAATCTAAAAATATCCCAAAAATTTGGAGTCACGAATACATGAGCAACTAGAGTACTACAAATGAAGCCTGAACGAAATACAACTGTTAGGAACAAAATTAAATAGTAATGACAGAATAGAAGGGGACTATAGGGACTGCGAATGCCAGCAGCTCTACCTCAAGTCTCCTCAGCAAGTCGATCCAAGCAAAACTCCTCTACGAACCATTGGGACCAACACCGGGATCTGCACAAGAAGTGCATGAATATAGCATGAGAACAACTGATCCCTTGTACTCTGTAAGTGCCAAGTCTAACCTCGATGAAGTAATGATGAGGCTATGACATGACACTCATAATAAACCTGTACGAATAGTAATAATAGAATACCAAAATATAGATAAAACAGAGAACTCATATAAACGGACCCGAAGGTCAACTACCAGAAGACCCCAGAACAACATGATCTCAAATCTCATATCATAGTACCAAGATAAAACTTCTACAACTACAACCAACTACAACACATCATACTTTGTTGCGGCGCGCAACCCGATCTCAATGTTTTAACACAATAACTGTTGTGGGGTGCAACCCGATCCCAACATTCATTCAATACAATTACTGTTGCGGCATACAACCCGATCCCAGTATTAATTCAATATAATTTTATTGCATCGCGCAACCCGTTCCCAATATCAACTCATTAACATAAAAATTTAACACAACTAGCTATGTAAGCTCCACACCAAAAAGGAAAATGAAACGAGCGAAACATTAAGGAACTACCAGTACAAACGGGAAATAACCACTACCTCGTAATCCCAAACCTTGGAAAAACATTAATATAGAAATAGCTACATGGCTCACGTATATAGAATAACGTAATAAAGTGCATCAAGTAATATAAAGACAACAAAAGTAAGTAACACATGATACAATGAAAATAAACAATTAAAGCAAGTAGGAACAGGTAGCAGGTAAGCAGTTATTGAATGAGAAATGAACAAATCGAAACAAGTAATAGTTAAATAACATATAACAAGTAAAGCATGAATAACAAGTAAGAACATGTAGCAATTAAAGCATGTAACAAGAGATAGCATGGAATAAATGAAGAGAATGAAGTAAATTGCCCAACTTGCATGCGTTAACCCATAACAATGTATATGCACTCGTCACCTCGCATATACGCCGTTTACCCACATAATTCAAATAACAAATTGACCAACAAGTCCTAATTCTCTCAAGTCAAAGTTAGACACAACACTTACCTCTTTTCTCAACCAACTCAGGATCAGCCGGCTTTTCCTTTCTAACAAGCCTCCAAACTGTGATGACCCAAAAGGTCATCTTATGGTTTAGAACTCGATTATGCGCTCTTAAGCCTTAAAATCTCATTTTTACCTTCCTCGATTTTCATGCACAGTCCGGGCGTGTTTCCGGAAAGCTTTTATATTAAAAATTGATGAAAATAAGAATTTTTGCCTTAAAAGTTAATTTTAGTTGACTTCGGTGAATATTTTTGATAAACGGGCCCGGATTCGTGTTTTGATGGTCCCGATGGGTCCCTAGCTCGAGTTATGAATTTTTGATAAAAATTAAAAATCTGAAATTTAATGATTTTTAAGAATTGGTTGATGTTTGGCCTTGTTGATACCGGGTCCGTATTTTAGTTCTGGAGCCAGATATAGGTCCAATATAATAGTAATGACTTATCTGTGAAATTTGGTGAGAAACGGAGTTGGTTTAATGTGATTCAGATGTCCGGTTGTGACAATAGGAATTTTAAAGCTTTCTTGAAAATTTCATTCAATTTGGTGCTAAATTCGTAGTTCTATGTATTATTTTGGTGATTTGATCGTGCGAGCAAGTTCGTATAATATTTTTAGACTTGTGTGCATGTTTGGTTGGGAGCCTCGAGGACGCGGGTGAGTTTTGGATATGCTAAAGGGATGTTTTGGACTTAGAAAATCCGGTATTTTGTTGCAGCAGTTGTTCTGGTATGTCCTTCTTCGCGTTCACGAAGGTACTCTCGCGAACGCGAAGAGTAAGCTGGTCAGGCTGATTTTTCTTCGTCGCGAACGTGAAGGCTTGGTCGCGAACGCGAAGCGATGGGTGCTTTACCCTTCACAAACTCGACCAGCTCATCGTGAACGCGTAGTGTTAGGCACCTAGGGGGTCAGTCTTTCCTTCATCGCGAATGCGAGCAAGGTCTCGCGAACACGAAGTCCAGGGGGAAGTAACCTTCGGGAAGGCGGAAGGGGACTCGCGAACGCGAAGGCTTGGTAGCTCTACTCTTCGTGAATGCGACAGTGGCCTCGCGAACGCGATGAACATTGTCGCCCAGTGCATAAAACGGTCCCAAAACGGGACTTAAGCCATTTTTCCACATTTTCAAAGAACAAACGGGCTAGAGGCGATTTGCAATAGTCATTTTCTTTCCCAAAGTATTGGTAAGTGATTCTAAACCATCTTCTTTCAATTACCCATTATATTTTATGAATTATCAACCTAAAATCTCGAGTTTTAATAGTAGAATTAGGGGTTTTGGGTAAAAACTATGGATTTCGGAAATTTGGGGATTTAGACCTCAAATTGAGGTCGGATTGCAAAACTAATTATATATCCGGGCTCGGGGGTGAATGGGTAAATGGATTTTGGTCCGAACCTCGGGTTTTGACCAAGCAGGCCCGAGGTCGATTTTTGACTTTTTGGAGGAAAAATTGGGAAATCTAAATTTATGCAATGTAATTGATTCCTTTAGCAATATTTGATATTATTGAGTCATTTTTTAATAGATATGAGTTGTTTGGAGGTGAATTCTAGAGGAAAAGTTGTGATTGAATATTAAGTGGCATTCGGAGCGAGGTAAGTGTCGTGGTTAACCCTGACTTGAGGGAATTAGGAACCTCAGATTATTTTCTATGTGAATTTCATGTGAGCTGCGTATATGTGAGGTGACGAGTACTTATGCGCTGCCAATTTACCTGTTTTCCATGTTTCTTCTATTTTTCTTATATTGTCTCTTTCCCATGCCTAATTGCTACGTGTTTAGACTAGTGTTGTTAAATTAATTGTCCTTATCATGTTTACGGATCTTCTGGTGATAATTGAGTATTTATTTTGAAGTTGAGATTGATATTGTGGAACCAAATGTTGAAGTAATACTTGTACTTGTTATTCTATCTCCTTGTTGTTAATTGTTCATTGCATTATGGTAAGGGAGAGTGTTAATGCATGAAGGGTTGTTATTCTATCTCCCTATTGTTATTTGTTCGTTGCATTATGGTAAGGGAGAGTGTTAATGCACAAAGGGTGATGCCGTGCTATATTGTGAGTGCTAATGCACGAAGGGTGATGTCGTGCCATATTATGAGTATTAATGCACGAAGGGTGATGCCGTGCCATGATATGAGTGGTAATGCATGAAGGGTAATGTTGTCGTTTCTATTGATTTTATGGTGAGGTTAAGAGTAAAAGCACGAAGGGTGATGCAGTACATTTTTCCTTTACTGTATTCATTATTCCTGTTAATTCATAGTATAATGACGGTTCGAATTGCTATTCTGTTGTAGTTCTTTATCTCGTATTTCCCTCAGCATGTTTTCCCCTCCCGATATTACCTGTCTAGCTTTCATTGTTGTTATTTGTATATACACTGTTAAATTGTACATGTTGATTTGTAGGTGTCTTGTCTTAGCTTCGTCACTACTTCATCGAGGTTAGGCTCGACACTTACCAGTACATGGGATTAGTTGTACTGATACTGCACTCTGCACTTTCTATGCAAATTTTAGTACCGGCTCGGGTTGATCGAGATTTTAGCTGTTGGACCCGCTATCCGGAGACTCAAGGTAGATCTGTCGTCGTTCACAGACCTTGAAGTCCCCGTCTATCTTTTCAGTTTTTACTATTTCTTTCATCCAAACAGTTGTACTTCTTTCACACTATCACTTGTAGGGAATTCTAGAATGCTCGTGAATTGTGACTCCAGATCCGGGTGGTAGTAATTAATACAGTTTTTATATTATTCTGCACTCACTATATTTCATCTTAGTTAATTTGCTGTTAATTAATGAATGGAATAAGGATTGGTTTAATGATTCTCTAACGTTAGCTTGCCTAGCAAGTGAAATATTAGGCGTCATCACGGTCCCGACGGTGAAAATTTCGGGTCATGACACAAACCAACCAAATCCAGCCAAATAACATACAAACAATTCAAAATAAGCTTTAGAAACTATCCACTAATGAAAAAGGTTCAATTTTTAATGAAATTAAAAAGGTCAACAAAAGTCAACTCCGGGCCCGCTTGGTAAAAATCCGAGATCCGGACCAAAATTCGATTACCCATTCACCCTCGAGCTCGGTTGTGTAATTTGTTTTGAAATCCGACCTCAACTTGAGGTCTAAATCTCAATTTTTCGAAATTCCTAAATTCTATCCATATCCCTAATTCCTACCATGAAAATCCAAGATTTGATGTTAAAAACTCATGAAAAGTAATGGAAAATTAAAAGAAAGTGGATTAGAGTTGCTTACCAATGAATTTGGGAAGAAATAATTTTTCAAAAATCGTCTCTAGAGTGTTTAGGGTTGAGAAATAGTGTAAAATGAGCTAAGTCCCATTTTTCGCTCTTTTACCGAGCTGTAGATATCGCATTTGCGAACTCGTATCGCAAATGCGAAACAAAGGTCGCAAATGCGATTAGTGTCCCTAGCCTGCATGAGCCGCAAATACGACACAAACCTCGCAAATGCGTTCCAAGGTTCACATTTATAAACCTGCTTAAGTCCAGTGCCCAGTCGCAAATGCGATCAAGCCATCGCAAAAGCGAATCCTGGGATGTCCGAAAATGCGAGCAATTCTTCGCAAATGCAAGACTACCCTGCCCAGCCCCTCATCGCAAATTGGAGCTCGACTTCGTAAAAGCAGAGTTCGCGTTTGCAAATAGGTAATTGCAAATTTGAGACCTACAGTTCAGGACCAGAGACTGAAGGACACTAGTTATCCTAAAACCATCCGAAATTATCCGATTCACACCTGAAACTCACCCGAGCCCCTCGGGCTCCAAACCAAACATACACACAAGGGTAATAACATCCTACAAACGTGCTCACTACCTCAAATCATCAAAATAACATTAAATAATACGAACGATTATCAAAACTCATCATTTTCAACATGAAAACTCATTTTCAAAATTTTTTCGCATAACGCGCTATGATCGGCTCACCCCAGACCCCAACTAAATATGCGTACAAGTCAAAATATATCATACGAACCTACCGAATTTGTCAAAACACCGATCTGAGGTCGTTTATCAAGAATGTTGACCGTGGTCAACTTAAGTCTCATTTTAAGCTTAAAATCACATTTTTCAAGTTTTTACGTAAAAACTTTTCGAAAAACGATTCAAACCATACACAGAAATTAAGAAACATCAAATAAAGCTAATAGAGGTCTCGGAATACGGAAATAAAGGCTAGTGCTCAAAATGACCTATCAGGTCGTCACACAAAACATCTTAGGAACCTCCAAATACAAATATGAATATACGCCTAAGTCCGCAATCACCATACAAACCTGTTAGAACCATCAAAACACCAATCCGAGGTCGTTTACATAAAAGTCAAATATTTATCAACTCTTTCAACTTAAGCTTCCAACAATGGAACTAAGTGTTTCAAATACTCACGAACCTTTCCAAAACCAAACCAACCATCACCGCAAGTCACAAAACAATAAACAAATATACGGGAAGCATCAAATAGGGAAACGGAACTCAAATACACAAAAAGACAGTCCGGATCGTCACATTTGGATTTTGGAATTATAAGATATTAAGTATTACATCTTGCTGACAGCTAATACCAAAACTAATTTCTTCATTCCTATGGTTAATTATCAAATTTAGACTCTTAGAAGAGCATGCTTCAGCGTTGAGTCTTATAATATAAAGTATTTCAATATTACAACTATTTTTTATGGTGGGGAAGTAGATCTAACTAATCCTTTTCCTTTATTAAAAGTTAGAATATTAGCGTTGACGATAACATAATAATAAGGTGTTGGATTATATATCACATCGGAAGCCATTTCAGTATCATATTCATGTGTAAATCAAACAATTAGCACATATGGAGATTATACGAGTTACCTCTTGAAGCATGAACATAGCAGATTAATCTCGGTCTCCAGTTCCAGAGTAACAAGACCACAACCTCCAGAAAAATATTCCACAGTCTTCTACTGTATTACCCAAATAATATCCGAAAAGAGAGAATTTCGGGTGGGCGAAATTTCAAGAAAAACGTGTGTCAAAACGGCCAGCTCTATATGAGGTATATATAGCCACGTTTTTTAGGATAAAACTCTACTCCAAAACTTGTTGGGTTTTCTTTTTTCTACAAAGGAAAGGTTTCCTTTATTTTTTACTATTTAGGTACAGTAGGGACCACAATATTTAATTAACAAGACTCCCAATTATGGAATTAATTTTGAATTACCATAATAAATTACGAATTATTCCACTAAAAACTCATAATTGCACTCCTTAGTTCAATTTCAAAATTCTTCCATAAAATCTGATTTAACTCCCCATGTTAAGATTCAGCTACTAATCAATCAAGTTAAATTACTGACAATTTAACTTATTGATTACTTCCTTTAGACTTTCGTTTAACTTATTTCATGTGTCCGATACAAAATCCACCGGCATGGTTTACACATGAAAACTTATAAGCCTTCATAAAGGAGTATCATCAATCTCAAAAGCCGAGACATGGATTCTATCAACTAATTATTACTTCATCAATGTATATCATTATTTTCCAATTTACCAAGATTAAGGACCCACAAAAGAATCTCGTCTTTTAATAAATCAAAACAATAAATGACACACATAACTAATAATAAATATATCAAAATTAAGAGTATAAGTACATTGAATGGACTAGAGAAATTATTTTATTAAGTAAGAATAAAATACTTATCTCTACTTGATCCGTTCAATACATACAAAATGTACTAGCACAAGAAGTCGGAACTAAACCATTCCCATAATCAAGATAAATATTTAATCTTGTGCTACAACTATTTCGATGGTTTGTCCAATTCCATCATTAGATTGTAAACATAAACTTTATGGCTTATAAAAATTGATGATTTAATCTTCCGTATAAGCAAAGGACACACAGACAAACACATGATCCGTTTAAAATAAAACTTTATTGAATTGAATAAATGAATAAACAATTATTCCATAAATAATACTATAACAATACGCATAGTTTATAGTATATCCTACCAATCTCCCACTTAGACTCATAACTATGCGTCTATAATTCTAATACCCATTCCATCTACATGCTTATCAAAAGTCTTTTGTGGCAAGCTCTTAGTAAACGGGTCCGCCAAGTTGTTCTCTGACGCAATCTTGGTGACTACTACATCCCCACTTTGCACTATCTCACAAATTAAATGATATTTACGCTCAATGTGCTTTGCTCTTTTATGACTTTGTGGATCCTTTGAATTTGCAATCACGCCACTATTATCACAATATAGTGTTATTGGTGCTTAATAGGGAACCACACCCAACTCTCTTAGGATGTTCCAGAGCCAAACCGCCTCTTTAGCTACATCAGATGCTGCCATATATTCGGCTTCCATGGTGGAATTAGCAACACAAGTTTGCTTGATGCTCCTCCAACTTATGGCTCCACCAGAGTAAACACATTTTCTGAGGTAGACTTTCTAGAATCTCTATCTGATTGGAAATCCGAATCAGTGTACCCAATAAATACGAGGTCATCTAAATGGTAGACTAGAATATAATCCCTAGTCCTTTTCAGGTTCTTGATTATATACTTAACTGCATTCCAATGCTCTCTCCCAGGATTAGACTGAAATCTTCTAACAATGCCCATGGCGAAGCAGATATAAGGTCTAGTACATAACATGGAATACATCAGACTCCCCTCGGCAAATGTATAAGGGACCGTCTTCATCTTTTCTATCTCTTCATCAGTTTTAGGAGACTGATCTTTACATAGAGCAATTTCATGCCTGAAAGGAAAAAAACCTTTCTTGGAATCATGCATGCTAAACCGGGATAGTATTGTATTAATATAAAGAGCCTGAGATAAGCCTAATATCCTTTTTCTTGTGATCTCGTAAGAGCTTGATCCCAAGGATATGAGTCGCTTCTCCCAAATCTTTCATATCAAAGTGTGTGGACAACCACTGCTTAACAGAACCCAACATGCCCACATTATTTCCTATGAGCAATATGTCATCTACATATAAGATTAAAAATACAACTTTGTCCTCATCCCACTTCTTGTATACACAAGACTCGTTAAGACATTGATCAAAACCAAAAGTTTTAATCGCCTTATCAAAACAAGTGTTCCATGCCCTAGATGCCTGTTTCAGTCCATAAATAAACCTTTTAAGATTACACAATATATGTTCCTTGCCACTTTCCACGAAACCGTCTGGTTGCATCATATAGATGCACTCACCAAGACTTCCATTAAGGAAAGTTGTCTTGACGTCCATTTGTCAAATCTCATAATCATAATGAGCAGCAATGGATAAGAGAATCCTAATAGACTTAAGCATGGCTACCGGCGAGAAAGTTTCCTCATAATCGATCCCTTCCTTCTTAGTAAACCCTTTCGCTACTAGCCTTGCTTTAAAAGTTTATACTTTTCCGTCTACACCTCTCTTTTTCTTATAGATTCACTTGCATCCAATGGGTTTAACCCCATCTGGTGGTTCTACAAGATCCCAGACTTGATTAGAGTACATAGATCCCATCTCTGATTTCATAGCAGCAACCCACTTATCAGCATCTTTATCATGTAGTGCTTGGTCATAATTGACAGGTTCGATAGTTGGCTCCTCAGGGATCCTACCATATGATTCTCCCAAGAGCGTATAACGACTTGGCTGTCTTATTTCTATCCCACTATGACTACGCACTACATGAGTTGCAACTATACCATTTTGATCTTATGGTTACACCACATCATTATCAGGAACCTGAGTCTCCATGCTATCTACAGGGATATCAACGACTTCATCCTATTGTGCAGTTTGCTCAACATAACTCCCACTACTTTGTGGCAGTATGACTTCAGGCACTTGTTCTTGTGGGACATCAAGTCTATTGACATTTCTCCCACTACTAAAATGCAATGTATGTCAAAATCGACTTCTGGGTTTGCATCTGGTCATTTTATTTTTTCAATTGACTGAGTTTTTTCCATTCCTTTTCTAAGTTCCTATAAAACAAGTTTACTTCTAGGAACACGGTTCATCAAATAGTCCTCTTCAAGAAACTTGGCGTTTGACTAACAATTACCTTCTTTTCTTTAGGACAATATAATAAACCACCTTTCATCCCTTTTGGATAACCCGCAAACACACATACATCCGTTCTCACCGCTAATTTATCTGTTTTCCCGTTTAGCACATGTGCCGACAACCCCAAACTCGAATATGCCGCAGACTAGGCTTGCGCCTAGTCCACAATTCTGTAGGGGTCAAAGGTACTGACTTTGAAGAAACTAAATTCAGAACGTAATTTGTTGTTTCTAAGGCATGTCCCCAAAATGATGAAGGCAAACTAGAATAACTCATCATTGATCTAACTATTTCTTTAAGAGACCTATTTCTTTTTTCTGCTACACCATTTTGTTGTGGTGTTCTAGGTGCAGATAATTGAGAGGTAATTCTACATTATGATTGACACACCTCTTTTTGTTCCACCCAACCCTATTACGAGACAGAGTTAGAAGAGCTTTTCCAATTAAAGTGACGTTTTGAAAAGGGATTATTTATTATTTGGAGTCGCCACTTGGAATTGAGTTTTGGTGTTCCAAGTAACCTTTTATTTGAATCCCTTATCAAACGGAAGCTTTGACTCTTTATTTATGGTCTACGAAACGAGAAGACTGAGTAAGAAATTCTGTTAATCAAGGGGAAGGTGTGATGCACCCCTCGAGTCCCGTGGTTCTAGCACGTTTGCTTTTATTTACTTATGTCTGGCTTAAATCAATTTTTGGCTATTTTTGTATTGTACTAGTTATGGTTTGCCTATTACCACTTAATTAATTATTAAATCTTATTAATTGTTTGGACCCAGATGCGGTACGCATACAAGTTACTTCTTTGAAATTAGATATTAAACCAAGGTACAGAATGTACACATGGTTAAACACAATTATTATAAATTTAAAGGTATCAAGACGCGGGAATGCGTACATGATCCTTTTATTATTTAGGCATATCAATCCAAAGTTCGTGTATGAATACATGGGCTAATAGCGTATTTAGAATATTTAATTTTTTTTTCTCTTTCTGATCCAAGACGTATATTTGTATATTTTTATTATTTGGCTTAAATTAATTATAAACAAAGTTATATTTACTAAATTCGCCCTTTACCTGTAATTCACTTTTAATAGTTGAACTTTTAGTAGCCTTGACTAAGATGCGTATTCGCGACCTTAGCCTACACTCACTAAGACACATATCTGCGACCTGAACTTGTGTATCGCACCTAAAGGATTGGAGCCTAATCGTACTAATTCGAAGAAAGATTTATTTTTATTAAAATATTTATGTAAAGACGTGTTTCCATGACCTTGTGATTTTTTTTTCTTTAATCCCAAGACGCGTAGTCGCAACCTCATTTAGGACGATATATTATTCACTCTAACCCATTTGGTAATTCATCACCAAAATTAATCACTCAATATAAGTAAACAAACTGAAATTATATAGCCAAATTCATTTCATGCTTTTAATCACATAATCAAACTATACATATCAAAATGAGATAGAGCTGATTAAGACATGGACCAAATATTCAAAAGAGTATAAAAGGCAAAATTTAGAAGGCAGAGTAAGAAATGAACCTCCAATGTAGAGTTCACAATTTCGCCAATATTCGACTAGTGAGATAACTTCCGAGCTTGGAACTTTACAACAAATATGATGTATAAAACTTGAGCAGTAATTGAAAAATTGAACCGCGGCCGGAGACCTCGTTTTTTACTATTTTTGTTCTCTATACAAAGAAAAACGTATGTTGTTTTTATGGTATTTTGATGGGTAAAATCAGCAGTAATTTGGGATGGTTTTAAGGTGAGTTTTCAGTTATTTGGTGGCTGAAAATGGCTGCATTTTTTGAGTTTTACGTGGCTGTATTTTTTGGTTGAGGAAGATAGCTCTTCAGGTTGGTATTGTGTGAGCTAACTGGAGAAGAAAACCCCTTCCTTAGTTTCTTTGCTGCATTTTTTCAGCTCTAGGATCCTTAAACTTCTTGCTCTCTTTTTTTTTCCCCTCCCAGATAAACTACCTATCAGAAGACTCAGAGGGTGCGAGAGAGGATACAGTTTATATCACAGTTCAAATAAATATTAAAGCGGTAAATAAGTGATAAATAGCACATTAGGCTTCCAAACACAATAAGATCCAAAATATGATAAAAGCCAAACAAGAATCAATATACAAAGCTCGAGTTCTTATTAGTAGATCCCCAACAGAGTCGCTAGAATTATCACACCTCTTTTTTCCCGCAACCCTATTATGAGGTTGAGTTAGAAGAGTTTTTCCAATTGAAGTGGCGTTTTGAAAAGGGATTATTTATTATTTGGAGTCACCACTTGAAATTGAGTTTTGGTATTTCAAGTCACCTTTTATCTTGAATCCCTTATCAAAAGAAAGGTTTAACTCCTAATTTATGGTCTACGAAAATATAAGACTGAGTAAGGAATTCTGTTGACCGATGGGAAGGTGTAAGGCACCCCTCGAGTCCCGTGGTTCTAGCACGATCGCTTTATTGACTAATGTAAGGCTTAAAATAATTTTTAGCTATTCTTGTATTTTATTGATTATGGCTTATTTATTACCGCCTAATTGATTATTATATTTTATTAGTTGTTTTGACCTAGATGCGGTATGCACACAAGGTACTTCTTTGAAATTGAATGTTAAACCAAGGTACGGAATGTACACATGGTCAAAATATAATTATTTTGAATTTAAAGATATCAAGACGCAGGAATGCGCACAAGATCCTTTTATTACTTAAGCATATCAATCCAAGGTTCGGGTATGAACACATGGGCTAATATTTAAAGTACATCTAAAGTTTTTCTGGCATTTTAGAATATCTCGATTATTTATCTATTTTATTTTTTACCTATTCTAACGAATCTTAAGGTTTTAAAGTAAAATATAACTAAGAGATGACCATTGGCCTAGAAGATAGAACCAAATCAACGAAACTTTCTACTGATGCGTTACAATTTAAATAAACCTACATCACATTAGATTTACTATTATCTAGAAACATTTATACAAAAAAAAATATGCAAATTCCAGCCATATTTATTAGTGGAACTTAATATAAAACAATAATCTTAATTAACTATCATAGTGTTTTGTGTGAGTAACTTGTCTTAATTTGATATATACATCTATATAAATATGAATCTGATTTAACTATTAAAGAACCAAAATTTCAGCAACTCAAATAATAAACTAAGACATGCTCTAACAAAATTTTGTCAATCACGTTACTTCATACCAAAAATATAAATGAAACTTCTAAGAAAAATAAACAAAACTATAACAAAGTAAAAAAAATCTTTAAGCACCCATCCTACTTAAAACTGAAAGAAAGAGCAAAAAAAAAATAAAGAACTCGTCTTAGTTATTATTTTACTAAAGTCACAAACAATCCAGCGATGTACATTAGATCAAACAGAAATTTCGATTGTCATGGGAATCTAAAATTAAAGATTAAAATAAACTCATCCAAGAATCTAGTAATTACTTATGAACACCATAAAAGCCGTCCGCTTTAGAGAAGGTCAAGGTGATTCAGGAACGGCTTCACACGGCACAGTCTAGACAGAAGAGTTATGCCGACAGGAAGGTTTGTGATGTTGTTTACATGGTTGGGGAGAAGGTTCTGCTCAAGATTTCACCAATGAAGGGTGTGTTGAGGTTCAGGAAGAAGGGCAAGTTGAGCCCTCGGTATATTGGGCCTTTTGAGATACTTAAGAAAATTGGAGAGGTGGCTTATGAACTTGCTTTGCCACCTAGTCTATCAGGTGTTCATCCAGTGTTCCATGTATCCATGCTCCGAAAGTATTTCGGGGATCCGTCTCAAACAGAAATTTTGATTGTCATGGGAATCTAAAATTAAAGATTAAAATAAACTCATCCAAGAATCTAATAATTACTTATGAACACCATAAAAGTCGTCCGCTTTTAAAGGATTCTCTTTCAAACTTTTACTCATACTAAACAATATTGAGAATGCAGAAACCGAACAAGACTAAAACTTCTCAAATTCTTATGCCATAAAAATGATTCAAAAGATATCAACAAACATATCTAACCATGTATGAGTCAGATATTAAAGAGGCGGAGATGAACCTTTTTGTGGAGATTTCAACAAAATCACAGCTATAATCTACTGATTTCCAAAGCTAGCAATACTAACTTTTCTAGAACTACGAACTCGGAACAGCATACGATATCTCGAACTCAAACTTCAAACTCAATAACGTAACTAAACAGTTTTTCCAAGTGAATTTTTTTACTCTAAAAGAACAGTCCTCTTTTCTCTTAGTTGCTGAAATTTCTTATCATCAGATTTATTTTTTTTGCTAAGTAACCGTTTTTCTCTTTATAGGGAATAATATTATTTGTTTTGTTTTTCCATTTGGAGTGGGGGAACGTGGTTTATATATTGTGTGTGTGTGCAAATGGAGATGTGAGGGAGTGGGGGTGAGACTTGAGTGAAGTGGGAAAGTGGGGAAGTTGGGAATTGGGATGCAGATTGTATTTTCTATTTTTGTTAGTTTTTTTTTAAAAAACCTTTTTCTAACCTATTTTTATTAAACAAAAAGAAGGTAAAATACATAGCTATATATATATATATATATTAACCAACTTACTTTTAGACTTAAAGTAAACTATATAAATAAGAAAACTCAATATTTACACTATAGTTTAAAATATACAAAGAAGATATAATAGTTTACTTATTACAATTCTAATTAAAAGATACCCCATATATATATATATATATATATATATATATATATTTATAATTATGGGTTTCGTGCTTAAGTATTACAACCTCGTCTCCCCATTTACTGTTCAATTTATGATTTTTAATTATTTTATGATTTACTAGGTTAATTGGTTCGGGTCCGGTGAGGTTTGGAATGATTTGGAACACTTAGTTCGAAGGTATAAAACTTAAGTTAAAAAGGTTTTGTGGTGCTGAGGTAGGTTAATTAGTACAAAGGTTGTAGAAATTTCTCGCGGCGAGCTTACGAGCCGCGGCTCAGTTACGCGGTGCATTATGCAATCGCAGAACTGGTCTGCGGACCGCATAACGATCGCATATTGAGGCAGCCTTGACCAGTTATGGAGGACACATTTCGCGGCCATTCCGCGAGCCGCAGAAGCATTATGCGGTCGCATATGCGACCGCAAAATGTATTTCGAGCCTTAATTTTTCTGGTTTTATAAACCCGACCCCATTCTTATAAAATACTATTGAGGGTCATTTTGAAGGGTTTCATCTGATATTTTAGAGAGAGGTGAGAGCATTTTAGAGAGAGAAAGTGAAGATTTAGTCAATTGTTCATCAATTCTTGTTCAAGACTTGAAGATTTCACAAGGATCTTGCTAGGGCTTCAAAGAGGTAAATATTTCTTTCACCCAATTCTTCAATTTCGATTTTTGGGGTAAAAGATGGGAGATTAAGAGTATGATTCTTCAGTGAAAGAGTACCATTTATACATACACATACCAATAAGGGTTGTGAAAAGATTGTTGAGTTCAAATGGGTAAAGATTGAGTTAAAAATGGTAGAAATCTTCAAAAACTTTAATTTAAGATTTGAGGGCCGAGTTGATGTCGGAATTTGGTGAAATTTGTATGGTTGGACTCGTGATTGGATGAGCGTTCATATTTTATAACTTTTGTCGAGTTCCGAGATGTGGGCCCCATGGGTAATTTTTGAGTTAATTTCGGATTTTTATTGGAAAATTAGTATTTCCTTATGGAATTATTACAATAATTGGTATTGACTTAATCGAATTGATTGTGGCTAGATACGAGACTTTCAGAGACCAATTCTCATGGCAAGGGCATAGCGGAATAAAGAATTACACGGTTTGAGGTAAGTAACACTTCTAAACTTGGTTCTGAGGGTATGAATCCCCGAATTTGGTATGATATAAATTATTTTGAAGATGACGCACACGCTAGGTGACGGGCGTGTGAGCGTGCATTATAGGAATTATGACTTAATTGATTCCGTGGAGTTTTATAATTAAATAAATGATATTATCCTCACATCCTCCACGTGTTAGAGAAATTGAACTGAGACTCATGTTAAAGATCATGATTTGGCTACGCGCTGATATATTTTGGGACCCATATGGATCGTATTGTTGTTGAACTCTTTGTTTAAATTTACAATGTTGTACTCAGTCACATCTATCACTTGCATATCATATCTCAGTCTCTGTTGTCATTCATTGATATTTCATATCATCATGTTGGGTTAATTTTTCATGTCTTTGAGAGCCCGAGAGACTGGAGATTTTGAGTGATAGTTATGTTTATTTATTATGCTTGGATCTGGCTATTATAGCTCTTGGGCTGAAGGAGCCCCTCCGGAGTCTGCACCCTCCACAGTGAACGTAGTTATGATATATATATATATATATATATATATATATATATATATATATATATATATGGGATGGATCTTCCCTGGGCATGGATCTTGCCCGAAGCATTTATATTGAGAGATGGATCGTCCCTGGGCATGGATCTTGCCCGAAGCATTTATATTGAGGGATGGATTTTTTCTGGATATGGATCTTGTCCGAATTAGTTATATTTGGGGATGGATCTTCCCCTGGGCTGGATTGGCCTTATACAGTACCGAGTGACTGACTGTCAATTGATAGATATACATGTATATTTGGGCTGGATTGGCCATATACAGTACTGAGTGATTGAGTATTTTACATCGTGAGTACACGGAGATTTCACTAAGGTGCATCACATACAGTATGTACATTGGCATATAGATACAGAAATGTCATATTCCTCACATCGTTCAGAATTGATCTATTTCATTTGTGCTGAGAGTAACTGTTGAACTTGAAAGCATGCCTACATTTTTGTATTGTTATTTCTATACTGGATTGTACCTGCTGAGCTCGTCACTACTTTCACCCCAAAGGTTAGTCTTGTTACTTATTGAGTTAGTTGTACTCATACTACACTCTGCACCTCGTGTGCAAATTCAGGTGCTCCCGGATACGGCGGTTGCTAGATTTCGGAATTTATTCTATGGAGATTATCAAGGTAGCTGCTTGGCGTCCGCAGACTTTGACTCCCTTCCTTTTTAGTTATTGTATTGTTCTATATTTTCAGGCAGTGATTTTATCAGTCAGACCTTGTATTCATTTAGATGCTCATGTACTCAGTAACACCGGGTTTTGGGAGTGACATACTTGTATTTGTGAGATTTCTTCCGCTGAATTTAATTATTTGATTTTCAAACTTAAAAGATATGGTGGTTTAATGAGATTGTCGGCTTGCATAGTATTGAGATAGGCGCCATCATGACAGGTGAGATTTTGGGTCGTGACAATATTTGTGAATTCTTTTTTTTTTTGTAAATAAAAAAATAAAATCTATACTTTAAGAAAGTGAGTATTCTTTTTTAATTAAATCGAATAAAATCTATTAAGCGTAAGATAAAACTTTAAAACATAAAAATTAGACCTAAAAGAAATTTTTACACTAAAATACTATAGAATTTGGGTGTGGTCAAAAATTAGTTGTTCACAATGATAAGTAACTAAAAAAATTCCGCAGAGAGGTACCCTTCACCACAATCAGATCGTAGCGACTTGATATATTTATTATGTCGCTTTTCAGTCTCTGTCTTAAATTCTTTGAACTTTTTAAAACATTCAGATTTATGATGCCCATGCTTCTTGCAGTGATAACACTTGCCCTTAGGCTTTTTTACACCAGCAGTAGCTCCTCCAACAGAGGGTTTTGAACCTTTTTCTTCTTTTTCCCGCCTCTCGGCTTAGAAGAAGAACCTATCTCAAAATTAAGTGCCATAGGTGGAGCTTGTTGCTTGATAATCGTCTCTGTCGACTGCAGCTCATTCAGCAATTTCGCAAGTGACAAATCCACTTTGTTCATATTATAATTTAGGCGAAACTGCTGAAAACTATCAGACAGAGTCTGCAGGATCATCTCAACCTGCGTATCCTTGTCAGTGTTAGCTCCAAGAACCTCCAGTTCATTCAGAAGACTCATCATCTTCAGAACATGGTCCCTAACAGATAAACCTTTAACCATTTTGGTATTCAGAAGAGCTTTCATGGCAATCTGGTTAGCCGCACGATTCTGATCTCCAAACATCTCTTTGAGATTTTTCAGAATGTCATAAGCAGACTCCGTAGACTGATGATGATGTTGCAGAACATTCGACATAGATGTCAGAATGTAACACCGCACCATCTCATCAATCTTAACCCATTTTTGGTACGCTTTCTGTTCATCATCCATAGCATCTTCTCCAGGTTTTTCTAGACACACCTCATCAAGTACAAATTTGTACTCCTCGGCAATTAGGACAATATCCAAGTTTCGTTTCCAATCAACATAATTCGGACCCTCAAGTTTATTTTGAGTAAGAATAGCAGTGAGGGGATTGAAAGCAATCATGGTTAATCTGAGAGACAATTAAACAAATAGAACAAAATAAGTCATGTTTTATTGAATATTAAAATTCAAAACACACTACATACATATAATTCATGCACCTTGAACAACAAGTTTCGATGGAAAAACAGCTATTCTTGCAATATACATATGTAATGACAGATTATTCACTTCATGAATTAAAACATGCCTTACTCAGATGGAGAGCAAACTGTTCATTTAAGTCAAGTGAACATTAACATTAAAGATATTAGTCTCATTGAACCAACATGCATACTGAGATGGAGAGCAAATACAAGTAAACAACAACTAGTATTACCTAGTGATTACCTATAATAAGTTTATCCGATATGGAAGAAGACCTACGTCAACGTGTAAATTCATTATATCACCATAATTTAACCCTGGAGTCCATAGAGAATAATCCCTACTACCACTGGATTAAAAACAATTTGAAAAAATTCTAAAAAAATAGAAAATGCCCAAAACACCATCTAAACGACCCCGAATACCCGAAAAATGGCTTACATCATGAGCTAAGCTCATATGTATTGACCACTGAGCTGTTTCGCATGAACCTACCAAATTTCAGGTCAATCGAAGTCCGTCAACATGTTACCTCCGATTTTCTGACCAATTCGGCAAAATATGTATTTTTGCGTTTTCCTTGAATTAACAAAATTTTCAGATTATTCTAATTAAATATCACCAATAATAAATAGATATTACATGATTTTCAGAATAATCAAAATTTTCAGAACAGATATTCATGCATAAAGCATTGCAGTTTTACAGAAAAATAATTTTCGCATGTAATTCAATCTTGCATATTAACATGATGTTCTTATTTCATATTCATTCTAATTATCTAATTAGACTTGAGTAGGCTCTAACACCAATTGTTTGATTATATATCAGATCGGAAGTAATTTCAGTATCATATTCACGTGTAAATTAAACAATTAGCACATATGGAGATCATACGAGTTACCTCTTGAAGCGTGAATAAGGCAGATTAATCTCGGTCTCCAGTTCTATAGTAGCAAGACCACGACCTCCAGAAAAATGTTCCACAAAGTTCTATTATGTTACCCAAATAATATCCGAAAAGAGAGAATTTTGGGTGGGCGAAATTCCAAGAAAAATGTATGTAAAAAACGGCCAACCCTATATGAGGTATACATAGCCATGTTTTTTAGGGTAAAATCATTTTCCAAAATCTGTTAGGTTTTCTTTTTCCACAAAGAAAATGTTTCCTTTATTTCCTATTATTTAGGCACAGTAGGGACCAAAGAATTTAATTAACAAGGCTCCCTATTATGATACCATAATAAAGTATGAATTATTCTACTAAAAACTCGTAATTGCACTCCTTAGTTCAATTTTAAAATTCTTTCATAAAACCTTATTTAACTCCCCATGTTAAGATATAAATACGAATCAATTAAATTAAATTACTAACAATTTAATTTATTGATTACTTCCTTTAGACTTTCGCTTAACTTATTTCATGTGTCGGATATAAAATTCACTGGCTGGGTTTACACATGAAAACTTATAAACTTTCATAAATAAGTATCATCAATCTCAAAAGCTGAGATATGGATTCTATCAACTAATTATTACTTCGTCAATGTATATCATTATTGTCCAATTTACCAGGTTTATCGACCCACGAAAGAATCTCGCCTTTTAATAAATCAAAACAATAAATGACACACACAACTAATAATAATTATATCAAGATTAAGAGTATAAGTACATTGAATGGACTAGAGAAATTATTTTGTTAAGTCAGTATAATATCCTTATCTCTACTTGATCCGTTCAATACATACAAAATGTACTAGCACAAGAAGTCGGAACTAAACAATTCCCATAATCAAGATAAATTATATTTAATTTTGTGCTACAACCATTCCGATGGTTTATCCAATTCCATCATTAGATTGTAAACATAAACTTTATGACTTAAAAGAAATGATGATTTAATCTTCCGTGTATAAGCTAAACTTTATACACTAAAGCATCTACTATATAAGCAAAGGATACAGAGACCAACACATGATGATCTATTTAAAATAAAATTTTATTGAATTGAATAAATGAATAAATAATTGTTCCAAAAGAATACTATAACAATACGTATAGTTTATAGTTTATGAAACATAAGGAACAACTAGATCGATTCTTTTCTTTTATAGTTAATATATTTCTTATGTTCAAGAAAATCGCTGGTTTCTTGAACTGGTCTGCGGTTTATGAACAAAGATTTTTTTTTCATCGATTTATGAACAAAGTTAAGTGGCTTCATTTTAGCATACATATGCACGCTATGTTTCAAAATACTTGCTCAAAAGAATAAAAGATGGGCTATCATGATTATTCTTGGTCCATAAATATAGCTGGCGGGAATGCTTAAGAAATACATAAAATCTTCCTAATTGCATGGAGGAATTACAGAATGTGCAGAAAATCTTCTACCAATAGAATTCTGTGAAGAAGAAGAATTCTCTGAACCAGAATATACGGTTAAGCATAAAATAGTTAGTGTAGTAGTTTTTAGTTTTTGACCCTGTAAATGGTAACTAGCACATCCATCCAAACTCCAAATGGTAAATAGCTCGACGGATTGTGTTATGTGATCCATTGATGAATCCGTTTTGATTCACGCATGATTTGAACGGGTTTGATTATGACTGGATTTTTTTTTTGGTCCAAAAACATGATTTATTTATTGATTTTATCCATTTCAATTAATATAAACCTAACCCCGTTCATCCGGAAGGCTAACCTTGCATTCATAGCCACCTTTGGTCGTGTTTTCATTTTTATTGTTTTTTTAAACCTCACGACCTTAAGTTTTCATCCTCGAGGCGCTGAAAGGCCGTGTTGCAATACTGGGTATTTTTATCCTAAATAAAGAAGAGAAGTAAGAAGTGAAAATAAGTTAAGTAGAGCCGTCCCGCCATAAATAGCCTTAAAATATTTGTTCCCAAAGTACTGAAAGGCCATGTTTGAGAGTCAAGTGCTTCGCTTGAAAATATATCGGTAATTTTGAGTCGAAATATAGATAGTTTTTTTTGAGTCAAATAAAAGTTTTCTTTTTGCTTAACGCTTTAATAAAGACCGAAGGGCTCGACCCAGTAACAAGTTCGAGCCAGTATCGAGCTCACAGACAAGAGCCGTTGCAACCGCACCAAGAGAGAGAATCTTGGGCGGGAATCGAGGAAGCGACAAATCATCATGGGTCCTCCACTATATGCTTTATTTTATTATTCTTGGTAATGACCCTCTACTATAAAAGGAAAAATCCTTGTAAGCTATGAACACATTGAATACACTGGAAAAAAAAAAGAGACATCCTTGTGCTTGTTTTACTTTATTTGTTCTTTCTGATTCATTATTCCCACTGTCATAGTCAAGAATATTCGTATTGCTATCTCTCTATACGATTTGTATCAAAGGGTATCACGTATCCTTAGAACCATCATAAATTTAACGTTATTCGATTTTTCGGGTAAACAGTTTGGCGCCCACCGTGGGGCTAAGGATAACAGTGATTGTTTTGTATAAATCTACAGTACACACCAGCTTACAACTTCAAATCAACAATGGCTTTACCTATCGACCACGAAGCCGGCCTTCAAGATGAAACCAACAACTTGGCACCCGGGGCCGGAAGGCTACTTGACGATGGCACTGAGGCTCGAATCGAAGTGCCCGAAATTCGAGCCAAAGTACTATTGGATGTCAATTCACAAATAGCTCTGGAGGCGAATCAGCGTTCCGAACCGGAAAGAAGCATTCAGGGCGGTACTCGACCCGTAGCCCGAGACACCCATAACGCGGGAAAAATCGGGGCCAGCTTGCGTATGATCTTCGAGATGCTACAAGCCCAACAAGTAGCGATAGCTCAGTTACAGAGCCAAACTCATATACAAAGCAGGCCGGATACCAATACGCTTCGAGAAATCACCCCAGAACGGAGCCCGCCATAGTGAAATCAAACGAGCAAGAATCAGGGACCACTCCCAAAATTACTAAATTGCTCGAGGAACTCACAAAACGAGTCGAAGCCAACGACAAGAGAGTGGAAACATACAATGCTAGGGTCGATCAAATCCTGAGGGCTCCACCAATGATAAAAGGGCTTGATTCAGAAAAAATCATACAAAAGCCTTTTCCCTCGAGTGCAGCCCCAAAACTAATCCCCAAAGAATTCCGTATGCCCGAAATTCTCAAATATAACGGTACGGCCGATCCTAACGAACATCTCATCTCTTACACATGTGCCATCAAAGGTAACGATTTGGAGGACGATGAGATCGAATCCGTGTTGTTGAAAACGTTCGGGGAGACCCTCTCGAAGGGAGCAATGATCTGGTATCACAATTTACCAACAAATTCCATCGATTCTTTTGCCATGTTAGCAGATTCGTTCGTAAAGGCAAATGTTGGTGCCATAAAGGTTGCAACAAGGAAGTCAGACCTTTTCAAAGTAAAGCAAAGGGGTAATAAAATGCTGAGGGAATTCGTATCCCAATTTCAAATGGAACGCATGGAATTGCCACAGGTCACAGATGATTGGGCCGTACAAGCTTTCACCCAAGGGTTGAACGAGCTAAGTTCGACAGCATCACGTCTGCTGAAATAAAATTTGATCGAGTATCCAGCAATAACTTGGGAAGATATAGACAACTGATATCAATGGAACATTAGGGTCGAGGATGATCGGTTGGGAGCTCTGTATGGACCTGTGTATCAGAACAGGATAGCTACTAAAAACCAAAGGGAGATTGACAGAGAACTAAGGTCGAACAGAGACTGATATCAACCGTACGTCGCAGATCGGATGAACAATGGTTCAGCACGCAATATAGTTCGGAACAATCGAAGGATTGATCAAGGGCAAAATTCTCGGGGACTTATGAGCAAGAGCGGCTTTGATAAATATGCCGATCCAATAGAAGTATCTCGATTATTAGAATATAACTTCAGCGTTGGTGCATCTGCCATCGTGTCGGCTATCAGACGCATCAAAAACACTAAATAGCCTCGACCCATGCAGACCGATCCTGCCCAAAGGAATCCCAATCAAATGTGCAAATATCATGGCACCCATGGCCACAGAACGGAAGATTGCAGGCAACTAAAAGAGGAAGTAACCCGCTTATTTAACAAAGGGCACCTTCGGGAATTTCTGAGTGATAGAGCGAAGAACCATTTTAAAAATAAGGATTTCGACAAGTAAAACGAGCAAGAAGAACTCCAGCACGTCATTCACATGATCATCGGCGGCGTCGATACTCCTCAGAGACCGTTGCTTAAACATACTAAAACATCGATTGTGAGGGAAAAGCGATCTCGGACTCAAGATTATGCACCCATAGGGACTTTGTCCTTCGATGATGAAGATGCAAGAGTCATCCAACCTCATAACGATGCACTGGTAATATCCGTACTCATGAATAAAACTAAAATTAAGTGTGTGTTAATCAATCCAGGTAGCTCGACCAACATCATTAGGTTGAAGGTCATAGAACAGCTCGGCCTGCAGGACCAGATCATACCCGCAACTCTGGTTCTAAACGGATTTAATATGGCATGTGAAACCACCAAAAGCGAGATAATCCTACCAATAAACGTGGCCGGAACCATCCAGGAAACAAAGTTTCACGTGATCGAAGGCGATATGAGATACAACGCCCTTTTTGGAAGGCCATGGATCCACAACATGAGAGTTGTGCCTTCGACCCTACACTAGGTCCTCAAATTCCCAACATCGAGAGGTGTCAAAATAGTGTACGGAGAACAACCGGTCGCAAAGGAAATATTCGCCGTCGAGGAAGCAAAATCAATATCCTCGCCTTCGCCAATAAAGGGATCGGGGTTAGAAGGAGAACGGAACACCAAATAGCAATCACAGATGTCGGCTTCGACCCAGCCAGATAATCAGAAGATCGAAGAAGATGATGATCAGAGGATCCCTCGATCCTTCGTGATCCCCGATGATTCCGACGCCACCAAATCAATAATTGAGGAACTGGAGCAAGTCATACTAATCGAGCACTGGCCCGAACAAAAGGTATACCTGGGAACGGGGTTGAGCCCTGAACTCAGGAAGAAACTTGTTCGATTTCTTATCGATAACATTGATTGTTTTGCCTGGTCCCATTTAGATATAACAGGGATCCCACCGGACATAACAACGCATCGGCTGAGCTTGGACCCTAGGTTCAGACCGGTGAAGCAAAAAAGAAGACCCCAGTCCGAGGAAAAGCACGCATTCATAAAGGACGAGGTAACCAAACTTCTCAAGATAGGGTCCATTCGGGAGGTGAAATATCCCAAATGGTTAGCCAATGTGGTTGTAGTGCCTAAAAAGGGGAACAAACTTAGAATTTGTGTGGACTATAAGGATTTGAACAAAGCATGCCCCAAAGATTCCTTTTCGCTTTCCAACATCGATCGCATAATCGATGCCACGGCCGTCCACGAGATGAACCCGGAGGACCAGGAAAATACTTCATTTGTCACCAAATATGGAACATATTGTTATAATGTGATGCCCTTCGGGCTAAAAAATGCGGGGGCTACTTACCAACGCCTAGTAAATAAAATGTTCGAAGAACAAATAGGTAAATCAATGGAAGTTTATATTGATGACATGCTAGTTAAGTCCCTGTGCGCAGAGGACCATTTGGCCTATTTGCAGGAAACGTTCGAGATTTTAGAGGAAATACAACATGAAACTCAACCCCAAAAAATGTGCTTTCGGGGTCGGGTCGAGCAAGTTCCTCGGCTTCATGGTGTCAAATCGGGGAATCGAGATTAACCCCGATAAAATCAAGGCCATCGAATACATCACCATCGTGGACAGCATGAAAGTTGTACAAAGGCTAACGGGATGGATTGCAGCCTTAGGCTGATTCATTTCGAGATCATTAGATCGAAGTCACAAATATTTCTCTCTACTCAAAAAGAAGAACGATTTCGCTTGGACACCGGAATACCAACAAGCATTAGAGGAACTAAAATGATATCTATCGAGCCCACCACTACTTCACACTCCAAAAACAGACGAAAAACTTTGCTTGTACTTGGCAGTATCGGAAGTCGTCGTAAGCAGTGTCCTAGTTTGAGAAGAGCAAGGTACGTAATTTTTTGTTTATTATATAAGTCGGACCTTAGGAGAAGCGGAAACTAGGTATCCGCACCTAGAAAAATTGGCACTTGCATTGATAAGCGCCTCTAGAAAGTTAAGACCGTACTTTCAATGTCACCCCATATGCGTATTAACCACCTACCCACTTCGTAATATTTTGCACAAGCCCGAACTATCAGGTCGATTGGCCAAATTGGCCGTCGAACTCAGTGGGTACGATATCGACTATCAACCCCGTACGGCCATCAAGTCTCAAATTTTAGCAGACTTCATGGCCGATTTCACGCCAACCCTCGTACCCGAAGTCGAAAAAGAACTCCTGTTGAAATCGGGTACATCATCGGGGGTATGATCCTTTTTACGGATAGGGCTTAGAACGTGAAGGGGTCCGAGCTGGGCATAGTTTTGAAACCACCCACGGGTAACACTATTAGGCAATCCATTAAACCTATCAGGTTGACTAACAACGAGGCCGAGTATGAAGCCATGATTGCAGGTCTCGAGCTAGATAGAAACTAGGGAGCAGAAGTCATTGAAGCCAATTGTGACTCTTTGCTGGTAGTGAGTCAAGTAAACAAAACCTTCAAAGTTCGAGAAGGTAGAATGCAAAGGTATTTAGACAAACTGCTTTTCACGTTGCACCATTTCAAACAATGGACTTTACGGCATGTTCCATGAGAATAGAATAATGAGGCCGATGCGCTTGCGAATTTGGGATCGTCGGTCGAGGTAGATGACTTGAGATCGAGGACTGTTGTTCAGCTTTCGAGATCGGTAATCGAAGAAGGTCACGTCGAGATAAATTCTACAAGCTTAACCTGGGATTGGAGAAACAAGTATATTGAATACTTAGAGAGCGAAAAGCTCCCATCGGACCCAAAAGATTCTAGGGCCCTACGGACTAAAGCTGATCGATTCATGTTGGCTTCGGACGGAATGCTATATCGAAGGACATTTGATGGACCGTTGGTAGTATGCTTGGGTCCGGGAGATACCGATTACATCCTACGGGAAGTGCACGAGTGCACTTGCGGGAATCACTCAGGTGCTGATACATTAGTTCAAAACATAATCAGAGCAGGGTATTATTGGATCGATATGGGCAAAGATGCGAAGGAATTTGTTCATAAATGTGACAAATGTCAAAGGTTTGCGCCAATATCCATCAACCCGGAGAGCAACTTCACTCAGTCCTATCCCCATGGCCATTCATGAAATGGGGAATGGATATCGCCGGCCCTCTACCATCGATCTCAGGTAAAGCCAAATTCATTTTATTTTTGACTGACCATTTTTCTAAATGGGTTGAAGCACAGGCGTTCGAGAAAATAAGAGAGAAAGAAGTTATAGACTTTATTTGGGATCATATCGTATGCCGATTCGGGATACCCGCCGAAATAGTATGTGACAATGGGAAGCAATTTGTTGGCAGCAAAGTAACAAAATTCTTCGAAGATCACAAAATAAGAAGGATACTATCAACACCATACCACCCCAGTGGGAACGGACAGGCCGAATCAACGAACAAAACTATTTTTCAAAACCTGAAGAAGAGGTTGAACGACACTAAAGGAAAATGGAGAGAAATCCTGCCCGAAGTCCTTTGGGCATATCGGACAACGTCAAAATCCAGTACGGGGGCAACCCCATTCTCCTTAGTATATGGGTCCGAAGCATTGATACTAGTCGAAGTCGGTGAACCTAGTACCAGATTTCGATTCACGACAGAAAAATCAAATAACGAGGCTATGAATACCAGCCTTGAATTATCGGACGAAAGACAAGAAGCAGCGAATCGAAAGATATTATAATCGAAGAACCAAGCTCCATCATTTCAAGCCTGGGGACTTAGTGTTAAGAAAAGTCACCATCAATACCTGAAATCCGAACGAAGGAAAACTAGGACCAAATTGGGAAGGACCATATCAGGTTCTCAAGAACGTCGGAAAGGGATCGTACATGCTCGGCATTATAAACGGCAAACAGCTATCAAGCAATTGGAATGTATCACATCTAAAGCGATACTACTGCTAAGGTACGACCCTTCCATATTCATTTATATTTCAAAACTGACCCCTGCAAAAGTCTGAACAAGAGCTAAGATGCACCCATCGCTTGAAAGCACGCGTTGCACTCTTTTTCCCTTAGACCGGTTTTATCCCAAATGGGTTTTTCAGCAAGATTTTTAATGAGGCAACCAATGATCGTGCTGCACTTACAACAAGTATTCGAGGCCTCCGTACAATCGACCTCGAATACCGGGGGCATTAGCCCTCAAATATATCAAGTTCTGATACAAGAAAGTTATTTCGCAACAATGGGGTTCTAGTAGGAAAGGTTGTAAGAGCCAAAATGGTCAAAACGAACCATGCTCGTGTAGTTGGCCCGAACCCAGACGCGATATCTTATATCTAAGAAAAATTCCTCTTTTTGGAGATTTATTATGCAATCAGAATTAAGTGAAACTCGACCATTACGCCCACGGGCTACATTACTTCGAGTTCGAATCATTCACTCGACGACTAAAGCCTATGGGCTGCTTTCATTTCGAGTTCGAGCAAGCACTCACTTGACCATTATGCCCACGGGCTACATTACTTCGAGTTCGAATCATTCACTCGATGACTAAAGCCTACGGGCTACTTTCATTTCGAGTTCGAGAAAGCACTCACTCGACCATTACGCCCACGGGCTACATTACTTCGAGTTCGAATCATTCACTCGACGACTAAAGCCTACGGGCTACTTTTATTTCGAGTTTGATCAAGCAATCACTCGACCATTACGCCCACGGGCTACATTATTTCGAGTTCGAATCATTCACTCGACGACTAAATCCTATGGGCTACTTTCATTTCGAGTGCGAGCAAGTACTCACTCGACCATTACGCCCACGGGCTACATTACTTCGAGTTCGAATCATTCACTCGACGACTAATCCTACGGGCTACTTTTATTTCGAGTTCGAGCAAGCACTCACTCGACCATTATGCCCACGGGTTACATTACTTTGAGTTTGAATTATTCACTTGATGACTAAGCCTACGGGCTACTTTTATTTCGAGTTCGAGCAAGCACTCACTTGACCATTACGCCCACGGGCTACATTACTTCGAGTTCGAATCATTCACTCGACGACTAAGCCTACGGGCTACTTTTATTTCGAGTTCGAGCAAGCACTCACTCGACCATTATGCCTACGGGCTACATTACTTCGAGTTCGAATCATTCCCTCGACGACTAAGCCTACGGGCTACTTTTATTTCAAGTTCGAGCAAGCACTCACTCGACCATTACACCCATGGGCTATATTACTTTGAGTTCGAATCATGCACTCGACGACTAAAGCCTATGGGCTACTTTCATTTCGAGTTCAAGCAAGCGCTCGCTCGACAATTACGCCTACGGGTTATATTTCTTCGAGTTCGAATCATTGACTCAACTAGTAAACCTAAGGGCTACGTCAATTCGAGTCTGAAAAAACAATCAATCATAGAGACTACGAAGTCCAAATCAGATTAAATTGTTAAGATCCTTGTGAAAATATTTGTAAGGCACGTATAAAGTCTTCACAAGTCGGCCAAGTTGTCTATATACAAAAAAATTTACATGATGATTACAAACGTAAAAAATTAAGAACTAAGCTTCCTGCCCATCCTCAGGGGCGTTTGCTTCTCTGTCAGGCTCTTCCCCATCCTCGGATCCGCTCTTGCTACCGTCATCACCCAATATCAGTGGTAAATGCATAAATATAAAAAATTTGAGGGAGTGCATGCGTAAAAGTGGTAAATGTTAAATGGAAGGGTTATTTATAGGCTCGCATCATGACGGTTCAATATCAAAGGTGGCCGACCGCCATCTGACAAGCATTAAATACCTTGAAAGGCTAAATCGATGGCACAACTATCACATACGTCATAATCGATCCCTTTTAAAACGTCAGCTTATAACCCGACCGAACCGTCGAAAATCATATCGATTCTCACTGCATCCTTCATGAGAAACGAGGGGACTATCTGTATACAGTCGAAAAAGATTTCGGCCTTCCTACGTTCGATCGAGTTCAAGTGGTGAGAAGTCGGAGTGGGATCTTGGGAGTGAGCTCCGAAGACAGCACTAATGAGCCTCGAGTCCGAAGGCTGCTCGAGGAGTCAGCTCAATAACCTTATCGAGCCCGTAACTGAATCGATCCGCAAGGCATTGCTTCGAGGTCGAAAAATGCACGATTCCCATTCTGAAGGTCGAACTCGAGCCAAGACCGAAGGGCTCGACCCAGTAACGAGTTCGAGCCAGTATCGAGCTCACAGACAAGAGCCGTTGCAACCGCACCAAGAGAAAAGATTTTGGCGGGAATCGAAGAAGAGACAAATCATCATGGGTCCTCCACTATATGCTTTATTTTATTATTCTTGGTAATGACCCTCTACTATAAAAGGGGGAATCCTTGTAAGCTATGAACAAATTGAATACACTGGAAAAAAAAGAGACATCCTTGTACTTGTTTTACTTCATTCGTTCTTTCTGATTCATTATTCCCACTGTCATAGTCAAGAATATTCGTATTGCTATCTCTCTATATAATTTATATCAAAGGGTATCACGTATCCTTAGAACCATCATAAATTTAACGTTATCCGATTTTTCGGGTAAACAAAGTTAAAGTTATGTAGACATCAACTATCACAACCAAAAAAATGAGGTGTATATACATATACATTTATATATAGCCCCGTTGTTCCCTATCTTTTCTATGAAAATAAATCCACGAGCCATGACGGAATTCTTGTTTTCTCCAACTTGATGTACTTATTATCGACGATTTGAACAAAAAATGGATGTTGTTAATAAAAAATTCTTATCAACAGAAATTGACGAGTTCTTGTCTCCGTACAACCTATAAGTATGATTTCGAACTGTGGAAGTAGCCACTAATACTTGCATTAAGGTATGCCGCCTATGTTACACCCTTTGGGGTGCAACTCTACCTCGAACCCTACGTAAACGCGGGATGTTTTATGCACCGGACTGCTCTTTTAAAAATTGACTGAGTTTTTAACTTTGATAAACTAAATTTGGTAACGAATGTCTTAGCAAGAAAAAACAGAAGCTAGGGATGTTACTGGTGAGGAAGCTCGTTCGAAAGTAATACCTTCTGTATATAAAAAAGGAAAAGTTTGTGGTAGAAAGAAATTAAGAGACGCTTCGTATCAACCAATTTGTCATTTCCACAAAAAATAAACTTGTATTAATGTCCTTAGGCTACAATTTCAGAAAGTCAATTTAAAAATAAAAGAAGAAGAAGAAGAAGAGCGAATCATATACTCCCTCCGTTTCAATTTATGTGAACCTATTTCCTTTTTAGTTCGTGCCAAAAAGAATGACCAATTTCCTTATTTGGAAACAATTTACCTTTATACAATGATTTATAGCCACACAAAAAATAGGTGTCTCATTTTACACCACAAGTTCAAAAATTTTCTCTATTTTCTTAAACTCCGTGGGTTCACATAAATTGAATATATTGAATACTTACAACAAAAGAGTAGATATAATCTCCAAATAATAGTAATTAAATACAAACTAGAGTGTAGTCTGCTTTGGTTCGGTCCAGTCTTGAAATTACATGCAGTTGCTCATCCACCATCCCTTTATCTCCCCCATCCCTTGAAGCCCTAGAAAAATAAAAGAAAAAGTAGGAGACCATGAAAGGAAAAGGGAGAGAGAGAGAGAGAGAGCTAGAGAGATGTCCAGGTGCTGGCTTGCAGAGAGGAAAAAATGTGCGAGGTATAGGTTGGCAGAAGCAGATCTAAGAGGGGTTTGCTTTCAACTCGAACTATGTGTACAAATATAAAAAAAACATTTAAAATGAAATACATAATTAGATCGTGCACTTTTACATATTGGATTCGCCTCCGTGCGTTGGCGACGAGGAGGAGAGAAGAGCATGCATGACGTTGATTTGCAGACTTAGATGAATGATGTATTTGGCAGTCTGAAAATGAAGCAATTGATGAGAATGCAGTTGGCAGGCACATGGGATAAGTCTCTTCAGCTTTAACACCTTGTCTTGGTGATATTGAAGATTGCTCCTCCGTTTGTTAGCTCTATTTGTTTTCTTGAGTACCCTTCCTACACCTTGCCTTCTTTCTGAAGCCATGATTTTGTGCAAACCCAAAGAAACAGCTATGGTATATATAGACGCAAGTACCATTGCAGTGCTGGCATACTACGAGCTACTTAACTCGCCACCAAATTTTAAAAAAAAAAAAAGATTTTTGAAACTTATAGTCTTAAAATCTTATGGGTAAAAGCTTTGTGGGCCATAACATTTGTGTGATTATAGAAACTTCACATTAGGGGTTAAATGGGTAAAATGAAAAGTTTAAAGTTGAAATTATTTCCAATTGTAGAAATGTATCATTCTTTTTGGAACGGACTAATAAAGAAAGTGTGTCATATAAATTGAAAGATAAGGAGTAATTTATATATGGTGCATGTATGCAGTATGCTCATGCATGTGATGGCTTTGATTTGACACTTAGATCGGCTCATATATATGCCTGGCCTACTTGAAGAGCAACTTGTTTAGTTTAACAGCAAAGGCCCAATTAATGTGTCCCTGATCTATGTAAAATGGTTTAACTTTTCGCTTCGTTAAAAGTTAAATTCATCCATGTTCCCCCTGGTCACAATTTTGGCTCGAAATGTTTCTTAAACAGTAACAGACTTATATTATATGGAGAAAAGTCTTAAGTTTACCCTCTAGCAAAATGGATTACACAAAGAATCAACTCATTTTCACGGCATATTTTTTCTTCAACTTAACCATGCCACTATCGGTCATTCCAGCATTACATCTCTTCTTCAACATCAACATAGCAATCAACCATAATAACCAATTCCACTGTCCCTCAATGAATTTTCCCTCATAACCATAAATGCCACAGTACAGCTTTAACACACGAGTTGATGACAAATCGGGAAAGGAGACTTTTTCTGCTTTCATTAGCCATGATGCATTTTGGTTGTGCCGTGGAGAAGCTAGAGCCTAGAGGGTTTGATGGTGGGATAGAGGTGTTTTGCGGTGGACTTAGGTATTGGAGCTCATGGCTTTTTCTGATCGGCAAAAATGACGTAAAGGAGCAATGGTAGTGTAGGAATTTTTTTGGGTTTTCTTGGGTTGTTGTGATACTGTATTTTTGTGACAGTGTAGCCACGTGGCAAGTTTTGTGCTAGTCCAGATACTTAAAGAGTAATTAATATGTAATAGGAAAAAGATTCAAATTTGCCCTTGTGATTATAAGTTTGGCTCAACTCGTTAGTGAGCAAGGACAATTTTTGAGCCAAAATTTTAACGGCAAATACATGGTGATCCCAACTTTTAATGGAGAGTAAAGTTAGACCATTTCGTCGTAGTTCAACGGTAAATTTGATTATTTGTCCTTAATTTAGAGTTCTGTTCACGAAGTTCCTATAGTAACTTTGTCTGCGGTGCATTAAGAAAGAAAAAAAGAATTCCTATATACTCACTCTAATTTAGTCAACAAAGTAGAGATACTTATGGATAATAATCCATCTTTTAATTTGTATCAAAATGATAGAACTAATTTTTGGAAGGAAAAGAAACTCAACTATGCTTATTTATCATAGAAAATAAAATATGGCAAATACTAAATTCAGTCCCAAAAAAACGCAAGTAAGCTGCCTCGTGTATATTGTTGCCAAGTAAACAAAATACTTCCGCAACTCACATTAGATAACATGCCATGTTGGTAGCACCACTTAAGAAAATATAGAAAAAACTTACATTTTTCAACCCATCCTAATATATCCGATATCTTTCACCATGTATCATAATCTTTTTACATTTTATGTGGGGCAAAAAAAATTTATATTTTTAAGTAATATCACATGGATATTATGTAAGGTGATTTGCGTTGGAATGATAACTTACTTATATTTCTGAAACCGACTTAAGCATAATTTTATTCTCTTTGATATATAGACATATATTGTTGAGTTATTTATCAGTTACAATATTTAATTTAATGACATTCATGCAACAAAGTAACAATTAAATATCTATCAGTGAAATTCACTCTGAGTTGTTTTAATTTCAATACCACACAAGAGGGGGGGTGTGATTGGTGTGGTGTCCAATTTTTCAGTTAAACTGATTATGGAAGGACCTGGTTCTTCTAAGTGTTCCTTAACCTACTATTGTTAAAATAGTAAATGCGGAAAGTAAAGAACACAAGTATTTTACGTGGAAAACACCTGACTCAAAAGGTGAAAAAATCACGACCTACTTCTCAGTAGGATTTTTCCAAACTCTCCACTAAATCACTGAGCCAAAAACTGCATTTACAAAACACTTTTGTAAACCTAGGATTAACTCTAATCCCGTTGTGGCAACCAGCCTCTAACTGCTGCGACAACTTCAAGTTAACTCTAACTTGAATACTCTGAGTACCTATTACAATTGTCTCTAAATAAAGATGAAAGGTACAATATGAAAACACCTACTACAATTGAACTAGAATAAAAGACAGACACTTGGAACTGGTTCTTCTATCTAGTTCATGTAGCTTCAGGTTTGCACAGTTGAATCACACACGAATTGCTTGCAAAATGCCTTGCTATTTTGCTCTTAATTAACATTTAGCTTCTGCTTTTGTGCATACCTATAGAATGAGAACATCCTGCAATATATAGAGTTAGTAGATGAAGAAATAACTAGAGTTCTAATGCTACTCTTCCTTGGTGGAAGAGTTCTAGTTGATCTCAACTTCTAACTCCTCTCTTCTCTTGGATAGTGTTCTCTTTGATTAAGGAGTCCTTCTCCTTATCAATTATGCAACCTTTTCGATCAGGAGATATCAATTATACCAAGTTAAGCTTATTTTCTTCACGTGCATCCCACATGCTCGAATCTGCCCGTGTCTATGTACACAAAGGATGGACCTGGTTCATGCCTGAGCTTCCTTTGTCAATCTTCAAAACTAACCTTCACTTGGACCAATAAATTCTCCCTTCTTGATAATGACAAACCCTGTGCTTTTCATAAGCTTAGGCCTTGTTTCAACTTAGCTCAACATCAACACAATGTTAGAAATATTTTTCCTTTTAATCACTTATCATCCAGGACCAGGTACATTAGTTTATAAACATCATTGTTCAAAGTGTAAAGCACAACCTTTTTTTCCCTTTTGGCATCATCGAAAAGTTGCATAAATAAGAAAGATAACCAGATTTTAAAACTTACTCATGGCCACTGGGACTACTTCAAATGCAATCATGGGTTAATCATCATAGATCAAGCTAAGAATTTTAACCATCAAAGAAATATAAACAAACAGTTAGAGCAAAAGATAGTGAATTTCATTGATGATTGATAAAATCCTACCACAAAGCATAAGAAAAAATAAAAATACTAGAAACATGAGCAAAAGAAACAAAAACAATTCCCGAACTTGGTCACTGGTTGATCTACACTAGGCTAGGAGGCTTAAGGCTGGGAAGAACTAGGTGCTTGGTTTTTGGCTTGGAGGAGTTTCAGCATATCCTGAAGAATGCCATCATTCTTCTCCTTTTCTCTTGCTAGCTCAGTTTTGAGAGTATCTCTCTCAATCTCCACCTCTGCCAACCTCTTCTTCAGCCTCTCAATCTCAGCATTCTTAGCCCCACTTTCTTGCACCAAGGCTCGCACCTTGCTATTCACAGGTACCTTCTTGGATGAACCAGGTTCTTTAGGAGTAGCATGGACTTCATAGTCAAAAGCAATCAGAGTATTTGCCCCCAAAATGATTCTTAGTTGTACCAACCTCCCACTTCTTCATAGGTACCTTGAAATGTGCAAGCACAACTGTGAGAATGAAGTCGTAGGGAATGGCATGAGTCTTGGTGCCATTTATAACCCTATCAAGAAGCTGGATTATAAATCCAGGCCAATTAATCTGCCTCCCACTATCCAAACAGTCCATGAGGACCAAGTCCATGAAGTTTGCAATGTTCCTCCTTTCCTGCCTTGGCAGAACACATTTGTTGACGAATTCAAACAGTACTTTGTGGGGTGGCTCCATCTCACTCTTGTACACAGCCTTGGGCTCAACTTCCTCCTTGTTATCACTGAATTTTTTGGTAATGGCAAGGGCAGTAGGAAGATTTTCTAGGCTTGGCCACTTAATCTTTGTATAGTCATTGTACCCCTCAGCAGGTACACCCAGAATTTTTCCCAACTCCTTCACATCAAAGGAGACTTGCACTCCTTTCACTATACCGGTAACCCTTCCATCTTTCACCTCACCATTTGCCATAAACTCAACAATTTCATTCCTGGCTAACTTTCCATCCATCTGAAGGACCATGTCCTTCCAGCCTTGTGATTCCAACTTCTCCAAAAGCAACACCATTCCTTGCTCCTCCAAGTCCCTGAGGAGTCTACCCTTCAAAATTGTCCTCTTGCCGAACTTGGCCATTTTTCTTTCTCAGTGTCAGAATCATATTCTTCCTCTCCACTCCATTCCCTTTCTTCAATATTTTTCACTTGTTTTGACTTCACAGCAGACCTTGTTCTTTTTGCGAAGGTGGATGGTTCAGCAGACTTTGACTCTGAGACAGACTTCTTTGTGGAAGTCTTGGCTTTCTTGACTTTGGGAGTCAGAACCTCCACTTCTTCAGTGTCTTCTTCATCTCGAAAGACCAGGTCCATATCATTAATATCAACAGCCTCAACAGGCTCATCCATCTTCTTCTTTCCCTTAGCAACTCCTTTTCTTCTACTTTCTTCTAAGGTTTTCTGCAGTTTTGCCTCATTCTACTTTAGCTGACTTCTTGTGGCTCTTCCTCTTGTGGGAGGAATTTCAACAGTAATAAAAGAGGCAACCTTCCTTTTTTGTTTGCCCTAGCAGTTCCAGGGGTTTTAGCCTTTGAACTTCCTTTCTTCTTTGGATTATAGCTCTCAGTCACTTTCTTCAGTAGGTCTGCGAGGGTTTCCTCTATAGATGAACCAGGTTCATCTCTATTTTTCCCAAGTTGAACAAGCCCTTCAGCAGCTTCGCCAGAACCCACTTCCCATTATTTTATGTACACTCTCGTCTACTCCACCAGATTTATCTTCCCAAACAACCATTGCACTTGTGTCTTTGGTTAAACTTACAGGAGTGGGTGAAGGATCAGCCACTCTTTTACCCTTTCCTCTCACAACACTCCTAACTCCGTTGCTCTCCTTTTCTTTTCCCTTTTTATTTTTACCACCAACTTTTGCAGACTCAGCAGTTTCAACACCTGCAATAGACCCTACCAGTACAAATCTATTCTCCAAATTTGTATCAACTTCAGAAATTATCTCAGGAGTAACTTTAGGGCCAGAAGATACCTGTTCAGTTTCAGAAGAAACCGTTTCTTCCCCCTCATTAGCAGATTTAAATGAGTCTTCATATTTCTGAGGTTCTTGGACTTCGCTATCCTTCAATTGTTTATCCAATTTCTTGGATAATACGCTCTTTGCCACAATTTTGAGAGCAAGCATCTTAGTTCTTCCTTTCTTAGACAGAGGTGTGGCTGAAGGTGTGATAGATGGTGTGGGTGTGATTTCCTTGGGTGGGGATGAAGGGTTTTCAGGAGTGTTGGCCATTTTTGTGCTTGGTTCTGGAGGAAAAGAGAAGTAGATTGTGTTTGGAAGATTATAGAAGATGAAGAGAGTTTGACGGCTTGAAAAAGTAATGGAGTGAAGAAAGCAATAATGTTGATCAATATAAAGAGAGGTAATTAATGGGTAATAGCAGCTTTTCAGACTTTTAGAAGTCTAATCAAACTGAATTTCAGTTTTGAACAGACATTGGAGTCTATCCCTAGAATCTAGGTCATGCAATTCGGTTAGGAGTCTTTTGAATGAAACTGGTTCACTTATAACGGATAAATCCAAAAGAGTTTGGAATTAGGTAGGACTCTGCTCATGATCCAAATATTCTTATTTCAAATTATGCAGAGTGTAGAAAACATACCGAGTGATCTTGATGAACCAGGTTCTTCACTGAGAATTTTCTTGTGTAAGTCTAAATTTACCAAAATAGAGAAAATATAATTAGAGATTAATGAGTCATTTTAGCACATGGCATAAGAGTATACTATTAAAAGTATGAGACTGGGCAAAATTTAATCTAATTATATACACAATTTACAGATTTTCTAACCAAAATGTTTTTCATTTTTTTTGTAATTGTGAATTTTGAACTGGTCTTTATAGGTGATCTTAATCATCCCTAATTCTAACATGTTCCTTTCAAAGTAATCTCTACTTAGGGCTTTTGTGAAGATGTCAGCTATTTGCTTGTCAGTAGCACAAAATTCCACAGTTATCAAACCCTTTTCATAGTTATCCCTCAAAAAGTGATGCCTAACATATATGTGCTTAGTTCTCTTGTGATGAACTGGGTTCTTGGTCATACTAATTACACTAGTATTATCATAAAAAATGGGGATACAACCAACATCAATTCCAAAGTCCATTAATTGTTGTTTGATCCACAACAATTGAGCACAACATGAAGCAGCAGCAACATACTCAGCTTCAGCAGTAGATAAAGCCACTGAATTTTACTTTTTGGTAGCCCAAGACACAAAAATGGATTAAAAGGAGCCCAAAAATGTATTAAAAGGAGTCCACGGATTAAGAATAAACATACGTTAAAACTGACATAAGTTAAAAAAGAGCCCAGGCATTAAAAGAAGTATGAGTTAAAACTGGCATTGGATCTCATGTGTTACAAGTAGGCATGGCTTAAAACTCACATTGGTTAAAAGTGGCCCAAACATAGGTTAAAAAGAGTTTTTATTTTTATAAAGATGCAACAATGGGGGTTTTGAATATTTGTGATTGTAATTTATCTCCACATGTAGCATCACGTTCAAACTTTTTGGATAAATCTTCATTATCGTCACATTAGTTGCGGCTTGATTTGAACCCGTCTGAATCTATCTTCGATCTCGGTTTGAATCATTAGTTTTGATACAACATGTTTGGATCGAAATAACATAGTGCATGTGTGAAACGATTCGATCAGTCATTTTGTGTATTTGAACCTCATTTTCCTTTTGATATTTCACACATGTATATTTGTAGTTTTATGACTTGCATGGTTGGTTAGTTTCGTTCTGGAAAGGTTTTGGATTGATTGGACCATTTGATTCTTGGCTTAGAGTCCTAAGTTAGAAATGTTGATCAATATTTGACTTTTGTGAAAATGATCCCGGAATGGTATTTTGATGGATCCGATAGGTTCGTATCATGATTTTGGACTTGGACATATGTCCGAAATCGAATTCGGATGTCCATAGGTTGATTTGACTTATTTGTCGAAAGTTGGCAATTTGAGGTTTAGAAGTTTTACCAAGTTTGACTGTATGTTAACTTTTGGCTATTGGGTTCAGAATTTAGTTTTGGAACTTGGAACAAGTGCGTTTTACTATTTGAAACTTGTCTGCAAAATTTGGTGTGAATCAGAGTTGGTTTGATAGGATTCGGACGCTTGGTTGCAATTCTAGAGGTTCTTGAACTTTTCTTTGAAATTCATGCGTTTTAAAGTTCGATTCGTAGTTCTAGATGTTATTTTTAGGTTTTATCACGCGAGCGAGTTTGTATGGTATTTTTAGACTTGTGTGGATGTTTGGTTTGGAGCCTCGAGGGCTCGGGTGCGTTTCGGACGTGTTTAAGAAAGGTTTGGACCCAAACACAGGTTGTTGGTGTGTTGGTGTTGTAGTTGTCGAAATTGCGAGCACTAGCTTCGCAATTGCGAACATGACAGGGGGGAGATTAGGCTTAGGTGGGTTAGTTCGCATTTGTGATAAATAGGTCGCATTCGCGAGGATGGCAGACTTCGCAACCCATTTACGATATCTCATGGGTTTGTCAGTAGCCGCAATTGCAAAACCTTCTTCGCAATTGCGGGGATTCACAATTGCGAATCATGTGTCACAATTGCGACACCTGCAACTAAACAAAAGGGATTGAAGTCGGGATTTCATCTCATTGTCTCTCATTTTAGAAGCTTAGACTCGGTAGGAGGCGACTTGAAGAGGGGATTTTCATCTATAATCACTGGGTAAGTGATTCTAATTAATTTTCAACTATATTTCATGATTATATACTAGATTTAGCATCAAAGAGGAATTGTCAAAGTGTTGAAAAATGAAAATTTCGGTTTTGAGAGTCGACTTGGACTCGGATTTGAAAACAAAATACATACATGGACTCGTGGGGTTATGGGTAGTAGGAATCTACCCTTGGACCCGAGTTTTAAGCGGGCGGGCCCGGAGTTAACTTTTGTTGACTTTTGAGGAATTGTGTAAAGATCATAGCTTTACCTATTGTATTTAGTTTCTCTTGCATTGTTTGATGATATTAAGTCATTTTTTGTTAGATTTGAACCGTGTGGAGGAAAATTTTAGGGGGGAAAGCTATTTTCGAGGGCTGATTTTGCCTAGTTGAAGTAAGTATCTTGCCTAACTTTGTGTGGGGGAACTACCCCTTAGGATTTGGATTGATTGTATTATTTGTACTATGTGGAAGACGTGTACACGAGGTGACGAGTATGTACACGGGTTATATGTGGTATTTTGACTGTTTTAGACTTTTAGATTTCTTCCATGCATTTAATTAAAATTGTTATAACATATTACATCTTTCTTTATTAAATTTACTCTCACATGCTCTAATTGATGTTGTTAGCATTTGTTTTAACTTTTATTGTTGTAATTGCTCTTATATGATCTAGTTGAAGTTACTACCTCTTTTATTATCTTATTACCTCTTTTATTATTGAATTGCTCTTGCTTGAAATTGTTATTTCGTGGGAATATCTTCTTGTTGGGTAATTATTGTTGAAGTTGTGAAAGTCATTATCACATTGAGGTTGAAATTGTTGATTGTTGAGATATCTTTCCTTTGTTGAGTATTTCTCATTTATTTTATTGTTATTGAGATTCTTGTACACATTGTGGTTGAGCCATGGGCTATACGTTGTGGTAACATTGGTATTGTTTACTTTGGCAAGTGTTGTGGCATATGGGAATATGTGGTGCGAGTTAATTATTGTTTTGTGATATTGATTCGCATGCGGTGGTATAAGGAAAGGGGTTGATACACATACGGTGAGATAAGGTGGGATTTATACGTGTGTTACTAGTAAGGAAATTACTTGAAGCCACGCAGTGAGATAAGGGGCTAAAACGCGTGTAGCTATTTCGGAAAAAAAAAATTTAAAAGAAATAAATGCAAGGCTCACGCGTTGATATAAGGAAAGATTGTGATTGTGATTTATGAAATGAGGTTATTAGGTATGGTACCTCGGTTGTGATTCTTGTTGTACTTTCTATGCTAAAAAGGCTTGTTGGTTGAATAGTTCTTGTTGTTTTCTTCATTGTCCTACTTGTATTTGTTCGTATTTGATTACTTGTTGTTCTCATCATGTGTTCACTTCTAGTTGCCTTTATTGCCTTAAATTATGTTATTAGTTTACATTATTGTACTACTTGTTTATCATTCATTCCTCTTTTTCTATTATTGGTCTATATTATCCTTTGTTCAGTTTATCTTGTCCTAGTAGGTATCTTGAACTGGCTTCGTCACTACTCTACCGAGGTTTGGCTTGATACTTACTGGGTACCATTATAAAGTACTCATGCTACGCTTCTGAATATTTTTGTGCAGATGCAGGTACATCTGCTCGTGCCAGGTGCCAGTGATTGACCAGTTACCTCCGGAGACTTCAAGGTAAACCTGCTCGTCATTCGTAGGCCTCGAAGTCACCTTCTGCTTTTAGTTGTATCACTGTTTATTTCCTGTTCCAAAATAGTATTGTATTTCGAGACTATTAGTGCACTCTTGTAGAGCTTATGACTCGGTTCCACCAGGTTTTAGGGAGTTATTGATAGTTGTATTGTTTGAGTTTTATTATGGCAGTTTAACAGTTTAATTTGATGTTTAAGTTATTATTTCTTCTATTTCTCAATGTATGTTAGGCTTACCTAGTCTTAGAGACTATGTATCATCACGACATCCTAAGGTGAAAAATTAGGGTCGTGACAAGTTGGTATCAGAGCTCTAGGTTCATAGGTGTTACGAGTCATAAGCAAGTTTAGTAGAGTCTTGCGGATCGGTATGGAGACGTATGTAATTATCTTCGAGAGGCTATGAAACTGTTAGGTAATTCCACTTCTTTGATTCCTTATGGTGCGAATTTGTTGATTTTAAAATCTGAGTCTTGTTTTTCTATTCTCTCACAGATGGTGAGGACATGCACTGCTGGATCCGATGATAAGACATTCGCGCACCCTTCTAGAGTCGCGCAAGGCAGGGGCCAGGGCAGAGGTCGAGGAAGGGCATGTGCTACATCCAGAGCACCTGCTCAAGCAGCACTTGAGGTTCCACCAGTAGCTCTGACTGGGGGACAGGCACTCGAGGTGCCTGTTGTCACCCATTGACTTCAAGAGACCCTAGCACAATTTCTAAGCATGTTCGGCACGCTAGCTCATGTGGGATTGATTCTCCTTGGACCAGCTACATCTTAGGCTGGGGAGGAGCTCAGACTCCCCCGGCCCGTACCCCGGAGCAGCGGGTCCACATTGATCAGGTTTCGAGTGTCATGCCAGCACATCTCATTATTTTGGTTCAACCTGAGGTTAGGCCAGAGGCATCTAAGGAGGAGCAGAGGAGATTTTAGAGGTTCAAGAAGTATGATCCTCCTACTTTTAGTGGCATAACAACCAAGGATGTGTAGGGTTTTCTAGAGAAGTGCCACCGTATTTTTTGCACCATGGTTATTGTGGAGGTGAGCAGAGTTGCCTTCACTATATTCCAGCTGTCATGAGCAGCGTATCGATAGTTGAAGGCTTACGAGGATAAGCCAGGTGATACATCTCCACTCATTTAGGCTCAGTTTTAAGAGATGTTCTTGAGAGAGTTTGTTCCCCAGACCCTTCGGGATGCATAGCACACAGAGTTTGAGCAACTGCATCAGGGGACTATGTTTGTGTTAGAGTATGCGATCAGATTCAGTGAGTTGTCTCGACATGCACCTGCCTTGGTTTCTACAGTCAGAGAGAGTTCGCAGATTCATCGAGGGGCTCAACTATGGTCTTATATTCAGCATGGCTTGAGAGTTGGAGACGGATGCCCCATTTCAGCAGGTGGTAGAGATCACGCAGAGGTTGGAGAGTATACGGGTCCATGAGAGAGAGGACAGGAGGCCAAGAGGTCTCGAGATTTTGGAGGATATAGTGGTGCCCGCGCTCCGGTTGCAGCCCATCATGGCAGAGGCTATGTGAGCTGCCTAGTTCATTCAGCACTTCCAGCTTCTAGCGGTGCTCCGGCTATTCTAAGATCTCAGGTTTCCATTTTGCTCAGCCACTGACCAGTGCACCTCTTGCACAGGGTGCCTTCAGCGATCAGTCCAGCCGACCAGGCCAGAGTCAGTTTCAGCAGCTGCGCCCACTGAAACCTTGCTTTGAGTGTGGTGACACTAGGCATATGGTGAGGAACTGTACCATACTTAGGAGGGGTTCACCACCACAGACTACACAAGCTCCATCAATTCCATAGGGTTCACAAGCCATGGTTGTAGCTCCAGTTACCGCTCCACCTGCACTGCCAACCAGGGGTGGAGGCCAAGTGGGTAGAGGCCACCCTAGAGGGAGAGGCCAGGCCAGATTCTATGCTTTTTCGGGTAGGACTGAGGCAGTCGCATCAAACGCAGTCATCACAGGTGTAGTTTCGGTTTGTCATAAGGATTCATATGTGTCTCTTACTTTGCTCTGTGTTTGGATATATCATGTGATTCTTTGAGTGCTTATGTATATGTGTCCACACTTGTAGGAGATTCTATTGTTGAAGACCGCATTTATCGGTAGTTTTTAGTCACTATCGGTGGTTATGAGACAAGAGTTGATCTATTTCTACTCAATATGGTATACTTTGATGTGATCTTGGTCATGGATTGGTTGTCTCCCTATCATGTTATTTTTTATTGTCCCACGAAGACCGTGACATTGGCTATGCCAGGTTTGTCGTGGTTGGAGTGGAGGGGTACATTGGATCATATTCCTAGCATGGTTGTGTCCTTTCTTAAGGCACGGTTAATGGTTGAGAAGGGGTGCAAGGCATATCTAGCCTTCGTGAGAGACGTTAGTGCCGATACTCCTATTGTCGAGTCAGTTTCGGTAGTGAGGGACTTCCTAGATGTATTTCCAGTAGACCTACCGGGCATGCCACCCGATAAGGATATCAATTTTAGTATTGACTTGGTGTCGAGCATTCAGCCAATTTCTATTCCACCATATCGTATAGCACCAGTGGAGTTGAAGAAGTTAAAGGAACAGCTTCAGGAATTGCTCGATAAGGGTTTCATCCGTCGGAGTGTTTCACCTTGGGGTGTTCCGGTTCTTATTGTAAAGAAGAAAGATGGTACAATGCAGATGTGTATCGATTATAGGCAGTTGAACAAGGTTATAGTAAAGAACAGGTACCCACTACCATACATTGATGACTTATTTGCCAGCTTCAGGGTACTAGAGTGTTTTCAAAGATTGATTTGAGGTCAGGGTTCATCAGCTAAAGATTCGGTATTCGGATATCCTGAAGATTGCTTTCAGGACTCGGTATTGTCACTACGAGTTTCTAGTGATGTCATTTGGGTTGACCAACGCCCCAGCAGTATTTATGCACCTGATGAATAGTGTATTCCAGACATATCTTGACACATTCATCGTCGTATTTATTGACGGCATCTTGGTATATTCTCATAGACGGGAGGATCATGAGCAGTATTTGAGGATCGTGCTCCAGATCTTAAGGGATAAGAAGTTATATGCAAAATTTTCCAAGTGTGAGTTCTGGCATGATTCGGTGGCATTTTTGGGTCATGTGGTGTCTAGTGAGGGGATCAAGGTAGATCTAAAGAAGATTGAGGTAGTTTAGAGTTGGCCCAGGCCGTCTTCAGCTACTGAGATTCGGAGTTTCCTTAGGTTGGTCAGATATTATCGTCGTTTCGTAGAGGGTTTCTCATCTATTGTTGCACCCTTGACTAAATTGACCCAGAAGGGTGCTCATTTCAGATGGTCCGAGGAGTGTGAGGAGAGCTTTCAAAAGCTCAAGACAGCATTGACTACAGCCTCAGTGTTGGTGTTGCCCATGGGTTTGGGGTCTTACACTATGTATTATGATACGTCACGTGTTGGGTTTGGCGCGGGGTCGATGCAAGACGGTAGGTTAATTACATACGCGTCTCGACAACTGAAGGTCCATGAGAAGAATTATCTGGTGCACGATTTGGAATTGGCAGCTATTGTTCATACATTGAAGATTTGGAGACAATATCTGTACGGCATTCCATGTGAGGTCTATACCGACCATCGGAGTCTCCAGCATCTATTCAAGCAGAAGGATCTTAACCTGTGGCAGCGGAAATGGTTAGAGTTGCTAAAAGACTATGATACCATTATTTTGTATCATCCCAGGAAGGCCAGTGTGGTGGCCGATGCATTGAGTAGAAAGGCGGAGAGTATGGGCAGCTTGGCATACTTACTGGCAGCAGAGAGGCCACTAGCCATGGATGTTCAGGATTTGGCCAATCATTTTGTGAGACTCGATGTTTTGGAGCCCAGTTGGGTTATTGTTTGCGTGGTTTCTCGGTCTTCCTTGTATGAGCGCATCAGAGAGCGTCTGTATGACGACCATCATTTGTTTATCCTTAAGCACACGTTACATCACGGCAATTCTTAGGAGGTTTCTATCGGAGATTACGGGGTGTTGCGGATGCAGCGCCAGATATGTGTGCCCAATGTGGATGGGTTGCGTGAGTTGATCCTTGAGGAGGCCCACAGTTCGCAGTACTCCATTCATTCGGGTGCCGCTAAGATGTATCGGGATTTGAGGCAACACTATTGGTAGAGGAGAATGAAGAAAGATATACTGGAGTATGTGGCTCGGTAATTGAGCTGTCAACAGGTGAAGTACGAGAATCAAAGGCCGGGCAGTTTACTTTAGAGACTTGAGCTGACTTGATTTTGACCCTTTGGTTCTTGGCTTTAAGGCCTAAGTAAGAAATATTGACTAATATTTGACTTTTATGAAAATGATCCCAGAACAGTATTTTGATGGCTCTGATATGTTCGTATCGTGAAATTAGACTTGGGCGTATGCCCGTAATCGAATTCGGATGTCCCTAGGTTTATTTGACTTGTTTTGCCCAAAGTTGGCAATTTGAGGTTTAGAAGTTTTTTCAAGTTTGACCATAGGTTTACTTATGGCTATCGGGTTCGAAATTTGATTTTGGGACTTAGAATAGGTCCGTTTTTCTATTTAGAACTTTTCTGCAAAATTTGGTGTCACTCGGAGTTGGTTTGATAGGATTCGGATGCTTGGTTGCAATTCTAGAGGTTCTTGAACTTTTCTTTGAAATTCATGCATTTTGAAGTCCGATTCATACTTCTAGATGTTATTTTTATTTTTTGATCACGCGAGCGAGTTTGTATGGTATTTTAAACTTGTGTGGATTTTTGGTTTGGAGCCCCGAGGGCTCGGGTGAGTTTCGGATGTGTTTTGGAAATGTTTGGACTCAAATACAAGTTGTTGGTGTGCTGGTGCTGCAGTTGTTGCAATTATGAGCACCAACTTTGCAATTGCGAACATGACGGGGGGACACAGATATCGCAATTGCGATACCTGGTTCACATTTGTGAAGATTAGACTTAGGTGGGTTAGTTCGCATTTGCGATAAATAGGTCGCATTTGCGAGGAGGGCAGACCAGTGTCGCAATTGCGACATCTCCTGTGTATGTCAGTAGCCGCAATTGTGAGACCTTCTTCGCAATTGCGAGGGTTCCCAATTGTGAACCATGTGTCGCAATTGCAACACCTGCAACTAAACAAAAGGGCTGGAAGTCGGGATGTCATCTCATTTTAGAACCCTATACTTGGTGGGAGGCGACTTGGAGTGAGACTTTCATCTACAATCATTGGGTAAGTGATTCTGATCAATTTTCAACTATATTTCATGACTATATACTAGATTTAAATCAAATTTCTGAGAATCAAAGAGGAAAGTTGGAGATTTTTGTCAAAGTGTTGAGAAATGAAAATTTTGATTTTGAGAGTCGATTTTAGCTCGGATTTTAAAATAAAACACATACATGGACTCGTGGGGTTATGGGTAGTCGGAATCTACCCTTGGACCCGGGTTTTGACCTGGCAGGCCCGGGATTGACTTTTGGGGAATTGTGTAAAGATCATAGCTTTATCTATTGTAATTAGTTTCTCTTGCATTGTTTGATGATATTAAGTCATTTTTGGTTAAATTTGAGCCGTGTGGAGGCGAATTTTAGGGAAAAAGCTATTTTCGATGGTTGATTTAGCCTAGTTGAGGTAAGTATCTTGCCTAACTGTGTAGGAGAACTACCCCTTAGGAATTGGGTTGATTGTGTTATTTGTACTATGTGGAAGACATGTACACGAGGTGACAGTGTGTACACGGGCTATATGTGGTATTTTGATTGTTTAAGACTTTTAGACTTCTTCCATGTATTTAATTAAAATTGTTACAATATGTTACTTCTTTCATTGTTAAATTTACTCTCACATGTTGTAATTGACGTTGTTAGCATTTGATTTAACTTTTATTGTTGTAATTGCTCTTATATTCTCTAGTTGGAGTTACTACCTCTCTTATTATCTTGTTAGCTCTTTTATTGTTGAATTACTCTTACTTGAAGTCATTATTTCGTGGGAATATCTTCTTGTTGGGATATTGATGTTGAAGTTGTTAAATTCATTATCACATTGAAGTTGAAATTGTTGATTGTTGAGATATCTTTCTTTGTTGAGTATTCCTCATTTATTTTGTTGTTATTGAGATTCTTGTGCACATTGTGGTTGAGCCATGGGCTATATGTTGTGGTAACATTAGTATTGTTGACTTTGGCAAGTGTTGTGCCATATGGACACATGTGGTGCGAGTTGATTGTTGTATTGTGATATTGATACGCATGCGGTAGTACAAGGATAAGGTTGATACGCATGCGGTGATATAAGGTGGATTTATACGTGTGTTGATAGTAAGAGAATTACTTGATGCCACGCGGTGAGATAAGGGGGATAAAACGCATGTAGCTATTTCGGAAAAATATGTTTTTAAAAAATAAATGCAAGGCTCACGTGGTGATATAAGGAAAGATTGTGATTGTGATTTGTGAAATGAGGTTATGAGGTGTGGTACCTCGGTTGTGATTCTTGTTGTACTTTCTATGCTAAAAGGCTTGTTGGTTGAATAGTTCTTGTTATTTTCTTCATTGTCCTACTTGTATTTGTCCGTATTTGATTACTTGTTGTTCTCATCATGTGTTCACTTCTCGTTGTCTTTCTTGCCTTAAATTATGTTATTAGTTACATTATTATACTTTTTGTTATCATTCATTCCTCCTTTCCTGTTATTGGTCTATATTATCCTATGTTCAGTTTATCTTGTCCTAGTAGGTGTCTTGACCTGGCCTCGTCATTACTCTACCGAGGTTAGGCTTGATATTTACTGGGTACTATTGTGATATACTCATGCTACGCTTCTGCATATTTTTGTACAGATCCAGGTATATCTGCTCTTGTCGGACGCCAGAGATTGATCAGTTACCTTCGGATACTTCAAGGTACACCTGCTCGACGTTCGCAGGCCTCGAAGTCATCTTCTGCTTTTAGTTGTATTGCTATCTATTTCCTGCTCCAAAATAGTATAATATTTCAAGACTATTAGTGCACTCTTGTAGAGCTTATGACTCGGTTCCACCAGGTTTTGGGGAGTTATTGGCAGTTGTACCGTTTGAGCTTTATTATGACAGTTTAACAGTTTAATTTGATGTTTAAGTTATTAATTCTGCTATTTCTTAATGTTTATTAGGCTTACCTAGTCTTAGAGACTAGGTGCCATCACGACATCCTAAGGTGGAAAATTAGAGTCGTGACAATGTGGAAGCTAACAATGCAAAACTGGTGGACGATAAATCAGACAAGAAAGAAAATATACTAAAGAATAAGACATTATAATGAGGTTTGGTCAATTGACCTACATATAAAAACTAGTATAAAAATATAAAAAATATTGAGAGAAAAATCTCCCCTAAACATGATTCTCGTAAAGGCTATATTGTGGAGGTTGTTGTTCTTGTTGTGATAAAAAACCTCAATTTATAGAAGTACAAAACTTCTCCTCTAAGAAAAGAATAAGGCATATGAAGGAGATTTTTCCTTTTAGGAGTCTTTTTCCCTTCCTTCAAGAAAGAGAGTCCAAATAGATTAAAAATTCAGGGCAAAATTCTAACAAGTATAACATAAACTCTATCGATCCAATAAAGAAATCCCTAAGGAGCAAAATCATGCCAACCTGGTAGACTTGATGAACAGCTTAACAAATAGGTAGAGAAAAAATTACATAAACTCTACCAATACGGTAAAGAAATGCTGAAGAACAATAACTGTGTGGAAGCCGGGGGTCAGTTTTTAAATACCACTAATTTGGGGATATTCGGTTAAGACCAACCCTTACGGGAAAATTCCTATCAATCACCCACCTAGAAATGATTATTTTTGGCCAAATTTAGCCCAGTAGGCTAATGGGGACCTATTTACACTACATATGAAACATATTTACACTCTCGAATCAAATTTTAACTTCATTACATGATCATATATAATTTACCAATTATATACAAATTAGTTTTAAATGTGTATCCCTTGATTGTAGCCATTTAATTTAGTATGTCCCCCTATCACAATACTTTTTTTCTATTTCTCACTTTGAAATCAGCCCTCTTTCTACACCGATTCTACAAGATTTTTCTTCTAAAGCTTATAATTTTCTCTAACAATGGCGAAGAAAGGGATTTTTTTTTATCGATCTGAATTTTGCCATGGCTGAAATTTGGATCTTTTCTGGGCTTTCCCTTTTCTTGTTTGTGTTCCGATGGCGGGTTAGCCGCAGATGAATATTAATTATTTGGCTCGATTGTTCAAATTGAAATTGTCAATCAATAAATTTTGAAGGTGTTTGACTCTCCACCATTGATATCCATAAAAAGCTTCGAAGCTTTGAATTCGAATTCAGATTTTTCAAAAAATATATTTGTTTGGATTGGGTGTTATTGCAAACAATTAAAAATATTCTATGGAGTTTATATCTCGATTTTTGAGGGTATTCGGTGAAGATTAGATTTGATTTCGCTGGATTTCTAGATTGAATTTCGAATTGTATGACATACAATATACATATAAAATTAAATATACATATAAAATTATATTAAAGTTGTATAATAATTATATGAAAATTGTATTTGGTTGTATTTTATTTTGTAGTTATATTTTGTTTTTTAATTATTGTATGAAAGTTAAAAATTAGTTGTATACTGTATGAGTCGTTGTATGAAATTTATATTTAAGTCATAAATACTATCTTTTTATATAAAGTTGTTGATATGTATCAAAATTGTATTAAGAGAGTAAGTTTTGATTGGAATTTCAGAGAGGAAGAAGAACGCACAACATACAAAATACATACAAAAGACATATTGTATAAAATTATATGAAAATTATATTTAAGTTATATGATATTGTAGTTGTATTTAACCAGGTACGGATGATGTATGAAAGTTGTAGATAAGTTGTAAGTAAGTTGTATATTGTGTAATTAGTTGTATGAAATTTATTTTTAGTATGTATGTCGTTGTAAATATATCAAATTTATATTAAATTTGTATGAATTTTTTTTTTTGTATGCAAGAACTGATATTGGTTTCTATTTAGGACGGACGCGGCAAAGAGAGAGAAGAGTTGCAGTAATTATGGCTTAAAATAGGTAACACACAACTGAAAGGAATCTTATTTGGATGGAAGGACAATTTGGACTTCGTTCCCTTCAGTTACGCTCGTTTCCAAGAAAAAAATCTCCTAATTTAAGGCACTAATAATAGATTGTATATAAATTGTAAGAAAAACTTATTTAGGGCGGGTAATATATAAAATTTGGATAATTTTGATAAATTAGTTTCAAATGTTGTATAGAAAGGAAAAAACCCCTTTAAAATGCCATTTGTGCAAATGACCCTCTTGTAAATGCAACTTAGCCGTTTTAATTAACTTTGCATCCAAATTATACAAGATTCAAATCCAATCTTCTCCATATTTATATGGAATTTTAAGGACAATCTATTCTCCAAAATAATTCAAAAAAAAAAAGAGCAAATTAACGAAAAGATAAAAGGTACAAGGGAAGACAAAAAAATAGTAAGAAAAAGAAACACCTTAAGCAAGTATCTCCTCCTTGATTAGTGTATGAGTCCGACATTGTGGTACGAGGAAGAAGAGGTTACTTGCCTCTTATTTGTAAGAAGACGTTTACCAGAAATCGTCTCCTCTGCAAGAAGCTCTTCCACAGCTTGATCATGGATAAGAGAGTGGCAAACGAGCGGGTCGGGTCAGATATGGAAGGATTGAAACGTGTAATGCAAAAACGGATAAAATATTCGACTCAACTCATATTTAATACGGATAAAAAATCGAATTAACCAGCAAATAATATGAATATCCATATTATTCTTGACTTCTTGAATATGATCACTTTTGGAGAATTCCTATTCTTCAAAACTTAGAAAGCTCAAATTTGAGTCTTTGCAAATATAAAAATTAAACGCATTGATTATCCATTTTTTAAGTGAATAATATGAATCTTATCCATATTTAACCTGTTTTTAAAAAATTCATTATCCAACCCATTTTTTAATGAATAATATATGGATATCTATTTTTGTTATCCATTTTGCTACCACCGTTCATGGACTAAAAAGTTTGTGCTTTACTTTCTTTAGATCCATAAGTGTTCATAAGCCCAAAACTGGAGATAATACAGAATTAATTTATAGCTAAGTTGTGTGTTTACTGATTTATGTTACAACTATTCTTCACTCTTGTTAAATGCAGTAATTGTCCGCAGAATCATACATAGTTAAACCAAGAGGTGAAGTTAGTATAATATTCTTTTTGGCTGGTGAATAAGCCTGATGTAAAGAATGACACTCGCAATTAATATTCTGTTCTGTGTGCTTATATATAGGAAGATGGAAATCATGACAAGCTCAGGCAGTCAAATTACGATCATCACTTGATTGGAAGCATACAACCTGCAGTTTTGCATATAATTTCGATGACTAGCTACCTGCTCGAAATACTATAGCCTGACATTGAAATCATCTGCTCCGACTATTGCTTGAGCACCCAAAAGAGAGCTCTGCCCGTCTCGAAACACAAAGTTGGTTTAACAATTAAAAGGAATGTGTCTCTTTCCCGCTCCATCTGAGAATGTGATCACAATCCGTGCACAAACATGGGTGCATAAGCCAAAAATCCTTGAATCCACTAGCTGAGCCAACGCGTGACAGTCCTCTAGAAAGAGCTATGACAAAGACATCAAAAATTGAGACAAAGGTGTAACGGTTAGACAAATTAAAAGTAGAAATGGAGAAATGCAGATGATTCGAAAATTTTAAAAAGTACAAATACCAAACTGCACCAAACGAGAAATGACCCCTCCCCACGATGAAAAAGAAAAAAGAAACCAAAAAAAAGAGAGAATATCCGACCCTTTTATTAGATACCACCAATAACTCAGGTTTATTTACCATCCATTAGTAGTGAAATACAAGCATACCAAAAATCGCCAGCTTGGGTACAGATCAATTATGAAACCAAGAACACTGAGGAAAAGATAAAGATGGTGGACGAAAAGGAAAAGGTGAATACTGTCATGCTGGCAAGAGAAATTTTGATATATCCCTACTGAAATCATTCACATCCTGAGATCCTCGGACATGGCAGAAGGAATACAATGTGTGGTAAGGATGTCTGATGTCGCAGATTTTGCTGTCTTTGTCTGAAGGACTACCACCTGCACAAAACAAACTAGATTACAGCACCTTGTCACAGATCTCTCAGAAAACTTAGAGCAGCAGAAGGAGTATACCTGCTGATATTCCAAATCCAACTTTAAAAACTCATCATTGCAGTTCTCTACCATGCTTGCCAAGCTCTTCAAATTTTTCACAGGCTTACCGTTAAAAGCAAGAACCTAGAACATGCCCAGAAAGCCGAGACAGGAAGATGGTGTAAGTGGAAGTCTCAATTTGACAGCCCAAGTAAGAAACAATGATATCAAGATTAGAGCCATCTGCCACCAACCTGAGTGTTAACTATTTCCTCATATCCGATGTTAATGTCAGCAACAAGCACCTTTAAAATTTTCACAAAGCAAAAGAGCAGATAGATTATTAGATCCTTCTCAATATGATAATCCTGCAGCTTCTCAAGGATGAATTTGGAAACAGAGGAATAACCTGAGAAACCACAACAATCTGTTCGTCGGGTGATTGTCGAAATTCATGCAGGAGTTTGTCCAACAGCTTTACAGGAGCTTCATACTCGTAATCCTTTCCATACTGGTTATGCGCATAGGATGAGTTAGAAAACAGAACAATTGCAATAAAGATAAGGCAATTTGTTCACCCCAAGCATCAACATTAAGTACAACACTGGAAAAAGTGGCTCAAATGACCATGTAAAGTATGTTGTTTTCTGTATATTGGCAGTGTAAAAGGTAAAGATAGAATCTATGCATTAGCCAAAAAAAGTAATGAAAAAACGGAAATCAATAATATGATAAGGACTCTCGCCTAAGCAGACGATGGACGAGACTCTGGAAGAGTGGCTTTCTACTGAGGTTGCTTCTGACGGGCTGTCCATTGGAATTAGGGAATTTCCAGAAATATTATTCAACCTATGAGCTTAAGAGATTATTTTTTTTAAAATAACAGAGGTGTCCATTGGAATTAAGAAATTTCCAGAAATATTATTCAACTTATGAGCTTAAGAGATTATTTTTTTTAAAATAACAGTGGTGTCCAGACAAACTTATGCGTACCTCGACTATTCCACCGCGTACCTGCATTCTCCCATCCTCCATCAGCACAGGACCGGTAATTCTACCCAGCAAGTAGAGGATGGGAATAAATCACCCAACTTCTTTTGGCTCCTAGTTTGAAATCCCAGTCCCCCAATAGTTAGAAGGTAATAATGTTACTTCCTTGTCACTAAACTCTGATAATAGCACCAAGAATACTCATGATGCCATCAAACCAACTCAACAAGGTACAATAAACCTCCCTATACACGTGCTATCCCCTACAAGTGGCAATATGCCACCTAAACACCAAAGGTTGCAGGCAAAGAAATTGAAGGAAACTCATTTTTATCACAAACGCTGATCATGACAATTAATACAGAAGAATAAGAACATGGATCTTAGAATGAAATTTGTGCAGCTTTACAGGAAATGAGGGATATGAATTACGCACAATGACATATATGCCAAAGCAAATTGGGTACCTCGGAACGAAGATATGGAACAGATACAGTGGTAAAAACAAATCCAGCTACAATATAATATGATGGAGGTCTCCCCTTGTTGTGAGCTGGAACAAGCCTCATCTGAGTTGCAAGTTTGATCTTGAAATTTAATATCTCAGAATTACGACGAAGAACTTTAACTGCAGCACTGTCGCCGGAATATTTTTGGGATACAAGATAACTAAAACCTATACGCTCTCCATGCCGAAATGGAACTGAAAAAAATCAAAGGAAATCATGTGACCTGTCGATAGAAGATAAAACCTAAAGATAACATATCTAACTTTATTTGAGTGTCAGCACATAAAGCTTATCAAAAAAGAGTCGATAAATAAATATCATGCACCTCCGACTGAAAAAATCTGTTCTTCCAAATTGATTGAACCATTTGAAACCATATCAAAGAAAACATAAATTATACTTGCAAATGTCAGGTTTTACTGCTTCATTTGAAAATCAAATTTGTACAACTGATACACATTCCAAGAAGTGCAAACAAAAACCATGAAAGCTGACAAGTTCTCCTTTAAATACCTCATCTAATATGAAGGTCTCCTTAACTAAGTTGCTCCGACATGGCAGTTAAGTTGCCACACCCGTGTCGACACAACACTAATATAGGTGTGGGTAATGGATCCCTACCGGCTCTGGTCAAACAATTTTGGGTACTTTGACCACGACGGACGGAAAAATTCGAGACGAGATACAATTTGATTCCCGAAATCAGAACCAAAACTAGGGAAAATTTGAACGAACATATCATGCTTTATCTAGGAAATCAATCATTTACTTATCTACAACTTGAGAATAAAAAAGAAATCCATACTTTACAAGCTATACGTAAGTATTCCACAAAATTTCTCATAATTTAGAGATATTTTTATATTTTATTTTTTTGAATTATTTTTAGCTGGATCTACGCACCCGTATCCGTACTAGTATCCGTATCCCCGAATCTTAGATTTTACATCTCAAAGGATCCGATCTCTATATCCGCACCCGTGACCGAGAAACTTAGCTCCTTAATACAACATCAGGCTTAGTTAGACCGTCAACGTGGATGTTGTTACCGCTTAGAAGAGATGATATCGTAACCATAACATCAGGAAAAAAAAATAAGAATTACCAGTAAGCTGACAGTACATCTAACAAACAGTAACCAAGCTTTTCCTATTATTTGCAGAAATAGGGACTTAGGTTGGAATTACAAGCGGATCAACTTTTTTGGGTGATAAGGAAATAAAATTTTTATGCATTTCAATACTAAAGTTTAATGTCTAAGCTACGGTGAGATAAGTTAACTGCAAAGAGCATATGGAAGCAAGCACAATTAGCATTTCAACCTGTTCCATCATTGGCAATGTCAACCCCGTCAAAGCTTAGGAGTACATCGGATGGCATCAACAACATAGACTCTGGTGCAGTAGGGTCAATTCTTCTTATACGGACACCTTTCTGGTCAGGTTTCATTCCCATTGATAACCGAAGATCTGGATTTTCCATCTTCTGCCACTCAACCCCAAGAATGGGAAACCCTGGCACAAAATGAAAATAATGATAATATGCCAAAAAGACAGTACCAAAATTCAACTTTCAAACAGGCATTAATTGCTGTATAGTCGCTTGTCCACTTTTGCGAAAGTAGGTACAAATTCAAGCTACATCATGAGAAAGTAAAAGGAGCTGACTCTCATGCATCAAGCACAAACGTATTCTGTTGTATCACATTGATATGGCATCAGTAGCTAGCAGATTAGGACATGCATTCTATCCATCTCTTTCTTATATTTTTCTTATAGTTAATATACATGACTTAACCATGTCTCATTGTATCAACTTTTGCTGAGACCAAAAAGATCACTCAGCCACTCATTTTGAAAGCATCATAGCCTTGTTGAATGCGCAGATCAGCAGATAATCCTCACTATTTGCACACTCAGGAAACATCAGTTCAACTTCTAAGCAACTTCTGACCCCACCTAAATATAATCTTAAATTTCTCTCCTGTCCAAGAAGACGTGTAAAAATCTCCCACAAGATCCACAATTCAGGAAATTTTTGAAGTTATGGTAGAATTTTGATGATAAAGAAAACTGTAATTTCTGGTTATAAAAAGAACCCCTAGTCAATTATAAGTTTAAAATTTGTGTAGCTCAAACGCAGACACATGCACCTTATTGAATATTTGAAATTACTCGAGAAATGCAAGACATAACACAACTAGTAGACTACAAACTTGTAGCTTCTAATATTTCTTCCATAACGTTTAGCTTTTTCTTTTAATTCAATACTAGGGAAATTTGATTGGACACTTCTGTCACCCATCAGCAAAGTTTACATTTGCATGTTCAGAGGTTGAACACTGATGTCGGAGGAATTTCAGCATGAATAAGATAGTAAAAAGAAAATCTAGAGAAAAGGTCTAGGAACTAAGTGCACTACAAATGAATCCATGAGCATCTGCAAGTGCCAGTATTCAATAATAATGTCAACCATTTAAAAGTATCTTAGAAAGATAAAAATGGCAAAAAACCTTTCAAAAGATCAATTTGAACAACTCTGATGTGCAATAAAATTAACAGTAATCCACCAACACAAGAGGATATTTACCAATACAAAATTGTCGGTTATTTGGAAGACACCATTTTAACAGCTATATTGGCATAAACTTCACAGCACTAACATGAAGATTAAAGCAAAACTAAAAAGAGCTTGAGAATTCTGACCTCTTAGCAAACCAAGAAAATCAACTGAAAAAACTCAGTTAGATCATAGCCTAGTCAGTGTCCATACAACAAATTATATGAGAATCAGGATAAACCTACAGATTGGGAGATATAAGGGTTCAAACACCTCATGAAATTTCTTTACAAACAGAACATCACACCGTCGGATCAGGACTCTTGGAAAAGGAATGCGAGGTGAAAGTGGAATATTTGCAGTGAAATCCTTCACTGCGTATTATGAAGGAGAGAGGATACAGTGTTCCATACCTCTGAGTATGAATTACCAAAACTGTCGGAAAGGTACACGTTCTCATTAGACTGCCTGCACTTTGTGCCATTCTTACAGCTGATATTTTGAGGAAAGAAAAGATAACATATATTAGCTGGTGTTCCATGAGCAAACACTCAAAGGAACACATGGACCACTTGTTTCTACACTGCAAAGTTGCTAGTCAGTTGTGAATTGTGATGAAAGGTATTGAATCTGTTTGGAATAGTGTCGTCAATGTCCGACTGCCTGCTACCATCAAGAATGTGAAAAAGTTGTATAGCATGGAATATATTTCCTTTGGATATCATGTGGTTCTCTAGAGGGAAAGAAACACGTGACTTTTTGTAAATGTGCAAAATGATTTTTACCGGATGAGAAGCTTTCGTGGACCGGCCCCCACGAGGTTCCTGTTAATATAGCTCATTTGTAATTTGTAAAAAACCATATCTTTTAGTAGGTTCTTTACTCCTTTTCTCAAATAAAGTAATGGATTCATTGATAAAGTTAAGAAAACTCCAGCATAGAAGTGGTACACAAAAGGTGGTAGAGATACATCAAACCATGTAGGTTCTCTAATTTTGGTTTTTTTATATATATAAGCAAAAAGAATTAGTAGTAAAATTATAACTTTATCAAAGAAAATTGGGCACAAGTCATTTCCCAGAGACCCTATATTCTGTATCAATTAACCACACCTCAACAAAAGCAGCTGAAATTAGTTACATGGATCATTTATATCCAGTCCGCTCTATCGGGTCCATTTCACTACAATACTATATTATATATCTTTTGATGAAGAATATTATATTATTTATCTTATAAAGACAAATCAAGGAGTTCCCTAAAACTTGATATTTCTAAATCTCACAATTATCTCAGCAAGAGCGAGTATCTAACAAGAGCAAAAGACTCTTGACAAACACCAGGCACAATATAAGTCCTTTTTTTTATAAAGTCATGAATAACCACAAGTTCCAGTAGCCTCACCGGTATATGCTCCATTCTTCTCATAGTCCTGAATGAAGTGCATGATTACAGGTGTTGGGATGACATAACCAATATTCTCCACATCTTCATGTTTAAGGGACTGAAATGCGATACCTACACAATTTCCTTTATCATTAAAAGCAGGCCCACCAGAATTTCCAGAATTTATAGCTGCATCGATCTGTAAACTAACAACATTTGTCAGATACCACAGCAATTGGATCACCAAATAAAAAAAGAACTTTCCAACATTCCATCAGTGAAAAATGAATACCTGGAGGCCCAAAAGTTCAGTAGACCCATGAACATAAGATAATATCTCTATGCGTGAAACAACACCACTGGTCACGGAGATCGTGTCACCCCCAATTGGATAACCTACTACTGTCACAGCATCTTGAAGCGCTGGCAAATCCCCAAATTCTACAGCTGAGACCCCCTCCCAGAACTCATCATCATCCACGGCAAGCAACGCTGCAGCATCACAAAATCCAAATTAACAGTGTCAAAGACTGTTAACAAGAATGAATTACTACCAGAAGCTGCTAGATAAAGTCTAGCACAGTATACAGTATTAATTCAGGTCGGTACAAGTAATATAATTCAAGCACAATCATTAGGCCCCACTGAAAACAAACACCTCCCTCCATCTCAATTTGTATGACACTTCCTAATTTGGACGTTCCCAAATGTTTTAACACCATAACATTTTTATATAACTTTAAAATTACAAAATTATTAGTCAAATTATCTTTTTATAATCAGGTAAAATGAGATCTCATTAACATTGCATCCACAGCAGATGCTGAAATTTACAAGCACGGGGCAATAAGTTAGCTCCACTACAATGGTCTTCCTATATGCTTTCTAGGGTCATAACATTGCTCAAATTGTTTTACTGATTGTTGTATACACCAGCAAAAAAGGTTTAAGAGACATCTAAATAAGATGAATAGGGGTAGAGTATCCTTCAAAACATTTGTTAGTCAAAATAACTTTTCAACCATTACTCTAATATTTTCTTCAACCATCACTAGTATAATACTCCGGCAATCCCATTCTATGCAACACACTTACCTTTCCTTTTCAGTCTGTGCCAAAAAAAAGATACATTTCTCCTTTTGAAAACTATTTAATCTTAGCATCCCCATTTAACCTCAATAACATGATTTGCTGAGATCCACTTGATATAGAAGTTCATTCTTTTATAAAGAGGGAGAAAATGAAAAACATGTAGTTTCTCATCACAACTCATTTAGAGGAATAATTTTGGTACATGTCAAGAGTCTTCTTTAATTTGTTAAACTTTGAGCTCAATCAAACATTACATACAAAATGGGACGGATGGAGCATATACAGCAATGTTACACCCCAACTCCATGCATAACATACAAAGGAAGAAAAACATATGATTCGAATTCTAATTTTCCATATAACACAATAGTTAAGATTCAAATGGAAAAGAAAAAGCCTCACCAATATCACATTCAGTTCCAATAGCGAGCACAGTGGCAACATACTTGGTATCAGACCCTCTCTTCTTCAACTTAACCTGCGTGTAATGCTCCACAGAGTGTGCATTTGTCAGAACCCTTCTTCCTTTGATAACAAATCCACTACTGCTCGAACTGTATTGTCGCTTCCGCTGCCACGGGAGTGAATAATTCGGTTCTGTGTGAACGCAAAACACCTTCACTACAGCATCCATCGCCGGCACCACCCTAGCAACATCCGCATTATTTACAGTAGTACCCTCAAGAGAGGCTACCCCTACCCCTACCCCGTTGGGTTTATCAATCACGAGTCGTGTTGCTTTTTTTAGGGTTTTTCCATTTTGGGGGTTAGAGTTTTCGGGTAATTTAAGGATTTTGCGGGGCCGACCACGGCGGGGACGGGAAGTGGAAGGGGGTGGGTCGATGAGCTCAACGTTGCTGACGGAGAAAACGACGTCGTCGTCAATGTGGGGTGAAGTTGATGTTGGGATGTCTGCTGCTGGTGAAAGGGGATCTGATTTGGGCTTTCTTCCTCGTTTGCGTCCTGCCATTGATTGATGAAAGGGCAGAGGTTTTTCGTTGAAATGGAGAGCTGATTTGTGCAGGTGTGAGAGCGGGGAAGGTTTTTGATAAATGAAACACAACGCTTCCCTGTCCTAAATTCCCAGTACATAACGTTTAGACTTTAGACGTGTATTATTTCAAATATTTGAAATTTGTTTTTCAAATCAGTAATTGTTTATTTTACAATTAGATCTATTATTTTAAGAGAATTTGAAATTTGAAAAATTAATTTGAGAAGCATTCGTAATGAAATATGATTTATACTAAAAGAAACTTAAAAATTTTCAAGTGAACATCCAAATATTTATATTCTTACTATTTTTCAAACTTCAACCAAACATTATTCAAGCATGATTAAGTATAATCTTACTTTATTAAAGTTTAAATTAAACACCACATTATAGTCAGCATTTAAAGTGTTTTTGAAAAGTTGAAAATGTAGTTTTTCCTCAAAAGTAGAAGCTCTTTTGATAATCCTCGTTAAAAAAATAGAACCCAAAAGCACTTTTTAAAAGTTTGGTCAAACACTAATTGTTGCTAAAAAATATTTTTCAAACTGATTAGTCAAACACAAAATACTTCTCTCCAAAATTACTTTTAAAAAAGCACAATTTTCAAATAAACAAATTTTAGAAGATTGGTCGAACATGCTATTAGATTATTTTTTTTTATTTTTTTTTTAACAAAAGTCCACCATCGATGGATGATGGGATTTAGGCTGAACCCCGAACTTGCATATTATCAAAAGGAACTAGTACAAGGAGAAGGATATAGACCATAGCCTCCTGAACAAGATGAAGAGTGATATTAATCACTATTATGTAAAACTGACTGAAGCGAGAGAGATAATTTTGGGAGATATTCTCCATAACAGAGGAGTTAGAGGGACCTTTGCAACAGGATGCTAGACACAGAGTCAATATCACTATACATTGGTTCGGATTATGTATTGTTAGCATCATTAATAACAAAATGATTCTTCTTTGGTTTTATTCTGAAATTCAAGATGCCCTCTCGATCAAGCCTTAAAATTAACTTCACTAGTTCTGGCAAAGAAGAAGCGTCATCAATAATAATGTAATTTCTCAGGTTTTCCTCGTAATTAACTAACTGGTCAGGAGCCATATTGCCTTCTCTGTGACTATGAACAAAAATAAAATTACCACTCCTAAAGAGATGGACAATCTGATCAATGATGTGTTGGATATGCCAATGGGTCGTCATTTTGTAATTAATCATGTTGATAATCAGTTGAGAATCAGATTCCACAATCACCCTAGATAGGTCTTTACTAACACACAATTGTATGCCATGGAGCAAAGCTTTAGCCTCTGCCATGTTGTTACTTTCCTGGCCGTAGCACTCAGCATAGGCCAAAATAAAACATCACAGGTTATCTCTAATGATACCCCCTCCTCCAGAGCTACCCATATTCCCTTTGCAACAACCATCAGTATTCAGCTTTAGCCAACCATCATCAGGTTTCTTCCAGCGAACCATTTGAATGCTAATGGCTTGTTTAGCTTTCTCCATAACAGTGCACATATCATTTCAATTCAAAGGCAATTGGACATCAGGAAATTGACTATTAAGAATGATAAACATGTACCTGGATACTTGTTGGATAATAATTCTGCTATTCATGAGAATATTTTCGTATCTTGTGGTGCATCTACTCTTCCATGTCTCCCAACAGATAAGTATTGGAAGGTATTGTAATAGCATTGCATGAATTTTAGTATTTGCCTTAGATAGCCACCAAGACATAAGGGAGCTATCTAGTATTACCAAGTCTAATGTTAATACCACAACTTTGACCAAAGAATGATCAAACATTCTTTGAAATTTGGCTTTCACAAAATAAATGTGTAATGGTTTCTGCCTTATGATTAGCACAACAGGAGCACTGAGATGGAATCATCATAGTAAATTTCTGAGTAATATCATCTGTAGGAATTCTATTTCGGAGCATCCTGGTCATGAAGAATGATATTTTAAAAGGAAGTTTTTTGTGCCAGATCATGCTAGCAGTGAAGGAGCAGTTCTTATGATTTCTCAAATATTGCCAAGCAGGTTTACAAGAAAAGACTCCAGAAATATCAATTGTCCAGACTGGTCGGTCCTCTTTTCCAATATGAATCTCAATTTTGAGGATATCATTTACAATGTTGTCTGGAAGGATGTCTCTGAGCTTTATAATATTTCAGGCCCCTTCATTGATGTAACTGTTCATAAGAATATTTCTGGATGCATTATAGTAATGAGTGAGCATGGCTAGTGATCCACTACCGGTCCAATTATCCCACCAGAAAGACACCAAACTTGAGCCAATTTGCCATAAAATAAGCTTTTCGGTATCAACCTTAATATCCATAAGTCTCTTCCAATTATGAGATTGACCATAGGACCAATTTCTGAGCAATGGATGTTTTCTTTTGCAGTATTTGGCTTCCAAGAATTCTCTTAGAAGACTATTCTTGGTCCTAAAGTTCTACCAAGCTTTTGCAGAGAAAGAGGTGCAAAAATCCTTGAGAGATTTAAATCCAGCCCTTCCCTCCTGGGTAGAAAAACATAAATTTTTTACCATATTATTAACATGCTATTAGATTAATAGTCCAACATTGGTAGTTACACACATAACATGATGAAATGTAGATTGTTATTGTTATAATTGTTATGTGTATCTTCTTAATTTTTAGGTAGATAAGATAATATTATTAAAGCGAAATCTTGTACATAAATTCACTTGCTCTAATTCATAATCCACAAGCAATCATATGCAAAAGAAGATAATACATATGATGGAGGGTATTAAATCATTGTTTTCTACTTCTAGTTCAAGTATAAATCTAGCTGATAAGGGTTAACTTTGTGTCATATTTTATTTTAACTATAACTCTATATGATCCCTATTCCTATTCTTGTTGTATAAATACATGCCGAATATCTCATTACAAAGACGAATAAGAAAAGATTTTTTTCCCAGATTGTGTTCTTCTATTTAATATGGTATTAGAAGCCATGTCCTCGGCTAACTCTTCTCCTCCACTAACATCTTTTTTTCTCTCCTATGAATTACTCTAATCTTTATCTCCATCAAACTCACTTCCAACAATTATCTATTCCGAAAAATACAGCTTTTGACTTTTCTATGTGGACAAACTTACATGAGTTTATTGATGGTAGCAACTTGTGTCGTCCATCTTTTTGATTGCTAAACGTACTTCAAATTCTCAAGTAAATCTTGACTATGCTAAATGGATCCAACAAGATCAATTGATCTTGAGCCTATTGATCTCTTTATTGTTTGAGGAGACATTGCCAATGGTTATTGGCTTGAACACATATAAACATGTTTGAGATGCTTTAGAAGCATTTCTCTCTTCTCCTTTTAACACAGAGTTCTTAACCTACATATGCAATTACAAAATTTAAAGCGGGAAGATTTGACTGTCACTCAATATTTTCACAAGGTGAAGCTGCAAAATGAATTAGCTATCGTAGGTAGGTCGTTGTGTATATCTTATCAGAATATATAATTTTTCGAAGAACTTAGAAGTGACTTTAAGGATATAGTCACTACCTTGTCAGCACATCTGGAACCGGTCTTTTTTGTAGAGCTTCATAGCTTGTTAATGAGCCATAAAATTCACCATTGCCAGCCACTCTCTTCCTTAACCATCTCCAACCCCACTTCTTTAGAAACAATCACAATCTCATAACAAAATTGACCCAAAAGAACTTCATCCCTGCTTAAAAATATAGTCAGAATAATAACAGGAGAGAATGCAGAAACTTTTGATGCCGAGATAATCGTGGAGGGAGATCTAACAACTTCATGGTTACAATAATTCTGGACAAAATTGGCAGCATATGATACATATTTGAAATGCCAAATATGAAATGGAACAAATTACCTTGCTGATACATGTTTTCAAAGGTACAACCACACTATTAATCTCATGACATATCACTTGGGTATAGCTTAAATCACTTAGGCTACATGTGTTTGGATAGAGTTATTAGGTGAATATACATTACTAGTCATGTTTGTTTTAGCAAAGCTTTAGTTCCCCATTGCAAAAGACTCGATCCTTAGTCTATATCTGTCACACCCCAACCTTGGGAGGTTTGATCGGCACACGATGTTCGAAGGCCCGTGCAAACCGACATCCATTTTTATATCTTTGTAGTAATAAAACATGGGCCAACGAGGCCTTCAATTAATAATACCAAAATTTGAAATGTGTACGACTAACTTTCAAAATAAAATATTGACTTTTTATACATATTCACAGCTGTAACAGAGTCATAATCCACCCTTTTTCATACAACAAAACTCTAGTCTGCAAACCTCTAAGAGTACCAAAAGAATTAAACATATACACAACTTAGTCGGGACACGACCCCACCATACCCAAAATATTTAGAACTTGTGCTTCAGTACCTATTTGACTTTGAACAACTACTCCAAAGGAATGGAGAGCAATGACCAATCAGCTGGAACAACACCCTCCTGGGAAGGAACGTCACCGAGTTTATTAGTACCTGTGGGCATGAACACAGCGCTCCAAGAAAAGGGCGTCAGTACGAAAAATGTGCTGAGTATGTAAGACAAAGAAAGCATATAAATTAGATTCATTAGCATAAGAGATATGGGTATGTGATTTCAACCTGAATACCGAAGACATGCCACTGGGGGCGTAATCTGTGAAAAATATATATCATGTATCTTAAATATGTGCAAGCTTTTGTAAAACCACACCACTCATCGAGGCCACTTTCATTTATAATATATATATATATATATATATATATATATATATATATATATATATATGTACATATCTTCATCCACTCTTTGGGGCATATTTCACCATTCCAAACCCGGCCTCATAGCGGGCTTGATCATACTCATGCCTTAGGTGATCTCGGTCGTACCCAGTCTCATAGAATCTCGGCGTACCCAGTCTTAGAAGGACTCGATAATGATTCATATCACATTAATCCATACCCAGCCTCGTAGAGGACTCGGTCATACCCGGCCATATAAGGGCTCGGTAATCTCATAGTTCACACATCATCGTACCCGGCCACACAAGGGCTCGATAATATCTCATATCTTGTCTCATACCTAACTGATCAGTAGTTGCACAATAGGTGCCGTACCCAACCGTCTATAGCTCGGCTCGGTAGAGTAAAATAGATACATATAAATATAAGTGCAATGCAGAATAAATTTCAAAAGATATCAAGTTTATACTCAGGATAAATTATACATCCCGACCTCAGGATACCAACTGGGGACATGTTAGACTTTGAAACAAATGCTACCGGTAAGAATGTACAAGAACAGTACAACATCATTGAGAGGGACTTAGAACAACCAAATTCTTACAATACAGAAATCCTTTAGAGCGATAGAGAGAGTTACACCGAGTCATGCCAAGAAAGAAAGTTATCCTACATACCTTGTTGAAGAATTAGCTACACTTCTAGGATGGTTAACCCCGCCTCCCACGAACCCCAAAGGCGATACAATAAGACAATAGATATTACAGTGATGATTCCAAGCTCCTTCATGCTAGATTCACCTTCAGCCTTTCCTTAAATTGCTTGGAAATTCTAAAGGGGTGTTGGGAGCATTTAGGAGAACTAATATTAGTGATTACTCCTAGAATGAAAGATAAAGAGCATCACTACCCTTTTATATTGTTACCAAGCATAGAAAATTCTGCCGCTCCTCATGCAAAATGGGTCAGGCCCCCCGGTCATTGCACCCAGTGAGATATATGGTGCCAGTCTCCTGAAACGTGCAGCCACCTTCTGCCCTCATATGCGTTGTTGGCGAATTGGACGCGCTAGAAGCCAAACTTATCCAGCTTTATTTATCCTATATTGTTGAATAGTAGTTACTTCCTGCACAATTCTTTAGTCATCTAGGGTTGTGCCCGCCATGGTGGCCTCATCGTTACCTCCTCTATCATGGAACAAATGGGGTAACCTGGATTTCATATCTTCTTCAGCTTCCCATGTCATTTCTTCTATATTGTTGTTCCTCCAAAGTACTTTAACAGAAGCTACCTCTTTAGTTCGCAGCTTACGGACTTGATGATCTAAGATGGCCACCGGAATTTATTCGTAGGATAGATCCTCCGTGACTTGAATGTATTCAATAGGGGTAATACGGGATGGTCGCTCAAGCACCTTCGAAGCATAGACACATGGAATATCGGATGCACTGTCTCCAATTCTGAGGGTAGTTCAAGCTCATAAGCCACTTGTCCGACTCTCTGAATAATTATATATGGTCAAATATACCGGGGTCTGAGTTTGCCTCTCTTACCAAATCCCATCATGCCTTTCATAGGCGACACCTTCAAGAACACCCAGTCTCCATCACCGAACCCCAAATCTTGGCGTCAGTTGTTCGAATAAGACTTTTACCTGCTCTGAGCGGTCAATAATCGACTTCGAATTGTTTTTACCTTTTCTACAACATGTTGCACCAACTCAGGACCCAATAACTCTATTTTACCAATTTCAAACTAGCCGATATGAGATCAACACTTCCGTCCGTACAGGCCTCATATGGTGCCATTCGAATACTAGTATGGTAGCTATTGTTGTAAGCAAATTCGATGAGTGGTAGATAATCTTCCCAACTTCCTTTGAAGTCCAGAACACAAGCTCGTAACATGTCCTTGAGCGTTTAAATAGTACGTTCAGCCTGGCCGTCTTTTTAGGGATGGAAAGATGTGCTAAGGTTGATCCTCGTACCTAATCCTTTTTGAAATGACCTCCAGAAGTTGGCCATAAACTGGGTACCTCGGTCTGATATGATGAGATCGGAACCCCATGGAGTCGAACTAATTTCTTTATGTATAAATTAGCATAATCTTTAGCCGAGAAAGTAGTCTTAACTGGTAGAAAATGAGTTGACTCGGTGAGTCGATCTACGATAACCTAAATAGAATCAAATCCTTGGCATGATCGTGGTAATCCGGTAACGAAATCCATGTTGATCACTTCCCATTTCTGGGTCGGAATTTCCATATTTTGCAGCAACCCTCCCGGTTCTAATGTTCAACCTTAACTTGTTGGCAATTTGGACACCGAGCGATGTATTCAGCAATGTCCCTCTTCATGTCATTCCACCAGTATAGATGTCGAAGATTGTGATACATCTTGGTCGACCCTGGATGAACTAAATACCAGGATCGATGAATCTCTGCCATGATCTGCTCTCGGAGTCCTCTAACATCAGGCATATATAGCCGGTCTTTGTATCTAAGGATCCATCCTCGGATAACTCAAACACTTGTTTTCTCTAAGAGGGAATGCCTTCTCTTATTTTAAACAAGGTCGGATCTTCAAATTGTCGTGCCTTCACTTCAGTTACTAACGAGGATTCAGCAACATTTCGAGCTATGGCTCCTCCGTTACCAGTATCGAGCAATCGTACACATACATGTCTTTAGTCATCTCCAACTTATGGTTTTCCACATGTTGCAGACTCTTCATGGATTTCCGGCTTAATGCATCAGCCACAACGTTTGCCTATCCTGGGGTGGTACAAAATATCAACACCGTAATCCTTTAGCAATTCAAGACATCTCCGTTGCCTCAAATTTAATTCTTTTTGCTTGAATATGTACTGCAAGCTCTTGTGATCAGTGCATATGTCAACATAAACTCCATACAGATAGTGACACCATATCTTCAAGGCGAATATAACAGTTGCTAGCTCCAAGTCGTGAGTGGGATAATTTTGCTCATGTTTTCTCAGCTGCCTTGAAGCATATGCAATAACTTTACTGTGTTGCATTCGTACACTGCCCAATCCCACTCTAGAGGCATCACAGTATATGACATAGCCTTTAGGTCCTTCAGGAAGAGTTAAAACTGGTGTCGTGGTTAACCTATCCTTTAACTCTTGGAAGCTCTTCTCACAGACATCGGTCCACCGGAACTTAGCTGCCTTGTGCGTCAACTTCGTCAAGGGAGCAGCTATGGATGAGAAATTTTCCACAAATCTTAGATTGTGACCGGCTAGGCCTAAGAAGCTACATACCTCGGTAGAAGTTGTGGGCCTTGGCCAATTCTTAACTACTTCAACCTTGATTATCAACTTTGATACCCTCACTTGATATTATATGCACAAGAAAAGCCACCGAGTTTAGCCAGCACTCGCACTTGGAAAACTTGGCATACAACTTATGATCCCAGAGCAAGAGTAAAATCATTCGCAAATGCTTTGTGTGCTCCGCTTCCAATCGAGAATACACCAATATATCATCTATGAACATGATCACAAAAAAATCCAAAAATGGCTTAAACACCCAATTCATCAGATCCGCGAAGGCCGCTAGTGCATTGGTTAGGCCAAAGGATATGACAAGAAATTCGTAATGACCATATCTGGTCCGAAAGGCTATTTTTGGAATATCTTCCTGAATTCTTAACTGATGATACCCAGACCTGAGGTTAATCTCCGAAAAATACTTAGCACCTTGCAATTGATCAAACAAATCATCGATCCTCGGAAGTAGATACTTGTTCTTGATGGTTACCTTATTTATTTGCCGGTAATCAATACACATCCTCAACAAACCATCTTTATTTCGAACAAATAGTACTGGGGCTCCCCTCGGGGAAATACTGGGTCGAATAAATTCCTTATTAAGAAGGTCCTTCAACTAATCTTTTAATCCTTCAACTCGGCAGGAGCCATTATGTGCAGGGAAATTGATATCGATTGCATATCGGGTGGTACATCAATGGAAAACTCAATTTCCCTCTCGGGTGGAGTACCCGAGAGCTCCTTCGGGAACACATCGGGAAATTCACTAATGACTGGAACAAACTGAAGGGTGGGAGGCTTCACCTCTGCATCTTGCACCCGCACCAATTGGTAGAAACATCCTTTCGTGATCATCTTTTAAGCCTTAAGGTAAGAAATAAACTCCTTTTGGCGCTGTAACACCACCCTTCCATTCAATCAAGGGCTCTCCCAGAAAGTTAAAGCAAGCAACTTTCTTCCAACGATCCACCTTAGTATAACAAGAGGCCAGCCAATCCATACCCATGATGACATCAAATTCTATCCTTTCTAATTCATTCAAATCAACCTAGGTATGGTGATCATGAATCACCACATCACAACCTCGATATACCCGCCTAACTACCACAGACTCACCCACGGGTGTGGACACTTCAAATAGTTGTCGTAACAATTCAGGTACTTTACCATATTTACCAGCAACAAATGGAGTAATATATGACATGGTAGAACCTGGATCTATCAAAGCATACACACTAATGGAAAATACGGATAATATACACATGACCATGTCCAAGGATGACTCTAGGTTCTGTCGGCCTGATAACGCATAAATGCAGTTTTGTTGTCCGCCTGAGCTAGTCACTCCACCTCTACCTCTACTTCTTCCTGCTGGCGGTTGCATACCTTTCTCACGAGGTTGAGCTGATGAGGAGGAAGCTTCTACTGACCCTGTTGGCGGCATCATATTTCCCACTTTCCTTATTAGCCAAAAAGGCATAATATGATCGGGCTGCCCACAAGAATAGCACAAATCGGAACCCTGACGGCAATGCCCAAAATGATTTCTACCACATTGGCCACAATACGGCATATGGGGTCTCACCCTACTAAGATCTTCGCTATTTTGTGAGCTCTGCCCTCAGAAATTCTTACCCAGACCAAAATAGGTGGTCCATTCTCGATGCTGGCCTTGGGATTGTGATGGCACGCTAGCCACCGAATTAGGCGAATGCCGAGAAAATAGAGGTCTGAACTTACCTCGAGACTCACCCATATCACCTGCGAACCAAGCTCTCTTATATTGCCCCTGGTCATGTTCTCGGGCGGCTCACTGTAGCCTCTTGCGATCCTCCAAGTTCTACACATAGGCCTGAATGCGGGCAACATCCATGATCAGATTCAAGGATGCAGTGGTACATTCATTAATTAAAAATGGGCCCAAACCGCCTACAAATCGATGTACCCAGTCACCCATGTCGGCCACTACCGAAGGAGCATACCTATCCAAGGAGTTAAATTACAGGCTGTACTCCCGGACATTCTTATTACCTTGCTCCAACCGTAAGAATCTATCTTGTCTTGCTCGGCGGATCTCGACGGGCAAATACTGCTACAAGAATGCCTCAGAAAATTCCCTCCATCCTACTACTGGGGCAAGAGATCCTCTAGACTGTTCCTAAGTCTCATACCAAACCATGACTATATCCCGCAATCTGTAAGAAGCAAGCTCTACAGACTTATTATCAGTAGCATGCATAACTCGTAAGGTCCCCTGTATCTGATCTAGAAAATTCTAGTGATATTCGTTGGGATCTGTTCCTTTGAATACAGGGGGTCCAAATTTATGAAATCCCAAACTCTCGTACTGACTACTCTATCTGTGGGGGTATGGGCCTGATGTTGAGCCTGAGAAGCCACCAATCGAATCAACAGTTGTACTGCACTTCTCATATCTATATCTTGGTCAGAAGCAACCGAAGGAGGAGTATGAGGTACATTAGTTTCTCTATGCTGCTCTGGGGGTGGTGGTGTTGTCCCCGAAACTTGAGTACCAGTCTCATCGTTTGGTCCACGTTGACCCATAGGGGCAGGTGGCACCTGACTGGTGCCTTCTCTCACTTCTTCATTTAATCCCTGAATAAATACCTGACATCTCGTGGTAGGAGTCGCAATAAGCATAAACAAGATGGGGATTAGAAGCAACTATTTACGGCACAACTCTATCGCACAATCAAGATCAGAAAGAATGGTATCCACCCTAGATACCCGGTAGCCTCCTATTTATAAGTATGGCAAACAACATACCTATAAACAAGACTCTACTAGATACGCCTTGCAGACTCCCTAGGACAGACCTGCTTGATGGTAGGCTAAAAATATGGATTTTGGTTTCAATTTCACCTATTGTTGATTGCATTTCAAGCGTATTTTGAGCCTAATTATGAGAAATTTGTACTTATAATGTGGTTTGCATGTTCAAGACTTAAATTATAGCCATAATGAAATATGGATCTTCGAAGTCTGAGTAAAAGCTTCAATTGATCATCTGGTACCATATTCGGGGTTTGTGGGCCGGCATTGTATAAGAAAGTTGGAAAAAAAAGCATGGGCTAGAGAAAAATGTACTAGTGTATCACATAATTCATGGCATTGAGTCACATTAGTACAAAAGTTTGTCAAAAGTTTGAGAAGTTCATAGGCTTGGAGTTTTTGAGTCTAACAAGAAAATACACTAATGCGACGCCTTGTGCGTAGCAGGGCGCGACACATTAGTACAAAGGTTTGTCAGACAAGCTAAGTTCAGAGAGTTGACACCCGAGCAAAATACATTGATGCGACGCAGGGCGCGTAGCACTGTGCGACACATGAAGTGTAAAAAGTTTTTCAGGTTTTTCTACTTCGGCTCAGAGAGGGTACTTTGGTCCAGGACGTTCCGACTTGGTATAAATACACTTGAAACACATTTTTAGGGACTTTAGACCTGCAGAAGAATGGAAGAGAATTGGAGACTCAAAACACAAGGATTCATCATTCATTCCTCAACTCAACACCCGGGTTTGGATTGAGTTCATGTTTTCTTATTCTTCAACTTTATTTGTGATGACTTTCTCCATGATTATGGAGTAGTTTACTCTAGGGTTTGACTAATATGGTATTTTTATTGATATTTGTGGATTTTAACTCTAGTTATTTGCATGAATTCATTTATGGAGCTTTGAACTGATTGCAATTTTGTTCACCGAATTATTTAATCGAAAGAGGAATATTTTGGATGATTACCTTTGCATTATTTCGTTTAGTTTAATTCAGTGATTCTCTTAAGTAATTGAAATAGCTTGTTGAATTATTGATTAAATGAAGTTAGGATAATATTCGAGAGACATTTTCCTAAAGACTAGTCCATTAACGTATTCTTGCATATTTTCACAGTGCTTTATATTAGTTCACCTCATAGAGTTAAGATTTAATCGAGAGAGGAGTCCTGGCTACACGTTTGAACTAATCATCGAGTGAATTAGTGAGAATCATTAGAATATTAGAGTAAATTAAACTCGAGTTAGATCCCGAATAGCTATCTTGCACCTATCCTATCACGACCCTTATTTCTCCCATTGATTATTTCTATGTTGTTCAATTCTTGTCTCTCCGTGATCAATTGTTAATCGCTTTAGATTTAACAATTAGTTTTAGTTCATAATCATTCCAACCAAAGGGTTAATCATTCTGAATAACATTTAAGCTAGAAATTACTTGAACATTTTTTTAATCCAATCCCTGTGAAGACAATAATTAAACTATACTATCATTGGCTAGCGAGCACGAGTCGACTGCACACTCTAAATTCAAGGCAAAGACCCTAAAAGAATGAGCTGGATAGGGTAAGCATGACAAGTGTGGGGTGTACCCGAAGAAGGAAAATTAGAAACTTTCTGCATGGATGTGTGCACTGGGTCAGGCGTGCAAAGTGGACCCCGACATTGATTCAGACCCGGACTAGACGATTCAGGGGAGTTTCCTTTACCTCTTGTATTTGTATATGCGTGTTTGTTGTATGACTTCATCATTATTTTGTTAAAAAACAAAATCTGCTTTGACTTTTCTAGATGATGGATTTCCTCAACTGTCTTCTTGAGGGATTAACGTTGAAAAGGGAAAAAAGGTTGGAAATTAAAAAATATTTTCTTTTATTTTTGTTTTATTTTCTTAGGTAGTGTAATGATTCACCCTTGGTTTTTCTTTAGGCCGCGGTTCTTTTCCAAGGGTTTTGCTTGAATCGGGTGTAGTTATTTGTTTTGTTAGGAATATAGAAGTATTGTGCTATAATATTAAATGGAGATAACTTGTCTTAACTCTATTGTGCCTTGAGAGTGGTGGGTGCCTTAGTTTTGACGCCTAGGCTCATTTCTTGACTCGTGTATAAGTATAAGTACCTTAAATTATTTGATTTTGACTTTGATTAATTGCTTTGACTAGAGAGTCGAGATAGATCCAGTCCTAAGTGAGTTAGGTGCCAATGTGCGTGAGAGGTTATTGTTCATATTCTGTGCATGTCATTTGATGTCTAGAACTTTCCCCGTGTGTTTGCAAAGCGAAATAGAAGTCTTGTTTAGTCTAGGAAGTGATATAGGCATTTCTTTGTTGAGACAGATTTATGCCTGTGACCTGCCTAATTGTTGTGTATCCTAGTTAGCCCCTTTGAGCCTGTAATCCTATTTTCTTTAGTAGTCACACTGCAAATCTGACCCCTTTTTGTTTGAATTGATAATCTGTTTGAACATTTTGCCTCTCTTGAGCACTTGAAGTTGTTATGAGCTTGTTAAAAGCTAAATTGAGGTATGGTCGGGGGTTTTGAGTAGAACTATGAACATTAGGAGAAAGGTGAACTGTTTTGAAAAAAGTGAGAGCCACTTGTCAGGAATTGAAAAAGAAAAGAAAAAAACTGAATTTCTCGAAAGAAAAAAAAATCAGAAAAAAGTGTTTGTATGTATTGTGAAAAAAAATATTCCTTGCTAGTGGTAGCTTGATATATTTGTACTTAAAGAAATTGGGAGCTGGCTTTTTTATCATGTGAAGGTTGGGATTTGGTTCAACACAAGTGTGAGGTTTAGATTGTAAATTGTATGTATTAAAGTGCTCTGGGAGGTGCAGTCATTGTATCCAAATGTATCATACCCGACTCGCAGCTTACATTACAACCAAATTAAGTCTTACTTGATCCTTGACTGAATGAGCTCAAATTAGTAGAGTATTATACTACGGGCAAGCCTATGGTACGTCTTATGTGGCATATAAATTTTATTCTAGAGTGAGTGAATTCCTTCTATTTTCAATTTCACCCATTGTTGATTGCATTTCAAGTGTGTTTTGAGCTTAATTATGAGAAATTTGTACTTATAAACATAGTTTGTGTGTTCAGGACTTAAATCAGAGAAATAATAAAAAAAAATGGAGCTTCGATGTCTGAGTAAAAGCTTCAATTGATCATCTGGTACCATATCCGGGGTTCGTGGACAGGCGTTGCATACGAAAGTTGGAAGAAAGCGCACGGGCTAGAGCAAAATGTACCAATGTGTCGCATAAGGCGTGGCATTGAACATCGTATTAGTACAAAAGTTTGTCAGAAGTTTGAGAAGTTCAGAGACTTAGAGTTTTTGGTTCTGACAAGAAAATACACTAATGCGACGCAGGGTGCGACACATTAGTACAAAAGTTTGTCAGACAAGATAAGTTCAGAGAGTTGACACCCGAGCAAAATACACTAATGCGATGCAGGGCACATAGAACTGTGCGGCGCATAAAGTGTAAAAAGTTTTTCAGGTTTTCCCACTTCGGCTCAAAGAGAGTAGTTTGGTCCAGGACATTACGACTTGGTATAAATATACTAGAAACCCGTTTTTAGGGGAGTTTGGACCTACAGAAGAAGGGAAGTGTCATGACCCAAAACCTACTATAGGCCGTGATGGCTCCCAACGTCGCCGTTAGTCAAGCCAACGGTAAACTATCACATTAATTGTTTATTTTATTACTTTCGAAATCATAAATATATATATATATATATATATATATATATATATATATATATATATATATATATATATTAACCCGGTGTCACAAGTGCATGAGCATTTACTAAGGAATACAATAATAATACAACATCTGTCCGGAATATAAATAAGACAGGATAAAGTAAATAGTATGATGGAGACTCTGTGGGCTGCGATACGTGGCCTGGAATGCATCTCACCACAAAGTCTCCTCAGCAGCTACGCCTACGCGACAAGATAACCACCTATTGAACCTGTCCGATCCTGCACATTTAGTGCAAAAGTGTAGCATGAGTACGTAAAACAACGCGTACCCAGTAAGTATCTAGCCTAACCTCGGAGAAGAAGTGATGAGTGGTCGACATCGACACCTACTAAAGGTCCAATAAAGCAATATAATAAATCATAAGCAGATATGAAGCACACAACAATAATGGGGTAAATCTGTAAGTTACATAATCTCCCAAGAATTTTTTTTAAGGGTATGAATTTCTTAGTCAAATATTCTACCTCAATGGCTCAGATATATCAAGTGCCAGAATCAAACGGATAAGGGATACCATATAAAAGGCCAGGCATTAGTGGAAGGATAATCTCGAAAATATTCGGACTGCCAGTGATATAACGTACAATTATGCCGAGGTCGTACGGCCTAATCCAGATTAATGTGTACACTGCCGAGGGTCGAGCGGCACAAACCATAGATGCATCTATTATACTGCCGAGGTGTTCGGCCCGCTATACAAGAAAGGTAGTAAATCATCGAATTACGAGACACGTGCTTACAATGCAGTACATGAGTACAAAGTGAATATAAACTTTACCCTTTCTCAAATAACTTGCCGACAACGCAAGGTGATAAGGCTCGACCTAGTGTACATATATATATTTATTTCTAAATCAATTTCAATTATAAATTCAATTAATTAAGCCAACAAAATGAGTTCAAATAATTCAAATATTACATGATAAGGTCCTAAGTCTACCCGGACATAAACATGCTTTAGCTACGTACGGACTCTCGTCACCTCGTGCGTATATAGTACCCACAACTAGTATCACATAACAATTACATCACCTAGGGGGTAGTTTCACCCTCACAAGGTTAGACAAGAGACTTACCTCACTCCGAAGTTCCATAACCGGCTCCAACGCCCCTCTAACTCTTCAATTTAAAGCCAAACGATCCGAAACTAGTCAAACAATGTACAACTCAATCAAAATACACTCCAATGCATATACATCGACAATTTATAATGATTCTCAACTACGCTCGAAAAGTGAATAAAGTTGACCCTCAGGCCCACATGCCCGAATTTCAAAAAATTTCGAAGATAAACTTTACCCATAACACCACGAACTCAAATATATAATTCATTCCTATTTCCATGTTCAATTTCATGGTAAAAATCCAAAAATACCAATTTCTAGGTTTCCTACCAAAATTCCACAATTTCCATAAATTTTCATCCTTAAATCCACATATAAACTATATATTTAGCTTACAACAAGTGAGAAATTACTTACCTTGTATTGCATGATGAAAACCCCCTCAAAATAGATCCCCAAATTCGGCCACCCAAGAGAATAATGAGAGAAATGAGAGCTTTTCCTTGATTTTAAAGCACCACTGCCCAGCGACTTTCGCACCAGCGGGCCATTAGCCGGACTTGCGGCTCCGCACTTGCGAAATAATCCATCGCAGGTGCGGTCACCTCTATGGCCAACCAAACCCGCTTTTGCAGAAAAATGTTCGCTTCTACAAGCCTTCACTAGCCTGCCCAGCTCCGCTTCCACGGAAGATTTGGTCGCGCCTGCGTAAGCGCACCTGCGCTTAGGCCTTCGCATCCGTGGAAGGCCATGCCTCTTCACCTTTCGCTTCTGTACTCCCTTTCCCGCATCTGCGGGCTCGCAGGTGTGGTGGATTTATCGCACCTACGCATCTAGCTAGCCTCAACCTCATGTGCTTCTGCGACTCCTGGGCCGCTCCTGCGGTCTCGCACCTGCGGCTAAAACCTCGCAGGTGCGATCATACCAGAACTGGAACTCCAGCTTTTCCTCAAGTTCAAACTTTGATTTGTTACCCATCCGAAGCCATCCGAACTCCATCCGAGCCCCCCTGGACCTCAACCAAACATGCCCCCGAGACCTCAACCAAACATACCAACAAGTTCTAAAACACGATACAAACTTAGTCGAAGCCACAAATCACGTCAAACAACATCAAAATTATGAATCGACGATCGAAACCTTTCTTTAAACTTTAAAACATTCAAACTTCGCCGAACGCGTCCGAATCATACTTAAACATTCCGGAATTATGCCGAACTTTACGCACAAGTCACAAATCAAGATACGAACCTATTCCAAGGCTCGTAACCCCAAACAGACATCGATAACACCAAAATCCACTTTAAACCAAACTTAGGAAATTCTAAAACCTTAAAAATGCCAACTTTCCATATTAAGCGCTAAAATACCCCCGGATCACCCGATACTCAACCCGAACATACGCCTAAGTCCAAAATCATCGTATGAACCTATTGGAACCTTCAAATCTCGATTTTGAGATCGTTTACTCAAAAGTCAAACCTTGGTAAACTCTTCTAACTTAAAGCTTCAGAATTGAGAATTTTCCTTCCGAAAGAACTCCGAACTTCCCAAAATTCAAGTACCACCACACGTACAAGTCATAATGAATGAAGTGAAACTAATCAAGGCCTCAAACCGCCGAACGACGCGCTAGGGCTCAAAACGATCGATCTAGTCATTACATTCTCCCCTACTTAAACATACGTTCATCCTCGAATGTGCTAAGAACTGCTCTGGAGTTGCCCCAAAATCACTGTTCAACACCTTGTGCGCCTACCCATGCCACCACAACCCAGTTGAGCACATTAGCTCGAGCCAAACTGAAGATCCTCCCTTTTGTTTAGTCAATTAGCCTTAGAACCAAATTCCAACCTCCGAATTCTTCTACAGGACCTGATTTTAACATACAAACACCGTATCAATCACTATACACCGTACCAAAACATGATCATACACCTTTGCTGAATTCACACCATGCACCGCATGATTCACATGCCCATAATAACATCATCCGACCCCAATAGCTTCAAATTTCACGAATCTGATGCCCGTAATTCGACTCATAACACATGTAAGCCCTGTTCCAACTCTTGCAATACCACCACGACGAAAGAGTTGTGTAGAAACTCATAACCACCTGCCAAAACAATAAATCATGGGGTCTCTTCACTTGACAAGCACCATTACCTCATTATGAATTGAATAACAATATTTTCTCTTTAATATACCATGCTTAACTCCGATCGCATTGATCTCAGGTCCAATAATCTCGTCTCACCCAGTACAGGCTGCTTGGGCAATAAGCCACCTCAAACACTGTCTAAAATCTTATATGATGCCATCAGTGTGCCAACAAGCTACAACCCGAACATGACTCATAATGAAAAACAAACTCTGGCAAGGAATTACCTAGCCCGCATAACAAATGAAACGGCTAAGCCGATGTTATGGTTCCATCTCGGAGATAAGAAATAAGGCACACAAATACGTATAAGGAATTGTACTTAAAATCTCACTGTTGCGGCGTGCAACCCGATCTAACTATGACACTGTTACGACATACGACCCGATCCAAACATGTCGTTGTTGCGGCATGCAACCCGATCCGAATATGACATCGTTGTGACGTGCAATCCAATCCACATAACATACCCGTGTCGGCGTGCCACCCGATACAGCAATATACTCGTGACGGCGTGCCACCCGATCTACACAACAATCAATAAGGAAACACCCATCAAGCCGAAATGCTTATACTTACGAATGCTCAAATATCGACCACAAGCACGCCAAGTGCGTAATACAACCTTGGGCAGATGAATAGCGCCATACGCTATAAAAACCCAAGAACAATTAAGGTGTAATAAATGACTTGTATCTCGAGAGCCATCCTGCATATAATACCACAAACTACACGGGATCACAACACATGTGTGAATAATCAAGACGTCTCACAACCCAACTGGCACAATAAAGTATTACATGGAATAGCTAACGACAAGAATAACATCCAACGCCCGAAGACTCCTCCATAAATAGTGTTATGTTGAATGGACACATCCAACATGACGTAGAGCATACATTCACATTAAACCCACCAACGGACCTCAAGCCGATTATGATCATACCATATTGGGCCAACAACTTTTCAAGGATCCACAGTGGCCCTATTCATGACACAGACGAGGAACCGTCCAATCCAGACCAAACTCACACATTCCACAACCAAATGACTAGAGCGCCTTTCAGGCTTAACTCTCACACTAGCAATAGTACCAGGATCTCCATACTTGGTTCCAATCCTTACCGATCAAGTGACTAACATGTCACACTTATACGAATTTCCATGTGGGATACGCTCTCACGGCTTTCCGCACCAGGTAGCAAAGTTTGCACATCCATACCACCAACCGTACTAATTTCGTAAAGCAAATCAATACACAAAGCCTCTTACACAGGACACTGTTCTCAGGTGACACTAAAGAAAATGCCAGCTTACTCTGAACATCTGAATTCTTCCCTGATCATCCGACATCGTGATATTCTTATCAACACCGAGTCGCAACCTTGATCCTCAACTTCCAATTCCCATGCCACTCACTGCACCTATCATGTCGCAACACGAGAGTACAAGAATTCATCATAACCCTTGTACTACTAGTAGAATAAACACTTCATTGTCTAGACCCCTTTCACTTAACTCATTTCAGAAGAACCATTGCAACACGTGGCTGAATTCCCATGACCACAGAAAATACAAACCTCAAGTTGTGGTCTAAATCGCCATAATTCTTCCGGGATCCATTTACACATAACAAGGCCATTTGAATCAAATACCTCCAAAATCAATCAAATTATGGTGGCTGTCAAGCCCGCACGTATAACCACAAACCACCTGTATAACTAACACGCCGAAGAAACTGATCATTGCCACAATCATGTTGGTTCAAACCATTACCAATCGACCTAACTTCTTCCAATTTACTCTTGACTTGCCTTAGAAATAATAACAACTCCATTCAAAAACATAAAAAACTCAATCAGCACTCATCCCGAGTGACCTGAATCACGAGAGCACATCATCTCGATACCCATGAACCATCTCATACCCTGCTCATGCGTACAATAACATCTCTAACTGGTACACCCATTCTAAAAGACCTTCCGCGAATCCAAAATTATTTATCCCATTTCTTCAATACTGCCCCGCAGACCCGATGATAGCATAGAAAATTCCCCAAGTATTCTTCACACTCTTCTAAAAAATCCCGCTCTTCAGCAACATAACGAACGTAGAAATCCCTAGACAATGCACATACATCCTTGAACCCATTAGAACCACTAGTGAGAGTCACCCACTCTGACCTGGTCCTGAATGTAATCAAACTCCAACGCTCCGTTAGCACATGAACACTCCCAAAGAAGCAACCAGATGAATTCTTTTCCTTGCACTTCACATCCACAAGAAACATAAACTCTGAGCCTTCCCAAAACCTGCACATGAATCGATAAGGTGAAATATAACACCCATTCATCAAGTTCTTTGCTCGAATTACCCCTGATGTTTTCTTTTCTTAGTCATAATTAATCCACCAATGTACCGATAACCAAAAACCGCACAAAGAGACAACCACATGACCCAATCGTAGACTGTGGACTCCTTCACTTAGCTTTAAGCTACAATCACATAAACCTAGAACCCTCAAATATTCCTCCTTCTCAATTACCATGATCTCGCACCGCTAACCTGCCAAATTTCTCGTAATCTCTTGTTAAACTTTTTCATGAACATTCTGAATTATCAGCCACAATCGCATATTCGACCTCTTACTGAGTAGTAAGTAGAACTCTTCGTAGAAACTTCATCAAAATCACGCAACCGCTAACCTGCCCATAGGAGATAGCCCACCTGTGGAATTTCATACCGACATCTTCCAACGACGCTGCACTGGGTACCACTACTATGAAATCAGTAAACCTTCCTGAGCCCATGCTCGTACACCAGTTGTACAAGTCTGTGTATTCCCCATTGACATCAACTGAAAGTCCGACAATACCTTCCAAACTCGAAGTCACGTCGTATCCCATAACGATAATCAAGCTCTTACACCCCTAAGAACTCCAAGCAAACTTCTTTCCATCATATTCAACCTTCCTCAGCACAGTAGCCACCATTCCAAATAAAATTCGTAGACCTAGTCACTCTCTACCATGATTCCCAAATTGCTCTAAACTTTTCTCAAGGCATGTGGCTATCCTACCATAGAATCTGTATGCTACACTGCCACTTCCACTTCGGTTAAACTATCTCCTTTAAGCAACTTCTCGACCTCTGCTTTTCATATTTGACCTGCTAGCAATTCAATCACCGCGAGACACCTCCCACCATGTCCTTCCTCATCCTTTGCTGCCCAAATACTGCTTCAATTTGAAATCCATCTCGGTAGCACATGAACCAATAAATTGCTACTAACTCTAAGCCTACTCGAAGATCATCTTTCTCGAGCCATCAACATCAGGAACACCGATTCGATTCTGATACCGCTTCACACGGCCATCTCTAACAACCGCTTCTCAGGCACCATTTCACAACCCCCTGCCTCGAAGGCAAATCGAAGAAGATCATAACACCGATGGTCCTTAATGCATTCAAACAAGGACAAAGACACCACATCACAAGCGAGAATTCCACCACACTCGAAAATATCAAGCCTTGTTACTCCATCAACCAAAGCCTGAACATCCATAGTCCAATTACCTTTCCTCCGTTGGAATTAAATGCCGAACCTCTAAACCATGAACAGAGAAATCCTCCCTTCGAGTCATTCACTGTCGCGACCCATAAGTGAGCAATCTACCATTCATAACAACACAGCACGATAACAACGCACGAACATCATAACAATATGTGTATAACCTCAAAACCATAGGCAATACTGATATAGGGCTGAAACGACAGAACACCCTTTCGCAAGGCGGCGATAATAGCTCGCTTGAATACGCAGGGAGAAACATCCTGCACCACATCTGCAGTACCATTACAACTCCTCGATGCCTAATTGTTAACAAGCACTCCACATCGCATAAGATTGAGTAGGAAGGAAATGAAGGCACAAGCTTCAATGGAATCAGGTCGCACGACGAGGAATCAAGAAGGGAAGTGCTCCTAACAACCTTGTAGCCTCTCGAAGATAAGTACAAACGTCTCCGTACCGATCCGCAAGACTCTACTAGACTTGCTCATGACTCGCGAGACCCAAGTGAACCTAGAGCTCTGATACCAAGCTTTCATGACCCAAAACCCATTATAGGCCGTGATGGCGCCCAACATCGCCGTTAGACAAGCCAACGGTGAACTATCACATTAATTGTTCATTTTATTACTTTCAAAATCATAAATTTTATTAAGAAAGGGAATTTACACTTTTAAATCCATAGGAACGTACTTGAGTAGTGGTTTATAAAAGAAATGAAAGGTGATAATGATATATAGATCTGTAAGCAACAACTAGCATATACCAAAACCTGGTGTCACAAGTGCATGAATATTTACTAAGGAATACAATAATAATACAACATCTGCCCGTCATATAAATAAGACATGATAAAGTAAATAGTACGATGGAGACTCTGTGGGCTGCGATACATGGCCTGGAATGCAACTCACCATAAAGTCTCCTCAGCAGCTGCGCTTACGCGCCAAGATAACCACCCATTGAACCTGTCCGATCCTGCACATTTAGTGCAGAAGTGTAGCATGAGTACATAAATCAACGCATACCCAGTAAGTATCTAGCCGAACCCCGGAGAAGTAGTGACGAGGGGTCGACATCGACACTTACTAGAGGTCCAATAAAGCAATATAACAAATCATACGAAAATATGAAGCACACAACAATAATGGGGTAAATATGTAAGTTACATAATCTTCCAAGAATTTAATAAAGGGTAAGAATTTCTCAGTCTTGTATTCTACCTCAACGACTCAGATATATCAAGTGCCCGAATCAAATGGATAAGGGATACCATATAAAAGTCCAGGCATCAGTGAAAGGATAATTTCATAAATATTCGGACTGCAAGCGATATAACGCACGATTATGTCGAGGTCGTTCGGCCCGATCTAAAATAATGCGTACACTACCGAGGGTCGAGCGGCACGAACCATAGATGCATCTATTATACTGCCGAGGCGTTCGGCCTGCTCCACAAGAAAGGAAGCAAATTATCGAATTACGAGACACGTGCTTACAATACAGTACATGAGCACAAAATGAATATAATATTTATCGTTTCTCAAATAACTTTCCAACAACTCAAGGTGATAAGGTTCGGCCTAGTATACATATATTATTTCTAAATCAATTTAAATAATAAATTTAATTAATTAAGCCAGCAGAATGAGTTCAAATAATTCAAATATTACATGATAAGGTCCTAAGTCTACCTGGACATAAATATGCTTTAGCTATGTACGGACTCTCGTCACTTCGTGTGTACGTAGCACCCATAACTAGTATCACATAACAATTACATCGCCTAGGGGGTAGTTTCCCCGTTACAAGATAAGATAGGAGACTTACCTCGCTCCGAAGTTCCATAACCGGCTCAAACGCCCCTCTAAATCTTCCATTCAAAGCCAAACGATCCGAAACTAGTGAAACAATGTACAACTCAATCACAATACACTCAAATGCGTATAAGTTAACAATTTATAATGATTCTCAACTCCGCTCGAAAAGTCAATAAAGTCGACTCTCGGGGCCCACGTGCCCGGATTCCAAAATTTTCGAAGATAAACTTTACCCATAACACCACGAACTAAAATATATAATTCATTCCTAATTCCACATCTAATTTGATGGTAAAAAACCAAAAATACCAATTTCTAGGTTTCCTACAAAATTCCACAATTTTCATAAATTTTCATCCTTAAATCCACATATAAACCATATATTTAACTTACAACAAGTGGGAAATTACTTACCTTGTATTGCATGATGAAACCCCCTACAAAATAGCTCCCCAAATTCGGCCATCCAAGAGAACAATGAGAGAAATGAGAGCTATTCCTCTATTTAAAAGCACCACTGCCCAGCGACTTTCGCACCAGCGGCCCATTAGCCGCACCTAGCTCCACACCTGCGGAACAATCCATCTCAGGTGTGGTCACCTCTATGGCCAGTCAAACCCACTTCTGCGGAAAAATGTTCGTTTCTACAAGCCTTCACTAGCCTGCCCAGCTCCGCTTCTGCGGAAGATTTGGTCGCGCTTGCAGAAGCGCACCTGCACTTAGGCTTTCGCATCTGCAGAAGGCGATGTCTCTTTACCTTTCGCTTCTGTGCTCCCTTGCCCGCATCTGCGGGCTCGCAGGTGCGGTGTATTCCTCGAACCTGTGCATGCAACTAGCCTCAAACTCATGTGCTTCTGCGACTCCTGGGCCGCTCCTGCAGTCTCGCATGTACGGCCAAAATCTCGCAAGTGCGATCATACCAGAACTGGAACTCCAGCTTTTCCTCAAGTCCAAACTTTGATCCGTTAGCCATCCGAACTCAGCCCGAGGCCCCCGGGACCTCAACCAAACATACCAACAAGTGCTAAAACACGATACAAACTTAGTCGAAGCCTCAAATCACATCAAACAACATCAAAATTATGAATCGACGATCGAAACCTTTCTTTAAACTTTCAAGCATTCAAACTTTGCCGAACGCGTCATACTTAAACATTCCAGAATGATGCCAAACTTTACGCACAAGTCTAAAATTACAATACAAACCTATTTCAAGGTTCGTAACCCTAAACAGACATCGATAACACCAAAATCTACTTCAAGCCAAACTTAGAAAATTCTAAAACCTTAAAAATGCCAACTTTCCATATTAAGCGACGAAATGCCCCAGATCACCCGATACTCAACCCGAACATATGCCCAAGTCTGAAATCATCATACGAACCTATTGGAACCTTCAAATTCCTATTGTGAGGTCAATTACTTAAAATTCAAACCTTGGTTAACTCTTCCAACTTAAAGCTTCCAAATTGAGAATTTTCCTTCTGAAATAACTCTGAACTTCCCGAAATTTAATTTCTACCATATGTACAAGTCATAATTCATGAAGTGAAGCTAATCAAGGCCTCGAACCGCCGTACGATGCTCTAGGGCTCAAAACGACCGGTCGGGTCATTACATTAAGAGCATTGGAGACTCAAAGCACAAGGATTCATCATTCTTTCCTCAACTCAACACCCGAGTTTGGATTGAATTCATGTTTTCCTATTCTTAAACTTTATATGTGATGACTTTATCCATGATTATGGAGTAGTTTACTTTAGGGTTTGACTAATATGGTATTTTGATTGATATTTGTAGATTTTACATGAATTCATTTATAGAGCTTTGAATTAATTGTAATTTTGTTCACCAGTTAATATAATCGAAAGAGGAATATTTTGGGTGATTACCTTTGCATTATTTCATTTATTTTAATTTAGTGATTCTATTAAGTAGTTGAAAGAACTTATTGAATTGTTGATTAAATTAAGCTAGGAGAATATTTGAGAGACGTTTTCCTAAAGACTAGTCCATTAACGTATTCTTGAATATTTTCACAGTGCTTTATATTAGTTCACCACATAGAGTAAATATTTAATCGAGAGAGGAGTCCTGGCTACACATTTGAACTAATCATCGAGTGAATTTGGGAGAATCATTAGAATATTAGAGTAAATTGAGCTAGAGTTAGATACCGAATAACTATCTTGCTCCTATCCTGTCACGACCCTTATTTCTCCCATTGATTATTTGTGTGTTGTTCAATTCTTGTCTCTCCGTGATCAATTGTTAATTGCTTTAGATTTAATAGTTAGTTTTAGTTCATAATCATTCCAACTAAAGGGTTAATCATCCTGAATAGCATTTAAGCCAGGAATTACTTGAACATTGTTTTAATCCAATTTCCGTGGAGATGATAATTAAAACTATAATATCTTTGGCTAGCGAGCATCAATTTCGTGTTGTGTTTTGCGCTTGTCACTGCTCTAATACAAATTTTGTCACACCCTAACCTTGGGAGGTGTGACCGGCACATGCCGCTCGAAGGCCCGTGCATACCGACATCCGTTCTTACATCTTTTTAGTAATAAAAATATGGGCTAACGAGGCCTCTAACTAATAATACCAAAATTTGAAATGTGTACGCCTGACTTGCAAAAGAAATATTGACATTTTATACATGTTCACAACTGTAACAGAGTCATAATCCACCCTTTTTCATACCACCAAACTCTAGTCTGTAAGCCTCTAAGAGTACCAAAAGAATTAAACATATACACAAACTTAGTCGGGACATGGCTCCACCATACCCAAAATATTTAGAACATGTGCTTCAGTACCTATTTGACTTTGAATAGCTACTCCGAAGGAATGGAGAGAAACGATCAATCAGCTGGAATAACACCCTATTGGGGAGGGGCGTCACAGGTCTATATGTACCTGTGGACATGAACACAGGGCATTAAGAAAAACGCATCAGTACAGAAAATGTACTGAGTATGTAAGACTAAAAAAGCATGTAAATCAGGCATAAGAGATATGGGTATGTGATTTCAACCTGAATACTGAAGACATGCCACCGGGGGCGTAATCTGTGAAAAATATAAATCATGTATCATGAATATGTGCAAGCTTTTGTAAAACCACACCACTCATCGAGGCCACGTATTATTTATAATATCCATATATACATAACTTCTCTTACTCTTTGGGGCAAATTTCACCGCTCCATACCCGGCCTCATAGCGGACTCGGTTGTACCTGACCTTAGGAGATCTCGGTCGTACCCGGTCTCACAGAATCTTGGCGTACTCGATCTTAGAAGGACTCGGTAATAATTCGTATCACATCACTCCATACCCGGCCTCTTAGAGGACTCGGTCATACCCGACCACATAAGGGCTCAGTAATCTCACATTACACATCATCGTTGTAAGGCCCCATAAATTTTACCGAAAACCCGAGGGTTCGTGGTGCCGAAGTAGACTTATGTACTGGCGATTGTAGGGATTTTGGACTTTTTGGGTTGAAAAATGCGTTGGGGAGTTGAAGAAATTTTTTGGAAGTGGAGGATCTTTTCTGCAGCCCATTTTACGATCGCAGAATAGATCCGCGGCCGCAAATCTGCCGCAGACTGAGGCAGAAAATCTAGGCAAATGTTTGGACCATTATGCGGTCCATTATGCGGCCGCATAATCATTTTGTGGGCCGCATAACCCCTCATAGATCCAACATAAAAATATTCCGGAGGAATGTTTTGTAGCGTATTATGCGACCTTAGAACAGATCTGCGGACCGCAGAACAGTCGCAGAGTGAGGCAGGGGTGCTCAGTTTCGGAGGGCCATTATGCGATCCATTTTGCATACCGCATAAGTGTTATGCGGTCGCATATGCGTCCATAGATCTATGTCAAGGCTTCATTTTTTCTAATTTTATAACCCGACCCCCATTTCATTTATCTAGCCTAAGGGTTCATTTTTGGGGGATTACCTCACATTTTAGAGAGAGGAGAGAGCTATTCTAGAGAGAGGGAATGGAAGACTAAGGATTTCACTACTCTACTTGGATCAAGCTTTGGAATTTCATCAAGAGGAACTTGCTAGGGTTTCTAAAAGGTAAGGATTTCTTCCCCTAATTGTCCAATTTCGAATTTGGGTAGAAGATGGGTAAAGGGGGGGTGTGATTCTTGGGTGTGAGAGTATTATTTATACATGCATGTACCAATAAGATTTGTGGAAAGATTGTTGAGCTCAAATGGGTAAAGATTAGGTTGTGGAGTGAAGGAAATCTTGTAGAAGAATCATGTAATCTAATTTGCACATCTAGTGTTTGATAAAATGCTCAAATGAGATGAAACCATGAATATCTTCCTAATTTATGTTTAATTTTGCTATATCTCTAAATAGATCAAGTTGCTAGGATTCCGGAATTGTGTAGTGAATTAAGGAAAGTGCAAAGCGAGGTATGAAGGCTAAACTCTTCTTCTAGTATGAGAATTCCCGAATCCTTGTAAAATTCTATCATGTGTAGTCGAACTTGAAATGCTATTGATGTGGGGTATTCAAACTATTAAAATTGATTCCCGATTGGCATAAACATGTTAAAACTCTCGTGTGTTAATGATTCTCTATTATTGACTTAATTATGTTATACCCCCTTTTGGGAGAAGATCTTGTATGAAATCAATGTGATTAAATACTTATTTCTCATATGATGAAACCTTGTGAACTTACACTTGCTAAGGCCAACGGTGCCAAATGGTTGATTTAAAAGGGAACTCTTTTGTACAAACTATTATTGTTTTGTGAATCTGAGATGTGGCATTATGAATACACCTCCACCCGCATACATTGGGGTGAGGCGGTGGGGCCGCTTTGTGTAGAGTTTGTGGCATTGTGAATATACCTCCACCCACATACATTGGGGTGAGGCGGTAGGGCCGCTTTGTGTAGAGTTTCTGGTATTGTGATTGCACCTCCACCCGCATACTTTGGGGTGAGGCGGCATGGCCACTTTGTGTAAAGGTAGTTTTATAGGATCCCCGACTTATGAATTTATAAATGTTATAGAATGCTCTTAATAAATTTGCTATGGATTTAACGGCTAACTAAGCCTTTTATTGTTACCTTGATTCATCATCTTCATGTTGTATTTCCACGTCCTTGCATAAGTGTTTGGTTTTCGTACTAGTACTATTCGACATGTACTAATGTCTCATTTTGCCGGGGGTGCTACATTTTTAATGGATGCAGATGGTTCCATAACAGGCGGTATTGATCAGTGATAACAACACACCCTCTCTTCAGCTGACTTGGTGAGCCCCACTTCATTCTGGGGTCCTGTATCTCTTGTTCCATGTACATAGTATTTTTAGTTATAGCTCGGGCCTTGTTGCCGGCACTGTCGTAGTACTCTTTTGTTTCTGTTAGAGGCTCCGTAGACATAGTGTGGGTTGTCTCTATTTTTGGGAAGGTTAAACTAAAAATATTGTAATCGTATCATCTGTTCCACTTTAACTATGATTGTACAGTGTACTATTTTGGAGACCTGTTAATGACGTAACTAATGAAAATGAACTGGTGTTGTTCACATGACCTTTTTCTGTCTAATTGATGAAATGTATTCTTCTCTTTATTCATGGGTGAGTTGGGTAGAAGGCATTGTACAAGCTTGCTCGATCAGGGTATCTCGGTTTAGCGCCGGTTGCGCTCCCCGAGGTCAGGATGTGACAAACTTGGTATCAGAGCCTAAGGTTTTAAAGTGTCCTAGGATGTTTCAGAGCTGTGTCTAATAGAGTCTTTCTTATTGGTGTGTTGTCGACCACATCAATAATTAGGAGGTTACTTGGGCAATTAGGAATAATACCCTTCTTTGATGTTCTCGATCGTGCGATAAAGCTGATTGTAAGATTGTTCCTCCTTTAACTCGTGCTTTATTCTAAACTTTAGTACATGGCACCTAGGAAGAAAGCAAGAATTGGCCAAGGAGCCAATATCACCCCCAGAGTGGTAGTTGATTCGATATTTGATGATGCATGTGAGCACCCGAGGGGTGAGGATATTTCCCCAATTACTACACCGCCTGAATCTACTATTCCTGCTGAGACTGCACTAGTTCCTACACCTACTGAAGGTGCAACGGTCCTTCCAACTGATATTCCATTTTCACCTCCAGCTCCAGCTTCTGGTCTGGTGTTTCTGATGGGGATCTTAGGGGAGCTATACAGATGTTGGCTCAGATAGTGGCCTCCCAGACCTAGAGATCAAATGTTGCATCTACTTGTTCTAGTCAGTCAGGGGATTCCGCTAGTTCCAGGGTGAACAGGTTTCTCCAGTTAGATCCTCCGGTGTTCATAGGTACTAATCCTGATGAGGACCCCCAGAACTTCATTGATGAGATGCACAAGACTCTCCAAGTTATGCGTGCTACTGAGACAGAAAGAGTAGAGTTGGCCTCCTACCACCTAAAATGGGTGGCCTATTCTTGGTTTGAGATGTGGGAGGAGTCCCGTGAGGAGGGGAGCCCTCTGGTGAGGTGGAGTGAGTTCACCGATGCCTTTATGGATCATGTCTTGCCTGCCAAGACTAAGGCGGCCCATGCCGCTGAGTTTGAGAGCATGAAGCAGGGTAGCATGAATGTGTGGGAGTACCATATGGAGTTCGCGTGCCTGTCCAAGTATGCTATTCACATGTTTTCCACTATGGAGGCTAGAGTGCGTCGCTTTGTGCAGGGTCTTAGCCCTTTGGTTATTAATGAGGCTACTACAGCTGCCTTTAATTATGATAAGAACTATGGGAATATGGTGGCATTTGCTCAAGCTACAGAGGATCGTAAACTTAAAAATAGAAGGTAGTGTGAGGGTAACAGCAAGGCCCAGACCGCATGCAACTTGGGTGGTTCTTCTGGTGGTGGTAGGTCAGCATTTAGGGGAGGGTCATCAGAGCCATCTCAGTCTTCAATGAGTGCACCACCATCCGGGCCCAGTCAGGGCAACATGGGACCTCACCAGCAGGGTCGGCCTGGAGGGAGATTCCAGCAGCAGCGGAGGCCCCCGTGCCCTAAGTGTGGGAGTATGCACTTTGGGGCCTACTTCATGGACCTACCTATATGCTACGAGTGCAGTATGGGGGGTCATATTCAGAGGGATTTCCGCTCGTCCCGCTGGATCATGGGGAGAGGTGCGATGCAACCAGCTAGTTCTGCAGCTACTACATCCACAACACCTCCTCCAGCTCGAGGGACCCCAGCACCCGCAGGTCGTGGCACAACTAGGGGTGGTGCACAGAGTTCGGGAGGACCCAACAGATTTTATGCTATGCAGAGGCGTCAGGATTCAGAGGCTTCTCCAGATGTTGTCACGGGTATATTGACTGTCCAATCTCATGATTTGTATGCTCTTATTGATCCCGGTTCTACTTTATCATATGTCACTCCCTATGTTGCTATGGAATTTGGGATAGAATCGGAACATCTCCATGAGCCGTTCTCTGTATCTACTCCGATTGGTGAGTCTATTGTGGCCGCACGAGTTTATAGGGACTGTGTTGTCACAGTGCATAGTTGGGACACCATGGTCTATCTCATTGAATTGGGGATAGTTGATTTTGATGTAATAATGGGAATGGATTGGAGTTATTCATGTTTTGCCAAGCTTGACTGTCGAACCAGAAATGTTAGGTTTGAGTTTCCAAATGAGTCAGTAATTGAATGGAAGGGGATGCTGTGGTGCCAAATGGTAGGTTTATTTCTTACCTTAAGGCCACGAAGATGATTAACAAAGGGTGTATCTACCATTTAGTCCGGGTTACGAACACCGATGCTGAGGCACCTACACTTGAGTCCGTGCCTGTTGTGAATGAGTTTCTGGAGATCTTTCCGGATGAGCTCCCTGGAATCCCACTAGACAGGGAGATTGATTTTGGGATTGATGTGATGCCAGGCACGTAACCTATATCTATTCCGCCCTACAGAATGGAATTGGTAGAATTGAAGGAGCTAAAGGAACAATTGAAAGATTTGTTAGAGAAGGGTTTCATCCGGCCGAGTGTATCACCTTGGGGCGTACCGGTTCTATTTGTAAGAAATAAAGATTGGTCACTAAGGATGTGTATTGACTATCGGCAACTCAACAAGGTCACGATCAAGAATAAGTACCCACATCTAAGGATAAATGATTTGTTTGACCAATTGCAGGGTGCTAAGTATTTCTCCAAGATTGATTTAAGATCCGGGTATCACCAATTGAAGATCAGGGAGCAGGATATTCCGAAAATAGCTTTCAGGACCCGGTATGGGCACTTTGAATTTCTGGTAATGTCTTTTGGGCTAACAAATGCCCTGTCAACTTTTATGTATCTTATGAATCGAGTCTTCAAAACTTTTCTTGACTCATTCGTGATAGTGTTTATTGACAATATCCTTGTATATTCGCGAAGTCGAGAGGACCATGTCGGTCATCTCAAGGTAGTTCTACAGATCCTATATCATCACAAGTTGTATGCGAAGTTTTCGAATGTGAATTTTGTCTTGAATCTGTCATGTTCTTGGGTCATGTCGTCTCCAAAGAAGGAATTGAGGTTGATCCTCAGAAGATTGCAGCTGTGAAGAATTGGCCTAGACCTACTACCCCAACAGAGATTCGTAGTTTCTTGGGCTTAGCTGGATATTAGAGGAAGTTTGTGGAGGGGTTCTCTACTCTTACCTCCCCGTTGACTAAATTGACATAGAAGGCGGTTAAGTTCCAATGGTCAGATGCTTGTGAAAGAAGCTTCCATGAGTTGAAATCAACATTGAGTACGACACCGGTATTGACCCTATCAAAGGGTACATATGGGTTTTGTAACGACCCGACCGGTCGTTTTGAGTATTACAGCCTCGTTCCCCATTTACTACTCAATTTATGCTTCACAGTCATTTTAAGACTTACTGGGTTAGTTGGTTCGGGTTCAGAAGGAATTCGGAGTGAAATGAGACACTTAGTCTCATAATTGAAAAATTAAGTTAGAAAAGTGGATCGGATATGGACCTATGTATAAATGACCTCGGATTTGAATTCTGATAATTCCAATAGCTATGTATGGTGATTTTGGACTTAGGAGCGTGTCCGGAAGAATTTTTGGAGGTCCATAGAGGAATTAGACTTGAAATCCCGAAAGTTGAATTTTTGGGAAGTTTGACCGAGGAGTTGACTTTTTGATATCGGGGTTGAAATCAGATTCTGAAAATTTTAATAGGTATATTATGTCATTTATGACTTGTGTGCAAAATTTGAGATCAATCGGACGTGATTTGATAGGTTTCGACGTTATTTGTAGAAATTAGAAATTTCAACATTCAATAGGCTTGAATTGGGACGTAATTCATGGTTTTAGTGTTGTTTAAGGTGATTTGAGGTTTCGACTAGGTTTGTATGATGTTTTAGGTCTTGTTGGTGTATTTGGTTGAGGTTCCGAGGGCCTCGGGTGAGTTTCTGATAGTTAACGGATCAAAATATTCAACTACAACAGCTGTTGCAATTTCCTTCTATTGGAAATTTCTTCTGCCAGATTCGAGCCCAGAAATCTCTCAGAATCGAGCCCAGAACCTCCAAGAATCGAGCCCAGATCGAGCTCGGGGTCGAAGGCCACAATCAAAGCCATGATTGAGCCCAGGGTCGAGGGCCACGATCGAAGCAATGATCGAGCCCAGGGTCGAGGGCCACGGTCGAAGGCAGGGTCGAAGCCATGATCGAGGCCTAGGATCGAGGCCCAGGATCGAGGACTAGGATCAGGGCCCAGGATCAAGGACCTCGATCGAAGGCCAAGATCGAGGCAGAACCGAGGTTGTCTGGGAAGAATTATAAAAATAGGGACTTCGTCTCATTCGCCATTTTTGACAAATTGGAGCTTGAAGAAAGGCGATTTTGATATATTTTCAAGGAAAAATTGAGGTAAGTCCCTTGTGATCATTTCTACTCCATAATATTGAATTATCATCGAATAATCCAACTAGATTACATGATTTTGAGGTGTAAATCGGAGATTGAAACTTAGAAATTTGGAAATAAGATTTGTAGATTTGAGGGTCGAGTTGAGGTCAGAATTTGGTAAAATTGGTATGAGTAGACTCGTGGTTGAATGGACTTTCGAATTTAATAATTTTTGTCGAGTTTCGAGACGTGGTCCCCACACGCGATTTTTAAGCTAAATTTCGGATATTTATGGAAAATTTGCATTTTCTTATGGAATTAATTCCAATAAATTTTATTGACTGAAACAAATTATTTGTGACTAGATTTGAGGCATTCAGAGGCCGATTTGCGAGGCAAAGGCATAGCAGAGTAAAGAATTTCACGCTCTAAGGTAAGTAACAGTTTTAAATCTGGTCCTGAGGGTATTAAACCCCAGATTTTGGTATCATGTGATTATTTTGAAGGTGACGCATATGCTAGGTGACGGGCGTGTGGGCATGCACCGAGGGGATTGTGACTTGGTCCGTCCTAGAAAACTGTAAAGTTGAATAATTTGTTGTTAGATATATGCTCTCTATGTGTTGATAAAAATTTGACTGCAAATCATGTTAGAAATCATGCTTAGGCTATGCGATAGTACTGTTGGGACCCACATAGGTCGCGTACTTGTTGAATTGCCTGCTAAATGCTATATGTACTCAGTCTCAGTTTTTACTTGCACATTTTATCTCAGTCTCTGTTATTATTATTGATACATCATATCATTGTTGTTTGGGCTGATTTCATGATTAATGAGAGCCCGAGAGACTAGAGAGATTTATGACTGAGAGAGGCCGAGGGCCTGATTGTGAGATATTGATATCATAGCATGTGAGTTGTCCGTGCAGCACGTGAGTTGGCCATGCAGATCCTTATATTATACTATAGCACATGCATTGGCCGTGCAACACGTGAGTTGGCCGTGCGGATTCTTATATTATACTATAACACGTGAGCTGGCCGTGCAGCACGTGAGCTGGCTGTGCGGATCCAAATATTTATATTATGGCACTTGAGTTGTCCGTGCAGATTATAGCGCTTGGGCTGTAACTGTACACCCCCAGTGAGAGCGTGTACCCATTGAGAGTGAGTGATGAGGGTTGGGAGCCCAGTGAGTGACGAGGGCTGGGAGCCCAGTGAGTGATTGTTGTCCTCAGAGGTTGTACTTGATTTCCATTTGTTGTTGCACTTAGTTGCTATATGTCATTGTTGTGAAATCTCTGAAAGATTTTTATCTATGGATTACATGAACAAGAATTGTATAGAAACTGATTTGACATTAAGCTGTCAGATTTGATAGCATGTCTATTCTTTGCTGGAATTACTGGAAATGAACCATAATTGTGTAGCTTGTTTCTATCTTCAGTTCCTTATTTATTATTGTTACTTGTTGTGTTGGTTGTACTCATACTATACCATGCACTTCGTGTGCAGATCTAGGTGTTCCCGGACATAGCAGGTGTTGATCCTTTTGCGCAGTTGATTTTCAGGAGATTTTGAGGTAGCTGCCGTGTTCCGCAGACCTTGTCTCTCCTTCTCTATCTCCTTGTTTACTATATATGGTCTCAGACTACTATAGACCATATTTTCCAGACTTATATTCATATTAGATGCTCATGTACTCAGTTATACCGGGTTTTGGGAGTATTTATATTTGTACTTGTGAGATTTTCTTCCGCTGAAATTAATCATTATGTTTTCGTATTTAAAAGATATGTGGTTTATTGAGATTGTCAGCTTGCCTAGTTTTGAGATAGGCGCCATCACGGTGGGCTAGGTTTTGGGTCATGACAAGTTGGTATCAGAGCCTAGGTTACGTAGGTCTCACCAGTCATGAGCAGGTTTAGTAGAGTCTTGCCAATCGGTACAGAGACGTCTGTACTTATCTTTGAGAGGATGCAGAACACTTAGGAAAATTTCCCTTCTTGTATTCTATCGTGTAGAATCGATTCAGCTGGAAACATAACTCATTAAATTCCTTTCACATATTTCGTATGTGCACATGAGCGCTCGGTATCAGCTGTGCATCACCAAGGTATGATTCTACGAATGATGTTTGAGATGTATATTCCATGTTTTGGTGATGGTCCAGTCTAGAGGACTTGAGGCCAGGTTTAGACCACATCTTAGGCTCGGTAGCTTTAGTTGTAACCTGTACATTTGGACTCATATGTCCGGTAATTTCCCTACGAGTGGAATTTGTGGCTCGATGAGCGGTGGAATAGCTTTGTGATGAGTATGATATAATTGCGGGATGTGTTAAGACAGTTTGAATGTTCTTTTATTCCAGCTCAGTATATGATTTCGAGACTGTGCACGGGTTGCTACGATGGCTATGCGTTGTTATCGTACAATATTGGTGTAATGGTAAGGTGCTCGTTATGTGTTGAGGCGGTGAATGGCATGAAGAGAGGATTTATCAGTACATGATTAAGGGGTTCAACTATTAATTCAAGCGGAGGAAAGGCAGTAGGACTATAGATGTCCAAGTTGGTTGTTAAAGTTATAAGACTTGGTATTTGCGAGCATGGTCGAATTTTCATTGTGATGCTATATTGCCGTCCTTGTTTGTATGCATTATGGTCCTCCGGTGTTACGATCTTCTTGGATTTTGCCTTCGGGGCAGGGTGTTATGAAATGGTGTACGCGGGGCGGTTGCCAGAGATAGCTGTGTGCAGAGGTTCAGAATCGAATGGGTATTTCTAATATTGATGGCTCGATAAAGATGATCTTCGTAGAGGCTTTGAGTCGGTAACAATTTATTAGTTCAGGTGTGGCAGAGATGCATTTTGATTTGATGCAACAGTTGGGCAGCAAAGTGTGAGGGAAGACATGACCGGAAGTGTTTCATGGTGGTTGAATTACTAGCAGGTCAAGTAGGAGAAGTAGAGGTTGAGAAGTTGCTTAAAGGAGATGGTTTAATCGAAGTAAGAGTGGCAGATTAGCATATGAATTCTGTGGTAGGGTAGTCGCGTGCCTTGAGAAAGTGTAGAACGATTTGGAATCGTGATAGAATGTGATTTGGCCTACGGACTTTATTTTGAGTGAGGGTTACTGTATGAAGAAAGATTGAATATGGCAGAAAAGATTTTGTTTGAAATAAAGAGGGATGTGAAGATCTAATTATCGTTTCAGGCACAATATGACTTGAGTTCAGAAGGTATTATTGAACTTTCAGTTGATGTCAAAAGGGAAAGTGCAGACTTATACAAATGGTGGGCGAGCATTAGCTCAAGAGAATTTACTGATTACGTAGTTGTTGCACCCAGTGCAATGTCGTTGGAAGATGTCGGTAAGGAATTCCACATGTGGGTTATCTCCTGTGAGTGGTTAGCGGTGGCGTGATGTTGATGAAACTTATGCGAGGAATATTAATTGCTACCTGGTAAGAGGTCTAGTGTGTGACTGTAGCTGGTGATTCAGAATGTTCATGAAAAGCTTAACAAAAGACTTCGAGAAGTTTGGCGGGTTAACGATGCGAGATCTTGGTAATTGAGAAGGAGAAATACTTGCGGGTTCTAATTTTATATAATTGCACCTTAAGGCTAAATGGGGGAGCCTGCTATTGACAATTTAATTTCATGGTTATGTGTTAAATTTTTGTTTTGGTCGGAGGCATACTTGTGGATCAGTTATGACTCGCAGAGATGGAGATCGAGGATGACTCGAGTAAGGAAATTCCTGAATATGGGTTATAAGGCATTTTATAGGAATATGAAAAGTTTGGAATGATTAAGTTGTTATTTTGAAGGATGTAGTGCATACGAAGTATGAATCTGGTTGGTCGTGTTAAGACATGGTTACTTATTTGAGTGTTGACTGTGTTAAAGGAGCACATGTCTTTCGGCCCGTTTGGGGCGGAGTAAATTAGATTTGAGCAGAATGGATGACTATCGAGAGGGTTCTAATGGATTCAAAATGTATATGTGAAAATTTAAATTTTTCGAATTTGTATATCACTAGAATTAGTTACTTACATTGGATGGTATCGGGACGTGCGGTAATTCTGTTTGACTATGGATTCTATATTTCAGTATAAGAAAGGAAAGATGAACAATTTTTAAATTCGCATAAGGTATTTTCAGAGTGGGTATTTCGGTTGTGGTATTTATAGGGGTTATTATGACGTGGTGAGACTCTACAGATGTTTTGGTGGCAATATTCTTGGATTTGGTGACTCACGTGGTTTGGTCAAGTTAGAGGAATTTAGTTCTAATAGCTTGGTTATGTGCAGATGGATTTCAAAGTGTTCTTGATGGTTTCTACCATGGTTTGAACCGGATATTTTCTATTGGTGTGGGAGACGTGTTGTGTATTGTGATTTTCTCCTAGAAGGAAGCAAGAGGAAGGTTTCTAACTAACTAGGTATATAATTTGCTGGTGACTCAGAGTTGATAATGGGATTCTTGTACTTGTCACATGATGGCATAATAGATGTGGTGTGTTGTGCGGGATTAGGATTTACATGTACAAGGTGACGGTTCAGTCTTGAAAAGAAGGTAACGAATGTTGGACAACATGGTCAGTTTCAAATATTTCGATGAATGTTATAACTGCTCGGTAATTCCTGAGAAGGGTGCGCATTTCAGAAGGCGCATTGTGTTTTGACTTACAAATATTTTGTTAGTATTGCGATACTCACCTGGTTGATAGACTGATGATATTCAAATTAATGCTATATGGCACGGAAGAATTTTGAAAGTATTCCTCGTGGAATAATCGTGCATGGAAAATGTGTTAGTCATTCGAGTGTTGGAGTTGGGATCAGTTATGGTGATTCATGTGTTCGATGAATTTGGAGACTGGGAGTTCTCAGAAGTATATTATTTTGGGGTTGCGACCTATTTGAGGTGACTATTTTATTTAAAACTCGGTGGAGGCACTAGTTGCGTTAATTATTTGTGATAGCTATGCGCTATGAGTGCGCATATATGTGAGGTTTGAGCCCGTGTGCGGTCATTAGAGCAAGTATTCATACTCGGAAGAATGCTTAGGCTATTATATACCTAGAGTTGACTGTTAAGCGTAAAGTTATAACGTTTCTCATATTTGTATCTTTGTTGAGAACTATCTGGGCTATACTTGAGGTTACAAAGAAGATGATTCCCTAAATAAACGGGATAGTTACTAATTCTGCGTTAAAAAAAAAAATCGATTTGGAGTGTGATAGCAGACTTTGCACTTGCTTACACTATGGCGTGCTATTTCTACCAGTCCAGGAGCATGAAAATCATATTTCATTATCATATATAAGTGTACTTGTTTAATTGCTCATGTATGGTATGCTGGGACTAGAGGCCTGTGACCATGCCGGGCGATTCATATTATTGGCACGTGAGTTGTCCGTGCCGTGTGGGGGAATTTTATTTCTATAATAATTTATCTGATATATTAATTTCCTTCCTCTACAATTGTGCACATGTACCTACGATTATCCTCTTCACGAAATTTGAGGAGTTGGTTATAACATTGCAGTTGTGGTGGTGCTTGTTGAACTTGCAATACGGTTCGCTTCCTTGAGGCATCTCCCATATTGGGGACACAGATTGCACAGTTGTGGCTTGAGTTTTATTGATGTGGCGTGTCTGTGGGAAAGTTGTGTTTAATAATATAAGGTCATTGGAACTAGAATTGGTACTATCAGGCTTGATTATGGTATATTCGGGAGGATAATATTGAAAGTCGGCTTAAGAGAGGATTATGGTTATGGCTGGATACAGCTTGTTCAGGCTTATACAATGAATAGATGTGAGGTTCGGGTCTTGAAAAGAATTCTGGATGTTAGAAATTTGGCTCCATGGTTTTTGGGCTAAGGTTAAATTAATAATTTTCAGTTATGTTGTGTGGTCAGGCCTATATAGAATAGGGGACGCGAGATCACCCCGGGTATGTGCGTAGTAAGGTGGAATAGAGATTTGAAGGTTAAGAATAACTCTTGGCACGTTCGAGGATGAACGTATGTTTAAGTGGGGGAGAATGTAATGACCCGACCGGTCGTTTTGAGTATTACATCCCCGTTTCCCCATTTACTGCTCAATTTATGCTTCACAGTCATTTTAAAACTTACCGGGTTAGTTGGTTCGGGTCCGGAAGGAATTCAGAGTGAAATGAGATATTTAGTCTCATAATTAAAAAAATTAAGTTAGAAAAGTGGACCGGATATGGACCTATGTATAAACGACCTCGGATTCGAATTCTGATAATTCCAATAGATCTGTATGGTGATTTTGGACTTAGGAGCGTGTTCGAAAGAATTTTTGGAGGTTCATATAGGAATTAGACTTGAAATGCCGAAAGTTAAATTTTTGGGAAGTTTGACCGAGGGGTTGACTTATTGATATCGGGGTCGAAATCCGATTCTGAAACTTTTAATAGGTATGTTTTGTCATTTATGACTTGTGTGCAAAATTTGAGGTCAATCGGATGTGATTTGATAGATTTCGGCGTTATTTGTAGAAATTAGAAATTTTAAAGTTCAATAGGCTTGAATTGGGGCGTAATTCATGGTTTTAGCGTTGTTTGAGGTGATTTGAGGATTCGACTAAGTTTGTATGATATTTTAGGACTTGTTGGTGTATTTGGTTGAGGTCCTGAGGACCTCGGGTGAGTTTCGGATGGTTAACAGATCAAAAAATTGAACTACAACAGTTGCTGCAATTTCCTTCTATTGGAAATTTCTTCTGCCAGATTCGAGCCCAGAAATCTCTCAGAATCGAGCCCAGAACCTGCCAGAATCGAGCCCAGATCAAGCCCAGGGTCGAGGGCCACGATCGAAGCCATGATCGAGGCCAAGGTCGAGGGCCACGATCGAAGCCATGATCAAGGCCCAGGATCGAGGGCCAGGATCGAGGCCCAGGATCGAGGCCTAGGAACGAGGACCAGGATCGAGGCCTAGGATCGAGGACCTTGATCGAAGGCCAAGATCAAAGGCCAAGATCGAGGCAGAACAGAGGTTGTCTGGGCAGAATTATAAAAACAGAGACTTCGTCCTATTCGCCATTTTTGACAAATTGGAGCTTAAGGAGAGACGATTTTTGATATATTTTCAAGGAAAACTTGAGGTAAATCCCTTGTGATCATTTCTACTCCATAATATTGAATTATCATCGAATAATCCGACAAGATTACATGATTTTGAGGTGTAAATTGGAGATTGGAACTTAGAAATTTGGAAATAAGATTTGTAGATTTGAGGGTCGAGTTGAGGTCAGAATTTGGTAAAATTGGTATGAGTAGACTCGTGGTTGAATGGACTTTCGGATTTTATAACTTTTGTCGAGTTCCGAGATGTGGGCCCCACGGGCAACTTTTGAGCTAAAATTCAGTTTTTATGGAAAATTTGCATTTTCTTATAGAATTAATTCCAATAAATTTTATTGACTGAAATGAATTATTTGTGACTAGATTCGAGGCATTCGGAGGCCAATTTGCGAGGAAAAGGCATAGCAGAGTAAAGAACTTCACGCTCTAAGGTAAGTAACAGTTTTAAATCTGGTCCTGAGGGTATTAAACCCCGAATTTTGGTATTATGTGATTATTTTGAAGGTGACGCATATGCTAGGTGATGGGCGTGTGTGCGTGCACCGAGGGGATTGTGACTTGGTCCGTCCCGAGAAACTGTAAAGTTGAATAATTTGTTGTTAGCTATATGCTCTCTATGTGTTGATAAAAATTTGAGTGTAAATCATGTTAGAAATCATGCTTAGGCTATGTGATAGTACTGTTGGGACCCACAGAGGTCTCGTACTTGTTGAATTGCCTGCTAAATGCTATATGTACTCAGTCTCAGTTTTTACTTGCACATTTTATCTCAGTCTCTGTTATTATTATTGATACATCATATCATTGTTGTTTGGGCTGATTTCATGATTAATGAGAGCCCGAGAGACTGGAGAGATTTATGACTGAGAGAGGCCGAGGGCCTGATTGTGAGATATTGATATCATAGAACGTGAGTTGTCCGTGCAGCATGTGAGTTAGCCATGCAAATCCTTATATTATACTATAGCACGTGAGTTGGCCGTGCAGCACGTGAGTTGGCCGTACGGATCCTTATATTATATTATAGCACGTGAGTTGGCCGTGCAACACGTGAGTTGGCCGTGCGAATCCAGATATTTATATTATGGCACGTGAGTTGTCCGTGCAGATTATAGCGCTTGGACTGTAGGAGCCCCTTCGGAGTCTGTACACCCCCCGTGAGCACAAGTACCTATTGAGAGTGAGTGATAAGGGCTGGGAGCCCAGTGAGTGATTGTTGTCCTCAGAGGTTGTACTTGATTTCCATTTGTTGTTACACTTAGTTGCTATCTGTCATTGCTGTGAAATATCTGAAAGATTTTTATCTACGGATTACATGAACAAGAACTGTATAGAAACTGATTTGATATTAAGTTGCCAAATTTGATAGCATGTCTATTCTTTGATGGAATTACTGGAAATGAACCATAACTGTGTAGCTCGTTTCTATCTTCAGTTCCTTATTTATTATTGCTACTTGCTGAGTTGGTTGTACTCATACTACACCCTGCACTTCGTGTGCAGATCCAGGTGTTCCCAGACATAGCGGGTGTTGATCCTTTCGCGCAGTTAATTTTCAGGAGATTTTGAGGTAGCTACCGTGTTCTGCAGACCTTGTCTCTCTTTCTCAATCTCTTTGGTTACTGTATTTGGTCTCAGACTATTATAGACCATATTTTCCAGACTTGTATTCATATTAGATGCTTATGTACTCAGTGACACCGGATTTTGGGAGTATTTATATTTGTACTTGTGAGATTTTCTTCCGCTGAAATTAATCATTATGTTTTCGTATTTAAAAGATATGTGGTTTATTGAGATTGTCGGCTTGCCTAGTATTGAGATAGGCTCTATCACGACGGGCTAGGTTTTGGGTCGTGACAGGTTTGTGGTATATTGTGAGGCTTCAAGAATTGGACTTGGGCGTGTATTAATGCAACATGGCAAGGTGATAGTGTTTATTGACGATATCCTTATATATTCGCGAAGTCGAGAGGACTATGCCGGTCATCTCAAGGTAGTTCTACAGACCCTATATCATCATAAGTTGTATGCGAAATTTTTGAAATGTGAATTTTGCCTTGAATCTGTCACATTCTTGTGTCATGTCGTCTCCAGAGAAGGAATTGAGGTTGATCCTTAGAAGATTGCAGTTGCGAAGAAATGGCCCAGACCTACTACCCCAACAGAGATTCGTAGTTTATTGGGCTTAGCAGGATATTACAGGAAGTTTGTGGAGGGATTCTCTACTCTTGCCTCCCCATTGACTAAATTGTGAACGCGGTTAAGTTCCAATGCTCAGATGCTTGTGAAAGAAGCTTCCAAGAGTTGAAATCAAGATTGACTATGACACCGGTATTGACCCTATCAGAGGGTACATATGGGTTTGTGGTATATTGTGATGCTTCAAGAATTAGACTTGGGTGTGTATTAATGCAACATGGAAAAATGATAGTATTTATTTGTTACACCCTATATTTTCGTACATAAAAATGCATCGTAAGCAAACTAATGTAGGACCAAAAATGAGATAATATTTAAAAGTATATAAATTAATTTAATCATGTTACCTCTGAGGTTACAAATATTGAAGATCATAAACAACAAGTACAAAGAGGGTTGGACGGTTCAGAAGATAAAGCAATTGAAGAAAATAATGTTTCGTCGAAAGTCGACAAGTTGGGAATGTTATAACATATACCTTTGGGGTGAGACTAGGGTGCTTAACATGATAAGGAGATTATGTTATGATTTATATTAGTTGTATGACATCCGTGTGTTATGTTTTGAAGTCAAGAGAGTTGTGGAACAAAAGTCGATGAAAGTCATCACAAGTTACATTCATAAGTTTTACTGAAACTTTGGGTCAAATGTAACTGCGATTTTCTCCCAATATACTTAGAGTTATGGGGTGTTCCACCCATCAAATTAAATATCTATGAGTCTATTTTCCAACGCATTAAACCGTTTGTCAATATGACATTGGATTAGAAAGATATGGGCATTTGTGCGATACTGCGCAAGCTGCTAGGTGACAAGTAGGTGTGTCACCTACTTGCTTAAATGAGAGCCCAAAAAATGGGCCATTTCGGGTCGTCCAAAGAGGCCTTTTAAGGGCCTATTTTCTTCATATATTAGACTTAAAATAGATCATAATAACCAGACATAAGCTCTGCAAAGAATCCTCCCAAAAACTTTCCACAAACCCTAATTGATTTTCTCTCCCTTTCAAGTTCCAATTGGAGGTAAAACCTAGAGTTTGAAGAACCAAGTTAAGAGCTGAGTTATCCAACAAATAAGGAGAGTTTACTTCTCTCTTTCATCCAATTTTTCTTCTGTAAATTCATGGTAAGTCGTTATATACTTGTAAGAACTCACGGGACGGTGATCGGAAGCCGTGAATTCGAGTTATTCACTTGTAGCGGACTGTTTTGTGGACTGTTTTTTGTTGCTGTTGGGCTGCGTGTTTTACTACTATTTTGTGGAGTTTTGGAGGAGGAAGGGGGTTTATAAACACCATATAAATGTAGGGTGGTTGGCTGGTCGTTCGTCATAACATTTTCGGGTCGTTTGACACTACTACGGTGGTCGTTTTGTGTACGAAGAGATTGGGGTGTGTTGGGCTGTTTTGTAGTATTTGATGGTGTATATAGGGCTGGAAAATGATGTATATATGTTGTTATTGTTCTGTTCTTGTATTGTTAGTGTTATCTTGAATTTGGAGGAAGTAAGGATTATAGAGGAGATGCTGCCCGTTTTAATACAAAATAAGTTTGTCGTTCGTTGTGCGATAGTTGTACCTTTCGTAACTTAACGATAGTATTATTATCGTTCTTGTAGATTAAGGTGAAAAGAGGTGAGTTCAACTTGGTGATTGGAAAGATTGTGATAAGGTATGTTAAGGCTAAGCCTTCCTTCATTTTGGCATGATCTCGTAGCTACATGTGTTAGTAATGAGACAAAAGAGAAGTTCATATTCATGAATTTATTCACACTATTCTAGTCTCATAAGTTACAATATTATTCCTTATCGAGACTCTATATTCAATTTTAGTATTGTCTTCTTCCAGTCAAGAGAACAGCAAGCCTATATATACAGTATTACAGTATTTTCATTACCATCGAGCTATAATCGATGGGCAGGCCCCTATTGGGCAACCTCTGATCAGATGGAAAGTTATATACCGAGCCTACTGTGGCCGAGCACCTATGAGTGAGCCCAGCATGGTCGAGATACATAGCCTAGTATGGCTGAGCGCCTATGAGCGAGACTACTATGGAAGAGCAGTTATATATATCGAGCCTTATAAGGCCGTACAATTATTTTACTTACTATATTGAAGGAGTTGAGTCAGTATCAGCAGGTAAGTATATCTCTAGATCATCTTTGACTCCCAGTTACTTCCAGTTATTATATTATCAGTTCAGTTTCGATTTTCAGTTATGTTATTGCCTTACATACTCGGTACATTATTTCCTATTGATGTCCCTTTTTCGGGGACGCTGCATTTCGAGGAAGGGGGTTTATAAACACCATATAAATGTAGGGTGGTTGGCTGGTCGTTCGTCATAACATTTTTGGGTCGTTTGACACTACTATGGTGGTCGTTTTGTGTACGAAGAGATTGGGGTGTGTTGGGCTGTTTTGTAGTATTTGATGGTGTATATAGGGCTGGAAAATGATGTATATATGTTGTTATTGTTCTGTTCTTGTATTGTTGGTGTTATCTTGAATTTGGAGGAAGTAAGGATTATAGGGGGATGCTGCCCATTTTAATACAAAATAAGTTTGTCGTTCATTGTGCGATAGTTGTACCTTTCGTAACTTAACGATAGTATTATTATCGTTCTTGTAGATTAAGGTGCAAAGAGGTGAGTTCAATTTGGTGATTGGAAAGATTGTGATAAGGTATGTTAAGGCTAAGCCTTCCTTCATTTTGGCATGATCTCGTAGCTACATGTGTTAGTAATGAGACAAAAGAGAAGTTCATATTCATGAATTTATTCACACTATTCTAGTCTCATAAGTTACAATATTATTCCTTATCGAGACTCTATATTCAATTTTAGTATTGTCTTCTTCCAGTCAAGAGACTAACAAGCCTATATATACAGTATTACAGTATTTTCATTACCATCGAGCTATAATCGATGGGCAGGCCCCTATTGGGCAACCTCTGATCAGATGGAAAGTTATATACTGAGCCTACTGTGGCCGAGCGCCTATGAGCGAGCCCAGCATGGTCGAGATACATAGCCTAGTATGGCCGAGCGCTTATGAGCGAGCCTACTATGGCAGAGCAGTTATATATACCGAGCCTTATAAGGCCGTACAATTATTTTACTTACTATATTGAAGGAGTTGAATCAGTATCAGCAGGTAAGTATATCTCCAGATCATCTTTGACTCCCAGTTACTTCCAGTTATTATATTATCAGTTCAGTTTCGATTTTCAGTTATGTTATTGCCTTACATACTCGGTACATTATTTCGTACTGACGTCCCTTTTCCGGGGATGCTGCATTTCATGCATGCAGGTTCAGATAGACAGACGAGTAGATCTCCTCAGTAGGTGTTTCCCGAGTTCAGCCTGATCGGTAAGCTCTACGTCTTTCGGAGTTGCCAGGTCTAGAGTGTTGTGTACATCTTATGTATATCTGTATATATGTTATGGGTAGGTCGGGGCCCTGTTCCGATCATAGTACATCTATCAGTAGAGGCTCGTAGACATATCCTGTTGGTTAGTGCAGTATGTTGGGTTTGTAGGCCTGGTATGTATAATTTGGTGGTTTGTCAGCTGTAGTAGCTATGACGGCCTTTTCAGCCTAGCTTTATATTGATGTTTAGTTAGCGCTAGTTTCCATTCAGTTTTATATTTTGCTTCGCAAATTGTCTTGCAAGGTGGCCCCATAGCCAAAGTATGACATTATGTGTTCAGAGTCCCTTAGTCGCAATTTGGTACGCCAGGTTAGGTGAGGCACCGGGTGCTTGTCTCGCTCCTAGGTTCGGGGCGTGACAAACTTGGTATCAGAGCAGTTCTATCCTAGGGAGTCTACAAGCCGTGTCTAGTAGAGTCTTGTTTATAGATGTGTTGTGCACCACATTATATAAGCAGGGCACTACAGGGCATTTAGGAGTTGGTTACCCTTCTTTGAAATCTAAATCGTGCTATAGAACTAAGTTATAGGAAATTTGAATTAAACTTATGTGTTGGTGTTTGCATGCACAGATGACGGTGACTAGGAAGACTATGGCTAGCCAGAGGAGAGATACAGCAGTAGGTGAGGGGACCAGCAGGGTACCCCCAGTAGATGGGGCCCAGTCTGAGGCTCAAGGTGAGACCCCTACTCAGCCATTACCGGCTCCTCCACCAACTACGGAGATTCCTAGGGAAACCGCACATCCAGTTCCCCCTCCACTTCCATCAGATCAGGACTTAAGGAGTGCGGTGCATTTGTTGACACAGTTGGTAGCTACCCAGCAACAGGCTAGGGCATCAGCTAGTGCAGGAACTTCTGAGGGGTCTGGGAGTTCAAGGGTCCGAGAGTTTATTGCTTTGAGTCCCCCAGAGTTCACGGGGACAGATCAGAGGGAGGACCTGCAGGATTTCATAGATCAGCTTCACGGGATCTTTCGTGTTATGCATGCCACGGAGAAAGAGGCAGTTGAGCTAGCAGCTTTTCAACTCCGAGATATAGCCATCCTTTGGTATGAGGGATGGGAGAGGTCCAGGGGACGTGATGCACCTCCAGCTATTTGGGAGAATTTTTCAGATGCCTTCCTTGACCAGTACTTACCACGGGAGATCCGACAGGCTCGAGTCGATCAGTTTCTAGCCCTCAAGCAGGGTAATATGAGTGTTCGAGAGTATAGTCTCCGTTTTGACTCATTGGCCAGATATGCACCATCCATAGTTGCTACTATGTGGGACAGGATTCACAGGTTTATAGCAGGGTTAGCCCCAGAGTTAACCGAGGCATGTGCCACCGCTGCATTGCAGGATAGTATGGATATCTCCTGGATTCAGGCATTCGCCCAGAATATAGAAAGGGGTAGGCGTCGGCAGCAGGGTACAGAGAGGGCTGAGCAAGGGCAACGTAAGAGGATGAGATTTCCCAGGTCTCAGGAGAAATATCAGGGTAGTTATAGGACCCAGTACTTCGGACGGCCACCTAGGCCTCCGCCACCTCAGTTACAGGGTTACAGGTATGACCGCTATAATCAGTCAGGACCAGGTGAGAGCTCACGGGCATCGGGTTTGCAGCGACAGCGAGGATCTGCGCAGACATGGTCATTTCCTCCACGGTGTGACATCTGTGGTAGAGGACACTTGGGCCAATGCCGAGTAGGTTCTGATGCTTGTTATACATGTGGGCGTCCAGGGCATATGATGCGAGATTGCCCAAATAGAGATTCGGGGGGAATGGCACAACCAGCGAGTTCAGCAACAGGATCATCTATGTCCGTGCATCCTTCAGGGCGCGAGTCTCAGTCTTCGGCTGGTAGAGGTCGGGGCAGAGGTAGAGGTTCCAGTTCAAGTGGTAATCAGAACCGTATCTATGCTTTAGCGGGTCGACAGGACCAGGAGTCTTCACCAGACGTTGTGACAGGTATATTAACCATTTGCTCTCACGATGCTTATGCTTTGATAGACCCAGGATCTACTTTATCGTATATTACCCCATTTGTCGCGAGGAAGTTTGGTATAGTGCCTGAAATACTAAGTGATCCTTTTGCGGTATCTACATCGGTCGGAGAATCGATTATTGCTAGACGGGTTTACCGAGGTTGTACGGTGACAATTTGTAGTCGTCAGACCTCAGCTGACCTAGTTGAGCTAGAGATGATGGATTTTGATGCTATCATGGGCATGGACTAGTTGGCAGCTTGCTATGCCACAGTTGATTGCCGAGCAAAGGCAGCCAGATTTCATTTTCTGGGTGAGCCAGTCCTTGAATGGGTAGGTAATACACCAACACCCAGAGGTAGGATTATTTCCTATCTGAAGGCAAGGAAAATGATCGCAAAAGGGTGCATTTATCATATTGTGCGAGTTAGAGATGCAGATGCTGAGATACCTACACTTCAGTCTATTCCCGTAGTCAAAGAGTATGCAGATGTGTTTCCAGATAAGCTTCCAAGTATTCCTCCAGAGCGAGAGATTGATTTTAGCATCGATTTGCTTCCAGGAACTCAACCAATATCCGTCCCTCCGTATAGAATGGCACCTGGCGAATTGAAGGAGTTGAAGGAGCAGTTAAAAGATTTGTTGGAGAAAGGTTACATCAGGCCCAGTACCTCACCTTGGGGTGCACCAGTACTATTTGTGTGGAAGAAAGACGGCTCGCTGAGGATGTGTATCGATTATAGGAAGCTGAACAAGGTAACTATTAAGAATAAGTATCCACTTCCAAGGATCGATGACTTGTTTGATTAGTTGCAAGGGGGCTAGATGCTTTTCAAAGATAGATTTGAGGTCGGGGTACCACCAAGTCAGAGTTCGGGAAAAAGATATTCCGAAGACAGCCTTCAGGACCCGATATGGCCACTTCGAGTTCCTTGTCATGTCCTTCGGGTTAACTAATGCACCCGCTGTATTTATGGACTTGATGAATAGCCTATTTCGACCATTTTTAGATCTGTTCGTGATAGTATTTATTGATGATATTCTGGTTTATTCCCGTTCAGAGGATGAGCATGCGGACCACCTGTGAGCGGTACTCTAAACCCTCCGTGATCGTAAGTTGTATGCTAAGTTTTCTAAATGTGAGTTCTGGTTGAAATCTGTAGCATTCTTGGGGCATATTGTATCAGATGAAGGGATAAAGGTGGACACTCAGAAGATTGAGGCCGTGAAATCTTGGCCTAGACCTACCACTCCGACAGAGGTTCGTAGCTTTCTAGGCTTAGCAGGATACTATCGAAGGTTCGTAGAGGGTTTTTCTTCCCTTTCGGCACCATTGACGAAGTTGACACAGAAAGAAACTAAGTTTCAATGGACAGAGGCTTGCGAGCGGAGTTTCCAAGAGCTTAAGAACAAGTTGACCTCAGCTCCAGTTCTAACACTTCCAGAGGGTCTAGAGGGTTATGCCGTGTATTGTGATGCATCAGGTTTCGGGTTAGGATGTGTCCTGATGCAACATGGGAAGGTAATTGCGTATGCTTCAAGGCAGTTGAGGAAGCACGAGAGGAATTATCCGACCCACGACCTCGAGTTAGCTGCGGTTGTCCATGCACTTAAGATATGGCGGCATTATTTATATGGTGTTCATGTTGATGTATTTACTGATCATAAAAGCAATATATCTTCAAGCAGAAAGAGTTGAATTTATGACAGAGGCGATGGCTTGAGTTATTGACAGATTACGATGTTAACATTCTCTACCATCCAGGGAAAGCTAATATTGTAGCAAATGCCTTAAGTCGCCGATCTATGGGTAGCTTAGCACATGTAGAGCCCGAGAAAAGACAATTAGCTAGAGAAATTCATCAATTGGCTTCGTTGGGGGTTCGGTTAGTAGATTCTGAGGATGGTGGAGTTGTACTCCAAAACACTGCAAAATCATCCCTCATAGCTGAAGTCAAGGAAAGGCAGTACGAGGACCCAGAGTTGGTCGAGTTGAGAGAGCGAGTTCCGCAGCAGAAGAAGCCATTGTTAGAGCTCAAGGGAGATGGGGTTATCAGATACAGGGGTCGTTTGTGTGTTCCAGATGTAGCAGGGCTACGAGACATGATTATGTCAGAGGCACATTATTCATGGTATTCCATCCATCCTGGATCGACGAAGATGTATCATGACATTAAGGATGTGTACTGGTGGAACAATATGAAGAAGAACATTGCTGAGTTTGTCGCCCAATGTACTAGTTGCCAGCAAGTGAAGGTAGAGCACCAGAAGCCCGGAGGGCTAATGCAGACTATAGAGATCCCGACATGGAAATGGGAGGCGATAAACATGGACTTTATCATGGGTTTACCTCATTCTAATCGTAAGTTCGATTCCATATGAGTGATAGTCGATAGGCTCACAAAATCAGCTCACTTCCTACCGGTCAGATCTACATATACAATAGAAGATTATGCAAAGTTATATATTAAGGAGATAGTGCGGCTACACGGAGTACCGGTTTCTATTATATCTGACCGTGGGGCTCAGTTTACAGCACATTTTTGGAGGTCATTTCAGAGAGGTCTAGGGACTCAGGTGAATCTCAGCACAGCTTTTCATCCACAGACTGATGGACAAGCCGAGCGCACAATTCAGACGCTCGAGGATATGTTACGAGTATGTGTGTTGGATTTTAAAAGAAGTTGGGATGAACATCTACCTCTTATCGAGTTTGCATATAATAACAGTTACCACTCCAGTATCCAGATGGCTCTGTACGAGGCTTTGTATGGGCGTAAGTGCAGATCTCCTATAAGGTGGTTTGATGTTGGAGAATCTGGGTTACATGGGCCAGACCTGGTTCAGCAAGCCATAGAGAAAGTAAAGCTTATCCGGGAGCTACTGTTGACAGCTCAGAGTCGTCAGAAGTCATATTCTGACGTGCGGCGACGAGACTTAGAGTTCAGGATTAATGACTGGGTATTCTTAAAGGTATCACCTATGAAGGGCGTGATGAGGTTTGGCAAGAAAGGCAAGCTTAGCCCACGGTATATTGGGCCTTATAGGATCATTCGGAGAGTGGGCCAAGTAGCTTATGAGTTAGAGTTGCCCTCAGAATTGGAGTCTGTCCATCCGGTTTTTCACGTATCTATGCTACGGAAGTGTATTGGCGATCCTACCTGAGTGGTGCCCACGGATGATGTACAGATTACAGAGGACTTGTCATACGAGGAAATTCCAGTTGCCATCCTAGACCGACAAATCCGCAATCTACGAAATAAGGAGGTAGCTTCCGTAAAGGTTTTATGGAGGAGCAAGAATGTAGAAGAGATGACGTGGGAATCGGAGGAAGAAATGAAGTCTAAATACCCCCACCTATTTCAAACTGAAGATATGGCTCGAGATGGGATGCTACAACACAGCCCTATTCAGGCTAGCAGGTTAGCAGGTAAGCTTTTATTTTTCACTTTTAGTATTTATGATTTACGGTTGGTGAGGCAAAGTGTTTCTATTTATAAACATTGGCCATGTGTGGCATGCATAGTATGTTTTCTGGCTACGTACAGGTTGGTTTTAACCTAGTGTACGACGGATACTCTGGCAAAAGTTTCCAAAGTCTCTAAGAGTAAACATTCGAGGACGAATGTTTCCAAGGGGGAATGATGTTACACCCTATATTTTCGTACATAAAAATGCATCGTAAGCAAACTAATGTAGGACCAAAAATGAGATAATATTTAAAAGTATATAAATTAATTTAATCATGTTACCTCTGAGGTTACAAATATTGAAGATCATGAACAACAAGTACAAAGAGGGTTGGACGGTTTAGAAGATAAAGCAATTGAAGAAAATAATGTTTCGTCGAAAGTCGACAAGTTGGGAATGTTATAACATATACCTTTGGGGTGAGACTAGGGTGCTTAACATGATAAGGAGATTATGTTATGATTTATATTAGTTGTATGACATCCGTGTGTTATGTTTTGAAGTCAAGAGAGTTATGGAACAAAAGTCGATGAAAGTCATCACAAGTTACATTCATAAGTTTTACTGAAACTTTGGGTCAAATGTAACTGCGATTTTCTCCCAATATACTTAGAGTTATGGGGTGTTCCACCCATCAAATTAAATATCTATGAGTCTATTTTCCAACGCATTAAACCGTTTGTCAATATGACATTGGATTAGAAAGATATGGGCATTTGTGCGATACTGCGCAAGCTGCTAGGTGACAAGTAGGTGTGTTACCTACTTGCTTAAATGAGAGCCCAAAAAAGGGGCCATTTCGGGTCGTCCAAAGAGGCCTTTTAAGGGCCTATTTTCTTCATATATTAGACTTAAAATAGAGCATAATAACCAGACATAAGCTCTGCAAAGAATCCTCCCAAAAATTTCCCACAAACCCTAATTGATTTTCTCTCCCTTTCAAGTTCCAATTGGAGGTAAAACCTAGAGTTTGAAGAACCAAGATAAGAGCTGAGTTATCCAACAAATAAGGTGAGTTTACTTCTCTCTTTCATCCAATTTTTCTTCTGTAAATTCATGGTAAGTCGTTCTATACTTGTAAGAACTCACGGGACGGTGATCGGAAGCCGTGAGTTCGAGTTATTCACTTGTAGCGGACTGTTTTGTGGACTGTTTTGTGTTGCTGTTGGCTGCGTGTTTTACTACTATTTTGTGGAGTTTTGGAGGAGGAAGGGGGTTTATAAACACCATATAAATGTAGGGTGGTTGGCTGGTCGTTCATCATAATATTTTCGGGTCGTTTGACACTACTACGGTGGTCGTTTTGTGTACGAAGAGATTGGGGTGTGTTGGGCTGTTTTGTAGTATTTGATGGTGTATATAGGGCTGGAAAATGATGTATATATGTTGTTATTGTTCTGTTCTTGTATTGTTGGTGTTATCTTGAATTTGGAGGAAGTAAGGATTATAGGGGAGATGCTGCCCGTTTTAATACAAAATAAGTTTGTCGTTCGTTGTGCGATAGTTGTACCTTTCGTAACTTAACGATAGTATTATTATCGTTCTTGTAGATTAAGGTGCAAAGAGGTTAGTTCAACTTGGTGATTGGAAAGATTGTGATAAGGTTTGTTAAGGCTAAGCCTTCCTTCATTTTGGCATGATCTCGTAGCTACATGTGTTAGTAATGAGACAAAAAGAGAAGTTCATATTCATGAATTTATTCACACTATTCTAGTCTCATAAGTTACAATATTATTCCTTATCGAGACTCTATATTCAATTTTAGTATTGTCTTCTTCCAGTCAAGAGAACAGCAAGCCTATATATACAGTATTACAGTATTTTCATTACCATCGAGCTATAATCGATGGGCAGGCCCCTATTGGGCAACCTCTGATCAGATGGAAAGTTATATACCGAGCCTACTGTGGCCGAGCGCCTATGAGCGAGCCCAGCATGGTCGAGATACATAGCCTAGTATGGCCGAGCGCCTATGAGCGAGCCTACTATGGCAGAGCAGTTATATATACCGAGCCTTATAAGGCCGTATAATTATTTTACTTACTATATTGAAGGAGTTGAGTCAGTATCAGCAGGTAAGTATATCTCCAGATCATCTTTGACTCCCAGTTACTTCCAGTTATTATATTATCAGTTCAGTTTCGATTTTCAGTTATGTTATTGCCTTACATACTCGGTACATTATTTTGTACTGACGTCCCTTTTCCGGGGAAGCTGTATTTCATGCATGCAGGTTCAGATTAGACAGACGAGGTTCTCTACTCTTGCCTCCCCGTTGACTAAATTGACGCAGAATGCAGTTAAGTTCCAATGGTCAGATGCTTGTGAAAGAAGCTTCCAAGAGTTGAAATCAAGATTGACTACGACACCGGTATTGACCCTATCAGAGAGTACATATGGGTTTGTGGTATATTATGATGCTTCAAGAATTAGACTTGGGTGTGTATTAATGCAACATGGCAAGGTGATAGTGTTTATTGACGATATCCTTGTATATTTACGAAGTTGAGAAGACCATGCCGGTCATTTCAAGGCAGTTCTACAGACCCTATATCATCACAAGTTGTATGTGAAGTTTTTGAAATGTGAATTTTGGCTTGAATCTGTCACGTTCTTGGGTCATGTCGTCTCCAGAGAAGGAATTAAGGTTGATCCTCAGAAGATTGCAGTTGTGAAGAATTGGCCTAGACCTACTACCCCAACATAGATTCATAGTTTTTTGGGTTTAGCAGGCTATTACAAAAAGTTTGTGGAGGGGTTCTCTACTCTTGCCTCCCCGTTGACTAAATTAACGTAGAAGGTGGTTAAGTTCCAATGGTCAGATGCTTGTGAAAGAAGCTTCCAAGAGTTGAAATCAAGATTGACTACGACACCGGTATTGACCCTATCAAAGGGTACATATGGGTTTGTGGTATATTGTGATGCTTCAAGAATTAGACTTGGGTGTGTATTAACGCAACATACTAAGGTGATAGCTTATGCTTCTAGGCAACTCAAGAATCATGAAAAGAACTATCCAACACATGACTTAGAGTTTGCAGCGGTGGTCTTTGCGTTGAAGATTTGGCGTCATTATTTGTATGGGGTCCATGTGGATATATTCACGGACCATAAGAGTCTTCAATATATTTTCAAATAGAAGGAATTGAATTTGAGGAAGAGAAGGTGGCTTGAGTTACTCAAGGATTACGACATCGATATCCTATATCATCCGGGGAAGACTTATGTTGTGGCAGGTTCTCTTAGCCAGAAATCTATGGGTAGTTTGACTCACTTGGAGGCATATCAAAGGCCGTTGGCCAAGGAGATTCATCAGTTGGCTAGTTTGGGAGTTTGTCTTGTGGATTCTAGTGAATGAGGGGTGATTGTGCAAAATAGGGCTGAATCATCGCTTGTTGTGGAAGTCAAGGAAAAACAGTACAATGACCCATTGTTGGTACAATTGAAGGAGGGGATTCATAAACATAAGACCACATCCTTTTCTCTTGGCATGGATGATGGTACACTAAGGTACCAAGGGCGGCTATGTGTTCCAAATGTGGATGGTCTCCGGGGAAGAATCCTGACTGAGGCTCACACTTCTAGGTATTCTGTGCACCCGGGCTCTACAAAGATGTATCATGATCTTAGGGAAGTCTACTAGTGGATATGAAGAGAAATGTAGCAGACTTTGTGGCAAGATGTCCAAATTGTCAGCAAGTGAAGGCCGAGCACCAAAGTCCTGGTGGGTTGGCACGGAACATAGAAATTCCAATGTGGAAATGGGAGATGATCAATATGGACTTTGTGGTAGGACTACCTCGCACTCCTTGCAAGTTCGACTCAATTTTGGGTAATTGTGGACCGACTCAAGAAACCAGGACACTTCTTACCTGTTAAGGCTACCGACACAACAAAATAGTATGCTCAGTTGTATATTAAGGAGATAGTCAGTTTTCATGGCACTCCAGTTTCTATTATTTTAGATCGGGGGGCACAGTTCACAGCTAATTTTTGGAAGAAGTTTTAGCAAGGTTTTGGTACTCAGGTGAATCTTAGTACAACCTTTCACCCGCAGACTAACGGACAGGCAGAGCAGACTATTCAGACGCTTGAGGATATGTTGCGATCTTGTGTTCTTGACTTCAGGGGTAGCTGGGATGATCATTTGCCGCTCATAGAATTTTCCTATAATAACAGTTATCATGCTAGTATCCATATGGCACCGTTCGAGGCTTTATATGGTAGGAGATGTAGATCTCCCATTGGGTGGTTTGAGATTGGGGAAGCAGAGTTGATAGGGCCAGACCTCGTGCATCAGACTATGGAAAAGGTTAAGATCATTATAGAATGGTTAAAAACTACTCAGAGTTGTCAGAAATCCTATTCAGATGTTCGTCGTAGGGATTTGGAGTTCAAAGAAGATGATTGGGGTATTCTTGAAGGTTTCCCCTATGAAGAGTATAATGTGGTTCAATAAGAAAGGGCAATTGAGTTCGAGGTATGTCAAACCGTACAAAATCACTCACAGGATTGTTCAGGTGGCTTACATACTATAACTACCTCCAGAGATGTCTTTAGTGCACCCGATGTTTCACGTATCTATGTTGAAGAAGGTGGTTGGAGATCCGTCGCTTATTGTTCTGGTTGAGACTATTGAGGTTAATGAAGAATTGACTTATGAAGAAATTCCAGTTGCCATTCTTGATAGGCAAGTTTGAAAGTTGAGGAATAAAGAGATTGCCTGCATGAAAGTGTTATGGCGAAGCTAACAAGTAGAAGAGGCCACCTGGGAAGTTGAGGAGGAGATAAAGAAGAAGTATCCTAATTTATTTGAATAGATATGTAATTGTGTCAATGATGTTGAAAGCTAACTTTCTATAAACTATGTTTCCCCTATACGGCTTATGTTGAGGTTGCTCCTCCTTGGTAATGTAATGTTTAACGACATTGTGGCCGGTGTTGTTTCCCTGTTATTTTATATCGTTGTATTGTGGTTATGTTGTTAGGAATGATTTTGGGATTCTCTGTTAGGTGGATAGGCCCAGCTATAGGGGAAACTCTGGCGAAAAGTTTGGAATTTTAGGGAGTTAATCAAAAGTTAGAACTGTTGGTGTGTTATAGCAGGTTAGTTACATTGGTTTCTAATGGTGAATTTTGACCCCCATTCGAGAGAGAATGATCCTAAGTGGGGGAGGATGTAAGGCCCCATAAAAGTTTACCGAAAACTCAGGGTTTCGTGGTGCCGAAGTAGACTTATGTGCTGGAGATTTTAGGGATTTCAGACTATTTGGGTTGAACAATGCATTGGGGAGTTGAAGAATTTTTTTTGAAGTGCATGACGTTTTCTGCGGCCCATTCTGCGATTGCAGAACTGATCCACGGATCGCAGATCTGCCGCAGAGTGAGGCAGAAAATCTGGGCAAATGTTTGGACCATTATGCGGTCCATTATGCAGCCGCATAACCCCTCGCAGATCCAATACAAAAATACTCCAGAGGAACATTCTGTGGCATATTATGCGACCTCAGAACATGTCTGCGGACCGCAGACTGGTCGCAGAGTGAGGCATGTGTCCCCAGTTCCGGAGGGCCATTATGCGGTCCATTTTGCGGACCGCAGAAGCGTTATGCGGTCACATATGCGACCATAGATCTATGTCAGGGCTTCATTTTCCCCAATTCTATAACCCGACCCCCATTTCATTTATCTAGCCTAAGGGTTCATTTTGGGGGGATTACCTGACATTTTAAAGAGAGGAGACAGCTATTCTAGAGAGGGGAAATGGAGGACTAAGGATTTCACTACTCTACTTGGATCAAGCCTTGGAATTTCATCAAGAGGAACTTGCTAGGGTTTCTAAAAGGTAAGGATTTCTTCTCCTAATTCTTCAATTTCGAATTTGGGTAAAAGATGGGTAAAGGGGGAGTGTGATTCTTAGGTGTAAGAGTATTATTTATACATATATGTACCAATAAGGTTTGTGGGAAGATTGTTTAGCTCAAATGGGTAAATATTGGGTTATGGAGTGAAGGAAATCTTGTGGAAGAATCTTTTAATCAAATTTGAACATCTAGTGTTTGATAAAATGCTCAAATGAGCTGAAACAATGAATATCTTCCTAATTTGTGTTTAATTTTGCTATATCTATAAATAGATCAAGTTGCTAGGATTCCGGAACTGTGTAGTGAATTAAGAAAAGCGCAAAGCGAGGTATGAAGGATACACTCTTCTTCTAGTATCGGAATTCCTGAATCCTTGTAAAATTCTATCATGTGTAGTCGAATTTGAAACGCTATTGATGTGGGGTATTCAAACTATTAAAATGATTCTCGATTGGCATAACATGTTAGAACCCCCGTGTGTCAATGATTCTCTATTATTGACTTAATTATGTTATACCCCCTTTTGGGAAAAGATCTTGTATGAAATCAATGTGATTAAACACTTATTTCTCATATGATGAGACCTTGTGAACTTACACTTGCTAAGGCCAACGGTGCCAAATAGTTGATTTAAAAGGGAACTCTTTTGTGCAAACTATTATTGTTTTGGGAATCCGAAATGTGGCACTGTGAATACACCTCCACCCGCATACATTGGGGTGAGGCGGCGGGACTCCTTTGTGTAGAGTTGTGGTATTGTGAATACACCTCCACCCGCATACATTGGGGTGAGGAGGTAGGTCCGCTTTGTGTAGTGTTTCTGGTAATGTGATTGCACCTCCACCCGCATACGTTGGGGTGAGACGGCATGGCCGCTTTGTGTAGAGGTAGTTGTAGAGGATCCCCGACTTATGAATTTATAAATGTTATGGAAAGCTCTTAATAAATTTGCTATGACTTTAATAGCTAACTAAGCCTTTTATTGTTACCTTGATTCATCATATTCATGTTGTATTTCCAACTCCTTGCATAGGTGTTTGGTTTTCGTACTAGTACTATTCGACATGTACTAACATCCCTTTTTGCCGGAGGCGCTGCATCTTTAATGGATGCAAGTGGTTCCATAGCAGGCAGTATTGATCAGTGATAGCAACACACCCTCTCCTCAACTGACTTGGTGAGCCCCACTTCATTCTGGGGTCCTGTATCTCTTGTTCCATGTACATAGTGTTTTTAGGTATAGCCGAGGCCTTGTTGCTGGCACTGTCGTAGTACTCTTTTGTTTCTGTTAGAGGCTCCGTAGACATAGTGTGGGTTGTATCTGTTTTTGGGAAGGTTAAACTAAAAATGTTGTAATCGTATCATCTGTTCCACTTTAACTATGATTGTACAATGTACTATTTTGGACACCTGTTAATGACGTAACTAATGAAAATGAACTGGTGTTGTTCACATGACCTTTTTCTGTCTAATTGATGAAATGTATTCTTCTCTTTATTCATGGGTTAGTTGGGTAGAAGGCATTATACATGCTTGCTCGACCGGGGTATCTCGGTTGAGCGCTGGTCATGCTCCCGAGGTCGGGGCATTGTACGCGTCATTGACGGATTGGCCGCGCTAGAAGCCAAACTTACCAAACTTTATTTAGGTGTGGGGTGTAACAATATCCTTCTACTATTATACCACTTTCATCACGGGCTTCATCTCTAATATCTATTTCTAGCTTTCCATAATCACTTTCTATTACTTCTCCATCAAAAAGTCCTTTCGTAGCTCCAGCATTTCTATCTCCATCATTTACTCAATCTCCATGTTAATTTGTACATGACTTACCAGAAAAGCCTAGTCCTACATATAGTATTAACGTTTCCCTCCTTCTAATACACTTGAGGTTATCTCTTTTGCTCCAGTTTCATCCTTACCGGTAGTTGTTGATTTCAGTAACTATAATCAAGTTCCCCAACCTCCTACATTACCTTCATGTCCAACCAAGTGTGTCTCATGTCTCACAGCTCCTCCTCAAAGGACTTATCATATGGTCTCGCGTCGCATGCCTCCATTATCAAATCTAACCTTGTTTTCCTCCTCTTCTCCTCAATTGAACCTACTTCCTTATTGAAGCTAACAAACATAAGGAATGACATGATAATATGGCCTCCGAGATGAATGTTATCCTTCGCAATGGTACTTGGACATTAGTTCCTTATATTCCTTCTATGAATTTCCTAGACAGCATCACATTAAGCAAAACTCTTATGGGATAATACAACGTTACACAACTCGCTTGGTTATAAAAGGGTTCCATCATATTGAGGGACACGATTATTTTGAGACGTTTACTCCTATTGTTAAACCATTTAAGTGTTCTTGCTATCGCAACCTACAATAGTTGGCCTTTGAGACAACTCGATGTTCAATCTGCTTCCTCCACGGGTCAAGAAAAGGTGTTCATGGCTCAACCAACTGGATTTGTTGATCCATCCTAAACTAATTATGTTTATATACTAAAGAAGTTGCTTTATGGACTCAAACAAGATCCACAAGCTTAGTACGTATGTCTTCATCAATATTTGGTTGTCATTGGCTTTTCTCCAACAAAAACTAATACTTACTATCTGTCTATTCATTCAAGGGAACTATGGTATACTTGCTAGTTTATGTTTATGATCTTATTTTAACTAGGAACAACTTCTCCTTCATTGACTCTATCTTTACTAAGCTAAGCACATAATTCTCCACTAGAGACCTTAGTCCTCTCCTATTTTTCTTGGGTTTTCAAGTTACATATACCTCGACTGGCATAGCTCTTTCTCAGAGTCAGCTTATTTTTCATATCGTAGTTAGAGCTGGCATGAATACCTTCAAGCCTATATGTACTTTCATGGCTACCAATTCAAAGTTGTATGTTACTAACAACCCCTCATTTCGTGATCTTACACTTTATCGTACAATTTTAGGAGTTAACTTTGTATCCTACTCCTTGTTGTACAAATACATGCCGAATTGACACGACCCAAATCCCAACCTGCCGTGATGGCGCCTAACATATTACTAGGCAAGCCGACAATCACATAACAACTACGCATTTAAATTAAAAACATGATTTAATAAGATCAACAATGGAAAGTCTCATAAATATCTGATAAAAATAACTGCAACTCTAATACAACCATCCCAAAACCTGATGTCATCGAGTACATGGGCTACTAAGAGTCAATATAGTCTGAGACTCTAGTACAACTGTCCGAGAAAATAGAATAGTACTGAATATAAATAAAAGGAAGGAGAGTCAAGGTCCGCGGGCATCATTGCAGCTACCTCAAAGTCTCCGATAGCAATCACCGCGTCTATATGTACCTAGATCTGCACATGAAGTGCAGAGTGTAGTATGAGTACAACCGACACAATGTACTCAATAGGTAACAGGGCTAACCTTAGGCTAGAAGCAATGACGAGCTCGGAAGGATACAGTCAGAACTAAAATAATGACAACACATCTATAACAAAGAAAATGACAGTAATAACTCAGAGAAACTTTCATATTCAACTCGTTCACAGTTCATAAATTTTGGCATGCTTTCAAGTTCAACAATTTAAGCCCAATGATAAAATATGCCAAGTACAACTAGAATGAGGAATGTTACATCTCTATGCCTACATGTCAAATATGCATGTCAAATGTAATGTATCACAATGATAATACCAGGTACTCAGACTCTCAGAGTACTCAACCACTCTATCTCAAATTCCCATTCATCATACATAATCACTCAGCACTGTACGGGTGCCTGACATCAATGCCCCTCGCCAAAGCACGTGTATATAAATCATTGTGTTTGCGCTCACTGCCGGTATGTCAGACTCCGGAGAGGCCGATCCTGCACAAGCGCTAATGTAAAGCCTATAATGCCTGCTGCAGCGTGCATCCCGATCCACAATAATAAAGAAGCCAATAAGGCATGCTGTGACACGTAGCCTGATCCACAATAACACTCACAATCCGGCTCTCAGGCCCAACTCAGTCATCAATCTCTCCAGTCTCACGGGCTCACGAATCTCATACTACTCAGCCCAAATAATGATAACAGTGAATGATAACGGAAACTGAGATATGATATGCAAATGAATAAACGTGACTAAGTACATAATTGCAGTTTAATCAAATAACTCAACAATAGAAATAACCTCAGTGGGTCCTAACAGAATAAACATATCGCTTAAACATGATTTCTAATATGAATCACAGCTCAATTACTCTCACACGTAGAAATTACATTGATAAAGCAAGACTTGATATCAACACAGTATAAAAATCCACCCGAATTATGATTACCATGGTGCACGCCCACACGCCCGTCATCTAGCATGTGCGTCACCTCAAAATAACCCACACAACATATTTTTTAGGGATTTATACCCTCAGTTCCAAGTTTAGAAATGTTACTTACCTTAACATGCGTAACTCAATGGTCCAACAAACTCCTTCCCTGCGAATCGGCCTCCGAACGACTCGAATCTAGTGACAAACAACTTAATATAATCAATACAAGCTATAGGAATCGATCTCATACGATAAAGCTAAGTTCTTTAACCAAATTCAAAAATTCAACCCCGGTCCCATGCCTCGAAACCCGGCAAAATTCACAAAATCCAAATACCCATTCGATAACGAGTCCAATAATGCCAAAATCATTCAATTCCATCCACAAGTCGACCCCAAATCCCCAAATCTTACTCTCCAATACGTAGTCCAAAATCCCCCAAATTTCACCCTAACAAACACCTAATCTAGGTGGGAAGATCAATAGGTATTCAATATAAATGGACAAAAGTTATCAAAAGTTACATACCTCTTGAATTGTAGTGAAATCCAACTCAAAAATCGCCCCTAGCCGAGCTCCACAAGTCAAAATATAAAAATAATACTCTAACCCATGATTTGGGGTTTTTAAATCTACCCCAGGTGCTCCTCCTCCGCGAACGCGAAAATGCCTCGCGTTCGTGAAGCACAAAATTTTCAGCTGAAGAATTCTTCTTATGCTAACGCGATATCCCAATCGCAAACGCGATGATCAAGACCACAAAGTTTCGCGATCGCATTCCTTACCTCGCGATCGCCCCTGCCACCCTGTGCATTGCCTCCCTTCTATGCGAATGCGACATGACTCCCGTGTTCGTGATGAACAACTCCCAGAATCTTTGTGAACGTGTCCTACTTCCCGTGAACGTAATGCACAAACTTCACCAGTCACCCAAAGACTCTTTGCGATCGCGAGCCCTCCCTCGCGAACGCGTATAAGGAAATCAGATACAACAGATTCAGCAGTCCAACAAGTCCAAAATGAGTCAAATATGATCCGAATCACACCCCTAGGCCCCGAGGACCCCATCCAAACATACAAATAGGTCCTAAAACACGTTACGAACTTAGTCGATGTATGCGGTGCGGTACGGGTTTGAGTTTTACGAGTGCGGTGCGGGTTGAAACATTGTTATTTAAAATTCAGGCGGGTGTGGGGCGGTTGCGGGTTGAAGTCATGAATTGACTACATACTGCTGCGGAACATAGCAAACTTGTCCTAAACCCATTTATTTTGTTGTTTTGTCCTACATTATAAAAAAAAACTCTAAATCGATTTAATTTTATTGAAGCTTTTTAATCCAATCTTTTAAGTATTATCTTAGTGTCTAAACATTCCATTTCTTTTTCTTGTTATACCCAAATCAAGCAATGAAAAGTAAATAACATTCCTCCGTCTTGGTATGTATTCTTCCTTCCTCTTCCTTTTTAGATTTCTAGTTTTCAAATAAACTATAAGAAACTTCAACAGGGAGTTTGCTGGAGCTTCTGATTTAATCAGAATTTTCCATGTACATATGGAAGTCCATGCTTCCTTCTGGTACTAATACTATAGATTTATGTTAATGGAATTAAAATTTGTTCTGTCCTTCCAAATAAATTATCCAAAATGTTTGAATTCTTCGTTGGTTTATTAGTATTTAGATCATCTTATCATCTCGCCTATAGTTTAATGCATAAGAGTCAAAAAATATGGGTATTTTGCACTAAATTACATTTCCAACTGTATCAGAACACAAAAGGATGTTGTTTTGCGTCAATAATATTTCTTGGTGAAGAGACTTGGTCCAAAAGCTAAAAATTTTAATTAAAAAAAAATCTTAAGCGGGGCGGGTGGATGCAGGTGTATGTGTGGGGCGGATGAATGCGGGTGCAAATGCTATGTGGGGTGAGGCGTGTTAAAATTTTACGGGTTAAGATAGAACCCGCACCGCTTGCCATCCCTAGCCTCAAATCACATCAAACAACATCAAAATCACGAATCGCACCCAAATTCAAGCCTAATGAACTATTGAACTTCCAACTTCTAAAACCAATGCCGAAACATACCAAACCAACTCTGATTGACCTCAAAATTTTCACACTAGTCATAAATGACACAACAAACCTATTCCAACTCCCTGAACCAAAATCCGAGACCGGTATCAATAAAGTCAACTCTCGGTCAAACTTCTCAACTTTCTAAACCTTCAACTTTCCAACTTTCGCCAATTTAAGCCAAAACGACCTACAGACCTCCAACTTAATATCCAGACATTCTCCTAAGTCCAAAATTACTATACAAAGCTATTAGAACCATGAAAACTCTATTCTAAGTCAACATCCAGTCAACTCTTTCAGCTTAAGCTTCCAACCTTGGGACTAAGTGTCTTAATTCATTTCGCAACATCCTCAGAACCAAACCAACCACCCCGACAAATCACATAACCACAAATGAACATAGAATAAGCAATAAATGGGAGAGCAGAGCTACAATACTCAAAATGACCGTCCGAGTCGTTATATTCTTCCCCTTTTAAACAAACGTTCATCCTCGAACGGGTCTAGTATCATACCTGGAGTCTCAAATAGGTATGGATAGCTGCTCTGCATCTCTCGCTCGTTCTCCCAAGTAGCCTCCTCGAATGGCTGGCCTCTCTACTGGAATTTCACTGAAGCTATATTCTTTGATCTCAACTTTCAAACCTGCCGATCCAGAATGGCCACCGGCTCCACATCATAAGTCAAATCTCTATCTAACTGAACTGTGCTGAAATCCAAAACATGAGACGGATGACTGTAATACTTTCGGAGCATGGAAACATGAAACACTGGATGAACACTCGATAAACTAGGTGGAAATGCAAACTCTTAGGCCACCTCTCCAATTCTCTCAAGCACCTCAAAAAGGCCAATATACCGAGGGCTCAACTTGCCCTTCTTCCCGAACCTCATCACACCCTTCATGGGCGATACTCTAAGCAATATCTTCTCTCCCACCATGTATTCAACATCACGAACCTTTCGATCGGCGTAACTCTTCTGTCTAGACTGTGCCGTGCGAAGCCAATCCTAAATCAACTTGATCTTTTCCAAGGAATCCTGAACCAGATCCGTGCCCAACAACCTAGCCTCCCCCAGCTCAAACCAACCAACTGGAGAACGACACCACTTCAGAAGAAGCCATCTGAATACTCGATTGGTAGCTGTTGTTGTAAGAAAACTATGCAAGCGGTAGAAACTGATCCAAGAACCCCTGAAATCCATAACACAAGCGCGTAACATATCCTCAAATATCTGAATGGTGCACTCGGACTGTCTGTCCGTCCGGGGGTGGAATGCTGTACTTAACTCAACCCGTATGTCCAACTCTCGCTGTACTACTCTCCAAAACTGCGTGCCCCGATCAAAGTAATAGACACCAGCATACCGTGAAGACGAACAATCTCGCGGATATAGATCTTAACCAACCGCTCTGAAGAATAGGTAGTCACAACCAGAATGAAACATGTGGACTTAGTCAACTGGTCCACAATCACCCAAATAGCATCAAATTTCTTTAAAGTATGTGGGAGCCCAACAACGAAGTCCATGATGATATGCTCCCATTTCCACTCAAGAATCTCAAGCCTCTGAAGCAAACCGCCCGGCCTCTGATGCTCGTATCACCCGTTGACAGTTGAAGCACCGAGCGAAATACTCTACTATATCTTTCTTCCTTCTTCTCCACCAATAGTGCTGCCTCAAGTCCTGATACATCTTGGCGGCACCCGGATGAATAGAATACCGCGAACTATAGGCCTCCTCAAGAATTAACTCATGTAACCCATCCACATTGGGAACGTAAATCCGACCTTGTATCTGCAAGACCCCACCATCTCCAATAGAAACCTCCTTGGCATCACTGTTTTGTACCCTATCCTTAAGGACAAGCAAATGGGGGTCATCATACTGACGCTCTCTGATGCGCTCATATAAAGAAGACCGAGAAATCACGCAAGCTAAAACCAGACTAGGTTCCGAAACATCTAACTTCACAAATTGATTGGCCAAGGCCTGAACATCTGATACTAGTGGTCTCTTGTCAACTGGAATATATGCAAGTCTACCCATTCTCACCGCCTTTCTACTCAATGCATCAGCCACCACATTGGCCTTCCCGAGATGATACAAAATGGTAATATCATAGTCTTTTAATAGCTCCAACCATCTCTGCTGCCTCAAATTTAGATCCTTTTGCTTCAACAAGTGCTATAGAATTCGATGATCTGTAAATACCTTACAAGACACACTGTAGAGATAATGCCTCCAAATCTTCAATGCATGAACAATGACTGCCAACTCTAAATCATGAACGAGGTAGTTCTTCTCCTAGGGCTTCAACTGGCGTGAAGCATAAGCAATCACCCCACCCTCCTGTATCAAGACACACCCAATACCAATCCGAGAAACATCACAATACATTGTATATGAACCTGATGCTGAAGGTAAAACTAGAACCAGAGCTGTGGTCAAGGCTGTCTTAAGCTTCTGAAAGCTCTCCTCACAATCATCAGACCACCTGAATGGGGCACCCTTCTAGGTAAATCTAGTCAAAGGTGCAGCAATGGCCGAGAAACCCTCCACAAATCGGCGATAATATCCGGCCAAGCCAACAAAACTCCGAATCTAAATAGCTGAGACGGTATGGGCTAACTCTGAATTGCCTCAATCTTCTTCGGATCTATCTTGATCCCCTCACTGGACACCACGTGCCCCAAGAATGCCATAAAATCAAGCCAAAACTCACACTCGGAGAATTTAGCATAAAGCTTCTTCTCCGTCAACATCTGTAGTACAATCCTCAAATGCTGCGCATACTTCTCTTGGCTGCGTGAGTACACCAGTATATCATCAATGAATACTATGACAAAAGAATCAAGATATGGCTGGAATACACTGTTCATCAGATGCATAAATGTTGTTGGGGCGTTGGTCAACCCAAAAGACATCACAAGGAACTTGTAGTGGCCATAGGGGGTCCTGAATGCCATTTTCAAAATATATTAGAATCCCAAATCATCAACTGGTGATACCCATACCTCAAATCAATCTTTGAGAGCACTCTAGCTCCTTGAAGCTGGTCAAATAAGTCATCAATGCGTGGCAGTGGGTACTTGTTATTAATTGTAAATTTTTTCAACTACCTATAATCAATGCACATCCGCATAGTATCATCCTTCTTCTTTAAAAACAGAACCGGTGCACCCCAAGGTGACACACCAGGCCTAATGAACCCCTTATCAAGAAGCTCTTGAAGCTGCTCTTTTAATTCCATCAACTCTGCTGGTGCCATACGATACGAAGGAATAGAGATGGGCTGAGTGCCCGGTACCAAGTCAATACCAAAATCAATATTCTTGTCGGGTGGCATGCTCGGAAGGTCAGCAGGAAACATATCCGGAAAGTCTCTCACTACCAGAATAGAAACTTAACAGTATGAGTATCAACACTAACATCCCTCACAAAGGCCAAATATGCCAGACATCCATTCCTAACCATCCGTTGGGCTTTCAAATATGAAATCACTCTACTGGGAACATAGTCCTGAGAACCTCTCCACTCAACTATAGGCAAACCCGACATTGCCAATGTCACGGTCTGAGCGTGACAATCCAGAATAGCGTGACCGGGTGACAACCAATCCATGCCTAGAATCACATCAAAATCAACCACACTAAGCAGTAAAAGATCAATTCTTGTCTTCAATCCCCCAATAGTCACCACACATGGTCGATACACATGATCCACAAAATAGAATCACCCACCAGCATAGATACATGAACAAGCATGACTAAGGAATCGCAGGGCATATCCAGATAACGAGAAAAATACGATGATACGTATGAATAAGTGGAACCAAGGTCAAATAACACAGAGGCATCTTTGTGGCAGACTAAGACAATATAATCACAGCATCTGAAGCAATAACATCGGGTCTAGCTGGAAGTGCATAGAAATGAGCCTGACCACCACTTGATCGACCTCCCCCTCTAGGGCGACCCCTAGCTGACTGACCTCCACCCCTAGCTGGGTGGGTGGGTGGTGGTAAAGTAACTGGCGCTGAAGCCGATGGCTGACTCCTCTATTGAGATGAACCCCCAAGAAGACAAGGACAACACCTTCTCACATGCCCCAACTCTCCATACTCGAAGAAACCTCGATCTGACAATGATGACATGGACTAAATTGGACCCTGAGAACCAGAATAACCATTAGAAGAACCTGGTACAGACAAACCCTAATCTGATAGAGCACAGGATAAACTCTGATCTGGGAAGGCACTGAAAGATGACTGACCCGGACGAGCACTGTATGAACCATGGATAGCTGATGCACCATGATGAACCGGATGAGCCATCTGAGCAGGCTTATAAGGATGACCTCTGCTGTGGTAGGAATGTCCTCTAGATGAGGAACTGCTGAAACAACCCAAACCACAAGGCCTCTTGGCACCCCTCTCCTCATGCTCGTGACTGTGAACCAACTCTAGGCGTATAGCAATATCAACCACCTCTTCAAATCTCGCACCCGTCACAATCTCCCAAGTCATGATAAAACATAGTCCATAGTTGATGCCATCAATGAACCTCCTAATCCTCTCCCTCTTAGTGGGAACTAACCATATCGCATGACAAGCCAACTCTAAAAATCTCATCTCATATTGAGTCACTAATATACCATCATGGCATAGCTTCTCAAACAGCCTACGCAACTCCTCTCTACGAGTCTGTTGAACAAACTTCTCTAAGAAGGGTACTGAGAACTCATGCCACGTAAGTGGTGCAGCGCTGGTTAGATTTCTCAACTCATAGGCCTCCCACCATCTGTAGGATGCCTCTGTCAGCTGAAAAGTAGTAAATGAAACTCCACTAGTCTCCAAAATACCCACCATGCGAAGGATCTATTGGTACCTATCTATAAAATCCTGAGCATCCTCTGACTCGGCCCCACTGAACTCTAGAGGCTTAAGCCTCCCAAACCGCTCTAGTCTCTTTTTCTCCTCATCACTCATAGGTGGGCCAACCTGGGCCCGAGCAGCTACAACCAGCTGGGCTGGTAGTACCCCCGGTGTCTGGAGTCCCTGAGCTACCTGCTTTGGAGTACGGGCGATGGGAGTTGGGCACGTCCCCCAGCCTAAGAAGTGGCTGGTGCGGCCGGAATTGAAACTCGAGCAAGGCTCGAGCATACAGTCAATATCTTGGCCAAAGCCTCCTAAAGGCCAGAAGTCACAACGGGCATAACTGGTGCCTGAGCCGGTCCCACCGACTCAACCACATATGGTACCTGCTTCTGAGCTGGAGCAACTAGTGGCTCCACAGGTGTTGCTCTAGCTGTAGTACGAGCTGTACCTCGGCCTATACCGTGGCCTCGGCCTCTCACGGCCCTAGCTGGTGGTGCTGGTGGCCGTTCGCCTGATCCAATCACACGTGTCCTCACCATATGTGAGAGAATACAAGAATAGAAGTTCAGTTTCCACAATCAACAAATCCGCACGACAAGAGTATAAGAAAGTGAAGTTTTTTAATGGTTCGGTAGCCTCTCGAAGATAAGTACAAACGTCTCCGTATTGATCCGCAAGACTCTACTAAACCTGCTCATGACTCATGAGACCTAAGTAACCTAGTGCTCTGATACAAACTTGTCACGACCCAAAATCACAACCTGTCGTGATGGCGCCTTAAACATTAATAGGCAAGTTGACAATCACATAACAACTATGCATTTAAATTAAAAACATGATTTAATAAGCTCAATAATGGAAAGTCTCATAACTATCTTATAAAAACAACTACAACTCTAATACAACCATCCCAAAACCTGGTGTCATCGAGTACATAAACTACTAAGTGTCAACATAGTATGAAATTCTAGTACAACTGTCTGAGAAAATAAAACAGTACTGAATAAAAATGAAAGGAAGGAGAGTCAAGGTCTGCGGGCGTCATAGAAGCTACCTCAAAGTCTTCGAATCGGTACTACCACCACTCTAGAAATCACCGCGTCCAGATGTGCCTGGATCTGCATACGAAGTGAAGAGTGTAGTATGAGTACAACCGACCCAATGTACTCAATAAGTAATAGGACTAACCTTGGGCTGGAAGCAGTGACAAGCTCAGAAGGATACAGTCAGAATAAAAATAATGACAACACATATATAACAAAGAAAATGACAATAATAACTCAGAGAAACTTCCATATTCACCTCGTTCACAGTACAAAAATTTAGACATGCTTTCAAGTTCAACAACTTAAGCCCAACACTGATAAAATATGCCAAGTACAACTAGCATGAGGAAAATTACATCTCTATGCTTACATGTCAAATATGCATGTCAAATGTAATGTATCACAACTTAGAGTACTCAATCTGTCTATCTCAAATTCCCACTCATCACAGACAATCACTTAGCACTGTACGAGTGCCTGGTATCAATGCCCTCACCAAAGCACGTATATATAAATCACCGTGCCTGCGCTCACAACTGGTATTTCAGGCTCTAAAGGGGCGGTTCCTGCCCAAGCACTAATGTAAAGCCTATAAGGCATGCTGCGGCGTGCAACCCAATTCATAATAATAAAGAAGCCAATAATTCCTGCCGCGGTGCGCAACCCGATCCACAATAACACTCACAATCTAGCTCTCAGGCCCAACTCAGTCATCAATCTCTCCAATCTCTCGAGCTCACAAATCGCATACTACTCAGCCCAAACAATGATAACATGATTTAATAGTGAATGATAACGGAGACTGAGATATGATATGCAAATAAATAAACATGACTAAGTACATAATTATAGTTTAAGAAAATAACTCAATAGTAGAAATAACCTCAGTGGGTCCGACCAGAATAAGCACATAGCCTAAACATGATTTCTAACATGAATCACAACTCAATTACTCTAACATGTAGAAATTACATGGATAAAGCAAGACTTGATATCAACACAGTAGAAAAATCCACCCGGATTATGATTACCACGGTGCACGCCCACACGCCCGTCACCTAGTATGTGTGTCACCTCAAAACAACCCACGCAACATATTTTTTAGGGATTTATACCCTCAGTTCCAAGTTTAGAAGTGTTACTTACGTCAAAGTGCGCAACTCAATGCTCCAACAAACACTTGCCTTGTGAATCGACCTCTAAACCAATCGAATCTAGTCACAAAAAACTTAATATAATCAATACACGATATAGGAATCGATCACATACGATAAAGCTAAGTTCTTTAACAAAATTCAAAAAGTCAGCCCCGGGCCCATGCCTCGGAACCCGAGAAAATTCACAAAATCCGAACACCCATTCAATAACGAGTCGAACCATACTAAAATAATTCAATTCCAACCACAAATTGACCCTCAAATCCCTAAATCTTACTCTCTAATACCTAGTCCAAAATCTCCCAAATTTCACCTCAAAAACACCTAATCTAGGTGGGAAAATCAATGGGTATTCAATATTAATGGACAAAAGTAATCAAAAGTCACTTACCTTTTGAATTGTAGTGAAAACCCCACTCACAGATTGCCCCTAGCCAAGCTCCACAAGTCAAAATATGAAAATAATACTCTAACCCATGATTTGGGGTTTTTGAATCTGCCCCAGGTGCTCCTCCTCCGCGAACGCGGAAATGTCTTGCATTCGCGGAGTACAAAAATTTTCAGCTGAAGAATTCCTCTTATGCTAACATGACATCCCAGTCGCGAATGCGATGACCAAGACCACAAAGTTTCGCGCTCGCGATGAACAAAACACCTGCCACCCTATGCACTGCATCCCTTCTATGCGAATGCGACATGACTCCCGCGTTCGCGATGAACAACTCCCAGAATCTCCGTGAACGCGTCCCACTTCCCGCGAACGCGATGCACAAACTTCACCAGTCGCCCAAAGACTCTTCACGATCGCGAGCCCTCCCTCACAAACGCATATAAGCAAACCAGATGCAACAGATTCAGCAGTCCAACAAGTCCAAAATGAGCCGAACATGATACGAATCACACCCGAGGCCCTCGGGACCCCATCCATACTTATCAACAGGTCCTAAAACACGTTACGAACTTAGTCGAAGCCTCAAATTACATCAGACAACATCAAATTCACGAATCACACCCCAATTCAAGCCTAATGAACTATTGAACTTCCAACTTCTAAAACAAATGCCGAAACATACCAAACCAACTCTGATTGACCTCAAACTTGGCACATAAGTAATAAATGACACAACGGACCTATTCCAACTCCAAGAACAAAAATCCGAGCCTGATATCAACAAAGTCAACTCTCGGTCAAACTTCTCAACTTTCTAACTTTTGCCAATTCAAGCCAAAACGACCTACGGACTTCCAAATCAATATCCTGACATACTCCTAAGTCCAAAATCACCATACGAAACTATCAAAACCATGAAAGCTCCATTCCGGAGTCGTTACACATAAGTCAACATCCGGTTAACTCTTTCAACTTAAGCTTCCAACCTTGGGACTAAGAGTCCCAATATATTCCGAAACATCCCCGGAACCAAACCAACCATCCCGGCAAGTCACATAACCATAAATGAACATAGAATAAGAAATAAATGGGGGAACGTGGCTACAATACTCAAAACGATCGACCGGGTCGTTACACGAATATATTAATGCAAAGATGAATAAGAAAAAAATTTCTTCCGAGATTGTGTTCCACTGTTTAATATGGGTGAATAAAAAAACATTAGGCCTGAAAAAATATTCACTTTACTTCGATATTGTGCTAGATTATTTCCTATTTTGTTTCATTCTTTAAATGTAGGGATAAATTTATACCTTTAAGTTTAATTTTACAATACACATCTTCGTGTGATTTACAATATTATGTTGAATTTTTATTTTAATTTATAATTCAATTATAATAATTCTTTTAACCTATTTGCCATTAATACGAAATGTTGTAGCTTGATAAATTTTCTCATGAAACTATGATCCATCAAACCTAACCAAGTTTGGGTGAGTTGAGTTGTGCCTATTTTCATGGCCGATCACTACTAGAGGGAAATCAGAAGTGATTTGATAGGTTTCGGCGTCGTTTGTGGAATTTGGAAATTTGGAAATTTATTAGGCTTGAATCCATGTGTAGTTCATATTTTTGAGGTTGTTAGGTATGATTTGAGGCCTCGAGTAGGTCCGTGTTATGTTATGGGACTTGTTGATATAGTGGGTTGTGGTCCCGTTGGCTTCGGGTGAGTTTCAGATGGTTAACAGATTGATTTTTTAATTTGGAAGACTGTTTGAACTGAAGCCTTATTGTGTAATCGCACCTGCGGAAAAGTGGTCGCAGGGGTACGCTGAAGTGAGGTGTGCAGGAGCGAAAGATGCTTAGCAGGTGCGGAATCGCACCTGCGCGAGAAGGAGCGCAGATGCGGGCAGAGGGCTGTGAGGTATTGGTCACATGTGCGAGGGAAAATTCCGCACCTGCGTGAGAGCAGATGCGGACGGATGCGCGCAGAAGTGGAAACTGGGCAGGCGAATGGAGTCCGCAAATGTGACATTTTACTCACACGAGTGGATGCGCAGGTACGCAAATCTTGTCCGGTGATGTGAAAATCGCTGGGGCAGAACCTTAAATTCAAGGGTTCAACATTTTCACCCACTTTCGGATTTTGGAGCTCGGGTTGGGCGATTTTGGAGAGGAAAGTTTCCACAGAACTTGGGGTAAGTGTTCTTAACTCCCTTGTGATTATATTCCATGAATTAATCTTCATTTTTGGTGTAAGATTATTGAATCTTCAAGAGAAATAGAAGGAAATTTCTATAATGTCACAAAACATATTTTTCAAGTTTGAATACTGATTTGGAGTCGGATTTGAGTGAAATTAGTATGGTTGAACTTGTAATTGGATGGGTTGTCGTATTTTGTGAGTTTCATCAGATTTCGAGACGTGGGCCCCACGAGTGATTTTTGGGGCGTAATTTCGGATTTTATGGAAAATATTAGCGTTTTAATATGGAATTAATTCTTATAAATTGTGTGGACTGAGTCAAATTATTGTGACTAGATTCGAGCCATTTGGAAGTTGATACGCGTAGATGGAATTTCTGGAGCATTGCTTAGCTTGCTCGACATTGGATTTGGTCTGTTCGAAGTAAGTAACTCTTCTAATCTTGGAGCTGAGGGTATGAACCCTGAATATATGTATTATGTGAATTGTTGGGAGGTGACGCACATGCTAGGTGATGGGCATGTGGGCATGCACTATAGAAATTGTGGCATAATTGTTTCTGTAAAATTTTGTAGTTAAATAATCTTTGCATTTTCCATGCAGTTTTATGTGTTAAAGAAATTGAGCTGAAAAGCATATTAAAAATCATGTTGAGGCTATGTGCCAGTATTATTGGGACCCACAGAGGTTATATTGTTGTGAAATATTTATTTTAAATTGAAAATTCATACTCAGTCATATTCATTTCATTGCATATCATATCTCAGTCTCTGTTGTTATTTATTGATACATCATATCATTATTTTGGGCTATTATCATGACATTGTGAGCCCATGAAAGAGAGACTGGAGAGATTGATGACTGAGGGAGGCCGAGGGCCTGATTATGAGGATAATATTTTTGGGATCGGGCTGCAAGCCGCAGCAGGCCATGTTGGCTTTATATATATTATACTATTGCACGTGAGTTGGCCATGCAGATCTATATATTATACTATTGGACGTAAGTTGGCCGTGCAGCACGTGAGTTGTCCGTGCGAATCCAGATATTATTATAGCACATGAGTTGGCCGTGCGGATCAAGATATCATTATAGCACGTTAGTTGGCCGTGTGGATCCATATATTATTATAGCACGTGAGTTGTCCGTGCAGCACGTGAGTTGTCCGTGCGGATCCAGATATGATATTATAGTACGTGAGTTGTCTATGCAACACGTGAGTTGTCCGTTCTTATAGCGCTTGGGCAGTAGGAGCCCCTCATGAATCTTTACGCACCCCCAGTGAGCGCAGTCGACTATAAATAAGGATCGGGTTACACGCCGCAGCAGGTATTGTATAGCGCTGAGTGATTGAGTGTGCTGAACATAGTGAGAGAGAATGCGAGACAGTGAGATTGAGTACTCTGAGAGTGTGAGTACATGAGCACAATCTCTGAGATACATTGCATTGACATGCACACATGACATATATGCATAGAGATGTATTTTCCTCATGCTGTACGGTATCACATTATTCATGATTTCTCACACATGTTGACAGATGGGCATAGTGATGCATTTGTTTTATCCGGGTTATCTGGAAAGAAAATAAAACATATCATTTATTATTGAAAGGATGTTGGGAAAATTATTGCTTTCAAACTTATTCATATTTTTTTGGAAATTTCAGTAAACGATTTGGGTTTTTCACTGATGTACTTGAAAGGAAGAACTATTATTTTTTTTTTAAATCATGATTTTGCTGAGCATTTCATCTCTGAGATTACTTCTGGTATTATTTGCTTTATGTTGTTATGGACTGTTGTGGACTAGTAATTTTGGACCCAACCTTGGTAAAAGCTCGTCACTACTTTCAACCTAAGGCTAGGTTTGTTACTTACTCAGTACATGGGGTCGGTTGTACTGATAATACACTTCTGCACATTGTGTGCAGATGTTGGCTGCTGTTGTTGCTGTGCTCAATAGTTGCGGGATTTGAAGATGTACCCGTGTTCCTGTTGTGGCTGCTTCTTGTTCGTGGTAACCTTGGATTTATAAAAGCTATGTTTATGTATTATTCAAACAGACTATGTATTTATTTCATTTCCGCTTTGTATACTCTATTCTTAGAAGCTCATGAATTGTACTATTAGTTCTTGGGGGATGTATAAGATTAAGATCTTTATTCACTTAAATTGCTTTAATAATTATTATTGGAATTGGATAATTGAAAGTTGGCTTACCTAGCAGGTTGGGTTAGGTGCCATCACGACTAGTTGAATTTTGGGTCGTGACAAGGTGTTATTAGAGCTCTAGGTTCATAGGTTCTACAAGTCATGAGCAAGTTTCTAGTAGAGTCTTGTGGATCGGTATGATGACATCCATACCTATCTTCGAGAGGCTACATGGCATTTAGGATATATACTTCCCATCTTTCTTTCCTTATCGTGCGGGATTGATTCAGCTTGGGACATAACTCTTTGAATTTCTTCCACGTATTCGTATGCGCACATGAGCGCTCGGTATCAGCTGTGTATCGTCGGCTTGTGATTTCAGGGATGATGTGCGAGATGTATATTCTATGTTTTGATGATGGGCCAGTCTGGAGGACTTGTGTCTATGGTTAGACCGTATCTTGAGCTCAGTAGCTTCAGTTGTAACCTGTACAATTGGACTCATATGTACGGTAATGACCCTACAGTGAAATTTGTGGGTCGATGAGCGGTGAAATGGCTTTTTGATGAGTATGATGTAACTGCGGGATGTGTTAAGACGATTTGAATGTGACAAGAAGTGTTTCCTTGAAATGTAAAAGAAGGCCATTGGGTGCTTGATTTTCATTTTGATGTGACGTATAGTCTCGAGTGTGAATGTTTTGAAGGATCTTTCACGATTGTTAAATTTTGGGACAAATTAAATTCTCATATCTGGTTAGTGAGTTTGGACTCAGATAGACTAAGTGATTGCATAGTAATTATGACTGCGAAAGGGTATATCAAGATACCAATTTGAGGTTAAGCAGGTGGGTTATTTCCTACGGAGTAATCTACATAGATGTATTCCTTATGATGTGAGTGGAGAGTTCTTTTCTGCCAATGGGGCATATGTATGGAGATTTGAATTTGAATCTGGCTGAGAGCGTTGACTTGAGTGTCAAGAGAATGATTGCGAGCTTAGCGGATGATTTGGGGTATTTTTATGATTGGCGTTGTAGGAGTTTGAGAAGAAGTTTCGTTGAACTGACTGTGGCATTATGACAGTAATAGAGTATTGGTATTGTGATTTCCTCTTGGAAGAAAGAAAGATAAAGGTTTCTAACTAACTGGATATGTAATTTGCTGGTGACCAGAGTTGACAATGAGATTTTTGTGCTTTTCACATGATGGCAAGATAGATGTTATGTATTGTGCGGAAGTTAGATTTACATGTACAAGGTGGCAGTTCAGTCTTGAAGGAAGGTAACGAAGTCTGGGCAGAATGGTCGTGAATTCTTAGACAACATGGGCGGTTCCAAATGACTAGATGAATACGATTACTACTTGGTGTATGGGAAGGGTGCGTATTTCAGAAGGCGCATTGTATTTTGACTTATGGATGTTTAATTAGTATTGTGGTACTCATATGGTTGATAGACTGCTGATATTCAAATTTTTCCAAGTGGCACGGAAGAACTTTTAAAGTATTTATTGTGGGATGATCGTGTATGAGAGAAGTGTTAGGTATTCGGGCGGTGGAGATGGAATCAAATATGGTGATTCGCATGTTCTATGGATTTGGAGATTTGGGAGTTCTCAGGAGCAAATTGTTTCATGGTTGTAGATTGTGAAGTTGTGGCTGGAGCTAACCAGATGATGGAATGTATTGTGATTCAGTCATTATGGATTTTCGGAGGGATTCTTATCTATTTGTGGGTAACCCAAGTTGATTTGGGGGTCCATTGGTAGGCCCAATTAAGATATGTATTCTACACCGAGCCGGAATGGTTAGTTCCATACTGCTATTGTTGAGGGATGTGTCATTCAGTTGATGTTGAACTTATTTGTGTTCTGAAATGATCTGTGAGTTACTCCTTTATCCTACGAGGAGTTTTGATTCATTGGTTATGTGCACAGATGGTGCAGTTCTATTTGAGCTTTATAGCGGAATTTGAGCATGATGAGCATTTGGGTATTGAATGATTGATTGCGTAATGGTTATGTTCCTTCAGGTTTTGTGTGGCATTTTTGTCATTTGCCTCTCTGTGGTTATTGATTTTGAGCGGGGTGGCTCGAGGTATATATTATGGACCAACGTTTAGATGGGGTCACGCATTGTAGCGAAGTTATGTTAAGGTATAAACCTTGTGTTAGAATCGGGTGATGGTTCTACGGTGTATGATAAATATTCAGCATTTTGTTGTGGCGGTACTTGTTAATCTGGCGAGGCAATTCTCTCATTTGAATCATTTTTTCCATGACTGAGTACATTTGAATTGCTGCGTATTGGTGCACGGATGGCACTGGATGTGGCTCTGAGTTATATTGGTGCAGTATGTCTATGGAACAGTTGTGTTTAGTAGTATAAGGTCATTGGACCTAGAATGGGTAGTATCAGGTTTGATTTTGATATATTCATAATATTGAGAGTCGGCTCAGAAAGTGATTATGGTTATGGTTATGGCTTGATACAACTTGTTCAAATGCATACATGGTGTAAATGTAAGATTCATGTCTTGAAAGAAATTCTAAAGGTTGGAAATTAAATTCCAAGGTTTATGGGTTAAAGTTAAATTAGCGATTTTCAGTTATATTGTGTGGTCAGGCCTATATAGAATATAGTGATGTGAGATCACCCCGAGTACATGTGTGGTAAGATGGAACATTGATTTGATAGCTTGGAAACAACTCTTGGCACGTTCGAGGACAAACGTATGTTTAAGTGGGGGAGAATGTAACGACCCGATCAGTCGTTTTGAGTATTACAATCCCGTTTCCCCATTTACTGCTCAAATTGGGCTTTACAGTTGTTGTGTGACTTGCCGGGACAATTGGTTTGGGTCCGGTGAGGTTTTAGAATGAATTGGAACACTTAGTTCCAAGGTTTAAAGCTTAAGTTAAAATAGTGACCGAATGTCGACATATGTGTAAACGACCTCGAAATTTAATTATGATGATTCCAATAGCTTCGTATGGTGATTTTGGACTTAGGAGCATGTCCAGAAAATTATTTGGAGGTCCGTAGTGGAATTAGGCTTGAAATGCCGAAAGTTGAATTTTTGGAAAGTTTGACCGGGGGGTTGATTTTTTGATATCGTGGTCGGAATCCGATTATGGAAATTGGAATAAGTCCGTAATGTGAAATGTGACTTGTGTGCAAAATTTGAGGTCTATCAGACGTGATTTGATAGGTTTCGGCGTCGATTGTGGAATTTGGATATTTGAAAATTTATTAGGCTTGAATTCGTGTGTAGTTTGTATTTTTGAGGTTGTTAGGTATGATTTGAGGCCTCGAGTAGGTCCGTGTTATGTTATGGGACTTGTTGATATAGTGGGTTGAGGTCCCGGGGGCCTCGGGTGAGTTTCAGATGGTTAACGGATTGATTTTTGAATTTGGAAGACTGTTGGAACTGAAGCCTTCTGGTGTAATCGCACCTGCGAAAAAGTGGTCACAGGTGCGAGCTCGCAAGTGCGAGCAGGAATGCGCTGAAGCGAGGTGCGCAGGTGCGGAAAATGCTTCGCAGGTGCGGAATCGCACCTGCGCGAGAAGGAGCGCAGATGCGGGCAGAGGGCTGTGAGGCATTGGTCGCAGGTGCGAGGGAAAATTCCGCACCTGCGTGAGCGCAGATGCGGACGGATGCGAAAAGAAGCGGAAACTAGGCAGGCGAGTGGAGTCCGCAAATGCGACATTTTGCTCGCACAAGCGGATGCGCATGTGCGCAAATCTTGTCCGCAGATGCGGAAATCGCTGGGGCAGGAACCTTAAATTCGATGGTTCAACATTTTCACCCACTTTCAGATTTTGGAGCTCGGGTTGGGCGATGTTGGAGAGGAAATATTCCACACAACTTGGGGTAAGTGTTCTTAACTCCCTTATGATTATATTCTATGAATTAATCTTTATTTTTGGTGTAAGATTATTGAATCTTCAAGAGAAATAGAAGAAAATTTCTATAATGTCACAAAATGAATTTTTCAAGTTTGAATACCGATTTGGAGTTGGATTTGAGTGAAATTAGTACGGTTGAACTTGTAATTGGATGGGTTGTCGTATTTTGTGAGTTTCGTCGGATTTCGAGACGTGGGCCCCACGGGTAATTTTTGGGGCTTAATTTCTAATTTTATGGAAAATATTAGCGTTTGGATATGGAATTAATTCTTATAAATTGTGTGGGCTGAGTCAAATTATTGTGACTAGATTCGAGCCGTTTGGATGTTGATACGCGCAGATGGAATTTCTGGAGCATTGCTTAGCTTGCTCGACATTGGATTTGGTCTGTTCGAGGTAAGTAACTCTTCTAATCTTGGAGCTGAGGGTATGAACCCTGAATATATGTATTATGTGAATTGTTGGGAGGTGACGCACATACTAGGTGACGGGCATGTGGGCATGCACTATAGAAATTGTGACATAATTATTTCTGTGGAATTTTGTAGTTAAATAATCTTTACATTTTCCATGCGGTTTTATGTGTTAAAGAAATTGCGCTGAAAAGCATATTAAAAATCATGTTGAGGCTATATGCCAGTATTATTGGGACCCACAGAGGTCATATTGTTGTGAAATATTTATTTTAAATTGAAAATTCATACTCAGTCATATTCATTTCGTTGCATATCATATCTAAGTCTTTGTTGTTATTTATTGATACATCATATCATCATTTTGGGCTATTATCATAACATTGTGAGCCCATGAAAGAGAGACTGGAGAGATTGTTGACTGAAGGAGGCCGAGGGCCTGATTGTGAGGATAATATTTTTGGGATCGGGCTGCAAGCCGCAGCAGGCCATGTTGGCTTTATATATATATATTATACTATTACACGTGAGTTGGCCGTGTAGATCTATATATTATACTATTGCACGTGAGTTGGCCGTGCGGATCCAGATATTATTATAGCACGTGAGTTGGCCGTGCGGATCCAGATATTATTATAGCACGTGATTTGGCCGTGCGGATCCAGATATTATTATAGCACGTGAGTTATCCGTGCGGATCCAGATATGATATTATAGCACGCGAGTTGTCCGTGCAGCACATGAGTTGTCTGTGCTTATAGCGCTTGGGCTGTAGGAGCCCCTCATGAGTCTGTACACACCCCCAGCGAGCGCAGTCAACTATAAACAGGGATCGAGCTGCACTCCGCAGCAGGTATCGTATAGCGCTGAGTGATTGAGTGTGCTGAGCATAGTGAGAGAGAATGCGAGACAGTGAGATTGAGTACTCTGAGAGTGTGAGTACATGAGTACAATATCTGAGATACAATGCATTGACATGCACGCATGACATATATGCATAGAGATGTGTTTTCCTCATGCCGTACGGTATCACATTAGTCATGATTTCTCACACCTGTTGACAGATGGGCGTAGTGATGCATTTGTTTTACCCGGGTTATCTGGAAAGAAAATAAAACATATCATTTATTATTGAAAGGATGTTGGGAAAATTATTGCTTTCAAACTTATTCATATTTTTTTGGAAATTTCAGTAAACGATTTGGGTTTTTCACTGATGTACTTGAAAGGAAGAACTATTATTTTTTTTTTAAATCATGATTTTGCTGAGCATTTCATCTTTGAGATTACTTCTGGTATTATTTGCTTTATGTTGTTATGGACTGTTGTGGACTAGTGATTTTGGACCTGACCTTGGTAAAAGCTCTTTACTACTTTCAACCTAAGGCTAGGTTTGTTACTTATTCAGTACATGGGGTCGGTTATACTGATACTACACTTCTGCACATTGCGTGCAGATGTTGGCTGCTGTTGTTGCTGTGCTCGATGGTTGCAGGATTTGATGATGTACCTGCGTTCCTGTTGTGGCTGCCTCTTGTTCATGGTAGCCTTGGATTTATAAAAGCTCTGTTTATGTATTATTCAAATAGGCTATGTATTTATTTTATTTTCGCTTTGTATACTCTATTCTTAGAAGCTCATGATTTGTACTACCAGTTCTTGGGGAATATATAAGATTGAGATCTTTATTCACTTAAATTGGTTTAATAATTATTATTGAAATTGGATAATTGAAAGTTGGTTTACCTAGCGGGTTGGGTTAGGTGCCATTACGACTAGTTGAATTTTGGGTCGTGACACCAAAGTTGGTCGGTAATTTCCGACAAACTTTGGTCGGTATGCCTTTCCGACCGTCAAAATACCGTCCACACATAAATGGTCGCGTTTTGGTCGGTAATTGGCCATAACCGACCAACTTTGGTCTTTTCTTTTGGTCGGTGTTTAGTGAATTTCTAGCAGTGGATCAATTTGGGCATATCACAAGTTAGCTCATACTTAGATAAACTAATTTGGACTCACCATATAGCCCAATCTGACCCATAAACAAACTTGCCAAATTATTTATTAGAAAAATTATTTATATGTGAGATACAAACATATAAAAGAAAAATAGTTTGACTAGTTTTTCTTATAGTTAAATAAATTATAAGAAATAAAATATTTAATTTTTTTTTAGGGTTGGGCAGGTTTAGCTATGACCTATATTTAGCTCATCTCGACCCAACCTAGTTTAGCCTAAGTAACTTTTGGACGAATTAATGACCAGCCCATTTAAAAATAAAATTTATTTTAACCCACCCAAATTCAGCCTAATCGGCTTATTATACATCCATTTTTATATTGCAAAATCAACTTAGTCTTCAATACGATAATCTACTGATACCTTCACTATAGTAGCCTAATGTAGAATGAGCTATTTTTGTCATTTAACAAAAAAGAAAAAAATGAAGTGGGCTAAAGCCAAAATTTGCTAATCAAAAGGAACAGAACAGATAGCTGACTTCAGGACCTTTATTTTAAGATATAGCCGAAATTTATAAATTTTAGTAAGTTTATTTATTTTAGAATCAACTTTATACATACACGACTGAGTTGTAAACATACGCGTCTGGAGTTACAAATTTTACCTAAAGTTTGGCCTATTACTTGCGTAAACAAACTACAGACATTTTGTCTGAAGTTTTGCCTTGAAATTCCAAAACTTCAAATATTTTTGTTACTTGTACAAGCAAACTACAAATATTTTATCTAAAGTTTGGCCTTGCAATCCCAAAAATATTTGTCTCAAGTTTTAGCCTGACAATTTCAAAACTTCAATATCTGAAGTTGAGCTTGGTAGTTCAAGCTTCAAACATAGCTTGGCAACTTCAGACCCTATGTCTGAAGCTTGAACTACTAAGCTCAACTTCAAATCCAAAACTATAACCAAAGTATTGTTCACAAACCATTGAAACTAATCAAATAAAAATGTTAGACCAAAAGAAGAATTCTTTCTATTTATGTTACTTAAAGATAAGTATCACAGACTAAATTGATCTCATTAAATTACTAGAGAAATCTCATATTCCAATAAATATGATTTGCAACGATTAAGATCATTGGGCTTTACTATATTAATTTACTGAATTTGCATGTCACTTATGAGTAGATTGATTCTTTGACTAGTATTGGGCTTGCAAAAATGCTTTGATACTCCATGTACTCGGACAAATGCACGTGGGAGGAAGCAGTCTGACACCGTTTTATCGAAATGTTTATTACATATACATATACTAAAATTATTTGAAGAAATATTTCATTAATATACAGCCCAAATAACTAGTTTGCATTCGCAGTAGTCCAAACTCTTATGGAACCATTGCCCGCCAGAAATAGCTCAAATCCGTCAAGAAAGAAAATTTCTGCAATTAATATGTTAACTAATTAACTGAAGATTTTGTACCTGATTTTTCACACTAGAAAGATAGAAACATCTGCATAATCAAGCCAATTTTGACAATCTTCATCCAAAATATAAAAAAAGATATGTATACTACTTTCAATTTATCTTTAACGATTGTGTGATCTTTATGATTATGTATTGCCTTTCATGTGCCGATAATAGTTGCTTGTGGTGTTGTAGATGATCATGTTTACACAAGCCAAATATATTCAAGGTTAGAACTTCAAATGAATTTCGTGCGTGCAAGGTAATGGAAAGATACATAACACAATGTCAAGCTTCTTCGATTATAGTTACAAGTATGTTAATGGACAGATATGACGAAGATAATTTATACTCCTAAGGATGTAATAAACAACAATCAAAAAGATTACTCGATTGAGATGAACTATAGGCAAGCATAGAGGGCCACAAAAAATATAGTAGAACTAATACGAGGAAACCCTACTGAATCGTATGGTAAGCTTCTAATATACTTTTATATGTTGGTTCATATCCCGAGTAGGATGCACGCTTCCTTTATTATTTTGTTTCACTTTATCCATCTATTAAGGGATGGGAATACTACAGACCTATAGTGGTTGTGGATAGGAGGTTCCCGAAACCAGCACACAGGAACAATACTGATTGCTCAACACAGAATGCAATTGGTAGTGATAATTAGTATATTTATTGTATAATTTATGTATAATAATTTATATTTAGTGTATAATATATGTATAAGAATATATATATATATATATATATGTATATGTGTAATAACCTGATAGCTTGTTTTGAGCACTAGCTCCCCTTCTTGTGTTTCGAGACGTTTTATAGCTATATTTGATGATTTATGACTTGTGCACATAGTCCGCGTTGATTTTCGGAAAGTCTAAATGCGAATTTTTAAAGAAAATGTGGTTTTTAACTTTGATAGTGGCTAGAGTTGACCACGTCAATATTTTTGGTAAACAACCTCGGATCGGTATTTTGACGATTCCGGTAGGTTCATATGATGATTTTGGACTGGTATGCATATTTGGTTGGGGGTCCAGGTGACTCGAGACCGTTTCGGTGCTTTATGTGAAAAATTGAAAAATTAAATTTGAACTTTGAAAATTTTGAGTATTGGTTAGCGATTCTTAATTTTAGATGTTATTGGGATGATTTGAGCTTACGAGAGTGTTTGTTTGATGCTAATATATTTGTGTGAATGTTCGGATTGGAGCCCGAGGGGCTCAGATGAGTTTCAGATAGGTTGCAGACTATTTTTGCATAATTGAAGGATTGCTGGTATGTTGGGCTGTAGATATCGTATTTGCGAAGATCTATTTGCAAATGCGAGCATCACATTTGCAAGTGCAAGCTCGCATTTGCAAATATGAGAAGGGATAGGGCATTTCGTGTCACACCCCTACCTTGAGGGTGTGGCCGGCACCCTACACCCTGCACCCGAAGGCCCGAGCGGACCAACTATAGTACCTAGAACCATTGACATGGAACCTGGGCTGTCAAGGCCTCCAAATAATATTAGCAAGACAAGAATGTACAACAACCTGCAAGCAGAGGATTCCTGACACAATATATACAAATAACCAAGGCCAACAAGGCCGCAAGGAGAGTATCGTGAACTAACAAGAAGGTCGACAAGGCCATAACAAAACGTATACACACTAAGCGCTAGTCTGCAAGCCTCTAAGAGTGAAATAATACATAAATAGGTCGGGATAGGGCCCCGCCATACCCAAAATCCCAGAAGTATATATAATAGTACCTATCGACTCCTGTATAGCAACTCCGAAGAAATGGAGTGCTACAACCAACAACTGAGACAGGCACCCTACCGAGGAGGTATGTCGCCCTGTTTATTTATACTTGCGAGCATGAACACAATACCAAAAAAGGGGCATCAGTATGAAAGATGTACTGAATATGTAAAGCAGGTAACATGTGTAAACAAAAGATATAGTACAAGAGATATGGGTGCAGAAATCAACCTGAACTCAGAAAGAAGCCGCTGAGGGCATACAACTGCTATAACCCTAAGCCTTTCTTGATCTCAAGATAATCATTTTAACTATCGCTATTGTCTCTACGTTCTTCAACCTCAAGATAATAATTCTGAGACATATCGAATCCGGAAAATGCTATTGATAACGTACCCGGCCTCGAAGAGGACTCGGTCGTATAGGCCTTAATAGGACTCGGTCGTACGCAGCCTTAATAGGACTCGGTAATTTCAAAACCAGATGCAATGGTGTGGATGTATAATTGCCGTACCCGACCGATTATAGTGCGGCTTGGTAAGAATATAGATACATATATACGTGCAATACAAGACCAATCGCAAGAGATATCACAATTATAGTCGAAGTGACCTATTGTCGTTATCTTCGACTATCATTATTGTTGCTATGTTCTTCAACCTCAAGATAATCATTCTGAGACATATCGAATCCAGAAAATGCTATTGATAAGGAATACACAAGAACTTGATTAGTCTTGTCAAGAAAGGCTTAGGGTTATTCAATCTTATGACATGAAGATTAGTTCAAAGGAATATTTACGTCGAGTCATGCCAAGAAGAAAAATTGTCCTACATACCTACGGGATACTCACACATCCTACGGGCGATTATTTACATCATACGAATGATTGGAATTAAAATAGAATCAATAACTATAGGTAGCCTTCACTTAGACAATTTGTCAAACACCTTGAGTACATAGAACTCTCAAGTTCCTTAACAATGATAGCTTAATATCAAAACCATATCTTTCGCCCTACTTATCCTTATTATCATCTTAGAAACACAAACAACCAAATCCAACTATTTAACACCAACATACAGTCTCAAACGAGCAACTCACAACATACAACTAAATTCCAAGTTCCTCCAACAATTTGCTTTACAACCTCTTTGTAATAACACTCCTACAACTTGTATAAAATTAAGAACAAAAAGAAGAAGATGGAACTTACCTTCAAGCACAAGAATCCCTCAAATTTTGAGATCACTTCACTACTAACGAGTCTGCAAAACCAGCACAACAAGGAGAAAAGCGATAAGAGGACGACCACGGGATTCTTCACATTGGATTTACTTGGTTTGCCTTTGATTTTGGCCTTGGATCATATGAGAACTCTTAGAGAGGGTTTGAGAGTGTTTTTGGTCTGGAAATAGTGAAAAATACGAAAGAAAACGGGCTGTAGGCGCGTGGTATATATTTGAATATTTCCACCGTCCAAAGTGGGTCCCATGGGGAGCTGCATGTGCAGTCTCGCAAAAATGAGAATTTCTCTCTACTCCGATGTAGTATGGACAAACAATTAAATGCGTTGTAAACTAGACTTGTAGAGCTTATATTTGGTGGGTGGATCACCGCATAAATCCAAGAATATTGAGAGAAAAGCTCAGTGACATTAGACCCAAATTTCAGTAAGATTATTGACGTATCTTGCGGCAACTTTTGCAAATTTTTGTTTTACAACTTACTTGAATTAACATCTTAACATACGACTATTGTACGATTCAAATACCTTATAACAAGACCTTATTATCATATTAAGCACTCTTATTCTTACCCCAAATGTATGGCTATGGCAATCCACTTCCCTTTGGCGAACTTCATCGAAAAGTATTTTCTTTGATTCGTATAACCCTGAATTCTTAAAAAACTTACTTATCACCTCAATAAAATCTCTTAACCTTTTGGAAGGATCTTAAATCTCCGGGCTTATGTTAGTTGACTAATGATGCAATCGACGTCCAAAGTATTGGGTGTAACATCATCCCCCCTAGGAACATTCGTCCTCACATGTTGAATAATATTCTAACTCCCAAGATTTCTAAAGCAGAGTTTCTTTTCTAAATAGGTCTATCCGAAACCTGATAAGCAGCCCAAACACACAACAAATACCACACAGGGCTACAAAATATAATAATTACATCCAATTGTCCTCACACGGCCGTTTATTTACGCAAAAATTAGAAAGGGTTAGATATGACTTATCTCAACTATCATCCGCTATACTCTGATTTGTGCTTGCCATATTTGTTGTCTCAACATTATCACCTAAACAAGATATGTGAATTAAGCTCGATAAGTAATTTAAGAGTAAAGAAACTGTAGTGCACAAGTGTCGATATAAACCTGCAGTCTGAAACAGATGAGGATATCTGTATTTCATATTCTCATCGGCTTCCATGTTATTTCTTCTACATTGTTGTTCCTCCAAAGTACCTTAACTGAATCCACCTCTTTGGTTCACAACTTACTAACTTGGCAATCTAGGATAGCTACCGGAATTTCCTCATAGGATAGGTCTTCTATGACCCGGACATCCTCAATGGGGGTAATGCGGGAGGGGTCACCCAAGCACTTACGAAGCATGGATACATGAAACACAGGATGAACTGCTTCTAATTCCAGGGGAAACTCAAGCTTATAAGCTACTTGGCCGATTTTTTGGATAATTTGATATGGTCTTACATACCTGGGGATAAGCTTGCCTCTTTTGCCAAACCTCATCACGCCTTTCTTCGGCGACACTTTCAGGAACATCCAATCTCCCATAAAAAAACTCTAAGTCTCGACTTTAGTTATCTAAGTAGGACTTTTTTCGGCTATGAGCGGTCAACAATCGATCCTGAATAACTTTCACCTTCTCTACGGCATGTAACACCAAAGCAGTGCCTAATAATTTACCCTTGCCACCATTGAACCAACCATTGGGAGACATGCACTTCTGCCCATATAGGGATTCATATGGGGCCATCTAAATACTGGAATGGTAGCTGTTATTATAAGAATACTCAATGTGTGGCATATGATCTTCCCTACTTTCTTTGAGGTTTAGAACGCATGCTTGCAATATGTCCTCAAGTGTCAGAATAGTGCGCTCGGGCTGGCCGTCTGTCTGTAGATGAAAAGCTATACTAAGACTGATCTGCGTACCCAAAGCTTTCTGGAAGGACCTCTAGAAGTTAGCTTAAACTGGGCACCTCTGTCCGATACAATAGAAATCGGGACTCCATGAAGTCAAACTATTTCCTTAATATATAATCTGGCATAATCCTTGGCTGAAAAGGTAGTTCTGACGGGTAAGAAATGAGCTGACTTTGTAAGTCTATCCATGATAACCAATATAGAATCGAACTTCCGACAATAATTCGGTAATCCCGTAATGAAATCCATATTGATTGTCTTCCATTTTCAGGTCTGGATCTTTATATTCTGAAGAAATCCTCCGAGCTTCTGGTGCTCAATCTTAACTTGTTGGCAATTCAGACACTGAGTGACGTATTAGGCAATATTTCTATTCATATCATTCCACAAGTATATCTGTCGAAGGTCATGATACTTCTTAGTAGACCCAGGATGAATAGAATACCTGGACGGGTGAATTTCCGCCATAATCTGTCCTCGGAGTTGCCCAACATCGGGAAACACAACCGACCTATATATATAAGGACTCTGTCCTCGAACAACTTCTTTTTCTGAAAGGGAATCCTTTCCCCTATTCTCACCATGTCTGGATCGTCAAATTTCCACACCTTTACTTCTGCCACTAACAAGGATTCAGTGGCATTCTAAACTATGGAACCCCGTCATCTGTATCAAGCAATCGTACACTTAAACTAGGCAATAGATACAATCTTTAATCATTTCCAATTTATCAGCTCTCACATGTCTCAGACTGCCTATAGATTTCCGACTTAATGCGTCGGCCACAACATTTGCCTTGTCGGGATGGTACAAGATATCAACATCATAGTCTTTCAACAATTCAAGCCATCTCAGCTATCTTAGATTCAATTCTATTTGCCTGAATATATATTGCAAGCTCTTATGATCTATAAATATATCAACATGAACTCCATACAGATAGTGACACTATACTTTCAGAGCAAATATAACAACCGCCAACTCAAGGTCATGAGTCGGGTAATTCTGCTCTTGTTTGCTTAGTTGTCTTGAAGCATATGCAATAAATTTACCGTGTTGTATCAGAACTGTCAGGCCCCAAACTCAGGGAGCGCGACCAGCGCTCAATCGAGTAAACCCGATCAAGCAAGCCTGTTGAATACTTTTTACCCGACTCACCCATAGTTTAAAGAGTATACATAACTTTGTTAATTAACCAACAAGGAGGTCATGTAGACAATGCTGAATTCATTACCATTAATTACTTCATTTAATAAATCTCAAAACACACACACACCCCTCCATGGTTCAAAGTCAAACAAGTGATCCAATCACAACACAACTTGTTTAACATTCCCAACACCCATATACAACCCACACTATGTCTACAGAGCCTCTAAAGATACCAAATAGTACAATGATAGTGCCGGCAACAAAGCTCCCACTATAGCTCAAAACATAGTAATACACACAAAACAAAGATACACATACCCCGGAATGAGATGGGTCTCACACGTCAGCTGGGAAGAATGAGTGCTGCTATCACTGGTCAATATCCTCCGCAGTAGAACCACCTACATCCATTAAAGATGCAGCGTCCCCGGCAAAAGGGACGTTAGTACATGCCGAATAGTATTAGTATGAAAACAAAACACCAAATCAAGAACTTGGAAATCCAACATGAATATGATGAATCAGGGTGACAATGGAATAGCATAGATAGAAGTTTAAACCAAAGCAAATTTATCAAGAGCTCTCAATATCATGTGTAAATTGTAAGACGAAATTCTCTGTAACTATTTTTACACAAAGTGGCCCCGCCGCCTCACCCCAATGTGTGCGGGTGGAGGTGCAAGTACAGTACCACAACTCTACTCAAGAGGCCCTGCCGCCTCACCCCAATATATATGGGTGGAGGTGTAACCACATGACCAAAACCTACACAAAGCTATCATACCACTTCACCCCCAATATATAGGAGGGTGAAGGTTAACAACAATACTAAAAATCCTACATAAAGCGGCCATACTGCCTCACCCCAATGTATATGTGGGTGGTGGTGTAACAACAATAGCAACATCCTAAACAAAGCGGGCATGCCGCCTCACCCCAATAAATGCGGATGGAGGTGTAATCCCAAGCACAATCTCTACACAAGTTGGCATAATAACTTTTATATGAAATATGTCATTGGAGTCACAACATATAGATACAAAATCCAAAGGTTGGTACATGCCTCAATTAATAGTACAACATAATAAGAGCACTTGAAACACAAATCGAACATATATCTTTGTCACAAGCTTATTCACAATAATCGATTTATGATAAATATCTTGGAACTTACAAGGGTGATATGGGGTTCAATTCTTAAAGAAGAGTTTAGCCAACATACCTAAAATTCATCCCTTAATGATACTACAATGATGCACTACACTAAGTAACTTTAATCAACAATAACAACATCCAATGAGACCAATATTAGTAACAAATCCCATAGATTCATTGTATTCATAAATTTCATCGCCAAGATTACCATTCATCTTCTCTCTTATTTTTTCAAAAGTACTATTCATGCCATGAACTAGAGTTTTATAATTCAATCTTTCAACCATTAAAACTTGTAACAAATGCTTCAAATACTTCTAACTACTCATAATAAACGAGTTTGAAGCATTGAAATTATCTCTAGTAGCTCAATCCTGAAATATTACAACTTTGGTGAATTTAGTATTCTTGAGGATTTGATGATGAAATCTAGCATTTGGATGCAATAATGATGTTAGAACTCATGTATATTGAGTAATAATCAACCCAAAACATCATTAACAACTTACCTTAGTTGATTGGACTTGATTTGAGCTCAACATCGCCCCTTCACCTCAAGAACCCTAACCCCCAAATACTCAAAATACCCCCTTCCCCGACCTTGTATTTATAAGCCTAGATTTCTGATTTTCGGATGCGGCCCTGGATGCTTTGCATCTCCACTTCACTCCTCTTTGAAGCTCGGATGTGGACCTGGATGCTATGGCAACACTTCACTGCCAGCCTCTCTTTCGGACGCGGCCTCGGATGCTTCGCATCCGCAGGCTCCTCCGCCAGCCTTTGGTAATTAGGTTATAACTTCTTGTAGGAATGTCCAAATGACAAATGGTTTAAAGCACTAGAAACTAGTTTCAAAGTCCTTTAATTTGATATGTCATCCATCACATAACTCCTTATATATATATGTAGATATGCCAGTCCAAAGTTTGGTCTTGTGCGTACTCATTTGGAACTTTAGTCTATCATGAAATTTCCAACTTGAATTGGACTTACGGCTCTCCCTAGACCCTACATCACTTATAATATGCCTCGTACACTTATTATCATATAAAATTGATATCCATCCTATTAATAGTCCTCGTACTTACACAAAATAATATAATTAACACACATCGACTTTCTTAATAGCGCTTAAGTACTTCAAAATTTTTTCCGGGGTGTTACATTCTCCCCCACTTAATTACATTCGTCCTCGAATGTTTCACAAGCCACTTATAAGAACAGAGTTATCCTTTTACCTCCAACCATTATACATAGGTACTTATGACTACATCGATCTCATACTTCCTTTTTAAAATTTCAACTTACTTATGGCCCTTAAAATTTGGCTATAAAAATTTCGGCAGAGTTTCTACTGTAACTGGGCCTATCCACCTGCCAGAGAACCCTAGAAACCAATACTAACAACATATGCATAATCGAATGACGCATATAATATAAAAACAACACCAACCGTGGCCTCATAAGCAATATATTACTAGAAAAGGAACACCCTTAATATCAACGGTACAAATGATACATAATTCATACAAGGTAACTCTTAGCATTTTCATAGAGCACAACTTTATAAATATATGATTATTCAAACAAATAAGGATACTTCTTCTTCATTTCTTCCTCGGCCTCCCAGGTTGCCTCTTCAACCTGCTGGTTTTGCCAAAACACTTTCACAGAGGCAATTTTTTTATTTCTCAACTTTCGGACTTGCCGATCAATAATAGAAACCAGAATCTCTTCATAAGTCAATTCCTCATTAACCTCAATAGTCTCTACCGAAACAATGAGTGTCGGGTATCCAACTACTATCTTCAACATAGACACATGAAATACCGGGTGCACTAATGACATCTTAGGTGGTAGCTCAAGCTTGTACGCCACCTCACCGATCCTCTGAATGATTCTGTACGGTCCGACATACTTCGAACTTAGTTTCTCTTTCTTACCAAATCGCATTACACCCTTCATGGGGGTAACCTTCAAGAATACCCAATCATCTTCTTTGAATGCCAAATCCCTACAACGAATATCCGAATAAGACTTCTGACGACTCTGAGAAGTCTTCAAACACTCCTTAATGATCTTAACTTTTTCCATAGCCTGATACACGAGGTCTGGCCCTATCAACTCTGCTTCCCCAATTTTAAACCACCCAATGGGAGATCTATATCTCCTTCCATATAAAGCCTCGAACGGTGCCATCTGAATGCTAGCATGATAACTATTGTTGTAGGCAAATTCTATGAGTGGAAAATGATCATCCCAAATACCTTTGAAGTCTAGAACACAAGCGCACAACATATCCTCGAGCATCTGAATAGTCTGCTCTGCCTGCCCGTCAGTCTGCAGGTGAAAGGCTGTACTAAGATTCACCTGAGTACCCAAACCTTGCTGAAATTTCTTCCAAAACTTTGCAGTGAATTGTGCTCCCCGATCAAAAATGATAGAAACAGGAGTGCCATGCAACCTGACTATTTCTTTTATATACAACTGAGCATACTGTTCCGCTGTGTCGGTATCCTTAACCGGCAAGAAGTGTGCTGATTTTGTGAGTCGATCCACAATCACCCAAATCGAGTCAAACTTATGAGGAGTGCGAGGTAGTCCTACCACAAAGTCCATATTAATCATTTCCCACTTCCACATTGGAATTTCTATGTTATGTGCCAACCCACCGGGCCTTTGGTGTTCGGCCTTCACCCGCTGACACTTGGACATCTTGCCACAAGTTTCTCTACATTTCTCTTCATATCGATCTACCAATAGACTTCCTTAAGATCATGATACATTTTTGTAGAACCCGGGTGCACATAATACCTAGAAGTGTGAGCCTCGATCATGATTCTTTCTCGGAGACCATCCACATTTGGAACACATAACCGCCCTTGGTACTTTAGTGTACCACCATCCAAACCGAGAGAAAAAGTCATAGTCTTATGTTTATGAATCCCCTCTTTCAATTGTGCTAACAATGAATCGTTATATTGCTTCTCTTTGACTTCCACAACAAGTGATGATTCAACCCTATTTTGCATAATTACGCCTCCTTCACTAGAGTCCGCAAGATGAACTCCTAAACTAGCCAATCAGTGAACTTCCTTGGCCAATGGTCTTTGATATGCCTCCAAGTGTGCTAAACTACCCATATATTTCCGGCTAAGAGCATCTGCCACAACATTAGCCTTCTCCGGATGATATAGAATATTAATGTCGTAGTCCTAGAGTAACTCAAGCCATCTTCTCTGCCTCAGATTCAATTCCTTCTGCTTGAAAATATACTGAAGGCTCTTATGGTCCGTGAATATATCCACATGGACGCCATATAAATAATAACGCCAAAGTTTCAATGCAAATACCACTGCCGCAAGTTCTAAGTCATGTGTTGGATAGTTATTTTCATGATTCTTGAGTTGCCTAGAAGAATAACCTATCACCTTGCCATGTTGCATTAATACACACCCAAGACCAATTCTTGAAGCATAATAATATACCACAAATGCCTCTGCACCCTCTGGCAAGGTCAACACCGGTGCCATAGTCAATCTTGCTTTCAATTCCTAGAAACTCCTTTTAGAAGCATCTGACCATTGAAACTTAATTGCCTTCTGTGTCAATTTAGTCAACGGAGAGGCAAGGGTTGAGAATCCTTCCACAAACTTTCTATAACACCCCGCTAAGCCTAAGAAACTGCGAATCTCTGTTGGGGTTGTAGGCCTCAGCCAATTCTTCACAACTGCAATTTTCTGAGGATCAACCTTAATTCCTTCACTAGAGACTACATGTCCCAAGAATGTGACAGATTCAAGCCAAAATTTACACTTTGAAAACTCTGCATATAACTTGTGCTGATGCAGGGTTTGCAGAACTACCCTGAGATGATCAGCATGGTCCTCTCGACTTCGTGAATATACAATAATATCGTCAATGAACACTATCACAAAGGAGTCTAGGAACGGCTTGAAAACTCAGTTCATAAGATCCATGAAAGTTGCCGGGGCATTTGTTAGCCCAAAAGACATTACGAAAAATTCAAAATGCCCATATCGAGTTCTAAAAGCTATTTTCGGAACATCCTGCTCCTTGATCTTCAATTGGTGATACCCGGATTGTAAATCATTTTTGGAGAAGTACTTAACACCTTGCAATTGGTCAAACAAGTCATCTATCCTTGGCAGTGGGTACTTATTCTTGATTGTGACCTTGTTAAGTTTCCGATAGTCAATACACATTCTCAGTAACCCATCTTTCTTCCTTACAAAAAGGACCGGTGCGCCCCAAGGCGACACACTCGGCCGGATGAAACCCTTTTCTAACAAGTCCTTCAACTGCTCCTTTAGTTCCTTCAATTTTGCTGGTGCCATTCTGTAGGGTGGAATAGATATAGGATGTGTGTCTGACATCGCATCAATCCCAAAATCAATCTTCCTATCTAGTGGGATCCCAGTGAGCTCTTCCGGAGAGACTCCCAAAAATTCATCAACAACAGGCACAGACTAAAGTGTAGGTGCCTCAGCACCGGTGTCCGTAACCTGGACCAAATGGTAAATACACCCATTGTTGATCATTTTCGTGGCCTTAAGGTAAGAAATAAACCTACCTTTCATCACTACATCATCACCCTTCTACTCAATAACTAGCTCATTTGGAAATTCGAACCTAACAGTCCTAGTTCGGCAATCAAGCTTGGAAAAACAAGAATAAATCCAGTCTATCCCCATTATTACATCAAAATCAACCATCCCCAATTCAATGAGATCGGCCACGATGTCCCGATCACGCAACGTAACAACACAATCCCTATAAACTCGTGCAACAAAAATAGACTCACCAACCGGAGTAGATATAGAGAGCGACTCATGAAGTTATTCCAGTTCTATCCCAAATTCCATAGTAACATAAGGAGTGATATATGACAAAGTGAAACCGTGATCAATAAGAGCTTATACATCATGGGATTGGACAGTCAATATACCTGTGACAACATCTGGAGAAGCCTCTGAATCCCGACTCCTCCTCATAGCATAGAATCTGCTGGGTCCTCCCGAATTCTGTGCACCTCCCCTAGACGCACCACGCCCTGCGGGTGCTAGGGTACCTCGAGCTGGATGTGTTGTGGATGTGGTAGTTGTAGAACTAGCCGGATGCGCTGCACCTCTGCTCATGATCTGACGGGATGAGCGACAATCCCTCTGGATGTGACCCCTTACACCGCACCCGTAGCATATTGGTAGGTCCATGAAGCAAACCCCATAGTGCATACTCCCACACATGGGGCATGAGGGCCTCCGCTGCTGCTGGAACCTCCCTCCGGATCGACCCTGTTGGTGGGGTCCCGTGTTGCTCTGACTGGGCCTGAAACGGCTCCACTACTGCTGACTGGGCCCTGATGGCTGTGCACTCATCGAAGACTGGGCGAAGGACTGAGATGACCCTGATGCCCCTCCTCTATATGTCGATCTATTATTACCACCACCAGAAGAACCACCAAAATTGCTCGCAAATCGGGCCTTGCTGCTACCCTCACGCTCAATTCTATTTTTCAGTTTATGATTCTCTGTAGCTTGAGAAAATGCCACCATCTTACCGTAGTTCATATCAGAATTTAAGGCAGATGTAGCTGCCTCATTGATAACCAAGGGGCTAAGGCCCTGCACAAACCGGCGCACCCTGGCCTCTATAGGACAGGCACACGAACTCCATGTGGTAATCCCACACACTTATGCTACCCTACTTCAGGCTCTCAAACTCAATGGCATGGGCCACCTTGGTCTCGGTAGGCAAGAAGTGATCTATAAAGGCATCTGTGAATTCACCCCACCTCGCCGGTGGGCTACCCTCCTCACAGGACTCCTCCCATAACTCATACCATGAATAGGCCACCTCTTTCAGGCGGTAGGAGGCCAACTCCACTCCCTCCATCTGAGTAGCATGCATAACCCGGAGAGTCTTGTGCATCTCGTCAATGAAGTCCTAGGGGTCCTCCTCGGGATTAGTACCCGTGAACACTGAAGGATCTAGCTGAACGAACTTGTTCACCCTGGAACTAGCAGATTCCCCTGGCTGGCCAGAAGAAGTAGGCCCAACACTCGATCTCTGGGCCTGAGAAGCCACTATCTGTGCCAACATCTGTATAGCTCCCCTAAGATCCCCATCGGAAACACCAGGACCGTAAATTGGGGTTGGAGGTGGAACCGGAATATCAGTTGGGGGATTCGTTACACCCTCATCAGATGTAGGAACTAGTGCAGCCCGAGCAGGAATAGTAGAATCAGGCGATGTAGCAATTGGGGGAATATACTCACCCCTCGGGTGTTCACCCACATCATCAATTATAGACTCAACCGCCACTCCTGGGGTAACATTGGCTCTTTGGCCAGTTCTTGCCTTCTTCTTAGGTGCCATGTGCTGAAAATAAGAGCAATGCACGAATTAAAGGAGGAACAATCTTACAATTAGATTTATCGCACGATCAAGATCATCAAAGAAGGGTATTATTCCTAAATTTCCAAATAGCCTCCAACTTATAGATGTGGTCGACAACACACTGATAAGAAGGACACTACTAGACACGGCTCCGAGACATCCTAGGACACTTTAAAACCTTAGGCTTTGATACCAAGTTTGTCACGCCCCAAACTCGGGGAGCGCGACCAACGCTCAACCGAGTGAACCCGGTCAAGCAAGCCTGTTGAATACTTTCTACCCGACTCACCCATGGTTTAAAGAGTATACATAACTTTGTTAATTAACCAACAAGGAGGTCATGTAAACAATGCCGAATTCATTACCATTAATTACTTCATTTAATAAATCTCAAAACACACACACACACACACCCATCCATGGTTCAAAGTGAAACAAGTGATCCAATCACAACACAACTTATTTAACATTCCCAACACCCATATACAACCCACACTATGTCTACAGAGCCTCTAAAGATACCAAATAGTACAATGATATTGCCGGTAACAAGGCTCCGGCTATACCTCAAAACATAGTTATACACACAAAACAAAGATACACAATCTCGGAATGAGATGGGGCTCACCACGTCAGCTGGGAAGAATGAGTACCGCTATTACTAGTCAACATCCTCCGTAGTAGAACCACCTACATCAATTAAAGATGCAGCACCCCCAACAAAATGGACGTTAGTACATGTTGAATAGTACTAGTATGAAAACAAAACACCAAATCAAGAACTTGGAAATCCAACATGAACATGATGAATCAGGGTGACAATGGAATAGCATAGATAGAAGTTTAAACCAAAGCAAATTTATCAAGAACTCTCAATATCATGTGTAAATTGTAAGACGAAATTCTCTGTAACCATCTTTACACAAAGCGGCCCCGCCGCCTCACTCCAATGTGTGCGGATAGAGGTGCAAGCACAGTACCACAACTCTACTCAAGCAACCCTTCCGCCTCACCCCAATATATATGGGTGGAGGTGTAACCACATGACCAAAACCTTCACAAAGCGGCCATACCGCCTCACCCCCAATATATACGCGGGTGGAGGTGTAACAACAATACCAAATATCCTACACAAAGCGGCCATATCGCCTCACCCCAATGTATATGCGGGTGGTGGTGTAACAATAATAGCAACATCCTACACAAAGCAGGCATGCCGCCTCACCCCAATAAATGCGGGTGGAGGTGTAATCCCAAGCACAATCTCTACACAAGTTGGCATAATAACTTTTATATGAAATATGTCATTAGAGTCACAACATATAGATACAAAATCCAAAGGTTGGTACACGCCTCAATTAATAGTACAACATAATCAGAGCACTTGAAAAACAAATCGAACATATATCTTTGTCACAAGCTTATTCAGAATAATCGATTTATGATAAACATCTTGGAACTTACAAGGGTGATGTGGGGTTCAATTCTTAAAGAAAGGTTTAGCCAACATACCTCAAATTCATCCCTTAATGATACAACGATGATGCACTACACTAAGCAACTTCAATCTACATAATAACAACATCTAATGGGACTAATATTAGTAACAAATCTCATAGGTTCATTGTATTCATAAATTTCATCGCCAAGATTACCATTCATCTTCTCTCTTATTTTCTCAAATGTACTATTCATGCCATGAACTAGAGTTTTATAATCCAATCTTTCAACCATTAAAACTTGTAACAAATACTTCAAATACTTCTAACTACTCATAATAAACGAGTTTGAAGCATTGGAATTAACTCTAGTAGATCAATCTTGAAAAATCACCACTTTGGTTATTTTTGTGTTCTTAAGGATTTGATAATGAAATCTAGTATTTAGATGTAAGAATGATGTTAGAACTCATGTATATTGAGTAATAATCAACTCAAAACATCATTAACAACTTACCTTAGTATATTGGACTTGATTTGAGCTCAAAATCGTCCCTTCACCACAAGAACCCTAACCCCCAAATACTCAAAATGCCCCCTTCCCCAACCTTGTATTTATAGGCCCAAATTTCTGGGTTTCGGATGCGGCCCTGGATGCTTCGTATCCCCACTTCACTCCTCTTTGAAGCTCGGATGCGGACCTGGATGCTATGGCAACACTTCATTGCCAACCTCTCTTTCGGACGCGGCCTCGGATGCTTCGCATCCGCAGGCTACTCCGCCAGCCTTTGGTAATTTGGTTATAACTTCTTGTAGGAATGTCCAAATGACAAACGGTTTGAAGCATTAGAAACTAGTTTCAAATACCTTTAATTTGATATATCATCCATAACTCTTTATATATATGTAGATATTCCCGTCCAAAGTTTGGTCTTGTGCGTACTCATTTGAAACTTTAGTGTGTCATGAAATTTCCAACTTGAATTGGACTTACGGCTCTCCCTAGACCCCACATCACTTATAATATGCCTCGTACACTTATTATCATATTCAATTGATATCTATCCTATTAATAGTCCTCGTATTCACACAAAATAATATAATTAGCGCACATCGACTTTCTTAATAGCGCTTAAGTACTTCTAAATTTTTTTCGGGGTATTACAAGAACCCAACCCACCCCCATTCTAGAAGCGTCACAATATACAACATAATCTTCTGATCCTTCGGGAAAGGCTAGAACAGTTGCTGATGTTAATCTTCTCTTTAACTCCTGGAAGCTCTTTTCAGAAGTATCGGTCCACTAGAACTTAGCTGCCTTATGCATCAAATTTGTTAATGTAGCAGCAATAGAAGAGAAGTTTTCTACAAACCTCCGATAGTAACCAACTAAGCCTAAGAAATTAAGCACCTCCGTAGGAGTTGTGGGCCTCGGCCAATTCTTAACTGCCTTGATTTTTTGATTATCAACTTTTATGCCCTCATCCGATACTATATGCCCAAGAAAAGCCATTGAGTTCAACCAGAACTTGCATTTGGAGAACATAGCGTACAACTTACGATCCTGGAGTGTCTTTAATATCGTTCACAAATGATCTACATGCTCCGCTTTTGATCGAGAATACACCAGAATATCATCAATAAACACAATCACAAAGTTGTCTAGAAACAGATTGAACACCTGATTCATCAGATCCATAAAAGCCGTTGGTGCATTGGTTAGGCCAAAGAACATAACGAGACATTCATAATAGCCATATCTGGTCCGAAAGGATGTCTTTGGGATATCTTTCTCCTTGACTCTTAGTTGATAGTACCAAGATCTGAGATCGATCTTTGAGAATTACTTAGTGCCTCACAATTGACCAAACAAGTCATAGATCCTTGGAATAGGATATTTGTTATTAATAGTTACCTTGTTCAACTGACGGTAATCAATACACATTCTCAACGAACCGTCTTTCTTACGAACAAATAACACCAGAGCACCCCGCGGGAAAGTACTGGGCCTGATAAAGCCCTTATCTTGAAGATCATTCAACTGAGCTTTCAATTCCTTCAATTCAATAGGGGTCATTTTGTACGGAGGAATAGATATAGGTTGGGTGTCTGGAAACACGTCGATAGCGAAATCAATTTCCCTTACCGAAAGAATGCTAGTAAGTTCATCAGGAAATACATTGGGAAATTCATTTACAACAGGGACTGACTGAAGGGTTGGAGGCTTTGCCTCTGCATCCTGCACTCGCACTAGATGATAGATATATCATTTCGAGATCATCTTCCGATCCTTTAGGTAGAAAGTAAACCTCCCCTTAGGTGCTGCCACATTACTCTTCTATTCAATGACAGGCTTGCCTGGAAAATTAAAGTGAACAACTTTCGTCCAATAATCCACATTAGTGTAGCAAGAAGCCAGCCAGTCCATAACCATAACAATATCAAATTCCACCATTTCTAATTTATTCATGTCAGCTAAGGTGTGACGATCATAAATCATCACATCGCAACCCCCATATACGTGTCTAACAATCACGGACTCACCCACTGGCGTAGATACTTCAAATGACTGATGTAACAATTTAGGTTCTTTACCACATTTACCGACAATAAAGGGAGTAATATACGACAAAGTAGAACCTGGATCTATCAAGGCATACACATCAAGGGAAAATACGGATAATAGACCTGTAATCACATCCGGAGACGACTCTAGGTCCTATTGACCTGACAATGCATAAATGTAGTTCTGATGAATGCCTAAACTAGATTCTCTACCCATGCCTCTATCTCTACCAGCCGACGTCTGCGTTCCTTGCCTAGGAGGGCGTACTGATGAAAACAATGCTACTACAGACCCTATAGGCTATGCCGTACCGCCCCAATCTCTCATCGAGAAAAAGCTGCATATTGTGGCTGGACAGACCACACAAATAACATGCATCAGAACCCTAGCAGCATTGTCCAAAATAAGTCCTACCACATTGACCACAATACGGCACCGGGGGTCTCATCTTACTAGGGTCCCCTTATACTACGGGCTTGGTGCCCATGAACTCTGACCCTGACCACAATAAGTGGTCCGACCATGACGTTGGCCCTGAAACTACAGTGGTGCACTAGCCGCTAGATAAGATGGGAATCTAGGAAATTGAGTCCTAAACCCACATTGAAACTGTCCCGTATCACCTACGGACCGAGCCCTCTTATGCTGGCCCTTATTATGCTCTCGATTGGCCAGCTGCTACCTCTTATGATCCTCCAAGTTCTGTGCATAGGCCTAAATGTAGACGATGTCCATAATTAGATTTAAAGGAGCCGTGGTACATTCGTTAACCAAATGTGGTCCCAGACCACCCACAAATCGACATACTTGGTCACTCATCTCAGCCACAACCGTAGGAGCATGCCTAGCCAAAGAGTTAAATTGCATACTATTCTCCAGAACACTCATATTGCCCTGCTCCAAACTTAAGAACCTATCTTTCCTGGCTCGGTAGAGTTTAGCAGGCAAATATTACTGCAAGAATGCCTCAAAAAACTCCCTCTATCCCGTTGATGGGGCACGAGGTCCCCTAGACTACTTACAGCTCTCATACCAAGTCACGACAATATCTCGCAATCTATAAGAAGCTATCTCTATAGACTCAGTATCTGTGGCATGCATAACTCGTAAAGTCTGCTACATTTGATACAAAAAGCTCTGAGGATATGAATTTGGATCTTCTCCTGAACTCTTGCACTAATCACTTTATTTGAGGTGCCAGGGGTCTGACGCTAGGCCTGGGAGGCCATAAATTGAGTCAACAACTGCACAACACTCCTCATGTCTAAATCATGATCAAGAGCAACCGGAGGTACAACAACTTCTTTATGCAACTTTGTGGGTAGTGATGTTACACTAAAAGCTTGAGAATCAGCCTCATCATGATGCTGATGCTGATCTACATAGGCAGGTGGCACCTGACTAGTGCCCTCCCTCGCCTCCTCATCTAGTCTTCGAACAGCCACTTGTCGTCTAGTAGTAGTAGGCATCGCTGAGAATGTAAACAAGATAAAGATTATGAGTGAATACTTACGACTCAGCTTTATTGCATAATCTAGATCAGAAAGAAAAGTTACCATCCTAAATATCCTGTAGCCTCCTATCTATAAGTGTAGTGCACACCACACCCATAAACAAAACTCTACCAGATATGGCTTGCAGACTCCCTAGGACAAACTTGCTATGATACCAAGTTTGTCACACCCCTACCTTGGGGGGTGTGGCCGGCACCCAGCACCCGAACCTCTGACATGGAATCTGAGCCGACAAGGCCTCCAAATAACATTAACAAGACTCCAAAAAGGTATTTTTTGTAGAGAAATTTCTTCCTAACTTCATAGGTTAGTAACTTTAACTTGCTTTCATTCAATTTTCACTACTTTTCATTCAATTTTCACTATCAAATCTAAGATTTCATAGAGTAGAAATTGTTATTTTTGGTAAAAATTATGGATTTTGTAAAATTGATATTTAGACCTCAAATTGAGGTCGGATCTCGAAACAAATCACATATTTGGACTCGGGGGTGAATGAGTAATCGAAATTTGGTCTTAATTTCGGATTTGGATCATGTGGGCCCGTGTTAACGTTTTGTTGACTTTTCTAATTATGTTAAAGATTGAACATTTTTCATTCGAGGGTAGTTTCTAAAGCTTGTTTTTACTTGATTAAATGATATTTGACTAGATTCGGTGGTTTGAAGGTTTATTCTAATAGGAAAGCCGTGTTGGATTGTTGTTCTTGTTCATGAAAGAGTTACGTGTCTTGGTTAACCTTGATCAAGGGAATTAGGGTATAATTGCATCTATTTACTACATGATCTGTGTGTTGGGGGAATTGTATATACAAGGTGAACAGTGTATATACGTTGTCCATGCAATGAGCATGCAGGTAGAACTAGCCTTATTTGTACCATGTTACTTTATGTATTGTATCTTCCATGCTTTAGATAGATTGTGAAACTCTTTGATTTCCTGTATTAATTTTATTTTCTATGTTGAGCTTATTGATATATTAGGCATTGAGATCATTGAATTGTTGATTTGGTTGTTGGTGCATAATTGTTGGTAAATTCTTATATGACGAGTTATGTTCAAATACTACTATTAATGTTGAATATGCTTCCCCCTTTCTTGGCACTGCATTATACGTGATGCTTGGTGAGGAAGAGTGTAGTGCACAAAGGGTGTTGACGTGCCTGTGAGGTAAAGTGATTGTGCACGAAGGGTGTTTCCATTCTTTATTGATATATATCTTCCCACAAAGGGTATTTTCGTGTTTGAGAGAAAGTGAGGATATGCACGAAAGGTATTTTCGTGCTAACTATTATATTATGTTATGGGGATGAGAGTAAAAGCACGAAGGGTGATGTTGTGCCATTGGTTGATTTCATTGTTCTTTATTTGCTATTCGGATAGAAGGCTTGGCTTTGTGGTTTTATAATCTACTTTTGAAAGTTGTTCGGAGTTGTTGTAAAAATATGACTTATGGTTTAGTGAGTAACACCTTCCTTTACTTTCCCGTTTTATGTTATTTCACTTATGTACTTATTATCTCTCGTATATGTTAATAACTTGTTATTGTACTTGGTACTTTACTTGTCATCTCGTTATTTCTTGATGTTACTTAACTGCACAGGTTTATTGTAGGTGTCTTGTCTTAGCCTTGTTACTACCTTTTCGGGGTTAGGCTCGACTCTTACATAGTACATTATTCGATTGTACTCATATTATACTTCTATAGTTCTTATGCATATTCATACATTGGTACCAGCGAAATCCCGAGAGGTGCTTAGTAGATACCACATAGACCACTCGAGGTAGAGCTGCATTCCATTTGCAGGCCTTAAAGTCATCTTTCCATTTTAGTTGTACTGTTTTTACTTTCCAGATAGTATTGTATTTTCCTTCAAGATAATGTATTTAGTAAACTCTAGAAGCTCATGTACTTGTGTCTCCATCTCTTGGGATGGTTGAACGTTAGTGTTGATCTTAGACTTATCATGTATACTTCTGAGTTGCTTTTACACTATATTATTATCTTGTTGTTAGTTGTTAATTGCAGTTCTTCGTATTTTTTGTTGTGTGTTGTCTTGCCTAGCAAGCGGCGTTAGGCACCATCACGACTCCAATTGGTCGGAATTTTGGGTTGTGACAATATACAGAAATATATATCTCACTTTCCCACTTATAGGTAAAATATTTCCTCTTAAATATGCAATAGTGAATTCAGAGAATGTAGAATCTTGGGAGTGGTTCTTCCAACAATTTAAGAATACCTATAGGGTTAAAAAGGAATGTGCATAGTGTCCAATAGATATGAGATCATCTTAAAGGTCACTTTAGTTGTTTATCTATCAGTGCCACATTGAGTATGCATATACCATTTGTGGAACAATAAAAAACAAATTACAAATGTAATGACCCGGCCGGTCATTTTATGTATTTGAGTCTCGTTTCTCCTATTTGATGCTCCACGTATATTGTTTATTATTTTATGACTTACGGGGATGATTGGTCTAACTTCGGAAAGGTTTGAGAGTGTATTGAGACACTTAGTCTCATTTTGGAAGCTTAAGTTGTAAAAGTTGATTAGGATTTGACTTTTGACTAGACGACCGTGGATTAGTGATTTGATGGTTCTAATAGGTTCATATTGTAATTTTCGGCTTAGGCGTATATTCAGATTTGGAGGTTCCTAGAAGGTTTTGGCTCTATTTGTCGGAAGTTGACAGTTTCAAGATTTGGAGAGTTAATAGGTTTGACCGGGAGTTGACTTTGATGTTATCCAGGTCAAGTTAGTGTTCTGAGACTTTAGTTAGGTTAATTTAGTTTATTGGAACTTATGTGCGATGTCTGGTCAAAAATCAAAATGTATAAGTGTGATTCAGATGCATTCGATGAAGTTAGAATGTTAGGAAGTCAAGAGATGTATTTTGGGTGATTCTTGGGTTTGATGTTATTCGTGATGTTCCTAGCCTTTGTATTAGTTTGAATTAGGTATAGGAACTTGTCGGTATGATTGGATGGGGTCCCGAAGGGTTTGGTGTGTTTTGGGGTAGTTTTAGACCATTTTCCATTGATTTGCAGCTGCTGGTTTGCTGGTGTGATGCAGTGCTTCGCGACGGCGTAGCTGAGTCTCGAAATCACGGAGAAGGGGAGTTGGTAGGCGAAGTTTTACTCTACACGTTCACGTGAGTGGTGCCGCATTAGCGGAGAGCTAAGGGCAGGTGCTTCGCGTTCGCATGTTGGGGGTTGCGTTAGCATACCAGGGGCCGCATTCGCGAAGGTTTAGTGTCAGTTGGATGGATTACCTTCGTGTTTGCGGGGAATGGATCGTGTTTGCATAGGCTGGGCAAGCTTGGAAATCTCGTTCGCATGGGATACTTCGCGTTCACATGGGTACTTCGCGTTCGCAAAGTGGAGTTGCAATTGACAAGATTTTTTGCCTTCGCGATCGTGAAAGGTGTATTGCAATCACGATTCATATCAATGGGAAGACTATTAGAGATGTAATTTTGGGACTTTTACTCATTCTTTCATATTTTAAACCATAGACTTCAAGAGGTGGAGATTTTGAAGAGCAATTTTACTACACCATTGGAGGTAAGAAATTGTCACTTGGATTTGACTTTATATCTTGATTTCCCGTGGAATTCAACATATAAAATATGGATTTTAAAGTGATATTTGGGATATTGTATACAATATTTAAAATATGGATTTTTGTGGATTTGAAGGTCGATTTAGACTTGGTTTGGAATCTAATCACATATTTGGCCAGAGCTTACACAACTAAAGAATTTGACAACAAAATGGCAGAGGTGAATAGAATTGACTCTAGAGTGGGGGATTACTTAATGGAGATTTTATTATGACATGTGGTCTAGAGTATATTAAAGTCAACATAAATATAATGATGACTTCGAATATAGCGAAGTCTATTAATACTACAAATAAAGATGCAAGAGACCTGCCAGTACTCCATTTGTTAGAATTTATGACAATATTGCTTCAAAAAATAGAATTATGCATACAAAGAAAGAAAAATAGAGACAATCACAATCCTTAGCAAAACTTATAAGATAATACTCTGCTTGCATAGATGCATATAAGGGTAAAACATATTTTCTTGTTGCAACTGTTACAACCCTATAACGACCCAGCCGATCATTTTATGTATTTGAGCCCCATTCCATTATTTAATGCTTCCCATATGCTTGTTGTTATTATGTGTTGGTTTAGTTTCAGGAAGGTCTGGGAGTGAATTGGAATACTTTTTTCTATTATAGGAAGCTTATGTTGTAAGAGTTGACAAAGATTTGACTTTTGAGTAGACGATCTCTGATTGGGGATTTAATAATTTCAATAGGTTCGTATACTAATTTTGGACTTGGGCGCATGTTCAGATTTGAATTTGGAGGTCCCTAGAAGGCTTTGGCTATATTTGCTGAAAGTTAGTAATTTGAAGGTTTGGAGAGTTCATAAGTTTGACCATGAGTTGACTTTGATGATATCAGATTCGAATTGTTGTTTCAAAACTTGAAATAGGTTTGTTTTATTATTTGGAACTTGGTGCAATGTTTGGATGTAATCCAGATTGGTTAGGATTGGATCGGTTGCTTGATTAAAAGCTTGGAAGTTCTTGAACTTAAGAGAAGCTTGATTTTCGATTGATAGATGTTCTCGTATGTGTTTGTAAGCTTTGAATAGGTTTTATAGACTTGTTGGTATGATTGAATGGGGTCCCAGGTAGTTCGAATGAGTTTCAGACCACTCAGAGCATGTTTGATATTGCAGATTTTGCTAGTGTCTGCTGTGCTTCGCGATCGTGGAGCAAGTCTCGCGATCGAGGAGAAGGATTTTGGAGCAGGCTTGTCTTGTTCTTCGCGTTCAGGATAGGTTTTGGTAGTTGGTCTTGCGTTTGCACTTTGTGTGTCGTGTTCGCGTAGCATTGGGGCAGACTAGAAGTTGGCTAGAGGCTGGCCTTCATGAACGCAGTAAGGGGCTCGCATTCGCGTAGGTTTAGGGCGCCTGTGCATCGCGTTCGTGAGGTTAATGTCGCATTCGCGAAGAGCCTTTTGAGGCAATGTCTAAGTTTGACCTTTTCGGTCTCGATGGTCCTATCGCGATCACGAAGGTTAGTGCTGGGCTGACTATTTTAAGTTTTAATTTCAGGATTTTAGTCCATTCTCTCATATTTTGAACTCTAGACTTGGAGATGGGTGATTTCTGAAGGAGATTTTCACACAAGGCAAGGGGGTAAGTGATTTCTACTTGATTTTGATTATATATCTTATTTCCCATAGATTATTATACATACATTATAGGATTTGAAAGAGAAATTTGGGGGTTTTATCTATAATTGTGGAGAGTGTAAATTAGCGATTTGGGAGTCGATTTGGACCCAGTTTTGGAATCTAACCACATATTTGGACTTGTGGGGTTATGAATAGTTGGTATCTACCCCTTGACTCGGGTTTTGACTATGTGGGCCTGGATTGACTTTTGTTGACATTAGGAGATTTGATTAAAGATTAAAACTTTATTGTTTATATTTTACCCCTATGGCTTTTTATGAAGTTATTGAGTTGTATTTGACTAGATTCGACTCGTTTGGAGGTTAATTTGAGAGGAAAAGCTATTTTGGAAAGTTGAAGACTACCAAGTAGAGGTAAGTCTCTTGTCTATCCTTGTAAGATGGAATTCTCCCCGTGACCTATTTGCTATTTTGTTGCCCAGTTTAGGAGCCACGTATATGCGTAGCTAGATTATGACAATATCCACTATACATTTGGCTTATGTTTATGCCTTGTTTGACTATGTGAGCTTATTGTTCATGTTTTATTGATTCTATGACTACGTGATGGCTTATATTTGTGGCTTAGAAGCATGTGTAGAGTTATGGCTTGATTGAAATTAGGCATAAATGATTACTTGCCATATTGAGATTTCTTGTTGAGACATAGCCACATACTTGTCTTATCGCTTCATGCTTTGATGGTTAAATGGCCCACTTCATTCGTGTTAAATATTATGACTGAATTCTTGAACGATAAAATTGCTTATTAGATTGTTGAGATGAATTGAATTATATGATTATCCATAGCATCGTTTAGCTATTTGTGCTTTTATCTGCATTTCTATTATTATGATTCGGTACCTTTGATTATATTGCCTCATATGCATATATCTATGAGTTGGAGAGTTAAATTTTGTAAAAAGATGAGAGTTTTGGCACCATAGACTTTATGAGCGGATATTGATTTTTGATGAGATTGTTGTGGATCGGGTTGCATGCTGCAATGGTATTATGTATGGATTGGGTGGCACGCCGCCATGTGTACATGTGTGGATCGAGTGTCACGCCTCCACAAGAATATTTATGGATCGGGTTTCACACCGCAATATTATATTATTTATTAGTGAATCGGGTTGCATGTCGCAACAACGCTTGAATATTGGTACCGTCCCTCTGGAGTCAGGTGATTACCCATGTTACCTTGGGCCCTGTGAGCGTAAGATATTTAGATTGGTATTGATTTGGACACTCGATCTATGTCGGTTATATGGATTTGTATAGGGAATTGGTATTGGGTTGTGAGCTTGCATTGGTAGCTTAGAATCATGTAGTGTCTCTTATGATTTTTGACTGTTGATTGCCTCATTTCCTAATTGTTAAAGATTTGAGATACCTAATATTGTATGATATCTCATATTTGAAAAGCATGTTTACATATCGATGTTATTGTGCTCTTCTTGGTAGACTTGATTGAGGATATCTTGCTTTATTTCATCTATTGTTCATGACTCTTATGATTATTGAGTTGATATAAGGTCCGACTATTAACCTCTCACCACTACTTCTTCGAGGCTAGACTTGATGCTTGCTAAGTACCGTATTTTGTATTCATACTACCCTTCTATATATTTTTGTGCAGGTTCTGAGGCTAGCTTTTGTGACACACACCCAGCTGAGTAGGAGTGCTACTAGGAGACTTTGTAGTGAGTTGCTTACTTGCTTCGATCCGCAGCACATGGAGTCCTCCCTTCCCTACTCATTACATCTGTCTTTGTATTAGTCATTTTCGGAGAGACTTTGTATTCAGTTGAGATCTTATACTCCCGTCAGATGCTTGTGACTAGTTGTAACACCTGGAATTTGGGAAGCGTTTGTGAGACAATTGTGGTCATGTAGACCCTGTATGAGATTTATGCATTTTGATGTTTGAGTTGTGATTTATTCCACTTATTTTATTATCTTAAATTAGTTATTGGATTAATAAGTGCACATTGTTGTTGTTGTTGAGTGTTTGCTTGCCTAGCAAGCGGATAGGCTCCATCACAGCCTTTAGTAGGATTTCGGGTCATGACAAGTTGGTATTAAAGCTCTAGGTGCTAAGGGTCTAACAAGTCATGAGTATGCCTAGGTTGGTATCAAAGATCTAGGTTCTAAGGGTCTAACAAGTCACGAGCACGCCTAGTAAAGTCTGTTGGATCGGTACAAAGACGTCAATATCTATCTGCGGGGGGCTATAGGTATTTAGGAAAACTTTTATTTTCTTGATTCTCTCTCATGCATTAATTATTATCTGAGCCAAAATTATCTCTTCTACTCTCTCACAGATAGTGACAACGCGTGCTTCAGTAGCACCTGGTAATGGAGAGGTAGTACCTCCAGTTGCAGCCACAGGGGTAGGGTACCCATAGGGGGTTTCACAGTGGTGACTAGGGGTAGAACACCCTCTAGACCCCAGGAGCGTGTTTGGGAAGTATCAGTAGATCCGTCGGTTGATAAGGTAGATGACCAGTTTGTTGGTAATCAGATTGAGGCCCCAACTCCCACACAACACCTAGAGGGCTTTCTTGCGGCACTGGTATTCCAAGAAGCCATGGCCAAGATGGTCAGTTTTATCGATGCTTTGACTCAGGTTGGAGTGGTTCTAGTGGCCCCAACCACGTCTCAGGCTGGAAGGGGGATTCAGATCCCTACCACTCGTACTCTGGAGCAGCCTCCTACAGCAGGTCGGCCTGAGATTTTGCCTGCCACGTCTACCGATCAGCATAAGAGATTAGAGAGGTTTTAAAGGTTGTTTCCTCCATACATTGAGGGTAATGTTTCATAGGATGCCAAGATTTTCTAGATAGATGTCACCAGATGCTTCAAAATTTGGGCTTGGTAAAGTCCAATAGGGTGGACTTCACTACTTTTTAGTTTATAAGAGCTACACGGAGATGGTGACAGACTTATGAGCTGGACCAGCATTTTCATCTCCACTTATTTGGGTATAGTTCTTGCATTTATTTCTTGAGAGGTACATCCACAAACCAGGAGGGATGCGTTGAGGGGCTAGATTGAGCGGCTTCAGCAGGATCGCATGACCGTGAGCAACTATGAGGTGAGATTCGCAGATTTATCTTGTGGTGCTTCTATTTTGATCCCCAACAAGGTTGATAGGGTGAGGCAATTAATTGAGGGTTTGAACTATGGCCATTATAATTTTATGGCTCGAGAGTAGGAGATTAGGACTACTTTCCACCAGGCTATGGAAATAGCTCGAAGGATCAAGCATATTCGTAGTCAGAGGCAAGAGGCTGTGGAGAGAGAAAGATGGCCTCGTCATTCTGGTAGCTTTAGTGGTACCTTATCAGGAGGTATATGTTAGTTTAGTAGAGGCCATCATGGTAGGCCTGCTCATTCTGCAATGCATATGGCAAGTGGTGTAGTGTCTCGACCTTCTTTTTGTACTCTAGCTCAATCATCTTTTAGTGCCCTCCCAGCTAGTTCATACCATGCTCCGTCTATTCAAGGTTCTTCTAGTGGATGTTCAAGCCATTAGGGGCAGATTCCGGTCCAGCAGCCTCAGTCAGCTAGAGGTTGTTATGAGTGTGGAAAGCTTAGACACATGAGGAGACATTGTCCCAGGTTTGTTAGGGGCGCAATTCCACAATCTTCTCAGTAGTAGTTTCGGCACCAGTTTCCCTAGCCCCTGCCCAGACAGTTAGAGGGGGAGGATGTGCAGCTAGAGGTCACCCTATAGGAGAGGGCTAGATTGGAGGAGCTTCAACTAGTGGTGGTCAGGCTCGATGCTATGCTTTTCCAAGTAGACCTGAGGCAATGGCCTTAGTTGCAGTGATTACAGGTATGATTTCGATCTGTCACAGAGATGGTTTTGTGTTGTTTGATCTGGGTTTACTTATTCTTATATGTCAACATATATTTCTCCTTATTTGGATATGCCTCGTGGTTCTCTTGGTATTCCTGTTCATGTATCTCCCCCTGTTGGTGATTCTATTATGGTGGAATGTGTGTATCAAACTTGTGTGGTTACCATTGGGGGTTATGAGACTAGGGTTGATCTTCTGTTGCTTAATATGATGGACTTTAATATGATATTGGGTATAGATTAGTTATCTCCATACCATGCTATTCTTGATTGTCACGCTAAGATGGCTATGCCGGGGTTGCCAAGCTTGGAATGGAGAGGTTCTCTTGGTCACACTTCTAGTAAAGTGAACTCATTTTTTAAGGCTCAATGGACAGTTGAGAAGGAATGTTTGGCATATATAACTTTTGTTAGAGATGTTACTGCCAATAATTCTACTGTTGAGTTAGTTCCAGTAGTGAAGGAGTTTCCAGATATGTTTCCTGCAGCCCACAAGGCATGCCACCCCATAGGGATATTGAATGTGGTACCAGGCACTTAGCCCATATATATTGCATCGTATTGTATGACTCCAACTGAGTTGAAGGAATTAAAATAGCAGTTATAGGAGTTGCTAGATAAGGGGTTCATCAGGCCGAATTGTTTCACCTTGGGGTGTGCCGGTGTTGTTTGGGAAGAAGAAAGATGGTTCTATGAGGATGTGTGTTGACTATAGGTAGTTGAACAAGGTGACTATAAAGAACAAGTATCCATTGCCTCACATCGATGAATTGTTTGATTATCCTCAGGGTACTAGAGTATTCTCAAAGATTGACTTGAGATCGGGTTATCACCAGTTGAAGATCAGGGCTTCTGACATCCCTAGGATGAATTTTTGGACTCGTTATAAGCATTATGAGTTTTTGGTGATGTCTTTTGGTTTGACTAATGCCTCAATAGCTTTTATGCATTTTATGAACAGTGTGTTCCAGCCTTATTTGGATTCTTTGTCATTGTGTTTGTTGATGATATATTTCTGTAGTGCTGAGGAGCACGAGTAGTACTTGAGGATTGTGCTTCAAATTTTGAGGGAGAAGAAGTTATATTCTAAGTTCTCCAAGTGTAAGTATTGGTTGGACTCGATATCATTCTTCGGCCATATGGTGTCTAATGATAGGATCAAGGTGGATCCGAAGAAGATTGAGGCGGTTTAGAGTTGGCCTAGACCTTCTACCGCTATAGAGATATGGAGTTTCCTTGGTTTGGCAGGTTATTATCATATTTTACAGATCTATTTACCGAGTTAACTCAGAAGGGCGCTCCATTCAAATGGTCTGATGAGTGTGAGGAGAGATTTCAATCAAGACTACTTTGACTACAGCTCGAGTTTTAGTGTTGCCCTTAGAATTGGGGATGTATATTATCTATTGTGATGCTTTATGTGTTGGTCTTGGGTGTGTACTGATGCAGGACGATAGGGTGATTTCCTATGCAGCACGCCAGTTGAAAACCCATGTGAAAAACTATCCGGTACATGATTTGGAGTTGGCAGCTATTGTTCACGTGCTCTAAATTTTGAGGCACTACTTGTATGGCATACCTTGTGAGGTTTACACTGATCATCAAAGTCATAGGCATCTATTTAAGCAAAAGGATTTGAATTTGAGGTCGCGCAGGTAGTTGGAGTTATTGAAGGTTTATGATATCACTATCCTGTATCATCCGGGAAAGGCTAATGTGATAGCAGATGCTTTGAGTAGGAAGGCGAAGAGTATGAGAAGTTATATTTATTCTAGCTATGGAGAGACCTTTGGCTATGGATGTTCAGACTTTGGTTAATAGGTTTGTGAGATACCTTATTTCCGAGGCTAGCTGGGTTCTTACTTGTGTTGTTGCATAGTCGCCCTTGTTTGAGTGCATCAAGGCTCGCCAGTATGATGAACCTTATTTGATTGTCCTTAAGGACACAGTGTTTCTAGGTGGTGCTAAGGAGGTGACTATTGTTGATGATGGTGTATTGCGACTTCACGATCGGATTTGTGTTCCTAATGTGGATGGTTTGAAAGAGTTGACTCTTAAGGACGCTCATAGTTCGTGGTATTGTATTCATTCAGGTGCTACGAAGATGTACTATGATTTGAAGCAACATTATTGGTGGCGGAGGATGAAAAGGGACATCATTGGACATGTGTCACGATGTTTGAGTTGTCAGCAGGTCAGGTATGAGCATCAGAGATCGGGTGGTTTGCTTCAAAGGTTAGAGATATCAGAGTGGAAATGGGAGCGCATTGGCATGGATTTTGTTGTAGGACGACCATGGACTTGAGGAGATGTGATGTTGTTTGGGTCATAGTGGACATACTGGCCAATTATGCACATTTCATTCCGGTCATGAATTCTTACTCTTCATAGAAGTTGGCTCAGACCTAGATCAGAGAGATTGTTCGCTTGCATGGTGTGCCTGTTTCTATCATCTCGAATTGAGGCACTCAGTTTACATCGCACTTTTGGAGAGCTGTTCAGCGTGAGCTGGGCACGGAGGTTGATCTGAGCATTGCATTTCACCCTCAAACAGATGGGCAGTTCGAGTGACCATTCATATTTTGGAGGATATGTTAAGGGCCTGTGTTATTGATTTTGGAGGCCAATGGGATTAGTTTCTACCATTAGCAGAGTTTGCATACAACAACAGCTATCTGTTTAGTATCCAGACGACTCCGTATGAGGCCTTATTTGGGAGATGACGTCATTCTCCGGTTGGTTGGTTTGATCTTTGTGAGGCTTGGTTGTTGAGCATAGATTTTGTTAGTGATTCTTTGGAGAAGGTGAAATTGATTCAGGAGCAGCTTTGTACAGTACAGTCCAGGCAGTAGAGTTATGCTGATAGAAATGTTCGAGATGTGGCTATCATGGAGGGTGAGAAGGTTCTTCTCCAAGTTTTGCCTATGAAGGGAATGATGAGATTTTGGAGGAAGGTAAGTTGAGCCCTCAGTACATTGGTCTATTTAAGGTCTTAGAGAGGATTGGGGAGGTAGCCTACAAACTTACTTTGCCACCCAGCTTGTCGAGAGTTCATCTAGTGTTTCATGTTTCTTTGTTTCGAAAGTATTATGAGGATTAGTATTATGTGTTGGATTTTAGTTCAGTGTAGTTGGATGAGAATCTAGCTTATGAAGAAGAGCCAGTGGCCATTTTAGATAGGCAGGTTCGAAAGTTAAGGTGTAAAGATATTGCATCAGTGAAGGTTCAGTGGAGTGTTCAACCAATCAAGGAAGCGACTTGGGAGACCGAGCATGGTATGCATAGCAGATATACTCATCTTTGTGGCATCCCATGTATGATTCTAAACCCGTTTGAGGATGAACGTTTGTTTAAGAGGGAGAGAATGTAACGACCAGGCCAGTCATTTTGTGTATTTGAGCCTCGTTCCCTTATTTGATGCTTTCCATATACTTGTTTGCTATTTTGTGACTTATGGGAATTGTTAGTTTGGTTTCGGGAAGGTTTGACAGTGAATTGGAACGCTTAGTTGTATTGTTAAAAGCTTAAATTGTAAGAGTTGACCAAGGTTTGACTTTTGAGTAGACAACCTCGGATTGGTGATTTGATGATTCCAATAGGTTGGTATGATGTTTTTGTACTTGGGCGTATGTTTCAATTTGGATTTGGATATTTTTAGATGGTTTTGGCTATATTTACCGAAATTTGACAATTTAAAGGTTTGGAGAGTTCATAAGTTTGATTGGGAGTTGAATTTGATGATATCAGATACAAATTATTGTTTCAGAACTTGGAATAGGTTCGTTTTGTTATTTGGAACTTGGTGCAAAGTTTAGATGTAATCCGAATTGGTTAGGCTTGAATCGGACACTTGGTTGGATGTTTGGAAGTTTTTAAACTTAAGAGAAGTCTAATTTGTGGTTTGATCTTCAATTCATAAACATGATGATCTCGTATGTATTTGGAAGCTTTGGATAGGTTCGGGTAGTGTTTATGGACTTGTTGGTTTGATTCAACCGGGTCTCGGGTCGTGACATCGCCTACCTTGGTTACTAGGCAAGCCAACACTCATCAACAATAATAAAATCTAATTATTAAATCATTAAAAGAGATATAATTTATATATGAAAGCGAAACAACTCTCAAAATAGTATCATAATATACATAAGTCCAAGATAGGGTCTAAACACGACCACAATAGTCAATCAAACGTTCAAAACCCGATGTTACAATGTCACAAACATCTAAAAAAAGTAAATAGTCTCAACTAAAAAAATAACATCTGTCTGAAAAGGAAATAAATAGACAAAGATAGGTAAATAGGGAAGGAAACTTCATGTGCTACGCATTGGATCAAGTAAAGTAGATCACTACAAAGTCTCCAACAAATATTCCTACTCCTATGGATAGGTACCACTAGTACATGCCTTATAAAATATACAAAATATGCAGAAATATAGTATGAGTAGAAAATCACGGTACTCAGTAAGTATCAAGTATAGCCTTAAAGAAGTAGTGGCGAGGAGTCGACATCGACACTTACTAACTGTCCAATAATCAGGCAATAGCATAAATAACATACGAAGTAAAGCATGATATCATCAAATGGATACAAAGACTAGAGACACATTACATATAGAATTTAGGCATGCTTTGTAGATAGAGTAGATTGAATCTGATATCAAATGCCTCAATCCTGCATAAAAACATGATGTATATCAACCATCATTTATATAAAAGCCACTGCACGAGTCTAAAATACATAATACACGCTCAGGATCACTTCTCAATACCTCACAACACCAATTCATATTCCTGGCACATGCCACATGTCCAAATCAAGCACCAAATTCGAGTGCCTACGCTCACAGGGCCCTAAGATACATGGGTAACCACTTAACTCCTGAGGGACATATCCATATCCAAGTGTTGATTATTTCATAATCAATGATCAATTTCTAATAATCAATATCCGCTCATAGTGTCCTTAGTGCCAAACTCAATTTTTCTCAATATTCAACTCTCCAACTCATGTATATGTGTATGATAACATATAATTAAGAGGCACCAGAACATAACAATAAAAATACAGATAAAATCTCACATGGCTAAAATATGGCTACGACTAATCATGTAATTCAATTTATCATAACAATTCAAAAAGCATTTCAATATTCACGAGTCTAATCATAATATTTAACATGAGTAAATTAAGTCATTTAACCACTAAATCATGGATAATAAGACATGTGCATGACTACGGCTTAAGAAGAAAGCTCAACATGGCAAAATAATTCTTTATGCTCAATTTAACAAGTCATAATTTTAAGAATGCTTCTAAGCCATAATTATGACTTATCACGTAGTTATAAAATCAATGAAACAAGGATAATAAAATCACATAGTCCAAATAAGGCATAATCATAAGACAAACTCTACCGGGCATGGTCATAACCTAGCTACGCATATATGCTTGCCACCTCGCATATGCGTGGCTCCTAATTCAAGCAAAAGTAGCAAATAGATCACCTGTAGGGAGAATTCGCTCTTACAAGAATAAACAATAGTCTTACCTACACCCGATAATACCTTCAACCTTTTAAAATTGCTTTTTCTCTCAAATCCATCTACAAACGACTCGAATCTATTTAAATATTACTCAAATGAATCAAATAATGCTATAGAAATTAAACCGAAATGATAAAGCTTTAATCTTTAATCATTAATCATTTTTCAAAGAGTCAACTAAAGTCAATCCATGCCCACATTGTCAAAATTCTAGTCTAGGGATAGATCCCGACTATTTATAACCCCACGAGTCCATATATATAAGTAGATTCCAAATCGGATTCCAATTTCATGTTCAAGACCACCGATTTCACTCTCTTAAGTTCATACAAAAAACCCCAATTTCTACATTTTAAATCCTTGATTTAGGGGTTAAAAATTCATGTAGATTTTTGAAATATAGTCATAAATGAGTATAAATCACATATCATCTTGCCTTGTATGAAATATCCTTGAATAATTATCGCTATCTAAGTCTAGGGTTCAAAATATGAGAGAATGGGCAAAAATTTCGAAAATCACAACATATATATTCTGCTTAGTACTACCTAATTGTGAGATCGCGAGACACTGCTCCGTTATCGCGAAGCACCAAAGTCCACCGCTTGGAAATTCATCATCGCGAACGCGACAAGACCCTCACGAATGCGATGACTAACAGACCATCCTCCTACGAGAATACAAGCTGCCCTTCGCGAATGCATAGGCCAAGCCTCTAGCCTGCCTTCTCTCCTCCACGAATGTGAGCTACTCCACGCGAACACACTAACAAGTTCCCTGACAGTCCGCGAATGCGAACACACCTCCTGCAAATACAAAGCACAAGGGCCTCAAATCCAAAGTACTCTTCACGATCGCGACACACCTCTCGTGATTGCGAAGCACATTAGAGATACCAGAAAATCAGTAGAACAAAACTCAATCGAAATAGTCCAAAACCACTTTGAAACTCACTGAAGTCCCCCGGTACCTCGTCCATTCATTCAATAAAGTCTATATACTTCCTACAAACTTGTCCTAAGGTTATAAAGATTAAAAAAATAGCAAAACCAAGAATTGAAGATCAAATCCTTTTCCTATCTTTAAACTTTCCAACTTCACCGAATTCGTGTGTCCGAATCACACTTACACCTTCCGGATTACAATAAAAATTTGAACACAAGTTCATATCAACTATTAGGACCTATACATGGTCTAAAAACTATAATCAAAACTCATTAACTCAAAATTCAACTACCGCTCAAACTTAAGAACTCTTATATTATTCAAATTGCCAACTTTCGATAAATAGAGTCAACATCTCCTAGGAACCTCCAAATTAAAATTCGAATATAATCCAAGTCCAAAATCGCAATATGAATCTATTGGAACGATCAAATTGCAAATCCTAGGTTGTTTACTAAAAAGTCAAACTTTGGCCAACTCTTATAACTTAAGATTTCCAAAATAAAACTAAGTTTTCCAATTCACTCTCGAACATTCCCGAAATCAAATCAACCATCACCACAAGTTATAAATTTATCTAACAAACATAGAAAAAACATCAACTTGAGGAACGAGGCTCTAATACTCAAAACGAGCGATTAGGTCATTACATTCTCCCACTCTTGAATAAAGATTTGTCCTCGAATGGGTTTAGAATTATACCTGGAATGCCAAAAAGAAGAGGATATCTACTCCGCATATCATGCTCGATTTCCCAAGTTTCTTCTTCTACCGGTTGACCTCTCTACTGAACCTTCACTAATGTAATCTCTTTCGACCTCAAATTTCTAACCTTTCTATCCTAAATGGCCAGCGGCTCCTCTTCATAAGCCAAATTCTCATCCAACTGCACTAAACTGAAATATAGCACATGAGACTTGCCTTCATAATACTTCTGAAGCATGGAAACATGAAATACCAGATGAAATCCTGACAAGCTGGGTGGCAAAGCAAGCCTGTAAGCCACCTCACCAACTCTCTCTAAAACTTCAAATGTGCCAATATACATAGGGATTAACTTTCCCTTCTTCCCAAATCTCATCAAGGAAAAACCCGCAGTACTTTCTCACCTCCATAAATGCAACATCACGAATCTTCCTATCAACATAACTCTTCTACCTGGACTGCATTGCACAAAGCCTCTCTTGAATTAACTTCACCTTCTCCAAAGCATCACAAACCAAATCTGCGCCCAACAACCTAGACTCACAAGGCTCAAGCCAACCAACCAAAGAATGACATTGTCTACCAAATAAAGCCTCATATAGAGCATTCTGAATACTGTACTAGTAGTTGATGTTGTAAGAAAACTCCGCTAATAGTAGTAACTGGTCCCACTGACCTCAAGTATCAATAATACATGCTCTCAACAAATCCTCAAGAATTATCTGTCTCTGGGTGAAATGCAGTGCTAAGCTCCACATGCATACCCAACTCTCATTGAACAGAACTCAAAAAATGCAACGTGAACTGAGTACCCCGGCCAGAGATGATAGAAATAAGCATGCCATACAAATGAATAATCTCTCTGATGTAGATCTGAGCCAACTTCTCCGAAGTGTAAGAAATTATGATCGGAATGAAATACGTAGACTTGGTCAATATATCCACAATTACTCAAATAGCATTAAACTTCCTCAAGGTCCGTGGCAACCCTATCACAAAGTCCACAATGATACGCTCTCACTTCCACTTCGGTATGTCTAACTTTTGAAGCGAACCGCCTAGTCCCTAATGCTCATACTTGACCTGTTGACAATTCAAACACCGCGGCACATGTCCAACAATGTCCTTCTTAATCCTTCGCCACCAACAATGCTTCTTCAAATCATAATACATATTCAAAGCACCTGGATGAATAGAATACCTCGAACTATAAGAGCCTCCTCAAGAATCAACTCCATCAAGCCATCAATATTAGGAACAAAAATCCAAACCTAAAGTCGCAATACACCATCATCACTAATGACTAACTCGTTAGCACTACCTTGAAATACCGTGTCCTTAAGGACATGCAAATGGGATCATCATACTAACGAGCCTTAATACTCTCAAACAAGGACGACTGCGCAAAAATACAAGCAAGAACTCTATCAAGCTCGAAAATATCCAATCTCACAAATCTATTAGCCAAGGCCAATAAATCTATATCCAAGGCCTCTCCACAACTAGAATATATGCCAAACTCCCTATACTCACTACCTTCCTGCTCAAAGCATCCGCTACCACATTTGCCTTACCCGGATGATACAAGATAGTAATATCATAATCCTTTAATAACTCCAGTCACTTCTGCTGCCTCAAATTCAAATCCTTCTGCTTGCACAAATTCTAAAAACTTTGATGATCACTGCAAACCTCACATGATAAACCATAAAAGAAATCCCTCAAAAAATTAAGTGCATGCACAATATCCACTAATGTAACGACCCAGCCGGTCATTTTGAGTATTTTAGCCCTGATCCCCCTAATATATGCTTCCTCTATGATATATTGTGATTTTGTGACTTGCCAAGGTATTGGTTTTGATTTCGGGTGAGTTTCGGAGTTAAATAGTACACATAGTCCCTAAGTTGGAGGTTTAGGTTGTAAAAGTCGACCGTAGTTTGACTTGTGTGAAGGTTACTCCAGAATGAAGTTTTGATGGTTCTAATAGCTCCGTATGTTAATTTTTGTCTTTGGAGTTTGTCCGGATGTTGATTTGGAGGTCCGTAAGTCATTTCAGCGTCAATTGGCGAAAGTTGAAAAATGAAAGATTTTGAAAAGTTTGACCGGTAGTTGACTTTATTCATATCGGGGCCGGATCTCGATTTCAGAAGTTGAAATAGGTTCGTAATATCATTTGTCACTTGTGTGCAAAATTTGGAGTCAATCGGAGTTATTTTGGTATGAATTGGCATTGGTTTCAGAATGTGAAAGTTCATAGTTCATAGGCTTAAATTTGGGTTGCGATTCATAGAAATTATGTTGTTTGGTGTGATTTGATGTTTCGAGCGTGTTCGTATGATGTTTTAGGACTTTTTGGTATGCTTGGTTGAGGTCCCAGGGCCCTCTGGTGTAATTCAGACCATGTTCGGCGCATTTCGGATTATTTAGGAATTGCTGAAGTACTGGTTTTTCACAGGTCTGGTTCCTTCTATGCGATTGCGAGGTTAGGTCCGCGATCACAAAGGGATTATTATGGATTGTTGGTTTTTAATCATCACGTTCGCAGAGAGAGGGACGCGATCACGGAAGTGGTTAAGCTTGTGCTTCGCGAACGCATAGAATGGATCGTGTTCGCATACAAGGAAGTGAGGCAGCAGGGTCACGCGAAGTTGTTCTTCGCAATCGCGTGGGCATGTCCGCGATCATGTATGTCTGTGTATCAGTGATCCGCGTTCGTGTGGAGTCAACCACGTTGGCGAAGGCCATTTTGGGGCAGCTTTTTTGTTCTTCGTGATCGTGAAGGATATTCCGCGATCGCAATGTGTAAATCGTTGGGCAGTAGAACTTAAGTTTGAAATCGAGGGTATATTTCATATTTCACATTTTGGACTTAGAGAGCTCGGTTTGAGGAAAACGTTCAGGAGATTTTCAGAGAGAACACTGGGATAAGAATTTCTAACTCGATTTTGGTTAATTTAAATGAATTCGTTGATAATTTCATCATCTAATTAGGGATTTTAGTTGGAAAATTTGGGGGGAAATGGTAGAAACTTCTCAGACTAAGTTTTTAAGTTTTGAAAGGCGAAATGAGATCGGATTTGAATAATTCTTGTACAGTTGGACTCGATATCAAGTGGGTGTTCAGATTTTATAATTTTGGTCAGGTTCCGAGACCCAGGCCCGGGTTTAACTTTTGGGTTGACATTTTAATTCTTCGCAAAGATCATAATTTTCATTGTTTTAATTAGTTTTCTATAGTTATATTTATAGAATGAAATTGTTTTGGCTAGATTCGAGCTATTCAGAGTTGGATAATCGAGGGAAAGGCCTTCTAGTTGATTGATTTAGCGTGGTTTGAGGTAAGTGACTTTCCTAACCTTGTGTGGGGAATTACCCCTTAGGATTTGGTGTTGTTTGCGATAATTGTGACATGAGAAAGCCGTGTACGCAAGGTGACGAATGTGTACACGGGCTAAATATGGAATTTTTCGGTTTTAGTTATGTAGATCCCTTCCATGCCTTATTTGAATTGCCTTAACATGTTATAGTCATCATGTTAGTCTAATTTCACATGTCTATATGTCTTATCTCTTACTTGCTAATTGCTTACATGTTTAGTTGAAATTCTTGTTTCCTTTATTCTGTATTCATTATTTAACTATTGAATTGTTTACATAAAATTGCTATTCTTGGAATATCATGTTGTTGAAATTAGTATTGTTGCAAAGGTCGTGATTCCTATTGAGGCAAGTGCTAAGTTGTGAAATATCATTCAATTGAGTTATTCTTCCGGTTGTTATTATTGAGACTTTGTGCACATTGTGGTTGAGCCGTGGGCTCCTTTTTATGAAATTCTGTTATTGTTTGGTTTCTCTGGCAAGTTGTGATATTGAGCACTTGAGGTGCGAATTGTGATACGTTGTGTTTGATACGCATTGATGGTATAAGGTCTGGATGTTGAAACTCATGTGGTGAGATAAGGTGGGCTTGATACGTGTGGCTAGTAGGGGAACTACTAGAAGCCATGCAGTGTGATAAGGTGGGCTAAAACGCGTGATGCTATTTCGGGAAAAATGATTTTCAAACCTAAATGTAAAGGATCCCGTGGTGATATAAGGAAAGATTGTGAGTTACTTTTGTGATTTGGGACTACGAGGCAGTACCTCGGTAGTGGCCCTTGTTGATCTTTATCTATTTGTTGTACTTGTCTTGGTTGTTTGTTTCCTTAACATGTCAATCATTGTTTTCTTCCGTGTTATATTATCTGCCTTGATTTTGTGTAGTTAACTTTTGGTAAATTCCTTATTTGTTTCATTTCCATTATCATTACCATTGTATTGTTATATCTTTTGTCCTGTTTCCTATCATTTCTAGTAGGGCCTTGACCTGACCTCGTCACTACTCTACTGAGGTTAGGCTTGGCACTTACTGGGTACTGTTGTGGTGTACTCATACTATGCTTTAGCACATCTTTTGTGCAGATCCAGGTACATCTTATCAGTCCCGGCACTAGTGAGCTGAGTTTGCATTTGGAGACTTCAAGGTACACATGCCCGCGTATGCAGGCCTCGGAGTCCCCTTCTATCCCTTTTTATATTTTTCTTCTTTACTAGACACATTTGTATAGGAATGGTTTTGGTATTATCATAGAGCTTGTCAGTTGTATTACGCCGGGTTTTGGGCTATTGTATACACTTTGAGCTGTAGAGATTTCCTTTTTATATATGTTGTTGAGTTTGGAGATTTTCAATTATTATTTTATTCACTTCCGCATGTTTGTTAGGCTTACCTAGTCTTAGAGATTAGGTGCCGTCACCACATCCTACAGAGGAAAATTGGGATCGTGACAAGTTGGTATCACAGCTCTAGGTTCATAGGAGTTATGAGTCACAAGCAAGTTTAGTAGAGTCTCACGGATTGGTACGGAGACATCTGTACTTATCTTCGGAAGGCTATGGAACTGTTAGGAAAAGTTTTACTTCTTTGATTCCTTATCGTGCAAATTTGTTGACTTCGAGATTCTAAATTTTTTCCTTTCTGTTCTCTCACAGATGGTGAGGACACGTACAGCTAGATCAAATGACCAGACACCTGCACCCCCTGCTAGAGCCACAAGAGGCTGGGGCCGGGGTAGAGGCCGAGGACGTCCACATGGTGCAGCCAGAGCACCTGCACAAGCTGCTACGGAGGAGCCACCCGTAGCTCCAGTTGGAGAGGAGGCACCTAAGATGCCTATTACTACCCCAACACTTCAAGAAACCCTCGCCCAGTTTCTAAGCATGTTTGGCACTCTAGCTCAAATAGGGTTGATCCCACTTGCTCCTGCCACATCTCAAGCTGGGGGAGGAGAAAACACTCCCGCCGCCCATACCCCAGAGCAGCTGGTCCAGGTTGACCAGGTCCAAGAGGTCGTACCAGTACAGTCGGTCACCCCAGTTCAGCCTGAGGTTAGGGCAGTAGCTTCTGAGGGGGAGTAGCTCAGGATCGAAAGGTACAAGAAGTACCACCCTCCTACTTTTAGCAATTTTGCGTCAGAGGATGCCCAGGGTTTTCTTGAGGAGTGTCACCGTATCCTCCGTACTATGGGTATTTTGGAGTGTAGTGGGGTTGCTTTCACTACGTTCCAGCATAAGGGAGCAGCTTATCAGTGGTGGCGAGCATATGAGTTGGGTAGTCCGGCCGAGGAAGCTTCACTCACTTAGGTTCAGTTCTTAGATATGTTCTTGAGGGAGTTTGTTCCCAGAGTCTTAGGGATACATGGCACACTGAGTTTGAGCAGTTGCGCCAGGGTTCTATGACCGTATCAAACAATGCAGTCCGGTTCAGTGATTTGTCCAGGCATTCACCAGTCTTGGTTGCTACTGTTAGAGAGCAAGTTCATTGATTTACTGAGGGGCTCAACTCTGGTATCAGATTTAGCATGGCCCAAGAGTTAGAGATGGACATCACATACCAGTAGGTAGTGGAGATCGCTAGGAGATTGGAGGGTATGTGGGCCGGGGAGAGAGAGGAGAGGGAGGCCAAGAGGCCTCGAGATTCTAGCACATACAGTGGTGCCCGTTCCACAAATGCAGCCCATCATGGTAGGGGCTATGTGAGCCGCCCTATTCAATAAGCACTTCTAGTGTCCAGCGGTATTCCACCCACTCATAGGCCCTAAGTTCCCAATTATGCACCGAGTGCACCTCCTGCACGGGGTGCTTTCAACGGTCAGTCAAGCCAATCAGACCCGAGCCAGTCACAACAGCCACGTCCTCCGAGAGCTTGTTTTGAGTGTGGTGACACTCGTCATATAGTGAGGGATTGCCCCAGACTCAGGAGGGGTGCACCTTCACCGACTAATCAGGCTCCGCGTATTCCACCGGGTCCTCAGGCCATGGTTACCGCACCAGTTACCACTGCACCTACATAGCCAGCTAGAGGTAGAGGTCGGTCAGGTAGAGGTCGCCTTAGAGGGGGAGGTCAGGCCAGATATTATGCTCTTCCTGCTAGGATGGAGGCATTTGCATCTGACTCAGTTATCACAGGTATTGTCCCAGTTTGACATAGAGATGCTTCAGTCTTATTTGACCAAGGCTCCACTTATTCCTATGTATCATCTTACCTTTCTTCATATTTGGGTGTATCCCATGATTCTTTGTCTTCTCTTGTCTATGTGTCCGCGTCTGTGGGAGATTCCTTTGTTGTTGACCGCATGTATCGGTTGTGTTTAGTTGTTCTTAGTGGTTTTGAGACCAGAGCCAATCTCTTGTTTCTCAGTATGGTAGATTTTGATGTTATTTTGGGTATGGACTGGTTTTCGCCCTATCATGCTATCCTTGACTATCACGCCAAGACTGTGACACTGGTTATGCCAGGTTTACCACGGTTAGAGTGGAGAGGTACTTTAGATTATGTTCCTAGGGGGGTTATCTCATTTCTAAAAGGCCAGCGAATGGTTAAGAAGGGATATGATGCGTACCTAGCATATGTGAGAGATGTTAGTGTTGATACTCCTACCGTTGAGTCAGTTCCGGTAGTAAGGGATTATCTAGATGTATTCCCGGCGGATCTTCCGGGCATGCCGCCCGATAGAGATATCGATTTTGATATTGATTTGTTACCGGACACTCAGCTCATTTCTATTACACCATATCGTATGGCCCCACAAGAGTTGAAGGAGTTAAAGGAGCTCTTTTAGGAGTTGCTTGATAAGGATTTCATTCGGCCCGGTGTATCACATTAGGGTGCTCCGGTCTTGTTTGTAAATAAGAAGGATGGTTCTATGCGTATGTGTATTGATTATCGCCAATTGAACAAGGTTACAGTGAAGAACATGTACCCATTGCCGCCTATTGATGACCTATTTGAATAGCTACAGGGTGCCAGAGTGTTCTCCAAGATTGACTTGTGTTCAGGCTATCATCAGTTGAAGATTCGGGAGCAAGATATCCCGAAGACTGCCTGCAGAACTCAGTATGGTCATTACGAGTTCCTTGTAATGTCTTTTGGGCTGACCAATGCCCCAGCAGCATTAATGCACTTGATGAACAGTGTATTCCTACCCTATCTTGACTCATTCGTCATTATGTTTATTTATGACATTCTGGTGTACTCCCGGAGCAGGGAGGATCATGAGCAGTACCTGGGGACCATGCTTTAGACCTTGAGAGAAAAGAAGTTATATGCAAAATTTTCAAAGTTTGAATTCTGGCTTTATTCGGTGGCAATTTTGGGTCATGTAATGTTGAATAAGGGGATTAAGGTAGATTCGAAGAAGATTGAAGCAGTACAGAGTTGGACCAGACCGTCTTCAACTACTGAGATCCGGAGTTTTCTTAGTTTGGTAGGGTATTACCGTCGATTCGTAGAGGGTTTCTCATCTATTGCTGCACCTATGACCAGATTAACCCAGAAGGGTGCTCCGTTAAGGTGGACTGAGGAGTGTGAGGACAGCTTTCAAAAGCCCAAGACCGCTTTGACTACAACTCTTTTATTGGTGTTGCCTTCGAGTTTGGGGTCTTATACTGTGTATTGTGATGCATCGCATATTGGTCTTGATGCGGTGTTGATACAGGACGATAGGGTGACTGCCTACGCTTCTAGACAACTTAAGGTGCATGAGAAGAATTATCCTATCTCCGACCTCGAGTTAGTAGCTATTGTCTATGCCTTGAAGATCTGGCGGCACTATTTGTACGGCGTCCCTTGTGAGGTCTATACCGACCACCGAAGTCTACAATATCTGTTCAAACAGAAGGATCATAACTTGCGGCAGCGGAGGTGGTTAGAGTTGCTTAAGAACTATGATATCACCATTCTATATCATCCAGGGAAGGCCAATGTGGTGGCGGATACCTTGAGTCTCAAGGCGGAGAGTTTGGGCAGTTTAGCATATCTACCGGTAGCTGAGAGGCCATTAGCCTTGGATGTTCAGGCCTTGTCCAACCACTTTGTTAGATTGAATGTTTTGGAGCCAAGCTGAGTTTTGGCTTGTGTGGTTTCTCGGTCTTCTCTTTATGATCGTATCAGAGAGCGTCAGTAAGACGACCCCAATATGCATGTCCTCAAGGACACGGTTCGGCACGACGATGCCAAGGAGGTCACTATTAGGGATGACGGTATGTTACGGATGCATGACATGCTATGTGTGCCCAATGTAGATGGCTCGCGTGAGTTGATTCTCCAAGAGGCTCACAATTTGCGGTACTCCAATCATATGGGTGCCACGAAGATGTATCAGGACTTGAGGCAACACTATTGGTGGAGGAGAATGAAGAAAGACATAGTGGAGTATGTAGCTCGGTGCCTAAATTGTCAGCAAGTGAAGTATGAGCATTAATGACCAGGTGGATTGCTTCAGAGGCTAGAGATTCCAGAGTGGAAATGGGAGCAGATTACTATGAATTTTTTTGTTGGGCTCCCACAGACTCGGAGGAAGTTTGATGCAGTATGAGTAATTGTGGATAGATTGACCAAGTCAGCTCATTTCATTCCAGTAGTGACTACTTATTCTTCAGAGCAGCTGGCTCAGGTCTATATTCGCGAGATTGTCAGGCTTTATGGCGTACTGGTATCCATCATCTCTGATTGGGGTACATAGTTTACATCGTAGTTCTGGAGAGCCATACAGCATGAGTTAGGCACATGGACGGACAATTCGAGCGCACTATGCAGATATTGGAGGATATACTTCGTGCGTGTGTGATGGTGTTTGAGGTTCTTGAGATTAGTTACTACCCCGTATGAGACTTTGTATGAGAGGCGGTGTCGGTCTCCGGTGGGTTGGTTTAAGCTGGGCGAGGCTAAGCTATTGGGTACAGACTTGGTTTAGGATGCTTTGGAAAAGGTTAAATTGATTCAAGATCAGCTTAGCACAGCCCAATCTAAGCAGAAGGGTTATGCAGATCGGATGGTTCGCAACATTTCATTCATGGTTAGGGAGCGGGTCTTGCTCCGAGTTTCACCCATGAAGGGTGTTATGAGGTTCGGGAAGAAGGGCAAGCTGGGCCCTAGGTATATCAGACCATTTGAGATACTTGAGAGGATTGGAGAAGTGGCCTACATGCTTGAACTACCACCCAGTCTATCTGCAGTTGATCCAGTATTCCATATTTCTATGCTTCGGAAGTATCACGACGATCTGTCTCATGTGTTGGATTTCAGCTCAGTCCAGTTGGACAAGGATCTGTATTATGTTAAGGAGCCGGTGACCATTTTGGATAGGCAGGTTTGAAAGTTAAGGTTGAAGAATATTGCTTCAGTGAAGGTTCAATGGAGAGGTCAACCGGTCGAGGAGGCGACTTGGGAGACCGATCATGATATACGTAGCCGTTATACTCATCTTTTCACCACTTCAGGTATGTCTCTATACTCGTTCGAGGATGAACATTTTTTTTAAGAGGGGGAGGATGTAGCGACCCGGTCGGTCATTTTGAGTATTTTAGCCCCGATCCCCTAATCTATGCTTCCTCTATGTTATATTGTGATTTTCTGACTTGCCGGGGTGTTTGGTTTTGGTTTCCGGTGAGTTTCGGAGTGAAATGGGACACATAGTCCTTAAGTTGGAGGTTTAGGTTTTTAAAAGTTGACCGTAGTTTGACTTGTGCGAAGATGACTCTAGAATGGAGCTTTGACGGTTCCAATAGCTCTGTATGGTGATTTTGGTCTTAGGAGGGTGTCCGGATATTGATTTGGAGATCTGTAGGTCGTTTCAGTGTGAATTGGCGAAACATGGAAAATGGAAGATTTTGGAAAGTTTAACCGGGAGTTAACTTTATTGATATCGGGGTCAGATCACAATTATGGAAGTTGGAATAGGTCCGTAATGTCATTTATGACTTGTGTTCAAAATTTGGAGTCAATTAGAGTTGTTTTGATATTAATCAGCATTGGTTTCGGAATTTCGAAGTTCATAGTTCACACGCATGAATTTGGGTTGCGATTCATAGAAATTGTGTTTGTATGCTTGGTTGAGGTCCTGAGGGCCTCGGGTGTAATTCAGACCATGTTCGGCGCATTTTGGATCATTTAGGAATTGCTGAAGTTCTATTTTTTCTCATGTCTGGTTTCCTTCTATGCGATCGCGAGGCTAGGTCCGCGATCGCGAAGGGATTTTTATGGACTGTTGGTTTTTACTCTTTGCATTCGCAGAGAGAGGGATGCGATTGCAGAAGTGGTGAAGTTCTTGCTTCACGAACGCGTAGAGTGGATCATGTTCGCGTACAAAGAAGTGAGGCAACAGGGTCACGCAAAGTTGTTCTTCGCGATCGCGTGGGCATGTCCGCGATCACGTAGGTCTGTGTATCAGTGATCTGCGTTCGCGTGGAGTCAACCGCATCCGTGAAGGCCATTTTGGGGGCAGCTTTATTTTTTTCTTCGCGATCGCAAAGGATATTTCGCGATCGCGATCGTGATGTGTAAATCGCTGGGCAGCAGAACTTAAGTTTGAAATCAAGGGTTTATTTCGTATTTAACATTTTGAACTTTGAGAGCTCGATTTAAGGTGAAAGTTCAGGGGATTTTCAGAGAGAACATTGGGGTAAGAATTCCTAACTCAATTTTGGTTAATTTACATAAATCCATTGATAATTTAATCATCTAATTAGGGATTTGAGTTGGAAAATTTGGGGGAAAATGGTAGAAACGTCTTAGACTAAGTTTTTGAGTTTTGAAAGGCGAAATGAGGTCGGATTTGAATAATTCTTGTATAGTTGGACTCGATATCGGGTGGGTGTTCGGATTTTATAATTTTGGCCAGGTTCCGAGATGCAGGCCCGGGTTTGACTTTTGGGTTGACTTTTTAATTCTTCGCAAAGATCGTAATTTTCATTGTTTGAATTAGTTTCCTATAATTATATTTATAGAATGAAATTATTTTGGCTAGATTCGAGCCGTTCGGAGTTAGATAATCGAGGGAAAGGCCTTCTAGTTGATTGATTTAGCGTGGTTTGAGGTAAGTAACTTTTCTAACCTTGTATGGGGGAATTACCCCTTAGGATTTTGTGTTGTTTGCCAAAATTGTGACATAAAAAAGTCGTGTACGCAAGGTGACGAGTGTGTGCATGGGCTAAATGTGGAATTTTACGGTTTTAGTTATGTAGATCCCTTCCATACCTTAATTGAGTTGCCTTAACATATTATAGTCATCATGTTAGTCTAATTTCACATGTCTACTTGTCTTATCTCTTACTTGCTAATTGCTTACATTTTTAGTTGAAATTCTTGTTTCCTTTATTTTGTATTCATTATTTAACTGTTGGAATTTTTTGTTTTGAAATTAGTATTGAGTTGCAAACGTCGTGATTCCTATTGAGGCAAGTGTTAAGTTGTGAAATATTATTCCATTGAGTTATTCTTCAGGTTGTTATTATTGAGACTTTGTGTACATTGTGGTTGAGCCGTGGGCTCCTTATTGTGAAATTCCGTTATTATTTGGTTTCTCTGTCAAGTTGTGATATTGGGCACTTGAGGTGCGAATTGTGGTACATTGTGTTATTGATACACATGCGGTGGTATAAGGTCTGAGTGTTGAAATGCATGCGGTGAGATAAGGTAGGCTTGATACGCGTGGCTAGTAGGGGAACTACTAGAAGCCATGCGGTGTGATAAGGTGGACTAAAATGCGGGATGCTAATTAGGGAAAAATGATTTTCAAAACTAAATGTAAAGGCTCCCGCGGTGATATAAGAAAAGATTGTGAGTTACTTTTTTGATTTGGGACTACGAGGCGGTACCTCGGTAGTGGCCCTTGTTGATCTTTCTCTACTTGCTGTACTTGTCTTGGTTGTTTGTTTCCTTAACATGTCAATCCTTGTTTTCTTCCGTGTTGTATTATCTGCCTTGATTTTGTGTAGTTAACTTTTGGTAAATTCTTTATTTGTTTCATTTCCATTATCATTACCATTGTATTGTTATATCTTGTGTCCTATTTCCTATCATTTCTAGTAGGGCCTTGACCTGACCTCGTCACTACTCTACTGAGGTTAGGCTTGGCACTTACTGGGTACTGTTATGGTGTACTCATACTATGCTTTAGCACATCTTTTGTGTAGATCCAGGTACATCTTATCAGTCCCGACACTAGTGAGCTGAGTTTGCATTTGGAGACTTCAAGGTACACATGCCCGCGTCCGCAGGCCTCGGAGTCCCCTTCTATCCCTTTTTATATTTTTCTTCTTTACTAGACACATTTGTATAGGAATGGTTTTGGTATTATCATAGAGCTTGTCAGTTGTATTAGGCCGGGTTTTGGGCTATTGTATACATTTTGAGCTGTAGAGATTTCCTTTTTATATATGTTGTTGAGTTTGGAGATTTTCAATTATTATTTTATTCACTTCCGCATGTTTGTTAGACTTACCTAGTCTTAGAGATTAGGTGCCGTCACCACATCCTACAGAGGGAAATTGGAGTTGTGACAACTAACTCCAAGTCATGAACTAGATAATTCTTCTCATGGAGCTTCAACTACCGTGACACATAAGCAATCACCCTACCTTTCTATATTAACACTGCGGCAAGACCAACGCGTGAAGCATCACAATATATTGTGTATGACCCTGAACCTGTGGGCAACACCAACACTAGAGCTATAGTCAAACCAATCTAGCTCTCTTCACACTCATCAGACCATCTAAAAGGAATACCTTTCTGAGTCAACTTGGTCAATCGAGCTGCAATAGATGAAAATCCCTCCAAAAAGCAATGATAGTGCCCAGCCAAACCTAAGAAACTCCTAATCTCTGAAGCTGTAGAAGGTCTAGGCCAACCCTGAACCGCCTTAATCTTCTTCGGATCCACCTTGATACTATCACATGGCCCAAGAACGCCAGTGAATCCAACCAAAACTCGCCCTTGGAGAATTTAGCATACAATTTCTTCTCTCTCAGAATCGGAATCACAATGGAGAACTTAGCATACAACTTCTTCTCCTTCGGAATAGCACGATCCTTAAGTGTGGCTTATGCTCTTCCCTACTATGGGGATATACTAGGATATCATCAATGAATACAATGACAAAAGATTCTAAGTATGGCTAGAACACACTATTCATCAAGTGTATGAAAGTTGTTGGAGCATTAGTCGAACCAAAGGACATCACCAAGAACTCATAATGTCCATAACGAGTCCTGAAAGTCGTCTTAGGGATGTCTGAAGCCCTAGTCTTCAACTGATAATAACCCGCCGTCAAATCAATATTGAAGAACACCATAGCATCCTGAAGTTGATCAAACAAATCATCAATACGAGGCAATGTATATTTTCTCTTGATAGTGACCTTGGTCAACTGCATATAATCAATGCACATGCTCATAGAACCATCCTTCTTGTTCACAAATAACACCGGTGCACCCCAAGGAGAAACACTCGGTCTAATAAACCGTTTATCCAACAAATCCTATAGTTGCTCCTTTAATTAATTTAACTTAGATGGAGCCATGCAAAACAGTAAAATAGATATAGGATGAGTGTTCGACACCAAATCAATACCAAAATCAATATCCCTATAAGGTGGCATGCCCAGTAGGTCTGCAGGAAATACATTTGTAATATCCCTCACTACTGATACTGAATCAACAGTCGGAGTGTTAGCACTAATATCCCTAACAAAAGCCATATACCCCAAACACCCTTTTCTCAACCATCCGTTAAGCCTTCAGAAATAAAATCACCCTACTAGTGGTATGACCTAGAGAACCCCTCCATTCTAACCTTGGTAATCCCGACATGTCCAACGTTAATGTCTTAGCGGGACAATCAAGAGTAACATAATGCGGAGACAATCAAGAATAACAAAATCACATCAAAATCTACCTTATTTAGTAAGAGAAGATCAACCTTCGTCTCATAACCCCCAATGATAACCATACAAGAACAATATAGACGATCCACCATAATAGAATCACTAACAGGTATATACACATAAACATGAATATCAAGATAACCATGAGACATATCCAAATAAAGAGCAAAATACGGTACACATATGAATAAGTAGACCTTGGATAAGATAACACAGAAGCGTCTCTATGATAAACTGAAACCATACATGTGATCAAGGTATCTAAGGCCACTGCCTCGGGTCCACCAGGAAAAGCATAGCAACGGACCCGATCACCACTGGTAGGACCTCCGCCAACTTGAACCCCTGCTTTAGGACGACCAATAACTGCATGTCCTTCCCCTCTAGCTGACTGGGTAGGGAGTGATGCAATCGTTATGACAACCAATGACTGAGAAATCAGCGGAGTTGTGCCTCTACCACGCCTGGGGAAATACTTACTCACATGGACAAACTCTCTACACTCAAAACAACCCCCGGATGAATGAGGTTGTTGAACCTGAAAGTCTCCCTGATGACCCGAGTACTCATTGGAAGAACCTTGAACAGACAGAGCCTGGTACTAACTCACTAGAAGAGCATTAAGTGAAGAAGGAACTGTAGTGCTAAAATATGGCCGAGCCACTACACCACGAGCTACATGGTGTGTAGAATAAGCTGTCTTACCATGATTGCCTCTACCAAACTGAATCCTCCCTCTAGAGGAGATACCAGTGAAACTACAAGAACGATAAGGCCTCTTATCCCTTATCATAGACTCTCTCCCCTGGCTATGAATACACTTGATTCTCTGAGCTATCTCCACTGCCAAATGGAAAGTAGTCCCATTCTCTGACTCTCGAGCCGTAGCAACCCTGATGCTATAAGTCAAACCCACAATAAATCATCTCACCTTCTCAACCTCGATGGGGATCAAAAAGGTTGCATGATTAGACAACTCTATGAAGCTCGCCTCATACTCGGTCACTGACATACGATCCTACTGAAGATGCTCGAACTATCCTTTGAACTTATCCCTCCGGGTGGATGGGATGTACCTCTCAAGAAACAAATGCAAAAGTGAGTTCAAATAAGAGGAGATGAACTTGCTAGCCTGCCCAGCTCATAACTCTAACACCATCTCCTGGCAGCCCCTCTCAGCTGAAATGTAGTGGAGTCCATCCCATTAGATTCTATCACAGCCAAATAGGGAAGCATCTGATGGCACCTGTCTATAAAATCTTGTGCATCCTTTGAAGAATCACCCTCGAAGTGAGGAAGATGTAGCCTTTGAAATATCTCCATCCTCTTTTGCTATTCATCAGACATGGCAGGCATGACCTCGAGTCAAGCTGCTATAATGGGCATCTCGCCCCCAATTGGAAACACTTCCAGTATTTGAAACATCGCCACTGCCTACTTTGGAGTACGAGTGCCAGGGGTCCGAGCTCCCCTTCTAGCCTGCAATATGGCTGGGGACACTAGAACCACTCCAACCTGAGCCAAAGTATCAATAAAACTAATTTCAGAAATCTAAAATGAAAAATGAATTTTGAAGACAAAATAGACAGAAAAGAACCTATTTTGCATCGCTCAAAATTGACAACCAGTCATACAGAATTTCATTAAGAAATTTTCTCTATTGGGCTAAGGGCAAGATATACATGGGGATCTATATAATAATTCAGAGAAAATAAAGAGTTAGAGCATCAATGAAACTAACCATCTTGGCCATGGCCTCCTGAAATACCGATGCCACAACCAAGCCCATTTGGACACTGAGTTGGTATTGGAGCCTCAACCTAATCACCGATAACCTGATTATCCACCTGATCCGAAGGTGGGTCCACTGATACTACCCTAGTGCGCTCGCGAGCCCCGGTGGATGCTCGACCTCTAGTTGCGACTGTACGATCCCCGGCGTGAGCCTTGGCCCTATCCTGTGCCATGCCCTTCATGGCTACAACCAGTGGTATAACCTCCCGCTCACCTGCTACTGCTGAAGCGCATGTTATCACCATTTGTGAGAGGGTAGAATAGAAATATTTAGACTTAGATAATAATCAACGCATGGAAAGAAATTAAGAACAGGAAAGTTCTTAAAGCCATATTGCCTTTCTAGATAGGTACTGACGTCTCTGTACTGACCCATAAGACTCTACTAGGTATGCTCGTGACTTGTGAGATCCTAAGAACATAGACCTCTGATGCCAACTTATCACAGTCCAAAATTCTAACCCAAGGTTGTGATTGCGCCTAACTGGATTACTAGGCAAGTCAACAACAATAATATAATCTAATTGTTAAGTCATTAACCAAGATATAATTAGATATGAAAGCGAAACAAGTCTCAAAATAGTATCATAATATACATAAGTCCAAGACATGGTTTAAACACGACCATAATTTTCAATCAAATGTTTAAAACCCGATTTTACAATATCACAAGCATATAAATAAAGTAAAGAGTCTCAACTAAAAAATAACATTTATCTAAAAAGAAAATAAATAGACAAAGATAGGTAAATAGGGAAGGGGGACTCTATATGCTGCGGATTGGATCAAGTAAAGTAGCTCACCAAGAAGTGTCCAACAAATACTCCTACTTAGCTGGATGGCTGCCACTAGTACCTTCTTTAGAACCTACACAAAATGTGCAGAAATATAGTATGAGTATAAAGTCATGGTACTCAGTAAGTATCAAGTCTAGCCTCGAAGAAGTAGTGACGAGGGATCGACATTGACACTTACTAACAGTCTACTAATCAGGTAAAAGCATAAATAAGATATGAAGTAAAGTATGGTATCATCAAATGGATACAAAGACTAGAGACACAGTACATATAAAATTGAGGCATGCATTGCAGATAAAAGAGATTGAATCAGATATCAAATAACTCAATCCTCGCATAAAAACATGATGTATATAAACCAACATTTATATAAAATCCACTGCATGAGTCTAAAATACATAAATATGCCTGCTCAGGAACACTTCTCAATATATCACGGCACCAATACATGTGCCTTACACAGGCCATATGTCCAAACTAAGCACCAAATTCGAGTGCCTATGCTCATATGGACCAAAGTAACATGGGTAATCACCTAACTCCGGAGGGACATATCCATATCCAAGCATTGATCATTTAATAATCAATGAATAATTACCAATAATCAATATCCTCTCATAGTATCCTTAGTGCAAAACTCAACTTTTCTCAATATTAAACTTCTAATTCACGCTATGTTTATGAAAACATATAATTAAGAGGCACCAGAACATAACAAGAGAAATGCAGGTAAAAGCTCACATGGCTAAAAGATGACTATGGCTAATCATATATTTCAATTTATCATAAAACTTCAATGAGCAATTTCAACATTCATGAATATAATCATAATATTTAACATGAGTAAATTAAGACATTTAACCACCAAATCATGGGACAAATAAGATAAGTGTATGATTAGGGCTTAAGAAGAAAGTTTAGCATGGCAAAATAATTCTTTATGCTTAATTTAACAAGTCATAACATTAAGCATGCTTCTAAGCCATAATTATGAGTCATCATGTAGTTATAAAATCACATAGTCAAAATAAGTCATAATCATAAGCCAAACTCTATAGGACCTGGTCATAACCTAGCTACGCATATACGCTTGTCACCTCACATATACATGGCTCCTAAATCAAGCAACAAGTAGTAAATATATTACCTGTAGGTAGAATTTCCTCTTACAAGGATAGACAAGAGACTTACCTCTACCCAATAACACCTTCAACCTTCCAAAATTGCTTTTTTTCTTAGATCCACCTCCAAACGACTCGAATCTATTCAAATATTACTCAAATCAGTCAAATAATGCCATAGAAATTAACTCCAAATGATAAAGCTTTAATATTTAATCATTTTCCAAAAAGTCAATGAAAGTCAATTCAGACCCACATTGTCAAAACCCAAATCTAGGGATAAATCTCGACTATTCATAACCTTAGGGTCCATATATATAAGTAGATTCCACTCCGAGTTCTAATTTCATGTTAAAAATCTCAAAATTCACTCTCTTAAGTTCATACAAAAAACACCAATTTCTACATTTTAAATCCTTGATTTATGGGTAATCACAAATGAGTAGAAATCACATACCCTTTTGCCTTATACGAACATCTTCTTAGAAAATTATTTCTCTCTGAGTCTAGAGTTCAAAATATGAGAGATTGGGCAAAATTTTCGAAAATCAGAACTTATATATTCTACCCAGCACTATCTTGCACAATCGCGAGACACTGCTTCGCAATTGCTAAATGCAAAAGTCCATCGCCTGCAAATCCTTCATCGCAAACGTGACATGGCCCTCATGAATACAATGACCAACGTACCATCCTCCTACACGAATGCGAGCTTCCCTTTCGCGTACGCGTAGGCGAAGCCTCTAGCCTGCCTCCCCCCTCCATGAACGCGAGCTACTCCAAGTGAACGCGCTGACCAGTTCCCCTATACTCTACGAATGCGAACACACCCCCTGAGAATGCGAAGCACAAGGCTCCCAGCTCCAAAACATTCTTCACAAATGCAACACAACTCCTACGATTGCGAAGCACATCAAAGACACCAGAAAACCAACAGTGCAAAACTCAACCAAAATGGTCTGAAACTACTCCAAAACTCATCCAAGCCCCTGGGACCCGGTCCATTCATTCCAAAAAGTGTATATACTTCCTTCAAAAGTTTCCAAGGCTTGAAACATCAAAAATAAAAAACAAACAAAATAAGAAACGAAGATCAAATCCATCTCTTATCTTTTAGACTTTCCGACTTCGTCGAATGCATCCAAATCACACTTAGATCTTCCAGATTACAATCTGTCACGACCCAAAGTCCCACAATAGTCTTCGTGATGGCACCAGTCTCTAGGTAAGCCGATTAGTTACAACAGTTAAGCCAGTTTAACAATGATATTTTAAAGTAGAGTTTAATATAAATACAAAAATAACTAGTCTACGCGGCAATAATCACAATAACCTCCCAAAAGACTAGGCAATACAGAGTCTCGAACTCTAGATGAATACTTAGAAATATCTCAAAATTAAAATATAATACTGTTCGGATAACGAATTGACAGTACAATCAAAAGGAAAAGGACTCCAAGGGACTGCGACGACCAAGCAGCTCTACCTTAAATCCTCGCTATCAAGAAGCTAACTTTACCTGAGTTCATTATCCCCGATACCTAGATCTGCATAAAAATATCCAAAAGTGTAGTATGAGTACACTACGATCGGTACCCAGTAAGTATCAAGATTAACCTCGGTGGAGTAGTGATAAGGTACAAGTGAAGACACCTAATAGTCATAATAACTTGTGCAGTGTATAAGTATAAAGCTAATAACGAAAGCAAGAATCAGTAATTGGCAACAAGGAATAACATATGATAAAAATAGTAAAGTAATCAGAACACCGTTAAAGTAACAGTGAAACCAAATAAGGAAAAACAATTACCACTAAATAATCAAGTCGTTCTAACAAAAATCTCTCAAAAAAATTACTCCAAGATACCTCATCTCATAATCACAAGTCATGAGTCCTATATCACCAATCATATGCTCGTGGCACCTCGTGCCCATATTATAAATCACAACCGCACGGACGACTCACATGCCAATATGTCAATCCGCCTGGTGTGCTCACAGGTTCAATATCACAATCTGCCTGGCATGGTCACATGCTCAACATCACAATCCACCAGGCGTGGTCAAAGGCTCAACATCATAATGAAAGCAGATATACAAGAATACATGTGCGATATCAACGAATGCCAAGTTTCATACTCTTGAACTGGTATAGGTGGCATGCAATGGTGTGTGCATGTGCAAGTGCACTATTACAATCCAAGGCAACAAGTAATATCAAAGACATCGAGAAGCTCATTGGAAACAACACAACAATTCACATAACGTGTGCGACACACACAAGGAAAATCACATTATCACACAAATATCATCAACATTATGCCCCAGGCCGACACATATCATCCCTAACATAACCACCCTTATCTCTCCTTATTGACAATATCATAATAGCCACCCGTATCGCTCCGTCCAGACAATTAACACAATAGCCACCCGTATCACTTTGCCCAAACAATAACACAATAGCCACCGTATCATTATGCACAATCAACAATGATGAGCTACCACCTTTATGCTCCACATAACAACAATCAATCCACATATGCTAATATCACAACAACACAGCATATCAACTCGTACCACAAGGCCCAGGTTGATAACCTTTCCAAAACAACAATACCAATCACCACAACACATAGCCCACGACTCAAACACGATGTGTACAAGAATCCTAATAGCAACAAAATGAAACGGGGAAAATAAATCAACAATGAACAATACTTCATTAAACAACAACTTCAACTAAGACAGGTTAATGGCTTTCAATAACTTCAAGCTCAATTAATTGCTTAAGAATAAACTCAATAATGAAGGTATTTCCATGAGATGGCAACTTCGAATTCTAGTGTATGACATAAGCTAACAATGAAAGAGATGGCACAAACTAGCAACTACGTCTAAATGCATGAGAATAACTTGACAACGAACGGATATCATGTAATAGCAACTTCAAATAAGAATACTTCAACAACGAAAGAGGTAACATTACAATAAAAGGAAACAACTTTAAATAAAGCATATAAGAGTAAACTTGACAAATAAAAGATAGAACATGTGCTATCAACTTCAAATAAACCATGTAAGAATAAACTTGACAGTGGAATATAGAACATGAAACGACAAATTCAATTAAAGTATATAAAGATAAATTTATCAAAGGAATGTAGAACATGTAATGACAAATTCAATTAAATTCATATAAGAATCCTAAGAGTCTAATCCAGTTAATTTTCACATATAAGGTAGTGTACACACTCGTCACCTCATGTACACGTCTTCCACATAATCCAAATAGTGAAATTAAACCAAATCCTACAAGGTAATTTTTCCCACACAAAGTTAGGCAAGATACTTACCTCAATGAAGCTAAATCAATACTCTAAAAAGACCTTCCCGTGTGAAACAATCTCCGGACGGCTCGAATCTAGCCAAAAAACTTAACATCATAAATAAAAGCCAAAGAAAATAATTCTGGATACTAAAGCTTTGATATTTAATAAAAACCAAAAAGACAACCTCATGCATGCATCTCGGAACCCGAATAAATCAACAAAATCCGAACACTTCATCCTGATACGAGTCCAACCATATCAAAATCATCCAATCCCGACATCAAATCAGCCTTCAAATCATAATCTTATGTTTTTCGAAAGTTTTTACAAAAATCTCCAATTTCTCCAAATCAAATCACTAATTAAATGGTGAAAACAAGGAAGGAATCATGAAATATAACCAAATCCGAGTCAAGAATACTTACCCCAATCCAAAATGTGAAAAGCTCCTCCAAAATCGCACAAATCCGAGCTCTCTAGCTCAAAAAGTGATAAAATAACAAATGCCCTCGAAATAGAGTAAATATAAGTCTACCCAGGTATTACTCATCGTGATCGCGAAAATACCTTCACGATCACGAAGACAAAACTCACCTAACTGCCCAAAATGTTCTTCGCGAATGCATAACTCCAGTCGCGAACGCGACTCACAATCTCCAGCAACCTACGCGAGCGCGTTTTCTCTCACACGAACGCAATAACAAATCTCCTGAAGCCCCTTCCAGCTATCCTTATACGTGATCGCGTAATATAGCCTACGAATGCGATAGCTAAAGTCTTCCAAGTGTCGCGAATGCGTGATCATCATCGCAAATGCATGATGATCATCGCGAACGCGATGTACAAAATGCCTTCCGCCACATTACACTACGTGAACACGGTCCCATATTCGCGATCGTGATGAAGAAAACCAGATATTAGAACCAGCAGTTCAAAACGTCAGAAAATGGCTCGTAGCCCATTCGAACCATTCCCAAGGCCCCCGGGACCCTATCGAATCATACCAACCAATCCCATAACATAATGCGGACCTGCTCGAGGCCTCAAATCACATCAAACAATATCAAAACTATGAATCGCACCTCAATTCAAGCCTAACGAACTAATAAACTTTTAACTTCTACAACTCGCGTCGAATCATATCAAATCAACCCGGAATGACCTCAAATTTTGCATGCAAGTCCCAAATGACACAACTGAGCTATACAAACTCGCGGAATCACAATCCGTACCCGATATCAACATAGTCAACTTCCGGTCAAATCTCCCAACTTTCCAAACATTTAACTTTCCAACTTTCCCCAAAAAAATCAAATCAACCTACGGACCTCCATATCCCAATCCGAGCATACGGCTAAGTCCAAAATCATCATATGAAGCTTTTGGAATCATCAAAACACTATTCTGGAATCGTCTACACAAAAGTCAAACTCTGGTCAATTTTATATTACCTAATCTTCTAAAATGAGAATCATCCTTCCATATCAACTCGGAAATGCACGAAAATCGAAACCGACCATACATGTGAGTCATAATGCATATTACGAAGCCCTCAAGACCTTAAGCCACCGAACGGGATGCTAACTCTCAAAACGACCGGTCGGGTTGTTATATTCTCCCCCTCTTAATCAAAAGTTCATCCTTGAACGTGCCAAGAACCATTCCAAAGTCATCAAATCACGGAATGGACTCACCCTACATATACTCATGGGTGATCCCACGTCATCCAAATCCACATAAACCTGACAACACCATCTCAACTGATGATTGTTCCTGTCACCCATACGGATAGGCCTTAGAACCAAATTTCAATATCCGTTCATTCCCCAAAGACCCGATTCTCACATAAACATACTGTATCAACCTCAACCACCTACAAAAACTCATGCATACATACTGAAACCATACCTGTAGTGACACCATCTGGTGCAGTGGCCTCTGCCCCACCAGGGAAAGCATATTAACGGGTCAGGCCTCCCTCTCTAGGATACCCTCTACCCACTTGTCCTCCTCCTCTAGCTGGCTGTGCAGGTGGAGTAGCAACTGGGATAGGGTCCATATCCTGAGTGCCCTGATAAAATCTACCTCTCCCGAGTCTGGGACATACCTTCTTGTCACGACCCAATTTTTCCCTCCGTTTGGTATCGTGATGGCACCTAGTCTTAGGGACTAGGTAAGCCTAACATTAATTGAAACAATATTATTTAATTAATATCTAACAAAATAAATAGAAATCTCTTACAATTCCCAAAACCGGTAGTACAAGTCATAAGCTCTACAGAGTGTTTGCTAGAAAACTTCCAAATACAACTGTCCAGAAATAAGAATAAACAGTGCAAAACAAAAACTTGAAGGTGACTCCGAAGCCTGCGAACGCAGCGGCAGGTTTACCTTGAGTCTCCGCAGCAACAGTCCAAACAACTAGCTAACGAACAAATACCTGGATCTGCACAAAACAAAAATGTGCAGAAGAGTAGCATGAGCACACCACAATGGTGCCTAGTAAGTATCAACACAACCCAAATCCAGAAATCAAAATACAGTAAAGGCAAGTAGTAACTCAGCAGCTGCAATAGTTTTCACATCAGGTCTCAGCCAACAACCCTAATAAATTAGTCAAATCCTTCAAGTGTAAACTTTCACCCGTAAGTTTTTAAATTGAGGTCTTTAGAATAAAATCCTTTCCAATAAGAAATTATTTTTGAAATATTCTTTCTTCAAATAAATATCTTTCAACCATAGTTCTTTAAAGATAAAAACCTTTCAAATATAAACTTTTCAAATAATTAGCCTTCAAACATAGTTCTTTCAAGATAAATACTTTTCAAGGATAACCCTTTCAAATAAATATCCTTCAAACATAATTCCTTCAAGATAAATACTTTTCAAGTATAACCCCTTCAAATAAATATCCTTCAAATATAGTTCCTTCAAGATAAATACTTTTCATATATAAACTTTTCAAGTAATATCCTTCTAGTATAAGTCACCCTGTGACACCTAAGCATGGAATATTAGCAGCTTCGAACACAGATACAACAACAGGGGAAATCTATCGAAATACCGTCCCATAGTCTGAATTAATTATGCAGTACGGGGGAATCTCCCGGAATACGTCCGTAGTCCCAAAATAAATATGCAGTGCTGGGGGATCTCCTAGAATACGTCCGTAGTCCCAAAGTAAGTATGCAAGACAGGGGGATCTCCCGAAATATGTCTGTAGTCCCAATTTAAATATGCAGTGCTGGGGGATCTCTTGGAATACGTCTGTAGTCCCAAAATAAATATGCAGTGCTGGGGGATCTCCCGGAATACGTCTGTAGTCCCAATTTAAATATGCAGTGCAAACAACAGAGATAACAACTATAACATGACAGAAACCTCGTACATCACCATAACGAGTACAAAAGCAACAATGACAGAAATGCAAAGTACGGCGAGCAAATCAACTCAAGAATTTAAATCACAAGAACGGTAGAACTCATTCACAAGGAATAACCATAGTAAAGAATGCTAGGCACAAGGAGAACATCATAACAAGGGAAAACAAAACAAAAATATAGCAACGATTCCACAATATTCAAGTCAACAATAAGAAGCCAACACGAGTCAAATAGTTCAAATAATGGCAAGTCAACTAAGATATAGGTTATCTAAACTCCTTTTGAGGTTGAGCAATTACGAGGAATATTCAACAATTCAAGTAAGGATAAGCAGCGGAAGATAATCATAACTCCAATTAAGACTAAACAATTATAGGATGAGAAAATAATGATTTCAATTAAAGATAAGCAGTTATGAAAAATATAGCACAATGATAGAAGAGGTAAAATCCTTGGTTAAGTCGAATAAGGGGCAAATAGACAGTAAGAGTAAATCCTAAAACAATTATCTCTAATCAAAGCATGTAGATGTGAAACTAGAAAATAGGAATTCAAGCGTATCAAGAACAACATCATACATGGTGACTATAAGGACATAAGAACCCTAAAAGCCCAACTTTCCACAAATAAGTTCGAGCACGCACTTGTCACCTCGCGTACACATACTATAATCAACATAGATGACTCAAATCCTAAGGGGAAAATCCCCCACCACCCCCCCACCCCCCCTCCCCACAAGGTTAGGTAAGATACTTACCTCAAGTCAAGCTCAATAAATCCATAAGAATGCCCTTTCCATGAATATCCGGCTCTGAATGACCCAAATCTAGCCAAAAGCAATTACATATCATAATTACAATCATAATAAACTCATCTAATTAATTAAATCAATACTTTAACAAAAATTTTGAAATTCACCCTAAAAAGTCGACACGGGCCCCGTCTCGGAATCGGGTAAAAGTCACAAAATCCGAAAGCCTATTCACTCACAAGTCTAACCATATCAAATTTACTAAAATCTGACACCAAATGGTCCTCCAAATCCATAATCCAACTCCCAAATCCCTAGCCTCCAACTTCTAATTTCCACCTTAAATACACACTAACTAGGTGAGAAAATACATGGGGAAGCATTATTATTGATCAAAAATAAGCACAAGGGACTTACCTCAAGAAATCTCTCGAAAATTCTCTCAACAATCGCCCTAAACCGAGTTGCAAAGTCCAAAAATGACAAAAATCGCGAAGCCCTTCGGTTTTAACCACTGCCCAGGTATTTCCGCACCTGCGGAGCCTGAGCTCGCACCTGCGGGTGCACTTGTGCGGCAAAAAGTGTGCATCAGCGCAAATCACTTACCCCCTCTGCCTTCGCACCTGTGATGAAAGGGCCACACCTGCGCGCCTGCGGAAATCCCTTCCGCTTCTGTGGACCTTGCGCACCTGCGATGACCCTAACGCATCTGCGGGCATCGCATATGCGGAATCACCTCGCACCTGCGATACCTGGCACTCCTCCATTTTTCCACTTCTACGCTTGCCTCTCCGCATGTGAGATCATGCACCTGCGGTCTCTCCACCGCAGGTGCAAAAATGACAGATGCCTGAAGACTTCAACAGTAACTTAAATCCAACTCTGATCCGTTAAGCACTCGAAACTCACCCGAGGCCCCCGGGACCTCAACCAAACATACCAACCAATCCTAAAACACCATAAGAACTTAGTCGAGCCCACAATTCACATAAACTAACGCTAAAATCACGAATCACCCTCAAATTCAAACTTAAAGAACTTAAACTTCAAATTCCTACAACCAATGCCGAAACCTATCAAATCAACCCGGAATGACGTCAAATTTTGCAGGCAAGTCCCAAATAACATAACAGAGTTATTCCAACTCTTAGAATCGCATTCCGACCCCGATATCAAAAAGTCCACTTTCGGTCCAAAATCTCCAAAAAATTCGACTTTCGCCATTTCAAGCCTAAATCAGCTGCAGACCTCAGATTCATAGTCCAAACACGTTCCTATGTCCAAAATCACCCAACAGAGCTAACGGAACCGATAGAACTCCGTTCCGGAGTCATCTTTACATAGTTCAGACTTCGGTCAAAATCCTAAGACTTAAGCTTTTGTTTTAGGGACTAAGTGTCCCAAATCACTCCGAATCATCCGGTAACTGAATTCAACCACGCACGCAGTCAATATACATAATACGAAGCTGCTCAGGTCCTTATGCCGCCGTACGGGACTTAAATTATCAAAATGACCTGCCGGGTCGTTACACCTCTTTATGTGCCTAGTATCACCACACTCATAACAACCCCTCTGCGAACGCGGCTACTAGTACTGAGTATGTGCTGGATGACTGGGATAACCACTGTAGGAACCCCATGCAGGTGGTGCACTAAAAGACGACTGCCCTATATGAGTACCCTGGGGTCCCTGACTAGCTAAAGCACCACAAGTAGTCTGAAGTGCAAACTGGACTGGCCAACTGACTGAGCCTCCGCCATGATGGGTTAGAGCTGAAGAGTAGAATCCATTGAATCCTCCAGATCCTCGAGACCTCTTATCCTCCTTATCCTCCCTCTCCTCACCCCAAATACGCTCTAATCTCCTGGAAATCTCCATAACTCGCTGAAATAGAGTATCTGTCTCCAACTCCTGAGCCATGTTGAATCTAAGACCATAACTGATACCCTCGATAGATCTGCGGACTCGCTCTCTAATTGTAGAAACTAGAATAGGTGCATGACGCGATAACTCACTGAACCTGATGGCATACTCTGAAACCTTCATAGTGCCCTGAAGTAGCTACTTGAACTCTGTGTGCCATTCATCCCGGAGGGTGTGGGGAACAAACTCCCTCAAAAACATATCTGAAAACTGAGCCTAAGTGAGTGGGGCTGCATTGGATGGCCTACCATCCTCGTAAGCCTACTACCACCTATATGCTGCTCATGATAGATGAAATATAGTAAAGGCTACTTCGCTCACCTCCACAATGCCCATGGTACAGAGAATACGGTGACCCTTGTCCAGAAAACCTTGCACGTCCTCAGTCATTGCTCCACTATAAGTAGGAGGGTAATACTTCTTGAACCTCTCAAGACTCAGTTGCTCCTCCTCAGATACCTCTGGCCTGACCTCAGGCTGAGCCGCGATAACGGGTTGTACTGGCACCACAGCCGGAGCATGACTAACATGAGCCTGCTGCTCTGGAGTACGGATGGCACGAGTCTGACCTCCACCCCAATCTATGAAGTAGCTGATGTAACTGGGATCAATCTTGCCTGAGCCAATGTACCAAACATGCTCAGGAACTGCACTAAAGTCTCCTGAAATTCAGGGGTAGCAACAGGCACCTCCAGTGCCTGTCCCCCAACCAGAGCTACTGGTGGTTCCTCAGCTGTTGCTCTGGCAGGTGCTCTAGCTGCGGCACGTGCACCTCTTCGGCATCTACCTTGGTCTCGACCTCTCGCGGCTCTAGCAGGGGGCGCGGGTGTCTGTTCGGTTGATCCGGTAGTGCGTGTCCTTGCCATATGTAAGAGAATAGAGATACAAAGGCTCAAACTCTTAAATCAATAAATTTGCAAGACGTGAATGAAAGAAGTGGAATTTTCCAAATAGTTCTGTAGCATCTTAAAGATAAGTACAGACGTCTCTGTACCGATCCGTAAGACTCTACTAAACTTGATCGTGACTCGTAAAACTTATGAACCTAGAGCTCAGATACCAACTTGTCACGACCTAAAATCCCACCATAGGTGTCGTGATGGCACCTAGTCTTTAAGGCTAGGTAAGTCGATTACTTACAACTGTTAAGCCAGTTTAACAATGATATTTTAAAGCAGAGTTTAATATAAATACCGAAATAAAGGTGAAACAAGACTTTGCAGCAATAATCACAACAACCTCCCAAGACTAAGAAATACACAGTCACGAACTCTAGATGAATACATAGAAATATCTCAAAATCAAAATACAATACTGTTCGAATAACAAATTGACAATACAATCAAAAGGAAAAGGACTCCAAGGGACTGTAATGACCAAACAACTCTACCTTGAATTCTCGCGATCAAGAAGCTAACTCTGCCTGAGACCGTTATCTCCAATACCTAGGCACAAAATGTGCAGGAGTCTAGTATGAGTACACCACGGTCGGTACCTAGTAAGTATCAAGACTAACCTCGGTGGAGTAGAGACGAGGTACAAGTCAAGACACCTACTAGTCATAATAACCTGTGCAGTATATAAGAATAAAGCTAATAATGGAAGGAAGAATCATTAATTGGTAACAAGGAATACACATGTAATAAAAATAGTAAAGTAACCAGAACACCGTTAAAGTACCAGTGAAATCAAATAAGGAAAACAAATGACAACTAAATAATCAAGCCATTCTAAGACAAGACTTACAACAGAATTACTTCGAGATACCTCATCCCATAATCACAAGTAACGAGTCCCAAATCACCAATCATATGCTCGTGGCACCTCGTGCCCACATTATAAATCACAACCACACGGAAGACTCACGTGCCAATACCTCAATCCGTCCGGCGTGTTCACGGTCTCAATATCACAATCTGCTCGATATGGTCACAAGCTCAACATTACAATCCGCCTGACGTGGAGACATGCTCAACATCATAATGAAAGCAGATATACAAGAATACACATGCAATATCAATGAATATCAAGTTTCATACTCCTGAATAGGTATAGGTGGCATGCTACGATGTATGCATGTGCAAGTGTACTCTTACAATACAAATCAACAAGTAATATCAAAGACATCAAGTAGCTCATTGGAAACAACACAACAAGTCACGTAAGGTGCACGACACACACAAGGAAAATCACACCATCACACGAATATTATCAATATTATGCCCCAAGGCTGACACTGATCATCCCAAACATAGCCACTCTTATCTCTCTGTATTGACAATATCATAATAGCCACCTATATCGCTCCGCCTAGACAATTAACACAATAGCAACCCGTATCACTCCACCCACGCAATAACACAATAGCCACCCGTATCATTCTGCCCATTACTCCGCATAATAGCCACCCTTATTTCTCCGCCCGGACAATAACACAATAGCTACCCGTATCACTCCGCACAATCAACAAAAGTGAGATGCCACCCTTATGCTCCGCATAACAACAATCAATCCACACAACAAATTCACATGTGCTAACATCACAACATCATTACATATCAAATCGTACCACAAGTGCCCATAGGCCACAACATTTCCAAAACAATAATACATATATCACCACTCAAACACGATGTGTACAAGAATCCCAATACCAAAAAAATGAAATGGGAAAAATAACTCAACAATAAACAATACTCCATTAAACAACAGCTTCAACTAAGACAGGTTAATGGCTTTCAATAACTTCAACTTCAATTAATTGCTTAAGAATAAACTCAATAATGAAGATATTTTCATGAGATGGAAACTTCGAATTCTAGTGTATGACATAAGCTAACTATAAAAAAGATAGCACGAACTAGCAACTACGTCTAAATGTATGAGAATAACTTGATAACGAAGGGATATCATGTAATAGCAACTTCAAATAAGAATAATTCAACAATGAAGGAGGTAACGTGATTAAAAGGTAAAAACTTCAAATAAAGAATATAAAAGTAAACTTGACAAATAAAAGATAGAACATGTGCTATCAACTTCAAATAAAGCATGTAAGGATAAACTTGATAGTGGAATATAGATCATGAAATGACAAATTCAATTAAAGCATATAAGGATACATTTAACAAAGGAATGTAGAACATGTAATGATAAATTCAGTTAAATGCATATAAAAAGTCTAAGAGTCTAATCCGGTTAATTTTCACATATAAGGCCATGTACACACTCGTTACTTCATGTACACGTCTTCCACATAATTCAAATAGTGCAATTAAATCAAATCATACGGGATAATTTCCCCCACACACAAAGTTAGGCAAGATACTTACCTCAAAAAGCTAAATGAATACTCTAAAAAGACCTTCCCGTGTGAAACAACCCCAGGACGGCTCGAATCTAGCCAAAATAAGATAATATCATAAATAAAAGCCATAGGAAACAATTCTGAATAATAAAGTTTTGATCTTTAATGAAAACCAAAAAGTCTACCAAAACATTCAACCCCGGGGCTGCACCTTGGAACCCAAAAAAACCAACCAAATTCAAATACCCATTCCGATATGAGTCCAGCCATACCAAAATTATTCAATTCTGACCTCAAATCGACCTTCAAATCATCATTTTATGTTTTAGAAAGCTTTTACAAATATTCCCAATTTCTCCAATTTAAATCACTAATTGAATGATAAAAACAAGAATGGGATCATAAAATATAACCAAATTCGAGTCAAGAATACTTACCCCAATCCAAAACATGAAAATTCCCTCCAAAATCGCCCAAATCCGAGCTCTCTAGCTCAAAAAGTGATAAAATAACAAAAGCCCTCAAAATAGAGTAAATTTAAGTCTGCCCAGGTATTACTCATCGCGATCGCGGAAATACCTTCGCGATCGCGAAGACAAAACTCACCCAGCTGCCCAAAATGTTCATCACGAACGTGTAACTCCAGTCGCGAACGCGACTCACAATCTCCAGCAACCTACGCAAACGCGGTGTCTCTCACGCGAAAGCGGATAACAAATCTCCGGATGCCCCTTCTAACTATCCTTATATACGATCGCATAACATAGCATGCAAACGCGATGGCAAAAGTCTTCCAAGATTCGCAAACGCATGACCATCATCGCGAACGCGATGTACAAAATGTCTTCCACCACATTACACTACGCAGACGGGGTCCCTTATTCGCGATCACGATGAAGAAAACTAGATATCAGAACCTGCAGTTCAAAACAAGAGAAAATGGCCCGTAGCCCATCCAAAACACACTTGAGGCCCTCAGGACCCCGTCCAATCATACCAACCAATGCCATAACATTACATGGATTTGCTCGTGGCCTCAAATCACATCAAACAACATCAACACTACGAATCGCACCTCAATTCAAGCCTAACGAACTAATGAATTTTCAAATTCTATAATTCGCTCCGAATCATATCAAATTAATCCGGAATGACCTTAAATTTTGCATGCAAGTCCCAAATAATACAACGGATCTATATCAATCCCCAGAATCACAATACGAATGTGATATCAATAAAGTCAACTCCCTATCAAACCTCCCAACCTTTCAAACCTTCAACTTTCTAACTTTCGCCAAAAAAATATCTAATCAACCTACGGACCTCCAAATCGAAATCCGAACATATGCCTAAGTCCAAAATCACCATATAAAACTCAAACTACGGTCAACTCTTTACTACTTAAGCTTCTGAAATGAGAATCATTCTTCCATAAAAACTTCAAAACGCATGAAAATCGAAACCGACCATACACGCAAGTCAAAATGTATAATACGAAGCCACTCGAGACCTTAAGCCACCGAACGGGACACTAACTCTCAAAACGACCGGTCTGGTCATTACACAATCACAGTTTGCATACAAGTTCATATCAACTATTAAGACCTATCCATGGTCTCAAAACCACAATCAAAGTTCATTAATCCCAAAAGTCAACTACTCGTCAAACTTAAGAACTCTCAAATTCTTCAAATTGCCAACCTTTGACAAGTAGATCCAAAACCTCCTAGGAACCTCCAAATCCAAATTCGAACATACGCACAAGTTTACAATCACCATACGAAATAATTGGGACCATCAAATTGCCAACCCGAAGTTGTTTACTCAAAAGTCAAACCTTGGTCCACTCTTACAACTTAAGCTTTCCAAAATAGAACCCGAAGTATTCCAATTCACTCTCAAACCTTCCCGAAACCAAACCAACATTCCACAAAAGTCATACATCATCAAAACAATATACGAAAAATATAAAATAGGGAAATGGGGCTCTAATACTCAAAACGACTAATCAATTTGTTATAGGGCCTAGGTTGATATTTTACTGACTTTTGAGATTTTATTAAAAATCGAAGCTTTATCACTTGGAATTGATTTTTATAGCATTATTTGACTTACTTGAGTATTTTTGGATTAGTCCGGGCTTGTTTGATGGATTTGGAGCTAGAAATAGTAGATTTTGAAGAATAGAATTAGCTTAGGATAAAGTAAGTATCTTGCTTGACCTCGATTTGAGGGCTTGTTTTCCTAAAATAGACTTATATGCTGAATACTACCTCTTTGGGGATGACATATATGCAAGGTGATGAGAGTATATGAAGACACTAAGGTTATACCATATATATATGGGTAGATTTTAGGCTTTTTTAGCCTTGTATGAGATATGTTCTTCTTGTTATATGCTTTAATTATTTGTATGACTACTTGAGCAACTTTATTCATGCTAGAGAATATGTCCAGGCTTTTGATTTCTTATTCGGACGTGATGAGTTATTTTGTATGTTGGATTATAAATGTCATATACTTGTACACATGTATACATCACTGCATGTTTATCTCTCTGTCCTTATGCATTATACATACTTATCTCTTGTTCATATGCATGCATCCCTACATATGGTTCTCTTATATGGACCGAGGTTATGGCACGTAAGTTATCCATGCGGTTACAATGATTATGGCATGATAATTCATGTCGTATATTTATTGTGATTATGACAGGATAGTTCATTGCATGCGGCATGACGACTGATTTCTGAGATATTGATGATTTGTGGAGATATAATTCCCGGGCGCATGGATTTGAATCCATCTCCTCGGGGTCACGATAGAAATACAAGCCTTGTGTTGTGTTGAAAATAGCTTATTCAGAACTAAGGAAGACACATGACCAAGTCTTTTATGCCATAGCTTCATATCTACAGAAATCACTTTATTTTCAGCTGGTGAATGCTTATTATCTGCAGCAGCCATGAAATACCTACTAACTTCTTTCCAAACTTTGATGAGTTCAGTGAAGGCAAGATGTACATGTCTCTATCTTCTCTACCAATCGCCCTCACTTTTCCATTGACGGGATCATAAAATATGTAAAATTCAAGCTCCTTAGTTATCTTAGACACAAATAACAATTTAAACTTGAAATGTGTTATATGGAGCACATTGTCAGTTGTACTCTACTCTAAAATAGTACTAGTGCCAACATATTTAACATAAGAAACATCTCCATTAGGCAATAACACCGTTTTTAATAAGGTGGATCAACAATACTAGACTTAGTCAACATACTAAGATCAAAAACCATAAGATTAGTTGTACCAATATCGATAATCCAATCTTGTAGAGTATTAGATGCTAGTAAAACAGTACTTGTACCTGTAAATTTAGTTACAGAAGAAGAACAGTAAGTAGCTGAAGGATTTGATCATACTGATCATTAGTAAAAGTCAGTGGAATGCCCTAATGACCTGGCATGTTAGGCTGCCTTGTTGTGTTAGCCATTGGGGGCACAGATTAAATAGATCTTTGTGGAGCTTGAGGCATATGCATATTTTGAGAATCTAATAAAGTATTATAAGGAGTAGAGCCATGTGCTCCTCCTTTCTTTTTATACTTGAAATCATGTGGATAACCAACAATTTTATAGCAATTTTTCTTACTATAACCTTTTAGTTTGTAGAATTTGCATTGTATGTTGTAATTCTTCTTAAACTCCTAAGTACCACTAAATTTTTAACTGTAAAGAGAAGTAGACTCAAAGTGACCTGTAAACATAACAGGTGTTGCTTGTAAGATTCTTGTGGAGGCAACCACAACTCTTACACTTTCATTAGTCATAAGCATAACATAAGCTTGGTTTATAGTTGGCACGGGAAACATTAACGGAGTTTGACTTCTAACTTTAATAGAATTGTTTAGGCCCATAAGAAATCGATACAATTTCTATCTATGCAAGTAAACCATATAATCCTTGGGTTTAACACAATCACAACTAGGAGGAGGAACCAAGGCCTCAAATTGATCCCACAGATCTTTCAATTTAGAGAAATAGATTGAAATAAAAGAGGTACCTTGAGTTAGGGCTGCAATTTGCCTATGCATATTGAAGGATCGAGAATAGTTAATTTTATAAAACCTCTCTATAAGGCCATTCCAAACCGCATATGCATTAGAAGCATAAGCAATGCTGCTAATCAAATTCGGAGCTATATAATTCATTAACCATGATACCATAGTTCGCGTTGATACCATTTTTTTTACGAAATCTCTTCTTCCTCTAGGTTTCATCCAGCATACCAAGCTTGTTCTGGCCCAGCAGTGCAATATGCATCGAGTGGTGCCAGAACCAGCCAATTGGAAAGAAATTAAAGAATGTCACTAGTATCACCAGAAAAAACATACAAAAGATGAGTAATTGCAATTATGATTTCTTCATCAAATTCGTCATCCAAAGTACTCTTTTGAAGTAAACCCAACCGTAAGATCTCGGAGCAAATCTTCAACTGCCATTGAAATAGTGTGCATAACCTCCAGAAGAAGAAATGCCGAGCAAAAAGTAACAAAGAGAAGATAAAAATAGAGGAGGAGAGCTGTATCGATCCACGATTTAGATTATCGAGCTCAAAGCTCTGATACCATAATGGATTTAGTGACTTGGAGAAGGAGAAAACACAAGAAAGATTACAAAATATTTGAGAGAAGAATTTCTATTCTATTTTGGGAGAAAGTAATTGTTTCTTTGAGTAAAAAGGTAATACATGTGATTCTTTATACAAGTAACACCCTAAATAATTTTAAATCAGTAACTAACTAAACTCTAACGGCTCATTAACAATTATACCAACTGATGATATAAATAGTCTTAAATACCCATCAAGTCACACTGCACTCAGAAGTATTAAACTTTAATCAAACTAAATTTTAATTGTTATTGAGATATTTGTTTTAGTATCAATAGTACAACTTATAAGTTATTAGACCATGCGGTTAATTGTATTATTAACCAATACTTTAACATATTTTCTAATACCTTATGTTTTTACTTCTAAAAAGAAGAACCAAAAATTTTGAAGTAAAATATTTTATTAAATCTCTAAAAGCTCTCTACAGTTCTCATAATTCTCCACACTTTTTTCACACATAAAATAAGATATCAATACCCTTATTCCTAAAATAATTTTGACTACAAATTCTATTTAGACATGAATTAAATAAACTAGCAAATATCAAATCATAAACGATTAAGGTTTCCTACTGCAACTTTGCATTAGTTTTCCAATATTCTGTCATAATTCAAAGTTGTATATGTCACGACCCAAAATCTAACTAGTCGTGATGGCACCTAACCCAACCCGCTAGGTAAGCCAATTAACAATTATCCAGTTTAATGAGACTTATTAAGAGAAGAAATGATAATATAACTGCTTTTATACTAAGATTTAGATTTTTACAAAACTGAATTGAAATAATTACATCTGTTTGAAATGTAAATGAATAGAATTCGAATCTAACGCTACCAAGGACAAGTGATAGCCATAACTGGAATGTAGGTACATCTTCAAATCCAGCTCCCGCCGTATACAGCAACATCAACATCCAACATATACACGCAAGGTGCAAAAAGTGTAGTATGAGTAAAACCGACTTCATGTACTCAATAAGTAACAAACTAATCTTAGGTTGAAAGTAGTGATAAGTTGGGACACGGGTCAGAGTCCAACTCCCATAACCAGCAACAGTTCATAACAACATAATAAAAATGGTATAAGAAATATCTCAGAGATAAGATGCTCAACTCATTCACATTTACGGAAAATGGGCATGGTTTTGAAGTATAACAGTATATCCCAAATCTTTCACCGAAAACACCAAGAACAAATGAGTAAGTTTGAAAATTGTGATTTTTTCCAAAAACCTTTCAACAATAAATAAGATGTTTCATTTTCAGATAGCATAAGGAAAATTCATCTCTATGCCTACATGTCACTATGCAGGTGAAATCATGAATGTCACCAAAACCGGGTAGCGTGAGGAAATGCATCTCTATGCCCAAATCTCAAGTACGCATGACAAACACAATGCATCTCAGTGATGAATTCGGGTACTCACACTCTTAGATTACTCAATCTCACTGTCTCGTATTCTCACTCACCATGCTCAATACTCAGCACACTTAGTCACTTAGTACTGTAAAGGGCAGATCCAGCCCAAACATAAATAAATCTTGGGCAGATCCAGCCCAATCATACATAAATCCAGGGCAAATCCATCGCAATGCAAATGAATCCAGGGCAGATCCAACCCAAAATCCATAGCAGCTGCGCCCACTGTGGATGTGCAGACTCTGGAGAGGCCGATCCAGCCCAAGCGCTATAGTAAGCCAATTTCTGGCATTAAACAATACAGCATGTTACGGCGTGCAGCCCGATCCCATAAATATCACTCACAATAGGTCCTCGGCCTCATTCAGTCATCTATCTCTCCAGTCTCTCGGGCTCACAATACTCATGCTAATCAGCCCTAATCAATGATACGAGATGTGACAATATACGATAACAGAGACTGAGATATGATTTGTAATGATGAATGCGACTGAGCACATATCTGTAATTACGCAAATAAATAAACAGCAAAGAACGACCACTGTGGGTCCCAATAGTACCAGCATATAGCCTAAATCACAATTCACCGGTGCACGCCCACACGTCCGTCATCTAGCATGCGTGTCACCTCAACATCAATCACATAATACATGATTCGGGGTTTTATACCCTCAGTACCAAGTTTAGAAATGTTACTTACCTCAAACCATGCCCAACTCTACTCCAACAAGCCCTTGTCTCACGAAACGGCCTCTGAATGCCTCGAATCTAGCCACAAACAATTAGATACGATCAACTCAAGCTATAGGAATCAATACCGTATAAAATATGCTATGTTCTTAAACAAAAGTCAAAAAGTCAACCCCCATGCCCATGTCTCGGAATCCGATGAAAGTTACAAAATTCGAACACTCACTCAACCACGAGTCCAACCATACCAAAATTATCCAAATCAGATACCAAAATCTCGCTCAAATCCCCAAAATTCGGCCTAAGATGTTTTCTCCATTTTTCCCAAATTGTTAACCCAAATCACTAATTAAATTACGAAATCAAGGATATATTCATGTAATTTAACCAAATCTGAGTTAGAATCACTTTCCCTAATCAATTCCTTCAAAAAATCCCACGGAATATCGCCACAAACCGAGCTCTCTAAGTGTAGCAATAAAAAACGAGATGAAAACATCGTTTATATAGTACCACATCTGATCTCCCAAAGTGCTGATCACACATTTCTTTGTGTGGTCCGCACAATTCAAGTTCTGCGACCGCGATCCAAATTGTGCGGTCGCACTTCAGTAGTGATTGCACTACCAGGCTTTAAGAAATTGGCCATACCTTTCGGTACAAATGTCCAGATGATGAATGGTTTACCTTTCAGGAAATTAGACGCAAAGGGCTACAACTTTCATTTTTGGATCAGCTCCAAATTCTATATAGATTAAAAGATATAAGCTTCCGAAGTCAGACCATCAACCTGCAGATTTCCTCCTTCTGCGGTCCGCACATTTTCCTCTGCTCCCGCACTCTGGGAGTTTGCAGCCGCGCATGAGGCCTCGCCTCAGCACTTCTAAATGTGCCCTCCGCATTTCACTCGCTCCAGAACATCATCAATGTGCCAAAATGTCCGAACCTGTTCAAAACACACTCGAAACACTCCCGGGGTCACCGGGGTCCCATACAAACATACCAACAAGTCCTAAAATACAATACGAACTTACTCAAAGCCTCAAATCACACATAACAACATTGAAACGACAAATCACACCTCAAATCATACTTAATGAACTTTGAATCTTTAACTTACAAAACTCGCGCCAAAATATACCAAATCAACCTAGAATGAACTCAAATTTTGCACACAAGTCCCAAATAACATAACGAAGCTATTCCGATTCCCGAAATCACAATCCGAATCTGATATCATCAAAGTTAACTCTCGGTCAAACTTATGAACTTTTCAAACCTTTAAATTTTCCAAGTTTCGCCAGTTAGCGTCGAAACCTTCGAGAAATACCCAAATGCAAATCCTGGAATACGCTCGAGTCAAGAATCACCATTCAGACCTAACGGGACCATCAAAACTCTAATCCAAGGTCGAATACTAAAAAGTCAAACTTGGTCAACTCTTCTAACTTAAAGCTTCAATCATAAAATTCATCGTTCCAAATCAATTTCGAATAACTGAAACCAATACCGACGATTCACACAAGTTATAATACATCATAAGGAGCTACTTATGCACTCAAACTACCGAGAAAAGGGCAAAATGTCAAAATGACTGATCGGGTCGTTACATCCTCCCTCACTTAAACATACGTTCATCCTCGAACGTGTCGAGAGTCATTCCAAAACCATCAAACCACCGTGTAACCTTACCATGCACATACCCGGGGGTGATCCCACATCACCCTAATCCATATCAGCCTGACGACACAATACAACTGAAGATCCTTAATTCAACCTTAGCCTGTAAGCTTTAGAATTCAATTTCCAACATCCGGAATTTCCTATATGGCCCGCATCTAGCATCTACACACCGTATAAGTCTGAACAAGTTGCACCAAACCGTAACCATAACCCAAGACACAATCACATAATATACCACATAACTCAAATACTCATAGCAATAACTTCCGACCGCAATAGTTGCTCGATAACCAACTCGACACCGGTAACAAAACTCATATCAACTAAAATCTTGTTCTGAACCTTTGCACACTACCAATGATGAAAGAGACACGCAGAAACTCTGAACCAATCATCAGATCAACAAGTCATGGAGCTCTCTCTCGTTTGTCAGGAACCAAAGCCAAGTCCTAAGCCGACTTCCAATATTATTTCTCCATACATACTGTAATCCAGTTTGATAGTATCCATTGTAGCTCCAATGACCTTACCTCATCAAGCACAACTATTCTATTGGCATGCCACCCAATACTACCTAGAATCACAAACTGTGCAATCCGTGCACCAATAAGCAACAATTCAAATGTACCAAAAATGAAAAATGACTCAAATGAGAGAACCGTCCTGCAAGCTCAACAAGCACCACTACAACCGCAATGATACGAACCCATCATACCTAGTGGAACCAAGACACATGAATCTAACACAAAGGATCATATCCCGACATAACTTAGTTGCAATGTGTGATCCCATCCAAACACTAGTCCATATGAAATACCTCAAGCCACAATGCTCCAAATCCACAACCACACGCAATTTGACATCAAGTACACAAGGTGCATGACCATAACCACAGAGAAGAAAATAACACAATACCACAAACCTGTAAGGACCATAACTAAGTCGCAGTCAACCATTTCCACACCCCAATCACTAATCACACGAAGTCCGCTATAAGTCCCAAACAGAACCATCTCGTATGTGAATATAGCCAATAAATCACAACCCCTCGTAGCATGGAAGATTAACACATAGATCATATCAGAACACGAATAAGCTCAACTCTAACCGAACGACACACCCCTCAACACTAACAAATCTGAGTCAACAAATACGACCTGGTGTAGAATACACATCTTCATTGGGCCTACTAATGGGCCCCCAAACCAACTCCGATCATCCCCAAATGGATAAATGGCCCTCCAAAAGTCCACAATGACCTAACCATGGCACGTACTATATCCAGCTAACTTTGACCACATCTTCACACTCCACAACCGCAAAACAATCTGCTTCTAAGAACTCCCAGTCTCCAAATCCATAGAACACACGACTCACCATATCTGATCCCAACTCTCCCGCCCGAATGTCTAACACATCTCTCATACATGATCATCCCCACGGGAAATATTTCTATAATTCTTCCATGCCACATAGCAAAATTTGAATATCAGCAGTCGATCAACCACGCGAGTACCGCACTACCAATGACGCATTCGTAAGTCAAAATACAGTGCACCTTCTGAAATACGCACCCTTCTCTGGCAATACCAAGTAGTAATAGCATTCATCTAGACATTTGAAATCGTCCATGTTGTCTAAGAATTCATGACCTCCCCTTCAAAACAGAACTGTGACCTTGCACATGCCAATCTCAATCCCACATAACACATCACATCTATCATGCCATCATATGAAAAGTACGAGAATATCATAATCAAATCTGAGTCACAAGCAGAATACATACTCAATAAATCAGAAACCTTCCATTTGATATCACCCAAGAGAAAATCATAATACGTAACATGCTCCTCTAGCAAGTAGGAAATATCCATCTCAAACTGTGGTAGAAACCATCAAGAACTCTCTGAAACCCATCTGCACATAACCAAACCATCAGAACTGAATCTCTCTAACTCAACCAAGCCATGCAGGTTGCCAAATCCAAGAGTATTGCCACAAAACACTTGTAGAAACTCACCACATCATAAGTACCCAAAGGACCGATTGTATCCATTGCCGATCTGATCCAACCTACTACTAAGGTGTCCTATTTCTCCGAGTTCCTTCCGAATTACCCTCAAGTTGATATTTCTCCTTGCAAAAACACTATGATACTTACCCAAAGCTCACCACAAGAGATCCTAGCATAAAGTTACACTGTCCTAAGGCCCATAAGCTGTCGTATTCCCTATTAAGCATCCCAAAAGTACCAATATCTAGACACTTACTCTGAAGAGACCTTCCGTGAATCTAAAGCTGTAAACTTCACCTTCCTGATACTGAAATAGAGAATTCATAGTCATATAGAATATATCGCAAGTCTCGACACTATCCAATATAAATCTCATATTATAGCCATATACAAATCCGAAAATTCTCAATTGCTACATATAAATCTTGAATCCATTAACACCTTTTCGAGAGTCATTTCCTCTGCTCAAATTGAAATTACACCGCCCAAACGGGCTGAACGACCTGTGCCCCATTAGCACGACAACACCCAAAGAAGTAACCCACACCTCTAAACAACCGAGTGAACCCCTACTCTATGCACACTACATCCATCACGAATAACAAGCTCAAATCATTCCACAATTTTCATATACCCAAAAAGTGTAATATACCCTGTATCTAGAAATTCCCTTACTCGAGTCATCCTCGATCTCAACCTCTGCAAGTCATAACTGATTCACAAGTATGCCTCAAACCGAAAGTAGTACAACACATAACCATGCAATCCAATCGTTGATAACCGACTCCCCCACTTGGATCAAAGCCATAGATCAAAAAACTCGATAACTCATAATGCACATACTCTATTACTGCCATAATACCGCAGTGAGATTCAACTGATAGAAAAGAAAGCCCCCACATAAAATCATAAGGATCACACATCCGTAGATTACCCTGCATGTCATAACCCACCTGCTTAGCCTCAAAATATCATCTCTCTATACCCTTTCACATCCATAACTACTATGCAATCACTTAATCTTCCTGATTCCGTACTCATCAACAAGCCCTGAGAATCTAATTTGTGCCACAATTAAACAACATGAAAAGATCCTTCAATAGACTCATAACTCGAGACTATACATCACATCAAGATAGAATTCAAGCACCCAATAGTCCTTTTTACATCTCAAGCAAACCCTTGTCGTCACACTCAATACATCTAAACACATCCCGCAGCCATATCTTACTCATTATATAGCCATCCAACCACTCATCGAGCCACAAATTCCACTAATAGGGACACTACTAGACTTATAAGTCCAAAAGCATGTGTTCATACAACAAAATCCCCGTGCTCATGCTATAGCTAGAACCCGGCCTCAAGTCCTTCAGACTGGCCCATCATCAGCACACAGAAATCACATCTCGCACATCATCCATGGAATCACAAGCCGTCAATGCACAACTGATACCGAGTGCTCACATGCTCATATGAATGCGTGGAAGGAATTCAAAGAGTTACACTTCAAGCTGAATCAATGCCGCACGGCAAGGAAAGAAAGATGGGAGGTATATCCTAAATGCCCTGTAGCCTCTCGAAGATAGGTATAGACGTCATCATACTGATCCGCAAGACTCTACTAGACACTTGCTCGTGACTTGTAGAACCTATGAACCTAGAGCTTTGATACCAACTTGTCACGACCCAAAATCCAACTACTCGTGAAGGCACATAATGCAACCCGCTAGGTAAGCCAATTAACAATTATCCAATTTAATGAGACTTATTAAGAGAAGAAATGATAATACAACTGCTTTTATACAAAGAATTTTTCAAGAGCTGGTAGTACAAATCATGAGCTTCTAAGATTTAGATTTTTACAAAACTGAATTGAAATAATTACATCTGTTTGAAATGTAAATGAATAGAATTCGAATCTAACGCTACCAAGGACAAGTGATAGCCATAACTGGAATGCAGGTACATCTTCAAATCCAGCTTCCGCCGTACACAGCAACATCAGCATCCAACATCTACACGCAAGATGCAGAAGTGTAGTATGAACACAACCGACCTCATGTACTCAATAAGTAACAGACCTAACCTTAGGTTGAAAGTAGTGACAAGCTAGAATTAGGGTCAGAGTGCAACTCCCATAACCAGCAATAGTTCATAAAAACATAATAAAAATGATACAAGAAATATCTCATAAATAAGATGCTAAACTCGTTCACAGTTACGGAAAATGGGCATGCTTTTCAAGTAAAACAATAAATGCCAAATCTTTCACCGAAAACACCAAGAACATATGAGTAAGTTTGAAAACTGTGATTTTTTCCAAAAACCTTTTAACAATAAATAAGATATTTCATTTTTAGATAGCATGAGGAAAGTACATCTCTATGCCTACATGTCAATATACAGGTGAAATCATGAATGTCACCAAAATCAGGTAGCGTGAGGAAATGCATCTCTATGCCCAAATCTCAAGTACGCATGACAAATGCAATGCATCTCAGTGATAAACTCAGGTACTCACACTCTCAGGATACTCAATCTCATGGTCTCGTATTCTCACTCACCATGCTCAATACTCAGCACACTCAGTCACCCAGTACTGTATAGGGCATATCCTACCCAGGGCATATCCAGCCCAAACATAAATAAATCCAAGGCAGATCCAGCCCAATCATAAATAAATCCAGAACAGATCCAGCCCAATGCAAATGAATGCAGGGCAGGTCCAGCCCAAAATTCATAGCAACTGTGCCCACTGTGGATGTGCAGACTCCGGAGGGGCCGATCTAGCCCAAGCGCTATAGTAAGCCAAATCCTGGCATGAATCAATAAAGCCTGATGCGGCGTGCAGCCTGATCCCATAAATATCACTTACAACAGGCTCTCGGCCTCACTCAGTTATCAATTTCTCCATTCTCTCGGGCTCACAACACTCATGCTAAGCAGCCCTAATCAATGATTCGAGATGTGACAATATATGATAACAGAGACTGAGATATGATATGTTATGATGAATGCAACTGAGCACATAATTGCAATTAAGCAAATAATTCAACAGCAAAGAATGATCACTATAGGTCCCAATAGTACCAGCATATAGCCTAAATATGATTTCTAGCATAAATTACAGCTCAAGTGCTTTAACACATAGAGTACAGTAAAAATGTTCAGATAAGATAGCTACATAGTTCCATGGAATAGACTAAATCACAATTCACACGGTGCACGCCCACATGCCCGTCACCTAGCATGCGCGTCACCTCAATATCAATCACATAACACGTAATTCGGAATTTCATACCCTCAGAACCAAGTTTAGAAATGTTACTTACCTCAAACCATGCCCAACTCTACTCCAACAAGCCCTTGTCTCACGAAACGGCCTCTGAATACCTAGAATCTAGCCACAAACAATTTGATATGATCAACTCAAGCTATAAGAATCATTTCTGTATGAAAATGCTAAGTTCTTAATCAAATGTTAAAATGTTAACTCAAAATTCAACCCCCGGACCCAAATCTCGGAACCCGATAAAAGTTACAAAATCCGAACACCCACTCAACCACGAGTCCAACCATACCAAAATTACCCAAATCCGATACCAAAATCTCGCTCAAATCCTCAAAATTCGGCCTAAGAAGTTTTCTCCATTTTTGCCAAAAATGTTAACCCAAATCACTAATTAAATGATGAAATCAAGGATATATTCATGTAATTTAACCAAATCCGAGTTAGAATCACTTACCCCAATCAATTCCTTCAACAAAAACCATGAAAAAATGCCACAAATCGAGCTCTATAGAGAGACCAATGATAAATGAGATGAAACACTCGTTTATATAGTACCACATCTGATCTCCGAAAGTGCTTATCGCACATTGTTTTGTGTGGTCCGCACATTCCAAGTTCCGCGGCTGCGATCCAAATTGTGCGGTCACACTTCAGTAGTGACTACACTATCATGCTTCAGTAAATTGGCCATAACTTTCGGTACAAATGTCCAAATACTAAAAGATTTAACTTTATGGAACCTAAACGCAAATGGCTACAACTTTTATTTTTAGATCATCGCCAAATTCCTTATAGATTAAAAGTTATAAGCTTCCGAAGTCAGACCATCAACCTGCTGATTTCCCCCTTCTACGGTCCGCACAGTTTCCTCTGTCCCCGCACTCTGGGAGTTTGCGTCCGCATATGAGGCTTTGCCTCAGCACTCCAAAATGTTCCCTCCGCACTTTACTCGCTCCAGAACATCATCAAAGTTCCTAAATACCCAAACTTGTTCAAAACTCACCCGAAATACTCCCGAGGTCACCGGGACCCCACCCAAACATACCAACAAGTTCCAAAACACAATACGAACTTACTCAAAGCCTCAAATCACACATAACAATATTGAAACGACGAATCACACCTCAAATCGACCTTAATGATCTTTGAATCTTCAACTTCCAAAACTCGCGCCGAAACACATAAAATCAACTCGGAATGAACTCAAATTTTATACACAAGTCCCAAATACCATAACGAAGCTATTCCGATTCACGGAACCACAATACGAATCCGATATAATCAAAGTCAACTCTCGGTAAAACTTATGAACTTTCCAAACCTTCATATGTTTCAACTTTCGCCAAATAGTGCTGAAACCTTCTAGAAACATCCAAATACAAATCCGGGCATACACTCGAGCCCAAAATCACCATCCGAACCTAACGGGACCATCAAAACTCTAATCCAAGGTCGAATACTAAAAAGTCAAACTTGGTCAACTCTTCCAACTTAAAGCTTAAATCATGAAACTCATCCTTCCAAATCAATTGCGAATAAGCTGAAACCGATACCGACGATTCACACAAGTCATAATACGTCATAAGGAGCAACTCATGCCCTCAAACTACCGAGCAAAGGGTAAATGCTCAAAACGATCGGTCGGGTCGTTACAGTATATGATTTTTGTTTTATTGGAGCAATTTTCTCCAATCTTCTACTTTTGTTGACGCACATGTCTCCATCTTCCGTTGATGTACATTACCACCAACAATCAATTTTGTTGAAGCACCTGTCTTCAACTACCGTTGATGCACTTTGTCATCAACATCTAATTTAGTTGAAGCACATGTCTTCAACTCCTGTTGATGCACTTTGTCACCATCATCCAATTTTGTTGAAGCGCCTATCTTCAACTCCCGTTGATCCACTTTGTCACCAACAACCAATTTTTGTTGAAGTACCTGTCTGTCACCAACACCCAATCGTTGATGCACCTGTCACCTACTCCCAATTGTTAAGGCACTTGTCTCCAACTTTCAATTTTGTTGATTCACTTGTAATCAACTTTCAATTGTTTTTATTTTTTTACTTCTCTCCAGCTTCTAGAGAAGATTTTATTCCTCTTGAGTGCTTGTTCCTTTTAAATCTACAACTTTTTTCCTCAATTTTTTCAACGCGATTATTTTTCATGTATATATAGTTGACCCGACGTTTGCCAACATAACCTTTGGCCAGACGGGCGGCACACATTGGCTAGCACCGCCCGCCGGCAGCAGAAGCTACTTGATTCTCTTCCAAGATCGTAGAAGCTCTGATACTAATATGAAGTAAAATATTTTATTAAATCTCTGAAAGCTCTCTACAGTTCTCACAATTCTTCACACTTTTTTCACACATAAAATAAGCTATCAATACCCTTATTTATAATAGTACGAAACCTATTTTAACTAGAAATAGGAAACCTATTCCTAAAATAATTTTGACTACAAATCCTATTTAGACATGAATAAAATAAACTAGCAAATATCAAATCCTAAACGATTAAGGTTTTCTTATTCAGAATTAGTTTTCCAAAAAATTATAATCCCTATTTAAGAATTAGAGTTGTGAACGATTTTGTTTGTAAACAAATGATATTTGAAGAGACGGTGGAGATTAGACGAAGTAGACAAAATATAAAAAGAGATAAAAGTGAAACAGTGGAGATTGGCCTAAAGGAGCATGAGTTGATCACTACGGATGATCAATTTACCTCCTACTGTCTTCCTGACCTGAAATCTAAAGGAGCATGAGTTGTTTTCGTGGTATATACAAATACATTGTTAGGGAAGGAAGTATGGAGTTAATTTCTCAAATTATCATCGAACTTACGGTTTTTATTAGTAATGTTAGTGAACAAAATTTTGTAACTTTAGAATCGCTCACTTATGAGTTGTTACTCAAAAATGATTTGGCTCTACAATGCATTAAATCTTACGGGAAGTCTAATAAGCATCCCAAATCAGCAAAACTTTATGATGATCAAGTCATTAGCAGTGTTTTAAAAGTCTATAGGTGAAAGGCGATGCATTTTCTTTAACACCGGGGAAGGAGAAAGTCCCGAGGCGCGGGGCGTAAGCCCCATGAATATTTAATTTTTAATATTTTATAAATTAATAAAATAAATATATAAATAAAAAATACATTAAAATTACATCAAATAATATCAATCATCTATTAATAGTAGGAATATATATATATATATATATATATATATATATATATATATATATATATATATATATGCTATTTTGAAAATATTTTTTACTTGAAAAAGTAAAAGACGTAAAGATGTATTACACCTATAATTAATATCACTACGATAGAACATACTTAGAGTTATAATAATAATATTTTAGTTCCTATAATTTAAAGAATAAAAATAATATAAAATTATTGTTTAAAAATCTAAAACTAGATGACAAATCACAAATACTCATTGTATAATATCAATAGCCAGATAGAGTCATCAAAACACTATCTAAATTAGAGTAATACCAAAAGAAATTCTAAATCTAAAAATTAACTTATAAAGAATAAATTAAAGAATGAATTTTTTTTTTAAAGAAAATGAAGCATAAGAAGGAAAATGCAAGCGTGGAAGCAGAGTAAGAATTGAAGGATAAAACTACGCTTTGTAGTTTGCACTTTGTAGACAAAGGTTAAAAATGTTTTTTTACTCACTCGTAAACAACAAAGAGTAAAGATTATAAAATTAGAATAAACAATTAGAATTTTTTTTGACTTTTGGTATCTTTAGTTTGAAATTTTACTATGAGTTAACTTTTAGATGTTTAAGTTAAACAAAAAAGATTTATCAAGCAATTTTGGTTCAAATTTAAAAAAGTTTTCGAAGCTTACGCCCTACCCTAAATGAACGCCTAGAATATTATTGGGGTTTACGCCTAAGCGAACGTCCAAAATGTCAAAACTTATGGTATATGATACTTACGCCTTGCCGGTACAGTTCGATGTATTTTTTGTGCGCTTCACCCAAGACTATCCCGGCGCTGGCCCAAAAAACGCGTTTTAAAGTACTGATCATTAGTACGGTGGAGGATACGGCATAGTCCGACAGACCGACACAATCACAGATACTTTACTAGTAGGTCCAGTTCGTCAAGCGTCTTCCTATGGCAGATTTAACCCTCTATTCCATTACCCCCCACTCATGTTGTCCTCTATTCACCGAGTTGTTGAAATAGATACTCCAAGTGGGTGTTGATATGACAACACGCTTATGCATATTTAGGTGGTATTTGCAATCGAAACTTTTTCTTTCCAAAACTTGCAAATAATTTTATTACCCATCCAAGCTCTCAAAAGAATGATAAGAAAAGGGACAATGCCCAAAATTTCCCCTGAACCATACAAAATGGTCTATATTTTGCCTTTGTTAATAGTTGGAATTAAAATAAATCCTTACAAAGTTGGGTTGGATTTATTCTCGTTGACTAACAATTACTCCCTCCATTTTAAATTAGTCAGAGATAGTTTGACTTGACATAAAGTTTAACAAAAAAAAATAAAACTTTTCAAATATGTGATCCTAAAAGCTTAAGGGGTAAAAGTTTTGTGGGACCATGATACTTGTGTGACTATAGAAGATTCTCATTAAGGGTAAAGTGGATAGAATGAAAATATTAAAGTTAAATTATTTTTAAATATAGAAATGTGTCATTCTTTTTGGGACGGACTAATAAGAAAAGTGTGTCATCTAAATTGAAACGGATGGAGTAACTATTAAGACTAATTTTCACAATTAATGTATAGCTCAAAGGCAAATTAGATAATTCGCATAGTTTATAGGCAAATTCAGACCAGTTGGGATGAATCAAAGTGGTAAGAATTTTGATATAGATCTCTAGTGGCAATGGAGGCCTAACTAATACCACGACTTTTCTGAACTCTCAAAACACAGAAAAAGCTAATTTTTTCATTTCCTAAATTTTCATAAAACATTGACTGATCAAACCAGCGTTGTGTTGCCATTTTGCTCTGTTGCGTTGCGTTATAGAAAAGGCGTGTGCCTCTACCTGTATAGCGAGAGGCGCTGCGATATGTGAGGCGTTGTGCAGCGACGCTTTTTGAAAAATAGGGAAAGAAAAGGCAGCGACCAACACCGATTAAAATACAAATTTAGGGCTTGGGTTTTTCACTTCTTTCTCCTTCAGCGACCTTTTTTCAGAAGAGCGATCAAGAAACTAAAAATTAGGGCTTGAGATTTCATCTTCTTCCATCATCGGCCATCAGCGACAGTAACAAGTATAACTTGAAATTTTGCTATAAGGGCTTATCAAGATCTGCAATTAAATTTTGTTTTGTGAAAAAAAATATCATGGTGGAATAACTCGTCACAAGCAACATTTGATAGGTGAATTTAAAAATGTAGTACAATATCCTCTTTGTTCGTCGGAGGTTAGGTAGGAAGTAAAAGCATTTGTTGAAAAGAAAAATGTAACAAAAACTCAATTGAGTTATGAAGCATCAGTGAATCTAATTGATGAATATGATGAAATGGATGAAGATGGTGAAATGGGACACCCCCCAGCCACGACCCAAAATCCTAACCTGTCTTGATGGCACCTATCGTGGTACTAGGCAAGCTGATGTTTCAAGATATTCCCAACACTTTTATCAGAAAATGATTTAAAAACACTTAAACGATGAAAGTTCTCATAAACGAGATAGAAAACCAAAACACAACATGAAAGTTCCCAACTATCGGGGTGTCATAGAGTACATGAGCATCTATACATTACAAGTCTGGAAAATACTGTCTAATATAGTCTGAAACTAAATACAATAAATGAAAAAATAGGGAAGGAGAGACAAGGTCTGCGAAACGCTGGTAGCTACCTTGGAATTTCCAAAAGATCAACTGTACGCTGAAATCAACACCCATCGTGTCCGAAAATACCTGGATCTGCACACGAAGTGCATGGTGTAGCGTGAGTGCAACCAACTCAGTAAGTACCAAGACTAAATAAAGAACTAAAGGTAGTGATGAGTTTCACAGTGAAAGTTCAATTACAGTGATTTTAACATAGGAAAGTAGGCATGCTTTCAAGTTCGACAGTTAAGGCCAAAATAGTTAATTCGTGTCAAGTTCAACTAAAACAAAAGATAATATCTCTCGGAAATTTCAAAATAGTGATATATGACAACTGAAGTTCAATAGAAATGAAAGTCAAATGTATCCTCTCAGAGAAACAGTCACTCAGTCCTCTCATACACTCTAACCTCACAATCACTCTTTCTTCACAATCGCTCATCCCTCTCAATCACTCAGCACTTGGCACTAGGCACTTGGCACTCGCACTCAGTAGGTACATGCGCTCACTGGGGATGTGTAGAGACTCCGGAGGGGGTCCTTTAGCTCAAGCACTATAACAAACTAATCATGGCATATATCAGTGAAACATGCTGCAACGTGCAACCCGATTCCATAAATATCCTCACAATCAGGCCCTCCGGCCTCACTCAGTCATCAATCTCTCCAATCTCTCGGGCTCTCAGAAATCATGATAAGCAGCCCAAACAATAATAATATGATGCATTAATAATGAACAATAGAGACTCAGACGTAATATACAAATAAAACTGTGATTGAGTACAAAACATCAATTTAGCAGATAATTCAATGTGTACCCGACCTCTGTGGGTCCCTATAGTGCCAACACATAGTCTAAACATGATTTCTAAAATGATTTGTGGCTCAGTTTCTCTAATACATAGAGAATGTATAGATAACAACAGATTATTCAACTACACAGTTCCATGGAATTTGACCAAATCACAATTCCTACGGTGCACGACCACATGGCCGTCACCTAGCATGTGCGTCACTTCAAAACCAAATACATGACACGTAATACGGGATTTCGTACCTTCAGAACCGAATTTAAAACGGTTACTTACCTCAATCCGAGCAAATCTCTACTCCAACACACCCTTGCCTCGCGAAACGGCCTCTGAATGCCTCGAATCTAGCCATGAACAATTCAATATAATCAATACGGTCTAAAGGAATCGACTCCATAAGAAAATGATAAGTTATTACTCAAAATCGAAAATTGACTCAAAAGCCGACCCCCAGGCCCATGTCTCGAAATTCGATAAAAGTCACAAAAATCGGAAGCCCATTCAACCACGAGTCCAACCATACCAAATTTATCAAAATTCGACACCAAATCGTCACCCAAATCCCTAAATCAAACTCTCTAAATCCCTAGCCTCAAACTCCCAATTTACACCTTAAATACATACCAACTATGTGGAAAAATCAATGGGGAAGCAAGATTATTGATCAAAAAATGAGCACAAGGGACTTAACTTAAGAATCCCCTCAAAAACCCTCTCAAGAATCGCCCCAACCCGTACTTGAAATGTTTGAAATGAAGCCAAAATCGCGAACCCTTGCATTTAAGTGTTCTGTCCAGCACTTCCGCTTCCGCGAAAACTTAACCGCTTCTGCGGCGTCACAGAAGCGACATCACACATGCATCTGCAGCTCATTCTACTCCCGCGGTCCGTCACTCCACTTCTGCGAGCATCCAAGCCGCTTCTGCGGACCAAGCTCATCTGCCCAGTTCCGCTTCTGCGGTCCCCATGCCGCATTTGCGGTCACGCAGGTGCGGAATTCCCTCTCGCACCTGTGCACCTTCCGCTTCTGCGCACCTCTCACCGCACCTACGACTACCTGCACACTCCCCTCCAAACTCGCACCTGCCCAAGCCAGCCGGCACCTGCGAGCTCGCAGCTGCGATCAAAGCTCTGCAGGTGCGGGTACACCAGCAGAGGTCCAACTTTAGTAATCTCTCAACTTTAACTTTTGATCTGTTAACCATCCGGAATCAACCCGAGGCCCCTGGTACCTCAACCAAACATACCAACAAGTCCTAAAACCTCATACAAACTTAGTCGAACCCTCAAATCACATCAAATCAACTTCTACAAACGACGGTGAAACTTATCAAATCATGTACGATTGACTCCAAATTTTGCACACAAGTCACATTTGACATTACGGGCCTACTCCAACTTCCAGAATCGGAATTCGACGTCGATAATAAAAATTCCACTACTGGTCAAATTTCCCAAAAATTCAACTTTTGCCATTTCAAGACTAATTCCATTACGGACCTCCAAATCACAATCCGGACATGTTACTAAGTCCAAAATCACCCAACGGAACTAACAAAACCATAAAAACTCCACTTCGGAGTCGTTTACTCATAGATCAGTATCTGGTCAATTATTTCAGCTTAAGCTTTCAACCTTGAGACTAAGTGTCTCATTTCATTTTGGTATCACTACGGACCAGAACCAACTACCCCAGTAAGTCACATAACAGCTATAAAGTACAAAATGAGCAGTAAATGGGGGAAATAGGGCTATAACTCTCAAAATGACCAGCCGGGTCATTACATCCTCCCCCTCTTAGACAAATGTTCATCATCGAACGGGTCTAGACATGTACCTGGAGTCTCAAATAGGCGTGGATATATGCTCCGTAGCTCCCGCTCGGTCTCCCAAGTAGCCTCCATAACTAGCTGACCTCTCTACTGCACCTTCACTGAAGCTATATCCTTTGACCTCAACTTTTGAACCTGCAGCTCCAAAATAGCGACCGGCTCCACATCACAAGTTAAATCACCGTCCAACTGAACCGTGCTGAAATCCAAAATATGAGAGGGATTGCCGACATACTTCCGGAGCATAGAAACATGAAACACCGGATGCACATGTGACAAACTAGGTGGCAAGTCAAGCTTGTAAGCCACCTCCCCAATCCTCTAAAGTACCTCAAACGGCCCAATATACCGAGGGCTCAACTTGCCCTTCTTCCCAAACCTCATAACACCCTTCATGGATGAAACCTTGAGCAGTACCTTCTCCCCAACCATGTAAGCAATATCACGGACCTTCCTATCGGCATAACTCTTCTATCTAGACTGCACCGTGCGAAGCCGCTCCTGAATCATCTTAACCTTGTCCAAAGCATCCTGCACCAAGTTAGTACCCAATAGCCTAGCCTCACTAGGCTCAAAGCAACCCACCGGAGATCTACACCATATCCCATACAAAGCCTCATACGGAGCCATCTGAATGCTCGACTGGTAGCTGTTGTTGTAGGCAAACTCCATGAGCGACAGAAACTAATCCCATGAACCCCCAAAATAAATAACACAAGCGCGTAGCGTGTCCTCTAATATTTGAATAGTTCGCTCGGACTGTCCGTCCATCTGAGGGTGAAACGTTGTGCTCAACTCAACCTGGGTACCTAACTCTCACTGCACGACTCTCCAAAACTGCGATGTAAACTGCATGTCCCGATCTGAAATGATAGACACTAGCATACCCTAGAGGCTGACAATCTCTCGGATGTAAATCTCAGCCAACCGCTCTGAAAAATAAGTAGTCCCAACTGGAATGAAGTGTGCGGACTTGGTCAGCCGATCCACAATCACCCAAATAGCATCAAACTTCCTCGAAGTCCGTGGGAGCCCAACTACAAAATCCATAGTGCTCCGCTCCCATTTCTACTCTGGAATCTCTAACCTCTGAAGCAATCTTCCCGGTCTCTGATACTCATACTTCACCTGCTGACAGTTGAGGCACCGAGCTACAAACCCTACTATATCCTTCTTTATTCTCCTCCACCAATAATGCTGCCTCAAGTCCTGATACATCTTCGCGGCACCTAGATGAATGGAATACTGCGAATTGTAGGCTTCCTCAAGAATCAACTCACATAGCCCATCCACATTAGGCACACAATACCAACCCTGCATCCTCAATACTCCATCTTCCCCAATAGTAACATCTCTAGCATCACCGTGCTGGACCATGTCCTTAAGGACAAGCAAATGAGGATCATCATACTGGCGCTCTCTGATGCGATCATATAAGGAAGACCGAGAAACCACACAAGCTAGAACCCGACTGGGCTCCAAAATATCTAATCTCACAAACTGGTTGGCCAAGGCCTGAACATCAACTGCAAGAGGTCTCTCACCAACAGGAATAGATGCAAGGCTACCCATACACACCGCCTTTCTACTCAAGCATCGACCACCACATTGGCCTTTCCGGAATGATACAGAATAGTGATATCATAGTCCTTTATTAGCTCCAACCATCTCCGCTGCCTCAAATTTATATCCTTCTGTTTGAACAAGTGCTGGAGACTCTGATAATCTGTAAACACCTCACAAGACACACTGTAAAGATAATGCCTTCAAATCTTCAATGCACGAATGATGTCAGCTAACTATAAATCATGGACATGGTAGTTCTTCTCATGGGGCTTCAACTGACGCGAAGCAGAAGCAATCACTCTACCCTCCTGCATCAAAACACATCCAATACCGATCTGAGAAGCATCACAATACATTCTATAAGATCTTAAAGTTGAAGGTAGAACTGGAACTGGAGATGTGGTCAAGGCAGTCTTGAGCTTCTGAAAGCTCTCCTCACATTCATCCGACCACCTGAAAATAGCGCCCTTTTGGGTCAATTTGGTCAAAGGCGATGCAATAGAAGAGAAACCCTCCATGAAGCGACGGTAATAGTCGGCCAAGCGGAGAAAGCTTCGAATCTCTGTAGTTGAGGATGGTCTGGGCCAACTTTGAACCGCCTCTATCTTCTTCGAATCCACCTGAATCCCCTCACTGGACACCATGTGCCCTAAGAACGCCACTAAACTAAGCGAAATCTCACATTTGGAGAACTTAGCATAAAGCTTCTCCTCCCCTAACCGCTGCAACACAATCCTCAAATGTTGGGCATGCTCCTCCTGGCTACGAGAGTACACCAGGATATCATCAATGAACATTAAGAAAAACGAGTCGAGATAAGGCTGAAATACATAATTCATCAAATGCATAAATGTTGTTGGGGCGTTGGTCAGCCCTAAAGACATCATGAGGAACTCATAATGACCATAACGGGTCCTGAATGCTGTCTTTAGAATATCCGAGTCCCGAATCTTCAACTGGTGATACCTAGACCTCAAGTCAATCTTAGAGAACACCTTCGCTCCCTGAAGCTGGTCAAATAGATCATCAATGCATGGCAAAGGATACTTGTTCTTGATTGTAACTTTGTTCAACTGCCTGTAATCAATGCACATCTGCATAGTACCATCCTTCTTCTTCACAAACAGAACCGGTGAACCCCAAGGAGACCCATTAGGCCTAATAAACCCCTTTATCAAGAAGTTCCTAAAGATGCTCTTTCAATTCCTTCAAATTAGTCGGTGCCATACGATACGGTGGAATAGAAAAGGGCTGAGTGCCCGGCACCAAGTCAATACCAAAGTCAATATCCCTACCGGGAGGCATGCTCGGCAAGTCTGCAGGAAACACATCCAAAAAACTCGCACCACCAGAATAGAATCAATGGAAGGAGTATCAGCACCAACATCCCTCACAAAGGTCAAATAAGATAAACAACCCTTCCCAACCATCTGTTGGGCCTTCAAATATGAAATCACTCTGCTAGGAACATAGTCTAGAGAAACTCTCCATTCAAACCTTGGCAACCCCGTCATCGCCAACGTCACGGTCTTAGAGTGACAATCCAGAACAACGTGACATGGAGACAACCAATCCGTACCCAAGAGCACGTTGAAGTCCACCATACTAAGAAATAAAAGATCAACTCTAGTCTCAAATCCCCCAATAGTCACTACACACAACCGATATACACGGTACACAACAATAGTATAGCCCACTGGCGCAGATACATGAACAGATGAAACTAAGGACTCACGGGGCATATCCAGATAATGAGCAAAATACGATGATACATATGAATAAGTGAAACCAGGGTTAAATAATACAGAAGCATCTTTGTGGCATACTGAGATAATGCCTGTGATCACTGCATCGGAAGCAACAACATCTGGCCTAGCAGGAATGCATAGAATCAGGCCTAGCCTCCACCTGATCAGCCTCCCCATCTTGGGCGACCCTAGCTGACTGAGCCCCACCCCGAGCTGGTTGGGCGGGTGGTAAAGTACCTGGTGCTGAACTCGCAGCCTGATTCTTCTGCTGCACTGGACCTCATAGGTGACGAGGACATTGCCTCCATATATGCCCAAACTCCCCGCACTCAAAGCAACTCCCTGGTGCTGGTGGTGGGGACTGGAGGGAGCCCCGAGCACTAGGATAATTGCTAGAAGGACCTGGCATAGATGAACCCTGAACCGATGGAGCTCGGGACGAACTCTGAGCTGGAAGGCGCTGAGAGATGACTGACCCTAATGAGAACTGTATGAACCATGGTTAGATGTTGCACCACGGAGAACTGGACGAGCCGTCTGAGCGTAACTATACGGAAGACTCCTGCCATGGTAGAACTGACCCCCAAAAGGAGCACCGCTAAAACCACCCTAGCTACAATGCCTCTTGGCCTCCCTCTCTCTGCGCTCCTGACTGCGGAGCATCTCTATCTGCCGATCAACGTCGACCACCTCATCAAAAGTAGCACCAGACACCCTCTCCCGAGTCATAAAGCAACTATAGCTGATATATGAGGCCATCAATGAACCTCCTAATCCTCTCCCTATCAGTGGGAACCAACCACACTCTGTGACGAGACTACTCTGTTAATCTCATCTCGTACTACATCAGAGACATGCCCTCCTGTCATAACTGCTCAAACTGTCTGCGCAGCTCCTCCCTGCGAGACTACGGCACGAACTTCTCCAAGAAGAGAATGGAGAACTCCGGCCATGTAAGTGGTGCTGCACCGACCGGCCTGCACCTCTCGTAAGCCTCCCACCATCTGAAGGCAGCCCCAGTGAACTGAAAAGTAGTGAACGAGACCCCACTGGTCTCCAGAATACCAGCCACGCGAAGAATCTGCTAGTACTTATCCAAGAAACCCTGGGTATCCTCTAACTACATCTGGAACCTGCTCCTAAGCTGGAGCAACTGGTGGATCTGTAGGTGCTGCTCTAGCTGCTGCACGAGCTGCACCTCTGCCCCTACCGTGCCCTCGGCCTCTCGTGGCCCTAGCTGGTGGTACTGGTGGTTGGCCATCCTGTCTGGTAGCACGTGTCCTTACCATCTGTGAGAGAATATAATACAAAAGTTTAGTTACTGGAATCAACAAATCTGCACGATAAGAATACAAGAATGTGAAGTTTCCTAAGGGTTCGACAGCCTCTCGAAGATTAGTATAGAAGTCTCCTTACCGATCCGCAAGACTCTACTAAACCTGCTCATAACTCGTGAGACCTATGTCACCTAGGCTCTGATACCAACTTGTCACGACCCAAAATCCTAACCTGTCATGATGGTGCCTATGGTGGTACTAGGTAAGCCGATGATTCAAAATATTTGCAGAAAAATGATTTAAAAATACTTAAACAATGAAAGTTCTCATAAACAAGATAGAAACCCAAAACACAATGCGGAAGTTCCCAACTATCAAGGTGTCACAGAGTACATGTGCATCTATACATTACAAGTCTGGAAAACATTGTCTAATATAGTCTGAAACTAAATACAATAAGTGAAAAGATAAGAAAGGAGAGACAAGGTGTGTGAAACGCCGACAACTACCTTGGAATCTCCAGAAGATCAACTGTGCGATGAAATCAACACCTACCGTATTCGAAAACACCTGGATCTGCACATGAAGTATAGGGTGAAGCGTGAGTATAACCAACTCAGTAAGTAACTAGACTAAATAAAGAACTGAAGGTAGTGACGAGCTTCACAGTCAAATTTTAATTACAGTGATTTCAACATAGGAAAGTAGGCATGCTTTCAAGTTTGACAGTTAAGGCCAAAACAGTTAATTCATGTCAAGTTCAACTGAAACAGAAGATAATATGTCTTAGAAATTTCAAGACGGTGATATATGAAAACTGAAGTGCAATAGAAATGAAAGTCATATGCATCCTTTCAGAGGAACAGTCACTCAGTCCTCCCATACACTCCAACCTCAAAATCACTCTTTCCTCACAATCACTCATTCCTCCTAATCACTTAGCACTCGGCACTCAGCACTCGACACTCGCACTCAGTAGGTACATGCGCTCACTGGGGGTGTGTACAAACTACGGATGGGCTCCTTCATCCCAAGCACTATAACAAGCCAATCATGGCATATATCAGTGAAACATGTTGCAGCGTGCAACCCGATCCCATAAATATCCTCACAATCAGGCCCTCGGTCTCACTTAGTCATCAACCTCTCTATTCTCTCGGGCTCTCAGAAATCATGATGAGTAACCCAAGCAGCAATAATATGATGCATCAATAATGAACAATAGAGACTGAGACATAATATACAAGTAAAACTGTGAAAGAGTACAAAACATCAATTTAGCAGATAATTCAACGTGTACCCGACCTCTGTGGGTCCCTATAGTGCCAACACATAGTCTAAACATGATTTCTAACATGATTTGTGGTTCAATTTCTCTAATACATAGAGAATGTATAGATAACAATAGATTATTCAACTACACAATTCCATGAAATTTGACCAAGTAACAGTTCCTAAGGTGCACGCCAACACGCCCGTCACCTAACATGTGCGTCACCTCAAATCCAAATACATGACACGCAATAGGGGTTTTGTACCCTTAGAACCAAATTTAGAACTGTTACTTACCTCAATCCGAGCAAATCTCTATGCCAACACACCCTTGCCTCATGAAACAACCTCCGAATCTAGCCATAAACAATTCGATATAATCAATACGGGCTAAAGGAATCAACTCCATAAGAAAATGCCAAGCTATTAATCAATATCAAAAATTGACTCAAAAGGCGGACCCCGGGCCCACGTCTCGAAATTCGAAAAAAGTTACAAAACTCGGAAGCCCATTCTACCACGAGTCCAACCATATCAAATTTATCAAAATCCGACACCAAATCGTCACCCAAATCCCCAAATCGAACTCTCTAAATCCCTAGCCTCAAACTCCTAATTTACACCTTAAATACACACCAACTAGGTGGGAAAATCAATGGGGAAGCAAGATTATTGATAAAAAAATGAGCACAAGGGACTTACCTCAAGTATCCCCTCGAAAACCCTCTCAAGAATCGCCCAAACCCGTGCTTGAAATGTTTGAAATGAATCCGAAATCGCGAACCCTTTCATTTAAGTGTTCTGTCCAGCACTTTCGCTTTTGCGAAAACTTAACCGCTTCTGTGGCGTCGCAGAAGTGATATCACACACGCATTTGCGGCTCATTCCGCTCCTGTGGTCCCTCACTTCACTTCTGCGGATACGCTTCTACGAACATCCAAGCTGCTTCTGCGGACCAAGCTCATCTGCCTAGTTTCGCTTCTGCGGTCCCCCTGCTGCATCTGCGGTCATACAGGTGCGGAATTCCCTATCGCACCTGCGCACCTTCCGCTTCTCTCACCGCACCTTCGGCCACGCAGGTGCGAAAAACTCCTCGCACCTGCGACCACCTGCACACTCCCCTCCAAAATCACATCTGTGCAAGCCAGCCCGTATATGCGAGCTCGCACCTGCGATCAAAGCTCTGCATGTGAGGTTACACCAGCAGAGGTCCAACTTCAGCAATCTCTCAACTTTAACTTTTGATCCGTTAATCATCCGGAATCAACTCGAGGCCCCCGGGACCTCAACCAAATATACCAACAAGTCCTAAAACCTCATACGAACTTAGTCGAGCCCTTAAATCACATCAAACATCTTCAAAAACACGAATCGCACCGCAATTCAAGCTTATTGAAACTAAGGAATTTCAACTTCTACAAACGATGCCGAAACTTATCAACTCACATCCGATTGACTCCAAATTTTGCACACAAGTCACATTTAACATTACAGACTTACTCCAACTTCCAGAATCGGAATTCGACACCGATAACAAAAAGTCCACTCCCGGTTAAACTTCCCAAAAATTCAACTTTCGCCATTTTAAGCTTAATTCCACTACGGACCTCCAAATCACAATCCGGATACGCTCCTAATTCCAAAATCACCCAACGGAGCTAACAGAACCATCATAACTTTATTCCAGAGTCGTTACTCATAGATCAACATTTGGTCAATCATTTTAACTTAAGCTTTCAACCTTGAGACTAAGTATCTCATTTAATTCTGAAATCACTCCGAACCTGAACCGATTACCCCGGCAAGTCACATAACAGTTATAAAGTACTAAATGAGCAGTAAATGGGGGAAACGAGGCTATAACTCTCTAAACGACTGGCCGGGTCATTACACCCATCCTTAAAAACTCAAAAGATATCTTCAAATAGTTCTAGTGGGTCATCCACGGCGCGTACGGTGACAAAAGGTCCTCTCAATCTTTATTTCTCGGCAAAACAACAAGAAAAGAGAAAATGTGATTCTAGTTTAGGTTTAGAAGCCAAGAAGATTTTGAGGGATCATGTCGTAAGTGCCTTTGCAATAATGGATGTATGGTGCAGGGCTTCCTTTCAATTGTACAAAACTTTTGATAAATTATGAGGTCGTAGGACAATATGGCCCAGGAATGAAGCCTCCTAGCTATCATGAAGTTAGAGTAACTCATCTTAAAAAAGAGGTGAAGAAGATAGACAAAATTATTGAGGAGCATATAGTGTAATGGAACAAGTTTGGAAGTTCCATCATGATGGATAAATGGACAACACTAAATGGAAAAATGATCATAAATATGTTGGTGAATTCTCCAAGAGGGAGTGTTTTTCTTGAATCTTATGATGCTAGCAACTCTTCTACGAATGGAAACAAAATGTACAGCTTGTTTAGAAAGACTATTGCTAAAATTGGAAAGGAAAATGTTGTACAAGTTGATACTGTTAATGTCACGATCCAAAACTTATCCCGTCGTGATGGCGCCTAACATGGTACTAGGAAGCCGACACCTCAAAACATTTCCAACACTTTTAAATAAAAGATGAACTAAAACAAGTTCGAATAATTAAAGCTTTCATAAACTGGATAAAACGTCAAGACTCAACTCAAAATTTCCCAAAAACCAGGGTGTCACTAAGTACGTGAACGTCTATACAACACAAGTTTGAAAATACTGTCTATGAAAAGCTGAAACTAAATACATAAAGATGAAAGATAGGGAGGGAGAGTCAAGGTATGCGGACGCCGGGCAGCTATCTTGAAATCTCCAAATGAATAAGCTACTCAGATAATCAGCACCCACCATGTCTGGAAATACCTGGATCTGTATACGAAGTGCAGGATGTAGCGTGAGTACAACCAACTCAGTAAGTAACAAGACTAACTATTGGACTAAAAGTAGTGACGAGCTTCACGGGTGAAATTCAATTAAGGAAATACAACACAAGAAAGTAGGCATGCTCTCAAGTTTGACAGTTAAGGACAAAACAGTTCAATCATGTCAAGTTCCATTGAAACAGGATATAGTACATCTCAGTAACTACATGACAGTTATATATGCCAGCTGAAGTACAACAATAATGAAATCAGGTGCAAACTCTCAGAGTAACAGTCACTCAGTCTTCCCATTCACTCCAACCTTACAGTCACTCATTCCTCACAGTCACTCAATCCTTCCAGTCGCTCGGCACTCGCACTCAGTAGGTACCTACGCCACTATGGATGTGCAAACTCCAGAGGGGCATTTCTAGCCCAAGTGCTATAATAAGCCAATCATGGCATGAATTAAAATAATATGTTGCGGCGTGCAGCCCGCTCCCATAAATATTCTCATAATCAGACCCTTGGCCTCACTCAGTCATCAACTCTCCAGTCTCTCGGGCTATCAAGAATCATGATAATCAGCCCAAACAATGAAGATATAATGTATCAATAAAGGACAATAGAGACTGAGAAAGAATATGCAGTAAAAGCTATGACTGGGTACAAAATGACAGTTTAGCAAATAACTCAACATATAACAGGACCTATGCGGGTCCCTACAGTACCAACACATAGCCTAAGCATGATTTCTAACATGATTGTCAGCTCAATTTCTTTAACACATGATGAAAATACGAATAACGACAAGATATATCCGCTATGTTGTTCCATGGAATCGCCCAAGTCACAATTCTTACGGTGCACGACCACACGTCTGTCACCTAGCATGTGCGTCACATAACACATAATTCGGGATTTCGTACCCTCAGAACCAAGTTTAGAAGTGTTACTTACCTCAAACCGTGCAAATCCCTACTCCAACACGCCCTTGCCTCGCGAAATGGTATCTGAATGCCTCGAATCTAGCCACAAATAGTTCGATACAATCAACACGAGCTAAAGGAATCAATTCCATAAGGAAATACTAAGTTCTTAATCAAAAGTCAAAAAGTCAACTCAAAAGTCGACCCCCGAGCTCACGTCTCAAAATCCGATAAAAGTCACATAATCCGAAGGTACATCCAACCACGAGACTAACCATACCAAATTTATCAAAATCCAACACCAAATCGACACCCAAATCCCCAATTTAAACTCTCCAAATTCCTAACCTCAAACTCCCAAAATTACACCTCTAAACTACACACTCTAGGTGGGAAATTCAATGGGGAAACATAATTATTTAATAAATTTAACCACAAGTGACTTACCTCAAGAATCCCTTCGAAATCCCTCTCAAACATCGCCTAATCCCGAGCTTGGAATGTTCAAAATGAAGAAAATCACGGAACCCTCGATTTTAATACTCTGCCCAGGCTTTCCGCACATGCTACAACTTAACTGCATCTGCGGTGTCGCAAAAGAGACAATCCTTCTGCTTCTGTGGTGAACCACTGGAACCAAGCCTTCTCACCTGTGGAAAATACTCCGCTTCTGCACAAACGCAGGTGCGACCATCTTCTCGCTCCTGTGCTGACCCCTCGCTGCTGCGCTCAACCTCTCTGCATCTATGACCACGCATGTGCGGACAATCCATCGCACATGTGACCACAACCTTCCTCACTCCTGGCCGCATCTGCACTTCCTAGCTCACACCTGCGACTAAAGCTCCGCAGGTGAGATTGCACCAGAAGACTCCAGCTACAGTACCCTTTTTAACTCCAAGCTTGATCCGATAATCATCCGAACTTCACCCTAGGCCCCCAGGACCCCAACCAAATATACCAACAAGTCCTAAAATACGATAAGAACTTAGCCGAGCCTTCAAATCACATCAAACAATGCTAAAACCATGAATCGTGCATCGATTCACGCCTAATGAACTTTTGAACTTCTAACTTTTACATCTGATGCCGAAACCTATCAATCACGTCCGATTGACCGCAAATTTTGTACATAAGTCACAAATAACACAACGGACCTACTCCAACTCCCGGAACCCCAATCCGAGCCCGGTAACCACAAAGTCCACTCTCGGTCAAACTTCTAAATTTCTAACTTTTGTTATTTTAAGCCTAATTCAACTACGGACCTCGGAATCCCAATCCGGACATGCTCCTAAGTCCAAAATCACCCAACGGAGCTAACGGAACCATCAAAACTCTATTCCAGAGCTATTTACGTACAAGTCAACATCCGGTCAACCTTTTCAACTTAAGCTTTTAACCCTTTAGACTAAGTGTCTCATCTTATTTTGAAACCTTTCCTGACCCGAACCAACTACCCCGGCAAGTAACATAACAATAATTAAGAAGGGAATGAATAGTAAATGGAGAAACGAGGCTACAACTCTCGAGACAACAGTCCTGGTCATTACAAATAATGCTAGTGAGAATGTTAATGCGGGTAAGATGATGGAAGCTATGTATTCACACATTTATTGGACTCCGTGTGCTGCCCATTGTATCAATTTAATATTTTGTGACATATTCAAGGAAAATCAATATGCTTCAGATAACTTTAATATAGTTATCTTTAAAGCTGTAACTTTATTTATACTTATGTACTATTAAGTATTAACTATAAAATTATTATTGTTACTTTTACTGTTTTCACTAAGGTCGTCAAGATATATTCTTACATCATTCAGAGGCCATTGTTGTTGAATTTGATGAGGAATTTCACAAATGAAAGAATTTTGGTGAGACCGGCCAAGACTAGATTTGCAATAACTTTCTTGACTTTGCATAGTTTTTACTTGTAAAAGAAAAGGTTGAGAAAGCTAGTTCTCTCAAATTAATGGAAAGATAATAGATATGCAAAAGAAGCTGCGGGGAAAGAAACTGCCAAAATTCTTATTTCTCCATCATTCTGGAATGACGTCGTTCATGCTCTTAAAGTTGGTGGTCCTTTTATTAGGGTGCTTCGTATGGTGGATGGGGAGAGAAAACCACCAATGGGCTATCTTTATGAAGCTATGGATAGAGCCAAAGAAACTATTGAAACGTCATTTGAGGGAGATGTTAGAAAATATGAGAAAGTTTTTGAGATTATTGATGGCAGGTGGTCGAATCAACTCCATCGATCTTTGCATGCAGCAGGCCCTATTCTGAACCCGGGATTATTTTCCAAGAATAGTAGAAATGGCACTTTGGATTAAGAGGTGTGGGTTGGATACCATAAATATCTTGAGAAGTTGGTCTCTGATGGAGCGATGGTAGATCAAATAGGGGAGGAGTTTGATAGGTACTCACAAGCAGATGGCATGTTTGGTTTACAGGCGGCCATTAGAGCCAGAGACATAAGGTTGCCAGGTAACTAACTTTAATATGGATAATCCTTATATCTTTAATTTAATTTATTTGATTTATTTATACTTATTAACTTTTAAAATATTTTTCTATAGTTGAATGGTGGATGCAATTTGGTCATCAAACTCTAAACTTGCAAAAGTTTGCCGTCAAAGTACTAAGCCTAACTTGTAGTGCATCTGGATGCGAGAGAAATTGGAGCGTATATGAGCATGTAAGAAGAAGATTTATTATATTAATATAGTCTTTAGTGTATTAATATTTGTATCTATTAATTAATCTAAACAACTTATGCGCAGATTCACTCCAAGAAAAGGAATAGGCTTGAGCTATCGCGTCTCAATGATCTAGTGTATATTAAATACAATAGAACATTGAGGCGTCTTTATAAAGCTCGGGATACCATTGATCCAATTTTATTGGATAACATTGACGAGGCAAATGAATGGTTATCTGGAGCTCCCCAAAATCATGAAGATGAACAAGTGTATGTAGGAGATGATCTTGATTGGGGTACTGTTTCTAAGGTGGCTGGAGTTGAGAAGAATATCTATGGTCTTAGAGGGAATTCTTCAAGTTCAAATTATATGGAAAAGGGAGTAGCAAGTTCAATCCGGTCCATAATTGACGAAGACTCCGAGGATGAAAAAGATGATAGCCAATATAATGCTAACATTCTTGAAGTTCTAGAATTTGAAAATCTTGAAGAAGAATAGATGTTGCTTGTTTTAGACTTTTAGTTTATGAATCTACTATGACTATCTATTGAGTTTTAAATTTTTGAATTGATATATTTATTAATATATTATTGCTATTGAGTTTTTAGTTATATATATAATATTTTATTTTTTTTGTATAAATTATCACTTCGCATAAAAAAGACGAGCGCTTCGCTGCGCGCCTCTCGCCTTAGTGAAGTGGGCCCTCCTCACTATTTGTTGCTGCACGCTATCCAAAACATCGGATCAGACACTCTAAATCGACAAATTCATCAAAATTCTCCGATCTCCAACTTCAACGGAGTTAATATTCATCACCAATTTCAAATTCCAACAAATTATAATACCAATTTGAAAAAAGCCACCCATGAACTTCCCCCAAGTCCTTTAGATCAAACTTTGCAGCTTCGTTGAAGTCGTCTTCAACTTCTGTGAACAATCCTAGGCAAAAAATGGTTGAACGTTTCGAAATTTTTTAAAACATATAGATGATGGAGCTTTTGAGTTGTAGGGAGGGAATGAAAAAAGAAGAAGATGTGAATGAGGGGTGGACGTAGAGTAGTGGTACCGGGTTCATCTGAACCTAGTATTTTCGACGTGAAGCATAAATTTATGCGTAAAAATTAACTAAAGTTGCAACAAATGGTAGGTCTGAACTCATAAGTTTAAAAATATGACATATTTAATGCTAAGAACCTTAAAGGTCGAACTCGTAGAGTTTAAATCTTGTATCCGCCTCTGATGTGAATGATTTCGGTTTGGTACCAATGGAGATGAAACCAAGGTTATACTGTTCGGGCGTATTTTTTTTTTCTTTGTTTGTATTAAAGGTGGTATTAAAAATGGAATGAGTATGGCAATGAGGTGAAGAGGATAAAAGTAAAAATGAGTAGTCAACAAGCGCAAATCTAGCCCATCTTTATAACAGCAAAGTTAGACCTAACCCCAACTATTAAAGAATGGTAACATGGGACTATTAAGCATAACTCGGAGAAAAACTTCGACCTTTGCCCAAAGAAAATCGAAAAAGAATAAGGAGATAGTAGGTATTATGACGAAAGGGAGGGGCAAAGGAGTGAAGAGAAAAATACCAGTCTCAATCACTATACCCCAGTATTGTCACCTCAGAAGTGGATCATTACACGCTATGTTGTTGTATTTGTATTATACTAAGTTCCAACTCACTCGCTTGACACAAGGAAACAACCAGTCCACCACCCCCGTCATTTGCTTTCACCATTGCGAAAATTACTACTATAAACCTAGATACTACTATTGAAAACTCTTAGCTATGGAATGTGTCTTTTGTATTACCCCTAGAATTTACAAGAGATATGTACTCTGCCGATTTTTCTGAAGATATAGTTTTGGATACGAGGCAGCAGACTATGACTAAGTTACACCATTAGTATCCAAATGACAAAGAAGGTTACTCCCTCCGTTCCCGATTCATGTGAACATGTTTAACAAGATACTAAGTTTAAGAAAAAATGAAATTTTTTGGAATTTGTGGTCCTAAACAAGTCAAAAAGAGTCCCAAAGTATTTGTGTGGTTATAAAAACATCTCATTAAGTGTAAAATTGTAAGTTTAAGCAAAATTATTTTCAAATTTAGAAAGGGGTCATTCTTTTTTAAACGAACCAAAAAAAAAATAGGTTCTCATAAAGTACTTGATATAATTAGCAGAGTACTGGCAATATTGGCATAGGACACCAAATCGACAGCGTTCATTTGCTACAAATTTGTAGCATGAAGAATTCATACTGGTTTAAGCAAACTACGAGCAATGGGAAGCGGGAGAGACGGCTTTCTTTAGGAGAGTACAAGCGAGCAGCGTCATGGTCCAAGTACTTGGTATCATCAGGAGCAGCGATAAAGGGGGAGGGAGAAGAGGAATGGAGCGCCGACATGTCACAGCTGTATATAGGGAGTAAATTTGCTTCAGGAAGGCATAGCAGGATCTACAGAGGAATTTACAAGCAAAGGGATGTGGCTATTAAACTCATTAGTCAGCCTGAGGAAGACAGAGACTTGGCTGCATTGTTAGAGAAACACTTCACTTCTGAAGTTTCCTTATTGCTTCGGCTAAATCACCCTAATATCATCACTGTGAGTATGCTTGATCTGATTTGTTTTCATTTCTTATATTTCCTTATAAACTTAATATGCTTGATCTGATTTGTTTTCATTTCTTATATTTCCTTATAAACTTACAACAACAATTATGCTTCAATTTGTATATATATATGATCATCTATATCCGTATCACTCTATTCCATTGGCCGGAGATACTTACTTGTGCTTTGTTTTCTCCAACTACATTGTGGAACTTGGAGGAATTGTCGCACTAGGACGAGTATGCCATAATGCTATACTGTGAAAGCAAGCACATTGTAGCACATTCCGAGTTCTTCCATAATACATGCTGATTGTTGGCACTCAATTACATTAATGCTCATTCTGAGACTTCTGCTCTTGATTTCCTTCTATCTATAACATTGCACGTTTTGCCTTTTCGATTATGCATGGAGATAAACTCCTTCACAATTGATATTCAGTGTGATATGATTAGTGTCATTCACAAAAATATCATGCTCATTCCAGCTGTGAAACTATCTCACAAATTTCTGTACAAACAGTGCAGTAGTAGATTTTGTCAAGATAGTTTCATTTATGATTTCAGATACTCTCTGACTTAGGCATTCAATCTTGATTTTGCCATTAAAATGTACACATATAGATATTTTGAATCCTACCCCTGCTACTTCTTTTCACTAGCTCAATTTCTCTACTCTCAAATGCAGTTCATTGCAGCATGTAAGAAACCACCTGTGTTTTGCATTATCACGGAATACCTACCTGGGGGCTCCCTAAGAAAATACCTCCAACAGCAGGAGCCATACTCGCTCCCTCTCAACCTAGTCGTGAAATTGGCCCTTGACGTTGCACTAGGAATGCAATATCTTCATGCTCAAGGGATAATTCACAGAGATCTTAAGTCAGAAAACCTACTTCTTGATGAGGATATGCATGTGAAAGTGGCAGATTTTGGGATCTCATGCTTAGAATCTCAAAGTGGAAGAGCAAAGGGGTTCACCGGTACTTACCGTTGGATGGCACCAGAAATGATCAAGGGAAAGAACCATACAAGGAAAGTTGATGTTTATAGTTTTGGTATTGTTCTATGGGAACTTATAACTGCATTGACACCATTTGATGACATGACTGCGGAGCAGGCGGCGTTTGCAGTCTGCCAGAAGGTATTTTGTCTTATGGATTTTGTGCTTCCATTATAGCTGATGTTGCCATTTTTTCATGCTGGTTGATGTGATTACTTTTATGCCTTTGTTTAGTTAGTTTCATGATTATATGAGCCAAGATAAGAAACTACATATATATAAATGGCTCTGCTATAAAACCACACTGTTCTTTAGTTTAGAGAATTACTTTTCTCCCATGAATTGTTGCATTAGAAACAATGTTTTTGTGAACAGCTCTTTTCTGCTGCATTATTATGCACATTTATCTCTGGCACATTTGAACTTGGAAAGGAAGCCTTAGTTTCTTACTTGAATTGGGATTTTGGCAGAATGCACGTCCACCATTGCCAGCTGCATGTCCAACAGCATTTTGTAAACTCATCAACCGATGCTGGGCAAATAATCCAAACAAGCGGCCATACTTTGAGGAGATTGTTACCGTTCTTGAAAGTTATGCAGAATCACTTGAGCAAGATCCAGAATTCTTTTCATCAAATGAGCCCCCTCGACATCATATCATGTGGCAATGCTTGTCTAAATGCATATTGTTTAAGCGATCTACTTCTCCGAGGACTTAGGAGATAGACCTGATATTATGCATCGTGTTTTTTCCTTGAGCGATCTAGGTTGTTGTACCATATTTTGGCTTCCTTGTGTAGCTTTCACTACTCAACTCTAAATTATAGTTGTAAATTTGTGCTGAAAGGTTTTCTTTGTGGTGTTGGAGACATTAATCCGTGAAACGTGCATTAGTATTCTGTTAAATTTTAATAAGGAAATATTCTTAATGAGAAGAGTGTAAAATAGATACTTTTACTGTGTCGTTGTATATAATCAGAAAGCCTGTGTGTTTGGCCAAAGAGACATGCCACATCACTTTTTTAAAGTCCTTTATATATATATATATATATATATATATATATATATATATATATATATATATATGATCACGCCCAACTATTCCCTAAAAAAAAATAAGCGGTCGCTGCAAATATAATCCGGTCTATAAGTCCAAGTCCGGAGTAGAATCCCACATAGAACTAAGGCTTAGCTACAGTTGTTCACTATCACTAAGAAGATAAGTTTGAACAATTTTCTAAATTATAAAGATTAAAAATTTTATTCTAACTAATCAACTAACAAATACTAGAAAACAGTAAAATTATCAACAAACGAGGATGGAGTTGGAGACAAAATAAAGGAGGCCTAGAGTTATGATTTTCCCAATTTTCGGAATCTTTTACGGTACGTCTCCTATAATTTCGCATAAGTATTCTCTACCGATCGTGAGTACTTCAGGTTTCGTAATTCTCTTCCGAGCAACTACCACAATTTACTAGACGTATTCTTCCGAATTGCATTAGCTGGTACTAGTTCACCGCTCACCAAGGTTTCGTTATTCCTAATCCCACCGTTAAACCCTCCGTATTGATTCCTCACATACGTTGGGAGTAATGTTGTTCAACAATTACCTAAATGTGTACCATTTTCTCAATAATACACACTAAATAGGCATAGTTAATTGAGAGCACTTCAATCAATAACATGAAGTAGAGAAAAGTCAAGGGCAAATTTATATTAAACGCAGTGGAAAATCACCCTCCAATAGGTTCCATCAAACCCTAGATGAGAGAGTTTATCTTCTCATAATTGTATAAATAATCATTGTAATATTCAAAAGCATTAAACTACAGATTAACGAAGAACGGAGAGAAAAACTCTTGTGATTCGTGCTTCCAAGTGTTCCGTTGTCTTTTTCCTCTCCAATAATGTCTCACCCTCTAAAACTAACTTTAAGAGGTATTTATATGGTAGGGATAACATATATACGTCCAAAATTAAGACGGAAATAAAAGTAGCTCGGATAAGTTTCGTCAACGCGGGGCATCATCAGAGGCGCCAAGATACATTGCAAGGCGCCATCAGAGGCGCCAACATACATTGCAAGGCACCATCAGAGGCGCTAATGTTGATGCCCTGGACAAAGCCTTGCACTGTCTACGGCTGCGACTTTTCATGGCCTTGCAATGTCTTTTTTTATTGCTCTATTTTGTAGCTTAAAGGTACCATTTCCTTCAACTTTTCTTCACTTCATATCCTAGTGTTCCTACATGTAAAATAAACTCAATTAAGCTTAATTGTCGCACGAATTAGCATCCAAACAACAACCTAGTAAAGTGAATAATGTCAAAATATATAGAATTATAGCACGACATCAACACCCCACACTTAAATGTTTCTCTCCTTTGAGTCTACCAACTAAACACTTCCTCTTCAAGTCCCCAACAAGTCACACATTTACGGCACACTACACCAATGACCATGGTTGATAGAGACAATTAAGCTCTAGCATATGCGGTCAAAATACAGTTCACGTACATATGCTCAATTTTAACATATCCAACACATGAACAACATGATTATAACAATACTAGCCTTGAAAAGTAACTCAATGTCACAATGCACCCAAGGCTTGAATACTTAATATAACAGAGAAATTTAATAATGTTACTTATCCCTTATGAAACCACGTGCCCTCACAATAAAAATAAGAGTGTAAGCAGTCCACACATCTAAATCACATGATCAAATATATTTTAAGGACTCACACATATGAATAAAATCACTCACTCTCTCAAAGAAGTCACATGCACGAAAAAGGTCTATAGGCTTGTCCTTTATGTAAACCTCTACTAATGTACACGCTCAGTCCAAAATAAACTAGCACTTTATTATGATTGTAATGTGGGCTAAGAGACATGTATGATATATTTAGGATATAGTGGCTAAACCTCCTAAGTACTTTAACACATCACGTATTCAACTTTAAGCGCAAAAGTTCATCCAATCCACCTCAATCATCACAAAATAGCTCACCCCAGAATATTTTTTTCTACTTCTTTAAGCATTACTAAAGATCACATCCCCTAGCAAAAATAAGAAACCTTTATTATTATTAATTTTTTTTCCTTTTTGTTTCTTTGCCGCTAGTGGAGCTTTCATTTAAAATACAAGTGCACATATTTTCCTTCTGTTGGTTGCACTCAAAAGCTACCCCAAGTTTCCTCACTACTTCATTCTAGCGCTTTCTTTACAATTCAAGTGCTTTATGAGGTATAATGATCAAAATAATTCAATTAAAAATAAAAGGTGATAGGCTTGTAATGCGGGTGCTAAAAGAAAGGCTTATAGGCTTATAAGGATAAATTAGGGATGATTTTATTTGTGATAAGTAACAAAACTCAAAAAGATCACAAAAAGCCTAACATCACTTTTCAAACCGAGCAACACCTAGGATTTCGCTTCAATTTATATTTCGGGCAAGTTCTAGACTCAAATGAAATAACATGGACTATACAAAGAACTCACTTCGCACATAGCACATGACTCACTAAGGATGGTCTCATTCGTACTCTCAATCAAACAAGTATTCACAAAGCCAGGAGATATATTAAGCATAAAGCACAAAGTGAATACAAGTCAAGTAAACGAGATATACGAGTCATACCACATGCTATTCATTTTTATCAAGGCATCATTATATATTCAAAATCAAGGGAAGGTGAAACACATACCTAAACATAAGTATACAACTATCAAACAAGTCAAAAGGTGTGAATCACGTCATTTCTTCTGCTTTATTTCCTAAACACTACTCTATTCTACTAAAACAAACTACTGTCCGGTTCAAGTTACATCCAATGAAGAAGAACCGAGACACGAAAAAAATTACGGGGGATTATTACTACCCAAGAAAATTAAAAAGACACATTTTTGTATTTTTCTATTTTTTAATTTTTTTATATTTGTTTTCGTTTAGACTTTAATTCCTCAAGAAAACTGTCTAGGAGATCCATCATCAGGAAAAGTCTTTTTTTTTCATACTAAAAATACAACACTACTAAATACTATTCTAAGGGTTATACTAATCTATATAAGCATCCTAAGATAATAAAACAAAAAGCTAACAATAAAAAAAACAGGAAGATGGAAATAAACATTAAAAAAATAAAATACAAGAAGCTAATATGGTTAATAATATAATACTACTATGCATAAAGAGAGTTATCCACCCCACACTTAAAAACATGCAGTATCCCTAATGCATAATTAAAGTAGTAAGGGTGAATACGAAACTCCCTAATCAGTCCTCGAGAACATGTCCCTCATCGAAAAAGGCTTTGTCAGCCTCATCCCAATCATCAACATCATCACCCAGATCCTTACCAGTGGAATCAACCTCTGGAGCTACCTGCTTCTCATCGCTCTGTACAAAATGCTCTGGAGTGTTGACATCTTCATCTGACGGCGGCCCCTGGCCTTCAGCTAACAACTAATCGTTATGCAAGTGGGGTGAGCGGGATCCACTCAGTCAATTGAGCTCTCTCCTCTGGAGTAGCAGGCCTACCCCCAATCCGCAACTTCAAGTCCATCATCCCATACAAATGAGCCATGACGCTCTCATCGCGAGCCTGATGCTCGATTGTAGTCAATGTCGTACCATCTTTCCCATCGGGCCCACAGATACAAGAAATGTCAGTCACTCGAGATGGGGCTGGAATCAACATGTCAAACCTGGGCTCCTCATCCACTTGCTCTCGACGCAAATATTGCATAATCACATTCACAAAGAATATCCTAGTAAGCATTCCACTTCTAGATTACGCCATTTGACTTTGTATCAATTGTCCCACATTTACTTGCCTCCCTATCAGCAAGAAATACACTAGACATACTCTCTCTCAGACAACATTAGAATCATGATCACATGGAAGTAGTCTCGTGTTCACCAAGGGCAACCACACTTTAGCATTTTCTTTTGTAAATTTCACTTTAGGCAAAGAGGCGCGAGTGTTGTATCTCTTGTCCCTCATCCACACCGCATTCGAATTAACACCACACAGCATGTCCCTAATATCTTTGTAAGAAGGCTGGGCAACAAAGTCACACAATGGACCCGATGGAACATCAGGGCATCCAAAAATCTACATAATGCACCAGCCAAAATATCAATAAGCCTCCCACGACTAGGCACCAATTTCTCCTCAACCTCAAGGTTCCACCCGGCATATAACTCTTGGACTAAAAGTTTGACTCTCCCAGATTTTTAAAGACAAAACTCAATCCCAAATCATGTATTCTTTTCCAAATTTGAGCGTAACGGGACTTCAACTTATGCTTATCAACTGCAAAATCAGGGTGATATGAGTTTGGATGACACTTGCTGTACCATGACCTCCCAGATGGGTGCACACACTTGATACATACTCGCAAGTCACCTTATCTTGATGTTGCTCCTGGGTAGAAGCAAAATCCACTTAATTTCCTTTACCACTGTGACTACCAGACGTAGCCTCAACTTTGTTCCTTTTCTTTGGTGGTGGGCCTGACATGTTAGCCTTTTCCTTTGGCGGTGCTTTGGCCTTAGTTGATGCCTTAGAACTAGGCGTTGGATGAACCATATTGTGCGTACCTGCAACCATACCAATTTTCAATTCAAGAAAACAAGAATTATCATAAAAATAAGGTCGGAGTTATCCACACTTAAAGCTCTAAGATATGCTAATTAACTAAACCATAGGCTACTCAGACGTCGCCTTCATCAAGTAAGTGCATTAGCATCTAAATTTCGGCACTACAAATAGCATGTATGCCATTTCCCGACTCCGTAGAGTCACCCCACACTTAGTTTTTCATATCAATCATGCTCACCTCACATAAGTCAATCAATCCCGGAGACTCGGGCTCAAATTTGGACTAAAATCGTCAATGGGGAAATTTATTGAACACCTTGTATGCATTATTTGTGTATGATTTCTTTCTGGGTAAAGGATTGCTCCACCCTCCCAAATCGGTTTGGGAATCGAGTGTGAAATACTCATTATAAAAATCATAAGATATCCGATGGGGTGTGAGGGGTTGGGAACAATTTTAGTACAATTTCACCATTGGTGCACTTGCAAAATATACACTAACCAACAACTAGAATTTACCATGGAGAAGAAAATAGAGGAGAGAGAGATAGGAAACATACTTGTTGATGAGAGAGGAACGAGGTAGTGTAGTTGGGATGGGCGAATTGGGGAAGTGAGGTTGTTGCGTGTGGTTTGTGACGAGGCGGTGGGGTTAGGGAATAAAGGAGTTGGAATTAGAGGGTTATGTTATGAAGCTGGGTGGAGGGTGTGTAGTTTTAGTGTTGGGTTATTAGGCAGGGTTTTATTTTTTTGGATTGGGGGGTTAAGTAAAAAAAATTAAGACTTACCTAGGCCTTGGCGTGCCAGACGGTGCAAGGCTGTGTGAGAGGCAAGGGTTGGATGCTGCGACGCACCATGAGGCGCGCAAGCCTTGGTGTGTTGGACGACACAAGCCTGCGTGAGATGCAGCTATGAAGCTGTGCAAGGCACCATCAGGCGCGCTGATATTGATGCGTTAGACACTGCAAGGCTGTGTGTGGGGCGCTGAAATTACAGCGCGGGGCGGGGTCTGGGGCACTGTACCTTAGTGCTAAGCATCTCGAGGCACGCTAAGATAAGAGCACGCGACTTCGCCCCATGATGGCTCAGTGTTTTCTTGTTCATTTGCAACCCTTTAGCTTGCTTAGGACCCCCCTCCCCCCCAGTATATCTTTCTTCCACGTAGCTCCATTACCTAGTAAGACACGTGAAATTCACATAAAACTAACTTGTTAGTCCGCGTTATCTCAAAAACAAAAACAAAAACTAAACTAAATCTACTAAACGAATTGGACTGCCTTCCAATAAGCGCCTTAGATAATCTCATGGCATGATGAATATAACACAACCATGGGTTGCTTCCCAGGAAGCACATGATTTAACGTCGTGGTACGACGCAGTCAGTCATGATCAAGATTCACTCAACACTTGGGGTTCCTTCAAATAAATCACTAACACAATATTTTCTTCACTGACTATACCCAGGTAGTGTTTCAACCTTTTCTCATTGACTGTGAACTTTCGAACTCCATCTCCCGACTCAATCGCAACTACTCCTGACCATCTGGACTTCAACTTACCCGAAAATAATTTCAGTCTTGAATTCTACAATAATACCACATCCACAGGCTTAAAATCCGCTCCATAATATTCTTGTCATGGATCATCTTCATCCTTTCTTTGTACAACCTGGTGCTCTCAAAGGCATAATAATGGAACTCATCAAGTTCATGCAGCTCTTTGACTCTACTAGTACCAATGGCCTCCATGTCAAGATTTAATTGCATTAATGCCCAGAATGTTCTATGCTCTAACTCCACCAGTAGGTGACACGCCTTTCCAAATACAAATTTTTATGGTGACCTACCAATAAGAGTTTTGAATGCAGTTCGGTAAGCATATAGTGCATCATCCAACTTTCTCACCCAATCAGTCTGAGTAGCATTTATAGTCTTGGTCAAAACACTCTTGATTTCTCTGCTTGACACCTCCACTTGCCCACTTGTTTGTGGGTGATATGGAGTGGCAACCTTATGGGGAACACCATATTTTTCTAACATCTTTGCAAAGGCTCGGTTGCAAATGTGGGTGACTCCATCGCTGATAATCGCCCTTGGAGTGCCAAATCAGGTGAAGATATTTTTTTATCAAAAAATCAATGACTCCCTTTGTGTCATTCGTCGGGAGTGCCATAACTTCCACCCATTTTGAGGCATAGTCCACAACTGCCAGTATGTATTTGTTGCCATATGAGCTGGAAAATGGTCCCATAAAATCGATTCCCCATACATCGAATACTTTCATCTCTTGAATTTGATTTATGGGCATCTAATGTCGACGGAAAATATTCACCGTCCATTGGCACTCATCACATCCCTTCACCCAAAATTGTGCATCTTTAAACAACATCGGCCAATATAAGCCCGACTCCAAAATATTAGCAGTTGTCCTTACTCCTCTAAAATAGCCTCCATAAGGATGGCATGCCTGCAAAAAAGAAGTCTGGTCCATCTTGGGGATACACCTCCGTATCATGTTATCAATACAAATCCTGAATAAATATTGTTCATCCCAGAAATACATGCGACAATTACGGAAGAAAATTTTCTTTTGAACAAAGGACAAGTCATAGGGAATAATATCGCTCGTCAGGTAGTTTGCAATATCTGCATACCATGGTGCTACCTCAAGGCTAGTGACTAACAATTGTTCATCTGGTAAAGTCTCCACGATATCAGGATCCAAACAACAAATAAGTATAGTGAATAACGTCAAAATATGTGGAATTATGGCACGTCATCAATATATATGCCAATGCGGCTACTTTACTGAGGAACATATAAATTGATGATACGCAATTAAGCATCAATATAATTTCTTCTACTTTCCCAAAGGGTCGGTTTTATTTCTGGAGTAAGAAGCTGAGAATCATTTCCCTAATCCTAGTAAAAGTTATCACAGCGTGGTTAACCAATACAACTGCATTATTTAAATAATTCAAGTATTGGAGCTTTATTATGAACGTTCAATAAGCACGATTTTCATAAGGATGTTAGTTATATACACAGAATATAAAGAAATTTTTACACTATTAATATAATTTAAGCCATGATAATAGATTAGTTAGTTGCCAATATTAACATGTTACCAGTTAATGCTTATTATAATGATTTCCTCTTACTACCTGTGTGATCACGAGTTTCTAGTTACAAGTCATTCATCCAAAGAAGGCCATTGACTTTTTGAGTAGAGAAAGGTGCAAAAACTCTCCAAGACGCATGACAAGACCTTTGACCTTTCTCTCCATAATCAATATGGAACTTGGAAAAACTTAATTACTCAAAATTGATCTCAAAATGTTCCAAATACACATAACTGCGAAACTTATTTTTGTAGTAATAGTTAGCGAGTAGCTTCTTTGGAATATGCGTGTTTCTCATTTTAGCTTGGCTTCGCTTAGCTTAGCTTGACTTGGATTAACTTAATAGGCATGCAAATAGGAGGGTAAACTTGTAGGCACGCGTGACATGATGTAATTCTTGATGAAAGTCACTAATAGCAATTTTTGTTCCATCTAGTGTTACAAATTAAAGACAAAGAAGTTTGTTAAAATTGACAATAGTATATGCATATTGAGAATCACGAAGTAATAACCCCAATTTAATTAGGAATTATTTAGTAATTTAATTAAAAGAAAAAATTAAATAATAATAATAAAGAATATTAAAAAGAAGGGAGAAGCATAACGCACAAAAGCAGAAACGTAGAAGCAAAACAAAAATGCAGTAAGAGAAAAAAAAATAAAGAGAGAAAAAGAAAGGAAAAGAGTAGAGAAAAATAGGGATGTTCAATCCAAGTCCTCAAGGTAGTGATTTTAAACTTTTATTTGAGTTTATTACGTGATTATGAGAAAAATATTATGGTATAAACATGAAAATTTTTTAAGAAATTGAGAAAGTCTATCCTTAGGTTTCTTCAACCTAAATCATCAATTCCGGACAAACGTTATCAAAATTTGATCTTGAATAGTGTTTTGTAATCCTCCCGAGAAAAAGTTGTTGGTGGTCAAGGTCCGAAAATTATGAGATGTTGACTAGAGTTGACTTTTTGGGTCAACCTTTGACCGCGAGTTTGACTTGTGTTAAAAATTAAGAAAACATTCACCTAAGGATGAATCATGGGTTGATATAAATATTTTAAAAGTTTGTATCATGATTTATATTTTTCTAATCTTTTCATTTAAAATGATAAAGAGCATTAATTGATATAATTATTATCATTTTATATCAAATGTTGGTTGCATTATTTTTGTAAAGCCTTGTCCTAGGAACTTGAGTTAGAGAGAGTCTATGACACTTATTGAGTACCGTCGTGGTGCACTCTGCCCTTAGGGGTCCTTCCCCAGGGTTTCGCTTACTTTACATGTTTCAATGTTTCACGATAAGGTGTGGTACATGATTAGCGGATGGGTCTAGAATGACTCTCTTTTCGAAGTGTATGGTGAGGCACCACTTCTATTCCGTGGTAAAATTCATGTTGATATTACTCTTTGTTAGTTGGGGTCGTCCCAAGTGTTTATTTTATTCTCATGTCGTAGAAATTCCATAGACTATTAATATTATTTTGGGGTTGTAATTGATAGTTATTCATATAACATGAAATAAAAGAGACATTGTTATCCTTATGTGTTTTGAATTATTGAAAATGATATACTTAAAGATTATACTTCATGTATGATTTTAATCATTTGAAATGACTATCTTTTCAAAAAGACTTCTGCATGCATCTATAAGGCATATAGATGGATATTCTAGTATGGGTTATTTTACCCAGGTTGGGTAGTGTGACGAGTGTCGGTCACGTGGTTTTGGGTTGTGACAGATATGTTTTTTAGTTCTAGAATATAGTGAGCCACATAGGGCATATAACATGTGAAAACGTTCCCATGCGAGGCATGGGGGCCCATCGAGATATATAGTGTTGTCCTCGTCCAGAGAGGCACATTCTGGATTAACCCAAACTATCTGAGAACCCGTAGGGGTGAGTATGGATGGATGCACTCAAGTCCTATTAGCTTAATAAAGTATTTTTGAGGAGTCATTAGGATTGCCCTTCCACCTAGCCATGGCAGATTCCAATTGACCCATTCTCCGCTTAGGTTAATCAGCATCTCTCTCCACTCTTGTTGCCCGTATGGGAAGACCCAATGTCTCATCCTTTAGTTGTGGCTTCGGATCATGTTTCTAACGCCCCCAAAGTAGTCGACTGTGGCCTCTCACTGAAAGAAATGCTTTGTGGCCCATATTTGAAGCAGCAGGTTACAACCCTTAAAGAAATTATACCCTCGTGCACATGTAGACATAGCCTTTAGAATCTCAGCTAACACCATCGGTACCATAGTGGCTTGAAGGTTGCCTTGGAATGTCTCAAGAACTACGGGTAACAAGTTGATATTGATTCGACCTCTTCTTTGCGGGAAAACCAGCAATTCCAACAGCTCCAAAGAGAAAGTTATGGGCTTGACACTTTCCCATGTTGCTTGTTCACACTGAAATTCTCATGAGTACCATTCATAGTTTTCACGGTGTTCGAACCTGTCGAACAGTTGGTCCAGGCTTACCCATCCATCCTTGATGTTTCTCAAACTCGATTGTTTCCCAAACCCAGAGCATCAAGAAACCTGTAACGAGGCATGATAACTGGTAATATCAGCTTCCTCCTTGTAAATGGAAAATTCGTAAAACTGGTAACTTCTTCTAATGTCGGCACTAACTCACAATCAGCAAACTTGAACACCAGCTTGATTGGGTCCCAGAACTCTATTAGTAGGGGAGTAAGAACCTTGTCAGCTCGGATGTTTAGCAAGGTAGTTAGTGCTCCGAGATGTGTCCGAATTTCTTCTCCATGTTCTCAGAAGATATTCTTCCACCATTGCTTTAGCTTGTGTGGTGCTTCCATCACCATATTGATCTCAGAGATGTTTTGGTTGATTTCCATTTCTGACATAAGTAAAGAAAGGGTTTGATAAATGCTTGCTTCGGATCTTTAACTGTCTTTTCATGGTTTGTTCGTCTTTCCACAAAAGTCATGTCGCTCGGTGCATAAGCCATTGACATTAGGGTGGCTTTCCTAATTGTGTGTCGATGCCAAGGACTGATTCACTTGAGGTTTATGCATATGACCTATGTTTGCTAGAGTAGAGTATTTCCTACTTTTGAATTGGACTGAAGACTGCGAGAAGTTATGTCAGTTGACCTGATAAAGCCATTCTCTGAAACTAACGAATTTCTTGAAAAGAAGGTTCGGAGGGGTGTCAAATACAACTATCGCATGCCATTGTGTGTGATAGTGTACGGATAGGAAGAAGTGTGATGACAATATATATATAATACGGTAGCAGATAGGGGTGTAACAATAATATACAGGATAAGTAGGCAGGCATAATGAGCAAGTAAGATAGGTAAGCATATAGTTGCAAATTAAATACAGTTAAAGCAGTGTACAAACAAATCTAAGTTCCAAATCCAGTCTAAGTCTTGTAAGGTCAGAACCTAAGTGTGAATCCCCGGCAGAGTCACCAGGTTGTTTCACCCTATTTTGTACTAGTCAAAACAAGATTCAAGTTGTGGTTTCTATGTTGTTGATGAAAGAGAGTCGCCACCTAATATTTAAAGGATATTAGGGTACTTATTTAATTACTAAAGTCATATTCTTTATTAGTCTGCTTACCGGTGAGAGTTTGGGTAAGGGTTCTTGTTCTTCTGAGTGGAAGGTGCTAGGCACCCCTTAAAATTTACCTGAGGTAGATCCATAGGACTTAGACTAGGTTTAAAGGGTTAGTTGTTTGTATCCTTCTTAATTAGTATTAGAGAGGCATGGCTTAATATTTATCTAAGTGAGGGTAGGATGTTAGAAGGGATCCGATATATTAAAAGGGGTATGAGTTTTAGAAAGAGTCTTGAAAACTACATTGATGTAATTACAAAAGTTCCAAAATTGAATGGTTTGCATATATCATGTAGAAAACACTTTGTTTTTTAAAAGGATGGATGTTCATATAATTCTAAGTTGTTTTAAACAAATGAGTCTAAGGTATATTTTGTGTAATGACCCGACTGGTCGTTTTGAACTATAGCATATCATTCGGCAGTTTGAGACCTTGAGTAGCTTCACTTAATGTATTATTACTTGCACGTATAGTCGGATTAGATTTTCGGGAAGATTAGAGTTGGTTTGGAAGAATAATTCTCAATTCGGAAGCTTTAAGTTGGAAGAGTTGATCAAGATTTGACTTTTGAGTAAACGACCTCGGATTTGAGTTTTTATGGTTCTGTTAGGTCTAAATGATGATTTTGGACTTAGGGGTATAACCGGATTTGGATTTTGAGGTCCACATGTTGATTTTATGCCTTTTGGCAAAAGTTAGAAGATTGAAGGTATAAAAGGTTGATAGGTTTGACCGAGAGTTGATTTTGTTAATATCGGATCTGGATTATGGTTCCGGATATTGGTATAGGTCCTTTGTTTCATTTTGGACTTGCATGTAAAATTGGAGGTCATTCTGGGTTACTTTGGAATGGTTCAACATGAGTTTTAAAAGTTTAAAAGTTCATTAGTTCATTAGGCTTGAATCGATGTGCAACTCATATTTTTGATGTTGTTTGGTGTGATTTGAGATCTCGAGTAGGTTCGTATTATGTTTTGGGACTAGTTTGTGTGATTGGACGGGGTCTCGGGGGGCCTCGGGTGTCTTTCATATGTGTTTCGGTGGTGTCGCGCTTTTATTTGATGTTTTTGCATCATTTCTTTGGTTAAAAGGGTACTCTATTGAGAAAAAACCCTCTTATTTGGGATTATATTGAACCATTAGATTCATATCGTAATTATGGAACTATAGTAACAAGAATCATCCAATTCAGAGGTCGTATGAGAGAGTTATGCTCATTTTCGTATCAGAAAAGATTGTTGGTTTCTGGTGCGAACCTTTGTTCTTCGCGAACGCGATGAAAGATTTCTAGGTTGACCGGTCAACGCAAAATATTGCTCTTCACAAACACAAAGGTGTACCTCAAAAACGAAGAATAAAAATCACCTTCGTAGTGTGTTAAATGACTAGACCGAGCATTTTATTATTTTGAGCATATCTTGAGTTCTAGAGCTCCGTTTGAGGTGATGTTTGCGGCATTGTTCTTGTATAAACAAGGGTGTAAATATCTAACCTTTATTTTGATGTTTTTTCATGATTAGTTTCGTTGATTATTACTTTTATCCGTATTTGGATTGTAGAAATTGAGATTATGAGCCCAAAGTTGAGAAATGGTAAATCCTTGATTTGAGTGTCAATTCATGGACGAAATTGAATAATTTTTTGGATATATTATATAAGTTAAGATTAATATTTATTTTTGATAATTTTCGAAATTCGGGCATGTGGGCCCAAGGGTTGACTATGTTGACTTTTCGAGCAGAGTTGATAATTGTTATAAATTGTTAAATTATAAGTATTGGAGTATATTTTAATTAGTTTGCATGTTGTTGGATTAGTTACAGATCGTTTGGCATCGGTTTGAGGAGTTAGAGAGGTGTCAGAGCCGGTTATCGAATTTCAGAGCGAGGTAAGTCTCATGTCTAACCTTGTGAGAGGGAATTTACCACGTAGGTGATATATTTGTTATGTGCTACATGTTGTGGGAGCTACGCACGTATGACTTGACGAGTGTTCGTGCGTATGCTAGAATTTCTAATTATGTCCGGGTAGATTTATACACACACCATACTTTAATTATACTATTTGAGTTATTCTTGCCTGTTTAAATGCTTTAATTTATATTTACAGACTTGACTCGCGTAGAGTATAGGACTTTCTATTTTGGATACTTGATGAGCTACCTGATTTTCCATGAAAATTGTACTTTCCTTTATGGATTTCTTCTGCATTGGGCGTATTCGTCCAATAGTTTTTATTGAATTGTATAACTCACACGCAAATTCGTGAGTGAGGTCAGTGACCCATCAAAGTTTCATATTCTAATGGGATCGGGTTGAATGCCTCAGCAATATTCTTATGGGATCAGGTCGTTCGCCTCAGAAGTATCATGTATCATATTCTTATGGGATTGGGTCGTTCGTCTCGGCAGAGTAATATATTCTTATGGGATCGCGCCGTTCGCCTTGGAAGTATCATGTATCATATTTTTATGGGATCGGGCCATTCGCCTCGGCAGAGTAATATATTCTTATGGGATCGAGTCGTTCACCTCGGCAGTATCATGTATCATATTCTTATGGGATCGGGTCGTTCGCCTCGACAACATCATGTGCCATATTCTTATGGGATCGGGCCATTCGCCTCGACGGTTCTATGAAATAACTCTTATGGGATCAGGCCGCTCGCCTCGACAGAATTGTGCGAAATACATGATTAGGAGTCTGCGTGCTCATGAGTTTCTTGACTTAAGATGTGACCCTTGATTTGGTGTTGTCCATTACGTATTCCATTTGAGGAGGTATCCAATAATTGAGGACTTTGGGTTCAATATTCAGTTGTAGATCGTATTATTTGCCTATATCCGTTCTCATTATTTACTTACTATGTTTCATACTTGTCTACCTTATTATATCAAATTTATTGGACCACTATTAAGTGTTAATGTCGAACCCTCATCACTACATCTTAGGGTTAGGCTAGATACTTACTGGGTACGCGTTGATTTATGTACTCGTGCTACACTTCTCCACTAAAAGTGCAGATACTTAGGCATGTACATTAGGTGGTCATCTTGGCACATTGGCGCAGCTGCTGAGGGGACTTTATGGTGAGCTGCATTCTACGCTACGATTCGCAGTACACAGTGTCTTCATCTTATTCAATTATTATATCTTGTCTATTTTATATTCCAAACATATGTTGTGGTAGTGTTGTATTATTCTAGTAGATGCTCATACTCTTGTGATACCGGATTTTGGGGGTCTCTAGTGGATGTTCATTATTTTATTTCACATTATTATTAGTATCACTTAACTTTATGATTTATTTATATTCGGAAATTTGATAAAGAAAAGCACAGGTTTCTATAAGTGCTAGATTTTATTCTATTTATTTAATGAAATTTCTGATTTTAAAAATTTTAAATGGATAGTTAAGTGAAGGTTTACGCGTTGGCTTTCCTAGCAGCAGTGTTAGGCACCATCACGACCTTTAGTGGATTTTGGATCATGATAGCTTGGTATTAGAGCGCTAGGTTCACTTAGGTCTCACGAGTCATGAGCAAGTCTAGTGTAGTCTTGCGGATCGATACAGAGATGTTTGTACTTATCTTCGAGAGGCTATAGGGCTGTTAAGAGAACTTCCCTTCTTTATTCCTCGTCGTGCGGTTTGATTTTATTGAATTTTATGTCTTTATTTCCTTCCTACTCATTCTTATACGATGTTGAGCGCTAGTTATCAATTGGGCATCGAGGAGTTGTAGTGGTGCTGCAGATGTGGTGCAGGATATATTTCCCTGCGTATTTAGGTGGATATTATCGTCGCCTTGTGGAGGGGTGTTATGTCATTTCAGCCTAGTGTTAGAGTTGCCTATGGTTTCGAGGATACGCATAGTATATTGTGATGTTCATGCGTTGTTATCACGCAGTGCTAGTGTGAATAGTAGGGTGCTTATTTATGTGTTGCGGCAGTGAATGTCCCAAAAAGAGGATTTCTCGGTTCATTGTTTAGAGATTCGGCATTTAATTCCAGGAGAGGAGAGGCAATCAGACTATGGATGTTCAGGCTCTGGTTGATAGAGTAGCGTGATTGGATATTTTCAAACTTGGTGGAATTCTTGTTTGTGATGTGGTGTCATCGTCTTTTTTTTGAACGCATTTAGGCTCGTCGGTGTGATGGTCTTCATCGATTTGTCTTTGGGGCGGGGTGTTGTTAAATGCTACCTAAGAAGCGAGTATTAGAGATGGCGGTGTGTGGCAGTTTTAGGGTCGAATCAGTGTTTCTAGTATTGATGGATCAAGAAAGATGATCTTTATGGAGGCTTAGAGTTGGTGGCAAATCATTAGTTCGGATGCTACAGATATGGATTATAATTTGAGGCAGTATTTTAGTAGCGAATGATGAGGAAGGACATGGAGGGTTATGTCTCGCGGTCGATGAGTTGTTAGCAAGTCAAGTATGAGCAGCAGAGATCGAGTAGTTTGCTTAGGAAGTTTGAATGTGACAAGAAGAGTTTGCTTGGAACGTAGAGGGATATGTAAGCTTGATTATCGTTTTGGGATGAAACATGACTTTGAGTTTTGCAACGTATTGTTGGACCTTCAATTTATGCTAATGGGATGAACGAACTCTTGTAGCTGACGGATGAGTGTGGACCTAGGAGAATCAACTGATTTCATAATGGATGTGGTTATGGCTATGCCGTTGGAGGATGTCGGTATGGGGTTACACATGTGGGCTATCTTCTGTGAGAAGGTTAGGGGTTGCATGACTTCTGATGAAGTTCCTTTAAAGAGTTCTGCCTTCTATCCAATGGGATGCATGTATTGCGATGTGAGCTTGGGTCGCTGGAAGAAGATAGTATGATTGTCAGGAGGTCGAGTGTGCGATTATGGCTGGTAATTCGGCATGTGTTATGATCAGTGCAACAAGAACTTATGAGAAATTTGGCTGAGCAACGGTGCGAGATCATGGTAACTTAGGAGGAGAAGTCATTGTGGGTTCTATATTTTTATGATTATGGCATAAGGCTAAGTAGGGGAGCCTACTGTCTATGATTGGGTCACGTGGTGATGTGCCTTTACAGTTTTGGGTTATTGGTACGTTGGTGGATTAGTTATTACTAAAGGAAGAAAACATCAGGGGTAATTTGAGCAAGGGATTTGATAGATGTGATGTACAAGGGAAAGTGTTCATCTGGTTGCTTCATTGGAGTGCTCATGTGCTAACGAAGTACTAGTGAATTATTTAAATAATCAAGGCTGGACTAGAGTGGGCGACTCTTAATAATGGTTCTAGTGGATTCAACATTTTAGGTGTAGTGCTTAAGGATTTTCAGGTTTGTTATGTGGCTGAGGATTGGGTTTTGCAGTAGAGTGTAAAGGGTTCATGGATCATTTTTATGTTATCAACGGGTCTGCGGTACAGTGTTAGAAAAATAGGAGAAACAACTTCGGATTTGTAGAACATCTAATCAGCGCAGGTGTATCAGTTGGAGTTACTATAGACTGTATGATGAGGGTATGAAATGGCTTATGGGTATTGAAACGACGTGGTCTCATGATTTGGGTCACTCGGGATGAGTGTTGATTGGGATTTGTTATGTGATTGAATAGAGATATTGATTCTAAAGGCAAGTCAAGAAGAAATCGGAAGAAGTTGAGTCAGCTTAGTAGTGGTTTGGATCGTCATGGTTAAGGAAATGATCGGTTCCTTTGGTGTGATAAGGCAATACAAGTATTTTGTGGCTATACGTGTGGGCTTGACAACCTTCGTAATTTGATTGATTTAGAGGTATTTGATTCTAATGGTTTTGATTATGTATAAATGTGTCCCGAAATAGTTATGGCGGTTTAGAACACGACTTGAGTTCTTTATCTTTTGAGGCTATGGGAAGTTGGTTGTGTGTCGCAATGTATCTTCTAAAATGAGTTAAGTAAAAGGTTCTAGCCGATGAAATATTTATTCTACTAGTGGTTCAGGAATTATGATGAAATTCTTGTACTCTTACATAACAACATGATAGGTGCAGTAAGAGGTATGTAATTTGAATTTGAGGATCAAGGTTGGGATCCAGTTTTGATAGGAATGTCACGAGCTCGGAAGAGCTGGGGAGCGATTTCAGATGTTCAAAGTATGTTGGCATTATTTTTTGTCGCCTGAGAATGGTGTTCTGTGGAAAAGGCATTTTGTATTGATTTATGGATTCTTGATTTGCATTACAGTTATAATATGGTTGGTAGCCATGGATGTGCAGATTTTGCTACCTAGTTCGGAAGGTCATGGGAGAATCTCCCCCGGGATGATTGTATAAGTATGACGTGTTAGCCATTTTTGTGGTAAAGATTAAAATCAGGTAAGAAGATTCTGGTACCGTCGTTGATGGAAGAGTTTATATCTAAGAGGCACTCTATTTCTTTGGTTTCGGACTGTGGAGGTTTGTTCCTGATTTGACAATTTATCGTATGTGTCATGGATATGGTCATTGTGGATCTTTGGGAGGTTATAGACCCATCTAGGGATGATCAGAATCGTCTTTGAGGTCTGTGGGTAGGTGTAATGTGAATGTATATTCTATACCAGATCAGATATTCTTATTCGGAATAGTATTGCTTATAGATGGGTCTTCGGGCATGGTGAATGATATTCCTGCCTTCGCCTATTTCAGGTGCTACTCTTTACGTTGTGTGGGTTGTGAGACGGCTTGATTACTCACACGTGCGTTGAGATCCTGTGTAGCTTGTGGTGTTATGTGAGCGAGATGACTCTCGAGATGCTGGTCATTTATTGAACCATAGTCGTGCTTGGCATTTTGTAGCGCATGGCGCTATCTGTCTCCCCAGGGTTGTGTAATGAATTTGGCATGCTTGTGGTTGATATTCAGGCATTTCGTGGGTATGAGCATTTGGCTCGATGAATATTTCCTTATTGAATATTATGTGTAGATTGGGTGGCACGCCGCCACGGGTATGATGTTTACATTGGGATGCACGCCGTAACAGTGAGATGTTGAGTAGGGTTCCTTATACTTATTTTGTGTGTTTCATTTTTCATCTCTAAGATAGGTTCATAGAATTGGTTTGGTTGTTTTTGTTCATTGTGTAGGCTAGATAGTCTTGTATTCGGGTTTGTTATTCCTTATTGGTCATATTCGAGTTATGGCTTGTTGGAGCATTGACAATGTCGTATGAGATTCTAGAAGGTGTTTGAAGTGGCTTATTGCCCGAGCAGCTTGTATTGGGTGAGACGAGGTTGTCGGACATAGAATTAGTGCAATCGGATTTATATAATGTATATTAGAGGGAAAATTTCACTAATCAGTTCAGAATGAGGCAATGGTTCTCGCCAAGCGGAAAGACTCCATGAGTTATTGAATTGGCAGGTGGTTATGAGTTACTATACATCTCTTTCATCATTGCAGTATTGTGAGGGTTGGAACATGGCTTATATGTGTTATGAGGTATATTACGGGCATCGGGTTCTTGAATTTGCAACTATTGTGGTTGGAGGATGTTATTTTGAGCATAGGAATTATGCGGTGCATTGCATGAATTCAACATAGGTGCATGATCATGTTTTGATACAACGTGTAATGGTTGATACAACATGCGTATGTTAGAATCAGACATGGTAGAGAATTTTGGATGTTGGAATTTGGTTCTAAGGCTTGTGGGCTAAGGTAGCAGGAAGAATCTTCAGTCTGGCTTGAGCTAATGTCCTCATATGGGGTGTGGTGGCACGGGTAGGTGCGCAAGGAGTTAAACAGTGATTTTGGGCAACTCTAGAACGGTTTTTGGCACGTTCGAAGACGAACTTATATTTAAGTGGGGAGAATGTAACGACCCGACTGGTCATTTTTGAGCACCAGCATATCGTTCGGCAGTTTGAGATCTTGAGTACCTTCACTTCATGTATTATGACTTGCATGTGTAGTCGGATTATATTTTCTAGAAGATCAGAGTTTGTTTGGAAGAATAATTCTCAATTCGGAAGCTTTAAGTTGGAAGAGTTGACCAAGGTTTTACTTTTGAGTAAACGGCCTCGGATCGGAGTTTTGACGGTTCCTTTAGGTCCGGATGATAATTTTGGACTAAGGCGTATGACTGGATTTAGATTTGAAGGTCCGCATGTTGATTTGATGCTTTTTGGCAAACGTTGGAAGGTTGAAGTTTTAGAAGGTTGATTTGAGGTCATTTTGGGTTGCTTTGGTATGGTTCAACATGAGTTTTAAGAGTTTAAAAGTTCATTAGTTCATTATGCTTGAATGGATGTGTGATTCATGGTTTTGATGTTGTTTTGTGTGATTTGAGGCCTCGATTAGTGTTCGCATTAAGTTTTGGGACTCGTTTGTGTGATTGGACGGGGTCCCGGGGGCCTAGAGTGTGTTTTAGATGTGTTTGGGTTGTGTCGCGCTCTTATTTGATGTTTCACCGTCGTTTTTGGGTATAAAAGGTACTATATTTAGAAAGAGTACCACATTAGATCCGTTTCATAATTACGGAACCATAGCAATAAGAATCATCGAATTCTGAGGGTTCTACATTAGATCCGTATCGTAATTACGGAACCATAGCAATAAGAATCATCGAATTCCGAGGTCGTATGAGAGAGTTATGCCCATTTCGGGAAAGATTGCTGGTTTCTGTTGCGAACCTTTGTTCTTTGTGAACGTGAGAGAGGTTCGGTGAATGCGAAGAAGGATTTATGGGTTGACCGGTAAACGCGAAAAATTGCTCTTTACGAACGCGAAGGCGAAGAACAAAAATCACCTAGGCAGTGTTTTAAATGGCTAGACCAAGCATTTTAGTATTCTGAGCATATCTTGAGTTCTAGAGCTCAGTTTGAGGTGATTTTTGTGGCATTGTTCTCATCTCAAAAAGGGGGTGGGTAAATATCTAACCTTTATTTTGATGTTTTTATATGATTATTTTCGTTGATTATTGCTTTTATCTGTATTTGGATTGTAGAAATTGGGAGTTTGAGCCTTAAAGTTGAGAAATGGTAAATCCTTGATTTGAGGGTCAATTCATGGATGAAATTGGATGATTTTCTTGATATATACTATATAAGTTAAGTGTAATATTTATTTTTGATAATTATCGAAATTCGGGCATGTGGGCCTAGGGGTTTACTATGTTAACTTTTCGAGCGAAATTGAAAATTATTATAAATTGTTATATTGCTAGTATTCGAGTATATATTGATTGGTTTTCACGTTGTTTGATTAGTTTCGAATTGTTTGGCATCAGTTTGAGGAGTTAGAGCGGCGTTGGAGCCGGTTATCAGATTTCGGAGCAAGGTTAGTCTCCTATCTAACCTTGTGAGGGCGAATTTACCCCGTATGTGTTATATTTGTTATGTGCTACATGTTGTGGAAGCTACAAACGTATGAGGTGACGAGTGTCCGTGCGTATGTTAGAATATCTGATTATGTGCGGGTAGACTTAGACTCACGCCATGCTTTAATTATACTATTTGAGTTATTCTTGCATGTTTAAATGCTTTAATTTATATTTAGCCTGAGACTAGACTCCTGTACTCGAACTAGTTGCTCAAGAAGCAGGGTGCGTAGAGTATCGGAATTTCTATTTTAGGTACTGGATGAGTTAACTGATTAGTAGTGGAAATTCTACTTTCCTTTACAGATTTCTTCTGCATTAAGCGTATTCGTCAAATATTTTTTTTGAATTTTATAACTCACACGTATATTCATAAGTGAGGTCAGTGACCCATCAAAGTTTCATATTCTAATTGGATCGGGTTGAATGCCTCAGCAATACTCTTATGGGATCGGGTTGTTTGCCTCGGTAGTATCATGTATCATATTCTTATGGGATCGGGCCATTCGCCTCGGTAGAGTAATATATTCTTATGGGATCGGGTCATTCACCTCGGCAGTATCTTGTATCATATTCTTATGGGATCGGGTCATTTGCCTCGGCAGAGTAATATATTCTTATCGGATCGGGCCATTCGCCTCGACAGTATCATGTATCATATTCTTATGGGATCAGGTCATTCACCTTGGTATTATCATGTATCATATTCTTATGGGATCGGGTCGTTCGCCTTAGCATTTCTTTGAAATAACTCTTATGGGATCAGGGCGGTCGCCTCGACAGAATCATGTGAAATACTTATAAGGAATCCGTGTACTCATGAGTTTCGTGACTTGAGATGTGACCCTTGATTTGGTGTTGACCATTATGTATTCCATTTGAGGGGGTATCCTATAATTGAGGACTTTGTGTTCACTGTTCAGTTGTAGACCGTATTATTTGCCTATATTTGTTCTCACTGTTTACTTACTATGTTTCATACTTGTCTACCTTTATTATATTTGATTTACTAGACCACTAGTAAGTGTCAATGTCGACCCCTCGTCACTACTTCTTCGGGGTTAGGCTAGATACTTACTGGGTACGCATTGATTTACGTACTCATGCTGCATTTCTACACTAAATGTGCAGGATCTGAGGCATGTACATTAGGTGGTCATCTTGGCGCATTAGCACAGCTATTGAGGGGACTTTATGGTGAGCTGCATTCTACGCTATGATTTGCAGCACACATAGTCTCCATCTTATTCAGTTATTATATCTTGTCTATTTTATGTTCCAGACAAATGTTGTGGTAGTGTTGTATTGTTCTAGTAGATGCTCATGCTCTTGTGATACCAAATTTTGGGGGTTCCTAGTGGATGTTCATTGTTTTATTTCACATTATTATTATTATTATCACTTCACTTAATGATTTATTTATATTCGGAAATTTGATAAAGAAAAAACACAAGTTTCTATGAGTGCTAGATTTTATTCTATTTATTTAAAGAAATTCCTGATTTTAAAATTTTAAAATGGATAGTTAAGTGGAAGTTCATGCGTTGGCTTGCCTGGAAGCATAGTTGGACGCCATCACGACCTATTTTTGGATTTAGGTCCTGACACCTTATCTTCTGAAATTACCTAAATATTAGTCTTGAGGGGATTTTTGAAAATCTCGTTGGACGACAGCTCCTAAGTTTTGAAAGAATCAAATTCTTTTTAGAAGGCTAGTCTTGCAATTCATTTCTGGTTTTGAAAGGGAGACTGCCGTCTTCTCTAAGTACTCTTTTTAGCTTCAAAATCTTCATGAAAAGGTTAGCATGGCAGATTAATAATGTGAATAGTATGTGAATTAATGAATTAGAAAATAGTTACTATCTAGTATTTTTTTTTTAGCTCTATGTTCTTTAAGGCTTGCCTAAGTTATTTATGTAATTCAAAAGTTAAAAATAAAATAATAATCAAATATGACGAGAGAAATGTTATATACATGTAAAGAATATAAATAATAAAATATTAATAAAGCAGTCAAGGATGAAGAGTGACTCTGGTTTGGGTCTAAAAGAGGTAGGCCTAATAATCAGCGGGAATGGACATCAACAGGTTCCAGATTTTAGATGCATGAAGCTGAGTTTAGGCATGAGTTCCTTGCGAACTCAGCATGCCCAATGGTTTCAAAAGAAAGAGAAAAAGTCATTGGAAAACAATATTCTAGACATACAATCATACATGAAATATGTGAGTAAATGACTTAAACAAAATATAGCAACTAACAGTACTTAAATATTATGAAAGGTCCAACTAATGTGGTGGTTATGTATGGTAAATGATTTACATTGAAAACCTTTTATTGTCATTAAGTACTAAACCCAAAAGGAGTAATGAATATTAATGGGTTAGAGGCTAAGGGTACAGTTCCACTCAAGGTCAAAAGCCTCCTTTGAATCCCCTAATACTTCAAAGTTCCCAAGGGTCTCTAGGGCCCATGGCAATGCTTTTGCCAGGGAGAGCAGCCCAACCAAGAGCTAAACCCTACTCCCAAATACCTCTAACCATTAATGATTCACTCTTCCCTACAAGTTTAAGTGCCAATGAGGCACTTTCAATGTAAACCGGTTACCATACCACAGAAGTGAATCCCTTTCTTAACAGGGCTAAACATAATAACATAAGGACACAAAGTAGTTTTATCTACATTTTTAATAACTATATTTCCAACATAAAGGGTGTGTTTGGTATGAAAGAAAATATTTTCCATGGAAAATATTTTCCTAAAAAATGTTTTCGTGGAAAATGAGTGGCTTTATCACATATTTTTCCTGGTTTGGTTGGTGAGTGGAAAACGTTTTTCAAAATAAATTTTTTAGTGTTTGGTTAGAGAGTATAAAATATTTTTAGGAAAATAAATTTTTATTCTGAAACCCACCTTCTCTAAAATCCCCATTGTAAGGACCCGACCGGTCATTTTGCTTCCTAGATCCTCGTTCCCCTAAATAAGACTCCACGTATATGCTTTTACTATTTTATGACTTGCGGGGAGGGTTAGTTCGGGATTTGGAAGGATTCGGGTTGAAATTGGAATGCTTAGTTCCTTAGTTAATGATTTGGCATTTCCTACAGGTTCATATGATGATTTTAGACTTGGGCGTATGTTCGGATCGGGTTTTTGATGAACCGGGAGCGTTTCGGCACTTAAGGTTGGAAGTTTGCTTATTGATGGTTTAAAAGTTCTTTAAATTTGGTTTGGAGTAGGTTTTGGTGTTATCAAGGTTCGTTTGGGATTCCGAGCTGGGGAATAGTTCCGTATGGTGATTTAAGACCTGCACGCAAAATTTATTGTCATTCCAAGTAGTTTAAGTTTGTTTCGGCACGTTCGGGGTAAGTTGGAAGAACTTGAAGTTCGTAAGTTGATTCAATTAGTTTGGGGTGTGATTCTTAGTTCTGATGTTGTTTTCCGCTTTCCTAGGGTAAGAGCGAGTCTATTTTATGATTTCAAACTTGTTGGCATGTTTGGACGGGGCCTCGGGGGCCCCGGATGCCATTCGGACGATACGCGGAGGTCGTTTAACATAGGTGAATAGCTGAAGCACCCAACTTCTAGTGTAATCACACCTGCGGAGGGCCAGCCACAAGTGCGAGCTCGCAGAAGTGATCCAGCAGCCACAGAAGCAGCCCAACATGGGCAGCCAGAAACTGCAGATACAGACAAGGCGACCGCAGGAGCGGGACTTGCACAGGTGCAGCTCATCTGCCGCAGGAGCGGCATTGCAGAAGCGAGCCCTCATTCCGCAGATGCGAACTTAGGCTAGCCAAGAGTGGACCTCATCTGCGATGAAACTTCCGCAGATGCAGCCCAGGGACCGTCGATGCGGAAGTCCTGGAGGCAGAATGGTCTATTTAATGCGAGACTTAGACAATTTTGACCCATTTTCTTTCACCTCTTGGGCGATTTTGGATCTCTTAGAGAGGGGTTTTCACCTAGCACTTTGAGGTAAGTAATTTATATATAATGTGAGTTAAATATATAGATTATGAGTAGATTTTAACATGTAAAATTGTGAGAATCATGGGTTTAGCTGAAAAAACCTAGGTTTTGATAAAAATGTGGATTTAACCACAAAAATGGTTAGGGAATTGAGTGAAAATTATATATTTGAGTTCGTGAGATTATGGGTAACAACTTTCTTTGAAAAATTCCGAAATCCGGGCACGTGGGCCAGGGGATGAATTTTAGGAATCCTTCAATTGGAATTGGGTAATCACTCTAATAGTTAGAATATGAACTTTTGAACATGTATTGATTAATTTATATAACATTTTACTAGTTTTGGATTGTTCGGCACTGAGTTGGGGTTTAGAGAAAAATTTTGACCGTAAAGTGAGCCTTAAGACGAGGTAAGTCTCTTGTCTAACCTTGTAAGAGGAAATTTACCCCATAGGTGATTTAAATCAATGTTCGTTTCTAATTGTGGGGGCTACGTACGTACGAGATGACAAGAGTCCGTGCGTAGCTACTAATTATGCTTATGTCTGGGTAGTTTTAGGACACAAATCATGAATTACTTGAAATGTTTGCACTAACCGTACATGATCTGAGGCAGGTGCATCTAGCCGTCCTACCGGCGCGCATCCCATATATCTCGAGGCCTAGCGGTGAGCTGCTTCCTGAGATATTCTACAGCCCCTAGAGACTATCTTTTTGTATTTATATTCTGCCTACTTTATTTCGGATAGTAGTTAGAGTTTTATATATTCTACTAGTTATTCATACAGTTGTGACACCAGGTCTTGGCACATACACTAGTAGACTTTATAAATTTGGAGTACTTATATCATCATGATTGCCATTCAGTTGTCTTCATTTTAGTTATTAAATTTCCCACTCCATAATTTATTATTAACTAGAATTTAATTACTTGAAAACTTATTAAAAGAGACATAACATAGTTTAATTCACTGTTGGCTTGCCTAGCAATAATGTTGGGCACCATCATGGTCTATAGGAGAATTAGGTCGTGACAACATGGTATCAGAGTACTAGGTTCACATAGGTCTCACAAGTTATAAGAAGGCCTAATAAAGTCTTGCGGATCGGTCTGGAGACGTCTGTACTTATCTTCCAGGGGCTCTAGGGTATTAGGAAACTACTTATTCTTCATCTCCTATCGTGCAGTTGTTGTGGTACTAAGTATCTTTCTCCTATTCTCTCACAGATGGTGAGAACACGCGCAACGGATGTTCCAGACCATGGAGGAGTTGTTCCCTTGTTGATAAAGGCCAAGGCAGAGGCTGAGAGAGGGCTCCATCCCGTGGCAGGGGACGAGGACATCCCAGAATTGCTCCATCTATGCCACCAATGGATCTAGTAGAGGATCCTATTATTCAGGAGCAGGGCGAGGTGCCTGCGGCAAAGCCAGCCCCGGTGGATTTCATGTCCGCATCGAGATTCCAAGAGGTCATGGGCCGTATGCTGCGGTTCATGGATTCTGTGACTCAGGGTGGCCTATTTCCAACAGACCCAGCCACATCTCAGGCAGGAAGGGGAGCACAGACCCCTACCGCTCAGGGTCCAGGGCATACAACTGTCGTGTATCAGACCCCGGGCGCACTACCCATGGGTGGAGCTCAGCCAGTTGCAGCAGCTATACCTGAGCCCAAACCAGCTACAGTCGGCGATCCACAGAAGCTATTCGACTGATGGACTAGGCTACATCCTCCTGTCTTTGGGGGTGAGCGGCATGAGGACCCCCAAGACTTTATTGATCGGTGCAGGGACAGACTGCACAACATGAGGTTATAGGAGTCCCATGGGGTGGATTTTACTACCTTTTAGCTAGAGGGCAGGGCTTGTCAATGGTGGGAGTCTTATCTTCTTGGCAGACCAGCAGGTTCTCCTCTCATGACTTTGGATAAGTTTACACGCCTCTTCTTGGACAGATATATCCCACCATCTCAGAGGGAAGACTTGCGATTTCAGTTCTAGCACCTCTAGCAGGACCAGATGTCGGTGACTGACTATGAGGTGAGATTCTCTGAGTTGTCTCGCCATACACTTATGATACTTCTAACTGATGCAGAAAGAGTGCAGAGGTTTGTTGCAGGTTTGCACTCTGCTAGTCAGGCCACTATAGCTCGGGAGGCGGAGATGGGGACTTCTTACGAGTTAGTTATGGAGATAGCTCGGAGGATCGAGGGTGTCCATTACCGGAGCTGAGAGCAGGCGACAAGGGATAAGCGGTTTCGATATTCTGGAGAGTTCAGTGGTGCCCCGACTGGGGGCAGGGGTCAGTTCGTGAGGGGTCAGTCTAGCAGGCCCACATATCCAGTATCGTCGCCTCCTCTGAGTGCTCCAGTGCGACACTATTTCAGCGCCATGCGAGAGTGTTCCTACTGCCCACCAGCTATTCAAGGTTCCTCCAGTGGGTATTCAGGATATCAGGGTCAGCCGTCCACCGTGCTGAGAGGTTGTTTCCAGTGCGAGGATCTCAGTTATATGCGGAGGTTTTCCTCAGGCTTCGGGGCAAGGCAGTGCAGTAGGGTCAACAGCCTATGATTACAGCACCAACTACCCCACCAGCTGTCCGGCCGCCCAGAGGCGGAGGTCAAGTGGGTAGGGGTCGTCCTAGAGGTAGAGTCCAGTAGGGTGGAGGCCAGTCAGGTGGCGCTCCGGCTAGGTTCTATGGTTTTTCGGCTAGACCACATGCAGTGGCCTCAGATGCCATGATCATATATATTATTTCTGTCTGCGGTAGGGATATTTCAGTACTATTTGACCCATGATCTACATATTCATATATTTCATCTCTATTTGCTCATTTCTTGGGTGTTCCCCGTGAGTCCTTGGGTACTCATGTTTATGTGTCCACTCCTGTGGGTGATTCTGTTATTGTAAATCAGATCTACTGGTCCTGCATTGTTACATTCTGTGGTTATGAGACAAGAGCGGATCTTTTGTTGCTCGATATGACCGACTTTTAGGTCATCATGGGCATGGATTGGTTATCTCCATATCACGCCATCCTTGATTCCCATGCCAAGACTGTTACCTTGGCGATGCTAGAGTTTCCTATATTGGAGTGGAAGGGTTTGTCTTTTAGTGCATCTAGTTTGGTTATTTCTTTTCTGAGGGCTCGACACGTGGTCGAGAAGGGTTGTTTAGCTTATCTAGCCTATGTTCGGGATACTACCATAGAGACTCCGGCGATTGATTCAATGCCCGTGGTCCGAGTGTTTTTCGATGTGTTTCCTTCTGATCTTATAGGCATGCCACCAAATTGTGATATCAATTTCTGAATTGATTTGGCTCCAGGTACCCAACCTATATCTATCTCATCGTACCACATGGCTCTGAAAGAGTTGAAGGAGTTGAAGGATCAGCTTGAGGAGTTGCTAGCAAAAGGGTTCGTCAGGCTGAGTATATTGCCTTGGAGTGCACCAGTGTTATTTGTGAAGAAGAAAGATGGGACTATACAGGTGTGCATTTATTACCGCCAGTTGAACAAGGTTACCACTAAGAACAAGTACCTGTTACCGCGTATTGATGATTTGTTTGACCAGTTGCAGGGTGCCAGGGTGTTCTCCAAGATCGACTTGAGATCAGCGTACCATCAGTTGAACATTCGGGATTCGGATGTTCCGAAGACAGCTTTTCGAACTAGATATGTCCATTGTGAGTTTCTAGATATATCCTTTGGCTTGACCAATGCCCCGGCGGCATTTTTGGATTTGATGAACAGGGTGTTCAGGGCATACATTGATTCATTTGTCATTGTCTTCATTGATGACATTTTGATCTACTCACGTAGCATGGAGGAGCACGAACAGCATTTGAGAGAGGTGCTTCAGACCTTGTAGGAACAGAAGCTATATGCTAAGTTCTCCAAGTGTGAGTTTTGGTTGGATTATGTGGAATTATTGGGGCATGTTGTATCAGGCGAGGGTATTAAGGTAGACCCCAAAAAGATCGAGGAAGTTCAGAGTTGGCCTCGTCCTACCACAACGACTGATATCAGGAGCTTCCTGGGGTTCCAGGTTATTATCGTCGGTTTGTGGAGGGCTTCTCATCTATTGCAGCACCTTTGACTATATTGACCCAGAAGGGTGTTCCGTTCCGATGATTCGATGATTGCCAGGCGAGCTTTCAGAAGCTCAAGACCGCATTGACTTCAGCACCAGTGTGAGTGTTGCCTTCCGGTTCATGGATGTATATTGTGTATTGTGACGCTTCACGTGTTGGTTTGGGTTGTGTATTGATGTAGGAGGGACGAGTTATTGTATATGCTTCACGTCAGTTAAAACCCTATGAAAAGAATTATTCGGTTCACGATTTGAAGTTGGCCACGATTGTTCATGCTCTTAAGATCTGGAGGCATTATCTTTATGGGGTGTCCTATGAGGTTTACACCGATCATCGCAGCTTGCAACACTTGTTCAAGCAGATGGATCTCAATTTGAGGCAGCGCAAGTGGCTTGAATTATTAAAGACTATGATATCACCATCCTTTATTACCCGGGCAAGGCTAATGTAGTTGTCGATGCCTAGAGCAGAAAGACGGAGAGTATGGGTAGTTTGGCATCCATTTCAGCAGAGGAGAGGCCACTAGCTTTGGACATTCAGTCCTTGGCTAACAGACTTGTGAGGTTGGATATTTCAGAGCACAGCCAAGTTCTTGCATGCGTCGTTGCTCAGTCTTCACTATTCGAGCAGATCAAGGCTCGCCAGTTTGATGATCCGCACTTGTCGGTTCTCAGAGAGATGATACTGCAGGGTGGTGCCAAGGAGGTTACTATCGGTGAGGATGGTGTTCTGCGACTCCAGGGTCGCCTATGTGTTCCTAATGTTGATGGCTTAAGGGAGAAGATCCTAGAGGAGGCACACAATTCTCGGTATACTATTCATCCAGGTGCTACAAAGATGTAGTGTGACCTGAGGCAGCATTATTGGTGGCGGCGGATGAAGAAGGACATAGTTGAGTAAGTGGCGAGGTGCCTAAATTGCTAGTAGGTCAAGTATGAGTATCAGAGGCCAGGTGGCCTACTTAAGCAGATGACGATACCTGAGTGGAAATGGGAGTGCATTACTATGGACTTCGTAGTTAGGTTGCCGTAGACCTTGCAGAAGTTTGATGTGGTTTGGGTCATTATCGACAGGTTAACCAAGTTGGCACACTTCATTCTGGTTGTGACCACGTACTCTTCAGAGAGGTTGTCCCAGATTTATATTCAGGAGATTGTTCGGTTGCATGGTGTACATGTTTCCATTCTATCAGATATAGGCCCTCAGTTTACATCGCATTTCTGGAGAGCAGTACAGAGTGAGTTGGGGACCCGTGTAGAGCTCAACACAACTTTTCATCCGCAGACCGACGGGCAGTCGGAGCGGATAGTTCAGATCATGGAGGATATGCTCAGAGCATATGTGATTGACTTTGGAGGGCAGTGGGATCCATTCTTGCCTTTGGTAGAGTTTTCTTACAACAACACTTATCAGTCCAGCATCGAGATGGCCCCATTTGAGGCTTTATATGGTCGGTGATGTCGTTCTCCCATCGGATGGTTTGAGCCCGGCGAGGCTAAGTTGTATGGTACTGATTTGGTGAAGGATGCCTTGGAAAAGGTAAAGTTGATTCAAGAACGACTTCACACGGCACAGTCCAGATAGAAGAGCTACGCGGATCAAAAGGCGCGTGATTTATCTTTTATGGTGGGCGAGAAGTTCTCTTAAAGGTCTCGCCGATGAAGGGGATCATTTGTTTCGGAAAGAAGGGCAAGTTGAGCCCAAGGTTCATAGGTCCATTTGAGGTGTTGAGACGAGTTGGGGAGGTTGATTATGAGCTTGCTTTGCCTCCCAGTCTATCAAGAGTTCATCCGATTTTCCACGTGTCTATGCTCCGAAGGTATCATGCCGACAGGACGCATGTGTTGGACTACAGCATGGTTCAATTAGATGAGAGCCTGGGTTTTGAGGAGGAGCCAGTTGCCATTGTTGACAGACAGGTTCGCCAGTTGAGGTCCAAGAAGATTTCTGCAGTAAAGGTTTAGTGAAGGGGCCAACCAGTCAAGGAGGCGACTTGGGAGACCAATGAGGACATGCGGAGCACATAACCACACTTTTTCAGCACTCCATGTATAATTCTAGACCCGCTCGAGGATGAACGTTTATTTAAGAGGTGTAGAATGTAACGACCCGACCGGTCATTTTGCTTCCTAGGTCCTTGTTCCCCTAAATAAGACTCCCTGTATATGCTTTTACTGTTTTATGACTTGCGGGGAGGGTTAATTCAGGATTTTGAAGGGTTTGGGTTGAAATCGAAACACTTAGTTCCTTAGTTGGCATTTAAAAGACTAAGTTTGACTTTGGTCCACATTTTGAGTAAGCTACCTTGGAACCCGGATTTGACGGTTCCAATAGGTTCGTGAGTTTGGGCCTGGGCGTATGTTCGGATCGGGTTTTGGATGACCCGGGAGTGTTTCAGGGCTTAAGGTTGGAAGTTTACTTATTGAAGGTTTAAAAGTTCTTTAAATTTGGTTTGGAGTAAGTTTTGGTGTTATCGAGGTCCGTTTGGGATTCCAAGCCAGGATTGTTGGAAGAACTTGAAGTTCATAAGTTGATTCAATTAGTTTGGGTAGTGATTCTTAGTTTTGATGTTGTTTTCTACGTTTCGAGGGTGCAAGCGAGTCCGTTTTATGATTTCAAACTTGTTGGCATGTTTGGATGGGGCCTCGGGGCCCCGGATGCCATTCAGACGATGCGCAGAGGTCGTTTAGCCATGGGTGAACAGTTGAAGCACCCAGCTTCTGGTGTAATCGCACTTGTGGAGGGCCAGCCACAGGTGCGAGCTCGCAAAAGCGAACCAGAAGCCGCAGAAGCGCGATCACAGTAGCGGAACTTGCGCAGGTGTGGCTCATCTGTCGTAGAAGCGGCATCGCAGAAGCGAGCCCGCATTCCGCAAATGCAGACTTAGGCCAACCAATAGAAGATCGCATCTACGATGAACCTTCAGTAGATGCGGCCCAGGGACAGCAGATGTGGAAGTTCTGGAGGCAGAATGGTCCATTTAATGCGGGACTTTGACCCATTTTCTTTCATCTCTTGGGCGATTTTGGATCTCTTAGGGAGGGGTTTCACCTAGTACTTTGAGATAAGTAATTTCTATACAATGTGAGTTAAATACATAGATTGTGAGTAGATTTTAACATGTAAAATTGTGAGAATCATGGGTTAGGTTTTGATAAAAATGGGAATTAACCACGAAAATGGATAGACAAATGAGTGAAAATTATATATTTGAGTTCGGGAGCTTATGGGTAAAAATTTTCTTCAAACATTTTCGGAATCCGGGCACGTGGGCCTGGGGATGAATTTTAGGAATCCTTCAATTGGGGTTGGGTAATCACTCTAATAGTTAGAATATGAACTTTGGAACATGTATTGATTAATTTATATAAGATTTGACTTGTTTTGGATTGTTCGGCACCGAGTTGGGGCTTTAGAGCGAAATTGAGACCGGAAAGTGAGACTTGAGACGAGGTAAATCTCTTGTCTAACCTTGTAAGAGGGAATTTACCCCATAGGTGATTTAAATTAATGTTTGCTTCTAATTGTGGGGTCTACGTACGTACGAGGTGATGAGAGTCTATGCATAGCTACTAATTATGCTTATGTCCGGGTAGTTTTAGAACCCAAATCATGAATTACTTGAAATGTTTGCACCCTACTTGTTAATTAAAGTGCCTAAATTATATTAGAACTTGTCAGAGGAATTGTGAAAGACTGTTAATGGAATTTGTATTACATTGTGTATTAGACTTTAATAACGTTTAATTCAGATGCTTATAAAGTATCCTCTCTTCTTGTGGAGCGGGCCGAATGCCTCGGTAGTATATAGATGCATCTATGGTTTGTGCTGCTCGACCTTTGGCAGTGTACACATTATTCTGGATCGGGTTGTACGACCTCAGCATAATCGTGCGTGATAACACTCGAACTGTAATCATATATTTGGTATCCTTCCCTGGCTTAAGAGGCAAAATTATATAAGATGGAAATTTATTTGGAACTTACCATGTGTGAAAGGATTATTTACGTTCTGCTTGTTATTGAGTTGTTATTATTATTTACATAACCCGTGGTCATTTAGAATACTGTATTTCTTTACTATTAGCCCATAGTAAGTGTCGATGTCGACCCCTCGTCACTATTTCTTTGAGGTTAGACTTGATACTTACTGGGTACATGTTATTTATGTACTCGCGCTACACTTCTACACTAACCGTGCAGGATCTGAGGCAGGTGCATCTGGCGGTCCTACCGGCGCGCATCCTAGATATCCCGAGGCCTAGTGGTGAGCTGCTTTCTGAGCCGTTCTGCAGCCCCTAGAGTCTCTCTTTTGTATTTATATTTTATCTACATTATTTCGGACAATAGTTAGAGTTTTGTATATTCTACTAGTTACTCATACACTTGTGACACTAGGTCTTGGCACACACACTAGTAAACTTTATAATTTTGGGGTACTTGTATCATCATGATTGCCATTCAGTTGTCTTTATTTCAGTTATTAAATTTCCCACTCCTTAATTTATTATTAACTAGAATTTAATTAGTAAATTATAAAGATGAAAGGTGACAATGTTGTGCAATCCTGTAATATACCAACTAAAATATCCCAAAATCCGGTATCACAAGTGCATGAGCATCTGCTAAAGAGTGCAATAATAATACAACATATGTCTGGAATATGAAATAGACAAGATAAAATAAATAAATAAATAAGATGGAGACACTGAGGGATGCGGTGCATAGCATAGAGAGCAGCTCACCATAAAGTCCCCTCAGCAGATGCGCCTACGTGGCAGGATGACCACTAAATGAACTTGTCAGATCCTATACATGTAGTGCAAAAGTGTAGCATGAGTACGTAATACAACGCGTGCCTAGTAAGTATCTAGACTAACTCCGGAGAATTAGTGACGAGGGATCTACATCGACAATTACTAGTGGTCCAACAAATAAAATGCATGAATCATAAGCAGACATGAAATACAACAAGATCAATAAAGCATGGAACCGTAGATAACAAAATCCTTTAGCAAAATATCATCAATTTAAAATCCCCAGTTGCCACATGTTATCTCAACAATATAAGAACCATCAATTAAATATCCGATCTCAGGTCATGGAGAAATATCATGAAATTTCCAAGTTCAATTAAGAGGGTAATCTCATAGGTATTCAGACTCTTAGTGATTTTACGCACGAATTATGTCATGGTCGTTCGGCCCGATCCATATAGTCATCTACATATACTACCGAGATCGTACGGCCCGATCCATGGATGCATCGCATATAAATACGTATAATGAGAGGCGTTCGGCCCGATCTACGGGTGTCACGACCCCAATATCCCCCCGTAAGATGTCGAGATGACACCTAGTCTCTATGACTAGGTAAGACTAACAAATAATAATAACTGAACAGATATAAATTAACAAGTTACTGAAAATAACTAAATAATAGATAAAAACCTTCTGAAAACAGAATCTCACAATACATACCCCAAAACAGGTAGAACTGAGTCATACGCTCTACAAAATACAACTAGAGTACTACTACATCACTGTCCGAAAGGAAATACAACAACAAATGAGAATAAGGGCAAGTCACTCTGAGGCTTGTGGATGCCGAGTAAGCACACCTTGAAGTCTCCGATAAGGCAGCTAGCAGATAAGTCTCAAAACCAACTCGATCCGAAGTACCTGGTTCTGCACAAAAATGTACAGAAGCGTAGCATGAGTACACCACACTGGTACCCAGTAAGTATCAAGCATAACCTCAATAGAGTAGTGATGAGGCTATGTCAAGGACACCTACTAGGATATAAAATAGACAGTATGAGAATTTAATATGGATATGTAATGGAAAGTGAAGAAACAACTAATACGGAACAAGATGATAACATGAACTAGTGCCAAAAATCAACAATAGAAATAGCATAAAAAAAGCAACTAAAGTGGCTACATTGATCGTGTACTAACAATAACTGTTAGAACAAATTATAGTGAAACAACAAGATATATTCCCACCAAAATACTTTGCAACATGAAATAACAATAAGAATCACAACGAGGTATCTCCTTGTGTATAATAAAATCAAAACCGAGGTACCGCCTCATATATAATGAAATCAAAACCTAAGTACCGCCTCATATAATCAAGAATCACAACCGAGGTACCGCCACGTATTCACTTTTCTCAATTTCAATCACAATCTGTCCTTCTACCGCTGCGTGAGCCTTACATTTGAAAATAGGTTTTGAAAACAGTTTTTCCAAAATAGCTACACTCACTTTATCCCACCTTATGATGTCGTGTGGCTTTACGTAGCTCTCCTACAAGCAGCACGCACATAAGTCCCACCTTATACCGCCTCATGCGCGTCAATATCATATAACAATAACAATTTGCACCATAAGTGCCCATATATCATAACTTGCCAACAACAACAATATCAATGTTTTCACAACAATAGCTCATGGCACCACCACAACATATACAAGAATATCAATAACAACCATGAATGAAAAATGGCTCAATAAGATAGTTGTTTCAACAATAACCAACATCACCTCAACGTATTAATGACTTTCACAACTTCAACACCAAATACTTGACAATGAGAGAAATAATGTATGACCACAACATTAGATAAAAGAAACTCACAATAAAAAGAGCTAATATTCAACAATGAGCCTCAAACAATGGAAATCAACAAGTAAAAGGATAACATGAACACTTACTTCAAGTAACGAAAATCAATAAGCAAAGAGATAACACAAACAAAAACTTCAGCAATGATAATTAACAATGAAGAGATAGCATGTAACAATAAAGGAGGCAACAAGTTCAACTAAAGCATGGGAGCAATTTAGCAAGTAGGATGTAGAACAAGTACTAAAAAAGTCAACTAAGGAATGTAAGGATAGTCTGACACAATTAAGGATAATTTGACTATGAGAATTTAGAACATAATATGGCTTTTCAATTAAAGCATGGAAATAGTTTAAGTAGCCTAAACCGGTCAAATACCACGTACAACCCGTGTACCCACCCATCACCTTGCGTACACGGATTTCACTTAGCACTTAATCAAGGTTTGTAGGTGAAACCCTCTCTCCAAATAGCCTTCTACCGAGTCTAGGGTTCCCAAATGTGAGAATGAGTTCAAAAATCCCATCCCTCAGCTATTTGTCCAGTCGTAGATGTTGCAAATGCAACCTAGGGTTCGCAATTGTGAACCCTTAAATGTGAAGAATCCCTCGCAAAAGTGAAGACCTTCCATCTCTGATGTCATCGCAATTGCGATGAAAAGTTCACAATTGCGAACTTTTGACCTCCACAAATGCGACCACGGAGATCGCAAATGCAAACCAGCTCTCCCCCAGGTACCTATCGGAAATGCGAACCCAGCAGACTTGGCCTACCTTAGCAATTGCGATCTAAAAACTCGCAAATGTGACATCTGAGGCACTCTGCAGAAATACCAACAAACTTAACTCTAACAACACTCCGCTAAGCGTCTGAAACTCACCTGAGCCCTCGGGGCTCCCAACCAAACATCCACACAAGTCTAAAAATATCATACAAACTCGTTCGCGCGATCAAAACACAAAAATAACATCTAAAACTACAAATTGAACTCTAAAATGCATGAATTTCAAAGAAATTTTCAAGAACTTCTAGAATTACAACTAAGCATCTAAATCCTATCAAATTAAATCCAAATGACACAAAATTTTGCAGTAAGGTTCTAAATTCCATAACGAACCTATTCTAAGTCCCAAAATCAAATTCTGAGCTACATAGCTAAAAGTAAACTTACGGTCAAACTTTTCAACTTTAAATTGCCAAATTTTGGTAAATCAACCTACGGACTTCCAAAATCAATTCCTGGCATACGCGCAAGTCTGAAATCACGATACGAAGCTATCAGTATCATAAAAATACAGTTTCGGGGTCGTTTTCATAAAAGTCAAAGTTTGGTCAATATTTTCAAATTTAAACTTCTAAGTCAAGAATCAAGGGTCCAAATCAACGGGAAAGCTTCTCGGAATAAAATTAATCAACCCCGCAATTCATAAAAGCATAAACATACAAGTATGAAGCAATAGAAGGGGAAACTGGGAGCAATTACACAAAAGGACCGATCGGGTCGTTACATTCTCCTTCTCTTAAAACAAACGTTCATCCTCAAACATGCATAAGGACATACCCGAAGTGGTGAATAGATGAGGATAACGACTCTGCGTGTCGTGAACGGTCTCCTAGGTCGCCTCCTCGACCGGATGACCCCTCCATTGAACCTTCACTGAAGCAATAACCTTTTATTTCAACTTTCGGACCTATCGGTCCAAGATAGCCACAGGCACCTCAATATAAGTCAAATCCTTGTCCAATTGGACTGTGCTGAAGTCTAGAACATGAGACAGATCACCATAATACTTCTGAAGCATAGAGACATGGAACACCGGATGAACCGCAGATAAACTAAGTGGCAAGAAAAGCTTGTAGGCCACCTCTCCAATCCTCTCAAGGATCTCAAAAGTTCTGAAATACCTAGGGCTCAACTTGCCCTTCTTCCCGAACCTCATCACACCCTTCATGGGTGAAACCCGGAGCAAGACTTGATCTCCAACCATGAACGCAACATCGCGAACCATCCAATCCGCATAACTCTTCTGTATAGATTGGGCTGTACGAAGCCGATCTTGGATCATCTTAACCTTCTCCAAAGCATCTCGAACCAGATCCATTCCTAATAACTTGACCTCTCCCGGCTCAAAACACCCAACTAGAGTACGACATTGTCTCCTATAGAGAGCCTAATATAGAGCCATCTGGATACTCGACTGGAAGCTGTTGTTGTAGGAAAACTCCACAAGTGGAAAGAACTGATCCCAAGCTCCCCCGAAATCCATAACACAGGCACAAAGCATGTCCTCTAATATCAGAATAGTGCGCTCGGACTGCCCATCCGTCTGAGGGTGAAATGATATACTCAACTCGACCCATGTGCCTAGCTCACGCTTTGCAACCTTCAAACAATGCGAGGTGAATTGCATACCCCGGTCAGAGATGATGGATATTGGTACACCATGAAGTCGGACAATCTCGTAGATATAAACCTGAGCCAGCAATAGGTAGTCACTACCGGAATGAAATGAGCCAACTTGGTCAACCTGTCCACAATCACCCATACTGCATCAAACTTCCTCTAAGTCCGTGGGAGCCCAACAACGAAGTCCATGGTGACGCGCTCCCATTTCTACTCAGGAATCTCAGGCCGCTGAAGCAACCCACCCAGTCCCTAATGCTTCTACTTCACCTGCTGACAATTTAGGCACCAAGCTACATACTCCACTATGTCTGTCTTCATCCTCCTCCACCAATAGTGCTTCCTCAACTCCTGATACATCTTAGCGACACCCGGATGAATGGAGTACCATGAATTATGAACCTCCCGGAGAATCAACTCACACAAACCATCCATATTGGGTACACATAACCGACCCTGCATCTGTAACACACCGTCATCCCCAATAGTAACCTCATTCGCATTGCCATGCTGAACCGTGTCCTTGAGGACAAGCAAATAGGGGTCGTCAAACTGACGCTCTATGATACGGTCATATAGAGAAGACCGAGAAACCATGCCTGCAAGAACTCGACTGGGCTCCAAAACATCCAATCTAATAAATTGGTTGTCTAAAGCCTGAACCTCCAATGCTAATGGTCTCTCAGCTACCGATAGATATGCTAAACTAGCCAAACTCTCCGCCTTTCAACTCAAGGAATCGGCCACTACATTGGTCTTCCCGGGATGGTACAAAATGGTGATATCATAGTCCTTAAGTTACTCTAACCACCTCTACTGACGCAATTTAAGATCTTTCTATTTGAACAGATGTTGTAAACTCCGGTGGTCGGTAAAGACCTCACAAGGAACACCGTTCAAATAATGTCGTCGGATCTTCAATGCATGAACAATGGCTGCCAACTCCAAGTTGTGAAATGGATAATTCTTCTCATGGGTCTTCAGTTGTCGAGACGTGTAAGGAATCACCCTATCGCCTTGCATCAACACCGCCCCAAGGCCAACCATGACGTATTACAATACTCAGTAAAAGACCCCGAGCCTATAGGCACACCAACACTGGGCTGTAGTCAAAGCAGTCTTGAACTTTTGAAAGATTGCCTCACACTCCTCGGTCGATCTAAAAGGAGCACCCTTCTGGGTCAATTTGGTCATAGGTGCACTAATATATTAGAAGCCCTCTACGAAATAACGATAATACTCGGCAAAACCAAGGAAACTCCAGATCTTAGTAGCTGAAGACGGTCTGGGCCAACTCTACAACGCCTCAATATTCTTCGAATCTACCTTGATCCCCTTACTCGACACCACATGACCCAAAAACGCCACTGAATCAAGAAAGAATTCACACTTTGAGAACTTTGCATATAACTTCTTCTCTCTCAAGGTCTGGAGCACGATCCTCAAGTGTTGCTCATGATCTTCCAACTACGGGAGTACACCAATATGTCATCAATAAACACAATGATGAATGAATCAAGATCCTCTAGAATACACTATTCATCAAGTGCGAGGAACTCATAATGACCATACCGAGTCCTAAAGGCAGTCTTCGGAATATTCGGATCCCGAATCTTCAGCTGATGTTAACCTGACCACAAATCAATCTTGGATAACACTCTGGCAACCTGTAGCTAATCAAATAGGTCATCAATACATGGCAATGGATACATGTTCTTCAATGTAACCTTGTTCAACTAACGATAATCAATACACAAACGCATAGAACCATCCTTCTTCTTCACAAACAAGACCGGAGCACCCCACGGCGACACGCCAAATGAATCCTTATCAAGAAACTCTTGCAACTGCTCATTTAACTCCTTCAGCTCCACTGGGGCCATACGATATGGTGGAATAGAAATGAGTTGAGTGTCCGACAATAATTCAATACCATAATCGATATCCCTATCAGGCGGCATACCCGGAAGATTTGGAACAAACAGTTCTAAGTTAATGACAAACATTATAAATGAAAGCATTTAATAGAAAGACAACAGTGCGTTCAGAATTTAAGACAAGATAATCAAAAGAGAATAGGTGGAGGTATACTGACCTCCTTTTGTGCATCAGACCAAACAAAGGTTTAACCTAGTCGTGTAGGAACCAAAGCTTCAAGCTTTGAGCAGTGAAAGAACTCAGAAATAAAAGAGAAATATAAATTAATGAGAGAGAGCCTAAGCTTTGAAATCTCAGTGGTTTTTGGTACTCGTATTAAGTTTTCTTAGCACTTGTTAGGTCTGTTAGGTGAGAGAATTAAAGGTTTTATTTATAGCGGCATTCAATGTCTTAGGTTCAAAAATTCAAACTAGATAGTGGAAGATGACAGAGAGTTGATAATGCTAGGAAAGCGGGTAAAATCAGAAGAATATAGAGGGAAATCAGTAGTAATTTTTACCTGAAGCGGGGAACACTGACCGTTGAAAGAAAAATCTACGGACAGAGAGACCCAAAGGTTAATATGTTTAACCTCTGGGTATAGAATATTAATCATGAGACTCTGAAGAAGCTCCATGCATACTTCGATTTAACATAACACAAGAGAAATCTGAAGATTTGATGTTTCATTTGTATGCTAGGGTTTTCGGATTTGGGCGTTTGAATCTCAAAGATAAAATGGGAAAGGTTCTGCTAGGATCGCGGGTAATGAAAACAGAAAGGATGATTTCTGGGTTATTTAAGACCTTGCACGGATTTGTGCAAGGTTTTCTTGACTGATTAGGGTGATGGGTTTGAGAGAAATGAAAGAGAAAGGGGAAAGGGGGCCGCTGAGTCTATGGGGAAATAATTTTAGGGTTGGGAGGAATTGGGGTTGTCTCTTAGGTTAAGATAGGGAGATGGGATGGGAGCCGTTGGATCCTTTGATCAACGGCTCCGAATTTTTGAGATTTAGGAATATTAATAAAATGGTTTTATGGAAAAATCGGTAGCCGTTGGATTCTTGTAATCCAACGGTTAAGATAAAGTATGATGAGGGTTTTATAAATTAAATAGAGAACTGAGGCAAATTGTGAGTCATTGATGTAAGGAACAGACGACTTAGATCCATTGTGCTTCTTTTGTGAGTATGGGAGACGGGCGATGTGGAAAGTGCGGATTGGCTTAGAGAGGAATTTGTGGATTGCCAAGGTGGAAAGTGAGGGTGGACCTAGACTCATTTTGAACAAGGTGCACCGATTGGTTGAGCGGATGATTTGCTATATACAGGATACTAATTGGTGAAGCCAGGCTGCTCATGTTAAAAGAGAGAGAGAACTTGATGCAGTTTCAAGACAGTGCAAACATACATAAACTATGAAGGACAAACAGGAGCATTGAAGAACTAGGATGAGTGCAGGATCATAAAATGGAACATATACAAAAGCATTTAGTAGAAATTATAAACTAGGTCTTGGCTTATATTAGATGATGAGTTGTTAGCTTCATTCAGAACTCTCTTAAGAGCATTAACAAGGTTTTTTATGTTGGTTGACAGGCCAATATTACCCTAGGCATATGACATGATTATATTCTTTTCAAATAGCTCTAGGTCTCACGTTCATGCTGTCTTTATTTGAAGGTCAAAGCACATTGCAATATTCAGGCAAAGTAGATAGTTTCAAAGTCATCCATTAGTTCTGATAGTGGATTACAGTAGACTTAGATAAACTCAGCAGGTTTTAATGACACTGGATGCACAAGCATGGACATAAAGGACAAACAGAGATGGATACAAAATTCTCATCCAAGAACATAGATGAGATGTTCCAGCCAAGGTTTTTACAAACAGGATTGGATTTCAATCATTATAAAGCCAGGTCAATAATATCATTAAAGAAGTTCAAGATATGGAAGGCTCTATACTAAGTAAGTTTAACTTAAATGAACAGATTAAAGAGTGGAAGTTTACACATGATAGTGTTCCATTTAACTTACTGACATAGTAATCAATTCTCAGCCACAACAGATATGATTATAGCCATTCATGAGAGATAACTTAATCATAACATAATACATACAAGAATAGTTACTAAAGTTCATCAGAGTTGGACCAGTTACCTTAATGAGACTGTGTCATATAATAAGTCTTATGGATGTGATTAACAGTTAGATACAGATACAAGACTTTCACAGCAATGACTCAAAGGCTATTTCAGGATTAACAAACATTCATGTGAAGAAAGAAAGCACCTGTAACACTTAGACTGACATACTCCAACTAAGTGATGAAGGATTAAACCTTAAACATTTATGTATATTCTAGTTAAAGTCAGCAAACAACAACATCAAATGCAGAACAACAGACTACACTAAACAGAAATAGTGTGACAGATATGAAGACCATAATAGTACATTAAAGGAATCCGAAGTCTAGATGAATATGAGAAGTCATTAAGGCATATTAAGGAACTTAATTGTACATGCTATTTAATTCAAAATAGTAGTCATCAAGGTCACATAATAACTCAATCAATAGTGATTCAAGAAACATAGAAGCATAACAGTCAGCCACAAATCAATAACAAAATCATTATGAACTGGAACAAATAGTTATAAGTTAATGACAAACATTATAAACAAAAGCAGACAATAGAAAGACAACAGTGCATTCAGGATTTCGAACAAGACAATTAAAAGAGAAGAGGTAGAGTTACATTGACCTCCTTTTGTGCAACAGACCAAACAAAGGTTTAACCTAGCCATGTAGGAACCAAAGCTTCAAGCTTTTAGCAGTGAAAAAAATTGGAAACAAAAGAGAAATAGAAATTAATGATAGAGAACCTATGCTTTGAAATCTCAGTGGTTTTTTGGTACTCGTATTAGGTTTTCTTAGCTCTTGTTAGGTCTGTTAGATGAGAGCATTGAAGGCTCTATTTATAGTGGCATTCAATGCCTTAGGTTCACAAATTTGAACCAGATAGTGGAAGGTGAGGGAGAGTTGATGATGCTAGCAAAGCGGGTGAAATCAAAAGAATACATAGGGAAATCAGTAGTGATTTTTACCTGAAGCGGGGAAAGGCTGACCGTTGAAAGAAAAATTAGCGGACAAAGCTGAGAGACCCAGAGGTCACTGTGTTTGACCTATGGGTGTAGAATATTCATCATGAGACTCTGAAGAAGCTCCATGCATGCTTCGATTTAACATAACACAAGAGAAATCTTACGATTTGATGTTTTATTTGTAAGCTAAGGATTTTGGATTTGGACATTTGAATCTCAAAGATGAAATGGGAAAAGTTCAGCGAGGATCATGGGTAATGAAGACAGAAAGGATGATTTCTGGGTGATTTAAGACCTTGTATGAATTTGTGTAAAGTTTTCTTGACTGATTAGGGTGATGGGTTTGAGAAAAATGAGAGAGAAAGTGGAAAGGGGGCGGCTGAGTCTGTGGGGAAATGATATTAGGGTTGGGAGGAATTGGGGTCATCTCTTAGGTTACGATAGGGATATGGGATGGGAGTTGTTTGATCCTTTGATCAACAGCTCCGATTTTTTGAGATTAAGGAATTTTAAAAAATGGTTTTATGGAAAAATCGGTAGTCGTTGGATTCTTGTAATCCAACGGTTAAGATAAATTATGATGGGGTTTTTTTAAATTAAAGAGAAAATTGAGACACATTGTGAGTCGTTGATCTAAGGAACGGACGACTTAGATCCATTGTGCTTCTTTTGTGAGTATAGAAGACGGGCGATGTGGCACGTGCATATTGGTTTAGAGAGGAAGTTGTGGATTGCCAAGGTGGAAAGTGAGGGTAGACCTAGACTGGGTTAATTATAGATTGGGCTGGAATTGATTTATAAGATGGCCAAATTGCGTTAAATTAAAGATTGCAATTGTAGCCTTTAGCCTTTTAACCCTTTTGAAAATTATTTTAAATAAACTTAATTATTTTCAATAAAATATAGTAGAAATTATAATTATCAAATATACTACTAATTATTGTAATTAATTATTTATAAAATACTTTATTTTTTCTAAATTGTAACGTTAATTTCAGATTATTAACATAGTAATCCAATTAATCAGAATTTAAAGAATAATTCATTATAAAGCTTATGTGATGTATATAAAAGTTATTTTAATAATCCTAAAATAGTAAACATGATATATTTTGTAATTATAATAATAATACTAAATTATTAATTTTAAAACTACTAATATTTAGTTAACTTTGTAAAATAGGTATCGATTGAAAATATTTTCAAAACATTCATTGCAAATTATTAAGTATAAATAAATTAATTTTAAAGGGAGGGTCAAAATTTGCCTTTAACAATACCAATGAGGGGAACTTCGAATGTTAGGTATACGATAAGAAGGTCCACCATCCGGTGAGTCCTATTCGACAACATACTAACATCTCTATTACAACCTCTTCTACAAAGATAGCAAAGGATTCCATACCTTGATTAAGGGAGAAATGATTTCCCTTTCCCCGGAGTTACAAGAACCGGGCAAATATCTACAACCACGGTAGGATGAAAACTAGAGTCGAATACTTTTAATTTGATAGTCAGGTCACCCCATAATACCTTACATACAGGAGCTATGCTTATCTGAAGTAGTACCTTATACGAGTTCAATTCACCAACTTAGTTCGGACGAAACTTTTTATCGACTCTTGATGACGCATATCTTGAGTATAGCTCAATTTCTTTAGGACTCGGATCTACTTACATACGTTGAACAATTCAAATCTTAATTCAAAGTAAAGGTTATTATACTTTCTTAAAATTCGTGTCGAGTCAAACACCGTCACATAAATTAGCTAAAGCAGAAGAAAAATAATAAGCTACTTCCAAAACTAATATATCAAACTGATGCCAGAACTGCTAATCCTTTGCATCAGGTATCTGTATCATATTAGCTTGTCAGCGTGTTAGAAAATTTGATGATTCCATTCTGCATTGCCTTGAAATTCTACAAGAAAAAAATATTAATCCGACTCTTGTTTAGGCAAAGGATAGGTTTCATTATCCCATTGTTGAAGGTTGATAGAGCTGTTGCTGGGTGAGTCTTCAGTTGATCCTTTATTTTGCTGCAAAAATAAAAGCACAAACAATTGTTGTAAGATTTTGAACAACTAGAATAGGAATTTATAAAGGCATCCTAATATTGGCTGTTTGAGTTTGCTTAGTTACCTATAGAATAAACCATGCCATGGAAGAGAGTGAGCCTATAACTTATAGAAATTAACTTGAAAAGCTAACAACTTATTATAGTAAACTGCAAGAATTCTTTTCCATTAATGGTACAATGCCTTGTTAATCAGATGTTACACAGCGGCAAAATTAATAAATGGATGGACGGGACTAGGCACCATTGAAAAAGTTACACTCAAATTAGTTCTCTATTTTCCAGAAGAGCATCTATGCACACATCAGTGATTCAAAAAAGTAGTCTCCCAAGACTTCTCGAAAGCTTCTCGTTCAATAAATCGAAATGCGATATATCTTGTGATCACGAGAATTACATGGTAGAAAACTTATTCAGTCAAACTAAATTTACCATAATGATGAATAAATGTTTGCTCCTGTCACAGTTTTTCTAACACAAGATTTACTCGATTAATGTGATGGCATACCTTATTTTTGCAGGACTTTATGATTAAAGCTAACAACTCGTCTCCTGCTAATTTTCTAGCTTGTTGTATCAACTCGCGCCTTGTGATCTTCCTCTCCTGAAAAAATATACTGGACTTCAACAAATGGGATAAAAATAGGGGAAGTAGAAAAAATATAGTCCCATACAAGAAAGATAGTCGAGAATTTAATAAATAGCAAGCACTTACCTTATAATCACTATGATATTTCTTAATTAATTTGACGGTGTTAGGCGGCAAAATTTTTGATAGTGCAGATATCAAAGCAGGAAAAGAAATCCACGCTGAATTTGGACTTTTTAAAGGAACTGAAAAAATTCTACTCTCTGCAAAGTAAAGAATGAGAAAAATATATTTATACTACAGAACAATCTTCGGAAATCGAAGCATCTGCAGTTCTCTTTAGTCATAAACTCTACCTTTGACATCAGAAGTTACTCTGAAACTGATCATAAAGTCGGGAAAAACATAAGCATTCATGTTGCTTTTCCACACAATATATTTTCTTGGCGAATGTAAATTGTCAACCCCAGTGACAAACTGCTCAGAAGTTGGATGAGACTGTCCTAAACCAGGAGTTCTTCCTAGTATCACACGACAAAGCAATAGATGCCTTAGCCCATCCTTATCAGGAATAGTTGTTTGAAGACTGAGAGGCATAAGAAAGTTAGGAATTAGTCAACAGAATATAATCGAAAGTTCAAAGAGATCTAAAACAAATAAAATAGATGTTTTCTATCTAATAGTTTAAATTTTTAGACTAGGTGATCACCCCATTTTAATATGATATCAGAGCCGATAATGTTCTTAGATTATACAAAATAAGCACAGATGCACCTGAAAGAGCATATTACTAATTCAAAATAAACTTTTAGATAATACGGTTACACAATTCAACTAATACAAGAAAAGAAGAAGATAAGCAGATATACCAATCAAGAGGATAATCATCAGGAGAGAGGCAAATGCAATGACCATAAGCTCCATCGTGAATAGGATGCTCAAAACCATGAGAAAAAATGCTGTCAATCTCATCCTTGGAAGCTCCAAACCAGGCATACTTTACATTAGCGTTCCCCCCACACTTTTTCTCCATTGCTTTCGAAAAAGTAAAAAACGGCTGAAGATTTGCTTGCATTGTGAAGCTAGAACAAATATTCTTGTGAATGGCTTCAATTTGAGTAGACAATCCTAGTACACCCAAGCCTGAAATAAATTTTCTACTGATAATCTTATGCATCTTATCGCCTTCATTAATCCTTATCAAATCATCTGATTTTGTGTGCTCTTGATAATTGGAGGCAAAAATACCGCTCTCAGAGTCAGAAACTGCTGATTCTTGAATGTCAACGTCAAGATCGGAATCTGAGTTTGTACTTTCCATTAAATGGTGCTCGGAGTTGTGCTCTGTTTTCTCTTTTCCCATATTGGAAGGAGCATAAATCTTGTAACTGTTGGGATATGCTTCTTGAATTGCTTCTACTGGAAAAAGAGACAACAACTGAGGCTGATGCTGCAAAATGTTCTTCATGGAAGATGCAAATAATTCGGAACAGTATATACGAAAGGAAACTCTAGCTGAAGAAAAGCACAAAATTGCTAAATTTTAGTGGAATTGAAGATATAAGAGAAAGAGAAAAGCTGAGGAAGAATTAATATGTATGCTCTGGAACTGGAATGCAATTCTGACTTCTGAGTCAACATAATTGAACCAATTGTAGGCAATAATATTCACAGCAAACATAACAGAGGGATTCAGTACTGGTTCATTGATTTAATGTGGAGGAAGAAAAGACAAATAGCAGGTGGAAACAAGATGAAGAATCAAAATAAGGAAACAATATTGGAGGAAAAGATAAAGACGTACTTCAAGTGTCTTTGAAAGGAAAGAAGCAACAATACAAAATGCGTGGAGTCAAAGGTTTTTCGAGGAAAAGATAAAGACGTACTACAAGTGTCTTCTTTAAAACATTTTTATATTTCTTGGTTGAGAAGGCGGGGCTGTAACGTTTTTATCTAATGGGTAGTTAATTCTTCTTATTTTATGAGATGTATTTTAATTAAACGGCAAAGAACCATATATACCTCTGTATTTTTGAAAATGGTCTAAGAATATCTCTCGTTATACTATTGAGTTATCTATACCTCTCCAGTCATACTTTGGGTTCAAATATACCCCTCATTTAAACGGAGGGACACGTGTCATCGTCCTATTGCCCAATTCTAAATATCTCTTGATTAATTAAAAAGACACATTACCCATACCCGAAAAGAAATTTTCTAAAGCAATTTTTTTTTTTTTTGTAAAAACTGGAAAAAAATGATTTTTTTTTTACTAAAAACTGAAAAAACGAAAATATTTTTTTTTCAGTTTTTACAAAAAACAAAATGCTTTAAAAAAACTGAAAAGCAATTTTCTAAAGCAATATTTTTGTAAAAACTGGAAAAAACTGAATGTCTTTTTACTAAAAACTGAAAAAATTGAAAATATTTTTTCCAGTTTTTAGAAAAATATTGCTTTAAAAAAAATGTAAAATAATTTCTAAAGCAATTTTTTGTGTAAAAATTAAAAAGAAATTAAAAAATAATTTTCTAAAGCAATATTTTTGTAAAAACTGAAAAAATAAATATTTTCTTTTTTTAGTTTTTAGTTAAAAAAATTTCAGTTTTTTCAATTTTTAATTACTTTAGAAAATTGCTTTTCAGTTTTGACAAAAAGATTGTTTTAGAAAATATTTTTCAGTTTTTTTTAAAGCAACTTTGTTGTAAAAGCTGGAAAAAAAAATATTTTCGTTTGTTTCAGTTTTTAGTTTTTAGTAAAAATAAGTTCAGTTTTTTCCAGTTTTTACAAAATAAAAATTGCTTTAGAAAATTGCTTTTCGGGTATGGGTAATGGGTCTTTTTGATTAATTAGGAGATATTTAGAATTGGCCAACAGGACGATGACACGTGTCCCTCCATTTAAATGAGGGGTATATTTGAACCCAAAGTATGACTGCAGGGGTATAGATAATCCAATAATATAACGAGGGGTATTCTTAGACCATTTTAGAAAGTAAAGGTGCATATTTGGCTCTTTGCCGTTAATTAAATAGGAAAAAAAGAAATTTAAATTTATTATAAAATACAATATAATTGTATAGGTATAAACTATTTTAATAAAAAATAATAATTAATTTAAAATTAAAAAAATTTTAAAATATAAAAAGGCATCAATCTTGTTAAGACCGATATTTGTACGAAGAACTTGACATATAGAGGGGGCATTTCGAGAAGGAGTTGGATAATAGATGGTCCAAGTACGTATGACCACCATATTTTATCATTGTTTCAACACATAATCCATTTAGAGCAATTGGAAGTCTTAATTAGGACTGGTTTGGTTTGGGAGGAAAGAGAGACATGCCTTGGGAGGTTTTGTTTATTAATTAATGACGTGTTCTTTGTTCTTGACTTTGTTGTCGGCGTCTTATTATTTTAGGGAGATTTATAAGTACTTACATAAAATCGATAAATGCAAAATACTTATTATTTATTTTTTTATTACCAACATAAATTTTTCACTCATATTTGTAAATTTAAAATGTAAGCTATTTAATTTAATATACAGGTCACTGTTTGTTGGAGGGCAATAATTATAATTTACAACATTCATTTTTTGTTCTTTTCCCTTTCTTTATTTCACGGGCGAAATTCACACGTTCATTCGATAATAATATTTCGACATAATTAAGATCTCTTGTTTATGGATACGTACTAGCTTTTTCTTGTTCTTTAGGCAACAGGATGAATTTTATTATTACCATGAAAAACTTGCTTCGCCATGATTTAACCATTTTATTTATTTTCAAACCTTGATTACTTTATATGCAGATAGACTCAAGTGACAGTTCAAAGCAAACTACCTATGCATATTCCATGTAATCGAGTCATTCGTTGAGAATATTAGTTTTGACCCAAAAAAGAAGTAAAGGAAGAAAAAGACAGTGCCTTCTTAGATGTAAATCGGGGTTCATAATTACAAGATTATCTTTATCCCATTTACTTAAAATGATCACTAATATATTTTCTTAAATATTCAACGGTCAAGTGCTTGAATTCTCCTTTTTTATTCAGCAACTCTCTTATGTTGTTCACAAATTTCTAAATTAGTGTTTCTCACTCTCTCCAATTATGATTCATAAGAAATAAGAAATACAAGACCTAGAGAATCAATTGAGTCCTTTTCAAACATTTGGTAACAACAGTAGTTGATTTATATTTGTTTCATTAAGACATGAAATTAAAATCATTTTCATTTTAATTCGTCAATTTTGACTATGAACTCAAAAGTAGATGGCTCTCGTTGGACTGGACTAAATATGCATCACTTTTAAAACTTTGTGGACTATTTTAAGTGCTTCACCTTACATCAAGGACCATTTTGAGTGAAACCAAATTAAGGAACGATTTTGGACCCTTTTTTCTTTTTTGGTAATAAAAGACTTTTATTCAAACAAAAGCTACATAAGAGTCATTACAAGGGGAGATTAGTTTGGACAACATAGTCCCTATACTATCTCTTTCAAAAGCAGGAATGAGGGGAGGGAACGGGTAAACTAAAAGATTTTTAAAAATGTCCAAGTTACATGCATTTTTTGCTAACTGGTCCGCCATTTCATTAGCTTCCCTAAAGACGTGTTTTAAGATTGGAGTACCTGCATCAGATAATAATAAGGACCTACAATCATCAATCAAATTTTGATAGAGCAATAATCGTTAGTAAATCTTTTTGCTAACTGGCTGCCGCTACATGATTTTGGACCCTTTTTATGCATACTTAATGAAATTTGTTTACCCGAAAAATCGGATATAGTTGAATTTATAAGTAGTTTTAAGGATATGTGATATAGCTTGACATAAATCGTACATAGAAGTGAAAATGTTTAGATTCTTGGCTATAGAAATGGGATATAAATTATTGAACTAGAATAGTGAGTATGCTGAATAAAACAAGCTTAAAAGATTTATTCTTCAATAAATAGAAGTAGTCTTTTCATACAATGTGTGAACCTGCTTGTGCTTACAAGGATTCTCCCTTTTATATTAGAGAGATCTTACTTTATTTATAATAAAAAATATATAGTAGAGAACCCATGATGAATTGTCTCTTCCTCGATTCCTGCCAAGATTCTCTCCCCTGGTACGGTTGCAACGGCTCATGTCTGCGAGCTCGATACTGGCTCGAGCTCGATATTGGGTCGAACCCTCGGCCTTGAGTTCGAGTTCGACATTCGGGGTAAGTGTCAATTGGTCTGTGCATCTCTGACAACCTTCTTGTTGTCTTGCGGTTCGATTTGGTCATGGGCTTGATAATGATACCGAGCCGATTCCTCGATCGGTCTTGGAGCTCGAGGCTTGTTTGTACTATCCTCGGAACTCGTCTCGAGCTCTTACTTCGATCGCTTACCATTCGAACTCGATCAAATGTACCGAGGCTGAAATCTATTTCGACCGTATACAGATAGTCCCCTCGTTTCTCAGAAAGAATGTGGTGAGAAGCGATATGATTTTCGACGGCTCGATCGGATTATAAGCTGACGTTTTCACTGGGCTCGATCGTGACGTATATGATAGTTGTCCCGTCGATTAAGTCTTTCAAGGTATTTAATGCACGTCAGACGGTGGTCGGCCATCGCTGATACTAAACCGCCACGGTATAAACCTATAAATAGCCCTTCCATTTATCATTTATCACTTTTATATCTTCAATCTCCCAAATTTTCTTACTCTTTCTGCCTCTATTTAGCCGCTTGTAGAGCCACCTTCATCAGCGTTTGGTACCATCAACCTTTCATCTTCCTTTGCTTTTCTTTATCTTACATCAATGGCAAAAATTTCAAAAACCGTACCTCAGAAGGAGAAAGCTTCCTCTTCACGGTCGTCCGGTGACAAGGCGCCGGTGGAGCCGCCTCCCCATGAGTATGTTCCTTGCCCGTGTACTCTGAAGATCGATTTTAAGGTTGAAAATCCTTGGTCGGTTCCGGGTCGATGTGAGCATGTGTCAATGTACCTGTGCTCGATAACAGAGGGCCATCTCGAGCTGTGAGGAAAGACTGCAACTGGGGTCTCGAGGTTGTGTTGCAAATTCCCTCTCTCGAAGAGAGCGTCATCACTCATGTGGAGGGATTTTTAAGTGTTTATACTTACCCCTTCACGTTGGGTCCCGTCGATCCAGTGATCATTGGTGTTTGCAAAAGATATCAGGTCACCCTCGGTCAAATTCATCCTTCTCTATGGTGCATAGTAACCTTACTTCGCTTCTTCTCCAACAAGGCTGGGGGGCTGGATTTCACCCTAAATCACCTCATACGATTGTATCGGCCTCAGATATTTTGAGTACTAATCAGGCTTCATCGTCGGGCATCAAAAGCTTTAATATCGAGCATCGACGAAGATAAGGATCGGGGTTGGATGAGATTTTATATTCGGGTGAGGACCCGTGACCTCATTCCGGAAGAGAAGATGTCGTTCCCCGAGGAATAGAATTTCGACCGTAAGTAGTTTTCATAAGGCGTTGCTTTTCGTATCTTTCTCTGATTTTATCTGATATCTTTCTCCGATATACAGCTGCCCCTTGGATGTCACAAGAGGTACCCGACCTCGAGGATTGGGTTTGGAAGTTAGCCTCGACTTCCTCTTATGCCCAACGCGCTTGGCGTGATTTGGCAAAAGGTAGATGGGAGGCCAAGAATCACGGTAAGGGTCACTTCTCCTGTTCTTCGAAATGTTTTTTATGCTCCATTCGTTACCGATTTCCTTTCATGCAGGTGTAACCAAGGATGCCGTTTTGAGGCCTTCGAGTGGTGAGGAAGGAACCAAGTCCCCAGTCCCAAAACCGGGGAAATATAAGAAGTGAAAACCTGTCTCTCGGTTAGAGGACCTTAAGCCCAAAACTCGAAGGGTGAGGAGGAAGGCAATCGCTCTTTTGACGGACTTGGTCCAACGACTGAGAGAAGAAGAAGAAGAAGAAGAAGAAGAAGAAGATGATGATGATGATGCCTTATCTTTGGTGATCCGATCTACGAAAGCTATCGAGGTCGCCAGACCTTCTGAGCCGATGACGGTTATACCGGTCAAGGTCGGTTCCGATACCCTGAGTCTCAATCAAAGCGTCCCGAGCGATTCGCTTGGGACTATGATAGTGGGTCATTTGCCTTCTCTTCCGACCTTTTCTGAGGAGGCGTTAAAGGAAGCTTGAGAATTGAAGACCCCCGATATGGGCGGAGGCTCTAGTGTAGGGGACCCTTTTCGGGATTGCTTTACTGGAGTCGATGATGCCTCCGACATTAGTGACGCTTCTCTTCTCCTAGAAGAGGCCCAACATTTCATTTCTCGGTTAATGATTTTACTGTGCTTGGTTTCTTCGTTCTTTTCTAAACTTGATTTGTGTTTTTTCCCTATTGTGCAGGCCATTAGCAGGTTTCGAGTCGACCTCAACCAGTGTGAGGTCGAGCTTCAGAAGGTCTCGGGAGAGAGAGATGCTCTGCGGCTTCTTTGCAGCCAAAAAGACGAGGTTATAAAGGACCTTCAAGCAGATTTGGCTAAGTCTCGTGAAGAAGAGGCCGAACTAGATAAGCACGTGAGCCTCATTCTGTTAGAGTATGGGTTTGACCCAATTGTGAAAGCTAACCCTTCGTTATCTCAGCTGCAGTAAAAGGTTGAAAATATCGGGTTGCTTCGGAAAGAAGTCGATCAAATCAAGGCCGAATGTGACCGGTGAAAGGAGACTATCGACTGCCTGGCTACAGAAAAAGAAACTATCTTGGCCAAATTATTATCGGCCGATGTTTAGCTTCGAAGCGTCAAGCAAAAGGGTTCGGCTCAGGCCAAGAGGATCGAGGAGCTTGAAACACAGCTTGTTGAGGCCAAGGCAGAGGTTGAGTCATCAAAAGTCATGGCGGACAAGTCCATTGCCGTGTATCAGGCCGATGCCGAGGCTGCTCAAATGGAGGCAAGAGAGGCAGCGGATACTGCCAACACTCGAGCACATTGGGTTGCTGAACTTGCTAAGTGTCGGTCTCGGAGGGAGACCCTCGAGGAGATACACGCTCGAGGTTTCGACCTTGCTGAAGAGATAAAAAGGGCTAAAGAACTCGATGCTGAAGCTGAAGCCTTGGCTTCTGATGGCGATGATGATGATGATGATGGTAGCAAGAGTGGGTCCAAAGATGGGGGGAGCCCGGTAGGAGAAGAGACCGCTCTAAATGATAACCTAGAAGCTTAGCCCTTAGCTTCTTCTATGTTGCATTTATTTATGTAAACCATCCTTGTATATCTATACAAATATCTTCTTCTTTTACTGACTTGCTTCGTGAAGATTTTATTCATGCCTTGCAGATGTTTTCATGAGGATTTAGGTGATTTCATCGAATTTGGCCTTCGTAGCCTTTATGGACGAGTAAGTGTTCGCTCGAGAACTAAATAAAAGTAGCCCACAAGCTTAGTGGTCAAGTGGGCGCTTGCCCGAACTCGAAAAATAAAAGTATCCCACAGGCTTATTAGTCGAGTGAACGTTCGAACTCGAAGTAAGATAGCCTTTAGTCTTTGATAATTGAGTGAGTGATTGTTTCGAACTCGAACTCAAAGTATATTAGCCCGTAGACGTTTATGATTGAGTGAGTGATTGCTCCGACTCGAAGAAAAATAACCCTTGGATTTTAATAATTGAGTGAGTGATTGCTCGAACTCGAAGTAAGATAGCCCTTAGGCTTTAATAATTGAGTGAGTGATTGTTTCGAACTCGAACTCAGAATATCTTAGCCTGTAGGCTTTTATGATCGAGTGAGTGATTGCTCGGACTCGAAGTAAAATAACCCTTAGGTTTTAATAATTGAGTGAGTGATTGCTTGAACTCGAAGTAAGATAGCCCTTAGGCTTTAATAATTGAGTGAGTGATTGTTTCGAACCCGAACTCAGAATATCTTAGCCCGTACGCATTTTACGACCGAGTGAGTGATTGCTCGAACTCGAAGTAAGATAGCCCTTAGGCTTTAATAATTGAGTGAGTGATTACTCGAACTCGAAGTAAGGTAGCCCTTAGGCTTTAATAATTTAGTGATTGATTGTTTCGAACTCAGAATATCTTAGCCCGTAGGCTTTTATGATCGAGTGAGTGATTTCTCGGACTCGAAGTAAAATAACCCTTAGGCTTTAATAACTGAGTAAGTGATTATTTCGAACTCTAACTCAGAATGTCTTAGCCCGTAGGCTTTTTATAACCGAGTGAGTGATTGCTCGAACTTGAAGTAAGATAGCCCTTAGGCTTTAATAATTGAGTGAGTGATTGTTTCTAACTCGAACTCAAAATATCTTAGCATGTAGGCCTTTTATGATCGCTTGTATCAAAAATCCCTTTGATGGTGGTTGGCCTTTAAGCATATTTGAATCCTGAAGCAGGAAAATCTTTTCAAAGTGTGAGATATCTGAAAAAGAAGTTCTCCTTTATAAGTCATTACACATGTGTTTGTATCTTGTGCCAGAGTTCGAGCAAAACTACGTGTGCATGGTTCGTTTTGACCATTTGGCCCTTACACTTTTCTCTATCGAGACCCTATTTGACATGAATTTGATATGGAGCAACTTTCTTGTGCCGAACTTGATTTATTCTCTTGGTAGCCCCCCAGTATTCGAGGTTGATTATGAAGGAGCCTCAGATACTATTGATTTGTCCCCGAGTGGCACATAGTTGTTGTCTCGTTAAAAACCTTGCCGGAAAAATTCATTTGGGATAAAAGCCAAACTTAAGGGAAAAAGAGTACAACGCGTGCTCTGAAACCATAGGTCTTGATGTTTTTCGTCGAATTCCTGCAATGAGTTAGTGTCGAATATACGTATATAGACGATACAGGAGAAAATCATACTTTAACAGTAATATCGTTTGAGAAGCGATATGTTCCAATTGTTTGGTAATGGTTTTCCATCCATTGCTCCAAGTTTATAAGACCCTTTTTCCGACTATATCGAGGACTTGATAGGGTCCTTCCCAATTTGGGCAAAGCGTCCCTTCATTAGGATCTCGAGTGTTGACGGTGACCTTCCTTAGGATCAAGTCCCAGGCCTTGAAATGGCGGAGGTTGGTTCTTCTGTTGTAGTAACTTTCGATTCGTTATTTTTGTGCAGCCATTCGAACTAGTGCCGCCTCTCATTTTTCATCTAATAATTCGAGGCTAGTATTCATTGCCTCGTAGTTCGATTCTTCCGATGTATGTCGGAACCTTGCGCTTGGTTCCCCGACTTCGACCGGAATTAGAGCTTCGTAGCCATACACTAGGGAAAATGGGGTTGCTCCTGTACTAGATTTAGATGTTGTCCGATATGCCCAAAGGACTTCGGGCAAAATTTCTCTCCACTTTCCTTTAGCTTCGTTCAATCTTTTCTTTACGTTTTGGACGATAATCTTGTTCGTTGATTCGGCATGTCCGTTCCCGCTAAGATGATATGGTGTAGACAGTATTCTTTTTATTTTATGGTCTTCGAGGAATTTCATCACTTTACCGCCGATAAACTGTCTACCATTGTCGCATGTTATTTCTGCCGGTATCCCAAATCGACACACAATGTGGTCCCAGATGAAATTTATAACCTTTTTTTCTCTCACTATTTCGAACGCCTGTGCTTCAACCCATTTAGAGAAATATTCAGTCATAAACAAAATGAATTTAGCTTTACCTGGGGCCGATGGTAGAGGGCTGACGATATCCATTCCCCATTTCATGAATGGCCATGGAGAAATGACCGAATGAAGCTGCTCTCCGGGTTGATGGATCATCGGTGCAAACCTTTGACATTTATCATATTTTCGAACGAACTCCTTAGTGTCCTTCTCCATGCTATCCCAGTAGTACCCTGCTCTGATGATTTTGCGAATTAATGGTTCAGTGCCGGAGTGGTTTCCACAAGTGCCTTCATGGACCTCTCGTAAAACATAATCGGTGTCTCCTGGTCCCAAACATACCACCAGTGGTCCGCCGAACGCCCTTCTGTATAATGTTCCATCTTCAACCAGCGTGAATCGAGCATCCTTGTGATTCTTTAGGGTTCGATGGGAGTTTTCCGTTCTTTAAATATTCAATATACTTATTCCTCCAATCTTAGGTTAAGCTCGTGGAATTTATTTCGGCATGTCCATCCTCTATTACAGATCTCGAGAGTTGAACGATAGTCCCCGAGTTGATCTTATCTTCCTCGATCGACGACCCCAAATTTGCGAGTACGTCGACCTCACAGTTTTGTTCTCGAGGCACATGTTGTAGGGTCCATTCTTTGAAACGAAGTAGAGTTATCTGTAATTTGTCCAAATACCTTTTCATCCTATATTCTCGAACCTCGAAAGTTTTTCTTACTTGGTTCACCACTAGTAAAGAGTCATATTTGGCTTCAATGACTTCTTCTCCCAGGCTTTTAGCTAGCTCGAGACCTGTAATCATGGCCTCGTACTCGGCCTCATTGTTAGTTAACCTAGTAGTTTTGATGGATTGTCTAATAATGTCACCTGTGGGAGGTTTCAGTATGATGCCAAGCCCGGACCCCTTCACATTTGAAGCACCATATGTGTAGAGGGTCCAAACCCCCGACGACGTACCCGATTTTAACAGAAGTTCCTTTTCAACTTCGGGTACGAGGGTTGGCGTGAAATCGTCCACGAAGTTCGCTAAAATTTAGGACTTGATGGTCGTACGGGGTTGATATTCGATATCGTAACCACTGAGTTCGACGGCCTATTTGGCCAATCGACCCGATAGTTCGGGCTTGTGAAAAATATTGCGAAGTGGGTAAGTTGTCAAAACGCATATGAGGTGACATTTAAAGTATGGTCTTAACTTTCTAGAGGCACTTATTAGTGCAAGTGCTAATTTCTCTAAGTGAGGGTATCTAGCCTCTGCTTCCCCTAAGGTCCGACTTACATAATAAACAGGAAACTGTGTACCTTGCTCTTCTCGAATTAGGATGCCACTTAGCGCGATTTTCGATACCGCCAAGTATAAGTACAACTTCTCATCTGTCCTCGGAGTGTGAAGTAGTGGTGGGCTCGATAGGTACTGCTTCAATTGTTCTAGTGCCTGTTGGCATTCCGGGGTCCAGGCAAAATTGTTCTTCCTTTTGAGTAGAGAGAAGAATTTGTGGCTTTGATATGATGAGCTTGAAATGAATCGTCCTAAGGCAGCTATCCGCCCGGTCAGCCTTTGCACTTCTTTCACGCTATCTGCGATGATGATGCCTTCGATGGCCTTAATTTTTTTGGGGTTGATCTCGATTCCCCAATTCGATACCATGAAACCAAGGAACTTGCCCGATCCAACCCCGAAAGCATATTTTTCGGGGTTGAGCTTCATGTTGTATTTCCTTAAGATCTTGAACATTTCCTGCAAATGAGTCAAATGGTCCTCTGCGCGCAGGGACTTGACTAGCATATCATCAAGGTAAACTTCCATCGACTTACCTATTTGTTCTTCGAATATGTTATTCACTAGGCGTTGGTAAGTAGCTCCTGCATTTTTTAGCCCGAATGGCATTACATTATAGCAATAGGTTCCGTACATGGTGATAAATAAAATCTTTTCCTGGTCCTCCGGGTTCATTCGAATTTGATTGTACCCGGAGTAGGCATCGAGAAAAGTAGTGATCTCATGGCCGGCTGTGGCATCGATCATGCGATCGATGCTAGGTAATGGAAAAGAATCTTTGGGGCATGCTTTGTTTAGATCTTTATAATCTACACACATTCTAAGTTTGTTCCCCTTTTTAGGGACTACAACTATGTTGGCTAACCACTCAGGATATTTTACTTCCCGAATTGACCCTATTTTGAGAAGTTTAGTTACCTCATCCTTTACAAATGCGTGTTTTACCTCGGACTAAGGTCTTCATTTTTGCTTCACCGGTTTGAACCTAGGGTCCAAGCTCAGCTGGTGCATTGTTATCGACGGTGGGATCCCTGCCATGTCTAAATGGGACCAAGCAAAACAATCTATGTTATCGATAAGAAATTGAATGAGTTTTTCCCTGAGTTCGGGGGTCAATCCTGTTCTTAGGTATACCTTTCTCTCGGGCAGATATTCGATTAATATAACCTGCTCCAGTTCTTCGATCGTAGATTTGGTGGCGTTGAAGTCATCGGGGATCATGAAAGCTCGAGGTGTCAAAAACTCTTCCTTGTCATCCTCTATTTCCTGTTCCACCGGTTCGGTCGAGACTGGTGGCTGTGATTGCTATTTGGTTTCTCGTCTATCTTTAGTGCTTGATCTTTCCGAGACCGATAGCGTTGGTATTAGTGTTACCTCATCGACCGCAAACATTTCCTTCGCAACATGTTGCTCCCCGTATACTGTTTTCACACCGTCCGACGTAGGAAATTTCATTACTTGGTGGAGGGTCGAAGACACTGCCTTCATATTGTGGATCCAAGGTCTTCCAAGTAGGGCATTGTACCTCATATCCCCTTCGATTTCGTGGAATTTGGTATTTTGGATGGTTCCAGCTACATTCACCGGTAGAGTAATCTCCCCTTTAGTCGTTTCAATGGCCATATTGAAACCGTTCAAGACCAAAGCTGCAGGCACGAATTGATTCTACAAACCGAGCTGCTCCACTACCCAAGATCGAATGATATTCGTAGAGCTACCTGGATCCACTAAAACATGCTTAACTTGAGCTTTATTTAATAGGATCGAAATTACCAGAGCGTCATTGTGAGGTTGAGAGATGCCCTCGGCTTCTTCAATTCCGAATGACAAAGTGCCCTCGGGTACATAACCTCGAGTTCGTTTTTCCCCTGTGGTCGGTATCTTGCCGTACTTGAGCACGGGTCCCTGTGGAGTATCGACCCCACCGATGATCATATGAATGATATGCAGAGGTTCCACTTATTTATCATTTTTGCTGGTGTCCCTTTCTCTGAAGTGATTCTTAGTTCGGTCACTGAGGAACTCTCGAAGGTGGCCCTCATCGAATACGCGGGCTACCTCTTCTCTTAATTGTCTACAATCCTCGGTCCTGTGGCCATACGTGCCAAGATACTTGCACATCGAATTCGGGTTTCTTTGGGAAGGGTCAATTTGCATGGGTCTGGGCGACCTAGTATCTTTGATTCTTCCGATCGCCGATACAATGCCCGATGCGTCGACGCTGAAGTTATACTCCGAAAGCCGAGGTGCCTCTATAGCTCGCCATATTTATCGAAGCCACTCTTGCTCATAAGCCCCCGAGAATTTTGTCCTAGATCACTCCTTTGATTGTTCCGAGCAGAATTGCACGCTGAGCCATTGTTCATTCGATCTATGACGTACGGTTGATATTGGTCTTTGTTCGACCTTCGTTCTCTGTCGATATCCCTCTGGTTTTTAATAGCCGTCATGTTCTGGTGCATGGATCCGGAAGGAACTCCCAACCGGTCATCTTCAACCCTGATTTTTGACTGATATCGGTTGTGTACATCTGCCCAAGTTATTGCTGTATGCTATTGAACTTTGCTCGTTCAACCCTTACGTGAAAGGTTGGACGACCCAGTCGTCTATGACCGGTGGCAATTCCATGCATTCCATTTGAAATCGGGACACGAACTCCCTCAGCATTTCATTACCCCTCTGCTTTACTTTGAAGAGGTCTGATTTCCTTGTTGCAACCTTTATGGCACCAGCATGTGCCATTACAAACGAATCCTCTAAGATGGCAAAAGAATCGATGGAATTTGGGGGTAAATTATGATACCAAATCATTGCTCCTTCAAGAGAGTCTCTCTGAAGTTTTTCAATAACACGGATTCGATCTCGTCATCTTCCAAATCGTTACCCTTGATGGCACACGTGTAAGAGGTGACGTGTTCGTTGGGATCGGTCGTACCGTTATATTTGGGAATTTCGGGCATACAGAATGTTTTGGGGATTGGTTTTGGGGATTCACTCGAGGGAAAAGGCTTTTAGATGAATTTCTTCGAATCCAGCCCTTTTATCATTAGTAGAGCTCCCGGGATCTGATCGACCCTGGAATTATATGTTTTTACTTTTTTATTGTTGGCTTCAACTCGTTTTGTGAGTTCCTCGAGCAATGTAATAATTTCGGGAGTAGTCCCCGATTCTTGCTTGTTTGACTTCACTATGGCTGGCTCCATTCTATGAGTGATTTCCTGAAGCAGATCGGGCTCCGGCCTGCTTTGTATCTGAGTTTGGCTCTGCAACTAAGCTATCACTATTTGCTGGGCTTGTAACATCTCGAAGATCATCCGTAAGCTAATTTCGATCTCCTCTACGTTATGGGCGTCTCGAGCACCACCCTGAATGCTTTTTTCCGGTCTGGAACGTTGGTTCGCCTCAAGAGCCACTTGTGAATTCATATCTAGTGGTACTTCAACTCAGATTTCAGGTACATCGACTCAAGCTTCAGTGACATCGTTAAGTGGCCTTCCGTCCCTGGGTATCAAGTTGTTGGTTTTATCCTGAAGGCCGGCTTCGTGGTCAATAGGTAAAGCCATGAATCAAGGGTTTTCCATTGCTGATTCAGAGTTGTAAACTGGTGCGTATTTCGGATTTGTATCAAAGAACCACTGTTATCCTTAGCCCCACGGTGGGCGCCAAACTGTTTACCCAAAAAATCGAATATAGTTGAATTTATAAGTAGTTTTAAGGATATGAGATATAGCTTGACATAAATCGTACGTAGAAGTGGAAATGTTTAGATTCTTGGCTATAAAAATGGGATATAAATTATTGAACTAGAAGAGTGAGTATGCTGAATAAAACAAGCTTAAGAGATTTATTCTTCAATAAATAGAAGTAGTCTTTTCTTACAATGTGTGAACCTGCTTGTGTTTACAAGGATTCCCCCTTTTATATTAGAGGGATCTTACTTTATTTATAATTAAAAATATATAGTGGAGAACCCATGATGAATTGTCTCTTCCACGATTCCTGCTAAGATTCTCTCCCATAGTGCTATGGTAAGCGATCGAAGTAAGAGCTCAAGACGAGTTCCGAGGATAGCACAAACAAGCCTCGAGCTCCAAGACCAATCGAGGAATCGGCTCGGTATCATTATCAAGCCCATGACCAAATCGAACCGCAAGGCAACGAGAAGGTTGTCAGAGATGTATAGACCGATTGACACTCACCCCGAATGTCGAACTCGAACCAAGGCCGAGGGCTCTACCCAATACTGAGCTCGAGCCAGTATTGAGCTCGCAGACAGGAGTCGTTGCAACCGCACTAGGGGAGAGAATCTTGACAGTAATCGAGGAAGAGACAATTCATCATGGGTTCTCCACTATATATTTTTTATTATAAATAAATTAAGATCCCTCTACTATAAAGGTGGAATCCTTGTAAGCACAAGCGGGTTCACACATTGTAAGAAAAGACTACTTCTATTTATTGAAGAATAAATCTCTTAAGTTTGTTATATTCAGCATACTCAGTCTTCTAGTTTAATAATTTATATCCCATTTCTATAGCCAAGAATCTAAACATTTCCACTTCTACGTACAATTTATGTCAAGCTATATCACATATCCTAAGAACTACTTATAAATTCAAGTATATCCGATTTTTTGGGTAAACAGTTTGACGCCCACCGTGGGGCTAAGAATAACAGTGGTTGTTTGATAAAAATCCGAAATACGCACCAGTTTACAACTCTGAATCAGCACTGGTAAACCCTCGATTCATGGCTTTACCTATCGACCACGAAGCCGGTCTTCAAGATGAAATCAACAACTTGATACCCAGGGTCGGAAGGCCACTTAATGATGTCATTGAAGCTCGAGTTGAAGTACTTGAAATCCGAGTCGAAGTACCACTAGATGTCAATACATAAGTGGCTCTTGAGGCGAACCAACATTCCGAACCGGAAAAAAGCATTCAGGGCGGTACTCGATCTGTAGCTCGAGATGCCCATAACGTGGAGGAGATTGGAGTCAGCTTACGGATGATCTTCGAGATGTTACAAGCCCAGCAAATAGCGATAGCTCAGTTGTAGAGCCAAACTCAGGTACAAAGCAGGTCGGAGCCCGATCCGCTTCGGGAAATCACCCACAGAACGGAGCCAGCCATAGTGAAGTCAAACGAGCAAGAATCGGGGACTACTCCCGAAATTACTAAATTGCTCGAGGAACTCACAAAATGAGTCGAAGACAACGATAAAAAAGTAGAAATATATAATTCCAGGGTCGATCAGATCCCGAGAGCTCCACCAATTATAAAAGGGCTGGATTCGAAGAAATTCATCCAAAAGCCTTTTCCCTCGAGTGCAGCCCCAAAACCAATCCCCAAAAAATTCCGTATGCCCGAAATTCCCAAATATAACGGTACGACCGATCATAATGAAAACGTCACCTCTTACACGTATGCCATCAAGGGTAACGATTTGGAAGACGACGAGATCGAATCCGTATTATTGAAAATATTCGTAGAGACCCTCTCGAAGGGAGCAATGATTTGGTATCATAATTTGCCCCCAAATTCCATCGATTCTTTTGCCATGTTAGCGGATTCGTTTGTAAAGGCACATACTGGTGCCATAAAGGTTGCAACAAGGAAATCGGACCTCTTCAAAGTAAAGCAGCGGGGTAATGAAATGCTGAGGGAGTTCGTGTCCCGATTTCAAATGGAACGCATGGAATTGCCACCGGTCACAGATGACTGGGCCATCCAACCTTTCACCTAAGAGTTGAAGGAGAAAAGTTCAATAGCATCACGTCGACCGAAGCAAAATTTGATCGAGTATCCAGCAATATCTTGGGCGGATGTACACAATCGATATTAGTCAAAAATTAGGGTCGAAGACGACTAGTTGGGATATCCTTCTATATCCATGAACCAGAACAGGACATCTATTAAAACTAGAGGGATATCGACAGAGAACGAAGGTCGAACAGAGATCGATATCAACCGTACGTCGCAGATCGAATGAACAATGGCTCAGCGTGCAATTCCGCTCGGAACAATCGAAAGAGTGATCGAGGAAAATATTCTCGGGGGCTTATGAGCAAGAGTGGCTTCGATAAATATGGCGATCCTATAGAGGCACCTCGGCTATCGGAGTACAATTTCGACGTCGACGCATCGAGCATTGTATCGGTGATCGGAAGAATCAAAGATACTAGGTGGCCAAGACCCATGCAAACCGACCCTTCCCAAAGAAACCCGAATTCGATGTGCAAGTATCATGGCACGCATGGCCATAGTACTGAGGACTGCAGACAATTAAGAGAAGAGGTATCCCGCCTATTCGATGAGGGCCACCTTCGAGAGTTCCTCAGTGACCGAGCTAAGAATCACTTTAGAGAAAGGGATGCCAGCAAAAAAGATAAACAAGAGGAACCTCCGCATATCATTCATATGATCATCGGTGGGGTCGATACTCCACAGGGACCCGTGCTCAAGTATGGCTAGATACCGGCCACAGGGGAAAAACGAACTCGAGGTTATGTACCCGAGGGCACTTTATCATTCGGAATTGAAGAAGCCAAGGGCATCCCTCAACCTCACAATGACGCTCTGGTAATTTCTATCCTATTAAATAAAGCTCAAGTTAAGCGTGTTTTAGTGGATCCAGGTAGATCTGCGAATATCATCCAATCTTGGGTAATGGAGAAGCTCGGTTTGCAGAATCAAGTCGTGCCCGCAGCTCGGGTCTTGAACGGTTTCAATATGGCCAGTGAAATGACTAAAGGGGAGATTACTCCACCGGTGAATGTAGCTGGAACCATCCAAAATACCAAATTCCACGTAATCGAAGGGGATATGAGGTACAATGCCCTACTCGAAAGACCTTGGATCCACAATATGAAGGCAGTGCCTTCAACCCTCCACCAAGTAATGAAATTTCTTACGTCGGACGGCATGAAAACAGTATACGGGGAGCAACATGCTGTGAAGGAAATGTTTGCGGTCGATGAAGTAACACTGATACCAACGCTATCGGTCTCGGAAAGATCGAGCACTAAAGATAGATGAAAAACCAAATAGCAATCACAGCCATCAGTCTCGACCGAACCGATGGAACAGGAAATAGAGGATGACGAGGAAGAGTTTCTGACACCTTGAGCTTTCATCATCCCCGAAGACTCCGATGCCACCAAATATACGATCAAAGAATTGGAGCAGGTTATATTAATCGAATATCTACCCGAGAGAAAGGTATACCTGGGAACAGGATTGACCCCCGAACTCAGGGAAAAACTCATTCAATTTCTTATCGATAACATAGATTGTTTTGCTTGGTCCCATTTAGACATGGCAGGGATCCCACCGTCGATAACACCGCACCAGCTGATCTTGGACCCTAGGTTCAAACCGGTGAAGCAAAAAAGAAGACCTCAGTCCAAGGTAAAACACACATTTGTAAAGGATGAGGTAACTAAACTTCTCAAAATAGGGTCAATTCGGGAAGTAAAATATCCCGAGTGGTTAGCCAACGTAGTTGTAGTCCCTAAAAAGGGGAACAAACTTAGAATGTGCGTAGATTATAAAGATCTAAACAAAGCATGCCCCAAATATTCTTTTCCACTACCTAGCATCGATCGCATGATCGATGCCACAGCCGGCCACGAGATCCTTACTTTTCTCGAAGCCTACTCCGGGTACAATCAAATTCGAATGAACCCGGAGGACCAGGAAAAGACTTTATTTATCACCAAGTACAGAACCTATTGCTATAATGTAATGCCATTTGAGCTAAAAAACAAAAGAGCTACTTACCAACGCCTAATGAATAAAATGTTCGAAGAACAAATAGGTAAGTCGATGGAAATTTACATTGATGACATGCTAGTTAAGTCCCTGCGTGCAGAGGACCATTTGACTCATTTGCAGGAAACATTCAAGATCTTAAGGAAATACAACATGAAGCTCAACCCCGAGAAATGTGCTTTCGGGGTTGGATCGGGCAAGTTCCTTGGTTTCATGGTATCGAATCGGGGAATCGAGATCAACCCCAAAAAAATTAAGGCCATCGAAGGCATCATCATCGCAGATAGCGTGAAAGAAGTGCAAAGGCTGACCGGGCGGATAACTGCCTTAGGCTGATTCATTTCGAGGTCATCAGATCGAAGCTACAAATTCTTCTCTCTACTCAAAAGGAAGAACGATTTCGCCTGGACCCCGGAATGCCAACATGCACTAGAACAATTGAAGTGGTACCTATCGAGCCCACCACTACTTCACACTCCGAGGATAGATGAGAAGATGTACTTATACTTGGCGGTATCAGAAATCGCGCTAAGTGGCGTCCTAATTCGAGAAGAGTAAGGTACACAGTTTCCTGTTTATTATGTAAGTCGGACCTTAGGGGAAGCAGAGGCTAGATACCCTCACTTAGAGAAATTAGCACTTGCACTAATAAGGGCCTCTAGAAAGTTAAGACCATACTTTCAATGTCACCTTATATGCGTTTTGACCACTTACCCACTTCGCAATATTTTGCACAAGCCCGAACTATCGGGTCGATTGGCCAAATGGGCCGTCAAACTCAGTGGGTACGATATCAAATATCAACCCCGTACGACCATCAAGTCCCAAATTTTAGCGGACTTCGTGGCCGATTTCACGCCAACCCTCATACCCGAAGTTGAAAAGGAACTCTTGTTTAAATCGGGTACGTCGTCGGGGGTTTGGACCCTCTACACAGATAGTGCTTCAAATGTGAAGGGGTCCAGTCTTGGCATCGTACTGAAATCTCCCACAGGTGACATTATTAGACAATCCATCAAAACCACTAGGTTAACTAACAATGAGGCCGAGTATGAGGCCAAGATTACAGGTCTCGAGCTAGCTAAAAGCCTTGGAGCAGAAGTCATTGAAGCCAAATCTGACTCTTTACTAGTGGTGAACCAAGTAAGCAAAACTTTCGAGGTTCGAGAATATAGGATGAAAAGGTATTTAGACAAATTACAGATAACTCCACACCGTTTCAAAGAATGGACCCTACAACATGTGCCTCGAGAACAAAACTGTGAGGTCGACGCACTCGTAAATTTGGTGTCGTCGGTCGAGGAAGATAAGATCAACTCGGGGACTGTCGTTCAACTCTCGATATCTGTAATCGAGGATGGATATGCCAAAGTAAATTCCACGAGCTTAACCTGGGATTGGAGGAATAAGTATATTGAATATTTAAAGAACGGAAAACTCCCATCAAACCCTAAAGAATCGAGGGTTCTACGAACCAAGGCTGCTCGATTCACGCTGGTTGAAGATGGATCATTATACAGCATTCGACAGACCACTGGCGGTATGATTGGGACCAGGAGACACCGATTATGTTTTATGAGAGGTCCATGAAGGCACTTATGGAAACCACGCCGAACTATTAATTCGCAAAATCATCAGAGCAGGGTACTACTGGGATAGCATGGAGAAGGACACTAAGGAGTTCGTTCGAAAATATGATAAATGTCAAAGGTTTGCACCGATGATCCATCAAACCGGAGAGCAGCTTCATTCGGTCATTTCTCCATGGCCATTCATGAAATGGGGAATGGATATCATCGGTCCTCTACCATCGGCCCCAGGTAAAGCTAAATTCATTTTGTTTATGACTGACTATTTCTCTAAATGGGTTGAAGCACAGGCGTTCGAAAAAGTGAGAGAAAAAGAGGTTATAGATTTCATCTGGGACCACATTGTGTGTCAATTTGGGATATCAGCAGAAATAACATGCGACAATAGTAGACAGTTTATCGGCGGTAAAGTGATGAAATTCCTCGAAGACCATAAAATAAAAAGAATATTGTCTACACCATATCATTCTAGCGGGAACGGACAGGCCGAATCAACGAACAAGATTATCATCCAAAACATAAAGAAAAGGTTGAATGAAGCTAAAGGAAAGTGGAGAGAAATTTTGCCTGAAGTCCTTTGGTCATATCAGACAACATCTAAATCCAGTACAGGAGCAACCCCATTTTCCCTAGTGTATGGCTCTGAAGCTCTTATTTCGGTCGAAGTCGGGGAACCAAGCGCAAAGTTCCGACATACATCGAAAGAATCGAACTACGAGGCAATGAATACTAGCCTTGAATTATTAGATGAAAAATGAGAGGCGGCACTGGTTCGAATGGCTGCACAAAAATAACGAATCGAAAGGTACTATAATAGAAGAACCAACCTCCGCCATTTCAAGGCCGGGACTTGGTCCTAAGGAAGGTCACCGTCAACACTCGAGATCCTAATGAAGGGAAGCTCGGCCCAAATTGGGAAGGACCCTATAAAGTCCTCGATATAGTCGGGAAAGGGTTTTATAAACTTGGAGCAATGGATGGAAAACTATTACCAAACAATTGGAACATATCGCTTCTTAAACGATATTACTGTTAAGCTATGATTTTCTCCTCTATCGTCTATATACGTATATTCGACACTAACTCATTGCAGGAATTCGACGAAAAACATCAAGACCTCTGGTTTCAAAGCACGCGTTGTACTCTCTTTCCCTTAAGTTCGGCTTTTATCCCAAATGGATTTTTCTGGCAAGATTTTTAATGAGACAACAACTATGTGCTACCCGGGGACAAATCAATAGTATCCGAGGCTCCTTCATAATCAACCTTTAATACTGGGGGGCTACCAAGAGAATAAATCAAGTTCGGCAGAAGAAAGTTGCTCCATATCAAATTCATGTCAAACTAGGGTCTTGATAGAGAAAAGTGTAAGGGCCAAATAGTCAAAACGAACCATGCCCACGTAGTTTTGCTCGAACTCTGGCACAAGATACAAACACATGTGTAATGACTTATAAAGGAGAAATTATTTTTAAGATATCTCACACCATCAAAGGGATTTTTGATACAAGCGATCATAAAAGGCCTCGGGGCTAAGATATTCTGAGTTCGAGTTCGAAACAATCACTCACTCAATTATTAAAGCCTAAGGGCTATCTTACTTCGAGTTCGAGCAATCACAAACTTGATCATAAAAAGCCTACAGGCTAAGACATTCTGAGTTCGAGTTCGAAACAATCACTCACTCAGTTATTAAAGCCTAAGGGTTATTTTACTTCGAGTGCGAGCAATCACTCATTCGATCATAAAAGTCTATGGGCTAATATACTTTTAGTTCGAGTTTGAAATAATCATTAACTCAATTATCAAAGACTAAAGGCTATCTTACTTCGAGTTCGAACGTTCACTCGACTACTAAGCCTGTGGGCTACTTTTATTTTTCGAGTTCGGGCAAGTGCCCACTCGACCACTAAGCCTGTGGGCTACTTTTATTTCGAGCTCGAGCGAACACTCACTCGGCCATAAAGGCTACGAAGGCCAAATTCTATGAAATCACCTAAATCCTCATGAAAACATCCGCAAGGCATGAATGAAATCTTCACGAAGCAAATCAGTAAAAGAAAAAGATATTGGTATAGATATACAAGGATGATTTACATAAATAAATGCAACATAGAAGAATCTAAGGGCTAAGCTTCTGGGTTATCATCGAGAGCGGTCTCTTCTCCACCGGGCTCCCCCAATCTTCAGACCCGCTCTTGCTACCATTATCATCATCATCATCTCCATCGAAAGCCAAGGCTTCAGCTTTAACTTCGAGTTCTTTAGCCCTTTTTATCTCTTCAGCAAGGTCGAAACCTCGAGCGTGTATCTCCTCGAGGGTCTCCCTCCGAGACCGACACTTAGAAAGTTTGGCAACCCAATGTGCTTGAGTGTCGGCAGTATCTGCTGCCTCTCTTGCCTCCATTTGAGCAGCCTCGACATCGGCCCGATACACGGCAATGGACTTGTATGCCATGACTTTCGACGACTCAACCTCCGCCTTGGCCTCAGCAAGCCGTGTTTCAAGCTCCTCGATCCTCTTGGCCTGAGCCGAACCCTTTTGCTTGATGCTTTAAAGCTGAACATCTGCCGATAATGATTTTGCCAAGATTGTTTCTTTTTCTGTAGCCAGGCGGTCGATAGTCTCCTTCCACCGGTCATATTCGGCCTTGATTTGATCGACTTCTTCCCGAAGCAACCCAATCTTTTCAACCTTTTGTTGCAGCTGAGATAACGAAGGGTTAGCTTCCACAGTTGGGTCAAGCCCATACTCTAACAGAATGAGGCTCACCTGCTTATCTAGTTCGGCCTCTTCTTCATGAGCCTTAGCCAAATCTGCTTGGAGGTCCTTTATAACCTCGTCCTTTTGGCTGCAAAGAAGCCGCAGAGCATCTCTCTCCCCCGAGACCTTCCGAAGATTTGGTTCTTCTATGTGTTCCAACTAGAACTGTTGCAGAATAATAAGTACAGAAAATAAAGAACACAAGTATTTTACATGGAAAACACCTGGCTCAAAAGTTGAAAAAACCACGACCTACTTCCTAGTAAGAACCCCACACTAGCTGAGGTCTACTCGAAACCTGTTAATGGCCTGCACAGTAGGGAAAACACACAAGTCAAGTTTAGAAAAGAAATGTTGGGCCTCTTCTAGGAGAAGAGAAGCATCACTAATGTCGGAGGCATCATCGACTCCAATAAAACAATCCCGAAAAGGGTCCCCTACACTAGAGCCTCCGCCCATATTGGGGGTCTTCAATTCTCGAGCTTCCTTTAACACCTCCTCAGAAAAGGTCGGAAGAGAAGGCAAATAACCCACTATCATAGTCCCAAGAGAATCGCTCGGGATGCTCTGATTGAGACTCGGGGTATTGGAACCGACCCCGACCGGTATAGTCATCATTGGCTCAGAAGGTCTGGCGACCTCGATAGCATTCATAGATCAGATCACCAAAATCGAGGCATCATCATCTTCTTCTTCTTCTTCTCTCAGTCATTGGACCGAGTCCGTTGAAAGAGCGATTTCCTTCCTCCTCACCCTTCGAGTTTTGGGCTTGGGGTCCTCTGACTGAGAGATAACTTTTCGCTTCTTATCTTTCCCCGGTTCCGGGATCGGGGACTTGGTTCCTTCCTTACCACTCGAAGGCCTCAAAACGGCATCCTTGGTTACACCTGCATGAAAGGAAATCGGTAACAAATGGAGCATAAAAAATATTTCGAAGAACACGAGAAGTGACCCTTACCGTGATTCTTGGCCTCCCATCTACCTTTTGCCAAATCACGCCAAGCGCGTTCGGCATAAGAGGAAGTCGAGGCTAACTTCCGAACCTAATCCTCGAGGTCGGGTACCGCTTGTGGCATCCAAAGGGCAGTTGTATATTGGAGAAAGATATCAGATAAAATCAGAGAAAGATACGAAAAGCAACGCCTTATGAAAACCACTTACGGTCGAAATTCCATTCCTCAGGGAACGGTATCTTCTCTTCCGGAATGAGGTCACGGGTCCTCACCTGAATATAACGGCCCATCCAACCTCGATCCTTGTCTTCGTCGATGCTCGACATTAAAGCTTTTGATGCCCGACGATGAAGCCTGATTAGTCCTCGAAATATTTGAGGCCGATACAATCGTATGAGGTGATTTAGAGTGAAATCCAGCCCCCCAGCCTTGTTGAAGAAGAAGCGAAGTAAGGTTACTATGCGCCATAGAGAAGGATGAATTTGACCGAGGGTTACCTGATATCTTTTGCAAAAATCAATGATCACTGGGTCGACAGGACCCAACGTGAAGGGGTGAGTATAAACACTTAAAACCCCTCCACATGAGTGATGACACTCTCTTCGGGAGAGGAAATTTGCAACACAACCTCGGGACCCCAGTTGCAGTCTTTCCTCACAGCCTCGAGATGGCCCTCTGTTATCGAACACATGTACATCGACACATGCTCACATCGACCCGGAACCGACGAAGGATTTTCAACCGTAAAAACGATCTTCAGAGTACACGGGCTAGGAACATACTCATGGGGAGGCGGCTCCACCAGCGCCTTGTCGCCGGACGGCCTTGAAGAGGAAGCTTTCTCCTTCTGAGGTACGTTTTTTTAATTTTTTGCCATTGATGTAAGAAAAAGAAAAGCAAAGGAAGATGAAAGGTTGATGGTGTCAAACGATGATGAAGGTGGCTCTACAAGTGGCAAAATAGAGGCAAAAAGAGTAAGAAAATTTGGGAGATTGGAGATGTAAAAGTGGTAAATGATAAATGGAAGGGCTATTTATAGGTTTATACCATGGCGGTTCAGTATCAACGGTGGCCGACCACCGTCTGACGTGCATTAAATACCTTGAAAGACTAAATCGACGGGACAGTTATCACATACGTCATGATCGAGCCCAGTGAAAACGTCAGCTTATAATCCGATCGAGCCGTCAAAAATCATATCGCTTCTCACCACATTCTTCCTGAGAAACGAGGGGACTATCTGTATACGGTCGAAATAGATTTTGGCTTCCGTACGTTTGATCGAGTTCGAATGGTAAGCGATCAAAGTGAGAGCTCGAGACGAGTTTTGAGGATAGCACAAACAAGCCTCGAGCTCCAAGACCGATCGAGGAATCGGCTTTGTATCATTATCAAGCCCATGACCAAATCGAACCGCAAGGCAACGAGAAGGTTGTCGGAGATGCACAGACCGATTGACACTCACTCCGAATGTCGAACTCAAACTCAAGGCCGAGGGCTCGACCCAATACCGAGCTCGAGCCAGTATCGAGCTCGCATACAAGAGTCGTTGCAACCACACTAGAGGAGAGAATCTTGACAGGAATCGAGGAAGAGATAATTCATCATGGATTTTCTACTATATATTTTTTATTATATATAAAGTAAGATCCCTCTACTATAAAGAAAGGAATCCTTGTAATCACAAGCAGGTTCACATATTGTAAGAAAAGACTACTTCTATTTATTGAATAATAAATCTCTTAAGCTTGTTTTATTCAGCATACTCACTCTTCTAGTTCAATAATTTATATCCCATTTCTATAGCCAAGAATCTAAACATTTCTACTTCTACGTACGATTTATGTCAAGTTATATCTCATATTCTTAGAACTACTTATAAATTCAACTATATCTGATTTTTCGGGTAAACAATGCTATTGAATATTTTGTCGAAATATGCTTTCACAATTAACTAAATTTAAAGTGTATTTATATATTTTAGTTCTATATTGTTGAATTTGAAGTTTACGAAATTATTTTTGAATCTACAATTTTGAAGTATACAGAAGATAATTATAATAGTTCTGGAGTAATTAAGATTTTTTTTGTTTACACCTCAAGATTAGTTTTTAAAAGTCTAAAAAAATTGATGAAGTGCTTCACCAAAAGTTGCTGTAACATACTCCTGAATGTCACTCAAACACTTGGAAGCCACAAAAAAAAAAAAAGTTAATCTCGATAGGTATGCAAAACTTTTACTTTCCTTTCGAAAAATTATAACCTTAGGATGAAAATATGCTTAATATAATATCATATAGTAATTTAATATATGTGGCTTGGACTTGGAGTGTATTACAAGACAAGTTCGTTCAAATACTGCGCTGCCCTTTGAAACTTGGTCTAAGGGGCAACTTTAGCGTGCTTGGTTGCACCCTCTACTTCCCCTAAAAGTTGGTGCAATCATACGTGTGAGCATTGTAATGACCATAACTGTCCACATTTTATGACATAATGCTTCCAATATGGAGAAATAGTGTACCCCTGCGACTCTTCCGGTCTGTAATTTCACGTCACGCACTTTGCTTCGCTTTACCCAAAAATCGGATATAGTTGAATTTATTAGTAGTTCTAAAGATATGTGATATAACTTGATATAAATCGTACTAGAAGTGGAAATGTTTAGATTCCTAGCTTATAAAAACGGGATATGAATTATTAAATGAGGAGTGCGAGTATGCTGAGTGAAACAAGCTCAAGAGATTTATTCTTCAATAAAAAGAAGTAGTCTTTTCTTACAATGTGTGAACCTGCCCTATGCTTACAGGGATTCCCCTTTTTATAGTAGAGGGATCTTACTTTATTTACAATAAAAAAATATATAGTGAGAAACCCATGATGAATTGTCTCTTCCTCGATTCCCGCCAAGATTCTCTCCCTTAGTGCGGTTGCAACGGCTCTAGTCTCCGAACTCGACATTGGCTCGAGCTCGTTATTGGGTCGAGCCCTCGGCCTTGGTTCGAGTTCGACATTCGGGGTGAGTGTCAATCGGTCTGTGCGTCTCCAACTACCTTCATGTTGCCTTGCGGTTCGATTTGGTCTTGGGCTCGATAATGATACCGAGCCGACTCCTTGATCGGTCTTGGAGCTCAAAACTTGTTTGCACTATCTTCGGAACCCATCTCTAAGTCTCACTTCGGTCGCTTACCATTCGAACTCGATCAAACATACGAGGGCCGAAATCTATTTCGACCGTATACATATAGTCCCCTAGTTTCTCAGGAAGAATGTGGTGAGAAGCGATATGATTTTCAACGACTCGATCGGGTTTTAAGCTGACGTTTTCACTGGGTTCGATCATGACGTACGTGATAGCTGTCTCGTCGATTTAGTTTTTTAAGGTATTTAATGCATATCAGACGGTGGTCGGCCACCGCTGATACTGAACAGCCATGGTATAAACCTATAAATAACCTCTCCATTTATTATTTACCACTTTTACATCTTCAATCTTCTAAATTTTCTTACTCTTTCTGCCTCTATTTCGCCGCTCGTAGAGCCACCTCCACCAGCGTTTGGCACCATCAGCCTTTTATCTTCTTTAGCTTTTCCTTTTCTTATGTCAATGGCAAAAACTTCAAAAACCGTACCTTAGAAGGAGAAAGCTTCCTCTTCACAGCCGTCCAGCGATAAGGCGCCAGTGGAGCCCCCTCCCCACGAGTATGTTCCTGGCCCGTGTACTCTAAAAATCGATTTTAAGGTTGAAAATCCTTCGTCGATTCCGGGTCGATGTGAGCACGTGTCGATGTACAAGTGCTCGATAACAGAGGGCTATCTCGAGGCTGTAATGAAAGACTGCAACTAGGGTCCCGATATTGTATTGCAAATTTCCTCTTCCGAAGAGAGCATCACCACTCATGTTGAGGGGTTTTTAAGTGTTTATACTTACCCCTTCACGTTGGGTCCCGTCGATCCAGTGATCATTAATTTTTGCAAAAGATATCAGGTCTCCCTCGGTCAAATTCATCCTTCTCTATGGCACATAGTAATCTTACTTCGCTTCTTCTCCAACAAGGCCGGGGGGCTGGATTTCACCCTAAATCACCTCATACGATTGTATCGGCCTCAAATCTTTCGAGGACTAATCAGGCTCCATCGTCAGGCAACGGAAGCTTTAATGTCGAGCATCGACGAAGACAAGGATTGGGGTTGGATGGGCCGTTATATTCGGGTGAGGACCCGTGACCTTATCCCGGAAAAGAAGATGTCGTTCCCCGAGGAATGGAATTTGGATCGTAAGTGATTTTCGTAAGGCATTGCTTTTCGTATCTTTCTCTAATTCTATGTGATATCTTTCTCTGATATACAGCTGCCCCTTGGATGCCACAAGTGGTACCCGACCTCGAGGATTGGGTTCGGAAGTTAGCCTCGACTTTCTCTTATGACGAACGCGCATGGCGTGACTTGGCAAAAGGTAGATGGGAGGCGAAGAATCACGGTAAGGGTCACTTCTCATGTTTTTTGAAATTTTTTTTATGCTCCATTCGTTACCGACTTCCTTTCATGCAGGTGTAACCAAGGATGCCGTTTTGAGGCCTTCGAGTGGTGAGGAAGGAACCAAGTCCCCGGTCCCGGAACCGAGAAAAGATAAAAAGCGAAAAGCTGTCTCTAGATCAGAGGACCCCAAGCCCAAAACTCAAAGTGTGAGGAGGAAGGCAACCACTCTTTCGACGGACTCGGTCCAACAACTGAGAGAAGAAGAAGAAGAAGAAGAAGAAGATGATGATGATGATGATGATGCTTCGGCTCTGGTGATCCGATCTGTGAAAGCTATCGAGGTCGCTAGACTTTCTGAGCCGATGACGGCTATACCGGTCGGGGTCGATTTTGATACCCCGAATCTCGATCATAGCATCCCGAGCGATTCGCTCGGGACCATAATAGTGGGCCATTTGCCTTCTCTTCCGACCTTTTCTGAGGAGACATTAAAGAAAGCTTGAGAATTGAAGACCCCCGATATGGGCGAAGGCTCTAGTGTAGGGGACCCTTTTAGGGATTGCTTTACTGGAGTCGATGATGCCTCCGATATTAGTGACGCTTCTCTTCTTCTAGAAGAGGCCCAACATTTCATTTCTTGGGTAATGATTTTACTGCGCTTGGTTTCTTCGTTCTTTTCTAAACCTGACTTGTTTTTTTTTTCTTCTGTGTAGGCCATTAGCAAGTTTCGAGCCGACCTCAGCCAGTGTGAACTCGAGCTTCAGAAGGTCTCGGGGGAGAGAGATGCTTTGCGGCTTCTTTGCAGCCAAAAGGACAAGGTTATAAAGGACCTCCAAGAAGATTTGGCTAAGGCTCGCGAAGAAGAGGCCGAACTAGATAAGCAGGTGAGCCTCGTTCTGTTAGAGTATGGGTTTGACCTAACTGTGGAAGCTAACCCTTCGTTATCTCAGCTGCAGCAAAAGGTTGAAAAGATCGGGTTGCTTCGGGAAGAAGTCGATCAAATCAAGGCCGAATGTGACCGGTGGAAGGAGACTATCGACCGTCTGGCTACAGAAAAAGAAACCATCTTGGCCAAATTATCATCAGCCGATGTTCAACTTTGAAGCATCAAGCAAAAAGGTTCGGCTCAGGCCAAGAGGATCGAGGAGCTTGAAACAAGGCTTGTTGAGGCCAAGGCGGAGATCGAGTCATCGAAAGTCATGGCGGACAAGACCATTGCCGTGTATCGGGCCGATGCCGAGGCTGCTCAAATGGAGGCAAGAGAGGCAGCGAATACTGCCAAAACTCGAGCACATTGGGTCGCCGAACATGCTAAGTGTCGGTCTCGGAGGGAGACCCTCGAGGAGATACACGCTCGAGGTTTCGACCTTGCTGAAGAGATAAAAAGGGCCAACGAACTCGAAGCTGATGTTGAAGCCTTGGCTTCTGATGGCGATGATGATGATGATAACGGTAGCAAGAGTGGGTCCGAAAATGGGGGGGTCCGGTGGAGAAGAGACCGCTCTCGATGATAACCCAGAAGCTTAGCCCTTAGCTTCTTCTATGTTGCTTTTATTTATGTAAACCATCTTTGTATATCTATACAAATATCTTTTTCTTTTACTAAATTGTTTCGTGGAGATTTCATTCATGCCTTGTGGATGTTTTCATGAGGATGTTTTCATGAGAATTTAGGTGATTTTATTAAATTAGGCCTTCATAGCCTTTATGGCCAAGTGAGCGTTTGCTCGAGCTCGAAATAAAAGTAGCCCACAGGCTTAGTGGTCGAGTGGGTGCTTGCCCGAACTCGAAAAATAAAAGTAGCCCACAGGCTTAGTAGTTGAGTGAACGTTTCGAGCTTGAAGTAAGATAACCCTTAGGCTTTGATAATTGAGTGAGTGATTGTTTCGAACTCGAACTCAAAGTATATTAGCCCGTAGACTTTTATGATCGAGTGAGTGATTGCTCGAACTCGAAGTAAGATAGCCCTTAGGCTTTAATAATTGAGTGAGTGATTGTTTCGAACTCAAACTCAAAATATCTTAGCCCGTAGGCTTTTTATGACCGAGTGAGCGATTGCTCAAACTCGAAGTAAGATAGCCCTTAGACTTTAATAATTGAGTGAGTGATTGTTTCGAACTCGAACTCAAAATATCTTACCCCGTAGGCTTTTTATGATCGAGTGAGTGATTGCTCGAACTCGAAGTAAGATAGCCCTTAGGATTTAATAATTGATTAAGTGATTGTTTCGAACTCGAACTCAAAATATCTTACCCCGTAGGCTTTTTATGACTGAGAGAGAGATTGCTCGAACTCGAAGTAAGATAGCCCTTTGGCTTTAATAATTGAGTGAGTGATTGTTTTGAACTCGAACTCAAAATATCTTAGCCCATAGGCTTTTTATGATCGAGCGAGCGATTGCTCGAACTCGAAGTAAGATAGCCCTTAGGCTTTAATAATTGAGTGAGTGATTGTTTCGAACTCGAACTCAAAGTATCTTAGCCCGTAGGCCTTTTATGACCGAGTGAGCGATTGCTCGAACTCGAAGTAAGATAGCCCTTAGGCTTTAATAATTGAGTGAGTGATTGTTTCGAACTCGAACTCAAAATATCTTAGCCCGTAGGCTCCTGTTTGAATCATGAAAAGGGAAGATCTTTTCAAAGTGTGAGATATATGAGAAAAAAAAGTTCTCCTTGATAAGTCATTGTACATGTATTTGTATCTTGTGCCAGAGTTCGAGCCAAACTACATGGGCATGGTTCGTCTTTACCATTTGGCCCTTACATATTTCTCTATCGAGACCCTGTTCGACATGAATTTGATATGAAATAACTTTCTTGCGCCAAACTTGATTTATTCTGATTGGTAGCCCCCCAGTATTCAAGGCTGATTATGAAGGAGCCTCGGATACTATTGATTTGTCCTCGGGTAGCACATAGTTGTTGTCTCGTTAAAAACCTTGCCAGAAAAAACCCATTTGGGATAAAATCCGAACTTAAAGGGAAAAGAGTACAATGCGTGCTTTGAAACCAGAAGTCTTGATGTTTTTCGTCGAATTCCTGCAATGAGTTAGTGTCGAATATACGTATATAGACGATAGAGAAGAGAAAATCATACCTTAACAGTAATATCGTTTGAGAAGCGATATGTTCCAATTGTTTGGTGATGGTTTTCCATCCATTGCTCCAAGTTTATAAGACCCTTTCCCGACTATGTCGAGGACTTGATAGGTTTCTTCCCAATTTAGGCCGAGCTTCCCTTCATTAGGACCTCGAGTGTTGATGGTGACCTTCCTTAGGACCAAGTCCCCGGTCTTGAAATGGCGGAGTCTGGTTCTTCTGTTGTAGTACCTTTTGATTCGTTGTTTTTGTGCAGCCATTCGAACCAGTGTCGCTTCTCATTTTTCATCTAATAATTCGAGGCTAGTATGCATTGCCTCGTAGTTCGATTCTTCCAATGTATGTCGGAACCTTGCACTTGGTTCCCCGACTTCGACCGGAATTAAAACTTCAGAGCCATACACTAAGGAAAATGTGGTTGCTCCTGTACTAGATTTAGATGTTGTCCGATATGCCCAAAGGACTTCGGGAAAAATTTCTCTCCACTTTTCTTAAGCTTCGTTCAATCTTTTCTTTATATTTTGGATGATAATCTTGTTTGTTGATTCGTTCTTCCCGTTCCTGCTAGGATGATATGGTGTAGACAGTATTCTTTTTATTTTATGGTCTTCGAGGAATTTTGTCACTTTACCGCCGATAAACTGTCTACCATTGTCGCATGTTATTTCTGCTGGTATCCCAAATTGACACACGATGTGATCCCAGATGAAATCTATAACCTCTTTTTCTCTCACTTTTTCGAACGCATGTGCTTCAAGCCATTTAGAGAAATAGTCAGTCATAAACAAAATAAATTTAGCTTTACCTGGGGCTGATGTTAGAGAGCCGACGATATCCATTTCCTATTTCATGAATGGCCATGGAGAAATGACTGAATGAAGCTGCTCTCCGGGTTGATGGATCATTGGTGCAAACCTTTGACATTTATCACATTTTCGAACGAACTCCTTAGTGTCCTTCTCCATGTTATCCTAGTAGTACCCTGCTTTGATGATTTTGCGAATTAATGGTTTGGCGCCAGAGTGGTTTCCACAAATGCCTTCATGGACCTCTCGTAAAACATAATCGGTGTCTCCTAGTCCCAAACATACTACTAGTGGTCCGTCGAACGTACTTCTGTATAATGTTCCATCTTCAACCAGTGTGAATCGAGCAGCCTTGGTTCGTAGAACCCTCGATTCTTTAGGGTTCGATGGGAGTTTTCCGTTCTTTAAGTATTCAATATACTTATTCCTCCAATCCCAGGTTAAGCTCGTGGAATTTATTTCGGCATGTCCCTCCTTGATTACAGATCTCGAGAGTTGAACGACAGTCCCTGAGTTGATCTTATCTTTCTCGACCGACGACCCCAAATTTGTGATTGTGTCAGCCACACAGTTTTGTTCTCGAGGCACATGTTGTATACAGTGTAGAGTTACCTACAGTTTTTCCAGATACCTTTTCATCCTATCTTCTCGAACCTCGAAAGTTTTGTTTACTTGGTTCACCACTAGTAAAGAGTCACATTTGGCTTCGATGACTTCTGCTCCCAGGCTTTTAGCTAGCTCGAAACCTGCAATCATGGCCTCGTACTCGGCCTCATTGTTAGTTAATCTAGTGGTTTTGATGGATTGCCTAATAATGCCACCTATGGGAGGTTTCAGTACGATTCCAAGCTCGGACCCCTTCATATTTGAAGCACCATCTGTGTAGAGGGTCCAAACCCCCGACGACGTACCCGATTTTAACAAGAGTTCCTTTTCAACTTCAGGTACGAGGGTTTGCGTGAAATCAGCCACGAAGTCCGCTAAAATTTGGGAGTTGATGGTCATACGGGGTTGATATTCAATATCATACCCACTGAGTTCGACGGCCCATTTGGCCAATCGACCCAATAATTCGGGCTTGTGAAAAATATTACAAAGTGGGTAAGTGGTTAAAACGCATATGAGGTGACATTAAAAGTATGGTCTTAACTTTCTAGAGGCGCTTATTAGTGCAAGTGCTAATTTCTCTAAGTGAGGGTATCTAGTCTCTGCTTCTCCTAAGGTCCGACTTACATAATAAACAGGAAACTGTGTACCTTGCTCTTCTCGAATTAGGATGCCACTTAGCGCGATTTCCGATACCGCCAAGTATAAGTAAAGCTTCTCATATGTCCTCAGAGTGTGAAGTAGTGGTGGGCTCGATAGGTACCGCTTCAATTGTTCTAGTGCCTGTTGGCATTCCGGGGTCCAGGCAAAATCATTCTTCCTTTTGTGTAGAGAGAAGAACTTGTGGCTTTGATCTGATGACCTCGAAATGAATCGGCCTAAGGCAGCTATTCGTCCAGTTAGCCTTTGCACTTCTTTCACGCTATCCACGATGGTGATGTCTTCGATGGCCTTAATTTTGTCGGGGTTGATCTCGATTCCCCGATTCGATACCATGAAACCAAGGAACTTGCCCGATCCAACCCCGAAAGCACATTTATCGGGGTTGAGCGTCATGTTGTATTTCCTTAAGATTTTGAACGTTTCCTGCAAATGAGTCAAATGTCCTCTGCGCGCAGGGACTTAACAAGCATGTCATCAATGTAAACTTCCATCGACTTACCTATTTGTTCTTCGAATATTTTATTCACTAGGCGTTGGTAAGTAGCTCCTGCATTTTTTAGCCCGAATGGCATTACATTATAGCAATAGGTTCCGTACTTGGTGATAAATGAAGTCTTTTCCTGGTCCTCCGGGTTCATTCGAATTTGATTGTACCCGGAGTAGGTGTCGAGAAAAGTAAGGATCTCATGGCCGGCTGTGGCATCGATCATGCGATCGATGCTAGGTAGTGGAAAAGAATCTTTGGGGCATGCTTTGTTTAGATCTTTATAATCTATGCACATTCTAAGTTTGTTCCCCTTTTTAGGGACTATAACTATGTTGGCTAACCACTCGGGATATTTTACTTCCCGAATTGACCCTATTTTGAGAAGTTTAGTTACCTCATCCTTTACAAATGTGTGTTTTACCTCGGGCTGAGGTCTTCTTTTTTGCTTCACCGGTTTGAACCTAGGGTCCAAGCTTAGCTGGTGCGTTGTTATCGATGGTTGGATCCCTGTCATGTCTAAATGAGACCAAGCAAAACAATTTATGTTATCAATAAGAAATTGAACAAGTTTTTGCCTGAGATCGGGGGTCAGCCCCGTTCCCAGGTATACCTTTCTCTCGGGTAGATGTTCGATTAATATAACCTACTGCAGTTCTTTGATCATTGACTTAGTGGCGTCGGAGTCATCAGGGACGATGAGAGCTCGAGGTGTTGGAAACTCTTCCTCGCTATCTTCTATTTCCTGCTTCACCGATTCGGTCGAGACTGGTTGCTGTGATTGCTACTTGGTTTCCCGCCTATCTTTTGTGCTCGACTTTTCTGAGGCCGATAACGTTGGTATTGGTGTTATCTCATCGACTGCAAACATTTCCTTCGTAGCATGTTTCTCCCCGTACACTGTCTTCACGCCGTCCGACGTAGGGAATTTCATCACTTGGTGTAAAGTCGAAGGTGCTGCCCTTATATAGTGGATCCATGGTCTTCCGAGTAGGGAATTGCACCTCATATCGCCTTTGATTACGTGGAACTTGTTGTTTTGGATGGTTCCAGCTACATTTACGGGCAGAATAATTTCCCCTTTAGTTGTTTCACTGGCCATATTGAAGCCGTTTAAGACCCGAGCTGCAGGCACGACTTGATTCTGTAAACCGAGCTTCTCCACTGCCCAAGATCGGATGATATTCGCAGAGCTACCTGGATCCACTAAGACACGCTTAACTTGAACTTTATTTAATAGGATAAAAATTACCAGAGCGTCGTTGTGAGGTTGAGAGATGCCCTCGGCTTCTTCAATTCTGAATGATAAAGTGCCCTCGGGTACATATCCTCGAGTTTGTTTTTCCCTGCGGCCGGTATCTTGCCGTATTTGAGCACGGGTCCCTGTGGAGTATCGACCCCACCGATGATCATATGAATGATATGAAGAGGTTCCTCTTTTTTATATTTTTTGCTGGCGTCCCTTTCTCTGAAGTAATTCTTGGCTCGGTCACGGAGGAACTCTCGAAGGTGGCCCTCATTGAATAGACGGGCTACATCTTCTCTCAATTGTCTACAATCCTCGGTCCTGTGGCCATGCGTACCGTGATACTTGCACATCGAATTCGGGTTCCTTTGGGAAGGGTCGGTTTGTATGGGTCTAGGCCACCTAGTATCTTTGATTCTTCCGATCGTCGATACAATGCCCGATGTGTCGACGCTAAAATTGTACTCCGATAGCCGAGGTGCTTCTATAGGATCAGCATATTTATCAAAGCCATTTTTGCTCATAATCCCGAGAATTTTGTCCTCGATCATTCCTTCGATTGTTACGAGCGGCATTGAGCGTTGAACCGTTGTTCATTCGATCTACGACATACGGTTGATATCGGTCTCTGTTCGACCTTTGCTCTCTGTCGATGTCCCTCTGGTTTTTAATAGTTGTCCTGTTCTGATGCATGGATTCGGAAAGAGCTCCCAACTGGTCGTCTTTGACCCTAATTTTTGACTAATATCGGTTGTGTACATCCGCTCAAGTTATCACTGGGTACTCGATCAAAATTTGCTTCAGTCGACGTGATGCTACTGAATTTTTCTCGTTCAACCCTTGGGTGAACGCTTGGACGGCCCAGTCGTCTATGACCGGTGGCAATTCCATGCGTTCCATTTGAAATTGGGACACGAACTCCCTTAGTATTTCATTACCCCTTTGCTTTACTTTGAGGGGTCCGATTTCCTTGTTGCCACCTTTATGGCACCAACATATGCCTTTACAAACGAATCCGCTAACATGGCAAAAGAATCGATGGAATTTGGTGGCAGATTATGATTCCAAATCATCGCTCCCTTCGAGAGGGTTTCTCCGAACTTTTTCAATAACACGGATTCGATCTCATCGTCTTCCAATTCGTTACCCTTGATGGCACACGTGTAAGAGGTGACGTGTTCGTTGGGATCGGTTGTGCCGTTATACTTGGGAATTTCGGGCATGCATAATCTTTTGGGGATTGGTTTTGGGGCTGCGCTTGAGGGAAAAGGATTTTGTACGCATTTTTTCGAATCTAGCCCTTTTAACATTGGTGGAACTCCCGGGATTTGATCGACCTTGGAATTATATGTTTCTATTTTTTTATCGTTGGTTTCAAATCGTTTTGTGAGTTCCTCGAGCAGTTTAGTAATTTCGGGAGTAGTCCACGATTCATGCTCGTTTGACTTCACTATGGTTGGTTCCGTTCTGTGGGTGATTTCTCGAAGCGGATTGGGCTCCGGCCTGCTTTGTACCTGAGTTTGGCTCTGCAACTGAGCTATCGCTATTTTATGGGCTTGTAACATCTCGAAGATCATCCATAAGTTGACTCCGATCTCCTCCACGTTATGGGTGTCTCGAGCTACGGATCGAGTACCGCCCTGAATGCTTTTTTTCCGATTCGGAACATTGGTTCGCCCTAAGAGCCACTTGTGAATTGACATCTAGCGGTACTTTGACTCGAGCTTCGGTGACATCATTAATTCGCCTTTCAGTCCTGGGTAACAAGTTGTTGGTTTCATCTTGAAGGTCGGCTTCGTGGTCGATAGGTAAAGCCATCAATCGAGGGTTTGCTATTGTTAATTTGAAGTTGAAAACTGGTGTGTATTGCAGATTTGTATCAAACAACCACGGTTACCCTTAGCCCCACGGTGGGCACCAAACTGTTTACCCCAAAAATCGGATATAGTTGAATTTATTAGTAGTTCTAAAGATATGTGATATAGCTTGACATAAATCGTACTAGAAGTGGAAATGTTTAGATTCCTCGCTTATAAAAACGGGATATGAATTATTGAATGAGGAGTGTGAGTATGCTGAGTGAAACAAGCTCAAGAGATTTATTCTTCAATAAATAGAAGTAGTCTTTTCTTACAATGTGTGAACCTACCCTGTGCTTACAGGGATTCCCCCTTTTATAGAAGAGGGATCTTACTTTATTTATAATAATAAAATATATAATAGAGAACCCATGATGAATTATCTCTTCCTCGATTCTCGCCAAGATTCTCTCCCCTAGTGCGGTTGTAACGGCTCTTGTCTGCGAACTCGATATTGGCTCGAGCTCGTTATTGGGTCGAGCACTTGGCCTTGGTTCGAGTTTGACATTCGGGGTGAGTGTCAATCGGTCTGTGCGTCTCTGACTACCTTCACGTTGCCTTGCGGTTCGATTTGGTCATGGGCTCGATAATGATACCGAGCCAACTCCTTGATCGGTCTTGGAGCTAGAAGCTTGTTTGTACTATCTTCGGAACTCATCTCGAAGTCTCACTTCGGTCGCTTACCATTCGAACTCGATCAAACGTATGAGGGCCGAAATCTATTTCGACTGTATATAGCTTCAGTTTACGATCTTCTATATTATGTTATCGTAATTTGAGAGTCGCTTGGTTCAAGGGATTAGGGTACTATCTTTATATAAATTTTGAGATTAAATTTATCCTTTGTTTAGTTGGAGATGTTGCTAAAATCAGTATTATTTTTATATCTCATATAAAGGTTGAATTGATTATACAAGTTATAGTACCAAGATTATAATCTTGGGATATCCTCGTTTTGAACCAAACAACCCTTTAAAGTATCCTTCTTTGAGAATATTAATAGTATAGTTAGGGATCGTTTGGTTGGAAAGAAGTTATCCCAGGATTAATTATTCTGGGATTAGTTAACCTGGATTAGTTATTCCACCTTTTTATGGGGATAAAAAATTACTACAATCTTAATAAAGACCTTCAGTAGCTTTAATTATGAAATATTTGTTTAAATCATCATTTAATTATCTCTTCTTAAATACCTTATTTAATTAATACTTTACTACTTGGACATTAAATATTTTGAATTCAAGTTGCCAAAACATGAAGTAATATTTGGGACCGAAGGTGGTAAGTTTTTGCTTCTTTTCTATTTTAAATTTTTATTTTTTCTTCATTTGATTCTTTAATGGAATAAGAGGGAGACTGTATAGGGGTAAAACCAAGGCTAATGAGCACCCTGATTTCCTGGTGGGAAAATCAAAGCAAGGGCATAACTACATGAAATCGGAATCGAAGCTCGGAACCTCTCGTGCTAAGGCCCGAACGGAGCGCCTACCACTGGAGCCATCGAGACCACGCCCCCCAGATCTAGTTCAAGTTCCAAGACCTCGGAAGAGCATTACCAAACGGTTACACACGACTAACGAATGGCCGTGATATCCGCGCCCAACCGGATATCATGGTACGGATCTCGGTCTGCATCGGCAGCAGATCAGTGACTAACGAAAAAGATGATTTTTACCTTTCTTAGAATTGTACTAGGGATAAAACTCTCCTACTATATAAAGGAGATGATTTTTATTCAATGGATACATTGTAACAGGCATACCAAGGCAATAAACATTTGTTTTCTCTACTTCTAAAGTTATTCAAAGTTTTTATTTTTGCTCATAGACCTTCATAAGTATTTGTCTTCGAACTGAGGGTAGACCAATCACTAAGTTCAGACCCAACCTCGGACCTAACATCACAACTGGTTTGGTTATTATTTCTATCTTTAATTCACTTATTTAACGTTATTGATCACTTGTATTAAATTAGTCCACATATCCTTAAAACCGCGTATAAATTCAATTGTTACCCATTTTAAGGGTAAATAGTTTGGCGCCCACCGTGGGGCAAAGGATAATAGTGGTGGTTTGATACAAAGCTCCATAACACACTTTATTTTACACTTGTTCTTTAAGGTCTCAATTTCAGGTCAGCTTGAAAATGCCGAACTCTCAATCTGCTCACCTGAACGTTGAGGACGGATCTGGTCATCATGGCGAAAACAACAATCTGGTGGCTAGTAATGAGGTGCCCCTTGCTGATCCCAACGGGGTCCCAGTTGTGGACCTAGTCTATGCTAACTCACTTGTGGCCATCGACACCAACCTTCCTACTGACCCCGAAAACCGCATTCGTGGAGGAGCCCCACCAACGCCACAGGGAGTACCCGAAGGCAAAGGCGACGGGGTCAGTCTACGATTGATCTTCGAAATGCTACAGGCTTAGTAGGCGGCGATAGCACAACCATAAAACCAAAGCTGCGGCCTCATCAGAGTCGAGCCCGAATTGCCCCTGGAAAACACCCGATTGTGGACGATTGGGATGTTCAGGCATTCACTTAAGGACTTAACCCCCGAAGATCCTTGGTTTCGCAACAGCTGAAACAAAACTTGGTAGAATACCCGGCAGTAACTTGGGCCGACGTCCACAACAGATACCAGTCGAATATCAGAGTCGAGGATGACCAACTCGGAGCCCCTTCCGGGTCCATTTATCCTAACAGAACCGAAGACAGGCCTAAGAGAGTCGTCGATCATGAATCAAGGCCGGTCCGAGATCGGTATCAACCATATAGTGCAGATCGAATGGGAAATGGGTCCGGGCTCAACTCAACAAGGAACAAAAGAAGAAGAGATTGAGGGCCCAATAGCCGAGGCCTGATGAGCAAAAATAGTTTCGACAGGCTGCTCGGGGGAAGAGAAGCTCCGGGATTATTAGTATAACTTTAGCTTCGATGCAGCCAGCATCGTATCTGCCATCGGGCGCATCAAATAGACCAAGTGGCCTCGACCTCTACAGTCTGATCCTACCTAGAGTGACCCTAACTTGATATGTAAGTATCATGGCACTCATGGCAACAGGACCGAGGACTGCAGACAATTAAGAGAAGAAGTGGTCTGATTATTCAATAACGGGCATCTCCGAAACTTTCTGAGCGATCGAGCCTAAAATCATTTCAAGAACAGGGACTCCAACAAACAGACCTAGCAAGAAGAACCTTAGCACGTCATCAACATGATCATTGGGGGGGTCGATGTCCCCTAGGGACCGATGATAAAGTGCACTAAAGTGTCCATCTTAAGGGAAAAGCGAACCCGGGATTATATCCAGGAAGGAACCATTTCTTTCAACGATGAAGACGCTGAAGGCATCGTACAACTGCATAATGACACACTGGTAATGTCTGTACTTAAAAATAAATCTCGAGTTAAACGTGGGTTGATTAACCCAGGTAAGTCGGCCAACATCATTAGATCGAGGGTCGTGGAGCAGTTGGGTTTACAAGACCAAATAGTGTCGGCAGCCCGGGTGCTAAACGGATTTAACATGGTATGTGAAACTACTAAAGGAAAAATAAATTTGCGAGTAAATACCGCCGGGATGATTCAGGATACCAAATTCTACGTGATCGAGGGGGACATGAGGTATAACGCCTTATCCGGAAGGCCTTGGATTCAAAACATGGGGGTAGTACCCTCGACATTACACCAGGCAGTGAAGTTCCCCACACGAGGAGGAATCAAGACGGTTTATGGGGAACAACCGGCCATAAAGGAAATGTTCGCAGTCGACGAGGTGATCTCGATGCCCGTGCTCTCGACATCAAAGAACATGGAGCCAGATAGGAAGGAAGAAACTAAATAGCAATCACCGATACCGGTCCCGACCAAACTGGAGGAGCAGGGAGAAAATGAGGATGATGATTACGGAGTCCCAAGGTCGTTTATCGCCCCTGATGATTCCGATTCCACCAAATCAAAGGTCGAGGAGGTGGAGCAAGTCATATTGATCGAACACTTACCCGATCGGAAGGTATACCTAGGAACGGGGGTTAACTCCCGAGCTTAGGAAAAAACTCATTGAATTCCTTATAGCTAACATAAATTGTTTCGCTTGGTCCCGTCTTGATATGACAGGGGTCCCGCTGGAGATAACCACTCATAAGTTGAGTTTGGATTTGAAGTCAAGCATGCATTCATCAAAGACGAGGTATCTAAACTCCTTAAAATAGGTTCCATTCGAGAAGTTAAATACTCGGACTGATTCGCTAACGTAGTAGTAGTAGTGCCTAAAAAGGGAATAAATTAAGAATGTAAGTAGATTACAAAGACTTGAATGAGTCATGCCCTAAGGACTCTTTTCCTTTGCCTAACATCGATCGCATGATCGATGCGACGGTCAGGCATGAAATACTCAGCTTTCTCGATGCCTATTCCGGGTACAACGAAATCCGGATGGACTTGGGCGATCAAGAAAAAACTTATTTTATTGCTAAATTCGGCACCTACTGTTATAATGTAATGCCATTTGGGTTAAAAAATGCCGGAGCTACTTATCAACGCCAAGTAAATCGGATCTTCGAAGAACAGATAGGAAAATCGATGGAGGTTTATATTGATGACATGTTAGTGAAGTCCTTGCGAGCAGAGGACCATTTGAAAAATTTGCAGGAAACCTTCGATATATTAAAGAGATACAATATGAAGCTGAACTCAGAAAAATGTGCATTCGGGGTCGGCTATGTAAAATTCCTCGAGTTCATGATGTCCAACCGAGGGATCGAGATCAATCCCGATAAAATCAAATCTATAGAAGACATCATAGTGGTGGACAGTATCAAGGCCGTTCAGAGGCTAACCGGGTGTATAGATGCCCTGGGCCGGTTCATATCGAGGTCATCAGACAATATCCATCGGTTCTTCTCGCTATAGAAGAAGAAGAATAATTTTTCTCGGACTTCAGAATGCCAACAAGCTTTGGAAGAACTCAAACTGTACCTTTCGAGTCCCCCCTGCTCCATACTCCAAAGGCGAACAAGCAGTTATACCTTTACTTGGCAGTATCCAAGGTGGCGGTAAGTGGAGTCTTAGTTCGGAAAGAGGAAGGTACGCAATTTTCTATTTACTATGTTAGTAGAACTCTAGGCGAGGCCGAAACAAGATATCCTCACCTGGAAAAATTGGCGCTCGCTTTGCTAAGCGCCTCCAGAAAGTTAAAATCATACTTTCAATGACACCCCATATTTGTCGTGACCTCTTTCCCATTGAGGAAAATCATGCACAAGCCCGAGCTCTCGGTCCGGTTGGCCAAATTGGCAGTCAAAATTTTGGCAGACTTCGCAGTCGACTTTACGCCGGCCTTAATACCTGAAGTCGAAAGGGAATTATTGCTAACCTCGAGGATTACCTCAGGAGTTTGGAACCTCTTTAAGGACGGTGCCTCGAATGCAAAGGGATCCGAGCTCGGCATCGTACTGAAACCACCTACGGGTAACATAGTTAGGCAATCTATTAGAACTGTAAAATTTACTAACAACGAGGACTAGTATGAGGCCATGATTGCAGGTCTCGAATTGGCTAAAAGCCTTGGAGCCGGTGTGATCGAAGCTAAGTATGATTCCCTCCTTGTGGCAAATCAAGTCAATGGGACGTTCGAAGTAAAAGAGGAACGGATGCGAAGGTACTTAGACAAGTTACAAGTAATGCTACATCAAGTCAAGGAATGGACCCTACAACACGTGCCCCGAGATCAAAATAGCGAGGCCGATCCCCTGACTAAATTAGGATCATCTGATGATGATGAATTCAGTTCGGGAACAATCGTATAGCTCATGAAGTCGATGGTGTAAGAAGGCCATGCCAAGGTCAACTCGACAAGTTTAACTTGGGATTGGAGGAACAAATACATAGATTATTTTAAGACTGGGAAGTTGCCCTCGGATAATAAACAATCGATAGCTCTGTGCATGAAGGTGGCTAGGTTTAGCCTCTCCGAAGGGACTCTGTTCAGAAGAACATTCGACGGCCCGCTCGCCATATGCATGGGGCCGGGAGATACCGAATATGTCTTAAGAGAAGTTCACGAAGGAACTTGTGGAAACAATTCGGGGGAAAAATCTTTGGTTCGGAAGTTAATCAGAGCCAGCTATTATTGGATCGACACGGATAAAGATGTAAAGGACTTTGTACGAAGATGTGACAGCTGTCAATGACACACACTAATGATCTATCAACCCAGAGAGCTACTCCATTCGCTCTTGTTCCCATGGATGTTCATGAAATGGAGAATGGACATCGCCAGTCCCCTACCGTGGGCACCCGGTAAGGCTAAGTTCGTACTGTTTATGACCGATTTTTTTTCTAAATGGGTCAAAGCTCAAGCATTTGAGAAAGTTCGGGAAAAGGAAGTCATTGACTTCATTTGGGATCACATAATATGTCGATTCGGGATACCTGCCGAGATCGTATGTGATAATGGGAAGCAATTCATCGGTAGCAAAGTAAACAACTTTTTCGAAGATCACAAGATTAAAAAGATCTTATCAACATCCTATAACCCTAGTGGGAACGAACAGGCGGAATCAACGAACTAGACCATACTTCAAAACCTAAAAAAGAGGTTGATCGATGCCAAAGGAAAGTGGAAAGAAATCTTGCCCAAAGTCCTATGGGCGTATCGCACGTCCCCGAGGTCCAGTATCGGGGGGGCCCATTTTCATTGGTTTACAGTGTTTAAGCTTTAACATCAGTCGAAGTGGGAGAACCGAGCCTCAGGTTCTAATATGCGACCGAAGAATCAAACAGTGAGGCCATGAGCACGAGCCTGGAACTATTGGATGAAAGACGTGAGGCCGGCCTAGTCCGGCTGGCCGCCCAAAAATAGAGGATAGAAAGATATTACAACCGAAGAGCAAACCTCTGACACTTCAAGATCGGGGACTTGGTATTAAAGAAAGTGACACTACACACCTGGAACCCTAACGAGGGGAAGCTAGGACCGAATTGGGAAGGACCGTATCGAGTCGTCAGAATTACCGGCAAAGGCTTGTACAAACTCGAAGCAGGAAATGGTGTACAGCTACCAAACAACTAGAACGTGATGCACTTAAAGAGGTACTACTGTTAAGGTATGATCTCATTTACTTTTTTATGATATTATGAATTGGATTAACATTTGTAGGCAACGGCCCAGGGAGAATGTGACTATTAGGTCTGAAAGCACGCGTTGCACTCCTTTTCCCTTGAACCGGTTTTGTCCAAAACGGGTTTTTTGGCAAGGTTTTTAATCAGGCAACAGTAAATCGTGCTAACTTAGATTTGAAGGCTAGTCTTAAACCGGAGTCAACGAGCGCATCAACAGTATATGAGCCCTCTCAAGATCAACCTTGAATACTAGGGGCCATTACCCTCAGGTTAAGGTTCTTGGCAAGGAAAGAAGGAAACTTTGTACCTGAATAGCTTAGGCTCGGTGGTTAGGATTTATTATAAGGGCCAAATGGTCAAAGTGAACCATGCCCACATAGGTCACCTTAGCCGTGATACAAGCTTTTGCACGCTTTCAATCATGTACTTTACACACATAAATGAAAGAAAGTTTTTACCTTGCTATTACGTGTTTTTGCCTCTTAAAATATTGACCCTACCCCTATTCAGGGACCATCGAGCCTAAGGGCTACCTTTATTCGGGGACTATCAAGCCCAAGGGCCACCCCTATTCAGGGACTATCGAGCCAAAGGGCTACCCCTATTCGAGAACTATCGAGCCCGAGGGTACCCCTACTGGGGGACTGCCATCAGAAGAACGTTCGGGCAACTCGAGCTACCAAATCCCGGAGGCACAAAACCTTTTAGGTAGTGCCTAAACAGAAAAGGCTATGACCAGCCTAAAAAATGGCTCGGAGATGTCCGAAGCTCGTAATTAGAACATAATGGGCCTTCAAAAAATTTAAAAATCTGCTAAAAGGTTACCCTCGGCAAAAGCATCTGGGAAAACTTCCAGTCACACCGAGTTTTCAAAGCCTCAAATAAATAAAGTTGCATCGAAGTCAGGCTCTGTTTGGACCTCTAAAAAATGAACGACCTATTACTACATTTGATTCTATGATAAGCCATTAGAAACATTTGCAAAAATAGAAATTATGAAAATATGCTACAAAGGTAGACTTGAAATTTCCAGAAAGGAAAATTTTATATATTCCGGAATGTATTTACAAAGGACCAATAAAAATGGCCTCAAAATAAACAAAAAACGTAAACAAGACAAAAACTAAAAAAGTTATAAGGCATTCATGCATGATCTTCACCGGGGCCCGACTCGTCATCAGAACCGTCGGAGCATTCGGATCCCTCGGAAACCTCGAAGCCTTTGGCACCTTCAGGATCGAAAAGTCTCTTCTCCTCGGCCTCAAGCTTTATTGCTTCCTCGATCTCGGCCGATAGGTAGAAGCCTCGGGCGTGAATTTCTTCAAGTGTATCCTTCGAGACAGTCACCTCATATATTCGGCATTGGTCTTCAGGCGGGCCTCGCCTTCTTTGACATTAGCCTTGTATTGGGCCACAATCTCCTCAGCATCGACAGAGGTTGTCTCCAACTTGGACTTCATTACCTCGTACTCTCTACCGAGGGCATCCCAGTCTGCGACAACCGAGCTCACCTGTGCTCGGAGATCATCATTCAGCTGAGCCCGCTTGTCAGCTTTCTCCTTCGCCACCCGAAGTTGAACCTCTACTGATGTCATTCTCACCTGGGCGGTTTCCTTTTCCGAAGCCAGCAAATCCATTTTGCTCTTCCACCCATAGACCATGGCTTGGATCTCGATCATCTCCTTTCAGAGTTGGTCGATCTTCTGTTGGACCTGCAAGGTTTTGTTGTTAGCCACTATGACTAGTTCCTCGTTACTAACTTCAAAGACCTTTACCTTTTCAACCAGGTCGACATGTTCCCGCCTCAGGGCAGATGCTTCCTTTTGAGCCCTATCCAGCTCGGCTTGAAGGTCCTTGATGGTCCTGTCTTGTTACTCGTTGAGGAGCTTGTACATATCCTTCTTTCGATCCTGATCCTTGAGCTCGAGCTCGAGCTGATTGACCTCGACACTGTACTGGAGGAAGCTCTCGTGATGAAGTACCTAGGCCTGCAAAAAAATGAAAGTCGTGAGAGATATCAAAACCTAAGTAAAAATTCAAGAAGACGTAATGATGCCTTACCCGGTTCAGCTCATGTTGTGCCTCATTGAAAAGACAAGGCACGTCTACCTCATTCATTTTTGCATAGTCCTCCTCAGTCACCAGGCATCATAGGTAGCTAGCTACGCCCACGGGAGCAGATAGAACCCGACCATCCTCCGGGACAGAAAAGATAACCGCTCTCTTGCAACCAGGTTCCCCATTCGGAGCGGGAAACTGATTAATGAATTTTGGTCTCGAACTCGACCCTCCAGTTTCTGAATATATGTTCTTCTTCAGGACTTCCAGGTCCCCCAACCCGGAAAACTCTTCCAAAGTGGATGAGTCCACACCATCAAAGAAAGAATGAAGGGGGTCATTCGCTCCATGAACCCCTTCACCGGACTTCTCTTTTCCTGCTTGGGCCTCCTCAAGCATAGACTCGGTGTGGGAGGGCATCTCCACAATGTCTATTACACCGGTCGCTTCCTTAGAAGCGGAGCCGGCTTCTCGACGGGTCCTATCTCCCATCTCCATATTGACCTCTTGGGTTTGAGGGAGGTCGGCTTCATGGCTCTTCTTCTCGGTTGCTGCCTACTCCCCGGGAGAGGTCGATCCGTGGGCAACAAAAATGTCATCTTCTTCCGACTCATCCTTCAGCCTGAGAAGCAAGTTGGAGTCTGGCACCCGGGAGATGGTACTCTTCTTCGGCTTATGAGCCACCCTCTTCTTTCGCTTCACCTCGGCACCCAGGGGAGCCTGAAGGTTTCCTTTTCCTCTTTTTTTTTTCCCCGCGGCAGCCCCAAATGTCCCGCAACAGAGGGATCAACGGACAAGGACACATCCTCATCCCCTTCCAAAGGCCTAAGTTCGGTGGTCTTAGTCAAACCTATAAAAGAAAGAAGAAATGTCAGTATGATGTGAGTTATGAGCATGGTAATAGCTATTCGGGGAGAACCATACCATGGGAACGAACCTCCCATCAGCCCTTCGAAAGCTTGCGCCATGAGCGCTAGATGTATGACATCTGTTTGTAGATGCCTTCGATCCACTCCTTAAGCCGGGGGACCGCATTTGGAACCCGGGCAACAGCTGCACAACCACAAATATGAATGATGAGAAAGGAAATGAAGAAAAATTGACACTTACGAGATGCATTCCACTTCTCGGGGAATGGCATGATCTCGGGAGGGATCAAGTCTTCAGTCTTCACCCGAACGAAGCGCCCCTGCCAGCCTCGGTCTCGATCTTTGTCAATACTTGAGAAGGGGGCCTTGCTGGCCCAGCAAGTGAGCTTGATAAATCCCCCTCAGAAAATTTGGGGACTGTATAGACAGAGCAGGTAGTCGAGGGTGAACTGACAAAAATCTGTGTTATTCACAAAATAATGGAGGAGGATCCCGATCCTCCAAAGAGACGTGTGGATTTGCCCAAGGCACACCTCGTATCTCTTGCAAAAATCCAAAAGAACTGGGTCTGGCCCAGTGTAAAGGGGTAAGTGTAAATATTTAAATACCCCTATACATGGGTAGTAATGGCATCCTCAGGCTCGGGGACTATTACGTTCTTTCCTTCCCAGTTACAGGCCTCTCGGTCCACGAGAAGGACATCTTCGATAACGGATCATATATATCTTGATGCTCCTTCACCCCGATCCTATTTGGATTAAGGTTTCTCGACTTTGAAGTCATCCGCAATTGATCAACCCCCGGGTATAAAGATTTTCATGGGAGGCTCTGGTGCATATGCCTTGGGAGAAGCCACCTCGGGAGTGGCCGCTTCTGGAATAGCCGCCTCGAAAGCAGTCACCTCGGCATTCGTGGCTGGGTGGGAAGATGAAGAGGTAGCCTGTTAAGGAACTGATTTGGAAGTTTTGTCCATTGCTATCTGATAAAGTTTAAAAATTTAAAGGAAAGGTATGAAGGTTTGAAGGCTGAAGAATAGAGTATGAAGATCTGAAGATAATATGGGTAAGAACCTAAGAACAATTATGAAGATTTGAAGATCAAAGATGAAGGTATAAAGGTTTGAAAGAAGTTGGTGATAACTAGGATATTCAAAGGCGGAAGCTTGATCGGAAAGTGGTAATAGAGGAAAGGATGGAAGCATTTATAGGGGAGGTACGCGACGCTTCATATTCGGAGGCAACCAGCCGATGGTTGACACGTGTTCGAAGTCAGAACGACACGACTGATGGGACGTTTCGACTTCTTCATCGTTTCAGTTGTAATGTACGGAGGAAGAAACCGAAGAACATCTGTTGTTTTCCATCATTTCAGCAAACCTACTCTCTGAGAAACGAGGGGACTATCTGTATCGGGTAAAATCAAGGCTAATGATCACCCCGATTTCCTGGTGGGGAAATCGAAGCAAGGGCATAACTACATGAATCGAAATCGAAGCTAGGAACCTCTCGTGCTGAGGCCCGAACGAAGCGCCTACCACTAGAGCCATCGAGACCACGCCCCCTCCCTCCCGGATCCGGTTCAAGTTCCAAGACCTCGGAAGACCATTACTAAACGGTTGCACACGACTAACGAAGGGCCGTGATATCCATGCCCAACTGGATATCACGGCGCAGATCTCGACCTGTATCGGCAGCAGATCAGTGACTAACGAAAAAGAGGATTTTTACCTTTCTTAGAATTGTACTAGGGATAAAACTCTCCTACTATATAAAGGAGATGATTTTTATTCAATGGACATATTGTAACAGGCATACCAAAGCAATATACATTTGTTTTCTCTGCTTCTAAAGTTATTCAAAGTTCTTATTTTTGCTCATAGTCCTTCATAAGTATTTGGCTTCGAACCGAGGGTAGACCAATCACTAAGTTCAGACCCAAGCTCGGACCTAACATCACAAATGGTTTGGTCATTATTTCTATCTTTAATTCATTTATTTAACATTATTGATCATTTGTATTAAATTAGTCCATATATCCTTAAAATTACGTATAAATTCAATTGTTACTCTTTTTAGGGTAAACAGAGACAATGGTGAGTGTTAAATCCACGATGAGACTAGACAAAGAAATAACAGAACTCATATAGCTTAAGATATGATTTATATCCTCCATTATGTATCAATAGAGTTATGGATGTACCACGTGTTTCTATAAATTTTCAAAGTTGGGATGTTTTATTATAGGAAAAACAATGACTTTGGTCACTGAATTATCATATCAGTTTTGGTCCCCTTATTATTTAACTTAACACATCAAACTTTCAGATCAAATGAGTTATTTTAGCTCCTAAATCTAACGCACAATTCGTTTCTATTTTGCATCTGCATATACATTATACTAGAATACAAACATTCTCTTCCTATTCTTCAACTTTTGGGCCTTGTGTCCAATTTGTTAAAAAAAGTCAATTCCTTCGCAAGCTTTTACGTTTTATTGGAGCTTTCCAATAAAAATTGAGTAGTAAAATAATCGACTTAACACTTTAATATCTACTATGTGAGGTTTAGAAATTAATACTCGTTTTCTCATCATAAAATAGATATATTAATAACTGTATATTGATCTATATAACGTAATACCGGGTAAGACTTAGTAAACTCTTATAGCATGAATCAGCAATTCAATATATGGTAAAATTAATTATCAACTACGGCGTAATCGGTTAGTTCACTAAAAAATGTATGTATTTCAATGGGAGTGGCTGTGCGTTAAAATGTACAAGGAATGTAAAAGTTTTTTATATTTTGTATGAGTAAAAATTGATGAACGACAGGTAGACGTTCGCCGAGATGACATGTGAAAGTAAAGACAAGTATATATGAGTCAGCAAATAGTTGTGTGATGACCCGACCGGTCGTTTGTGTAATTGCGCCCCGTTAGACCATTTGATGCTTCACACATGTGTATTTATGGTTTTATGACTTACGGGGTTGATTAGTTTCATTCCGAAAAGACTTCGGGTTGATTTGGACCCTTTGATTCTTGGCTAGAAGCTTAAGTTAAAAATATTGAGTAAACTTTAATTTTTATGAAAATGATCCCGGAACGGTATTTTGATGGCTCTGATAGCTTCGTATCGTGATTTTGGACTTGGGTGTATGCCCGGAATTGAATTTAGAAGTCCGCGGGTTAATTTATGTTGTTTTGTCGAAATTTGGCAATTTGAAGTTTAGAAGTTTGACTGTAGGTTGAGTTTTAGCTATCGGGATCATAATTTGATTTTTGGACTTGGAATAGGTCCGATATGATATTTAGAACTTGTTTGCAAAATTTGGTATCGTTTGGAGTTGATTTGATAGGATTCAGACGTTTAGTTACAATTCTAGAAGTTCTTGAAATTTATTTTGAAATTCATGCGTTTTGGTGCTCGATTCGTAGTTCTAGATGTTATTTTTGTGTTTTGATCGCACAAGCGAGTTCGTATGATTTTTTAGACTTGTGTGGATGTTTGGTTTGTAGCCCCGAGGGCTCAGATGAGTTTCGGATATGTTTCATAATGGTTTGAATTGAAAATAGGAATCTGGTGTGCTGATGCCTCTGGTGTCGCATTTGCGAACACCAGGTTCGCAATTGCGAGCTTAGCAGGGGGAGGGGGATCTCAGGTATCGCAATTACGATACCTGGCTTGGAATTGCGAAGTAACTCAGGAAGTAGGTAGTTCGCATTTGCGACAAATATTTTGCATTTGCGAAGAGGATAGGCTTCGCAAATGCGAAGTCAATGTCGCATTTGCGACCTCGTCTTAGGTTGTTAGAGGCCGCATTTGCAAGGAAGCTTTTGCAATTGCGAACCTATGTCGAAATTGCTACATCTGCAACTGATCAAAAGGGCTAGGAGTCGGGATTTTTCAATTTATCTCTCATTTTTGAACTCTAGACTCGGTAGGAGGCGATTTGGAGAGGGGATTTTCATCTACAAATATTGGTTAAGTGATTCTAATCAATTTTCAACTATATTTCATAATATATCTTAGATGTAACATCAAAATTATGTGAATCAAAGAGGAAAAATTGGGAAATTTTGTCAAGTTTTTGAAAAATGATAATCGAGTTTTGAGAGTCAATTTGGACTCGGATTTTTAAACTAATCACATATATGGGATCGTGGGGTTATAAGTAGTCAAAATCTACACTTGGACCCGAGTTTTGATGGGACGGGTCCCGTGTTGACTTTTGTTGATTTTGAAAAAAGTGTAAAGATCATAGCTTCATCTATTGTAATTGTTTTCCCTTGGATTGTTTGATTTTATTAAGTCAATTTTGGTTAGATTTGAGTCGTGTGGAGGCAAATTTTAGGAGAGAAGCTATTTTCGAGTGTTGAGTTGGCCTAGTTGAGATAAGAATCTTTCCTAACTTTGTGTGGGGGAACTACCCCTTAAGAATTGGTTTGTTTGTGCTTATTGTGTTATGTGAAAGCCGTGTACGCAAGGTGACGAGTGGTTACATGGGCTATATTTGGTATTTGACCGGTTTAGGCTATTTTTGCTCTTATCATGCTTCTAATTGAATTGTCTTAACATATTATATCTTTCATTGTTAATCCACCCTTTCATGTGCTACTCTACCCTTTTATGCTTTATTTGACATTGTTAACACTCGTTTCACTTCTTACTTGCTAATTTGCTCTTGTGTGCTTTAGTTGAAGTTATTGCCTTTCTTGTATTTTGTTACATCTTTAAATTGTTGAATCACTTGTAATTGAAGTTGTTGTTTCATGAAATATCTTATTGTTAAGTTATTGGTGTTGAAGTTGAGAAAGTCGTTATCACAATGAAGCGAAGTCGTTAATTATTGAGATAGCTTTCTTGTTGAGCTATTCACTTTTATTTTGTTATTGTTGAGATTCTTATATACATTGTGGTTGATTAATTGGCTGCTTGTTGTGGAAATATTGATACTATTGATTCTTTTGACAAGTGGTGGAATATAGTCACTTGTGGTGCGAGTTGTGATTATGTTGTGATATTGATACGCACGCGGTAGTATAAGACTTGGGGTTGATACGCATCAGTGAGATAAGGTGGTCTTGATACGCGTGTTGCTAGTAGGGGAACTACTTAAAGTCACGCGGTGTGATAAGGTAGGTTAAAACACGGGTAGCTATTTCGGGAAAAAATAATTTTTAAAACTAAATGTATTGCTCCTGCGGTGATATAAAGAAAGATTATGATTGAAAATAAAAAATGTGCATACGAAGTGGTACCTCGATTTTGATTCTTGATATATACAAGGCGATACCTCGGTTGTGATTCTTGTTCTATACGAGGTGGTACTTCGGTCGTGATTCTTGTTGTATACGAGGTGGTACCTCGGTTGTGATTCTTGTTGTGTGTCTCAGGTTGAAAAGAGTTATTGGTGGAATACTACTTGTTGCTTTTATTCTTCCTTGTCTTATTAGTTTTGTCCATATTTGACTATTGCATGTCTCTTTAATTGCTTCCTCTATGTTATCTCTATGCCTACAATTCTATCTTTAGTCTATGTTATTAACTTATTTCGTCTCATTTATCTCAACACCTTCCATTACTTCTCGTTATTTTGTTTTCATTCTGTTTATTATGTCATAGTAGGTGTCCTGACCTGGCCTCGTCACTACTCTACCGAGGTTAGGCTTGATACTTATTGGGTACTCATTTACTGGCCTCGTCACTACTTACTGGCTTCATACTACGCTTCTGCACATCGTTTGTGCAGATCCAGGTACGTCTGCCCGTGCTGGACATTAGTGTTTGATTGTAGCTATTATCCGGAGACTTCAAGCTATACATGATCGTCGTCAGCAGGCCTCAAAGTCACCTTCCCTTATCTTTTCATTCTGTTGTATTTCTCATTTAGACAGTGTTGCAGTAGACATTCTAGATTATTTTGTAGAGCTTAGGACTCAGTTCCACCAGTTTTGGGAATAGTTGTGGTTGAGATCCTATTTTAGAGGTTTATATGAGTTTACCAGTCTTGCTTTAGTATTTCCTGTTTATTATTCTTGTTAAGTTATTATTAAATGCTAGGCTTACCTAGTCTTAGAGATTAGGTGCCATCACGACATCCTAAGGTGGGAAATTGGGGTCGTGATAAGTTGGCATCAGAGCTCTAGGTTCATAGGTGTTACGAGTCATAAGCAAGTTTAGTATAGTCTTGTTGATCGGTACGGAGGTGTCTGTACTTATCTTCGAGAGGCTACGAAGTTGTTAGGAAAACTCCACTTCTTTGATTCCTTGTCATGCGAATTAGTTGAATTCGTGAAGACACGCACTGTTGGATCTAATGATCAGACACCCACGCCCCTGCTAGAGCCGCGAGAGGTCGGGGCCATGACAGAGGCCGAGGAAGGGCACGTGGTGCAACTAGACAACCTGCCCGAGATGCGACAGAGGAGCCACCAGTAGCTCCAGTTGGGAGGGGGCAAGCAACCAAGGCGCCTGTTTCCACCCCTGCACTTCAGGAGACCCTCGCACAGTTCTTGAGCATGTTCGGTACTCTAGCTCAGGTGGGGTTGATTCCACTTGCACCAGCCACATCTCAGGCTGGGGAAGGAGCTCAGACTCCAGTGGCATGTACTCCAAAGCTGTGGGTCCATATTGATCAGGTCCCAAAGGTTATGCCAGTGCAGCCTATTATTCTGGGTCAGCCCGAGGTTAGGGAAGTGGCATCCGAGGAGGAGCAGCTTAGACTTGAGAGGTTCAAGAAGTATCATCCTTCTACTTTCAATGGCTTAGCTTCATAGGATGCACATGATTTTCTAGAGAAGTGCCACTGTATCCTCTACACTATGGGTATTCTGAAGACGAGCGGAGTTGTTTTTACTACATTCCAGCTATCGGGAGCAGCATATAAGTAGTGGCGGGCTTACGAGGAGGGTAGCCCAGCCGATATAGTTTCACTTACATGGACTCGGTTTTCAGAGATGTTCTTGAGAGAGTTTGTTCCTCAGACCCTTCAGGATGTATGGCATGTTGTATGATGATGTCACATTTAGTGATGATGTATGATGATGTCAGATTTAGTTTCACTTACATGACGGTGTCAAAGTATGATGTCAGATTTAGTGATTTGTCCAGACATGCACCTACCTTGGTTTCTACAATCAGAGAGCGAGTCCATCGATTCATCAAGGGGCTCAGCTATGGTATTAGATTAAGCATGGCTCAAGAGTTGGAGACAAATACCCCATACCAGCAGGTGGTAGAGATCACACGGAAGTTGGAGGGTATGCAGGGCTATGAGAGAGAGGATAGGGAGGCCAAGAGGCCTCGAGACTTTGGCAGACATAGTGGTGCCCGCGCCCCAGTTGCAGTCCATCATGGTAGATGCTATATAAGTCGTCCAGTTCATTCAGCACTTCCAGCTTCTAGTGGTGCTCCGGTTATTCTAAGGTCTCAGGTTGCACACTTTTCTCAGCCACTTTCTAGTGCACCTCCTGCACGGGATGCCTTCAGCGGTCGGTCCAGCCGACTAGGCCTGAGCCAGTACCAGCAGCCTAGCCCACCGAGATCTTGCTTTGAGTGTGGTAATACCCGTCATATGGTTAGAGACTAACCCAGACTCAGGAGGAGTGCACTTCCACAGGCTACTTAGGCTCCACGGATTCAATCAGGTCCGCTGACTTCACAGTCCATGATTGTTGCCCCAGTTGCCTCTCCACCCGCACAGCCAGCTAGGTGTGGGGGATGAGCGGGTAGAGTTCACCCTAGAGGGGAGGCCAGGCCAGATTCTATGCTTTTCTGGGTAGGACAGAGGTAGTTGCTTCAGACGCAGTCACTACAGGTATGGTTCCGGTTCACCATAGAGATGCATCAGTCTTATTTGCTCCGGGATCCACTTATTCATATGTGTCATCTTAATTTGCTCCGTACTTGGATATATCTCGTGATTCTTTGAGTTCTCCAATTTACGTGCCCATGCCTGTGGGAGATTCTATCGTTATGGACCATGTGTCGGTCGTGTTTAATTGTTATTGGTGGTTTTGAGACCAGAGTTGATCTATTGTTGCTCAGTATGGTAGACTTTGATGTGATCTTGGGCATGGACTGGTTGTCTCCCTATCATGCTATTCTAGATTGTCACATCAAGACTGTGATATTGGCTATGCCAGGTTTACCACGGTTATAGTTGAGGGGTATATTGGATTATGTTCCTAGCAGGGTTGTGTCATTTCTAAAGGCTCAGCGGATGGTTGAGAAGGGGTGTGATGCATATCTAGCCTTTTTGAGATATTTCAGTGTTAATACTTCTACCGTTGAGTCAGCTCCAGCAGTGAGGGACTTCCCCGATGTATTTCCAGTAGATCTTCTGGTCATGCCACCCAATAGGGATATCAATTTTGGCATTGAATTGTTGTCGGGCACTTAACACATCTCTATCCTACCATATCGTATGGCCCTAGCAGAGTTGAAGGAGTTAAATAAGCAGTTGCAAGAGTTGCTTGATAAGGGTTTCATTTGGCCTAGTGTGTCGCCTTGGGGTGCTTCGGTTTTGTTTGTGAAGAAGAAGGATGGTTCTAGGCGCATGTGTATTGATTATCGGTAGTTGAACAAGGTTACAGTGAAGAGCAGGTATCCATTGCCACGCATTGATGACTTATTTGATTAGCTGCATGGTGCCAGAGTGTTCTCGAAGTTTGATTTGCGGACAGGGTATCATCAACTGAAGATTCGGGATTCGGATATTCTGAAAGCTGCTTTTAGGACTCGGTTTGGTCACTACGAGTTTCTTGTGATGTCATTTGGGCTGACCAACGCCCCAACAATATTTATCCATTGAACAAAGTTAGGCGAAAATATCTCAAGCTCTTAATACTCGTCCTTAGGGTGGACTACCAAGTGATACGGTGGTAAACCCAAAGGATGGTAACAATACAGGGGATGTTATGGCGGTTATCATAAGAAGTGGCAGAGACGGGAAAGCACCCACCTCAAATGAAACACAACTCGTGGATGATGACCAAGTGATATAAGAAGAGGAAATCCCAATCAATGATGTTCAAGCAAGTGATGAGGTTTGGATTGACGTTGATGATAGTGTTAAGGGGACCCAAGAAGAGGTGAACCCGTCTAGGGATCACGTTATTGACATACCGGAGCCGGTAGTGCAAATGCTAAGGCACCCTTGCCTAAGACTCCACCTCCTTATCCTCAAAGACTTGCCAAGAAAAAAGGTAAGAATTAATTCAAGAAGTTTATTCAAATGATAAAAAGTCTCCCTATTAATGTGCCATTGGTAAAAGCTTTGGAACAAATGCTCGATTATGTCAAGTTTATGAAAGATCTTGTAACCAAGAAGAGGTTTATGAATTTTGAAACTATCAAAGTCACTCATCAAATGAGTGGAATTTTTCATTCCATGGCTTCAAAGTTGGAGGCTCACGGTGCTTTCACGATTCCTTGTACTATTGGGAGTGCCGATTTTGCTAAGCCTCTTTGTGATTTTGGGCGAGTATCAATTTTATGTCCTACTCGACGTTTAAAACTTTGGGAAATGGGAAACCACGATAGACATCTATGAGGTTGCAAATGGCCGACTGTACCATGAAGAGGTTGTTGGGAGCGATTGAGGATGTTTTGGTCCGAGTTGATAAGTTCATTCTTCCGGCGAACTTTGTTATTATAGATTGTGAGGTTGATTATGAAGTGCCTATTATTCTTGGGAGACCTTTCCTTGCTACGGGTAAGGCTATTTGTGATGTGAGATCCGGAGAACTCACTTTCCGGGTTGGTGATGAAAAAGTGGTATTCCATATATGTAAGTCTATGCGGCAACCAAATAGCAATGAAGTGTGTTCTTTTGTGGACTTGGTGACCGATGTTACTGTTGATGATACAAGTTCTACAATCAATTTTGGTGATATGTTGGAAGCCGTTTTGCTCAACTTTGATGATGATGAGATGTATGGTTACATGGAATGCGTGAATTCTTTGCAAGGAATGGGGTCGTACAACTATGCACCCCAGAAATTATCTTTGGATTTTGAGAATGGGAGGACTCCTCCTACAAATCCTTCTATTAAAGATCCACCTACTTTTGAGTTGAAACCATTGCCACTATACCTTCGGTATGAAGTTCTTGGCCCTTGTTCTACTTTACCGGTTATTCTTTCCTCTTGTTTAACTAACGTGCAGGTTGATTCCACATTGGCGGTGTTTCAAAAGAGGAATAAAGGTATTTGGTGGACTTTAATAGATATTTGGGGTATAAGCCCCGCATTTTGCATGCATAAGACAACTCGAGGATAGTACTAAACCATCCATTGAACATCAAAGAAGACTCACTGAAGCCATGCAAGAAGTGGTCAAGAAGGAGATTATCAAGTGGTTGGATGTCGGGGCTGTATACCCTATTTTCAATAGTTCATGGACCTCTTCGGTTCAATGTTTCCCAAATAAGGGGGCATGACGGTTGTTACCAATGAGAAGAATGAGTTGATTCCCACAAAAACGGTAATCGGTTGGAGAGTTTGTATGGATTATCGTAAGCTCAACAAAGTCACAAGGAAGGATCACTCTCCACTTCCTTTTATGGACCAAAGGCTTAATAGATTGGCCGGTCTTGCTTTCCATTGTTTCCTTGATGGTTACTCGGGCAACAACCAAATTCTTATTGCCCCAGAAAATCAAGAGAAAATAATCTTTACATGTCCTTATGGTACTTTTCTTTCAAGCGAATGCATTTTGGTTTGTGCAATGCACCGACAACTTTTCAATGGTGTATGATGGCTATTCTCGGACATGGTGGAGGACTACCTTGAGGTCTTCATGGATGACTTCTTGGTGATTGGAGATTCTTTTGATGATTATCTTGCAAATTTGGACAAAGTGTTGGCCAGATGTGAAGAAACAAATTTGGTACTCAATTGGGAGAAATGTCATTTCATGGTTGAGGAAGTCCTTGTCCTTGGCCATAAGATCTCAAAGAATGGAAAGGTGAAGACTGAGGTTATTTTTAAGCATCCACCCCCAACCTCGGTGAAGGGTGTGCGGAGTTTCTTAGGCCATGCGGGTTTCTACCGGCGCTTTATTAAGGATTTCTCAAAAGTGGTGAACCCATTGTGTAAGTTCCTTGAGAAGGATGCTAAGTTTCATTTAAATTATACTTTTGAACAATTGAAGCTCAAGTTGACAACTACTCCTATCATTACCTCTCCAAATTGGAGTTTTCTGCTTGAGCTCATGTGTGACGTAAGTGATGTAGCGGTTGGGGCAGTTTTGGGCAACGTGTCAACAAAGTTTTTCATCTGGTTTACTATGCTAGTAAGACCATGAATAGTTCCCAAGTCAACTATACCGTTACGGAGAAAGAGCTCCTTGCTATTGTGTTTGCAATTGAGAAGTTTCGCCCGCACTTGATGAGTGCCAAAGTTATTATCCACACGGATCATACGGCACTTCGCTATGTTATGAGCATAAAAGAATCTAAAGCTCGGTTGATGAGATGGGTGCTCTTGTTGTAAGAATTTGATATTGACATTCAAGACAAAAAGGGTAGTGAAAACCAAGTGGCAGACCACTTGCCTCGTTTGGAGGAGGAGGCGAGGTCACATGACGGCCTTGAAATCAATGATTCTTTTCCCGATGAGTAACTTTTGGAACTATCAATGAAATAGGTATCATGGTTTGAGTACTTGGCAAATTTTCTTGTGGGTGGTATTATTCCGAATGAGTTCTATTCAAACCAAAGAAAGAAGTTCAAAAGAGATTGTCAAGACTACAATTGGGATGATCCATAACTTTTCCGGATTTGCACGGATGGGGTGATTAGGAGGTGTGTGCCGGAAGAAGAGCAAGGTGATATTCTTGGAGCTTGTCATTCTTCGTCATAGGGTGGTCATCATGGGGGATCAAGAACGACAGCAAAAGTTCTAAGTTGTGGTTTTTATTGGCCTACTATCTACAAAGATGCAAATGACATGGTGAAAAGATGTGATGAGTCAACGAGTCGGGGAAATTTCAAAGAAAAATGAGATGCCTCTTACAACTATCTTGGAGATTGACATCTTTGATGTTTGGGGCATTGACTTTATGAGCCCTTTTGTGAGTTTTTGTAGAAACACTTACATTTTGGTCGCGATGGGCTATGTGTGCAAATGGGTTGAGGTTGCCGTCTTGCCCAATGATGAGGCTAGAAGTGTAGTGGCTATATTGAGGAAGAATATTTTTACAAGATTTGGTACTCCAGGTGCAATCATAAGCGATGGGGGGTCACATTTTTGCAACAAGTCTTTCAACACTTTACTTAGAAAGTATGGTGTTACTTACAAGGTCATGACTCCCTATCACCCACAAGCTAGTGGTCAAGTAGAAGTCTTCAACCAGGAGATAAAGAGTATCTTATCTAAAACGGTGAATGCAAATCGGACGGATTGGTCCAAGAAGCTTGATGATGCGTTATGGGCATATAGGACGGCTTACAAAATACCTATCAGAATGTCCCCATACCGGTTAGTTTTCGGGAAAGCTTGTCATCTTCCGATGGAATTAGAGCAAAAGGTAATGTGGGCCTTGAAAAAATTGAATCTTGATTGGGATGTAGCCGCCAACTTGCGGGTTACACATTTGAATAAATTAGATGAATTCTGGTACCATGCTTATGAGAGTTCGTCCTTGTACAAAGAAAAGATGAAATATCTTCATGACAAGTACATTTGGAACAAAGAGTTCAGGCTGGTGATCTAGTATTGTTGTTTAACTCAAGGTTAAGGATGTTTCTCGGAAAGTTAAGTCCAAGTGGAGTGGTCTGATTGAAATTGTTGGTGTGACACCCTTCGATGCATTGGATTAGAAGAACAAGAAAAATAAAATATTTCGAGTCAGTGGTCATCAGGTGAAGTACTACTTGGGAAAAGTTGGAGAGAGCCACATGGTGGCGGTTATTTACTTCACTTGAGGATGCTATGACATTGTCGCGACATTAAATAAGGCGCTTCTTGGGAGGTAACCCAAATTCTTTTCCTTTTTCTCTTTTTAGTTAGATTTTATTTGTTGTTTCTAACTTGATTTGAAGTGTGTTGCAGGGATGAGTGTTAGATGAGAAATGGTAGACAGGATTGTGTCAATTAAACAAGAAATTCAAACAACACTTTTTCTTTGTGGGGCCGTAGAAAATGAATGCTATCGCAGAAGCCCTTGTGCGATCGTAGATTTTAGCTGCAAATCGCACTTGCATGAGCAAACTTAGATGTCAAATGACAGGCCCTCTGAACTTTTCACCTGCCAGTTTGGACCTAAAGTTCAGAGTTCTAGAGAATTGTGCGGACCGCACAAGAGATTTTGAACACTAAGGGCCAGGTAGAAGAGTGCGACCCGCACTTGAAATTGCCCGGCCGCACTCACCTCTTTGACCTTCCAACTTCTCTGAGTATAAATAGAACATAAGGCCTCATTTTAAACTTTTCCCACTTTGCAAAGTTATTGTTTCCCTAAGAGTTCACCTGAGGATTTAGCAATTTCAAACACACACCACCATTTTCACCCACTAGGATCTTTGCATATTTACACCATCTGGTATGCTTCATTTTATATTAATTTTATTTAATTTTAATTTTTGAATTTATTTTTCATTTATTTTACTTCTTTTTAGGCCATCTGTTATTATATTCCTTCAATGTATCCATGTAGGGTAGTTTTGTACTGGGTAATTGATAAAGCATGCTAAATTCGTTGGATTAACTTATTTCTATGACTATACCATATTTTCAAGTAGTTTTGAACAAGTTTTTGCATAACTTAGGTAAAAATGAGACCTGTCTGTTGTGTTCTTTAAGTGCGGTACGCATTATTTTAGTTAAGGCAACCGATTAGATAGGTGTTTCTGCAGCCGCACTTTAATTGTGTGGATCGCAGAATTTCTGGAAAGGTTGCACAAATGGTCTGCATTGTCAATCAGAGGCTTGCTCTTCGAGCTTCTAAAGTGCGGACCGCACTTAAAATTGTGCGGTCCGCAGATGAATTATGCAGCCACAAAATGACCTATGCACTGTCATTCAGAGAAGAAACAGTTGATCCCCTTGCACATCTGTGCAGAAGTGCGGCCGCACTTGGGATTGTGCGGAACGCACTTCCACTCCGCGGGCCTCACTTCAAATTATGTAGACCGCACTTCCCACATTTCTTCTGCATGTTTAACCAACCGAAACCTCATTGCTTCTATGTTGTTCTCACTCACTTACATGAGTCTTAATTGTGTTGAATCATGAATTTCAACTGACAATTCTCTTTGTGTTTATACAGAAAATGGTACAATCATGAGGTCGAGGTAAATCTACCAAAGGAAGAGGAGAAGCTTCAATGGGCCGAGGTAGAGGTACCTTGCCCCCAAGTGTGCAGAAAGCTATATCAAAGAAGTCTACAATAGCTAGAGAGAAAGGTAGAGACCTCTCCGAATCTAGCTCATATGCCCCGTCTAGGGAAGCCTCCAAGGGGAACTCTGTATCAATTCCATAGGAGCACACCAAGGAGAAATCTAGGCCACAAAGGCAGTCTGAGCCTCTAGATGTGCCTTCTATATCTCACAGCACTTTCCAGGATTCGTAGAGTGACAGTCAGAAGTCTAATGCAGCTGCTACGAGCTCTGATTCTGATGATGCCCTGGATGATGGGAGAGGGGGGGCAGGTACACAGGCAGGTTTGGAAAGATCAAAGATGAAAGATACCTAGGAAGATAGATTTGTGAGTCGCCGTGCCTTTTTTGATTTTCGGCTGTGGTGGACTGTGAGGTCCTTGACTCATGAAAGACAGTTCGTACTGAAAGATCTAGACAATTGCAATCTCGATGTTCTGGAGCAGTTTACAAAAAGGAAAGGGTGGATGTTTTTTACTGAGAAATTAGTGGATGTAAAGGAGCATCTTGTCGGGGAGTTTATGCAAACATAGCGCATATTCTCAAAGGGACAAAGGTCACCAAGGTGTGCAACTTGAAAGTTAAGTTTGATCAGCATACTCTGAATGCATACTTGGGGTTTGACGATGTGGAGCCGAAAGAGTATTTAGAGAAGTTAGCTCTGAAAGAAGAGGCCAGGTTGTGGCTTGTAGAGATTCTAGCACCAGGACCCACTCCTCCGTGGATTGTTGCCGAAGTGCCTATCCTCCAAAATACTCTCATTTCAAGGCCAAAGAGGGACATACCTTTGTATGCAGCGGGCTTAACTCGTGCCTGAATGAGAACAACATGTCTATTCCTCGAGCTGTTCTGGTGGCATCTATTATGGCCGGGTACCCAATCAATGTGGGTGCCCTGATGTCGGCCAACATCTCCATTGTGGCACAGCAGGATAACACATCTTACCCCTGCCCGAAAATTATTACTGAGTATCGAATAGATGTCAAGGTAGAGTCCAGGCCATTTGACATGAAGGTCAAGCCGACTGGGCCGTTTGAGTGGTTCAAGCTGCAGGATCCAAGGAACCAGAAGAAGAGTGCTCAGCCTTCTACTACTACTGGATAGTTTGATGAGTCGGTAGGTGTAGTTTCTGCTACGTCTGATATTCCATCCATATCAGTTGAGCCTTCTACCAGTGCAACAGCTGCTACACCTGAGCCACCATTATCAGCTCCTCCTACAACTCCTCATCCAACTCTTGCTGCATTCTCTACTTAAGCCTTGGGGCCGGTGCCCATGCCTACAGGCCTACTATCTACTTTTCGAGTATTCCAGACATTGGCACCCCGGAATCCCTCTGACATTGATGAGAAGCTTAGCAAAGTCTTGGACAACCAGAAGGTGATTATGGATACATTGGTACAACATGGTGTTGTGATTGAGAGGGTTGACCAAGAAGGTGAAGAAGATGAGGAAGTCCCAGGCCAGCAAGAATTCATTTGATGAGCTTCGAGCTGAGGTAACCCGGCTAGCTACAGTCGGATATTTGCCATTTGACATGTTACTTGAGCCCTCCCAGCTCCACCTACACAGTATACTCCCGCTGCTCCGACAGAGGAGTCGTGCCTTGCCGCTGACACCGTCGACACAATGCGTGTGATGTTCACTTCTCCGGTCACTCCCAGACTTGATGATGATATTCAGTTGGCTAAGCCAACTAGGACTAATGTAGCTGGGGACACAGTGATAATTGAGGACACATAGGGAGTTTCTTCGCCCTCTCTAATTTTTGATCTTATTTTGTTAAGAATTGGGGACAATGCTTATTTTTATTCGGAGGGGTGGAGCATATTTTATACATTTGGATACTTTGGAATGTAATAATTGGATAACTTTACTTTGTTTTTATCTATCTTTAGTAGTTGTTGCTTTTATTAGCTTCTTTATTTGTTTACCTTTGATTTTGTTTATATTAGTAGCTTTTATGTTTTTCTTAGTAGTGTGGATAATAAGCCTTTGATTTTCGTAATGCCACAGTTCTTTTCAAATGTGGTATTTTGTGTGAACCGAGTGACTCTTTCCGAGGATAGATGGTGTGATAATTTTCTCAAGGGAATGAGTCTGTTTTGTGTTTAGGTAATAATAGTAGTAAGTAGTAATGAATAAATGCTCTAATTAAGTCATTCTCTAAAAAGAGTTATTCATGCTTCATTTGGCACCAACACACTTAACTGCATGCTTATGGTTTGAAACAAGGTTTTTGGAAGAAAATAGCTATAGTTAGTGACGTTGAGGTTCTTGAGTTGACTTTGATAATCATTAAGTGGTTGATTGGACCATAGTGATCTTTAACTTGGCTGTGATCGTTGTAGGCTTTAGACTTTATCCTCTTTTACGGTCTAGTTGCATGAGAGATGAGGTGATTTTTGTTGCTAGTCCAAGTACTTGAGTGGATAGTCTAGAACTTACCACGTATATGTTTCAAGGCAAAATTCTAGGTTTGCTTGGTTTGGAAGATGATTGTAGGCTTTCCTTGGTCCGTTTAAGCTTTCAATTGCCACCCTATGTTTGTTATCCCTAGTCTACCCCATTGAGCCTTTAGCTTTTCTCTGTTGTTAACTATGCTACAAGCCTTTACCCATTTTGTTTATAATTCTCTCTTGGCACTCGGACCTTCCTTAACACTCTTATATATAAGTGGCTTAAGGCATAAGTTTTGGGGAAAAATTTGAGAAATTTAAAGAGGTATCAAGGCACCAAAAAGAGAAAAAAGAAATGATCTTCATGAAAAGATAAGGCAAGAAAAGAAATGCCAAAAAGAAATATAAAAACGGAAATTGATGAAAGAAAAAAGAGGCAACTATCTCTAGTATGAGAATCATGGGAGAAAAAGAATGAAATGAAAAATAAAAAGTGAGGGCAAGTCTCTCTAACCCCCAAGAAAAAGAAATGCCTCTAAGGGTTTGGTAAATGTGATCCAGGAAATGAAAAGTGGAGTGCTTAAGGAAGGGTGTAACCATTTATCCCATATGGTATCCTACCCCAATCCAAATGCCTTTGTTACAACCCGAAAGAAGTCATACATGATTTTGAACTGAGTGAGCTTACATTAGTGGAGATCTACATAAGAGGCAAGCCTATGGTACTTGAAACTTTACTTGTGACATTCCTTTGTGAGAGAAGAGTGAATTCTTTTTTGCACTAGAAATTGAGTGTTAATTCTTGAAGTGAGCATGGCAAATGGAAGGTAGAGGAGGAAGAGTTTGGAGTCCACCATGATTTACATGATAGAACAAGAGTCCTTGATGAGTGAAGTCAATTCTTGAATCTCAAATATCACACTAAAATTATATGCATGTCACATATGATTGTCATCTTGTTGAAAATGCATGAGTATTGTAGGTAATTGTTGGTCCCAACTAAGTATGAATGGCTTACAATTCACTCTTTGAAATGCAATTTCACTTAGAGGAGGTGGGAACTAATCTATTTTCTTGAGGACAAGCAAAGACTTAAGTTTGGGAGAGTTGATAAGTGTGAATTTTAACAACTTATTAGTAGCTTCTTACTTTACATTTAGTCTGAAATTAGTGATTTTGTTTCCAAATCTAATGAAATCATGTGAATTGCAGGAATGTTGGAGGATTGGATCTTAACGAATAAATCTAACTTAAAAATGAGTATTCCATCTCAACAAGGCAAAAAGGAGAAGTGCAAGCAGAAATGCGATCCGCAGAAATAATTCTGCGGCCGCAGATGATCTTGCAGACCACAGAAATAGAAGTGCGGCTGCATAGGAAGCCCTGAAGACTCTGAGGAGTTTTGAAGAAGCGCGATCCACACATCAAATTGTGCGGACGCAAAAGCTGATCGCACTGACAAAATTTGACAAGTTCAGAGAAGGTGCAAAAAACCAAGTGTGAAACCTCTTGAAAGTGCGGTCTCCAATCAAAATATGCAACCGCAGAAGCTGAAGTGCAGTCGCAGATGGAACTGTGCGGCCGCAGATTTCCTCCTCATGCAAGAGCATAAGAAAAAGTGTGGTCCACACATAGAATTGGTTGGCCGCAGAACCTCCCAAATAGAATTTTTGTCAGCAAATTTTTGGGAACTATAAATAGATGAGAAATACTTTTTTAGGGCAAGTTTTGTATTCCTAGCAGCTGTAGCGGTTATCTTTTACCTTTTTGGGAAAGTTTTGATCAAAATTGGAGAAGACCCATTAATTTTATCTTTTAATTGTAGTTTATGGCTTTAACTGCTTCTTCTACTTTATTTTCTATGTCTTCTAGTATGAGTAGCTAGATTTTATCTAGAATTGTGACCCAACCCTAGTGTGTAAAACTTATGGGTTATTAATACTAATACTTGTTTATGATTGGGTGTTTGTTATTTATCCTTGTTTATGCATTTTATCTAGAATTAATGGTTACAAACATTGATTCATGCCTATTTGACTTAGTTCTTACTTGAGAAAGAGGAGCCTAGTCTAGGAAAACTTGGCTAACAATAAATTGAACTAGTTAAGGTTTTGGCTAGTTTGATTAAAGGGTTTGAACTAGAGATACGAAAAACTCGACTTGGATTCATATCAATTGCTTATATTTCTACCCATTTGGTCTTGAAAAGTCATTTCGGGCATAACCACTCTATAACCGAGAGGTATTGAGTGGGTACTTGAGAATTGAGAATCACAATAAATACTGATCTATAAAACAAGAATTAACTTAATATACCCATTAGGTTTGTACCTAGGTGAAAGTTACATCCCTAGACTTTTCCTTAATTGTTTAAAAACACCAAAAATAATTTACTCTCTCTAGTTATTTTACTTAGTTTAATTTTTTAGTGTTAAATTGGATAACAATCACCTTTTTGTATGGAAGTATAATTTAGTTATTTTACGTTTTCTCTTCAAGTACTTACCTCAACACCCACGGTAAACTCCCTAAGGAGTTCGACCCTGATTCTAGTTGAAAATTATAATTGCAACGATCGTTTCCACTCATTATTGAGTGCGGATTGGACGCAGATCACCCTCCACCGTAATAATTTGAAATCCGTCATTTTTTATGGTGAATGCTTGATTGATACTCTGTTTATGGTGCATATCACTACTGATTTCAATTGATCGCATAATATTTTGAAGGATTTGTAGATTGGCTTAGTCGAGTTTGAGGAAATATCGTGACTTATTATTAATTTATGTTTTATCAAAATCTTTTCTAGTCAAATTGTCCCTTTGCTTGGTCAATTAGGGAAGTGTGGATTACATTCTTATTGTTTTTTTTTCTCGGAGTTAGATCGAATTACAGCTAGTATAATTGACGTTTTTCCATATTTGTAACACATCATTGTTTATAGTCCATGTTACATAGTTCATTTGAACATTGTGGCAGCTATGAGTTGAATGGACTCCAATGATTTTAGTCGTGGGGGATTAAGCTTCTTATCTAGTGAGTGTAGGCAACTTTATGGTTTATTTTTTATATGAGTGTAAAAAAAAAATAACTTTAGCTATCTGAAACTTTATTTTTTGCTGCATTTATTTTGTACCTAGCTACTTCATGACACATTTTGTACAACGACCTTGACGCAAGAGTTCCTAAGCATCGAATGAGAGTGTAGTAACATTACTTTTATGAAATTGCTTGTCTTAGAGTGTGTCACATTGTCTAAGAGAAAGTTTAGAAAAATGCCTATGTGCTGAATCTATGAAAAATCACATAAATAACATGCAAAACACAAGTGATAATAATTTACAAATTACACAAGTAATATGTCTGAAGATGGACAAATTGTAGAAAATCATTACCTTATTGTCGAGGAATACCATTTTCTTTTTCTGTTTTTACTTCATTAAGTAATTTGATGAGGGTGGATCTGCTTGATTGACTCTATTATATATAGATGTTAATTATTTTATCACAAACTTTGCTTGGCCATATTGTCCTTCGCACTCTTATTAAATGTGTTTCACAATCATTTACTCTAATGTTACCTTGGGATACCTTTTAGCATTAAATTATGAGAATTGTCAAAGTGATCATGTGTGTTTTCCCTTTCATAACAGGAACAAGACTCTCAAACTATCACAAATGGCATTGACTAAGGAGGAGTTTGAAGGCGCTTCGTGTTTTATTTTCTAGTCATTATCATATGCGTACAGTAACAGTTTGAACAATAAAGTATCGTATAGTATAGTTTTTTATTAACTTTTTAGTATTGAAAGTATTTATAATATTTAGCTTGAGAAATATTTTTGGTGTTTGCTGAATAATATTGATGCTTTTGGTGTTGTAGGCAATTAATAGAAATATATTTGTATATTAGTTCTAGAAAGTTAGGTCACATCTGAAATCTATTAGATTTTTGGCTATTGTAATTTGAAAGAAAAAGGGTTCAATGGCGATTGAACCTTTGTCACAAACATTGTTAGTTTTTTGTAGCGACTAAGATTGCCACTATACAACATGATTTATGGCGATTAAAGATGTCACTGGAAGGTATATAGTTTTAGTTGCGAGTACAGTCGCCGCTAATGGTCATTCTTCAGAGCGACTTATGTAACATCTCTTTTTATGAACTCTTTTATGGAATATTTATTTGCTTTTAGTGGCAGGTGTAGTCGCGACAATATGTATTTTTTTATGGCGACTTCAATTATTGCCACAAGTGACATTTAGTTACGGTTGTAGTTGCAGCAACCTTAGGGTCACCACTAAAGGTATTTTGTGGCAACCTTTGGGGCTCTTGTAGCGACTTTAGTCGCCACAATAGGGCAGATTTCTTGTAATGTTTGAACGTATTTTGCGGCAAATTTTGCAAATTTTTGTTCTACAACTTACTTGACTTCAAAGCTTAACATACAACTATTGTACGATTAAAATACCTTATAAAAAGACCTTATTATCATATTAAGCACTCTTATTCTTACGCCAAAAGTACATCTATGGCAATCCACTTCCCTTTGGCGAACTTCGCCGAAAAGTATTTTCATTAATTCGTATAGCCCCAAAGTCTTCCGGAACTTTCTTATCACTTTGATAAACCTATCTTAACCTTTTGGGGGGATCTTAAACACTCTGAGCTTATGTTAGTTAACTAACGACACAATCGACGTCAAAAGCATGGGGTGTAACATCGTACCTTCCCTTACCAACATTCATCCTCGAATGTTGAATAATATTCTAACTCCAAAGATTTCTAAAAATTTTGGCAGAGTTTCCTTTGTCAATAGGGTTATCCGAAACCTAATAAGCACCACAAACACACAACAAATGCCACATAGGGCTACAAAATAGCATAATAGCATCTAATTGGCCTCACAAGATTATCTATTAATCAAGGAATCTATATAGTAAGCCTTAACTCATCTCGACTGTCCATACTAGGAATATGGGTTGCATATATCATATTTTTTCTGGGATCATCACCTAACTAAGGTATATAAGATAAGTCCATCACTATAGAACATAGATAAGAAAATCGTAACGCACGAGGATCAATATAAATCTTCTAGTTAGAATAAATGAGGATATCTAATCTTCGTGCCTTCCTCAAGCTCTAAAATCATCTCCTCTACCTTATTGTTTTTTCACAATACCTTAATCAGAGGATGTCTCTTTACTCTGCAACTTTCGAACTCGATGATCTAGAATAGCAACTGGATCTCTTCATAAGATAGATCCTCTATAATCTAAATATTCCCGACAGGTGATATACGAGAGGGATTTCCTATACATATTTGTAACATCGATATGTGAAAAACTTAATGGACTTTCTCTAACTCTGGAGGTAACTCAAGCTCATAAGCCACTTGGCCAGATCTCTGAGTGATCTTATACAATTTGATATATCTGGGGTTAAACTTGCTTTCTGGTCGAACCTTATTATGCCTTTTATGGGGAAAACAATCTTCAAGAATACCATTCCTCTTTTAAATGAAGCATACCTGATGCAACATATTATCGAGCGTCTGAATAGTGAGCTTGTCCTGACCACTTATCTGTGATTAAACTATAATAGAGTTTTCATGTACCCTCGAACCTTTCGAGAAGATCTTTAGAAGTTCGCTATAACTAAACTCCTCTATCTGGGGCAATAGACATTAGGATGTCCTGAAACGTATTGTCTTCTCAATTTATCACTTATATAATTCTCGACCGCATGAATAGATCTATCTTGGTAGGAAATGGGTTAATCTTGTAAATTTGTAGACCATCAACCCTCTAAAGTAATATTTCTAATTAGAACGGGCTAAACTCATATTGCACCTTATCCTTGAACTACTCTTTCATTTCCACGCCGGGAACTTTATTCTCTGTATCAGCCCTGGGCCTTAATACTATATCTGTACCCGCTGACCTTTAGGTCACTGTGCCAAAATTCAGTAATGTTCTTATCGCAATAGCACAATAATATATGTCTCTGGTACCATGTTACATCCTTGTCAAATCAGGATGAATAGAATTGGGGGATGGGGGGGATAATTCACCTCCACTATCATCTATATCTAGGACACACAATAGACATGGTATCGAAAAACTTCGTTTCCCTAGAACTCAAACATTATATTTCTTTGCCATAAAAATTTCTCTTACGATAATATTAACTCCGGATCTTCATATTGTTGCTTTACTACGTCCTGCCACAGGGGTGACACTGATACCTTCTGCGCTACAACTCTATTATCATTGGAGTCCTTAAATTGGACCCTTAAACTTTCTAACTGGTGAAGTTCTCTGGCTAACCTTCTCTTTCTTCAGCTTCTAGATAGGTTAAGTTGTCCATACCTCTTATCTTTTGCTGCCCTGGAGGTTGTCACCTTGTTCGGTTGAACTTCCTTTTTAGATTGTAATAGGACAGAATCCCTATGTGAATCCCTATTGTTATTCTTTTACTTCGATTACTAAGGGTGCTACCACCGAGTTTTGGTCAGTAACTCTATTCATTGTAATCTAGCTTCTGCACCATTTCCTTCTCGAGGAGGACCATATTCTACTATACCATCTGGGCTCGCCATTACTCACTTTTTAATCCCAAGAACCTTTACTCTCTTAAGAAGACTCATAGGTCTCTGCATCATTGAGACTCGCCTTGGAGGACGCCTTTACCATGCATAGGAGAAACTTATCTAAATTTTGGCTATTGTCACTTAAAGTCATACTAGAGGTCCTTATCATTACTAAAGATATCATGTTATACCACTAATGCATGTTCACTGCTACCGACCCTATGTCATGGTTCTATAGTTCTTCTTGGCTCTCCCAACCACTCTTTAGCGTAAGTGGCCTTATTTCCATATTCCTTCTGAATGAGTGCATTACAATGCATCGATTTATCTCAATCTCTATCATTCAGGAGTTTCTTATATACATGGTCTTAAGTTCCACTCTTGGTCCCAATCCTGGTTCTTTATTTAACTAGCATAGTCATCAATAAGTTATTGACGTATTTTCTCATTGGATACCTACCCGTACTTGGACCATTATATTCAGAGTAAATTCTCCTTTTTCGTGTCTTAGCTAACATCTTTTAGTATTATACTTTTAGCAATCTCGTCATCGTATATACGTATAGGATCTTAGGTACCTTTAACCGCCCATCATCATCCTTCTCACTCTCACTTCAGCTTTTATTCTGACAGTACAAACTCTAAGTGTTATTTGCCTTCACTCCAAACTTCTTAGCCCTTTAGCTTGATTTGGTTTATACTAGCACTTTTTGTCGTTACTTTCCATCTGAAATATCCCTTGCGAGCTGTGATCACGTACTTATGAAGTTAAAATTGATGTATCGGTTGACGACTTGTCCGACCTCTTAACTAGCCTACTTTTAGGCTTTACATACATCATCTCTCGATGTAACTCGACTTACCCTTTCATTCATTAGTTCTGAATAATCCCCCTTTGGGATCTATATAAGTTTCTATCTTTGATTATCCTTCAGGATTTCCTTTCGAGCCCCATATTTCTGGCGGGTCTTACCATCGCTTAACTCCTCTAAACGGGAGGTTGTCACCTTTCCATTCTTAGCGTGGATACGTAGATATCATTCTGTGGTCATAACATATCCGCAAAATCCAGATAACACCATCTTATTCGTCTTGAAACTCTTCTTGTTAACCTTCTCTTTCACTTGCTAACCCATCATATGAGTTGTGTATCGATTCTGTATCGCACTCTCTCCCCTATAGGAGGAAGCCCACTCTTGCGCTCCGGGATTTCTTTCCGGAAATTTCATAGTGTTTATTCAGCAGCCTTTGCAATCCTATTTATTAACAACTTACAATTTGTCTTAAAGCAGTACCTTTTAAGCAGGGTTACTGAATCATTTACATGAGTAGAATATCGCGGGTTCATAACTGACATACTCAGTCTCAATAGGTAACTTGTCTTCCTATCAAGACGTTAGTCTTAGTCCCTTCTCCTTGTTAGCCTTTTAGGATCGCCATTTTTGTAACTTATTCTCTTACTAATTGATTACTTACTTTGTAATTTCTCAATAACTTTGATTATAACTATCTCGCGAGTCTCCTGCTCTTATTCCGTTTAACTGAGGGAACTTCCCAACAGTAGTACTCCCTAATTGAGGGAATTAATTTCTCTAGTCAATATATTCCGCTGACCTTTGTTAATTCAAACCTTATAATATACTTGGTCTCATAATACCTTTCTCTTCTTAACTCATCATTTACTTATACTTACCGTAGGTTTTACTTGACTATGATCTGGCCAGATATCATGCTTTATTCAGGTGTTCCCTTTATCTTTATGTCATTCCCTTGCTATCAATATCACTTCTTACCTTTGGCTAAAAATTTTCAACATAACATTCTCTTACGTTAACTTCCCCTTTCTTTAATCGGCCTTATCTTGTAGACACTCATCATTCCTGTGTTACCTTGGACAAAATCCTTTTTGAGGGAAACATTCTTCTCTCACACAAAGGGCTCCATACTTAGCCCATAGATCTTCAGGATCTTCAAAGGTCATATCCGACTAACAATTTTCGGGTACATCATGTACACATTCTCTAAAGAGTTGTCATTGACTTGTTCGTGCTATTCTTCAGTTCTACCCATATTATGAATTGTTCCAATCTTCACTAGATCCCGAGGTCTCACTTTTTTCTAAATCTAAGTCTATTGACGTCAATAAATCAGTAGTAGTAATAAAAACTTCTCATTGTAATTCTACCATCACTAAAGGAGGGATAACAAAACTTATATCATTTTATCTGAATATCAACCTCGTTACAATCTTCTTTCTACATCTCAGGTATTATGTACCTCCATCACCTTACCCTTTTTACATTATAAAACCAATGCTTCACCTTTATAAGCTTTCATTACTTCCTCTGAATATAGGTGATACAATCGCTCATAGCCTGAAATTGAAGTATAATACTCATACCCCTAACATTTCAATAATCTGTTCAGAATATTTAATTTGTTGGCTACGAGTACGAGCTCACCGAAGTCTTTCTAGTAACCATCATTACTGAAATTGCAACAAGCACGAGTTAGACTCAGATTATTACAACTCATCTCTACAGAACTATCTATGAGATGAAAGAATGGAAACCATCCCTAAATATGCCCTGTAGCCTCCTTCTTATAAGTATGGTGCACAACACACCCATAAATAAGACTCTGCTAGACATGGCTTGTAGACTCCCTAGGACAGAACTGCTCTGATACCACTTTTGTCACGACCCAAATCAATGGGCCGCGACAGGGTCACTCGGGCCTACCTCACCGAGCACCAACATAAGGTGCGTCCATAACCATGTTATCATACATAAATGGGCCAAAAAGGCCGCCATAAGATAATTTGATTAAAACATGAAAGGAAACTCGACAAAGGACGTCCCAAAATGATATACAAGCTTATATACATGAGACATACGGGCCTACAAGGTTGACATGACCATCCAATACACATAACATATATCTACAAGCCTCTAAGGAGTACATAAACATCATAAAGTCAGGAAAGGGCTCCACCATACCCAACTATGTACATATATGCAACCATCACACCTACCAGCTCACTAGACAGCTCCGAAAGAAAGGAGCATGAAAACCTTCAGCTGAGTTGAGCCACCTATTGTGAAGTATCGTTTGAATCACTATATGTATCTGCAGGCATAAAATGCAGTGCCCTAGCAAGGGTCGTCAGTACGAAAGATGTGCTGAATATTTAAGGCAGGTAAAGCACATAAATAGAAGATGAAACACGAAGGAAGAGTATAGAAGTCAACTTGAAACTCATAACAAGCCTCTGAGGGCATATACTATCACAATCATGGATATATATGCATACATGTAGAAATCAAGCCACTCAATGGGTCCATATAATATAATATCAAGCCACTCTGTGGGGAAATTTAAGTCATAACATAACGTACCCCGCCTCGAAGAGGACTCGGTCATGCCCGACCTTAACAGGACTCGGTAATGTCTCATGTCATTATCATAACATACCCGGGCTCGAAGAGGACTCGGTAATTACCAACGATCAATGGTTGCACAATAGGTGTTGTACCCGACCGACTATAGTGCGACTCGATAGAGTAAAATAGATACATATATAAGTGTAAATGCAAGACCGACCACAAGTGATATCATGAATCCAGAAGGACGCCATCGGAGGGAAATACACAAGAATATGATCAATAGTTTGTCAGGGAAGACTTATGACTATTACATCTTGCGATATGAAGATTATATCAAGTCATGCCAAGAAAGAAAGTGGCCTTACATACCTTGTGTCGATAGCTCATAAGTCCTCGAACATTTAATGAATGACAATCTACATCATACGAATGATTTGGATCAATAGCGACTCAATAAACTATTAGTCATTTCATTTAGACTTTTCATTGAACACTTTGTGTGCATAGAACTTCCATAGTCTTTAACAATGGTAACTCAACAACAAGATACTCTTTTCAACTCTACTTTATTTTCTTATTTTCCTTATTCATTAACTACCAATATCCAGTAATTCAGTATCATAATATGGCTTCAAACGAGCGGCTCAACAACAATAACATTCTCAACAAGCTCTTTAAACAATTCAACAATCACAACGAGCGGTAAGCTCGATTTTACGATTAACAAACTATAATTCTAAGCTATTTTCTTTCTTCAAAACTATGTCCATAGCACCAACAACAACCTACACAAGCTACTGTACCAATTTTCTAGCCACAACATATCTTAAAACATCTTCAAAATAGTCCCATACTCGATAACCAAACATAACTACGATTTCCAGGCCTTACCTCACGGGTTTTCAATCTTATAACCTAGCCATGGCTTTACAAGCACAAGAAAATATGGAGGATGATATATCTTACCTCAATCAAGAAGGTAAGATCAAAACATGAGCTTACTCTCACTTAGAACAACCTTCCACGTCACCACGGCGCACTAGAGCTACTCTTAGCTAGCACCATGATTTCTTGGGGTTGGATTCACTTGTTAGGCTTTGATTTTGGCCTTGGATTATATGAGAACTCTTAGAGAGGGTTTGGAAGGGTTTTCAGCCTGGAAATAGTGAAAAATATGAATGAAAATTATCTGTAGGCGTTTGATATATATCTTGAATATTTCTACCGTCTAAAGTGGGTCCTATAGGGAGCTGCTTGTGCAGTCTCGCAAAAATGCGAATATCTCTCTATTCAAATATCGTATCGACGAACGATTTAATGTATTAGAAACTAAACTCGTATAAATTAAATTTGGTGGGTGGATGACCCCATGAATCCAAGTACATTGGAGAAATTCTCAGTGACATTAGACCCAAATTTCAGTAAGATTATGAACGTATCTTGCGCCAACTTTTGCAAAATAAATTTCTAAAACTTACTTGACTTTAAAGATTAACATACGACTATTTTACGATTCAAATACCTTATAATAAAACCTTATTATCATATTAATCACTCTTATTCTTCCCCCAAAAGTAAAGCTATGGACTCCACTTCCCTTTGGAGAACTTCGTCGAAAAGTATTTTCTTTGATTCGTACAACCATGAACTCTTACGAAACTTACTTATCACTTCAATAAACCTCTCTTAACATTTTGGAGGGATCTTAAACTCTCTAAGCTTATGTTATTTGACTAACAACACAATTGACGTCAAAAGTATGGGGTGTAACATTTATATTGATGATATGTTGGTTAAGTCTATTAGTGCAGGAAGTCATTTGACTCATTTACAAGAGACATTCGATATTTTGAAGAAATACAACAAGAAGCTCAACCTGGTAAAATGGGCTTTTGGAGTTGGGTCCGGAATATTTTTTGGCTTCTTGGTTTCTCAAAGAGGAATTGAATTAAATCCCGATATGATTAAGACCATAGAGAATATCCCTGACCAATTGAAAAGTGTGAAGGAAGTGCAAAGATTGACCGGCAGGTTGACGGCCCTAGCAGATTCATATCAAGGTCGTCGAAAAAATGTCATTATTTCTTTTCACTTTTAAAAAAGAAAAATGATTTCGTGTGGACTCCAGAATGTCAGCAAGCGTTGAAAGACCTAAAAAGGTACTTGTCCAGTCCTCTGCTAATGTCCAAACCGAAGGAGGGAGAACAATTGTTAATTTATTTAGCAATTTCGGAAGTTGCAGTGAGTGCAGTATTGGTTTGGGGAGGAATAAGGTATGCAAATCCCTGTTTATTACGTTAGTAAAATATTGTCAGAAATGGAGACACGTTATCCACACTTGAAAAAGTTGGCTCTAGCTCTCGTAGTTGCTTCTTGAAAGCTTAGACCCTACTTTCAGTGCCACCCAATAGTCGTTGTGATGACTTTTCCCTTGAGGAACATCCTTCATAAACTTGATCTATCGGGTTGATTGTCTAAATGGGCGATAAAATTAGTGAATTTAATGTAGAATATAAACCTCGGGCAGAATCAAGCACAAGTTTTGGCTGACTTTAGTCCAGGTATGATGCCTTTAGGTGTTAAAGAAGCAGTTCTGGTGTCGAGAACTGTCTCCGGTGTATGGACCATTTTTACTGATGGAGCCTCCAATATAAAAGGGTCTGGTCTTGAGATAGTATTAATCACTCCTTCGGGAGAGACCCTGAGACATGCCATTAGAATTTTTCCTTTGAGTAATAATAAAGTTGAGTATGAGGATTTGGTTGCATGAGTTGAATTAGCCCGGAGACTAGGCTCCGAGGTGATTGAGATAAAGTGTAACTCCTAGCTGGTAATGAATTAGACATACGGAGTCTTTGACACCAAAGAGGAGTGCATGCAGTAGTCCTTGAAGAAAGTTTAAGTTTTACTTTCCCATTTCAGGGAATGGTCGGTAATTCACATCCCGATGGAAGAGAATGTTGAGGCAGATGCGTTGGCCAATTTAGGGTCGTCCACGAAAATTAAAGGAGCAGATTCCGATGCAGTTGTTCAGCTGTTGCACTCAGTACTGGACGTGGATGGTTATTGCGAAGTTAACTCAACCATCTTAATCAGGGATTGGAGAAATGAGTTTGTAGAATATTTAAGGAATGGAAAATTGTCTGAAGAACCTAAAGCCTCTCGGGCGCTACGAACTAAAGATGCTAGTTATTGCCTTGTTGATGGTCAACTATACCAAAGATCTTTTCAAGGACCATTGGCTCGATGTTTTGGAACATTAGAGGCTGATTATGTAATGAGAGAATCTCATGAAGGAATTTGCGAAAATCATTCAGGTGCGGACTCGTTGGTTCTTAAATTGATAAGGGCCGGTTACTATTATCCCCGGATGGAACAAGATACGAAGGCATTTGTACAAAAATGTGATAAGTGTCAGAGTTATGCACAATTAGTGCATCAACCGGCATAGCTTCTGTATTCGGTGGTGTCACCATGGCCATTCATGAAATGCGGGATGGACATAGTTGGCCCTTTGCCTCAAGGGCCCGGGCAGGTAAAATTCCTTTTAGTGTTAACTAACTATTTCACTAAATGGATTAAAACAGGTGCTTACAAAAATATTAGAGAGCAAGAAGTGATTGGTTTCATTTGGGATTATATCATTTATCGGTTTGGAGTACCAAAAAAAATTACTTGTGACAATGGGCCACAATTTATAGGTTCCAAAGTCACAAAGTTTCTGGAAGGATTAAAATCAAAAGGATCACATATTCTCCATATCATCCAAGTTCTAATGGACAAGCGAAGTCGACCAACAAGGTAATAATTCAAAACCTCAAAAAGAAATTAGAGGATTCTAAAGGCAATTGACTAGAAGAGTTTTCGAGTGTATTATAAGCATATCGAACAACGGCAAAGTCAAACACGGGAGAAATGCCCTTTTCCCTTGTGTATGGCGCAGAAGCTTTGATTTTGGTAGAGATCGGGGAACCGACCATAAGGTACTTACGGGAAAATAAGGAGGCGAATAATGAAGAAATGCTGATTAAGCTGGATTTGCTTGAAGAGCGTCGGAATTTAGCATATTTGAGGATAGTGGCACAAAAGCAAAGGATGGAAAGATATTATAACTGTAGAGCAAATCTTCGATATTTCAAAGTCAGAGATTTGGTTTTGCGGAATGTGACTCAAAGTACCCGAGAGGTTAATGCTGGAAAGCTAGGACCAACGTAGGAAGGACCTTACCGAATTTCAGCCATAACCAGTAAAGGTTCATATCATTTGAAAAATCAATATGGAGTAAAATTACCAAGTACTTGGAACATGACTCACCTCAAAAGGTATTATGGTTGAAGATCCTTGTTGATACTGAAAGTATGTGTTGTACTCTTTTTCCGTTCATCCAATTTTTGTCCCAATTGGGTTTTTCTTGCAAGGTTTTAATGAGGCAGCAACATAAAGCATACTACGAAGAAGGATCATCGACGATTCAAGAACTCCATTGCTCGGATTCTCATATTTAGCATCCAAACACTGGTGGGGACTATTGTATATCAAAACATTAAAAGTGTCATAAAGACCGAGGACTATTAGAACCGAAAGTTATATCTTATCAGGACCAGGGACTGCATGATTAGCCCCGTAGAAATAAGTGGTACAAGTTAGCCACATGTATTGGCAGCTTCATTTACTTAAGCAAATTTTTGCTTATGTAAATGTACTTTTAGAAATGGAAGGAATAAATCAAAGTCATTTTATTTTTTTCTTGTCCAAGTGACATGTTAAGGTCTTTTTCATCTGAAAGTTAGTTAAACTTCAAATGCTTGTGCTAAAATGAACAGGAGACATACTCTTCAAGAGCACCGTAAACATAAGGGCCCTCTCTTATGAAACCTTCATAGTCAAAGGGTAAACACCGGAAGTATGAATGCCCGAAATTAAAGTTATCGGATGTAAAATAATTCCCAAACTTTATCATATGAAAAAAAATGTCTTGCATAGAAATTAAGCAAAATATATCTTCTATTTCTTAAAATGCCAAACTGAATAGAAGTTTCGGCATAGTTACAAGCTAAAGAGAAAAAAATAATATTACATTAATTGGTTTTGTCAGCGGAGTCCGAAGCAAGAGAAGTCTCTACTGTATCTTTTGAAGATGAAGGTCGTTCAGCATTCGGTTCAGTGCCTTCATCCTTATCCTTATCTTCTTCTTCAGCTTCCTCTTCGGTTTCCGATGACTCATAACTTGTGCTCGAGGATCTTGAAGCAGTGGGTCGAGCAGGAATGTTATCTAATGCAGTTGTCTCCAATTCAAGAGCCTCGGCGATACATCCATCCATGTCTGCAATGCCTTATTTGGCCTCCTCCAAAGTCTTCCTCCTCATGTGATAAATCACATAAGTTTTCTCAAGGAGGAAAGAGTCTTCTTGATCTTGGAGTTTGGATCGAAGCTTCTTGATTTTGGACTGCAGTTGCTCGTTTTCATCCCTCATGATGCCATAGGTCCGACAAAGGTCAGTATTTGTCCTTGCGTGTTCACTGTTCTGCTCCATGACCTTTTTAAATCTTTGCTCCATCCTAGCTCTCTTCTCCTCGGCAGTAGCCTCTTCGATTTTGGAACATAAGCTTGCTTTCAGGTTATTAATTTGTTCCATGGAAGCATACTCAAGTTCGGCTGCGACAGTTACAGCATCCTGCAGCTCAACCCACTTGGCCTTCAACTCTTCAAGTTCTTCATGCAGTTGGGCAGCCTCTTGGTTGTGAATTATCTTTTCTTGCTCGGATTTCTCTAACATGGATTCAAGTTCGCCCATTGTAACAAGTCTTGCTTCTAAAGCCGGGAGACACTCAGCAAGTTGATCCCGTTCAGCAGCGATCCGATCCCGTTCAGAAGCAAGTTCTTCTTTAGCTTGGATCATCTTTTGCAAGCCCTCGGAGGCAAGGAGGTTAGCCTGAAAAGTCAAAGATTGAAGTTATTAAGGGTTATGTCTAGCAAGAGAAAAGGAAAGAAAGAAGTATGAGGTGATACCTGAGCAGAGAAGAGCATGATATTATTAATCAAGCATTCTGCAGAAAGGGCTTCCATCTTCTGTTGGTCCTTGTTCGAAGCTAAAGGCATCAAGTAGTTGGCAACCCCCACCGGCTTGGAGAGTATATAAAACTCATTCGAAACCGAAAGAGTAACTCTACGTTTATCATCGGGGTTTCTAATGGGTGCCGGGAAAGTGTTCTCAATGTTCCCATGGTCGGGTGACCGAGGGGAACGAACATCTTCCATCCGTTTAGGCAGGGCCGGTGAATCAGGAGCTGATGATGCTGTAGCCGGTGTTGAAATAGCAGGTGGAGGAATACCGGAGATAGAACTCTTCTGACTGGAAGCAACAAAGGGAGCCCGGAAATGAGACTCGGTGTTTTCAACTGTTTTCATTTCAGTGAAGAGTTCTTGAATTTCTCCCGATTGAGTAGAGAGATATTTTCTGCTTCTCTATTGAAGATAAACCGCTTCGTTGTCCTCCTCCTCGATTTCATCTTTATCAAGGACCGGTGTGGTTGGTCCGTTGAAGCTTCTTTTCTTGAAGGCCTCTCCTGAGTCTCAGCTTTGGAGGTATGTCTTCTTTTTTATTTTTTCTCCTTAGACTAAGGAGGATGGGCCTTCACCGGAGGCAAGAGCAGCATCACGAGCCTTCTTCCGGTCAATGATTGCTTGAATTTGTTATTGGGTCACCGTTGAGTTATGGGAAACCTCAACAACGGGGCAGATAGAAGACCCCGTCAGAAGGCTTGTGTATTATGAAAGGGAGTCAACAAATTTGTACTACGTTATGTTGGAGATTGTAAAGAGAAAAAGAGAAGTTTTATTTACCATGGTTCTTGGCCTTGCAGTTGAATTTGGGTGAAATTTATTTCCACTTATGGTAGTTCGGTGTGAAATCATCTAAAATCTTTTGTACCCATTGGGTCGGGTTTTGAACTGATTGTGGAACCCAACATGTAGCTAAAATAGGAGAAATAAAAGTTGGCAAAGGATGGAATTTTTTAACGCAATAGAAAAAAGATATCTGAAAAACTTACGAGCAAAGTTCCAAGATTCAGGGATAGAAGGTGTTGTTGCCGGAAGGATGTCCCTAGTAGCAATGATAATGAATTGTTCCATCCAACCACGATCGTTATCGTTATCGTTATCGACACTGGAAATGATGGCATGGTGACCTCATTTGCTGAGTTTGATCATGCATCCACGGAAGTTCTTTGGAGAGTAAAGGTTGATCAAATGGAAACGAGTGAGGGTTTCACCGGCCCGTGAGCACAATACCCGGAGTCAAGCCACCGTACACCATATTGACGGGCTTACCTGAGCCAAGAAGATTTGGTAATTGTAGCAAATTTCTAAAATAATGAGATCGATTTCTTGGCCCATTCTTAAAGTAAAAGGTTACATATAAACATACATGAACCCCAGTTTGCTAAAGGTAACCCTTTCCACTTTATTGGGGGCTAAGATTTCAATATTTTTTCAGTCACAATCTTTCTTCACGACAGGAATACTAACAGGGTGAATGGAAGAAGGATATCTACTGACAGGACAATTTCTATCACTTTTGGGGTTGATAGGTTCCTTTGGTACTTGAAGATCCATCTCAAAGTTTAGTTAAAAGGGTATGATTGTGTTGGTAGCAAGAGAACCAGCATCGACTTCCTTAGTTTTGTTTTTCTTAGAAGGTCCACCACCGATGTAAATACCTGAGTTTCCGTAGGAAGAGTTACTAGAAGATATGATGATAGAAAATCTTAGTAAAGAAATTTTACTTAGAATGAGAGGTTTGTTGATAAATTTCAAGGAAGTTCGAAGAAGAAGAGTTTGTAAAAGTAAAAGGTAAAAATGATGAGAAGTGGAGAAGTTTACAGGCGGCAGAATTCATGGTCATCATTACCTAGAAAACTAGCAAAAATATTTACCGAATCACGGGATAACACGTGTCGGCTCATTAAATGCAAGGAGACGTGCGTCCTTTCAAGTGTTAGGAACCGTTCAGGAACTCTTTTGCCAAAAAAAAAAAGAGGTCTTATCTACTTCTCGGTAACATAAAGTTTTATCACTGGAAAGTAGGAGACTATCTGTATGGGGTAAAATTGATGAACGACAAGTGGACGTTCGACGAGATGACACGTGAAAGCAAAGACAAGTAAGATATGAGTCAGTAAATAGTTGGCACCGGTTATGAGCATGTGACTGGTGCTGAATAAGTTTCAAAGGCATTGGAATCGGGGACGAAGATCTGAAAGGAAGATATCGGGTAGAAAAGACATCATTCAATGAGCAGTCGTTACAAAGAATCTTCGTATTAATACCCAACCGTTATACGCCATCAAAAAGGATTTTATCCATATTAAAGAAGAGCTTGATTTGGGGATTTTGTCACCCTGAATTGAGCTATAAATAGAAGAATTTGTGTTCATATTTCTGTACGCAAAAAAGGCAAAACCTGCTTTTATTCTATTAACATTATTCTATCTTTCTGTTTTTCATATTGTTCTTATCACTGCTTCCGAAGAAGCTCATCCCACAGTCAGGCTTGTATTTTCTTTAAGTTTATTTAATCAATTTATTTCTGTTCTTAGTTATTTTATATTCTTGGATCAAATTAATTCATGTGTCCATAAACCACGTTACAAATTTAATTGTACCATTTTACGGGTTTGTCAACGGAAAATGACAAAGCAATTCTAGAGAAATGCTTTGAGAAAAATAACTAATTTAATTTTTGAAACTGTTTTCCAGTATGTGATTGAAGTATGAGAAATATTCTCCAAAAAGAACATTAACTAATGATTCATAAATTTTTTTAGTAAATCTATGACTACTATGATTAAATTTTTTAATACTAAAGACTAGTAATAAAGTCATAAGTGCTAGATGGTGTTGTTACATGAAGTTAGAGTAAAATTTGTGGAAAAATTACTTCCAGCTGGAGAGGGCGGGTCAAGTCTTACCCAAAACTTTCAACCTGCTCCGCTTAAGTGCTCTTAGAGTTTTTTATTTTGTTATTTTGCTACAACAGACAAGTTTAACATTTTATTGTTTTTTAAAATCAATTTTTCATCAAATTGAGTATACATTTAAAATTAGTACTCCCTCCGTTTTAGTTTACGTAAACTTTTTCAAAATATGATGGTCCAATTGAAGAATTTTTTGTGTGAATGTGGACGTAGAATTTTTAATTTTCTAGAAATAAAATTTACATATTTAGAAGATACTTAAAAAGTACTATAAGTAACGACAATTAATAATTCAAAATATTTGAAAGTATTCGCAAAAAAACACGGCCAAAACAACTTGTTTGACTCCCCAGATTATTTCCTAGAGGCTATGCCATACCACTTTCAGCAAAGGTTGACCTGATCTCCAGAAATCCTCTGACGTGAGAGGGAAGTCAGTTTCTCATAATCAAACACAAAAAGAGACTTGTTTTTCCAAAAATACTTTCTGCCGTATACCAAACACACCTACGCTAGTCCTCAAAGATTGCTTAGTAACATAAATATGCTACATGCTACGGTTATTGTCGACTATTTAGTAAAAATGTGTTGTTAAATAATTCTCTTGCCTCTTCGTCATCTGCAAACTTTAAAATGCTACTCAAACCATTTGGTATCTAGATATTAACCTCCGATCAAACAAATACTTCCGACTAGTTGTGGTAAAATGGATTAAAAAACAGTTATTCATTCATATTATCCACTAAAAAATTGATTGGATAATAAATTTATTAAAAACGAGTCAAATATGGATAAGATCCACTTAAAAAATGAAAAATCAATGGGTTTAACTTTACATTTGCGATTGGGGGTTCCTGAAACTAATAATTCCTCCAAAAGTGATCATATTCAAGAAATCATGAATAATATGGATATCCATATTTATCCGTCGGTTAACCCATTTTTTATCCATATTAAATATGACGGGACAAATATTTTATCCATTTTTACATTATCCATTTTTGACCCTCCTATATCCGACCTGCCCGTTTGCCACTCGTACTTCCGACAACCATTTTTCAGTTTGATATCATTACTCCTTTTGATCAAAAGACCATCATAGATCACCATGTCTTCTGGTGTAGTTGCACTAACACTGAAACAAGAAAATCAACAAACAGTATCTCAGGCTACTGGGTCTGAACAGGTGATTCAACTGCTCCAGCAAAACTTCAAACTAGAAAAAGTGAGGTCACATATTACAAAACAAAACTTCAAACAGCCAACTTTACATTTATGAAAACCGAAAGAGTATTACATACACAAGCATTCTAGGTTCTTCCTCAAATTCCTTTCTTGAAACCACTTCATTTCTTGCAACAAGTATTCAAGCATCAGCTGCTTTGCCTATCTGAGAATCATTTGCATTATCACTCAATTTTGCCCGCTATGCTGCATAATCTTTCACAGCAGCCTTTATTGCGTCCTCAGCAAGCATACTGCAGTGCAGTTTAACAGGTGGAAGAGAAAGATGTTTCGCTATCTCCCTGTAGTACCATCAAATGCCACACAAGTTTCAGCATACTAAGCACAATTCAGAATAATGCAGACTACCAAAGTATCTTCTTTTTGTTCTTGATAACCTTGGTGTCCGGGCTACCAAAGTATTTTCAAATATATTAGAGCAACATGAGCAATGGACAATTGACCATATATAGTTGTAGACATCAAATTCTATATTCACACATAGCTTCTCCCATAAGCCTATCTAATCACATCTGTCAATACAGAGAACAGCAGTAAGATTAGGGTATTACAGACACCATCATCATGGAATTGGACAATATCCAAGTACAAGAACTTAATGAATATATATAACTCTAAAGTAATGCTGTATATAAGGGCATATCTTTTACACTTGGGAATTGATAATGTTGCTGGCAATGAAGCTGAACAGTGCCAGCAGCCATGAAGTTGAAAACTTCCATGGGTTGCATAATAGCAGCAGGCAATAAGGAATTAGGAAATGACAAACATGCAGGGAATTCAAGTAAACCAGTTTTTTCTGTTCCAAATTGTCAGTTTCCAAGTACAGTAAGAGATAGTCCTGTTAGAGGATCTTGCATTTTTTCAGAAGAATTAATACGGAATTACTTATTCTTCTTTTTTATTTTTTTTGATAAATTTTTAAAAAGTAAAAAAAAAAAAAAAGAAGAAGAAGAAGAAGAAGAAGCAGCAATTCAGCATTAATTCTTCTAAAAATTGCAAGCTATCCTGACAAGCTATTCTTCAATAAGGAATAAACACGTCTCGAGATTAAGATGCTCATTAACATATGTCAGATTGTCATACATATTGGAAAATCACACAATGCAAAGTCCTCACAGGCCTCCTCTCCTCAGACTTGAAAGTCCTAGATCCTTCAAGCAAGATAGTTTAATTACATTTCTCATATAGGCAATCCTTCTTCAGTTTTTAGAAACAACGAGACAAATAAAGGAGAGAAACATGAAAAAGACCTAACCAATAAGCTTGTACAATCTCCAACTATGCAGAAATATAACCCCCCCAAAAAAAAGGAGAATGAGAGTATCAGATGAAATAGATCAGGAAAAAGATACTTTAGGTCAGGGAAAACATATTTCAAAGAAGCTTGCATGGAAGTATTCCTCTATTAAAGGGAAATCCTAAGTTTTGGGCTTTTGGCCAATTACACACTCACGTCTTTTAATAAGGCTCTCCTCAGATCTCGCCAATTCCTTATTTTAACTTCACCCTACAAATATCTGAAGTTTACGGCAAACAAGTACCAATGAGCCTAGCCAAAATGTCAACTAAATGAACCTAGAAAAGCCTCCCTATCCAAGAAATTTGTTCAGCAACAATTCAAACTCCAAGAGAATCATCTCAAAGTAGATTTGATCCAATTAAGCCTACATTGGTCACCTCATCCGTGTTTTAATAAATAATAATAGTACACATGAAGTTGTCCATCATAAACAGGATCTGCTTTGACACTGAACAGCAGGGGGAGAAGCAGCCAAATAGGACAAAGTCATGGTCGTGGCATATCAAAGTCAAGGAGAAAAGTGCAATCTAAGAATCACAAAGACATCACTTGCGAAAAAAGGGTCACTGCAGTAGTCAGTGTCGAGAACCAAAGAAAAAAAAGAACGATCAATACAAGGATGATAATTCAGCAAATGTAATTGCAGAACAAGTTGGTGAAGCACTAATTTGTTATGCAGACAGTCCAGTCGAATCTTGAATTCTGGACTAGGTGCATCTTTTCACTCTACCCCATGCAAAGAATTATTGCATGACTATTGCTAGAAAATTCGAGAAGGTTTATCTAGCAGATGACGAACCTTTGGATATTGTCGGGAAAGGTGAAGTCCTAATAAATAAATTTACAAGGGACGCTATTGAAATTACAAAATGTCCGACATGTTCCTGGCTTCAAGAAAATCTGATATCCATGGGTCAGATGACAGTGAAGGATACTCAACAGTATTCGGTAACGGGTCATGGAAGATAACCAAAGGAAATTTGGTTGTGGCACGAGGCTCCAAGAGAGTAACATTGGATGCAACTGCAATACAAAGAAATATTATAACAGCAGTTGACCATAATTGTAACTCAACATTGTAGCACCGGAGGCTCGGGCACATAAGTGAGAAGCGAATGAAGCTATTAGCATCCAAAGAAAAATTGTCAAACATTAGGAATTAGGTTTGTGCAAAGATTGTATTTACGGAAAACAAAAGAGAGTTAGTTTCTCAAAGGCGGGAAGGACACCAAAGAAAGAGAAGCTAGAACTAGTGCGTACGGGTGTGTGGGGACCAACTTCTGTAACTTCTCTTGGAGGCTCATGCTATGATGTCACCTTCATTGATGATTCAACGAGAAAGGTACGGGTTTATTTTCTGAAAAATAAATCTGATGTATTTATTACCTTTAAAAAATAGAAAGCTGAAGTTGAAAGTCAGACAAAGAGAGTATGATAGTCAAGAGTTCAAAACATTTTGTTTTGAGAGCAGGATCAGAATGATCAAGATAGTTCCTATAACACCAGAACAAAAATGGCGTATCGAAGAGGATGAACAAAAACCCTTAAAGAATGAACCAGAAGTATGAGAATACATTCTAGGTTGCCGAAATGTTTTTGGGGCTGAAGTTGTTCACACGGCAACTTACCTTCTAAACAGGGGACCATCAGTACAATTGAATTTTGAAATTCCTGAAGAGGTATTGACAAGAAAGGAGGTAACTCTCTCACATCTAGTTGTGTTGCTTATGTGCATAAAAAATGCAATGATAGAGATAAGCTTGATCCTAAGCAACACAACCAAAAATTGCTCATAAACACATAAGCAAAATGCTTTAAGCTCTTGAGTATCATAGTCTCCTCCATTGTCAGACTTAAGACATTTTATATTTAGGCTCGTCCAATTTTCAACTTTAGTTTTCCATCTTTTAAAGGTAACAAACACATCAAATTTATTTTTCAGAAAATAAACTCATGCCTTTCTCATGAAATCGTTAATGAAGGTGACATAATAGCGTGAGCGTCCAAGAGAACTCTCTTCTGTTTCCCATAAATACAATCTTCACACAAACCTAATTTAGCATGCTTGAGGTTTGGCAATTTTTCTTTGGATGCTAATTGCTTCATTCGCTTCTCACTCATGTGTCCGAGCCCCCGATGCCACAATGTTGAGTCACAATCATGGTCAACCGCTGCTATAATATCTTTTTGTATTGTAGTTGCATACATTGTTCCTGTCTTGGAGCCTCGTGCCACAACCAACATTCCTTTGGTTATCTTCCATGACCCATTATTGAATATTGTTGTGTATCCTTTCATTGTCATCTGACTCATGGATATCAGATTTTTCGCTAAACCAGAACATGTTGGACATTTTGTAATTTTCATAGCGTCCCTTGTAGTCTTTATAAGAACTTCACATTTTCCGACAATTTTCAAAGGTTCGTCATCTGCTAGATAAACCTTCCAGAATTTTCATAGTTATGCAACAATTTTTTGAATAGGGTAGAGTGAAACGATGCACTAGTCTAGAATTCAAGATTCGACCGGAATGTCTGCACAACAAATTAGAACATCAGTACATCACCAACTTGTTCAGCAATTATATTTGCTGAACTATCATCCTTTTATTGATCGTTCTTCTTCTTCTTTGGTTCTCTACACTTACTACTGTAGTGACCCTTTTTTATCGCAATTCCAATAAGTGATGTCTATGCGATTCTTCGATTGCTCTCTTCTCCTTGACTTTTATTTGTCACGACCATGACTTTGTCCTATTTGGTTGCTTCTCCCTCTGCTTTCGATGTTCAAAGCAGATCTTGGGGAATCATTTAATTCTCTTCGGCGAACATCTCACTTAGAACCAAGTCTCTAATATCATCCAATTTGAGTTTGGTAATTTTCTGATGAACTGCTAACTGCAAATACTGTTGAAAACCAACTCTCCGGTAGAAACAATAGTAGAATCAACCACCCCCTAACTTCATCATCAAATTTTATGTCAACAGAACTCAATTGAGTTAATATTACATTCAACTCATTGATATGTTCAGTAACATATCCACCTTTTGCCATCTTTAAACTGAATAATCAGCGCATCAAATAGACTTTATTAGAAGCAGATGGTTATCGTACATATTTGATAACACTTTCATCAGAACTGCGATGGCCTTCTCGTAAATGATGTTGAGGCCACATTCTGTGTTAACGTCAAACGAATCACACCAAGAGCTTGACGATCTAATAGATCTCAATCCACTTTGGCCGTATTCTCTAGTTTTACCTTAGTCAGAGGTAAGTGTAATTTTTTCTGGTACAGATAATCCTCTATCTAGATTTTTCAGAATCCAAAACCTCTGTCGTTGGACTTGCGGGTCTTAATCTTCCTTCTTCCGATTCCGAAGCCATTTCTTCACAGAAATAATTTTTATGTGAATAGTGCATGTGAGCCGTGATTAGTACTCTGTGTAAAGAAAATAATTTCTCAGCTGAATAAGGTAAACAACACTCACTGTTGGTGAACAATACTTCACTATTAATGAATAGTACTTTCACTATGAATGAACAACACTTTCACTATTGTGAATAGAATTAGAATTGATGGACAATAGTTTTGCACTATTATTGCAAATAGTACATTACCAATACCGTACTTTCTACCGAAATTACATTGCCTATGCTCTGATACTAGTTGTCGGGAAGCATGTCAAGCTAATAGAGGGGATAAATCATAAAAAGAAAAAAGCAATAAATTTCAAAAAGACAAGACAAGATTTAAGTGGTTCGGCAATTTTTGCCTGCTCCACGACCACACAGCGAATAGCTTTTTATTACTACAAAGAGGAGAAGAAATTATGATGGGTGATACACAAATGAAAAGGCAGAGACCCTTTATAGGCTTCCGAAGAAATTTGAAGATGAATTCTTCCGCCTGACAATCTTCTTCCCACTACGTTTTCTCCTTTACGGACAAGCAAAGTCAACATTTGCATAACTTTGCTTTGTCTGTTTTTAACCTTTTTGTCTTCTTTCTTTTGGCTTTTTTTCCTTTATTTCTTTTCTTTCTTTTACAATGAACAGGGTTTGTCCTATCAAGAATTCACCTTCATCTTCATGTCCAACTACTCTCGTACACATTTACAACGTCTACCAACTCCCTCTTACTTTATCCTTATTTTTGTTCCACCACCCTTTCCTTTCCAACTCCCACTTCCAAACATACTAGTCTTGCTCTCCACTTTTTATCCATGTTTGGAAATGTAAACATCTATTCCTACTTGATTTTTAGTGGGCGTTTGGACATAAGAATTATAAAATTCCAAAAAAAGTGAAAAACAATTTCAAGTGAAAATGGTATTTGAAAATTAGAGTTGTGTTTGGACATGAATATAATTTTGGGTTGTTTTTGAAGTTTTGTTAGTGATCTGAGTGAATTTTGAAAAATAACTTTTTGGAGTTTTTCAAATTTTCGAAAAAGTGAAAATTGGAAAATTTATGACCAAACGCTTATTTCGAAAAAAATTGAAAACTTTTTGAAAAAAAGTGAAAAATTTCTTATGTCCAAACGGGCTCTTAGTGTTGAAAAGGGCCTAGCAGCTTATTGAATATCTTTTTTGGGGGGAAATGCCAAATTTACCATTGTACTATCAGAAATAGTCTGAAGGGGAACCTTGGAGCAACGGTACAATTGTCTCTTTGTGATCTATAGGTCAAGGGTTCGAACTGTGGAACCAGCCACTAATAGGTTAAGTCGTCTACATCACAGCCCTTAGGGGTGCGGCCCTTCCCCAAACCCTGTGGGAATGCGGGATGCTTCATGCACCGGACTGCCCTTTTATTAACAGATATAGTCCACATTTGCCCTTCGTTATTTAACATTATCCCTATCGTTAACAAAGTAATCAAAAAATACCTTATTTTAACGGAGGTCCATTGTGGCAAGATGAGGGAAACTTTGGTTCAAACTATACATGTGTCATCTTCTAATTGGATGATATATAACTAATTATATTTAATTATTATTTATCGGTATTCCCTTTTTCATTTGAGGATTCCTTCTGTTTCCTTTTTCTTTTCTCTTTCTTTCTTTTCTACTTTCCAACCCCCAGGTTGTCACTTCCATGAGCCATCTCCCCTTCCACGCATATTTTTTTCTTTTCTTATTTCTTCTTTTATCTTTTCTCAAAATATCAAAAGTGTGCTCAAAATCGGATTGCTACCATCTTGGGTTGAATTAATTTTGAAGAAGATCAAAAACCTATTTTGGGTTTCAAAATTCAGATCTGAAAATTTATGGGTATTTAGTGATTTGTTGTTTGAATCTTCTGAAAATCATTTATTTTTGTTAGATTCATAGATTTATAGTGACTTTGTCAAGAATTAAGAGAAGAAAACTTGAAACCTCCATATCTAGGTGTTGAGAAAAGCTAAAGAATCTATCAAGTTCTTCGAAATCTAGTATTGTTGGGAAAGGAATTAAGTGGCTATAATGTAGCTAGTAGTGCAATAAAGAGTGATTATTTGTGCAATTTTGTCCAAAGCTTGGTTGTAATTTCTAGCATATTGATGCTGTACATTTTAGTTTTAATCTCTGCTGGAATTGTTGATAGACCTTATTAGGATAAATATGAGAATCAATAGTTGTTGTTTGAAAATCTAAAGTAACTTGAATCCAATTTGGGGGCGTGTGGTAGTGATGGTAGTTGGAGGTGGCTTTGGGTGGAGGTGGAAGAAGAAATGGAAGGGGAAGAGGGCGGGAGGTTGCATGCCTCATTGTGGTAATCTAACTTAAACTCATTGGAACGACATGTAGATATAAACATAAAGTTAACTCCTAGCACATTGCCATTTTTATTTGTTTTAATTATGTTTTGCTATATATTTAACTTATTTTCACTACTACTCATATTTTATTTTGGCATGATGATGATATGAGTTAAGCTAAGATAAGGAACTGCGGATTCATATCGCCGATTCCAACTTTGTTTGGGACTGAAGCATAGTAGTTGTTGTTGTGGTATTCCACATCATCATTATTCAAGTAAAAATGCTAATTAAAACTACAGCAGCATTCAAAAGTACACCAAAGAGACTCAACTCTTCGATTATTAGCAATTAAGGTAACTTAAAGAATGAGGAAGGTAGAACTGACAAGGAGAACAATTACAGATCAGAACTACATGCAAAATGAAGTCAAAAATTTAATAAACAAGTAAAGGATAAAGGAGTTACGTATTCTTTACGGATAGTACTTCCTCCATTTGTTTCCCTTTCACCCATTCAGGGGCTGAAAATTAGAAAACTTGGTAATTAGAATCATTACCATTTCAGCTTTATAGAATCAAAGTAATACTCGTAGTTTAATGATGTTGTGGGATAACCCATAATATACCAACCAAATAGAGACCTCACACAAAAACATACTTCTCTAAGAAAATCATATTTTGTTAGGTTCTCTACCTTTTTCCTATACGAGGGTTTTCCCCGAAACATAAATAAACTAGTACTTCCTCCATTCATTCCAATTTATGTGAAGTAGTTTGAATTGGCAGTCCGCACAGGGTTTAAGAAAGAGAGGATCTTTTAAAATTTGTGTTATTAAACGTGTTTGTGCGACAAGACTTTTGAAATTTGTGGTTCCAAAAAATTTATTAAGGATAAAATAGAAAGTTTAAAGTTTGATAGTGTCACAGTACTTCACAAAAACACCAAATATTTTGGATAGAGGGATTTTTAATCAAACAAACAGTTTTTCCTAGAAAAAAGATACACAGAGAGAAATAAGAGAGAGAAATTGTAATCAGACCTACAGAAGAAGAAGCAATAGCGGAGCCACATCCAAAGGTCTTAAAGCAAGCATCGGTAATTTTTCCGGTCTCTTCGTCGACTTTGATTTGCAGCTTCATCACATCTCCACAAGCAGGTGCACCGACTAGACCCGTGCCAACTGTAGGATCATTCTTGTCAAATGACCCCACGTTTCGGGGATTATTGTAATGGTCCACCACTCTCTCGTGATATAACCGCCGCAACACCGCCGACGTTGCCGGAGATGATTGTGGACCCAGCCGGAGGATACTTCCGGCGACATTCCTCAACATTTTCGAAATCCAGTGATCGATTGATCGGAGATTTGCAGAAGATTGGTGAGGTTAGATTTTTGGAGCGAACAGAGAATTTTCTTGGCTGTATCAGAATTGTGATTACATGGACTTGGGCCACTGCTACACTTTTTGTTGGGTTTATTTTGGAATTGGGCCTAGAGAAAGTTAGCTGCGTCTTCCCATGGGAGCTACTTTCTGTAAAATTTTCGGCCAGTTTTACGCGACTGATTGAATTTATACCCACTTTTTAAAAAATATTTAACTGATATTCATTTTTTTTAGTAACTTCATATATATATATTTTTCTCTTCTTCTTCATTGTTGCTTTCTTCTTTATCTTTATATTTAGGATTTCTTCTTCTTCTTAGTTTCAAAATGGGTTTGTTAAATTTGTTGTTGTTTTAACAATTTAATGGTTGAGCTTTGTTCTTTATGATATTAAAAAGTTATGATTCAAATTTGAGCTTATTTGGAGTAGATTTGGATGTTGGATTGTTGAAATTCGTAAAACAAGTTTGTGTTTCAAAACTTCAGATTTTGAATCTGAAGTTGTTTGAAATTGAATTGAAAAACTGAACTACTTAAGTTTCCGATTTTGAATCTGAAGTTGTACTGAAAAATTGAACTACTTAAGATTCGAATTTCTGAAGTTGCAATTGAAAGATAGAAGAATTTGAATCTGAAGTTGTACTGAAAAATTGAACTACTTAAGATTAAAATTTATGAAGTTGCAATTGAAAGATAGAAAGAACTTCATATTCGAAATCTGAAGTTGCTTTGAAGAGTTTGAACTACTTAAGATTTGAATTTCTGAAGTTGTAGCTGAAAGATTAGAGTAGAGAACTTCATATTTAATTTCTGAAGTTGCACTGAAAAGATAGAACTATTTCATATCCGCGTAGGTATACTTTGCAAAGTTTTATGCAATGCGGATATAAATTCAATGGTGACCCCAAAAATAAGTATATATGCAAATGCCCCCTACTTTTCTTAGTTAATTTTTAGGGAAATTTTCATAACTACAAGGCTTATAAGAATATATAACAATTACTACAATCTTGCAAATTTACATTATATATAACAAAAGATTATCTCCTATCTCCATCAAGTTGGCAAAACTCAACCGAAATTATTGAATACTCCCTTATTTTAAGCCTAAAAGAATGGAAAACTTATCGAAACACAATCACTCATTTCCTAATAACCTCTCATATTTTTTTCTTGTATTTTTTTATTCTCTCTATAAATAGTGTTTTTCACTCATAAATTAACTTCTTCCTTTGTTTTTTTTGTGTAAACAAAGTAAATATTATAAAGACCATCAATAACAACCTTCCGCTAAAATCAGTTTCTAAAAATTACATATCTATTAAATAATACTCCCTCCATTTTAATTTACATGAACTTATTTGACTGGGCATAGAGTTTAAGAAAAAAAAAAGACTTTTGAACTTGTGGTGTAAAATGAGGCACATATATTTTATGTGGATGTAAATCATTGCATAAAAATAAATTATTTCCAAATATGGAAAGAGATCATCCTTTTTTATACGGACTAAAAAGAAAATAAGTTCTTTCTAACCTTTTCAATAGAGGTTTAATGATATATATATATATATATATATATATATATATATATATATATATATATATATATATATATATATATATATATATAATTTACAAGAAATTGCCTTAGATATACAATACATATAATATATATTAAGTATACTATTTGTATATATCATATATTATATGTATATACCCATCTTTAATTAATGTCAAACTCCTCAAGTAGTAGTTTCTCCTTTTTTGTCGAAAATAATAACATAAGGGTTGTCAAGATCGTGGAAGAAGTGCACGAATATTATTTAAAAAAGAGAATAAGTTAGAACTTCTAAATTTTATAGACTAGTAGAAATTTTCAAGATGAATTTATGATACTATCAGTAAACAATATTCAAATCGTATTGTTTAATAGCAAAGAATCATGGGATAGTAACATGATAATATTTGTGAGGGCAAAACTTAAAACACTTTGTCGTTTCAGATTCATGGCCCTATTTGAAAAACTTTGTGAGTAATTTTCCTTTGGGCTTGAAGACGAAGGATTTTTACATGAAAATTGGTAGAAATTGTGGGATTTTTGGAAGAAAATATAGAATTGGTAATTTTGGATTTTGACCACGAAATTGGACATGGAATTAGGAATAAATTATATATTAAGTTCGTGATGCTATGGGTAATAATTATCTTCGAAAATTTTCGGAATCCGGGCACGTTAGCCTGGGGAGTTGACTTTGTTGACTTTTCGAGCATAGTTGAGAATTATTATAAATTGTTGAATTACCAGTATTGGAGTATATTTTGATTGGTTTGAGATGTTAGAGAGTCGTTGGAGCCGGTTATCGGATTTCAGAGCAAGGTTAGTTTCTTGTCTAACCTTGTGAGGGAGAATTTACCTCGTAGGTATTATATTTGGTATGTGCTACATGCTATGGGGGCTACGCATGTATGAGGTGACGAGTATCTCTGTGTATGCTAGAATTCATGATTAGGTTCCGATATACTTAGACACACGCCCTGCTTTAATTATAATATTTGAGTTTTTCTTACCTGTTTAATTACTTTAATATAAATTTTGTTTGGGATTAGACTTGCATAAAGTATCAGACTTACGATTTGTCATATATGGCGAGCTACTTGATTAGTAGTAGAGATTTCACTTCCTTTTACGGATTTCTCCCATGTTCTACGTATTTGTCTGGAAGTTTCTTGAATTTCACAACTCACACGCATATTTGTAAGTGGGGCCAGTGACCCGTCAAGTCTTCACTATTCCTATGGGATCAGGCTGATTGCCTCGGTAGTATCATTATGCGATCGGGGCATTCGCCTCGCCAGTATATATATGAGATGCATCTATGGATCGGGCCATACGACGGTAGTGTATGTACATGACTATTATGGGATCAGACTGTACGCCACGGCAAGAATTTGTATCTTTACTCTTATGGGATGGGGCCGCTCGCCTCGGCAGAATCATCGAAATATTTGATAAGGAGTCAGCGTACTTCCGAGTTTTCCTGACTTGAGATGAATGCTGATTTGGTGTAGACCATTACGTATTCCATTTGAGTAAGTTTTCGGTATTTGAGGACCTTATGTTTACTATTCAGTTGAGGATCGCACTATGTACCTATATCTGTTTTTTTTCACTATTTACTTACCATACTTCATGCATGTCTACTTTTTACTGTATTTGATTTATTGGACCACTAGTAAATGTCTATGTCGATCCCTCGTCACTACTTCTTCGGGATTAGGCTAGAAACTTACTGGGTACTTGTTGATTTAGTACTCATGCTACACTTCTGCACTAATTGCGTAGGTTCTGACAGGTTCATTTAGTGGTCATCTTGACGCATTGACGCAACTGCTGAGGGGACTTTTATGGTGAGCTGCATTCCATGCTACGATCCGCAGCACACAGAGTCTTCATCATTTCTATTTACTTTATCCTGTCTGTCTTATATTCCAGAGAGATGTTGTATTATTATTGTACTCCCTCATAGATGCTCATGCACTTGTAACACCAGGTTTTGAAGATTTAGATTTTGCATATGTCTGTATTCTATTATGACTTAGGGTTTATATTTCTGCCACATTCGAACATTTAAAATAATTACATATGTACTTTTTATATAAATGAACGAACTTTCACTCTTTACTTCTTTAATTAATTTGGATGCAACTTAGATCTACTATTAGCGTATTGATTTACTTGTTGGCTAGCCCGACGAAGGCGTTCGATGCCATAACGGCCTATAGTGGTATTTGGGTCGTGACAATGTAGCACATAGAAAATATAACACCTACGGGGTAATTTTTGTTTCACAAGATTAGACATGAGACTTACCTACCTTCGAAATCCGATAATCAGCCCCAACGACTCTATAACACCTCAAACCAATGCCAAATATTCTGAAACTAGTCAAAGAATGTGCAAACAAATCAAAATATACTCAAAGACTCGTAATTTAATCAATTAGAAGTAATTCCCATTTTTACACGAAAAGTCAACAAAGTCAATCTCCGGGCCCACGTGCCCAGAATCCAAAACTTTTTCGAAGATAAACATTACCCATAGCACCACAAACTCAAATATATAATTTATCCCAAATTTCATGTCCAATTTCATGGTCAAAATTCCAAAATACCATTTTGATTTTCTTCCAAAATCCCACAATTTCTACCAATTTTCATGTTAAAATCCACATATAATCGATGTATTTAGCTCCCAATGAGTAGAAATAACTTACTTTGTGATGGATGATGAAAACCCCACTTCAAAATCGTTCCAAAATCGGCTCCAATATGAGAAAAGAGATGAAAATGAGCCAAGTCCCATTTACAACTTTATAATCTGCCCAGGTGACCCTTAATCGCGATCGCGGAAACACCCTCGTGATCGCGAAGGCCAGCCAGCCTCGCCCACAAAATCCTGCTATGCAAACGAGAGTACCATCTCGCGATTGCGAAGCTCAGCCTGCCCAAGCCTATGTGAACGCAAGCCTAGCTACGCGAGCGCGAAGGCCAAAAACCTCAGCCTCAGAAATTACCCTACGCGATCGCGAACCAAGTCATGCGATCGCGATGAACAACCTTCAAATCATAGGACATCCCCACTAACACATCATGTTCGCGACACTCACCATGCGCACGCGAAGAAAAACCTGATAAAGCTCCGCAAATACAACACCCTTTACGCGATCGCAAAGAAAAAAGTCTCCACTAGTCCACTTAACCCTTTGCGATCGCGACCCTGCATCCGTGATCGTGATGCATACAAAACACACCAGAAACCAACAGTTGCAAAACATAGAGAAATGATCTGAAACCATACTGAAACACACCCGAGACCCCGTCCAATCATACCAACAAGTCCCAATACCTTATCCAAACTTATCTAAATGCTTGAAAGTTCACGAATAACATCAAAACCATGATTCGACGATCAAAATCTTTCTTTTAACTTTCAAACCTTCAAACTTCGTCGAACGCGTTTGAATCACACTTAGATATACCGGATCGCGACCAACCTTCACGCACAACTTTCAATCAATAAAATAAACCTATCCAAGGTCCCGGAACACCACCCGAAGCACACTCCAAGACAATAACACTGAAGCACACTCCAAGACAAACTTAGCAAATTTCAAAACCTTCAAAATACAAACTTTCGATATTAACCACTGAAACACTCCCGGACCATCCGATACTCAACCCGAACATACACCCAAGTCCGAAATCACCTTACGAACCTATAGGAACCTTCAAATACCGATCTTGAGGTCGTTTACTTAAAAGTTAAAGCTTGGTTAACTCTTCTAACTTAAAGCTTTCGAATAGAGAATTATTCTTTCAAATCAACTCCGAACTTCCTGAAAATCAAAGCCGACTACACGTGCCAATCATAATACATATAGTGAAGCGATTCAAGGTCTCAAACCGCCGAACGATATGCTAGAAATCAAAATGACTAGTCGGGTCGTTATATTTACATAGGGTATATAAACTTGTTATTGATTAGACGGAGTTCCTCGGACCTCGGGTGAGTATTGGGTGGTTTTGGACCACTTTTAGGCCTTTTTGAGCTGCTGATAACTGATCACATGGTTGTTAATAGCGATTGCCGAGGTTTTGAAAACCATTTTTGTCATATATCATTAGGTAAGTGATTCCAACTTGTTGTGAACTAAATACATGGATTATATATGGATTTTAACATGGAAATCAGTAGGAATTATGGGATTTTTGTTGGAAACCTAGAATTGGTAAGACCATGAATTAGACATGGAATTTGGAATATATTATATATTTGAGTTCGTGATGCTATGTGTAACATGTATTTTTGAGAATTTTTGGAATCTGGGTGCGTGGCCAGGAGATTGACTTTTCGTGTGGGGTTGAGAAGTGTTTCTAATTGTTAAATTACGGGGTTTTGAGTATGTTTTGATTGGTTTGCATGTTCTTTGGCTAGTTTCAAATTTTTAGTATTGATTTGAGTTGTTAGAGAGGTGTTGGAGAAGATTACCAGATTTCGGAGCAAGATAAGTATCTTTCATAACCTTGTAAGTGGAAACTTATCCCCGTAGGTGCTATATTTGCTGCATGTTATGTATTATGGGATCTACATAAGTACGAGGTAACGAGCTTCCGTGAATATGCTAGATTTTGACATGTCGGGGTAGACTTAGATATACACAATGCTTTGATTGTGATAATTGAGTTAATCTTGCCGTTTTAAATGCTTTAATTCATGTTTTAGCCTAAGACTAGAGTTGCATAGAGTACCGAGCTTTGTTAATCTAGAGACTTAGCGTGTTACTTGATTAGCCACAGAAATTGTATTCTCTTCCGAATTTATTCCCGTGTCGTACTCGTTTGTTCGAAAGTTTCATGATTATTCAACACGTAAGTATATTCGCAAGTTGGTCTAGTGACCCGTCAAAAGTTTCAATACTCTTATGGGATCGGGTTGATTACTTCAGCAGTATTATGAGATACATTTATGGGATCAGACCGTACAACCTTGGCAGTATCATATAATACCACACTTATGGGATTGGCCCGTTCACCTCGGCAGAATTGTGCGTAATACTACAATAGGGAGTCACTACATATATGAGTATCCTGGCTCGGATTGACATTTTCCCCTGATATCGGTTACATATATTCCATTCGAGGTTGGTATTTGATGATTTCGTATTTATTCTTCAGTTGAGAATCATGTTATACATATTTATCTATTTCGTTGCTACTTGATATGCTTCATACATGTCAACTCTTATTGTATTTTGATTATTAGACCACTAGTAAGTGTCGATGCCGACTCCTCGCCACTACTTCTTCGAGATTAGACTAGATACTTACTAGGTATGCACTGATTTATGTACTCATACTATAGTTATACACTAATTGTGCAGGTACGGAGACAAATACATTTGGTGGTCATACAGGGCATAGACACAACTGTTGCACCATAATTTGCACTAGTCAAAACAAAATACAACTAATGGTTCATATGAAGATGATAAAAGAGAATTACCACCTAATATTTTAAGGTATATTAGGGTACCTATGGGTTTGAATATTATTATCCTAATGGTCTGCTAACCGGTGAGATTTCGGTAAGGGTTCTAGTTATTCTAAGGAAAATGTATTAGGCATCCGTTAAAATCTACACGAGGTAGCTTCTTAGGCTTAGGCTAGGTTCTAGGAAAGAAATGACTATATTCTGCTTAATCCTGCGTTTAGAGTTTGTAAAATGTCCTAAGTCTTGTCTAAAACCTACTATTTGGGAAAGAGGTTATGTTTGTACTTTGGATAGAAGTTATAAGTTTCTAAAGTTTTATAATCTATGCAAATTCCCCTTTTGAAATTTATATGCTTATGAAGTTGAGAACTAGATATTCTTTTTTTTTTTTAGAAAAATCTTGTGAAGAATTCTATCTTTGAAAGAAAGTTGAGTGTTTCTGGAAAATGTGCTTACTCATATGTAACTTGGTAAAACAAGAGACCGTTTGAAAATATACCTTAAGTTGGGATGGGTATACCTCATTTGAAAATCAATTTCAACCGGAATTTTGTGTTTCGAAACTCGTTGAGATCCATTAGTTCACAAACATCGACTGTGTTTGGTTTTGTTTCTTGAAAATAGCTTCGTAATTATTCTCGCAATTCTGGTTTTTTTCAAAGAGAATTTGTTTTGCTTTTGGATCTGTACAAGTCCAAACTTTGAAAATGATTAGTGATAGCAAGATAAGATCTTTCATTTGTTGAGAAAATAATTAAGTGATCAAATATTAAAGTGTTTAAAGCGAGTAGAATTTCAGATTTTGATTCTTTTTTGGTTTGCATGTGCTCCTACCCAATCAAAGTATTAAAGTTATCTACTAATAAAGAGTTAATCATTCAAGGATACACATATGCGAAGTAACAAATAGAAACAAATAAAGTTTGCATAAAATAAGAGAGAGAGAGAGAGAGAGAGAGAGAGAGAGAGAGAGAGAGAGAGAGAGAGGTTGTACTCTTGACAATTGGGCTTGGTAAGTTCGACCAGACCCAGTGGGATTCGGCAAACTTCATCATGTGGACAAAGGGGTAGACTGGATTTGAATTTGGGCCTGAGTTCCCTATGGAACTCAGTGGCCCAATTCGAGACATGCACATAAAATATTAAAAGACAATTAGTGTATATCAAATATAAAATGAGGTAAGATAGAGATTAAGAAGAAATAATAATAAAGAACTAAAGAATGTGGTTAGACAAAAGATTTTATTTATCCAATTCTATGAGGATTAATAGGAGTTAGTGATTAAGGGCTTGGTATAAATTCTTTTATGGATATGACTCCCCTTGTGAGCCCTTGGCACTTCAGAGTTCACGAAGGTCTCACTGTCACGACCCAAATCCTAACATGTCGTGATGGCGCCTATCACATTACTAGGCAAGCCGACAATCACATAATAACTACGCATTTGAATTAAAACATAATTTAATAAGCCCAACAGTGAGAAGTCTCATAAATAACTGATAAAACAATTATAATTCAACTACAACCATCCCAAATCCTGGTGTCACTAAGTACATGAGCTACTAGGTTTCAACATAGTTTGAGACTCTAGTACAACTGCCTGAGAAAATAGAACAATACTGAATAAAAATAAAAGGAAGGAGAGTCAAGGTCTGGGGGCGTCATAGCAGCTACCTCAAAGTCTACGAACATGTACTAGCACCACTCTAGCTGTCACTGTGTCCAGATATACCCGGATCTGCACACGAAGTGCAGAGTGTAGTATGAGTACAACCGACCCAATATACTCAATAAGTAACACGACTAACCTTGGACTGAAAGCAGTGACGAGCTCAGAAATATACAGTCAGAGCCAAAATAGTAACAACACATCTATAACAAAGAAAATGATAGCAATAACTCAAAGAAACTTCCAAATTCGGCTCGTTCACAGTACAGAAATTTAAACATGCTTTCAAATTCAATAATTTAAGCCTAACACTGATAAAATATGCCAAGTACAGCTAGCATGAGGAATGTTACATCTCTATGCCTACATGTCAAATATGCATATCAGATTTAATGTGACATAGTGATTTCTAGACAAGTTGAATTTATACGTGATTTCTAGACAAGTGAATTTTTTAATCCTAAAATAATAGATAAATTATATAAATATGCAATACTTAGCCTTGAGATGGAGACGACATAATAGATATAATAGTTCCGGGAGCAGGGCTTCCGGGCACAACAATAATAAAATCAAAAAGCAAGAAGATAAGATTATATTAAGCTTTGAATAGAGTGTAGCGTATATTTGCCAGAAAATTCGTGTCCTTTACAATGACAATTAAGCTCACTATTTATAGTTGCACCTAGGGAACAAGGTCATAGGATCAAGTCCTTCTTTAATATCAATTATGAGGGCCATTGAAGAATGTGTAACGGCGGGCATGAAGGCTATATTCTTTGTAATGGGCAGTGTACTTAATGCTGTAGAATATTCTTCATTAAATGCTACCGGGTGGCAAGCATTTATTTCATCTTTATGAGTATCATTCTCTCTGGTAACAGACAAGATAGTTGTCTTTCGGTTTCAGCTATCTTCTGTCTTCGGCTCCACGTGCCACTTCCTTATGCGATCATTAAATATAACATATTTTACCCTAGATAGATAGTCCCTCTGCTTTTCGGTGGCATAACTTTGTGTCACCGGAAAGTTGGTAGAAATATTCTTTTTGGCGGGAAATTTACTGACCCCTCTTAAAAGTTTCTGAATGTTGATTAGACGCACGTCTCTCCGCATTTAATGCCCCGAACACGCGTCATCTCATGATTCAACATAACTTTTGGCCACGAGTTTAGCCGCCTAAACCTTTACTTATACGCATCAACCTCCTTCATTCTTACTTCATAAAACTCTAAATTTTCTATGACCTTCTTTTACTCAACTCATACTTCGACTTTAACCTTTCTTTAGCTTCTTTTTTTGATAGAAAAACCATCTCTTTGATAAAACATGTCCTCTTCTTCTAGAAAACCTAGTTCTTCAAAGAACAAAGGCAAAGTTGATAATGTTGCTCCCCCTATGGTGAGTACCATCGTCCCAAAGAACCTGATTACCACCAAAGACTTTGAAGAGAAGTACCCTTCTGCTCACCCTCGTACGTGGGTTGTTAGCGTATACCCTTCTTCTATACGTCCTTACAGTATCCCTGCTGTAAAGGAAGACTGTCATTGTCAAGATTTGGATATCATCGCTCCCGACCTGGCGGAGCGGATAACTTTACCCAAGAAGTGTTATACATATTCTTACACGTATCCCTTTACTTTGGGAGCGGTTTCTTTGAGCGGAGAGCTTGACTCCGTCATTGTGGAGTTTTGCCTCCGCTATCAAGTGTGTTTGGAACATGTAAGCCCTTCCGCATGGAGGACAATTGCCTGTCTCGGCGCCTGTGCCAGGAGACGGTAGAAGAGCTATCCTTAGCTCGAGTGATGAACCTTTATTCCCCCAAAATCTTCAGTGGAGGAATGATTAAATTTAGCAAGCGAGGCCACCATGCACTCCTATCCAGCATGGATAATGATAACGATCATAGGTGGATGGAACGATTCGTTTCAGTCGCCACCAGTGACATCATCCCGACCTCGGCTCCATCTTTCCTGGAATTATGGAACCGCACTCGTAAGTCTATTGTTTGTTTCTTCTTCTGTTAAAGATCATTCCTCATCATTATTGACTTTTTTTCCTTTACCTGTCTCAGTGACTCAGTGGGTTCACCCTAGGGTTGAGGGCTTGGACCAATGGGTTCAGAAAATTTTGGATGTTACCACGCCCGAAACCCGCATGTGGAAAGCGTTGTCCCTAAAATACGAGTGGAAGGCCAAAAATCATGGTAAGTTAAACTCATATTATTTTTACCTTTTCTCATAAGGAAGTTTTTTTATTCTTCTCTCCTATTGAATATAGGTCTACCCCAGGGCTCAGTTGTCATCCTCGAGAAGGACGTTTTGGCTAATCCTGCTGATGCAGCGAGGCTGTTGTAGGAGGCTCTTACACAGACAGGCATCTCCGGGCCTGCTTCTGGTGCGAGTGCTTCTTCTCAGAGTCCCCTACCGGAGAACAAGCAACCAAAAAGAAGGAGTTCCTCCGTGGCCGGGGGAAAAAATAAGAGGGCGAAGAATGCTGCCCCCGAGTCATCTCTGGAAGTCATGGTAACGAGCTCTCTGCCCGGGCCGACCATAGATACCGTGATGATTGACGATGATGGAGAAGCCAGCGAGGAAGGGGCTTCTCTACATAGAAGACGACAACCTTCCTCAGCTCAACAGACTGCTCAATTTGTTGAGTTAGTTACACCAACCGAGGATGATGCCTCGGCGCTCTAGGGGAGTTTGAGATGGTGGAAAATGCCAACTCCCATTTCTGTATCCCAGTCGCTGCGCCCGGTATTATGGGGCTGAGTATTGGGTCCCTTCTGTCTTCGGTCGACGAGCAACCAACACCTAGCACTGCGCTTGCCGTAACCACTTCTCATCCTTTAACACCATCAGCTTCATCCCCTTCTTCGCCGACTCTTCCACCAGTAACTGCTACATCATCTCCATTGTCCACATCCATCCAAGAAGAGGATGTTCCTCCCCCCAGTCCCCAGTTCATGGGAATGTAGGGCAAAATTACACCGTCCCCTCAGAATATCCGCAAAGGAGGAGGAGCGTTACTCTCTGTGTCTCTACCAGGTGCAATTTGTTGTCCAGGCTAGTGGAACTTGCTAACTAACTGAAGTCTTTGGCTTTAGAAAATGATTGGGAAAAGATACAGGCTCTCTCGGGAGAGTTCTTGTTGAATAATGCTATGCACAATGCCGCAGCGGTATACTCTTCATTTTCTGTGTCATTTCTTCTATCTTTGATTTAGCAGTATTTTGAGTTTGCCTTTCTTGTTTAGTAGGCCAATTTACTTTCTTCCGAAGGCCTCCAAAGGTTGATTCGGGAAAAGGAGGAACTTACCTCCAAGCGGGACCAAATTATTGCTCGCCTCTCAGAATTTGAAGCCAAAGTTAGTGAGGCTGTTGTGTTGGAGACTCGTTTGCAGCAAAGCAAGCGAGAAGTAGAGACCCTTATACAAGAGATCGCCCCGATGAGGGTTCAATTTGAAGAGGCTAGGGCCAAATGGGATGAAGTCCATAGTGTCATTCTTGCTGCATCCGGTCGCGAGTCTGCCTCCGCTGAAAGATTAAATAATTTGGAGCCAGCCTTGAACTCCAAAACTGAAGAGCTTGCTGCTCCTGAGGTGAAATATGCCCAATTGGAGGAGAACTATAAGATAAACATTGAGCATAATAGACTTTTCATCTCTATTTTCCATGATCTCGATGTTAGCCTCCGGTCCATTAGATATGCACGGGAAAATCGTTTTGCCGAGGTTGATCAACTTAAAGAAAAACTCAAGCACCGAGCGGCTTTCCTCATTGTTGAAAAAGCATATGTTATATACAACATGAGGAGAAAAACCTTGGAAGAGGCTAAAGCAAGTGTCATCGACTTTGATGCTAAAATCGCTAAAACTCGTGAGCTAGAGTCTGCTGCTAAAAGGGGTCTTCCAGCCAGGCCTGATGCTTCCGGTTCTTCTGGTTCCGGTTCCGAATCCTCGGGACTGAAGAGGAACCAGAAGGCAAAGATGTTGAGGGCCAAAATAATGAGGGTCAAGATATCGATCCAGAGGCAGATCTACCCATTTCTCCTGGGGGCGCGGATACTTCTCTTTCTCCGGATTCCGAAGATGCAGCAGCTTAACTTTTCATTTCTTTCCCAACTTTTGTACTTGTGCCATTTTGGCAATTTATTGTAAATAAAAACATATTTTGCTCTAAGTATTGCATGAGTCTTTATGCATTATTTTGTTTGAACATTTATGCAAGTTTTAATCTTTGCGTTCTTTCTTGCTCAAGTATTTTGCGCAAGTTTTACTATTTGCGTCTGATTATGCAAGGCTTTTAGTGTATTTTCCCCTGAAAGAATTTGGATTCGGGCACAAGTTCTTCCGAAATCAACCCTTTATCGTGAGGGTTTTCATTAGAGAGGGCCCTCTTATATTTACGGTTCTCTTGAAGAAGACGTCTCTTGCTTATTACGACACTATCATTTGAAGTACTTATTTATCTTTCAAATGACAAAATCAATTCATCGTTCAGACAAGAAACAAGATAGAAATAAAAGGACTTTACTTTATTCCTTCCATTTTCAAAAAATACATAAGCATTCATTATGCTAAAAAGAAATTTCCATTTCATGTGTCTACTTGTACAACTTGTTTCTACGGGGATGGTCACGTAGTCCCCGGTCCCGATAATACGACTATGTTTCCGGTTTTCATATTTTGGTCAATGTGATAGTCATTGTTGTCATATCCTCATATCATTCCCTCCCAGTATTCGAATGCAAAGAATGCGAATTTGAACACTTGAAATTTTGCACCTTTGATGACTCCACTAATGAATTGCTAGATAATATTCAGTTCGGTAACAAACTTCACTTCCCCTTAGGAATTTATGCTATCAGTCCAAAGACTATCTAACAATACCCTAGTGGCTTGCACTTGTGAATGGTTGGGTAACCTTTGTTTGTTAGAAAACTTAACTTCCCGGTGGGAATATTGCTATCGAGCAAAAGATTATCTAATCGCTCCGGAGTGGTTCTTCGCTTGCGTGCCTTTTTTTTAAAAGGTATTATTGCTGCTGTTGAAACCTCTTTCATAGTATGCTTTCCGTTATTGTCTCATTAAAAACCTTGCCAGAAAAACCCAATTGGGACAAAAACTAGACGAAGGGAAAAAGTGTGCAGCACATACTTTCAGTACATGTGATGTTTATCAGCTATAGTATCTCTTGAGATGTGCCACGTTCGAGTTGCTTGGCAACTTTTCTCCATCTTGTTTCTCCAACTCGTATGAACCTTTTCCGGTAAAAGCTGAAACCCGGTATGGGCCTTCCCATGTTGGACCTAGCTTCCCTGCATTGAGTTACCGGGTGTTTTGAATAACTTTCCTTAGAAATAAATCTCCCACTTTAAAATAATAGAGCTTGGCTCTTCGATTATAATATCTCTCTATTCTATGTTTTTGAGCTGCCATCCTTATATGCGCCAACTCTCTACGCTCATCGAGCAACTCTAAATTGATTAACATTGCTTCGTTGTTTGATTCTTCATTTGCCCGGAAGTATCTCAAGGTAGGCTCCCCTACTTCCACCGAGATCAAGGCTTCTGCTCCGTACACAAGGGAGAAGGGAGTCTCTCATGTGCTCGATTTGGCCATTATTCAGTACGCCCATAGTTCTCCGGGCAGTTCCTCGGGCCATTTACCCTTATCTTCTTCCAATCTCCTTTTGAGATTTTGTATAATTACTTTCTTCATTGATTCTGCTTGACCGTTTATGCTCAGGTGATAGGGAGAAGATGTGATCCTTTTGATTTTCAAGTCTTCAAGGAACTTTGTGATCTTTGCGCCTATAAAATGTGGCCTGTTGTCACAGGATATCTCTTTCGATATCCCAAATCTGCAAATTATGTTCTCCCATAAGAAATCCACCACTTCACATTCGCCGATCTTTTGATAAGGACCTGCCTCAACCCACTTAGAAAAATAGTCAGTTAAAATCAAAAGAAACCTTACCTTGCCACGGGCCGACGGCAGTGGTCCGACGATATCCATCCCTCACTTCATGAACAGCCATGGAGACAAAACTGAGTGCAATCATTCAGCTGGTTGATGTACCAATGGTGCGTAGCGTTGACACTTATCGCATTTTTGAACAAAAGTTTTGGCATCTTGTTCCATTCGGGGCCAGTAGTATCCTGCCCTTACCAACTTTAATACTAGGGAATCTGCGCCTGAATGATTTTCACATATCCCTTTGTGGACTTCTCACATAACATAATTAGCTTTGGAGTCTCCCAAGCATCGGGCCAGCGGTCCTTGAAAAGATTTCCTGTACAATTGGCCTCCTTTGAAGCTATAATATGCTGCTTTAGTACGCAACGCTCGAGATGACTTGGGGTCTTCAGGAAACTTCTTGTGTTCGAGATAATAAATAATATCATTCCTCCGGTCTCATACCAAATTAGTCATGTTTACCTCGTAGTAGCTATCTGCGTCCATAACCGAGTGCATAAGTTGTACTACAGTACATGAATTCGATCCCTTCATCTCCATTGAAGAGCTAAGGTTAGCTACTGCGTCTGCTTTTGAGTTTTCTTCCCTCAGGATATACATAATTGACCACTCCTAGAATCGAGCAAGCAGAGCCTGAACCTTCACTACATATTGTTGCATGCGCTCCTTTTTAGCTTCAAAGATCCCGTAGACCTGGTTTACCACCAGCTGGGAGTCGTATTTGATTTCTATGTCCTCAGAATCTAGTCCCCGGGCCAATTCAAGTCCTGCAATCAAAGTTTCATACTCTCCTTCGTTGTTAGTCAAAGGGACCGTTTTTATGGCCTGCCTTAGGGTTTCTCCCGAAGGCATGGTTAATACTATGCCAAGACTGGACCTTTTTACGTTGGAAGCTCCGTCCGTAAATAGGGTCCAAATTCCTGATGTCAATTCTGACACCATCACTGCTTCTTTGGTTGCCAGAGGCAGCAATCCCGGAATGAAATCGGCCACAAAGTCAGTCAAAACTTGTGACTTAATTGTAGTCCTAGGTTTATATTATATGTCAAATTCACTTATTTTGATGGCCTATTTGGCCAGCCTACCCAAGAGTTCGGGCTTATGAAGGATATTCCACAGAGGAAAGGTGGTCACTGTCACGCCCCAAAACCGAGGAGCGTGACCGGCGCTTAACCGAGTAAACCCGACCGAGCAAGCCTGTTAGATTTCATTCTACCCAAACTCATCCATGAATAGAGAAAATACATATTATCATTAATTAGACCAAAATGTGTTCATGTCTACAATACCAATTCATTTCCAATAGTTTCATCATTTTTAAAGTCTCAAATGGACAAGTAATACATCCACAACATAACATAGTTTGTCTTTCCCCGGCACCAATACATAACCCACACTATGTCTACAGAGTCTCTATAGATAAAGAAGAGTGCAATGATAATGCCGGCAACAAGGCTCTGGCTATACCTCAAATAGAATACACAAAGTACAAAAGATTTGACCCCGGAATGAAGTGGGGCTCACCAAGTCAGCTGGGAAGAAGGTGTACTGCTATCAATGATCAATATCTCCTGCTGTGGAATCACCTGCATCCATTTAAAGATGCAGCTCCCCTGGCAAAATGGAAGTTAGTACCGTCGAATAGCACTAGTATGTATAATTAAACACCCTCTCAATAGAATGACAAATAATACAAATAAGATTATCATAATATCAGTGAAAGACTTAATCAACATCAAACCTCAATTTAGGATCAAAACAATATTGAAATTAATTTCCACATCTCACATTGGGAGATTTTTAGTATCGATATACCATTGTCCACAATACCATTATTTACAATACCATTATTCACAAAAACCAGTACCACCGTACTCTCAGTACAGAGTCTGATCATGACCCGATCGTATAGGCCATCTCATTAGAGGCATCAACCACAATTTTTCTCAATATCAATACCACCGTCTTTAACACGGAGTCCGATCACGACCCGATCGGCTAGGCTATCCATTAGGGACATCAACCACAATTACCATTTCAATTACAATTTCCAGCACAATCACCACCATGTGTGCGGCATGGTGTCCGATCACGACCCGATCGACTAGGCCATCTTATTTGAGACATCAACCTTTTTATATCAATCATTGCATTTCATAATACTTTCACATCTTTTCATTTCATTGACACTAGTGGCCATAATTATAAGATCATTCTTGGCACATTGGCCATATTCAGTATTTTATGCTCACATTATCAATTTCAAATATCATCCTCATCATCAACAACAAACACAATTCAAATCAAAGTGTGTAGTACACATGTGAGCAATTTAGAGTCTAATGCACATAGAGATATCACAAAATTTGGCATAATAGCCTTCATTTGAACTTGACTTAAGGTCAAAACATTATTAATGCACAACCCATATTTTAACACATCCTCAATTGGTAGCATAACATGAATAGAGCATTTGTAATACTTGTTGAAGATATATCGTTCAACCCAATCTTACTCGGAATAGCCAATTTCATAATGAATCACTCGGGACTTACATAATTTACATGAATATCGTGGGATTCAATTCTAAGAGAAGATTTTAGCCAACATACCTCACTTGAGCTTCCTTACACTCTAAAACGTTCCAAAATTCTTAGCAACTTCAATCTATTTTAGAAATATAACAAATTGAATCAAAATTAGGAAGATGATCATGGTTCTAGCTCACTTGAGCATTTTATCAAACACTAGGTGTGCATAAGGTTTCAATGTCCTTTTTATGAAGGACTTCATCATCCCACAACCCAATCTTTACCATTTTTAGCTCAAAAATCTTCCCACACCCTTTGATAACACATGCATGTAAAATAAACAACTCTCATGCCCGAAATTTATCTTGCTAGTTACTAATTTTCAGAAAATTTCAAAATTAGGGTTTAGGGTGTAAAATCTTACCTCTAGGATAAAGACCTAGTAAGCTTCCCTTCTTAATCTTCCAAAACTTGAGCAAGAATTGAGGAAAAATTATGGAAGAACACCTTCTCACTCTAGGGCACTCTTTCTCACTCTAAAATATTAGACTATGTCTCAAAAATGGCCCAAAGAGTGTATTGAACGAAGTAGAGCCGGGTTTTAAAAACCCAAAAATGGAGCTCCGGATTAAGGTATGCAATCGCATAACCGATATACGGACCGCATATCGGTCGCATATTTGGTTACAAAATAGCCAAAAGAACTGCATGTGTATGCGGTTACTATGCGATCCGCATAACTGCAATCCTTAAACACGTAAGCCTAGTCCGGCACCATGAAACATTATTTTCTTTGCAAATTTTACCGGGCTTTACATTTAAGTATTTTGGAATTTTTCGGGGTGTTACAGTCACCACAGCTATCGGGTGACATTGGAAGTAAGGCCTTAGCTTCCGAGCGGCAACTACGAGAACTAAGGCCAGCTTATCCAAATGCGGGTAGCGAGTTTTCGCTCCTGTTAAAAATCTACTAACGTAATAAATGGGAGATTCGTACCTTTGTCCTCATGGACGAAAACAGCGCTTACCGCTACCTCTGAGACTGCTAGGTAGATTAATAATTTTTCACCTTCCTCCGGCTTTGATAGTAATAGAGGGCTTAACAAGTACCTTTTCAAATTCCTCAAAGCATGCTGGCATTCCGGTGTCCATTCAAAGTTGTTCTTATTTTTTGAGTAGCGCGAAGAAACGGTGGCACTTCTCTGATGACCGGAAAATGAACCGGCTCAAAGCAGCCAATCTCCCTCTGAGCCATTGAACCTCTTTTACACTTGATAGCTGGTCCGGTATATCTTCAATGGATTTGATTTTATTGAGGTTTACCTCAATTCCCCTCCGTGTCACCATAAATCCTAGGAATTTGACGGAGCTGACACCGAACGCGCACTTCTCGGGGTTAAGCTTCATGTTATACTTTCTTAGGATGTCAAAAGTTTCTTGCAAGTGTTTAAGATGATCTCATGCGTTCAAATACTTAACAAGCATATCGTCTATATAAACTTCCATGGTTTTTCCTATCTATTTTTTAAACATCTTGTTCACTCGCCGCTGATAAGTGGCTCCGGCGTTAGTTAGCCCGAAGGGCATCACATTATCGCAATATGTGCCAAATTTCGTTATGAACGAAGTTTTTTCCTGATCCTCTAGGTTCATCTTAATTTTGTCGTACCCGGAGTAAGCATCAAGAAAACACATTAACTCGTGCCCGGCTGTTGCATCAATTTGGTCATGCCTTATTCAAGTCCTTATAGTCTACGCACATGCGAAATTTATTGTTCTTCTTAGGAACTACTACTACGTTAGCTAGCCAGTTCGGATACTTTACCTCTAGGATCAAACCGATATCAAGTAGGAAAGTTACTCCTTTGATGAATTTATTTTTGGCCTCGGCAATAGGACGTTTATTTTGTCTTACCGGAGGGATGCTGGGATCCAAGTTTAACTTGTGTACGACCACTTCCATCGGGATACCTATCATATCTGCATGTGACCACGCAAAACAATCGGCATTAAATTTAAGAAATTCAATATACCAGACATGAGCTCGGGGTGCAGTTAGGGGTGTTCATAAAAACTCGAAAAACCAAACCAAACCAAACCGACCAAAAAATGGATGCTCTTTGGTTTGTTTTGGTTTTGGTTTTGAATTTTAAAAATCGATCAAATTTGGTTTGGTTAAATCATTCTTCCATTGGGGACAGGTGCACGAACGGCAACTCCAAACGTCACACATACGCTGCCTCCCTACCCCTATGAAGCGCCAGGGAACCATGCATTCCTCCCGGGCTGGGCTCTAGTATGTCCGGGATCTGATCAGATCTACCAGCTACCGGTTTACAGTCGTAGTTCATATTCAAGTTGGAAAAATTCTTCTTTTTCTTCTTATTGTGAAAACGAAGGGAAGGCAAAGGTCCATAGGAGGACAACTATCAGTATTAGCTGACTGGTGATGAGGATCATATAGTTTGAGAGATGGATCGAGGTTTAAAGCATGGTTATGGCGGTTGACTAATATAATAGAAAGTAAAGGGACTCTATTATGATCTTACAAATCTAAAGATCTCAAAATGGAAGAACGAGCTCTTTTTCTTGCCCCTGTCTCTAAAGGGGCGTAAGCACTTCACTCGCTAGGGGATGAGATTCATTCACTTGCATTCCTGCTAGCACTACAAAAAGCTCCGGTCTTAACGCCCCTACTACTGTTGTGCAGCCTTTCCTCGGGTTCATAGAGTCGGCTTTCCCGTTTACCCATAATGGAGGAGCCGCCACGGCTGGATTCAAAGTATGGAAGACTTTTTACGAAGAAAAAAAATGTTCCAGTTGTTATGATAGCGAATGAACTACCATAGTGCGTTGCTGTGAATGGGCCTTTCCACAAATGCGGTTAAACACAACCAAAGCAAAGCGATGAAAGAGCTATAAGAAAGACTGATTCACTCACTTTCGAGAACTAAGATTTACAACTTATTCTCCATTCGGCGAATCTTCTTTTGGGGAATTCAACTATTCTTTCATAGATTGGGAACATAATAAGCACCAGTAGCCTATTGAGTTAGATGAGCGGATCACATTCCGTGAATCGAAAGGGGAAGCCTACTCATCTATCAGCTCCCCTCATAGATTAGTGTGGTTTTACGAAGCGTCTAAGCACAGTTCACTTGCGTTGCAGATTAGGAAAGTGTTTCCCGAGTTCGAGCAAATGCAATGCAACATCCAGACAAAAAAGGTCTAGAGTACGATCTGTGCATACATCACTAAAGAAGATAAGAATCCATATATATGGGGGAACACGTCAAAGGCCCATGTTATGGAAGTAGAAGAGGCTTATGAGGGAAAGAAAAAAACCGCCTATCTACTCGTGTTTGTAGCTCGATCGGAGGTCAAGACTGTGGTCTGGCAGAAAAACAAAAGCCGTCTGTATCAAGTGATACGTGAATTTCTCAGTAGTGCTTCGCCACTACCCTAGCTGGTGGAAATAGCTTAATGGTAGAGAGTGAATGTAAAGCAAGTGTTTGGGAAGTTGACCCGACCCGTTTGGTTTATCATATGAAGAAATCTCAGAGATCATCAAGGCCTACCATATTAATGGGATCTCTAGTAGTAGGCCCAAGCCTCGCTCGAGAGATGGAATAGATAGCACCCCACAAGTTTTGAATTTGCCGCTGGGGAATTCACACGAAAGGGAACGAGCTAGGCGGGCAGCTGTGTGAAACCACTACAGAGAAAGCGGCCTAGAAAAGAATGTATGCATCAAACTTTGATGTCTCACTGGTTTAGAGTGAAGTGAAAGATCTTTCACTATAGTGGTAAGAAGACAAGTGGGAACGAGCGGAGTGAGAGCAAAGCATGTTCCAGTGGTGGGTTATCTTCCTGGTCCCATTGAAATCTTTTTCATGGTATGGAACTCACTTCATACCTGCAACAGAGTCAAAGCTGCGGTAATACTGACTCTCCTGGTCAATAGGACTATTTAAACCAATCCCCCCTTTCTGTTTGCAATTACTGTTGTAGAATAGTCATCCCTAAAAGAAGTTACTTCTCAAGTTTTGAATTTTATGAGCTCTTCGATTGTATCCCATAATAAAATCTCTCTGATAAATATCTTGTCGATGATTCGGTTTTGGTTTTAATCAAAACATAATCGAAAAAAACCGAACCAAACCGACTATAGAAGTAGCTATTTCAAACACACACACACACACACACACACACACACACACACACACACACACACACACACACACACACACACACATATATATATATATATATATATATATATATATATATATATATATATATATATATATATATATATATATATATAAAATTTTATGGTACATGTCAAGTTTCTAAAGTTTTATAGTACAATACTTTGCTTTTATATTCTAGTTTGATTGTTAGTTTTCTTTTGTTAAATATAAGAATTCATTTCATGTTAAAATAATCTATTTTTAATTAAGTCCTTAAATTATTCGTCATTATTTGATTCAATTATCATCAATATATCTTGGTAATGATAGATTTCTCAAAGGCAATTGATTTGATAGTGTTACGTTGAAAATGTAATCGACGGAATATGTGTTTGGTAGTGTATGTATCATATTTAAGAAAAATCCGATAAAAAACCAAAAAAATGACAAAATCCGATATAAACCGAATCGATAAAAAGCCAACTTAATTGGTTTGGTTTAGTTCTAATATTTGAAAATCCGACTAACTTGGTTTGGTTTATTTTTAAGGAAAAACCGATCCAAACCTAACCATGAACACCCTTACGTGCAGTCCTGTCCGCAAGTGGAATTTCCTTTCCAAGAACTTTTCGAACAATGCGACTTGCTCAAGCTCTTCCGTCGTGGACTTCATTGCGTCTGTCTCTTCTGGTACCTGGAAATATCTTGGCACATGATAAGATTCTGACACCTCTTCCCCCTGATTGACTTCACTTGATTCGGGAGCAGGAGCCAGCTCTTGTAATTGCTATGCCGCATGCTCCTTTCCTTTGCTACTGGAGACCGAAATCGCATTAATCTCCCTTGTCGCCGGTTGATCACCTTTTATCTATTTAATCCCCTCGGGAGCTGGGAATTTTAGCAACTGATGATACGTCGATGGTACATCTTTCATCTCGTGCAACCACGGTCTTCCCAGGATAATGTTATAGCTCATATCACCATCCACAACCTTGAAAAGGGTCGTCTTCATCACCCCCTCGGCATTTGTGGGCAGTAGGATCTCTCCTCGGGTTGTCACGCTTGCGAGGTTGAACCCGACGAGGAGCTTTGTGGCCGAAATGATGCTTCCGGTAAGTTTGGCTTGTTCCAATACCCTCCATTGTATAATATTGGCCGAACCTCCTGGATCCACTAGAACACGTTTAATTTTAAAATCTAATACATTTAAAGAAATTACCAGTGCGTCATTGTGCGGTAGCAACAATCTGTCTGCATCTTCCTCCATGAAAGTGATGTCGTCTTCAGCGACTTCCTGAAGCCTCTTGTTGTGGGTTACTGATACATTCGTCTTCTTTGCTACCGAGAAGGTAACCCCGTTAATCTCGTTCCCCCCGAAAATCATGTTGATCGTCTTGCGCGGGGGATCTTATCACAGTTGCGACCGTAATTGTTTTTGGCCCAGTAGCTTAAGAATTCCCTTAGATGGCCATTTTTCAGTAGTGCCGCCACCTCTTCACGCAGATGTCGGCGGTCCCCAGTCTGATGGCCGTTTGTCCCGTGGTATTCGCACCACAAATTAGGGTCCCTCTGGCTGGGATTGGACCTCATCGGCTTCGGGAATCGTGCTTCTTCATTGTTCCTCATAGCCGATACCAACTCTACTATACCAACGTTGAAGTTGTATTCTGATAGTCTAGGGTAGGAAGGATCTCGAGAACCTGACATTTCCTTGTCATGTAATGATGTGTTGTTCCAGCTGCGATCAGTTCTTCTATCGGTAACAAACCTATCTGCCGACCGAAAACCTCTGTCGAGTCCTTCGGCCCGTTCATAGGGCAAAAACCGGCCCCTCGAAGATTGTCAATCTGTTTCAAAATTGTCTTTAGATTTCTCTTTATTCTTCTCCCGACCTTTAGTCAACGCTGGGAAGCCAAGCTGATCATCCGCAATCCTTATCTTTGACTCGTACTATTTGTGAACATCCTCCCAAGTCATCGCTTGGAACTCGAGCAAGCTTTCCTTCAATTTTCGGAAAGCATCAAACTTCTCGGATTCAAACCCTTTGTGAATGCTTTAGTCGCCCATTCATCCGGAATAGCCGGGAGCAACATCCTTTCCTTCTGAAATCGGGTTACGGCATCCCGCAGCAACTCGGACTCTCCTTGTGCAATTCTGAATATGTCAGCCTTCTGGGCCTACGCCTTTCTAGCCCCGGCATGGGCCTTAATAAAATAATCTACGAGTATCTCAAAGGAATCTATGGAATGCTCGGGCAACAGCGAATATCATGTAAAGGCTCCCCTCTTGAGAGTCTCTCCAAATTTTTTCAGCAAAACTGATTCGATCTCGTGGGGAACTAAATTGTTCTTCTTGACCGCCATTGTATAGGTGGTAATATTCTCCTGAGGGTCCAAGGTCCCATCATATTTTGGTACGTCAGACATTTTAAACGGCTTCGGGATAAATTCTGGTGTCGCGCTCACTTTGTACGGCAATTGAGTGTACTTCTTTGAGTCCGGCCCTTTCAGTACTGGTGGTGCACCCGGGATTTGGTCCATGCGGGCGTTCACTTCCCTCATAAACCGTATGAGTTCTCTTTTGAAGGGATCACTCTCGTTGTTGTGACCGGATCCACTACCCCCGGCCCCATCGAAGCCGATCTCGCCCTTTAGGGTGTTATTGTCGACCCTCTGCGTTGTTTGGTTTGCAGGAGTACTGAGAGGAACTGGACCTCGTCCGTTCATGTTATTGGAAGCACCCGATAACGCCTGCTTTAGTTCTGTCATAACCTTATCCTTCCATGTGAGATGGACTAGAATGACCTCTTGTTGCTCCTGTAGGACCCTTACCGCTTCAACAACATGCTCCTCTTCAGCACCATCTGGATTCGCCTCCCGAACATGTCGCGGGTATCGACTGTCGTGGACCGGTGTGACATCGTTCTCCTAACACGGGTATCACTGATTGAATCCTCGTGCTGAGGCTAGTTTCTTTGGGCCTCAAGGTTGTGTGTGTTATTAACACCATTATCTGCCATTTTCTATGATTTTTTGCTAAGAACAAATAATCAAAACACGTTAGTAAAAGAGGCAAGGACTAACTTAATTACACAACTGTCTAGGCCCCACGGTGGGCGACAAATTGTTTAACCGTAAAATGGTACAGTTGCATTTATACGTGGTTTGTAGACAAGTGAATTAATTTAATCCTGAAATAATAGATGAATTATATAAATATGCAATACTTAGCCTTGAGATGAAAATGAAATAGCAGAAATAATAGTTCCGGGAGCAGGGCTTCCAGGCACAACAACAATGAAATCAAAAAGCAAGAAGATAAGATTATATTAAGCTTTGAATAGAGTGTAGCGTATGTTTGCCAGAAAATTTGTGTCATTTACAATGACAATATAGCTCACTATTTATAGATGCACCTAGGGAACAAGGTCCTAGGATCAAGTCCTTCTTTAGTGTCAATTATGAGGGCCATTGAAGAATGTGTAACGGCGGGCATGAAGTCCATATTCTTTGTAACGGGCTGTGTACTTAGTGATGTAGAATATTCTTCATTAAATGCTACCAGGTGGCAAGCATTTATTTCATCTTTATGAGTATCATTCTCTCTGGTAACAAACAGGATAGTTGCTTTCGGTTTCAGCTATCTTCTGTCTTCGGCTCCACGTGCCACTTTCTTATGCGATCATTTAATATAACATATTTTACCCTATACAAGAACAATACTTGCTAACAACACAGTCCAAAAGAATCAACCGAATCATGAATACCACGGTGCACGCCCACACGCCCGTCACCTAGCATGTGCGTCACCCCAACAAAAACTATATAACACATTTTCCAGGGATTTATACCCTCAGTTTCAAGTTTAGAAGTGTTACTTACCTCAAAGTGCGCAACTCAATACTCCAACAAACCTTTGCCTAGGGAATCGGCCTCCGACCGAGTCAAATCTAGTCGCAAACAACTTAATATAATCAATACAAGCTATACGAATTGATTCCATACGATAAAGCTAACTTCTTTAACCAAATTCAAAAAGTAAACCCAAAAGGTCAACCCTGAGCCCACGCCTCGGAACCCGACAAAATTCACAACATCCGAACACTCATTCAATAACGAGTCCGCTATACCAAAATCATCCAATTCTAACCTCAAATCCTCAAATCTTACTCTCCAATACATAGACCACAAATCCCCCAAATTTCACCTCAAAAAGACATAGTTTAGGTGGAAAAATCAATGGGTATTCAATATTAATCGATAAAAGTGATCAAAAGTTGCTTACCTCCTGAAATATAGTGAAATCCCTCCTAAAAATCGCCACAAGCCGAGCTTCCAAAGTCCAAAAATGAGAGAAATCTCAAAACCCTCTATTATATCATTATGTCCAGCATTCCCGCTTCTGCAGGCTCACCAGCCACACCTACAGCTCTGCTTCTGCGGAAGAAAGCTCACTTCTGCAGTATTTCATTAAACTTCCCGACCAGCCGCTGGTGGTTCGCTTTTGCGGTCCATGCCCTGCACCTGCGGGAACGCATATGCGGAAGCCTTCCGCTTCTGCAATTCCATTGCTCCTGATCAAGATCCACATCTGCGGCAGCTTCATCGCATATGCGGGCTCGCAGATGAGGAAAAAACCTCGCACTTGCAGGTGCGGTTGCACCAGAATTGAAACATAGCAGATTTTCCATAAATCAAACTCTCAATCCGATTTCAATCTGAATCACACCTGAGGCCCCCGGGACCCCATCCAAACATAACAACACATCCTAAAACATCATACAAACTTAGTTGAAGCCTCAAATCACACCAAACAACATCAAAAACACAAATCGCACTCCAATTCAAGCCTATTGAAACTAATGGAATTCCAACTTCTAAAATTGATGTCGAAACCTATCAAACCAACTCCGATTGACCTCAAATTTTTCACACAAGTCATAAATGACACAAAGGACCTACTCTAACTCTTGGAACCAAAATCTGAGCCCGATATCAATAAAGTCAACTCTCGGTCAAACTTCTCAACGTTCCAAACCTTCAACTTTTCGACTTTTGCCAACTCAAGCCAAAACGGCCTACGGACCTCCAAATCAATATTCAGACATATTCATAAGTCCAAAATTACCATACGAAGCTATCAAAACTCCATTCCGAAGTCGTTTACTCATAAGTCAACAACCCGTGAACTCTTTCAACTTAAGCTTCCAACATTGGGACTAAGTGTCCCAATTCATTCCGAAACATCCCCGAAACCAAACCAATCACCCTGGAAAGTCACATAGCTATAAGTGAACATAGAATAAGCAATAAATAGGGGAATTGTGCTATAATACTCAAAATGATCGGCCAGGTCGTGTCACTCAAGGACCCCGAACAGTGCTTGTGTCAAGGAGGGGTATCAGAAACACAACAAGTTTCACATCCAAGTACCATTAATCACCTACTTGTAATCATACTCAAAGGTTTAAACACCAATAAAAGAATTAACAGAGTAATTGTATACTGCTAAGATGCACACGGTAGGTACAAGGGTCATGGTGAACATTTTAAAAGTTCAAACACATACAAAACTCAACAACTGTGGACAAATAAGGTATTGCGGTTCATCATCAATGCACAAAAACAACTAAGGGCATAGTATTGATTGAAAGGGATTTCAGAAAGTGCAGGTAGTAGGAATAATTCATTAGTCATGTTCTTTTAGGCCCAGAGATGTTAACAGGCAAGTACTAAACAGAGAGGAGCTCAGGTACATGTTCTATTGGCTCCACTAAAGGCTTGATGCTCAAAGTTCTCTTTTGTATGTTCAGACTATAAGAACAGTGCACTAGCACTTTTAAAAAGTTTCAGCATAGTTAAGAGCATGCCTAATAGATGAATGATATCCCTTTAACTTGGTAAGGCCAAGAGGCTATATTAATATTTGGACATGCAACAAGGTATGTCAATAGAATTCTATACATGGTCTTGTGCCCACAGCTATATGGGAACAGAAGAGGATAGTGTCACAGTTCAGTCTAACAACTGGAATCACAAGCACTAGACATTATAAGCATTAGGAACAAGTCTTCTTAGTGAGAGATATTCATAAATACAAACCAATGTGACACCATAGAAGAGTCATAATCATGGCACGTAGAGAGTTAACACACAGGTATAAGTGTACAATTCCTCAATCATAAATTCATACATGATCTATGAGCACAGCAGAATTAATATGACAAATGTGCACTCAGGCATGTCGAGTATTAATATAACAGCAAGAGTTTCACGAAGCTGAAACAGTCAACCAATGACAAGTATCAACATTCACTATAGAGATTTATCCTAGTCAAGTTATATTTAGTCATAAGTGCAGGTTCCTAACACATTAACAAGGTTTATTGCATGTTTTCAAGTCATTATAGAAAACACATAGAGATTATTCTACTACAAGAACATGAGCAGGTTGCTACTTAGAGTCTAACAGGTTATCATGAAGGTAAGATTTGAACCAGAATAGCAGAACATCATAGCTAATAAGATAGCACAATATAGTAAGTGTTGACAATATTTCAAAGAAGTTTAGAAGCCTGATTTTATTCCAACCTTTTGGTTAACATAAAGCTTGCATGCAATATTATTAGCATAAGATGTAGGTCAATAAATCAGGAAGCTTAGTAAGGTGCAAAAGGTAATAGCAATATAGCTACATGATCTGCTAAGAGTCTAGAATAAACAAGATACTAGCAACAGACCTATTTGACTAAAGCTATTGAAAGAGACTGGTCAAACATAACATGATCTACTAAGGAATCCATTTATAATATCAAAATAATGATACAAGTAGTAGAGTCAAGTAATCTGGAGGTACAGAAACACAAAGGAGATTCAAGAACATGATTTAGCAATCTTAGCTAGCCTGGTAGTGCTTATATGATTATTGTTTAACTGACAGAGGTAAGTTATGAACAAAGTTAGCACAGAGTTAGATCATGGAGACTTAATAAAGTTAATCACAAGAACATCACCCAGTATAGAGTCATTTTACGAATCAAATTATGGGAGGTAGGACTCACCAGCACTGATTTGACAACAGTTTTAGTACAACTTCAATTAATCAGGAGATACCTAATTTAATAGCATAACAAGGCTTGATATAACAAGCAGAACTTTAGTTCTTAATATGAATAATTAGAGAATCAATTAGGAATGAATTACAAACACAAAATTATATGATTAATTCAAGGTAGAAGGGTGTCAGTGTGTACTGACCATCTGCAGGGCAGCAAACCAAGTAAGAGTGATTCAATAGCCGTTTAGGAATCCAAACTCATGACCAATACAACCGTTGAACTCCAACTAGAGAATGAAAGGAAAAATAAAAGAATTATAGAGTATTCTAGTGAGAGAACCTACAATTTTAACTGGTTTCTTTCTTTCTTTGTGTTTTTGATAGTATTAGATTGTGTGTTAGGTGAAGGAACTGAATGATAGTGGCCTTTAAGTCTTAGGGTTTCGAGTAATTTCAAATCGATAGTGGGATGTGAGGATTACATGGATGATGATAGCAATATAAGTGAAAATCAGAAGCAAACGAGGGGAAAAGCAGTGTAGGATTTACTAGAGAAGAGTCGACTGTTGAAGCCACAGGACAGTCGGTCAAACCCCAATATCCAGAGGTCATCGTGTTTGACCTCTGGACAAAAAATATTTATAATGGGTTCGAAGACACGGTCATGCATGTTTTGATTTGAAAGAACGAAGGAGAGACAAACGAAATCCTAAGTTTCATCTGCAGGTCTATGGTTTTTGAGGTTCAAAATTCAAATTGAATCGATGAAATGGCAGGAAGCCGACGAGATTCACGGTTATAGGGGATAAATTGAATGATTTGAGGTCGAATTTGTGTCCTTGCACAAATGTGTGCAAGGATTTTGATTGACAGGGTTCTGATGGGATAAGAGAAAAGAGTAAGTAAAGGGAAATGAGGAGGCTGGGGTAACATCGAAATGATTAGGGTTTAGGGGTCTTAGGTTAGTTTGAAGTGCACGAATGGATCTGAGTCATTGGATCGCTTGATCAACGGTCTTAATATTTCAGGGTATAGGAATTAATTAAAAAAATATTATGAAAAAAAAGACGGCCATTGGATCCTTGTAATCCGACGATGGAGATAGGGTTTTAATAAGAATTAAAAGAAAGCGAAAAATAAAATTGAATTACGGACCGTTGATGAGTTGGATCAACGGTCCGGATCTGTTTGTGCTTTCTCTGCGAGTGTGGGAGATGAGTGACGTGGTACGATGTCATTGGCTCAAAGGAGATGGCCAGGATTGCCATCATGGAATAGAGGAGGTGGGTCTGGACCGGGTCAAGGGTTTGGACTTGTGTATTTGGACCAAGAACAGTGGAAATAGAATTTAAACCATAGCCACTTTGAGTTTAGTTAATTAATTACAATTGTAGCCTTTTGAGCTTTTAACCCTTTTAATGATAAACTTCATTAATCTTAATTAATTCTAATTAAATATAACAAAATATAATAATCAAATATATTATAGATTACTGTAACTAATTATTTATTTATTAAAACACTTATTATTGAATTATGAAATTAATTTTGATTAATTAAAGTAATAAAAATGATATAATTATAAATTAAAGACTAATTCATTAAATTAATTGTAAAAGTTTTTTATTAAAATATAAAGGTTATTTTAATAACTCAAAAATAGTAAGAGTAATATAATTTATAAATATTTAATATCAAATTATTCTTAATTCAATAATGTTAATTATTATTTCATGTTTAAGAAAATATGTATTATTGATTAAAAATATTTTACCATATTTTTTGCTAATTAATAAGCATAACAAATTTAATTTTAAAAGAGAGGGTCAAAATTGGTCGTCAACAACTATATCTCTTTGACCGGAGACGATGAAAGAGATTGCGAGCAAAGAAATTGACTTAATGACCAATTTTGTCCTGACTCTAAGCATGTATTGCAGAGATGGTATACGGGGTTGGGAAAGATCATGAGTTATGAGATTAGGGGCCGAATTCTGGCTTTGAATCACCTACATACCTCGGGCTTAACGAGGATCCATCCTCGTGTAGTTCTTGAATGATTTGGTGAGGGTTGCGCTTGTAGGAATTGCCCCAGTATCGTGTTATGGCGATACTGCACGACATAATGATTTTGTAACCCGAATGACTTCACAAATTGTAGCTTGATGATGAGATTTGAAGGACTCAACAATTTTGGTGTTCTAGTGATTGGATTGGTTGGCATTTGGATCCTTGGCTCGTTTATGAATTTGTCATCCCTTATAGCGGTGTAACTTGGTTTGCTGCTTAGAAGTAATTCCATGTTGTAGTGTTTGAACTTGCAAAAAGAAGATACACACATACCCATATATCTTACTGCAAATACGTTAAGATATGATGTAAATATGTAGGAATGATGATGCTTGGCTTCCGGCTAGCCATTATCGGGATCTTGGGGAGACAAGATGTTTGAATTTGAAGTCTCCGAGCTCTAGAGCATAATTTGGGATGCCGGGGTAGGGCCTTTGAATTTGACTTGATTGTTAGCTGAGCGGTGTACCGTTCTGCAGCTGTTGGAGCATTTGAATCTCCACGCAATGAGAGTATCTCTATGCGATAGCAGTAGTTGACTTTGAATTTAAAATCTTTGCACGATCGGAGTGTCTCCGTATGATGGGAGCAATTGGTCTTGAATGTAAAATCTCTGCATGATGGGAGTATCTCCACGCGATGGGAGTAGTTAACTTTGAATGTAAAATCTCTGCACGACGGGAGTATTTGACTTTGAATGTAAAAAATGCATGTAAGCTGCACAAATAAAATGTCAAAACATTCAAGATAAAGCAAAGAAGTAAATGAGCACACCCTAGAGATACTCTTGATTGCAGAACTAATTTGCGACCATTGATCAGCGGAACGTGTGACAAAATCGGATGGTCCATCCTTTGATTGGCGAAGTTGGCGATGAGATGTGAAACTATCTACTTGGAATCTCCGATGTGGAGGAGTTGCAGTGTGATCTGTGTGAAGTGCTCCAGTTGGCGAAGCAAAGCGTTTCCTATATAAAGGGATCCGATTAGCGAAGCGGATGACTTGCTATATGCAGGGCTCCGATTAGTGGGGCTAGTGACTTGATATGTACAAGATGCCCTGATTGGTATAGTAGATGTCTTGCTATATACAAAGCTCTAATTGGTAGGGCTGGCGGCTTGATATGTATAGGACGCTCTGATTGGTAGAGTATACGATTTGATATATATAGGGAATCTCGATTGCGTCGAAGTCTTGACTCCGGAATACCTACAAAGAATTATAAGTTAGTCTTTAACCATATGAGAAAATAAGTAAAATAATGAAGGCGAGATAGGGGCTCATGAAATTGTAGCAGGTCCGTCCTTGACCCCGGTATGTTATGTTATCCTTTGATTCCTGTCAATCCTGCGTTCAAAGAAAATTCTTGGTAGGGGGGACGTTGATTTGTGTTGATGGTAGACCTGGCCTTGCCCCGGACCTGGTGGTTTATGCCACGAAGTTCGGAAGGTGGAAGAGTAGAATTTCTTAAAAGCTATTTGAAAAATTGTTTATGGTTATGGCAAACGTTGTTGTTCTGGATTATGACATGCTTTGAAATTCTTTCCATCGTAAGTATCATTTATAGGTGGCTCTGTTCTGTCGATGACGATTTCTGGAGATGCCCTTGATGACGTAGCTTCTTGCCATCACGATCTCGTCCTAATCTAAACAAATGCATTATAAAGGCTTTCCTAGGGTTATGATCGAACCTTTTCAGGTTTCCTATGTATCCGAGCGGAATTAGTTCTGAACGTAATTCAAGGATGATGGTATGAAATGAAACGAATAGAGTGACCGAGCCTGACTCGGGCAGCCTACGTATCCAAAATTGAATCAGGTCAAAACGTAGTTCGATTATAATAGATGCAAGGAGGTGAAATTTGAAAATGATATGGCCTAGTCTAACTTAGACTGCCTACGTATCCAAATGAAATCAGGCCAAAACGTAGTTCAATTACAATAGATGACTGAATCCGAATTGGATTGCCTACGTAATCATGCCATAGGAAATCAAGTCATGCCATAGTTCCTAATACATACAAAATGATATTTGGAATTTCTATTACAAGAATGGGAACGGATCCTGCGTGGGTTGCCTACGTATCCCACAGTGGGAAGTCAGGTCGGGCGTAGTTCTGTTACAACAAAAATCTAACTCTATTGTTTTCAGATGTAGTATCTCTTGATTGCGTCTGATTTGATAGACTTCATACTGACTCTGTCGTCCATTTCTTCTAGGATTAGTTCTCCTCCCGAAAATACTCTATGGACTACATAAGGACCTTGCCAATTCGGTGCGAGCTTCCCCTTGGCCTCCTCTTAATGGGGAAATATCTTCTTCGAGACCAGAGTCCCTGGTGCAAATTGTCAAGGTTTTACTTTTTTGTTGAATGCGTTGGCCATCCTATTTTGATATAGCTAACCATTGCATACTACGTCAATTCTCTTTTCGTCAATGAGAATGAGTTGTTCTTGCCGGATACGTACCCATTCTGCATCATCTAACTTGGCTTCCTGGATAATCCTCAAAGATGGTATCTTGACCTCTTCGAGTATTACTACTTCGGTGCCATATACCAACATGTATGGCATCGCCCCAGTGGATATCCTCGTGGTGGTGCAGTAACCAAGTAGATTAAATGATAATTTCTTATGCCATTGCATGTGATTGTCTACTATCTTTCGCAAAATGCACTTGATGTTTTTGTTGGCTGCTTCAACGGCTCCATTCATTTGTGTCTTGTATACTGTGGAATTACGAAGGATGATTCTGAACTTCTTGCAAATATCCCTCATATAGATCGCTATTGAGATTGGCTGCATTGTCAGTTATGATTGACTCAGGAATCCTAAATCCGCAGAGTATGCTCTTACGGTCGAAATCTGCCACCACCTTCTTCGTGACAACCTTGTATGTAGAGGCTTTGACCCATTTGGTGAAGTAATCGATGCCTACCAAGATGAAATGATGCCCATTAGATGCGTCCGGTTCTTGATGAGTGGTGATTTTACCATTTATTCTAGTCTCTTCTCTAACATGGACCCGAACATGAATGAAAATGAGGCGATTGATCATGAAATTGAAGAAGTTGCTGAGGATTTGAACTATGATGCCAACAGATTCATGTCTTCTGAGTGCCAAAACCGGTATTATGATGATCTCCTCACGAAGAAGCTCAAACTTGAGAAAGTAATTGTCGATGACAAAGTGGCCGAGCTCTTTTCGGATTTCTATGGCCGGCTAGTTTCAAGCGGCTGGACCTGCTTCATCCCCACTCCATGCAAGACCAATGAGGAATGGGTTAGGGAGTTTTACACCAACTTAAAGTGTACACATTTCCAAAACCATGAACTTACAATAAGGGGCAAGATTGTAAAATTTGGAGTTAAAGAGATAAATGATGTTTATGGGCTTCAAAATCATTAGCTCGAGCCAATGCGAGAAAGTGATACATGCGATAATGGTGATTGGCTAGTCTCAAAGCTTTGTCCTACAGGTCAAACAGTGATTTGGTCTAAAAAAGAAAAAAGCATCGAATGTGGTGATTTCACAGCTTAAGCAAAAATGTGGTTGTATATCGTTGCGATCAGAGTGTATCCTTGTGGGAACGGGTCTGATCTTACATATACCAGAGGCCTGATAATTGCTTGCATCCTTGATGGCATTCCATTGAATGTTGGTCATTACATCGTTCAGGAGCTAAAGGAGTATGTGCTTCAAGGTAGCTCAACATTATTATTTCCATCATTGATTACAGAGTTGTTCAGGCGTACGCAGGTTGACGAATGGAATGGACATCATTTGATACCGGCGGACAAGCCCTTTCATCCATTGAGAGTGACAGGAGAAGGCAATGTGGTAAAAGGTAAGACGAGGAAAATGGAGATTGTTGTAGGTGAGGGGTCCTCCTCACAAGCTACTCAAGTCGATGGACCATTTGGGATGCTAAATTCCCAGCTTGCCTCCATTCGTGACTTAGTGTCACATCTCCCTAGTGGGACCTTACACTCCCAGCCTATTCCCGAATATTTTACCAGAGAAGAAATGAAGACCTACCTGGAGAACCAGAAGAAGCAAGCAGAGTCGCATGAGAAGTTGGCAGCTTCTGTTAGCAGGCTCGAGGAAGCCTATGGCAATATAGCCAAGGCACATGTAGATCTTTAGGAAGACTTCAACAAGGAGAAAGAGAGAAATAAGAAGAAGAGCAAGTTCATGATAAAGATGTGGAGAGGCATCAAGGCCATCTTCAAATGGGGGCAGCCGAACAGGAAGATACCGGTAGAGAACAAAGATGATAGTGAAGAGTATTCCTTGTTGTTGAATTCTGTTGATGCTGATACTGAAGCTCCGATGATGATGAGGCCGAGAGCTCTACACGGAAGTTATTATCCTTTTTCCGCAGTCTGCTAGTCTGATGCAGACCTTAGGGAGACCCTCAAACTACTCTTAATTTACTTTGATATTGTACAGTGAGGACACTATAGTGTTTTTAGTTGGGAGTAGCTTTAGGGAATATACTTTATTTGTACATTGATGCTTAACGTGTGCCCTTGCCGGGCTTATGCTTTTGTATGGATATTGTGTGCCCGTGTCGGTCTTGTTCTACTATTATTTATCATGTGCCTTTGTCGGGCGTAGTTTGTGATTGGTGATATAATTGTGGATTAGACGCTTTTGTTATTCTATTTTATTTTTATTTATTTATTTATTTATTTATTTATTTTCTTTAGTAGTTTTTAGTTTATGTTATTTTTGTTCCTTTAGTATTAGTTGCTTTTGTTATTTTATTTTCTTTAGTAGTTTTTAGTTTTTTTATTTTTATTCCTTTAGTGTTTATTTTATTTTCTTTAGTAGTTTTTAGTTTATATTATTTTTATCTATTTAGTAGTAATATAATTTTCAATAAATTATTCTTGGGTTCTCTTTATGCTAAGGTTCTTTTCCGAGGAATATTTTTGTGTTGAACTGGGTGACTTTTCCCTATGATGGATGGCGTGACGACTTTCTTAAGGGAATTAGTCTTGTTTTGTTATATGGAGACTTTTGGATTGTTTGGTATTAATAAAATTAGTCTCTTGTATGTTATGTGTGAATTAAGAATACCCCTCCAAATTGTGGTTGTAAATTGAAAAGGTAAGTTGCGTGGGGAAAATATTTTTTGTGATAACGTTTTGACTCATTTTGTGACTCTTTGCCCACTAGTTTGCATGATATTGCTCTAATTGTTCTTATTAAGAAGTGAAATTGATCCGTCTTGATTAGTTCATGTGCCATGTGTGTTAGTTTTTGTAAAAAATAATTCTTGTGTTTACTTTTATCATTTAGAACTTACCCGGTTGGTCTTTCAATGCTAATGTTAATTATGTTTGGTTAGAGGAATGACCTTAGGCATTCTTTGTGATCTTTGAAAAAGCCTCTTTAGCCTTTCAAACCTACCATTGCATAAATACTATCACTAGTTAACCCCATTTGAGCCTTTAACCTTTTCTTTGGCTACCTCATTACAAACCTTTACCCTTTTTTGTGAAATAATTCCCTCTTTTGAACCCGTCCCTCCTTGAATGTTAAGAATGAGGCTAAAAGCCTAAGTTGGGGGTGTTGGTGTTAATTGGAAAATGGTGAAGATGTACATTGTGTGTAGAAATATATACCTCAAAGTTGTTTATATGAAGATAATCAAGCTCCAAAAGAAAATAGTTATATAAAAAAATAAAAAATAAAAATATAAGGATTCTTGAGAAAATTAGAGAGGTACTTTAAGGCGGTTCTATGTTGGTAACTAGATTTCAATAAGGGCTATGTAGTTTAAAAAGAAGCAAAGTGCAAAAAGAAAAGACAAATGTGAGTAGTGTTCAAGGAGGGTGTAGTCACTTGTATCCCAAATGCTTATCCTACTCTTCCCTAAGCCTACGTTACAAGCTTAAAAAGTTCTTATGGGATCTCCAACCGAATGTTCTTGAATAGGCGGTGGATTAAAATAAGAGCAAGCTTATGGCATAATATTTTGTAACACTTAAAATTCTTTGTTGAGAGTGAGTGTCTTTGTGCATTTGTCCCTTGTGTTGTTATTGTAAATATGGTGATTTTGGGACTTTCTTTCTTGTGAGGGCACATGGATTATGATGGATTGATGACATTGCTATATTCCGAATTGAGAAAATTGAGCATATGTAGTAGACTAGTGCTTTTGAGTCACTTGAGGCTTGGTTGTTGTCACTTGATTATTTTGAAACTCCATTGCATTCTTGAGATTGTTTTAAATGAGGGAGTTATTTGGTTGAAGTTCACATGCTTGAGCCTAATTATTAATACCAACTAAAACCATAAGTGTTGTGCTTAATTGGAGAATGTAATTTGAAGATGAAAGCGATGCTAATTGAGTTTTAAATGTTAGAGCCTCATTAAGTATTTGGTTTTGATTTGCTTGAGGACAAGCAAAAGCTTTAAGTTGGAAGTGTTGATGAGTGGTGATTTTACTATTTATTCTAGTCTCTTCTCTTTAATTTTTGTGTCCTTTAATTATAAAATGAGGTGATTTATGGTGTGTATTGCTAGATTTTCAGGTACAACGAGTCTTGAAGAGAATTGAAGTGGAATTGAGCAAAAAAGAGGAAAAGAAGTGCAAAATTTCTTCAGTGAAACCGCATCTACGGAAGGATGCCCGCTTCTACAGGCTCGCACCTGCGAGAAAAGGGCGTGTCTGCGGAATAGGAGAAATTGCACTAGAAGCGCACCTGCGACCACAAATCCGCTTCTGTGGAACCGCTTCTGCGGTTGAGGTCCGCATTTACGAAGCCACTTTTGCGGCGACATGTCCGCTTCTGCGGACTAGGCAATTCTCCTCAAGTTTCGCATCTGCGAATGAATGTTCGCTTTTGCAGAGTCGCACCTGCGATTATTGTTTCCGCAGGTGCGGTCAACGGGCTCCAACTCTGGACAGATTTGGCAATTCACATTTTCTCCATTCCAAACCCACAAATACACGACCTAGCTTATTGGAAACATATCTTTGGCATATCTTTGAATTATTTTTGAGTTTCTTAACTAGAGAAGACAAGTTTTGGAGCTAGGGTTCTTGCACACATACTTGGGTCTTGAAGATTTGAAGCTTTTGGTTGAGAATTTCTTACCCATTTATGTTCATTTCTTTATTTCCTTACTTTGTATTGAATATCTAAGTGTGTAGTATTTTTTTCCAACACTTAAATCGTGTTTATGGGAATATTCATATTTAAAGTGTAGATTAAATATCTTGTTGTGCTTATGTATTGAACGATTTTTATTTATTATAAAGTGAGTTATTGTTTCTTTAATTATTCTTGTTCTTTAATGTTTCCAAAGGGATTAGCTAACCCTAGGACTCGCCCATTCACTTCGAATTAATTTTGGGAAAGATAATTTGGGGTTGGGAAAGATTAATTAACAAGATCTTGAGGCGTTAACCCTCACTTTATAGATTCTACCTAGGGATAGGATTGAACTACTTGTAGCCATATTCAGGTGTGCTTAATCTCTTAATTATTTTAGGGATAATTCAATTAGGAAGTCTTGTTAGTCTTCGAAAGAAGATAATATAGAATTATTACATGAGGCTAATTAACATAAACTCGCTCATATTTATAAAATCGTGAAATACATTGGATCGCTACTTGAGTGTAATTCCCAGTGCATCCATGCTTGTAGCCATTGATCATTTTACTTGCTTTCTAGGTTAGTTTATATTTTTGCAATTAGTTATAAATACTTTCTCAAAATCATTCCAAGTGTTTGGCTTAGCATAATAAGTGATAATTCTCTTACACGCCTAATCGCCTACATATTGTTCTCTGTGGGATTCGACCCCGACTCATAGTTGGGTAAATTATATTGCATGTGACCATGTCCATTTACTTATTAGTAGTGGATTTAGACATCATTAGTTCTATAAGTCCAATCACATCCATGCCCCAAGCGAAAAATGGCCAAGGAGAATCCATTACATTTAACTCATTCGGCGGTATTCGAATGAAATCCCTATGAATCTGACACTGGTGAGATTTCTGCACTTAGCGAATGCTATCACTTTCCATGGTCATCCAAAAGTATCCGACCCGCAGAATCTTCTTGGCTAGAGTGAAACCATTAATGTAAGGCCCACACGTTCCTGCTTGTATTTATTCCAATAACCTTGTTGCTTCAGCAACATCTACACACCTTAAAAAACCCAAGTCTGGGGTCCTCCTATACAGGACGTCCCCGTTAAGGAAAAATTGATTTGCTAGTCTCCTTAATGCTCGCTTCTGACCGTTAATGATATTCTCTTGATATTCCTTTGCTTAGAGAAACCTTTTAATGTCATGATACCAAGGCTTTCCATCTGGATCTTCATCTACATGGAAACAATACACGCGTTGATCACGAACCTTTATCTCGATAGGGTCGATATAATTCTTGTTTGGATGTTGGATCATGTATGACAAAGTTGCGAGAGCGTCAGCGAACTCATTCTGGATTCTGGGAACATGCTTGAACTCGATCTTGGTGAACTCTTTACACAATGAAGGTACGGAAGGATCTTGACATTATTGGTAGTCCATTCACCTTGAACTTGGTGTATCAGCAAATCAGAATCTCCTACGAACAAAAGTTCCTTAATGTTCATGTCCACTGCCATCCTAATTCTGAGGATGCATGCCTCTTACTCCGCAATATTATTTGTGCAAGGGAACCTTATCTTAGCTGAAGCCGAATAGTTCTGTCCCGACTCAGAAATTAGGACTGCCCCAATTCCTACTCCCTTTAAATTTGTCGCCCCATCGATAAATATTCTCCACCTTGGGTATGACTCTAAAATATCTTCTCCAGCTAATAAAACTTCTTCATATGAGAAATATGTGGTAAGCGGATCGTAATCCTTGTCCATCGGGTTTTCTGCAAAGTGATCAACCAATGCTTTTCCCTTGATAGCTTTCTGCATCATGCACACAATGTCGAACTCATAGAGAAGAATCTGCCTTTTAGCTAATTTTTCCGTGGGCATCAGTTCCTGAAATATGTACTTGAGCGGGTTGAGTCGGGATATCAAATATATGGTATATGCCGACAAGGAATGTCTTAGCTTCTGAGCGATCTAGGTCAAAGCGCAGCAGGTCCACTCTAACAAGGTATATTTGGCTTCGTATGGTGTGAACTTCTTGCTCAGTCAATGGATATCTTACTCATTCTTTCCGGTCTCATCCTGTTGTCCCAACACGCATCCGAATGCATTATCCAAGAAGGATAGGTATAGTAACAGTGGCTTCCCAGGTTCAGGGGGAACCAATACTGGTGGAATTGACAAATACTCCTTGATTTTTATTGAAAGCTTTCTGACATTCCTCTGTCCACTTCATAGCAGCATTTTTCTTCAGTAATTTCAAATTCGACTGGCAGATTACTATAGACTGGGCTATGAATTGGCTGATGTAATTCAATCTTCTGAGAAATTTCATCACGTCCTTCTTGATTTTGGGTGGAGGCAAGTCTTGAATGGCCTTGATCTTCGACGGGTCCAGCTCTATCCCTTTTTTGCTGACGATGAAAACTAACAATTTTCCTACGGGAACTCTGAATGCACACTTTGCAGGATTCAACTTTAAATTGTACCATCGCAACCACTCAAAGAACTTCCTTAAGTCACTCAAATGATTCACACTTATTCAAGACTTGATGATGACATCATCCACATATACCTCGATCTCTTTGTGGATCATATCATGAAAGAGAGTTGTCATGGCTCTCATGTAGGTAGAACCAGCATTCTTGAGACCGAACGACATGACCTTGTAACAATAAACTCCCCATGGTGTGGTGAATCATGTCTTCTCTGCATCATATTTGTGCATCAGGATCTAGTGATATCTAGCGAAACAATCTACAAATGATTGTAACTCATGTTTCGCGCAGTTGCCGATAAGGATATGAATATTTGGCAGAGGAAAGTCTTCCTTAGGACTTGCTTTGTTGAGATCTAGGTAGTCCACACATATCCTGATCTTCCCATCCTATTTGGTACCGGTACGATGTTTTCCAACCATGTAAGGTAATTGGTGACCTCACCACATTCTCTTATATCTTCTTGGTGACTTCTTCTTTGATCCTCAGACTCAGGTAGGGCTTGAACTTCCTGGGTTTCTGCTTGACTGGTGGTCTGGCAGGGTCGGTGGGCAATTGATGCGAAACGATGTCGGTTCCGGGCATGTCATCATATGACCAAGCGAACACATCCTCAGACTCAGCTCCACCAATTCTTTATTATGTTCTGCTTTCAAGTGGATGCCGATTCGAGTCTCTTTCACATCTTCCTCACTTCCAAGATTGATCACTTTTGTCTCTTCAAGATTGGGCCTCTTCTAGATTTCATGCTACTCTAATCTCTTACGGGAGGTTCTCGGGCATCATACTCTCATCGTACTCTTCGTAATCCAGATTTTTTTGCTCAAGGGTTTCATTACATGTCCTAATCGAGAAACATGCGTTTTTATCGGTTTGATTACTAAAAAGAAAAACTGAGTATTAATAAAGGCAAAGATAAATTTGCGATGATATTCAGGAAAATAATTCTTTTATTTCATCAAAAGGAACGTCTCAGTGTTCAAAAGAGGCAATTTGACAAAAAAGAACATGCATGGTTCAAGCCTCGATTGACCATGCAGTTTTCAAAATTACTACAATTCCACACTACCAAGACTCCCGGCAAACCAGAGATAGATTGGTTGCCCAGTTCTGCAAGTCATCTCCTGGTTCGGCATCCTGAATGGTTGGTATCTTGATATGAGCTTCGCCATAGCATTCCTCGATCAGTGACATGAGAAATCTTCCCATCCCGTCAATGATGTCCTCTTCTGGTGGTGAACTCTGAGTCGGGCTCAGAACATGTTCTGGTACAAAAACCTTCTTCCCAAGATTACCGTTGTAGGTTCTCCTAGCTATGTGTTGGTGTCCTAAGCAAGTGGTACCTTTCTGCCCCATTGGTTAAATTGGCTCCATTATCGCATCAGATCGGGCTCCCAAACCAGTCCTTGGTCTGTATCCATACTTTATCATTTCTCGGACGGAAGGTGACCTCATCTAATCCTTCTATGAAAGGAACCGCATGCTACAATTAAGTTGACCGGCTCCACTCCCCATGTATTATGATCTCCTGGCAATCCCATTCAAATTTTATACACTGGTGGGGAGTGGAAGGAACAACCCATGTCGTATGTATCCAAGGCCTTCTGAGAATCAGATTATATGAAGATGAAATATCCATTACTTGAAATAATATTGGGAACTCAACGGGTCCAATCTGCAAGGTTAAATAGATTTCTCTGATGACATCCTTCTGCCACCCATCGAAAGCTCTTACCCTCACATGTCTCTTTTTTACTTCTCTCAGGTGAATGTCTAATTCTCGTGGAGTATAGAATGGGCAAATATTTACTCCAGATCCTTCATTGACAAGTACTCGGGATATAACTTTATCTCCATACTTGACAGTGATGTGTAGAGCTTTGTTGTAATCCATCCCCTCCACAGGAAGTTCATCCCCTGTGAATGGAAATCTTGTTTGCTTCTACCATTTTCCCAATGGTTGCTACTAACGCCTCGCTAGTAGTATTGTCCGGCATACTTACTCTGCTTATTACCTTCACCAGAGATTCCCTGTGACTATCGGATCTCATCAACAAATCCATAATTGATATGTGAGTAGGGGTCTTCCTCAGCTGTTCTTCTACAGAGTATTCCTTAACTGGCTTCTTCCTTCAAAACTCGGTTGCATCCGTGTCTATTATATTCCTCCTCTAATTCTGTTCTCTATTCGGATTTCCTAGATTCACCTCTTTTGGAGCATAGCACCTTCTAGATCTAGTAATACCATGAGCAGTTGCGGTATCCGTCATTTTGCCTTTCCCTTCGACAGATAAGTCTATGGAACCGCTTAGTACTCTTGGTGCTCCTCACTTTACATGGCTACGACGGGCCATTGTTGGTATGTCTAAACCATCACATGAGGCTTTAGTTGTACCTTAATCAATGGGATTGCTCGAGGAGGTTCCCTTGCCGCTTCAGCATTTCCGATGGTGACGTTATTCCCTTTCAGACATACCATTTCCGCTAGATTCACCTCTTTTGGAGCGTAGCACCTTCCAGATCTAGTAATACCATGAGCAGTTGCGGTATCTGTCATTTTGCCTTTCCCTTCGACAGATAAGTCTATGGAACCGCTTAGTACTCTTGGTGCTCCTCACTTTACATGGCTACGACGGGCCATTATTGGTATGTCTAAACCATCACATGAGGCTTTAGTTGTACCTTAATCAATGGGGTTGCTCGAGGAGGTGCCCTTGCCACTTCAGCATTTCCGATGGTGACGTTATTCCTTTTCAAGTCATAGTCCTCGTCTAATACGATCGTGTTGCTCCTTGGTTTCTGTGGTTTGGTAGTGGGTTACAGTTTATGTTTGGTGAGGTTGGGGTGCATTGGATAGCTCCACACTTGATCAGTTCTTCGATCCCATTCTTCAGTTTGTAACAATCCTCAGTATCATGTCCGGGAACACCTGAATGATAGGCATAGCGCATGTTTGCATCGAAGTATTTGTAAGGTTGGTCAAGGATTCTTTATTCCACTGGGTATATTAGTACGGATCTTCTCAATCTCTCAAATAAGTTAACTAAAGGTTCGGCAATTGGGGTGAAATTTCTGGGGTTCCTTACCCTAACATTTGGACATGGTTTGGGAGCATATGCGGGTCTATTTTGGTGGGTGGTAGTTTGGATAGGAGCGTATGGTCGTGGTGGGTTTGGATGTATGTTGGCTCGGTCCGGGTTCTAATGGGGTTAAGCATTGTAGTACGGTTGGGCGTTATATACTTGGGTATATGCAGGTTGATGGGGAGGATGAGTGTTTGTGGGGTAGGAGTTGGTTCGACGGGGAGGACTTGACTGATAGTAGGGGACGATCGTTGTTACTTCCTCTTTCTTCTTCTTCCCATTGCCGATGGAACCAGATTGTATAGCCTTGCTAGCAGCTTGTAGCACCGCTATTGATTGTATCTTTCCTGACTTGATACCTTTTGTGAGCACCAGGGTACTACATCTTCCTCCAAGAATCTCCCATTTTAACCATCTCGGGAATTTCTGGCCCATCATACCCATCATTTTTTCGAAATAGATCCCTTCTTAAGCACGGATAAAATACTTGGTTAGCTCGTTCTCATCCAATGGAGGTTGAGTCCTAGCAGCTTCCGATCTCCAACGGCGAGCGTATTATTGAAATGACTCAGAGCAGCATCTCCAACGGCGAGCCATTTTTTCTATTTAAAGTGATCTCAGTGTTGAATCTGAAGCGATTCATAAAATCTTCAGCCATGTCCTGCCACTCCCTCAAATTCATGGGGTCTTGTCTAGTATACCAAGTAAGCGTTTCTCCAGTCAGACTTCTTATGAACAGTTTCATTCTTAATTTCTCATTTCTTCCCACTCTGACCAACTTGTCGCAGTATACTCTCAAGTGAGAGTGGGGATCACCAGTTCCATCAAAGATATCGAACTTCAGAGTCTTGTACCCTATAGGCATATCAACATCAAGGTGTATGCATATATTTTTCATAATCAAAACTTTCTCTCCCTAGAGCAACTTGCAGGTTTTTCATATGTTTCCTCAGTACTCGTAGTCTTTTTGACACTCTTCTCTTTTTTGGTCCTCGCCTCTCTTTCCATTTCAACATACTGGTCTATCTCACAAGTAACTCTGACTGTGACATGCGCAGTAAAGGTAGGTTCATATGTGGTATATACAGGAAGAATATATCGCTCATGGTTGTAATTGTGTTCCAAGGGTATATACTGAATATGATTGTTGGTGAAAGTGACGTTGTCATGGGGAGTGGTGTGAACCAAATTGGTACTGGCTGGGGGATTTTGTGGAGCTGGAACATAGTTAGGAACATAGAGTGTATATAAAGGAGGGTTTGGTGGATTTGCGGAGGTTACTAGCGGTATGACTTGAGTTATGGCAGGGTTTATGGTGATAGTTGTTGGGGTGTTAGTAGGTTGTCGGGTTGATGAAGGAAAATGGTTGGGAAGTGAACCAAGTGATGGAAAGAGGGGTGGTTGTGGAAGCGTCGTCACAGCCAGGTGTGCCAACTCCCTAATATGTTGTACTTATTCCCTTAATGACTCTATTTCTTTTTCCAATCGGACAACGTGGTCATCATTCCGAGTCTCGTCTCTCCCCCGATCCCTAGGTTATTGGCTACCACCAGAGAATTTCCAGTCGGGTTGTCTGTAGAAGTTATCTTCCCTGTGGACCTTAGATTGTACGGTGGCTCGCCAGTTTTAAGTATCAACACTAATCAACCTCTATTTCGGAGATAAATAAATAAAGCGATAAAGCAAGAAAAATAAAGAAAAATAGAAGTCGGTATCAAGGAGTGCACATATATAAGCACATAGAGAAATTAGCTCACGTATCCAAACAAGTGTGTTTCCTAAAATACGTAGGGACCTCTCTATGCCGGAGGTAGGCCTATATCGCGAACATTTTGACAATCAATCAGTTTTTACCTTCAGATCTAGAGCAAATTTTAATTTTCACTGCTAAGATTTGTAGATTACAACCAGGTTTCATTGCTTGGAACAAGATAGGGATAGTTGCTAATGGCTATAATATGATTTTCAAAGGTTTACAAAAGGTTGCATAGGCTTATAGACTCGCCCTTAGGGAATGAAAAGTACAAGAAGGGAAATCAACCACCAACTTATTAATCATCCCCGAAGTCTCGTCCTAAACTCTCTTCTTCCGGATCTTCCTCAGGGTCCTCTTCAACCTCCTCCTCGTCTTCATCATTGTTGTATTCTGGTTCCTCCTCTAGATCCTTCTATGGTTTTGCCTCAGACTCGATCTCTATGTACTCAATTACCGGGTTGCCGTCACCCGGCGGTGGCAACATGTGGTCGACCGGTCTCGGAACTACCTGTCAATGCATGGCCATAGTGACGAGATAGTGGGGCAGGATCTCGTGGCATATCTACAGAGATGCCACTGAATCCTCCAAATCGGTCAATCCCTCTCTGCTAGGCCTTGCCAATTCGTCTTCTTCGTTGATCAATCCAAAGTATTCAGGCATGCACCAGGGGTTTTGCCCCATTCCCATTGTGATCAAATCGTTCCACTAATCCTGGAGTCTTCTTACCCTTGGGATCAGAATCTCCCTATTGTAATCATCCTCATACAATGCTGTCCTTCACTAGAGAGGCACGTCTTGAATAAAACTGAACTACCTCAAAACCCTCAGTGGTGCGTATGACTGAATCCCTTCCAAACCTATTAACTCGATGAAGTATTTCCTCGGGCTTCTTAGTATTGCTCTGCCATTCAACCAGGAAAGTTTCCAATTAACGAATTCTCCACTCAGATGGGTCAAAAATTCCCACGACACCTCTGGGCCAAGTGGTGTATCCCAATGCCTCATCTTTTCATTATGGATACGGATCATGTTACTAACACTGACAAAGCAGTCAACGGTCACCTCCCTCTGGAAGAAATGTTTTGTAGCCCATTTATATAGTAGCAAGTTGTAGCCTCTGGAAAGAACATATCCTCTCAAACATGCCGATAGTGCTCGGAATATCTCTGCAAGTATCATGGGAACAAGGGTGACCTGCAAATTTCCTCGGAAGGTAGCCAAAACTAGGGGTAATAGGTTGATGTTGATCCGCCTCTTCCTTTGCGAGGAAACCAGAAGTCCCAACAATGCTAGACAAAAGGTTAGGGGCGGAGGCTCTCCCATGCTGCTTTATCACATTAGAATTCCTCCAGATGCCACTCGTAGCTCTCCCGGTGCCCAAATCTGTCAAATAGCTGATCCATACTCACCCATCCATCTTCGACGTTTCTCAGATTTCTTTTACTTGTCAGACCTAGTGCATGGAGGAACTCGTGGGCTGGAATGATGACCGACAGTATTGTTTTTTGCCTGGTGAATGGTAACTCCGTGAAGCTAGTAACCTCCTCTAGTGTTGGCGTCAACTTACAATCAAAAACCTTGAAGACCACCTTAGTTGTGTCCCAAAACTCTATCAGTAGCCTGTGATTACTCTGTCTGCTCGGATGTTCATCAATTCTGTCAGTGCTCCTAGGTGAGTTCTTATTTCGTCTCTGTGCTCCTGTCGAACGTTCCTCCACCATTGCTTCAATTTGTAAGGTGCACCCATGACCATGTTATTCTCCGAGATGTTGCAGTTGATCTCCATCTAAAAGAGGTGAAAGGTTTGATAAGTTTTGCCCCGGATCTTTAGTGTCTTATCGGGATTGATTCGTCATTCCACAGAAAGCATGTCGTTGGGTGCATAACCCGTTGACATTAAGGTGACTTTCCTAATTATGAGTCGATGACAAGGACCGAGTCACCTAAGGTTTATGCAACATGACCTATGTTTGCTAAGAGTGGAGTGTTTCCTAATCTTGGAGTTGGACTGAACAACTGCGAGACGTTATGTCAGTTGGCCTGACAAAGCCGTTCTCTGAAACTAGAGAGCTTTTGAAAGAAGGTTCCGAGGGGTGTAAAAGACAACCCTCATGTGCCATTGTGTGTGATTGTGTACGGTCAGGACTCGATATGAAAAATGTGATGACAGTGTATAAAGCAGTAACAGATAATTATGGAGCAGTAATAATATTAAAGGCAAGCAAGTAAGTACATATTGGCAGGTTATAGAAACGTAAACAGGTAAGACAAGTAGACACATATTTGCAAAATTAAGCATAATATTAACAAATATCCCTAATTTCAAGTCTAGCCTAAGTCTGCTAAGGTCAGAACCTAAGTTTAAAATTCCCCAGCGGAGTCGCCATATTGTTGCACCCTATGTTGAACTAGTCAAACAAAATACAACTAATGGTTGAAGTTGATAAAAGAGGGTCGCCACCTAAGTTTTTAAGGTATATAAGGGTACCTATAGGTTTGCAAGATTATTATCCTAATGGTCTACTAACCGGTGAGATTTGGGTAAGGGTTCTAGTTATTCTAAGGGGAAGGTGTTAGGTATCCCTTAAAATATACCTAAGGTAGCTCCTTAGGTTTAAGCTAGGTTCGAGGAACGAAATGACTATATTCTGCTTAATTCTATGTTTAGAGTCTGTAAAATATCCTAACTCTTGTCTAAAATTCACTATTTGAGGAAGAGGTTATGTATGTACCTTAAATAGAAGTTATAAGTTTTCAAGGTTTTATAATCTATGTAAATTCCCCTTTTGAAATGTATATTCTTATGAAGTTGAGAACTAGATATGCTTTAATTTTTAGCAAAATCTTGTCAAGAATTCTATGTTTGAAAGAAAGTTGAGTGTTTTTGGAAAATGTGGTTACTCATATGTAACTTTGTAAAACAAGAGACCATTTGAAAATATACCTTAAGTTGGGATGGGTATACCTAATTTGAAAATCAATTTCAATCGGAATTTTATGTTTCGAAACTTGTTGAGGTCCATTAGTTCACAAACATCGGTTGTGTTTGGTTTTGTCTCTTGAAAACAGCTTCGTAATTATTCTCGCAATTCTGATTTTTTTCAAAGAGAATTCGTTTTGCTTTTGGATCTTTCCAAGTCCAAACTTATTGAAACAATTAGTGATAGCAAGATAAGATCTTTCATTTGTTCAGAAAATAAATAAGTGATCAAATATTAAAGGGTTTAAAGCGAGCAAAATTTTAGATTCTGATTATTTTTCCTATGGGCTTTGGTTTACCTATGGGCTTTGGTTTGCCTATGTTCCTACCTAATCAAAGTATTAAAGTTATCTACTAATAAAAAGTTAATCATTCAAGGATACACATATGCGAAGTAACAAACAGAAACGAATAGAGTTTGCATAAAATAAGAGAGAGAAAGAGGTTGGACTCTTGATAATTGGGCCTGGTAAGCTCAACAAGGCCCAGTTGGATTCGGCCAACTTCATCATGCAGATAAAGAGGCAGACTGGATTTGAATTTGGGCCTGAGTTCCCAATGAAACTCAATGGCCCAATTCGATACTGACGAGCGCAAAACATATATTTAAATTCTGTTCGCTAATCAAATATAGTATAGTATAATATCGTATCTACAAGGATTGGATTTAAACAGTATTCTCGTAGTTTCTAGCTTGGTTGCTATCCAAGATGATCAACAGTTAAGATTTATAAGATGTCTAACTAAAATTAACTAAGAATCTAAAACTATTGACTAATGACAATTGAAACAAGTTTATCAATGGGAGAAGATAGGGTTTTGATAGGATAGGTGCACGATAATTATTTGGGATTTAACTCTAGATAATTCACTTCTAATGTTCAAATGAGTCTCTCGAATTCACTCAATTATTAGTTCAAACGTTAGGCAAAACTCCTCTTTTGATTAAGTCTTAACCTCACAAGATGAACCAATTTAAGCACGTGAAGATATGCAAGAATGTGTAGTGGGTTGGTCTTTAGGAAAACCTCTTTCGATTATTCTCCTAACTAGGTTTAATTAATGATTCAACTAGCCTCTTTCAATTACTTAGAAGAATCTATGAACTCAATCAAAAATATAATGCAAAGATATCACAAGTTATGCCTCTCTCGATTACATGAACTAGTGAATAAAGATGCAACAATTAAATCATCGAAAAATGCTTCAATACATAAAACTAGAGTTATAATCCACAAACAATAATCAAAACACCAAATCCATCAAACCTTAAAGAGAACTACTCCATAGATATGGAAAAATTCATCACAAATACAGGTAAAGTATAGGAAAATATAAATTTAATCCAAACTCGTGTCTTGAGTGAGGAAGGAATGATGAAATCCCCATGCTCGTTTCCAGCTCCTCCTTCGCCTCCTTAGGTCGAATATGTCAAAAGTCCAGAAAATAATATTTTTTCCATGTATTTATACCAAGTAGGGTCAGGCCCAGACGAAGTCACCTTTTTCCAACCGAAATAAAATATTTACTCTGTAAATATTGCACAGGCGCGCCGCATGGGGAGACGCGCCATGTAGGGCATTAGTGGGAAAATCCAGAGAGCTCAACATCTGTCAGGCAGAAGGTTTAGTACAGTCGCGACGCCCCACGTGCCGCAGTAGTGAGGATTTCTCAAAGTACGGATTTTTGGTGCATTTTGACGTCCAGACTTAGTCCTCGACCCCCGAACACGATCTTGGCTTAATCCCTTAGGCTTTTACTCAGACTTCAAAGCTCTAAATAGCTCGGATTCATTCCATAACATCTACATAGCTCAGAATCACTCTTATAAGGCATAAAACACACAATAAGTGCAAAACACTACCAATTAAAGCTCAAACACAAATAAAGTGCAGTGATTTAGAGTGCAATAAGTGATTAAAATACAGGATTTAACAGGTGAAGTAAAGTCCAAAAAATCATATTTCTAGCCAACCATCAACACCCCACACTTAAACCATTGCTCGTCCCCGATTAATCAAACTACACTTCACATAGAGATGACCTTTTCATCAAATAACTTCCCTAACAAATTACACCAAGAATAATTAAAACAGATTAAGCACAATACCGTAACATCCTCGCCTCAAGATTTGACTCAAAAACACCATGCATTTTTCACAACCCGCTCACTTACTCTACACAAAGGTCAATGACATTACCTTTCCTTCATTAATTAAGTGCCCTCACACAACAAAAGAAAGTAGTTCCACACATAATAGAATTTAAGAACAATTAGGAACTCAAGATAGAAAGAATTCACGCACTCTCAGAAATAACATTCATATGCCACAAAAGACGTACCATAGGTTTGCCCGTAGTGTAATACTCTACTAATTTAGATCATTCAGTCAAGGATCAAGTAGGACTTTATTTGGTTGTAATATAGGCTGCGAGATGGGTAGGATACATTTTAGATATAAGAGTGACTACACCTCCCTAAGCACTTTAATACATACATTTAACCATTCAAAAACTCCACACTTATGTCAAACCATAACTCCACATTCACATCAATATACATTAACTCCCTACTTCTTTAAGCACAATTACATCAAGAGTTACCACTATCAAAGAGTAATTTGCACAACAATAAAACATTTTTCCTTTTCTCTTTCAATTCAAGTGGCTCTTACTTTTTAAATACAGTGCACCTTTCTCCTTATTTCATTAGTTCCACTTAACAGCCAAACCAACCACCCCACACTTCAAATTTTACAAAGTTCATAACAAATTCAAATGCTCATGAGAGGTACAAGGTTCAAATAGATGGTCAATTCGAACAAATGGGAAAAGCTTGTATTGTGGTTGTCAAAGAAATAAGATTACAGGCTCAAAAGAGTTAACTACGATACATAACAATTAGGTGGGTAAAAGCTTATAACTGGCTCAACAAAGAAACGCCTAAATCACTTCCTAGACTGAATAAAACTACCATTTCGCTTTGCAAATATAAGGGGCAAGTTCTAGATATCAAATACAATGCATAGAATAATACAAAACCTCACACACACATGGCACAAAACTCACTCAAGATCGGACTATCAAGACACTCTAGTCAAAGCAGTTAAGCAGAGTTAAGATCATACAACTTAAGGTACTTTTACAAGAGTCAAAAACTGAGCCTAAGCGTCACACTAAAATACTCACTATTCTCAAGGTATAATAAAGTCATGAGATATTGCCTTCCATTCAAGCCATAGCACAAGGTTTCCTACTCCTAAAAAATAAAAAAACTAACTACACCCGGTTCAAACAAAACCCTTGGAAAACTGCTGCAACTAACAAAAACTAAAACTACATACATACCTAACAAAAGAAAATCTTTTTGTCTTTTTCTTTCGAATTTAATCCCTCAAGAAACATGTCGATGATATCCATTGTCGGGAAAAATCGAAAATTTTAAATTTTTTATGGTTTTTTCAATTATTTTCTATCTCTAACTGCTGCAACTAACAAAAACTAAAACTACATACATACCTAACAAAAGAAAATCTTTTTGTCTTTTTCTTTCGAATTTAATCCCTCAAGAAACATGTCGATGATATCCATTGTCGGGAAAAATCGAAAATTTTAAATTTTTTATGGTTTTTTCAATTATTTTCTATCTCTAACTACTGCAACTAACAAAAACTAAAACTACATATATACATACATACATACATACATACATACATACATACATACATACATACATACATACATACATACATACATACATACATACATACATACATACATACATACATACATACATACATACATACATACATACATACATACATACATACATACATACATACATACATACATACATACATACATACATACATACATACATACATACATACATACATACATACATACATACATACATACATACATACATACATACATACATACATACATACATACATACATACATACATACATACATACATACATACATACATACATACATACATACATACATACATACATACATACATACATACATACATACATACATACATACATACATACATACATACATACATACATACATACATACATACATACATACATACATACATACATACATACATACATACATACATACATACATACATACATACATACATACATACATGCATGCATGCATGCATACATACAACATATCCCCCACCCCATACTTTAAGTTGTGGCATGTCCCCATGACACACAATTAAAAAGCATAAGGTAAAGAAAACTTTCCTGAATATCTAGTCGGGGTCTGACTCGAAATTGGGATCCATTCCTCGCCTTCGAACTAATGTGCATATCCATGCAGACAGCTTCTTCTCAGCCTTATTGGGGTACACCCCACACTTATCTTTCTCACTCAGTGCATCCTTCTCTTTTGAGCCCTTCACTTTCCACTCAACACTCGCAGGTGGTTTTTCCTTTTATGCCCCCTTTTCTACATTCATCTTGAAAATCACAGTTTCCTCACCCACTCTAAGCATGAGTTTTCTCTCATATATATCTAATATAGATCTACCCGTTGCTAAGAATGGTCTTCCTAGGATAAGGGGGTCCTCATTGTTCTCCTCCATATTCACCACTATAAAGTCTATAGGAAATACAAACTTATATACCCGAACTAATACATCTTCCACTATCCCCTAGAGTAATAAAGTCATTTGGTCTGCCAGCTGCAAAGATATTGGCACCTTATCTCTTCAATCTCCTTCTCCGGTTTCCTGTAAATAGATAGAGGTATTAAATTAATTGAGGCACTAGAATCACATAATGATTTATCAAAATGAATAGTTCCTACAGAGCAAGGTATAGTAAAACTCCCTGGATCTCCACACTTTTATGGGAATTTTTTATGTAATATCGCGCTGCAATGCTCTGTGAGCTTGACCACTGAGGTCTCCTCGATTTTCCTTTTCTTTGTAAGGATCTCCTTCAAAAATTTTGCACAAGCAAGCATTTGTGAGAGTACTTCTGTGAATGGAAAATTTACATGAACCTGTTTTAGCACATCCAGAAATCTCGCAAACTGCTTGTCCAGCTTTTCTCTACATAGCTTTTGAGGGAAAGGTAAATCAAGCATATGCTCACTCTCATCGTGTTCCTCACTTCTCGAAGTTTCTCCCTTCTTCTTTTCCTCAGATTTTATCTGGCCCTTCTTCTTTTTATGCTGCTCCCCACTTTCGTTTTCATGTTTCACATCATTTTGGATCGGGTGAGGTCTTTCAACACTTTCCCACCTCTCAAGGTCACAGCATTCACCGTTTCTTTTCTCTCAGTATCAGCAGGGAGAGTTCCTGGAGCCCTCTCAGAAAATATTGTTGCAATATGTCCCACTTGTCTCTCTAGGTTTCGAAAAGATGTGCCCAACTCTTTGATAGCTGCTCCATGGGCGTCCAGTCTCTCATTTGTCTTGATAATGAAGGCCTTCATTAGATCTTCTAGACCAGGGTGAATGGGCTGTTGAGGCTGAAATTGCTGCCTCTACTGATTTTGGTATGATGGAGCTCCTTATCCCTGGGGTCTAGAGTTGTTTTGTTGCCAAGCATTCGCAGTACCTCCAGGTGAAATCCATGAAAAACCAGGGTGCCTCTGACCCATTGCATTGAAATTGTAGTTTCCCATAGCATTTACTTCCTCAATTGAGGCTTGACACTCATGAGTAGGGTGTTCTCTTCCACATATATCACAAGCTGCGTGAGGCTCACTTTGTATCGAGGCTAAGGTCAGCTTCCTTATCTCTTTGTCCATAGCATCAAGTTGTACCTGCACAGATGTGTTAGCATCAACCTGGTGAACACCAGTTGATCTTCTTCTTTCAGCACTCTCAGAGGGCCACTGATTTGGATCTTCAGATAACTCATCAAGAATTGTAACTATCTCCCCTGGAGTCTTTTTCATCAAAGGGCCTCCAGCTGCAATTCTCAATGTTCTACGTGAGGCCGGTGTCAATCCATCCCAAAAGTCCTAGAGTTGCATCCATAGTTCAATTACGCTATATTGACACTTTCGAACAATCTCCTTAAACTTTTCCCATGCTTCAAAAACAGTTTTCATATCTTTCTGGTAGAAATTATGGATTTCCCTTCTATACTTGCCCGTTTTAGCTGAGGCGAAATATTTATCAAGGAATGTTTTGGTCATCTCCTCCCAAGTTCTAATTAATCCTGTGGGTAAGCTTCGAAGTCACTACTTTGCATCATCTTTGAGTGTGAAGGGGAATGCCCTCAAGTAAATTGCATCTCGTGACACACCATTATATTGAAAGGTATTCATAATCTACTCGAAGTACATTAGATGTGTATTTGGGTCTTCATTCATCTTCCTCTGAAGACACAACAATCCTGCAGGGTTTGAAGCAACCCTTGCTTTAACTCAAAATTGTTAGCTGTAATTGGAGGTGGTCTAACACTTGATAAGCCTTGATTGTAGACCGGCCGAGCATAATCGCCCAATGATCTCCCAGGCATAAGAGCTATATTTTCGAACTGATCTACAGCCAAGGGTTGATTCTGAGCAATTCTCCGACCCCTCTCTTCTTCATAGATAATCTGCGCATCTCTAATAGCTTCTTCCTCAGCATCCCGTACAATTTGTTCTCATTGTTGGGCTGCCTCTCTTACAGCCAAATCCACATTATCATCACCATTTCCAGCCATAGTTTCTTAGGTTGAGGATTGCCCTATAAGGCCCCTGGGGAGTTGAAGAAAATGTTGGGCAGAAGTAGGCATTCTGCGGCCTATTCTACGACCGCAGAACCACTCTGCGGACCGCAGAATGGTCGCAAAGTGAGTAAGTTTTCTGGGTTATTTTTTATGTCAATTTCGCAGCAATTATGCGACCGCATAACCACATCGCGGGCCGCACTCTTGTCGCATATCCCGCTTTGGGATTTTTCGAAGGGAGGTTCTGTGGTGCACTATGCGATCGCAGAACCGTTCTGCGGTACATTATGCAACCACAGAACTGTATAGTGACCGCAGACCCAGATAGATTTTTGGCCAGTTTTGGACACCAATTATGCGGTCCGAATATCGATTATGCGATCTCATATGCGATCGCAGACCTTATTCCGGAGCTTCATTTTTGGGTTTTTAAAACACGACCCTACTTCGTTAAATACACGCTTTGGGCCATTTTTGAGCTAAAATCTAATATTTTAGAGTGAAAGAGAGTGCCCTAGAGTGAGAAAGTGTTCCTCAATAATTGTTTTTCAATTCTTGCTCAAATTTTGGAAGATTAAGAAGGAAAACTCACTAGGTCTTCATCCTAGAGGTAAGATTATACATCCTAACCCTCAATTTTGAATTTTGTCTAGAAATGGGTAATTAGCAAGATAATATTTGGGCATGAGAGTTGTTTATTTTACATGCATGCGTTATCAAAGGGTATAGGAATATTGTTGAGCTAAATGGGATGATGGAATCCTCCATAAAAGGACCTTGAAACCTTAATGCACACCTAGTGTTTGATAAAATGCCCAAATGAGCTAGAACCATGAGCATCTTCCTAATTTTGGTTCAATTTGTTATATTTCTAAAATAGACTGAAGTTGCTAAGAATTTCGGAATATTTTAGAGTTTAAGGAAACTCCATTGAGGTATGTTGGCTAAAATCTTCTTTAAGAATTGGAACCCCAATATCCTTTTAAGTTCCAAGATATTTATTACAAGTTGAGTATTCCGAATAAGTTTTATGATAAAGATATATGTTTAATTCGTGTTTCAAATGCTCTCATGATATTGTATTATAAATTGAGGATGTGCTCCAAACCATGGATTGTGTATCTACGTATTATGATTCCAAGTCGTGATTTATGTGGAAAACTATTTGGCCAAATTGTGTAGAGATTGTGATTGGGATTGCACCTCCACCCGCATATATTGAGGTCAGGCGGCATGGCCGCTTTCTGTATGATTTTGGTATTATTGTTGCACCACCACCCACATATATATATTAGGGTGAGGCGGCATGGCCGCTTTGTGTAGGTATTGGTATCGTTGATACATTTCCACCCGCATATATTGGGGTGAGGGGCGGGGCTGCTTTGTGTGAAAATAGGTATTGTGTTTACACCTCCACCCGCATACATTGGGGTGAGGCGGCAGGGTCGCTTGAGTAGAGTTTTGGTATTGTGTTTACACCTCCACCCGCATACATTGGGGTGAGGCGGCAGGGCCGCTTGAGTAGAGTTTTGGTATTGTGTTTACACCTCTACCCGCATATATTGGTGTGAGGCGGAGGGGCCGTTTTATGTGAAAATAGTTACAGAGGATCTCATCTTAAATCCTATAAATGTTAATGATTGCTCTTGATAAGCTTGCTTTGGTTTAAACGGCTATCTATGTTATTCTATTGTCGCCATGATTCATCATATTTACACTATATTTCCGAGTTCTTAAATTGATGTTTGGTTTTCATACTAGTACTATTCGTCATGTACTAACGTCCCTTTTTTCGGGGGCGCTGCATCTTTAATGGATGCAGGTGATTCCACAACGGAGGATACTGACGAGTGATAGCAGTGCTCAATCTTCCCAGCTAACTTGGTAAGCCCCATCTCATTTCGGGGTTGTGCATCTTTTGTTTCTTATGTATTTTAAGGTATAGCCGGAGCCTTGTTACCGGCACTATCTTTACTCTCTTTTGTATCTTTAGAGGCTCCGTAGATATTATGTGGGTTGTATATGGGTGTTAGAAAGGTCAACGGATCATGTTGTGTTTTGGGATCTTATTCCGCTCAGTCATAAGGATGGATGTATTTTGAAACTTAACAATAATGTAACAAAATGAAACGACTTAGTAATGTATATATGTATGAACTTTCTACTCTCTAACTAATGAAAGCATGCCTTATCTGGATCATAGGTGAGTCGGGTAGATAGTGTCTAACAGGCTTGCTCGATCGGGTCCACTCGGTTGAGCGCCGGTCGTGATCCTCGGTTTTAGGGCGTGACATGCCTAACCTTTTCTAATATCTCGGTAAGATTTCTTTCCTTCCTCAGTTGTCGCAGTTGTTTTTCTATCTCTGGCTTGTATGGTAGCACTTCTTTCGCAGAAGCTCGAGTCATGCACCAACCTCAACCTGCAATCTACGCACAGTCAAAGAACACCAAACGTAAAAAGAAAAAAGAAAAATAAAAATAAAAATTCCTCAATTAGAACTACAAACTATTTCAAACACTATTGATTGCCAATTTCCAGTAACGACGCCAAAATTTGACGAGTGCAAAACACACACTTAATTCTGCTCGCTAATCAAATATAGTATAGTATAATATCGTATCTACAGAGATTGGATTTAAACAGTATTCTCGTAGTTTCTAGCTTGGTTTCTATCCAAGATGATCAACAGTTGAGATTTATAAGATGTCTAACTAAAATTAACTAAGAATCTAAAGTTATTGACTAATGACAATCGAAACAAGGAATAAGCAAAGAAGGTTATCAATGGGAGAAGATAGGGTTTTGATAGGATAGGTGCAAGATAATTGTTCGGAATCTAACTCTAGATAATTTACTTCTAATGTTCAATTGAGTCTCTCGAATTCACTCAATTATTAGTTCAAATGTTTAGTAGAAACTCCTCTTGCGATTAAGTCTCAACCTCACAAGATGAACCAATTTAAGCACGTGAAGATATGTAAGAATGTGTAATGGATTGGTCTTTAGGAAAACCTCTTTCGATTATTCTCCTAACTAGGTTTAATCAATGATTCAACTAGCCTCTTTCGATTACTTAGAAGAATCTATGAACTCAACCAATAATATAATGCAAGGATATCACAAGTTATGCATCTCTCGATTACACGAACTACTGAATAAAGATGTAATAATTAAATCATCCAAAAACGCTTCAATACATAAAACTAGAGTTATAATCCACAAACAATCATCAAAACACCAAATCCATCAAACTCTAAAGAGAATTACAGATATGGATAAATTCATCACAAATAAAATTTAAGTATAAGAAAACATAAATTCAATCCAAACTCGTGTTCTTCCAGCTCCTCCTTCGCCTCCTTAGGTCGAATATGTGTCAAAAGTCCAGAAAATAATATTTTTTTCATGTATTTATACCAAGTAGGGTCGGGTTCAGACGAAATCACCTTTTCCTAGCTGAAATAGGAAAATAGCTCTGTAAAAATTACACAGGTACGTCACATGGGGAGACGCACCATGCGAGGCATTAGTGGGGATTTTCAGAGAGCTCAACAATTGACAGACAGCAGGAAATAGGCAGCCGCGACGCGGTGCGCATCACACAGTGCGTCGCTTTAGTGAGAATTTCCAGAGGACTTCGTTTCCTCTATGTTTGATGCCAACTCTGTTGCCGTTTTTTCTGATTCGTTGCTGCCTTATGTAAAGTTTTAAATCCAAATCTCATTCTTTTCCAATTCTTTGTGTTTGTCTCCATTATTTGTTTATATCTCTTTCCTTATGCTTCATCATTACATAATTATTGGTCCCACCAAAATAATTTGCAATTTTACTTCAACAGCTTCCATTATTTTTCTTATTTCTTTTGATCAAATTTCCTCCAAACTTTCTCCTACAAATAAGAAACACCTAATTAGTATAAATTTTTTACTTTTAAGTTCAAACACAATTAAAATACAGCAAATAACAGGTGAAGTAAAGCCCAAAAATTCATATTTCTAGCCTATCATCAGATACATGCACACAAAATTAAAAGACAATTAGTGTATATCAAATATAAAATGGGGTAAGATAGAGATTAAGATGAAATAATAATAATAATAATAATAATAATAATAATAATAATAATAATAATAATAATAATAATAATAATAATAATAATAATAATAGTAATAATAGTAATAGTAATAATAGTAATAGTAATAGTAATAATAGTAATAGTAATAGTAATAATAATAGTAATACTAATAATAATACTAATAATAATAGTAATACTAATAATAATAATAGTAATAGTAATAATAGTAATAATAATAGTAGCAATAGTAATAATAGTAATAATAATAATAATAATAGTAATAGTAATAGTAATAGTAATAGTAATAATAATAATAATAATAATAATAATAATAATAGTAATACTAATAATAATAATAGTAATAGTAATAATAGTAATAATAATAATAGTAATACTAATAATAATAGTAATACTAATAATAATAATAGTAATAGTAATAGTAATTGTAATAATAGTAGTAATAGTAATAATAGTAATAATAATAATAATAGTAATAGTAATAATAGTAATAGTAATAGTAATAGTAATAATAGTAATAGCAATAGTAATAGTAATAGTAATAGTAGTAATAATAATAATAATAATAATAATAATAATAATAATAATAATAATAATAATAATAATAGTAATAATAATAGTAATAATAATAAAAATAATAATAGTAATAATAATAATAATAATAATAATAGTAATAATAATAGTAATAGTAATAATAATAATAATAATAATAATAATAATAGTAATAATAGTAATAGTAATAGTAATAGTAATAATAATAATAATAATAATAATAATAATAATAATAATAATAAAAATAATAATAATAATAATAATAATAATAATAATAATAATAGTAATAGTAATAATAATAATAATAATAATAATAATAATAGTAATAATAGTAATAGTAATAGTAATAGTAATTGTAATAGTAATAATAATAATAATAGTAATAGTAATAATAATAATAGTAATAGTAATAATAGTAATAATAATAATAGTAATAATAATAACATAATAATAATAATAATAATAATAATAATAGTAATAATAATAATAATAATAATAATAGTAATAATAGTAATAATAATAATAGTAAAAGTCATTTTAAAGTTTCATACTTTTCCTATTTGATATCCGTAAAGTAAGGACAAAAAGAAGTACTAATAAAATAATAATAGTAATAATAATAATAATAATAATAATAATAATAATAGTAATAATAATAATAATAATAATAATAATAATAATAATAATAATAATAATAATAATAATAATAATAATAATAATAATAATAATAATAATAATAATAATAGTAATAATAATAATAATAATAATAGTAATAATAGTAATAGTAATAGTAATAGTAATAGTAATAGTAATAGTAATAATAATAGTAATAATAGTAATAATAGTAATAATAATAGTAATAATAGTAATAGTAATAATAGTAATAATAGTAATAGTAATAGTAATAGTAATAGTAATAGTAATAATAGTAATAATAATAATAGTAATAGTAATAATAATAATAATAATAATAATAATAATAATAATAATAATAATAATAATAATAATAATAATAATAATAGTAATAATAATAATAATAATAATAGTAATAATAATAGTAATAATAATAATAGTAATAATAATAATAATAATAATAATAATAATAATAGTAATAATAATAATAATAATAATAATAGTAATAATAATAATAATAGTAATAAATAATAATAATAAGTAATAATAATAATAATAATAGTAATAATAATAATAATAATAGTAATAATAATAATAATAATAGTAATAATAATAATAATAATAATAATAATAATAATAAAAAATAAAAAAAACGGGACAAGGGAGACAATTTTTTTATTTATATTAATCCTATGAGGATTAATAGGAGCTAGTGATTAAGGGTTTGGTATAAATCCTCATTTATGGATATGACATCCCTTGTGAGCCCTTGGCAATTCAGAGTTCACTAGGGTCTCAGGGACTCCGAGCAGTGCTTGTGTCAAAGAGGGGTATCATAACCACTATAAGTTTCACATTCAAATACCATTAATCACCTACTTCTAATCTTTCTCAAAGGTTTAAACACCAACAAAATAATCAACAGAGTAATTTTATACTACTAAGATACACACAATAGGTACAAGGGTCATGGTGAACATTTTAAAAGTTCAAACACACACAAAACTCAATAACTGTGGAGAAATAAGGTACTGCAGTTCATCATCAAAGCACAATAGCAGCTAAGGGCACATTATTGACTGAAAGGGAGTTCAAGTCAAAGTATAGGATAAAAGGTACGCATGAGATCACTATTGGGACACAATATCACAAAGTGCAGGTAGTGGCATGCTTCTTACTCATGTTTTTACTCATGTTTTTTTAGGCTTAGAGATGTTAACAGGCAAGTACTAAATAGAGAAGAGCTCGGGTATATGTTCTATTGGTTGTACTATAGACTTGATGCTCAAAGTTCTCTTGTGTAGGTTCACACTATAAGAACAGTGCACAAGCACTTTTAAAAAGTTTCAGTATAGTTAAGAGCGGGCCTAATAGGTGAATGATATCTCTTTAACTTGGTAAGGCCAAGAGGTTACATTAACATTTGGACATGCAGCAAGGTATATCAATAGAATTCTATACATGGTCTTGTTCCCCCAGCCATATGGGAACAGAAGAGGATAGTATCCCAATTCAGTCTAACAGTTGGAGTCACAAGAACTAGTCATTATAAGCATTAGGAAAAGTCTTCTTAGTGAGAGATATTCACAAATATAAACCAATGTAACACCATAGCAGAGTCATAATTATGGCACGTAGAGAGTTAACACGCATTATAAGCTGGCTAAGAAAGAGGCAAAGCTAGCAATTACGACGGTCAAGACTGCAGCTTTTAGTTTTTTGTATGAGGAACTCGAGTGCCGAGATAGGGATAAGAGATTGTTCAGGTTAGCCAAGGCGTGAGAAAGGAAGGCGCGTGACTTGTACCAAGTGAAGTGCATCAAGTACGAAGAAGGTAGAGTTTTGTTGGATGAGGGGCTTATCCGTCGGAGATGGCAGACCTACTTCCATAGTCTCTTGAACAAGGAAGGGGACAGGAGCATTGTACTAGGTGATTTAGATATCTCTGGGAGTCGTTGTGACTTTGGGTATTGTAAGAGGATTAGAGTTGATGAAGTTGAGGGGGCAATGCATAAGATGATCAGGGGTAAAGCGACCGGGCCGGATGAAATCCCGGTGGAGTTTTGTAAGAGTACGGGTAAGGCAGGCTTGGAGTGGCTTACTAGGTTATTTAATATCATTTTTAGAATGAAGAAGATGCCCTAAGAGTGGAGGTGGAGCACGATGGTTCCTGTATATAAGAACAAGGGTGATATCCAAAATTATAATAACTATCGGAGTATCAAGCTGCTTAGCCATAATATGAATGTCTGGGAGAGAGTGGTAGAGCTAAGGGTGAGGAGGAGTGTGTCTATTTCCGAGAATCAGTTTGGGTTTATGCCGGGGCGTTCGACTACAGAAGCCATCCACCTTGTTAGGAGATTGATTGAGCAGTATAGGGAGAGAAAGAAGGATTTGCATATGGTGTTCATCGACTTAGAAAAGGCGTACGATAAAGTTCCGAGGGAAGTTTTGTGGAGATGTTTGGAGGTTAGAGGTGTACTTGTTGCCTACGTTAGGTTGATTAAGAATATGTATGATGGAGTAAAGACCCGAGTGAGGATGGTGGGTGGGGACTCGGACCAGTTTCCGATTATGATAGGGTTGCATCAGGGGTCGGCACTCAGACTTTTTTGTTTGCTCTGGTGATGGACGTACTGATGCGCCACATCCAAGGGGAGGTGCTGTGATACATGCTATTTGCAGATGATATTGTATTGATTGACGAGACGCGAGACGGTGTGAATGCGCAATTAAAGGTATGGACCCTAGAATCTAAAGGTTTCAAGTTGAGCAGGACCAAGATAGAATACTTGGAGTGTAAGTTCAGTGGCGAGACTCAAGGAGAGGAAGGGGAGGTGAGGCTGGACTTACAAGTAATCCCTAGAAGAAGGAGTTTTAAGTACCTTGGGTTTATTATCCATGGGGATGGGGATATTGATGAAGATGTCACACATCGTATTGGGGCGGGATGGATATAATGAAGACTCGCTTCCGGTGTTTTGTGTGACAAGAAGGTGCCACCAAAACTTAAGGGTAAGTTCTACAGAGTGGTGGTCAGATCAACAATGTTGTATGGGGCGGAGTGTTGGTCAGTCAAGATCACTCATGTCCAGACGATGAAGGTAGTAGAGATGAGGATGTTGCGATGAATGTGCGGGCATACTAGGTTAGATAGGATCAGAAATAAGGTTATTCGCGACAAGGTGGGTGTGGCCCCTATTGAGGACAAGATGAGGGAAGCGCGGTTTAGGTGGTTTGGGAATGTGAGGAGGAGGAGCAAAGATGCCCCGGTGAAGAGGTGTGAGAGGTTGACATTGGAGGAACTACGGTGAGGTAGAGGTAGGCCAAAGAAGAGGTGGGGAGAGGTGATTAGGCAAGACATGGCGCAGCTTCAGCTGACCGAGGACATGACCCTTGATAGGAAGGTATGGAGGTTGAGGATTAGGGTAGTAGAGTAGGTAGTCTAGAGTGTTCATAACAGTAGTATTGGCACGCAGTTTCGCTTCCTCTTAGTAGTAGGTTTTTATGACTAACCGATATTTTCTTTCATTGTTGATCACCTTACTATCTTGTTGTTTTTATTCTGCTTTTATATGTCTTTTTGGTACTGTCCCTTCTTGTATATATTTTTATTAATGTGGTGCTTATGCTTTTCTGAGCCGAGGGTCTATTGAAAATAGCCTCTCTATCCTCACAAGGTAGGGGTAAGGTCTGCGTACACACTACCCTCCCCAGACCCCACGGTGTGGGATAATATTGGGTATGTTATTATTGTTGTTGTAGAGAGTTAACACACAGGTATAAGTGTACGATTCCTCAATCCTAAAGTCATACATGATCTATGAGCACAACAGAATTAACATGACAAATGTGCACTCATGCATGGAGAGTATTAATATAACAACAGTAGTTTCACAAAGCTCAAATAGTCATCAAATGGCAAGCATCAACATTCACTATAGAGATTTATCCTTGTCATGTTATATTCAGTCATGAATATAGGTTCCCTAACATATTAACAATGTTTATTGCACGTTTTCAAGTCATTACAGAGAACACATAGAGATTATTCTACTACAAGAACATGAGCAGGTTGCTACTTAGGGTCTAACAGGTTAACATGAGGGTAAGAACTGAATCAGAACAGCAGACCATCATAGGTATCAAGATAGCACAATGTAGCAAGTGTTGACAACATTTCAAAGAAGTTTAGAAGCCTGACTATATTCCAACCTCTTGGTTAACAGAAAGGTTGCATACAACATTATTAGCATAAGATATAGGTCAATTAATCAGGAAGCTCAGTAAGGTCTTAAAGGTAATAGCAATATACTACATGATTTGTTAAGAGTGTGGAACAAACAGGATACTAGCAACAGACCTATTTGACTAAAGCTATTGAAAGAGACAGGTCAAACATAATATGAACTGCTAAAGAATCTATTTATAATAATAAATAATGACACGAGCAGGAGAGTCAAGTAATCTGGAGGTATAGAAACACAAAGGAGATTCAAGAACATGATTTAGCCATCTTAGCTAGTCTGTAGTGCTTATATGATTATTATTAACTGACAGAGGTAAGTTAAGAACAAAGTTAGCACAGAGTTAGCTTAGATTAATCATGGAGGCTTAATAAAGTTAATCATAAGAACATCACCCAGTATAGAGTCATTTTACGAATCAAATCATGGGAGGTAGGACTTACTAACATTGATTTGATAACAGTTTTAGTACAACTTCACTTAATCGGGAGATCCCTAATTTAATAGCATGAAAAATAAGTATATAACAAGAACAACTTTAGTTCTTAACACGAACAATCAGAGAATCAACTAGGAATTAATTACAGACATATAATTATATGATTAATTCAAAGTAGAAGGGGGTCAGTATGTACTGACCTTATGCAGGGCAGCAAACTAAGTAAGAGTAATTAAATAGTCGTTTAGGGATCCAAACTCAAGACCAACACAGCCGTTGAACTCAAACCAGAGATTGAAAGGAAAAAACAGAAGAATTAGAGAGTATCCTAGTAAGAAAACCTGTAGTTTTAACTCTTTTCTTTCTTTCTTTTGTGTTTTTGATAGTAGTAGATCGTATGTTAGGTGAAGGAATTGAATGATAGTGGCCTTTAAGTCATATGGTTCCGATTGATTTCAAATTAGTAGTGGGGTGTGACTATTGCACGGATGATGATAGCAATATAGGTGAAAATCAGAAGAAAAAAAAGGGAAGTGGTGTAGGATTTACTTGAGAAGAGCCAACTGTTGAAGCCATCAAATCGTTGGTCAAACCCCAATGTCCAGAGGTCACTGTATTTGACCTCTGGACAAACAATAGTGATAATGAGGCCGAAGACACAATCAAGTATGCCTTTATTTGAAAGAACGAAGGAGATACAGATGAAATACCTTTCATATGTAGGTCTAGGGTTTCTGAGGTTCACGATTCAAATTGAATCGATGAAATGGAAGGGAAGCCGGCGAGATTAGCGGTTATAGGGGACACATTGAATGATTTGAGGTTGAATCTGTAACCTTTCATAAATTTATTCTAGGACTTTGATTGACGGAGTTCTGGTGGGATGAGAGAAAAGAGGAAGGAAAGGGAAATGAGGGCAGCTGGGTTAAGGTCGAAATGATTAAGGCTTCGGGGTCTTAGGTTAGTTTAAAGTGCAAGAATGGATCTGGGCCGTTGGATCGCTTGATCAACGACCCTAATAGTTTAAGGTATAGGAATTAATAAAAAATTTATTTATGAAAAAAAACGATCGTTGAATCCTTGTAATAAGTCAGTGGAGATTGGGTTTTAATAAGAATTAAGAAAAGGGAAAACGGAATTTAATTACGCATCATTGATGAGTTGGATCAACGGTCCGGATCTATTTGTGCTTTCTCTGTGAGTGTGGGATATGGGCGACGTGGCACGATGCCATTGGCTCAAAGGAGATGATATGGATTGCCATCATGGAATAGAGGAGGTGGGTTTGGACCAGTCAGGGGTTTGGACCTGTGTATTTAGGCCAAGAACAGTGGAAATGGAATTTAAACCATAGCCACTTTAAGTTTAGTTGATTAATTACAATTGTAGCCTTTTGAGCTTTTAACTCCTTTATAAAATAACTTAATTAAACTTAATTAATTTTAATTAAATATGATAAAATATAATCATCAAATATATTATAAATTACTGTAACTAATTGTTTATTTTTTTAAAACACTTCATTTATTGAATTATGAAACTAATTTTGATTAATTAAAGTAATAAAAATGATATAATTATTAATCAAAGACTAATTCATTAATTAATTGTAAAACCTATTTATTAAAATATAAAGGTTATTTTAATAGTTCTTTAAGTGTAATATAATTTATAAATATTTAATATCAAATTGCTATTAATTCAATAATGTTAATTATTATTTCCTGTTATATTTTAAGAAAAATAGGTATTATTGATTAAAAAATATTTTACCACATTTTTTGCTAATTAATAAGCATAACTAATTTAATTTTAAAAGGGATGGTCAAAATTGGTCGTCAACAACAGTTGTCGAGGAGACTTTGTGGCGAGATGCTTTCTATGTTACGATCGGCACTACACGGAGTCCCCTTCCTACTTATTTACTATAGGCAAAATACATAAGTTATCCCCCTAAACTATGGACTGAATCCCTGTTATATACTTTTTGCGGACGAAAATTACTTTACACACTCGACCCTTTTAAAGTGTATCTAAGACACACTGCTTTTGCTACGTCACACGCGCGTGTTTACCAAAAAATATAATCGCGTAAAACTGTGAATTTTCTATCACAGTCATTGTTTAAATGACATGTGTCAAAATTTTAATGTCTTTTTTTTAAACATTATTTGGTTCCTTTACTTTAACCTCATCCTTTCCTTGATTTATCTTATCTAGACCCCCTCCCCTTTGTGTTAGTTTACCGAAACTCCCCCTCCCCCATTTTTGTCTTCTTCCCCCACTCCTTTTTCCCATCTTCTCTCTCGATAATTTTAAGAAAAATAACAATGTAAAAAGGCTTTGGAAGAAATTGATAAAGAAAATTAAGTGGACTCTATACCTAAGAAAATTCTATAGATCTGGGTTTGGTTTCTTATTTTTACCTAACTTTTGAAGAGGATATTATGATCGTTTGCTTTAGCCTCTTATCAGGTTGAGCAAAATAATATCCTCTGCTCTCTTTTAAGAAATACACGAGACCTCTCCTCTAGCTTGATGTGTTGTGGAAGATCTTTGTTGTGAAATGATCTCTTACAGAGTCAACATTTATTAAGAGAATTTAGATAAACGTTAAAATTAATAAAACTCTGACAACTCTTTCTTTAATAGTGTTTGGAGTTTTGGGTCATAATTTTTGTGCTAGATTCGAATTCCGACTCCAAAACTTGGGATCAATCTGCTTGGGCATCTAATTTTAGTTTGTAATCGGAAGGTGATAATTGTGGTTTCTTTTATGGTGGTCGGCGGGAATGGAGATGAGGTGAGAAGAGAAAGAGATGGAAGGGGAAGGTTGAGGGGTATATTTGTAATTTTAAATTATTTTATTTTTAAAAATTAATGACACGTGGCATAATATTATTGGTGCGTGTTTTGAACTTATCAAGAAAAAAGTGGTGTATCTTAGCTACACTTTAAAAAGGTTGAGTGTGTAAGGTGATTTTTATGTGTAAAAAGTGTGTAACAAGGATTTGATCCGTAATTCATGGGGTAACTTATGTATTATACCTTTACTGTATTATGTCTATTTCCTATTTCAAGCAGTTATAGTAGTAGTATTGTATATTCCAGTTGTAACAACTCGACCGGTTGTTTTGAGCATTTGTATTCCGTTCGATGGTTCGAGGGCATGAGTAGCTTCGTATGATGTATTATGACTTGCGTGAATCGTCGGTTTTGGTTTTGGTTTTGGTTTTGGTTTTCGCGTGATACAGAGTAATATATATGAGAATCATTCTTCCAAATCAATTCTGAATCACCCGAAAACTAAAACAAACGATTCACGCAAGTCATAATACATCATACGAAGCTACGCATGTCCTCGAACCATCGAACGGAATGCAGTTGCTCAAAACGACAAGTCGGGTCGTTACAGTCTTCCCTACTTAAACATTAACGTGCCAAGAGTCGTTCCAAAGCCATCAAATCATTGTGTAAACTTACCATGTACATGCCCGGGGGTGATCCCACGTCACCCTAATCCATACAAGTCCGTCAAATCAATATAACCGAAGATTTTTCCTTCAACCTTAGTCCATAAATCTAGAAACCCAATTTCTAACATCCTGAATCCATTATAAGACCCAATTCTCGCATCTACACATTGTATATAAGTCTGAATAAGTTGTATCAGGCCATAACCATAACCCAAGATATAATCATATAATTTTTTCCAAATAACTCAAATACTCGTAGCAATAACTCTCGATTACAATAACTGCTCAATAACAAATCTGGTACCGGAAACAAACCTCATATCAATTAAAACCTTGATTTAAACATTCGTACACTACCAATGATGAGAGAAACATGCAGAGACTTATAACCATCCATTAAATCAACAAGTCGTGGAGCTCTCTCACCAAACAAGAACCATAGCCCAAATTCTAAGCTGGCTAGAGACATTATTCTTCCAAACATACAGTAATCAAATCTGATAGTGCTCATATCAAATCAATTCTGAATCACCCGAAAACAAAAACCGATGATTCACGCAATTCATAATATATCATACGAAGCTACTCATGCCTTCAAACTATCGAACGGGATGCAAATGCTCAAAATGACCAGTCGCGTCGTTACATTCTCCCCCTTTTAAAGAGATGTTCATCCTCGAACGGGTTTAGAATCATACCTGGAATGCCAAAAAGATGAGGATATTTGCTCTGCATGTAATGTTCGGTCTCCTAAGTCGCCTACTCAACCGGTTGGCCTCTCCATTGAACCTTTATTGATGCAATATCTTTCGACCTCAGCTTCCGAACCTGCCTATCCAAAATAGCCACCAGCTCTTCTCCGTATGACAAGTTCTCATCCAACTGCACCAAGCTGAAATCCAACACATGTCATTGATTTTCATGATACTTTCGAAGCAAGGAAACATGAAACACCAGATGAAGTACCGACAAGCTTGGTGGCATTACAAGTATGTAAGCCACTTCACCAACAACAACAACCCAGTATAACCTCACTAGTGGGGTCTGGTGAGGGTAGTGTTTACGTAGACCTTACATCTACCCTGGGGTAGAGAGGCTGTTTCCCATAGACTCTCGGCTCCCTCCCTCCAAGAACTCCCCACCTTGCTCTTGGGGTGATTCGAACTCACAACCTCTTGGTTGGAAGTGGAGGGTGCTCACCACTAGAGCAACCCACTCTTATCACCAACTCTCTCCAAAATTTCAAATGGACCAATACACAGAGGACTCAACTTGCCCTTCTTCCCAAACTTCATAACGCCTTACATAGGAGCAACTAAATAAAAAGGAGTTGTTCTTGTTGAAAACATGAGAATATTCATGAAAAAGGAAATCTGCAATATGCACCTAATTTTATTTTTCTCATCATTACGATAATTGAATCAATGATATCTCTGTCTTCAGAAACACATTGTAGTCGGTCCCACTTATTTTAAGGTAAGAAGGGTATTTTTCTTTTGTAAGGAAAAAAAAGGAAGGTAACAAAGTAAATGAAAATCCCCATAATATCTATGCTTTCGTTCCTAGTCCCTGTTTTTGCTTTTGAAACTGAGGAAACAATCATCGCAAGTAAGACGCAGATTTCCATTTCTCAATGAACAGAATAAAACCCCATAATGGAAGAACGAAATTGTTTGGATGCGGAAACTGTCCCCAATTCGGGAAATCTTCATTTCCTGGGGGGATGAAATACGTTACAAACCATTGAGCATAACAAAGATGAGAATGATGTATAATCATCAAATCTGCAGAAATAATGTATAAGACTATCTAGAAAAAGGAATAACTCTACCCAACATCGCTATAAAAAAACAAAATGAAGATCGTGCCTAAGCTATCACCTAGTTTTTGATTCGTAATTGATGATTTACAATTTCTCAACAAAACTGATCATTTTCAAGCTGTCTTTGGCTTAGGTTTGATGCCCTTCACTCTAGAATACAGGAAAACTCCAGCAAGTGCCACCCCAGTGCCTACATAGAGTAGTATGAAAAAAAGGATTTATAATAAGAAAAGTGATACTACACCTTTCAGACTGAAGGGGAAGGGGGTTTGCTTTTTGTTCTCATCATGTGTGAGTTGATAAAAGAAAAGTGCAAGCTGCCATACCTATGGTGTTAATTGGGGAGACAGGCGTGCGGAAAAAGAGAACTGAAGTCACAATGACCACCACTCGCTTCACACAATTACCCACGGAATGGGTAACAGGAGACACCCTCTGCAATATCATGTATGAAATCTACACCAGAAGATATCGTGTCAGCAAGATGTCACATAATCAGCTATTTTTATAATGAAAGAGCAGATTGCATTTAAATTCATCAAGATTTCTCTTATCCAAACGTAAAATGACAAAGTATAAAGAACTTTTTCATCATGTCCTCTCGAGCAAAGGGAGATATCAAAACAGTCATTGTATGGAATGAGTTAATGCATCAGACAACTTCTCACTCTATTGTGCTTTAAGAAATTAAAATCACCACCCTTTGCTTTCCAAAAAGCATGCAAGTTAAAAGCCTTCTCCTTACCCTGACCTCTTCAACCACGCGGAAGGTATATGTTGCAGCATTTGAAAATTGCATGGGCCTGATTCTAAGACATGTTATGATCAAGCTTCCAAACATTTTCAAAGCCATAGTTGGTTGCCACAAATCATTGTGGTCTAAATAAAGTGGAAAGAATATTATATAACAACAAAGTTTCCTTTATTAAAAAAAATAATGCTAGAAATTTCAGCCACAATTTCTAGATATTTCTTCTTGTTTCCGCTGATCTTTACCGTTTGAACAGAATATACAGCACCCTACTGTTGAATATGTTTGCTTCTTTCTTAATTAGTAACTAGGTCATTAGTTGTGGAAAAAAGCTAAGTCATCTAATTAAATATTTTTATACTGCCCTCAATCTTGGTCAGATTTAAAGTGGAGAAAGCAAATAGCATGTTAACGTTTTGAAACATATACTTATTTTTTATCTGTATGTTTTGAAACATATACTTATCTAACATTCTTCAGAATGATTTCGGTTGAGTGTTCTAGTTAGCATGACAAGCCATGAATCATCAGAAGAGGAGAAGAAAATATATGTGGGTCCTTTATAAGTAAATAAAATCCGGTTAAGGTACGGAGAACCTCAACAACCTCAGCTTTATAAGAGTTGCGAAAATGGTTACGTCTATTATGTTTAATCAGAGAGTGAATCTGCTTAGTTGATCAACTCGCATCTAATAAGAGGTACTTCCGTTCCTGGTGGCAACTTCTTATTCTCTAGAACAATAATCTTAATGGTGTATGCCTGACGACAGAAGAGTTTTATAGCATTTATAAAACAATCTTCTTTAACAAAGACGTCAGGAGAAAGCAGCAAATTGGAGACCCTAACTAAATACTAAGAACTATTGCACTAAATACCAACAAAGAGCCATGCCTTTCACATCGTGTTACATGTTATAGAATCATGAGGTTGCAGTACTCTCAATCTCGTCAAAACCTAAAGTAAAAAGTTACATTTGTATCTTTTATTCGATCTTCTTATACTAAATATTGCCCAAAACTACAATAATTTTGTATGTCTATCAAAAAGTTAAATGCACCAACAGTGAACAGTTTAATGTTATGTGAAATTGCTAGTTCGTCAAAACTATATAAACACAAACATTACTTCTAACCAAAAGGCTAACATTCAAACAAAATCAGGGCATAGGTCTTCAGGAATACCTGCTGATAAGCATGGAAGCAAAGAGCTGCAAGGAGAGACCTCGTGTAAATCTGGTTCACATTCAATCCCTGGAACCAAAGCAAGCAAAAAATAATTTTGAAAATCGGTCTTTGCACTTTTAGGTCAAAGAAACAATCAGGTTAGGAATAGTGTACAAGGGTGTATAAATTTCCCCCTCATAAATCACTTACAGAAGCTTCAAGGTATGCAGGGGTGAACTTAACGCCCTCCATGAAAAAGGCGAAAGGGGCCAGCAAGATGAAGGACATGATAGTGATTATTGAGAAGAGAGTAATGTTATCCAATGATTCCTGTTTAAAAAATTGTATATTATATAGCAATACAAAGTATTGAAACAAGAAAAGAACAAAAAAACATAACTTGGAGTTTTTCTCAAGGCAAAAAGAGTCTATACTATATTAAAAGCACGAAGACTCTTAGCGAAATATCGTTCGTCTTTTTTACCCTTTAAAAATGGAGTATACACTAGACAAAATAGTCATTTATATTAATCTCCCAATATTTAGGAATCGAATCATTTAATTAATTCCCTAATATTTAGAAATAATTATTTAAATTATCTCCTAATTACTTAAGACTTTACTTTTAACTAAAATTTAGTTAATATTTTTTCCCTTATTTAAAACAAGTATAAGTTCTCATATTTGAAATTCAAAAGCAGTATTTTTCTAATTACAACTATATATGGTAGTCAATATTTATGATTTAAAATTTAATATGCACGATTAAGACATGCATTTTCAAATTCCTATTTTGATATTCAAAGTTTGTTATTAAACTAAGACAAAGTAGGTGTGAACTTATCAATTTCCAAATTAAACAAGGATACGATAGTAACAAAACTGTCAATTTGTTTGACATTCGATGTCTTCAGTACACGAGACTTTTTTTTGAGAATTTAAGATTTTTCCTAATATTTAGGAGTTTTAAGCATTCAAAATTCTTTCTTATATCTTTTTGCAAATTTTTTTCGTTGTTAAATTATGTAATATAATAATTTGTAAAAGATAAATAATACCAAAAATAAAATAATCTACAGAGAATGAGTAAAAAGTAATTATTACTTGTTGTATATTTGAATTACTCATTAGCCCAGAATTACAACCACTTAATTCTATCTTAGTAAAAATAAAAATAAAATTAGAGAAAGACAGTAGAAATTATAACTAAAGTCAATAAAGTGGATCCACACTTCTTCAGTTTTCCTTATTCTTAATTCTAGATTTGTAACCGTTCATAGAATTAAAATCCATAAATTTTATATAATTTAAAAATAAAAAAAATAAAAATAGAAAAACACGTTACATGAAAATTTATGATTGATTCTCCGGGTATACAATAGAATATCCATTATCCTTTAATCAAACGCGACCTCTATAAAATTCGTGTACCAAAATGTAAATATACATTATAATAAATACTATAACCAGATATAAATAACCTAATTTTCACAATTATAATACTCTATGACTCAACATCAAATTCAATAAATACTTTTAAAATGATATATAACAACACGTGAGATAAACGCACAAAGCGTGTACTCTAAATGTATGAAAAAAGTCCACTTTTTATTTATATAGGAAGTCCTCTTTTGTAGACTTTAAATTCATTAAAAGCAATTAGAAATGGTTACTTGAATATGTACAAAGTTCTCTTTCGATCAACATTAATCATTTTCGGGAACTTATATTTTTTGTTTTTGTTTTTATTTTATAGCTCAAATATATGGTTAAAAATGTTGATGTAATTTTTAATATTATATACTCATTAGTGTAGGTACACACGCAGAGCGCGTACCCTAAGACTAGTTGTAGAAAACAAGCTAGTTACTTGATTACAAAGGGAAAAGATCAACCAAACTCTGAACTACTAGTTCAGTATTACTCTGCAATGCTGTATAAGTTTGAGACATACAGTCAACCTTCAAATTTCGCACACACTTTCTACATAACCTGATCAAAGAGAGCAAACAGAGATCAAATTTACCTCCTTCCTAACCATAAACTTTTTGCTGAGAACGTTACGAGATTGGTTGGTCAAGTTAGAGGCCATTGCACTCCAAAAGCCAGCCCTGATAATCAACAAAACAACTACTAGATATTAATTTGAAGTGATGACTATGTTCTAAAACCTCCCACTTTTGTTGCTAAAGAAGAAACAAACAAAAGAGAATCATATGGATTATAAAAAGAACAGAGGATTCAAACTCCTGACCAATTAAATGACGCCTCAGTCAGAGATGCCAGTCCCACTCCACCAACAATTGGTACAAGGGAAGAAATAACCCATAATGTAGGGAACTGCATGAACATGATAGATTTGTAGTAATTATGTATATAAATTACAGAGACAACAACACTGAAACATATGCTGAAAAAATTACGATTTCTTATAAGTACTGCATGCATAAATATGACTTCAATTAAAACAAAGCTAGCAGAAAGAAAGAATAAAAAATAATTCTACTTTTCTTCGTCATTCATGTCACAATATGCATATAACACCATTGCAAAGAAACATAAATAGCAGATAATCAATCAAAATGCATACCTCCCCTAAAAACATAGCAGAGAGGACAACTGAGAAGAAGGGCTCCATAGCCTTAATAGTGTGCGTGAATGATACAGAAACTTTTCCAAGACTCATGTTGGTGAAAAGGTTTCCCAAGGTATGCACCACTGCCAATGGCAAAATTGCAGCAAGCTGCCAATTGGAAGTTTAAACCAGAACTTCTGTACATAATCTGGATTTAAACCAAAACATTGTTAATCCAGCACATTCAAGATACCTGTGCGCCACTGATTTTTGGCCGTTTGTACAGATTGGACGTCCACATGAAAATAACAAGGATAGTGCCAACAGCAAGTTGCGCAAGAGTTATTGTAACTGGGTAATGGAAGGTTTTCAGCACCTGCAGAGAACAAGTATTTTCATCGTTGATGCACATTGCAATATCTCAAGAGCCAATCAGCAGTCATGTATATCCAAAATCACCTCAATCAAGTTGCAAAATACAGCTAAATGTAGGCTCAACAATGAATCAAGAAACAAAATACATAACTCAAAGTTAAAGTTTTTAGAACATCACGTACTCCAACATTGCAAATGAGAACACAATGCTTATATGTGACAGATTTCAAGTTTATATTCTGAACCATTTGCACAACTTTTGTAGGAAAAATAACTTCTACCATGCAAAAGGAAAAATGTTCATATAGTTGCAATTTCTTAAAAAGGGTTGTGAGTGAAAATGACGTTTTTTATTTAAAAAGAAACTTATTCGCCCAAAAAATCAAAAAACTTAGACAACGTTTCTCCATATATTTTTTCAATTTTTTGCAGAAACTCTGACGTGATTCATGAGCAGGGGCGGCCCAAGGGTCAAGCCACTAAAGCAAAGGCTTTAGGCCCCAAATTTTGAGGGCCCCAAATTTTTCTTTTGTTTTTCTATTCGTATTTGTATTGAGATCCCGACTAATTTAGATTCGTACCGTGTAAGGCCTAGTAAAACAGAGAACACGCTTTAACATGATTTTTTTTAACCACAAGACTCGAACCCAATATATTTAATTAAGGTAAGTTGGATCAAATACATCTCACAACAATCTTTAGAGGTAGGGTCTAAATATATTGGGTATGTTAAAATAAAAAATAAAATATTTTATAAAAAAATTAAGATAACTTTTAATTTAGTAGTGATGTAACCGTTTGAGCAAAAAATGCAGAAAGAGAATCACTCCCCCTAAACCCTTGTCGCGAATATAAAACTTTTCATTATTTAAATTTTACGAGTGACATCATTAGTGAGGTATCTATATGAATTTGGTTCTATTATCTAAGATCAACAATATCTTAGGAGAGACTAAATTATTTATAAAAGAAACTATTAACAACTGATGTTAGGCCAAAATTCTAGACTTTTAGCACATTACTCGCTCTATATTTTGCTGGTTTAAGTGAGTTATTGTGCGATAATTGCCTAAATTGTGTTGTTCTATGTGTAGGAACATCGGAATAAATCATCGATGTTATAATAATTTTTTTTTTCCCTTCTAAAAGGCCCCAAATTAAAAACTGGCTTTAGGCCACCAATCTTCTTGGGCGGCCCCTATTCATGAGACTCAGATGCCTTGTTAAATTAAACAGAGATGCATATATACTCAGAGAAAATACTAATGCATCAACTAACGAAGAAACAAGTAATTCAAATTAAAAGTACAAAATACAAATCAACACATGTGCTGGAAAAAAAGACAGACCTGCTTGTTATAAATGTTGAAGTATATATTAAAGATATACCAAAGGCCGAATAGCGATCCGAGAACCAAAGTATCCGCCAGAGGTTTAGACTTTGGAGGCTCTTCCTCACCGGCACTGATTTCGGGCTCCGACGACGTCACCCGAACCGTCACTCCACCCGAATCGCGCTCTGGAACCGGCAGAGGATCCGAAATCCATCCGCTTCCGTTCAACTTGGATGATGAAGAAGAGCAGCGAACGGAGTTGAGTTTATGAGGTGCTGTAGTACTGAAGCCATTAGCCGAACCGAACCGAAGCGGGAGACGAGAAGGTGAAAGAGAAAGAAGATTGTGACGGTTTTTTGAAGGGAGAGAAATTGAGGGAGAAAATGAGATTGCTGTGCTCTGCATTTTGAGTGAATTGGGTAGGGAAAATTCAAGAGAGAGATGAGTATTTATAGCGGGAAAAGAGAGAAATTGGGAGCTCCATCGAGGAGCGAGGATCAAGGGGCTGCTGTAAGGAAGGACAGAATGGAGAGTGGAGACAGAGAATAATAAGAGTTTCGGAAATGAATGTGGGCATATTTTAGATATCATAGGGGCTTTTTCTATTCTAATTTTGAATGTGTCCTCTTTTCTTTCTTTTTCCTTCTTCTCACCTTATCGCCTTACACGTGTATACCATCTCTATGAATACAAAATATTAAAAAATTAGATAAATATTATATTACTTGAACTATAAGATTGACGTAAAAAAATTGTAAGTTCTTCATAAATATGATTACTGATTTTATTTAGCTAACTCAATAAAAAAAAAATTATATAAGTCTTTAATCATCCTAGTAAATATATTCGACATAAAATTTAATCCAATTTTATAATTTCATTACTTCAATTCACATTTTTATCATGCATCCTTTTTAGTTTCAATAACACCATTTAACTTTGAAGATATGAGTTTTCTAAAAAAATATTGAAAGACACAAACAAACAAGGTCACCTAACTTAAGGTTGTTCAAAACTGAACCGAAATCGTTAACCGAATCGAATCGATGGCTTATTGATTTATTGGTATCGGATTATCGGGGTAATGGATGGTGAACAAATTGAGATTTTATAATTAACGGTTTGGGGGCGGATTACTCAATTTTCTTATCGGGTAAACCATTAACTCGTTAAATTTTTTTATATTTACACTTTTACCCTTATGTATATAAAGTACTATTGAAATCCTAAATGGCTAAATCCCTAATTTCTATTTTCTAATTCTCAATTGTCTGCGGCTAATAGAGACATAGAAGTCGGCAGTCTTGTCTCTCTCTTGAATTGAGAACTGAGAAGTTGAAAAATCGAAATCCCAATGATTAATATGTGTATGTTTGTATGAGTAGTCTTGATGGTATTAAAAATTTGGTTAATACGTGTATGACAGTATGAGTTGTCTTGAAGACTCTTCAATTAAAAAATACTGTTTGGTTAGATCTTAGATGGTATTAAAAATTTGGTATTGATTTGAAACTGTTTGGTATTGATTGAATGATTGTTCAAAAAATTTCTATTTGGTTTAGCCGATAAGCCGCCTGATAATTGTTAATCCGATATCAATCCGTCCGTTGTCTTATTGGATGACTAGCGGATTACTATATTTATAATCCGATAACCGTTAAATCGAACCGTTAAGTATAATTATCCGTCTAATCCGCCCGATAAGCACTCCTAACTTAACTAACATAAGACGTCCTCTTCTTTTTTTTTCGCAAGTAAAATACATGTTATTTTATTTTTTTAATCAATAAGAAATACTATAGGAATTGTTAATGACGAATTAGCAAAGAATAACACACTACTGCAAAAGTAGAATCCAGCTATTGCGTTAATACTATCCCAAGGAGTGAAAATATAGAATTCATGTTAAAATTAAAATTAGAATTTATTCTTTCAACTCACGGATGTAGTGTTTTAGTTTTTTTATGTGTTTATAATCAGTTCTCATTTTATATTTTTATATATTTATGAGAAAAAAATTACAAAAAATAATTTTCGTGTATTTTTCTCTAAATTTTTATCAATGCTTTATTTTGTTATATTTATATTTTAATTCCATAAAGCGTGCTAAAAACGGCCAAATAATAAAAACTAAAAATGAATTTCATAATTTCTTTGTAGCCATGTATGTGTACGACTGTACGTTGTATAAAACATACTTTTAAAATTTTATATCAGCTTCATCCAATTCTCTCTGTCCGAAAAATATTTAAGAAAAATTGTGAAAGATAATTATTTAATTTTAGATTAAAAAGCTACACTAAAAATAAAACGGACCTGACTTGAGGATAATTGGTTCACATATAAACCTTTTTCTTTTTGTTCTTTCATCGTGTGTATAGTCCTGTTAACAAAAAACTTCATAAAAAGAAGGCAAAATACATAAGTTACCCCCTAAATTATGGATCAAATTCCTTTTATACACTTTTTACGGATGAAAATTAATTTACGCACTCAACCTTTCTAAAGTGCAACTAAGATACACCACTTTTGTTACGTCATATGTGTTTGTTGACAAAAAAAATGTAAGCGCGTAAAACTGTGAATTTTCTGTCCCAATCATTATTTAAATGACATGTGTCAAACTTTTAATATTTTCTTTTTTTAAACATTATTTGGTTCCTTAGACCCCATCCTTTCCCCAATTTATCTTATCAAGAGCCCCTTCCCTTTGTGTTAGTCCACTGAAACTCCCCCTTCCCCATTTCCGTCTTCTTCCACACACTTTTTTTCCATCTGCTCTCTCAATAATTTTAAGAAAAATAATAATGTAAAGGGATTTGGAAGAAATTGATAAAGAAAATTAAGTGGACTCTATAACTAAGAAAATCATGTAGATATGATTTTGATTGTTTATTTTGAAGAGTATATTAGGATCGTTTTCTTTGACCTCTCGTCAGGTTGAGCAAAATAATGTCATCTGCTCTATTTTAGGAAATACATGAGACCTTTCTCTGCTTGATATGTTATGAAAGATCTTTGTTGTGAAATGATCTCTTACACGGTTAACATTCATTAAGAGAATTTAGAGAAAAGTTAAAATTGATAAAAACTCCGACAACGTCTTTCTTTAATGGTGTTTGGAGTTTGGGGTCATAATTTTTGTGTTAGATTCGAATTTCGACTCCAAAACTTGGGATTAATCTGCTTGGGTATCTAATTTTGGTTTGTAATTGGAAGGTGATAATTGTAATTTTTTTATGGTGGTCGGCGCCAATGGAGATGAGGCAGAGAAGAGAGAGATTGAAAGGGAAGGTTGAGGGGTATATTTGTAATTTTAAATTATTTTATGCTTAAAAAATTAATGACACGTGGTATAATATTATTGGTGTGTGATATTACACATGTTTTGAAAAATTGGTCAAGAAAAAAGTGGTGTGTCTTAGCTACATTTTAGAAAGGTTGAGTGTGTAAGGTAATTTTTTTTCGCAAAAAATGTGTAATAGTAATTTGGTCCATAGTTGAGGGGTACCTTATGTATTTTGCCTAAAAAGAAATTAATAACAAGCAAAAAGAGTCCTTCAACTGCGTTCCATTACAAAAGTTGGTAAAATCATAGTTGAATTAAGACATGCTTGAAGACCTCCAATTCTTTCTTTGTTCGCCATCAATCCTCAGAACCGATAGAATCCTCCTAAGTTGCCAATATGCTATATTTTTTTTCTTCCTGTTTATACAATATAAGGTAAATTTTTAATTGATTTTAAAGTTTTAAATATTAGCACTTCTTACCTAATTCAATAAGAAAATGATTTAATTTAATGCATTAAATTTAGCTAATCTAAAACTCCTAAATATTAGGAGAAAATTTAAATGACGATTTTATTCAATGTGAAATCTATATTTAAGGGATAAAAAAAGTGAACGATATTTCACTAAGGGCCTTCGTGCTTTTAATATAGTATAAATATAGATATAGATATAGATGTAGATATAGATATAGATTTTTATATATGTCTTATATTAGTTGTGGTGACAAAAAAATTAAAAATAATAGTAATAATTTAAAAGTTAGTTTGCCAGAAGAATAACACATTAACATTTAAATCAAAATTAATTTTTACTTGAATTCGTGTAAGTGTATGAAAGTTTTACAAAATAGAATGGTATCGAACATTTTGCCGTATCTCAAATTGAAAAATATGGCAAATAAATTGTATGAAGAGATTTATTGCATAGATTTTTATTTATCACTTAATTATGGTTAACTAAAGTATTCTCATTTTAATATTTGCCTCCTAATATTTAGTACTCCCTCCATTTCAACGATCGTGTGCGTTGAATTGGATTGGCAAAATCAAAATATCACCAATTTGGAATGGGGGGATAAAAATATAAAAATGAAAGGGGTAAAGGCATAAGTTGAAAATTGGCTTTGTAGACGAGATTTGGGAAGGAAAAAGAAAAGAGTTTGATTACGGGACCTTTTTAACACTCTGCAGTTAGGTTCTTTTATTCTACTTTTAACTATGCTAAGAGTAGGAATATATATGAAGTGCAACTTTAAGGAAAGGCAATGTTCTAATTGGAAAATGACGTAACTTGATGGTTATGAAAATGACATAATTGATCAAACTTTATAAATATTCTTTAGAAAATATTTGATTGGTTGTTACTATGAGGAACAATTATTTTTAATATATACTCTGGATCCTGAAACTGAGCTTTTTGTTTGTTTTGCACAATATTAATTTAAAAAATACACGTATGATATCATATGCAGACTAGGATAGTAGTATTACTACGAGTATAAAATATTCATTCTAACTATATTTTTATAAATGAAGTGTATTATAATTAATTAAATTAAGTGTCATGTCTAGATTCACTTCTATATAAGACAATAGGAAAAGGAGAAGTGGGACAATAAGAATCGAGATAAGTCTTAAATGTCAATTTAGTTATGTGTCTACCAATGTTGACTTATCACGAGAGACCAAATATTGAATAATGTATGTGTTGTGATCCAGGCCGGATTCGGTTGGTGAATGAAACCTTTTGGAATCCAAGCCCAATTAACAATTGCTAAAGGACTAGGGGTTAGAAATAAAGTTTTATGCCAACTATTATGAAGTGGTTGTATTCCCTCATCCCTTTCTCTGAGTTGTACTTCTCGTCCCCTTCTTCTATGGTGTATTTTGTTTTCTCATCCCTCTCTCTTATCTTTCAGCTGTCCTTTTACTGAATTTTAGTTGTTTGCAGTTCTATTTCGTGAATCAATATAGCAAACTGGTTTGGTTGTTATTTGATTTGTTTCAGTATATCAACCCATGTAAACACAAAGGCTATCAGATTGAACTTATGATACTCCATCTCATAGTCAGTAATTGAGAGAAGATTTCAAACAAAAGGCAATAACTTTAGCGTATTTTTACAATAAATATGTTACAAGGCCAAGTCGTAATATTTACCAAAATTTCATGAAGCAACCGAAGGAAAATAATTTTATAAACCTCGAATGATCTCTATAATTCTCCTCACAAATCTCTACCCATTTGCACACTTAAAATAAACTAGCAATACCATTATTTATAAGAGTACAAAGCCTATTTTAACTAAAAGTAGAAAGACTTATTCCTATATAATTATGACTACAAATCCTATTTAGACATGAATTAAATAAACTAGCAAATATCAAATCCTAAACAATTAAGATTTTCTACTATAACTTTGAATTAGTTTTCTAATATTCTCTCGTAATTCAAAGTTGTATACATCTTACTTTTTTGTTGTTGTTGTTGTGTTGGAGCACTTCTCTCCAATTTTTATTTTTGTTGAAGTACTTATCTCCAACTCTCATTGGTGCATTTTGTCACCAACAATCAATTTTGTTGAAGCACATGTCTTCAGCTAACGTTTGATACACTTTGTCACCAACATATAATTTTGTTGAAGCACTTGTCTTCAACTACCATTGATGCACTTTGTCACCAACACCCAATTTTGTTGAAGTACCTGTCTTCAACTCACATTAATGCACTTTGTCACCACCATCCAATTTTGTTGAAGCACTTCTCTTCAACCTTTAATTTGTTGGAGTACATCTTTCCAACACCCAATTTTTTGATTTGTTTCTCTCCAACTTTTAGAAGAGCTTCTTCCTCTTGTGCCATATTTTCTTGCACCTCTTTAAGCTTGTAATTTATTTTTGGTAATTCTTCTCAGCATGATTATTGTTTTCATGTATGTATCATTGGCTCAACTTTTTCCAATATAATCATTGGCCAGGTATTTGCCGATATAATTTTTGGCTAGGTGGGCGGAACACATTGGCCAGCGGCGCCCCTCGACAACAGAAGCTACTTGATTCTCTCTCATGATCGTAGAAGCTCTGATACCAATGTGAAAGAAAAATATTATATTATAAATCTCTAATGCACTCTTCAGTTCTCCACAAATCTTTATTTTTTCTTTCTACTTCTCGACCCACAAAATAAGCTAGTAATACTCATATTTATAGTTGTACGAATCCTATTTTAACTAGAAATATGAAGACCTATTCCTATATAATTCTGACTACAAATTCTATTTAGACATGAATTAAATAAACTAGCAAATATCAAATCCTAAACAATTAAGGTTTCCTACTACAAATTTGAATTAGTTTTCAAACAGCAACAATCAAAATCCAAAATAAGAGATTGTATTTGCATTAATACCTAATTCATATTAACCAAAATAACAACAATATCTAGATACAATTCCAGAACTGGTGTCACAAGTGTACGAGCGACTAAAGTACTACAAATAAAAGTCTGAATGAAAGCAAAACCGTCTGAAATACAGTAAACAACTAGAGTGGTATGAAAGAGGACTTCAGGGTTGCGGACGCCATGCAGTTGTACCTCAAGTCTCCGTCAAGCAATCAATCCGAGCAATCTACTGACCGTCGCTAAGAGCGACTCCAAAATATGTACAAGAAGTGCAGAGTGTAGTATGAGTACAACCGATCCCATGTACTCTGTAAGTGTCGAGGTTAACCTCGACGAAGTAGTGATGAGGCTAAGGTGGGTCACTTACAATAACTTGTACGCAGTATAAAAATAATAATAGGAAAGAAAATCGGAATAACGGCGAAGTAGTAAACTAATGAAAATAACTCAATCCTCGAAATCAGTGAATCCGGAAATATCATTCCTTAGAATATAATATGAAAATACTGGAAGCTAACACAATACAACAATGAATACAACACATACAATCCATTGCGGCGCGCAACCTGATCCCACTGTACAAACAAAATCCTCCCTTATTTCACCATATCAATATCAAGAATAACATATAAAATCTGTTGCGGCACGCAACCCGATCCCACCATATAATCAGAATCTCTATCATAATCCTTCCTTATTTCACCATATAAAAATCACATATAAAATCCGTTGTGGCGTGCAACCCGATCCCACCATATCAATATCAATCCTCTTTTATTCCACATGTTGTGGCGTACAACCCGATCCATAAACAAAATTAATAAATATAATTAATTCAACAACTTAATTCACGAGAATCTCTACGATTAAAGTATATGAAAGCAAAGCAATAAGGAACCCCGTACCAAATCAAGGAATGCTACAATTAACACAAAGTAATAAGGCAAGCCAAATATATGAGTTAAAGTATACAAGTAAGATAATTAAGGCAAGTATAAATTAATCATGGAATCATGGAAGAAATAAACATTTCAATACAAGAGTAAATAGATGACAAGTAACAAGTTACGGCATAGAAAGCAATTAAAGCATGTAACAGTTAATAGATAGAAGAAGATAATTAATAAAATACGACAAAGCATGGAAACAATTACTTTGACGGCGTATATATACTCGTCACCTCGCATATATGCCATTACATATGTAATTCGCATAACATATAGTTCAAGGGTTCCTAATTTCCTCAAATAAAGGTTAGACCCAATACTTATCTCGCTCCGCAATCAAATCAAAGCTAAACCAGGGTCTTTCCTCTAAAATTCACCTCCAAACCAAGCAAATCTAACCAAAATCGACTTAATATCAACAAACAATGTTAGGAAAAACAATTATAATACATAAAGTTAAGATCTTTGCACTCTTCCCAAAAAGTCAATAAAAGTCAACTCCATGCTTGCTTGGTCAAAACCCGAGATTAGGATCAAAATCTGATTACGCATTCACCCCTATTATGTGATTAGTTTTGAAATCCGACCTCAATTTGAGGTCTAAATCCCAATTCTACCCAAATCCCTAATTTCTACCAAAAACATCTTAGATTTAATATTGAAAATACTTGGAAAGTAATGGGTAATTGAGAAGAAATAGATTAAAGTTGCTTACAAACTTTTTTGGGAAGAAAATCCTCTTAGGAAATTGCCTCTAGGGTGTTTAGGGTTGAGAGTTTGTGATAAATGAGCTAAATCTCGTTTCCCCCCTCTTTTACACAGCTGCAGTTATCGCAAAAGCGATCAACTCTTCGCAAAAGCGAAAAAGTCACTGAGCCTGCTTTCCTCGCAAATGCAATGAAGTTATCGCAAAAGCGAACCAGGGCTGTTCGCAAATGCGAACAATTAATTTGCAAATGCGAGTCTGCTCCAGTTTTCCTTTAGTCACAAATGCGACACAAAAGTTTGCAAATGCAAACTTGCCCACCATCGCATCTGCGGACTTAACTTCGCAAAAGCTGACCCATCCCCCACCAACATCGCACATGCGAGCCTGACCTTGCATTTGTGAGGCTCGCATTTGCGAACAGGTTCTTGCAAATGCGAGATCTGCAGACATGGTGCACCAGCATTTTTCTAAGTTCAAAAATCACTCTGTAGCCTATCCGAAACTCACTCGAGCCCCTCAGGCTCCAAATCAAACATGCACACAAGTGTAACAACATCATACGAACTAGCTCGCACGATCAAAATACCAAAATAACACCTAGAACTATGAATCGGACATCAAAATGAATGATATTTTCAAAGAAACTCAAGAACATGCAACTTTACAACCGGACGTCCGAATCACGTCAAATCAACTCCGTTTGTACTAAATTTTGCAAACAAGTTATAAATACTGAAATGAACCTATAATAAGTTCCGGAATTGAAATCCGAATCCGGTAGCAACAAAGTCAACCTACGGTCAAACTTAGGAATTCTTTTAGCCTTCAAATTACTAGTTTTCAACAAATTACGTTAAATCAAGTTAGGGACTTCCGGATTCAATTCCGGGTATATGCCAAGTCCCAAATTATGATACGAACCCACCGGGACTAAGGGTGTCAATGAATATTTAAAAACCGACTAAACCGACAGAATCGTACCGTACCGAACTGATTTTTAGGTTTTTTTTAATAAAACCGTAGGTTTTTATATAAATATATAACCGTACCAATAATTAGGGTAGGTTTTTTATTTTATAAAAATAAACCAAAAAAATACCGAACCGTACCGAATAAATTTACATGTAAAAAATATATTTATATATTAAGTTTTAAAATAATAAAATATTAAATTTTTCCTCGAGTTTTGGAATTATAAAAACATATATATTAAGTTTAAAAATAATAAAGCATTAAATTTTTTTGTTTGGCCTTGGAATTATGAAAGTTGTTACAAGTCAACAAGTAACTAAACCCAAAATCCCAATTCTTTTCACTCGTGTGATTTATATCTTTTTTTGTCTTTGCTTAGTTTCTTTTACACTGTTGTAGAATAGTTGATGGATCTATACTCTAGCCATCTTTTATGTTTTTATAATTCATCACTCTTTAAACAGTAAAGATATCTAGGCAGTTTTGCTAAGTCCTATAAAAGTATATATGTTATTGCATTCTACTTCTACTAGTGACTTTTACATGATATTCAAAACAAGTACCGAAAATTAACCGAATCGTACCGATACCGAAGAGAAACCGACATGATTGGGACGGTTTCGAAAAGTCTAATTTTGGTTATACATTATTGAATAACCAAAAAATTGGTATGGTATAAATTTTATAAAATAACTGGCCGAACCGAACCAAACCATTGACACCTCTAACCGGGACCGTCAAAATACTAATTCGGGTCCGTTTACACAAAACGTTGACCGTAGTCAACTCAAATGAGTTTTAAGGCAAAATTTCACATTTTCATCAAATTTTCACATAAAATTTTTTCGGAAAGAGACACGGACTGCGCACGTAAATCGAGGAAGGCTGAACAGAGCTATCTGAAGTCTCGAAACACAAAAATGAAGGCTAAAACTGAAATTGACCTATTGGGTCATCACATTCTCCACCTCTAAAATAAATGTCCGTCCTCGAATGGACATAGAAAGGTATCTGGACTGGTGAAAAGGTATGGATATCTACTCGCATATCCGACTCAGACTCCCACGTGGCTGCCTCGATCGGATGACCTCTCAACTACACTCGAACTGAAGGATAACTCTTAGACATCAACTGCCGGACCTGGCGGGCTAGAATAGCCACCGGCTCCTCCTCATAAGTCAAAATCTTTGTCCAATTGGACTGAGCTGAAATCTAACACATGGGACGGATCACCGTGATACTTCCGGAGCATGGACACATGGAACACCGGATGCACTACCGATAAACTAGGTGGAAATGCGAGCCTGTAGGCCACCTCACCCACTCTCTCAAGAATCTCAAAGGGTCTGATATACCTAGGGCTCAACTTTTTCTTCTTTCCGAACCTCATCACACCCTCCATGGGTGAAACCCGAAGCAATACCCTCTCTCCCACTATGAATGCAACATCACGAACTCTACGTTCGGCATAACTCTTCTGCCTAGACTGAACTGTGCGAAGTCGATCTTGAATAATCTTGACCTTTTCCAAGGCATCCTGAACCAAATCGGTACCTAACAACCGAGCCTCTCCCGGCTTGAACCATCCAACTGGCGAACGACACCATCTCCCGTATAATGCCTCATAGGGAGCCATCTGAATGCTCGACTGGTAGTTGTTGTTGTAGGCAAACTCAATAAGCGGTAAGAACTGATCCCAAGAATCCCTAAAATCCATAACACAAGCGCGAAGCATATCCTCCAATATCTAAATAGTGCGCTCGGACTGTCCATCCCGTCTGGGGGTGAAATGTTATACTCAACTCAACCCGCATGCCTAACTCACGTTGTACGACCCTCCAGAAGTGCGAGGTGAACTGCGTACCTCGATCAGAAATGATGGACATTGGCACACCATGAAGACGAACGATCTCGCGGATGTAGATCTCTGCTAACCGCTCTGAAGAATAGGTAACTGCCACTGAAATGAAATGTGCTAATTTGGTTAACCTGTCCATAATGACCCATACCGCGTCGAACTTCTTCTGAGTCCATGGGAGCCCAATAGCAAAATCCATAATAATACGCTCCCACTTCCACTCAGGAATCTCCAGCCTCTGAAGCAAACCACCAGGCCTCTGATGCTCGTACTTTACTTGCTGACAATTCAGACACCGAGCTACATGTGCAACTATATCCTTTTTCATCCTCATCCACCAATAATGTTGCCTCAAGTCCTGATACATCTTGGCGGCACTCGGATGAATAGAATACTGGGAACTGTGGGCCTCCTCAAGAATCAACTTATGAAGCCCATCCACATTGGGCACAGAAATCCGACCCTACATCTGCAAAACGCCATCATCACCAATGGTAACCTGCTTGGCACCACCGTGCCACACTGTGTCCTTAAGGACAAGCAAATGGGGGTCATCATACTGAGGCTCTCTGATGCGCTCATACAAGGAAGACCGAGAGACCGTGCAAGCTAGAACACGATTAGGCTCCAAAATATCTAACCTCACGAACTGATTGTCCAAAGCCTGAACATATGATGCAAACGGTCTCTCACCAACTGGAATATACGCAAGGCTACCCATACTCACAACCTTTCTACTTAAGGCATCGGCCACCATATTGGCCTTCCCTGGATGATACAAAATGGTGATATCATAGTCTTTCAACAATTCCAACCACCTCATCTGCCTCAAGTTGAGATCCTTCTGCTTGAACAAATACTGTAGACTCCGATGATCCGTGAATACCTCACACGACACACCCTAAAGATAGTGCCTCCAAATCTTTAGTGCATGAACAATGGCTGCCAACTCTAAGTCATGAACAAGGTGATTTTTCTCATGAACCTTCAACTGCCGCGGTGCGTATGCAATCACACTGCCATCCTGCATCAATAATGTAACGAGCGCAATACGAGATGCATCACAATACACCGTGTAGGATCCTGAACCTGTGGGAAACACCAACACTGGCGCCGTAGTCAAAGCAATCTTGAGCTTCTGAAAGCTCAGCTCACACTCATTCGACCATCTGAATGGGGCACCCTTCTAGGTCAATCCAGTCAATGGGGATGCTATGGATGAAAACCCCTCCACGAACTTGCAATAATAACCCGCCAAACCTAGGAAACTCCGGATATCTGTAGCTGAAGTAGTTCTAGGCCAGTTCTGAACTGCCTCAATCTTCTTAGGATCCACTTTTATGTCCTTTGCCAATACAACATGCCCCAAAAGGCGACTGAGTCTAACCAAAACTCACACTTTAAAAACTTGGCATATAACTGACTATCTCTCAGAGTTTGAAGTACAATCCAAAGATGATGCTCATGCTCCTTTCGACTGCGGGAGTAGATCAAGATATCATTAATGAATACAATCATAAAAGAATCCAAATAGGACTTGAATACCAGGTTCATCAAATCCATAAATACTGCTAGGGTATTTGTCAACCCAAATGATATCATTAGGAACTCATAATGCCCATACCGAGTCCGAAAAGTTGTATTAGGGACATCGGATGCCCTAATATTCAACTGATGGTAGCCAGACCTCAAATTAATCTTTAAAAACACTTTGGCACCTTGGATCTGATCAAATAAGTTATCAATCCTCAGCAACTGATACTTATTCTTGATAGTGACCTTGTTCAACTGCCGATAGTATATACATATTCTCATCGACCTATCTTTCTTCTTCACGAACAACACGGGTGCACCCCAGGGTGATACACTAGGTCTAATGAATCCCTTATCAAGCAAATCTTGCAACTGCTCTTTCAATTCCTTCAACTCCAGTGGGGCCATACAGTATGGTGGAATAGAAATGGGCTGAGTGCCCGGAGTCAAATCAATACAGAAATCAATATCTCTGTCGGGTGGCATCCCTTGCAGATCTGCAGGAAACACCTCTGGAAACTCACGCACAACAGGTACTGAATCCATGGAAGGAATCTCCGCACTCGAATCACGAACATAAGCCAAATAAGCTAGACATCCCTTCTCGACCATACGTCGAGACTTCGCATAACAAATAAATCTGCTGGTAGAATGTCCAGGAGTCCCTCGCCACTCTAATCGAGGCAACCCTGTATGGCTAAGGTCACCATCGCGGCATGACAATTCAATATAGCATGATAAGGTGACATCCAATCCATACCCAAGATAACATCAAATCTACCATATCAAGAAGTAAAAGATCTACACTAGTCTCAAGACTCCCAATAGTAATCACACACGAGCGATAGGCATGATCTACAACAATATAATCTCTCACCGACATGGACACATACATAGGAGCACTCAAATAATCACGAGGCACAACTAGATAAAAAGCAAAATAGGACGACACGTAGGAATAAGTAGATCCCGGATCAAATAGAACTGAAGCATATCTATGGAAAACTGGAACAATACCTGTGATAAGGGCGTCAGATGACTCGGCCTTAGGCCTAGCTGGGAAAGAATAAAATCGGGGCTGGGCCCCATCACTCTGGCCTACGTCTCTAGGACGGCCTCTAGCTGGTTGGCCTCCACCTCTACCGGCCTGACCTCCACCTCTAATGGCCTAACCTCCACCTTTGGATGTCTATCTTCTTCCTGTAGCTGGATGAGCGTATTGTGGAGCAACCGGTGCCGGAACCATGGAACGAGAACTCTGTTGTGGCATGCCGCCCAACAATCTCGGACATAACCTCTTGATATGACCAGTACCTCCACACTCAAAACACCCATCTTGCTGCTATGGATGCTAAAGCTGAAGCTGACCCGATCGGGCTGGATAACCACGGTGATAACTCTGAATTGGAGGCACACTGATAGGAGCTGATGGTGCACTGTAGGCTAGCTGCCCAGAATAAGGTACATAAGGACCATGACTCCATGAAGCACTGTGAGATGCCTGAAGCGCTGACTGAAATGGCCTGGGAGGATGGCTGATAACGCCCAACTATGCCTTGTAAGAAGGACTAAGCGGTCGTTGCAAACATAACCCCGTTCAAGTCCGGAGTCGAATCTCACAGGGAACTAACCTATTTACTACAACCTTAAATAATGCTAATGATAAGCTCAGACAACTTCCAGATGCAATAGTTTTATGAATAATCAGTGGAATTTATTTAGCCAAGGAAAAATGATAATAAAATTAGCAATAATCAAGACTAAAATTGAATTCAAGGGTAAAAGGATCTAGGGTTATTGATTTCCCCAATTGCCGGATTAATTCTCAACTCTTTAGCTATAATCTCGCCGTAATACTCTATGAGGATTATGAGTTCCGGGCTACCGTAATTACCTTTCGATCAATTACGATAATTTACTAGAAGCATTCTCTCGAACTACTCTAGTTAACAATTTATGCAACTCAGAATCATCCCACCAAAGCTTCGTTTTTTCTAACCCCACTTTTAAATACAAGTAATTAATCTCTTAACTTCCCCAAAAGTGGTGTTGTTCAACAACAATCTAACCAAGTATTCTTTCTCAAGCAACACAAGGTGAATAGACACGATTAATCGAGGGCTCTTTTAATAAACCACAATACAATACATAATTGAACAATCATAGAACAAACACGACTCAATTATAACAAAATAGAGTCAAGACTTCATCCAACAATTGGTTCCATCAACCCTAGATAACAGATTTAGCTACTCATGCTAATGGAAAACAAATTACTAAAATAATTCATAATCAACAAATAGAACTATCAAGTAGAAGATGAAAACTCTTAGGAATTTATCCGTCTTCTCCCCCTCGTTCTTGCCTCTAAAATCTTCTAAAAACTGTTATCTCTCACTTCTAGGTGAGTTTAGGTTTCATATAGGTTTAGGTTAGTCGCCTACAAAATTACATAATTAACCCTGCGTGTTTGGCTTTCGTCCGCCCGTATGCGGCCCCGAATCCGACCGCGGATCCGGCCGTGGATTTGGACTGCCTCACTGCCTTGAGTTCGCGGCCCACTCTGCGGCCGCGCACCTGGAGGGGTCGTTTCGCTTGCTTTTCTCGCTCCTTTTCGACCGGGCTAACCTTCGATTGCCCTTTCACATTCCATGTTGACTCCAAAACACTCGCTAGCTCCCTCCTAGCTCGGAGTAGCTCCTGTAAAGCATCAAATTCTTAATTAGAGCATTTTGTTATCTTTTAGCATTCAAATATCAATAAAGTGCGGCTAAATTAGAGTGTAAGTAGTGTCTAAATTGTATGAATATAGCCTACTATCAACACCCCACACTTAAACCATTGCTCGTCCCCGAGCAATCAAACCACACTCTAAGAGGCTTAATTTCACTGAGCGACTTCCCTACTCGTCACACCAAGAATATTTCACATAAATTGAGTACATTAGTGCAACATCTACACCTCAAGAGTTGACTCCCTCTAGCCACGCAATGTTCCTAACTGGCTTACTTACTCTATATCAAAGGTCCAAACTTACCTCTCCTTCATGAAGCAAGTGCCTGCTCACAACAAAAGAGACTCATTTCACAATCAGTAAAATTCACACATACTGAGGAACTTTAAAAGGAACATAATTCACTCACCCTCAGAAATGATATTCTTGTGCCACAGAAAACACATTATATGCCTGCCCGTAGTGTACAACTCTACCAATTGAGCTCACTCAATCTAGGATCAAGTAGGACTTTATTTGGATGTAATGTAGGTTGTAGGTTGGGTAGGATATATTTGGATATATAATAGTGACTATACCTCCCTAAGCACTTTAATACATTTATTTTACAATCAAGTCCATACCTAAGTTAAACCAATATTTTTTTTAACACCACATATACCACCCCACACTTCTTCTTTGAGCACAATTACCTTAAAAGCCACCAAAGATTTATTACCAATCAACATGATACACTATTAACAATGTTCTTCTCTTCTTCTTTTTTTCAAGTGGCCTTTTCCAACAAGATTTACCTTTCTCCTTATTTCCTAGTTCCACTCAAAAGCTCCATCAACTACCCCACGCTTTATCCTTTGTAAATTCATAGTATTTCCAGTGCTTACGAGAGGTAAAGAATTCAAAAAGATGGTCAATTCAAACAAGGGATATGGCTTGTAATGTGGTTGCCAAGGAAACAGGATTACAGGCTCAATGGGGTTAACTATGGTAGATAGCAAATAGGTGGGTGGAGTATGTATATATATGGTTCAACAAAGAAATGCCTATATCACTTCCCAGACTAAACAATACTACCATTTCGCTTTGCAGACACACAGGGCAAGTTCTAGGTGTTAAATGTTGTGCACAGAATATAACAAGCCTCCCACACACATGGCACATGACTCATTCTAGATTAGATCATCAAACACTCATATCAGGGTATTTCAGCCAAATTAAGAACATACATTTTAAGGCCTTCTTATAAGAGTCAACACATGAGCCTAAGCGTCACACTAAAGTAATCGCTATATTCAAGTCATTACAAAATCAAAACAAGGCTTCCTATTTTAATTATGCCTATAGCCCATAAGTTCCTAACTAAAAAAAAATAAAAAGCTAACTACACCCGGTTCAAACAAAACCCTTGGAAAAGAACCATGGTTTGAAGAAAAACCAAGGGGGAATTAATACACTACTACGAAAGAAAATCTTTTTTTTTCTTTCGACTTTAGTCCCTCACGAAACCTGTCGAATGATATCCATCGTTGGGCCAAGTCGAAATTGATTTATACAAATAAACTATGAAACTATCTACATACAACAAAGTATCCCCCACCCCACACTTAAAAAGATGGTATGTCCCCATGTCATACAAAGTAAAGTAATGTGAGGTAAAGGAACTTCTCTGGTGGATCAGTCTTGATCGGAGACAGTGCCAGGGTCGAGATGACATGCTCTCCCCAGCGCACACAGCCAACCTATGATTTTCTTTTCTGACTTCGCATTTTGGGTTGCCAAAGCATCAACTCTGGTCCCCAATTCCGTGACGGAAGTGCGCAGTCCTACCATGTCTTGTTCTAGGGCTGTCATTCGCATGCTCCGTTTGACCTGGGATGGTCCTTCAGCCACTGCAACTTGTTCCTGTGGTGGTGATGCAGGTTCAACCTCCTCCTGCCCTTCGTCGCCCTCTTCCGACGCATCAGAATCGTCACTATGAGCTGCTCCTAGGGCCACCGAGTCTTTCTCGATGGTCACTTTGTCTGCCCGGAACTTTGCTTCTTTCTTTACCATGCCATCCGTATTTGGGTTCTCAGGAACCCTTGCTGCCCGGCACAATCTAGTGATCAGATAGGGGAAAAAGAACCCATACCTCTTCTGTGTTGAACGGACGAACATTTGAGACTGAAGAACCTTGGCCACATCGAAGTCATGGCCATTCACGAAGCACCATATCAAGGCTGCTCTCGGACCATTTACCACCGTGGTGTTATGGGACGGCAGTAAGCGACTGTTGATGATGTACAACCAGCATTTTCCTTCAAAAGTGAGTGAGGAAGAGTGTAGCTTTGATCCCGGAACAACCTACACTACCTCTTTGTCTGGTGCACAGATAGTTCTGAAAAACCTGTTACATGTGATGGGTTCTCTCCGGTAGGTATCATAGAAATCTTCCTCCCCATTGAATTCAGGCAATCGATACACTCTCCTGATGGCTTCTAACGAGGCATCTACCCTCGTGTGTCGCACATTGCATATTCTATCCTCATGTTCAGGGCAGTTAGCATAGAACTCCCGAACAAGCATCAAGTTACCCTCCTCCGGCTCTTCGAAAAAGCTGTCCAATTTGCGCCTGATCTACTTCCGATACATATTAGGGCATTCATCCTAGAGGGACGCTTTGTCAATACCCCTTTCCGATACAGGTTTTTTTTGTGGCCTTCAAACTGAAACGGTCTTGGGCAGCTCTGGAGACAAACCTTGTATAATCAAACTGAGCTGCATTGGTCTGTGCCCGTCCCCGAGATGAGCCTCCATGACCACTTGATGAGGCCCCGGTAGCGTGTCTCTTCCTTGAGGGTTGCATTTTACCTACACAATAAATACTACTATCAGTGGATAGAGGAATATGTGTCCCAATGGCGGTTACTCAGACTTCACTTACATAATTGGTCATAATTTATCTTCAACACTCATTAAGGCAAATCAACAAACAGGTAGTGTGCATTTGTACCCCCAAGTCACCCAAATACCAAATCAAAGCCAACAATGGCTTCCTCCAAATCAATCAATTCAAATAGCCTCCATATACCACATATAAACCACAATCCAAATCCCAAACAAAAGTACCTATGATTTTACTACCCTATACAGAAAAGGAAAATAAAATTAAAAAAAATACTAAGAAAGAGGAATAAAATCATGTACTTACTTAGAGATCTTGAGAATAATGAAGGTTGGAGATCGGTTGATTGGAGAAGAGAAGGAAGGAGAAGAGTCTTGTGTTAAAAGGAAAATATGGGGGAAAGGAAGGGTTTGGGTTCTTGAGGTTAGGGAGGGAAGAAGAGAAGTTGGGGGGAGTGAGGGGTTTGGGTTGTTGAAGTTAGGGAAGGGAAGTGGGGTGGGGGGGGGGAATGAGGGGTTTGGGTTCTTAGAGTTAGGAAGGGAAGAAGAGAAGTGGGGGAAGTGAGGGTTTGGGTTAAGGAAAAGAAGGGGGTGGGGGATTAAAATAAAAAAACTTACCTGGACAAGCCCGGGCTTCCGCGCCCCAATCCGTGGTCCAATCCGCGGCCGCGAATCTGGGCAGAGGGTGTCCCAAAATCCGCGATCCAATCCGCGGCCGAGGATGGGGGGCAGAACATAGGCCTAAATCTGTGGTTCAATCCGCGGCCGCGGATCTCCGTCTCCAGCCAATTTTTGTGTTTGCAGCATTTTTTTACCTAGTCTTGGGTTAATTTCGACCCCCGAATCCTTCCGATGCGCGTGATCTTTGCCGTGCACACTAGTAGGTCAGTCAAGTCGTTCAAAATCAATTACAACAAAAAATTAAGAAAAATAATGGGCTGCCTCCCAAAAAGCGCCTAAGTTAACATCGTAGCACGACGATTTGCAACAAACCATAGGTTGCCTCCCAGGAAGCGCCTGATTTAACGTCGCGGAACGATGCAAGCTTTCATTATCACTCATTGTTTGCGTAATGGGGCTCTTCCAAAGTTATCACCACTCTATCCCCTTTCTCTTCGACCATTCCAAGGTAATGTTTCATCATTTTCCCATTTACCGTGAACTTGTTTGTCCCATCTTCAGATTCAATCTCCACAGCTCTGCTTGAGAACACTTGCACCACTCTGAAGGGTCCTAACCGTTTGGACTTCAACTTACCCAGAAATAACCTTAATCTCGAGTTGTATAACAACACTAGATCTCTGGGCTTGAAGTTTCGATCTAAGATGTGCTTATCATGGATCATTTTCATCTTTTCTTTGTATAATCTGGCATTTTCAAAAGAATGGAAGCTGAATTCCTCGAGCTCATGTAACTCAGTGACTCTGCTGGTGCCTGCGGTCTCTATATCCAGATTCAGCTGTCGTAGTGCCCAAAATGCTTTATGTTCGAGCTCGAAGGTGGCATGCCTTTCCAAACACCAACTTGTACAGTGACATACCGATTGGAGTTTTGAATTCTGTGCGGTATGCCCATAATGCATCATCCAGCTTCTTCGCCCAATCGGTCCTTGTTGCATTCACTGTCTTTGTCAGGACACTTTTAATTTCTCTATTGGACACTTTAACTTGCCCGCTCGTCTGTGGGTGGTACGGTGTGGCTACTTTGTGGCGAACTCCATACTTTTCCAACAGACATGCGAACGCTCTATTGCAAAAATGGGTTCCACCATCACTGATTATAGCTCTCGGGGTGCCAAAACGTGTGAAGATGTTTTTCTTTAGGAAACTTGTTACCCCTTTTGCATCATTGGTTAGGAGAGCCACTACTTTGACCTACTTGGAGACATAGTTAACCGCTACCAATATATATTTGTTACCATACGAGTTGACGAACGGCCCCATAAAGTAGATCCCCCACATGTCAAAAACCTCCACCACTTGAATTGTTGTCATCGACATCTCGTGACGGCAAGATATGTTGCCTGTCCTTTGGCATTCATCGCAACTTTTGACCCAAGCATGGGCATCCTTGAACAGAGTAGGCCAATACAATCCCGATTGCAACACTTTTGCTGCTGTCCGAATTCCTCCAAAGTGTCCACCATATGGTGAAGCATGGCAAGCCTGCAAAACAGAAGGTTGATATTTCTCGGGGATACACCTCTGGAGCATGTTATCTACACATAATTTAAACAATAGAGGTTCGTCCCAATAAAAGGCTTAACAGTCGCGGAAGAACTTTTTCTTTTGACTTGAGGAGAGTTCATAAGGTACAATACCGCTTGCTAAATAGTTAGCAATATCAGCATACCAGGGCGTCTCCTCCATTGTCACAGCAAGTAACTGTTCATCCGGGAATGTCTTTGTTATGTCTTCAATCTCCATTCTCTTTTCAGCTCCTTCCAATCTTGAGAGGTGGTCTGCCACTTGATTGTATGTCCCCTTTCTGTCACGAATTTCCAGATCGAATTCTTGTAGCAAAAGAACCCAGCGAATCAAGCGTGGCTTTGACTCCTTCTTTGCTATCAAGTACCTAATTGCTGCATGGTCAGTATAAATAATAACTTTTTAACCAATTAAGTACGACATGAATTTGTCGAAGGTAAACACTACAACCAGTATTTCCTTTTCCGTTACAGTGTAATTGAGCTATGCACTACTGAGCATCCTGCTTGCATAGTAAATCGGGTGCATCATCTTGTCTTTTCGCTGCCCCAAGATTGCTCCTATAGCATAATCACTGGCGTCGCACATGAGCTCGAATGGTTGCTCCCAGTTGGGTGCAACAATGATGGGTGCAGTTATTAGTCTCTTCTTCAGCTCCTCAAGCCAACCTGCAATCATTAGAAAACACAAAGGGCTGATCCTTTTCAAGAAGTTTACATAAAGGGTTAGCAATTTTGGAAAAATCTTTTATGAATCGCCTGTAGAACTCGGCGTGCCCAAGGAAACTTCTCACTACCTTGACCGAAGTGGGCGATGGCAATTTCTCAATCACATCAACTTTAGCATGGTCGACCTCAATTCCCTTATTGGACACTCGATGCCCCAAAACTATTCCTTCTTGTACCATAAAATGGCACTTTTCCCAATTCAGCACCAAATTTGTCTCCACACATCTTTTGAGCACCCTTCTTAAATTGTGAAGACAATCTTCGAATGAATCCCCCACCACGGAGAAATCATTCACAAACACCTCCATAATATCCTCCACCATGTCAGTGAAAATGGCTAACATGCACCGCTGGAATGTAGTCGGTGCATTGCAAAGTCCAAAGGGCATTCTCCGAAAGGCAAAGATGCCATATGGACAAGTGAAGGATGTTTTCTCTTTGTCTTCCGGGGCTATTGAGATCTGGTTATACCCAGAATATCCATCCAAGAAATAGAAGTGGGACCGCCCAGCTAACCTGTCTCATATTTGGTCAATGAAAGGCAATGGGAAATGGTCCTTTCTAGTGGCTATGTTCAGTTTCCGATAGTCCATGCAAATCTGCCACCCCGTGACTGTACGAGTCGAGATCAACTCGTTATTCTCATTTTGTACGACCGTCATTCCTCCCTTTTTCGGCACACATTGGACAGGACTGACCCAGTGGCTGTCAGAGATGGGGAAAATGATACCCGCATCCAGCCACTTGATCACTTCCTTCTTTACTACTTGCTTCATATTTGGGTTCAAACGTCATTGATGTTCCCTGGAAGGTTTGTGCCCCTCTTCCAGAAAAATCTTGTGCATGCAAAAGGCTGGGCTGTTACCCTTTATGTCTGCCATGGTCCAACCAATAATAGTCTTACATTCTTGCAATACCTTCAATAGTTGCTCTACCTGCACAACTAATAAACTAAATGACATAATAACAGGCAAAGTAGAATTAGGCCCCAAGAAAGCGTACCTGAGGTGGGCTGGAAGCGGTTTCAGGTCCAGCTGTGATGGCTCCTCTATTGATAGTTTTGCAGGTGGTGTTGCTCTCTCTTCTAAGCGTAGGGGCTCGAACTGAGGTTCCCTTTTCCAGAATCCTTGACCTTCGAGAGCCATGACCCACTCTGCCAACCCTTCACCGTCCATCTCTTCCAAATTCATCAAGCAGGCTTCTAGTGGATCCTTGACACTAAGGGTCTCGTCCTCTTCTTGCACTATCACATATACGGCCTCCACTAGTGAGCAGTTTGCAAATTAACTGGGTCTCCTCATGGATTGTTGAACGTTGAATATTATTTCTTCATTGTTCAACCTCATTTTTAACTCTCTAGTCTCACAATCAATTAATGCTCTCCCAATGGCTAAGAATGGCCTTCCCAGAATGATGGGTATCTCTTCATCCACCTGACAATCAAAAATAACAAAGTCTGCAGGAAATACAAATTTTCCCACTTGCACAAGCACATCATCAAGAATTCCTATCGGTCTTTTGACTGTGCGATCAGCTAGTTGCAGCAATATTGAGGTCGGTCTAGCTCTGCCAATGCCCAGTTTTGTATAGATTGCCAAGGGCATCAAGTTTATGCTGGCTCCCAAGTCACACAATTCTTTAGCAACAACATAACTCCCAATAGTGCATGGGATAGTGAAGCTACCTGGATCAGACACCTTTTGGGCCATAGGTCTTGTCACTACCGCGCTGCAGGTCTATGTCAGAGTTACAGTGGACAGGTCCTGGAAGTCAAATTTGCGTGATATCAGGTCCTTCATCATTTTTTTCCTGCCCTGGCATTTCCCTCAAAGCATCCATCAGTGGAATATTCAATTGAATCTGTCGAAGAATTTTCATGAATTTCCTGTATTGATCATCTTTCTTTTGTTTTGCCAATCTCTGAGGGAATGGTACAGGAATCAATCTCTGTCCATTACTTGATGTCTTTTCTTTGTTGGAAGCTTCTGGCAGAAGAGGTGCCACCTGTTTTAAGACTTGTTCACTGTCCTTCTCCTTACCCTTGTCAACCTGTGCTTGTTCAATTACAACCTCGGTGAGCTCTGCTGACTCATCTGCCTCTAATGTAACTGGAGTAGTTGGCGTAGTTTCTCTCCTAAGTTGAGCAACTGCTTGCTCTCTGTCTAAATCTCTTCCATTCCTGAGACTCACTGCCATTAGCTGATTTGGGTTCTGTTCCTTTGGGTTAATATTTGTATCTGCAGGCAATGTTCCTTGGGGGCGATTGTTCAAGGCCATAGACAGTTGTCCCAGTTGAGTTTCAATGCCTTTGATTGTTGAATCATGTGCTGCTAACTTTTCACGCATCTTACCATTTGTTCCAATGAGTTGTTGTAGCATACCCCTGACTTCTACCATATTGTTGTCCTGTTGTTGATGAGGTGGTTGGTAGGCCAACTGTTGCTGGTGTTGCTAATTATAGCCTTGCTGCCTTTGATAAAGCATAACTTGACCTTGTGTTCGTGCGCCTCCAGAATTGGGGTTGTGTTGTGGCAGGTTGGGTTTGTACTGCTGGTTTGGTACTGGTCCCCATTGCTGCCCACCTTGCCACTGACCTCCAAAATTATTGACATAATTCATGTCTTCTCTAAAGCCCTGATTGTCATTCTCTCCACTCCACAAGCATACATATGACTGGTTTATGCAAGGAGTGCACAATCCTCCATTTGTTGTATCAATAATGTGCACTTGCTTTGTACCCATCTCATCAATTTTCTTTGTTAGTATGCTCATCTGAGTCATGAGAGTGGCTATGTTCTCTGCATGGGAATTGTTTGGGTCAAGAGCAACGGAATGCACTATTGGTGTAAGTGTCCTACCTCTAGCCATCCATCCTGAATTTTGAGCCATCTTGTCAAGAAGAATCTTGCACTCTGTGAATGTCTTGCTAAAAAATGCACCCCCAGCTGAAGCGTCTACATTGGCCTTCAAACTATCTGCTAAACCCATGTAGAATCTCTGTCCCAGCATCTGATCTGGAATGCCATGGTGTGGACACTTCACTAGCATACCCTTGAACCTCTCCCAGGTTTCTTGTAAGGACTCAATTGGTTTTTGCCTGAACTGTAATATCTCATCAATCTGCCTTGCAGTCTTGTTGGGAGGATAAAACTTGTTTAAGAACTGTTTGACTAATTCTTCCCAAGTGGCAATGAAGTTTATTCGGAGTGAATTCAGCCAAGTTTGAGCCTATCCAGAGAATGGAAACAGTAATAGCTTGATGGCTTCAGGAGTCACATTCGGTTGTCTTTGGGTCACACATATTGATAGGAGGTTCTTCAGATGTTGTTGTGGGTCTTCAATGTATGACCCGGAGAACAGTCCCTTATTTTGCAATAGATGCGGCATGTTGTTGGTGATCTGGAATGTCTCCGCTTGTATCTGAGGTAAAACAATGGCGGTGGCTAAGTTATCAGTAGTTGGTTGTGCCCAATCATATAGAGCAGCTTCTGGAACAAGAGGTGCCACCACTCCATTGTTTGGGTCAACCCGATTATTCCGATTGTTTTCGTTGACATCGTCCACGTTGTCCATTTCAATTTTGAGTGTGTGTTTTTGGTGTAACTGTTTGTTCTTCTTGTTGGATCGATTTAATTCCCTGAATGCTTTCTCGGGGTCTGAAAGTCCTTCAAAAGGTTCACCAGCCCTCGAAGAGCTTCTAGGCATACACCTGAGTCAAAGGAGAATTCAAACGTAAGAATTTCAATTAAAAAAAATAAATTTAAACACCGTAAGAAATTTATCCAAACTAAAAATCCTAGCAATTCTTCAAAGCTGTAATAAATAACACCGTTAGTTCCCCGACAACGGCGCCAAAATTTGATCATGCTCAACTATGCCTTGTAAGAAGGACTAAGCGATCACTGCAAACATAACCCGGTTCAAGTCCGGAGTCGAATCTCATAGGGAACTAACCTATTTACTACAACCATAAATAATGCTAATGATAAGCTCACACAACTTCCAGATGTAATAGTTTTATGAATAATCAGTGGAATTTACTTAGCCAAGGAAAAATGATAATAAAATTAGCAATAATCAAGACTAAAATTGAATTCAAGGGTAAAAGGATCTAGGGCTATTGATTTCCCCAATTGCCGGATTAATTCTCAACTCTTTAGCTATAATCTCGCCGTAATACTCTATGAGGATTATGAGTTCCGGGCTACCATAATTACCTTTCGATCAATTACGATAATTTACTAAAGGCATTCTCTCGAACTACTCTAGTTAACAATTTATGCAACTCAGAATCATCCCACCAAAGCTTCGTTATTTCTAACCCCACTTTTAAATACAAGTAATTAATCTCTTAACTTCCCCAAAAGTAGTGTTGTTCAACAACAATCTAACCAAGTATTCTTTCTCAAGCAACACAAGGTGAATAGACACGATTAATCGAGGTCCCTTTCAATTAACCACAATACAATACGTAATTGAACAATCATAGAACAAACACGGCTCAATTATAACAAAATAGAGTCAAGACTTCATCCAACAATTGGTTCCATCAACCCTAGATAACAGATTTAGCTACTCATGATAATGGAAAACAAATCACTAAAATAATTCATAATTAACAAATAGAAGTATCAAGAAGAAGATGAAAACTCTTAGGAATTTATCCGTCTTCTCCCCCTCGTTCTTGCCTCTAAAATCTTCTAAAAATAGTTATCTCTCACTTCTGGGCGAGTTTAGGTTTCATATAGGTTTAGGTTAGTCACCTAAGAAATTACATAATTAACCTTGCGTGTTTGGCTTTCGTCCGCCCGTCCACGGCCGCAGATTCGACCGCGGATCCAGCCGCGGATTTGGACTGCCTCACTGCCTTGAGTTCGCCGACCAGTTCGCGGCCCACTCCGCAGCCGCGCACCTGGAGGGGTCGTTTCACTTGCTTTTCTCGCTCCTTTTCGACCGGGCTAACCTTCGATTGCCCTTTCACATTCCATGTTGACTCCAAAACACTCGTTAGCTCCCTCCTAGCTCGGAGTAGCTCCTGCAAAGCATCAAATTCTTAATTAGAGCATTTTGTTATCTTTTAGCATTCAAATATCAATAAAGTGCGGCTAAATTAAAGTGTAAGTAGTGTCTAAATTGCATGAATATAGCCTACTATCAATGGCATCTACCAAAAGTACCCCTGCCTCCAGATGAGGCACCACTGAATCTACCGGAATGATGGGGCCTCTTATGAGACACCGACCCCCTCTCCTGAGCACGAACCATCTTGATCTGTCTAGCAATATCTACAGCCCTCTAGAAAGTAATATAATCTCCAGTCTACTTGGCCATCTGTAACCTGATAGTGAAAGTGAGCCCATCAATGAATCTCTTCACTCTCTCCCTCTCAGTAGGGAGCAAGATAATGGCATGGAAAGCTAGGTCCAAAAATCAAGTCTCGTACTGGGTAACAGACTAACAGTCATACTACCCTGCTGAAGACGCTCAAACTGCCTGCAGTATTCCTCTCTCAGAGTGACAGGGATGAACTTCTCTAGAAATAGCTGTGAAAAATGATCCCAGGTAAGTGCAGGCAACCTAGCTGGTCTAGTCAACATATAATCTCTCTACCATCTCTTGGCGGAACCAGTCATCTGAAACGTTGTAAAATCGACCCCATTGGTCTCAACTATACCCATATTCCGCAACATCTCGTGGCAGCGGTCTAGAACATCCTGTGGGTCCTCAGAAGGTGAACCACTGAAAGAAACGGGAAAGAGCTTGGTAAACTTATCCAACCTCAATAGCGCCTCAGAAGACATAGCGGGCCTATCACTGACATGTGCCGCAATAATCGACTGAACCACTCCCACTAGCGGGGCTGATGGAGTCTAGTACTGGGGAGCCGCCTGCTCCGGGGTGTGAGTAGTAGGGGTCTATGCTCTTCCCCCAGCCCGAGAGACGGCTGGTGCCACCGGGAGTGTACCAGTCTGGGCCACACTCTCTATAAGGCCCACCAAATGGACTAGAGCATCTTGAAGCACTGAAGTGGATATGAACTCCTCCGGGACCTGAGTTGGTCCGACGGGTACAGTCTAAGTTGGAACCTCCTCCTCATGATCAACCTGAGGCACCACTGCGGGTGTTGCTGCTCGAGCTCTAGGCTGAGCTCTGCCTTGACCCCGGCCTCTGGCTCGACCTCGGCCTCGACCTCTGCCTCTAGTAGTAGCTGCCAGAGGGGGCTCCGGCTCCTGTCCGGCTGTAGATGTTGTGTATGTTCTCGCCATCTACGAGAAAACAAGAATAGAATAGTTCAATCATCAATGATAGGATAAAATCGAACGATAGAGAAGGAAATAAGTGAAATTTTTCCTAAAGTTCGTAGCCTATGGAGGATAAGTACAGACGCCTCTGTATCGATCCTCCAGACTCTACTAAGCTTACTCATGACTTGTGAGACCTAGGCAACCAAGTGCTCTGATACCAACTTGTCACGATCCAAAATTTCTACCCTTGGTACCTTGATGACGCCTAACATTTCACTTACTAGGCAAGCCAACGCTAGAAATAGTTTTTAGGCATTTTAAATAAAATCCAATTAAATGATACCAAGAAACTGAATAAACCGAAATAAAACTGAAATAGAGTAAGTAAACCAAAATAACAGCGATATCTAGATACAATTCCAGAACTGGTGTCACAAGTGCACGAGCGACTAGAGTACTACAAATAAAAGTCTGAATGAAAACATAATTATCTGAAATATAGTAAACAACTAGAGTGGTATGAAAGGGATCTTCAGGGTTGCGGACGCCGTGCAACTGTACCTTAAATCCTCATCAAGCAATCAATCCGAGCAATCTACTGACTGCCACTAGGACCGACTCCAAAATCTGCTCAAGAAGTGCAAAGTGTAGTATGAGTACAACCGACCACATTTGCTCTGTAAGTGACGAGGCTAAGGCGGGTCACTTAAAATAACTTGTACGCAGTATAATAATAAAAATAGGAAAGGAAAACCGAAAAAAACGGCGAAGTAGTAAACTAATGAAAATAACTCAATTCTCGAAATCAGTGAATTCAGAAATATCATCCCTCAGAATATCATATGAAAGTACTTGAAGCTAACACAATACAACAATAAATTCAACGCACACAATTCGTTGCGGCGCGCAACCCAATCCCACCGTACAAACAAAATCCTCCCTTATTTCACCATATCAATATCAAGAATAACATATAAAATCCGTTGCAGCGCGAAACCCGATCCCACCATATAATCAGAATTAATATCATAATCCTCCCTTATTTCACCATATCAAAATCACATATAAAATCCGTTATGGCGTGCAACCCGATCCCACCATATCAATATCAATCCTCTCTTATTCCACCTGTTGCGGCGTGCAACCCGATCCATAAATAAAATTAATAAATGTAATTAATTCAACAACTCGATTCACGAAAATCTCTACGGTTAGAAAATATGAAAGAAAAGCAATAAGGAACCCCGTACCAAATCAATGAATGCTACAATTAACACAAAGCATCAAGACAAGCCAAATATATGAGTTAATGTACACAAGTAAGACAATTAAGACAAGTAGCAATTAATCACGGAATCATGGAGGAAAAAAAACATTTCAATACAAGAGTAAATAGATGACAAGTAACAAGTTGCGGCATAGAAAGCAATTAAAGCATGTAACATTTAAGACATGGAATAAGATAATTAATTAAATACGGGAAAGCATGGAAACAATTACTTTGACGGTGTATATACACTCGTCACCTCGCATATACGCTGTTACACATGTAATTCACATAACATATAGTTCAAGGATTCCTAATTCCCTCAAATCAAGGTTAGACCTAACACTTACCTCGCTCTGCAATCAAATCAAAGCTCAACCGGGGCCTTTCCTCTAAAATTCCCATCCAAACCAATCGAATCTAACCGAAATTGACTTAATATCAATAAATAATGTTAGGGAAATCGGTTACAATACATAAAGTTAAGATCTTTGCACTCTTCACAAAAAGTTAACAAAAGTCAACCCCGGGCTCGCTTGGTCAAAACCCGAGATTCGGACAAAAATACGATTACCTATTCACCCCGAACCCGATTATATGATTAGTTTCAAAATCAGACCTCAATTTGATGTCTAAATCCCAATTTTACAAAAACCCTCAATTCTTCCCAAATCCCTAATTTCTAGCATGAAAATGATAGATTTAATGTTGAAAATACTTGGAAAGTAATGTGGTAATTGAAAAAAAATAGATTAAAGTTGCTTACCAATATTTTTGGGAAGAAAATCCTCTTAGAAAATCGCCTCTAGGATATTTAGGGTTGGGAGTTTGTGAGAAATGAGCTAAATCCCATTTTTTCCTCTTTTACCGAGCTGCAGTTATCGCAATTGCGAAATATCATTCGCAAATGCGATGATCGCAAAAGCGATAAACTCTTCGCAAAAGCGAAAAAGTCACTGACTTTTCTTTCGTCGCAAATGCCAACCCGGACGTCCGAATCCTGAACATTCAAAGTCAATGATATTTTCAAAGAAACTCAAGAACATGCAACTTTATAATCAGATTTCCGAATCACGTCAAATCAACTCCGTTTTGTACCAAATTTTGCAGACAAGTTATAAATACTGAAATGAACCTATACCAAGTTCTGGAATTAAAATCTGAACCCGGTAGCAACAAAGTCAACCTACGATCAAACTTAGGAATTCTTTTAGCCTTCAAATTACTAGTTTTCAACAAATTAAGTTAAATCAAATTAGGGCCTTCCAGATTTGATTCCGGGCATACGCTCAAGTCCAAAATCACGATACGGATCCACCGGGACCATCAAAATACTTATCCGGGTCCATTTACACAAAACATTGGCCATAGTCAACTCAACTGAGTTTTAAGGCAAAATTTCACATTTTCATCAATTTTTCACATTAACATTTTTCGGAAAGAGACACAGACTGCGTACGCAAATCGAAGAAGGTTAACAGAGCTATTAGAGGTCTCAAAACACAGAAATGAAGGCTAAAATAAAATTGATATGTCAGGTCATCACAATATTACTCTCACCCCACTGGGCCTCCTAAAAGGTCTAACACTCGTTGCAATATAATCTGGTTTAGAGTACGGAGTCAAATCCCACAGAAAAATAACTTATTAATCACAACTATCCATCTCGTAGAATTCAAGTAATCAACTTCCAGAAGTAGCAAATAACAAATTGTGATTGTTCAATAACTAAAAGCGAGTAATAAAAAATACACTAAATTATCACTAATAAAGCAAAGTATTGTAGACAAGATTGAAAAAGCCTAGAGTTATGATTTCTCCAATTGTCAAAATTCTTCCCGCTACATCTCTTTAATTTTGCGTAAGTATTCTCTATTGATCATGAACACTTCATTTATTTTAATTCTTTCGAGCAACTACAATAATTTACTAGACACACTCTCTCGAATTACGCTAATTGTACTTTTCTTACCACTCATTACGATCACGATAAGGTGTTATTATCTTTAAACCCACCTATAAGCTCGATGTAGACCGATCGGATCGTTACATTTACCAGGTTAAAAAGATTAACATTCCTCAAAAATAAAGTCTGAACAACCAATAAAGTTAGAAAAAAAAGTTAATATCTAAACTGGGTACCTGGCAAAATTCGAATTTGAATTAGCGGTGTTAGAGGTGATCTGAAGAGGGGGTTACTACAGGAAATGGGAAAATAAAGAGAATGATTGAATGGAGAAGAAAGGAAAAAATAAGAGCGGGAGAGAAGTGGGATTTGAAACATAATGATAGTAAGGGGTGGGAAGTGGAAAGTAGTGGTATTATTGTTGTTGTGGGAAAGGTTTTAATTAAGTGAAGCGAGTGTCTGTGTTGGTGACAGAGGAAATCTTCCTCTTCGTATGTATCTTACTCTTTCTTTCTAGTAGAAGTCTTTGGCAACTTCATTTTCCCAACAACAACGTAATTCCACCCGCTTACTTCAAATAATTTCCGTTACAATGGGGTGTGATGAATTCACAATATTTTTTGCTTTTCTCTATTTTTAATATTTGAACATGGGTGGAGTCTTTTAATCAGAGTTACATTCATTCCACCATGCTTATGTATTGTAATTACTTACAAAGTTACGAGTAGTTTATTATATTATAAATGAATATATAAATAAATAGATAAATAAATTACTCTTCTTCAAGTAGGTTCTAGCATTGTAAATCAAAAGAGAAAACAACAAACGTAATCGTTACTAAATTGTAGACTTTTTGTACCTTAGATTTTCTTAATTAGAACAGAAACTTTCAGTTTAATTTTCAAGGGAAAATGGCGAAGATGACTTTAGAAAATTAGTAATGTGATTCCACTTGAAGGATAGGGTGTACGCAGACCTTACCCCTACTTTATGTGAGGTTGAGATGATATTTTCAATAGACCCTCGACTCAAGAAAAGAATTTTCTAAATAGGTTTGTAAAATACAAGACTAAAAAAAACTATGATGAAAATATTGAAGAATAGAAAAGAAAAGTATTGCCAACAAAAATAGTAAAGAGAACCAAAGTAAAAGAAACAACAGTAATAATAAAATTGGAGAATAAGAAATAATAATAGAGGGAGCAGATAAGGTGCTCTAAACTAGAACCATATTCTCCTATAGAAAAGAGAGAAATCACTCGACTAACTACTAACCTTCTAGCTTAATCTTCAACCTACAAGCTCTCATATTTAGGGTCATGTCCTTGGTGAGCTGACACTGTGCAAAGTCCTATATAATCACCTCTTCCCAGTTATTCTTTGGTCTATGTCTACCTGTCCTTAGACATAGCACTGCCAACTTCTCACACCTTCTCACTGAGGCATCTATGCCCCTCCTCTTCACATGCCCGAATCATCTTAGTCTCACTTCTAGCATCTTGTTCACCACGAGGGTCACTCCCACCTTGACTCGTATATCTTTATTCCTAATCTTATATTTCCTTGTATGCTCACACATTCATGTAAGTATCCTTATTTTTGTTACTTGCATCTTCTAAACATGTGAGTTCTTGACTAGCTAACGCATTGCCCCATATAACATAGTTGATCAAACAACTATTCTATAGAACTTACCTTTAAGTCTTGGTGGCACGTTCTTATCACATAGAATACTGGATGCGAGCCTCCATGTCACGACTCGTATTCCCAACCTCGGGCTCGTTATGACGCCTAACGTCTACTTGTTAGGCAAAAACCAATTTAACATCTTAACAGTTTAAAGCAGAGTAATAACAATTATTAACGATAAATAAAGTTGTAATACATGAAATAAACAACTTCTTCATGATGTCCACCACGACGCCGACCGGTGGTGGAAAACCACCGGACTGGTCTCAAAACACTTACCTTGTCACTGCGGCCAATTCTGGATCAAATTGGGAGACTCCAAACAATGGAGATTTTTCAGCTCATGCTCTTCATCTCCATAAAGATTCAGAACATTTCAATGCCCCAATCGCACACAAAGAAGACTTACAATTATCCAGCGAGAAACAACTAAACGGTGAAGTGGTAATCCAACTAGCTCAAGACCATAAGCAGACTGCTACAAACATTTCACATCCACACTCCTCTAAGGCAAACTACACAACAATACAAAATGAGGTTCCCGCTGATTTGAGCCTACTAGCTATTCGATAGAATGTCAAAGCCAACGCTACAATGCCTTTGGGGGGATAAAGACATCACGTATGTTGTCCAGGGGCATCAGGATATTAATCGTCAAGTCGCATTTTAAGGTTTAGCTCACAACTATGGTGAACAATTTCTACCAAAATATGCAGTTATCGACAATGCTGCTCAGGTACATCAATCCAACATACAAACCTAAATCACCAAGTCGTCACTTGCATCAACATACCCAAAGATCTCAACCAATTTTGATAAACCAAAGAACCCACAAACTGTTAAAACATCTGTAATTTCTAGCCAAAGTACCCAGTTCCAGATAAACAAATTACCAGCTCCACTAAACCAGCCTTCAACAACCATCGGCCCAACTACTACGACCACAAATAACAAATCTCAGCCCTTATATTATAGTACATTTTGAAACTAGCTCAACAAAATAGTCCTAAGCACTTGAACCATTATTCAATACCCACGGTTGATCCTATCCCAATGTGACGGGCTACTATTTTAAATGAAGAACCTGTTGTCAGATTTACAGAAGCTGAGGTTGATCGCATAAATATAATCGAAGGTTTACAATATGCAGTGGTCGGCAAATTGTCGTATGGTTGGCCAGACATCCAGGAGTTACATACAAGCATTCCAAGTCAATGTGGAATCAAAGGAGAATGTAGTGTTGGCCTCCTAAGAGATCGACATATCTTGATTAGATTGACATTATGGGAAGATTTCATTAATTTTATGTCTAAAATGCCTACTATGTTAAAGCTAAAAATGGGTGTGAGTACCAATTGCGACCTTTGATCTATGATGCAAAATTCAAAGTCGGGGAAGAAACTCCAATGGCTATGGCATGGATTTCGTTTCCAGGTTTACTGCCAACTTATTTTGTCAAAGACAATTTATTCTCTTTAGCTTCAGTAGTGGGGAAGCCCCTACATCTGGATATGGCCACTATCAACAAGACGAGATCCAGTTGTGCGAGGGTTAAGGTCCTTATTGATCTTTTAGCTGAGTTACCTCAGAAAGTTCGAATGAATATTTTAATGAGACAACTGGGGAGATAAGGACTGGGTGGGTTACAATTCAATACGATAAGCTTCCTAAGTATTTCAAGGAATGTAAATTACAAGGGCGTGATCAAATTGAATGTTAGCATATTCATCCAGAATTAATGGACCACAATGATAAAGGCAAATGAGTTGTGCAAACTGTTCATGGTGGGGAAGGTGCTGAGCAAAAATGATACAAAGCAGACGGGGGATCGGGGAAAGACTAGCAGGCAAATAGTAGAAGTTGATCGATCTGGAAGGGAAACAAATGCATCTAACAAAAACTAATCCAAGTTGCTAACAAATATGCAGCACTTGAGATGAAATAAAGTGACCTGGCTAAGAACAACCAACAACTTTTAAAAGAGAGTACTGGAGAAAGGTTAAAAGAGAATACTGCGGGGCAGCGACTTCAATAGTCAAAGGGAGTATTAGAGAATGTTTAAAAGAGACAACTGCACAATGGGTGAATAGAACTTTTAGTGGGAACTTACCTACCACTAATAAATTCTGGCCAGAAACTCAGTCGCGCACCACAGTTGCAAATAAAAAATATGAGATGCCTAAGGAGAATGATAAGAACAAATTGAGAGGATTTGTTGCATCAAAGGAGAACACTAACAGTGTCAACAGGGAGCAACAACAACCTTACTTGAAACAATGTCAATTTAACAAGCCCTCTCACTACATACCTGACAAAGATGAATCGAGGAACATGAATGCTGGAAATGAATCTGATTACAACAAAAGAGACATACACAGAGAGGATGCGCAATTCATGATGTTGGAGATAGAGAATGAGGGGCTCTGGTACAAAAGGAGCTTGAGAACGAGGTGCAGACAATCACAGTAAATCCAAATATGTGTTTCATATACGATCTTTAAGTGTTGCAGGGGAATGAGGGAGACACAGAGAGGCACTCTGAAATGCTAAAGGAGGTAACAAAGAGGGATAATGATGAAATTGAACAATCCATAATACCAAAGGAATCAAGTGTAATTGAGACAATGCCTTTGGCATGGGCCTCAAGTGATGGACACCCAATGCAAATACAGATCAGTATGACATCAAAATCGCCTGAGCAGGTGTTGCATGATATAATCACCCACAAGGTTATGCATGTGTAAAGTCACATTACAATGGTGGAACATCAGCAACAATAATATGAGGGAGATGATGAATCTACTACTGGGAATTTTAAAGCAGTAGCTAGAGAAGGGGGCTTATCACCTAGAGTATCATCTAGAAGTGGTAATAAGAGTAAGAAACAACAAAATAAAGAAGCTTTTTACCCTACAAGAATCTTGCCCAAAAGGGTACCCTCAATGACTAAATGATGATCAAAATGTTGATATGAAACATAAGGTCTGTTAAGACACAACATGCCTTTCAGAGATTCATCAACATGCAAAAGGAACATGATTTTTTCATCGTAGCACTTATGGAGCCATTTCAAAAGAAAAGACTAATTCAGAAATACAGGAAAAGACTAGGTATGGAAAATGCTATATCAAATGTCAATGGGAAAATATGGTTATTCTTAGATACATCGGTGGAATGGGATTTATTGGTTGATACTGAGCAGCAGCTGACCATCAAGGTGTATCATCAGGATATAGGTAACCACATCATGATGACTTTTGTATATGAAAAATGTTCATCATTGGAAAGATTAGAACTGTGGGATAACCTATATTATCTTGCAAGTGACATGGACTTGCCTTGGGTAGTCGGAGGAGATTTTAATGTGATTCTTAGTGAAGAGGAGAAGATAGGAGGACTGCCGGTACATCCTCCAAAATATGAAGACTTTTCTTTTTGTGTTAACTCATGCAGATTGTTTGATCTTAGATATGCAGGCAGTCCCTTCACTTGGTGGAATAGGAGGACAAATGCAAAGTGTATCTTCAAATGGTTGGACATGATATTTGTTAATCAACCTTTCCAAACTCTATTTCCTAGCATTGAGGTAGAATATTTGATAAGAACTGGCTCAGATCATGCATCTTTATTGATAAATTGTGGAAAGTATGCAACACAATTTTTGAAGCCTTTCAGATTCCTGAAATTTTGGGCAAAGCACGAGATATTCAAAGATGTAGTCAGACAGAACTGGTTTGCAGACTTCATGGGAGATCCATTCCTGATGTTCAAGCAAAAATTAAAAAGAGTGAAGATTGCACTATCTAAATTGAGTAAGCTCATATTTGAAGATATATTTAAGCAGCTGGCAATTAGAAAAGATATTGTTAGAATCAAGGAGATGCTATTTGAGGAGGAACCAACAATTGACAATAGAATTGTCCTCCAAAAAGCACAGGCAGAATTGAAGAAATACTTGAGCTTAGAGGAACACTACTGGAAACAAAAGGCAGGTATGACATGGTTCTCAGAAGGGCATAGAATTCTTTCATAACCATGTCAATGGCAAGAGGCAGAAACTACAACTTAAGAGGATCCAGAATGGATATGGAATATGGATTGAAACACATGACCAATTAGCCAAGGCAGCTATAGAATTCTTCCAAAAACAGTTTAGTCATAAAAGTGATCCATCAAACTTTGATCTTCTGAATAATGTTCCTGCTATGGTATCTCTGGATAAAAACATGGAGCTATGTAGGATGCCAACTATAGATGAGTTTAAGGGAGCAGTCTTTGCTTTGAGTGAAGATAGTGCAAGTGGACCTGTTGGTTTCACTGGAGTGTTTTATCAAGAGTGCTGGGATATAGTAGGTGAAGACATGGTTAACATGCTGCAGAGTTTTTACAATAGGGCCTCACTTCCAAAATCCGTTACTCACACCAATCTGGTACTAATACCAAAGAAGAAGTTGGTTCATACATTCTCAGACTAAAGACCAATAAGTCTAAGTAATTTCATAAACAAGGTGATCTCAAGGGTAATGCATGTTAGATTAGAGAAGATTCTACCTTCTTTGATCTCCTCTAATCAATCTGGATTTGTCAAAGGAAGGAGTATATTTGAGAATATCCTGCTTACACAAGAAATTGTAAAAGATATAAGATTGAGGGGCAAACCTGCCAATGTTGTTATCAAATTGGATATGGCCAAGGCTTATGATAGGGTGTCATGGAAATACTTACTTCATGTGTTGAGAAAGATGGGATTTGCTGAGCACTTCATTAACATGATATGGAATCTGATATCAAACAATTGGTATTCAGTGATTGTTAATGGCCAAGCCTCAGGTTTTTTCAAGTCAACAAGAGGTATCAAACAAGGCGATCCTTTATCTCCAGCTTTGTTCATACTATCAGCTGAGGTACTATCAAGATCATTGAATATGTTATTTGAAGATAAAAACTTCAAAGGATTTGGGATGCCAAAGTGGACAAATCCATTGAACCATTTGGCTTATGTTGATGATACAATAATCTTTGTGTCTACTGATCCTTACTCTTTAAAGAAGGTGGTTGATGTCCTCGCATAGTATGAACAAACCTCTGGACAACTTATTAACAAGACAAAGAGTTCATACTACATGCATGCTAAAGTTAGCAGGATTTATTGTCTCCTCTGTAGGTGCAATTACTGGTTTTTAAAAAGATGAGATGCCATTTACTTACCTAGGATGTCCTATTTTCTATACAAGAAGGAGGAAGGATTATTATAATGAGGTGATCAAGAAGGTGAAAGCAAGGTTGTATTCCTAGAAAGGAAAGCTACTATCTTATAGTGGTAAGGCAATTCTTATAACTAGTGTTCTTCAAAGTATGCCAACACATATACTATAAGTACTGGATCCCCCTAAAAATGTGTAGGAACACTTGCACAAGACCTTTGCTAGATTTTTTTGGAGTAACAAAGAAGAAGTATGCACTGAACAAAATGTCTTAACTTATGCCTACCAAAAGAGGAAGGTGACCTAGGTTTTAAGTCAATGTTTGATCTATCTAAGGCTCTATTTGCCAAGCTATGGTGGATGTTCAGAACATCAAAGTCATTATGGTCAAACTAGATATGGAACAAGTACTGTAAGAAAGAGATACCTATAGTAGTTCAATTTAGAAAAGGTTCACATCTATGGAGAAAAATGTTAGAGGCAAGGAAAGAGGTGGAACATGAGATATTATGGGAGATCAATAGGGGTTCTATCAATGTATGACATGAAAATTGGACAGGATTATGTGCATTGTATCATGTCGTGCCTCCAGAATTTCCTATTAATGAAGAACTAGAGGAAATGGCTAATTTGAGAAATCCGGACAGCTAGAAAGAGCATCTATTGGAGCAATCTTTTCCAGATGATATTGCAGATCACATAAGACAAGAGGTACATTTTGATGGCAGTGATGAATACTGGGATACTCCTAAGTGGATGCCAACAACATCAGGTAGATTTACAGTGGGTAGTGCATGGCAGATTCTAAGGCAAAGAGATCATACAAATGAAGAATACAAGATATTATGGATCAAAGGTCTGCCTTTCAAAATTTCATTTTTCTTATGGAGATTGTGGAAAGGTAAGATCCCTACTGATGACCTTTGGAGGAGATATGGCTATATGGTAGTGTCTAAATATTGGTGTTGCTTGTCACCAAAAGAAGATACATTTCAACACCTATTCCTCACATGTGATACTGCAACAAGGGTGTGGAAAATATTTCTTCAAGCAGCAGGTATAATAGTTATCTTAGTGCAAGTACATCAACTTATACAGACATGCTGGAATACTCAATGTTGTCCAAAGCTTAAGCCACTAATTCAGGCAATACCGGTAGTGATTACATGGGAGCTTTGGAAGAGTAGAAATACAAGGAATAATGGTGGATCAGTATCTTGCAATAGGGTGATTCATGAGGTAAATAGGACATTACACTACATAGCAAAGGTGAGATATCCTTGGCTTCCAAATATCCCATTACTATGGCCGGATATAATTAAATTCTTTGAAGATTATAAACCTTTTGTTATGACCAAGACAGTAGTCTGGCAGTTACCATATGGTGGATGGTTCAAGTGTTACACAGATGGTGCTTCTAGAGGCAATCCGGGATCTAGTTCCTATGACTTTTGTGTGCGTGATTGTAAAGGAGATTTGGTATATGCTGAAGCTAAAACAATTGATAACACAACTAATATTGTGGCTAAATCTAAAGCAATTGGTAAATGATTAGCTCACTGTGTAGAGCAGCAACTTCACCCTCTCATCATTGAGACTGACTCTTTGGTTATAAAAAAGGATCATTGATGGGGAGTGGGATCCACCCTGGTGCATTGGGATAGAAGTAAAGAAGATAAAGGGATTGAAGAATCAATACAATGTGATATTTCAACATGTACTAAGAGAAGGAAATACGGTAGCAGATTATTTAGCTAACCTGGCTTTTTCTGTTGCAGATACAATATCATTTCACTAATTATCTGATTTACCAAGTGCAGGAAGGAGATTAATTAATCTAGATAAAGCTCAAATGCCTAATCTTAGGATTAGAGTAACAAAAGGAAAGGCTCCAGATTAGCGACCATAACATTATTTCACATTATTTCAGCTAGACTAATAGTTGTGTGTGCTGGAAGATCACTCTAGTTTTACATTGCTTCAACTGGAGTGATGGTTCTGTGTGCTGGAAGACAATAGTTTATGTGTGTTGGAACATCACTCCCCAGTGGTATTAGCATGTGATCATGCTCAGCCTGGGGGTGATTTGATAACAGACAGAATTTGGTAGGCAAGCAGGCATTACAAATGCTACAACAAAGGCAAGCAAAAAGAAAGGATACTGATTGATTGCCACAACACTTGATGCAATGCTTGAACACGCTGCTCTCTTGTAAACTTCTGAGTGTTGGTAAAATACCTCCCAGTGGTATTACAGCATACAGAATTGACAAGACAAGTAGGTATAAAAAAGGCTACAACAAAACCTCACAAGCCACCGCTAAGACCTCTAGTCAGTTTTTCTCTCACATCTGAAGACGAGACCACTATGACAATTTAATGATCTTAATCAGTGAATGCTGAAACTTCAAAGCTGGATCAACATACAAAATCCCTCAGTACAGAACAAGATAACATACTTGGTGGAATATCGTGAATGCAACAGTATAATGTTGAGGCCATTTTCCAGTGGTATTAGTATGTTATCATGCTCATTCTGGTGGTGCCTAGCTTCTGGTCATTATATCATATTCTGGATGTGTGGGGTACTTAAGCTAGAATGCAATGGTTATACATATGTTGTGATATGCTGTTGTTCATAGGTACGTTGTAATGGTGTGCTAACATGCCCTGTCTGTAGGTGTTGTTGCATTGTATATTCGTTGTTGTCGATGTAGGAATGGTGCTTATGTACAGGTTCCAACAACAAGCTCTTGGTTCATCCCTTGATCCAGAAGATAGGAGCAATCCTCATGTGTGTTTATGGGACGAATTCAATGATATAAGGGAGAGAGGCAGATCAGTTTCTACACTTTTAATTGCAGGTTGGATGGCTATACTCAGACATAACTTATTTGGTCATTCCCAGAACTTGTTGGTGTTGTATGGAGATTCACAGATGCTTTGTCCTTTGGAATGCAAAACTTGGCGCCCGGTGAGAGCTTTGGAGGTGCTACATAACGGTTTTGCACTTGGCATGTGGATAGACTCACCACATTATGTTGGGATTTGGCTATTCTATCTACTGTAATAACTAGATTTTATATTGTAGCTACCTGTAACTTTGCATATTTTAGATTTGGTTGTTGGACAAATTATAAACGTTTGATTCCTATTTTTGGATTATTATATATAAATATTTTAACCAAAAAAAAAAACAATAACATAACACGGTCTATTCTAATCCCATATATCTAGTGTCACCAGTACGTGAGCAACTAGAAGTCTACAAGTATGGTTTAAACGAAATACAACTGTTCGAAATGAGATAAACAATAAAGATAGAAATAGATGGGGACTTTATGAACTACGAATGCCAAAAGCTCTACATCAAGTCTCCGTTGTAGATATGATCCAAGGAGAAGCACAACTACATCGTCGGGACCGACACATGTATCTGCACAAGAAGTGCAAAAGTGTAGCATGAGTACAACTGACCCAATGTACTCCGTAAGTGTCAAGCCTAACCCCGGCGAGATAGTGACGAGGCTATGACAAGACACCTACGTAAAATCTTGTATAGGTATGTACATAGAGCAATAAAATAACCAGCAGGATAATTAAAATATTAACTGGGATGGGACATGTAGAAAGGGGAGTACGATAAGAACGACAAGTACAAAATCACTAAATAACCTTTTTCCGAAAACAATAGCAATGTAACCAATTAAATCATCAATCCAGAAATCAAGTAAAGCAATGAAATCAACAATGGCGCGGCATCACCCTTCGTGCTTTTACTCTCGTTCTCACCATGTAATATCATAAATGAATGACACAACATCACCATTCGTGCTTTTACTCTCTTCCTCACATGATATGATAAATGATAATAAGCAATCAAAAGCACAACATCATCCTTCGTGCTTTAATCATCACAACCTCCCAAATAAATGATATTATATGCAAATAAGGCATGACAACACCCTTTGTGCTTTAATCCTCACCAAGCAACAACACTAATCCAAAATAGAAAAACAAGGTGGGAAGCAATTTCACTTCAATCTTAGTGTAGTGATAATTCATCTCAATTTTCAAAATCATAACAACTTCAAAATAATCAAAAGATATGAAGGCAAACAATTAAAGAAGTAGTAATCTAACTACGACATGGAAGCATAGTCATTGAAATAACATAATACAATAAAATAATTTCAACCTGCATGCTTTAACCCCCATGATAATGCATATGTACTCGTCACCTTAATTATACGCTGTCCCCACACATAATTGACGTAGCAAATAGACCAACAAGTCCTAATCCCTCAAGTCAAAGTTAACCAAGACACTTACCTTACTCTGCAACAAAGTCAATCAACCAACCACGATTTTACCTTTTGAACAAGCCTCCAAACCAAGCAAATCTAACAAATTATCGATCAAACAATTCAAAATAAGCTTTAGAAACTACTCACGAGTGAAAAAGATTCAATTTTTAATGAATTTTGGAAAAAGTCAACCCAGGCCCGCTTGGTCCAAATCCGAGATTCAGGATCAAAACCCGATTATCCATTCACCCCCGAGACCAGTTATGTGATTTATTTCGAAATTCGACCTCAATTTGAGGTCTAAATCTCAATTTTAAAAAATCTTCAATTTCTACCCAAATCCCTAATTTCTGTCATGAAAATCCTAGATTTGATGTTGAAAACACATGAAGAGTATTGGTAATTGAAAGAAAATGGATTAAAGTTGCTTACCAATGAATTTGGAAAGAAATATATCTTAAAAAATTGCCTCCAGAGTGTTTAGGGTAGAGAGATGGTGTAAAATGAGCTAAGTCTCGTACCCGGCTGCGGATGTCGCAATTGCGAACTCTTGTTCGCATATGCGACCATCACAAATGCGAGAATCAGGTCACAAATAGGAACTGTGCCCCAACCCGAATTAGTCACAATTGCGATAAAATCATCGCAAATGTGGTATCCCATCCAACTGGAAATGCGATCAAAGGTTCGCATTTGCAAATCTACGTAAGCCCAGTGCTTAGTTGAAATTGCGACCAAGCCATCGCAAAAGTGAAGTTTGGGTAGTCCGTAATTGCGAACATTTCTTCGCAAATGCGAAGACTACCCTGCCCAGTCCCCTATTGCAATTGCGAGCTCAACTTGGCAAAAGCGGAGTTCGCATTTGCGAACAGGTCATCGCTATTGCGAGACCTGCATCCTAGCGCCAGAAATAAAGCACACCAGCAATCCTCACACTATCCAAACTCATCTGAAATGCGTCTAAAACTCACGTGAGCCATTCGGGCTCCAAACTAAACATGCACACAAGTGTACTAATATTATATAAACTCGCTCGCGTGATCAAAACACCAAAATAATATCTAGAACCATGAATCGAACATCAAAACGCATGAAATTCAAAGTGAAACTTAAGAACCTCTAGATCTGAATCCTATCAAACGAACTCCGAATTGCACAAAATTTTGCAGACAAGTTTCAAATAACAAAACAGATTTATTCCAAGTCCCAACACCAAAATCGGAACCCGATAACCATAAAGTCAACCTACGGTCAAACCTAAGAAATTTTCAAATTATAAACTTTCGGCAAAATAAGTCAAATCAATCTAGGGACCTCTAATTTCAATTTCGGGCATACGCCCAAGTCCAAGATCATAATACGAATCTACCAGAATTGTCAAAACACCAATCCGGGGTCGTTTACCTAAAATTTTGACCGTGGTAAACTCTAGCCTCATTTTTAGTTAAAAGTTCCATTTTTATCAAAATTTCATATAAAAGTTTTTCGAAATGCGACACGGACCATGCATAAAGAAACATCAAATGAAGCTACGGGAGGTCTCAGATCATGAAAATAAGGGCTAATGATCAAAACGACCTATCAGGTTGTCAGACTCCATTTGATCTACCTCGTTCCAATACGATGTGTGACACCATTATCGATCTCCCTATTTCCTTAGATTATTGTCCCAAGATACTTGAAGCTTCCTCTCTTAGGAATGACTTGTGTATCAATCCTCACTCTCACATCCGCCTAATATGATGCGTCACTGAACATGCACTCCACGTATTATGTTTTAGTTCTGGTCAACCTGAAACCTTTAGACTCTAGGGTATTTCGCCAAACCTCTAGTCTATCATTAACTCCGTCGTATGTCTCACAATCAATACTATGTCATTTACAAATAATATATACTATGGTACCTTCCCTTGAATATGCTGTGTCAACTCATCCCATCACAAAGACAAATAAAAACGAGCGAAGATGACTTTAGAAAGAAAATGATGAAGATGATTTTAGAAAATTAATAAAAATTGAGTGATTTTGTAATTAGGGAAGTTAATTTTGATGACTTTTGTGGGATAATAATACAAGTGCAATAGCCTTCATCATTTGGTTGGAAATTGAATCTCATAAAATAATATCCTCTTATCAGCCTCCTAAATAGTACTGCATTTGTTTTAATTAATATGAATTTATTTCTTTTTTTTTACTCTTTTCAAAAAGAATAATTCTTTGTAAATTTGGACACATTTTACTTCTTAATAAGAAGCTTTATAATTAAAAATTTTGTAGACACATAAATACTATATATATTTAAAAAAAATCACAAATTTTCTTAGTCAAATAAGTTAACTTGAATTGAAACGAAAACATAATACTTAATGAAAAAGAATTATTTAAGAAAAGAAGACAACAGACGTGTATGACTTGTCTTCCATGGATCGAATAAATATCTCGTGCTAGTCCTACTAATCCTCAGCGAGAGAAAGAAAAAAACAAAAAAAGAAAGAGAAAATGAAAAGACCATTTATCCAAATTGAAGCCCATCCCGTATATTCCGACCTCCCTCAAATTGGTTGCACGACAACGACAAGCACTCGTAATTTAATCCCGAACACAGATACTGGATAAACATAAACTATCCCACTTTTCAATAGATTACCTTCAAAATCTTTGCTGGATATTTTTCTTCGAGCAAAAAGATCCGAAACAGATTAATTTTCATCGCCAAATGCAATCACTTAGTTTTAATCTTACTGCCGGAACCAAAGTGTCATGGCCTGGTCGATTTAATCAGGGAGATGGAAGTAAGCAACAAATTCACATCAGAGGAAATGTGAAGATGTTTAGAATTATGGCGTGTGCGCCTGAGATGAATAGTGGTGCAGAGAGCCAGAGTTCTAGTCCGAGTCCGAGTCCGAGTCCAAGTGAGAGTTCCTTCCTTTCCCGTAGCCAGACCTATGCACTTTTGAAACAGCAAATGGAAGTCGCCACCAAATCTGAGGTCACCACCTTCATATGCATTGCCACTATTTCATTTAATAAATATGTCTGGATTTACCTTTTTGTTAGTTTATGAGGCACCCATCAATAAATGCATGCCATTCATATTTTACATGAGCTTATATCTAATTAATGCTCCATTTATTTTAGAAAGAATGACAAGGATTCGGAGTAGGAGTGTCAAAAATTTGTAATTTAGGTCTCAATTATGTTTTAGGACATCAATTTCTTAATCTTTTTGAAATAAAATTTACTTGATTAGAGTCTGGATAAAAAAGTACCATAAAGTGCAAGTTTTTATAATTACAGATATTTAACATATTCGAAAAAAATGCGATTTAAAAAAAACAGTTTTGATTGCCCAAATAGTAATAGTTTCATATAAAGTGGAGTGGATGAATTATGAACTATTGTCTCATTCTATGGCTTAATCATGATTAATTAATTTGATTTGGTTCAAGTATCATGTGTGAGTAAGTCTTTGACTTCGTAGAATTACTCTCATGCAAAACTCCTCCATGTCACAATCCGGCACGCCCCATGCTTGCTCGATGTATAAGTTCAAATTTTTATTAAATTATAGATTAATGCAAGTTCACGCCAATTATGATAGACAATTTTTTTCCCATAGGTACTCCTCATCATTAGCCTTAAATGCTAGAATTCTTCGTTTGCACTTTTTTTGTGGATTCGGAATTCCACTCAAATGCGTTAATTTTGTAATTGCCAGCTTAAACATGATTACATTGCTATAAAAATCGGGTTACTGGTATCTTGGTGAAAGATTTAGAATTTCAAGAAGAATAGAGGAGAAATTTAAAGCTTTTATCCGCTATGTTGGTAGATGCAAATGAATGCTGTTTCGTTCACATGCTGAATTGGATTATATATATGTAGGACTACAAGCAGGCAGCGAGACTTCGTGATTCATTGAAAATATTTGAGGATGAAGAGCCTGTTTTGCGGCTTAGGAGATTGTTGAAAGAGGCTATTGCAGAAGAGAGGTTTGAGGTACCTGTTCCTTTCTCCAAACAAGTGCTATCAACTGGAGGACCGGAAAATGTTTGGGTTCATTCCATATGCTTAGACAAAATCATTAACAAACAAATTGAGAGTTAAGGGATATGAAGCTGAATTATCTAACTCTACCTTGTGAAAGCCACAAAATTTGGCCTGCTTTTGGATTTATATCTGAAAATTGCAATTCTGAACATACTCATCAAGTGAATTTGCTTATGTATCTTGGATCTTGTTATAGAGTAAATTACACTTTTGATACGTAATTTATAGAAGTCCTGCTATTTTTGTTTTGGATGGTGCACATTATACCCTAATTTTAAAGTAACGTGCAGAAATGGGATTGTTAAAACAAAAGACAATTTTCAAGTATTGTCTTAAATTTGTATGCATACTGAAGGTAAGGGGTAGAATTTTAAGCCAAATGAATGGTTTTTACTCCTTCCAAAATTGAATTATAAATAAAAGTGTGTTTTGAGCGCTAAAAAGGTCGTAAGAAAATAAAACCAGTAAGATGAGGTCCCCTTTTACATCTTTTCCAAAGTCAGAGATTTCTGCAAGTTCAGAATGGATGAAAAAAAACACACGACTTCTAAGGTATTAAAAGGCGCAATCTGTTTATATAGTACACTAGTGTGCTATATTATTGCACAACTTTGACTCTACATGTCAAATCCATATTTTATTTTCTGCATTTATTTAAGTACATGCCATTATTGGAGATGCATTACAACGCATGATAGCATCCTGAAACCTAGCAATTGTTGCTTTTGAAAACTCCAGGAAATAGATGTGCTGATTTAAAATTGTATAAACTTTCTCATCTCTCTGGTAGTGCTCTATCAGCTATCTCATCGATTATTTGAAGTCACTCTTCATCTAGGTTTACCCTTTCTCGCCCTCTTTCTCTATGTCTTCCCAGGATGCAGCGAGGTACCGTGATGAGTTAAAGGATGTCGCTCCGCATTCTCTCTTGAAATGTTCGAGTGACGCAACCACACTGGTATGAAATATCCTATTTTTATTCAGGAATTGTCATGCTTCTGTTTGACTTTCTTTTACTAGCTGGATTACCAGATTGTGTTGCTCATGAAGCTTATGAATAATGAATTTTGACATAAGTGGCTTTGTATGCACTATACTTTAAGGACAAAAATGTGGGAAAGAAGTAATGAAATTTTTTGGACTTTCATGCATGCCCTCATTATGTTCCACATCTTTTTATTCATGCACATGGGCTGTCTTTTTACACATCTAACAGTTTCTGGGCCCCTTTTCTTCTAAAAAAACAAAAGAAAGATATGCTATTTTATAATTCAGATGTCATTTATGGCTCTTCCTATTATTATGGGGTCTTAACTAAGAAATGTTAAGTTTTTTCCACATTAAATATGCCTGCACAAACGCCATAAAAGAAGCGTGTCAGGATCTAAATGAGGGCTCCTTTTGTGTGCTGTCAGTTTTTGCATATGATTGATTGATGGTTTGATCTTTCTGATCAGCTCATAATCGCACATTCATGATAAGTATATTGAAGCCTGAACATCTCATAATCAGACTTTGCGTAAGTTTATTGAAGCTGGGCAGTTATGTAATCTCTGAAATATCTACTCAACATTGCTTTGTCTAGGGTATCAGGGTTCAAGTTAGAAGCGTGTATATAGAAGGTCGAAGTCATCCATCAAAAGGCCTTTATTTTTTTGCTTATAGAATAAGAATTACCAACAACTCAGATCGTCCTGTTCAACTTCTGAGAAGGCACTGGATCATCACTGATGCTAACGGAAAAACAGAAAATGTCTGGTGAGTCGCTAAGTTTGCTGTTTGGCACATTTGTGGGAGATAATACTGTTTATGTTTTAACTTGTGCATGTCCTTTCTTTTGTAACTTTATGTTGTCCTCATTATGTATGGTGGTCATTTGATTTTGCTTATTTTTATAAATTTGGACTAAAGACTAAATAATGTTACATCGTTTCTTTCTGATAGGGGAATTGGTGTCATTGGTGAACAACCAGTAATACTTCCCAACACTGGTTTTGAATACTCATCTGCATGCCCATTAGGAACTCCAAGTGGAAGAATGGTAAGAAACTAATTTGTTTCCCTTTCCTTTCCTACATGAAATGCAACCTTCTACTCTCATTTTCATCTTTGCTGTGGCATTTTATACTGAGGTCAATATGTAATTGCACCTGAAGATCATTTTTCTTAAGAGCGCATTTGACCACCTAATGCTCTTTATCAAAAAGTAATGAAGAGTAGTAGTTTTCAGAGGTTTAGATTATGCCCTCAAGTTAGCTGTACGCATATTTGAGACTTGCTGTCTATTATGATAAATGTATAATAGAGTTTTGTCTGTGATAGTATAAATGGAACAAATTGCAACAATTTCAGTTGAACTCAGACTAGCACTTATGCGTGCTTTATCTATACACATCTTATAAAAGAATCTATACGCGCTCACGCACTCTGGGGGCCACCCATTAATAGTAATAGAACTCTATGCAAAGTCTTCCCCCTATATGAGTTAATACCCCTTGATGACTTTCGCTGCCTCAAACATCTGAATGTATTTTTCAGCTGAAATGTAATTTTACTATCAAAATTGCATCATACATCCAGAATGATGAAGACATGACCAAGGCTGATGCTTGACATATACCCGCTCTTTTAGGTCCATCACAAGGAAAATGAAAATCGCGATTTGCTTTATCCTACATACAGACACATCCACACTCATTCTTCTGCTCCTTTCAATCAATTCTAGAGGATGAAGTTAGCGCTGAGAAAACAGGAAGAATACGGAATTTAGAGCATCTCAAATGCTTCTCTTATAAACCTAGCACTTACTAATACGTTCTGTAAAAATATTTGCTAAGTGCTGCATGCTTAAAATTGGTTATTTCACTAATTTCTGATTGTCATCTTAGCTTAAAATAGCTTAGCTTCGCTAATTGTCATAATTCTGTGTATTCCTTTTTCTGGATGAAGATGAATTGATGCACTTGTTTAAATTGCATAGCAGTTTTTGGAACTGGGATGAAAAGATTTCAGTTTTATGGTTATCAGGATTCAATTTGGAACAGCAGATGTTAAAGAGAACTGATTTTTCCGAGGTGCCAAGTAGTTAAAAACTAGGATCTACTCAATTTTGTGTTTTAGTGTCGCCATGTTTTAATAGAGTGATACTCCTAATAGTTTGGAGACCTACTATTAGATCCTTCTTAGTTTCTGATAAATAAAAACTGTAATTAGTGATGGGCTTTGATGGTTGCGAAACTTGCAAGAAGTCTCTCTGTGTCTTATTCTTGATCTGGATTTGCAATCAATAGTCATCAATCGTTCTGGTTTTGAAATTGCCTACCTTCTGGGGTTCCCTCCCTTTATCTCTGTTCCTGCAATTTCTGACATGCATTGCGTCTCTGATGGTTTATTACTACACAGGAGGGTGACTTTGAGATGAAGCATATTGATAAGGTAGGCTCACGGACGTTCAATGTTGCCATTGCTCCTTTCTCTCTATCCAAAGTTGGAGATGGCAGTGACACCTTTTCAGATGGGAGCTGAGAATGTTGTGAAGAAAGTAAGAGGGAGGTTTAGCACGTCATTTGCACAACTTATATATATAGTTTTAGGCAAAGTCTGTGTTGTAATTGCTTGGTAGACAATAAACTCATGATATCTGATTCGTTGGGTGTTAGATCAAATGTTGCCCATAGATGTAACATATTCCTTCGGGTAGCAAATATGGATTTTAGGGATCTCTTGTATTGATGTGGATGTCATTGATTCACATCTTGCAAGCTTGAAAGATCATTTGTAATTTGCAAATGTATATAGGATGTAATTGAACTGTTTATATGTTTTCTTCGGCCTTTTGGCGAGGTATATATGTCCATTAGTTTGAACTTTTTCGGCTGAAAAATTTAGTATTGTCTCTTTTCTTTTTGTGGGTGTAGTTAGCTGTTTTATCTAATGGTCGTGTCTATAACAATTCTTACACATTATTTCCTAAGGATAAATGATTTAGGGCTGGTTACCTGTTCATTTTTCAGCCATTGAAATCTCCCTGACAAATATTGAAGTCATTATTTGTAAATATTAGTTTGGACATGATTTTTTTTTTAAAGTGAAATATCATATAGATTTCAAGTGAACATAATGAGAGAGTGGGTGGAAGGTATATCTCTACATCTCGTTTGATATTTACCTGACGTTTACGTTTCAAAGGAACTCTGGCAAAAAGGAGCTTTGCTTAGTAGCTGCTTCAAGGAAAACGTCATTGCCTATAGATAGATAGCTTAATAGATATATGTAAAAGAATACGTTTCGAAATTAAGAAACATTTAATAGTTACATTTTTTTTTTATAACCGTCATATTTGGGCACATCTCAACTATTTCCATGAGGTAACTGCTACATTTTGAAATTAGGAACATTCAAGAGCTTCTTTTTTTGTTTTTATTTATAAACATAGGGTTTGGGCCAACTTGCGCACATCTTGACTAATTTCACGAGGTATCTGCTATCTTCCACCAGGCATTAAGTTCCATTTTTTCAGAAGCAGCTACATCAACTATATAAAGAGTCCACTCAAAGTTATAGCGAGAATCCTTGTTCAATAGTAATTAGTAGGAGTGACAAGTTTCCGAGTTACTAATATAGAAAGTTAATATTTGTTTATTTATTTTGTCGATCAAATTTATGTTTATGTTTGGCCTAGTAAAGGAAACTTTTCCTTCTACAAAAGAAACTATATGGTAGCTTAAATTATTTTCCTAAAATTTAGCACTCTTTTCTTCGGAGACAAGGTTTTTTTTCCCCTTACTAGTTTTAGTATACGCGCTTGTATTAATGGGCATAAACTTTTAAAAAACCGCGTTAATAGTATTGAAAATATGTGTTTGAGTTATAAAAAAAATTTAAGAAAAAAAATCATAAGTTCATGGAAATGATAAGATATTAAATTATTGATCATGGTTAGTTAACTCACCAAAGGAAGAAACCATGTCTTACAGAATTATCCAAAGTTTATGGATTGTAAATATTAATGAAAATGTGAAAAAGTAAATCAAACTAAATATACATTGACTTCAACCAATAACGCATAAGTAGTCCCTGATTTAACTGTGAGCATAGTAAAATTCACATGGAATATAATCAATTATCATAAATTGTGTACTTAAAAATATTAAATTTATGAAATATATTAATTATTACAAATGGTGTACTTAAAATAATAATAAATGGCATATGCATATTTTTGAAAATTTTGTTTGGAGTTATAACATAAAATTTACTAACATGCACAAAAGCTATAACTGGACTTTCGAATTTAAAGTATAATTGATGATTGATGATGTTATTTTAGTGACTTAATACTTGAAATCTAATGATTTGGTCAATGTGCAACAACAATAATAAAATAAAGTTAGTTTGATATGATTTTAATTAAATTACTGTTAAGTTGTACCAAATATAAACGTCTTGATTTGCTATTAATTTTTAGATAACCGAAAAGCACATAGAAATTGATACCTTTTGGGCTTTTGACCACATGAATAAAATAGAAAAGAAGTTAAACTTTTAATTAGAAAAAAGTGCTGGAACGAGAAGGGCAAAAAGAAAAGAAAAGGGGATGATGAAGAATCTAAAATCTCATAGCCATTTATTTAGAGTTTAATTGAGAAAAAAGGGGACAAAATCAAATTTATAATAGTCACGACCCAAAACCAAATTGCCGCAAAAAAAAAAAAGAAGAAGAAGAAGCGAAAACCAAGACTCATAACCAATTAAGTTTGTTTTGAAAGAAAACACCACAAAATATAGTCTACAAGAATTATAGTTATTTTTATATTAGGTAAAACTTTAATTGATTTTGAAGTTCTCAATATTAGGATTTCCACCTAGTCTAAATAAGGAAAGACATAATAAAAAAATTAGTTGATTTCAAAATCCTAACATTAGAAAAATAAATTAATTATAATTTTATCTAATGTTAAATCTATTTTTGAAGGGTAAAAAAGGCGAAAGATATTTCGTTATAGAATATCATGCGTTTAACATAGTATAGATAAACTAGTATTAGTACGAGGGTAATGCACGGAAATTATTAAATAATGTTAATCATATCAAAGTATGATTTGATTTGTTCGAGCAAGTTAGATCATGTGTTTTAACAAAATCATAATTGTCATCTTATCTTAATGCAAGTACCCAATAATAAAAATTCTACGTAATTAAATGAAATGAATCATATAATCATCGAATAACGTTTGGATTAAATTCGAATATCATAATTATATAGTTTGTGTTACAAACAATCTGAATATAACTTGATTCAGAATAGAGCTCAAAACTTCTTTATTTACGTACTATTTTTCTAACTTTACTTGTTATTTGTTCATCAATTCTTTCCTACTTGTAACTCGTAATGAAGATCATAAAGTAATTCATTTGTAAACATATGTTTATTTAGAAATAGTCTATATGAGATAATGATTCGTCTTAACTTTTAATAATAACAAAAGAATAATTCGATATAAATAATTTCTATTGTTCAAGGTTGAGGGGAGAGTTTGATTTTTAAAAGCAAAGTTAAAGGTATTCACCTAAAAATACTTATTAAAAATGAAATAAAATTAAGGGAAAAATTCACAACTGCATATTGGACCCAGACTTTTTATTCAATAATACCTATTTACAATAATACCCATTAAATAATTACTCTTTATATCTATTTTAATCCCCAACTTTCACTTCTCAATATCATGCCATCTGATGCCTTTTCTTTTTCTTTTTTATTTGACAAGAGTGGGTTGCTCTAGTGGTGAGCACAAGTTGGGGAGTTCTTGGATGGAGGGAGCCGAAGGTCTATCGGAAACAGCCTCTCTACCCCAGGGTAGGGACAAAGTCTGCGTACACACTACCCTCCCCAGACCCCACTGGTGGGATTATACTGGGTTTTTGTTTTTCTTTTTTATTTCTTTTTCTTTGCATCCTTTTTTTTCCTTTTCTTATTTCATTCATTTTTTTCTTTATAATTATTTTTCCTCCATTATTTTGTTCCATTCATTTTTATTTTTTGTTCTTTTTCTGATACAGCAAAATTTCGTTTGCTTTGTAATTTTTTTCTCTATATAACTGATAGACTATACCTTTTTATTTCCTCTCCTTTTTTTTTGTACAAATTAAAATAGCTTATACAATATTCATTTTTATTTTTTTTGTTTAAAAAAAATGTGAATCACTACAAATGTTTCTAACATATAGTATACCAAGATGATACATAACAAGATGGTATATCAGTATAATAATATTAGTTTAAAATATTTCTTATAATAATATACTGAAACGATATATAAATATACCATAGGTATATTACTATTTTATTTGTATTCCTACACTTGCTTCTATTGCAGTGAATAATACCTCTATGAAACTCAATTAAATTAAAACCGAATTTAGTTGGAAATTTTAAAGAACTACAAAAAAAAAAAAGTAACAATATACTGTTATATTATATTGTATACAATCAGAACGTGGTATACAATATATAATTCTTTTTTCTTGATAGTGCAACATAATTTTGACCCAAATTTCAAAAATCAGCCCAAAAATATCACACTCAATTGACTAAAAAAGTAGCCACGGCCTCCAATCAATATTTTAAGCACATTAACAGTTAGAATCAGATCAAAACTATTGCAAACTAAACAAAATCAGTTTATGAGTTTCAAGATTCTTTAATGATGGATCTGATTTTTCTTACAACAAATATGCGAGCATCGGCATTAGCACCACAATCTACACATAAAAGAATGACACCAGAATATACTTCATTACTTCAAACACACACACATTAATAAAAAAGTAGAATTCAAATACATGGAGTTTTAATTTTCTTCAGATTTGAAATAGCATCCATTAATTTGAAGTGATTCTTTGCTGAATAATCGACGGAGACTTGACGGAAACTTTCTCTTGCTTAGGTTCCTCGCCAATGAACATATTTATGGAAGATTGAAGTGATATGGGGAAGAAAAAGGAATAGTGAGAACAAATATGAAGTGTAACATGCACTTTGGGTGGATCAGTAAATTTTTGAGCGAAATAGGTGTAAATTGAAATAAGATAAAAATGAGTAAGAAATGGGCAAATATTTAGGTTCTCATAGGTAATTTGTGTAAATTTTTCTATTTTTGTGAGTAAATATGACTAAAATAGAAAACTAATCACCCATTTTGGCCCAATCTTCAATTTAATTACCCCGGACCCAATTGCCGAATTATTGTAAAAAAAAAAAAATTCCTCTCTATTATAGTGAACCGCGAGATAGTTGATCAAATGACAATAGAAGGCCTTTGATAATTTTGAGCTTTTGACTTTCCTTAGTCCACTGGCACTGATTGTATGAACTAAATGGTGATACGCAAATATTTTGGAAATTGCTTTAGAGTTTAGATAAAGCTCTATGTCATTGCATGTTCCACATTTATGTGCCATATTAAAACATCCAAAATAGAATATTGTAACTTCCTAATATTTTGATAGGATATTTGACAGTCAAAGGGTAGTATCTATTATCTTATGGTTCTCAACCCACAGTAAAGGTAATCTTCTCACCATGACACACAGGGGCGTATGTAGCCCTATAACATCGGGTTCAATTGAACTCATAGAGTTTAAATTCTGGATCCGCCTCTAATGACACAAGTTTATTTGCCATAACAAATCAACAACCAGGTATATGATATGCATTAGGAGCACTATTAGCATTTTCACTTCTTTTTTATGTCCTTTTCATTGTAGCTTTGTCATTTCTAAATCATAAGTTATATGTGATTTAAATTATGCTTTTACGTGTAAAAATATAATTTCTCCATTCCCCTTATCTTATAAGTAGTACGTTACGTTTGTGTGTTTTTTTAATCTTTTAGCTAACATTTGCAAGTGATAGGTTCAATTGCATGCATCTACTATTATTAAAAAGTTAAAGTGATTTGCTTGTTCGATCCTACAAAAAATTTAGAATTGACGCAAATTTGTTTTGATTTTCAATTGAATAGTATATCTCTACTGCTTTAATTACAGTACTCAAATTTAAATAAAATAATTTCAGCAATATATTATCTAAGCACATTTATAATATGGGTAGGTCGGAGCCCTATTCCAACCACAATACATCCATCAGTCAGTCAGTGCAGTATGTTAGTATTGTAGGCTTTGTATGTATATTTTTTTTACTTTATCAGTTGTAATAGTTATGGCGACCTTGCCGGCCCAACTTTATATTGATGTTCAGTTAGAGCTAGTCTCCGTTCACTTTTATATTTTGTTTCACAAATTGTCCTGCAATGTAGCCCTATTGCCAAAGTATCACATTGTATGCTCAGAGTCCCTCAGTCTCTGGTTGGTATGCTCGGTCAAGTGAGGCAACAGGTGCCGGTCTCGCCTCCCCAGATTTGGGGCGTGACAAACTTTAACTATTCAACGAAAAAGTAATATACTCTAGTTGTCTTGTTACTTATAACCTATTTGGCCAAACTTTTTTTTGGGTAAAAAGTGCTTAAAATTGAGGTGTTTGGCCAAGTTTTTAGAAGGAAAAAAAGTGCTTTTGAGGAGAAGCAGAATCAGATTTTAAGAAGCAGAAAAAAGTAGCTTCTTTCCAAAAGTACTTTTTTGAGAAGCATTTTTGAGAAAAATACACTTAGAAGCAGTTTTCAAAAGCTTAGCCAAACACTAATTACTGCTCAAAAGTGCTTTTTAAATTAATTAGCCAAACACAAATTGCTTCTCACCAAAAACACTTTTTTAAAAAGTACTTTTGAAAAAAATATTTATCAAAATAAGCTGATTTTAGAAGTTTGGCCAAACAGGCTATTAGTAGTAATGTTGTCATTGTTCTATGATGACTAAATAAACTAAACTATCTCAGGTTTATTCTTTTAGGCAATAAATTATACTTTACGTTTTTTTTATTAAAATTCAAAATATAATTTATATATGAATGGTACGTTGACTCTTGAAAGATAATTTTTTTGAACTCATTGACCGTTGAGAAATAGATTTATGAACAAAATGCTTAACACTGTTATATAGTTATCATGTATCTAAGTTAACGCTCATTATATATATTTTTAATACCACTCTGTTCAGAGGCGGATTCAGGATTTGAGGGTTTCGGGTGTCAAGCAGAAGGAAAAGATGGACCTTTGTCACTAGCACCTTGATGACTTTTGTTTTATGGGTGACACTTTAAATATATATACTATTTCTTATACATATTTACATATATACATAGAGTTTTCGCTGAACCTTGCGGGTGGCGTACCATCCCGAATCATATACATAGATCCACCCTTGACTCTATTAGATGATATTATACATTCTTCATCCATCATATTATCGTTATTCTTTTTTTCCCATAGAGTTGTTTACCCTTAAAATTGGATAACAATTAAACTTATAATGTGGTTCTAAGGACACGTGATTTCACTTAATACCAATTGATAAATATGAAGATTAATAACAGAAATGAACTATAAAGTAAAGCAAACCAGTGTTAGAATGGAACTCAGCCCTCGAGTTTGGATACCCTCGAACTAGTTGATGCAAGAACAATTAAAATATAACAAGCTGATGAACAATAGTATAAATGAGAAAGAGAATTATATTGCTTTGATATCTGTGAACAATGTGTGTTACAAATGATTAGAACTCCCCTTTAAATAGTAGAGGAATTTCACTTATGGTATAATTCTAATTACAGAAGAAAATCCCATGTTTGCTAATTAACCGTTTCTGATTTGATCCGTTCCGAGATTTATGCCATGATCCCCGACCAGTCACGGATATCTCGCATTTCTGTTATTGTGCTATCTTCGATCTTGTTCGATGTCCGTCTCATTTGGCTTCGATCGCTACTAGCCTCGATCTCGACAAGTACCTCGATTCTGAACTTGGTACCTTATCCTCGTGATTTAATCTGTTCCGTTACGAGGCCGTCCTTCGATGCAACCTTCCGGTCTCGGTCAAATAGTAAAATCGATTGGGCCCGATTTTAACTGTATACAGATAGTCCCCTAGTTTTTTGGAGTGAAATGACAAGAAAAGAATTGAGCCTTCGATTTTCTATCTCGACCTCTCATGACGTCATCCTCGTGACGTAAGCGACGGGAGTGACCGAAACTTCCCGTCAGTACAGTTCCCCAAGTCATTAATGAGTGTCAGTTGGTGGTCGGCCACTAGTGCCTTTGAACCGTCGCCGTGAATCCAATAAATAGACCCCTTTCTCATTGATTCAAACTTTACTTTCACTTCCTTCTAATCTCCAAAGCCTTTATATCTCTTAAGTTCTTCCCTTCTACAAATCTTTTGGTTTTGTTGTTAATCCTTTCTCAAACGTCAAGTCCTATTATCTTCATCTTCTTCAAACTTACACAAAAATAGCAAAAACATCGAAAACGGTACCACAAAAGAAGTTGCTTCATCTTCTCGACCGGCCGGCGGGAAAACGCTGGTGGAACCCCGTCTTGAGGAATGCATTCCTCGGGGGTGCGCGCTAAACTCCGATTTCAAGACCGATAAAGCCTCGTCGATTCCTGGTCGATGCGAGCCAATGTCGAGGTATATATGCTCGATAACTGAGGGATACCTTAAGCAGGTAAAGAAAGACTGCAACTGGGAGGGCAAAGAGGTGGTGATCCCGACCCCCGAAGAAGACATCACCACTCATGTGGAAGAGTTTCTAAGTGTTTACACTTACCCTTTCACGCTGGGCCCCCTCGACCCCGTCATCGTTGATTTTTGCCGTCAATATCAAATAACCCTAGGCCAAATCCATCCTTTCTTTTGGCGAATTGTTATTCTGCTCCGATTCTTCGTGAGCAAAGTCGAGGGGCTCCCTTTCACCCTCGATCACTTTATCAGATTGTATAGCCCCCGCCTCTATCGAGGCGGGTTAATAAAACTCCAACGTCTGGCTACCAAAGTGTTGTTCTCGAGCATATACGAGGACAAAGATCAAGGCTGGATGGGCCGGTTCGTTCGAGTGAGGACTTCCGACCTAATCCTAGCCGAAAAGATGTCATTTCCTGAGAAATGGAACATGAATCGTAAGTACTGTCTCCCTGTTAGCTTCCATGTATTATTTGTTCCTTTTATCTTTTCTCATTGATGTCTTTTTCCATGATGTAGCGGTCGCTTGGATGCCCCGTGCGATTCCCGACCTCGAGAGCTGCGTTCGAAACCTGGCCTCGACCTCTACATACGCCAAGCGCTCATGGCTCGATTTAGCAAAGGGACGATGGGAGGCCAAGAATCATGGTAATCCCACTTTTTGTGTATTTGATGATTTGATTAAGACGCCCTTCTTCCACTTATTCAATTTTCTCGTGTACAGGCCTGGGCAAGGATGCGGTCATGAGGCCCCCGTCTGGTGAGGAGGAGACTTCGACCCCGGTTTCGAATCTGGCGAAGGATAAGAAGAGGAAAAGGACCTCAATCTCCGAGGATCCAAAGCCTAAAAAAATCCAGTTCATAAGCTGAAGAAAGACATCGTTGCCCTGCCTGCGGATATGATTCAACGGTTAAGGGAGGAAGAAGAAGAAGATGAAGACGATGGCTCGGAACTGGTAGCCCGAGTGAAGAAAACCATCGAGGCCCCAAAGGCCGCTGAGTCAGTGGTGGTTGAGGAGATTCCGCCTCGAGCCGAGGGGGTCTTGGAAAAGGACTTGGGCAAAGTCCCCGAGTCGTCGAAGATCGAAGATGCCTCCCGCTGAGATGAGCAAAAGGCGGTTATGTCTGAAGGGGCTGGCTCCGAGGCCCTTCGCAGCGAGGAGAATGCCCTAAGTGGCTCACTTGGGGCAATAGATATTGGAGACTCGTCGATTCTCCCTGCATTTTTTGAGGAGGCAATTCGGGAGGCCCAAGATACGAGGACTCCCGAAGAAAATGGGGCCCATGGAGGGGAGGACCCCTTTCGTTGTTATTTTATCAGGGTCGAGGATGCTACCGACCTGAGTAAAGCATCGAGTCTCCTCGATAAGGCTCAACAAGCCTTGAATCGGGTGAGTCTCAACTCCCTTTGTCGATATCATACTTAGTTTATTTCTTCTCTTCATGTCTAATTTCCTTTCTTTTTTCCGTATAGGCTTTGGCACTCTATTAGGAGGCATTTTCAAAGTCCTGAGCAGAGCTGAGCCAATGTGAGGCCGACCTCCGAGGGCTCACGGAGGAGAGAAATGCCCTTAAACTTCTCAGTGGGCAAAAAGAAGAGGAGATCAAGGACCTCCAAGCCGAGTTGGCTAAGGCTCACCAAGATCAGACTTACCTGATCGAGCAGGTAATGAAAATCTTAAAAGCTCATGGGCTAGATTCGGGAACGGTGGCTAACATTTAAATCTCACAACTGCAGCAGAAGGTCGAGAGGATCGAGCAGTTTCGCGAGGAGGTCAACATGATGCAGGCGGAGACCTTGGGGTGAAAAGAAAGTATGGACCGCTTTGCTGCTGAAAAAGAGGCCGCTCGAGCCCAATTGTCATCGTTTGAAAGTCAGCTTCGAGGCATAAAGGAGAAGAGATCAACTCAGGCAAAGAAAAATAGAGGAGCTCGAGGCTCGGTTGGCTTCCGAACTTGCAAAGGCCAAATCTGAAGCCGAAAAGGCAAAGGCCGAGGCAGAGGCGATCGTGGCCGTCTACCGGGCCGATGCTGAAGTCGCTCAAATCCAAGCGAGAGAGGCAACCTAGATCGCTCAAACTCGAGCACATTGGATTGCTGAACTCGCCAAATGCCAATCTCGGAGGGAAACCCTCAAGAAGATCCACGCTCGAGGTTTCGATCTTACCGACGAGATAATAAAGGCTAAAGAGCATGAAGCTGATGCTAGAGCGCTGGCCTCTTCTGATAATGATGATGATGATGGCAGCAAGAGCGGGTCCAAGAACGGGGAGGACCTCGATGGAAAAGAAGCTGCCCATGAGGAAAATTAGGAATCTTAGGCTTTTTCTTTTTTGATTTTTTTGTGCGGGACCCTGATCAGTCCTTGTAAATATTTTCGTATATATAAAAGATCTTTTTCTCTTTGAATTGTCTTTATTCTATTTCTTGCCTCGTAAAAATTCTATTTCATTCATGCCTTCATGCCTTATGGAGATTTTGCTCACAAGTTTGGGACTTTAGGCAACTAGACCGAAGTCGGACTAGTGTAGTCTTTAAAATCAAGTGAGTACTTGCTCGAACTCGAAGTAGAGTGAACCTTAGGTTTTAGTTGAGTAAGGACGATTTCTCGAACTCAAAAAATAAAATGGCCTTTAGGCTCTTGAATTAGGTCGATATGGCCTCAAAAGAATGGCTTTTCCCCTTTTTCGGCTTGAAAAATTAATCATAAAAATTTGTCATGCCTTAGCACGAGATAAATTTGTACCCATTAGGTTTTTCGAGGATTGGTGTTATCGAAATCCTTTGCTTTGTTATGCCTTAGCACAAAATTGTCTGGGAGTTCGAACAATTCGATACCCCTTAGGGTTTTTCGAGGGTCGATATTATCGAGACCCTTAGTAATTCAGCCGAGGGTTGACTTTTTTAACCGATTTATGAGAATATTTGAAGGCCTGTTTTATAACGGAATTCAGACGTCTCTGAACCGTGTTAATTTGGCCGTAGTCTTTAGTTTGGGATTTGCCCCTTAGGCTTGTTTCCCTGCTATACTTCGAACTCGTTCGAAGTGTTAGTCTCGAGTGGGGTGGCCGTGGCCTATAAAATCGAGGATTGCCTTTTTAAGGTCTTACGATTTCGAGGTTTAGTAATTCGATCATGTCGATTTTTTGGACGACAGTCCCCGAGTATAGGGTAAATTGTTTGAACTTCAGTTGTGATCGGCCCTTAAGCCAGTTTCCACAATAGATCATAAGTATAAAATTGTAAAGTATAAATTTCTCTAAGGCATGGAACATCTGGTAAGGAAAAGTACTTCTTTCAATAGATTATATATGCGTACATATTTTGCCATTAGGGCTCGAGTAATCTACATGGACACGGTTCATTTGACCATTTTTTCCTTTACCTATCAAGACCCTGTCGACACGAAGTATTTTTCTTGTAACTATCCGAAGGTGATGCCCCCCAGTATTCGAGGTTGATTGTAAAGGAGCCTCGGATACTGTTAAAATGCTCTAAGTTAGCACGAACAATGGTTGCCTCGTTAAAAACCTCGCTGGAAAAACCCATTTGGGACAAAAACCGGTCTAAGGGAAAAAGAGTGCAACACGTGCTTTCAGACCTAAGGACTTTGTGTTTGAAGAATCCTTTAGTGTCTTCGATTAAATACCTGCAAATTATTAGTATAAAATATAAACAAAAATGGAGAAGGTCGTACCTTAGCAGTAATATCGTTTGAGGAGTGATATGTTCCAATTGTTTGGTAATTATTCGCCGTTCATCGTGCCAAGTTTGTAGGATCCCTTTCCGATGATATCGAGGACCTGATACGGTCCCTCCTAGTTCGGGCCAAGTTTTCCTTCATTTGGGTCTCGAGTATTGAGGGAGACCATCCTCAGAACCAAGTCCCCGATTTTAAAGTGTCGAAGATTGGCTCTTCGATTGTAGTACCTTTCGATTCGCTATTTCTGTGCGGCCATTCGAACGAGGGCGGCTTCCCGTTTTTCATCTAGAAATTCGAGGCTTGTATTCATAGCCTCATGATTTGACTCTTCCGTTTCATATCGAAACCTGACGCTAGGTTCCCTGACTTCAACCGGGATTAGAGCTTTAATGCCATATACTAAAGAGAATGGTGTTGCCCCCGTACTGGATTTTGACGTTGTTCGATATGCCCAAAGGACTTCGGGCAATATTTCTCTCCATTTTCCCTTAGCATCGTTCAATCTTTTCTTTAGATTTTGAATGATGGTCTTGTTTGTCGATTCGGCCTATCCGTTCCCACTAGGATGATATGGCGTCGATAGTATCCCTTTTATTTTGTGATCTTCGAGAAACTTTGTAACTTTGCTGCCGACGAATTGCTTTCCATTGTCGCATACGATCTCGGCAGGCATCTCGAATCGGCATATAATGTGGTTCCAGATGAAGTCTATGACTTCTTTTTTTTCTAATTTTCTCGAAAGCCTGTGCTTCAACCCATTTAAAGAAATAGTCAGTCATAAATAAAATAAATTTAGCTTTACCTGGGGCCGATGGTAGAGGGCCGACAATATCCATTCCCCATTTCTTAAATGTCCATGGGGATAAGACTGAGTGGAGTTGCTCTCCGGGTTGGTGAATCATCGACGCTACCTTTGACATTTGTTGCACTTTCGGACAAACTCTTTTGTATTTTTTTCTATATCGGCCCAATAACATCCTGCTCTGATGACTTTGTGAACCAATGATTTGGCACCTGAATGATTTCCGCAGGTGCCCTCGTGGATTTCTCGTAGGACGTAGTCGGTATCTCCTGGTCCCAAACATATTGCCAATGGTCCATCGAACATCCTTCTATATAGTGTTCCATCTTCGGCCAATGTGAATCGTGCGACCTTCGTACGTAGAGTCCTCGATTCCTTAGGATCCGATGGAAGCTTCCCGTTCTTTAGGTACTCGATATATTTGTTCCTCTAATCCCAGGTCAGACTTGTGGAGTTGATTTTGGTGTGGCCTTCTTCGATTACTGACCTTGAAAGTTGTACGACAGTCCCCGAGCTAATCTTGTTGTCTTTGACTGATGACCCAAAATATGCAAGGGCATCGGCCTCACTGTTTTGTTCTCGAGGCACATGCTGTAGGGGGTCCTTTCTTTAAACCGATGTAGAGTCACCTGTAGTTTGTCCAAGTACCTCTGATTCGATCTTCTCGAACCTCGAAGGTTCTTTTGACTTAGTTTACCACAAGCAGGGAGTCACATTTGGCCTCAATGACCTCTGCTCCCAAACCTTTAGCTAGCTCGAGACCTGCAATCATGGCCTTATACTCAGCCTCATTGTTAGTTAACTTGGAAGTTTTGATAGCTTGTCCAATTGTATTACCCGTGGGCAGCTTCAAAACGATGCCTAGCCCGGACCCCTTCACGTTCGAAGCGTCGTCTGTGAAGAGGGTCCACACCCCCGATGATATACCTAATTTTAATAATAGTTCCTTTTCGACCTCGGGTACGAGGGCTGGTGTAAAGTCGGCCACGAAATCCGCTAAGATATGAGACTTGATGGCCGTTCGGGGTCGATACTCGATATCATACCCACTGATCTCGACGGCCCATTTAGCCAATTTGCCCGAAAGTTCGGGCTTATGCAAAATATTGCGAAGGGGATAAGTAGTCACCACACAGATTGGGTGACACTGAAACTATGGTTTTAATTTCCTAGAGGCGCTTATTAGGGCAAGCGCTAATTTTTCTAAGTGTGGGTGCCGGGTCTCGACCTCACATAAAGTTCGACTAACATAGTAAAAAGAAAATTGCGTACCTTACTCTTCTCGAACTAGGACCCTACTTACCGCGATTTCCGAGACTGCTAGGTACAAGTAGAGTTGCTCGTCCGCTTTCGGAGTATGAAGCAGTGGCGGGCTCGAGAGGTACCGCTTTAATTCTTCCAATACTTGTTGGCATTCCGGGGTCCATGCAAAATTGTTCTTCTTCTTGGCCGACCGTGGCATCGATCATGCGATCAATATTCTGTAGAGGAAAAGAGTCTTTAGGACATGCTTTGTTTAAATCTTTATAGTCTTCACACATTCTAAGTTTTTTCCCTTTTTAGGAACTACGACTACGTTTGCTAACCATTTAGGATATTTTATTTCCCGAATGGATCCTATTTTGAGAAGTTTGGCTACCTCGTCCTTGATGAATGCATGTTTTACCTCGGACTGGGGCCTTCTCTTTTGTTTTACTGGGCGGAACTTTGGGTCCAAGCTCAGTCGATGTGTAGTGATCTCCGGTGGGATCCCTATCATATCTAGGTGGGACCAAGCAAAACAATCCATATTATTGATAAGAAATTTAATGAGTTTTTCCCTGAGCTCGGGGGTTAACCCCGTACCCAGGTATACCTTTCGATCGGGTAGATGCTCGATCAGTATGACTTGATCCAGCTCTTTGAATGTCGATTTGGTGACGTCGGAATCCTCGGGGATTATGAAGGATCGAGAGGTCCAGTAGTCATCGTCCTCGTCCGTTCCCTGCTTCTCCGACTGAGTCGAGGCTGGTGGCTGTGGTTGCTATTTAGCTTCCTGTTTTCCTTTGGACTCCGATCCCTTTGTTGACGAAAGCGCCGATACCGGTATTACTTCATCGACCGCAAACATCTATTTGGTAGCATGCTGTTCCCCATACACCGTTTTTACTCCATCCGGTGTTAATTTTGTAGTTGTGCTATAGCGGCTTGTTGAGCCTGTAACATTTCGAATATCAATTGAAAGTTAACTCCACCATCTTCTCCGCCCTGCGTAGCTCGACCATTTGATCGAACTTCCCTGTGTACGCTACCTTCGGGAGCAACGCCCAAATTTGCATTTAGGGCGACTTGTGAACTGACATCGACGAGATTTGCAATTGGTGCTCCCTTGAAGTCAGCCTGAGGCACCTCGATCCCTGGGGCGGCTATATTGTCATTTTCCCCGTGAAATCCGAGGTCGTTGTCACCATGTATAGGCGCTGCTTGTGAGTTTGACATATTTATCCTAAAAACAAAAATTCTTACGAGAATAAGTGTAAATCAGTGTGTGTTATCGGAATCAATATTAAGAAATCACTATTATCTTTGGCCCCACGGTAGGCTCCAAACTGTTTACCCTTAAAATTGGATAACAATTAAACTTATAATGTGGTTCTAAGGACACGTGATTTCACTTAATACCAATTGATAAATATGAAGATTAATAACATAAATGAACTATAAAGTAAAGCAAACCAGTGTTAGAATAGAACTCAGCCCTCGAGTTTGGATACCCTCGAACTGGTTGATGCAAGAACAATTAAAATATAACAAGCTGATGAACAATAGTATAAACGAGAAAGAGAATTATATTGCTTTGATATCTGTGAACAATGTGTGTTACAAATGATTAGAACCCCTTTTAAATAGTAGAGGCATTCTACTTATGGTACAATTCTAATTACAGAAGGAAATTCCATGATTAGCTAATTAACCGTTTCTGATTTGATCCGTTCCGAGATTTATGCCATGATCCTCGATCAGTTACAGATATCTCGCCTTTCTGTTATTGTGCTATCTTCGATCTTGCTTGATATCTGTCTCATTTGGCTTCGCTCGCTACTAGCCTCGATCTCAACAGGTACGTCGATTCTGAACTCGGTACCTTAACCTTGTGATTTAGTCTGTTCCGTTATGAGGCCGTCCTTCAATGCAACCTCCCGGTCTCGGTCAAATAGTAAAATCGGATGGACCCAATTTTAACCGTATACATATACATTAGAGTAGATTTCCATTCCGAAGGAAACACTCACCAAACTCAGAATCTACAAGAGTTTGACAGTTGTCCGCTCTAAAGTCCTCATTATATTACAAGTCACTTGGTATATATTCTCGCAATGTATTTGTTACTAATTTGGGTACTCAATTTCTTTTCCTCTAGTTTAATATCACTTTCTGTTCGAGTAGAGTTCTTATCTTCAAAAATCTCATGTGTTTAATTTTACTTTTATTTGATTCTTGAGCTATGTGGTATTTTTCTTTTTGAGTGTCTCATCAATCCCGGCTAAGTTTTCTCCTTGGATTGTGTGCACCTTGTTTTCTCTTATATTTTTTTTATTTGGATTTGAACTTGTGCATGTCTGTGTGATTGCCTATTTGAATTTCTGATTCTTGAAATGTTACTCAGTTTTTTTCTTTTTTTGGTCGAAATATTACTCCTTTTTGTTAAAGCATTAGATAAAGAATTATTAGTTCTCTCTAGTTACATTACATAGAAAGTCCAACTTCAATATAAGAAAGCTGCCACTACTTAGTAATTCAAATGGGGCAAAGAGTGAATAGTGTATGTATAGAAAGTATAGAGAGTGTACCACAACTTCAATATAGAATAGTGTATGTATAGAAAGTATTACTTAATCTTAAACTCTTCAAATTGCAACCAGGGCAAAGAGTGATTCCGGTTTAATATATTTACTGACTAGCTATCTGGCTCTTCAAATCCTCCAACATTTTGTTTAAGCAACATTTAAAATACTACTTTGGATTTGGTTTTCAAGCTTTCAAAGCATCTTAAGGTAAATCTAAAAATAGCCACCCAAATCAGTTTCAATGCCAACAAATCATAGAATCCCAAATCGACTTGACAATGGTGTTTCCAAATTTCAGTTTGCATAAAACACTATTTGGTTGCTTGAAAAGTGAAGAGAAAGAGCTAAAACTTCCTTAAAAGCCATTGAAAAATATTGCAGCTTTGGTTAGAGATTTCAAATATGCATAATTGTGAATTGTTTCGATTAGATATTGTTGTATATACTAAATACTTAAGGTGTTTGAACCTCAATTTCGGGACAATCTACTCAAAATTTAAGGTCGTTTGAGTTGAAATTTGAGCTATGCTTCAAATGAAGAAGATGAAGTTTCTACCATATATAACTGTGTATTATTTGTGCATCGCATTTGTATCCCATGTAATATGTGTATATTCATGTATGTATGTATGTATGTATGTATGTGACATACATGAATATCAATTGAGATACATGTGTCGTAAAAACATTTTTCAATCAATTTCAGTTACGAATTTTGATTCAAACCAATTCAAATCACTTTTATTTTTCTCAACTTTTGTACATAACTTTGTCCAAGTATTTTCGATAAATTCCGGCCGCACCCACTAAAAAACAACTAACAAATTTCAGATTTCAAAGTTGAAGTTGAATATTCTGATATTTTTTAATTGAAACTTTGCAAATTTTAGTTTCCTTTCTTGATTTCACCAAATAAAATGACTTTCAATGTTGAGATAATTGAAGTATTCGACTTTAACGATTGAATCAATTTCCCTGTGTAAATTTTTTTTGATGAAAATTCCTATCACTTTTAAGTTAATTGTTGCTAACTCAGTTGTTGTGTCGCAATCCTTGATTTTTTGTGATGAAAATTCCTATATACTCGTGATACACAAACACACCGTGTATACAACTTTTGTATATTATATAATAGTATATATATAACTTTTATATATTATTTAACAGTATATATCAAACTTCTATACATTATATAATAGTGTATATATAACCTTTATACATTATGTATGCACATTTTATAATATACCAAAAAAACTTCCCTCACATCACCATAACCACCAATAAACATCATTAGAGACACCGCAACTCTGCTAAGATCACAGTTAACGCCACCTTCCCTTCTTCACAAATACATAAAAATATCCATGGTGCACCCATAAAATTCTAACGGCCAAATACATAGACAGCTAATTAAATTTATTTTTTATTTTGGCACTCTAACTCAATCTTGTTCCATTTTGGTCCTCCAATTCCATTTCTTATGTTTCACTTTAACACAAAAGCTGACTAGATTCAGACTATGAGTTGCCTCATCCTGTAGGTGCGTGAGAGAGATTTTTTTGGGCAAATTTCCTTCTCCGACCCATTGAACTTGGCTCCATTTTTTCATTTTGACACTCTATCTCAACCTTGTTCCATTTTGGCCCTCCAACTCTATTTCTTATGTTTCATTTTAATACGAAAGCTGACTAGTCACATAGTGTGAATTAGCTCACAATCTCACATGGTAGGCGCGTGAGGCAAATTGTTTATGGCAAAATTACTTCTCCAACAGTAATAAAATAACCGTTGGCCCCATTGTTAATCTCCCAACTTCCTTCCCCCATATTTCATCTTCATTATTTCCTTCCTCATTTACTGTTTATATGAAAACCGGCCGATTTTAGTCGATTTCTTAAAAAATAAATTTTGCGGGACACTAAAAGAGTTTCCTCCATTTTTGCGCCAAAAATAAAACGATCGAAGTTTGTCGGTTTTGTAAAAAAAAATTAAAAATTAAAATATTTTGATTTTATATTATGTGAAACGTGTGTGCGTGCATATCTTGAAATACCCACAAATTTCATAAACTTTCAAACTGCTAAATTTTCGAAATCGCGAACTTTCGAACCCGTAATGGAACAAGGTTGAGATAGAGTGTCAAAATAAAACATAAGAAATAGAGTTGGAGGGCCAAAATGGAACAAGGTTGAAATAGAGTGCCAAAATGAAACATAAGAAATAGAGTTGGAGGGCCAAAATGGAACAAGGTTGAGATAGAGTGCCAAAATAAAAAATGGAGCCAAGTTCAATGGGTTGTCTATGTATTTGGCCAAAAAAGTATGTATACGCGCTGCATTTTTACATCGGATAAAAGTTTTTGTGTTAAAGTGAAATAAAAAAATGTGGCTGGAGGGAAAAAATGGAACAAGATTGAATTAGAGTACCAAAATGTAAAATTAGGCAAAGTTTAACGGAATGTCTATGTATTTGGCCAATTCTAACTTTAGTTCTGAAAAGAAAGACCCATAATAGATCTTACAATTTTTTTATTTTTTATTTTTTATTTTTAGCTAAAAAGAAATAATGAAGAAGAAGAAATAAAAGAAAGAAGGAGATGGCAAAAAGTAGTGCTGGATTATGAGAGAAACAAAGAGAAATGATGCTGGGTTATGCGAGGAAGAAAGAGAAATGGTATTGAGTTGTGAGAGATAAATTGTGAAAAGTATTGGAAAAGTAAAAAAGCAAGAGAGAGAAGAAGTATTAAAGTGAGAGAAATTTCAAAAAACAAAGTTAAAGAGTGTGGAAGGAAAAAATATCTTGGAAAGATAAAAATTGTACCTATTTGCTTTTGTCTTTTGTGCGATGCATAGAAAAGACAATAATTTTATTTATCTGGTGGGAAACAACTTATACTAGATATTTTTGGGCTTAAAGAATATTTCGGGTAACTAAAAAAAGTTGGCTAATAACATTTTCTAATGGTGATACAATGTAGTAAAATTTTGAAGGGGTGCCTTATTTGGTCGATCCATTTTATATGTACCAACTTTTAAAAAGAAAATTAATTAGTACCTAAAGTACAGATAACTTCAAGCCTTTTTCTTCTCCCTTCCTCTTCCTCCTCCTCCTTTTTTGTTGTCGTCGTTGTGAAATAAAGGTGATGGTGAACTTTCATGTTATTTGTGAGCAGGTTTTAAGGTGGTTTATGATATTTTACCGTAGTGAGGTACTATGATGCTCCTTTTTTTTTATATATATATTGATTAGGATTTCTTCTTCTTCTTCTTCTTCTTAATTGCAAAATGAGTTTGTTAGATTTATTGTTATTTTGATCAATTGATAATTGTGGTTTGTTCTTTATAATATTTGGAGGTTATGTTTCAAATTTGAGATTATTTGGAGTGGATTTAAGTCTTGAATCGTACATTGAATTGTTGAAATTTGAAGAACAAATTTATGTTTCTGGGCAACTTGCACTTCAGATCTATTTGACTTTAAGTGCATGAAAACATTGGTTGCACTTCAGACCTATTTTATCTTAAGTGCATCTTAAGTGTAATTTTTTAACTTCAAACCTATTTGACTTTAAGTGCATGAAAACATTTCTTGTACTTTAGACCTATTTGGCCATAAGTGCATCTTAAGTGTAATTTTTACATTATAGACTTAATTGATCTTAAGTGTAGAGGCGGATCTAGGATTTTTAGTACATGGATGCACTACTAAAAAAAGGAGAAACAAGTATATTAAGTGGGAATTGATCCATATTCCTCTTGGTAATAACTCAACCATCAACCAAGTGTACCATTCACCCTTCTTGGAGCAATGGTGCCAACAATTAATATTATATCAATTAGAAAAAATATGTACATAAAAATCTAATTTGGCGGAAAGACCATGAGTTCACGTGCCCCATAATTTTCGCTATAAATCCGCCCCTGCTTAAGTGCATTGCACTTCAGACTTTTTTTCTTCAACTTCAGACCCGATAAGTCTGAAGTTGATCCTAAAGTAGGCAGACTTGAAAATGTTTGTGCAAAGTAGGTATAAACTCAATGGTAACCTCAAAATCATGTATAGATGCAAATGCCCTCACAATGTGGATTTTTCGTTTAAAATATGGTACATTCTCGTAGAAGCCTATCTTTTTCGGTGAACCAAACGAGGGAGAAGTGCACAGTTAGCCACTACTTAAAGTTGTATTTACTCTTAAGCCGCTGTTTAAAATATATTTAATATTCAGCTAGTAATTTCATAATTTTTTACTCGATCGGATAAAAATACCCTTGTGCTAGACTTATAATAAGTCAACCTTCGCTCCATAAACCTTCGTCAACCCACACTTTCTCCATAAACCTTTGTCAACCTTCGTACCTGCTTTCTCCTCCTATTTCAAACTAGAGAGTTCAGGTTTCTCCTCCTAGTTCACCAAAAAATCACAAAAGATTATCCGCAAAATAGTAAGTTCTAATCAATTTATTAGCTTTTAATCAATTGTGTGCATAAACTTTCAAATATATCTATATGCTTTTGTGTGTTTGGGTGGATTTCCCATTGACAGTATGTATTCGATTTTTTTTTTTTTTTTTTTTTTGTAATAATATGTATTCGAAATTTGTTTTGGGTATTAGTATTTATTAATTTGATAATAGAACAAACTCAAAAATTCATTATGTAATATTAAGTTCAAAGTGTGTCCTGAATTAGCACCTTCAATTGATAAACTTTAGGACATCGTGTTCTTAAGTTCATGAGTGCTGTGTAAATATTAAGTTCAAAGTGTGTCCTGAATTAGCAGCTTCTATTGATAAACTTTAGGACATCGTGTCCTTAACTTCATGAATGTTGTGTAAATATTAAGGACAAAGTATCCTAAATTTGCACCTTCTATTGACAAACGTTAGGACATCATGTCCTTAACATCATGTGTGCAGTGTAAATATTTAAGGATAAAGTATCCTGAATTTGTACCTTCTATTGACAAACTTTAGGACACCGTGTCCTTAACTTTATGTGTGCAGTACAAATATTAATGACAAAGTATCCTGAATTTGTACCTTCTGTTGATAAACTTTAGGACATCATGTCCTTAACTTCATGTGTGTAGTGTAAATATTAAGGATAAAGTATCATGGATTTCCCTTTTCTTGACTTTCAGGATGGATACAATATGTATTATTGTTGCTTTCAATGGAAAATGGACCCCAAACTATAAGTATCTGGATTATCAAACAAAGATTGTTCATTGTACCTGATGCAATTCGATTTGAAGATTTCGTCAACCGGGTCTTTGAAGTTATTGAATTGGATAGAGACACGTTTGAAGCAATGATATAGTTTGATATCAACCTGGGAACAAGCAAGGGAATGCTTGTAACCAAAGATGAAGATCTTTGAACATGTATAGAGTTACTGAAAAGTCATTCACTCTTCAAGGGCGGTCGTTTCATTATTGATATTTCGGAAAGAGTTTTTGGCTCTACAAGCACATTTGAAGAAGTCAACATAGAAACTCAACAAGACAAACAAGACAAATTCCAATAGATAATGGAAATAAATGAGGTCGAACTTGAACCAATAATTGAATAAGTGCTTCAAACATTCAATTCTATTCAAATGGAAGGACAAACACTACAGAGATTGACAATCAACAAGCTTTGGGTATTCAAGTCTTAGAGAGTGCACCAGTAATTGAAGAAGTTGGTGAAAAATTCTCTACTCAACTAACTAGATGAAGGTCAAAGTCGAAACAAAAAGAATCTTCGACTACAATATTGAGAGAAAATACTTCTTTGGATGAAATAAAAGTGGGATCAATATTTGACAAAAAATAAGAGTATAATTAATTACTTTTCATATATAGAAATTAAGGGACATTTTGAATTCAAGGTTGTTAGATCAAGTTCAATAAGATATTCTTTGAAATGCAATGATGAAAAGTATGGGTGGTATGTGCGTGCTTTCAGAATTAAAGATTCAACACTATTCAAGATAGTAAAGGTTGAGAAAAATTATGACTGCTCAATTAACACTATGAAAGCTGATCAAAGGCATGCAACTTCAAAGATGATAAGTGGTTACATTATTGACAATCTTCGAGACCCTAGGTTTGAAGTACACCAACCTTTGTCATGGCAGAAATGCAAAAATTGCATGGACTAGACATTGGGTATCACAAGGCGTGGCGTACTGTTCAACATGCTTCAGGTTTGATAAGAAGAACCCCTGGAGAGAATTATAAATTGACGTCTTCATACTTGTACATGATGAAAAGTAAAAAATTGGGAACATACACTAACATAAAGAGAGACGACATCTATAGGTAAACAATCAAGAAAAGTTTATTAGTCATTTCATATGCTATGTATATATAAGTTGCTGCAACTAAATTTCATGAGTCCTAAAATTCTGGTTCAAGCGTCCTGAATTTTAATGTAGTAGTTCAAATTTTAGAATATCGTGTCCTTAACTTCATGAGTGCTGTATAAATATTAAGGATAACGTGTCCTGAATTTGCACCTTCTATTGATAAACTTTAGGACATCATGTCCTTAACTTTATGTGTGCAGTGTAAAATATTAAGGACAAAGTATCCTAAATTTACATATTTTATTGATAAATATTAGGACATCATGTCCTTAACTTCATGTGTACAATGTAAATATTAAAGACTCATTATCCTGAAATTTCGATGCAGTCCTGAGTTTTAGTAGCAATTCTGAAATTTGGTTTATTTTGTTAGGTTTCTTTATATGTTTTATGTCAATAGCTGGTTGGAATCATTGTAGACCGGTGAGTGCTGTTGAATACAACTTTTTTAAAGTCAAAATATCGTGGTGCTTTAATGATTTCAGTTTCAAAGGATGCAAATAATCAAATATTTCCATTTGCCTTTAAGATTGCAGAATCTGAAAATAACAACTCATATGAGTGGTACTTTAATGAGCTTCACAATGCAATTGGAAGGCATGACAATTTTATTTTTTAATCAGATAGGAACCAATTTATTGCACATGGCATCGCAAAGATATATCCTGAAGCCACCATGGGATTTGTGTCTATCATTTGGAGCAGAACCTAAAGTGAAGGAAAGTGAAAAGTGATGTCATAAAACTTTTTCAAAGTATTGCAAGAGTCTACAGGCGCGAAGAATTTGATCTCTACATGTCAAAGATAGAGAAAGTTTATAAAAAGACTTTTGACTACTTGATATTTCTGCTCGGAGTCGTACTTAAAGGAATCTTGGCTGAAAATATATAAAAGACAAATGTATCATGTAGGACATATAGATTCTTGGATTGTACTAGAGAGTGTTAAGACACAAATTATTAAACCTCCAGATTTCAAGGTTCCGCCAGGTAGAAGGCAGAAGAAAAGGCATATTCCAGCTACTGAGTCAACAAAAATAACATTCAAATGTGGTCGTTACAGGAGAATTGGTCATAATAGAACATCTTGTATATATTATCCAACAGTCCACCCATTTTCAAGGAAGCATAGAGAATTATAGATATATCCACTTATCTTTTACTAGACTTTTAAGTTTTTGCTATCAATTGGATTCGTTTAGATTATTTTTATTTTAGCAAGTATGCTTTAGCAGATGGTTATCTGAAAAATGTCCTGAATTTTAAAAGTACATAATTAATATTCAGGGCATAATCATTTAAAATGTCCTGATATGAGTATATTTCTTGATTTAAAGCTTTTTGTTTTGTCCCTTTGCTTCGTGTGATCATACTATTTGTCTCACCATAAGTTTGAATTGGCAGTCAAGTTATCTAAAAACTGTAGGTGTAATTGATTGGCATAGAAGGATATGGTCATGCAACTGTTTCTTTTCCCTTTTTGAGCTATTGTACATGTTGTTAAATTCAGCAGTTTGGTTCCAGTTTTGTAGCCAAGGTTTTGCGCATCACAAGATTTTAGCCAAGGTTGTGTGACCGCACATTTTGGTTGCGGACCGCATTCTCAAGAGGCTTCACTCTTGGTCTTCTACAGCTTCTCTAATCTTTTCAAGCTTGTCAGTGCGAACTGCTTTTGCGGCCGCATAATTTGGTGTGTCGACCGCACTTATGCTAAACTTCCTCTAAGGCTTCAAGGGTAAGTTTGCAGCCGCACTTGCATTTCTATGGCCGCAGAATAAGTTCTGCGAACCGTACTTTCCTTTGCATTGCTCCTCTTTGCCTTTTTGAGTTGGAACACTCCTTCTTGAGTTATGTTTCTTAATTGAGGTCAAATCCTTCGACATGTCTGTAATTTACACAATTTTATTAAATCCGAAAATAAAAATCACTACTTTCGGACTAAAAACTAAAGCAAGAAGGTACTAATAAGTATTTAAAATCCACACTTATCACGGTTCATGAGTAGCATCTGAGGATCAAACTCTAGACTTTGAGGGAAAAGAAACTATGTGCTAAATTCTCCAAGTGTGAGTTTTGGCTTGATTCGGTGGCATTCTTGGGCCACGTGGTGTCTAGTGAGGGGATCAAGGTAGATCTAAAGAAAATTGAGGTAGTTAAGAGTTGTCCTAGACCATCTTCAAATACAGAGATTTAGAGCTTCTTGGGTTTAGCGGGTTATTATCACCATTTTGTGGAGGATTTCTCGTCCATTGCTGCACATTCGACTAGATTGACCCAGAATGGTGCTCCTTTTAGATGGTATGAGAAGTTTGAGGAGAGCTTTCAGAAGCTTAAGACTGCATTGACTACAGCTCCAGTGTTGGTATTGCCTACGGATTCGAAATCTTACACCGTGTATTATGATGCATCGCGTATTGGGCTTGACACGGTGTTGATGCAGGACATTAGGGTGATTTCCTACGCATATCGGGAGTTGAAGTTTCATGAGAAGAATTAGCATGTCCATGATCTAGAGTTGGCAACCATTGTTCACGCGCTGAATATTTGGAGGCACTATCTATATGGCATTCCATGTGAGGTCTATACCGACCATCGGAGTCTCTAGCCCATGTTCAAGCAAAAGGACCTTAATTTGTGGTAGCGAAGATGGTTAGAGTTGCTGAAAGACTATGATATCACCATATTATATCATCCGAGGAAGGCCAATGTGGTGGCTGATGCATTTAGTAGAAAGGCTGAGAGTCTGGGCAATTTGGCTTATTTACTGGTAGCAGAGAGGCCACTAGCCATGGATGTTCAGGCTTTTGCCAATCGATTTGTGAGATTGGATATTTGCAGCCTAGTCGGGTTCTTGCTTGCGTCGTTGCTAAGTCATCGTTGTTGGAGTTTATCAAGGCTCGCCAATTTGATTATCCTCACTTGTTGGTGTTGAAGGACACTGTGAAATGAGGTGTAAATAAGGAGGTTTTTATTAGTGATGATGGTGTTATGCGGCTTTGAGGCCGGATTTGTGTTCCAAATGTTGATGGGTTGAGAGATTTGATCCTTGAGGAGGCTCACAACTCGCGCTATTCCATTAATCTAGGTGTCACAAAGATGTACTATGACATGAAATAACACTATTGGTAGCGGAGAATGAAGAAAGATATTGTTGCTTATGTCTCTCGATATTTGAATTGTCAACAAGTGATGTATGAGCATCAGAAATCGGGAGGGTTAACTCAGAGATTGGAGATACCAGAGTGGAAGTGGGAGCGCATTACAATGGATTTTGTGGCAGGCTTATCACAGACCTTGAAGAACTTTGACGTAGTCTGGGTTATTGGGGACCGATTGACTAAGTCTGCACACTTCATTCCAGTAATGACTTTGTATTCTTCCGAGCGATTGGCTCAGATTTACATCCGGGAGATTATCCGCTTGCATGGCATGCCCGTTTCCATCATTTCTGATCGAGGCACGCAGCTCGCATCACAGTTTTGGAGATCAGTGCAGCGAGAGTTGGGCACATGGGTTTGAGTTGAGTACAACATTCCATACTCAGCCGGGCGGGCAGTCCGAGCGCACAATTCAGATCTTGGAGGATATGTTACGTGTATGTGTTATGAATTTCGGAGGTTCATGGGATCAGTTTCTTCCATTAGCAGAGTTTGCCTACAACATCAGTTTTAGGTCGAGTATCCAGATGGCTCCTTATGATGCCTTAAATTGGAGGATATGTCATTCTCTGGTTGGATGGTTTGAGCTTGGGGAATATAGGTTGTTGGGCACTGATTTGGTCCGTGATGCTTTGAAGATGGTTAAGGTGATTCAGGAGTGGCTTCGTACAACACAGTCTAGACAGAAGAGTTATGCATACCGAAAGGTCCGAGATGTTGCATAAATGGTGGGTTAGAAGGATCTGCTCAGAGTTTCGCCCATGAAGGGTATGATGTGATTCGGGAAGAAGGGGAAGTTGAGTCCTAGATATATTGGCCCTTTTGAGGTGCTTGAGAGAGTTGGAGATGTGGCCTACGACTTGCCTTGCCACCTATTCTAACGGGAGTTCACCCAGTGTTTTATGTTTCGATGCTTCAGAAATATTATGGGGATCCGTCTTATGTTTTGAACTTCATCACGGTGCAGCTGGACGGGGATTTGACTTATGATGTGGAGTCGGTGGCTATTTTGGTCCGGCAGGTTCGGAAGTTGAGGTCAAAGAATATAGCATCAGTGAAGGTTCAATGGAGTGGTCAGCCAATCAAGGAGGCTACATAGGAAACCGAGCAGGAGATGCGGAATAGATATCTACACCTATTTGAGACTCCAAGTATGATTCTAGACCCATTCGAGGATGAACATTTGCTTAAGATGGGGAGAATGTAACGACCCGGTCGGTTATTTTGCGTATTGTAGCCCCGCTTCCCTATTTATTGCCTCTTCTATGTTCATTTGTGGTTATGTGACTTGTTGGGATTGTTGCAGTGGTTTCGGGGAAGTTTCGTAGTGAATTGGGACACTTAGTCCGGGCTTTGAAAGCTTAAGTTAAAAGAGTTAACCCCAATTTTGAATTTTGTGTAGACGACTCCAAAATGGTGTTTTGATGATTTTGATATCTTCGTATGGTGATTTTGGACTTAGGTGTATGTTTGGATGTTGATTTAGAGGTCTGTAGGTTAATTTGGTAGTTTTTTGGTGGAAGTTGGAAAGCTGAAGGTTTAGAGGTTTGATCGAGAGTTGACTTTGTTGATATCGGGTTTGGATTATTGTTCCAGGAGTTAGAATAGGTCCGTTGTGTCATTTGGGACTAGTGTGCAAAATTTGAGATCATTCGAAGTTTATTTGATATGGTTCAACATTAGTTTTAGAAGTTGGAAGTTCATTAGTTTTATTAAGCTTGAATTGGGGTGCGATTCGTGATTTTGATGCTGTTCGGGGTTATTTGAGGCATCGATTAAGTTCGTAGCGTGTTTTAGGACTGGTTGGTATATTTGGATGGGCTCCCAGGGCCGAGGTGTGTTTTAGATAGTTGGCAGATCGTGTTTGAACTTAGGAAAATGATGAAGGTCGTAGGTTCTTGTGTAATCACAACTGCGAGGATATGACCGCAGGTGCGAGGCCGCAGAAGCGGCCCGGTGATCACATAAGCGAAATTAGTTGTAGCTGGAGAAGGCCGCAGATGCGAGGGATTTTCAGCATTTACGGCCCGCAGATGCGTAAGGAGTTTCGCAGAAGTGGAGTTCGACTGGATAGGCTTGAGTCATAGATGCAGAAGGGATCCGCAAGTGTGGATGTGCAAGAGCGGGGGGAGGGGGTATGACCGCAGAAGCAGTCCTGCAGGTGCGTATTGGGGACCGTAGGTGGGCAGGTGTGGGACTTGATTTCCACATAAGGTGTATTTGGACTGCAAAAGCGGCATCGCAGGTGCGAACAATTTAGCCACAGGTGTAAGAATCGCTGGGCAGATATTAAAAATGAGGGTTTTAGTCCTTTTTCTCATTTTGGATTTGTGGAGCCCGACTAAGGGCGATTTTTGGGAGACTTATTGTTACATTTGAAGAGGTAACTGAAGATTAATCACTTTTGATGTTAGATATTGATTACCCAATTGATTATTACCCCTAGTTTATGTGAATTTGAAGTGAAATTTGGGGATTTTAGACTATGGTGTTGGAGAGTGAAATTTGGTGGTTTGTGGGTCTATTTGTGGATGGAATTGGATGAAATTAGTATGATTGGACTCGTAATTGAATGAGTGTTTGAAATTTGTTAATTTTGTCGGCTTTTGGGATGCGGACCCGGGGTTGGCCTTTTAGGTTGACTTTGCATAATTGATTCAAGACTTTAGATTTATCATTTGGGATTGTTTCCTATGGCTATTATTGATGGTATTACATTTCTTTGATTAGATTCGGGTCACTCAGATGCCGATTCGTGAGGCAAGGGCTTTTTGGAGTGTTGAGTTGCGTGTCTTGAGGTAAGTAATATTTTTAAAGTTGGATTTGAGGGTAATTATCTCTGGGAACCTATTATTTGTGATGTGTTGGGGTGATGCACATGCTAGGTGACGGGCGTGTGAGCGTGCACAGGGGTAATCATGATCTGGGTTGACTTTTGGACTATATTGCTATCATACCTTGTTTTATCCGTATTTTCCTTACTTGTAAGATTTACTAAGCTATGATTCATGCTAGAAATTATATTTAGGCTATGTGGTTATTTGTCTGAGACTTAATGAGGCTATTTCTGTTGTTTTGGGTTATCTGACTTAACTGTAATTGTACACTCATTCATGATTCTTCATTTGCATATCATATCTCAGTTTCTGCTCATTATTCACTGTTACATCGCATGCTGTTATTATTTTTCATATATGGTGTTGTTGGGCTGAGTGATATGATATTGTGAGCCCTTGAGACTTGAGAGGTTGATGACTTAGATGGGCCTTAGATCCGTGTTGAGAGTGTTATTTGGATCGAGATGCACGCCGCAGCAAGCCATATTAGCTTTGTTATTCTTTGGATCGGGCTGCACGCCGCAGCAGGCCATATTGGCTATTGATTAGTGCTTAGACAGGATCCGCCCCTCCGGAGTTTGACATACCAGCAGTGAGCGCAGACACAATGATATACATACACGTGCTTTGGTGAGGGGCATTGATTCCAGGCACCCATATAGTGTTGAGTGATTGTGTGTGTGTGATGAAGTGGGCATTTGAGACAGACAACTTGATTATGTTGAGAGTGAGAGCATCTAGGGATACCATCATGAAATCATTCATTTGAATGCATACTTGACATGTAGGCATAGAGATGTATCATTCCTCATGCTAGCTGGTAATTCAAAATGTTCTTATCAGTGTTGGACTTTAATTGTTATACTTGAAAGCATGACTAAATTCCTGTAATGTGAACGAGTTGATTATGATAATTCCTTTGAGTTACTTATTTTTACTGTCACCATTATATCTATGTTGTCCTTAATATTAGTTTCTGACTGTCTTCTTCTGAGCTCGTTACTGCTTTCAACCCAAGGTTAGTTCTGTTACTTATTAAGTACATGGAGTCGGTTGTACTCATACTACACTCTGCACTCCGTGTGCAGATCCAAGTACATTTAGACGTGGTGATTGCTAGAGCTGTGTTGGTACCCGTATTTGGAGACTTCGAGGTAGCTGCTATGACGTCCGCAGACCTTGACTCTCTTTTCTTTATTTCCTTTATTACTGTTCTATTGTCCACACAATTGTACTAAGGATTTGGTTTGTATTTTGATACTCAGTAGTGTTCATGTACTCGTTGACACCAGATCGTTGGGATGGTTGTAGCAGTATTATTAATGTTTTCATTAGATATTTATGATATATCCATTGTTGAGCTTATTGAACCATGTTTATTAAAATTCATAGTTAATATGTGACTATTCACTTGCCTAGAAAGTAGTGTTAAGCACCGTCGAGGCTCTAGTGAGAGTTGGGTCCTGACATATCAGATCAACAACATTCCATCTAACCTTGATTAGCATCATTTTGATTTCCAAATTTGACTTTAAGGGAGAGAGATGTAGATATATCATATATTCCATCTACACATTTGCATACAATCTCACTTATACTTGTTCCCAACAGATTTTTTACATCCTAAGATTGCACTCCAGATTTGCATATGATTTCAGTTACACTTATCGCTTTTGGATTTTTCTGATATTGACATTCCACTCCATCACAAGATTCTACAACATTCGTAAGCGCAAAACAATTAATATTTGTTACGCTATTGAATTTAAAATTACAATGACAACAATATCCAAAACTCTATCTAACCTTTCCCAATCCGTATGCCCACATCAGTTTCATCTTCTAGATGCACATGTGTATAAAAACTTTCATAATGATCTTCATTATCGTCACATTGATCATAAACTGCATCTTTGCTAATTAATGGAACACTAGGTTCTCTCTCTTTGTTCCTTTCATGTGGTTTCTCAAGAAGCTTCAATAAAGTATCAACCTTCGACTCTAGGTTTGTCTTTAAAGCTTGTGAGATAGTATTTATAATTAAAATTAGTATTATTAGATGCTTATAAGTTTAGGACAGTTAGTCCTGAACTTAAAGTTAGATGCTCAAAAATGGAGGACAGTTAGTCTTGAGTTTTATGTTAGAAGCTCAAATACTCAGGACATTTAGTCCTGAATTTCAAATTAGTAGCTCAAAAATTCGAGATATGTAGTCCCTAATTTAAAATTAGAAGCTCAAAATTTAGGATAGTTAGTCCTCAATTCCTAATTAGCAGCTTAAAAATTTAGGACACTTAGTCCAGAATTCAGAATTAGCAGTTGAAAGTTCATGATACAATGTAACCAAAAGTTATAAGTTATTTTCATATTACCTTGATGTTCTTTTGAATCCTTTTTTCTGATAAAGTTATTTTTTGATGAATTCTAACACATTCTTCCTACAAATCCTTTTTCAACTTCGCCGATAACCTCTGAATCAAAAACCATAAAACAGAAAAGTCTCTTATGCCAAAATAAGCAAATAAAAAACTAATCGTATTCAAAGACAAAAAACTTACATTAACAATTTCATTAAGCAAGCTTTCATCAAATTGTGTTGAAGGCATTGAACTTTCATCTCGAGATAATTGCGCATGCACACTAGTGGGCTCTGCTACTTCTTCAGAATAAACAAGTGGTACCATCTCAGGTATCTCAAATGCCTATTTTATAAGAAAATAAAGTATATATTTAGAACCAAAGCATATAGACAAAAATATAGCCATTAATACTATTAACTTACTTTTTCGTTATGGAAGTAGTTTTTACAGAGGCTCTCATAATGCGGAGTTTTCATACCTGAATAACATAATATCCTAGAGAACCCGCATTCTCTGAATTTGACAAAGTATTTTTCTTGAAAAGGTGAAAATACTTCCATAATCCAAACAAATAAGGCGAAAGGGAAGACAAGTATAGTATAAGTGTACTTCACTTTCTCTTTTTCATTCTCATTGTCTGAAGTATTTTATTTGGACTTCATGCAACTTTTCAATGAGTTGACTAACTTTTGAAAACAAAAAGAGCCCCAATAAAAAGAAGAGCAGAATTAATCATCATTAATGATTTTCATTACCTGCTCAGATACATTTCTAGTCTTGTGCTTACCCATCAACACAGACTCACCAAAACAATTATTGCCAGCTTCACCGCATCGTCATCGCCGCCTACAAATGATGCAGTTGTACCAAATGGGCGACTAGTAATAAAATGCCATAAATCCCCTAACTCAGTTCTTTTCTTACCATGGAAGTAAACTTTAGGAAGCCTATTCTCTCTTTCATTTAAAAAGTTGAAGTCCCCTGAAGAAGAACAGTTCAAGCGAGTAATTATGTAGAAGGCTTCACTTGTAAACTTCACTTCATGATCAAAAACCTTAAATGTCATCGAATTCTTATCATTGCTACAATTTCAGAAAGTAACACACAATAAATTAATTTGCCATAGAATTTAACACCTTCCAACCGAAAGTTTTTTCCAAAAATACCTTCTCTTAATTTCTTTCGTTGCGCTTTCGACAAGAAACTTTTTATTGTTTCCTTATATTGAAAATGTTATTTACAATAACTCATCAAATTATGTCAATCATCAAACTCGAAATATCGTTCTCCTTTCATTAGCACAATACTCAGAGCCTGTATTTATAACAAATACAATTCACCAATAAATAATATATTAAATATATCCACTAATCTACAAAGAAGGAAATAACAAGTAAACTTCAAAAAAATATCCTAAATATTTAAACTAAAAAACTAATATTCAGGACCTAATCACAATATACAGCAGCTAACTCCCATTCAATTTTTCATTAAGAATTTCAAAAAAATATTTCAAACCAACAAGTACCTCGAGTCGATTATACATAGACAAACCCCATTTGCATAAGCCTTCAAAAAATTTCATTCCTTATCAAACATAGCCATTAATTGTGTAGTAGTGACCCATTTTTTTCCCATTTATATATTGTCATATGTTTCAAGAAATCCGATGAAACATCTTTTAACCTCAAGAGCTAAGATATTTTTGTTTTCAATTACAAACAAACCATCCAATGGAATTAACTTGCAACAGCAACCCCACCAAAAGTACTCCTGATTCAGAAAATGGTACATGCACACTCACTAATTTATACTTAGATTATACATACGTTGTGTGATTATTTATACTATAAATGTGCACCTATTATCATATACAATTGGCTTAAAATCTTACATGTTATCTGGTTAGAGGTTCTAATATTTAGTTAGAAGACTGTTACTGGAGTTTCATGCTTATAATTACTATAAGAGGAAATGGAATAGCTATCAAATGAAGGTAGAATTGCAAGGAAAAGAAGCTTGCCAACCTTGCTACAAACTATTCTTTGGAATTTAACGAAGATGAAGTGTTGCCTTCATTGTTTTTTATTTTGCAGAGGAAGCAAAGCTAGTTTGAAATTATTTTTCATTACGCACTCAGACACATTTCTAGTCTTGCGCTTATCCATCAACACAGACTCAATAAAATAAATTATTGCCAGCTTCACCGCGTTGTCGTCGCTATCTATAAATGATGCAGATGTACCAAATGAGCAACTAGTAATAGAATGCCACAAATCCCCTAAATCAATTCTTTTCTTACCAGGGAAGTAAACTTTAGAAATCCTATTCTCTCTTTCCTTCAAATATTTGAAGTCCCCAGTAATTATATGGAAGGCTTTACTTATAAACTTCACTTCATGATCAAAAACCTTAAATGACATTGAATTCCTATCTGTAACGACCCGATCGGTCGTTTTGTGTAATTGCACCCTGTTACCCCTTTTCATGCTTCACACATGTGTGTTTATGATTTTATGACTTGCACGGTTGGTTAATTCCGTTCCGGAAAGCTTTCGGATTTATTTGGACCTTTGATTCTTGACTTAGAAGTTTAAATTAGAAAATATTTACCGAAATTTGACTTTTGTGAAAATAATCTCGGAATTGTGTTTTTATGGCTCTAATAGTTTCGTATCGTGATTTTGGACTTGGGCGTATGCTCAGAATTAATTTTGGAAGTCCGTAGGTTGATTTATGTTGATTTATCAAAATTTGGCAATTTGAAGTTGAAATGTTTGATCGTAGGTTGCTTTTAGCTATCGAGATCGGAATTTGATTTTGGAATTAGAATAGGTCTGTTATAGTATTTAGAACTTGTTTATCAAATTTGGTATCGTTTGGAGTTGATTTGATAGGATTCAGACGTCTAGTTGAAATTTTAGAAATTCTTGAACTTTACTTTGAAATTCATGCGTTTTAGTGTTCGATTCATAGTTTTAGATGCTATTTTTATTTTTTGATCACACGAGTGAGTTTGTATGATGTTTATACTTGTGTGGGTATTTGGTTTGGAGCCCTGAGGGCTTGGATGAGTTTCAGACATGTTTCAGAATGATTTTGGACTGAAATTGGACTGCTTGTATGCTGGTGCTCTGTTATCGCAATTGCGAGCACCGGCCTCACAATTGCAAATGTGACAATAGGGGGTAGTTGTCGCAAATTCAACTTCCCCTTCGCATTTGCGAAGGCAGCAGGATTTTGCTTGGTTCGCAATTACGAACAATTGTTCGCTTTTGCGATGATGGCTAGTTCGCAATTGCGATGCCTTTTCTCGCAATTGCGATGATGCATAAGGATGTCAGGGTTCACAAATGCGAGCCCCAATCCGCAAATGCGAACCCTGTATCTCAAATGTGACATCTGCAGTTGGTTAAAGGTTTGGGAGACGGGATTTTTGAACACATTCTCTCATTTTTGAACCCTAGACTCGGTAGGAGGCGATTTGGAGAGGGGATTTTTACCTACAAACTTTAGGTGAGTGATTCTAATCTATTTATAATCATATTCCATTAACATATCTTAGAATTTAAAATCAAAATCATGTGAATCAAAGTGAAAATTGTGAAACCTTGTCAAGTTTTTGAAAAATAAGAAATTGAGTTTTGAGAGTCAATTTGGACTCGGATTTTGAAACTAATCACATATATGAACTAGTGGGGTCATGGGTAGTCAGAATTCTACCATTGGACCCGGATTTTGATCGGACGAGCCTCGGGTTGACCTTTTGGTAAAAGTACAAAGATCTTAACTTTATCTATTGCAATTGATTTTCCTAGCATTGTCTGATGATATTAAGTCGATTTTGGTTAGATTTGAATCGTGTGAAGGCGAATTTTAAGGAAAAATCTATTTCTGAGTATTGAATTGGCCTAGTTAAGGTAAGTGTCTTTCCTAACTTTGGGGAGGGGGAGGGGAGGGGGAGGGGGACTACCCCTTAGGATTTGTATTGATTAATTCATTCATGCTATGTGAAAGACGTGTACGCAAGGTGACGAGTGGTTACACGGGTTCTACGTGGTATTTGACCGGTTTAGGTTACTTAGAAAATTTTCATGCTTCAGTTGAAATGCCATATCATGTTCTAAGTTCTAATAATCAATCTATTCCTATTTGTGTTAGTCAATCCTTACATGGCTTAATTGACTTGTTTAATACTTGTTCTACATCCTACTTGATAAATTGCTCTCATGCCTTAGTTGAACTTATTGCCTTTATTTGATACATGTCATCTCTTTCATTGTTGATTATCATTTCTTGAAGTCATTGTACGTGTTATCTCGTTCATTGTTAATTTCCATTATTTGAAGTCATTATTACTAGTTATCTCTTTCGTTGTTATTATTCACATTTGAAGTCATGTTATTCCTTCCATTGTGAGTTATTCATATTTGGTTCGTAGTTACACGTTATCTTTCTTATTGTTGAGTTATTGGTGTTAAAGTTTTGGAAGCATGTAATGAACCGATCGGTGGTTTTGAAAATTAGCATTCTGTTATGTGGCCTAAGGTCTCAAGCAGCTTCACATTGTGTCATTTGGGACTTGCATGCAAACTTTGACGTCATTCTGAGTTGATTTAATATGATTCGGCGCAAATTGTAGAAGTTGAAATTTCATAAATTCATTAAGTTTGATTTGAGGTGTGATTCATAGTTTTGATGTTGTTTGATGTGATTTGAGGCCTCGAGTAGGTCTGCATTATATTTTGGGACTTACTGGTATGTTCGAACGGGGTCCCGAGAGGCTCGGGTGAGTTTCGAATAGGTTTGGGTTGTGTTGCGCTAGTTTTTAATATTTCGACGTCGTTTCTTCAAGAATAAATTATACCACATTAATCAAATGAGCTCTAATTTCTGTTTTGATTAAAGCATTAGATCTGTATCATAATTATGGAGTCATATAAAAAAGAATCGTCAAATTTGGACATCGTATGAGGGAGTTATGCTCATTTTTGTGTCAGAGAAGAGAGTTGGTGCTGGTGCTTCGCAGATGCGAAGTTGGGTCCGCATCTGCGACCCCGTAGGTGCGAGAAATGGTTCTCAAAAGCGAAAATAACAGCTCGAAATGCGCAGGTGCATATATTTTGTCGCCAAAGCGAAAATCCTTGTGTATAAAAAATCAGACCGCGTTCTTTTGGCATTTTGATCATATCTTGAGTTCTAGAGCTCCAATTGAGGTGATTTTTACGGAATTCTTCTCGTATTTTCATGGGGGTCAGTATCTAACAATAAAATTTGTATTTTAATATGATTGAATAAGTTAATTTCTGAATTAATCCATGTTTTTATTGGAGAATTGAGGATTTTTATCAAAAACTTTTCTAAAGAAAATAATTGGGTTTTGAACATCCATTCAGAGTCGTAATTGGATGAAATTAGTATGGTTAGACTCATAATTAAATGAGTATTCGGATTTTGTAAATTGTGTCGGGTTCTGAGGTGCAAGCCCGGAGTTGACCTTTTAGGTTGACTTTTAGTTTTCATTAAAGATCGAAGTTTCATTATCCAGAATTGTTTTCTATGGTTTTTATTTATGATATTAAGTTATTTTGGCTAGATTTTAGCAGTCCGGAGATTGTTTCACACGAGAAGGTCATTTTAGAGTTTCAGTTTAGTTTCTTTGAGGTAAGTATTTTGCCTAACTTTGTGTGGGGGAACTATCCCTTAGGATTCGAGTTGTTTGTGCTATTTGTGTCATGTGAAAGATGTGTACGGGAGGTGACGAGTACATACTCGGACTTATATGTGGAAATTGACCAGTTTATACTTTTAGGATTCTTTCATATATTCATTTGGAATTGTTAGCACATGTTGTATCTTTTATTCGTTATGTCTATTATCACATGCTTTATTTAAAGTTGTCTTTACATGTCGCATTCTTTACTTGTCGAGTTTGATCTTATATGCTTTATATGAAGTTGTTATCACTTTTATTATTATATGATTTCTTTTATTGTGGAGTTATTCTTAGTTGAAGTTGTTGTTCATGATATCCCTTTTGTTGACGGGTTATTCTCATGCATTTAGACATAGTACTAGTTCGTGCCATCTCTTTTATTGTTAGCCTAATTCATACACTAGGAGCCAAAGTTTGCCATTTCATGGAAATACTTTCACTATTGAGTTTATCCTTAAACAAATAATTAGAATTGAGGTTACCTAAAGTCATTAATCGATTTTAATTAAAGTTGTGTATAAATGGGGTGTGCTTCCTTGTTGAGTTACTTTCCCATTGTTGTTGTTGTTATTGAGATTTTATACACATTGTGTTTGAGCCGTGGACTATTTGTTGTGGAAATATTGATATTGTTGGATCTTTGGAAAGGTTGTGGCCTATGGGCACTTGTGTTATGAGTTGATACGTCGTGTTGTTGTGATGTTAGCATTTGTGAATTGTTATGTGGTTTGGTTGTTATTATGCGGAGTATAAGGGTGGCATTTCATCGTTGTTGTTATGCGGAGTATAAGGGGGGCATTTCACCGTTGTTGTTATGCGGAGTATAAGGGTGTCATTTCACCGTTGTTGTTATGCGGGGCATAAGGGTGGAATTTCACTGTGTTGAATGTACGGAGTGATAAGGGTGGCTATTGTGTTATTGTCCGGGCGGAGTGATAAGAGTAGCTATTATACGGAGTAATGTGGGTGGCTATCGTAGAGACAAGGGTGGCAAATGTTATTGTCAGGGCGAAGTGATAAGGGTGGCTATTAAATAGAGTGATACGAGTGGCTATCAGAGAGATAAGGGTGGCAATGTCAGGGATGATGTGTGATGATTTGGAGACATTGTGTTGGTGATTTTCGTGTGATGGTGTGATTTTCCTTGTGTTTGTCATACACCTTACGTGACTTGCTTTGTTGTTTCGATGAAGTACTCGATGTCTTTGATATTACTTATTGAATTGGGTTGCAGTAGTACACTAGCACAAACATACACCGTAACATTCCACTTATACTAGCTCGGGAGTATGAAACTTGACATTTATTGATCATGCCCATGTGTTCTTGTATTATATGTTTCTATGTTGATATTTAACCAACGACCATGCCAGGCGGATTGTGATTGTGAGATTGTGATCATGCAGGGGGATTGTGATTGTGAGCCTGTGACCACGCCGGACTGATTGTGAATGTGAGCTTGTGATTCGATATGTGGGCACGAGGTGCCGTGAGTACATGATGGTGGGTTGAGACTTGTGACTATTAGATGAGGTATCACTGGGTGATTTCGTTGTGAATCTTGTGTTAGCACGACTTGATTAATTGATTGTCCTATGTGTTCTTTATTTGGTTCCAATGATATTTCTCGGTGTTCTTGTTGCTTTACTGTTTATATCACATGTTGATTTTGTTGTCATTACTGATTTCTGCTTTCCATTATTAGCTTTATACTTCTATACTGCACATGTTACTTTGTCTGGTGAGTGTCTTGACTTATACCTCGTCACTACTCCACCGAGTTTAGTCTTGATACTTACTGGGTAGCGACTGTTGTGTACTCACACTATATTTTTGCACATTTTTGTGCAGATCCAAGTACTTCCGAGTCTGTGGATTGTTAGATAGCGGATTAGATATTACTGTGGAGACTTCAAGGTATACCTGCCTCTACGTTCGCAGGCCTCTGAGTCACCTTCAGAAGTTATTTGTGTACAATTTATTTCTATTCCGAAATAGTTGTACTTAGAGATTTTCTAGCGAACTCAGTAGAGCTTATGACTTGTACTACAGGTTTTGGGATTGTTGGCTTTGTATAGAAATTTGTGTTTCATATTTAATAGTTGTTGGTTGAATTTTGCCATTTATTCAGTAGGTGTTAGGCTTACTAAGTCTTAAAGACTAGGTTCCATCACAACATCCTACGGAGGGAAATTGGGGTCGTGACAAAGCCGTATCATTTTGAAGCTAAGTTGATAATTGTTAAGATATCTTTCTTGTTGAGAATTTTACATTCATTGATATTGTTAATATTATTGTATACAATGTGGTAGAGGCTTGGGCTATTGTTGTGGAAACATTGATATTGTTGGTTGTTGGCAAGTTGTGATATATGGGCACTTGTGGTGCGAGTTGGTATTGTGATATGATATTGACGTGCATGCGGTGGTATAAGGCTTGGGGTTAATAATGTGCAAGTGGCGGTATAAGGTGGCACTTATGTGCGTGTTGCTTATAGGGGAACTACGTTAAGCCACATGACGTCATAAGGTGGGATTAAGTGCGTGTAGCTATTTTGGAAAAACTATTTTCAAAACTTATTTCAAATGTAAGGCTCACGCGGCGGTATAAGAAAAGATTGTGATTGAAATTGAGAATTGTGAATACGAGGCGGTACCTCGTTTGTGATTCTTGATTTATACAAGGCGGTTCCTCGGTGGTGATTCTTATTGTACACAAGGCGGTACCTCGTTGTGTCATTTTGTTGTTTATCTCATATTGCAAACAGCTTTGGCGGGAATGTTTCTTGTTGTTTTGTTTTTCCTTTTCCTAGTAGTTGTTGTCCGTATATGATCATTTTGGTTCTCTTCAGTTGCTTCTTTTATGTTATTTCCATATTTAATTTCCGGTATTAGTTCATGTTATTACCTTGTTTCGTATCAGTCATTTCTTCGTTTTCCATTATTCATCCTTATTACATTTTCATACTGTTTATTTATATCCTAATAGGTGTCTTGACCAGGCCTTGTCACTAGTCTACCGATGTTAGGATTGATACTTATTAGGTACCATGCTAGTGTACTCATACTATGCTTCTGCATAATTTTTGTGCAGATCCAGGTACGTCTGCTCGTGCCGGTCGTTAGAGATCATCTGTTAGCTGCCTTGCAAAAACTTTAAGGTATGCCTGCTCGATGTCCACAGGCCTCGGAGTCACTTTCCCTTATTCGTATTTACTGTTGTATTTTCTTTCGGACAAGTGATGTAGTAGTTACTCTAGTTTTACTCTGTAGAGCTTATGACTCAGTTCCACCGGTTTTGGGAAAGTATTTACTGAGATTCTATTTCATGAGTTTATATTAGTTATTCAGCTTTGTTTTAGTATTTTGTTAATTATTTCTGTCAAGTTGTTATTAATTGTTAGACTTACCTAGTAGTAGATACTAGGTGCCATCATGACATCCTTCGTAGAAACATTGGGGTCGTGATAAGTTGGTATCAGAGCTCTAGGTTCGTAGGTGTTACGAGTCATAAGCAGGTTTAGTAGAGTCTTGTGGATCGATACAGAGACGTCTGTCCTTATCTTCGAGACGCTACGAAACTGTTAGGAAAACTTCACTTCTTTGATTCCTTATCATACGAATTGGTTGACTTTGAAAACTGAATCTTTGACTTTCTATTCTCTCACCAATGGTGATGACACACACTATTGGATCTGATGATCAGACACCCATATAACCTACTAGATCCGCGAGAGGCTGGGGCCAGGGAAGAGGCTGGGGCCAGGGAAGAGGCTGGGGAGGGGCACGTGGTGCAGCCAGAGCACCTGCCCGAGCTACGACAAAAGAGACACTAGTAGCTCTAGGTGCTTGTTGCCACCCCAGCACTTCAGGAGACCCTCGCATAGTTCTTGAGCATGTTTGGTACCTTAGCTCAGGCGGGGTTGATTCCACTTGCACCAGCCATATCTCAGGCTGGGGGAGGAGCTCAGACTCCCGCGGTCCGTACCCCAGAGTAGTGGATCTAGGTTGATCAGGTCCTAGAGATTAAACCAGTACACCCTATTGCTCTGGTTCAGCCTGTCGTTAGGGAAGCAACACCTGAGAAGGAGCAACTTAGACTTGAGAGGTTCAAGAAGTATCACCCTTCTACTTTTAGTGGTTTGGTTTCAGAGGATGCACATGGTTTTCTTGAGGAGAGCCACCATATTATCCGCACCATGGGTATTGTGGAGACTAGTGGGGTTGCTTTTACTACGTTCCAGCCGAAGGGAGAGGCATATCAGTGGTGGTGAATGTACGAGAAGGGTAGCCCAACCGATGCAACTTCACTTAAATGGACTCGGTTTTTAGAGTTGTTCTTGAGAGAGTTTGTCCCTCAGACTCTTAGGGATGCATGGTGTGCATAGTTTGAGCAGTTGCGCTAGGGTTCTATGACAGTGTCGGAGTATGCTGTCCGATTTAGTGATTTGTCCAGACATGCACCTGCCTTGGTTACTACAGTCAAAGAGCGAGTCCATCGATTTTTTGAGGGGCTCAACTATGTTATTAGGTTCAGCATGGCTCGAGAGTTGGAGACAAATACCCCATATTAGCGGGTGGTAGAGATTGCACGAAGGTTGAAGGGTATGCGGGGCCATGAGAGAGAGAACAGGGAGGCCAAGAGGCCTTGTGGTACTAGAGGATTTAGTGGTGGTCACGCTGCAGCTACAACCAGCCATGGTAGAATCTATGTGAGTCATCCAGTTCAATCAGCACTTACAACTTCTAGTGGTGCTCCGGTTATTCCAAGATCTCAGGTTACACACTTTACTCAGCCACTTTCTAGTGCACCTCCTGCACGGGGGGACTTCAGCGGTCAGTCCAAGCGACCAGGCCCGAGCTAGTCCCAGCAGCCACGTCCACTGAGAGCTTGCTTTGAGTGTGGTGATACCTGTCACATGATTAGAGACTGCCCAAACTCAGGAGGGGTGCACCTCCACAGACTACTTAGGCTCCACGAATTCAGTCGGGTCCACAGACTTCCCAGGACATGGTTGTTGCCCCAGTTGCCACTTCACCCACTCAACCAGCTAGGGGTAGAGGACGGGCGGGTAGAGGTTGCCCTAGAGGGGGAGATCCGGCCAGATTCTATGCTGTTCCGAGTAAGACGGAGGCAGTTGCTTCAGACGCATTCATTACAGGTACGATTCCAATTTTCCATAGAGATGCATCACTCTTATTTGATCTGGGATCCATTTATTCATATGTGTCATCTTACTTTGCTCCGTATTTGGGTATATCTCGTGATTCCTTGAGTTCTCCTATTTATGTATCCATGCCCCTGGGAGATTCTATTGTTATAGACCGTGTGTATCGGTCGTGTTTAGTTGTTATTGGTGGTTTTGAGACCAGAGTCGATTAATTATTACTTAGTATGGTAGACTTTGATGTTATCTTGGGCATGGACTAGTTTTCACCTTATCATGCTATTTTAGATTGTCACGCCAAGACTTTGACGCTAGCTATACCAGGTTTACCACGATTAGAGTGGAGGGGTGCATTAGATTATCTTCCTAGCATTGTTGTATCATTTATAAAGGCTCAACATATGGTTGGGAAGGGGTGTGATGCTTATCTAGCCTTTGTGAGAGATGTCAGTGCTGATACTCCTACCGTTGAGTCAGTTTCGGTAGTGAGATACTTCCCAGATGTATTTCCAGCAGATTTTCTAGGCATGCCGCCCGATAGGGTTATCGAATTTGGTATTGACTTGTTGTCGGGCACTCAGCCCATTCATATTTCACCATATCGTATGGCCCCAGCGGGGCTAAAGGAGAAATTGCAAGAGTTGCTCAATAAGGGTTTCATTCTGCCTAGTGTGTCGCCTTGGGGTGCTCCGGTCTTGTTTGTGAAGAAAATAGATGGTTCTATGTGCAGGTGTATTGATTATCGGCAGTTGAACAAGGTTATAGTGAAGAACAGGTATCCATTGCTATGCATTGATCACTTATTTGATCAGCTACTGGGTGCCAGATTGTTCTCAAAGGTTGATTTGCGGTCAGGTTATCATCAATTGAAGATTTAGGATTTGGATATTCCAAAGACTGCCCTTAGGACTCGATATGGTCATTACGAGTTCCTCGTGATGTCATTTGGGCTGACCAATGCCCCAGCAATATTTATGCACCTGATGAACAATGTATTCCAGTCTTATCTTGATTCATTCGTAATTGTATTTATTGACGACATCTTGATGTACTCCTTGTAGTCGGGAAGATCATGAGCAGCATTTGAGGATCGTGCTCCAGACCTTGAGAGATAAGAAATTGCATGCAAAATGCTCAAAGTTTGAATTCTGGCTTGATTCAGTGGAATTTTTGGGTAATGTGGTGTCGAGTGAGGGGATCAAGGTAGATCCGAAGATGATTGAAGTAGTGTAGAGTTGGCTCAGCCCGTCTTCAGCTACTGAGATCTGAAGTTTCCTTATTTTGGTCGGGTATTATCGTCGTTTCATAGAGGGTTTCTCATCTATTGGTGCACCTATGACCAGATTGACCCAGAAGGGTGCTCCTTTCATGTGGTCCAAGGAGTGTGAGGAGAGCTTTCAAAAGCTTAAGACTGCTTTGACTACAGCCCTAGTGTTAGTGGTGCCTACAGGCTCGGGGTCTTATACTGTGTATTGTAATACGTCACGTGTTGGCCTTGGCGCGGTGTTGATGCAAGATGATAGGGTGATTGCCTATGCGTCTCAACAGCTGAAGACCCATGAGAAGAATTATCCAGTCCATGACTTAGAGTTGGCATCCATTGTTCATGCATTGAAGATATGGCAGCATTATTTGTACGGTGTCCCTTGTGAGGTATTTACCGACCATCGGAGTTTACAACATCTGATCAAATAGAAAGTTCTTACACCATTCTATATCATTTCGAAAAGGCCAATGTGGTGGCCGATGCCTTGATTTAAAAGGTGGAGAGTTTGGGTAGTTTAGCATATCTACTGGCAGCCGAGAGGCCATTAACATTGGATGTTCAGGTCTTTCCCAACCAGTTTGTTAGATTGGATGTTTCGGATCCCAATCGAGTTCTTGCCTGTGTGATTTCTCGGTCTTTGATATATGATCGTATCAGAGAGCGTCAGTATGACGACCCCTATTTGCTTGTCCTTAAGGCACGGTTCAGCACAACAATGCCAAGGAGGTTTCTATCAGATATGACTGTGTGTTACGGATGTAGGGCCGATTATGTGTGCCTAATGTGGACGATTTATGTGAGTTGATTCTTCAAGAGGCCCACAGTTCACGGTACTCCATTCATCCGGGTGTCTCTAGGATTTGAGGCAGCACTATTGGTGGAGGAGTCATAGTGGAGTATGTAGCTCGGTGCCTAAATTGTCAGCAGCTGAAGTGTGAGCAGCAGAGGCCGGACAGTTTGCTTCAGAGACTTGAGATTCCCGAGTGGAAATGGGAGCGTGTCACCATGGATTTTGTTGTTGGGCTCCCACAGACTCAGAAGAAATTTGATGCGGTATGGGTGATTGTGGACAGGTTGACCAAGTCAACTCATTTCATTCCGGTAGTGATTACCTATTCTTCAGAGTAGCTGGCTTAGATCTATATTCGCGAGGTTGTCCGACTTTATGGTGTGCCGGTATCCATCATCTCTGACCAGGGTACGAAGTTCACATCTCATTTCTGGAAGGCTGTGCAACGCGAGCTAGGCACACGGGTTGAGTTGAGTAAAATATTTCACCCTTAGACAGACGGACAGTCCGAGCGCACTCTTCAGATATTGAAGGATATGCTTCGCGCATGTGTTATGGATTTCGGGGGTGCTTGGGATTAGTTCTTGCCACGTGCGGAGTTTGACTACAACAACAACTACCAGTCGAGTATTCACATGTCTCATTTATCAGGCCCTATATGGGAGACGGTGTAGTTCTCCAGCCGGGTGGTTTGAGCCGGGAGAGGCTACGTTATTGGGCACAGATTTGGTTCGAGATGCTTTGGAGAAGGTCAAGACGATCAAAGATCGGCTTTGTACAACCCAATATAGACAGAAGAGTTATGCTGATCGAAAGGTTCGCGATGTTGCATTCATGGTTGGAGAGCGAGTCTTGCTCCGGGTTTCACCCATGAAGGGTGTGATGAGGTTTGGGAAGACTGGCAAGCTGCGCCCTAGGTATATCAGGCCTTTTGAGATCCTTGAGAGGATTGGTGAGGTAGCTTATAAGCTTGCATTTCCACCTAGTTTATCTGTGGTTCATCTGGTGTTCCGTGTCTCTATGCTGCGGAAGTATTACGGTGATTCATCTCATGTTCTAAACTTCAACACAGTCCAATTGGATGGGGATTTGACTTATATTGAGGTGCCTGTGGCTATCTTGGACAGACAAGTTCGGAAGTTGAAATCAAAGAATATTGCTTCAATGAAGGTTCAATAGAGGGGTCATCCAGTCGAGGAGGCAACATGGGAGACCGAGCATGACATATGGAGTCGCTATCCACATCTATTCACCACTTCAAGTATGTCCTTATGCACGTTCGAGGACGACTGTTTTTTTAATAGGGGGAGAATGGAACGACCCGATCGTGTTTTGTGTAATTGCGCCTCGTGGTGACGTCCACAACATACCTCTATGGGAGATATGATAAAGTTGTATGCAATAATAATTACCTAACTATGAGTCGAAGTTGAATCCACTCGGAGTTATGAGGGGTGTTAGGAGTATACATTTGAAGCAAGCAAATGGGTTATCTAAGATTGCACTTCCACAACAAGGTTTTGTTTTCTATTTCTACTGTTACTCTAATGAATGCAAGCTAAAGAAAATAGATTATAGATAAATATTTTTTGAGGTTTTTCCAATTAGATTAAAGGCCTAGGGCTGTGACCATAACCTAGGTGTTTGCCTAATGGGATAAATATGTTTATACTTGTTTTGTTGATTGAGGTGTATTATAGCTCTCAACTCCACATTACCCACTCAATACCTCTCGGTCAGAGACTGATTTTGCCCAATTTGGCTTTCTCAAGTCCAAATGGGTATCAACCAAAACAGTTGATAAGAGCTCAAGTCGGGTTCTTACTATCTCTAGTTTGAACTCTTTACTTAGGTTAATCAATCTCTCAATTCACCCAATTCCTTGTTAGCTAAGTTATCCTAGACTAGGTATCTCTTTCTCAAGTAGATACTAAGTCAAATAGGCATGAATCAATGTTTGCAACCATTAATTCCAAATACGAAGCATGAACTAAGTTAAATAATCAACATCCAATCATAAAACAACATAAAATTAATCACCCTAAGGTCCACACACTAGGATTGGGTCACAACTCTAGTAAAAATCTTGCTACTCATAATGGGATTTGAAGAAAATAAAGATGAAAAGCTAATTAAACTCATAAGGGAAGATTAAAATGATGAAATCTAATGTTAAAATACTCAAATAAGCTAAATCTTCCTAAAATAGCTAAAGGAAATGGTTACAGCAGGTTTGTATATTCCAACTTGACCTAATTTTGTAAAACTCGTCTATTTATACAGGGCCAAAAATCACAGACAAAAATTCCCCTCGGGAGGTTCTGCGGCCACACAATTTCATGTGCGGTCCGCAAATTTCTTCAGTTGGTAGGAAGGTGAGTTTTGCGGCCGCATATTTTTGGACTACGGCCGCAAGGCAATCTTCTACGGCCGCACATTTCATGGCTGCGACCGCGAGGTAATCTTCTGTGGCCACATAATTCTTGTGTGGTCTGCACATTGCTGAAAGTTCTGTTAGATTTTTCTTCTTGGTTTGCAGCGCGGCACAGATGGAATTTTGCGGTCCGCAATTTCTTCTGCGGCCGCATAATTCCTTTTGCGGACCGCACATTTGTGCTTTTGCGCCCTTTATTGCCTTGTGCTTCGGAACACTCCTTTTTGAGTCCGATTTCATCTCGGGAGACCAAACTTCTAGCATTCCTGCAATTTGCACAATTTCATTAGTTTCGGGAACACAATTCAATACTTTCGGACTAAAACAAAACTAAAATGTGGTAATAAGCAGTCAAAATCCCCACTTATCAACTCCCCCAAACTTAAGTCTTTGCTTGTCCTCAAGCAAATAAATTAGTTTCCACCTTCAAAAGTTAAGGGTCATTTCAGAGAGTCAAAGGTGAGCCATCCACACATCAGTTGGTACCAACAATTACCCATACTACTCATGTATTATCAACAAGGCGACAAGTTAAACATTCATGCACATATAGTTCTAATGTGACATTTGAGCTTCAAGAGACTTTACTCATCAAGGACTCTTGCTCTATCATGTAAGTCATGGTGGACTCCAAACTCTTCCTCCTCTACTTTCCATTTTCCTAGCTCACTTAAGAAATTTAGCACTCAATCCAAAGATTTATGAAAGGTTCACTCATCTCTCTCAAAAGAATGTCACAAGTACGACTTCAAGTACCATAGGCTTTCCCCTTGTGTAGATCACCACTAATGTAAGCTTACTCGGTTTGAAATCAAGTAGGACTTATTTCGGGATGTAATGAACGCTTTTGGGTTAGGGTAGGATACCGTATGAGTAAGTGGTTACACTTTTCCTTAAGCACTCTATCTTTCATTTCTCGGCTCACACTTTGCCGATTCTCAGAGGCACTTTCTTTTCATTGGGGACTAGAGAGACCTAGCATCACTCTTTCTTGATCGTTTTATTATTTTTCTCCCTTTTTGATTTCTCCATGTTTGGGATCATTACCTCTTTTTGAATCTTTTCAACCCTTCCACTTATTCACTTTTTGTATCTTTCTTTTTATTCTTTTCTTTTCTTGCCTTTTCTTCTCATAGAAATAATTTATTTTCTCTTTTTGTGCCTTGATACCTTTTTCAAGTTCCTCATCTCTATCCCAAACTTACGTTTTAAGCCATTTGTTTCAGAAGAGTGTTAAGGAAAGCTCGGGTGCCAAAAAAGGGTCACGACCAAACGGGTAAAGGCTTGTAAAATGGTTATCAAATGATAAAGGCTAGAGGCTCAAAGGGGTTGACTAGGGATAATGACATTTGTTGGCAATAGAAAAACTCAAACGGGCCAAGGAGATCCTACAATCACTTTTTAAATCAAGCAAAACTTTAGATTTTGCCTTGAAACACATTCGGGGAAAGTTCTACACCCTTCGCATGGATACTTGGAATAGCAACAATTCATGTCACTCCTCACGCAATCGGATTGTAAAAGAGGACAGAGTCGAGGGACCACAATGACCACATTCAAGTTTAAAGATCACTATGGTCCAATTAAACCACTCGATGATTGCAAAAGTCAACTCAAGAGTCACAAGTCACTAACTAGAGCTATTTCTTTCAAAAACCTTGTTTCTAACCATAAGCACGTAGTTAAGTGTGTTGCTGCCAATTGAAGCATGGCTAACTCTTCGAGCATGACTTAATTAGGTCTATTTATTCATTACTACTACTATTGTTACCTAAACACAAAAAACAGACCCATTACCTTAAGAAGGTTGTCACGCCGTCCACCGTTAGGACGAGTCACCCTGTTCATACAACAACTACCCTTGGAAAGAACCATGGCATTAAGAAAACCAAAGGCTTTATTATCTACTAAAACATAAAAATAAGCTACTAAATCAAAAAAAGAAGCTACTAAATCAAATAAAGAAACAAAAATAAGGAAGCTAATAAGCAAAAACTACTAAAGATAGAATGAATATACATAATGAGAGAAAGAGAGAGAATATATATACATAATAAGAAAATAGAGAATAATATCAAGATATTACAGGACAAATATTTCAGAATGTATTAAATATAATAAATAACTCCACCCCCCCCCCAAATAAAGATAAGCATTGTCCCCAATGCTTAACAAAATAAGAGTAAAAGAGGGGAAAGAGTGAAGACAACTCCCTATGGCTCCTTGGACATATTTGTGTCCCCAACAATGTCATCGCCCTCAGGCTCAGCTAACTGAATCTCATCATCCTCAACTGTGGGTGTGGCTGGGTTGGCGATGTGAAACCCCATGTTTTCGTACGTAAAAATAAGTCGTAAGTCAATTAATGTAAACTCGAAAATGAGATCCTCTTTGAAAGTATATAAAATTACATCCAGTGTTTCCGTTCAACATACAAATGACTAGGTTAAGGACAAATGCACTTAAATGTGAGAAAGGAGGTTTTGGATAAATAAAAATAAGCTGCTTTGTTACCCGACATGCCTGCTTCACCAACTTACTTTCCGTCCCACTTGCTTGAGCTACTCGACACATGTCTAAATAATTTAACGAGGATGAGACACATGTTTCAAAATTGAAAAAGAACCGACATGTATCACCTACTTGATTAAGTAGGTGCATCACCTACTTAGAGTTTGTGGACCAAATTAAAAGGGAAAGGAAAAGGATAGAGATGGATAGCCCAACCCATCTGCCCAAGTCCATTAGTAGGGCCATATATACATAGATATTTTACTTAAAAAACAATTTAGAATCCCTCTCTCTCTATTTCTGAAGGAGCTCCAAAATATCATCCCAAAACCTCTCTCAGCGTTATCCTAGGGTTCAAGACCAAATCCAAAAGATTGGTAAGGTGATTTCTCTCTTCGAAGATCAAGATCACCTAGTTATCTCTCTACTTTGTTGTTTGGGGTAAAGAGCTTGTTTGAGCTTGAAGTAAAGCTTAGTTGGACAAGTATTCTTACTGCCAAGGTAAGGTTTCACTTCTCCTATATGTATTTAAGATCATCTATGTATATCTAGTTGATTTGATAACGGGAACTTGTGAAGTAGGTTGAACTTCATGTTGAAGTGTTGTAGTTGCTGGACTATTTTGGAGTTGAATTCTTGATGTTTTATGGCTGAAAATCAGTAGAAATAACTTAAGAATACTATTGCTATTGTGGTTGATGTGTTTGGAAGAAGAGAAGGCTGGAAAGTGCAAGTTAGAACTTGGTTGTTGGGTGAGATGGTGTGTATATATATATATATATATATATATATATATATATATATATATATATATATATATATATATATATATATATATATATATATATATATATATATATATATATATATATATATATATATATATATATATATATATATATATATATCTTGTTTGTGGATTTGAGGAAAGTGAAAAGAGTAAGGGGAGGTGCTGTCCAAAATTTTGTAGACGAGTTAGTCGCTCATTTGTGTTGAGTTATAGCTTCCGTATGATTAACAATGGTCCCTTATTATTTGTTGTAGATTGAAGTACTAACGGGCTGAACTGATGTCGTGTAGTTAAGTAAACTACAAAAGTATGTTAAGGCTATCCCTTCTTTCCTTTTGGCATGATCAATATGATACAAATAAAACGATCAAACGCGCAACTTTCACAAATGACACTATTCTTAGAAGTACTAGGGGTGCCTATGTTCTTGATTCCCCATGTGTCCTATTATTATATCATTTGTTCATGGGTCTCAGAAAATACGTAAGTTGATAAAGTTTATTTCATGATATTAACCGAAGGCATATTGATCTTGTGACATTCTAAGAGATCTTATTGACTTACTTCTTTATGCATTGCATTAATTTATACATGTACATTGACCCATGACAAGATGGCATTATATACGCATATATTATATGTATATGGGGTATGGGAAAAGGTTACGACGTTATATACGCACCACATTAGTATACGTTGATGATTTTGCCCATGGAGGCCAAGATGATATGATGGGATGCCCTTAGAGGTTTGATGATGTTATGTGCGCATATACCTATGCATGATATGACATCTATACGCACATGCATGACATTATAAATGTTTCATGATTCACAGAGTTATTCAGACTTACAGGTTGAGTCATTTACTCCATGTTTCTTTCATGTCTTTATATACTGATTTTCGTACCTTACATACTCGGTACTTTATTTGTACTGACGTCGCTTTTGTCTAGGGACACTGCGTTTCATGCCTGGAGGTCCTGATAGACAGTTGGGTAGACCTTCCTAGTAGACAGAGTCAAACATTAGCTTTGTTGGTAAGCTCTACCTCGGAGTTACCAGGTCTAGGCCTTGGAGTCCATTTTATATATACAGGTTTGTTGGGTAGGTCGAGGCCCTATCCCGACCATAATATAGTTCACTTATCTCTAGAGGCTTGTACACGAGTCCTGTATATTTTGTATATCCGTATTGTGGCCTTGCCAGCTGGTGCACATGTTAGTTTGGTATTGCTGGTTGTAGACATTCATGGTGGTCTCGTCGGCCTTGATTATTATTTTTAGATGATTCAGAATATGGTCTCATCAGCCTAAGTTGAGGGTTACCCCTCTATAGTTCATAGTTACAGAGTGGTACGCTCAGGCGGAGTATGGCACCGGGCATCAGCACGCCTCTTCAGGTTTGGGGCGTGACAAACATGGTATCAGAGCAGTTCTATCCTAGGGAGTCTACAAGCCGTGTCTAGTAGATCCTTGTTTAGAGATATGTTGTGCACCACATTATATATACAGGAAGCTACAAGGCATTTAGGAGTTTGTTACCCTTCTTTCAAATCTAAATTGTGTTATAGAGCTGAATCATAAGAGTTTGAGCCAGAACATAAGTTTGCTAATAATACAGAGATATTTGCAACTAGAAAGATTACAGCTAGCCAGAGGGTTAATACAGCAGAAAGTAAGGGCACTAGTAGAGGGAGAGTTCTTGACGACATGGCCCAATTTGAGGCACTATCAGATCGTGCATACCCGATGTGCAAATTTCCTGCTTAAGACCTTAGGATGGGAATATCTAACGTGCCCCGCGAATAGCTGGACATGGGAGTATCAGAAGGTAAAAGTATAAGTTTCAATAGGTAACAGAAACAAGGTGAAGGAGGGTACGAGGTACCCAGTTAGTGAAGATTATCAGTATTTACAATTCAAGCAGAGAAATATAAGCATTATGAGTTACCTTCAACAGTAACAGAGGTATGTACAATTGGTCACACCCATCTCAGTTATGCCCTATGGGAGCTAACAGATATAGTTTAAGAGAAGGATAGGATATCAGGATCAAGCTGGGGTTAAAGTAACCCAAAATGGTGGATGGATTGTTAGCGTTAGCTGACATTTTCGAAGGATATTGCAAATATGGTAATAGTTCTATTTGTGAGACATCCAGATGATGCACTCTAGAATAGTACAGTCAGATATGAATACTAGAACTTTCAGGAATTTCAGAAGATATGCAATGGAATCCTAAAAGGGATAAATATTTACCTTAGTATGACTCCCTCCCCAAGTAAAAAGAGAATGTTAGGCAACCCGAAGAGCCAATGAGATGGAGCAAGGGGAGCTAAAAGTGAAAGAATGTTTTGTTGAAGTTTTCAGAATAAGGTAATAGACGAAAATATTAACAGGAGAATAAGAAGAGAGTAAATAAAGCATTATGAGTAAGATGTGATAAATGAGTGATAACGGTAAATCAAAATATGACAGGATGACAGAGTCTATAGTCAAGTGAAGAGAAGACAAGAGGAGACGTGCCTTGAAACAATAAAAGAGCATAAGTCATAAAGTCATATCCTAATTTTGAGAAATAAGTTGGTGACTCCAATGTGATTACTAGAAGGAAATGTTAGACCCCGGAGTAATAGAAATCACTATGGGCTAGTGAACAAGATAAACTGAACATGAATTAGGGACCGAAGGATTTTATAATAGTCGGCATCGTGAGAGTTTCAGAGATAGCGTTCCGGAAGTAATAGAATGGACAACAAAAGAATAACCTTTAAAGTTCATTCAGGAAGACGCGTCCCTAAAGCAAGCACTGTGAGCAGAGTTAAGCTTAAGAGACTAAGTGTTCCAATTACACTAGGTGTCACCCTTGTGCGTATGAAATTCAGTTATCCCTGGTACAGAAAGGTTACCGTAAGGTGAGTAATGGTCATTGATGATGTTAAAAGACGCCAAAGATGAAGAGGTAAAATATCTATAGGTAAATCGTTGTAGCACTAAATTTCAGTACTCCCCTAAAGGGGGGGAGGGAAGATGGTTTGATGTGGTATTAAGTCGGAGTTAAGTGGTTCATGTAACTATGGACTGGTAAATGAAGAATGCGATAAAAAGGCAAAAGGGATGAAGTTGCATTTATTCAGATCCTACAGATATGTCGCGACTCCAGAACATTATGCAAGCACGATGCCAGGGAGAGGCAGTAAGAGTTCCCGGCCAGGATGTTATTGATAAATAAGTGCGAATGGACACTTGATATATCAAGAGCCAGTGTAAGAGGTAAGTTAAGACAAAGTACATATACCAAGAGAGATTACACGGAATATAGATATGAGAATGGACCAACGAGTAGTTAGTAGTTGATTGGGGAAGAGCCTAGTTATGGCTAGATAAGAGGATACAGACAATCAGCATATCATGCAAGATAAACGCAGTAAACCCCAACATAGTGAATTCAACTTCGCAGATATGACATCATGCTCCTTGAGAAATATTCATATAGGAGTTGGGGTAGTTAAAGGTACTGTATAAGTATTACAAAAATAAAAGAGAGTGCCACTGGGGAGACAGTTAAAATTTCAGTTCAGAAGCAACCCTACGAGCATAAGGTCGCGGAGGTAAGTAACTAAGGATATATACAGGCGAGTAATAACATCAAAAATTCCTTTGGGTATATGATGTAATAAGCTCGCAGCTTTATAGGAGTCAGAGGGTCTCCCTTATACAAAGAAAGACTAGCTGAGGATATAACGAAGAAGGCTTCAACCTAAGCATAGTGACATAAAGAAGAAATGGTCTTGTAACAACAGTCCCACTTCAACATTGTATGCACTCCATAAGAAAGTGACACCTATACTGGCTAATTAACGGGAAGAAAAAAAAATCAAAAGTGATATTTGAGATCATATAAGTTACAGAAAATTCCAGTATTTGTGGGCAACAAGATAAGCCAAGTATTCATGCAACAAGTGGCAGAACGACCAGGAAAAGTTATTGCTTACATTTAAAAACAACTAAGAAGGCATAGAAGGAAATCTATAGTGCTAGCAAGTCAAAGGAAGGTTGCGAGTAGTATAAATAGATAGGTGTAGGTCGCAAGCTTATGGTAGAGTGACAAGGTTTTAGGTAGATAGGAGTAAGGATACGAAAAGGTGAGTGAAAAGGTGATAAGAATAGATAAGGCCTCGGGATTAAGCCCATAAAATCAAGAGAGATGATGGTTTTCGTAAGTTATAGAAAGCTAAGTATAGCCTGAATGAACTTGGAGAAGACTAAGACTAGGAGCAATTAGAAGAGATGAATGTTGCCTTGATAGTAGAATAAATGTGTAATTGTGATAGATAAGAGGATGACGTTTAGGCATTTGATTGAGTAATGATCTAAAGAAAAGGGATTTCATGAATTGCACAGGATTAGAATACCCCCAATAAGATGAATCACATTGGGATTCTATGAATTACAATTATTGAAGTATAGTATCGTCCCTAGGTGGATCGGGAAAATCACTTCAAATGTTCCTCGATGCGACGTGAGCCCTAGTGACAATGTATTACATAAGAGGTTTCAAGTTATCAGTGGTAGATTATAGATCAACATTGAGGTGAATCAACAATGGATGGATAAAAGATACAAAGTATGAGATGAGATTAGGTCGTCATTCTTAAGATGAATAGAAATGAGGAAGCATTAAAGGACTTAGATTTATACATATAAGATAAGTAACGAGAGTAACCTGGAGTTTGGTAGCAGACCTCAGTAACAATAAACCGAAGTAAGAGTTATGGTATAGTATGACCTACTTAGATGTAGTAAAGCCATAAGTATAGATAATAGAGGCTATGAAACAACATATAGCAATAGTCGTAAGTTCAACAAAGTACCGAGCGAAAAACTTCAGTACACCTATAGATGCCAGAGGGACAACATGAGAGAAGAGTCGCATAGGAGCACATACAAGGACAAAGATGTACAGACTGCATGATAAAAGGTAGAAATAGTTACAAGATTAGAAGAATTCCGACTACAAGTCGTGGTGTGAGAAAGAGGCCTAAATGGGGGAATGCCCCATTTGGATTTATTCACAGAACAGTTGCCTAGATGGCAATGATAGTATTAAAGTATTCATAAGAGCTATAAGTTATGAGAATGATAAGCGCATCAGTCAACATTCAAGGATGAATATTCCAAAGGGGGGAATAATGTTACACCTCATGTTTTCGTATGTGAAAATATGTCGTAAATCAATTGATGTAAGCTCGGAAATGAGATCCTCTTTGAAAGTATATAATAATGTTACACCCCATGTTTTTGTACGTGACTAGGTTGAGGATGAATGCACTTAAACGTGAGAAAGGAGATTTTGGACAAATAAAAATGAGTTGCTTTGTTACCCAACGTGACTGCTTCACCAACTTACTTTCCATCCTACTTGCTTGAGCTACTCGACACATGTCTAAATTATTTAACGAGGATGAGACACATGTTTCAAAATGGAAAAAGAACCAACATGTATCACCTACTTAATTAAGTAGGTGACAAGTAGGTGCATCACCTACTTAGAGTTTGTGGACCAAATTAGAAGGGAAAGGAAAAGGATAGAGATGGGCAGCCCAACCCATCTGCCCAAGCCCATTAGTAGGGCCATATATATATAGATATTTTACTTAGAAAACAATTTATAATCCCTCTTTCTCTATTGCAACATGAAGGAGCTCCAAAATATTATCCCAAAACCTCTCTCAACGTTATCCTAGGGTTCAAGACCAGATCCACAATGGTAAGGTGATTTTTCTCTTCGAAGATCAAGATCACCTAGTTTTCTCTCTACTTTGTTGTTTGGGGTAAAGAGCTTGTTTGAGCTTGAAGTAAAGCTTAGTTGGGCAAGTATTCTTGCTTCCAAGGTAAGGTTTAACTTCTCCTATATGTATTTAAGATTATCTATGTATATCTAGTTGATTTGATAAAGGGAACTTGTGAAGTAGGTTGAACTTCATGTTGAAGTGTTATAGTTGCCGAACTATTTTGGAATTGAATTCTTGATGTTTTATGGCTGGAAATTAGTAGAAATAACTTAAGAATACTATTTCTATTGTGGTTGATGTGTTTAGAAGAAGAGAAGGATTGGAAAAGTGCAAGTTAGAACTTGGTTGTTGGGTGAGATGGTGTGGACTATTTTGGTGATGTATTGTAATGAATATAAGGTTTTATATATATATATATATATATATATATATATATATATATATATATATATGTATGTATGTATATTCTGGAAATATTGGTCTTGTTGTTTGATTTGAGGAAAGCTAAAAGAGTAAGGGGAGGTGTTGTCCAAAATTTCGTAGACGAGTTAATCGCTCATTTGTGTTGAGTTCTAGCTTCCGTAAGATTAAGAATGGTCCCTTATTGTTTGTTGTAGACTGAAGTACTAATGGGCTGAACCAATGTCGTGTGGTTAAGTAAACTACCAAGGTATGTTAAGGCTATTCCTTCTTTTCTTTTGGCATGATCAATATGATACAAACAAAACGAGCAGAAAATACGTCTCTTAGAAGTACTAGGGGTACCTATGTTCTTGATTCCCTATGTGTCCTATTATTATATTGTCTCTTCATGGGTCTCAGAAAATACATAAGTTGATAAAGTTTATTTTATGATATTAATCGAAGGCATATTGATCTTATGACATTCGGAGAGATCTTATTGACTTACTTCCTTATGCATTGCATTCATGTATACATGTACATTGACCCATGACCAAATGGCGTTATATACATGTATATTATATGTATATGGGGTATGGGAAAAGGTTACAACGTTATATATGCACCACCACCTGATCAATTAGTATACGTTGATGATTTCGCCCACAGATGCCGAGATAATATGATGGGATGTCCTAAGAGGCTTGATGATGTTATGTACGCATATACCTATGCATGATATCACATTTATACACAAATGCATGAAATTATAAATGTTTCATGATTCAAAGAGTAGACTTACAGGTTGAGTCCTTTACTCCATGTTTCTTTCATGTCTTTTATATATTTATTTTCATGCCTTACATACTCGGTACTTTATTTGTAATGACGTCCCTTTTGCCTGGATACATTGCGTTTCATGCCCGCAGGTCCCGATAGATAGGTTGGTAGTCCTCTTATTAGGCTATCAGCTCAACAGAAGGTGTTGGTGCACTCCACTTACTCAGGAGTTGCCTATTTGGTCGGTATATTTTGGACATGTATTGATTGGTATAATGGGGCCATATCCCGGTCTTTATGATGCGTATGTACTCTTAGGGGCTTGTAGATAGATTTTATGTATATGGATCATTGTATGGCCTTGTTGGCCTATGTTTTGAGTGTACAAATAATCATTTCAGTCTTATAGGCCCATATGTCATATGTTAAGTTTGTATACCATGTTGGGTCGTCCTATGTCGAGTATTCTGTTGTGTTTAATTCTTGTTATCTCATGACGGCCTTTTCGGTTCATTTACCCATGATAGTATGATAAGAAGGATATGTTACGTTGGTACTCGGTTGAGTTAGGAACCGCGTGCCCGTTGCGGCCCATCGGTTTGGGTCGTGACAGGAGAACATTTGACGCACTGCCTCAGTAGTGTCGGCAAAAAGGTGTGGCTCTTCAGACTGGCTAGCCGGTGCCACCGGTGCAGATGGTGTTGTAGGATATGGGACAGATTGGTCTGGGTCAAGTAGCATGTCAAAGGGGAGATCTTTGGCTATAGCAAGCCTGGTCACCTGTCTCCAGAGCTTGTCCACTGATTTCTTACTGCCATGGGACTTTCTCATCTTCTTTACTTCTTTTTCCCAGCTCTTCGATCACTGACTCGTGTTGTACCAAGGTAGCCATAATAGTGTTCTGGTTCTCTAGGAGCTTCTTCAATGTCTCTTCAGCTGTCGGGAAAACTGAGGTGCCTGAACAGAAGACTGCATTGCAACAGTACTGGATAAGTCAGACAGCTTTGCAGTGGCTATCTGCATCCAGTTGTTGAGGCTCGCCAATGTCTGGGAGACTTTCAACGTAGAAAGTAGGACATTAGGCATAGGCACTGGCTTCAAAGACGAGGTGGGAGTTGTGGCAGGAACTGCAGTAGGGACTGTGGATGATGGCGGAGGCATAGCTGTGGCACTGGAGGAAGGTTCGGCCAAAGTGGATGGAACATCAACTACCTCAGCAGCTACCATAGCTCGCTCATCAGACTGGCTCGCAGTGGTAGGAGGCTGAACTTTATTTTTCGGATTGTTCGTATCCATCAGTGAATACCAAGTCAAAGGCTTCTTCGGCTTCACCTTTGTGTCATAATCCCTCGGCTCTACCCTTGCATCTGTAAGATATTCTGTAATAGTGGTGGGATATGGGTAGGACGAGTCATCATACCGAGCAATCACTGAGATATTGGCTGACATCACGGCACCCACATTGATAGGGTACCCGGCCATAATTGAAGCAACCAGAACTGCCCGAGGAATCGGAAGGTAAGTCTCATTCTGGCTCAGGTCCAGTCTATTGTAGAAAAAGGTTTGTCACCCCTTCGCTTCGAAACTTAGAGTGATCCGATGGATAGGAACCCCAACGAGAATCCATGGCGGTGGTGGCCCTGGTGCTGCTAAAATATCCTCTAACCAAGGTCGGGATGTATCTCCTAATGCATACTTATCCAAATATTCCTTTGGCTCAACATTTTCGAAGCCCAAGTACGTGTTGAGTGTATGATAGTCAAATCTCACTTTTAGGTTACGTACTTTATTCACTTTTGTCCTTTTTTTATGTGAGCCACATTGGCATAGAATTCACGGACCAAGTACTCTTTGGCGTCCACTATACTTTGAGTGAACCACATCCACCCCTGGCGTTCCATGAACTGTCTCAACACTGATGGGTTGTACCTCCCTGGATCTTTTAACTGAAATTATCGCTCAAGAGTTAGCGACCTCACTGTCCACCATATACAAAAACTGGTGAAAGTGGCTAGGCTGACAAAGTGTTCCTCCCAAAACTCTTTCTTCTTTGATCTTTCAAGACCATCTGCTGTAGCATCTCCCCTTCTGCCATCATCGGGGATATCCTGAACTGGTGTATCCTGTGCCTCAGGGACAGGTGTAGCCGATGGCTCAGAAGCCTGACTTGCGGTCTCCGATTCCTCAGAAGTGCTATGAGATGAGGACGACTCGTCCCTGAGTTGGTATCTCCCTGGTGGCATTGACTATACGGTCGGCTGCTCCTGAACAAAGGCCGAGTTGCCCTATGATGCTTCCCTAGACGCAATATATGAGCTTGTGTCGGATAGATCTGCACCTCCACCCCTACTGGTTGTAGCTTTCTTTGTAATTGTATTTTGTTGGCCAAGGGACAAGGCACTCTTGCATCGACCCCGAGAAGGTTCACTTCTCCCTTTAGATGTGTCGCCTCGTCCCCTAGATCAAACCATTATCTGTATCAAGCAAAGGCGATTATTAGTTACAATTCACTGTTCAAACATACCCAGGAGACATGCAAAAAGATATAAACTAGAAGACACTGCGAAGGTACATAGTCAAAGCATGCTTGTAGGAAACCAGATCTGCGGTCCACACAATTTTGTTTTGCGGCCGCAAAAGTCAAGTCCGGTCCGCATGATTCCACTTGCGGCCGCACCTTTGAGACCCAACAAATATAAGCTCTCTGATGACAGAGAATTGGTTGATGTGCGGTCATAACACGATTTCTGCGGTCCGCAAAATTAAACTTGCGACTACACATTGGAGTCTCAAAGTAGGGACACTCTGATGACAGTAAAAGTGCATATTTGCGGCCGCAATGGGAATTATGTGGTACACACATTTTACCTTGCGGGCGCAGATCCCTTCTTCACTAATGCTGCCCTAAAATCAATTTCTGCGGATTGCACAAATTTAGGTGCGGCCGCAGAATTCAAAAATTACGAGCAGTTCAGTTGTTTCATTCTAGGTTTTTTAATTTCGTGCACAATTTGACATGGCAACATCATAGAAGCATGAAAATATGTTAACCTAGTCCACATAGAGCATGTACTATTTAACCCATTACAGATTTACCCTCGCATGGATACACAATTTAATTCTAATGACAAATGGCCTAAAAATAACTAAAAATCTATAAATTAAAAGAAAACGATTAACAAGAAATTGATGTATACCAGATGAATGAGTGTAATGAGTGACTAATCAAGAATGTTGTGTGTGTGGACAAATGAAATCACCAAGAAATTTCAAGAGGGCACTATATATATGCTCAGAGAGTGAAAAACGTAACAAATGCCATTATTCCTCTATTTATACTTTTTGTTTATTAAGGGAAAGAAGCGCGAGTGCGGCCGCACATTTTCATTTGTGGTCCGTACTCTGTTACCCGAAGACATTCTCTCATCATTTTATTTGCGGTCTGCACAATTTTGTACGCGGCCGCAGATTTCATGTGCGGTTGCACATCGGCCATTTCTCTGATAGACTAAACCTCAAAGAGTTGAAATTTTCAACCTCTCATTTGTGCGGTCCGCAAACTAATTGTACTGCTGCAATGTTCTTTTGTTGCAGCAACCAAAAATGTGCGGTCGACACAAAGCAACTGTGGTCCGCAATTCTTGTAACACTTAGCCATATTTCTATCCACAATTCCTATAGGTCACACGCATCCCTATAGCACACTTCAAATCAAGTTAGCACAAAAATAACACCTAACTACAAAAGAAAAAAGGAGAATAAACATGGGTTGCCTCCAAAGAAGCGCCTGATTAAACGTCGCGGCACGACGCAGAATACCATCAATTTAAATGAATGACCGCCACGACGTGGCTATCTCCAACCTTTCCCAAATAATGCATCACCCGATGACCATTGACTCGGAATACTTTATTGTTTTTGTTCTTCAAGTCTAATGCAACCAAAGGTGTCACACCCACAATTTCAAAAGGACTACTCCATTTAGACTTTAGCTTCCCGGGAAACATCCTCAACCTTGAGTTAAACAACAATACAAGATCGCCCACCTTGAACTTTTTGTTCCAAATGTATTTGTCATGAAGATATTTCATCTTTTCTTTGTACAAGGAAGAACTTGCATAAGCATGGTACCGAAAATCATCCAATTCATTCAAATGTGCAACCCTCAAGTTAGCTGCTACATCCCAATCAAGATTCAACTTCTTTATAGACCACATGGCCTTGTGCTGTAGTTCCACCAGAAGATGATAAGCTTTTCTGAATACCAACCGGTATGGCGATATTCCGATAGGTGTTTTGTAAGTCGTCCGATAAGCCCATAATGCATCATCAAGCTTCTTGGACCAATCCGTCCGATTAGCATTCACCGTTTTGGACAAGATACTATTTATCTCCCGGTTGAAAACTTTCACTTGCCCACTATCTTGTGGGTGATAAGGAGTCGTGACTTTGTGAGTAACATAATACTTGCTAAGCAAGGTGTAGAAAGTCTTGTTGCAAAAAATGTGAGCCCCCATCGCTTATAATAGCACATGGAGTACCAAGCCGTGTGAAAATACTCTTCTTCAAGAAAGCCACCACACTTCTCGCCTCATTGTTGGGTAAAGCAATGGCCTCAACCCATTTGGACACATAATCAACCGCGATCAAGATGTAGGTGTTTCCACAAGAACTCACAAAAGGGCCCATGAAGTCAATACCCCACACATCAAAAATATCAATCTCCAAGATGGTTTTGAGAGGCATTTCATTCTTCTTTGAGATTCCACCGGCCCGTTGACATTCATCACATCTTTTCACTAGCTCACTTGCATCCTTGTAAAGAGTGGGCCAATAGAACCCGCAACTAAGCACTTTGACCGCCGTTTTTGCTTCACCATGATGACCACCATATGGTGAAGAATGACAAGCCCCAAGAATTTCACCTTGCTCTTCTTTTGGTACACATCTTCTAATCACCTTATCCGTACAAATTTGGAAAAGGTATGGTTCATCCCAATAATAATCTTGACAATCCTGTTTGAGTTTCTTCCTTTGGTTTGAAGAGAACTCATTCGGAATGATTTCACACACAAGAAAATTTGCTAGATCCGCGAAACATGGAACATATTTCATTGAAATAGTCAAGAGTTGCTCATCGGGTAAGGAGTCATTGAGTTCAAGGCCGTCATGCGGCCTCCCCTCCTCCTCCAAACGAGACAAGTGGTTTGCCACTTGGTTTCCACTCCCTTTTCTATCTTGGATGTCAATATCAAACTCTTGCAACAAAAGCACCCATCTCATCAACCGAGGTTTGGAGTCCTTCTTGCTCATAAGATACCGAAGCGCCACATGATCCGTGTGGACAATGACTTTTGCACCCATCAAGTAAGGGCGAAACTTCTCAATTGCAAATACAATGGCAAGGAGCTATTTCTCTGTAACAGTATAGTTGACTTGGGCACTATTTATAGTCTTACTAGCATAGTAGACCAGATGAAATTTTTTTTTTGATGCATTTCCCCAAAACAGCTTCAACCACTACGTCACTTGCATCACACATGAGTTCAAAAGGGACACTCCAATTTGGAGCGGTGATGATGGGAGTAGTTGTCAACTTGAACTTCAACAATTCAAAAGCCCTCATGAAATCATCATTGAAGTTGAACTTAGCGTCTTTTTCAAGAAGCTTGCACAACGAGTTCACCACCTTAGAGAAATCTTTGATGAAATAGCGGTAAAACCCCGCGTGGCCTAAGAAACTCAATTTCTTAGAAATCACCTCAATTTTTGCCTTGTCAACTTCAATTCCATGCTTTGAGATTTTGTGGCCAAGGACAATGCCTTCCTCGACCATGAAATGGCATTTCTCCCAATTAAGCACCAAATTTGTTTCTTCACATTTAGTCAACACTTTATCCAAATTTGCAAGAAAATCATCAAAAGAATCTCCAACTACCGAGAAGTCGTCCATAAAAACTTCAAGGCAGTCCTCCACCATGTCCGTGAAGATAGCCATCATACACCTTTAAAAAGTCCGCATTGCACAAACCAAATGACATCCGCTTGAAGGCGAAAGTACCATAGGGACATGTAAAGGTTATTTTCTCTTGATATTCCGAAGCAATAAAAATTTGGTTGTACCCTGAATACCCATCAAGAAAGTAATAGAAATCACGGCCGGCCAATCTATCGAGCATTTGATCTAAGTAAAGAAGTGGAAAGTTATCCTTCCTTGTGACTTTGTTGATCTTTCGATAGTCTATACACACCCTCCATCCGGTCACCGTTCTTGTAGAAATCAACTCATTCTTGTCATCGGTGATCACCACCATGCCCCCTTTCTTTGGGACACATTGAACCAGAGAAGTCCACGAACTATCGGAGATGGCGTAGACAACCCCGGCATCCAACCACTTGATAATATCCTTCTTGACAACTTATTGCATAGCCTCATTGAGTGTCTTTTGATGTTCAATAGATGGTTTGGTTCCATTCTCCAACTTGATATTATGCATGCAAAAGGTGGGGCTTATCCCCCGAATATCCGCCAATGTCCACCCAATAGCCTTCTTCCTCTTTTGTAGCAACGCCAATATGGAATCTACATGCACGTTAGTCCAACAAGAGGAAAGAATAACTGGTAAAGTAGAACAAGGGCCAAGAAATTCATACCGAAGATGTGGTGGCAATGGCTTCAACTCCAAGGTAGGAGGCTCTTCAATAGAAGGCTTTGTAGGAGGAGTTGTCCTATTTTCAGGATCCAAGGACAATTTCCGGGGTGCATAGTTGTATGAACCCATTCCTTGCAAAGAGTTCACACATTCCATAAAGCCATCCATCTCGTCATCATCAAAGTTGAGCAATACCGCCTCCAACATATCACCAACATTGATTGTAGCACTTGTGTCTTCAACAATAACATCGGTCACCAAGTCCACAAAAGAGCACACCTCATTGCTATTTGGTTGCCACATGGACTTACACACATGGAAAACCACTTTTTCATCACCAACCTGGAATGTAAGTTCTCCAGATTCAACATCACAAAGAGCCTTCTCCGTAGCAAGGAAAGGTATTCCAAGAATAATCGGCACCTCATAATCAACTTCACAATCTAGAATGACAAAATCCGTCGGAAGAATGAATTTATCAACACGAACCAAGACATCTTCAATCAGTCCCAAGGGTCTCTTCATAGTACGATCGACCATTTACAATCTCATAGAGGTGGGTCTTGGTTGCCCAATCCCCAGAGTCTTGAAAACTGAATAGGGCATCAAATTGATACTTGCCCCAAGATCACAAAGAGCTTTAGCAAACTCGGCACTTCCAATTGTACAAGGAATCGTGAAAGCACCGGGATCCTCCAACTTAGAAGCCATTGAATGCACAATTGCACTCACTTGATGAGTGATTTTTATCGTTTCAAAATTCATTGACCACTTCTTTGTCACGATATCCTTCATGAACTTTACATAACCGGGCATTTTCTCCAAAGCTTCAACTAATGGCACATTGATTGAGAGACTCTTCATCATTTGAATAAACTTCTTGAATTGGTTTTCACCATTATGCTTAGCACGTCTTTGAGTGTATAGAGGTAAAGGTGGAGGCTTAGGTAATGGTTCCTTAATCGTTTGCACTGCTGGCTCCAGTATGTCAATAATATGATCCCTAGACATGTTTACCTCCTCTTGAGTCTCTTCCACACTATCATCAATATCAATTCGGACTTCATCATTAGGTTGCACCTCATTTCTCGGGATCTCTTCTTCTTGCACCAATTTCTCATCATCCACAAGTTGCCTTTGACTTGAGGTGGGTGCATTCCCACCTCTTCCACTTTATGTAGTAATGGCCATGGAATGCCCCCGTATTATTTTCACACTTTGGGTTTACTACCGTGTCACTTGGTACTGCCCCTTTAGGATGAGAATTTAGAGCTTGAGAGATTTGCCCTGTTTGAACTTCTGAGTTGCGAATTAATGTGTTGTGTGAGGCAGGTTGGGCATCCGAATCGGCATTCTTTTCCATCGTTTGCTTGAACATGTTTTCAATATGCCCCATCTCGTTGTTTGAAGAACTTAAACCACAGGAAGGATAAGGAGGTGAGTTGTTCGGTTGTTGATACATTGGAGGCCTTTGAAAGTCCGACCCCCGGTTGCCTTGATTGTTGTTCCATCTTATTTGATTGTTACCCCCCTCCCCCCCCCCCAAATTTCCTTGATTATTTCCACTCCAATTTCCTTGATAGTTGTTGTTATGCCAATTCCCTTGATTGTTGCCACCACTCCAATTTTCTTGGTTGTTAGAATTCCAATTGTCTTGATTGTTTTGAGGTCGCTATTGTTGTTGGTTTGGGCCTTGGAAGTTGTTTATTTCCCCTTGAAAGTTGTTCACATATTACACCTCCTCTTCTTGTTCATTATAAGAATCATCTTGATCAAAACCACTATCTTCTTGCACATAATTCTCCACTCAATTTTGCACTTGTGGACCTTTAGTCCTCATCTTGTTCACCATCATGTTCACTCCCTCCATGCCATTGAATTGCTTGGGATTTTGCATTTTTTTACTTGGGCCTTTGCTAGTTGCTTCATGGTGGTTGTCAACTCGGCAATGGCTTGCCCATGGTCTTGCAATTCTTTGTGAAGGTGAATCATGTTTGGGTCACCTTGTGGAACATTGGCCCGGGATTGCCAAGCCGATGACGTTTCTGCCATCTCATCCAAAATCTCACTCGCCTCCGCATAAGGCGTAGTCATGAAGTTCCCACCGGCAAGTTGATTCACTACACATTGGTTGGGTGTGTTAATCATACGATAGAAAGTTTGTTGAATCATGTTCTCCGTCATATTGTTTTTGGGACATTCCTTAACCATTGTTATATACGTTCCCATATCCCGTGTTGTGGTTCATTCGGCTCTTGCTTGAATGCCAAAATCTCATCCCGAAGTGTAGCCATGTGCCCCGGAGAGAAGAACTTAGAAATAATCTTTTCCGCCAACTCATCCCAAGTGTGAATGGAATGGTTTGGAAATCATTCCAACCAATATAAAGCTTTCCCCCGTAGAGAGAAGGGAAAAGGCCTTAGCCTCAATGTATCCTCAGAGACATTTGTTTGTTTGCTCCCCCAACAAGTGTCCACAAACCCCTTCAAATATTTGTACGCATTTTGAGTTGGAGCACCGGTGAAGAAACCTCGTTGCTCAAGCAAAGTGAGCATCACATTGGTGATTTGAAAGTTGCCCGCCCTAATACGGGGAGGGACTATTGCACTTGCATATCCTTCATTAGGTAATATCCTGTGTGGAGCCACTTGTGGTGGAGGTGGTGATGGGGCGGGGACATTGTCATGAGGCACCCGGCCTATTCTATTGGCTTGAGGTTCAAGAAGAACCTCATCAATTTGCTCATCCTTGACGTCTACATCACCCAAAGGTAAATTTCCGAGCTCATTGTTCGCCATGGTTATACCTACGATTTCTCAAACAAGTTAGTAACATGGAAGGAAAAGAAGATATTCCGAAAACACCCTCAAATATATATCTAACACCGTTTTATGTCCCCGGCAACGGCGCCTAAAATTGATAACGTCTACAACACACCTCTATAGGAGATATGATACGGTCGTATGCAATTATAATTACCCAACTATGAGTCGGGGTCGAATCCACTTAGAGTTATGAAGGGTGTTAGGAGTATATATTTGAAGCAAGCAAATGGGTTATCTAAGATTGAAATTCCACAACAAGGTTTTGTTTTCTATTTCTATTGTTACTCTAATGAATGCAAGCTAAAGAAAATAGATTATAGATAAATGTTTTTGAGGTTTTTCCAATTGGATTAAAGGCCTAGGGATGTGACCATAACGTAGGAGTTTGCCTAATGGGATAAAGATGTTTATAAATTTCCGATATCATTAGGGTGTATTATTGCTCTCAACTCCACGTTACCCACTCAATACCTCTCAGTTAGAGAGTGATTTTGCCCAATTTGGCTTTCTCAAGTCCAAATGGGTATCAACCAAAACAGTTGATAAGAGCTCAAGTCGGGTTCTTACTATCTCTAGTTTGAACCCTTTAATTAGGTTAATCAATCTCTCAATTAACCCAATTCCTTGTTAGCTAAGTTATCCTAGACTAGGTCCCTCTTTCTCAAGTAGAGACTAAGTCAAATAGGCATGAATCAATGTTTGCAACCATTAATTCTAAAATTGAAGCATGAACTAAGTTAGATAATCAACACCAAATCATAAACAAGCATAAAATTAATCACGCATAAGGTTTACACAGTTGGGTCATAACCCTAGTAAAACTCTAGCTACTTATAATGGGATTTGAAGAAAATAAAGTTGAAAAACTAATTAAACTCATAATGGAAGATTAAAATGATGAAATCTAATGTTAAAATACTCAAATAAGCTAAAACTTCCTAAAATAGCTAAAAGAAACGGCTCCAACAGTTTTATATATTCCAACTTGACCTAATTTTGTGAAACTCGTCTATTTATACAGGGCAAACAATCGCGGACAAAAATGCCCATCAGTAGGTTCTGCGGTCACATAATTCCATGCACGGTCCGCAGATTTCTTCAGTTGGTAGGAATGTGAGTTCTGCGGCTGCACATTTTTGGACTGCGACCGCAAGGCAATCTTCTACGGCCGCACATTTTTGGACTGCGGCCGCGAGGCAATCTTCTGCGGCCGTACAATTCTTGTACGGTCCGCACTTCATAAAGGCTCCTGGACCTGGTATTTTTGCTTACTCTCTGATCTATGACTCTTAAGCCCAGTTCTGCGGCCGCACAATTCATGTACGGTCCGCACATTGCTGAAAGTTCTTTTAAATTTTTCTTCTTGGTTTGCGGCGGCAAATGGAATTCTGCGGTCCGCAATTTCTTCTGCGGATTGCACATTTGTGCTTCTGTTCTCTTTATTACCTGTTGCTTCGGAACACTCCTTTTTGAGTCCAATTTCATCTCAGGAGACCAAACTTCTAGCATTCCTGCAATTTGCACAATTTTATTAGTTTCGAGAACATAATTCAATACTTTCGGACTAAAATAAAAGCTAAAAGGTGCTAATAAGCAGTCAAAATCCCCACTTATCACCTCGTTACCCCTTTTTATGCTTCACACATGTGTGTTTATGATTTTATGACTTGCAGGGTTGGTTAGTTCCGTTCCGGAAAGCTTTTGGGTTTATTTGGACCCTTGTTTCTTGACTTATAAGTTTAAGAGCCTGTTTGGCTTAGCTAATTTAAAGTAGCTAACAAACATTAGGTGTTGAAAAGCTTTTTTAGTGCTGAAACTGATTTAAATAAATAAGTAGTTATGTGTTTGGATAAAAGTGCTGAAATTGATAATAAACAACGGAAGTGTTTGGTTAAAAAGTGTTGATAAGCTCTTTTTTCTATTAAAACGACTTAATGACTTTTATAACTATTTACACTACTAAAGGCGTCACTTCCTTCAAAAATTTAGATTCTAAATAAATTCAAACTCAAAATAATCTATTTATTATGTTATTTTAAATACAAAAATGATTAGATAATATCATTTTTTATAAATATAATTTATGTTATGATAAGTATACAGTCATAAATTAGAATGTAGGGAGTATAAATTAACAAAAATTAAGGAAAAAACTTAAATAATGCACAAAGTATTTGTAGAGAAGAAACAAGCACTTAATAATGTGTATTGTTTATGGTAAATATGTGAAAAAATCAAGTACAATGGAGAAATTTAGGATGATATTGTCTTTTCTCTAAGTATATACGTTATATTCTATAAGGTATTGTTGCTTTCATCCCTTTTTATTACTCGTTATTAAAAATAAGAGAATACATGTCTAACAGTTAATATCCCACAATAGAAATATACAACTAAGCGTAGGAATCTGTTACTTGAGGTTAATAATTAATACACGTCACATAGGTATAACAATATGCTGAAGACAGGTGAATTTTGTTACCTCAAATTGCCGATGGAAATCTGGTGTAGAGAATTGCAGAGGCATGGGCTATTTAGGTTTTGAAAAACTAGGAGAGAGTGAAATTATATGAGGAGTTTTGTTTTAAAAGAAGTATTTTAGGGATAAAATAGTAGATATTTTGATCAAACCTAAAGCACACTCACAGCAACCCCACCAAAAGTACTCATGATTCAGAAAATGGTATAGGCACACTCACTGCTTTAGACTTAAATTATACATACATTGTGTGTTTATTTATACTATAATTTTTCACCTAATATCATATACAATTGGCTTTAAATCTTACATGTCATCTGGTTAGAGATTCTAATATTCAGTTAGAAAACTGTTATTGGAGTTTCATGTTTATAATTACTATAAGAGGAAATAGAATAGCTATCAAATGAAGGTAGCATTGCAAGGGAAATGAGCTTGCCAACCTTGCTACAAACTATCCTTTGGAATTTAACGAAGATGCAACGTTGCTTTCGTTGTCTTTTGTTTTGCAGTGGAAGAAAAGTTAATTTGATATATATATATAACAAAACAATAACAACGACAACATACCCAGTATAATCTCACAGGTGGGGTCTGAGCAGGGTAGTGTGTACGCAGACCTTACCCCTACCTGAAGAGGTAGAGAGACTGTTTCTGATAGACCCTCGGCTCAAAAAAAGATGGAAAGGAAGAAAAGGGAAGAAGAAGAAGAAGAAGAAGAAAGGGGGGGGGGGGGAGAAAGAAGAGGGAGACAAAAGACGATAAGGAAAAAGAGGAGAAAAAAGTAGCGTCTGATAGTAATAATCAGGGAGTAATAATTTCCAGTAAAAGGGGAGAAAGAGTAGCATAAAATAGTAACAATCACGGAGCAATAATTTCCAGTAGTAATTTTCAAAAATAATGGACGTGGTTGATAATAACAAACTAGAAGGAAGTAACTTTCAACCAACAACAAGAATATTACTAGTACTACTGGCAAACTAGGAGAAACTCATAACTACATATCAACCCACCACCTTAATCCTCGACCTCCACACCTTCATATCACTAGTCATGTCCTCGGTTAGGTGCAGCACCGATATGTCCTATCTAATCACCTCTCCCTAATACTTCTTTGGACTACCCCTGCCCTTCCTCAAGCTCGCCAAAGGCAACTTATTCCCACAACTTGGCTTCCACGGATGCCACTTCAACCTTGTCCCTAATAACTTCACTCATGATCTTGTCTTTCCTGGTATGTCCACACATTCATCTCAACATCCTCATTTCAGCTACGCTCAGCTTCTGGACATGGGACTTCTTGACGGACCAACACTCAACTCCATAAACATAGCCGGTCTAACCACCACCCTGTAGAACTTGCCCTTAAGTCTAGGGGGCACATTCTTATCGCATAAAACCCCCGAAGCTAGCGTCCATCTCATCCAACCCGCTCCAATGCGGTGAGTAACATCCTCATCAACCTCCTCGTTGCTTTGGATTATAGACCCAAGATACTCGAAACTATCTCTTGTGGGTATGACTTGAGTATCAATCTTTACTTTCACTTATTCGTCATGCCTCTCATCACTGAACTTGCACTCCAAGTATTCAGTTTTCGACCTACTCAACTTGAAACCTTTACTCCAGTGTCTGTCTCCAAACTTTCAACCTAGCGTTAACACCCCCTCGCATCATATATATATATATATATATATATATATATATATATATATAAAACCTTATAAATAGTTTAACTTCTTAGTGAAGGAATTTCGTGAACCCCTTTCCGTCCCCTGGATCCGCCCCAAGGTAACATATAATGTAATAATCTCACACGATACTGACCTACAAACCCGAAATCTAAACAGACACCACATAGGCATGAAAATATGAAAAAGGATATGGCAACGAGACTGGATTTTGTGCCCACATATACTATAAAGTATAAACTATATTCCATAGTGACTAGTTTTCTTTGACAACAATTTTAGTTCTACAAATAAGGAAGTCGATCGAGCAGAAGTTGAGCTTAATACTCAAAGAATCAAACCTGATTCACTGCGACGATTTCTTAGCTGCTCGAATCGATTAATGAGTCCGAGAAGTTCTTCAAACTTGAAACAAGTGTTCTTCAAGTTTCCGCTAATATAAAAAAGTGTAATCATCCGTCTAAGTAAAATGAAGCAAACATAAATAAACTTACAGAGTCTAGATGCAGTTGATTTTAGAAAAAGTTAAATATTAGGATCTGAAAAAATACCTAGAAAATGGAGAAAATAGTGAATATTAGGATCTGAAAAAAAGTAGAGATTATCCTGAACTTACTCTGCAACTGAAATTATTGCTGCAACGATGAAATTTGATGAAAACCCATGCGAAATTTTGGAGAAATTCCCTACTGTCTGTAGGGAAGTAACGAGAGATTGAGTTCTGGAGAGAAACGAGGGTTTTGAACTTTTGATAATGAAAAAAGTTTGGAAAAGAAAAGACATGAAGAAAGGGTAAAAACATCTTTTCGTATTAATTATAATAGAGTAGTGGCTCGTTTTGCTCGGTAATAAAATTGGTGGCTAAACACTAAATAGCACCTTAAAAAGTGGCCACCCTATGCCATTTCCACACCAAACGACCCGGCACAATTAGGCAGGCCCAATGGTCATGATCACATTAACACCAACTCTTGGGCCGGCCTACAAATTCCACTCGCCAAGTAGACTGCGCCGGCTGTATAAAGCGCAATTTCATCCTTAAGCCAAGGTCTTTGCCGCTGTAACTGCTGAACGGCTATAAATCTAATCCTCGGCCCGCGATAATGGTAACTCTCATGCTCCCTCTTACTCGAATTCATCACGCTTCGTTCACTAGGAAAGGAAATGATTATTTTTTGTAATTTGATGAATGAGTGTATATTTAATTACAGTAGCATTTACTTAAAAACTGTCTGGATATATATCGGAATGAAACTTCAATTTGAGGGCTGTTTTCATTAGTAGCTGTGCACCTTTTATCTCTCTTTGTATGAACGAATTCTAATAAGTAGTCTAAAAATTTTATGCTGTTTGATGTGTATGGTTTTACTTAAATCTATTAGCAGTGGAAGTTTGTTGGATATGGGTAGGAACAAATTGTAATTTTTTATGACAGTCATGTTCAGGCCAGCTTGCGCACACGTTAACCATTTTACCTGGTACCCGCTACCTGCTGCCTCCCACTATCACAGGTATCGAGTAACTCTAACGGCAGATAGTAAGAAATCACCTAGTATTTTTTTCCTCCATCGGGATTTAAGGTGGGAACAAAATTTATTTTGAGGGGAAATGAAATGAGTTGATGTTGCAACTTTAGAACTGATTTTGAGCCCTCTAGAATATTGTGCAATTATATTGATATTTTCAACAACAAAATTAAAGTAGGTTGACTTGTTCCATTATTCATAAATGTTCAAGCATGCTTGCTTCATAGTGCTTTGGTTTAGTGGTAAGACCGCAACTTGTGATGTGTGGGTTAGACGCACATCACTGGTTTGAATCCTTACAAAAGCCTGGAATTTAAGTAGAGAAGGGTAGAGGGGGAGTACATTATCCGTCGAGTTTCGAACCATATGCCATGGGCTCTCAGAGATTTCTTGATTATAAAAAATATGTTCAGACATACTTCTTGACCTTCCATGACATCTTAACCTTGGTTGAAGAGTTTGGACAATCACAAATTAACTTTAAGTATCCCTTATTATTTTGTCGTTGCAATTGCTCTTCTTGGGAACTCCTGTCAAGTTCAAATTGATCCCCTCACCCCTAGATTCATCCATTCCTTTTACGCACGTATCATAATTGGGATTGTACTGGATGGAGGGTAGTGAAGCCCTTGTACACCTTTAGTACTAGTTGAGCTGCTTCAGAACAAGTAAGCTAGTGGGTGGGGCGCCTGTTGTGCTGCAGTTATTGGTAAGGAGGCTTTGAAAGTGGATTGAGATGTTGAATTAAGAGCACAATTTACAAGAGAGCTTAGGGAAAGAGCATATGCACAGTTTTGAATTTTATAGAGGCACGGTTTATAAGTTGAGGGTGATATTATTGATAAATCTTACCACTTGCAGAGCACTGAAAGAGATGAGAGAGCAGCCCTTCTGCTTGTTATAACTGTTTTCTTGTGAAACATGCCTGCTATTTGACTTGTCATCTTTTTCTTGCATGCCCTATTCTCTTCCCTTGGAAGCTAGTTATGTTTTTTTATATATAGTTTTAGCGATGATTTGATTTGGAGTTTTACTTAATTTAATCAGCCTTTAACCAAATAATGGTGTTAACCATAATTAGAGTTTGTCATTCTCATGATATGATTGATTTTAAATTATTTATTCAATAACCACTTATTCAAATGATGAGCATCGGTTTCATACACGAAGACGAACAGGCTTGTTTAACTTGGTTTTGATTCCGGCTCTTGCAGGTGAACGTGCCTAAGACAAAGAAGACCTACTGCAAATCCAAGGAGTGCAAAAAGCACACCTTGCATAAGGTCACACAATACAAGAAAGGAAAAGATAGCCTAGCTGCCCAGGGAAAGCGTCGTTATGATCGCAAGCAGTCAGGTTATGGTGGACAGACAAAGCCCGTCTTCCACAAAAAGGTGAGAAGCATTTTTAGGTTTCGTGATGAACAAACTCTTTCATAGCCCTTCTAATATCTTTTTAATAGCCATATTGTAATTTTTTTTGGTGATTTGATAAAATAAGAGTAACAAGAAGAAGCTTAATGATTTATGCACTAGTAGTGGTGTTAAACATTCTAAGCTACTTTGTAGTGTCACTTATCTGCCTCCCGTTTCTTCTGCCATTCCAAACCAGGCAAAAACTACAAAGAAGATTGTCTTAAGGTTGCAATGCCAGGGGTGCAAGCATGTCTCTCAGCACCCAATCAAGGTATGTTAAATGATGATCTCTGCTTCTATAATTTCCTTAACAATAGCTTTGTTCCTGTTATTTTACAAGTTAAACTCTTGTCCTTGGTTGTGCAGAGGTGCAAGCATTTTGAGATTGGTGGGGACAAGAAAGGAAAGGGAACCTCTCTTTTCTAAATTGCCTGTGATGCAAACTTTGATAGTTTTCTGTTATACGTTTTTAGATTTTGTTTTTTTTTTTTTTTTTTTTTTTTTTGCTTTCTTCGTGTAGTTCAAGAGCTTTTGTTTTCTAAGATTGAAGTTAAATACTATGTTGTGCTAATTACATTTTGATCAGGAGATCAAAGTTGTACTTTTCAAGTTTCTATTTAGTATGATTCTTGTTCCCTTATTGATGTTCAAGCTGTTGGAAGCCAGTTTTGCTGCTTTATTACCCTTGGTTGCATCAGCTCTTGTATGTCGGGTCTACGTTATAATTGCTTTTGTTTTAATTTCCTATTTTAGTATGATTGCAGTTTCCTTATGGACATTCAAGCACTGCAAGTTAAGTTATTGCTGCTTTATTACCCTTGGCTGCATCAAACTCTCAAAAGAATCGTCGTACGTTTGGTATATATGCAGTTATGCGTAAGGTAGTGGTTGCATCTGTGCATCTGCATCTGCTTATGTTACATTGGACTTCAATGTAACATGCAGTTCTAAGATTTCCATCCTTTCTCCAATTGCAAAGAACTAAATGAAAGTGCAGTTTCATATCCAAAAAAACTTCTTTAACTGTAGCAACGGGAGAACTGCCATCCCCTTGTCAGAATCAAATGGATTCGGTGATGGAGTCTTAACTAAAATTGAGTAGTAGGATAACCTAAACCCAGATAGGAACAAATAATAAATCCAATGAACCATGTCAAGTAGTGACCGTCAGGCTTCAAATGAATACAAATGTATCTTCTGAACTTACAAGCAAATATCATGTATATTTCATTTACAACTGACTGACTGGATATAATGGACGATTATTGTGAGATATTAAAAGAATCACCATTGCGCACTCACAAAGAATACAAGTTGGTGGGAGGACAAGACCAAATAGGCCTCCATTAAAGTACAAGCTTCTAATCACAGTAGTTTCAAAAGCTAAAAGAGAAGACTCTGTATGTACAGCCCTTCAGAGGGTGGTCATTGGCAATGAATCCATTAAGATAATGGCATTATTGTCTTCATGCTCCTCGTCTTCATTCCTGCTAGACTTGAGTGACCTTACCTTCCCTAAAAATCCCGTGACGAGCCCCTTACTGAGGTCTGCCCTCTTTCTCAGCAAGTCCAAGGAGAGAATTCCCCAGTTGCCCATGTTCTGGCTGCCCTTAGTTGCATTGCCTTCCTGCTCCGGCTTCAACCGAGTGCCACATGGGCAAGATGATATCCTCTTAAAACAATGCTTATGGAAAACTGAGTCACAAGATTTGCATCTTTCAATCTCTCCTTCCTGGTCAAAAGATAAATATGTCAATCAGCAGTATTTTATGACCCATTCTGACAATGGCATGCATTACTTTCTAATATCGTTTGCAGGATTGACCTTTTCTTATGCAAGTAAGGTTTAAGTTAACAATTTCATCATGTTCACGAATATAATTTTAAACTTGAGGTCAACACTACTTTAGCAACATTTTTGGCAGACTGGGTAAGAAGTCATGGTAACTAATGTACTTAAAATCTTCCTACATACGCAGGTAGTACATAAGATACATAACATCTGAACCTCAGAAAGAAGGTTTAATAACTGAGGAACTTAAGACTAAGAGCCCGTTTGGATTAGCTGATTGTAAATAGCTGATAAACTTGTAGTGCTGAAAAGTTTTTTTAAATGCTGAAACTGATTTTAAAAATAAGCATTTACGTGTTAAAATAGAAGTGCTTAAACTGATAATAAGCAGTTGATGTGTTTGATTAAAAAATGCTGATAAGCTATCTTTTGTTAAAATGACTAAAATACCCTTGAATCTTTTTCAAAAGATTATAAATTAAAAATTTCTTTGTAAAGAAAAGAATTAATAACGAATATGGAATGAAGAGAAAGTTAAGAAATTTATTTTGGGAAAAGTATTTTGTGAATTAGAAAATATTATTAAGGATAAACTAGTAAAAGTGTTGGTCAAACTAAAAGTGCTTATAAGTTGAAAAGCCATAAGTTGGGGGTGACCGGCTTATGACTTATGGCTGATTTTAGCTTATAAGCAAAGTGCTTATAAGCACTTTGAGTGTTTACCAAACGCGTAGATAAGCCAAAAGGTGCTTATAAGCCAGTTTGACCAGCTTATAAGCTTAGCCAAACACCCTCTAAGACATGCCTACCTGGAAAGGGAAAATGAGAGAGGAGGGATCATCACAGTCTTGCCGAGCAGTGCAGGGGATTCCCACGTCATAACATATTAGGCACTGGTCGGTTATATGCTCCACAATCTTTCTCAAGACAGTATCGACCATCACTGGTAATGCTGCTTTGGAAATTGTAGCCAAAACAAAAACACCAAAAAGATAAGACAGTTTGCTCAAAATGTAATCACATAAAGAAAAAGGCTGTCTATATTATGGAGAATGACATTAACCCACTCTTCTTTTCTTGGATCCTTTTTTCCCCAATTCTGACAATCAGGATGCATCACGGAAAGCAGCAGAGACTAAAACCATAAAAAGGTACCAAGAAGGATGCATGCTAAAGTAGGGGATTGATATCACTTCCTGTTATGGACTTACGGTTTAGTTAGTTAGTTTGGGGGGGGGGGGGGGGGAGGGGATTTCACGGATCATAATGAAACAAAGAGCTACAAATATTTTCCCCAACTTGTACTCTTCAACTAAAAACATAAGGGACGGTAGGAGAGAAATACCAAAAATATAAAAGAAGGAAAACCACATAAAAGTTAAAACCATCCTTCATGAGTATAAATTTGTATTTAACAAACTAACCTGCAAAGACTCCTTTGGAGAGATCAATAAGATCTCTGAGGGCAAAGAAGTCATTGCCTTCAAGAATATATCTTCGAGAGCCAACCCCTTTGTAGATGGAACTCCGAAACGGGCAACGAACAAACGGAAGGATTTTTTCTATTCTTTTTCTGATATTTGTGACATGCTGCAGTGCTGGGACTCTCGAGAACAGCATGGGGTTGACTGCACTGACACAAAGCATTGGCTGCAAGAGTAGAAGAATGAACTATAAGTCGTATCTAATTCTTAACATAGGTTGGCAATGTATTGCTAATGTATCTTCCACTTCATCCGTTCATACAATGATATGCATACAGAGAAGTAGGAGGGGGCAGGATGATACAACCCAGATGGAAGACCACAAAACTAAAAGACTTTCACCACTGGAACTTACTGCCTCTTCTCAATTAGAAGGAACAACTCTATGCATTACTAACCAGCCAAATGCCTACTTAATAATATTAGGAATGATAATTGCAATGCATTCTAGTTTAAGTCTTTGGGCGAGAAATGGTTGAAAGTAGATTGGTATTAAAGATGAGGAAGTTTCTGGAAGCATAAAAGTTTGGCAAGTCTTTTCAGCATGATTTTCTCATTACCTGGTCATATATAGAGTCCAGATAAGACTTAGCCAGCTGAGAAACTGGGTATTGATTAAAATCCCAACAATGTAGAACTCTTGCAGGCAAGACAGCCATATCATTTGTGTGGCATGAAGAGCAGAACAACTGGCCACTGTATTCACAAAGACGAGGCTTGCCCCAGCCCAGTGTCTGTGCAAGTTCCTGTATCCGAGTCTTTCCATCATCAAAACTTTTGTAGCAACCAGCACAAGAATAATGTTGCTCATCTAGCAGCTGTTTCTTTGATTTGAGAGGCCTTTTATGAACAATTAGGGATATTTTTTTCCCCAAGCTGGAAACATCCCCTCTGCTTGTGCTTCTTGAAGAATATGGAGACTGAGGTATGTTTGTATCAGAAGTGGGAGAATTAGGAACATCCTTTGACGGGGACAAGAAACAAATCAGAGCATTGAGGGGACCTGAACGAAACTTGTCATGGAGAAGTGAGTGTAAACACTCTTGAATGAGAACACTTCGGTCAGCAACAACATTAGGTGAAGCACTACCAAAAATCTTTCGTGATTCTCGTTCAGTGGCAGACCAGACAGGTGGGAGAATCCAGCCTTGATCTGCAAATGACTTCTTCAACTGATGATAGAGGGCACAAAAATCACGATACCGCCTCTCAACCTCCCAATAATCCTCACCACTCCACACTTTTATTCTATAAACGGTGTATTTCTTCACTCCAACTAACCGCTCACTAAGTGAAACATCCCCTGTCTTCTGTCTTGCACCAACGACCTCCACTCTATCAAATCTCACAGGGCGTTGAGTATCAGGACTAACATCAAATGTAACAGAAGTCGAAGCAGTAGAACCACCATCTCTAGAAGGAAGAGGTATATAAGAATGATGTATCTTGTTTCCAAGAGCAAACCCAGGAGATTCGCTAGAGTCTAGCAATATTTCTTCCATATCATGAACAACCTCATTATAGAACTCGTTCAACTCAAGGTTGTGTGTCTGCATAAGGACGATAAAGTGCAGCATCAAGACAAGGAACCTTGTATACAGGACTTTAGAAAAAATTAACAAAAGCAAGAGAGTATAATAAATAACCCAATATGAAAAGAAAAGGCAGCCGCCTATAAACCAGAAATCAGAAAATACATGCACAAACGAAATACTACTTATTTCACATGTTCCTGCAAAATATAACTATCAACATGAAGGACCTTGGCTAGCCAAACAAATGGTTTTACAAAAGCAAAAAATCACCTAAAGTCAATTTGCTGTAGAATATGAATCAGAACGTGTTCCAAGGAAAAAGTTTTGTAAAAAGGAGGAAGAAATTGAGGACTTCTCCACTTAAACTTTTTGGGTTGTTCCAAGGTAGAGGTTAGACGTGACAAGTGGGTTGAGTCAGCCCATTTTTTACCTGGCCGGGCCCGGTCAATTGAGCCTAGGCCCCGCAGGGGAAATTAAGGGGTCCGTAGAGGGCTTGCGGGAAGTTGGACCGGCTCAATACGAGCCCTGGGCTGACTGGCCCAGCCCAATCCCTATTTAAAAATCTTGAATTCTTGATCAGTGTTTTTTAGCTGTTTCCGGCCATTGTTCAATGGCATTTCTTTGGTCCTTTTTGCCCATAAGCCAACAACTATTTTGCCCCCCTCCCCCTTTTTTGACTTAGAGTATTACTGTTTGGGCCCTAAAATCTCTCAACTATAAATACCTTTCATCCCCAACTTTATTCTTCAGCCTTCAACTCTAAATTCTCTCCTCTCTTTTTAATCTATCAAAGCTCTCAACTATTGATTCTCAAGCTATTGATTAGTGCTTGAAGTACGAGACATCAAGCTCCAAGCTCAAATTTCACTTAAGTTTGAGAGATCAAGATCCAAGGGCTGGATCTGTCTCACCCCTTCTCAAATTTTAACTATCCCATTAGGGGTTGGCCCCAAACGCAGCCCACAGGCTCTTCACTTAATGTACCAGATTGGGTCCAGCCCAATCCACTTAACATGTATAGGGTAGGTACTACAAAACCGATAAGCATTAATCTAGTTATCACAAATTTTTCCAACTTCATAGTAAATATTACTATTATTTATGATCATCTCCCTTACAAAGTGAATTCTTCTTACTTTTGTTTTCTTAAGAAGCCTCTCACTAATTGCTGCGATTTAATCATTTTATTTTTTGTTTGTTCTTCATCATCGTCAAATAGCACACACCCCCACCAACACCTACTCCACCTTTGTTCTCCTCAATTAGCAGACCAAAGATCCATTTCATATTGAACCAAACTGCACAATTGCCAATCAATCAACCACTCCTCACAAATCAATCAAATTTCACAATTGCAACAAAAAGGAAACATCTAAAGATGTAAACATGTCCTTGTTGTACATATATATGTCATTGCATGATTATGCATATCTTTTTTTATCATTCGTATATTGTAAGCACTTAAAATTTAATTGGATTTTATAGGTCCAATTATACATGTAGATTTAAGTTGAATCCAACGTCATTTGGATTAAATTATTAATTTGGACTTTACAAGTTAAACAAGTCCATTTTATTAGTTTTAAGCCCGAGATCCACCTGATCTTGAGGCCCAAACTCATGCCATGCGTCCAGTGACATGGGAATGCCGAGATAATGCTTTGTGTTTAAATGACGTGGCATGCCAAGTCAAAATAAGGACCAACCAAAGGCAACAAAGTGTAAAATGACATATCTTGGCCAATCAAACACAATCTTATCATATAACTTTTATGATAGGCTTGATGACTCATATGAGCCAATCAATATCATTAGGGAGAATTCATTTACAATTGGATCGCTTTACCCCCTACAACTATAAGTAGGGGATTACATATCTCTCTCTCTGGGTGATTCAAAGTTGGAGAAGAGGTCATTCAGAAGTTCACAAAAGATCAACAGAGCTCTTCCTCAAGATTAACCCAGAGTATCAAAGTGCTGCTTGACTTTCTTGAAGATCATATACATCACGATGAAGTTCACATCATCCTTTGTTCAAAAAACACGTTGATCCAACCCTCAAATCACGACAAAACTTTGAAGAGAAAAATCACAAGAATAACTGAATTTTACTCGCAAAGATATAATAATAAAATCTTTTCTTTTGTTTTTATATTTGTCTCATGATTGCAATTTATTTTTGTAAACTCGAATTTTTTGCGAACAACTTTATCGCACGCTCGATAGGACAAGCTTTGCCCTTCATCTCTCCATCTTGCAAACCGAAGCCTGCAAACTTCAAAGATCAACTGTAGCCTTTAGAAAGAACAACAGTACTGCTTCAACAACATTTACTATGTTGCATCAGCTAAACATGATCGCACTCGTTCTGATAACTCGAACATGCTCAAGGCTACAACTACAACTTTTGGGGGGTAACACCATGTTCTCTCCATCTGATAGAGTCTCTCAAATTAGCTCCAACCTTGACGAGTTCGAGGATTCGGCAAATTCATCTGCATCAACAAAGGTCAACACCCTGATATTGATGAAACCAACATGGATGAAAAGCTTGACGTGATGGAACAAACTATCGAAGCCTTGAGAAATTGGTTGAAGACATAAATATTCAATTGCCGAATTTATAGCAAGATAAGCTCTATAATCCTAGAGAGTCAAGTGACAACTCGACACAGCAAGCAGAGGTTGTTGAATCTCCACCAAGACGTCTAACGCTTTAAATGCAAAACAATCTGCTTCAGTGGCCACATTGACCGACGGTCCAACAACTACAAGATCACGAATACCATCACGACGCAGTATGGTGGAACGTTACAAAGTTCGTTGTATTATTCCAAACCATAGGCTAAACTGATCAATTGTCTACCAATATAGATTAGCTATCAACCATTAAAGCTGCAAAGAGGGCCAATCTCTGTCCTATCCCTTGGCTCATAGGTCTTGACACAAGGTTAGAATTCTAGCCCTTCCAAAGTGGTATCTCAATGATGAATCGATCTTTTGGACTTTGAAAGGGCATCCAATGGGTCGATCAAGAAAACAAAAATTGTATACTAAACCTTCCCACACGGGAGAGCTAAGAAAGGGATTAGCACTAGCACTAAGTTGTTGTTTGATGACAAATATTACCCACTTTGTCAAGACTTGTAGCAAAGTTGGAACTCATGATGATATGTTAGTTGAGCAGTTTGCTTGTACGCTGAAAGGGAATGCCTTCGATTAGCTTACTGATCTTGAACCTGAGACAACATATAATTGGATATTCGCGACAAATTTCGAGTATGCAAAACATACTGCAATCACGAAAAGACATAAAAAAGAAAAGAAAAGATTTTACTAATAGATCTTTGTGAACGCAATTATATGTATTCACTTAATTCTTCCTAAATTTTTTCTTTGATTCAAGGGTTAGAGCAGCGTATTTTTTGAGTAAAAAATGACGTAGACCTCCTCGTGATGTCTTTGATATCCAAGAATGCCAGACAACCTTTGAAACTCTAGATTTATCTCGAGGAAGAACTCCGTTGAGTACTTCTCTCTTATTAAAGAGTTATGTATTTAATGTCTTAATCTCCACTTGTGAATGGTCTTTTGTGACATTCCAAATGACCTCTTATCCAATTCTGAATCATCGGAGAAATATGTGACCCCCTATTTGATGTTGTAGAGGATAGGCAGTCCAACTGTAAATGAACTCACCCGAATGATTTTGATTGACTCATGTGAGTCATCAAGCCTATCACAAAAGCTAAGTGATAAGATTGTATTTGATTAGCCAAGAAATATCATTTTGACACGTGCCAGCTTTGATTGGTCCTTATTTTGACTTGGCATGCCACATCATTAGAATACATGGCATTATCTCATTGCCTTTGGATTTGACCCGGCATGTCATGTTATTAGACATACAACATAAGTTTGGGCCTCAAGATGAAGTTGATCTTGTAACTAATAAAATGGACTTATTTAACTTGTAACATCCAAATTAATTGTTAAACCCATATGAAGTTGGATTCAACTTTAATCTGGATATATAATTGGACCTAAAAAATTCAATTAAATTTAAGTGTTTAGGGGTCGTTTGGTACGCGGGATAAGGTGGGACAAAATGGGATAAAGTATGCTACTAAATTTATACCATGTTTGGTTGATGGTATAAATTTATCCCGGGATAAAATTATACCGTCAACCAAACATGGTATAAACTTAGAGCCCGTTTGGACATAAGAAATTTTTCCCTTTCTTTCAAAAAAATTTCACTTTTTTCCGAAAACAACGTTTGTTCATAAAATTTCCAATTTTCACTTGAAAATGCATTTTAGAATTTTTCGAAATTTTGAAAAACTCCAAAAAACCGTTTTTCAAAATTTTTACTCAGATTACTCACAAAACTTCAAAAACAACCCAAAATTATATTCATATCCAAACACAACTCTAATTTTCAAATATCATTTTCACTTGAAATTTTTTTTCACTTTTTTTTGGAATTTTACAATTCGTAAGTCCAAACGCCCACTTAGTCCCAAACTTAATCCTGGATATCTCATCTTATACCACCTTATCCCATCAAACTTGGTATTACTTTATCCCACCTCTCAGGTGGGATAAATTAGTCTAGGGATTATAATCCCGGGATAATTTAGACCGTGTACCAAACAACCCCTTAGTGCTTACATATACCACTGCTTGTTATCAGCAAACGGATAAGAACATCCACAGGCACCGCCATGCTCAGTTAATGAAAAGATTGACATAAGTTCATTTAAATACGTATGGTTTTTAAAAAGCCTCCTGGATGAAGTGATATCCAAGATAACTAAGTTGTTAAACGTGCATATAATTTGGCAGTAATGTCAAATATTCATTTAAACAATAATTTTTGTGTTGGGAAAACAGAAGTTTAAGCAACATATATTCCATGATAAAGCAGCCACCTTACAGCAACAAGATAACTCTGCCTAAGCACCCTAATGCTTTCAATTTTAAGGATTTTCATTGAAATTTTGCTGAAAGATTTTCAAATTTAAGTAGATTCTAGACTCCTCCTACCAGCATGATCCATCACAAAAGGAAAAAACAGGTAAAAGCCTTAACCTAGTGTATGGATATGCAATACATATATGTCATTGTGAAGCAATTACTCATAGCAAGCATTGAAAAATGGGTCACCAATTAGCTATCACTCTTTAACAAGCTATGTAACTAAAAATGGAAACATGCAAATGTTGCAAATTTTTATATCTCATGTAACAACAGATATGCATGGCTCTTAACAATCAGTATGCAGTTTGTATCATAAGCTTAGCTTCCCATAGATCATATAACATTATATCTCCATTTGACAACCTCATCCTATGCATTTACATTAGCAATCTAAAAATGGCTTTTGTATAGAATCATGTTTTTGTGTAGGTTCTCCACTTGTTGTGTGCCACTTGTATACCTGGACTTTTCCACCTCTGAAGAGGTATTACTCTATAGGAAAATGTCATCAATCCAAAAAATTGGTCATGCATTTCCTTATCGATTTCATTCGCATGACAAAATTTGAAGAAACTATAATAACAATGCAGAGATTGATCCGATGCAAACTGCAAACAAAGAAGACACAAGTGCTAATAGAGTTCTTGAAAAGAATCATACCTTGCCTGATGTAAGATGGTCTTCCAAGTAATTGACGGAGGACGAACTATTCCTCGTTCCATGTTTGGTCCTTGTAGCATCATTAGCCACTGATGCTGATGAAGGAGATGAGCTCTTGTCTGCTGATAGTTCCACTGTTCTATCATCAGAATGCTCCATAGACAGATAATCTTTGCTTGTAGCAGAATGAGACAGAGGTTCCAAGAATAATCTTAAGTTCTCAGGCGCAGCTTTTCTAGAAACAAGATCATCAGTAATGTGAATAACTTCCTCATTACATGCACATTGATCTGTCGGTTCCAATACTTCCTCCTTAAGTTTAGCACCCTCTATAAAAGAGGCTTCTCCTCGTTGTCTTTGCGGATTATGGTCCACTTGCAACATATTATGAACAGAAGACTTGTCATGGAACTCCGCTGATTCATTGACTTTTCTTGTTTCATTGTTCTTAACAAGCATCGGTTTCTCACCTTCAGCGTTCTCTCCTTTCCCCTGGTTCAGAAGACTCAAAGGATCCAAATTATAAGTAGTGGTGTGCTCAGTTGATTCATTACCACCTTGGCCATGATAACTGGGCAGAAGAGTACCTTTCTCCTTTTCTTTAGGCATTGTTAAACCTACACTTGAAAACTCAGCATTGACAGTTGAAGCAGAACTCAAACATCCATTTTCACTTTCAATACTTGGTTGGTTTTCAGCTTGAAGTTCATTGTGCACCATTAAAGTCGGAGTAAATTCTCCATTTTCTTGCATGAAATCATCCCAATCATTTGAACCAAAGGCTACTGCAGAACCCATAACGAGCTTATATTCATTCTTGTCATGTTCTTGATGTGAGTGTTTTACTTCTTTCCTGAAATATGAATCATTCTTCTCATCATCTGTATTACCTCCGAACATTGAATCCTCGCCTTCTGAATACTCATATCTTGAGGAGGCGTCACTTTCATCCAAACACTCAGCTCCACCAGTTGCTGTACCAGGTTGCGGACTTGACACCTCCAAGCTCCCATCTACAGCTTCAATATCCCTCTGAAATTCTGCTTCAATTTCCAATGTGTTATTACCAACTCCCGAAGCTTCAGTGTCTCCTTCAATGAGTACGCCGTTCTTATATTCGTCAGATGTACAAGAACTTCTGTTAAAGCATAACTTAGTACCATCGTCACTCCTCATGTTTGGCATTTCGTCATCCTTGACGTACCATTCGTCACCCATATCCATGTTTTGTAAAAACGTTTCCTCATCCATGAATACTGCATTACCATACAAATCTAATCCCTTTCCGATACCCACCAACCCCTCCTCTCGTGCACTACCCTTTCCACCACTATATTCACTTCCTCTAGTAGAAGGACCCACCCCACTAAAATCTGATAACTTCTTACAACCCCTAAAACCTTTTACTCTATAACTGTCATCCCCTAATTTGAAGCTTCCAGGAAACTCATGAAATGCAGTCACAACTGAACCTCCAACAGTTGGAGTGCCCATGGCCGAGTTAGCACTGCAGTATCTCTCGAATTCCGACTCAGCATCACATGACGAGTACTCAGTTATGTCATCACCATCCTCCGATTTCTGACTTTGCCATGAGAACTCATTTCCCAGTGGAACAAAAGGAGAGGACACCGCGGAAGTTAAGTGCTCCTTAGTCCCCTCTCCGTTTTCCATCTGATTACAACCAGCAGTGAAAACTGTACAATTAACATATATCCAATACCAAAAAGTTCAGAAATATAGTAATTTAAACTTTCGTATAGAGTACTCCCTCTCTCCCAATTTATATGATGGGATTTCCTTTTTTAGATTGTCCCAAAAAGAATGGCACATTTCTATATTTGGAAACAATATAACTTAAACTTCATATTTTACTTAATGAGATAATCAGTTACACAAATATCTATGGTTTGTTTTAAACCACAAGTTTCAAAAGTGTTTTTATTTTTTTTTCCTTAAACTCTATGTCCAGTCAAACAGCATCACATAAATTGGAAAGGAGGGGGTATATATATCAGTCAATCTACTACGTCTCAATCCTAGAACAGTTTGGTTGGTTATATACTTACATGAATCATTTATATCCATTCCGCTTTGTTAGTCAAATTTGACATTTTTCCATTGAAGATATATAGAATTTACTATTGTTCCTTTTGCATCTGAGGTATATAGAGAAGACGACTTTAAAAACTAAATCAGATAACTAAATTCAAATAGAAGCATAAAATCAAGAATTTAAAAGCTCTATTATGTAGTTCCGATCTTTGGACAGAGTTAAATTGAAAACAATTTTCAGATACTAATGGGATTAGTAGTTGAAGCTTAGAAAATGGAAGGAGGAAGAGCTGACCTCGGAGATCGACTGACGAGAGCACAACAGAGATCACAGAGAGAGAAACTGGTTTGATGATATGTTAGAAACTTTATTTAAAGTTCTTTACCATTTTGGTCCTAATATAAGTACATATTAGACTTGAGCCTTTGCAAATATGAGAATGAGAAATCTAGTCCAGGGTTTGATAACTTCAAATTCGGAAAAGGGCCAAATATACCTCTCTACTATCAAAAATTATTTAAACTTACCCATTATTTTACTATTTAGTTAATTCAGACCCTGCTATTATGCTATGGATCAGATTTATCCTTATTTTTTACGGAGGGCCACGTGGAACCTCCTTATTAAAAAGACTCACCCCTAATTTATAGCCTGTTTGGCCAAACTTCTAAAATCAGCTTATTTTGAAACGTGCTTTTCTCAAAAATACTTTTAAAAAAAATATTTTTGGTGAGAAGCGGTTTGTGTTTGGCTAATTAATTTGAAAAGTACTTTTGAGCAGTAATTAGTGTTTGGCCAAGTTTTTAAAAACTGTTTCTAAGTGTATTTTTCAGAAAAGTGCTTCTCAGAAAAGTGTTTTTGGAGAGAAACTACTTTTTTCTGCTTCTCAAAAATTGCTTCTGCTTTTCCTCAAAAGCACTTTTTTTCCTTCCAAAAGTTTGGCCAAACACCTCAATTTTTGGCCAAAAGCACTTTTGGCCCAAAAATAAGCTTGGCCAAACAGGCTATTAATCTACTCGGTTTAATTAAAAATTCTACTCATAATCCTACCCGTTACCCGACCCATCCCTTCAGCCTTTCTTGTTCAACAATAGGTTCTTTGAGTTTTTCTTTTCTTCAATCGAAATTCACAAATTTTAAACCAAAATTGTGGGAGGGAAAGTTCCCCAAACTCATTAGCCACAATTGTAGTTATTGAGAGATCTAAACCAAAATCAAGCTTATAATGGGAGGGCATGTCAAACATTCTCCCATGAAACCAATAGAACGTCTACAACTACGAAGATCGCAAGAAATAAAACGCAACGAGAAAGCCACCGCAAAAGAGGAACAACTCAAACAAGAACAATGTCACGACCCACATTTCCAACCAAAAGGGATCGTGATGGCGCCTAACGATATTTGCTAGGCAAGCCAACAAATAACAATAATAAAGGCAATGTGAAACGTAATGACATGATACTATAAATAAAAGATAGAATTAAGAAGAATTAGATCATGTCTGAAACCTCCAACCATCTAACATCTCCCAAAAACTGGAGTCACTGAGTACATAAGCGTCTACAGATTTAACAAAATACAAAGTTTGGAATAACATTACACTGTTCGAAATAAATAAATATTAATATGATTATGAGACAGGAGACTATGAGAACGAGAGTGCAGCACTACCTTCGGTCTCCTCCGCCAGCTAGCTAGTCTGCTCTATGAGTACCACCAGAATCAGCACCAAAATCTGCACAAGAAGTAAAAAAATATAGTATAAGTAAAACCAACCCAATGTACTCTGTAAGTATCGATCCTAACCCCGACGAGGCCAAGACAAGACACTTACATATAAGCATGTATAATTAAGTAACGAGAAATAACGAGACAAGATAACAAGTAAAATAGCAAGTAAGATGACAAGATAAATAGCATGTGAGAGAGTAACAAGAATAAAAGTAATGAGGTATAGAACGAGAAAATAAGAAAAGATACGACTAATGTAAACAACAATTTATGCTTCTACAAGCACCTCGAACAAGCATTCCGAAATAACCACGAAACAACATAACCAAGTCCTTAATCTATATAGTAAAATAAAGAACAAGCAATATCAACAAATGACACGGCATCACCCTTCGTACTTTTACTCTCATTCTTACACACACAATATAATCACAAGCTCGAAAACACCCATCATGCATATTCTCTCTTACTCTCGAGCACGGTAACACCCTTCATGCAATGATATTAATATATAAAAAAGCACAGAAATACCCTTCGTGTACAATCAACCTTCCTGACAAGCACGATAGCATCCTTCGTTCAACTCACTCTTCCTCACCAAGAATAAACATGTAAGACAATACCAAACAAGGCGGGAAGCACAAACAATATCAAGAAGAGCGAATGAACATAGCTTGCCATTTGAGAATTTACCATCACTTTTGTAGCAGTAGCCAAATCAATATTTCAATAATTTAACGCCTAATCACTCAACAAGATCACATAGTTATTAACATGAATAAGAACAAATCAAAGAGTTTCACAATCCATTTTGAGCATGGAAGATATAACACATAAAGCAACATGGCATAAATAAAGCTAGTTCTACCCACATGCTTAACCCATGGCAAATGCATATACACTCGTCACCTTGTATATACACAACCCCAACACATAGAGCACATAGCAATTAGAAATAATTATATCTTAATTCCCTCAAATCAAGATTAACCAAGACACTTACTTTTTTCCGACATAATTCAACAATCCAACACAACTTTTTCTTTTGAACAAGCCTCCAAACTATCAGTATCTAGTCAAATATTACTCAAATACGTCAAAACAAGCTTTAGGAACTACCCTAGTACCAAAAATATTCGACCTTTATCATATTTGAAAAAGTCAACAAAAAATCAATCCGGGCCCACATGGTCGAAATCCAAAATTAAGACTAAATCTCGACTACCCATTCACCCCGAGTCCAAATATGTAATTTGTTTCGAGATCCGACCTCAAATCGAGGTCTAAATCTCTAAAATACAAAATCCTAAATTTCTACCCAAAACCTGATAAGTGTGGATTTTAACCACATATTAGTATCTTCTTGCTTTAGTTTTTAGTCTGAAAGTAATAATTTTTGTCTCCGAATCTAATGGAAATAGTTGAATTGCAGGTGTGCTGGAGAATGTGATCTAAATGAAGAAAAATAACTCGAAAAGGAGGTGATCTAGCCAAGTTCAGCAAAGAGGAGAAATGCTAAGAAAGGTGCAGTCCGCATAATTCCATCTACAGTCGCAAAAGCTAGTGTGGTCTGCTGAAGATGAAATGCGGCCGCAGAAGAACTGGAGCTTCAGGAATTTTTGGCAGAAGTACGGTCCGTTGACTAAAAATGTGTGATCGCACTTGGTTCGGAAAACAAGTTCGCACTGACAAAGCCTGAAATATTAGAGAATGTGCAATCGAATAAGTCTGAAGCCTCCTCAAATGTGGCCCACAAAAATTCATGTGAGGCCCCAGAAGCTAAAGTGCGGCAGCAAAAATCCTCCAACTGAAAGCACCCCCAACATTAACCCACCAAAGTGCGTACCGCAGAAGTTCAAGTGCGGCTGTAGAGCCCTCCGAATGGTATTTTTGTCAGAAATTTCGGAGCACTTTAAATAGGCATGTATCACTTTTAGGGGTCTTTTTGTATTGTAGCAGCAACTTATAGTTTTTCTTAGCTATTTGGGAAAACTTTGAGCTATAATTAGAGATGATCAATTATTTTCCATTTTATTTTAGCTTTATGACTTTAATATCTTCTTCCTTTTATCTTTCTATGTTCATTGCCATGAGTAGCTAGATGTTTATCTAGGGTTGTGATCCAACCCTAATGTCTAAAACTTATGGGTGTTTAATATTAATTCTTGCTATTGATTGAGTTATTGTTATTTAGTTTTGTTTATGCTTTAAAGTTAGAATTAATGATTGCAAACATTGATTCATGCCTATTTGACTTTTTTCTTACTTGAGAATGAGAAATTTAGTCTAAAAAAACTTGGCTAACAAGAAATTGAACTAGTTGAAGTATCGATTAGTTTAATTAAAGAATTTGAACTAGAGATAGGGATAATCTAACTTGGACTCATATTCAATTACTTCCATTGCTACCCATTTGGACTTGAGAGATGTGGGCATAATCATTCTTTACCTAGAGGTATTGGGTGAGTACTTGTGTATTGAAAGTCATAACAAAACCTGATCTTCCAAGCAAACATATATTTGCTCTACCCATTAGGTTTACACCTAGGTTAAAGTTACAACCCTAGGTTTTCTCTATTTGACAAAACTTCAAAAATATTTCAATTAATACTTGTTTGCTAGCTTAGTCAAAATCATTGGTAGTTTAATTTAGCAAAATTGATACACACTTTTGTTTGGAAGTCAAATCTAGTTATTTCAAGTTTCTCTCTTGAGTATTTACCTTAACACGCAATTTAAACCTCTTGTGGATTCGATCCCGACTCGCGTTGGGTATATTATTGTAATGACCGTTTCATATTCCCTTAATTGGGGTGTTAATTGGACGTGATCAATTTTTGGCGCCGTTGCAGGGGAGTTTACAGTGTTAGCTATATACTTGAGTTTGTTTCTTGAAGTATATTCTTTTACTTTCGTGATTTTAACTTCTTGAAGTGCTTGTAGGTTCCAAATGGCGAACAACGAGCTTGGAAACACACCATTGGGAGAGGTGGATGGCGAAGAGGAACAACTTAAAGAAATGCCACAAGTTCCATAATAAATCTGCTGAGGCCGTGGGCAATAAGACAATGTGCCCCCACCTCCACCACCACCACAACCATAAGCGACGCAACATCAAATTTTTCCCAATGAAGGGTATGCAAGTGCCATAGTCCCCCATCACATTAGGGCGGGCAACTTCTAAATTACCAATGTGATGCTCACTTTGCTCGAGCAACGAGGTTATTTCACTGGGGTGCTGAGTTAAAATGCTTACAAATATTTGAAAGGTTTTGTGGAGATGTGTTGGGAAAGCAAATGAATAAATGTTTCAAAATATGTATTGCAATTAAGGCTTTTTCCCTTCTCATTAAGGGGTAAGGCTTTGGATTAGTTGGAATGATTGCCTAATCATCCTATTCATAGTGGTATGAATTGGTGGCAAAGTTTATTTCAAATTTCTTCCCTCCCGGACATATGCAAATTCTACGGTATCAAATATTGGCTTTAAGCAAAAGCCTAATGAATCTTTGTATGTAATTTGGGAGCGATATCGAACTATGGTGAAGGAGTGTCCGAACAATGATATGACCGACAACATGATCCAATAAACTTTTTATCGTGATATTAATATCATAAATTAATGTGTAGTCAATCAATTGGCCAGGGGAAACTTCATGACATCACCTTATGCAGAGGCATGTGAGATTCTTGATGAGATGGCGAAAACTTCTTCGGCTTGGAAATCCCGAGCTAATGTTCCTAAGGTGATCCCAATGTGATTCATATTTATAAAGAATTGCAAGACCATGGGCAAGTTATTGCCGAACTGACCACAACTATGACTCAACTCGCTAAGGCTCAACTTTATCAAACTCAAGTTCCTAAGAAAGTTCATGCTATAGAAGGGGTGAGTGTCTTGACCAACAAGAATAGGACTAAAGGTCCCCTAGTTCAATCCTGGGTGGATACTTATGCACATGATGAAGATGGCTATGACCAAGATGACTCTTATCAAGAGCAAGAAGAAGAGGTACAATTTGTGAACAATTACCAAGGGCAACAAAGAAATTTTCAAGGCTCTAATAAAAATCAATGGCGTTCTAAAAATAATCAAGGAAATTAGGGTTCTAACAATCAAGGGAATTGGCATAACAACAAAAACAACCAAGGGAATTGGGGAGGTAACTATCAAGAAAATTGGGGAAACAATAAATATCATCCAAATCAGAGTTCGAGTTTTCAAAACCCCCCAAATGTACCAACAACCGAGCAACCCACCTCCTTATCCTTCCCATGGTTCGAGTTCTTCTAGCAAGGAGATGGATCGTATTGAGAACATGTTCAAGCAAATGATGGAAAAGAATGCGGATTCGGATGCCCAACTTGCCTCACATACCACATCAATCCATAATCTTGAAGTTCAAATGGGGAAAATCTCTCAAGCTCTTAATACCCATCCTAAAGGTGCATTACCAAGTGATATGGTGGTGAACCCAAAGGGTGGTAACAATACATGGCATGTTATGGCGGTTATCACAAGAAGTGGAAGAGGCAAGAATGTACCCACCTCAAATGAAAAGAAACTTGTAGATGATGACCAAATGATCCAAGAGGAGAAAATCCCACAAAATGATGTTCAAGGACATGATGACATCCGGAATGATATTGATGATAGTGTGGAGACCTGAGAAGAAGTGAACTCGTCTAGGGAATCCATCATTGACATGCCGGATCCGATGGTGCAAAAGGCCAAGGCACCATTTCCTACGCCTCCACCTCCTTACCCTTAAAGGCTTGTTAAACAAAATGGTGAGGACCAATTCAAGAAATTCATTCAAATTATGAAAGGTCTCTATTAATGTGCCATTGGTGGAAGCTTTAGATCAAATGCTCTATTATGCCAAGTTTATGAAAGATTTTGTGACCAAGAAGAGGTCGATGAACTTTGAAACAATCAAGGTCACTCATCAAGTGAGTGCAATTGTTAATTCCATGGCTCCTAAGTTGGAGGATCCTGGTGCTTTCACAATTCCTTGTACTATTAGAAGTGCCAATTTTGCTAAAGCTCTTTGTGATCTTGAGAGAGTATCAATTTGATGCCCTATTCGGTGTTCAAGACTTTGGGGATTGGGAAACCAAGGCCCACATCGATGAGGATGAAAATGGTTGATCGCACAATGAAGAGAATGTTAGGAGTGATTGAGGATGTATTAATCCGAGTTGATAAATTTATTCTTCCGACAGACTTTATGATTCTAGATTGTGAGGTTGATTATGAAGTGCCTATCATTATTGGAAGGCCTTTCCTTGCTACGATTAAGGCCCTTTGTGATGTTAAAGCCAGGGAACTCACTTTCCGGGTTGGTGATGAACAAGTAGTGTTTCATGTGTGCAAGTCGATGAGTCAACCAAATATCAATGATGTATGTTTTTTTGTGGATTTGGTGACTGATGTCATTGTTGATGATACTAGTTCTACAATCAATGTCGGTGACATCCGTTTTTCTCAACTTTGATAATGATGAGATGGATGGTTTCATGGAATGTGTGAATTCGTTGTAAGGTATGGGATATTACAACTATGCACCCCGAAAGTTATCATTAGATCTTGAGAATATGAAGACTCCTCCTACAAATCCTTCAATTGAAGAGCTATCGACCTTGGAATTGAAGCCATTGTCACCTCACTTTCGGTATGAATTTCTTGGCCCTTACTCTACTTTATCGGTTGTTATTTCCTCTTGTTTGACTAACGTGTAGGTAAATTCCACATTGCGATTTTGCAAAGGAGGAAGAAAGCTATTGGGTGAACTTTGACGGACATTCGGGGTATAAGCCCACATTTTTCATGCATAAAATCAAGTTGGAGGATAGTGCAAAACCTTCAATTGAGCATCAAAGAAGACTCAATGAGGCATGCAAGAGGTGGTCAAAAAGGAGATTATTAAATGGTTTAATGCCAGGGTTGTCTACCAAGAAGATGGGCATGATGGTTGTTACCAATGATAAGAATGAGTTGATGCCTACAAGAACGGTCACCGGTTGGAAAGTTTGTATGGATTATCGCAAACTCAATAAAGTCACAAGGAAGGACCACTTTCCTCTTTCTTTCATGGATCAAATTCTTGATAGGTTGGCCGGTCGTACCTTCTATTGCTTTCTTGGTTACTTATGATACAACAAAATTCTTATTGCACCGGAAGACTAAGATAAAACCACCTTTACATATCCATATGGTACTTTTGCTTTTAAGAGGACGCCTTTTGGATTGTGCAATGCACCGATGACTTTTCAGCGGTGTATGATTGCTATTTTTATGGACATGGTGGAATACTACCTTAAGGTATTCATGAATGACTTTTTGGTGGTTATGGATTCATTTTATTATTGTATTAATAATTTGGACAAGGTGTTGTCTAGATATGAGGAAACAAATTTGGAACTCAATGGGAGAAATGTCATTTTATGGTTAAGGAAGGCATTGTCCTTGGCTATAAGATTTCAAAGGATGGTATTAAAGTGGATAATGCAAAGATTGAGGTTATTTCTAAGATTCCACCCCTACCTCGGTGAAGGGTGTGAGGAGTTTCTTGGGCCATGCAAGATTCTACCGGCGATTTATCAAAGACTCTTCTAAAGTGGTGAACCCTTTGTGCAAACTCCTCGAGAAGGATGCCAAATTCCATTTCAATGATGATTGTATGAGAGATTTTGAACAATTGAAGCTCAAGTTGACAACTACTCCTATCATTACATCTCCAAAATGGAGCTTTCCATTTGATCTCATGTGTGATGCAAGTGATGTAGCGGTTGGGTTGTTTTGCGGCAACGTATCAACAAAGTTTTTCATCCATTCTACTATGCTAGTAAGATGAATAGTGCCTACTAAATTATACCATTACGGAGAAGGATCTCCTTATCATTGTGTTTGCTATTGAGAAGTTCTACCCATACTTGATGGGTGCTAAAGTTATTGTCCACACGCATTATGCGATGCTTCACTATCTTATGAGCAAAAAGGAATCTAAGGCTCGTTTGATGAGATGTGTGCTTTGTTTCAAGAGTTTGATATTGAAATCCAAGACAAGAAGGAAAATGAAAATCAAGTGACGGACCACTTACCTTATTTGGAGAAGGCGGGGAGGCCACATAATGGCCTTGAGATCAATGACTCTTTTCCCGATTAGCAACTCTTGGCACTTTCAATAAAAGAGGCGCCATGATTTGCGGATTTGGCAAATTTCCTTGTGAGTGGTATCATTCTGGAAGAGTTCACTTCAAACCAAAGGAGGAATATCAAGAGGGATTGCAAATACTAATATTGGGATGAATCATACCTTTTGCGGATTTGCACGGATGGGGTGATTAGAAGAGGTGTGATGGAGGAGGAACAAAGTGATATTCTTGGGGCTTGCCATTCTTTGCCCTATAGTGGCCATCATGGTGGAGCACGAACGAAATCTAAAGTCCTAAGTTGTGTTTTCTATTGGCCAATTCTCTACAAAGATGAAAATAAGTTGGTGAGAAGATGTGATGAATGTCAACGGGCTGGCAGAATTTCAAAGAAATATGAGATGCCCCTTACAACCATCTTGGAGATTGATATCTTTGATGTTTGGGGCATTGACTTCGTGGGCCCTTTTGTGAGTTCTTGTGGAAACACCTACATTTTTGGATGTAGTGGATTATGTGTCTAAATGGGTTGAAGTCGTTGCTTTATCCAATAATGAGGCTAGAAGTGTGGTGGTTTTCTTGAAGAGGAATATTTTCACAAGGTTTGACACTCTGCGGGCAATCATAAGTGATGAAGGGTCGCATTTTTGCAACAAGGCTTTTGACACTTTGCTTGAAAAGTATGGCGTCACTCACAAAGTGACTACTCCCTATCACCTAAAAGCAAGTGGTCAAGAGAAAGTTTTCAACCGTGAGATAAAGAGTATTTTATCCAAGACGGTGAATGCAAATCGTCGGATTGGTCTAAGAAGCTTTATGATGCTCTATGGGCATATAGAACGGCTTACAAAACACTTATCAGAATGTCTCCATACCGGTTGGTGTTCAGAAAAGCTTGTCATATTCCGATGAAATTAGAGCACAAAGAAATGTGGGTCTTGAAGAAAATAAATTTTGATTGGATGTAGCTGCTAACTTGCGGGTTGCACATCCGAATAAATTGGATGAATTCCGGTACCATGCATATGAGTGATCTTCCTTGTACAAAGAAAAGATAAAGTACCTTCATGACAAGTATATTTGGAACAAGGAGTTCAAGGCCGGTGATCTAGTATTGTTGTTCAACTCAAGGTTGAGGATATTTCCCGGGAATCTTAAGTCAAAGTGGAGTGGTCCATCTGAAATTGTGGGTGTGACACCCTTTGGTGCTTTGGATTTGAAGAACAAGAACAATGAAATATTTCGAGTCAATGGCCACCGAGTAAAGCACTACTTGGAAAAGTTTGTGAAAGCCACGTGGTGGTAGTACTCTACTTAAATTGAGGATTCTATGACATTGTGTCATGCCACGATATTAAATAAGGCGCTTCTTGGGAGGCAACCCAAGTTCTTTTCCTTTTTCTCTTTTAGTTAGATGTTATTTCTTGTTTTTAACTAGATTTGAAGTGTGTTGCAGTGATCAATGTTAGGTATTGAGGTGATGGCGGAATATATGCTCTGCATGGGAAAGTGCATACTACACTTTTATTTGTGCGGCCGTGGAAGAGGAGATGTGGACCACACAAAATTGCTCGCGGTCACAGATTTTAACTGTGGAACTGCATTTGCAAGAATTTGCTCAGGTGCTAAATTGAAGGTCCTCTGAACTTTTCTCCCAAAAATGCGGATCCAACTTTGCAGCCTATCAGATAATTTTGCGGTCGCAGGTGAGCACTATAAGAGAAGTCACTAAAACTAGGGTGACAGAAGTGCGGCTGCACTTGAAAAAGTGCGGACCGCACAACTACAAGCTCCCTACTGCCCGGGTAAGAAAGTGTGGACCGCATTTAGAATTTTGTGGCCGCACTCACCCTCTTTTCAACCTAACCCACGCGTGAGTATACATAAAGCAATAGGTTTCCTTTTTACACCTTTTGCCATTTTACCATCTGACTGAGATTCTACTAACGAGCAAGATGCTTGCACTTTTGAACACACACAACCACCTATACTCCAATTGTTCTTATCACACTAGCACAATATGGTATGCATCACTTTCATCTTGTTATTTTTCGTTTTGAATTCGTTTTTGCCTTTTAACTTCTTTTAAGGCCATCTATGATTACATCCTTTATCTGTGTCCACGTGAGGTAGTTTAAAATTGGGAATTTGTGAAATCATGCTTAGATGAGGTTGGATCTTTTGCTATCATGCTTTTACCATGTTACCCAGTTGGATTGAACACATAATTGAATAACCTAGGTAGAAAATGACCCTCGTCCTTAATTATTCTTGATTGTGCAGAACGTATTTGAAATTTTGCGATCCGCAATTGCTCTTTTAGGTAGACTAGCCGATTCATATAATTCTGCGACCTCATATGAATTGTGTGGACTGCACTTAAAATTTTGTGGCCGCAAAGAGAGGTCCACACTATCCTTCTGATAACTTCTTCTGTGGGACCTAAGTACTTGCACTCAAGTGCAGACCATAATTAAAATTGTTTGGACTGCAGTTAGATTTCTGCAGCTGCAGATGCGAGTCCACACCGTCCTTCAGAGACTTTTATCTGAAGGTTTGATACATTCTGTGTAGAAGTATGGACGCACTTGGAATTGTGTGGATTGCACTTGCATTTGCGGACAACACTTGGAATTGTGCGAACTACACTTTCACCATATCCACTGTATGATTAAGCAATGCACTCCTTACTGCTCTTATGCTTTCTTCTACTGCTAATATGACTCCTGACTGCTTTGTACCTCAACTCAATAACTGACAACTCTTTTTGTAGATACACAAATTATGGTGCGATCAAGAGGAAATGGAAAGACATCTAAAGGAAGGGGTAGCCAAGGAAAGGGCAGCGGAAGAGGTGCCATGCACCCTAGTGCACAAAAGGCAATCGCCAAGAAAACAACTACTTGCCGAGGGAGAGGTAGAAGCCTCTCAGAGTCAAATTCTTATGTCCCGTCAAGGTAAGCCTCTGAAGGTAATTCAGTGTATATATATGAAGAGCATAACTAGGAGCAGTCTCAGGGGCAGTCTGAGCCCCAATCTGTGCCTTCCATATCTCAAAGCACGTCCCAGGGCATAACTAGTAGTAGTCATGAGTCAAATACAACCGCTCAAGACTCTGATTCAGATGATTCCCCTGATAACATAAAATGGGGAACATTTGCAAATGATGGCATAGTAAGAACAAAGAAGAACGTGGTATGGGAAGACCGATTTTTGAGCCTCAATGCTTATTCAGATTTTCGAAGGTCGTGGAAAGATAGGTCCCTCACTCATGAAAGACAATTCCTCAATAAGGACTTAGATAAGTACAATTTGTAGTCCTAGAGCAGTTTAAAAAGAGGAAATGTTGGATGCAATTCATTGAGGAGATGGTGGATGTCAAGGAACACCTTGTCCGGGAATTCTACGCCGACATAACGCACGTTGTAAAAGGGACCAAGGTTATCAAAGTTCACAACCCAAAAGTAAAATTTGATCGACGCACTTTGAGTTCATACCTCGGACTTGAGGATGTGGAGCCAAATGAGTACTTGGCTAAACTAGTAAAGAAAGATGAAGTCCGCCAATGGCTCGCGGAGATTCTTGCACCTGGGCCTACCCCCCTGGATAGGTGCCGGAGTACCAATCTTCCGCAAGACTTTGAGTTTCGAGGTAAAAGGGTGGCAGACTTTTATGTGTACAAGACTTGATCCATGATTGAATGAGAACAACCTGCCTCTGAAGAGAGCAATGCTAGTAGCTTCTATCATGGCCTGGTACCCAATCAATGTGGGTGCTCTATGTCGATCAATATCACGCTTGTAGCACAGTAGGGTAACACCTCCTACCCTACCCCAGTACTATCAGCGAGTACTTGGCGGATTCCAAAGTGGAGTCCAGACTATTTGAAATGAAGATTAAGCCAACCGACCCCTTTGATATGTACAAGTTGCAAGACCCTAGGAACCCAAAGAAGAGCAGTCAGCCTTCCACTTCTACTAGCCAATATGATGTGCCTATTGTAGTAGCTCTTTGTCCCTTTGATATCCCTTCCACTTCAGCTGAGCCTTCTACCAGTGCCAGATATACTAATCCTGAGCCACCATCGTCCCCTACTCCATTGCCTACACTAGCTCTGAGGCTGGTGCCTTTGCCTACTAGCCCACTATCTACTTTACGGTTTTATCAGATGCTGGTGAGTCTCAACAACTGGATGCAGACAACTACGTAAAAGCTATCTGAGATATCAGTTGTAAGGCAACCCTCTATACAGCCGGACTCTTCTGACATTGACATGAAGCTCACTAAAGTCTTGGACAACCAGAAGGTGATTATGGACACACTTGTACAATATGGTGGAGTGATCAAGTGGTTGATCAAGCAGGTGAAGAAGACACAATCCAGCAAGAAGTCAATTGAGTCGCTCCGAGCTTTAGTGACTAGGATAGCTGAGGCCGAAAACTTTTCGTTTGATATGGTATTGACCCCACCCAGCTCAGATGTAACGACCTGACCGGTCATTTTGAGTATTATAATCCCGTTTCCCCATTTACTGCTCAAATTGTGAATTTCAGTTGTTATTTGGCTTGCTAGGGGTAATTGGTTTGGGTCCAATGAGGTTTTGAAATGATTTGGAGCACTTAGTTCCAAGGTTTAGAATTTAAGTTGAAAAGATTAACCGGATGTTGACGACTTAGTCATTTATCCATCAATTCTTGTTCAATGTTTGAAGATTTCACAAGGATCTTGCTAGGGCTTCAAAGAGGTAAGAATTTCTTTCCTCAATCCTTCAATTTCTGGTTTGGAGTAAAAATGGGTGATTAATAGTATGATTCTTGGGTATAAGAGTATTATGTATACATACCAATAAGGTTGTGGAAGGATTGTTAAGTTCAAATGGGTACGGATTGGGTTAAAAATGGTAGAAATCTTCATAGACTTTAATTGAAGATTTGATGGTCGAGTTGATGTCGGATTTTGGTGAAATTTATATGGTTGGACTCATGGTTGGATGGGCGTTCATATTCTGTAACTTTTGTCAGGTTCCGAGACGTGGGCCCTACGGGCGATTTTTGAGTTAATTTCGGATTTTATTGAAAAAATTAGTATTTTCTTATGGAATTAATTATAATAATTTGTATTGACTGAATCGAATTAATTGTGGCTAGATACGAAGCTTTCGGAGACCAATTCTCGTGGCAAGGGCATAGCGGAATAAATAAGTACACGGGTTGAGGTAAGTAACAATTATAAATCTGGTCCTGAGGATGTGAAACCCCAGATTTTGGTATCATGTGATTATTTTGGAGGTGGCGCACATGCTAGGTGACGGGTGTGTGGGTGTGCACCGAGGGGATTGTGACTTAGTCCGTCCGGAAAAACTGTAAAGTTGAATAATTTATTGTTAGCTATTGATCTCTATGTGTTGAAGAAATTTGACTATAAATCATGTTAGAAATCATGCTTAGGCTATGTTATAGTAATGTTGAGACCCGTAGAGGTCGCATACTTGTTGAATTATTTGCTAATTGTTATCTTGTACTCAGTCACGATTTTTCTTGCATATTATACCTTAGTCTTTCTGGATATTTGTTGATATACTATGTTATCTTTGTTTGGGCTGATCTTTGTGATTTATGAGAGCCCGAGAGACTTGAGAGGTTGAGGACTGAGTAAGTCCGAGGGCCTGTCAGTGAGGTAAGGATATTATGGCACGTGAGTTGTCTGTGCAGGATATTATAGAACGTGTGTTGTCCGTGCAACATGTGAGTTGTCCGTGCAGATTATGGCGCTTGGGCTGTAGGAGCCCCTTCGAAGTCTGTACACACCCCCAGTGAGCGCGGGTACCCATTGAGTGTGAGTGCTGAGGGCTGGGAGCCGAGTGGTTGAGCTGTTGTGATAAGTTGAGTGACTGTTGCCTGAGAGGCTGTATTTGCTTTGCATTTGTTGTTGCACTTGGTTGCTATCTGTCATTGTTGTAAAATCTCTGAAAGAATTTATATTCTGATTACTTGAAATTGAACTGTATAAAAATTGATTTGACTGAAACTGTCGGATTTGAAAACATGTCTATTCTTTGCTGGAACTACTGAAAGTGAACTATGACTGTGTAGCTCGTCATTATCTTCAGTTCCTTAGTTATTATTGTTACTTGCTGAGTTGGTTGTACTCATACTACACCCTGCACTTCGTGTGCAGATCCAGGTATTCCTGAACATAGCGGGTGTTGATCATTTCGCGCAGTTGATTTTGAGGTAGCTGCCGTATTCTGCAAACCTTGTCTATCCTTCTCTATCTCTTTGTTTACTGTATTTGGTCTCAGACTATTATAGACCGTATTTTCCAGACTTGTACTCATATTAAATGCTCATGTACTCGGTGACACCAGGTTTTGGGAGTGTTGTATCGGAAATTGCTAGATTTTTGGTATTGTATTAAACGTTACATTTTTTTCTAAATTTAAAGGAAATTGTGGGTTATTGATGTTGTCGGCTTGCCATGCTGATTGACCGCGCCCAGCCTCAAAAAGCTCAGACTTCTCAGGATGCCCCTACTGTTCAGGATCAAGAGCCCTGCCTTGCATCCAACACTACTGTTGTAGTACGTGACATGTTCATATATCAGGCAGCTCCCACGGATGATGATGATACCATCGAGATAGATGAGCCGGCTCGGACTGACCCCACTGGTGATATTATGATGGCTGAGGATGCATAGGGAGTTTCTTTGTCCTTCTCTACTCTTTGAGCTTGTTTTGCTAAGCATTAGGGACAATTCTTACCTTTATTCGGAGGGTGGAGAATTTGATAGATTGATTTATTTTATGACACCGGGATGTAATAATTGGATGACTTATTTTGTTTATTTTTAGTAGTTTGATATATTTAGTAGTAATCTATAATTTTGTTTGTTTTGGTAGTATAAATATTATGCTTCTCATTCTTTTATTGATACTGAGACTTTGGTTTTCTTAATGCCACGGTTCTTTCCAAAGGTGATTTCTCGTGTGAACCATGTGACTTTTCCCGAGGATGGATAGTGTGATAACTTTCTTAAGGGAATTAGTCTGTTACATGCTTAGGTAATAGTAGTAGTAGTAAGTAGTAATGAATAAAAAGACTTAATGAAGTTAGTCTATGAAAACGAGTTGTTTATGCTTTATATGGTACCAACATACTTAACTACATATTTATGATTTGAGATAAGGTTGTTATGAATCATTTTTTAAAGAAGTAACTCAAGTAAAAGTGACCTTGAGGATCTTGAGTTGTTTTTGATAATCATTAGATGGTTGAGTAGACCACAGGGATCTTTAACTTGGTTGTGGTTGTTGTGGGTCTTAGACTCTATCCTCTAGTCCAAGTGCTTGAGTGAATAGTCTAGAACTTACCCCGAATGTGCTTCAAAGTGAAATTATAAGTTTGCTTGGTTTGAAAGATGATTGTAGGCTTTCCTTGGACCGTTTGAGCTTTCAATTATCACTCTATGATTATTATTCCTAGTCAACCCTCTTTGATCCTTTAGCCTTTCTCTGTTGATAACCATGCTACAAGTCTTTCACCGTTCTGAACATGATCTCTTGACACCCAAACCCTCCTAAGCATTCATATGTAGTAAGTGGCTAAAAGACGAAGTTTGGGGGGGGAGGGGGGGGGGGGTGAAATCTAAAAGAGGTACCAAGACATTAAAAAAAGAGATAAAAGAAATGATCTCCATAAAAGAGAAGGCAAGAAAAGAAAGTAATGTGAACCAGAAGAAGCCCAAAGAGGGACAAAAAGGGAGATTGATGAAATTGAGTGAGGCAAGTACTTGTAGTACAAAAATCAAAGGAGAACAAGAATGAAATTGTCAATAAAGTGTGATGGTAAGTCTCTCTAGCCTCCAAGAAGAAGAAATACCTCTAATATGTGAGCCAAGAACTGAGATGTGAAGTGCTTAAGGAAGGGTGTAACCACTTGTATCCCATATAGTATCCTACTCCGGACCAAAAGACTTCATTACAACCCAAAAGAAGTCCTATTTGATTTCGAACCAAGTATACTTACATTAGTGGAGATTTACATAAGGGGCAAGCCTATGATACTTAAAGCTTAACATGTTACATTCCTTTGTGAGAGAAGAGTGAAGATTTTGTCGCACTAGAAGTTGAGTGTTGAAGCTTGAAGTGAGCATTGAAAATAGAAGGTAGAAGAGGAAGAGTTTGGAGTCCACCATGATTTACATGAAAGAACAAGAATCCTTGATGAATGAAGTCAACTCTTAAGGCTCAAATGTCACACTAGAATTACATGAGATGAGCAAGTTGCACCTTTTTTGAAAAATTTGACACATTGCTTAGAATTCATGATTATTTTGGGTAATCATTGGTTCCAACTTAGTATAAATGACTTTTAGGTTACTCTTTGAAATGATCATACAATAAGAAAAGGAGGTAGCTAATATAGTTGCTTGAGGACAAGCAAAGACTTAAGTTTAGGGGAGTTGATAGGTGTATATTTTAACCACTTATTAGTACCTTCTTGCTTTAGTTTTTAGTCTGAAAGTAATGACTTTTTCTCCAAATTTAATGGAAATGGTTGAATTGCAGGTGTGCGGGAGAATGTGAGCTCAATGAAGAAAAATAACTCGAAAAGGAGATAATCTAGCCAAGTTCAACAAAGAGGAGAAATCTAAGAAAGGTGTGGTCTGCATAATTCCATCTGTGGACGTAAAAGCAAGTATGGTCTGTAGAAGATGAAATGCGGCCACAGAAGAAGAACTGGAGCTTCAGGGATTTTTTGGAAAAAATGAGGTCCGCAGACTTAAAATGTGCGGTCGCACTGACAAACCCTAAAAGATCAGAGAATGTGCAATCAAACAAGTCTGAAGCCTCCTCAAATGTGGCCCGCAGAAGCTAAAGTGTGGCCACAGAACACCTCAAACTGAAAGCACCTGCATCATTAATGCAACAAAGAGCGGACCACAGAAGTTAAAGTGCAGCCGCAGAACCCTCCGGAAGGTATTTTTGTCAGAAAGTTTGGAGTACTATAAATTGTCGTGTATCACTTTTTAGGGCATCTTTTTGTATTGTATCAACAACTGGTAGCTATTCATAGATATTTGGGGAAAGTTTGAGCTACAATTAGAGAGGATCAATTACTTTTCCATTTTATTTTAGCTTTATGACTTTAATTTCTTCTTCGTTTTATCTTTCCATGTTCATTGCTATGAGTACCTTGATTTTTATCTAAAGTTGCAAATATTGATTCATGCCTATTTGACTTTGTTCTTACTTGAGAAAGAGGAATTTAGTCTAGGAAAACTTGGCAAACAAGAAATTGATCTAGTTTAAATATTGATTAGTTTAATTAAAGGACTTGAACTAAATATAGGTATAATCTAACTTGCACTCATATTCAATTACTTTAATTGCTACCCATTCGGACTTGAGAGAGCTAGTTTGGGCATAATCATTCTTTAACCGAGAGGTATTGATTGAATACTTGTGTATTAAGAGTCATAACAAACCCCGATCTGCTAAGCAAGCATAGATTTACTCTACTCATTAGGTTTATACCTAGGTTTAATGTTACATCCCTAGGATTTTCTCTATTTGACAAAACTTCAAAAACACTTCAATTAATACTTGTTTGCTAGCTTAGCCAAAATCACTAGTAGTTTAATTTAGCAAAATTGATTCAAAGTCTTGTTTTGAAGTCAAATCTAGTTATTTCGAGTTTCTCTCTTGAGTATTTACCGTAACCCCCAATTTAAACTCCTTGTGGATTCGATCCCAACTCGCGTTGGGTTTATTATTGTAAAGACCATTTCATATTCCCTTAATTGGGGTATGAATTAGACGTGATTTAAACATTATTACTACTCTATGAAATCTTAGATTTAATTGTGAAAATCTATGAAAAAGTAATAAAAATTAAATAAATTCAAGTTAGAGTTACTAACCTATGATGGTGGAGTCTATGTCTCAAAGATGGAACACAATGAGCTTAATCCTGAAACCCCAATTTTTACCCAGCTGTAGGTATCAAAATTGCAAACTCTTTTCACAATTGCGATATTCGAAAAAGCGAACAACTGATTGCAATTGCGAACCAACCCCTAAGCCTCAGATCTCACAATTGCGACACAAGTATCACAATTGCGGCACTCATAAATACGATAGAAACCTCGCAATTATGAAGGATGGCACATTGCAAATGCGAAGCTGCCCCAACTTCCCGCAGTATTGCAAATGCGACAAAAGACTCGTAAATGCGAAGGTCAGGTCGACCCTTTGCAAATGCAACCAAAATTTCACAATTGTAAAGTTGCCCTAGCTCCTCCCAGCATCGCAAATGCAAGCTAGCACTAGCAAATGTGAGGCTCGCATTTGAGAACATAATCACACCCAAGATACACCCAAAAATGGGATATGAAACGACCATTAGCAATATATAATACCCAACAAGAGTCGGGGACGAACCATAAGGAGTTTATTTGGTAGAGACTCAAGTAAGCAACTTAATGTATCTCAAGGTGGAATAGTGAATCTATTAATTAAACTAAGATGTTTCCAAGGAACAATTCAATAAACACTAGATATGCAATAATTCAAAGAAGTTGCAACAAATGGTGAAAAGCCTAGAGTTGTATTTCTAACCTAGGTTAAATCTAATGGGTATAATCTAATATGTTTGCTTGTTCAATTGAGGTTGTTATGAATCTCAAATCTAAGTGTGCACTCAATACCTCTCGATTAAAGATTGATCATGCCCAATTTAGCTTTCTCAAGTTTTAATGGATAGCTATAAGTGTATTTGATATGAGCCCAAGTTGGATTATCGTTATCTCTAGTACAAATTAATTAAACCAATCAATCCATAAACTAGTTTAATTTCATGTTAGCCAAGTTTTTCTAGACTTAGTTCTTTTTTCTCAAGTAAGAACAAGGTAAAAAAAGGTATGAATCAATGTTTACAACTACTAATTCAACTTTAAAGCATAAACATGACTAACCAACACTTAACCCGATCATAAACAAACATAATATTAATAACCCATAATATTCACACAGTAGGGTTGGATTATAACCCTAGATAAAAATCTAGTTACTCATAATAAAGGACATAGAAAGATAAATACAAGATGGAATTAAAGACATAAAACAAAAATAAAAGAAAGAATATAAGATCTTCTCTAATTGCAGTTCAAACTTGCTAAAAATAGCTAAAAGTAACTAATTCCAGATGCTACAGTGAAAAGATGCCATAGAAAAGCTATAAAGTTCTATTTAAAGGACTCCCGAAAATTCTATGAAAAATACCCTTCAGAGAGTTTGCGGCCGCCAAATGAGATTTGCGGTCAGCACTATGCGGGATTGACTTTGCTTGTGATGTCACTGAGTAAAGTTATGTGGTCGCACTTCAGGCATTGCGACCGCACATCAGCTTTGCCGGCCATACTATTAATTCTGCGGACCGCACTTGAGGAGGCTTTAGATACGACTAACTGCTCAATCTCCGATCATTCATTTCATCAGTGTGAACTGTTTTGCAGATCAGAGTGTGACCGTATATTTTCTTCTGCGGACTGCACTTTTGCCTAATGTTTTTGAAGCTTTAGTTTATCTTTTGCGGTCGCATTTCTTCTTTTGCGGAGCGTAAATACTTTTGCGTCCGTAGTTCCATTTCTGCGGACTTCACTTATCTCTGCCCTTCTCCTCTTCCCGAAATGCCTAGAATTATCCTCTTTTTGTATCATTATTCCTCCAAGGCTTTAAATCCTTTCCAGCATACCTGTAATTCAATCATTTTTATTTGAATAGAGATTTAAATTAGTGCTTTCGGACAAATAACTATAGCAAGAAGACACTAATAAGTGGCTTAATTCAAATATTCACACAAGTACAATAACATCATACGAACTCGCTCGTAATCTCAAATCATCAAAATAACATTTAAAGCCAAGAATCAAACATCAAAACTCAAATAAATTCAAAGTTCATACTTCAAATTTTAAATTTTCACATAAAGCGCCGAAACGGTCTCGGGTCACCGGGGACCCCAATCAAATATGCGTACAAGTCCAAAATCATTATACGAATCTATCAAAATTGTCAAAATACCGATCCGAGGTCGTTTACCAACAATGTTGATAGTGGTCTACTCCAACCATTTTCAAGTTCAAAAATCAAGTTTTCTTTAAAATTTTACATTTAGATTTTTCTAGAAATTAACACGAACCACGCACACAAGTCATAAGTCATCAAATAACGCTATCAAAGGTCTCAAATCATGAAATATGGAGCTAGAATTTAAAGCGACCTATCGGTCGTTACAAATAATCTCCCAAGCACGGCTCCGCATACCGCCCGACCAACTCCATCAAGCGTGTGGCTTATCATCATCATCGTCTTCAAATCACGTCAAAATATCATCATAAATAAAATAGAAAGATGTTCCTAAAGAGCTGTTCAACATACTGTAAGAGATGCAGAGGAATTTAGTTGATTTTCATAACAAATAAAGAAGCATTAAAACTATTAGATCTCGAAAATTCTCACTACATGTTCGATGTGTTGATTCAACGAGTTTTGAATCGAATTCTTAAGCATTTTCGAGGAATTCGAGTAGTTTGTCTTTGGCGAATTCGTCGTCCTTTTCAAATAGTAGCTTTAATTCTCTGGTGACTGCAATGACCGCCACTACGATGTCCTCGTCGTCCTTAAAAGATATTTATATTTCATTCATTAAATTTTTTATAAAGATAACATATTATTAATACATTCATAACCAGTTGTATTTTACCTATAATGAATTAGACTCTCTAAAGCACATACGTTTTTTAAAACTATTTGAATATTCAAAAAAATCGAGTTTATGATACCCGAGTTGTAGCTAGTATTTTAAATATAAAAACAAATGATTAGAAAGAAACTGAGAAATTTAGTAAATCAATCAAAATATAGAATTATTTTAATTTTACAAATTGTGTGTCGTTACAATTAACCCTAAAAATGCACGTATATCACTTGGGAAGACATGTTCTCATTTGCTATTTAGAGCCTTTAAACCCAATAGAAATAATAACAACCATAACAACGTAAATCTTATTGTCTCACTGCAAAGAGTTGTTCAGCTTATTATAGAATATAATTTCCTTCCTACTAATAGCCTGAACCAGACCTATAAAAAGGTGCTAAATGTCAAGTGACATCCCCCAGAAAAGGGAATGGTTCAAACTAAATATTGATCGAGCTTATACCACAAAAACTCTTAAATGTGGAATATGTGGCATAATCAGAAACAAACAAGGGGACTAGGGGGTTGGTTTCTACAAAACCTATACAACGTCACCTATCCATGCAAAATTTCTTGCTTTAAAGTAAGGTCTTCATACTGCATGGGACCTCAAACTTTATTCGCTCGAGATCAAAACAGATGCAACCCAGGTAATAAATCTTTTGGAACATAGATACCCTAATTATGATAACCTTATTCGTGAATGCAGGTTGTTAATGTACCATGTTCTCCAGGCGAAAGCGGCGCTCATGCATAATTTCCAAGAAGGGAATGAGGTTGGTCATCTTTTGGCTAAGGAAGCTTCAAAAAAGTCGAATATTAATAGGCTATCATATTTTACTACTCTACCTTTTTTTGTTCAAGGCACTCTACAGTCGAACAAGGATGGAACTCCTTTTATTAAACTTATTTTTGAAAATATATGTATTACGTTAGTTGAACTGCATTAGTATGGCATGTACTACAATTAGACAAATTTAGTATTAATATAATAATTTCTATTTTATCAAAACAATTTAGTGAAAGTCGATGTTGTTATAGGTAGAATACTGTTATGAAGAGATAAAATATAATATGAAAAATTAATTTCACAAAAAACTTAATTATTGTAGTGAAATGTTATTATAAATGATGACTATTATAAAGATCTAGCCATACTATGAAAAAGAAGTATTAGAGAAAAAACATTGTCGTAACTTTTTACATTTTTTCCTTCCACAATCTATAGCGATTTGGAGTCGAACATCCAAATCTTTGAAGATAACCAAAATATATGAGGAAACTGATTCATGAAATAACCGGAACAAGAAAATTTAATATCCACAAGTAAGACATAAATGGGAACAAATGCAAGGACGAAATTTTGGCTGTGTTGACTTGAGCTTTATAGGTTTTGATGTTTGACAAAGGAATACATGCATGATCCAGGTTCATGGACACCGTACACATATCACAGTCAGAATCAAGCAAAAGTCATGCACGTGCAATGGATAAGTATAAGTGGTTATTTATGATAATAGCCGAACGAAAAGATTGTATATTTGATAAGGAGCAGGACTCCTTACTTGAAGAGAACTCTATCCAGGATAAGAAAAAAGTTAGAGGTTGAAGTTAACTAGAATTCTTTCACCAAGGAAGAGTAAAGCATCAGACTTCTAGTTACTCTTATTCTACTAACTCTATAAATATTAGTGTTGTTCGCTTTTACAGGATGGCACACATACTGAAATAAAGCAAGAATTGAGAGCAAAATAGTAAGGTATTTTGTGAGCAATTCCTGTGAGATTCAAGGGTGCGAATGTGAAACTATAGGAATTAGATTGAAGAACCAATTCTATATATCTTTCTTTAATTCTAGTTCAAGTGTATTAGGAGCTTTTAAGTTGTACCTTTCAACCTTCTTAAGAAGAAATTGTACTAGATACTTGAGTTGTCTACTTCAAGTTAGAGTTAACTTGAAGTAGTCGCAATAGCCCATGGCGTGTTGCTACAAGGGTTAGAGTTTAATCTTTAGGTTTCCAAAGTTTGTAAACTTTATTTTGTCTCAGAGTTTAGTGAAGTATTTGGAAAAAATCCAACTAGAAAGTAGGTCGTGGTTTTTTCACTTTTTGAGTCGGGTATTTTTCACGTGAAATATTCTTGTGTTCTTTGCTTTCTACATTATTTATTCTGCAATCGTATTATAAGAAACGCATCAAAGAACCAAATCCTTCAATAATCTAATACATGTAAAAATTGGGTATCACAAAAATCACCTCCCCTCTTGTGTGATATTGAAGTATAAAAAATCAATTAGTATCAGAGTCGGTTATCTTTGAATAAGCCAACACCAACACCTTAGAAAAAGATCAAGATTAGTGCACCACCTAGAAACTACAAAGGGGATTCCACTGCAATGCCACTACTCTTCAATGACCAGTGCTATTCATGGTAGAAGTAGAAGGTGAGAGATTATTTACAGGCCGAAGATTATGAGTTGTGGGACATAATCACTAATGGTCCATTATCAACACTCAAGAAAAATGACCAAGGTGAGGTTGTTCCAAAATAAGAGCTGACTGCAATGCTGATGATCTTAAGAAGTGGGAGAAGAATGCTAAAGCCAAGAAATGACTTATATGTAGACTTGGACCGAATGGGTACATCAGAATCTAGGGCTTCTCTACTTCTAAATAAATATGGGACACACTACAAGTGGCTCATGAAGGAACAAGTCAAGTGAAACGATCAAGAGAAACTCTGTTGTTTTCACAATATGAAAACTTTGCCATGAAGGATGGAGAAACCATTCAGGAGATGTACACCAGGTTCACTACTTTGACAAATGAGTTGAGGTTTCTTGGAAGGATTCTCACTAGAGAAGAAATGGTTGAGATAATCCTAACTAGTGTTTTACCAGTTACTTGAAAAAGTAAGATCACTGCCATTCAAGAATCAAAGAACATTGCTACATTTCCCTTAGATGAGTTGATTGGAAATCTCAAAACTTATGAGCTAAGGAGACAAACTGTAACAACCCGGCCGGTCGTTTTGAGCGTTGTAGTCTCGTTCCCCCATTTACTACTTATTCTATACTCAAATATTATTACGTGACTTGCCGGGGTGATTGGTTTGGCTCCGGAGATATTTTAGGATAAATTGAAACTTTTAGTCTCAAGGTTGGAAGCTTAAGTTGAAAGAGTTAACCAGATGTTGACTTATATGTAAATGATTCTGAAATAGAGCTTTGATAGTTCTGATAGCTTCGTATGGTAATTTTGGACTTAGGAGTGTGTTTGGATAGTGATTTGGAGGTCCGTAGGTGATTTTGGCTTGAAATGGCGAAAAATAAAAAATTAGAAGTTTGGAGAGTTGAGAGGTTTGACCGAGAGTTGACTTTATGGTTTCCGGGCTCGGATTTCAGTTCTGAAAGTTAGAGTAGGTCTGTTATGTCATTTATGACTTATGTGCAAAATTTGAGGTTGATTGGAGTTGATTTGATAGGTTTCAGCATCAATTATAGAAGTTGGAATTCCTTAGTTTTTATTAGGGTTGAATTGGGGTGCGATTCGTGTTTTTGATGTGATTTGTGGACTCGACTAAGTTCGTATCATGTTTTAAGACCTGTTTGTATGTTTGGTTGAGGTCCCAGAGGCCTCGGGAATGATTCGAATGGGAATGAGATTGAATTATGGACTTAGAGGTGCTGAAGCTGGAAATTTGTTAGTGTGACCGCACCTGCGAGGGATTGATCACAGGTGCGAGCTCGCAGAAGCGAGCAAGGGATAGCAAGTGCGGGCCTAAAGAGGTTGGTGAGTGGTCGCAGGTGCGAAGGAGTTTCCGCATCTATGAGCCCGCATATGCATGTTTGGTTTCGCAGAAGCGGAGGGTGAGTTGTTTGGAAGTCCGCAGAAGCGATTCTTGTTACTCAGGAGCGAGTCCGCAGACACGAGATTTGGACCGCAGAAGCGGTGGAGCAGAGTTTAAGTGACTTCCACAAATGCAGAAATTTGACCGCAAAAGCGGTATCGCAGAAGCGAAGAAATGGCTCGCAGAAGCGAAAAGCCTGGGCAGTGTTTAAATTCAAGGGTTCCGAGATTTTAATCATTTTTGAACTTTACAAGCTCGGATTAAGGCAATTTTTGAGAGGGATTTCGAGTGATTTCTTGAGGTAAGTCACTTTTGATCATTTTTATGCAATAATATTGATTACCCATTGAATTTCCCACCTATGTTTATGTGTTTTTGAGGTGGAATTTTGGGAGTTTTGGGCTAGGGTCTTGAGAGTGAAATTTGGGAATTTGAGTGATGATTTGGTATCGAAATTTGATAAATTTAGTATGGTTGGACTCGTGGTTGAATGGGGGTTCGGATTTTGTAACTTTTATTGGATTCCGAGATGTGGGACCACAGTTGATCTTTTGAGTTGATTTTTTGACTTTTGATTAAGAACTTAACATTTTTATATAGAAATGATTCCTATACACCGTGTTGATTGTATCGAGTTATTTGTGGCTAGATTGGAGGTGTTCGGAGGCCGATTCGCAAGGCAAGGGCTTGCTAGCGGAGTGATTCGATTTGCTTGAAGTAAGTATCGTATTTAAACTCGGTTGAGGTACTAGTTGCCTGAATTGTATGATAGCCACACGCTTTTGGGTATGCACATACATGGGGATGAGCCCATGTGAGGGCACCAGGGTCATATATTCATGTTCGAGGTGTGCTCGGGCTCTTATAAGCTTAGAATTGACTGTTAAGCATTAAGTTATGATATCTCACATGTTGTAACAGTTTATGTGATCTAATTGAGCCATGTTGAGGCTACATAGAGATTTAATCCCTTAACAAATTTGATCAGTGATGGTATTACCGATTTGAGCTACGATAGCACAGTTTACACATGCCTACACTTTAGCATGTCATTTATACCAGTCCAGGAACATGAGAATCTTATTTCATTCATCATATACATGTATACTTGTTTAATTGCTTTTGTATGATATGTTTGGACTGGAGGCCTGTGACTATGCCGGGTGTACTATGTTATTGGCACGTGAGTTATCCGTGCTGATCCACATATTCATATTATTGGCACGCGAGTTGTCCGTGCAGATCCATATATTGATATTATTGACATGTGAGTTGTCCGTGTCGCATGTGAGTTGTCCGTGCAGGTTCTATTATTAGCACGTGAGTTGTCCGTGCAACACGTGAGTTATCCGTGTAGCATATGGAATTTGTATTTTCTTGATCATTTATTTGATTCCTTCCTCTACATGCCGTGATATTGTCTGAGCAGGGTGTTTGAGAAACTGTGCAAATGCACACATGGATAATCTTCTCACGAAACTTGATGAGTTAGCTTTAAATATTGTTATGTGCTACTTTAGAAGGGCAGAACTATACCGGAATAGCTAGTATCTTCAATAATTTAAGTTTCTCTTATCTTGCTTTGTTTATTTACGATACTTATTGAGTTGGTTGTACTCGTACTACACTCTGCACCTCGTTTGCAGATCTAGGTATTTCCGGGCACGGTGGTTGCTGATCTTGGAGTTTTTACATGTTCGAAGATTATCGAGGTAGCTGCTTTGGCATCCGCAGACCTTGACTCTCCTCCTCTATCTTTCAGTTTTACTTATTCCGTTCTACCTTCTTAGACATTATTTCAGACTATGTTATTGTATAGATGCTCATGTATTCAGTGACACCCAGGTTTTGAAAAAATCTGTATCCGAGTTGCAGTTGTTCATATCAGCTATTTATGAGAGTTATTGTTGTTTAACTTGATTCATATTATTTTTTAATACAAAATGCCCAGTTTTATTGTGAATGCCGTCTTGCCTAGTTCTTTGATAGGCGCCATCACGACACGTTGAGTTTTGGGTCATGACAAGTTGGTTTCAGAGCCTAGGTTATATAGGTCTCACGAATCATGGGCAGGTTTAGTAGAGTCTTGCAGATCGGTACGGAGACATCTGTACTTATCTTCGAGAGGTTGCCGAAACCTTAGGAAAACTTCATATTCTTGTATTCTTGTCGTGCGAATTTGTTGATTCCGGGAACTAAACTTCTGCTATTCTATTCTTTCACAGATGGTGAGGACACGTACTACTGGATCGCGTAGACAGCCACTAGTACGACCAGCTAGGGTCACGAGAGGCCGAGGTGCAGCTCATACAACAGACCTGTATACCCACTAGTTGCTCCAACTCAGGAGCAGGTTCCGGATGTGGTTGAGCCGGTGGGACCAGCTCAGGCACCAATAGTGCCCATCGTGATTCGAGGCTTGTAAGAGGCTCTAGCCCAGATATTGACTGTTTGCACTAGCATTGCTCAGGCGATTTCAGTTTCGGCAGCGCCAACCAGTTCTCAGGCCTGGGGAGGTGCTCATACTCCTGCCACCCGTACTCTAGAGCAGGTAGTGCAGGGACTCCAGACACCTAGGGTACCACCAGCCCAGCCGGTTGCAGTTGCTCTAGCTCTGGTGGGTCCTGTTATGAGTGATGAGGAGTAGAAGAGACTAGAGAGGTTTGGAAGGCTCAAGCCTCAAACATTCAGTGGGGCTGAGTTAGAGGATGCTCAGGACTTCTTGGATAGTTTCTAGTAGATTTTTCGCACGGTAGGTATTCTGGAGACTAATGGGGTCTCATTTATGACTTTTTAGCTGACGGGGGCAGCCTTCAAATGGTGGGAGACCTATGAGCGGAGAAGGCCAGCCAGTTCTGCACCACTTTCATTGTACGAGTTCTCCGTTCTCTTCTTGGAGAAGTTTGTGCCACTGACTTGTAAGGAGGAGTTGCGTAGGTAGTTTGAGCAGCTACGCCAGGAGGTCATGTCTGTGACATAGTACGATATGAGATTCTTAGAGTTGGATCGTCACGCAGTTTGGTTGGCTCCCATAGAGAGGGAGAGACTTAAGAGGTTCATTGATGGCCTCAGCTATCAGTTGCATTTTGTTATGACTCGGGAGAATGAATTAGGTATTAGGTTCGACGAGGTGGCTGATATTGCTCAGCGGCTAGAGTTGGTCCGCAGTCAGGAGCGTGAGGAGAGGGAGGCCAAGAGGCCTCATGGTTCGGGTAGTTTCAGTGGTGTCTCTTCTGGGGGTCAGTCCCACCACAGCAGGGGTTGTCCTTATAGGCCCGCTTAGACGATTTGTCCAGTTCATCGTGGTGCATCAGTTAGCCACGGTTCTTACAGTGCTCGTTCGGGCCGGTCATCATTCAGTGCATTACCAACGTAGAGTTTTACCATGCCTCGTCTGCTCAGGTGTTTACAGGTAGTTCCTCGGGTTATCCGGAGCAACAACTCCATCAGAGGAGGGGTTGTTTCGAGTGCAGGGACTTGGGTCACCTCAAGAGGGATTGCCCTAGACTGTTGAGTGGGGTTCCATAGCAGAGCTCTCGACTGATGATACCAGCACCAACAGCTACGCCACATGCTCATCCAGCTTGGGTGGGGCTCTAGCAGCTAGAGGTTGTCCTAGAAGGGGAGGCCGATCAGGTGGTCAGGCTCGATTCTATGTTATTCCTGCCAGGCCAGCGACCGTTGCTTCAGACACAGTGATCACAAGTATTGTTTCAGTGTGCCACAGGGATGCTTCCATATTATTTGACCCTGGTTCTACTTATTCCTATGTATCATCCTATTTTACTCATTATTTGGATATGCCCCGTGAGTCCTTAGTTTCACCTGTTCATGTATCTATGCCGGTGGGCAACACTATTGTTGTGGACCGTGTGTATCGATCGTGTGTAGTGACTATTGGGGGATTAAAGACTAGAGTTGATCTCTTATTGCTTAGTATGGTTGATTTCAACGTGATCTTGGGTATGGATTGGTTGTCTCCATGTCATGCTATTCTGGATTGTCAGGATTAAACTGTGACATTGGCAATGCCGGGGTTGCCAAGGATCGAGTGGAGAGGTTCGCTGGATTATGTTCCCGGTAAGGTGATTTCATAGTTGAAGGCCCAACGGATGGTTGGGAAGGGGTGTCTGTCATATCTGGGTTTTGTGAGAGATGTTGGTGCTGGTACTCCTACTATTGATTCTATTCTGGTAGTATGAGACTTTTCGGATGTATTTCCTGCAGACATGTCGGGCATGTAACCCAACAGGGATATTGATTTTGGTATGGACTTGGTGCCGAGTACTCAGCCCATTTCCATTCCTCCATATCGTATGGCACCCGCTGAGTTGAAGAATTAAAAGAGCAGCTTCATGATCTTCTTAATAAGGGGTTTATTAGGCCTAGTGTGTCACCTTTGGGTGCACCGGTTCTGATTGTGAAGAATAAGGATGACACTATGCGGATGTGCATCGACTATCGACAGTTGAACAAAGTTACAATCAAGAACAAGTATCCTTTGCCGCGTATTGATGATTTATTTGACCAGCTTCAGGGAGAGAGGGTGTTCTCTAAGATTGATTTGAGGTCTGAGTATCACCCGTTGAATATTCGGGACTCGAATATTCGGAAGACGACATTTAGGACCAGCTATGGTCACTATGAGTTTCTTGTGATGTCTTTTGGGCTGACCAACACCCCAGCAGCATTCATGCATCTGATAAATAGTATATTTCAGCCATATCTTGATTCATTTGTCATAGTATTCATTGATAATATCCTGGTGTACTCGCGTAGCCAGGAGGAGCACGCCCAGCATTTGAGGATTGTACTATAGAGGTTGAGGGAGGAGAAGCTTTATGCCAAGTTCTCCAAGTGTGAGTTTTGGCTTAGTTTGGTGGAATTCTTGGGTCACGTGGTGTCCAGCGAGGGGATTAAGGTGGATCCAAAGAAGATAGAGGCAGTTCAGAGTTATCCCAGACCGTCTTCAACTACTGATATTCAGAGTTTTCTCGTCTTAGCTGGATATTATCATCGCTTTGTGGAGGGTTTCTCATCCATTGCAACGCCTTTGACCAAATTGACCCAAAATGGTGCTCCATTCAGGTGGTCGGATGAGTGTGGGGAGAGCTTTCAGAAGCTCAAGACTGCCTTGACCACAACTCCAGTTCTAGTTTTGCCTTCAGCATTCGGGTTCTTATACAATGTATTGTGATGCTTATCGGATTGGTATTGGGTGTGTCTTGATATAGGAGGGTAGAGTGATTGCTTATGCTTCACACCAGTTGAAGCCCCATGAGAAGAACTACCCTGTTCATGATTTGGAGTTGGCAGCCATCGTTCATGCATTGAAGATTTGGAGGAATTATCTCTACGGTGTATCTTGTGAGGTATTTATGGATCATCTAAGTCTCCAGCACTTGTTCAAACAAAAGGATCTAAATTTGAGGCAGCAGAGATGGTTGGAGCTGCTAAAGAGCTATGATATTACCATTCTGTATCATCTCGGGAAGGCCAATGTTGTGGCTGATGCTTTGAGTAGGAAGGCGGTGATTATGGGCAGCCTTGCATTTATTCTGGTAGGTGAGAGACCACTTGCATCATATGTTCAGGCCTTGGCCAATCATTTCATGAGATTAGATGTTTCTGAGCCCAGTCGGGGTCTAGCTTGTGTGGTTTCTCAATCTTACTTATATGATCGCATTAGAGAGCGTCAGTATGATGATCCCCATTTGCTTATCCTTAAGGACACAGTTCAGTATGGTGATGCCCAGGAGGTTACTATTGGGGACGATGGGGTGTTGCGGATGCATGTCAGATTTGTGTGCCCAATGTAGATGGACTACGTGAGTTGATTCTTGAGAAAGCCCACAGTTCGCGATATTTCATTTATCCGGGTGCCTCACAGATGTATCAGGACTTGAGGCATCACTATTGGTAGAGGAGGATGAAGAAAGATATAGTGGGGTTTGTAGCTTGGTGCCTAAATTGTCAGCAAGTGAAGTATGAACATCAGAGACCAGGCGGATTGCCTTAGAGGCTTGAGATTTCTGAGTGGAAATGGGAGCGTATCACCATAGATTTCGTAGTTGGGCTCGCACGGACTTCGAGGAAGCTTGATGCTATTTGGGTGATTGTGGATTGGTTGACCAAGTTCACGTATTTCATTCCAGTTGGGACTACTTATTCTTCGGAGTGGATGGCTGATATCTACATCTACGAGCTTGTTCGCCTTCACAGTGTGCCAGTGTATATCATTTCAAATTGGGGCACGTAGTTTACATTGCAGTTTTGGAGAGCAGTGGAGTGAGGGTTAGGAACATGGGTTGAGTTGAGTACAACATTCCACCCTCAGATGGATGGATAGTCCAAGCGCACTATTCAGATATTGGAGGATATGCTACGCACTTGTGTCATAAACTTCAGGGGTTCTTGGGATAGTTTCTACTGCTTGCAGAGTTTGACTACAACAACAACAACCAATTGAGCATTCAGATGGCTCCATATAAGGCTTTGTATGGGAGACGGTGTCGGTCTCCGGTGGGTTGGTTCAAGCCGGATGAGTCTAGGCTATTAGGAACTGACTTGGTTCAGGATGCTTTGGACAAGGTTAAATTGATTCAGGATCGGCTTAGCACGACGCAGTCTAGACAGAGGAGTTATACCGATCGAAATATTCGTGATGTTGCTTACATGGTGGGTGAGAAGTTACTACTAAAGGTTTCACCCATGAAGAGTGTTATGAGGTTCGGGAAGAAGAGCAAGTTGAGCCCTCGGTATATTTGCCTGTTTAAGGTACTTGAGAGGATTGGAGAGCTGGCTTACAAGCTTGCATTGCCGCCTAGTTTGTCGAGTGTTCGCCCACTATTTCATGTTTCTATGCTCCGGATGTATGTCGGCGATCCGTCTCATGTTTTGGATTTCAGCACGGTTTAGTTGGATGGTGATTTGACTTATGATGTGGAGCCGGTGGCCATTTTGGACTGGCAGGTTTGAAAGTTAAGGTCAAAGAATATAACTTCAGTGAAAGTGTAGTAGAGAGGTCATCCAGTCAAGGAGGCTACTTGGGAGACCGAGCGGGAGATACGGAGCAGATACCCACGCCTATTTGAGACTCCATGTATGATTCTAGACCCGTTCGAGAATGAACGTTTGTTCAAGAGGGGGAGGATGTAACGACCCGGCCAGTTGTTTGGAGTGTTGTATCCCCGTTCTCCCATTTACTGCTGATTCTATGCTCAATTGTTGTTACGTGACTTGCCAGGGTGGTTGATTTGGCTCCGGGGATGTTTCTAGATGAATTAGGACACTTATTCTCAAGGTTGGAAACTTAAGTTAAAAGAGTTGACAGGATATTGGCTTATGTGTAAATGACTCCAGAATAAAATTTTGATGGTTCTGATAGCTCTGTATGGTTCTTTGGTCTTAACAGTGTGTCCGGATAATGATTTGGAGGTCCGTAGGTGATTTTGGCTTAAAATGACAAAAAATGGAAAATTAGAAGTTTGGAGAGTTGAGAGATTTGATCGAGAGTTGACTTTGTGGTTTTTGTGCTCGGATTTTGGTTCTGGAAGTTGGCATAGGCCTGTTATGCCATTTATGACTTATGTGCAAAATTTGAGGTTGATTGGAGTTGATTTGATAGGTTTCAGCATCAATTGTAGAAGTTGGAATTCCTTAGTTTTTATTAGGCTTGAATTGGGGCGCGATTCGTGTTTTTGATGTTGTTTGATGTGATTTGTGGACTCGACTAAGTTCGTATCGTGTTTTAGGACCTGTTGGTATGTTTGGTTGAAGTCCTGGGGGCCTCGGGAATGATTCGGATGGGAATCAGATTGAATTATAGACTTAGAAGTGCTGAAGCTGGAATTTTACTGGTGTGACCGCACCTGCGAGGGATTGATCGCAGGTGCGAGCTCGAAGAAGAGAGGGGATCACAGGTTCGGGCCTGAAGAGGTTGGTCATTGGTCGCAGGTGCGAAGGAGTTTCCGCATTTGCAAGCCCGCAGATGCGTGTTTGGTTCCGCAGAAGCGGAGGGTGAGCTGGAGTTGGAAATCCACAGAAGCGATTCTTGTTACGCAGGAGCAAGTCCACAGATGCGGGATTTGGACCGTAGAAGCGGTGGAGAGGAGTTTAAGTTACTTCCACAGGTGCAAAAATTTGACCGCAGAAGCGAAGAAATGGCTCGCAGGAGCGAAAAGCCTGGGCAGTGTTTAAATTCAAGAGTTCCGAAATTTTTATCATTTTTGGACTTTACAAGCTCTAATTAAGGCGATTTTTGAGAGGGATTTCGAGTGATTTCTTGAGGTAAGTCACTTTTGATCATTTTTATGCAATAATATTGATTACCCATTGAATTTACCACCTAGTTTATGTGTTTTTGAGGTGGATTTTTAGGAGTTTTGGGCTAGGGATTTGAGAGTGAAATTTGGGAATTTGAGTGACAATTTGGTATCGGAATTTGGTAAATTTTGTATGGTTAGACTCGTGGTTGAATGTGGGTTCGGATTTTATAACTTTTGTTGAATTACAAGGTGTGGGCCCGGGGTTGACGTTTTGAGTTGACTTTTTGACTTTTGATTAAGAACCTAACATTTTCATATGGAATTGATTCCTATAGACTGTGTTTATTGTATCGAGTTGTTTATGTCTAGATTCGAGGTGTTCGGAGGCTGATTCGCGAGGCAAGGGCTTGCTAGCAGAGTGATTCGATTTTCTTGAGGTAAGTATCATATTTAAACTCGGTTGAGGCACTAGTTGCCTGAATTGTTGTGATACCCACATGCTTTTGGGTACGCACATGCATGGGGATGAGCCCTTATGCGGGCACCGAGGTCATATATTCATGTTCGGGATGTGCTCGGGCTCTTATAAGCCTAGAATTGTCTGTTAAGCTTTAATTTATGATATCTCACATGTTGTAACAATTTATGTGATCTATTTGAGTCATGCTGAGACTACATAGAGGTTTAATCCCTGAATAAATTTGATAAGTGATGAAATTACCGATTTTAGCTACGACAGCACACTTTGTACATGCCTACACTTTAGCATGTCATTTATATCAGTCCAGGAGCATGAGAATCTTATTTCATTCATCATATACATGTATACTTGTTTAATTGCTTCTGTATGATATGTTTTGACTGGAGGTCTGTGACTATGCCGGGCGGACTATGTTATTGGCATGTGAGTTATCCGTGCGGATCCACATATCCATATTATTGGCATGTGAGTTATCCGTGCAACACGTGAGTTGTCCGTGGGGATCCATATATTGATATTATTGACACGTGAGTTATCTGTGTTGCACGTGAGTTGTCTGTGCAGGTTCTATTGTTAGCACGTGAGTTGTTCGTGCAGCATGTGGAATTTGCATTTTCTTGATGGATGATGCAAATATGGTAAACTAGATCACATGATCAATAACTATCCTATGTGGGAGATCGAGTAGGAAAAGGAGAGATCTGAAAGAAGGAACAGGAAGAAGGAACAAGTTCATGCCAAGTAAAGCTACAACAAAGGGTCAAACAAAGCAATAGTTGTTGCTTGGGAAGATAGTTCAAATGAGGACTCTGATGATGATGATGATGAATGAGCTTTTATGGCTATTGGAGAATCTGAAGAAGAACCTGATGTATAACATGAGGTAAACTTCCTTGACCTAAAATATAAAATCAAATTCCTTTCTAAAAATAGATTATCTGAAATGTTGTTAGCTTTAATTGATGAATATGAGGATGTAAGTTACGAAAAGGAACAACAATCAAAGGAGAGTGTCATTTTGAAAGAAGAGTGCAAATATCTAGAAATGAAGGCTTGTAAAATTGAAAAGGCAAATAACATTTTTATGAACTAGGTTCTTGCACTTGATACAACTATCTTAGAACTTAGATCTGAAAATTTGAAATTGAAGTTAGGGACAGGTAAGGAAATAGCTAGTGACACACAACTCACATTAGAAGAGGATTTAAAAAAGGTCAAAGATGAGTTGTACAAAAGGGATAAACAGGTAAGAGTTTTGTAAGAGGACTTGACAAAGGTAAACATGAGCTTTATAGAACATGTAAATGGAACATGTCCTACGATGCACTTTCATGGCAACAAGAACACCATAGTAGTAATAGAAATGGACTTAGCTTTGGGAACTCTGTATTCAAATGGGATCCCAAAAATAAGTGCTTATCATTCCCTGAGAATAAGATTTGTACTCACTGTGGTTGTGGTGACATATGACACTATAGGAGTGACTGTATAGCAAAAGATAAAGCAAGTCTAAGGAGCAAAAATTTTGTTCTAAGAAAGACTAGGCTGCCAAGTTGGGCAAAGAAAAATTTGATTTATCCCTTTGCCCATAGAAAAATTTGATTTATCCCTTTGCCCATAGAAAGGAACCCAAACTATCTTGGATTCCTAAGAATAACCCTTGATGTTTTTTTGCAGGTCCAAGTGAAGGAAAGCAACCAAATATAGTACATGGATAGTGGTTGCTCAAAGCATATGACAGGAAATAAAAACCAGTTTCTTTCACTTGTGGCCTTTAAAGGAGGTACTGTCTCCTTTGAAAATGGAAAAAAAAGGTTAGATTATTGGAGTTATGAAGGTAGGTAAATATGATTCCCACTCAGTTGAGATGTCCATCTAATAGATGGACTGATATATAGCCTGATAAGTATCTCACAACTGTGTGATAGAGAAAATATAGTAGCTTTCACCTCTGCAAAATATTTTGTGATTAATATTACCACTGAATAAATAGTATTGCAGGGAAAAAGAGAACAATATATATGTGGTGGATCTGTCCACACTTTTAGATAATGAACTCACTTGCTTGAGTGTCATCGATAGTGATCCCCTCCTTTGGTATAAGAGACTTTGGCATGCTAGCCTAAGTCAACTTAACAAACTAGTCTCTAAGGACTTGGCGATACGGCTGCCTAATATCAAGTTCAAGGAAGACAAAGTTTGTGAGGCTTGTGCAAAGGGGAAGCAGGTAAAATTTTCTTTCAAAAGTAAGAAAATGGTGAGTACTACCATGTCAATGGAATTGGTCCATATGGATCTGTGTGGACCAATAAGGACAATGAGCAGAGGTGGTAAGAGATATGTTATAATGCTTGTTGATGATTACTCTAGATTTACTTCGACATTGTTCTTAACATCTAAAGATGAAGCATTTGACTTGTTTACTTCATTTGTTAGAAAAACTCAAAAACAACTAGGTAATCACCTTGCATCAATTAGGTCTAATCATGGTACTGAAATTGAGAATGCTAAGTTTTCTGAATTTTGTGATAAGCATGACATAGATCATAATTTTTATGCTCCTAGAACTCTACAACAAAATAGAGTAGTTGAAATAAAGAATATGAAATTAGAGAAAATGGATAGAACCATGTTAATTGCTATTAAGTTGCCTCATAGCTTCTGGGCAGAACTTGTGAACACTACATGTGTAAAGGTCTGATCGATCATTTTTCTTTCTAGAACCTCGTTCCCCTATATAAGACTTCTCGTATGTTCTTTTCCTGCTTTATGACTTTCGGGGGGGGGGGGTTGGTCTTTGAAAGGTTCGAGTTGAATTCAGAACAATTAGTTCCATAATACTGGCCTAAGGTGGTCAAGCTTGACTTAAGTCAACACTTTGAGTAAACAACCTCAGAATCGGGATTTAAAGGTTCCAATAGGTTTGTATGGTGATTTTAGACTTGGGCTTTATGTTCGGATCGCGTTTCAGGTGGACCGGAAGCGTTTCGACACTTATTGTTGGAAATTGGCATTTTGAAGATTTTGGAGTTTTCTAAGTTTGACTTGGGATGGACTTTGGTATTATCAGACCCCGTTTGGCATTCTGAGCCTAGTAATAGGTTCGTGCTTTCATATCGGACTTGTGTGAGAAAATTTGGTCTCATTTCGAGTTGTCTAAGTATGATTCATCACGTTCGGAGTTAGTGAAGCAGTTTGAAGTGTAGAAATTGATTAGTTGGTTTGGGGTGCGATTGTTGGTTGCGAAGATATTTTATGTGTTCTGAGACCTGAGTAGGTCTGAATTATGTTTATGGACTTATTGGTATAATAGGACGGGGTCCTGGGAGAATCGGGTGAGTTTCGGATCTCCTAGAGCATGTTCAAAGTTGGCAGAGTTTTGCTAGTGCTGGGGTACTTCGTGATCGCGAAGGAGGTCCCGTGATTGCAAAGAAGGAATTTGGAGGAGGGGAAACTGTTGCTCTTCGCGAACACAAAGAAGGCTCTGCGAACGCGATAGAAGACCTAGTTCCTCTTTGCGAACGCGAAAAGGAAGTAAGAGGGAAGGACTGGCAGGCTTTGGCCTTCGCAAATGCAGAAATGGGTCTGCGAACGTGAAGGGTTGGCGGAGTGTATTCTTCGATAATACGACTGGGCCATCATGAATGCAAAGAAGGAGACTTGGGCGGGGCAGCATTGGTCTTCGCGATTGCGATGAAGGACGCCTGAGCAGATTATAAGTTTCATTTCGGGACTTAGGCGCATTTAATCACACTTTCTCTTATCTTGGGCGATTTGGATTTTTTTTATGAGGCATTTTCATCAAGTATAACTAGGTAAGTGATTTCTACTAATCATGAGTAAAATATATGGATTAGGTATGGATTTTAACATAGAAATTAGTAGAACTTTAGGATTTTGTTGAAAAATCTAGAATTTGGTAAAACATTATATTTGGCCTCGAAATTTGTTATGTAATTGGGAATAATTTATATATTTGAGTTCGTGATGCCATGGGTAATATTTATCTTCAAAAATTTCCAAAATTCGGGTGCGTTGGCCTGGGGTTGACTTTTGTTAACTTTCCGCGTGGGGTTGGGAATTGATTCTAGTGCCCGATGAAAGTTTATCCGTTCCTATGGGATCGGGCCGTTCGCCTCAGCAATGTTATGAAATATTATTATGAGAGCGGGTCGTTCACCTCGGCAGTATTATGAGATGCATCTATGGATTGGGCCGTGCGGCCTCGACGGTATTGTGTAACACTATTTTTATGGGATCGGGTTGTTCGCCTCAGTAGACTCGTGCGTAATATTCGATAGGGAGTCAATGTATATATGAGTTTTCATGACTTGAGATTTGACATTGTATTTGATATTGGTTATCTTTGTTTCCATCGAGGCAATTTATGATATTTGATGATTTCATAATTATTCTTACGTTGAGAATCATGTTATTTATATTCATTTGTTTCATTGCTACTTGTTGTGCTTTATACCTATCTATTTTAATGTACATTGTTATTGGTCTACTAGTAAGTGTCGATGCCGACCCCTCGTCACTGCTACTTCGAGGTTAGACTAGATACTTACTGGGTACATATTGATTTACGTACTCATACTACATTTTTGCACTAATTGTGCAGGTACTGAAACAGGTACATCAGGTGGTCACTCTGACGTGTAGTCGCATTAGTTGGAGACTTAGTGATGAGCTGCTTTCCATGCTTCGACCAGAAGCACCCGGAGTCTCCTCCCCCTATGTTTATTTTATTATGTCTATTTTTTATTCCAGACATTAGTTATAGTAGTTTTGTATATTCTACTAGTTGCTCATGTACTTGTGACACCGGGTTTTGGGGACTTTAGACCATTGTTTGTGATTGTATTTCTATTATGATATTTGGTTTTATATTTTGATCACACTATAACCTTGAAGATAATGCCAGTAGTTTACTATAAAAATAGAATAAGTTTGCTTATTTATTACATCACGTGTTTCAAAATGTGCTATGGTTATTGATCAGTGTGTGGATTTATTGTTGGCTTGTCTAACGGCAACGTTGGGCTCCATCATGGCCTATGGTGGGAATTGGGTCATGACATCTTAGTATCAGAGCACTAGGTTCACATAGGTTTCATGAATCATGAGCAGACCTAGTAGTCTTGTGGATAGGTGCAGAGATGTCTGTACTTATCTTCGAGAGGCTATAGGGTGTTAGGAAACTTCTCTTTCTTCATTTCCTATCGTGATGTCGATGTTGTTCTAAATCCAAATCTTTCTCTTATTCTCTCACCCATGGGAAGAACGCGCGCAATGACATCGCCCGACAACGGCAGATGGGCTGCTCCCCCGATAGTCAGAGGTGGAGGCAGAGGCCGAGAGAGGGCCAGAGCTTAGTTAGAGGACGAGGGCATCCCAGAGGTTCCCCAGTGGTACCGCTAGTAGATCCGGTGGAGGATTCTGTTATTGAGGAGAAGGATAAGATACCTGAAGCCGAGAAGGTCTCAAAAAATTTCATGACAGTGTCAGGAATTCAGGAGGTCATGGGCCATATGCTGCGGTTTGTGGACCCTATGACTCAGGCCGGGCTATTTCGAGCCGACCCGACCACATTGCAGGTGGGAAGGGGAGCACAGACCCCTACCTGTCATACGTCAGGGCACACGACTACTATTTATCAAACCCCAAGTGTAATACATGCGGGTGGAATTCAGCTGGTTGTAGCCTATAGGGTAGAGACCAGACTGGCCGCGACCGTTAAAGAGCAGAAGCGGCTGGACATGTTTACTAGGCTTCATCCTCCCCACTTTGGCAGTGAGTGGTCAGAGGACCCCATATGATTTCATTGATCGTTATAGGGAGAGGCTGCATAATTTGGGACTAGTGGAGTCCAACAGAGTGGACTTTACCACTTTTTAGCTAGAGGGGAAGGCATGTAGATGGTGGAAGTCTTATCTCCTGAGTAGGCCAGCAGGTTGGACTTTTCTTGACTTGGGATTAGTTCACGCACACCTTCCTGGAGAAGTATCTTCTAGCTTCATAGAGGTAGGAGTTACAGGGTCAGTTTGTGCGGCTCCAATAGGGTCAAATATCTGTGACCGATTATGCAGCTAGATTCATTAAGTTGTCTCGTCATGCAGATAACATACTTCCCACAGAGGCATAGAGAGTGCGGAGGTTTATTTGCGGGAGTGCACTATAGGATTCGGGTTTTTATGGCCCGAGAGGCAGAGTTAGGGACTTCTTTCCTCTAGGTTGTGGAGATAGATTGGAGGATCGAGCATATCCGCAACCAGGGTAGAGAGTTCACGTCGAGGGATAAGGGGCCTCGGCATTTTGGTGGGTTCAGTGGCGCCCCATTTGGGGTATAGGCCAGTTCATAAGGGGACATCCTAGCAGGCCCATGTATTCAGCACCATAGCCTATTTGGGGAGCTCCAACGCGGCCTTAGTTCAACACCATTCCAGAGAGCACCTACTGTCCACCAGCTATTCAGGGTCCTCCAGTAGGTTCTCAGGCTATCAGGGTCAGATCTAGAGTCAGCAGTTTCCCACTCAGAGAGGTTGTTTCAGGTGTGGTGAATTTGGTCACGTGAAGAAGTTTTGCCCCAGACTTCAGGGCAAGGCAGTTTAGCAGGTCCATCAGCCCATGATTATCGCACCAGTTGTTGCACTGCACATCCAGCTAGCTAGAGGTGGAGGGCAGGAGGGTAGGGGTCGCCCTAGAGGTGGAGGCCAGTCAGGTGGCACTCTGGATATATTCTATGCCTTTCGAGCTAGGCCAGAGGTAGTAGCCTCCGACGCCGTGATCACAAGTATTATTTCTGTCTACCATAGTGATGCTTCGGTACTATTTAATCTAGGGTCTACCCATTCCTAAATCTATTTTCTCTTTTCTTCTTACCTGGATGTATCTTGTGGGTCCTTGGTTATTCCTGTATATGTATCTACGGCGGTGGGTGATTTTATTTTTGTGGATTGGGTTTACCGGTCCTGTGAGGTGACTTTCTGTAGGTATGAGACCAGAGCAGATCTTATTGCTCGATATAATTGACTTCAATGTTATCCTAGCCATGGATTGGTTGTCTCCGTACCATTCCATTCCCGATTGCCATGCCAAGGCTGTTACCTTGGTTATGCTAGAATTGCCTAGGCTGAAGTGGATAGGTTCATCTAGTTGTGAATCAAGTCAGATTATTTCCTTCTTGAAGGCTCGACATATGGTCGAGAAAGGTTGTTTGGCCTATCTGGACTTTGTTCGAGATACTGCTGTGGAGAATCCCACGATAGATTCAGTTCCTATGGTGCGGGAATTTTTCGATGTATTTCCTGCTGATTTACCAGGCATGCCACCGGATTATGATATCGATTTCGGCGTTGATTTGGCACCAGGCACCAAACTTATCTCATTTCTGCCTTATCGTATGGCTCCCGTGTAGTTGAGAGAGCTGAAGGAGTAGCTTCAAGAGTTCCTCGAGAAGGGATTCATCAGGCTGAGTGTGTCACCTTGAGACACACCAGTATTATTTGTGAAGAAGAAGGATGAAAGCATGCAGATGTGCATTGATTACCTCTAACTGAATAAGGTCACCATCAAGAATAAGTATCTGTTGCCACGCATTAATGATTTATTTGATCAGCTTCATGGTGCTAGTATGTTCTCGAAGATCGACTTGAGATCTGGGTATCATCAGCTGAAGATTTGTGCTTCGGATGGATTTCCAGACTAGGTGAGGGCATTACGAGTTTCTAGTGATGTCCTTCAGCTTAACTTATACTCCGACAGTATTTATAGATTTGATGAATTGGGTGTTCAAGCCATATCTTGACTCATTTGTCATTGTCTTCATAGATGACTTATTGATCTACTTGCGTAGCATGGAGGAGCACAAGCAGTATTTGAGGATAGTGCTTCAGACTTTGAGGGAACAAAAGCTATATGCTAAGTTCTCCAAGTGTGAGTTCTTGTTTTAGATTATTTGCTTTCATGGGGCATGTTGTGTCAGGTGGGGGTATTAAGGTGGATCCTAGGAAGATCGAGGTAGTTCAGAGTTGGCCTCGTCCTACCACAACGATCGAGATCAAGAGTTTCATTGGGCTAACAGGTTATTATTGTCGGTCTGTGGAGGGCTTCTCATCTATTGCAGCTCCTTTTCCTAGATTGACCTAGGAGGGTGTTTGGTTCAGGTGGTCCGATGATTGCGAGATGAGTTTTTAAAAGCTCAAGACTGCATTGACTACATCACCGATGTTGGTTTTGCCTTCCGGTTTAGGGATGTACGCTGTGTTTTGCGACGTTTCACATGTTGGATTGAGTTGTGTATTGATCCAGGAGGGGAAATTTATTGCATATGTTTCTCGTCAGTTGAAGCCCCACCAGAAGAATTACCCTGTGCATGATTTGGAGTTGGCTGCGATAGTTTATGCTCTCAAAATTTGGAGGCATTATCTTTATGACGTGTCGTGTGAGGTTTACATTGATCGTCGCAGCTTGCAACATCTGTTTAAGCAGATGGATCTTAATCTGAGGTAGCAAAAGTAGATTGAGTTATTGAAGGATAATGATATCACCATTTTTTATCATCCGGGCAAAGCGAACATTGTCGGGGATGCCTTGAGCAGAAAGGCCGAGAGCATGGGTAGTTTGGCGTTCATTCCAGCAGAGAAGAGGCCATTGGATTTGGACATTCGGTCCTTAGCTAACCGACTTGTGAGGTTGAAAATTTCAGTGAACAATCGAGTTATTGCATGTGTTATGAATCAAAATTCTTTATTCGAGCGGATTAAGGCTCATCAGTATGATGATCCGCACTTGCTGGTCCTTAGAGAGACGTTACTACGAGGTGATGCCAAGGATGTGACTATCAGATATAATGGTGTTCTGCGACTCCATAGTCGCTTATGTGTTCCTAATGTTGATGGCCTGAGGGAGCCGATTCTAGAGGAGACACACAGTTCGCGCTATTCCATTCATTCAGGTGCCACGAAGATGTATCATGACTTGAGGCAACATTACCGGTGGCGGCAGATGAAGAAATACATAGTTGAGTATGTGTCGAGATATTTGAATTGCCAGTAGGTTAAGTACGAGCACCAGAGGCCATGCGGCTTACTTTAGTAAATGGTTATACCATAGTGGAAATGGGAGTGTATCACTATGGATTTTGTAGTTGGTTTACCACGAGCATTAAAGGAATTTTATGTTGTTTGGTTCATTGTCGATAGACTGACCAAGTTTGCGCACTTTATTCTAGTTATTACTACATATACTTCAGAGAGGTTGGCCCTAATAATAACCAAGAGATCGTCCGGTTGCACGACGTGCCTATTTCTATTATTTTAGATCGAGGAACTCAATTCACTTTGTATTTCTCGAGAGCAGTACAAAGTGAGTTAGGTACCCAAGTAGAGCTCAGCACAACCTTTCATTCGCAGACCGACGGGCAGTCGGAGCGGATAGTTAAGATTCTGGAGGTTATGATTAGAGAATGTGTGATTGACTTCAGAGGGTAATGGGATCGATTTTTACCATTGGCCGAGTTTTCTTATAACAACTATATGTCCAGCATCAAGATGGATCCATTTGAGGCCTTGTATGGTCTATGATGTCATTCCCCCATCGGTTGGTTTGAGCCCAACGAGGTTAGGCTATATGGTATTGATTTAGTAAAGGATGCCTTGGATAAGGTAAAGTTGATTCAAGAGCGACTTTGTACAATATAGTCCAGAAAGAAGAGTTACGCGGATTAGAAAGTACGTGATTTGTCATTTATGGTGGGCGAGAAGGTACTTTTGAAAGTCTCACCGATGAAGGGTATCATGAGATTCGGTAGGAGAGGCAAGTCGAGTCCGAGGTTCATTTGTCCGTTTGAGATTTTGGAGCGAGTTGGTGAGGTTGCATACATGCTTGCTTTGCCTCCTAACTTATCGGTAGTTCATTCGGTATTTCACATGTCTATGCTCCGGAGGTGCCATGCTGACAAGTCCCATGTGTTGGATTATAACACAATTTAGATGGATGAGAGCTTGAGTTACAAGGAGGAGCCAGTTGCCATTATTGATAAGCAGGTTCGCACATTGAGATGTAAGGAGATTGCAGTTGTGAAGGCCGAGGAGGACATGCAGAGCAGATATCCACACTTATTCGGCACTTCATATATGATACTAAACTCGTTTGAGGATAAACGTTTGTTTAAGAGGTGGAGAATGTAACGACCCGACCGGTCATTTTGCTTTATAGAACCCCGTTACCCTATTCAAGACTTTCCGTATGTGCTTTTCCTATTTTATAACTTGCGGGGACGGTTATTTTAGTTTTGGAAGGGTTCACATTGAATTCGGAACACTTAGTTCCATAATAGTGGCCTAAGATGACCAAGTTTGACATAAGTCAACAATTTGAGTAAGCGACCTCGGAATTGGATTTGAAGGTTCCAAGAGATTGGTATGGTGATTTTTGACTTGGGAGTATGTTCGGATCGAGTTTCGAGTAGACCGAAAGCGTTTTGGCATTTATTATTCGAAATTGGCATTTGAAGGTTTTAGAGTTTTCTAAGTTTGACTTGGGGTGAACTTTGATGTTATCGGACCCCATTTGGCATTCTGAGCCTGGGAGTAGGTTCGTTTTGTTATGTGTGACTTGTATGTGAAATTTATGTCATTCCAAGTTGTCTAAGTATGATTTGTTGCGTTCAGAGTTAGTTGGGTGAAGTTTGAAGTGTAGAAGTTAATTAGTTTGGTTTGGGGTGCGATTATTGGTTGCGATATTATTTTATTTGTTTCGAGACCTCGAGTAGGTGCGGATTATGTTTATGGACTTGTTGGTATAATTGAACGAGGTCCTGGGTGACTCACGTGAGTTTCGGACTACCCAGAGCATGTTCAAAGTTGGCAGATTTTTGCTGGTACTGGTGTGCTTCGCGATCGCGAAAGAGGTACCATAATTTCGAAGAAGTAATTTGGAGGAGGGGCAGATGTTGCTCTTCGCGAACGCGAAGATGGCTCCGTGAACGCGATGGAGTACCTGGTTCCTCTTCGCGAACGCGGAGGAGCCTAAACGAATACGAAGAAGGAAGTAAGAGGAAAGGACGGGCAGGCTTTGGTCTTCGCAAACGCGGTAGTGGGTCCGCGAACGTGAAGGGTTGGCAGAGGGTGTTCTTCGCGAATGCGACTGGGCCATTGCAAACGCGAAGAAGGAGACTTGGGTAGGCCAGCATTGGCCTTCACGATCATGATGGTGCTTCCGCGATCACGATGAAGGACGCCTGAGTAGATTATAAGTTTCCTTTCGGGACTTAGGCTCATGTGATCATATTTTCTCGTGGTGAGGCGAAAGGACATGAGAAACTATTATATATAAGTTGAGCAGAAAGCAGTGAGTATGCAGATTCGGCTTTTGTCACTTTGCATCCGGCACTAAGCAAACGTAAAGCTCACAAAATCAGCCAAATCTTCTTTAAGAAACCATGACGGTCTTCCAAAAAGAGAGAGGAAAAGTAGAAAACCCCATTTAGAATTCACCTCAGATTCTCCAAACAAAACATCCCAACAAAGTGTCATATCCCCCTCAGTATCATGCACTCAAAGCAAAGTATCAATCAAGATTTACAAACAAAAATTAGTACTAGTATCTTCCTATACAGAGTCATTCTTTTCCTGTCATAACAAAAGTTTTCCCTCATATCTCTTTCTTCTGATCCATGGCTTATCTACTCATAGCTTTTGTTTCCTTGGTCTTTCAGTGTTTAGTCCCTAAAGCTTATAGCTATGGCCATGCACATGGCTGCCGATCATATTGCGGAAACTTGACCGTCGATTACCCTTTTGCACTTCAACCGGGCTGCGGCCACCAGGGCTACCGAGATCTCTTATATTGCATCAATAATGTGCTAATGCTTCACATAAGCTCGGGATCATACCGCGTTTTGGACATTGATTATGCATACCGTTCCCTCACCTTAGACGAACCTCACATGTCGACGTGCACGACGATCATGCTCGATAAACGGGGCAACGGATTTGTAGTCGAGCGGTGGCGGGAGCCGTACTTGAGCCCCATGACGGACAATGTGTTCATGCTGCTGCATTGCAAGGCAGAATCACCACTCTTCCAAGGTTTCTCAGGAAAGCACTTGCCCTGCAGGAATGTTGCTGGGATGGGCTGTGATGACTATTATGGTTGTGCAGCATGGAGCCTAATTGGGCCGCAACGGGCGGGCTCGGTATATGGATCGGGCCCGCCCGAGTGCTGTGCTATTGCATACGAAGCAATCAAGGATGTAAATTTGACAAGGCTTGCTTGTCAAGGGTACAGCAGTGCTTATAATCTAGCACCCTTGAGATTGACTGGCCCTGATGAATGGTCTTATGGTATAAGGGTGAAGTATTCAGTTCAAGGAAATGAGACATTTTGTAAAGCTTGTGAGGCAACTGGTGGATCTTGTGGTTATGATGTCAATGATTTTAGTAGTTTGTGCATGTGTGGTAGCTGGAATTCTACTTCGAATTGCGATTCAGGTAAGTGACTGCATGAAATTTATAGGCGGATTTAGAATTTTAAGTCTGTTTAATTTGACGAAATATTGTTTCGATGTGCTTACAATGTTGAACTTGTTTGTGCAGTCCCCTCAGCTTCGCATAGAAGAACTTTGTCATTCATGGATGCACTAACTGGTATGGTTCCTTAATTAGTTGCATCTTAAATGTATTTTACAGAGTGGGTTGTCAATAAGAGCTTTTGAACGTTAATTGCAAACACATTAGTCTGTTCAACACTTAGAAAACCAAGAAATAAGAGAGTAAAAAATTTAGCTGAGCAGAAATTAAGCAACAGCCAGATCTGGAATTATGATTAACCAGAAAAAAAGAACATTGGAGTGGAGTAGTTCCATCCTTGATATCCGAAATAAATCTAGGTAACAATCCAATCAGATTTTCGAAAAACAATAAACCATAATATTGTAGTTAATTTTTTTTACTCCTTGGCTCATCCTATTTTTAATTAGCTAGTGGCAAATTCAATATATTGGCAGTGAGTGCAAGGGTACTTATTACTTTCAGCTAAAAGATCTATGCATATTATATTGTTATACTAAGCTCACAGTCATAATCACAGAAACAATAGGTGCAATTAGGAGTATTAATGGTTCGGTTCGGCCGGGTTATTTTATAAAATATGTACTATACAATTTTTTCGGTTATTTCATTTTATATAACTAAAATAAGATTTTTCGAAACCATTTCAATTATCTCAGTTTCTCTTCGGTATCGGTACGGTTCGATTAATTTTCGATATTTTTTTAAAAACGTCATGCAAGAGTTACTAGTCGAAGTTAGAACGCGCTAAATGTGTACTTGCATAGGACTTTGACAAAACTCTCTAGACATTTTTACTATTCTAAAAGTGATGATCAAATAAACATGAAAGAAGTTAATAGAGATTCATCTCATTATTCTATGGTAGCATAAAACAAATTAAGCAAAGACAAGAGAAATATAAATCATGTGAGTGGAAAGATACAAATCAAGTTGGGACTCAAGAATAGAGCTTATTAAAAGATTAGTGTCCATCATGAGAAATCTAAATCACACGGGAGGAAAGATATCAAATACCTTGTGGCTTGCTACCGAAGATCGCTAGAATACCTAGTGTCTTGCTACTGAAGATCGTTGGAATACTTAGTGGCTTGCTACTCAAGATGTTAGAACTAATTTAGTTTCGATATGAGTAGTAGAATAGGTTTGGAAGTTGAGACTTTGGGTGTGTTTGGTATAACGGAAAATGTTTCCCGTAGAAAAAGACCCAAGCAAAAAAAACTTAATGCTTTGTTAGTCTTATACTTGGTATATAAAATATATTTTTCATATATAAATTTATTCGGTAAGGTTCGGTATTTTTTCGGTTTATTTTTATAAAATTAAAAACCTACCCTATTATTTGGTATGGTTATAAGTTTTTACATTTTATTAAAATAAACCTAATAATCGGTTCGGTACAATTCGATTCGATCAATTTAGTCGGATCCATTTACATACTAGTATATAGTTATACTAAGTTCACAGTCATAATCACAGAAATAATAGGTGCAGTAGTATAACTAATTCCCTTTGTCTCTATCATTTCGTTTTTAGTCCGTATAAAAAAGAATGACATATTTTTATATTTAATAACAATTTAACTCTAAACTTTTTATTTTAGCCTCATGAAATGATTTATAACCGTACAAATTTTTATGATCTATTTTAGATCATAAGTTTGAAAAGTTTTTATTTTTTTTTAAACTTTATGCCCAATCAAACACCATTATAAAAATAGTAACGGCCACTAGAGTATTAAGCAGCAAGCTGGGCATGTAAAATTTCTGATTATTTAAAATTTCTTGCTATCTCTTTGGCAATCCTGAATGTATTTGGGAACTAACAGCCCTGCAAACATGCAGGATTTTCGATCTGTGTAGTCATTTGGGATCAGCTCACCATCAAACTTGGATTATAGAAGCAGTTTGTTTCCAAAAATCCACACGGACCTTGATTTTGTCGAGTGCTGTGAAAAGTCAAAAACGGAATTTTCAAATTCAATTTTTCAGAAACTTGAAACAGACACCAAGGAAAATACAAAGCAATAACATCAACGCCTGGGGCACAGTTGGAAGATGCATGGTTGTGTTTATATTGTGTCACAGGTCCTTGGTTGGTATTAAATCCTAGTTTTGGATTGTGTGCACTATATACGGGTGAAACCGGACCCATAAGCAAACCCGATTACCGATAAAATAAATCAAATAAGGAACGCGATGACAAGGAACCGGAGCACAACGTCCACCCTTGAGTATATAGAGGCCATGACCTCGGGATCGGTCCAAATCTCAAAAGACTTTGGAGAGCATTATTGGGCAATCTAACACGATTAACGGGAGGACGTAATATCCGTGACCAACCGGGTATCATGGCGCGGATCTCGGCAAGTACCGACGGGAATCCAGTAATTAGTTAAATGGGATATTTTTGCATTTTATGGAATTGTACCTAGAGTGGGATTCCCCTACTATATAAAGGGGGGGTCTCATTATTCATTGAACACATTGAAACACGCATCCCAAAGCAATATACTATTATAATTCTTTAATTCATAGCTCTTACATTGTTGATCAGTGTTTCATTATTATAAGCCCGAGATCGAAGACGTATACCTCGTTGAGGCTGCCCTCGAGTCCAGAATCATCCCCCCTTTATTTTCAAGCGGTTTTATAATTTATTACATCTCTTGCCAGTTTATTCTAGTAATCCTTACCGTTTGTATTGAATAAATTCACGTATCGTTAAAACCACTTACAAATTTAATTGTTATCTATTTTTTAAGGTAAACAGTTTGGTGCCCACCGTGGGGCTAAGGATAATAGTGACAATTTGATACAAATTTCCATAACACATCCTATTTTACACTTGTTTTTTAAAGTGTCTTCAATTTCACGTCAAAGTTCAAAATGTTGAACTCCCAATCTGTACCTCTAAACGTGGATACTGAGTCTGGTCACCACTTCGAGAACAACAATATAGTACCCAGTAACGAGGTGCCCCTGTCGATCCCAGCGGAGTTCCGGTCGCAGACCCGATCAACGCTAACTCATATGTGGCCATCAATGCGAATCTGCCTACCGATCCTGAGAACAGCGTCCGCGGGGAGTCCGATCGACAACCCAAAATACACACGATGGTAAAGGAGATGAGATCAACTTGCGAGTGATCTTCGAAATGTTGCAAGCCCAACAGGAAGCAATAGCCCAACTGCAGAACCAAAGCCGTGCCCCCAGCAGAGTTGAGCCCGAGCCGTCCCGGGAAATCACTCGCAGAAACGAACCAATCACGGAGAGGCCGAGTGAAGCTGAACCAGGGACTAACTCCGAGATCATAAAAATGCTCTAGGAACTGACAAAACGGGTAGAAACGGGAGAAAAGTAAATCGAGGCAAATGACAAACAGGTGGAAACCTACAATTCCAAGGTCGGCCAAATCCTAGGAGCACCACCGATATTGAAGGGTCTGGATTTCAAGATGTTTGTTCAGAAACCTTTCCCTCCGAGCGCAGCTCCGAAGCCAATCTCAAAGAAGTTTCGCATGCCCGAAATTCCTAAGTACGACGGAACAACTGACCCAAATGAGCATGTGACCTCCAACACATGCGCCATCAAAGGGAACGACTTGGAGGATGATGAGATTGAGTCCGTCCTGCTAAAAAGGTTTGGAGAAACTTTGTCAAAGGGAGCTATGATATGGTATCACAACTTACCCCCTAATTCTATTGACTCGTTTTCTATGCTTCCAGACTCCTTCATGAAAGCACGCATTGGGGCCGTCAAGGTCGAGACCAGGAAGTCGGACATTTTCAAAGTGAAACAAAGAGATAATGAGATGCTCATGGAATTCGTGTCCCGGTTTCAAATGGAACGAATGGACTTGCCTCCGGTCATGGACGATTAGGCCATTCAGGCCTTCACCCAAGAACTCAATACTCGAAGCTCGTTGGCTTCACAGTAGTTGAAGCAAAATATGATAGAGTATCCGGTTGTAACTTGGGTCGACGTACATAACCGGTATCAATCAAAAATTAAGGTCGAACATAATCAGCTTGGGGTCCCTTCCGGGTCCGTTTATCCTGTCAGAGCTATTGACAGGTCCAAAAGAGACATTGATCGTGAACCACGATCGAATAGGGACCGGTATCAACCATACAATGGATACCGAAGAGGTAATGGGTCTAGGCAAAACCCTGTGAGAACTGAAAGGAGAAACTATCAAGGTCAAAATAACCGGGGACTCATGAGCAGATGCGGTTTCGACAGGCCCATCGGGCCTAAGGAAGCGCCGAAGTTATCGGAGTACAACTTCAACATCGATGCTGCTACCATTGTATCTGCCATTGGGTGCATCAAAGACACCAAGTGGCCTCGACATTTACAGTCTGATCCAGCCCAAAAGGACCCCAACCTAATGTGCAAATACCATGGAACCCACGGCCACAAAACTGAAGATTGCCGACAACTGAGACAAGAAGTAGCCCGGTTATTCAACAACGGACATCTCCGAGAGTTCCTGAGCTATCGAGCCAAAAACCATTTTAGGAATAGGGATTCTAATAAGCAGATCGAGCAAGAGGAACCTCAGCACGTCATTAACATGATCATCAGTGGGATCGATGTCCCCTAGGGGCCAATGTTAAAGCGCACCAAAATATCCATCATAAGAGAAAAACGGACTCGAGATTATGTGCCAGAAGGAACCTTATCTTTCAACGACGAGGACGCTGAAGGCATCGTGCAGCCACACAACAATGCACTGGTAATATCTGAACTCATAAAAAATCTCGAGTTAAACGTGTGTTAATTGATCCAGGTAGCTCGGCCAATATCATCAGATCGAGAGTCATAGAGAAGTTGGGTCTACAAGACCAAATTGTGCATGCAATCCGAGTTCTAAACGGATTCAACATGGAATGTAAGACCACTAAATGGGAGATAACACTACCGGTGAACACCGCCGGAACCATCCAGGAAGCAAAGTTCTACATGATCGAAGGAGATATGAGATATAATGCTATGTTCGGGAGGCCGTGGATTCACAACATGAAGGCAGTGCCCTCGACACTGCACCAGGTGTTGAAATTCCCAACGCCACGAGGGATTAAAATAATTTACGGAGAACAACCGGCCACAAAGGATATGTTCGGGGTCTACGAAGTGGTCCCGATATCCGCACTTTCAACACCAAAGTGTTCGAGTTTGGTCACCAAGGAAGAGGCCAAATAGAAACCACCAACACTGCCCCCAACCGAACTAGAAAGACAGGGGACGGGTGAGGATGACGACTAGGGAGTTCCCAGGTCTTTCATAGCCCCGACGATTCCAACGCCACCAAAGGAACTGGAGCAAGTCATATTGATCGAGTACTTACCCGATCACAAGGTACACCTAGGCATGGGGTTAAGCTTCGAGCTCAGGAAAAAACTCATTAAGTTCCTTATAGCTAATATAGATTGTTTCGCTTGGTCCCGCCTTAACATGACAAGAATCCCGCCAAAAATAACTACTCACAAGCTGAGACTGGATCTGAAGTTCCACCCGGTCAATTAGAAAAGGAGTCCTCAGTCTGAAGTCAAGCATGCATTCATCAAAGACGAGGTATTGAAACTCCTTAAAATAGGATTCATTCGAGAGGTTAAGTACCTGGATTGGTTAACAAACGTAGTGGTAGTCCCTAAAAAGGGGAATAAATTAAGAATGTGTGTAGACCACAAAAACTTGAGTAAGGCATGCCCCAAGGACTCTTTCCCTTTGTCCAACATCGATCGCATGATTGATGCCACGGTCGTCCACAATATCCTCAGTTTTCTTGATGCCTATTCCGGGTACAACCAAATTCGGATGGACCCGGACGACCAGGCAAAAACATCCTTCATCACTAAGTACGGAACCTACTGTTATAACGTAATGCCATTCGGGCTAAAAAAATGCCGGTGCCAATTACCAATGCCTAGTAAATCGAATGTTTGAATAGCAAAATCAATGGAGGTTTATATTGACGATATGTTAGTTAAGTCCCTGCGAGCAGAGGACCATTTGAAACATTTGCAGGAAACCTTCAACATATGAAGAAATACAATATGATCTAAACCCGGAGAAATGCGCATTCGGAGTCGGGTCCGGAAAATTTCTCGGATTCATGGTGTCTAATTGGGGAATCGAGATCAATCCCGATAAAATCAAGGCCATAGAGAACATTACCGTGGTGGACAATGTCAAGGTCATTCAAAGGATAATGGGTGCATAGCCACGTTGGGCCGATTCATTTCAAGTCCTCCGACAAGAGCCATCGGTTCTTCTCGTTATAAAAGAAGAAGAATATTTTCTCATGGACACTGGAGTGTCATCAAGCCTTAGAAGAACTCAAGTGGTACCTTCCGAGCCCGCCTTTTCTTCATACTCCAAAGGCAGATGAACAACTGTACCTAAATTTAGCAGTATCCGAGATAGCGGTAAGTGGAGTCTTAGTTCGAGAAGAGGAAGGTATGCAATTTCCTATCTACTATGTTAGCAGGACTCTAGGCGAGGCCAAAACTAGGTATCCTCACCTGGAAAATTTGGCGCTCGCTTTGCTAAGCGCCTCCAGGAAGTTAAAACCATATTTTCAATGCCATCCCATATGTGTCGTGAATACTTACCTGTTGAGGGGCATAATGTATAAGTTCGAGCTCTCGGGACGATCTGCCAAATGGGCCATGGAAATCAGCGGGTACGATATCGAATATTGACCCCGAACCTCCATCAAATCTCAAATTTTAGTGGACTTCGTAGCTGACTTCACTTCGGCGCTAATACCTGAGGTCGAGAAGGAGCTGTTGTTGAACTCAAGGACCTCCTCCGGAATCTAGACCCTCTTTACGGATGGTGCCTCGAACGCAAAAGGGTCCGGACTTGGCATTGTATTGAAGCCACCAACGGATAATGTAGGTAATCTATTTGAACTGTAAAATTGACTAACAACGAGGCCGAGTATAAGGCCATGATTACAGGTATCGAGCTGGCTAAAAAGCCCGGGGGCCGAGGTGATTGAAGCTAAGTATGATTCCCTCATTGTGGTGAACCAAGTCAATGGAACATTCGATGTCAAAGAGGAATGAATGCGAAGGTACCTGGATAAACTACAGGTGATGTTACATCGGTTCAAGGAATAGACTTTTCAACATGTACCTCGAGATCAAAACAGCGAAGTTGGTGCTCTTGCCAACTAAGGATCATCGATTGATGATGATGAATTCAACTCGGGAACGGTCGTACAACTCATGAAATCGGTAGTGGAAGAAGGCCACGTCGAGATAAACTCGACAAGCTTAACCTGGGATTGGAGAAATAAGTATATAGATTTCCTGAAGACCAGAAAACTGCCCTCGGATCCTAAAGAATCAAGAGCTCTGCGCACAAAGGCGGCCAGGTTCAGCTTGTCTGAAGACAACACCCTATTCAGGAGAACGTTCGATGGCCCACTCGCCATATGTATGTGATCGAGAGATACCGAGTATGTTTTGAGGGAAGTTCATAAAGGCACCTGCGGGAATCATTCGAGTGCCGAATCGTTGGTTCGTAAGATAATCAGAGACGGATACTACTGGATCGACATGGAAAAAGACGCAAAGGAGTTCATACGAAAATGTGATGGATGTCAGAGACATGCACCAATGATTCATCAGCCCGGGGAGCTGCTACATTCGGTCTTGTCACCCTGGCCATTGATGAAATGGGGAAGGGACATCGTTGGCCCCCTTGCCATGGGCACCCAGTAAGGCTCAATTTATATTATTTATGACTGACTATTTTTCTAAATGGGTGGAAGCCCAGGAATTTGAGAAAGTCAGGGAGAAAGAAGTTATTGACTTCATTTGGGACCACATAATATGCCAGAATATCGGCTGAAATCGTATGCGATAATGGGAAACAATTCATCGGCAATAAAGTGAGTAAATTTTTCGAGGACCATAAGATCAAAAGGATCCTATAGACACCCTACCACCCTAGTGGGAATGGGCAGGCAGAGTCTACGAACAAAACCATACTCCAAAATCTTAAGAAGAGGTTGGCCGACGCCAAAGGGAAATGGAAAGAAATTTTTTCCGAAGTCCTGTGGGAATATCGAACGACCTCAAAATCTAGTGTCGGGGCCACCCCGTTCTCGTTGGTCTACGGTACCTAAGCGCTAATACCGATTGAAGTAGGGGAACCGAGTCTTATGTTTCGATATATGACCGAAGAGTCAAACGATGAGGCCATGAGCACGAACCTGGAACTGTTGGACAAGAGGCGCGAGGCCGCCCTCATCCGGTTGGCCGCCCTAAAATAACGGATCGAAAGGTATTACAACCGGAGATCCAACCTACGGAACTTCAATATCGGGGACTTGGTGTTAAGAAAAGTGACACTAAACACTCGGAACCCAAATAAAGGTAAGCTGAGATCGAATTGGGAAGGTCTGTATCGAATTATCGACATCACCGGCAAAGGATCGCACAAGCTCGAAGTAGGGAACGATGAGCGACTACCGAACAACTGGAACGTGACCCACTTAAAATGGTACTACTGCTAAGGTATGACCCCATTCATTCTTTTCTACATATATTATGAATTGAACTAACACTTGCAGGCAACAACCAAATAATGATGCGGTTATTAGGCCTGAAAGCACGCGTTGCACTCTTTTTTCCTTGAACCGGTTTTGTCCCAAATGGGTTTTCCGGCAAGGTTTTTAACGAGGCAACAGTAGATCGTGCTAACTTAGAATTGAAGACCGCCTATGAACCGGAGTCGAGGGTCACATCAACAATATCCGATCCCTCTTTACGATTGTCCTCGAATACTGGCGGCCATAACCCTCGGATAATGATCTTATCAAGGAAAGAAACTTTATGCTCAAACAGTCTGGGCTCGGTGGATAGGATTTATTGTAAGGGCCAAACTGTCAAATGAACCGTGCCCACATAGACCACTTAGGCCATAACACGAAGCTTGTACACATTTACAATCTTGTATGTTGCGCACAAAAATAAAAGAAAGTTTCTACCTCGTAGATACATATTTTATCTCCTAATAATTACTACATTTTGTTCCTTAAGGACATCGAACCCAAGGGCCATCTCTATCCGGATCCAAGAGATCACCCCCACTCAGGGACTGTCGTCCAAGGCAAACTCGGACGACTCGGGATGTCGAAGCCCGGGGACACAAAAACCTATTGGGCAGTGCCAGAACTTTAAAGGCTACGGCCACCCCCACTCGGGGACTGTCATCCTGGGCAAGCCTGGATGGCTCGGGTATCGAAGCCCGGGGTAATAAGCCTATTGGGAAATACCCAAACTTAAAAGGCTACGGCCATCCTAGAAACGGCTCAGAGACGTCCGAAACCCGTAACCAAAACATAAGGCCTTCAAAATTTCCAAACCAGTTCAAAGGCTACCCTCGACAAAATTATAATTTAAAAACTTCTAAGTGAGCAGTTTGGGGAAAGCTTACGGTCATAGCAAGCCCCCACGAGGTTTTAGCAAAATTATATCGAGAACAAGCCTTGTTCGAACCTCCGAACTAGACCTTATTACTACGTGCTAAGGCATTTAAAATCTTTGCAATTGTAAAGAAAAAGCGAAAAGAAACAAACTTGAAAGTTTCCAAAGGGAAAAAAGAAAAGCCTTGTATATATATAAAACGATCTTTACAAAGTCCAAACGGCCTCAACAAAATATACAAAAATACAAAAACAAAGAAGATCTACAAGGCACCTAAGCCTGATCTTCGCCGGAGCTCACCTCGTCACCGGGACCATCGGGATCTTCTCTATCCTCGGATTCGCCGGCACCCTCGTAGCCTTCCTCATCCTCGGGATCTGCCAACTTTTTGGTCTCGGCCTCTAGCCTCTTAGCGTTTTCGATCTCGGCCGATAGGTCGAAACCCGGGGCATGAACTTCCTCGAGAGCCTCTCTTCGAGACTGCCACTTCACGTATTCGGTGGTGACTTTCAGGCTGTCCTGGGCTGCCTTAGTGTCAGCCCTATACTGGGCCACCATCTCTGCAACATCGGCCCTGGTTATTTCCGCCGCTGACTTGGCTATCTTAAGCTCATTGTCAAGGGTATCCCATTCAGCAACGGTCGAGCTCAGTTGAGACTGGAGGTCTTTCGATTTTTTGGGACCGGGCCTCAGCTTTCTCTCTCGCCGCTCGAAGTTGGACTTCAGTAGAGGACAACTGCTCTCGGGCAGTCTCCTTTTCCGAAGCCAATCGGTCAATTTTTCCTTTCCACTCTTCGGCCATAGCCTTGACCTCGTCCATCTCAGCTCGAAGCTGGTCGATTCGATCAAGCTTCTACTGGACCTGTGGGTTTTGACCGTTAGTCACCATGCATAACTCATCATCACTAACTTCAAAGATCTTTCCCTGTTCCACCAGGGCGGCATGTTCTTTCTGAGCCACGTCCAACTCAACTCAGAGATTCTTGACTTCTCCCTCACGTTGCTCACTGAGAAGCTTATACATGTCCCTCTTCTCAGCAAGATTTTTGACTTCGGCCTCGAGTTGGCTAAGCTCATCCCGGTACCGGAGAAAGGTTTCATGGTGGAGCACCCAGGCCTGTAGAATGTGAAAAAGAAAAGGCATTAGAATCATCAAAAGTTGAATTCGAAGATAAAATAGTGTGATAACATTTTACCCAGTTCAGCGCCTGTTGCGTTTCGTTAAACAAGCATGGCTATCCACCTCGTTCATCTTTGATTGGTCTTCTTCGGTTACTAGGCACCGGAGGTAGCTAGCTACCCCGGCAGGGGCGAAAAGAACCCGGGCATCCTCCGGGACGGTGATAACTACTGATCGCTTCCGGCCAGGATTTATGCTCGGAGCGGGGAGCTGGTTGATCAACCTCGGGCTCGAGTTCGGCCCACCGACCTCCGAGGATGGACTTTTCTCGGCACCTCTAATTCACCCAACCCGGAGAAGTCTTCCAGGGCGATTGAGTCTACACCATCAAAGAAGCTTCGGAGGGGATCGTCTACTCTATGAGCCCCTTTATTGGATCGCTCATTCGTCGCTCGGGCTTTATCAAACATAGACTCTATGAATGAGGGCGATCTAGAAATTTCTATAACACCAGGAGGGGCGGAGACGGCGACTCAAAAGGTCTCAACCCTCACCTCTGTACAAGCCTCGTGAACTTTAGGGGGGTTAGCCCCCTTCGTTTCCCCCTCGGCTGCCACTTGTTCCTCAGGAACGGACGGCTCGCGGGCCGCAAAAAGGTCGTCCTCCTTGGGCTCGTCCCTGAGCCGGAAGAATGAATCCGAGTCAAGCACTCGAGAGCTAGAGCATTCCTTTGGCTTACGAGCCAACCTTCTCCTCGGTTTCTTCTTCTCCTAGCTCGGGGAACTCGGGGCCATCCTCTTTTTCTTCTCTCCGACTGTGACACCAGGCTACCCCGAAGCAAGAAGATCGGTGGGTAGGTCCTCTCCCCCTACCAAGGGCCTAAGCTCGATGGTCTTAGGCAAGCCTGTAAAAAGAAAAGAGAGAAAATAAGCAATGGGGACATAGTAGTGAAAAAAGAAGGTTTAAGGCTACTTATCCAGAGAAAGGAATCTTACCGTGAGATCGGGCCTCCCAGCGGCCCTTCGAGAGCTCGCGCCACGAGCGCTCAGCATAAGGCATCTAAGAACAAATGCCTCTGATCCACTCCTTGAGCCGAGGAATGGCTTTTGGAACTCGAGCTAGGGCTGCACCACAACAAACACCGATGGGAAAAGGGAAGATAAAGCATGAAATCGACGTTTAAAAGGAGTTATACTTACGTGATACGTTCCACTTCTCGGGGAACGGCCTCCACTAGGCATGTATCAGGTCGGCGGTCCTCACCCCGACAAAACGTCCTTGCCAACCCCGATCCCGGTCCTCGTCGATACTTAAAATTAGGGCTTTGCTAGCCCGGCGTACAAACTTTATCAGTCCCCCCAGAATATTTGGGGACTGTATAAGCGGAGCAGATAATCAATGGTAACCGTGCACGAATCAATTTTTTCACAAAGAATCATAGGAGTATCACGATCCTCCACAATGATGGGTGAATTTGGCCGAGACATACGTCGCACCTCCTGCAGAAGTCCAAGATGACCGGGTCCACCGGGCCCAATGTAAAGGGATAAGTCTAAACACTTAGATATCCCTTAACATGTATAGTCATATCGTCATAGGGCCCTGGAATCACTACATCCTTATCCGCCCAGCTGTTGTCCTTTCAAACTGCAGGAAGAACGGCCTCGGTAATAAAGCAGATGTACTGTGACACCGCCTCGCATCGGCCTTGAACCAAAGAGGGCTTTTCAACCTTGAAGTCGTCATTGACCTAACACCCACCGGGGACGAAAATTTTCAACGGGGGCTCGGCTGTCGGTTCATCAGTGTCCGCGCTCGGAACGGACTTCTCGAGGACGACCACATCAGGGGCGGTCTCCTCGACCTCAGTGGTCGGCCGTGAAGATGAAGGAGCATCTTTCTGGGGAATGGTCTTGGAAGTCTTTGCCATTTCTTTTATCTAGTTAAAAGGGTTTGAAACTATGAAGGAGAATGAGGAGATGACGGATGAGAACTTGCTAATAAAAACAAGCACACTGGCTTAAGTAAGGGGTAAAAGAAAGGTTATAACTTGAAGAATGAAGGTAAGAATATTGAGGGATGAAAGAAGACTGTAATATCTTAAAAGATCGAAGGTATAATCTTGGTCCAAAGTAAAAAATGAACGAAGGAAGGGGTATTTATAGGGGCTTGGTGTTGTTTCACATTCAGGCACGACCTGCCGACGGTTGACACGCGTTAGGGGTCATTGTGACGCTACTGATGGGACATTTCGGTTTCTTTGTCGTTTTGTGTCGCAGGGTGTTGAAGAAGAGATCGAAGAACTCATGTCGTTCCTCATCGTTTCAATAAAACTTGCTCTCTGAGAAATAAGGGGACTATCTGTATACGGGTAAAACCGGACCCATAAGCCGGCCCGGTTCCTGATAAAATAAATCGAATAAGGAACGCGATGACAAGGAACCAGAATCGAGGTAAGAGACTCATCGAGTCATGCACCGGGGACACGACGCCCGCCCTCGAGTATATCGAGGCCATGACCCCGAGATCGGTCCAAATCCCAAAAGACTTCGGAGAGCATTATTGGAAAATCGAACATGATTAACGGAAAGCAGTAATATCCGTGACTAACCGGGTATTACGGTGCGAATCTCGGCACGTACCGATGGGAATCCAGTAATTAGTTAAACGGGAGATTTTTGCCTTTTATGGAATTATACCTAGAGTGAGATTCCCCTACTATATAAAGGAGGCCTGATTATTCATTGAACACATTGTAACACGCATCCCAAAGCAATATATTATTATTTTTCTGTTATTCATAGCTCTTACATTGTTGATCAGTGTTTCATTATTATAAGCCGGGGATAGAAGATGTATATCTCATTGAGGCTGCCCTCGAGTCCAGAATCATCTCCCTTATTTTCAAGCGGTTTGATAATTTATTACATCTCTTGCCTATTTATTCTAGCAATCTTTACCGTTTGTATTGAATAAATCCACGTATCCTTAAAACCACTTACAAATTTAATTGTTATCCGTTTTTAGGGTAAACACGTACCTAATTTTAAATTGTCTCTCAATAATGAAGAAATTGATTATATATAGTCACATGTAGAGACAAATATTTTTGAATGATTTTCAATTTAGTGTATTAATTTAATTAGAAATATTGTGATTGATTATAAACCCCTTTCTTTTATAGATTGGATAATTAACTTTTTAAAAACGGGTCAAATATGGATAAGAACCATATTATTCACTTAGAAAATGGATAACCAAGTGGATAACCAATGGATAACTAATGAGTTTAACTTTTAATTTGTAAAACCACAAATTGAGGGTTCTTCAAGTTTGAGAGACTTGAAATTTTTCCAAAAGTGATCATATTCAAGAAGTTATGAATAATATGGATATTCATATTATCCACCGGTTAACCCGTTTTTATCCGTATTAAATATGAGTTAGGTCGGATAATTTATCCGATTTTGCATTATTCGTTTTCGAACCGTCCATATCTGACCCGCCCGTTTGCTTGAGTATGCTTCAATAGAGAAAGTTGCAATTGAAGACGAATTAGAACGACAAGACCAAAAGAAAAAAGATGGACTTTTGAAGGAAGAAACATACGATATAATTAACAAGGAATATATTAGCTCAAATTTCAGACACAACACCAACGTTAGAGGAAGGAATTAATGAAGCGAACAACATGATGAGCACAGAAGGACTAAACAGGAAGTTTGAAGAATTTATAAGAAAGATGAAACAAGAAATAAGGATTGAATTAGCTCACCAACATCTTATAGCTGTTTGATCTTTTTTATAAGTTGCAAAGAATTTTTTCTTCTTGCATGTTTCCACATCATCAATCTTGTCTTTTGTTTTATCCTTTTCCCCACGTCTGTTCATATTAGATTAATATTAGATGTAACTTTGATCATGTGTTAATGTTTGTGCCTTTCTTTTCTTTTTTTCTTTTCCTTGTAGGTGCTTTCATCATGTTCGATTCCCAATGCCGCTGGCCAAAAATGTCTTTAACTATCTGAAATAGCTCAAAAATATTTTTCATTTATTTTTGGTATCAAAAATATCTCCGCCGTCAATATTTTGGACTACAAATGTCCTTAAACTGTTAATCTTGTCATTGAAAGTGACATGACAGTCCAACTGGGTTAGATTTGCTTACATGGCTATCCACCTAAGCAATCCAACATGGCAAAATTATTTTTTCGAAAAAATTATTTTTTTCGAAAATTTTTTAAACTACAAAATCAACACTTATTCCGAAAAAATTAAAAATAATTCTGAAAAAATTATTTTCCGAAAAAATAACTTTCCGAAATTTTTAAAAAAATACAAAATCAACACTTATTCCGAAAAAAATAAAAAAAAATTCGGAAAAATAATTTTCCGGAAAAATATTTTTTTACTTTTTTCGGAATAAGTGTTGATTTTGTATTTTAATAAAAATTTTCGAAATATATAATTTTTTCGGGAAATTATATTTTCGGAAAATAATTTTTCCAGAATTTTTATTTTGTATTTTAAAAAAAAATCTTGAATTGTAGGCAATGTCAAGAAAGAGTTCATGTAGGCGACACCATTTATTTTATTGTGATTAAGATTTAAAAGCTGTTATTACACTTTTATCAGTTTCAACGTATACTCTAGTAAGAGATTTACCTTTCCGTGTATGGGTAGTTCAGAAACTCTTATTACGTTTTAAGAATTGTTATTTCTAATTGGAATGAAATGAATGCAATTAGAGCAGAAAATACACATAGGATTTATATAACCGACCTTACTAATAGCTAGCTAGAACGGATTTATATAGCAGATCAAGCTAATTTGATACTGTGACTTAATTAATTTGAGCAGAAAACTTTTTTCTTTTTTCGGAATAAGTATTGATTTTGTAATTTAATAAAAAATTTCGAAATAAATAATTTTTCGGGAAATTATTTTTTCGGAAAATAATTTTTCCAGATTGTTTTTTACTTTTTTCGGAATAAGTGTTGATTTGTATTTTAAAACAATTTCCGAAAAAATAATATTTCGAAAAAATAATTTTGCCATGTTGGATTGCTTAGGTGGATGGCCATGTAAGCAAATCTAACCTAGTTGGACTGTCATGTCACCTTCAATGACAAGACTAACAGCTTAAGAGCATTTGTGGTCCAAAATATAGACGGCAGGGATATTTTTGGTACCAAAAACAAACGGAGGGCATTTTTGAGCTATTTCATATAGTTCAAGGGTATTTTTGGCACTATTCCGTAGAAAAAGATTATTCAGCCTAAACAAAGTGGATAATTTAAAGTTAACCAGCGATTTATCAATTCTAAGGTTGGCAACTTGATTTAGAGGGTAGAAATCACTAGAAAAATAACGTAATAAAGCTGAGAACATGGAATTTAGAATCTAGATAGATTATCTATTTGGTATAATTACAATTTCGGTACTTAAATTAAGCATGTTGTACAACCAATTGGATAAAGAAAATTGTGTTATTTTCCTAACGAGATTGCATCCAAAGAAGACACTGATAATTGTACCAAGAACAGTTCCTCTAAGGAACAGATATCACCTGACATTACTTTATTGATGAAGAGCCGCGTTGATAGCATTATTTAATTAAACGCAAATTAAATTTGAGATATTATATATAGTTAAATTTAGCAGTAGATGCATATATATGCATGTCCAACCCTATTATTTGTTAAAAGAACTTAAACATACTACGTTTACCCTTACCCATGTGGCCATTCCGCGGAAGGGCCAGCTTCTCCAACACCAACACTAGACAAACACTAGAAGAGATTTGAGGTGTGTTAGATATATAGCACACCTTCTTGAGAGCTTGAGGACGTGAATTTCGATCCATTAGGGTGGCTTCGATAAACCTTATAATAAACTGTGTAATTAACATCTCCATTAGACCAAAAGAAACCAATAAAATTATCAAAATTTAATTTTCTTATAATAATTGTACCCTCATGTCTAAGAAGCAGCCCCACAATACTCCTAAACCATGTTGTTCAAATATTTCAGTTTGTTTTTTCCTTTTAATTTGTGCATTTAGATTAATTTTCTTCTATCCATCATGAGATAATAATAATATTAGCTTTCCTAATTATAACAAGATTTTGTAATATCATTTAGATTGTTCAAAGAGAAATTATATTCTTTTGGGTATGACAAATCATGTCCAGCGAATGGTCCCTAAGGGATTAAGGTCCATGCTGATTCTATTTGGGCTTTCAGGGAAGGTTGGGCTCGCCCGAGAGCTAGTGTAATGGAACCTTGGATTGGGAAAGACAAAATATAAAAAATACAAGGACAACTCGATAAAATTAGTGGCCTAAAGCTAAATTTTAATCAGTGCCCTTAAATTTTTTTAACTATATGTTTTCATATATATAAACACACAAGTTAGTGTTGCTTTTAGTTCTTGTACTTGTTTACAATGTAGTATATGTATAGGATAAAATTGGTTTACATTAAATGATCGAATGGTGTGACACATAGAACCGGAGACAGGCAGAAGACAAGTCGAGTAAGAACCAATACCGGGAACAACAGCTGCAGTTCGCATTGGATAGACCCCGAAGGGAGCACAATCAACATGAACAGGTCCGATGTTTGCCACCGAATGACATTCAATGAAAAATATCCCCTAGCATTAAATGGGCAGCCATTGCAGAGAATATTAGCATTCATGCCATGCCGTTACATATTCATCAATGGCCCCTTTATTGTCATTTAAGATGGGCTTGATCCTAGGATCTTGTTTCCCTAGGTATGGCTATAAATAGTAGTTTCAACAGTCATTGTAAGAAGACGAAATTCTTGGCAAAACTTATGCTACATTCCATTCTCAAGCTCAATAAGCTAATTTTTACTTGTTCTGTCATACTATTCTTACTTCTGTCCTCGGAAGCATCGCTCCCGGAGCCATGCCTGCCATTTTCTTTGATTTTAATCGCCAAGTCTTATTTTTAATCTAGTTTATTTATCATTTTTGGATCAAATCAGTTCGCATGTCTATAAATCACGTAATAAATTCAACTATACCGTTTTATGGGTAAACAGTTTGGCGCCCACCGTGGGGCTTAGATAATTGCGTAATTGAGTTGATCCATGCGTTTATTACTAACTCTTTTGATTCTCTATTCCTTAACAAGAAATCGAAAATGGCAGCTAACGATGTCAACATTGCAGACAACGTTGAGGCATATGAAAATCTGCCTCAGCCCGAGGATTCAATCAGCGACACCTGCAACGAAGGGGGCGAAGCAACCCCGGTCCATGGAGGACAATACCCCCAACATGTACGAGACCAACTCCCGATGACGTGGAAGATGAACATGTTGCGGAAACATTAAGGATCTTGAGAGAGCAACAGAAAGCCATCATGGGCCACCTCTCAAGGCAGGACTAGGTCATGACGAAATTGAAGTAAGCGTTGTTAGGCGCTTCCAACAACGCAAACGGAAGAGACCAGGTTCCTCCCCACGTTCCTGCAAATCAGACAGCTCAAAGAGTTGATAACAATACCCCGATGGGTGAGATCAGCTTTGATGGTGTCGGGGGGGCCGGTAGCGAATCCGATAACGACAACGGCAATGATACCTTCAAAATCAAACTCATGAGATTCATGATGGAGATGAACGAGTGGATGGATCAGAACGCGAAAGATTTTCACGCCCGAATGGATCAAATTCCAGACGCCACAAATTTTGAAGGGTCCAGATTCGAAAAAATATACTCAGTTGTCGTGTAAGCCGAGCGCAGCACCGGAGTTAATTCCGAAATGGTTTAAGGTGTCGGACATACCAAAATACGATAGGACTTCGGATCCTCAGGAACACATCACAACTTATACAATAGCGGTGAAAGGGAACAATTTGGCTCAACATGAGATCGAGTCACTCCTGCTAAAAAAGGTTGGAGAAACCTCACAAAGGGGGACTTGACGTGGTATTCACTCTTACCCGAGCATTCAATAGATTCTTTTGAAATGTTTGTAGATTTATTCATTAAGGTCCATGCCAGGGCCAGAAAGGTCCAGGCTAGGAAGGCAAACATATTCAGGATCGCATAAGGTGAGTCTGAATTGATGCGGGAGTTCGTGATTAGATTCCAGAAAGAGAGGATGTTTCTACCGGCCGTACCAGACGAGTGGGCAGCGGAAGGCATTCACAAAGGGCTTGAATCCGAGGAGCTCAGACGCCTCCCGAAAGCTGAAGGAAAGCATGCTCGTGTTCCAGGCGACCATATGACGGATGTTCATAACCACTATGAGTCAAAAATAAGGATAGAAGATGATCATCTCGGGTTTCCAACATCAACCAAAGGACGAGACCGAGACAAGAACCAGGAAAAATTCAAAGGTGATTTTGATGCAAACTAGCAATCTTCTAAAGGCCATTTCTTGCCTTACGAGAGAGCCGAGGGACTCGGCAGCAAAGGGTTCTGGTCCTCGGATAGGTCCGCTCATGATAGAAGAACTGACTGTGGCCGGAATAGCAGATCGTTACAAGAAAAAGAGGTATCGGGGACCCGGGATTCTACATATCTCAGGTTGTCAAATTACAATTTCAACATCAGCGTGGTGGAGTTGGTATTGGCAATGAGAAATACCTAAGAAGCATGATTTTCGAAGCCAATCAGATCTGATCCAAAGTCAGAGGGATCCTAACCTATGGTGCGAATATCACGGGACACACGGACAGAGAACGGGGGATTGCCGGCATCTGTAAGAGGAGATGGAAACGCTGTTGAAAAATGGCCATATCAGGGAGTTCTTGAGCGACAGAGCCAAGAGCAATTAAGGCTGCAGCCGAGACAACGTGGAACCCTCGAAGATAGGAGAAGACCCTCCTCGGTTGACTATTAACATGATTTTCAAAAGGAATGAAATCAATGGTGTAACCTTCTCGGTGACCAAGAAGAGAAAGGTATCAGTGACCCACAACAAGAGACTCCGAGAAGTCGCCGAAGACGACATAACCTTCACAGAGGAGGACGCTAATAGACTTCTTCTGCCGCATAACGACGTCCTAGATTTCAAGATTAAGCGTGTTTTGGTTGACCTAGGAAGCTCAGCCAACACCATTCAATGGAGAGTGATGGAACAAGCCAAATTAACCGAAAGTATCATTCCGGCAATGAAGCTCCTCGTCGGGTTCAACCTGGCAAGTGTGAACGACCGATATTACCGAAGGAAGCAGTTGGAGGATGGTGTTAACAGTTGCAGGATCAGATTCAACATCAACCTCCGTATTTTTGTCTTTCTTCAGACCTTCACCGAAGAAAAGATCGGTATTACCGAAGGAAGCAGTGTATGAAGATATGGTGGTAAGAGGTTTGCAAAATAAAGGTTTTGCTGAGAAAGTTGAAGGCAGTAAAAGATTTCTAAGTAAATGCAGAGAAGGAGAAAAACTTATAAAAATTGTGAAAGTAAAGAAGTAAAAATGATGAGTAGCGAAAATATTTGCTGAATCGTGAGACAACACGTGTTCGGGGTATTAAATGCGAGAATACGCGCGTCCTTTCAAGCGTCAGAGACTGTTCAGGAACTTTTTCGCCAAAAAAGGAATCTTCACTTACTTCTCGGTAACACTAAGTTACGTCACCGGAAAGTAGGGAGACTATCTGTATGGGGTAAAATTGATTGATAACAGATGGTCAAGTGATAACATGATACGTGGAACCGAATATAGGCAAAGGATGAGTCGAGAAACAACCAATACCGGATACAACGGGCGTGACCGATACCGGATAAATCCTAAAGGGAACTTAGTTGACGATAGGAGTTCATAGGTTTGTCGTCGGATAGCATTTAATGAAGGAATATTCGCTAACCTTAAATGAGCGACCGTTGCAGAGAATATTCTCATTCAAGGCCTACTGTTACATGTTCATCAATGACTCTTTTATTATCATTTAAGAGGAGCTTGATCCTAGGATCGTATTTCCCTAGGTATAGCTATAAATAACAGGGTCAACAGTCATTGTAAGGGGATGAAACATTCTATACAAAAAAGCTATATTTTACTGTTTGCTGTCAGATTAACAACTTTCTTTCACTTTGTCATTATTTCCAATTCTTCTCTCGGAGACACCGAGATCGGAGCCATGCTTGTTATCTTCTTTAATTTCAATCGTTAAATCTTAGTTTTAATTCTATCTCTTAATTATTTTTAGATCAAATCAATTCATTTGTCTATAAACCACGTAACAAATTCAACTGTATCGTTATACGGGTAAACATAAATTTAATTAAGTGAGTTAAAATTAAATAATTTTCAGAAAGTATAGAAACAACTAGGAGTACGAGGCTTTTACATATAGAGAGAGTTTAAAGAATAATATATCTATTTTATTGTGCTTAAAGTTAGTCATGCCGCAAAGTGCTACGAGGCTTTTACTTCTAGAGAGAGTTTAAAGAATAATAAATCTACTTTAATATGCTTAAAGTTAATCATGCCGCAAAGTGCTATAGCAAATGACTTATGATGCAAAGTTCAGATTGGTCTGTGGCAGCCAGATAATAAATATGGCAAAGAGAAAAGACATAAGTACCACCTGGCCTATAGCTAGATTTTTAACTACACACTTAAACATTGTAGGGGTCCTATACCCCTGGACTATTTTAAAGTGAAATAAATATCCCCTTGAGAGATGACGTGAGACAAAAAGTGTGTTCACTTTCTTGGAGGCATGTGAGAGCATGAAACTAACTTAAAAATTTATTAATATCTACCTATGTCATTTTACAGTTGGATATGTTATAATTTTACATCTTATTAACAAAATAATCTCTAACCCGTTCCCTCTTATTCGGTCGCTATAAGTGATTCCCACAAGAACTCGGGCGAACTCCTCGCCAATAGAAAATGGAGTCCAGCTCACCATTTTCATCTTCCTCCACTTTTGTTTTCACCCGTTGTTGCTCCCAAACACACACGCAAGTATACGTGGTCGTACAAGTAATAAAATAATAAGTCGAGTATCGAACCCACAGAGACTTGTATTAACTACCTACTAAATTCACCATTTTTGTTATTCAGTCAAGCTAAATTCGAGTGCAAGAATGTGATTCTACTAAACTATAATTTTAAGTAATAACTAAATTATCAAGCAGTAAAATGATTGTTATGTATTCAATAGAGACGAATATTCTAGGGTTGTGATTGATTCATCAATCCTATTGTGTTCTAGTTAACTCTCCCTTTTATACAATTCATTCATGATTGTTAATTAATCGATAATTTCTCTCATAGCCTTCTCTCGAAGTACTACTCCTCTATTCAAAGTAGATTTAACGCCTATATTCCTATGAAATCAATCTATTAAGAACGTATTAAGACTACGATATTTAATTAAGCACGGTGACTATGTATATTCCTATCATAACCACAAATCCGCCCCCCTAAGAGTTAAGATCATGCTCTCTTCAATTCTTCTCTAATCTAAATATGGCTTTCCCAAGCATAGCATAGATAGTAAATAGAACCTAACTGTTGGCCAGACAATTAAGCAATTAATCACAGAATTGAAGAAACAACCATATATTAGTGAATTGTAATCAAGGTTAAGTCAACGTTAAACAACAATATTCATGGCTAAATCACAACCCCAGAATTATGGATTTTAGCCACTCATGATAATAGAAAATAATTTCATAAGTGTTGGATAATTGAAAATACTAAAAAAAGATGAAGAAAACTGAGATCTCTTTGCTCCCGAATGTTTATCGTGTGTATCCTCCCTTCAAAGTGGCGTCTCCCTTCTAAAAATAAGCTTAGTCCTGCTTTTATACGTGTTGGGTAGGTTTAGGGATGAAATAACTTTATCCCGGGCAAAGTTTGACAGAAATCCCATCACCAGCATCCAGCCCAGCGCTAGGCACCATCACTGGCGCTGGTAAATTGCACATTCTGTCTGGGGCACCACAGGTAGCATGGGGCGCTGCCTGTGGCACTGGAAATGCCCCTTTCCCTTTTTTCATCCGTTTTGGCGCTAATCTCGCACCTTTCGCCCCCAGTTTCCCCTGGATCATTCCTACACATAAAAACACCTCGAATTCATATAAATCAACACATTTTACATACTAAATCCACGAAACAAGAGTAAAACATGAGGCAATATACATAAAAATATATTTACTTTAAGCTAAACATCAACACCCCACACTTAGACTCTTGCTCGTCCTCGAGCAATGGACTATCAAATATACCCCCAACTACGTACAAATCTCAACTATAAAGGAGCACTTCAACTTTTAACCATACATTCTACCCTTGACTATGATCAATACCGACAATCAAGCATGAACATGCAAAATATCACATTCTTCCCGTTTTAATCATGCCCAATTATAACATTTCAATTCAATCAATTCCAACAACCTATTTGTAACCACCCAACCTCAAAAATCGACTTGTTACCACTAAGCACTCTCAACTCGCGCACTCACCCAACAAGAAAGTTTACAACATTATCAATCATCCATGAGATCATGTGCCCTCACCGACAACAAAAGAGTGAATATAGACTAGTCCACACATTCAAATATGCTTTTGAATATAAATAAAAACATCACACAATTGAACAAAATTCGCTCACTCTCACAAAGAATTTATATGCATCCCGTGGTGGCACCATAAGCTTGCCCGTAGTGTACATCTTCACTAATCTAAGCTAGCCAAATCTAGGATCTATTAGGACTTTCAGGTTATAATGTAAGCCAAGGGATGGGTATGATACATTTAGAAATAGTGACTAACACTCCTAAGCACTTTAATACTCTACACTCACAATTCGAGCACATATTCTTCTCAACCAATTCACTTGCTACAAACCATATGCAACATAGCCCTTACTTTCATTAAGCACTTCTATACTCCCACTAGCACAAATTAATAAGATTTGGAGGTGTGTATTTTTCTGCACACTTTGACTATCATTTTTGTTTCTTTTCTTGCAATTTTTTCTTTTTTTCTTCACACACTCCATACATTAAAGTTCATCGGCTAGTGACTTTTGATTTCAACTTTAGTGCACTAAAGAGTCTTTCCATAGTTCCACTCAAAAATTACTCCCCAATCTCTCATCTTACTTTTTTTTAGCAACTAAGTGCCTTAGGAGGTAAAGGTTCAACAATCTTAAATTAAGAACAAAATAGGGGTACGACTTGTAATGTGGGTGCCAAAAGAAAGGTCTATAGGCTCAAGGGGGCTAGCAACGGAAAATTTTATTTTTGTGTGACAAGCACATCTATGATCAAGCAAGAAACGCCTATATCATATCCTAGATTAGCACAACTTAACAATTTCGCTTCGATTAACAAACGGGGCAAGTTCTAGACTACACAGGATAGCATAGAAGATCACAACTTCTCACACACACATTGCACATGACTCAATCAAGACGGTTCTGTTCAACTCTCAAGTCAAGCAAGCACACATAATTGAGAAAATTCAAGAAATAATACACTATGTGGCATACAAGTCAAACAACTGAGGAAAAAAAACATCACAAAATAGGCTATTTACTTTACTTAGGCGCCACAATTCAAACCAAATATATGGGAAGATAGAATGTATGTCATAGCCTAATGTGCCAGTACCAAACATGTCATTAAGTAGCTCAGAGCAACTCAGTTTCTTCCTAACCTACTTAAAAAAAGAAAAATTAAGTACCCGGTTCGAGCTACACTCTTGGAAAAGAACCAGTGCCCAAAGAAAAACCAAGGGATACTACCTAACTATCCTAAAAAAAAACTTTTTAGTGTTTTTAATCAGACTCTATCCCTCAAGAAAATTAAGTCATAGCCTAATGTGCCAGCACCAAACATGTCACTAAGTAGCTCAGAGCAACTCAGTTTCTTCCTAACCTACTTAAAAAAAGAAAAATTAAGTACCCGGTTCGAGCTACACTCTTGAAAAAGAACCGGTGCCCAAAGAAAAACCAAGGGATACTACCTAACTATCCTAAAAAAAAACTTTTTTGTGTTTTTAATCAGACTATCCCTCAAGAAAATTATCCAAAAGATCCATCGTCGGGAAAAGTTTGAGCTTTTTCTAATTTTTTTTTTCTAAAACAAACTAGACTAAAACTAGTAAAAGAAATAAAGTGATACAATTTATACAAGTACCTCACAAGCAGTATTCCTCCCACCCTACACTTATATTATGCATAGTCCCCGATGCATATGAAAATGTATAACAGAGTAGGGTGAAAAGAAAACTCCCTGTCAGTCGGAGTCCTCCTCCTCCTCAGCATGCCCTCCATCCGCAGCTCCGGGCACATCATCATCAGGTCCTAGAGGAACCAAAGCCAGGGCCCCCGTAACATCATCACCCATCTCGTCCTCTATGTCTGAGCCCTTAATAGTGTTTGCATCCTCCGATGAGTGAACTGGGCTGCCAGGTGCAATCCCCAACATCTCCTTAGACGAGCTGGACAAGTTATTGCGTAAATGCATACGCTCCTCCTCTGAAACACCAGCCCTGCTCATGAGTAAATTTAAAGAGTTATAGAGGTACCTGTTGAAGTTCTCATCTCGTTAGTTCCATGCTGCCCGAGTGAGCTTAGACGACGTCTCCAACAAGGATGTGATGTCCAACAGTCCTGTAGGCACCTCCACCGCCTCATCATACTCTGGGTACTCCGGCACTCCTCGGGAAAGCATATATTGCGTAAGTGAGTTGCCGAAGAAGAACCTCCTAATCTGCCCCCAAATCGCGTGCAGGCCATCTCACTGAGTATGATCTCACCCACATTAATGGGTCTGCAAGTCATCAAAAAGAATATGGCACACACTTGAGCTCGAGTGCAGTCTCTGTTGTGCTCTAAGGGCTTGAGTCGGTCTTGCACAAAATTCTGCCACACTTTGGCTGTCTTGTTGAAATCAGAGCGAACCATACGAAGGTGAATATCGCCTTGATTTCTGGTCCACTTGAAATTTGAATCGACGCCACAAAGAGTGTGACGTATCCTTGTGTAGTTTGGGCTTTGGACAAATTTCTGGAGCCTCCTCGGGTCAGAATTCTCAACCCCCAAAAATGCACATAAGGATCGCCTATCCAGTGGCATGTCCTTCCCACGTACATGTGACCTGAACAAGTTTGTATCCCAGTTGGCGTACAGTTCCCGAACCATGCTCAAATTTGCATGCTCGGGGCATTCTATGAGTTTGTCCATGTTCAGTGCACGCAACCGGCCAAGTACATATGGGAAGTTTCTCTCTAACGTTTTTACATTAATCCCCATTTCCGAAACGTATCGCACAGAGAGCACGAAATCCCTATGCCATGCAATAGCCTCATCAGTACTTAAATTCAAGCGAGGTCGCGGTCACAATGGTGCTTATTGTGATCCCTCGGCAACTTGTTTTCCTTTAGCTTGCCTCGAGGATCCTTCTCCTTGCTTGCGCTTTTTGGGCGCAGGGGCTGTGGTGGAGGACTTTCCTATTCCCTTGCCCTTGCTTGCCATAGCAACCTGCAACATAGATAAGCTTGAATGTGAGAACGAATCAACAAATCCGCCTAAGGTTGTCGCACGCGTCAAAAATGACCCCTACTTAAAACCGAAAGCTCAGTATATATGACTTCACAATTTTTGATCTAAAATGCACAAGTGTTGCACTCCAAAACCATGGGTACTCAAGACTTCCCCATGCCGCACAATAGATAAAATGCACTAATGATGCCACAAAAACAAGTGAGTGATCATGGCTAAGTGAATTCACCTTAATGCAAGCAAGTGGCATATGGTACTTTAATGTCCACAACTATTACAACTACACTAATTTATCTCACTCTACAATGTTCTACAATATACATAATATAAGATACATGGTGTGGGCAATATGTGTGCATTGAAACCAAACTCCCAAGCATGTAAAATTATCATCACATACCCCACACTTATCCCAATATCATATACAAATACACTTGGTTACTCAGACTTCACCGGTGCACAAAATACTCATTCAAACATTTTAACAAATACCTTACGGGTATGAAGTGTGTGCATTCTAGTTGAACAATGGTAGAACATGGTGGCCCTCCCAAATTTCAACGAAGTAGAGGTAATTCTAGTTTACTACTTCTTATACAAAATAACCACACAATATTCGACCAATCTAGACCACCCACCACAAAAAATTCTTAAGAAACTACATAAGGAAAAATTTGGGGATTAGGGTAATTGGGGAGATGAGAAATTCATGGCTATTGACCTATTAGAATATAAAAAGAAGAAGAAGAAGAAGAAGAAGAAGAAGAAGATAAAGAAGAACATACCTGTAGAGTTTAGGAGGAGAGCAAGAGAAGAACTTGAGAAATTTTTGAGAGAGGAGTAAAGAAGCTCGGCAAAAGCTGAAGCTAGAGAGAGAGAGAGAGAGATGCGTTTTAGTTTTGGGAGGGGAGTGTTTTAGTTATGTTCTTAATTTATGTTATGGGTGGGTATGGGTTATAAGATGGGTTATAGTATTAGTGTAGATGGGTATATGGGTTGGGTTTTATGGGTATGTGTTATTAAACTAATAAATAACTAAAATAATAATAAATAAATAAATAAATAAAACACAATTTACCTGATCACCCCCAACCCAGCGCTCCACGCTATGCCTGGCGTTGGGGGTTTTGAATATACTGTCTTGAGTGCCCCAGGCAGCATGGGGCGCTGGCCTGGGCACTGTTTTTGTGTTTTTTTTTAATATAACATCTCGATCCCCTGAGCCTTTTATATACCCAATTTACATGTCCCACACTATTCTACCTATAATTTCTATGCCTGCAAAGGAAATGCAAACTCTATTCTACTATAACTATGAAGTTAAGAAGCTAAACTATGAAAGCAATAAAAATTGGGTTGCCTCCCAACAAGCGCCTAATTTAACATCGCGGCACGATGCAGGGCCTCGCTTACTCATCAGCGAGTACAACTTTGGTCTTCTCACGATCAATTATTCCTCCCCAATAGTGCTTTACTCTGTGTCCATTCACTATAAATTTTCTCTCACCATTTAACGCGCGCAGCTCAATTGCACCATAAGGAGTGACTCTCACCACCTCAAATGGGCTTGACCATCTTGATTTTAACTTCCCAGGAAATAGACTTAGCCTAGAATTGAACAGTAATACATGTTGGCTTGGCTCGAAGTGACGCGACTTGATATGTTTGTCATTCCATCTCTTTGTCTTTTCTTTGTAAAGCTTAGCATTTTCATAAGAGTGCAGCCTGAACTCATCTAATTCATTCAATGCAAGAGTCTTTTTTTGCCCGCGGCTTCAAGGTTCATATTCAACTTTTTAATGGCCCAATACGCTTTGTGTTCAAGTTCAACAGGCAAGTGACATGCCTTCCCATAAACAAGCTTATAAGGCGACACCCCAATTAGCGTTTTGTATGCAGTTCTATATGCCTACAAGGCATCATCTAACTTTGCAGCCCAATCCTTCCTATTCACACTCACCGTCTTCTCTAAGATTTGCTTTATTTCTCGGTTCGACACCTCAGCTTGTCCACTTGTTTGAGGATGACATGTCGTCGCAACTCTATGGCGGACTCCATATTTGGCTAGAAGGTTATTCAACAACCGATTGCAAAAGTGTGTCCCTTCATCACTTATCAAAGCACGTGGAGTCCCAAACCTTGAAAATATGTTCTTTTTCACAAACGCAGCTACCACCATGGTATCATTTGTTGGTAATGCGATCGCCTCTACCCATTTTGACACGTAGTCAACTGCTAGCAAAATGTATTTGTTTACTCTGGACAATGGGAATGGTCCCATAAAATCTATCCACCATACATCAAAAATATCGACCTCCGGGATATTATTCAAAGGCATCTCATGCCTCTTTATGATTGTTCCTATTCTCTGACACTGGTCACACTTCTTAACAAATGCATGGGCATCCTTGAATAATGTTGACCAAAATAAATCGGATTGTAATACCTTTGCAGTTGTTCTATCGCTACCATGATGGCCCCTATAGGGTGATGTGTGGCAGTCATATAACACTAGTTCGACCTTCTTTTCTGATATGCATCTCCTCATTATTTGATCGGCACACTGCTTGTACAAATATGGCTCATCCCAATAGTAGAAGTTCACATCATGTAGAAACCTTTTTCTAGCTTCAGATTCAATTTCAGGAGGAAGTACCCCACTCACCAGATAATTCACATAGTCTGCGTACCATGGGGGAGGGTCTTGGGTGATAGCAAAAAGTTGCTTATCAGAAAATTCTTCTTTAATTTTGCCACCCTCCTCCACGTGATCGTGATTTTCCAGCCTTGATAGATAGCCAGCTACTTGGTTCTCTGTGCCCTTTGGATCTCGTATTTTCACATCAAATTCCTGTAACAACAAAATCCAGCGCATCAATCTAGCCTTAGATTCTTTTTTTGTAAATAGATACCTGATTGCTGCATGATCGGTATGGACTATGACTTTTGTTCCCACCAAATATGCCCGAAATTTCTCAAAGGCCCACACCACAACTAACAACTCCTTTACAGTGGTGGTGTAATTTAGCTGCACATCATCAAGAGTCTTACTCGCATAGTAGCTGGAATAAAATATTCAGTCCTTCCTCTGGCCTAGCACTGCCCCAATAACATGGTCACTTGCAACACACATAAGCTCAAATGGTAAGGACCAAACAGGTGCCGCAATAATGGGGGCAGCCACCAACTTCCTTTTGAGCTCTTCAAATGCTTTCAGACAGGCGTCATCAAAATTGAAAGTTACATCTTTTTCAAGCAACCTGCATAAAGGAGTAGCAATTTTAGAAAAATCTTTAATAAAGCGCTGATAGAATCCCGCGTGTCCCAAGAAACTCCGGACACCCTTCATAGAAATGGGTGGAGGTAATTTTTCAATTGCCTCCACCTTCGCTTTATCAACTACAATGCCACTCCTAGACACTCTGTGACCCAACACGATGCCTTCCTGCACCATAAAATGGCACTTTTCCCAATTCAATACCAGATTTGTTTCTTCACAACGGGCTAACACCTTGCTCAAATTCTTCAAACAATCATCATAAGAAGACCCAAAGATTGAAAAATCATCCATAAAAACTTCCACAAATATTTCCACCATATCAGTGAAAATAGCCATCATGCATCTCTTTTAAGTGGCTGGTGCATTACAAAGACCAAACGGCATTCGCTTGAAGGCGAAAGTGCCATAAGGACAAGTAAAAGTGGTTTTCTCCTGATCCTCGGGGCATCTGACGATCTGGTTGTACCCCGAATAACCATCAAGGAAGCAGTAATATTCATGCCCCGCTAATCTGTCCAACATTTGGTCAATGAATGAAAGTGAGAAATGGTCCTTGCAGGTTGCTTTGTTGAGTTTCTGTAATCAATGCAAACTCTCCACCCCGTCACAATACGATTAGATATTAGATCATTTTTTTCATTCTCAGCCACAGTCATCCCTCCCTTCTTAGGCACACATTGCACTGGGCTTACCCAGTTGCTGTCAGCGATAGGAAAGATGATACCTGCATCAAGCCACTTAATCACTTCCTTCTTCACGACTTCTTTCATGATAGGATTTAATCTCCTTTGTTGCTCAATACTGGGGCGGTGTCCATCTTCAAAAAAAAATTATGCATGAAAAATGATGGACTGAGTCCTTTGATGTCAGCAATTGTCCACCCTATAGCCTTTTTATGCTCGTGAAGTATCTGAGCAATTTTTCTTCTTGTACATTAGTCAGGCCGGACGAGATAATTACTGGCAATGTTTCTGAGTTTCCCAAATAAGCATAGCGCAGATGTGCTGGAAGAGGCTTTTATTCTAACTTTGGAGCTTCCTCAATAGATGACTTAGGAAAGGTTAGAGTAACAGGCCTGCCCAATTCCTCAAACTTCCTAAAAACATGGACATAATTGCATGATGTGTCAAGTACTTGCTCAATTTAGCCCATCATCTTATATTCAATGTCTTCTTCATTCCCAATCAAAGCTCGTTCAAGAGGATCTATGGGTCTCATATAAGGCACCAATGACGTAGCATTGCTTTCCACTACAGAAATTATGGATAGCTCTTCATAGTGGGCTGGCAATCTGAGTGCTTTGTACATATTAAATACCTCCACTTGATCACCTACTCTCATCGTCATCCTTCCTTCACATACATCAATAATAGCTCGGCCCATGGCTAAGAATGGACGCCCCAAAATAGCTCGTAGTCCAAGATAATGAAATCAGCAGGGAATATGAAAAAACCCACTTAACCTAACACATCTTCAATCACTCCTTCTGGAAGAGCAAGGGAGCGATCAGCCAACTATAAGATTACCGTTGTTGGGAGTGGCTCACCTAAACCTAATTGTCTGAACACATAGAGCGACATCAGATTGATGCTCGCTCCAAGATCACACAAAGCTCGCCCGACTGCATGCTTACCAATCGAGATTTGGATAGTGAAACTACCTGGATCCTTCAATTTTTGAGGTATCTTGCGTTGGATTCTCGAGCTACATTCCTCAATGAGTGCCACAATCTCGAATTCAGTCAGTCTCCTTTTATTTGCCACTATGTCCTTGATGTGTTTTGCATATTTGGGCACTTCTTGCAAGATGTCTACCAATGGAATATTTATTTGCACCTGCTTCAAAATATCAAGAAACCTTTTATACGCGACATTATCCTTCACTTTCTGCAATTTTTGAGGGAACGGAGGTGGTGGCCTCGCAACTAATGGTGGGGGTTGCTCAGCCACCACTTCTTCAGCTGGCTTCTCTGATTCCTTTGATTTTTCTGATTTTGATTCTATAGTAGATGGCCTCTTATTAAAAGTTACATGTTTTCTCTTTTTTGAATGGACTTCTTCTAATTGTATCTCATTCCTAAATGACACGACATTAATGGATGCCTTAGGATTAGCTTCAGTGTTACTTGGAAGAGCTCCAACTGGTCGAGTATTTTGGGCACTGGCAAGTTGTCCCATTTAGCGCTCCAAATTTCTCATTGTTGCGGCTTGGGCCTGCTGGTCAACCATCACTTTCTTTATCATCTCTGTTGTGTGGGCTTGTTGGTCAGCCATCAATTTCTTCATCATTTCCTCAATGTGACTTGTTGAGTTTGCATGTTGTTCAGCCTGAGGTGGCCTATATTGTTGTTGAGGTGCTTGTGGTCGGTATTGATTTTGAGCACCTTGATTTTCACCCCAAGAGAAGTTTGGGTGGTTCCTCCAATTGGGATTGTAAGTATTCCCATACTGGTTTGTCAGGCCCCTATTTGCATTACCCACAAATCAGACAGACTCTGGATTAACTAGGCATAAGTCGTTTGTATGACCCTCTCCACATACTTCACAAAACAATTGAACCTGTTGCACTGGTTGAGCTTGTTAATAACCAAGGTCATCTAATTGATTTGGTTGGTCAGTGTAGAAATCTGTGCTGATAATGCCGGGATGATATCTAACTAAAGAACCCCAGCAAATTTTTGCACCGCGTGTCTGCCCATTTCTCCTTGCCAATCCGGATAGCTTTTGGAGAATTTGTTCAATAATGCATATATCTCGTCAAAGCTTTTCTGCAACACTTGACCTCCAGCTGCAACATCTACCACAATTTTTGTTTCAGGATGTAGCCCCTCTATGAAAGTGTGAGCTAACACTTTGTTGGTCTGATTGTGATGAGGACAGTCTCTGAGCAGCCCTTTGAACCTCTCCCAAGCTGAGTATAAAGACTCCCCCGATTTTTGTTTGAAGGCGACTAACTCACTTCTGATCTTTGCAGTTTTGCATGAAGGGAAGAACCTTGCCAAAACTTTCCTTGCTAGATCATTCCATGATGTAATAGAATTAGCCGTTTCTGCCTTCAGCCATCGCTTTGCTTCCCCCAACAAAGAGAATGGGAAAAGTGTGAGCCTCACGTAGTCTGGAGTGACTCTGTTAGTGATATAAGTATCACTAATTTCCAAGAAATTCAGGATATGCTATTGTGGATCCTCGTGTGGAAGACCCATAAACTGCACATTCGCATGAAGTAGCTGGATCATGCTCTGTTTTAGCTCAAAGTGCCCAGTGATCCTGGGCTTCACAATGCTGGAAGTGACATTAGCAATGATGGGCATTGCCACCTCCTAAATAGCCATATGTTGCTCCTCTGCCATGTTCACAGGAAATTGAACAAGTGCCTGAAGATTATTTGTATCCTTTGCTTCCCTCAGCCTCCTATGAAATGTTCTCTCAGGTTCGGGGTCAAAGCCTTGAAGTCTGTCCTGGCTTCTGACCCTGCGCATTCAATTAAAGTTCTTGAGATCAGAGAAATAATCAAGTGACGTTAGACTCGATGAAATAAATAATGAAAGTGAAAACTAGAAAGTAGTCAATATTCAAGTCCCCGGCAATGGCGCCAAAAACATATTGCTCCCAAACGCACACGCAAGTATACGTGGTCGACAAGTAATATAGGATAGTAAGTCCATATATCGTACCCACAGGGACTTGTGATTAACTATTTACTAAATTAAACTAATACAATTAATCTACTCAAGCAATTTTCTAAAGTGTGATTATTTAACTATAACTAATCTAGAGTAGCAAACAAAGAGATTAAAGGAAACAAGTTGGCAATATTAAAGACGAATTCAATGGGAGAAAATATTCCAGAGTTATGAGTTGGCTAACAATCCCGTTGAGTTTTCCACTTAAATCGTCTAATTAATTTATCTGGTTTATTGGTTGGCAGAGTTAATATTGCTCGTAGCCTTCTCCCGAAGTACTACTCGCCTATTCAAGCTAACCTAACACCTATATTCCTATGAAATTAGGATTAACAAGAACGCATAAATAATTCCCGTATAATAACCAAGCAAGGCGATTAGGTATATTCCTTTTCTAACCGCAAATCCACCTCCTACTCAGAATTAAGATCTTGCTCTACTCAATCTTATATGCAATCTAGAATTTCCTCTCCCGAGTTCAATCCTAGATTCGTAGATAGTATTCAATTGGTGATCAAGCAATCAAATAATTAAGCACAAAATTTAATAAATAAACCAATATGATAAAATAATAAGAACAATTTAAACTTCAAACTACAACATTCATGTAGCACCCAAAACTCTAGAACTAATAAACTATAAAGTTAAAGGAAGAGAAGAGAAGAAAACCTAATTAGAAGCCTCCTCCAAGTGTGGTGTGTGTTCCCCCCACATGAATTCTCCTTCAAAGTATGTTAGATATCCTCCAAAATAGGTTTAGAACTTCTTTTATATGAGTTGGAGGGGTCTTGGGCCGAAATAACCTTGTCCCGAACGAACTAGGAAAAGTCCCGTACCCAGCGTCTAGGGCAGCGCCTCGCGCTGGCCCTGGCGCTAGAGGCAGTAACGTTTTTGCTTAGCTTCCATTTTTTTTTCTCCCAAATGCACACGCAAGTATACGTGGTCGTACAAGTAATAAAATGATAAGTCGAGTATCGAACCCACAGAGACTTGTATCAACTACCCACTAAATTAACCATTTTTGTTATTCAGTCAATCCAAATTCGAGTTCAAGAATGTGATTCTACTAAACTATAATTCTAAGTAATAACTAAATTATCAAGCAGTAAAATGATTGTTATGTATTCAATAAAGACAAATATTCCAGGGTTGTGATCGATTCACCAATCATATTGTGTTCTAGTTAACTCTCCCTTTTATACAATTCATTCATGATTGCTAATTAATCGATAATTACTCTCATAGCCTTCTTCTGAAGTACTACTCGTCTATTCAAAGTATATTAACACCTATATTCCTATGAAATCAATCTATTAAGAGCGTATTAAGACTACGATATTTAATTAAGCACGATGACTATGTATATTCCTATCATAACCACAAATCCGCCCCCCAAGAGTTAAGATCATGCTCTCTTCAATTCTTCTCTAATCTAAATATGCTTTCCCAAGCATAGCATAGATAGTAAATAGAACCTAACTGTTGGCCAGACAATTAAGCAATTAATCACAGAATTAAAGAAACAACCATATATTAGTGAATTGTAATCAAGGTTAAGTCAACGTTAAACAACAATATTCATGGCCAAATCACAAACCCGAAATTATGGGTTTTAGCCACTCATGATAATACCAAATAATTTCATAAGTGTTGGATAATTTAAAATACTAAGAAAAGATGAAGAAAATCGAGATCTCTTCGCTCTCGAAGGTTTTCTGGGAGCCTGGGTAGTTTGCCTTCACGATCGCGAGACCTCTTCCGCAATCGCGAAGAAGGATTGTTGGGCAGTGGACTTTAATAATATGGGACTTTGGCATATTTCGTTCATTTCTCTCATCTTTTGGCCGATTTTAGAGCTTCTTGGAGAGGGGTTTTTACCTAGCTATTGAAGGTAAGTGATTTCTATATAATGTAAGTTAAATACATAAATTATGGGTTGATTTTAACATGTAAAATATGAAAAATTTTAGGAGTTTGTTGAAAAACCTAAATTTTGATAAAAATGAGATTGGACTACGAAAATGATTATGAAATTGGGTAAAAATTATATATTTGTGTTGATGAGGTTATGGGTAACATTTATTTACGAAAATTTTCAGAATTCGAGTACGTTGGCCAGGGGTGAATTTTAGGAACCTTTCATATTGGATTAGGTAATCACTCTAATAGTTAAATTATGAACTTTTGAGCAATTAATTATTAGTTTTTACAACATTTATCTAGTTTCAGATTGTTCAGCACCGACTTGGGGCTTTTAGAGTGATTTGTGGACCGGAAACTAAACTTGGGAACGAGGTAAGTCTCTTGTCTAACTTTGTAAGAGGGAATTAACCCCATAGGTGTTTAAATTGTTATTTTCTACTAATTGTGGGTGTTACATACGCACTAAGTGATGAGAGTCCGTGCGTAGCTAAAATTAATGTTATGTCCGGGTAGACATAGGCCTTATTATGCTATTATTTGCACTATTTGAACTCAACTTGCTAGTTTAATTACTTGAATTAATAAGTAAAATTTGGTTAAAGATTATGTTAAATCGAGCTTCATTACTTAGAGATTCGGCATAATGTTTAATTATTGATGGAAATTTATATTCTTTTATGGGCTTACCTTGGAGTTATAAATATATAATTCGTAATCCGAAGAGTTTTCCTATTCATGTGGATCGGGTCGAACGCCTCGAAAATATTTATATATATTATGGGATGCATCCATGGATCGGGTCGTATGACCTCGGTAGTATATGTACACGATTATTACGGATCGGGCCATACGACCTCGGCATAACTCGTGCGTGTTGTTACTCGGAGTCCGATTATATTTGATATATCTTTCATGACTTGTGAATTTATAAATACATATTGGCCCCATACTTGTTGAGATTAGCATGTGATATTTGGGGGCTTTTAATTGTTATTTTGTTAAAGGATCATTTAATTATTGCCTCTTATTCCATTATTGATGGTGTATGTCATGCCTATTAAATATTCTTGCACATTATGTATATTGCCCACTAGTAAGTGTCGATGTCGACCTGTCATCACTACTTATTCGAGGTTAGACTAGATACTTATTGGGTACACGTTGTTTATGTATTTATTGCCCACTAGTAAGTGTCAATGTCGACCTCTCATCACTACTTCTTCGAGGTTAGACTTAGATACTTACTGGGTACACGTTATTTACGTACTCACGCTACACTTCTACACATATTGTGCAGGTTCTGAGGCATGTGCATCTGTAGTTCGTCCGGGCACACATCCGCATTACCCGGAAGCCTAGTGGTGAGCTTCTTCTCATGCTCCGTTCTGCAGCACCCGGAGCTTTCTCTTGTTATGTTTTATCATTTCTGCCTATTTTATTTCAGACAGTAGTTCTTAGAGAGTTTTTTATTTTCTACTAAAAACTCATGCACTTGTGACACCGGGTTTTGAAAATTCTAGTAGACACTCGCGGGTTTTGATTATTTAATTCACTATCTTACTAGTTGTCGCACATGAGGAGCTTGGTCACATGAGGAGATCACCGCACTAGTTGCCGCACCAGTTGTCCGGCCTACTAGAGGTGGAGGGCAGGTGTGTAGGAGTCGCCCTAGAGGTGGAGGCCAGTCAGGTGGCGCTCCAGCTAGGTTCTATGCTTTTCTAGCCAGACCAAATGCAGTAAACTCAGATGTCGTGATCACATGTATTATTTCTCTCTGCGGTAGGGATGCTTCAGTACTATTTAATCCAGGGTCTATATATTCATATGTTTCTTCTCTATTTGCTCACTATATGGATGTCTCTTGTGAGTCCTTGGGTGCTCTTGTATATGTGTCCAAGCCAGTGGGCGATTCTGTTGTTCTAGATCTGGTTTACCGGTCCTGTATTGTGACTTTCTGTGGTTATGAGACAAGAGCAGATCTACTGTTGCTCGACATGACCGATTTTGAGGTCATCCTGGGCATGGACCAGTTGTCTCTTTATCATGTCATCCTTGATTGTCGTGCCAAGATTGTTACCTTGGCGATGCAGAGTTGCCTAGATTGGAGTAAGGGGTTTCATCTATCAGTACATCTAGTCAGGTTATCTATTTCTTGAAGGCTCGACACATGGTCGAGAAGGGTTGTTTGGCTTATCTGGCTTATGTTCGAGATACCACTGCAGAGACTCCTACGGTTGATTCAGTGACCATAGTACGAGAGTTCTCTGATATGTTTCCTTCAGATTTACCAGGCAACCCACCAGATCGTGATATCGATTTCAGTATTGATTTGGCACCAGGTACCCAGCCTATCTCTATTCCAATGTACCGCATAGCTCCGAAAGAGTTGAAAGAGTTGAAGGAACATCTTGAGGAGTTGCTAGCGAAGGGGTTCGTCAGGCCGATTGTGTCGCCTTGGAGTGCACCGGTATTATTTGTGAAAAAGAAGGATATTAGTATGCAGATGTGCATTGATTACTGCCAGTTGAATAAAGTTACCATTAAGAACAAGTATTCGTTATCGCATATTGATGATTTGTTTGACCAGTTGCAAGTGCTAGGATATTCTCTAAGATTGACTTGAGATCTGGGTATCATCAGCTGAAGATTCGTGCTTCGGATATTCCGAAGACGGCTTTCCGAACTAGATATGGCCACTATGAGTTTCTAGTAATGTCTTTCGGCTTGACCAATGCCCCGATGGCATTTATGGATTTGATGAACCGGGTGTTTAGGCCATATCTTGACTCATTTGTCATTGTCTTCATTGATGACATATTGATCTACTCACATAGTATGGAGGAGCACGAGCAGCATTTGAGAGTTGTGCTTTAGACCTTGCGGGAACAGAAGCTATATGCTAAGTTCTCCAAGTGCGAGTTCTGGTTAGATTCTGTAGCATTCTTGGGAAATGTTATATCAGGTGAGGGTATTAAGTTGGATCCTAGGAAGATCGAGGAAGTCTAGAGTTGGCCTCGTCCTACCACAGCGACCGAGATCAAGAGTTTCTTGGGGTTAACAGTTTATTATCGTCAGTTTGTGGAGGGATTCTCATCTATTGTAGCACCTTTGACTAGATTGACCCAGAAGGGTGCTCCGTTCCGATAGTCCAATGATTGCGATGCGAGCTTTCAGAAGCTCAAGACCACACTGACTACAGCACCGGTGTTAGTGTTGCCTTCCGGTTCAAGGATGTATATTGTGTATTGTGACACTTCACGTGTTGGCATGGGTTGTGTATTGATGCAGGAGGGGAGAGTTATTGCATATGCTTCACATCAGTTGAAGCCCCACGAGAAGAATTACCTCGTACATGATTTGGAGTTGGTCGTGATAGTTCACGCTCTCAAGATTTGGACGCATTATCTTTATGGGGTGTTCTGTGAGGTTTACACCGATCATCGTAGCTTGCAGTATTTGTTTAAGCAGAGGGATCTTAATTTGAGGCAGGGAAGGTGGCTTGAGTTACTGAAGGACAATGATATTAACATATTTTACCATCGAGGCAAGGAGAATGTGCTTGCGGATGCCTTGAGAAAAAATGTCGAGAGTATGAGTAGTTTGGCATTTATTTTAGCAGAGGAGAGGCCATTGGCTTTGTACATTTATTCCTTGGCTAACAAACTTGTGAGGTTAGATATTTTAGAGCCCAGTCGAGTTCTTACATGTGTTGTGGCTCAGTCTTCATTGTTTGAGAGGATCAAGGCTCGTTAGTATGATGATTCGCACTTGCTGGGTCTTAGAGAGATGATACTACGAGGTGGTGCCAAGGAGGTTACTATTGATGAGGAAGGTGTTCTGCGACTCCAGGGCCTATGTGTTCCTAATATTGATGGCTTGAGGAAGAAGATTCTAGAGGAGGCACACAGTTCTTGGTATTCTATTCATCCAGGTGCTACAAAGATGTATCGCGACCTGAGACAGCATTATTGGTGGTTGCGGATGAAGAAGGACATAGTTGAGTATGTAGCGAGGTGTCTAAATTACCAGCAGGTTAAGTATGAGCACCAAAGGCCAGGTGGCCTACTCTAACAGATGGTTATATCGGAGTGGAAATGGGAGCGGATCACTATGGACTTTATAGTTAGGTTGCCATGGACGTTGAGGAAGTTTGATGTCGTTTGGGTCATTGTCGACAGCTGACCAAATCGGCACACTTTATTCCGGTTGTGACTACGTACTCTTCATAAAGATTGGCCCAGATTTATATTCAGGAGATTGTCCAGTTGTATGGTGTACCTATCTCCATCATTTCAGATAGAGGCCCTCAGTTCACTTCACATTTCTTGAGCAGTACATAGCGAGTTAGGCACCCGAGTAGAGCTCAGCACAATCTTTCATCTGCGGACCGACGGTCAGTCGGATAGGATAATTTAGATTCTTGAGGATATGCTCAGAGCGTGTGTGATTGACTTCAGAGGGCAGTGGGATCGATTCTTTCCTTTGGCTGACTTTCCTTATAACAACAGTTATCAGTTCAGCATCGAGATGACTCAGTTTGAGGATTTATATGGTCGGCAATGTCGCTTACCCATCGGATGGTTTGAGCCCGGCGAGGCTAGGTTATATGGCACTAATTTAGTGAAGGATGCCTTGGAGAAGGTAAAGTTTATTCAGGAGCGGCTTCGTACAGCACAGTCCAGACATAAGAGTTACGCGGATCAGAAGGCGTGTGATTTATCATTTATGGCAGGCGAGAAGGTTCTCTTGAATGTCTCGCTGATGAAGGGTATCATGAGGTTCAGGAAGAAGGGCAAGCTGAGTCCAAGGTTTATTGGCCCATTTGAGGTGTCGAGGCGAGTTGGGGAGGTTACTTATGAGCTTGCTTTGCCTATCAGTCTATCGGGAGTTCATATGGTCTTCCATGTGTCTATGCTCCAGAAGTACCATGCCGACAGGTCGCATGGCTTAGATTACAGCACAGTTCAGGTAGATGAGAGCTTGGGTTATGAGGAGGAACCAATTGCCATTATTGACAAGCAGGTTCGCTAGTTGAGGTCTAAGAAGATTTCTGTGGTAAAGGTCCAGTGGAGGGGTCAACCAGTAGAGAAGGCGACTTGGGAGACCGAGGAGGACATGCAAAACAGATATCCACACATATTCAGCACTCCATGTATGATCCTAGACTGGTTCGCGGACGCACATTTATTTAAGAGGTAGAAAATGTAATGACCCGACCGGTCGTTTTGCTTTCTAGATCTCCGTTCCCCTAATTAAGACTCCTTGTATGTGCTTTTATTGTTTTATAATTTGCGGGGATGGTTGGTTTGGGTTTGGAAGGGTTCGAGTTGAAATCGGAACACTTAGTTCTTTAATAGTGGCCTATGATGGCCAAGTTTGACTTGAGTCAACATTTTGAGTAAATAACCTTGGAACTGGGATTTTATGGTTCCAATAGGTTCGTATGATGATTTTGGACTTGAGAGTGTGTTCGGATCGGGTTTTGGGTGATCTGGGAGCATTTCGGCACTTGATATTGAAAATTGGTTCGTTGAATATTTTCTAGTTCTTTAAATTTTGTTTGGAATAGACTTTGGAGTTATTGAGGTCAGTTTGGGATTCCGACCTCGTAACAGGTCCGTATGGTGATTTATGACTTGTACGCAAAATTTGGGGTGATTCCGAGTAGTATAAGTTTGATTCGGCGCGTTTGGAGCTAGTTGAGAAGTTTGAAGTTCATAAGTTGATTCAATTTGGTTTTGGGGTGCGATTCTTAGTTTAATTTTATTTTATGTGTTCCGAGGTTTCGATAAAGGTCCGTATTATGATTATGGACTTGTTGGTGCAGTTGGACGAGGTCTCGGGTGGCTCGGGTGTGTTTCGGACCGCCTGGAGCTAAGTCCAAAATTTTTGCACTTGCTGGTTCTGGTTTCCTTCTTCACGAACAGAGATTGCCTTGCATTCGTGATGAAGGAATGGGACTGGGGCAGGTTTTGTTCTACGCGTTCGTGAAGAGGAGATCACGATCGCGATGCTCTGGGCCATTGTTCATAGCGTTCGCATGCCTGTGCCCGTGTTCGCGTAGAAGTAATTGGGTCTGGGGGGGTCGCTGGCCAATTGTACTTCGCGTTCGTGAAGGTAGGGCTGCGTTCGCGAAGCTTTGGTCAGGCAGGCTTTCACAATCGTGTGGCCATCTTCGCGTTCGCAAAGTACATTTTCTGGGAGCTTGGGCAGTTTGCCTTCGCGATCGCGAAGAAGGATCGTTGGGCAGTGGACTTTAATAAAAACGGGACTTTGGCCTATTTTTTTCATTTCTCTCATCTTATGGTCGATTTTAGAGCTTCTTGAAGAGGGGTTTTCACCTAGCTATTGAAGGTAAGTGATTTATATACAATATAAATTAAATACATAGATTATGGGTAGATTTTAACATGTAAAATGTTGAAAATTTTAGGAGTTTGTTGAAAACCCTAGATTTTGATAAAAATAATATTAGATCACGATAATGATTATGAAATTTGGTAAAAAATTTATATTTGTGTTCGTGAGGTTATGTGTAACATTTATTTATGAAAATTTCTGGAATCCGGGCACGTGGGCCTAGGGGTAAATTTTACGAACCTTTCAAATTGGGCTGGGTAATCACTCTAATAGTTAAATTATGAACTTTTAAGAAATTATTGATTAGTTTGTACAACCTTTGGCTAGTTTTGGATTATTCGGCACCGACTTGGGGCTTTTAGAGTGATTTGTGGACCGGAAAGTGGACTAGGGAACGAGGTAAGTCTCTTGCCTAACCTTGTAAGAGGGAGTTAACCCCATAGGTATTTAAATTGTTATTTACTAATAATTGTGGGTGCTATGTACGCACAAAGTGACGAGAGTCCGTGCATAGCTAAAATTCATGTTATGCCCGGGTAGACATAGGCCTTTAATATGCTATTATTTGCACTATTTGAACTCAACTTGCTAGTTTAATTGCTTGAATTAATAAGTAAAATTTGCTTAAATATTATATTAAATCGAGCTTCATTACTTAGAGATTTGGCAGAATGTTTAATTAATGATGGAAATTTATATTCTTTTATGGGCTTACCTTGGATTTGTAAATACATAATTTATAATCCGAAGAGTTTTCCTATTCATGTGGATCGGGTCGAACGTCTCGAAAATATTTATATATATTATGGGATGCATTCATGGATTGGGTCGTACGACCTCGGTAGTGTATGTACACGATTATTATGGATTGGGTCGTACGGCCTTGGCATAACTCGTGCGTGTTGTCACTTGGAGCCCGATTATACTTGATAAATCTTTCATGACTTGAGAATTTATAAATACATGTTGGTCCCTTACTTGTTGAGATTAGCATGTGATATTTGGAGGCTTTTAATTGTTATTTTGTTAAAGGATCATTTAATTATTGCCTCTTATTCCATATTTGATGTTGTATGCCATGCCTATTAAACATTCTTGTACATTATGTATATTTTCCACTAGTAACTCCTCGTCACTACTTCTTCGAGGTTAGAATAGATATTTACTGGGTACACGTTGTTTACGTACTTATTGCCCACTAGTAAGTGTCAATGTCGACCTCTAGTCACTACTTCTTCGAGGTTAGACTAGATACTTATTGGGTACACGTTGTTTACATACTGACGCTACAATTCTACATATATTGTGTAGGTTCTGAGGCATGTGCATCTGTAGTTCATCCGGGCATGCATCCGCATTACCCGGAAATCTAGTGGTGAGCTGCTTCTCATGCTCCGTTCTGCAGCACCCGGAGCCTTCTCTTATTGTGTTTTATCATCTCTGCCTATTTTGTTTCAGACAGTAGTTCTTAGAGAGTTTTGTATATTCTAATAGAAATTCATGCACTTGTGACACCGGGTTTTGGAAATTCTAGTAGACACACGCGGGTTTTGATTATTTAATTCACTATCTTACTTTCACGTTTAGTTTATACTTTACATTACTACGCTTACTTCCTATTTATTTCTTTATTAAATAAAAATCAAAGAATTTAAAAATATTAAAATGAGCAATTAAATGGATAGTTCACCGTTGGCTTGCCTAGCGGCGACGTTAGACGTCATCATGGCCTATAGTAGAAATTGGGTCGTGACAGATTAATTGTAGTCACAGAAATTTTCGATGAATCGAAGAATGTTCTCTTCCGTTTCTGCAACTTAATTTTAAGACCTAATAAATGGGCTTCCTTATCTTTCCCAGATTAACTTCCAGTTTTGAAGAGTTATGTTCATTCATGGTGTTTGAGAGCTCAGATTGTGAGAATCAGAAGATTTGAAACATATTGAAATCATGAATGTGGTTCGTGGAACAGCACCAGGGGACTTGCAATAAGAGAGATGGTTGATGAGTGATGGTGGATTAAAGTGAAAAGAAAAAATAGTCCCAACAATTAATAAGGCAAAAAAAGATTGACAGGGGTAATTTGGGTAAATTAAAAGTGGGTACAGTACATGCTACCTTCATGAGTATGTTGTCAAGACTCATATATATATATATATATATATATATATATATATATATATATATAAAAGGTTTTGCTAACCTACTACATAGTTATAGTAGGTTAGCAACGTATGCATATTCGATTTTCTAAAAGTTCCTTTACTTATTTTATCCAGCAAATTAAAATCAAGGACGTTTTCGTTAGTTTATCAAAAAACCCTCAATTCATTTCCCTCCCCTAATCACAATCACCCAAAACTAAATAGAACCTCTAGGGTAAAAGAGACGAAGCAAACATCCATGGTTCATCTCTAATATTTCTACTTTTTTTTCTTTTCTTTTCGTACTAGTACAGTAGCACCACTACCAATTTCATTAATTCCTTAACCGGAATCTTTTACTCATGTTCTTTAATGAAATTATCTTCCTCTACTTTTGCTTTGTTTTTTTACTTTACTCTTTAATTTGTTACAAGTGAAAATGAGATAAGTAAAGTTATGTTCTCAACTGCTCGAGTCCAAAATGGGTGAACATACTGCAGATCTGAAAATTAATTTTATGACATTTACGTGAAAGAAATAAGAAGAAATTAGAATACTTAAGTGGAATGCAATGACAGTTTATTGTGTGAAAAAATAAAAATGAAGCTTGAGTTGTAAAACAATTTTGCTCTCTGTAGTGGCATTATATTAGGAGCTATGATAGAACAAAGAAGAGAAAAGAGGAGGGTTCGGATGGGCAGTTTATCTCTAATTGGATTTCCTTTGTTAATAGAATAGCAATTGAATTGGGGGGAATTTTTTGATGAAAAGACAAGAAAAGCCGTATACTAAAAAGAAAATTAAGGTCATTTTGAGAAAACCAAATAGTGAAACACTTTCTCTTCCAAATGGAGGTGAAATTAAAAGAAACATCACTGAAAGAGGAAAGTATTTTCTTTGTAGCTTGAAATTATAACACTTATAATAGATATAAATGAATTCAAAAATACCATCTTAGATTTCAAAATTTGTTTTTCTCCGAATACCCAATATTTCATAGCTCCAAAATACTTGGAATCAGTAAATATAAAAAAATATCCAAAAATAAAGTGAACTTGGATATAATAATGAACATATGGCGTTAAATATATGTTTACTAAAACTCCAAAAGAAGAGTACACATTCTACGAGGGATGATCAAGTGAGAAGAGATTTGATTTAATTTGGTTAGAGATAGAATCTAGAGTTTTGTGGGAAAAGGGGAATTGGGGAAAATTTGGATGGAAAGACAAAAAAAAGTCCATACATTTAATGAGGTGGCAAGAAATAGTAAGGTATTTTGGACAAATCCAAAGTGTATACATTACTAACCTACCTATAACTATGTGATATCTTAGCAAAACTTTGATTTTGATATATATATATATATATATATATATATATATATATATATATATATATATATATATATATATTGACAAAAAAAAAAATAATTAAATATTACTCCATTCATCCCAATTTATGTGATATTATTCGATTGACGTATAAAATTTAAGAAAGAAATGTTTGACCCAAATTTAGATCTAGGTTTCAACAATTAGATTTTCTAATAGAATAGAGTTAGTCTTAGTCAATATTAATATTCAAAATATTATTTAACTGATTTCGTGGCAGAATGTCACGAGTTCCGTTTGAATAGCAATAAATGTGTAACAATAAACAATATTCAATGGCCCGAGAATAAAGAGAATATCATTAAATAGCAGTAAATGATATATAATGGTATTTATGTAAATAAATTCAAGTGAGGTAACCGAAAAAGGGGTGAGATTCTGTGATATTCCTCTTGACAATGATAAATGATTGATGAGCCTTTGAATATTCGGATTCTCCTTGGATCGTGGGAGAAAAGTTATACATTGATTTGAGGAAAATATGTCTTTTGTATGTATGTAATAAAGTAAGAATCTTCAGAGAATGTCAATATATTGTTCTTTATAATGGGCCACAAGACCCTAATAGTACAGATTCCAAGAATATTTACTGGAATATTCTCTTTAAAGTCGTATCTCTAAAACTAGTTGTTACTGCTCTATTAAGGAGAGTACTCGTCCTCGTCCTCGACCTCGATCTCCGTTGACTCCTCGACCTCGCCTTCGTCCTTCGTTGAAACCAAATTGATAACATGTGGCGGCCTCCGAAGGCTTTCTTAATATCGATTAGGCTCGCATATAAGTATGGTAATTTTCGGCCCATATAGTTAGTCCCTCCGCTTGTTGAGGTCGTCTTCGTGGGCAAGTTCAATGAGCGAATAACAACGGTCATATTCATTGTGACAAGAGAGTGACGTGTCTCTCCCGAGTGATTTGCTGGAACCATCTGGTCCAAGAGAAGAAGTGATATCATGACGTCATGCGTCATGATGATGCCGATTCCCGAAGCATTGTGTCGATTCACGTGTGACCTTTGATTGGTTCTGTCGTTTCGATTCTAGTGCCAATAATGATGAACCATTTCGGATTTGATGCCTTAATTTCTATAAATAGGGATTGTTTCTTCATTATTCAAACTTGACTTCCTTCCATACTACTCTTGCTCTCATAAACTTCGTTTCTTCTCTTGAATCTTCTTAGCCTTCTGAGCTATAATTTTCTTTTATACTCTCATTTTCCTCCATAACCATGTCTAACCTTTCTTCTAATGTTGATGAAGAGATCCACGTCGCCCCTTTGGATGTTGTGTTCCCTGCTCACAGGGAGGACACTGTTACCGTCGCAGAAGATGAATCCTTTCCTTCAGTGGAGGAGATCATCCCTTGCAATCCTGAAGCTAGGTTCGACTTTTAACGGTCACGGATGCGACGCCTGGGAAAATTCCTATCATAGATGGAGCCTAAGCAATTGGCTGAATTCAAAGACAAGTTTGGTCTTCCCAACCACGTTGAATTGATCCCCGCTGATGAGAACGAAGTGCACGTTCACCGTCTTGGGTATTGTACTCTCTACGCCTACCCGTTTACTATTGGCTACTCGTTCCCCGTTCTCCCGCTGGTAGAGGAGTTTTGCCGCCATTATGGCATTATCCCTGCTCAGCTCGCCCCTTATGTTTATAAAAGCATCAATATGTTGTCCAAATTTGCTGAGCTTGCCGGAGTCGAGATGACGGTGCGGCACTTGGTGCATCTATTCGCACCGAGCTTCTACAGGGGGATGATGTTAAACCTTTGTCACCTTGAGGCAAATTCTTGGTGGTGAAGATGGACGATAAGGGTAGTCGGCAATTCTAGCTCGACTACTTCTATGTCAAGACTGAGATCGTCGTGGCTAATGTCGACGGTTTCCCTGAGGCCTGAAACCATACAAGTAAGTGTTCAAATTTCTTTTTTTTATTACCTTTTGAAGCACTTCTTTTATTTCGAATTGGTCGAATAATTATTCTTTCCCTGCAGCCAATAATCGTCATCCCCCTGTAGCGATACATATCGCTGACTGGGTCATTTAGGTTCTTCCCCACAACGTGGGGATTCGTGACTAGCCGAGCTTATTTTAGAAGTTCAGACCGGCCCTCTCTTCGACAGGTAATTTTTCTCTTATGGTCGTGATCGTTTTTTATATTGGTTTGTGTCATTGTAAACCCCTATGCTTCTTCTTTTTCAGGTTCAATTAGGGGGTATCCCACAAGGAATATGGCAACCGTGCCCACATTCAGGAGGAGAAGGGCTGTCATGCCTTCTGTTTCTGCCCCCGCCGCGGCTACTGCACGTTCTGCATCTGCCCCCGTCCCAGCTGATACACCCGCTCCTCAATCATTTTTCACTTATTGATGAGGATGATGAAGTCCCCCCTGTGATGGGGACCTAAGGCCCTGCAAAAGAAAGGCTATGGATGTTGTGGGGGGGGGGTTCCCTTGGCCGTCGATTCAGTGAAGGGAGACTTCATTTTATGGGAGACGGCGACGATACACATCGGAGATGATATTGGGGCGAAAGAGGCGAATGTGAGCATGTCGTTGTGTCCTGAGGGGGAGATGGTCGTGGAGAGGACACTTGGCTATGGCTCTGTGCCACCGGGGAAAGAAGAGGCTTCGTCTTTTAGGCCGGGAATGAATGTTTCTCTAGCCGATGAGGGAAAAGGAAAAGACGTCGTTGTCGAGGGCGATGAGTCAGGTTCCGACATGGACCCTGACGACCTTAGGATGATTAATGAGGGACTCACCCACATCAAGGTGAGGATGGAGGGAGGCTCGAGGACTATCACGATCCTAATGGATTGTGATTTTCTTAAAAATACCCAGGAGGTGCTCCCCTCTCTCGGTCCTCTCTGCTCCGATGCCGAGGGTGTGACCCTCAAGGAGATAACTGACAGTACATTGTCAAAGAAAATTGTTGGTCTTGCTCTGAGGGTGAGTATAACTGTTGTTCGTTCTTTTCCTTTTGCCTTAACTTGTTTCTGGATTTTGACTCTTGGCTTTTCTTTGATTTGCAGACAGTCAATCTGGCAGCACTCAGAGGGAGAAGAGACGAAAATATATTTATGTGAAGTTAAAAGGTAAGTATGAAGAGTACCATGGCAAGTACCAGGACCTTCAAAGGCAGTTTCATGAGGGGGGCGAAGAAGAGCTAAAGAAGAAGGACGAGGAGATAATGGCAATTGTGGAGAGATTTAGCGTTCTTGAGGGAACTTTGAAGAGAAAAGAAGAAGAGCTCGAGCTAAGTTAGGGCGTGGAGGCCCAATGCAGTGACCTTCAGACTCAACTGGTTCAAATGCGAAGCCAGTTGGACGGATGCCAGCTCAAAATTGACACTCTTAGGGAGGATGTCGTTGAGACGCAACAGATGCTCGAGAATACGGAGTCTTCCCAACTGGATGCTCGGAGAAAGACTGGCGTTCTCGAGCTGGCGAATAGGACTCTCCATTCTGAGCGGGAAAATGATTTGTCAACGGCTAGGGCTAAGGAGGACCGTCTTGAGGAGAGGATTGGGGAGCTGGACAAGGAAAACTCCGAGCTGCATGATCGAGTTGCTGCTCTTGAGGTCGAGAAGGCCCAAATTCTTGCACGTCCTTCTTCTACTTATCCTAATATTCCTCGGCAACTGTACGAGGAGTGGATCCATGCTGAAGCCCAGCTGGATATGCTCCGTGACTTGAATACGGCGGGCTCTATTTATGAGTCGGCCCTCGAGGATGCTCGAGTCAAAGCTCGTGAGGCTCAGGTCATTTGTGATTATAATCCCGCCACGCCTTATCCTGGATCCGAGGAGTATAAGGAAGAGGGTGTAGACTGGTTCATGGATGGTACTTGGTATAACTCCGCTTACGGTCAAGGCGAGGATGGAGAGGATTTCGGAGGCCGAGCTGGTGATGGACACTAGTTTTTGTTTTAACTTCTTGTATTTTTTGTGGCGTCTTCGAGCGCTTTTGTAAAACCTTCTTCATCTGAATATCAAGGTTGACTTTTGTTTTATACGCACCCTTTTCAGTTATGCATTTTGTTTCTGTACTTGCATGTTTTACTTTTGTACTTGCATATTTTGCTTCTTTATTCCTTTTGTTGTTATCCTCTAGGTAGCCGTAACCTTTGGACCGAATAGCTATGGGCTGTATCGGCCCTTTGTTTAAACAAGTCGAGTATGTCTCTTAGTTGAGATATGGCCGTGGGACGATAGGTGTTGTTCGAGCTAATCCAACGTAACTTTAAGTTAGATTGTGGCCGAGGGCCGATAGGTGTTGTTAGAGCTTGGTCAAACTTAACCTTTCATTAAATCGTGGCCGAGGGCCGATAGGTGTTATTCGAGCTTGGTCGAACCTAACCTTTCATTAAATTGTGGTCGAGGGCCGATAGGTGTTGTTCGAGCTTGGTCGAACTTAACCTTTCATTGGAGCAATTCTGATAAACATGTAATTCTATTATTTTGACATTGTTGCTCTCATTACATCATTTTGCCCTTTGGCAAATTTTGGAGAAAGTTACAAGTTTTGGTTGTTGGCTGACGTTCCAGCCCCAGTCCCAGAATATCTAGTCCCTTCATTGTTCGACTTGGAGAATTTTGGGGAGTCGGGCAATGAAAAATATGTTTGCTCTCATGCATTCTAACTCGAGGTGTTCCGCTCGTCTCCTCGTTAAAAACCTCCTTGAGAAAACCCTATTGGGACAAAACTCAAGTAACGGAAAAAAATAATACGGCTTACGGGGCACTTCTTATTTCTTAGAAGTTGAAGTACTTAAGGTGGCTGATATTCTAATTATTTGGTAGGATCTTCCCTTCTATAGTTTCCAATTGGAACGAGCCTTCATCTGCTTTGCCTACAATTTTGTACGGTCCGTCCCAGTTCGTTCCTAATTTGCCTTTTTGTGGATCCCTGTTTGCTTGCGTTTTGGCTTTGAGTACGTAATCTACGACCTTGAGTAATTGAACCTTTGTCCTTTCGTTGTAATAGCATTCTGCTCGCTATTTCTGAGCGACCATCCTTATCAACGCCATGTCTCATCGCTCCTCGACCTTGTCGAGATCTTTCCTTATATTCTCATCTTTGCTGGTGCCACTTTCATGGGAGTACCTCAGGCTGGGATCTCTGACTTCGACTGGTATGACTGCTTCTGTTCCGTAGACGAGGGAGTAAGGTGTCTCTCCTATGCTCTTCTTTGGGGTAATTATGTGCGCCCATAATACTTCTGGGAGTATTTCAGGCCACAGTCCCTTCGCCTCTTCAAGTTTCTTCTTCATGATTTTTAGTATAGTCTTATTGAAGGATTCCATTTTTCCATTGCCAGCTAGGTGGTAAGGAGTTGAAAGTATTCTTTTGATATGCCATTTTTCGAAGAACTCGGCGGTTCTTCTTCCCGTGAACTGGGATTCGTAGTCGTAACTTATCTCTTTAGATAGGCTGAATCGGCAGATGACATTTCTCCATATGAAAGTGATTACCTCTTGCTCGCAAATTTGGAATAATGCCCTTGCATCCACCCATTTAGAGAAATAGTCAGTTAAAATAAAAAAATATCTTCCATTACCTCGTCCAGGCGGGAGTAGACTCACGATGTTCATTCCCCACTTAATAAATGTCCATGGAGAGGTGACCAAATGAAGGTGTTCGCCTGCTTGGTGCATTATTGGGGCGTACTTTTGACATTTCTCGCATTTCTTCACGAACTCTGAGGCGTCTTTCTTCATGATGGGCCAATAGTACCCGGCCCGTAAGAGGCACATGACAAGTGCTCGATCACCGAAATGAGCGCCGTAATGGCCTTCGTGGACTTCCTCGAGAATGCGTGGGGTTTGGTTTGGACCTAAGCACTTTGCCAAAGGACCGCCATATGTTCTCTTGTATAAGTCGTTATGAAGGAGGCTGTATCTAGCCGTTTGCATCCTTAGTTTTTTAGCTTCCTTTTTGTCATTTAGGAGGATGTCATCCTGCAAATACTTAATAATACAATTGCACTAGTCCCAAGTCAAATTTACAAATCTTACCTCGATTTGGTCTAGTGATGAGTTAAGGAGGTGGACTACGCTTTTGTCTCTGACCGTTATGCTTTTGGTGGTAGCGGCCAATTTGACGAGGCCGTCTTCTTCGTTGTTTTGAGTTCGTGGGATCTAGTAAAGCTGGCATTCGTTGAAATTAGGCAGCAATTTGCAGATCTCGGCTTGATATTTTTGCAACCTTTGTTCTTTGATTTGGAAAGTCCATGTAACTTGGTTATTACAGATTCCATGGATATTAACTGAAATATTCTCTTTAAAGTCTAATCTCTAAAATTAGTTGTTACTGCTCTGTTAAGGAGAGTACTCGTCCTCGACCTCGATACCGTTGGCTCCTCGACCTCACCTTCGTCCTTCATTGAAACCAAATTGGTAACACGTGGCGGCCTCCGAAGGCTTTCTTGATATCGATTAGGCTCGCATATAAGTATCGTAATTTTTGGCCCATATAAGAAAGATTTGAAATTTATAGTCTAAAGTAAACCTTATACACATTTGTGTGTAACTACAAATCATCTCACTAAAATAAATAAAAATTTCAAGGTTAGAATATTTCTAAATATAACAAGATGTCAGGGCAGCTAACGACATCTAGTTTGAATTTGCTACTAGAATAAGTCTATAACTAGAAAGAGGAATGATTTCTTGAGACATGCTCACATTCCCCTACCCACCCCCGGTAGGAAAATACCAAATATTATGACGATCAATATTTTTTCTAAAGAAGTGTTATCTAGTTGCAGCAATATCTTCAGTGTCATTTTATTAATTGTAAACTTCATTATTACACAAAATATATACTCCAGTAATTTTACAAGTGGGCAGAATTATATTGTTGGCAACAGCACCTACATCTGTAAGCATGGTAACTAGCTTTCCATGTTGATGTTTCTGCATTATGCCTGCATTAAACACAAGAAGAAAAAGTTTCACTCAGAAAATATTTTCTTTTCTTAAAAAGATCTTTTCATTGGTAAATGAACACACGGAGTGTAAGTAAATTAAATAATCATAACAAGACATAATTAGAGAAGTTATTCAGTAAAGTAGTTAGAAGCAATACGGGGCACGTGAAATTACTCGCTCACCTTCCTGATCAAATTCAATAACTTTAAAAACCAGCGCAAAAGCATTGTTTAGCTTGTTTTGAAAGACCGAAAATGTTTTTAAGTCAAACAAACCAAAATAAGTTTAAAGCGGGCGAGAAAAGAGGAAAATTTAGACCTGAAGACGACGATGGGGTAGGAAGAAACTATCTCCTTGAGCCATATTTAATGGGTTTATACAATTCTCTGCTAATATTGTTTTTCTACCATTACCAGTTTTCTGTGGAAAGTAAGGCAGCTTCGATAGTAGGAAGGATCAGGAATAGTGCAACAAAGATGAAGAAAGTAAGTCGATATTTGTATAGGCCAAAATCCGTCTTCCAAATATTTAGTGTAATATGACATTAAAGAAATTTATCGGTCGAGCTCGCCCAAGACACAGCGAGGTCAATGGCCGAGGTGCCGACATGAGTCGTAGTCAAGATATCGACGGTTATCGCAATCAAGATATCAGCAAGGGTCGGGGTTGAGATCGACTGTTGATGATAGGACTTGTAACGGCTAATTTGTCAAGATAGGGTACTAAAAGGGAATATACTAGTGAATATTTCCTGCATTTGTACTATTAGGATTTCCTAGGAAAAATGCCCCATATATATAGAAAGAAAAGACAATGATAGGGGCATGTAATATTCATTTTCTAATAAAAACACTTTTGAGAATGAGACTTTCCCTCTTACAAAAACACAAAGATTACCTTTTTACAAAGATTCTTGTTGATATTTTTCCCCACTTTTCCATCAGATTCGAGGACCGTTTATGCGAATCTTAGATTTATCTGTCATTCATCACTGTCAGGCAAATTATTCGTTCAACCCATCCATTATTGGGTGAATCATTCTCCTTATTTACTTAAATGTCATTTATTGATATTTATTGCTAGTTATATCTTCCTTAATGTTCTTGCTTTAAGTGTATCCTATATTTATTGTCACCAGTCATATACGGAATCTGTCCCAACTAACATACGTCTTAGTGCTTAAATGTCTAGAGTTAATATCCTTGGCTAAATTTAACCCTTCCCTATATAAATTTAGTAATTTAAACCCAAAATAAAAATCTCCTTCTCTCTGCATGCATAGATCTAACATGGAAGGTAACAGAGAAGAAAGAATGAGAATAATGAGTGACCTCCCAATGAACCTCATAGACGTCATCCACGAAAGCTCTGAAGTAGTGGACGAGGGCACGACGCCCAATGCCTTCCCTAGGCGAGGTGGATCACCTCCCCCCCCCCTCCCCATTGCAGTATCACAAAATCCCTTGGCAAGACAGCCTCCACGTCCGTGGGAGAGGAGACATCGCCAGCGATAAAGAAACTCCTTGAAGCCTGGCTGACTGAACTGACCAGCGTCCTCCATAAGCCCGTTCAGGACGTGGCCGCAGCAAACGCGAGGACTTGTGCTACACCACCTGTGAACGAGTAATATGATCAACTTCGCCCCCCACCCACCCACCCGCAACGACAGGTATCACTCACAATGTTGTTAATAATGCAGGCGATGACGCTCTTATAACCATTCTGAAAAGGATGGAGGAAATGAAAAACGAGAACAAAGCACTTCGAGACCAAATGAGAGAGCACCAAGAAAGGGTCAATAAAATACCAGACGCTCCTAAGCTATTGCCTAAGAGAGATGCCGCTCGGTTCGTCGAGCAGCCATACAGTTACAGTGCTGCCCCACACGCCATACCAAAGACTTTCAAAATTTCGCCTTACCTGAAAATATACGATGGCACGACCGACCCCGAGGATCATGTGACTGACTATGTCACCGCTGTGAAAGGCAATGACCTCGCCAAAGAACAAGTATCCTCCATTATGCTGAAAAAATTCGGGGAAACCCTCACGGAGGGGAATTACCCTGGTACTTGCAACTGCCAGCTCGTTCCATCGAAACTTTCGAGGAAATGGCCGATAAGTCCGTGACGGCCCATGCCGGGGCCAAGAAGGCCGAGGCGAGAGTGAATGATATCTTTGCTATCAAATAGTCTCCAGGAGAAGGACTGAGGGACTTCCTTGCCCGTTTCAACCGAGTGAGAATGACTTTGCCCAATGTATCAGAAGGAATGATGATAGCCTCTTTTCAAAACGGACTGAACAGAAATGGTTCGAGATAGACAAGAAAATTATTAAGTCGGCTCATGAACAGATATGGTTCGATCATGTGGATGGTGCGGGCTGGCGAGGGTGGCTTCGGCGGCCCTTGATGTTGTTCTCGTCCCTTGGAAAAGTTGGTTCTTCCTCGATCGCTTAGCAATTCTTTTAGGTGTCCCTGTCGCAACATGTTTACGACCTCCTATCTTAGGGCGATGCAATCTTCGATTTTGTGTCCTCGCTCCTATCTTACGGCATCTCCCATATGTCAGAACTACCGTCGTATCCTCACCTCGCCATGAAGAGGTCGCATCCCGATCAAGAACAGGGACTCACCGAAACGAAAGAGGTATGCCTCATTTATTTTCCACTCACAATTTTTGCGTGTCACATACAGATATCGTCTACGCCTTGAAGAAGCTCGGACCAAAGGTAAAGTGGCCACAAAAAATGAGGTCAGACCCGAACACCAAAAAATCAGACGCCCTATGCGAGTTCCATCAAGAGCGATGACACAAAATCGAAGATTGCATCGCCCTAAGATAGGAGGTCGTAAACATGTTGCTACAGGGACACCTAAAAGAATTGCTAAGCGATCGGGGAAGAACCAACTTTTCCAGGGGACGAGAACAACATCAAGGGCCGCCGAAGCCACCCTCGCCAGCCCGCACCATCCACATGATCATCGGCGGAGGAGACGACGCCTCCATCAACAGCGTGAAGTTCACCACAACCCACAAGCTCAAACGGTCGATCACCCACGAACGGTATGATGAACTCGAAGAAAGTATCATCTTCGATAAGTCAGATACCAACGGTTTGACATTCCCTCACTATGACGCTCTTGTTATTACTTTACGAATTTTAGATACCGACATAAGACGGATTATGGTAGATGACATGAGCGGCGCATGTATTATCCATCCCCGAGTACTCACACAAATGAAACTCTAGGACAAGATAGTATCACGCTGCATCACACTAACAGGATTTAACAATGCAGCTGAACGAACGTCTGGCGAGATCACACTCCCCGTCCTGGTGGGTGGCGTCACTCTGGAGACCACATTCCATATCATGGACCAGGACACGACATACAAAGCCATAATAGGGCGGCCATGGATACACACCATGAGAGCCATACCCTCCAGCTTGTACCAAGTCATCAAATTTCCAACTCCATGGGGCATATTCAGCATAAGCGAGGAACAACACACATCCCAAGAGTGCTACCGCATAGCCCTAGACTATACGGCTACCCAACAAATGAGAAACAAAGAGAAGGAAGCACAGTAATCAACAGGGTCGAGGTCGATAGGTGACGACATCGTAGACGTCATCAGAGACCCCGATGTGGCCGAAGCCACAGGATCGACCATAGAGGACCTCAACCCCGTTTAGCTAGACGTCAACCACCACAGCAAGAAAGCTTACATCAACTGCAAACTCTAAGAACCGAGTAAGTTTCACAAATTTCTAATTGCTAACGCGGACTTGTTTTCTTCTAGCCATGCAGATATGCCAGTTATCCAAAAGGAGATCGCCGCACACAGATTGAACATCGATCTACTCTACCCCCCGATAACGCAGGTTCGACATAAGTTCAATTCCGCAATCAACGACGCAGTGTGCAAAAAAGTGGAAAAATTATTGGAAAATGGCTCTGTTAGAGAGTCGAAGTACTCCCAATGGGTCGCCAACGTGGTCATGGTGAAAAATAAAAACGGCAAGTGGCGGATGTGCGTAGATTTCACCGACCTGAACAAAGCATGCCCTAAGGATTCATTTCCACTACCTCATATCGACCAGCTCATCGATGCGATAGCCGGGCATGAGTTGCTGAGTTTTTTGGATGCCTACTCGGGCTACAACCAGATCCTTATGGAGGAAGAGGACCAGGAAAAGACCACCTTCATCACCCACCAGGGGACGTACTGCTACAGGGTCATGCCTTTCGGATTGAAAAATGCGGGGGCAACTTACCAAAGGCTGGTGATGAAGATGTTCAAAGAACAACTCGGAAAAACAATGGAGGTATACATCGACGACATGCTGGTCAAGTCCAAAAAGAAAGAAGATCAGATCGACCATTTAAGAGAAGCCTTCGGCATACTCAGGCAATACGATATGAAATTGAGCCCTGAAAAGTGTGCATTCGGCGTGGCGTCAGGAAAATTCTTGGGTTTCCTAGTGTCGCAGAGGGGTATCGAGGTCAACCCCGACCAAATCAAGGCCATCAAGGGTATACCCGAGCACTTGACCACCAAAAAGCAAGTCCAGAAGCTAACCGGTTGTATCGCCGCTCTGTCAAGGTACATCTCGCGATCCTTCGATAGGTGCCACAAGTTTTTCGGCGTACTAAAAAAGGAGAACGACCTCCAATGGACCCCTGAGTGCGTCCAAGCACTGAAAGAGTTAAAGGCGTACCTGTCTTCGCCATCGTTGCTCTCAAAACCGGAGCCAGGACAGCCTCTCCTCGTCTATCTCGTCGTGTCCGAAGTAGCTGTGAGCTCAGTTTTAGTCCAAGAAAGTAAAGGTACACAATCCCATATCTATTACATTAGCAAGACACTAGTCGATGCCGAGACGAGGTACCCCCACCTTGAAAATTTGGCTCTAGCTTTGGTCGTAGCTTTATGGAAGCTTAGACCGTATTTCCAATGCCACCCTATCTCGGTCGTCACGACTTTCCCCTTAAGAAGCATTTTACACAAACCTGCAGATTGGCCAAATGGGCCATCGAACTAAGCGAGCATGATATTACATATCGACCGCGAACGGTGATAAAGTCTCAGGTCCTCGCCGACTTCAGTGCGCAAATACTGCTCGAAGTCGAAAGGGAGGCCATCCACACTTCCTCCAGAATACACGACCTCTGGGTCCTATACACCGACGGTGCATCTAACGCGTCAGGGTCTGGGTTGGGACTCGTACTCGAAGTCCCAACAGGCGAAGTGATTCGCCAGTCCATAAGGTGCCCGGACATGACTAACAACGAGTCTGAGTATGAGACCGTAATTGCAAGACTAAGACTAGCACTCAAATACGGGGCGAAGCGGCTAAGGTTGCGTTGCGATTCTCAGCTCGTGGTCAACCAAGTCACAAGGACTTTCTAAATCAAGGAGAAAAGGTTACAAAAATGCCAGACTGAAATCTGTAAAGAAACCACCCGAGTTCGATGAATGTCAGCTCGACCAGATCCCCCGAGCGCAGAATATCGAGGCGGACGGCCTCGCCAAATTAGTGGCGGCCACCAAAAACATCACAACCGGAGACCAAAATATGGTCCACCTCCTCAACTCGTCGATAGACCAAATCGAGGTAAGAACTATAAATTTAACTTGGGATTGGCGCAACCGTATTATTACATATTTGCAGGACGGCACACTCCCCAGTGACAAAAAAGAGGCCAAGAAGCTGCAAATGCAAGCGGCCAGGTACAACGTCGTTCACAATGCCCTGTACAAAATGACATATGGCGGCCCCCTGGTGAAATGCTTGGGCCCAAATCAGAAACGACTCACCCTTGAAGAAGTGCACGAAGGCCACTGTGGAGCTCATTCTGGCAATCGAGCTTTGGTCAGGTGCCTCATACGAGCAGGATACTATTGGCCCACCATGAAAAAGGAGGTCGCAGATTATGTGAAAAAATGTGAGCAATGCCAGAAGTACGCCTCAATGATCCACCAAGCAATCGAACACTTACACTCAGTAACTTCCCCTTGGCCATTTATCAAATGGGGAATAGATATCGTGGGCCCCCTGCCGGACGAGGTAACATACGATTTCTCTTAGTTTTAACTGATTATTCTCTAAATGGGTGGAAGTAGGAGCATTCGCCCAAATACAAGAACAGGAATTAATCGCCTTCATATGGAAGAACATCATATGTCGTTTTGGTCTCCCCAAAGAAATCAGTTGCAACAACGGACATCAATTTGCAGGAAAAAAGGTCACCGACTTTTTCGAAAAATGGCACATCAAAAGAATACTGTCAACGCCTTACCACCCCGCGAGTAACGGGCAAGCGGAATCCTCCAACAAGTCAATATTGAACATCATGAAGAAGAAGCTCGAAGACGCCAAGGGACTGTAACCAAAGATATTACCAGAAGTACTCTGGGCCTACGGAACAACGCCAAAAACGAGCACAGGGGAAACGCCATACCCGTTAGTCTATGGGGCTGAAACAGTAATACCAGTCGAAGAGCCCAACCTAAAGTTGGGGACTACGTGCTGAAAGCTAAAACACAAGCAAGCAAAGATCCACGGGAAGGCAAACTAGGAACAAATTGGGACAGCCCCTACAAAATCACGGCAGCGGCAAGCAAAGGGTCATTCACATTAGAAACAATGGAAGGAAAGCGACTACCAAACAACTAGAACATTACACACCTCAAGTACTTCAACTTTTAAAGGATGAGGTCCCCAAAGTCGCATTCTTTTTCCCTCACTCGAGTTTTGTCCCAATTGGGTTTTCTCGAGGAGTGTTTTAACGAGGCGAGGACGGGGATACTTCAGGATAGAGGTACGCACAAACGAGGACAATGGGTGACTAGTTCATTGCTCGATCTCTCACTATTTTTCCAGTTCGACCAATGAAGGGACTAGATAGACTGGGACTGGGACTGAACTACCAGCCAACGCTCGAAAAAAATATGTAAATCTCTCCAAGAATATGAATAAAGCACAAGCACATGAAATTTGTCCCCACTCTCCCCAAGTAAAGGTTACATTCGACCTCGTTCGAATTAACACCTATTCGGCTTACGACCTCAAATAATTAAAGGTTACATTCGACCTCGTTGGAATTAACACCTATTCGGCCCATGGCCTCAATTAATTAAAGGTAACATTCTTCCTCGTTCGAATTAACACCTATTCGTCCTACGACCTCAAATAATTAAAGGTTGCATTCGACCTCGTTCGAATTAACACCTATTCGGCCTACGGCCTCAATCAATTAAAGGTCACATTCGACCTCGTTCGAATTAACACTTATTCGTCCCACGACCTCAATTAATTAAAGGTAAGATTCGACCTCGTTTGAATTAACACCTATTTGGCCTACGGCCTCAAATAATTAAAGGTTACACTCGACCTCGTTCAAATTAACACCTATTCGGCGTACGGCCTCAAATAATTAAAGGTTATGTTCGACCTCATTCGAATTAACACCTACTCGGCCCACGGTCTTAACTAAATGAAGGCTACTTTCAACCTCGTTTAGCCTACTCAAACGAATTAGTTATGACAAAGGCAATCAAGCAACAAAATCAGAAAAGCGCACAAACTCGAACAACGAAAAGAAATCAAGTACGAATAGCAAAACACTTCATACTTTGAATATTTGTTCTTTACAAAGGCTCGAATCCACGCCTACAAAAGGTATACACAAATCTGCGGCTAAACAAAAAAGAACAACTAATCACCACCAGCTTTATCGCCCAGACCGTCTCCACCTACCTCCTCGCCATCGCCATCGCCATCGCCAGCGGGATATTCATCCTCGTACCAGGCGGCCTGTTCAATCTGATCCACGCCCACATTCTTCTCCTCGTCGCCGACTTCCGGTGTAGCAGGAACATATCCACAAGCAAACCGAGCCTCACGCACCATAGCACGAGCATCCTCGAGGTCGGCTTCTGAAATAGCCCCCGCCCCCATCAGATCCCTGAATATGTCCAGCTGGACCTCATCATGAATCCATTCCTCGTACAAATCCCGCAGAACATCAGGAAAGGCAGAAGTCCGGGATGAGGACGGCTGAGCCAACAACTGCGCCTTCTCGGCCTTGGGAGCAGCAACTTGATCTCTAAGGCTCGAAGGCTCTTCTTACAGCTCCACTACCCGCTCATCAAGCCGCTCCTCTCTAAGCCTGGCCGTCTCCAGGGAACTCTCCCTCTCAGAAGGCAGAAATTGGATCACGATTGTAAAACCTTCCGCTCTTCTCACAGCCGACAACTGAGTCGACTCTGCCTTCTCTAAGCTCTCCGCCTTCTCAGCAACCTCACCACTCAGACCATCCGTTTTGAGTTGGTACTCCTTGAGCTCGGCGCGCAGTGAAACAACCTGAGCCTGAAGATCGACGCATTGGGCCTCAACCCCCTTGTTGACCTCAAGTTCTTCCTCTTTATCCCTCAACGCCCCCTCGAGGACGCTGCATTTTCTGATGACCCTTACCAACTCGTCATCCTTCTCCTTCAACTCGTCTGGGAGAGCCCATAAATTACTGCTCCCGCCAAACCGCCTGCAAAGCTCACGGTGTTTATCACGGTATTCGCGATACTTCCGCTCCATCTTCTGAAAAATGGCCTTACGCCTCTCCTCCCGACGGGAACTCTCGATCTCCTAAATCATGGTCTGAAAGAAAGACAGAAAACGAGGAATAAGAACAAAACTAAGCTCAACAAAAAAAAAATCAAAAGGCTCACCCTGAGAGTGAGGCCGGCTATACTCCTCGACAAAGTAGCATCCTTCAACTTCTCCAAGGTCTTACCCTCCACATCGGAATAGAGAGGGCCAAGAGAAGGGACCACGTCCTCGGTATCCACCAGCAAATTCCGATCCGAGGGGATCGCAATGGTCCGCGTGGTCCCCTCCAATCTCACCTTAAGTCGAGTAAGCCCTTCCCACATCATCCTCACCTCCTCGGTGTCCATGTCGGAGCCCGTTTCGTAACCTTCTTCGGCTATACTTTTACCCTCTGTGTCAACCCGGGAAGAAGGATCCTCGGCAGGTAGCAAGGCCGATGGCTTATCCTGTCGTAAGGCGTCAGGGACTCTCGCCGACGGCCCTTCAAAGTTCATCACGGTCTCGGGGAGAGACGTACCCTCCTCGGCACCCAGCGACGGCAAAATCGTGGGCGGCAACTCAACGTCAACTCCGACGTTTATGGTCGCCATTTCTCGAACAACGAAATCACTCATCGCCGAACTCGCCGCTCGGACGGCATCATCGCCGACATCTACAGATCGCCTCTTACGGGGGAGCAAGTTATCATTATTCGGCGACAACTCCTCCTCATCATCCTCGTCTACTAGATGGCATAGAGGGGAGGTCGAGATCTTTGCCGCAGGTGTAGTCGACAACCGAGCGGACCTCACCGCAGCATAAGGAATAGAAGCTGCCTTCCTTTTAATGAACGCCGGAGCTGGAGCCTTCGACCTCCTCGAAGAGCCTCGAGCTGAAAAAGAAAAGCCAAAAACTTTTTTAGAAGTCACCTCTTGTGAAAAATCGTGGCGAACAGACGACAACTCTGTCAAAACGACAGAGAAAGGATAGCAAATGTCCCTGTATAAATAAACACATATAGACGAACTCACCAGTCACGGAAGGTGCGGGCCCGAATTTCTTAATGAAGGCCGGCCATTCACGAATCCCCACTGTATGAGGCAAGACTTGGATGACCCAGTCGTAGATGTCCCCAACCAAAGGAGGGGGCAAAGTCTCGGCTGCACAAAGAAAGGACGGAATGTTAGATCACGACTAAAACATATAAAACAAGTTCGAAAGAAAATACTTACGGGCATAATTCCAAGCCTCAGGAAACCCGCTTGCGTTGGCTACCACGTCCTCGGTCTTGACGAAGAAATGGTAGAGCCAGAACTGACAATTCGCCTTATCGTCCATCTTCTCCACCAAACTCTTACTTCCTCGGTGGCAAAGATGCAGCATCGTCCCCCTATATAAACTGGGGGCGAAGAGATGCATGAGGTGGCGAAGAGAGACCCCACGGCCAGCCAACTCTGCATATTTCGTCAACATGCGGATAAGCTTATAGACGAGGGGGAACGTTGAGTCAGGCAGATGCCGTAGTAACGGCAAAACTCCTCCGCCAATGGGAGAAGAGGAAAGGAATAAACTACATAGAACGGGTACGCGTAGAACGCGCAATAACCCAGGCGATGTATATGTACCACATCGCGCCCCACCGGAATCAGATCAATGCGAGCCGGGATTTTGAACTTTGCCCTGAACTCGGCAAGGTCGACCTCGTTCATCATCGACTCTGAGGCCTCGGAATCATCTTCAGGCAATTTCGAAAAATCAAATCCATTCTTACTGCGGGGAATTATTTCCTCTACTGTAGGAAACCTCTCGTCTTCAAAGGCAACGAGACATCGTCGCCGTGAGGAGCCATACGCATCGGCAAAGGGGTAGGACTAGCCGCCATGCGAGAACTAGAAGGTGCGTTAACCATGTTCTTGAGAAAGAAGGTTTTAAACGCAGAAGGGTTGAAAATAGTAAGAATCACTAAAACTGCTAAGGAGCTTCGAACAATGGAGGGAGAAAAAGATACAAAGTATGTTGAGTATCAGAGGATTCGTAAATGTTAAAACGTTGCCCACACATCCCTATTTATAAGGATACAGGCATCGAAACCGAGAATCAGGCGATCATTACCCAGCGCAGATATTGAAACGTCAGAGGCGCATGAAACGAAGCAACGCGTCGGGAAAACGTGTCATAATGACGCATGATATCGTGACATCATTCTGAAACAATGCATCCCCAAAGTTTGTGTCTCACGAAGAGTCATGTTGCCACCTCACCTAAAGCGTCACTACCCAGCTCGCTCGCCTCACTTCGTCAACTACGACATACGGAGTCCGCTCACCAAGGTCGTCTGAGCTCTGGGTTAATAAGAGGAGGCACTAACTGCATAGGCCAAAATCCGTCTTCAGGATATTTAGCGTAATATGACATTAAAGAAAGTTATAGGTCGAGCTCGTCCAAGACTCAGCGAGGTCAATGGCCTAGGTGCCGACATGAGCCGTGGTTAAGATATCGATGATTATCGCAATCGAGATGTCAGCAAGGGTCAGGATTGAGATCGACTGTTGATGATAAGACTTGTAACGACTAATTTGTCAAGATAGGGTACTAAAAGGGAATATTCTAGTGAATATTCCCTGCATTTGTACTATTAGGATTTCCTAGGAAAAAGGCCTCATATATATATAGAGAAAGAAAAGACAATGATAGGGGTATGCATTATTCATTTTCTGATAAGAACACTTTTGAGAAGGAAACTTTCCCTCTTACAAAAACACAAAGATTACCTTTTTACAAAGATTCTTGTTGATATTGTTCCCCACTTTTCCATCAAATTCGAGGACCGTTTATGCAAATCTTAAATTTATTTGTCATTCATCACTGTCAGACAAATTATTCGTTCAACCCATCCATTATTGGGTGAATCATTCTCCTTATTTACTTAAATATCATTTATTGATATTTATTGTTAGTTATATCTTCTTTAATTTTCTTACTTTAAGTGTATCCTATATTTATTGCCACCAGTCATATACGGAATCTGTCCCAATTAACATACGTCTTAGTGCTTAAATGTCTAGAGTTATTATCCTTGGCTAGATTTAACCCTTCCCTATATAAATTTAATAGTTTAAACCGGAAATTATATTCTTCAGTCAAACAGCATTACGCATGGAACTCATTTGAAGCAAATATAAGGGGCCAAAGTGCAATTTGCTCATTTTTGTTGTGCGGAGTTCCAGCTTTTGATTATCATGTATTAAGACACTGCAATCAAATGGACATTTCCATATCATGAAAATTTTAGAACAAAGCAGCAGCTGAAGGATACACAGAAATCAAAAGACAAAATGACACCTTTCCCTGTTTGCATCATTTTACCAGCAACACTGAAACTTGACACAACTGCTTAATGTATTACCATGCGGAGTGATCATATATTTTCTCAAATAAAGTTTATATTTGACTCATAATACAACAATTGGAGGAACACGTCTTACCACAAAATGATACAATAGACATAGGAGGAAAAAGAAAGCTTTTCCCAGATTCATGAAATATCCTCGGGCGATTTATTGCCCCAACAATCACACTTGCATTAGCTTCATGTTGCAACAATTACTGTCAAACCTGATAAATTAGCACTTAAAACAAGCAATTCTATTTGGCACCTCAAACAGGCTTGCGATCACCCACTCATACCAAGAAGTTCTATCTCTTCAACTAGTGAAGTGCCTCGTGTTCTTGTTTCACGATAGTATCTTTTTTTTCTTTTGCATCTTTTAGCCCCCCTCAAACAAGCAATTCTTTTAGCACCTCAAACAAGCCCCTTTTTTTCTGGGGAAAACCTAAACAAGCAATTGCAGGGAGAAACCTGCAATAACAGATGATAAAATCACACAGCCAAAGAAAGGCTTCTCTGACTAGGATAATTATGTGGTTTTATCTCCCACGATTCAGATTCCTCTGCTTCTTCTGGTAGGATGAACGGCAAAGAAATCTCTTGGATCATAAGGTCACCACAAAACGGGCAATCACTGGCTACAGCATCATCCAGTTGTGACCGGATCTGCAGCATCCAGTTTGGCAAACAATCAAATACGGAAAGCCAGAAACTAGGGCTACATTGTCTAGATGAATCAACATCGAGTGAGCTCATACGATTGGTTTTGTCTCAGACAAGATCCTTTCAGTTTGAAATGGATCATCTTTTCATCAAAAACTAAGACACTCAAAATGACTGGAAAAAAAAAACTTCTTTTATAATTAATTAGCCACTTAAAGGGAGTGATATTTTATAAGCATAAGACTAACCTTATGCATGGGAGTCACGCTAACTAGTGGTTCTTCAGACAAGCCACCATTTGACACATTCTTAGGTTCAGCACCAAGTAAAGTAAGTTGCTTCTGCAGATCCAGAATGTATTCGGCCTGCAATACCATTTTAAGGAAAACATTATAGAGACTGTCAACCCAAGTAATTTCCAAAAGCAAAGACATTTCTTCCAAAGACGTAACAGATGGTATTGGAGGACATATACGTGGCCCTCTCAGGGATATTTATGATTGCAAGTATCAACTGCAAGATTATGCTTATTTGTCCTGTTAATTGGTCATTGCGGAAAAGCAGAACTGAAATAGATCTACTTTTCGTTAACAATTATTAGAAGCAAAGATATTAAACCAAAGAGGTAACAGATAATATCCGAGCACATTATATTTGGCACCATCACGGACAACTTATCAATGCTAATATTTACGCATAAAGGATATTTTCACGTTAATTAAAGAAGAGAATCTGGCTCATTGCTGGAAACAAGAACTCAAAAAATCTGGAGAACATATCTGAAGAACAGGAGGAGGAAGAACAAATCAACTAATTAAACCTGACAGTTCTTTACAAGCAATGCTTTCAAAAGTGAAGAGCGCGAAAAATAATCGAGGTTCATTGGCCTTGAAGCAAAAAGTAAGAAGTGAAGCGCATACTTAATTGAAATGAAGCACACAATTTACGGAGAATTTAAAAATATCAAACATATACGAGTTTAGTCCTCTAAGAATTAAATTACAATTAAAGTAACTGTTAGTTTACAGTATGTATATAGTGTAGTATTGTCCCAAATTGGTAGAAGAATAGTATGTCCTTGTATAGTATAGCTATAAATAAGGACCTCTTGTATTGTATTGTTCATCTAATATCAATAACATATTTTCTCTCGTGCCTTCTCACATGGTATCAGAACAATTGTGAGAGACTTATCGCTGTGCATAAATTCCAGCGATTCCGGAAAAGAGAAATCGCTGTGCATAAATTCCAGCGATTCCGGAAAAGAGAAATCAATACTTTTTTAAGGCTGTTTTCCATCTGCTTCATTTCTGTCAGTGTTGTGCAAAATCCAACACTACCACAAGAGTCGTAACTGTCCGGCGACCAAACCCCAGTGAAAAACTCCGGCAGCAGCCTCCTCACGCGCCTCCACACGCCATCAGAAGCTCACGAGCGTGAGCTCACGCGCCGGCGCGTACGACCACTTCCGGCCATTTTTTGAAAATCTTCCTTCAGAACAGTTGAGTCGCCTGGTAATTCCGATCCTACCCCTACTGTTTTCATTTCATTCCGACAACTTTGAGTTTTTTCCGGCAGCTATAGTGTTATTCCGACAGCTACAGTAGATTCCGGCAGTTACAGTATTTCAGTATTCTGTTTTTGTGTTTCCGTACACTGTTTCAGTGGATTACAGTTGATTCTTTCTCCTATTTGGTAATAATTTGAAACAATGTCTTTGGGATTTGATGCTTTTGGGTCTAGAAACATCGAACGCTTTCATAATTACAAAAATTACCATAAGCGTCCCTCATTTCCAGATATTCAATATGAGGAAAATTATTTCCTTGCCTCTACTTCTCACGAAGGAAGAAGTATAATTGAATGGAACATTGATGCTTTGGCAGAGCATCAAATTTACCGTAAACTTCATGAAATGGGAGTTTGCATTACAGCTTACAAGATAAGAGGATCTTCTGACAAAGAAGTCGCCTCTATGATTGTAGCCGGATTTACAGGCATGTTGAAACATTGGTGGGATAATTATTTCACCGAAGATGTTAGACAGGCCATCTACTCTGCTACGGCTGTTGAAACCGTAGTCAAAACCGAAGGAATTGCCTCTACTGCTATGGTTATAGGTACTAGTTATAGGTACCGAAGGAATTGATACTAGTGATGACCGTAAGGCCGGGAGCTTGAGGTAGCGAAGTCTTATCTTTAGTAAGACGAAGATCGATAGAGTTTTCATTCTCAGAATGATACTCACTTTCATGAAGTTCAGGTCCTTCTTCATTTTCTGACTTATATTCATAAGTCTCGACCTGTTTAAGAACCTGTTCTGTTAAGACATCAATTTTGACTTTCCCAAGTCTAGATTTAATATCTTTGATTTCTTCTTTAAGTTCTGAAACTTCGTGTTTCAGATCAGAAATCGAAGGTTCAGCTGGTTTATCGAAGCGAGCCCTGACTTGCTTCATGCTGAAAGGTTCAACAACTGACCTAGTCTTAGGTCTGTCACTTTGATGAGTCAGAATAAGGTTCTTGAGTTCAATCAAGTATTTCTTCCTAGACTCATCATCTGCGATGTATTGGACAACATCAAACAGAGCTTCTTTGGAACTATCTGAAAGTACTTTGATGGAGACTGGAGTTTTATCACAAGTACAGAAAGCTCCAGAACAATGGCATTCATTGCCAGATTGGCTTGTTACAGAAGCTTTTATTTCTTGAACATTAAAACATAGTAAAAAATAAGAGAATGCAGGGGAGAGAGGTCTTAGAAAATTGGGGGAATTTTCTTCTGCCTCTTACAATGGGAGATGGGAATCTTATATATACTAAGTGTGGAATGCCTTTAATCTTTAGGCTTACAATTGTATGGTCAGATTTGATCGACAAACAATAATGGGTTGTCCAAACAGTGAAAGTTGTCTTCTTTTTAAAAGTAAACAGTAAAAAGGATAAGATTCCTTTGTTGATGCAGACTTTGTCGGTCTTGGTTGATGTAGACTTTTTAGTCGTAATTTGGGTCCATGTACGCCAAAGCAATCCCCTTTGGATCGCACATGTCTCCATTACTGCTTTCTCCTGTAGAAGCAGCGTCTTCAATCAATTGCATGATTTGGCTTTCTTCATAGTTGTCTATGTTCTGTAAGGCTTGTTTCAGCTTTTCTTTGAGAGCTGCCTTGGAGGGTGAAGCTTTGTTGGATATTCTTCGGAATTTTGGGGACTTGCTGTTTAGGAATACATCCTTTGATCTTGACTTCTTTAGATAGATATTTCATTCTATCAAATTCTGCCTTAGTGAAATTCCAACTGATAATGAAGGATATACGTTTCTGAATAAAATACTTGCACATTTTAATGTGCTCAGGTAAAGTGGAAATGGCCTCTTTGGTCTGAAAATCATCAAACCTGCTGAGGAATTGTTGTGGGAGGATTTCTCGGTTTCCTCCGAATAGGTTCCACCATTCGTAGAACCACCTAGGAATTATAGCTTTAGTGATATCTAAGCTATACTTGACGAACCAAGTATGTCCTGGCCTATGATACAGAAAATTAAACCATGCTGCTTTATAATCGTGCCAGTTATAAGTCTGGGGACGATGTGTCATGGTAAGTGCTACTGGTGTGTGCAAATGATCTACAAACCACTCAAAAGGTGATAAGATTCTTTTAATAGGTAAACCTAGAGTAATTAATGAACCCTGGTCTATTATCACATAAAGTATGTTCTACTTCAATGGAGTCTGTATCGATGAGGATAGCTTCGTAGAATCTCCTCGTCTTATATGGACTGTCAGTATCCACATAATTGAAATCCGTAAAACAAGGTTTGATTAGGTCTTCTATCCTGAGACCTTCATACTCCTTATCTAGAGCCAATATGGGTAATACTTGGATGGTAATGTAGTCGAACTTTTCTTCTTTGTGAAGATCTTCTTGTGAATTCTTCTTTGTTGAAGGGTTGACTGCTTCTGCGAAAGTTTCTGGAACTTTCATGGCGTAGCTCTCTTTTGTCTGAACTGAAGAGCTGGATGCTGATCCTTTTTCTAAAGGCTTAGGTTATGGGTTGGTAAGTTTCTCTGAGGGGACTGGAATTGGTGTTGGTAATTTCGGATATTCAGCTAGAGTTGTATATCGGTTTTGAAAAGAAAGTTGTGGCCTTTGAGGGGCTGTTGATTTGCTAGGAGTGATAGGAAAAGGAGTAAATGGTCTAGCCATTTGTGGTTTACTGATTTCTTTTCCTTTGGAGGGAGTGTTAGGCTTGAAAGACCTCATTTTTTTCCTGTAAAAATTCTCTTGTTAGAAAATCAGGTAAAGAGTTATTTTCTCCTTTAATGAAATCAAAGCTAGACAGTATAGCTTGCCATCTAGCAAATATCTGTTTTGAAACAAGATTTTTGACATCTTTTTGAAGAATTTCTTTAGCAGATTTACAATCTACTCTAACCAAAAATTCTTTGTTAACAAGATCATCTTGAAACTTAGTGATACATAGCACTATAGACAAGACTTCCTTTTTAACAGTAGAATAATTTTTCTGGGCGGAATTCCAGATTCCTGAAGTAAAGCGAACCAATTGTTCAGAAGGCTCAATGGAAATCTTTTGTTTAAGGATTCCTCCGTAACCTATGTCTGAAGCATCTGTTTCAACAATCATAAAAGCTTCTGGGTTAGGGATTCCTAAGCAAGGAAGGTTTTGTACTAATCCTATACCAAGGATCTCATAAACCTATTTGTAGAGCCATTGAGTTCTCGTCTAAATTCCCTAATGAGATTACGGATAAAACCCAACTAACGAACGACTTAGAAAGAATCATGTCCCTTGGAGCAAAGAACTGCATTTTCCTTTCGTTAAAACCCTTTCACAAGATGAAAGTAATTTCATTAGAGAAAATACTATTTTTCGCATAAACAAGCTTTCTCAGCATATAACCTTTTTAAAAAATGAAATTAGAGTTAAGAAAATCGAGCAGATTTTAAAAACCCTGGAGATGGTTACTAAGATAGCCAACCTTCGAAACATTTTCGAAAAAGAAATATGGTCTGATTTTCCTAACGCTTTTTGGGAAAGAAAAAAGCATTTAGTCGAGCTTCCATACATTGAGGGATTCAATGAACAAGTCATCTCTACCAAAGCAAGACCTATTCAGATGAATCAAGAAATGATGGAAACTTGCAAAACGGAGATTTCAAATCTTCTTAAAAATAATATTATTCGCCCTTCTAAATCTCCCTGGAGTTGCTCTGCGTTTTATGATCAACTAGCAGATATTTTCACTAAGTCTCTTACTGGTTCTCGTATTAGTTACATGTGTAACAAGCTCGGTACATATGATGTGTATGCACCGGCTTGAGGGGGAGTGTTAGTTTATAGATATGTATAGTGTAGTCTTGTCCCACATTGGAAGAGGAGTAATATCTCCTTGTAGTGTATAGCTATAAATAGGGACCTCTTGTATTGTATTTATCATCCAATATCAATAACATATTTTCTCCCGTGCCTTCTCACATGGTATCAGAGCATTAGTGAGAAAAGATCGCTGTGCGTCATTCCAGCGTTAACCGGGAAGAAAGAACTTAGTCATCGTGTAATTTTTTCGGTGACCTAAGGCTTGTCTAAGTGAAAGTCACTTTCTGTCGGTGTTGTGCTAAAACCAACACCACCACGAGGTAGATCACCCTCCGACTACCAACCCCTGAAATTTTATCCGGCAGAAAAGCCGCCACGCTCCTCCACGCGCCGGGAACAACTTTTGCGGCGAGGGTTTCGGCCACTTTCCGGCCATTTTTTCGCGAAACTTCTTCAGGACAGTGTGTTCTCCTCAAAATTCCGAGCCTACCCATCTAATTCAAATCAAATTCCGGCCACTTTTATATTTTCAAGCTATTTCTTCAGTTTTCTCCCAGGATTTACTTATTTCCACTATTTCAAGTTAACCATACTACTACAAATTGTAGCGACATGGGAACCGATGCTTTGAATAGTCGGATGGTTTCTTTAGCAGAGTATATTGAGTTCCTTCAGTATAAAGCATGTAATCAGACATCTTCTGAGATAGCTTCTGTTCTTCAAACAGGTAATAGCGTGACTTGTTTCTCCCAATCTTCATCCTCTGAGTCTTGGGTCATTGATTCAGGTGCATCATATCATATTTCTGGTAACAAATCTCTTTTCACTACTATTTCGTATTCTCAATCTCTTCCAAAAGTCGCAATGGCCAATGGGTCTCAAACCATGGCAACTGCAATAGGTCAAGCAAGCCCACTTCCTTTCTTACATTTAGATTCAGTCCTTTATGTTCCCAATAGTCCTTTTAATCTCATAGCTGTTAGTCGCTTAGCCAAATCACTTAAATGCGCTGTTTTATTTCTTGATGACCATGTTTTTATACAGGAACGCAGTACGGGGCGGATCATTGGTACCGGGCGTGAATCAAACGGACTTTATTACCTTATCCTTGCTAAATCACATGGACTCACATCTTGTCTTCCTTCTACAACTTGTCCTGTTACTGATTCACCAGATTTATTACATAAACGGTTGGGACATCCCAGTTTGTCAAAACTTCAGAAAATGGTATCTGGTTTATCTCACTTGTCAGCTCTAGAGTGTGAGTCATGTCAGCTCGGTAAGCATACCCGCTCCCATTTCCCTCGGCGCCTTGATAATCGAGCAGAGTCACCTTTTACTTTAGTCCATTCAGATGTTTGGGGTCCTAGTCGGGTCAGTTCCACCTTAGGATTCCGCTACTTTGTCAGTTTCATTGATGATTATTCTAGGTGCACTTGGATATTTTTGATAAAAAATCGATTTGAGCTGTTTTCTATTTTCCAGACCTTCCACGCTGAAATTCAAAATCAATTTGGGGTTTCTATTCGCACATTTCGTAGTGATAATGTCCGAGAGTATTTGTCTTCCCCATTTCAGCAGTTTATGAAATCTCATGGGATTATTCATCAAACATCTTGTCCGTACACATCTCAACAAAATGGGGTAGCTGAAAGAAAGAATAGACATCTTATTGAAACTGCTCGTACCCTACTCATACAATCTCATGCTCCGTTGCGTTTTTGGGGATGTCGTTCTTACATCTTGCTATCTTATTAATCGTATTCCATCTTCAGCTCTCCAGAACCAAGTTCCATTCTCTGTCATGTTTCCCCATTTACCTTTGTTCTCTCTTCCACCCCGTATCTTTGGAAGCACTTGTTTTGTCCATAACCTTACTCCAGGAACAAATAAGTTAGCTCTTCGTGCTCTTAAGTGCGTAATTCTGGGTTTCTCGAGAACACAAAAGGGGTATCGATGCTACTCTCCTGACCTCCAGCGGTACCTTATGACCGCTGATGTTACCTTCTTTGAAACCCAATCATACTTCACAGGTTCGGGTCATCACTTAGATATTTCTGAGGTACTACCAGTTTCATCTTTTGGAGATTCAGTCACTCCAGCTCCACCACCTACAGCTCTAGTTGTAGCTCTACCACCTATAGCTCTAGTTGTAGCTCTACCACCTATAGCTCCAGTTCCACCACCTACAGCTCCGGTTGTAGCTCCACCACCTATAGCTCCAGTTGTAGCTCTACCACCTATAGCTCTAGTTCCACCACCTACAGCTCCGGTTGTAGCTCCACCACCTATAGCTCCAGTTCCTCCACATAATCCAGGTCAACCTTCTGCAGCTCCACCACTCTTGACTTATCATCGTCGTCCACATCCAGCATCAGGCCCAGGTGATTCACGCCCCGCATCAGATTCTGCACCTACTGCGGACTTGTCTACTCTTAGTTAACCAATTGCACTCCGCAAAGGTGTACGATCCACACTTAATCCTAATCCCCACTATGTCGGTTTAAGTTATCATCGTCTGTCGTCACCACATTATGCTTTTATATCTTCTTTGTCCACTGTTTCTATCCCTAAGTCTACAGGTGAGGCACTATCTCATCCAGGATGGCGACATGCTATGATTGACGAGATGTCTGCTTTACATGCGAGTGACACTTGGGAGCTTGTTCCTCTTCCTGCAGGTAAGTCTACTGTTGGTTGTCGTTGGGTTTATGCAGTCAAAGTCGGCCCGGATGGCCAGGTTGATCGGCTTAAGGCTCGTCTTGTTGCAAAAGGATATACTCAGATTTTTGGGCTTGATTATAGTGATACTTTCTCTCCCGTGGCTAAAGTAGCATCTGTTCGTCTCTTTTTGTCCATGGCTGCTGTACGTCATTGGCCTCTTTATCATTTAGACATTAAGAATGCTTTTCTCCACGGTGATCTTGAGAAAGAAGTTTATATGGAGCAACCACCTAGTTTTGTTGCTCAGGGGGAGTTTAATGGTTGTGTGTGCAGATTGCGCAAGTCACTATATGGTTTGAAACAGTCCCCTCGAGCTTGGTTTGGTAAGTTCAGCACAATTATTCAGGAGTTCGGCATGACTCGTAGTGAGGCTGATCACTCTGTGTTTTATCGGCATTCTGCTCCTAATCTGTGTATTTATCTAATGGTTTATGTTGATGATATTGTTATTACTGGTAATGATCAGGATGGTATTACTAATCTGAAGCAACATCTCTTTCAGCACTTCCATACTAAGGATCTAGGCAAATTGAAGTATTTTCTAGGTACTGAGGTCGCTCAATCTAGCTCAGGTATTGTTATTTCACAGCGGAAGTATGCCTTAGACATTCTCGAGGAGACTGGAATGATGGGTTGCAGACCTATTGACTCTCCTATGGATCCGAATGCTAAGCTTCTGCCTGGATAGGGGAGCCTCTTAGAGACCCTACGAGATATAGGAGGTTAGTTGGCAAATTGAATTACCTCACAGTGACTAGACCTGACATTTCTTTTCCGGTGAGTGTTGTAAGTCAGTTTATGGATTCTCCCTGTGATAGTCACTGGGATGCAGTTGTTCGCATTCTTCGGTATATAAAGTCAGCTACAGGCAAAGGATTATTATTCGAGGATCGAGGCCACGAGCAGATTGTTGGGTACACAGATGCTGATTGGGCAGGATCACCTTTTGATAGACGTTCTACGTCTGGATATTGTGTTCTAGTAGGAGGTAATTTGGTCTCGTGGAAGAGCAAGAAACAGAATGTAGTTGCTCGATCTAGCGCCGAAGCCGAATATCAGGCCATGGCTATGGCGACGTGTGAGTTAGTTTGGGTCAAGCAGTTGCTCAAGGAGTTAAAATTCGGAGAAATCAGCAAGATGGAACTAGTGTGTGATAACCAAGCTGCTCTTCATATTGCGTCAAATCCGGTGTTCCATGAGAGGACTAAACACATTGAGATCGACTGTCACTTTGTCAGAGAAAAAATACTTTCAGGAGATATTATTACAAAGTTTGTAAAGTCGAATGATCAACTAGTAGATATTTTCACTAAGTCTCTTACTGGTTCTCGTATTAGTTACATGTGTAACAAGCTCGGTACATATGATGTGTATGCACCGGCTTGAGGGGGAGTGTTAGTTTATAGATATGTATAGTGTAGTCTTGTCCCACATTGGAAGAGGAGTAATATCTCCTTGTAGTGTATAGCTATAAATAGGGACCTCTTGTATTATATTTATCATCCAATATCAATAACATATTTTCTCCCGTGCCTTCTCGCAAAAGGGATCTCTTGAAAAGAACTTACAAAGCCAACGTTTATAGTAAGTTCGATATGAAATCTGGTTTTTGGCAAATTCAAGTCGCCGAGAAAGACAGATACAAAACAGCGTTTAACGTTCCTTTCGGCCAATACGAATGGAATGTGATGCCGTTTGGGCTCAAGAATGCCCCATCTGAGTTTCAGAACATCAAGAACTCAATCTTTAACGATTACAGTTATATGTCTATTGTTTACATAGATGATGTCCTTATCTTTTCTGAGAACATAGATTCCCATTTCAAACATCTCAATACCTTCCTTAATATTATTAAGAAGAACAGTTTGGTAGTTAGTTCTCAGAAGATTAAACTCTTCCAAACTTCCATTAGATTCTTAGACCATGACCTATACCAAGGATCTCATAAACCTATTTGTAGAGCCATTGAGTTCTCGTCTAAATTCCCTAATGAGATTACGGATAAAACCCAACTACAGAGATTCTTAGGAAGTCTCAATTATGTTGCTGATTTTATTCCCAATATTAGACAGGTCTGTGAACCTCTTTACAAACGACTTAGAAAGAATCCTGTCCCTTGGAGCTCAGAACAAACAAAGGCCGTAGTCCAGGTTAAAGGATTAGTACAAAACCTTCCTTACTTAGGAATCCCTAACCCAGAAGCTTTTATGATTGTTGAAACAGATACTTCAGACATAGGTTACGGAGGAATCCTTAAACAAAAGATTTCCATTGAGCCTTCTGAACAATTGGTTCGCTTACTTCAGGAATCTGGAATTCCGCCCAGAAAAATTATTCTACTGTTAAAAAGGAAGTCTTGTCTATAGTGCTATGTATCACTAAGTTTCAAGATGATCTTGTTAACAAAGAATTTTTGGTTAGAGTAGATTGTAAATCTGCTAAAGAAATTCTTCAAAAAGATATCAAAAATCTTGTTTCAAAACAGATATTTGCTAGATGGCAAGCTCTACTATCTAGCTTTGATTTCAAAATTGATTTCATTAAAGGAGAAAATAACTCTTTACCTGTTTTTCTAACAAGAGAATTTTTACAGGGAAAAAATGAGGTCTTTCAAGCCTAACACTCCCTCCAAAGGAAAAGAAATCACTAAACCACAAATGGCTAGACCATTTACTCCTCTTCCTATCACTCCTAGCAAATCAACAGCCCCTCAAAGGCCACAACTTTCTTTTCAAAACCGATATACAGCTCTAGCTGAATATCCGAAATTACCAGCACCAATTCCCGTTCCCTCAGAGAAACTTACCAACCCACAACCTAAGCCTTTAGAAAAAGGATCAGCATCCAGCTCTTCAGTTCAGACAAAAGAGAGCTACGCCATGAAAGTTCCAGAAACTTCCGCAGAAGCAGTCAACCCTTCAACAAAGAAGAATTCACAAGAAGATCTTCACAAAGAAGAAAAGTTCGACTACATTACCATCCAGGTATTACCCATATTGGCTCTAGACAAGGAGTATGAAGGTCTCAGGATAGAAGACCTAATCAAACCTTGTTTTACGGATTTCAATTATGTGGATACTGACAGTCCATATAAGACGAGGAGATTCTACGAAGCTATCCTCATCGATACAGACTCCATTGAAGTAGAACATACTTTATGTGATAATAGACCAGGGTTCATTAATTACTCCAGGTTTACCATTAAAAAAATCTTATCACATTTTGAGTGGTTTGTAGATCATTTGCACACACCAGTAGCACTTACCATGACACATCGTCCCCAGACTTATAACTGGCACGATTATAAAGCAGCATGGTTTAATTTTCTGTATCATAGGCCAGGACATACTTGGTTCGTCAAGTATAGCTTAGATATCACTAAAGCTATAATTCCTAGGTGGTTCTACGAATGGTGGAACCTATTCGGAGGAAACCGAGAAATCCTCCCACAACAATTCCTCAGCAGGTTTGATGATTTTCAGACCAAAGAGGCCATTTCCACTTTACCTGAGCACATTAAAATGTGCAAGTATTTTATTCAGAAACGTATATCCTTCATTATCAGTTGGAATTTCACTAAGGCAGAATTTGATAGAATGAAATATCTATCTAAAGAAGTCAAGATCAAAGGATGGACTCCTAAACAGCAAGTCCCCAAAATCCCTAAGAATATCCAACAAAGCTTCCCTAAAGCTTCACCCTCCAAGGCAGCTCTCAAAGAAAAGCTGAAACAAGCCTTACAGAACATAGACACCTATGAAGAAAGCCAAATCATGCAATTGATTGAAGACGCTGCTTCTACAGGAGAAAGCAGCAATGGAGACATGTGCGATCCAAAGGGGATTGCTTTGGCGTACATGGACCCAAATTACGACTAAAAAGTCTACATCAACCAAGACCGACAAAGTCTGCATCAACAAAGGAATCTTATCCTTTTTACTGTTTACTTTTAAAAAGAAGACAACTTTCACTGTTTGGACAACCCATGATTGTTTGTCGATCAAATCTGACCATATAATTGTAAGCCTAAAGATTAAAGGTATTCCACACTTAGTCTATATAAGACTCCCATCTCCCATTGTAAGAGGCAGAAGAAAATTCCCCCAATTTTCTAAGACCTCTCTCCCTGCATTCTCTTATTTTCTACTATGTTTTAATGTTCAAGAAATAAAAGCTTCTGTAAGTTTTAAGGGCTTTTCTTTTTACTGTTTTAAATAGAATTTTATACTGCACTTCGTTCCGCCTCTCCTTGGTATCAGAGCCATGTTGGCAGTATACGTATTTAGCATGAGCAGCTAAGTACATAAACTGTCTAGGGCATGGCAAAATTACTTTTATTATAAAATTTTAAACTTTAATTATACTTATATCTATTTTATATATAGTTCTTTAAATTCTGGTTCTAAAATGCTTCAAAGTTCCATATGAGGTTATTATTTTCTCTATAAGTATGAAGTAACCGATTAATATCCGGCTCAGACGTTGGCTAGCCTGAAAGAGATAGGTTGTTGTTGCCGAGGTAGGCTGTTAAACTTTGCTAGGTGATCCCGTCGCTAAGATGACTTTAGAGAAAAGGATGTAATGCCAAGAAGACACCATTAAGAAGCCTTTAGATCTAAGAAGTTAAGGTACTGTATCTAATAGATATATGCATATTTACTGTTTATTTATACGTATTGAATAGTTATTTTAGCTCTATAAGCCCCTAGACTGTATTTTCATATCATGAATTCAAACCAGCATATTTTAAATAGTGTTAATTTATCTTCTGCAGCAACTAAGATTGCTAAACTAGAAACTGATTTACAAAATTGGAACATCCCCAATGAACCTTTTAAAAAGATTTATGAATTAGGAAATTTCAGTTTCATTAAGAAGCATAACATTAAGACCTGTGAGTCCACTATTGCTATTAATAATTCCTTAGAAATTATTAAATTACTTTCTGAGCAAGATTTGAATAGATATAGACGTCAATTCAATTACTTGCATATTGGTCTGGTCCAGATTGCTGTCAAACCTCTTTTCAGAAAAGGTTTAGACGTACCCATCTGCGTCCTTCTAAGAGATGCTCGTCTCTTGAACTTCGACGACTCTCTCTTAGGAGTCCTTCAAAGTAACCTAGCCAATGGCCCGGTATACTTTAACTGCTATCCTACTTTCTCTGTAGATATCAATGACCCTAATGTCATAGATACTTTGATCTTGAACGTCAAAACCAAGAACATGAATAGCAAAATTAATACTCGTGAAGTAGCTATCATTCACAGAGTCTATTACAGACTCATGGACACTACTCTTGCACCTAGAGCTCGAGTTGAAAGTGTCAAAGGAGTCACCATGCTTATGGAAGCAAATACTGATCATAGCACGGTATTTGTTCCTAGACTCCTTAACTGGAATGATATACTCACAAGTGATGAATGACACTTCGATGCCATAACTCAACCTTCTACTTCGAATCTTGAAAGATCTCAAATTGAACAGGTAATTCAATTTTCTGATGGATCTATTGACCTCAAATTCTTAGGTTCAAGTTCCAATCTTCCGAGCAGAACTAATTCTTTTAGAAGAAGGTCTATTGTTCCTTCTGTACCTTTTTCTTCTAAACCCCCGGAGGACAGCGTAACTGAAAACGCAACTTCCGTTCTGATTACTGGTAATGACAAAGGGAAAGTCACGGGAGCAGACTTCTCCCATACAGTCCCAAAAGTCTATTACCAAAATCATCCAGCTAGTCCAACCCCTAGCGATATGTATCCTCCTCAGGAAGAAGTTCCTGAATTTCTCAAAATGATCAGATCCGGTGATCCTTACACGTTGGATCAAAAGAAGATCGACCGTCAGTGGTCTCATCCTGACAATATACCTAAAAGAAAATGGTATGTTGCCACTTATTCTCTCAAACAGAGAGAAGACTTCAGAAATTGTTGGATATCAGACATGAAAAGAATGAGATGTGAAATTGATTTCTTTAAGTGGTTTGAAATATCTGGCAAATACGAACATCAGAAAGACTGCCTGCAAGTCCTCATAAACAAGTGGTATACAGGTAACAACAAAGTTGTTGAGTCTGTCACTCCTCCTCTAGAAGGAATAAAAATCCCAGTTTCCAATACTGTTATCTCTGCTTCTCCTTTTAAAACCAAAAGCGAAAAATCTACGAATATAGTTGCTTGTTCAGATCTTGATCGAGTTATTGAACAAAACAACTACTCAAATCAACTCCTTCATGTCATCTCAAGACAAATAGAAGACTCCAAAGAAAAGTCTCTATTTAGTGGAAAGCCAACCTTTTCACAACCCAGTTCTAGTCAGAATATTGAACCAAACCCAGGTTTCAAAATCGCTGAGTTTTCAAAAGACAAATATCCAAAACTCAAAGATACCTTTGAAGTCAGTGGTAATGTTCTTGACAAGATCAACAAACAGTTGGCCAATTTCAATATTTCCAAAGAGGGTATAAAGAGGGAAAGATATCCACTATCCAAGAGAAGGAAGACCTTCTCCAAAAACTTTCCAACGAACGCTTTCATAATTACAAAAATTACCATAAGCGTCCCTCATTTCCAGATATTCAATATGAGGAAAATCATTTCCTTGCCTCTACTTCTCACGAAGGAAGAAGCATAATTGAATGGAACATTGATGCTTTAGCAGAGCATCAAATTTACCATAAACTTCATGAAATGGGAGTTTGCATTACAGCTTACAAGATAAGAGGATCTTCTGACAAAGAAGTCGCCTCTATGATTGTAGCCGGATTTACAGGCATGTTGAAACATTGGTGGGATAATTATTTCACCGAAGATGTTAGACAGGCCATCTACTCTGCTACGGCTGTTGAAACCGTAGTCAAAACCGAAGGAATTGCCTCTACTGCTATGGTTATAGGTGGTACTTCCACTCCTATGGAAACTACTTCCCAGATAACTAGAGAAGACGCTTGTGCTACCCTTCTCTGCCACATAGCAAAACACTTCATCGGAGAACCAAAACTCTTCCAAGATAGAAGTTTACAAATCCTAAACAATCTATCATGTCCATCCTTAGATGACTTTATCTGGTATAAAAACCAATTCATCAGCAAGGTTATGATTAGACCTGACTGTCATCTAGATTTCTGGAAAGAACGCTTCATCAGCGGTCTCCCTCCTTTATTCGCTAGCAAAGTCCGCACCAAGATTCAAGATCGTTGTGAGGGTAAAATTCCTTACCATCAAATGACTTATGGTGACATTGTTAGCATTATCAACGTTGTAGGTCTAGAACTCTATATTGACATCAAACTCAAAAATCAGCTCAAAAAAGAGCAACACTCTTCTAGAAAAGAATTAGGAAGTTTCTGTCAAGACTTCGGTTATACAAATATTGTTGCTCCTTCTACTCATTCTTCCAAGAAGGACAAAGCCTACAGGTCTTCCAGAAAGACCCGTCGCCATAAAACTAGGAAAATTTCGATGATTCACCTAGAAAGAAATCCAAATTCAGAAGACCTACAAAGTCTTCCAAAACCAAAGATATCTGTTGGAACTGTGGTAAAACCGGTCACAGGGCCAGCCAGTGCAAATCTGATAGAAAGAAGAAGAAGATTAATCTTCTTGAAATCAGTGAAGATGCCGAAAAGGAACTCTTCTCTATTCTGGAAGAACCCAACTCAGATTCTTCCCCTGACTATTCGACGGATTCGTACAGTGATGATGAAGATATCAACATCGCCTCTCCTTGGTATCTGGAAGCTCTAGTGCTATTATTACCTCGAAACCTTTAATGGGAGGTTCAAACTACTTAGCTTGGGCTTCATCTGTCGAGTTATGGTGTAGAGGTCAAGGTGTTCAAGATCATCTAATCAAACAGTCTAGCGATGGAGATGAAAAGGCAATAACACTTTGGGCAAAAATCGATGCTCAGTTATGTAGCATCTTGTGGCGATCTATTGATTCCAAGTTGATGCCCTTGTTTCGTCCATTCCAAACATGCTATTTGGTTTGGGCAAAGGCACGCACTTTATACACTAATGACATATCTCGCTTCTATGATGTGATATCACGGATGACAAACTTAAAGAAGCAGGAATTGGATATGTTTACTTACTTGGGTCAAGTATAGGCAGTCATGGAGAAATTTGAGAAGTTGATGCCAGTTTCTGCTAGTGTGGAAAAACAACAAGAGCAGCGACAGAAAATGCTTCTCGTTCTTACTCTCGCTGGACTTCCTAAAGATTTTGATTCAGTACGCGACCAGATTTTCGCTAGTCCGTCTGTCCCGACAGTTGATGAATTATTCTCTCGATTGCTCCGCCTTGCTGCAGCACCAAGTCCACCAGTGATCTCATCACAGATACTTGATTCATCTGTTCTTGCATCCCAGACAATGGATGCTCGGGCATCTCAAACTATGGAGCATAGACGAGGAGGAGGTCGTTTTGGAAGATCTAGACCCAAGTGTTCTTATTGTCACAAACTTGGACACACTCGTGAAATGTGCTATTCCTTACATGGTCGTCCACCCAAAAATGCTTACATTGCTCAAACCGAGACTCCAGGTAACCAAGGATTTTCTTTATCTAAAGAAGAATATAATGAGTTCCTTCAGTATCGAGCAAGTAAGCAGACATCTCCACTAGTAGCCTCAGTTGCTCAGACTGATACTTCTGTTACTGGTAATTCTTTTGCTTGTGTTTCCCAGTCTAGCATTCTTGGCCCATGGGTCATGGACTCAGGCGCTTCTGATCACATCTCTGGTAATATATCACTTTTGTCAAATATTGTATATTCACAGTCTCTTCCCACTGTTACTTTAGCCAATGGATGTCAAACTAAGGCAAAATGAGTTGGACAAGCTAATCCCTTGTCTTCTATCACCCTAGATTCCGTTCTTTATGTCCCTGACTGTCCTTTTAGTCTTGCATCTGTTAGTCGTTTGACTCGTGCCCTCCATTGTGGTATATATTTTATTGACGATTCTTTTATTATGCGGGACCGCAGTACGGGACAGACAATTGGTACAGGACGTGAATCAGAAGGTCTTTACTACCTAAACTCACTCGGTCCTTCCACAACATGTCTAGTTACAGATCTTCCAGATCTAATCCACAAACGTTTAGGACATCCGAGTTTATCCAAACTTCAGAAGATGGTGCCTAGTTTATCTAGTTTGTCTGCATTAGATTGTGAGTCGTGTCAACTTGGGAAACATACCCGAGCCTCCTTTTCGCGTAGTGTTGAGAGTCATGCAGAGTCTGTCTTCTCCTTAGTTCATTCTGATATATGGGGTCCTAGTAGAGTCAGTTCATCCTTGGGATTTCGTTATTTTGTCAGTTTCATTGATGATTATTCAAGATGTACTTGGCTTTTCTTAATGAAAGATCGTTCTGAGTTATTTTCTATATTCCAGAGTTTCTGTGCTGAAATCAAAAACCAATTTGGTGTTTCTATTCACATTTTTCGCAGTGATAATGCCTTAGAATATTTATCTTCTCAATTTCAGCAGTTTATGACTTCTCAAGGAATTATTCATCAGACATCTTGTCCTTATACCCCTCAGCAAAATGGGGTTGCTAAGAGAAAGAATAGGCACCTTATTGAGACTGCTCGCACACTTCTAATTGAATCTCGTGTTCCGTTGCGTTTTTGGGGCGATGCAATTCTCACAGCTTGTTATTTGATTAATCGGATGCCTTCATCTCCCATCAAGAATCAGATTCCGCATTCAGTATTGTTTCCCCAGTCACCCTTATACTCTCTTCCACCTCGTGTTTTTGGGAGCACGTGTTTTGTTCATAACTTAGCCCCTGGGAAAGATAAGTTAGCTCCTCGTGCTCTCAAGTGTGTCTTCTTTGGTTATTCTCGTGTTCAGAAGGGATATCGTTGTTATTCTCCATATCTTCGTATGTACCTTATGTCAGCTGACGTCACATTTTTTGAGTCTAAACCTTTCTTTACCTCTGCTGACCACCATGATATATCTGAGGTCTTACCTATACCGACCTTTGAGGAGTTTACTATAGCTCTTCCTCCACCTTCGACCACAGAGGTTTCATCCGTACCAACCGTTGAGGAGTCTAGTGTTGTTCCCCCTAGTTCCACAGCCACAGGAACACCACTCTTGACTTATCATCGTCGTTTGCGTCTTCCATCAGGCCCAACTGGTTCTCGTCCTGCACCTGACCCTGCTCCTGCTGCGGACCCTGCTCCTAGTACACCGATTGCACTTCGGAAAGGTATACGGACCACACTTAACCCTAATCCTCATTATGTCGGTTTGAGCTATCATCGTCTGTCATCTCCCCATTATGCTTTTATATCTTCTTTGTCCTCGGTTTCCATCCCTAAGTCTACAGGTGAAGCGTTGTCTCATCCAGGATGGCGACAGGCTATGAGTGACGAGATGTCTGCTTTACATACAAGTGGTACTTGGGAGCTTGTTCCCCTTCCCTCAGGTAAATCTACTGTTGGTTGTCGTTGGGTTTATGCAGTCAAAGTTGGTCCCGATGGACAGATTGATCGACTTAAGACCCGTCTTGTTGCCAAAGGATATACTCAGATATTTGGGCTCGATTACAGTGATACCTTCTCTCCCGTGGCTAAAGTGGCTTTGGTCCGCCTTTTTCTATCCATGGCTGCGGTTCGTCATTGGCCCCTCTATCAGCTAGACATTAAAAATGCCTTTCTTCACGGTGATTTTGAGGATGAGGTTTATATGGAGCAACCACCTGGTTTTGTTGCTCAGGGGAGTCTCGTGGCCTTGTATGTCGCTTGCGTCGGTCACTTTATGGTCTAAAGCAGTCTCCTCGAGCCTGGTTTGGTAAGTTCAGCACGGTTATCCAGGAGTTTGGCATGACTAGTAGTGAAGCTGATCACTCTGTGTTTTATCGGCACTCTGCTTCAAGTCTCTGTATTTATCTGGTAGTCTATGTTGATGATATTGTTATTACTGGCAATGATCAGGATGGTATTACCAATCTGAAGCAACATCTCTTCCAGCACTTCCAAACTAAGGATCTAGGCAGATTGAAGTACTTTCTAGGTATTGAGGTTGCCTAGTCTAGCTCAGGTATTGTTATTTCTCAAAGAAAATATGCTTTAGACATTCTTGAGGAGACGGGGATGATAGGTTGCAGACCTGTTGACACTCCGATGGATCCGAATTCTAAACTTATGCCAGGACAGGGGGAGCCGCTTAGCGATCCTGCAAGCTATAGGCGGCTGGTTGGAAAATTAAATTATCTCACAGTGACTAGACCCGACATTTCTTATCCTGTGAATGTTGTAAGTCAGTTTATGAATTCTCCCTGTGATAGTCATTGGGATGCAGTTGTCCGCATTATTCGATATATAAAATCGGCTCCAGGCAAAGGGTTACTCTTTGAGGATCGAGGTCATGAGCAGATCATTGGATACTCAGATGCTGATTGGGCAGGATCACCTTCTGATAGACGTTCTATGTCTGGATATTGTGTTTTAGTAGGAGGAAATTTGGTGTCCTGGAAGAGCAAGAAACAGAATATAGTTGCTCGGTCTAGTGCAGAAGCAGAATATCGAGCAATGGCTATGGCAACATGTGAGCTAGTCTGGACCAAACAATTGCTCAAGGAGTTGAAATTTGGTGAAATCAGTCGGATGGAACTTGTGTGCGATAATCAAGCTGCCCTTCATATTGCATCAAATCCGGTGTTCCATGAGAGAACTAAGCACATTGAGATTGATTGTCACTTCGTCAACGAAAAGATACTTTCAGGAGAGATTGCTACAAAGTTTGTGAGGTCGAATGATCAACTTGCAGATATTTTCACCAAGTCTCTCACTGGTCCTCGTATTGGTTATATATGTAACAAGCTCGGTACATATGATTTGTATGCACCTACTTGAGGGGGAGTGTTAGTTTACATCATGTATATAGTGTAGTATTGTCCCACATTGGTAGAAGAATAGTATGTCCTTGTATAGTATAGCTATAAATAAGGACCTCTTGTATTGTATTGTTCATCTAATATCAATAACATATTTTCTCCCGTGCCTTCTCACAGTAACTAATTTCAGTATCCAATATACAATGATGCGGATATTAGTCCAACTCCTCAAAGTTGAAATTCAAAGAAGCAACTAATTCTTGCCAGAATCACTTTGTGCGTCATTATTTTTTAATATTTTTCTTTTGTAAGAAGCAAGTATTCACTTTGTGCGTCATTGTTTAAAGCATACACTCTCTAAAGCGCATGACTTCACCCATGAAGACCCTTACTTTGCATAGCTTCATAGCTTTACGCAACGAAGTTATGGCTTTTATTAACATTGTTTACAAGTCAGCTAATGGCAATCCTTGAACAATAGCACAGCAACACCAAGAAGATGATTTCCATTTCTACATACATTTGTCTGATGAATGCAGCGAGTATATACTGTGACATAAAAGATTTCGGACCTGAAGTCAACACTTGCAATCCACTCTATTTAAGGCTATTTGCTATTATCAGTTGTTCCACGAATGTTGAGCTTCACAGAAAATTACCCATAATCATCTCACCCTTTCTAACAAATGTAATTTATAAATGTAAGAGCGAAGGCATCAAATCAGTGTTCACCCACCCAGGTTTTGAGAACATTTCCAACTAATCCAATTACTAATCGTTTAGTCACTGCCTAAAAGGCCCCACTCATATCCATGCAAACTTGTTAAACCAAGAAATCTCTTCAAAATTTCTAAAGACAACTAAATATTGAGAAGACCAGCATAACACCAGAAAGAAAAAGACATTATCATCAGAAACACTATTACTTACTCTGAAAACCTAGCAACCTGCAACATAACTATCCGCATCAGTGTTGTCAAAAGCGAAAAGCTCTAAAAAGCGCTCCAATTCAATTGGGGCTTTAAGCGCAAAGTGCAACTAAAGTGCGGGCTTTAGTATAGAAAGGCGCAACTAAGAAAAAAAGTAAAAATACATATGTAATACAAGAAAAAAGAAACAAATTCATTCCTAATGTTTTCCTTAACAGTTAATACACTTATTTGCCGATAATATTTGTTGTTTAGTACCGCTAGTCCAAGATAGAACTCATGGGCAATGAGGTGTACGCCTAAGTGCCTTGCCTACACAAAAACGCAGCTTAAGAGAGGCGAAGCGCCCTCCCTGAGCTTTTTGGGGCTTAAGCGCGCCTTAAATGAACCTTTGACAACACTGATCTGCTGCGTTGGTTTAATGTTCAAAGCTTAGACCATAGCCAGGAGGTCCTGAGACTGAATCTCACCTTTACCTCCATCCCTTGCGCCGAATTTCATAATTCCCAAAAAGTGAATAAATTTTCAAGCAAATAACCTAATTCATAATTGCACTAAGCAAAAGTAACAAGATCATTTTCAACATGGTTTGCCAATGTCAATAATGCAAAATACAGATAAGACAATAAAAATGTGCTCTCACATATATGAAGAGATGAGAAGACAAAGCAGTACAACCACTATTCAAATGATGAGAAGAAGCTGAGCAGGAAAAGACACTCCTGTTACTTACTTGAGCTTGATTAGTACACCTAGTCACGTGAGCTATCAGGCATTGTGCATGAAACGCATGACCACACGGAAAGACATAGAAGGGAGCCATTGGTCCTACAGCCATATAACCTCTAGTCATCCGATAATCACCACCCACATTTAATATTTTCCGCCGACAAACCTAAAAATGAAAAAATATTGGAGTGAAGCTTAGTAAAAAGGAAAAAAAGAAAGAAAGAAAGCCAAAGGAATGCATGTACATCAGTCTACGAACAAAAAATATTGCAGATACGATGAAGAATAAAATACTAGCAGGCTACACCTATTATCCTGAAGTCTGCGACAGAATCAGATTATATGCCTAAGAGAGAAAGAAATAAGCAATACAGATACAAGCATATAATGGAGGTAATGCTAAAGAAATGCAAAAGAACAAACATCAGGAGACCATTACCCCACATTCCTCATCCCGATCAATGACAGTATATCGCTGAGCAAGAGCGCTGATGTCATTTCTAATGTTATCGGCACCACAGGTTGCATCATTCATCTCCTGCTTTAATTTTTCAATTTGCTCGTTGTAATCCTCTAAGGATGAGCAAATTGCTTCCTATAAAAATTAAGGTGACCCAATGTACACTGTTTACTGACCAACTAATGCTGAAATTACTCAATTGATCTCAGTACCAAAAGAAAAAAAACTAAATTGATCAGAAAAGACTGAAGCTCAAGCAACTCTTAGCTAGGAGCAGAGGCGGATCCAGGTATGAGTTCATGACTCATGTTCCAACCACTGAGCCCATCACCTTGTTTGAGTTTTGGGTTCATAGTTCAGCATTTTCAGCAACTTCAGTGGATTTTACATAGATAAATCCAAGTCTAGGCTAAAAGTTATGGGTTCTAATGAACCCACATCAATAGTGCTAGATCCGCCCCTGGCTAGGAGTTGGAAAACAGAGACTGAAAATTGATTGTCCAAATAAAATGATTTGCTTGATGCAAACGAATTAAACCATGAAGAAAATGGAAGAATGAGTATTTTTTAGATTTTCTGAACCAATCATAAATTTAGTAACACAGTCATGATAGAATTGATAAAAGAAGAGATCAAAGCATGGTAGGTAAGGTAGTACAAAAATCTCAGACTCAGCCAAATATTCTGCCTTTTATACAGTATGTGTTGTCAACCTGCAGATGCAGGACCATCGAACTTCTCATTGAGACCTACTAGTTGCTCTTAAATTCCACATCTCTTTTCTTCCTTATCCGATTCTTTGACTTTACCTTTTAAACTTCAACTGGTTGATCAGAAACAGCTATCTATGTTCTTTTCCTTAGACAGGTTAAGGTGAGGCTGTAATTTATCTGGTAAGCTATATTACAACTTTCCAATGAAGAAATATAAAGGATTAAAACCAACAAATATTAGAAGCAGTGAAGTATTAAGCCAGTGGAACTTACCTTGAAGTCATCAATTAATGCAAAGTCTGGGAAGAAGGGTAAGATGTCCTCAATCTTTAATAGACCATCAGTTTCCTTGAGAAAAGCAATTGCCTTTCGTATATTCTCCCTTTTGGTTCCTTTTTCCTGCTCAATGACATGCTTAGCAATCATAAGCCAAAGCTTCTTCCTCAAGTCCTCATCATCTTCAACCTTGTCTGCTTCAGCCATCGCAAGCTCTGGATCAACCTATTGAATTAAAGGAAGTTGTGAATGGTGTCTTCTCCGCGAGAGACTTATGGAAAAGATTTTGAAAGTGATGCCAAAACCTGACAGGATCTATAGGTGAAGCATAGAATTTCTGCGTAACACATACATTTTTTTTATTTTTTTTCCTTCTCCCGCATCTTACATCGCTAAAGTGGGCACCGTGCCTAAAACCCAGTAGACGTTAGTGTTTGCTTAAGATATTCTCCTTTGGAAACATTGGCTCAAATACTCTTGAAAGCATTTTTGTTACTTTCAAAAATAAATACAACGCCCAGACAACAATTGTAAATATCAGTAAGCAAATAAGGCAACATAAACTTGGTATATTAGGACTAAAATTAGAATCATAAAAGAAACAAGTTCAGTCTACATCAAGCATTGGGACCAAAAGGAAAAGAAGAAACAGTCGGTAGCAGTAGAAATTAGAAAGGAATGTTTAGATGATATCCAAGCAATCAAAGTGTGGACATTTGATGACTATATGATTAGCTCAACGTTGTTTGTCTAGAATGAAAATATGTCATTTTTCATCATACACAAACTCCACCATGACCTTGATTTTTGGAGCAACAACTTGAAAACAAATAAATAAGGAAAAAATCAATCAGATAAGTTTTGTCGATTTTACACTTTCTTTTTTCTCTTTATTTAGTGTATGTAACAAGTAAAGCTTGTGCTTGCCAACTTATCCTTAGTTTTGTTTTCCTACGCATGTGTCACGCAACAGTTAATAGACCAACCTCATCCCTTCCACTTTTCCATTCAGCTTAAGCCCAAAGGACAGTAAATGATGCATGAAAATTCCTAACATGACAAATCAGCTAGCTTTTTTTAAGCTAATTTTCCACTAGGCGGAATCAGCTAACTTAATAGTTAATGTAGTCATAAATTGCAGAATATAAGCAGGAAGGTTAAAAGACCCACTAGACTACCAGCAAACACAAAGAAGGCAATCAGTATTGGAACAGAACCTGTAGTGCTAGTGCAACTGCTTCTTCATGCATAGACATCATGCTGTATATATGAACACAAGCTCGCATTCTCTTTTCCTTGAGGCAAAGGCGTAGCGCATATTTGGGATCATAAAAGAATTCAGGGCCACCTGGTTGCCCTTTACCAAACTTGCATTCTAGGAAACGCAGAAGAGCATTCTCATCTTCCTACTTGCAAAGAAAAAAGTGAGAGAAAAATTAGGCACAACTAGGCATATTTCTACTTGACAAGCATGCAAATAGACATCTAGCAAGTTGTTGAGTGCATGAAGGCATTCTTGATTCTCCTGAAAGCTATGGTCAATGACTTAATATTCACATTTACATGATAAAAGATCAAAATTTACCCCAAAGCAAAATAGACCTATATAATATGTGCCCCTTTCCTATAAATGGAGGTAGGCCCTGATTCCTTGTGTCAATTCTCCATTGGCCAACTTCTTTTGGCTTGGAATTAATTTGTTTCAGGGACTAAGATAATCCAACACTCCTCTGACGAAGAAATACCAAGTTATAACCAATTACGCGGTACGGAAGAAAAAGCAGAGCACATAAAGAAGTCCTGAGTTCTCCCAATTCTTGCAAAGTATAACTTGTAAAATGTGTTGAACGGGCCTGTGCACCCCCGGGATTAGTCGGGGCTCAAAGAGACTCGGACACCCGGTGCAAAATCAAAAAAAAAAAAAAATGTGTTGAACGGAAAAATAATTAAGCAGTATCACAGTATAAAGCAGATCATGTAAACAAAGCAGTCCTGATTTCTCCCAGTTTGTGCAAGTAACATTTGTTTATCTTGTTACGGTGAAGTGTAAGCTACCTTTTATAAATTTGAATAAACTATGAATGAACAAAATGAAATAAAAAATAATTTTTCAAGATGAATAGCTATAGATAGGAAAATTAACATAATGCTTAAATTTTTCCGTGGTTTCTTCACATTTGCAACAGAAAAAGGGAAGAAAGATGAATGTGAAAGATTATATTCTGTAAATGAGTAAAATTAGATGCAAACAGACCATTCGAAGATATCATGGATGTGTTATTATTTGCATATTTAAAAAACCTCAAAGAAAATGGAAAGATGGATAAATCCCGCATGCACATATGAGACCAGATAAGCATTGCAAAAGCTAAATAACTTGAACCTTTTTGGCGTATAAGGAAAGTAACAGATTGTGAACGCCAGGATCCTCATTTTGTAAACGATGAACACAATACTCCAGGTACTTGATTACTTCATGAGTTTCATTCCTGCAGGTGGCATACGGTAGAAACGATCTCATAAAAAATAGTAGAACTGATATTAACCGAAAAATACTAAGACTATGCATATAAAGGATATCTTGAATGCGGGAAAAAGAAGGAAAAGGAGGGCCTTCAGAGTGAAGAAACTCATGCTGCACATTATGACATACTGCTATTCCACATATATTGCTAGAGCACACAAAAGTCTTCAATTTCTGTAGAATCCTAGATGATTGAATGAGATTTGTGCAGTTTCTTTTTTTCTCTAGTATAAAGTATTAAGTAATTATCGGAAAAAAACTAAAAGATATATGGAAATCAACATGAATTTACCTTTGCAACAAGTCAAGGAGAATTCACAGAAGAAACAAAGAGAACAAAGCTGAATCAAAGCTTTTCAATTTACAAAAGATCGGTTGAATGCAAACCAAACTGACAGTTCTTCTCCTAAATAAGTGAAGAATCACAATATCCAGATCACCTTAAAGTTCTGGAAGTTGAAGGCTCAAGCCATTTGATGTACAGAAACACTATAACACAGGATACTTAGAAAGACTTAACCGTATGAAATCCTAACAAAAACCCAGCAAATGATGTTTGCTTCACAAAATAAACCTAGATGGTAAGGCCTATTGGTGTTTCTACTTTCTAGCCTATAAAGCTTCATGTTTTAAGCGAGTTCCAGCCTTCCTACGAAAGATACCATAGTGACCGCTATAAGAACTTTGGCAGGTACTAAACATTGCCTTACCTTCTCAAGTCCACCTTTAAATTCAGAAGAAGCAGGGGGGGTAAATATGTTGAGCCAAGTGTAGTATGGTCTAGTATAGGCACTTCTAGGCCCCTTCTCTGCTACTGGATCACTCCAGTGCTTTGGGTACTACAGAACCTCTGCCATTCATTGCAGCAGAGCCGTTCCATGAGCCCGGGTGTGCGCTAAGCGCAGTTCTTTGAATCAAACATTGAATGAAATCGATTCTTTTTTATATATCAAAATCTAAATCGGATAGTATAGATGGTGGATATATCTTTCTGTTTGTATTTTCTTTTTATTTTGTTTGAGCCCGTTTACCAGCCTTGAACCCTTGACCAAGTAGTTTCAAGATAACTTCCCACCACTATGAACAAGGATGGCCAGTATCTTTCTGTTTGAATATATTACTAATCAAAATGGATTTACATAGTGTTGTAGCATAGCAAGAAGCCCCGATAGTGTTGTAGCATAGCAAGAAGCCCCGAATCAACAAAAGCAAACCACAACATTTGCTTTCCGCCACTCAGGTTTCAGCAGAAATTTTGAGTAAATTACAAATAACATTGTAATATCACAAACCAAAAGTACTCCAGATATTAAAGAGGGTACCGTCAGCCATTATACAATCACTATTAGAATGTTCAGTATTAGCATTTGTGTTTTAAATTAGATATTGTCCCACATTGAACAAATATCATATGTGTATCTTGTTTGACATCTATAAATAAGTATCTTGCATGATTAAGTCATCTCTATGTCTCTTCTCTTCTCTTATTTTTGACATGGTACCAAAGCATTTACAATTCTAGTCGAGGCTTATGTAGCTTTTGCCTACCAGTAAAGGTAGCCTTATGTTTGCCGGATCAAATTTTATTTCTTTTCACTATTTCCTTATTTCCCCTTCTTTCTCGTGGACGTTCAGGCCACACCTTGTCCAGCCATAATCTACCATTCTTCCCTATTTCTAGTGACCTTTTCGGCCACATGTTGCATATTTACGGTGATTGTCCAACAACATTGTGCCTCTTTTTCAAAAATTGCTCCTACAGCACAGCACCTCTTTTCTGGTGGCTATTCCAGCGCCACCACTTCTCTCCAATCGTTCCGGCAACTTTTACTATGAGATTCCAATGATCAGAACATTTACAATGACTTTCAAGCATGTTTTTTGACAACGTGAGTTTAGACACCTAGTAGTTACACAGTGTAGTAATTACACAACTTCGTAAATTCAATGACTTGTTTGTTTGCAATAACATAAATTACATTGTTACTACCAACATGTTACAGTGGTAATTGCATAATTAGAGATTTTGTTAATTAAAAATGAATATTAATCTTATAAAAATTAAATATGCTTTTTAATATGAAAAAGTAAATGAGTTTCAACGGCTGACAGATATGTATATCTAAGAAATATTAAATCATTTACTAGGTAACTTAAAATACATATTTTTGGTCAAAAATATATTACATAATTGTAATTGCATAACTAATATTGCGAACAACCAATGATATCTTTCAAAACAATTAAATCTAAAAAACATTAGATCATCATTATTACTAGGTAATTTAAAATACATATTTCCTATTGAAAATATATTAAATAGTTATAATTGCATAACTAGTATTGCAAACAGAAAATGGTATCTTTCGAAAGAATAAAATTTTAGTTCTAATTAATTGATAATAAACCAATTACAACTCAAAATATTCCAACCAACTCATTTGAATATTATTTTTAACTAAAAATTCATTTCATTTTTAAAATGATAATATATATATATATATATATATATATATATATATATATATATATATATATATGTGTGTGTGTGTGTGTGTGTGTGTGTGAGAAAGTATTATCTATAAACAAATATTTGCACTAATGATTAGATTTGGAGTATGTTTAACAAGAAAACAAGAGTAGAAAAATAAAAGTATTAAGGAGTAATTTATATTTGTAAAAATAACAAAAAATCACCTAAAAGTAATTACAGCATGTAATTACCACCAATTAGTGACCCCCCCCCCCCCCGGGGGGGGAGTTGGGGGTGTAATTGCACTCCTTCAATTACAATTAATTCAATGTTGACCAAGTAATTACTTGGCCAAATAAACAAGCCAAATTGTGTAATTACAATCCAATTCCATGTAGCTTTCCAAACACACCCTTAGGCAAGTTTTCGTTTGACAGCTTGTTTTCGAGTTTTCGGATTATGCAAACTCAGGTAGATTTGCCCACCTTGCTTCAAGGAACATGTCAGAATTTTAGTGGTAAACAAGTATGCATCGGTTCCAAACAAGTTGGAGTCGGCATATGAATACACATTCCTTTTACTATAGTCCAATAGTGTTAGACTATTATACTTCCTCCGTTTCAATTTATGTGGGCTCATTTGACTGATCATGGAGTTTAAGAAAAGAGAGAAGACTTTTGAACTTGTGGTGTAAAATGAGGCACATATATTTTGTGTGGCTATAAATCATTGCATAAAAGTAAATTATTTCCAAATAAGAAAAGAGGTCATTCTTTTTGGCATGGAGTAAAAAAGGAAATAGGTTCACATAAATTGAAACGAAGGGAGTAGTAAAATACTAAAGGGTTAAATTCTAAAATTAAATTTTGCCACATGGACAAATACCATATATTTATTGTGACTGACACATAAAACTACGCAATATTGTATAAACAAGTCATCAATATATCATTTATCCTTCTATTTTCTTGTTTTCTCAAACAGGAGAGACAAGAGTAAACAGGAGAAATAAACCTCCAAAAATACCAGGATGTAAGGTCGTTGCGAATTCTATCTACTTCTTATTGATTAGAATATCTCTAGATTATTTTCACATATTAGCACATGTTCTCATGTATATTTTATATTTCAGCAACTGCATAGTAATTAGTAAAATGTAAATTAGACAACCTTTTGAATGGCATCCCATAACCAGTAGGATTGGAATGTAGTTGCAAAGAAAGCAATATTTTACAGACAAATATACAAGGACATTACTCTATGCAATCTCATTCGTTTAGTCTGCAACATGCACTTAATGAACATGTCACATGGCTTTTCTTGGAGAAGCACCTGAAATTTTTGGTAATGAGTGACAGTCAGACACAAACCAAGACTCTACCCACTCCTGTCCCATGTTAAATTGTGTGAAATAAAAGGGCAGCCCGGTACACTAAGCTCCCGTTCTGCGTGGGATCCGGGGAAGGGCCGGACCACAAGGATTTATTGTAAAAGATTTAATAGTTGAAAAGGGAAAACTTTAATATTTGTTTATATATCTTTCGTATACAACAAATAGATGTCACTTGCGGTTACTAGGAGTTCAAATCAATTAGATGTCAATCAACTGAGGCAGTGTCATTAGACCTTAATCTATGTTAAGACCAATTTGCAGGAAAAAAGAACACAACATAGTCCTAGAAACAGTAGATTAGTGACAATCAGTCATAGACGTAGTCTCAATACCAGGAAAAAATATATAATCCTCACCCATGCCCTGTAGCCAAGGTTTAGTTGACTGTCAAAAATTGCCATCCCTCTCTACCCATTTGCTCAAGAAGCAGAGAAACCTTCACTAACAATAACTTGCGATTGACCAGTCAGTTAAAGGAAACTTCTAAACCAATGCACCATCATGGAGGAAGGAAGTGAAATAGGAACATCACCAGAAATGATGCACTTTCAAGGTTTTGCAACTCTCAAGCACAAAGAAAAGAGAAACAAAAGCACCCCGCTAAAGTTTTTCACAAAACTAGCGAAAGCGTTCTTCAAACTCACTTGAGAAGAATGTGAGATGAAAAGAACCTTAGCCACACGTTCTTCAATCCCGCAAGATTGCAAGAAGCGTTGAATAAAGAAAGACGAGTCAACCAAAAGAGAAATTACGTTTTTGAAGCAAGAGCTTAGAAAAACTAATCACCAACCTTTATTTTCAGCATATTGAGTCGTTTAAATAGTCCTTACAATGAGTAAAATTGAAGAGGTTAAGGTAAACTAATCCTAATTGAACTAGACTAAGAATAAGGTTAAGAAAAGCCTATTCTAACTAAAATAGAAAAAAAAATTCTAGTAGGAATGGAATATCAACTAACAATCCTAGTTTGACTAGAACTACAAATATAATCCTACTAAAAGAGAAAATAAGAAATCCTAATCATTATGGAAAAGAAATCCTAATCTTAAATGGATTCTTGGACTTGTTGATTTCTTGGATTCTAGGCCTTATTGATCTTGCATCATTCCCCCCTGGTTGAAAAAAACTCGTCCTCAAGTCTAACAACTTACATAGATGGTGCAAGAATTGCTATGGTAAAGAATAGGTACCCAAATGCTCACCAGGTTTTAAATTACATCTTGCTAGCTTATCATAGAGCTTCTTCATGTTGGAAGAAAATTTAGAATGTGGTCGAACTAAATCCCACTTTCTAAGTTTCAATTTTCTACCAAGCCGACTCTCAAACTTCAACTTACAATATGAAGTTATTGATGTCAGAACTACGTGAAACTTAGCCAAATCCATGTCTAGCTTTGAATTAAGCATTGAGATCAACGCTCTTCTTGAGACTGCATCTATTCGTATGCTTGTACGCCAACAGTCACTTTCATGATGGCCATATATATTTATGAGGTGAAGACATCTTGTTTCTCCAACATACCTTAAACTCTCCATTATCCACTCATTTTTAGGTAATCCTTCCTCGTGTTCATGCATATTTTTATGGACTTTAGGATTAACGCAGTATGCTGACTTGTTTGGAATGATCGCGTCAACAATCAAGTCAATATTGTATTGAGCATCTCTGAAAGGCGGAAAGTCAATGACACACATAGCTGGATACTCCAATGGATCATCGTAAAACTTCGGTGGTAAATCCTCAACTTGTGGATCCAATGCATGTTCCTCGTCTCTTTGATAATGGTTTTCATCAGTTTCGTCCTCTTCACGCCCTTGATTATTTGTATATTTATCATATTGGGCATGGGACCTTGGGACTCTTACGCCTTGGTCAGCTTCAACCTCTTCAGCTTGCTCAATATATCTTGTTCTTTGTGGTTGAAGTGGTGGATATCGAAGTTGTAGACGTGGTGATAGCACTGGTATGTTATGTGGTGGTAGAGGTGGTCGTGGTGGTGGAGGTAGTAGGCGTTGTGATAGATTTGGTGGCTGATTTTGAACCACCATGTGTTCAACTAATTCAGCTAAATTCTCCATTGATTCCTTCAGGCCATTTAGCTTCACTTCAATTTCTTCATCGTCTCGTTCAAGGACTGTAGTTCTTAATTTTTTGAATTTTTAATTGAAGATCGATTAGAGAGAATCCCGAACTTGCTACTTGCTTGTCTAGTGACACGAAGAATAAGATAGCAAACCAAGAATTCGAAACTGGAACATATGCTTTGATACCAAATTGATGTACTTTCAAGGTTTTGAACCTATCAAGCACAGAGAAAAGAGAAAAACAAAAGAACCTTCAAACTAGCGAAAACGTTCTTCAAACTCACGTGAGAAGAATGTAAGATGAAAAAAACCTTACTCACACGTTCTTCAATCCCGCAAGATTGCAAGAAGCGTTGAATAAAGAAAGACAAGTCAACCAGAAGAGAAATCACATTTTTGAAGCAAAAGCTTAGAAAAACTAATCACCAACCTTTATTTTCAGCATATTGAGCCCTTTAAATAACCTTACAATGAGTAAAATTGATGAGGTTAAAGGAAAACTAATCCTAATTGAACTAGACTAAGAATAAGGTTAAGAAAAGCATATTCTAACTAAAATAGGAAAAGGAATTCTAGTAGGAATGGAATACCAACTAACAATCCTAGTTTGACTAGAACTACAAATATAATCCTACTAAAAGAGGAAATAAGAAATCCTAATCTTTATGGAAAAGAAACTCCAATCTTAAATGGATTCCTGGACTTGTTGATTTCTTGGATTCTAGGCCTTCTTGATCTTGCACCAAGAAATCAGATAAGGTCTCCTAAAAGGAAAGATTATCGAAGTTGAAGCATCAGTAAAATAAGATAGGCTAGGACGCACATTATATGCACGTTGGTTACATGACAACTCTTTAAGGACTAAAGTAGGTCACACATGGAAAAGAATCCAATTCAACTTCCCCCTCTCCACAAAACTAACATACAACTAAAATGAAAAAAAACTTATCACATAAAAACGAAAGGTCATGAAGAACATGTCAGTAAGAAGAACATCACAGAGCTCGATGTGAGGTAGAGATGCACATTACTTTGCATGTGGTTCACTTGAATAACGCATCATTGCAGGAATGAGCTTTCTCGGGTTCAAACTTTTAGTGGTCATCCATGACTCAACAGTTTCATATGCATCAAGCATGATGAGGTCTGGCGCAAACTTGTACTGTAATAGAACAAAAGAATCATCACTTCAAGCAATAAAAATTTCACAGATTCCGGCTAAGAAGTTCTCAGCCAAGTAGGGGATGGTGCTTTACAGTAGATTTCAAACATAATCACTACTTAATACTCCCTCCGTTTCAATTTAGGTGAGGTAGTTTGACTCGGCACGGAGTTTAAGAAAAAAAAATGACTTTTGAAACTTGTGATAAAAGCTCAAGGGGTAAAGGTTTTGTGGGGTCATGACATTTGTTTGGTTATAAAAGCTTCTCATTAAGGGTAAAATGAAGAATTTAAAGTTGAATTATTTCCAATTGTAGAAATGTGTCATTCTTTTTGGAACGGACTAATAAGGAAAGTGTGTCATCTAAATTGAAACAGACGGAGTAGATTTTAACGATACCTGAAGTTCCGTTGAAACATTAGGCTTCTGAAGAACCTGTAACGCCTTCTTCGCTTCTCCTTGCTGTGTATTTACATGGAAAAAGAAAGACAAATTAGGTTTCACGCCAACAATCAACTAATGCATCAAGTTAGTGTTACTATGAGCACAAAATGCAGAACACATCCAAAAAGATCCAAGAATTATTTTTCTTCCCTTGGTCTTATTCATAAGTGTGCATAAAGCAGAAGCATACAAGTTGACAGAAGTTCATGCTATATGCCTATTGCAATCTCAAAGAAAGAAACTTCGTTTCTCAGGAAATTCGCGCAGCGGAAGATCCTGAATTTGAGACGTCCTACACCAAAAATATTCTCTTAAACAAAGATATTCGCGCTTGGATGGCGGCCCAAGATCAGCCTCATGAAAACCTTATAACTCCTATTTTGTAGCTGCTGCGCAGCTACTTATTTACTGTAGGAACTATAAATGTTTTAATCATTTTTGCTTTGCTGTGATGTTCATGAATGGTTCAGAATGTAAGTGTCCATATGAGGTTGGGGTGGGGTTGGACCGAGATCTCCAAAGATTATACAAGGAAAAAGGTAGAGGAATCAGTAAAAAACAATACGCATTAGATGCATCAAACACTCTCCAGAGGAGTCCATTGAAAATGAGAGTAGACTGGGAAGTCCAAGCAAAATGCAAATATCACTCCATTTCATCTGCGCATTTAAGAGTATAACCCGAAGAAGAGAGCACCATGGCAGAGTACACTACTAACAGTATAACAAGGTTCACTCTCTGAAAGTAAAAAGGCTACCAGAAGAACAGTAGCTCTGAAGCTCCAGTACAACCTCAAAAATGGGTACTACTAGCAAATCTCAATGTACTTCCAACTCACAGTATGCCATAGTATCGTTAAAAAAACATGTAACTATTCCAAATCTGCACCAACTCTTATGCCTTTTAACCACCCACATCCACGACCTTATTCGACATCCCACTCTCAAGCATTCCATGATAATAATAAAAATCAAGGTAGAGAGAGTAGATCACCATGTTGCATACAACTGTATGAAGAGAAAGATACGTTAACGACTCCCTACGAGAAGGATCAGAAATCATACTCTTCATATGTGAAATAGGTCCTCGGAACCCATTCAATGTTAAATCTAATTCTTTCCAGTATATTTAAGTCTTAAGAGAGAAAACTGAGCTGACAGTCATACGCGCAAACTACCCACAAGTACTCGCACCTACCTCTGAATCTAAACATTTACGACCAACAAATCATTTGCTAACTTTGGACTTAGAGAGAGAGAAAGAGACTCCTACTTCTCTATAGAAGCAAGGAAATTCAACCTTTAGTTTTATAAGGATGTCTTGACTTGGCCAGCTCTGGACATGGAAGAAAGCTGTCGGAAAGTCGAAGCCGGTTTAGAACCCAGGTTTAGAATCCAAATGAATACGCAGAGAGAAGAAAAATACTTTTGAGAACTTGCTTAGTGAGTAACTTGCAAGGTGGGCTGGTTCTTCAGAGATGATCTCAGACTGGACAGCTGAAGCTTGGCGAAAGAAAACGGGATTAACATCAAAGCAGAACTGTACTTTCTTTTTTAGATTTTAGATTCATATCAGAAAGGGAAGCTAGAGGGTTTTTCAAGAAGTCCAAAGATGGATGAAATGGGAGTATTTTGAAGCTGGAGAGATTGTCGGAAGGTGTAGGCTGTGTAGAGAAAAGGGTGCGCGAAGGTGTTATTGCAGTGAATATTTTCCGCGTTCCGGCGCACACGTGGAGTGTGGACTTGTTTAGAAGGGTGGGGGATATCTGTGGAGCATAAACGATATGTCCAGAGTGAGTTTTTGTGAAGAAAGGGGAAAAATTCCCAGTATCCATGGTGGTGGTGGCTAGGGAACTCTGTTACTGGTTATGACTTTCCGAATTTGAGCCGGAGGTGCTTAATGCTAATGGGGAGGTGCACGGAAGGAAGGAATGGACGAAGTGAAGGGATCGTATGGGGGAGAACAGTCGGAGTTTAGAAAATTTGAAGGTCGGACTGTCTGGCTGAAAATATGGTGTTCAAGCCGGTAACAGTTGATTGGAACGAAGTGGGGGAGGGGGAATTCAAATTGGTAAAAATTAAATATAGAATAAAAATGAAAGGACAGCAATACCCCTGGATTAGTGAACCGATTTAGAGGAAATTTTGAAGCGATTCACTGAAAACTTTGGCTTTAACCGTGAGGAACCATCTGGGTCGACCAGTCCAAAGTATATCCCCCCGGAACGAAAGTGTCACTGATTTGATGATCACTATTAGGCAGTGATAGCGCCAGAAAAAGCCATGGCACTGCATGGTAGAGCTCACAGATGACCATTAATGGAGTACAATCAAAGGGAAAGGTGAAGGGAAGTGTCCTGAGGCCCAAGAGAGTGTCCAAACTCGATGGGCTCACTTCCTCCCGCGAGTAGTAAGCCAGACAGCAGTTGCGAGGCAGTTGAAAGGGTCGTCAGAAGTTGGCGGGGGCTGGAACAAGCCAAAAATGCATAGAAAGCCACATAACCTTTATTTCTTCAATTTCAGAAAGAGCGACAGGCTTGGGTAAAAGAAAGGAAGGGCTGAAAAGTACTGGAAGAGGTCTTCCAAAGCAGGATACTTATTTTTCAAGGTCAAAACCCATGCAAAATGTTTCTTGGCAATCACTGAAAAGTCGATATTGTTGAATTTTCTGATGGTCGGGCATCTAATCAGTGTCATTTAAGGATCAAGGAGATCAGGGGTTGGTAGAAAGGGATGGGGTGGTGGAGGAGCAGCAAAAACAGGTTGATAGTTGAGGGCAGGCGGCGAACTCACTTGACCCAGCTTTGGGATGTTTTGGAGTTTCATTTGAAGGAAAGGTGGATACAGTTATTGGACACTTACTTGATATAGAGTAATAGAACGAGAGTCAAAAGGAGATGTAGGCGTAGAAAACAAAAATTTTAAGAGGGGAAGAGGCACTAGAGGGTGACACAAAAAGGGGACGGCAATATGGTGTCTACGATAGGAGGAATAAGGAGATGGGAAGGGGAAAGGAGGTGGGGAAAGAAACAGTTTTGTTTGATGGATATTAAAATCATCAGTTGAAATGTTTTAGAGGGATGACTGACTCGAACAAAGGGCTGTCATCAAGGTGCAGATTAGAGAATGATTGGGTAGCGTTACTGTCTTTTCAGGAAACTAAAATGGGAATGGTGTCGGATAGTGTTGTGAGAAATGTATGGGGAGGAGATGGGTAAAATATGACTTTATACCTACTAGGGGGAGCGCTGGAGAAATACTTTTACTTTGGGATGAAAAGAAGTTAGAGAATATGGAGGTGAAGAAAGGCGAGCTCATGTTAGCAGCCCGATTTAGAAATATGGGAGATGGAGTGGAGATTCCAGATGTGTATAGTCTGTGGAGTAAGGGTCTAAGATAACTTTTTGGGATGAGATGGTGGGTATTTTGAGGGTATGGAATATTCCAGGATGCTGGGAGGGGACTTTAACACTAATAGATTCCCGGGGGAAAGGGTTGGTTGAAGGGTGATGCCTAGGTTAATGTAGGAGTTCTCGAAATTTATAGAACACCATTTTCTTATTGGTCTTCTTTTGCCAGATTCACTTGGCCCATGTTGGAGGACTCAATGTCCAGATCGATTCTTGGTATCCGGTACTTGAGAGGAGTTGGCTCCGAATGCGATACAGATTCCCCTTCCTCTATTGATAATAGTACTACGTCTCCGAGAGGTCCAAACACTATTTCCTCTAACAGCTTTCTGATAAGGAAGGAAAAATTTTATTAAAAACTTCAGCACAAAGGGGATACTGCAAGTGTACAAAAGTAGAGATGGACTAGACTCCCTTAAGTAAGATTTCCTCAATCAGCTTTTGGTAAATATGTAAGATCTCTTAATTATTACCTTTGCATCCTCCATACTTGTCCAGTTATACAGAGCTATCAGATGCAACTCTCACCGTCCTAGTTTATGTGAAGGTGTTTGACTGGACACGAAGTTTAAGAAATAAAGACTTTTGAAACTTGTGATGTAAAACAGGCTAGAAATCATTTCATTAAGGATAAAAAGAAAAATTTAAAGTTGAATTGTTACTAATATAGATATGTGTCATTTTTATTGAGACTGACTAAAAAGGAAAGTGTCACATAAATAGGGACAGAGGTAGTATTAAATTGGCAGCGAGAACTTGTAATCTTGTGGATAAGTCAGGTGCTCCAATATCCTTCATTTAGCCAAAGAGACGGGACTTCTGCCTCCATGGTATCTCTATCAGCATATGCCACTTGGTTAAGCAATATTTTGTGTTCGTCTCTCTAAATTATCTCTATCAGATGAGAGATGACCTATGTTGCTCAATAAGGTCAAAAATGTGCAACTCGTCCAAAGTATCTTTTTCCTCAAATGCCACTAGCAGAAAACAATTCTGTTTTAAACTTTTGATGTTTTCTTTTAGTAGCTTTAATTTTTTTACAAAAACAAAATCTGGCCTCCTACTGATCTGACAAAACCCCAACAGCTGAATTTCTACAACATATTCTTCTTGCAGCCGTAAGTTTTCACATCTTAATTACGATTAACTCTTGTTCCAATCCCCACATTCAGCATGATATTAATTTCAAACTCAACAACTGGCAGAGAAATCAATTGCATCTATTCTGGAGAAGGTGGTTTAATAAGCCTGTCCTCTTGCTGAGGCAAGTCGAGTCCCTCCAAATCGTCGAAGAAGAGTGAAACTTCCCAGACTAGTTTATGTCTGCTGTGATTGTTAACTTTTTCTAAGATAACCCTCCATGTTGATCAATGAGTGCACTCTGGTAGATCCTAAAGATCACTCACATCCAATAATTCTTCCCATATCCAATCTCCAACAATTCCGAGTGGGGAATATTCTCCTTAAAAAAGGATGGCTAAATTGAGCTAAATAGATTCCCAAAATCAGGAAGTTGAATGGTTAGCAATCATTTTGTCGTAACAAGTGAAACCTATGTTGTCTCACATCAAAGAATTCCCCCGGACACCCGATTGCAACTACAGCCATCCAATTCATGCCGTGCTAGCTGGAAGTCTATCAGAATAGGAAATGCATCCAGTTAATGACGTAAACTTATACTCTAAACTGGTCAATTTCAGTACTTCATTAATCGTGACTGGTCAGAATTTCAAATCCCACCTCCAAACTTACTTCCAGGTAGCGGTCGGTTCAAGATTTCCAATCTAATATTCACTAACCTATCCATCAACTTCAACATCATAACCTTAGTCCTCTGAAGAGTTGAAGATAGAGGTGATCCACTGGCCAAGCTTTCCTCATTTGTATCTGTACATAACTCATGGAGGCAGAAAACTGGCTCATCACCAGTTGCCAGCCAATCACCTGCCAGACAAATCCTCATGCTTTGGAGCCATGTCCACCTACCCTATGCTAATTTTGAACCACAAGGATAATCACTATTGACCTTTTCCTAGGTAAAATGATTCTACACAAGCAAATCCACTGAACGGTAGAAATTCTGAACAACATATGGTATCATAAACATGCTCCAAACAGCTCCATTTTCAGAAAATCTTACCTTTACCTTCTGATCATAGCTCCAATTAAGTGGTAGCACCCCAGAAACTTATATCCTCGACCAAATTGTGCTAATGAAATGTTTCCTGCATTCAAATATTTCATCTCAAGTCTTCTTAATGTTATGTTTGACTACCTCTAAGGACTTTAGCCAAGCTGTGAAGAAAATCATCCTCACATGTAATTCATGGATTAGAGGAGAGAGCACTCTGATATCATGTGAGAAGGCACGGGAGAAAATATGTTATTGATATTGGATGTTCAATACAATACAAGAGGTCCTTATTTATAGTTATACTATACAAGGACATACTACTCCTCTACCAATGAGGGACAAGTGTCACGGGCCCAAATCCTTACATTGGGTAGCGGCACCTGCTCGCCCGTGCGGCGCCTGCAGTTCCCCTCGCTGCAGGCCAACCTTTTTCCTATCCCAGGATTCCCAAGCACGATCCTGTACCTGTTGGTGGGACTCGCCCATAGGCTTGCCCCAACTTGTGCCGCCCATAAGATGTCTAGGCCCTTGGCCCTAGACATGTCGTGGCGCTTCATCTTAGGATCACTATTCATGCACACCCTGGGGGATTGGCTTAGGACATGTCTTGTCCCTCGCCCGAGCATCGCTCCCGCGTGCACCTCAAGCTTGACACTCGCCTAGTGCATCCGCGACTAGCTCGTGCCTCGCCCGAGTAAGGCAACCTTTAGCCCTTGGCCATTGTCATGCGCGTCTTTCGTGCCATGCCCATACATTGCCCTCGCGACACGCTTCCATCCCGAATAGTGCAGCGTCGCCCCACAACTGCACCTTTAGGCCAACGGACCCTTGCTTGCATGGTTGAACCCAAGCCATGCTCACAAGTCGACACATGATGCCCCTATGACAGGTGCGTCAAGTATCCAATCGGCACGGAGGTCTCGTTCCAACATTCGGCAGCCCGCGGGGCTGGCCGTCCCACACATCGAGCCTCCAGCACCACTTTGATGCCCAGCGCTAGCCCGAAGGCGTCGCGCCGCCCATAGAGTTTCCCTAACTCGTATGAGTACCTTTGACACTCCTTTGAGTCATCTAGGCAGGCCCTTGAGGTTGCCCCCAAGGTAGCTCGTTCTATACGGCTCGGTGGCAGCACGTATGGGGGAGGCAGGTCGGAGCTTTCATCACCTATACCCCTTATATATGCTTAAAATTAAAAAGCCAAAGTTGCCCGAGTAGACAGTTCTACGTCAGACCATCAGAAGGACCTTTTCTCACCAGTTCTTGGCCGAAATCACAACTCCAAATTGCGAGTTGTGACATCCTCCCACACTCATAATGTCATCGTCCCCGATGACACATCATGGCTTAAGACATCCCGGAGTCTGCCCCCTCAGGTATGCCCATTTCAGCTCCCTTTGTCCCGTGGGTTGGACTTCCTCGAAGTCCTTTCTCAAAAGGAGTCGTGCCCCATGCACTTCTCCCCCAAGTATCTTCCAAGCGTGCCTCTGCACTTCACCTCCATTCGGTGTTCACTTGGAAAGTGCCTCCGCACTTGCACCCTCTGGTGTTTAACTTTGTGATTGACCCACACTAGTCAATCACACCATGACCCTCACGGCCTTCATGTCCGTCTGAAGCTTTCCTTCACAGGTTAGCACATCAATGTGCTCTTTTGACGCCGCTCCCATAGCCTTTCGCTCCCGTAACATTAGGACGCCCTCTTTGGCATAGCTCTCGTAGCCTTTCGCTCCCGTAACATTAAGACGCCCTCTTGGCATAGCTCCCGTAGCATTCCGCTCCCGTAGCTTTCCTTGCCCTCACTACCTTGAAGATGTGTTCGCTTCCAGACCCACGACTTCGCCCATATGCCTCTTGCATAGGCGGGATCCTCCCACACTCAATGTGGAGGATACATCTTAGCACTGTCGTCCCACTTGGCATTTGGCCAGCTCTTGGGACGACCTTTGGTGAGTACTACATTCCCAAAGTCATAGCGTCGCCGCATTCCCGAACAAAGCTCTTTGTTTTCCAACTGTCACTTCCTCAGCAAGTAGCCAATGCTCCCGGTAGTACTTCAATACTCGCCCTATAGACAGGCACCCTCTTGGTCCTGCTAGCACGGCTTCCCGGTTCGGTGTGCCTCGCACCTGGACACTCACGGTCCCCGATCGTTCTACATACTCCTTTCCAGAATGATGACACCTTCTAACTTGGAAAATCGCCCAATTTCGAAGCTTCGCTATACCCTCGAATTCGTTTCCTCACCTTGGCAATGCCCTCAGGTAACCGAAAGGTCTTCTCCCGTAGGAAAGACACTCAACTTGATGCGTTGCACACATCCTTGGCAAGATCTCCACAATGATCATGCCCAAGTTTATAGTCCATGGCTCCCACTCTTCGCAATATGGTTGCACGACCTGGCAAACATGGCTTTCTCTTGGCCATCCGACTCATCGGCATATCACCTAATTCAGTAGCACCTTAGACTCACGAAAGACAATGGAATCACCCATTTCTTTCGTTGACCATCAGTATCGGGTACTCGATCTTTGGTGGCATATCAACATCAATCTCTGCTTTGACGTGATCTCTGCACTGACATCCAAAATGCGCTCGCCATATCCACCCTTTGCCTTCACATTGTGCCATGGCATAGTATGGCCTTAATCAGCTCTGATACCAAGTGTCACGGGCCCAAATCCTTACATTGGGTAGCGGCACCTGCTCGCCCGTGCAGCGACTGCATTTCCCCTCGCTGCAGGCCAGCCTGTTTCCTATCCCAGGATTCCCAAGCACGATCCTGTGCTTGTTGGTGGGACTCGCCCATAGGCTTGCCCCAACTTGTGCCGCCCGTAAGATGTCTAGGCCTTTGGCCCTAGACATGTCGTGGCGCTTCATCTTAGGATCACTATCCATGCGCGCCCTGGGGGATTGGCTTAGGACATGTCTTGTCCCTCGCCCAAGACTGAGCATCGCTCCCGCGTGGACCTCAAGCTTGACACTCGCCTAGTGCATCCGCGACTAGCTCGTGCCTCGCCCGAGTAAGGCAACCTTTAGCCCTTGGCCATTGTCATGCGCGTCTTTCGTGCCATGCCCATACATTGCCCTCGCGACACGCTTCCATCCCGAATAGTGCAGTGTCGCCCCACAACTGCACCTTTAGGCCAACGGACCCTTGCTTGCATGGTTGAACCCAAGCCATGCTCACAAGTCGACACATGATGCCCCTATGACAAGTGCGTCAAGTATCCAATCGGCACGGAGGTCTCGTTCCAACATTCGGCAGCCCGCGGGGCTGGCCGTCCCACACATCGAGCCTCCAGCGCTGATGCCAGCGCTAGCCCGAAGGCGTCGCGCCGCCCATAGAGTTTCCCTAACTCGTATGGGTACCTTTGACACTCCTTTGAGTCATCTAGGCAGGCCCTTGAGGTTGCCCCCAAGGTAGCTCGTTCTATACGGCTCGGTGGCAGCACGTATGGGGGAGGCAGGTCGGAGCTTTCATATGTACCGAGCTTGTTACATATATAACCAATACGAGAACCAGTGAGAGACTTGGTGAAAATATCTGCAAGTTGATCATTCGACCTCACAAATTTTATAACAACCTCACCTGAAAGTATCTTTTCGTTGACGAAGTGACAATCAATCTCAATGTGTTTAGTTCTCTCATGGAACACCGGATTTGATGCAATATGAAGGGCAGCTGGATTATCGCACACAAGTTCCATCCGATTGATTTCACCAAATTTCAACTCCTTCAGCAATTGTTTGGTCCAGACTAGCTCACATGTTGCCATAGCCATTGCTCGATATTCTGCTTCTGCACAAGACCGAGCAATTACATTCTGTTTCTTGCTCTTCTAGGACACCAAATTTCCTCCTAATAAAATACAATATCCAGACGTAGAACGTCTATCAGAAGGTGATCCTGCCCAATCAGCATCTGAGTATCCAATGATCTGCTCATGACCTCGATCCTCAAAGAGTAACCATTTGCCTGGGGCCGATTTTATATATCGAATAATGCGGACAACTGCATCCCAATGACTATCACAGGGAGAATTCATAAACTGACTTACAACACTCACAGGATAAGAAATGTCGGGTCTAGTCACTGTGAGATAATTTAACAATACCTGAGCTAGACTGGGCAACCTCAATACCTAGAAAGTACTTCAATCTGCCTAGATCCTTAGTTTGGAAGTGCCGGAAGAGATGCTGCTTCAGATTGGTAATACCATCCTGATCATTGCCAGTAATAACAATATCATCAGCATAGACTACCAGATAGATACAGAGACTTGAAGCAGAGTGCCGATAAAACACAGAGTGATCAGCTTCACTACGAGTCATGCCAAACTCCTGGATAACCGTGCTGAACTTACCAAACCAGGCTCGAGGAGATTGCTTTAGACCATAAAGTGACCGACGCAAGCGACATACAAGGCCACGAGACTCCCCCTGAGCAACAAAACCAGGTGGTTGCTCCATATAAACCTCATCCTCAAGATCACCGTGAAGAAAGGCATTTTTAATGTCCAGCTGATAGAGGGGCCAATGACGAACCGCAGCCATGGATAGAAAAAGGCGGACTGAAGCCACTTTAGCCACGGGAGAGAAGGTATCACTGTAATCGAGCCCAAATATCTGAGTATATCCTTTGGCAACAAGACGGGCCTTAAGTCGATCAATCTGCCCATCGGGACCAACTTTGACTGCATAAACCCAACGACAACCAACAGTAGATTTACCTGAGGGGAGAGGAACAAGCTCCCAAGTACCACTTGTATGTAAAGCAGACATCTCGTCACTCATAGCCTGTCGCCATCCTGGATGAGACAATGCTTCACCTGTAGACTTAGGAATAGAAACCGAGGACAAAGAAGATATAAAAGCATAATGGGGAGATGACAGACGATGATAACTCAAACCGACATAATGAGGATTAGGGTTAAGTATGGTCCGTATACCTTTCCGAAGTGCAATCGGTGTACTAGGAGCAGGGTCCGCAGCAGGAGCAGGGTCAGGACGAGAACCAGTTGGGCCTGATGTAGGACGCGAACGACGATGATAAGTCAAGAGTGGTGTTCCTGTGGCTGGGGAACTAGGGGGAACAACACTAGACTCCTCAACGGTTGGTATGGATGAAACCTCTGCGGTCGAAGGTGGAGGAGGAGCTATAGTAAACTCCTCAAAGGTCGGTATAGGTAAGACCTCAGATATATCATCGTGGTCAGCAGAAGTAAAAAAAGGTTTAGACTCAAAAAATGTGATGTCAGCTGACATAAGGTACCTACGAAGAGCTGGAGAATAACAACGATATCCCTTCTGAACACGAAAATAACCAAGGAAGACACACTTGAGAGCACGAGGAGCTAACTTATCTTTCCCAGGCTAAGTTATGAACAAAACACGTGCTCCCAAAAACACGGGGTGGAAGAGAGTATAAGGGTGACTGGGGAAACAATTCTGACTCATGTCATGTACCAATTGTCTGTCCCGTACTGCGGTCCTGGATAATAAAAGAATCGCCAATAAAATATATACCACAATGGAGGGCACGAGTCAAAAGACTAACAGATGCAAGACTAAAAGGACAGCCATGGACATAAAGAACGGAATCTAGGGTGATAGGAGACAAGGGATTAGCTTGTCCAACTCCTTTTGCCTTAGTTTAACATCCATTGGCTAAAGTACCAGTGGGAAGAGACTGTGAATATACAATATTTGACAAAAGTGATATATTACCAGAGATGTGATCAGAAGCGCCTGAGTCCATGACCCATGGGCCAAGAGTGCTAGACTGGAAAACACAAGCAAAAGAATTACCAGTAATAGAAGTATCAGTCTGAGCAACTTAGGCTACTTGTGGAAATGTCTGCTTACTTGCTCGATACTGAAGGAGCTCATTATATTCTTCTTTAGATAAAGAAAATCCCTGGTTACCTGAAGTCTCGGTCTGAGCAATGTAAGTATTTTTGGGTGGACGACCATGTAAGGAATAGCACATTTCACGAGTGTGTCCAAGTTTGTGACAATAAGAACACTTGGGTTTAGATCTTCCAAAACAACCTCCTCCTCGTCTATGCTCCATAGTTTGAGATGCCCGAACATCCACTGTCTAGGATGCAAGAATAGAGGAATCAAGTATTTGTGATGAGATCACTAGTGGACTTGGTGCTGCAGCAAGGCGGAGTAATCGAGAGAATAATTCATCAACTGTCGGGACAGTCGGACTAGCCAAAATCTGGTCGCGTACTGAATCAAGATCATTAGGAAGTCCAGCGAGGGTAAGAACGAGAAACATCTTCTGACGCTGCTCTTGTTGTTTTTCAACACTAGTAGAAACTGGCATCAACTTCTCAAATTCCTCTGTGACTGCCTGTACTTGACCCAAGTAAGTAGACATATCTAATTCCTGCGTCTTTAAGTTTGTCATCCGCGATATCACATCATAGAAGCGAGATATGTCATTAGTGTATAAGGTACGTGCCTTTGCCCAAACCAAATAACATGTCTGGAATGGACGAAACAAGGGCATCAACTTGGAATCAATAGATCGCCACAAGATGCTACATAACTGAGCATCGATTTTTTTTGCCCAAAGCGCTATTGCCTTTTCATCTCGCTAGACTGTTTGATTAGATGATCTTGAACACCTTGACCTCTACACCACAACTCGACAGATGAAGCCCAAGTAGTTTGAACCTCCCATTAAAGGTTCCGAGGTAATAATAGCACTAGAGCTTCCAGAACTCATGTTTCTAGACACAAAAGCATCAAATCCCAAAGACATTATTGCAAATTATTACCAAATAAGAGAAAGAATCAACTGTAATCCACTGAAACAGAGTACGGAAACACAAAAACAGAATAATGAAATACTGTAGTTGCCGGAATCTACTGTAGCTGACGGAATAGTACTGTAGCTGCCGGAAAAAAACTCAAAGTGGTCAGAATGAAATGAAAACAGTAAGGGTAGGATCGAAAATACCAGGCGACCCAACTGTTCTGAAGTAAGATCTTCAAAAAATGGTCGGAAGTGGTCGTACGCGCCGGAGCGTGAGCTCACGCGCGTGAGCTTCTGGTGGCGCGTGAGGAGGAGGTTGCCGGAGATTTTCACTGGGGTTTGGTCGCCGGGCAGTGACGACTCTTGTGGTAGTGTTGGATTTTGCACAATACGAGATGAAGCAGATGCAAAACAGCCTTAAAAAAGTACTGATTTCTCTTTACCGGAATCGCTGGAATTTATGTACAGCGATAAGTCTCCCACAATTGCTCTGATAACATGTGAGAAGGCACGGGAGAAAATATGTTATTGATATTGGATGTTCAATACAATACAAGAGGTCCTTATTTATAGCTATACTATACAAGGACATACTACTCCTCTACTAATGTGGGACAAGACTACACTATATACATAGTTGTAAACTAACAGATTTCATAGTGGCCGTAGTCTATCCGTTGACATTGACCTCATGAATAACACATAGGTCAAGGGGAATATCTCATATCTCTCATTGCATAAAATAGTTGAAAGCCCCACACGAGGAAGCCCCAATAATAAGGTTGCCGTTTTGCAATCTAATGACATCCGACAGGAATACTTGCGAGAATTCTATTATACACCAGATCTAAGAAGAAACTCTAGCATGAAAGACAACATTCCACCTCTGATTGTGGAGGGAAATAATTTTCTCCAAACAAAGGGAAAACAAGACAAGTATCCAAAATCATAAACATTCCTCTGGCAACCACTTACAAAAATAAAGAACAGCATGAATGTGGAGATAAGAAATTATTTAACAAATGAAAAAAGACAAGCCAATGAAGTAAACCGGCATCTCAAAAGATACATAAAAAGAACAAACCTGAATGTAGTGGAGAAGCACAATTTCGTATTGCTCCTTTAGACTAGCAAAGAACACTAATTCGTCAACCCTACCGTAGCTACAACAGAAAAAATAACAACAAAGGGGACAAAAGGTCAGCCAAAAACTATTACAACATATTAGGGAAGGAACAAATGACAAATATATGAAGGGAAGAACACTGAACTTTTACAAAGAAAGAGTCCTTCTAAAGAGTTCCTTCTTTCTTTTCCCTAGATAACAATAGATTTCATATTGTTTCATGAGATTTCAGCTTGAAAAAGGTTGCGGGTCACAGCACTTAAAATGTCAAACACGTACGCGAAGTGAGACTGTGACATGCTCACTTTTACAATCAGCAATTAGCATGATATGAAAAATACGTACTATGTTTCTTGGAGGAGGAGGAGATAAAAAAGATGAGTAATTGGACTGTAAAGAGTAGAAATTTATAAGAATCAGATTCTAAACCAAGCAAGAGATCAATTGCCAGATAAGCTACCTTTCTAGTAGCTTCATTGTGGTTGCTTCATCCAATACATCCTTGCAGTCACTTAGGAAAGCACGAAACTCCTTAATGAGTGATTGGTACTCGGTATTATTACTGTCCAACGCACTGTCATCTTCCAGAAGCAGCCGATTGATCTGCAAACAAGATGTACGAAATCAAATCTAGAAAAGGCCAATCATCTATGTTCAAATAACAGCCACCATGTAATCACTTAAAGAATACACTTTGGTCTGAAGACGGATAAGTGGAATCATTCCATAATGTTCAGCTTCCTCATATCACATTATGAGAGCGTAAGAGAGAGCTATTGATGATTTAGTCATTTGGTACGAATGACGGACCAATATATAGGTGTCAGGTGTCAGACACAATACAATTATGATACTTGTAAATATGACAATATCTAACTTAAAGTTTAATATTTTAAACATTCTAGATTTTGATATCCGATTAAAATTGAACATTATAACTTCCATCCTCAAACTCAAGATGGAGAAACATAGAAAAATAAATAGTCGTCTGAATAACAGAAAGTTGCCAAAAACAATCAAAGTCCAACCAAGAGGTTTCAGAGAGATTCAATGTTGAAGCGCTGAGGCGGATCCAGGATTTGGAGTTCCAGGTGCCAGTGCTTAGAACATAGATGTGTTGCAATTTATACGGTCCAAATATGGTATATATTTGGCCGGTTTAATCTATTTTGAGTTTCGGTTCGGGTTATTCATCTTTTTCATTTATATAGACAAACCAATCGAACAAAAAATTTAATAATTATGACAACTTGGAGCAAAGTATAAAACTTTAAAAATTTTACTAATATCATAAAAGTACATCATTCATTTGCAATTATACTCGACGAATTTTCATATTCTGAAAACTGCCACTAGAATTAAAAACACTTTCTTACAAAACAAAAATTTAATCCAACTCAATTTAGTAATTTAGTACAATCCCAGAATTAAAATATGGAGTATGTATTTTGTACAAGAAAAAAGAGTTCGCTATCGATGCATATTTAGATACTCAAAGCAGACGCCGAAAGATATAAGAAGAGTGAAAAAAGAAATACATTTGTCGAACGACCAGCCAATAGGTAAAAGCTTGAAAGTTACTTGGTCTCTACTACGATCATAAAGATTCTGACATCATATGAGAAAATAAGAGAAGGAAAGAAATATATAAATGATTTGATGACCTGATGAATAAAGACACCAAATTACAAGTGTCAGATACAATACATCTGTTATTTGTCGAGAGTGGACGATATCTAACTTACAAAAATAACGCTTCGTCATTTCTTATATTCTATTTCAACACACTAACACAACACTCAACATTTTAACACCCAAAACCAAAGCATTTAAATATATTTAAAAGCTTCATATCCACATACATTTTCCATTTAGAGTGCTTATTCTTTTCTGAGTTTGTTAATGGTGATCAGTCAACACCCCAGTTACTTTTCCACTCTTAATCCTCCGACCTAGAACTCTAGCAATAACTAGTGTAGTAACTCTATTTGATATAAAGATTTGTTAAGTGACAAAAATGATTAACACTGAGTCAGAAGTTAGCCCGTGGCTTAGCAGGGGCAGATCCAGAACTTGACCGCAGTAGCTCCTACGAAAGGCTAAAAAAAGGACAGCATTGTGTGCTAAACTTCCATTATACACGGCGCTTGAGGAAGATCAAGACCACAAAGGATTTATTGTATACAATATTACCTTAGATTTCTGCAAGAGGTTTCCACGGCTTGACCCGTAACCTCTTGGTTCTACTAAAGACTGAGGCTAAAAAAAACATAAAAAGAATGCAACTTGTCAAACGCAAATCGCATGTTATTAGCCCCCACTCTTGAGGGTTTCACCAATGAACCAAAGTAGTTAAAAGCAAAAAGCACAAAAAAAATGCCAAATTTCAGTGGGGCTTTGAGCACAAAGCTGAACTAACATGTGGACCTTAACGAACAAAGGCGCTAAGAAAAGTTTTCACATGTAATGCAATTAAAAATAGCTACAAACAATGACTATTAGGACAAAAGAATTCAAATTACTATATTTAAGCTAATTATAGGAAGTAAAAATGGGAAAAAGCATTAAAAATCCCAAATCTAAAGTAAGCGCCTATGACCTCTATACTTGTCCAAAGTGAAACTATTATCACCTTGAGGCATGGACAAGCAGACTTGTGGTAGGCAATGCTATCTACGTGTCGTCACGTGTATATACCGTTAAAGACTTTTCATCTTTCTTTCTTCCTCGAAAAATGGATGTGTGCCGGAGTTTTGGTTCTCCAACCAAGCTTTTCCTTTCAGACATGGAGTTTAAGAGTTTGGTAGAAGAAAAGGAGATGAGAGGGAGAAGAGAGGTGTTTTGGGTAAAGAAAAAGGGAAGGAGATTGGTTTGCCGACAATGGAGTTTGCTAGCACTTCTGGTCTAAGTTGCTCGGACTCTTCACTTTCAGTGCCGCACCCGTGTCGACACGACGTGGGTGTGGGTATGGGTGTGGGATCCGTGTCGGATTTGGTCAACCGATTTTGGGTACTTTGAACAAAATCAACGGAGAAATTTGGGACAGATACAATGATTTTTAAAAACAAATCAAAAGCTAGGGTGATATGGAAGAAAATGGAATACCTTGTATATATAAATTTCTATATCAGTCCTTTTCCTTTTATCTCCTAAAATTCTACTCTTGTTCAATATTTTCTCCTTCTCGGAATACCTTGTAAGTTTTTCACATAATGTCTCATAATTTAGACATATTTTTATAACTTTATTTTTAAATAATTGAATTATTTTTAGCCGAATCCCCGCACACGTATCCGTACCTGGATCCGTACCTCCGAAATTTAGATCATGAAGGATCTGACCTCTAGATCTGCACCCGTATCGGACACCCGCACCCGAGTCCGAGCAACTTAGCTTGTGGCAATTTCCTTTTGGGATTGGAGTTTTGGTTTCCCTTTTCAAATCTAGAGTTTAATTCTCTGACTAAAAGATGGATTTGAGAGAGAATGATATAATTAGCAAATAGAAGAGAAGGAGATGGGTCCAGTGAATACGGAGCTTGCCAGCGACGAGCAAAGTTTTGGATTTTTCCCTTTTCAAATCCAGAGTTTTGGTTTTTTTTCTTTTCAGACCTAGAGTTTTGGCTTTTCGACTAAGAAATGAATTTGAGAAAGAGTGATTAGCGGTAGAGAAACCGAGAGAAGGAGATGGGTCCACCAATCATAGAGTTTGCCAGCAACAGCAAAGTCGAATGATCAACTAGCAGATATTTTCACTAAGTCTCTTACTGGTTCTCGTATTAGTTACATGTGTAACAAGCTCGGTACATATGATGTGTATGCACCGGCTTGAGGGGGAGTGTTAGTTTACAGATATGTATAGTGTAGTCTTGTCCCACATTGGAAGAGGAGTAATATCTCCTTGTAGTGTATAGCTATAAATAGGGACCTCTTGTATTGTATTTATCATCTAATATCAATAATATATTTTCTCCCGTGCTTTCTCACATGGTATCAGAGCATTAGTGAGAAAAGATCGATGTGTGTCATTCCAGCGTTAACCGGGAAGAAAGAACTTAGTCATCGTGCAATTTTTCCGGTGACCTAAGGCTTGTCTAAGTGAAAGTCACTTTCTGTCGGTGTTGTGCTAAAACCAACACCACCACGAGGTAGATCACCTTCCGACAACCAACCCCTGAAATTTTATATGGCAGAAAAGCCGCCACGCTCCTCCACGCGCCGGCAACAACTTTTCCGGCGAGGGTTCCGGCCACTTTCCGACCATTTTTTCGCGAAGCTTCTTCAGGATAGTGTGGTCTCCTCAAAATTCTGAGCCTACCCATTTAATTAAAATCAAATTCCGGCCACTTTTATATTTTTCCAGCGTGAACAGTGACCTTTCTGGCCATTTTTTGAAAATATTTCTTCAGGAGAGCTTGCTCGCAAAGGAATTCCGAGTCTATCCATCCTGGTTACAACAAATTCCGACAACTTTGGAATTTTCCGGCGAGCTACAGTGTTTCCGGCATGTTTCCGGCACAGAACAATGTTCTGTTTTCCTGCTGTAAACAGTGTTTTTCAAGCTATTTCTTTAGTTTTCTCACAGGAGTTACTTATTTTCACTATTTCAAGTTAACCCTACTACTACAAATTGTAGCGACATGGGAACCGATGCTTTGAATAGTCGGATAGTTTCTTTAGCAGAGTATATTGAGTTCCTTCAGTATAAAGCATGTAATCAGACATCTTCTGAGATAGCTTCTGTTCTTCAAACAGGTAATAGCGTGACTTGTTTCTCCCAATCTTCATCCTCTGAGTCTTGGGTCATTGATTCAGGTGCATCAGATCATATTTCTGGTAACAAATCTCTTTTCACTACTATTTCGTATTCTCAATCTCTTCCAAAAGTCACAATGGCCAATGGGTCTCAAACCATGGCAACTGCAATAGGTCAAGCAAGCCCACTTCCTTTCTTACATTTAGATTCAGTCCTTTATGTTCCCAATAGTCCTTTTAATCTCATAGATGTTAGTCGCTTAGCCAAATCACTTAAATGCGTTGTTTTATTTCTTGATGACCATGTTTTTATACAGGAACGCAGTACGGGGCGGATCATTGGTACCGGGCGTGAATCAAACGGACTTTATTACCTTATCCTTGCTAAATCACATGGACTCACATCTTGTCTTCCTTTTACAACTTGTCCTGTTACTGATTCACCAGATTTATTACAGGAACGGTTGGGACATCCCAGTTTGTCAAAACTTCAGAAAATGGTATCTGGTTTATCTCACTTGTCAGCTCTAGAGTGTGAGTCATGTCAGCTCGGTAAGCATACCCGCTCTCATTTCCCTCGGCGTCTTGATAATCGAGCAGAGTCGCCTTTTACTTTAGTCCATTCAGATGTTTGGGGTCCTAGTCGGGTCAGTTCCACCTTGGGATTCCGCTACTTTGTCAGTTTCATTGATGATTATTCAGCTCTGGTTGTAGCTCCACCACCTATAGCTCCAGTTCCACCACCTACAGCTCTGGTTGTAGCTCCACCACCTATAGCTCCAGTTCCTCCACATAATCCAGTTCAACCTTCTGCAGTTCCACCACTCTTGACTTATCATCGTCGTCCACATCCATCATCAGGCCCAGGTGATTCACGCCCCGCATTAGATTCTGCACCTACTGCGGACTTGTCTCCTCTTAGTCAACCAATTGGGCTCCGCAAAGGTGTACGATCCACTTAATCTTAATCCCCACTATATCGGTTAAAGTTATCATCGTCTGTCGTCATCACATTATGCTTTTATATCTTCTTTGTCCATTGTTTCTATCCCTAAGTCTACAGGTGAGGCACTATCTCATCCAGGATGGCGACATGCTATGATTGACGAGATGTCTGCTTTACATGCGAGTGACACTTGGGAACTTGTTCCTCTTCCTGCAAGTAAGTCTACTGTTGGTTGTCGTTGGGTTTATGCAGTCAAAGTCGGCCCGGATGGCCAGGTTGATCGGCTTAAGGCTCGTCTTGTTGCAAAAGGATATACTCAGATTTTTGGGCTTGATTATAGTGATACTTTCTCTCCCGTGGCTAAAGTAGCATCTGTTCGTCTCTTTTTGTCCATGGCTGTTGTACGTCATTGGCCTCTTTATCAGTTAGACATTAAGAATGCTTTTCTCCACGGTGATCTTGAGGAAGAAGTTTATATGGAGCAACCACCTGGTTTTGTTGCTCAGGGGGAGTTTAATGGTTGTGTGTGCAGATTGCGCAGGTCACTATATGGTTTGAAACAGTCCCCTCGAGCTTGGTTTGGTAAGTTCAGCACAATTATTCAGGAGTTCGGCATGACTCGTAGTGAGGCTGATCACTCTGTGTTTTATCGGCATTCTGCTCCTAATCTGTGTATTTATCTAATGGTTTATGTTGATGATATTGTTATTACTGGTAATGATCAGGATGGTATTACTAATCTGAAGCAACATCTCTTTCAGCACTTCCAGACTAAGGATCTGGGCAGATTGAAGTATTTTCTAGGTATTGAGGTCGCTCAGTCTAGCTTAGGTATTGTTATTTCACAGCGGAAGTATGCCTTAGACATTCTTGAGGAGACTGGAATGATGGGTTGCAGACCTATTAACTCTCCCATGGATCTGAATGCTAAGCTTCTGCCTGGACAGGGGGAGCCTCTTAGAGACCCTACGAGATATAGGAGGTTAGTTGGCAAATTGAATTACCTCACAGTGACTAGACCTGACATTTCTTTTCCGGTGAGTGTTGTAAGTCAGTTTATGGATTCTCCCTGTGATAGTCACTGGGATGCAGTTGTTCGCATTCTTTGGTATATAAAGTCAGCTCCAGGCAAAGGATTACTATTCGAGGATCGAGGCAACGAGCAGATTGTTGGGTACACAGATGCTGATTGGGCAGGATCACCTTTTGATAGACGTTTTTCGTCTGGATATTGTGTTCTAGTAGGAGGTAATTTGGTCTCGTGGAAGAGCAAGAAACAGAATGTAGTTGCTAGATCTAGCGCCGAAACCGAATATCGGGCCATGGCTATGGCGACGTGTGAGTTAGTTTGGGTCAAGCAGTTGCTCAAGGAGTTAAAGTTCGGAGAAATCAGCAAGATGGAATGGAACTAGTGTGTGATAACCAAGTTGCTCTTCATATTGCGTCAAATCCGGTGTTCCATGAGAGGACTAAACACATTGAGATCGACAGTCACTTTGTCAGAGAAAAAATACTTTCAGGAGATATTATTACAAAGTTTGTAAAGTCGAATAATCAACTAGCAGATATTTTCACTAAGTCTCTTACTGGTTCTCGTATTAGTTACATGTGTAACAAGCTCGGTACATATGATGTGTATGCACCGGCTTGAGGGGGAGTGTTAGTTTATAGATATGTATAATGTAGTCTTGTCCCACATTGGAAGAGGAGAAATTTTTCCTTGTAGTATATAGCTATAAATAAGGACCTCTTGTATTGTATTTATCATCTAATATCAATAATATATTTTCTCCCGTGCTTTCTCACAGTTCCACTTTGAACAAGAAGAGGGGAATTAGGCCGCTCACAAAGTTTAGGTGTATAACTGTCTGGGACAAGTTTGAGGGGTGTACTTGTGCCTTTTTCCAAGTAAAACTTACCAATCAGGTTTAAAACCCATCTTAAAATTTTCATTTATATGAAAAGATGTAATTTTAAGTTTTCAAAAAATAGTTTTCTTGTGAAATGGCAATCTGTTAACCACCACTCCTGGGACGAAATAAGGTCTTCCCATTGTTTTTGCTCTTAAGTCACTACAGCAGAAAAAATTGGATCCTGCGAGATCTTTTCTTGAATGATAAGAGAATGGTGAGGATGGGGAGTAGGCCCCGTCCGGGGGGAATGAGAAGAACCAGGCTGATCCGGGTATGTGTTTGCACCATAAAGAAAGAGCAAATAAATAAGACTCCCCCTCCGCTTGGAGATGACTCTAGTAAATATTTTATTTCCTATACCTGATCACTAGACCTTCATTCAGAACGTCTTTTAACAATATATTATCAGCTTACCAACTACTTTTGGTGTCTAGTACTGCTCTTATAAAGAGAGAGCTCATGGGTGATGAGACGCATGCCTAAGCACTATAGGGGGTACACTAAAGTGTCACCACCCACAATCTGACTTTAACCAACGTTTGTTTTACATTTTCACGGTCCAAACCAGAACCCACCGGGTTGGGCCAAACCAGGCCAACTGAGCTGGAACTGTTACTGCTAATTCAATCATGAAACACTCCACTGGCAATGCAATTTTGAGCTTTCCAATCTGATGCCTTTCACCGGCACAAGGACCTATGGGTAACCAAGGAAAGTGCAAAGGGAATGTTAATGTCCTTCTCCTTACAAGATCAAATAGGGAACCCGTGAATCATCAGAGAGAGCTCGCAAGAGATACGATTTATCCAGTCCATTAACTCATTCTGTCGAATAAAGTACACACTTCTCACAGGCAGTAGCAAGGTCACAGTAGAATCCTGTATACTAATCAATGTTCCATTGGGTACATACAGTTGTTTTTTATCAACATACAGTTTGTTAGAAAGTTAGCCTTAGTTAAATATGTAAAAATGGATTAACGTAAAGACTAGTGTCCTACATCTGATTAGAAGCACAACATACATGGTAAAGTGTGTCCATAACAGACTTCAAGCATAAGACAGTTGTCTTGAGCATTCTTCCAATCTTTCTCATATCCTCACAGACCATTTCTGCTTCCAGAAGCAGACCAGTTCCTACTTTGCCTTTCATTATACTCCTTCATAGAGCTTTCCATGTGGATGCATCATTGATTGGTTCTCTATCCCAATTTGGGCTCCATCTTTTAAACAATGACCGCAACGCTTGATCCTTCAAAGAACTTCCAAATTCATGTTCTTAGTATGGCTCTACTAAATACCCTCAAGTTCCTAACCACTAAACCTTCCTTATTAGGAAGGTCACTGTTTTCCAATTAATAAGATGGTACTCTTTTACCTTCCCATGCCCTATAGAATATTACTTAGTACTTTCTCCAACCTCTGTGCCAGACACCAGTACGGGTGGCAAAGACATGTTGTACATTGGATGATCCAGGAGACCTATCATCCACACATAATAGGAACTGGAAACAGAGATATTTATAAGGCTAGCATTCAGAACATATTTACAGTTGGTGAAACCAGGGAAAAGAAAAATAACAAACTTTAATCAAACAAACTCAGTTCAAAAAGAGATGAACCTTATCAAGATATAATTCAGTTGCCCATGTGGAAATCATTGTTATTTGGCACTTTTCATCCTTTGAAAGATTATCAAGCTTCCGCAGGAGAAATGTTCTCAATGCATCCTGCAAGCAAAGGGTGTCATATCCTGGAAATTTCCAAGTAATTCTATTATTTGCGGCTGTTTTTCTTTTCAAAGTTGCAGATATTACAAGTCAGAAACTGAAAAAAAAAAAAAATCAGCCATAGACCAAGAAATACCTCTCATTATAACATGAGGAAAATTTAATAGTGGCTGGATATGAAGACAGCAATAAGGATCAGAACTAAGATGAAACTAGAGATTTGTTGTAAAAAGAGGATGGCATATATACGCAAAGATAGTGTCATTATCTTCATAAAGAAAAATTGCTTCATAGTATGACATACATAGGACTACTAAGCAAGAAGACAATTACGAGAAATTAAATTTCAATGGTTCTAAACTACTAGAATTTTTTCTAATCAGTAAACAATAAAAAGTTTCATTAACAACCAGCACTAAGATGGTACAGCACATCAGTACAAAGAAGTTCCAAAAAGAATACTGGAATATCTATTCTATAATCAGCAGACAAAAGCAACAGCATCACTCAAGAGTCAAGTCCTGGTGTAGACTGTGTAAAATAAACATGGGTATACCTCTTGTATACAGGTGTTTTCAATTCGCCCTTCACTCAATAATATTTATTACCTTATCAAAAATAAACATGTTTATCAATATGTTTAGTATTTTAACAGTTGACAGACCAATAAAAATTCGGTATGCTATGTCTGGGTTTCAGAAGCAATAATTTCATATAAGTAACTCAACACTAAATGCAGTAACCTAAAATGAGTCGCTGCAACGGACTCCAAATGTGAAATATGAAAGTTCTAAGAAGTTTCTACAGACTAAAAACCTGAGTCTTGAAAATGGAACAGTGGGGAAAGTAATATTCCTTTATAGATATGAGTGTAGTTACTACTACAGATCATTGCTTCAAATGAGCAAGATCAGTCAAATTCAGATAAATTTAACCTCTTATTTGCAGATGATATTGTATTGATTGACGAGACGCGAGGCGGTGTGAACGCGAGGTTAGAGGTGTGGAGGCAGACCCTGGAGTCTAAAAGGTTTCAAGCTGAGTAGGACCAAAACAGAATACTTGGAGTGTAAGTTCAGTTGTGAGACTCAGGGAGGGGAAAGGGAGGTGAGGCTGGACTCGCAAGTCATCCCTAGTAGAGGTAGTTTTAAGTACCTTGGGTCTATTATTCAGGGGGATGGGGAGATTGATGAAGATGTCACACATCGTATTGGGGCGGGATAGATGAAATGGAGACTCGCTTCTGGTGTTTTTATGTGACAAGAAGGTGCCACCAAAACTTAAAAGTAAGTTCTACAGAGTGGTGGTCAGACCGACTATGTTATATGGGGCTGAGTATTGGCCTGCCAAGATTGCCCATATCCAGAAAATGAAGGTAGCAGAGATGAGGATGTTGAGATAGAAGTGCGGGCACACCAGGTTAGATAGGATCAGGAATGAGGTTATTCGCGACAAGGTGGGTGTGGCCCCCATTGAGGACAAGATGCGGAAAGCGAGGCTTAGGTGGTTTGGACCAGTGTTATCAAAAGCGAAAAGCGTAAAAAAGCTCTAAGGTCCGTTGGGGCTTTAAGCACTAAGCGCAAATAAAGCGTGGGCTTTAAAGAAAAAAGGCGCAACTGGAGAAAAAGTAAAAATTTGTATATGTAGTCTAAGACCAATAATTATAAGCATGAATAACAAATATATGGACAAAGAAATTTAAAAAAAAATTATGAATAGTGAAATATCAATTGCTTAATGTCACCTTTTCAGGATTACACTCATTGACAAGGAAAAGTATGTCTTAGAGCCTTGATGCGACACTGAAGCGCCCACAAAGCGAAGCGAAGCGCTCAACATGTTTTGAGCCTTGCTTCAGGGCTTAAGCGCGATTTAAGCGCGCCTTTGACAACACTGGTTTGGACATGTGAAAATGAGGAGCACAGATGCCCCGATGAGGAGGTGTGAGAAGTTGACATTAGAGGGCCAACGGAGAGGTAAAGGTAAGCCGAAGAAGAAGTGGGGAGTGGTGATTAGGCAAGACATGACGCAACTTCAGCTAACCGAGGACATGACCCTTGATAGGAAGGTGTGGAGGTCGAGGATTAGGGTAGTAGGATAGGTGGTAGATTGTTCATACCAATAGGATTAGTACGCACTCTCGCATTCTGTTGGTAGTAGGTTTCTATGAATACCCGTCATTTTCTTTCATTTTGATTATCTTATTATCGTGTTGTTTCTATGCTACTTTTACATGGCTTTTTGGTGTTGTCCCTCATTGTCTATCTTTTTAATTAATGTGGTGCTTATGTTTCTGAGCCGAGGGTCTATTGGAAACAGCCTCTCTACCTTCACAAGGTAGGGGTAAGGTCTGCGTACACACTACCCTCCCCAGACCCCCACGATGTGGGATAATACTGGGTATGTTGTTGTTGTTTTTTGCCAATAAGTGAAAAAAAATTTATTCTTGCATCACCATAAATCAGTGTTCTCGGATAGAATAGTCATACCTGTTCACTTATGCTAATGAACTTCAATGAGATCTCTTCAAATGATAACACATAGTTAATCTGCAACAATCATTTCCTTGCATTAGAAAGGGCTCCAGTTCTAGGAATAAATACGGATTACTAGCAAGCCTACTATGTCAAACATAGTAAAAGAAAAGAGAAGAAAGGGACATAAAAGGGAAGCTGCCTCAACACCGTTTATGTCATTCTTCCTCAAGCAATAAATACGCCAAAGGAAACAATTTTAATGCTGAAAACATGCTTTTTACGCGGAAATATTCAAGATGATAATCAATACATTTACAAGGATATATTCAAGACGATAATCAAATTGATATAGTATTGAAAATGTTAGGGACAGAAGTTTTATGCAGAGAACATTAGTTTTTACGAGGAAATACTCAAGATGATAATCAAATTGATACTAATGAAAATTTTAGGGATTATCTGTAGCTGACCTTCTTAAGGAGGGATTATTGGTTTTCCCTCGGGGTATTATTGAAGAAAGTATTTTTATTTATCAGGAAGAAATTTCCAGTGGTCTTTGTAAAACAGAGTAGACATCGACATTGATTGCTACAGCAGTTTGTGGAAATATCCCTTTTGCTGGTCGCAAGGAAATTAATAATTGGAAAACAAGGATCAATTTTAGCAAAGTACAAAAAACAAAACAAAGAACAGAGCATAAATGGAAACTGAAAGATTTGAAAAGCATTTAAAGTGGAAAATGACAAAGAACACAAAATGAAGGAAAAACAAATAAGTAGAATAATTACTTTTGCATAGAATGATGCAGCTCTGAGGAACTCCTTGGCAGCAAAAGCAGCTTCAGCCTGCATAACATTAGGTCTATGATGAAAAAGCCAAAAGAAAAAATTCAGCCTCACAAGCAATATAGTTTCTTTTGTTTATGACATTTTAGGAGATAATATTGCAGCATATATCCCAGGGGAAAAGAATAAGTCCAAATCAGCCGCGACCTGAACCAGATAAACTTGGTCTCTCTGCAGGGCATCACGACAATTAGCCAAAGCTGCAGCATATTCTTTTAAGTCCAAGTACACTTTCCACATGTCACGGCCTTCATCATTTACAGACACCTAAATTCAGTTTGTCGATTTCAGAAACTGAAGCAGAAATTTAATGGGTACTACCACATCACACAAGATTCAGATAATGACTATTACCGCACCTGGAAGATGGAATTTTGGTCATATGCATAAAACAACCCAGCTGAGGCATCACTACATAAGCCAAAAATACCTCTTGAAACTGCGTCAGGTGTCTGATCAAAATAAAGTTCTTCTACTATTTGTTCACTTATCCTGTTCACCACCTACAAGACGTAAACTATAGCATAACTATACAAGGTATTTAATGGCGAAATGTCCATCCTTCAGAATAAAGTGTTTTTGCTCAATAATTGCACATTCAGGTTCTTGCCCCTGTCCTAAATCGTTGTTTCTCTGTCTTCTTTAATTTGGTAAAGGGAGGACCTTTCTCATCCTCATATTTAACAATGTAGAACAAGATAGATATTGCAAAAGATAGGAGGATTAAGGATGCAATACAATCACATCTACCCCCATTGTTATAGGTCGATTTCTAGTCAATAGAAAATGAAATCCTCAGTGGTCTTCCAAAATATTCTTCAAAAATATATTAATATTTATGGATAATGGCTGGCGAAAGCAGATACTATCAAGAGAAACAAATGGAGTCTTTTATGTCAACTTAAGATTAATGTACAGTTGATGAATCTCAAGATTAAATACAAACTTAGTCATCAATACCAGCTCTGAGAAATAGAGGTACGCGGACAACAGAAATTTAAGGATATTGTCGCTAGCCTTATTAGGTCTAAGACTTCAACAAAATTCTGTTTGAAGCTAAGAATTTGTATCAGTTGGCCATTTCTGTTGAAAGAAAAAGCTTGATTTTAGGCGTCAGCAAAACACTGCCGTCTGTTCCAAAAACAAAAGCCCCTTAGAGCCCCGGGACGGGAGTGGGGGACGGCCCTACGCGCAGGCAACAGCAGCACCGGCACTACGAAATGAGAAGAATAATAATTCAAGGGCGTGAAGCGAGTACTTCTAGCTGCTTCGCCTACTTCTTATTATGGCGGCTATGTTTTGGTGGAGAAAATGAACGAAAAGCGAGATGAGCCTGCTATTTTCAAATCGATTGATAGATAGCCTGATCTGTTCTGATAGATCGAAAGAGATAGAGAGGGAATCTCTCAAGAATAAGGGGTTTTCCCTGAGCCTGTCTGTGTTGAATACGCTTTTTCCGTGTAGAATAGAGATTCTCTCTAAGGTTGATAGAATATACGTTTTCTTTCTCTGATTAAAGGTTGTCCAAAGAGGACTAAGAGACAGATATTGTGCTTGCAAGCGTAGCGATGAAGTCGAACAGGGTTGGTAAATTCACCGGGTGACTCAAAAGCAGGCTCTTAAAGACCACTCATTCCAACTGCACGAACGTAAATCTTATCTATGTCACAGGTTTGATGATCGCTAATGCACACAAAACCAATCTCATAACTTTTTTTTGCACGCAGAAGGAAAGAGGAAACGAGCGAAACAAAATGGAGCGAGGGGAGGAAGGAAATGTAGAATCCAGTGGTTGAGCGACGAGCTTTTTAAATGAAACCCGAACTCCGATTGAATTTCTATCAGCGGTAAATAATGAGTTGTTCGATATCAAAGTTTTAGAGTTAAAAGCGAATCTTCAGGATCAACTTTTTAATCTCTTTCTCAATGAAGACCTGGGAATCAAAAAAATGAAAGGATAAGGGAGTCACAGCCCCCAACCAAGGGAGTGGTTAAGTTCACTATGTCCCCCTTTTTCCCGACATGCTATGGTGCCCCGGGGCTATTTGAGATAGTTGAAAAGGGGTGTAGCAATAGAAAGTTTTGAATCAATAATTCCTCAAAAATCATTGCTAGTACGTTTAATACCTTCTCTTTGGAAAGATTTTTCAGTATTTTCTTATGATGACCTGGTCGAGAGAGAACGATACATCGGTGTAAAAGATTTCCACAAACCACAAAAAAAGGAATTGCCTATAGAGAGCAAGTAGGCTTTAGACAAAAAGTGCCTCTTGTGCCCCTAGTAGGGAAAGCAGCTGAGATAGAGAGAGCAGCTCTCCCTTAAAGTCCTTTATAGATTTCTAGTCGGGAATAGAGTTGTGGCTTCCCCTTTTTCAGCCTGACATTACAAAGGTAGACTTCATCCACCGGACGCCCTGGCTTTCTTTTTAGCTTTCCAATTTTCGTTGCCCGAACACGATTGGTGCTAACCACACTAGGTGCTACCGTGGTAGCAAGAGAGGCCAGGCGGTGACAATTGAGAGGTTGCATCGCTCTCTCCAGGAGGTTGGCCACCTATCTTAGATCTTCCTATTTCCAAGAAGATCCCAGGCTCGATCTGGTTTAGTATCAAGGTGATTCTTTTTCTGTCAGGTTCTTTATTGCATTCCCTAAATAGGGTTCTTTTCACCTTTCCCTCAAAATACTTGTACGCTATCGGTCATTGAGGAATACTTAGGCTTAGATGCCAGGTTGTCGAGGACACGTCTGAAGAGGAGGCGGGGATCTTTCCCCATAGCTTTCTTTCTTTATTCTTTATCGTTTCGGAATTACCAGGGGAACTGCTTCCAAATAAATCAGTCCACCTGAAGCCCCTTCCTCCAGCGCTCTCACCTGATCCTGAGCAAGATGAAGAAAGTGAAACTAACCCTGAAACATCTAATCTTGATCATACAATTGCAGTTAGGAAAGGGGAAAAAGAGCTTGTACCTAACTCCCAGAGCAGCGGGAAGGTCGGAATCTAATGAATCTGTCTTTAGAGTGTAGCTCCGCACCTTACCCATCGTGTAATGACAGTGTGCCTTCACCCCATGATACGTCCATCCAAGTATTTTTGCCCTTACCCTTTCGGTCGAGCACAACCTCCCGAGCGCTAGGTAGGTGAGTCAACCTACGAGCACGGAAGAGCATGGAACTAGAGTTGTCACGATAGAAAAGATAAATAAATAAATTACTATAAGGAACCAACGATTCTCTCTTCTTAAACGCCCTATATCATATGACTTTCACTGCCCTTAGAGAAGAAGAGAAGAAAAGCCCTAGAGTAAGGGAAGGGAAGCCTCACAATAAGAGAGACAAGACTTAACATAAATGTAGCCACTGGAGCCATACTATAAAAAGGGAGAAATTAGCACTACTTGGTGAAATAGGTTCTTTTAGAATCAATTTCAAAGTATCTCCGGGGCACAGTTAACCATTCTCCTATGTGCCAATCGCTAGCGCATCCAGGGCCCCGACGCCCAGCTCAGCTGGAGAGGCCTCCTCCACCCTTTCTGACCTCTACCAACTGAGTGACGAATTGGATAACCCATCCAGTCCTCTATCGCATCAAATTGACGAATTCAGTACTTATTGCTTGCCAAAAATCCTACTTCTACAATTGGTAGGTCACCGGGTTATTCAATTAAGTCGTGTTTTCCGTGGTTTTCCCATGTTACAACTTCCGTACCAATTCGGGTTCCATTTCTTCTAAGATAGAATAAGAATAAGCAGAATTGCTTAAGTAAGATACCAATTAGTAGTGATTGAATTCCTTCTATGGTTCCACATGAGAAATCAGTACGAATATAACTTACATGAGCTAGAAGTCTTTTTACTTTCGTTTGGGCCATGGCGGCCAGTGCTCCTAAGAACATAGAAGCAACTTGCTTTATATCTCTCAATCTCCCCACTTGGCTGGAATTTCACTGTGTATACCCATTTACATTTAGATCCCACAGTCTTCTTTCCAGGAGGTAAATCAACAATCTCCCATGTCTCATTCTTCTCAAGGAGGAGGTAAGAGTCGGGTTAGGCGCTCTAGGAGTTCCCGTTCTCGCTTTTCTTGATCTTCCAAGCTTGAAGCTCGCCTGGCCTGCTTTGAGCCTTGTGCGCCCTGCAAGAGATTACCGGGGGTCTCGGTACCGAGGGGGCACGGGAACAAGAAACTCCAGTAAATAAAAGAAAGACAATATGAGTCCTCTCAATAGCCGAGGGCCCGTCTTTTCATGTCGAAGACACGGGTTCGATTCCAGTAAGGGATAGGTACTCATTCCCGTCACACGGGTCAGTGAAGGTGGAAGTCCAAAGCTTAATAAGGTGGAAGGAGAAGCCGAGGCAATCTTGAATTGCGTATAGAAACAAAACGAACCACTTTTATTCTCGGATCTTCACCCGGCTTAACCACTAAGAACCCCACTGCACAAGGAACATAAACATCGTCGTGGAGAGCAGCCTCTATATCGGCAACAATGAATAGGCTCCTTTTTATTTTCTTAATTGCTTTCCGTGTCCTTGAGTCCTCTCTATGCCTCTCATGTCCTTCTTTCCTTCGCTTGGGACTCACTAGCACACTCTTTGCTGCTTTCGTGCTTGATGGCTTCTGATGAACCAATGATGCTTACCAAGCCATCCTGGCTTTCACTCCTCCAGTTAGATTATTCTGTTTTGTCTCACCCAGGCGGCCTACCCGCTTTCCTTTCGTTCAGCTGCCCTCAACAGCGCTGATTTTTCGGAGGAATTTATAGCATCCATCTGCTAATGTGTAATGTGCTGCCTTGTAACAAATCACCAACTCAGGAGTCCTTGAAATAGGCCGTTTGTTATTGCTATAAGGAATGCTCGCCTTTATATGGCTTGGCTTCGCTATCGCTCGTAATGGTCGACAGTATTCCTGCCATACCAGAATTCCAATTATTTAGAGCTAGAAGCTTCGCCAGAAGCAAGCAAGATGAGGTCGCTCTGCTTCGTAGACAAAGCTCGCTCTGTACTTTACTTACGAGCTCGTGTAGTACTCACCCGTATCTCTAAAGGGGCTTATGCACTCCACTCGCTGTCTACTAAACGAGCGTTAGAGCGAGCGAGCGAAGCCCTCAATTTAGTGGCTTCCCTCACCCTCCTCTTTCATTTCCGCTTAAGCTTCCCCGGTTTGTGGGATTAATTGGTTGGATACCCGAGACCCATAATCTTTCCTAGGAACAGCTTCTAAGATGATAGGCATAAAGGCATGATTAGTTCCACAAATCTCACTGCATTGACCATAGTAAACTCTTTCTCGTTGTACCGAAATAGAGTTCTGATTTTTGGGCAATGTCTTTCTTTTCTTGAATTCAAAAATTCTCCACCTTTTCTCAGCTTGACACCTACTTTAGAACCATCATTTGGGAAATTACATCATATCTCTTCATGTGTAACAAACCAATATTTGTTTCATATCATGAAGTCATGAAGCATCGAAGCTTCGTGACGAAGCAGCTAAAATTTACGTCAGAACAAGGCTGACACATATATGATTTGATGCACGCTAAAGAATATCCAAAGTGATGAAGTGGAAGAATATAAGCATAACTCAAATTATTGCTTCCAAACCATTTAAGTTACAGGTTCCTTTTTAAGGTAGGCAATTACGCCATATACAACCTAAGAAAAAATTTCATACAATTCTTGTCTTTCATTTGAGCAAAGAAAAAGGCCTAGATATATCTTACTTCTCCTTATAAAGCCCAAGGTATATATTACATAGAGACAAAGGCATGCATGTACCATAATTCCAACTTTAAAAACTGATAAAACGAATTTGATATATTAAAAGGTAGATAAAAGAACAAAGTCATGGAAATACCATTAACACACCTTAACCTTGTTACCTATGAGAAGTAGGAAATGAAACTCGGATACAGCAAGAGAGCTAGGTTTGACACCTTCAACTCCTTCAGAGAATTTAGAGTAGTCTAGAAGAGCTTTGTTTTCCACAAAGTTTTCATCCCCGTTTGGCGAACTACACATGAGGTTTTCAACAATTGTAGAAAACATCAAAAAACAAAGTGATTTAAGTATAGAACTGTGGAGTTTAAAAAGGAAATTGAACGTAACCAAGATGTAAACAAATAGTTTTCTTTCTTGGCTTAAAACGAATAGTATATATTTTTTGATAAGGAAAAACGAATATTATATATTATAAGGACAGGAGATGAGAAAAAGGATTGCAACAAAGCAAAAAAGTAAAAGAATAAGCAACAGGGGTTAGATCAACCTATGTTGCACTCCAAATTTTAGGTCACCATGGTAGATTCCTGCTCCAGAAAGCCATGCGAAGTGTACAGCCCTCCTTTGCTTGATAAAAAAGTGCAGTTCACTGAAAAAAGAGAATTCGATTACTCAAACATCACTTGCAAATGAACAGATTTCCTTTTCTGCAAGTACTTGCAAATGAACAAATACATAAAAAGATAGCAACTCTAATATGGTGCAAGCTTAAAAGTGTCTTCACAGACGATGAAAGTTGTGACAGCTATAACCAATGATGACGATGGAACATTATTCGCTGTGAAGGAGAGTAAGTGTAAGTGCAGATGGAACACAGGTGAGAATATTTGTCAATCCATGCCAAGACAAAGTATCAAGCTCTTGACATATGTCTGATCAACCAAAAATTATTACCATTTCAAGAAAAAAAAATGCCTGATCAACCAAATCCAAACCCCTCCATATGCCTGATCAACCAAAAATTATTACCATTTCAAGAAAAAAATGCCTGATCAACCAAATCCAAACCCCTCCATAAATCACTTGCAATGTTCGGTCAATCATTCTCTTGAAGTGGCAAATATTTGAATGCAACGAGAAGGTATCTATTAAAACATGATTGTGCACCAAAATGTTTTTGATATATGAAGTCAGTTCTAGTATGAACAGTAAAATGAAGTTTTTGGAAGGCATAAAATGGTTCCCCGACTGAAAGGTGCCTCTTTTTCATTTTCCTCCCAGACTTCGCGACAATTTGTTCAACTGGTTGGCAAAATGCTTCACTTTGCACATGTTGAGAAGCCACAAACGTCTCTTCCTAAACTGTAGGCCCCTTTGATGGTGGCCGGATTCCTCACTTAGCACAACCGCGTGGAAGTGTTTATTTTCTTTCTTCTAATATCTTCTTTAGTGCCATGTAGAATTATGTGGTTCTAGATCATCTAAAAGCTTAAGTTAAAGACTTCCTTTCCTTGCAATTTTTGACAATATCATAAGTAAAGAACTTGCCTGTTAGGTATTTCACCAGGAAGTTCCATGAAATGAACTGTACGGTCCACATAGCTTGCAAAAACAGCCTACGCAAGCCACAATGCATCAATTCAATTGAAATTTATTAATCATTTTATGATCACAAAATGCCAATGAACTAGCAAAACTTTATTACAATAATAACAGGAAAGAGTCTCCAACAAACAGTATCTCAAATGAGAGTTAAGGCACAAAAGGTGTACAAAATGTTAACAATTTTCATCATTGGGCTGGTGTATATAGGCACTGATGGAGATAATATACTAGCCCAAGATATTACAGCCGATAAAGTATACAGGAAAAGCTGACAAAGGAATAGATCAACAGCTTTTGTACAAATTGATCCTGCAAAGTAGTTGGGAACAAATAAAACTAAGTCCTACATTGTGTTCAAAATTTCTTCAACAATAAACAAGATTCTATGTACTGATAAAGAAGGAAAAGGAAGACCACAAGTAAGTTAGTAAAGCGTACCAAGTTTAAGTGTTCAAAGAAGTCAAGGAAGCCAGCAACAGTAGCACAGTGTACCCAAGATAAAAGAGCCCAATAATTTCAAATTTCCAAACTAAAGAAGTACAATTCGTCAGTATGGATAGCTAGAATACTTGATACAGATTTCAAGGATGAACTCCCATACCAGTCAGAACTCCAATCACACATATAAGATATTCTACATAATAACTGTGAAAATTGCGCAGAAACATAGACAAACCCGAAACTTAATTAAGAAAGAAGCTATCTTGGGTATTTCGGCAGCAACACGCGCAGGTAAAGAGAAAGTGAAAAGAAAAGGAAGGAAGTAGCTTGTTAGATGTTGAGGGCAAGGAGCCAGTTAAGATGTGGAAATGATTACTGCTAGATACAAACTTACTTCAAGCGAGCCAATCCCTGTGAACGAATAAAGTCGAGTAGGTGTAACAGCCATCACATAAAATCTGGTACCATTGTGCACATTTGCTGTTTCCATCTACAAGGAGATGAAAGGAAAGCAGGCTTTCATTAACATCATCTCGGTATGAAATGGTAGGAAGTACATGATCAAATTAAGAAGGGAGTAAAAAGGAAACAGGTAAGCCAGTTGGAGGATGCTTTCTCCTTTTTGGAGGAAGAAGTTAAAGGAATGAAAATAAGGAAGAAAGAAACTACAAAGTACTGAACCTGCAAACCGGTGAAAGCCTCAGGTAGTTCTTTAAGTTCAAACAGTAACTTTACGTACTTCTCCATTTTATCCTTTACATCTACAGCCATCTCACAAAGTTGGCCATTGTCCGTGCCCATAATGATTTCTCTAGTTGAAGCTGAAACCATCATCCACAATTAAAAAGAAGAAAAGAAAACCACAACCATTCTGAAATTTCTGTAAATCGTCAAAATCTTGTACGAAAACACAAGGTGATACCATGATGACTACCTTCTGTTATATGCTGTCTATTCCAGGCAACAGCATTGACAACAAGACCTTTTAATTTGCTTAAAATTCGAGGCTTTGTCCATTTAGCATGAGTATAATATGTATCGGTACCACTACTGCCAATAACAGTGGCAATACAGTGACTCCCTCCAGGGTCAACGAAAACCTTATGAACAGATTGTTCCCCAGGCCTGCCAACAGAAAGATCTATATCTGCAAAAATAGTCAAAAACAGTTAACCTCTTTCCACTTGTAGATCTTATACAAGTAGTGGAAATAATATGCTTAGATATGTAGAGGTCCAACACTTAATCACAGTCAAGTTAGGTTTGGGTTTGCACAAACTTAGACGGTACATGTACTCTATGCAGAGCTGACCTCAAAAAAGAGTAGGCTCTGCATAAAAGACTCGATTTTGATAGAACTTTGTAACAACAAAACCATGCTTTTACCCTGTATCTTGAAGATTTGTGACGTTCATATCTGTAATTAGTCTTTCAGTTCCTTTTTGGGCTAAACATTCTCATATCCCAGAAGCTTTTACGTCTTAGCATAATGTTTATTTTTTTCTTTCTTTTTGGGTAAAGGTTTAGCATAGTGTTTCTTATGCTAGACTAGATTGGCTGAAACAGGGTAGCCTGGGATAATCCAGCATTGTAGTCTTATTGAGGAGTTCAAATAGCAGTGATAGTAAAACTGTTAGTTTACAGCATGTATATAGTGTAGTATTGTCCCACATTGGTAGAGGAGTAGTATGTCCTTGTATAGTATAGCTATAAATAAGGACCTCTTGTATTGTATTGTTCATCCAATATCAATAACATATTTTCTCCCGTGCCTTCTCACATGGTATCAGAGCAATTGTGAGAGACTTATCGCTGTGCATAAATTCCAGCGATTCCGGGAAAGAGAAATCGTTGTGCATAAATTCCAGCGATTCCGGGAAAGAGAAATCAGTACTTTTTTAAGGTTGTTTTCTATCTGCTTCATTTCTGTCAGTGTTGTACAAAATCCAACACTACCACAAGAGTCGTCACTGTCCGGCGACCAAACCCCAGTGAAAAGCTCCGGCAGCAGCCTCCCCACACGCCTCCACGCGCCACCAGAAGCTCACGCGCGTGAGCTCACGCGCCGGCGCGTACGACCACTTCCGGCCATTTTTTGAAAATCTTCCTTCAGAACAGTTGGGTCGCCTGGTAATTCCGATCCTACCCCTACTGTTTTCATTTCATTCCGACAACTTTGAGTTTTTTCCAACAGCTACAGTAGATTCCGGCAGCTACAGTATTTCAGTATTCTATTTCTGTGTTTCCGTACACTGTTTCAGTGGATTACAGTTGATTCTTTCTCTTATTTGGTAATAATTTGCAACAATGTCTTTGGGATTTGATGCTTTTGGGTCTAGAAACATGAGTTCTGGAAGCTCTAGTGCTATTATTACCTCGGAACCTTTAATGGGAGGTTCAAACTACTTAGCTTGGGCTTCATCTGTCGAGTTATGGTGTAGAGGTCAAGGTGTTCAAGATCATCTAATCAAACAGTCTAGCGAGATGAAAAGGCAATAGCACTTTGGGCAAAAAAATCGATGCTCAGTTATGTAACATCTTGTGGCGATCTATTGATTCCAAGTTGATGCCTTTGTTTCGTCCATTCCAGACATGTTATTTGGTTTGGGCAAAGGCACGCACCTTATACACTAATGACATATCTCGCTTTTATGATGTGATATCGCGGATGACAAACTTAAAGAAGCAGGAATTGGATATGTCTACTTACTTGGGTCAAGTACAGGCAGTCATGGAGGAATTTGAGAAGTTGATGCCAGTTTCTGCTAGTGTGGAAAAACAACAAGAGCAGCGACAGAAGATGTTTCTCGTTCTTACCCTCGCTGGACTTCCTAATGATCTTGATTCAGTACGCGACCAAATTTTGGCTAGTCTGTCTGTCCCGACAGTAGATGAATTATTCTCTCGATTACTTCGCCTTGCTGCAGCACCAAGTCCACCAGTGATCTCATCACAGATACTTGATTCCTCTGTTCTTGCATCCCAGACAATGGATGTTCGGGCATCTCAAACTATGGAGCATAGACGAGGAGGAGGTCGTTTTGGAAGATCTAGACACAAGTGTTCTTATTGTCACAAACTTGGACACACTCGTAAAATGTGTTATTCCTTACATGGTCGTCCCCCCAAAAATGCTTACATTGCTCAGACCGAGACTCCAGTTAACCAAAGATTTTCTTTATCTAAAGAAAAATATAATGAGCTCCTTCAGTATCGAGCAAGTAAGCAGACATCTCCACAAGTAGCCTCAGTTACTCAGACTGATACTTCTGTTACTGGTAATTCTTTTGCTTGTGTTTCCCAGTCTAGCACTCTTGGCCCATGGGTCATGGATTCCGGCGCTTCTGATCACATCTCTGGACCGCAGTACGGGACAAACAATTGGTACAGGACGTGAATCAGAAGGCCTTTACTACCTTAACTCACTCAGTCCTTCCACAACATGTCTAGTTACAGATCCTCCAGATCTAATCCACAGACGTTTAGGACATCCGAGTTTATCCAAACTTCAGAAGATGGTGCCTAGTTTATCTAGTTTGTCTACATTAGATTGTGAGTCGTGTCAACTTGGGAAACATACCCGAGCCTCCTTTTCGCGTAGTGTTGAGAGTCATGCAGAGACTGTCTTCTCCTTAGTTCATTCTGATATCTGGGGTCCTAGTAGAGTCAATTCATCCTTGGGATTTCGTTATTTTGTTAGTTTCATTAATGATTATTCAAGATGTACTTGACTTTTCTTAATGAAAGATCGTTCTGAGTTATTTTCTATATTCCAGAGCTTCTGTGCTGAAATCAAAAACCAATTTGGTGTTTCTATTCGCATTTTTCGCAGTGATAATGCCTTAGAATATTTATCTTCTCAATTTCAGCAGTTTATGACTTCTCAAGGAATTATTCATCAGACATCTTGTCCTTATACCCCTCAGCAAAATGGGGTTGTTGAGAGAAAAAATAGGCACCTTATTGAGACTGCTCGCACACTTCTAATTGAATCTCGTGTTCCGTTGCGTTTTTGGGGCGATGCAGTTCTCACAGCTTGTTATTTGATTAATCGGATGCCTTCATCTCCCATCAAGAATCAGATTCCGCATTCAGTATTGTTTCCCCAGTCACCCTTATACTCTCTTCCACCCCGTATTTTTGGGAGCATGTGTTTTGTTCATAACTTAGCCCCTGGGAAAGATAAGTTAGCTCCTCGTGCTCTCAAGTGTGTCTTCCTTGGTTATTCTCGTGTTCAGAAGGGGTATCGTTGTTATTCTCCAGATCTTCGTAGGTACCTTATGTCAGCTGACGTCACATTTTTTGAGTCTAAACCTTTTTTTACTTCTGCTGACTACCATGATATATCTGAGGTCTTACCTATACCGACCTTTGAGGAGTTTACTATAGCTCATCCTCCACCTTCGACCGCAGAGGTTTCGTCCATACCAACCGTTGAGGAGTCTAGTGTTGTTCCCCTAGTTCCCCAGCCACAGGAACACCACTCTTGACTTATCATCGTCGTTTGCGTCTTCCATCAGGCCCAACTGGTTCTCGTCCTGCACCTGACCCTGACCCTGCCCCTGCTGCGGACCCTGCTCCTAGTACACCGATTGCACTTCGGAAAGGTATACGGACCACACTTAACCCTAATCCTCATTATGTCGGTTTGAGTTATCATCGTCTGTCAACTCCCCATTATGCTTTTATATCTTCTTTGTCCTCAGTTTCTATCCCTAAGTCTACAGGTGAAGCGTTGTCTCATCTAGGATGGCGACAGGCTATGAGTGACGAGATGTCTGCTTTACATACAAGTGGTACTTGGGAGCTTGTTCCTTTCCCCTCAGGTAAATCTACTGTTGGTTGTCGTTGGGTTTATACAGTCAAAGTTGGTCCCGATGGACAGATTGATCGACTTAAGGCCCGTCTTGTTGCCAAAGGATATACTCAGATATTTGGGCTCGATTACAGTGATACCTTCGATATATAAAATCAGCTCCAGGCAAAGGGTTACTCTTTGAGGATCGAGGTCATGAGCAGATCATTGGATACTCAAATGTTGATTGGGCAGGATCACCTTCTGATAGACGTTCTATGTCTGGATATTGTATTTTAGTAGGAGGAAATTTGGTGTCCTAGAAGAGGAAGAAACAGAATGTAGTTGCTCGGTCTAGTGCAGAAGCAGAATATCGAGCAATGGCTATGGCAACATGTGAGCTAGTCTGGACCAAACAATTGCTCAAGGAGTTGAAATTTGGTGAAATCAGTCGGATGGAACTTGTGTGCGATAATCAAGTTGCCCTTCATATTGCATCAAATCCGGTGTTCCATGAGAGAACTAAACACATTGAGATTGATTGTCACTTCGTCAGAAAAAAGATACTTTCAGGAGAGATTGCTACAAAGTTTGTGAGGTCGAATGATCAACTTGCAGATATTTTCACCAAGTCTCTCGCTGGTCCTCGTATTGGTTATATATGTAACAAGCTCGGTACATATGATTTGTATGCACCGGCTTGAGGGGAGTGTTAGTTTACAGCATGTATATAGTGTAGTATTGTCCCACATTGGTAGAAGAGTAGTATGTCCTTGTATAGTATAGCTATAAATAAGGACCTCTTGTATTGTATTGTTCATCCAATATCAATAACATATTTTCTCTCGTGCCTTCTCACAAAAACCTCCAATAGCTCAACATTATTTGCTGATAAACTAACTTAAAAATTGAGATTTATAAATCTTCTGCTATGTGATCTCTGAAAATGTTTTCTTGAATCAAAAATTATATAATATTTTGACATCTGGTCTACAGTGTTATCAAAGGCGAAAAGCGCAAAAAACTGTAAGATCTGTTGAGGCTTTAAGCACAAAGGGCAAATAAATGGTGGGCTTTAATGAAGAAAGGCGCAAATGGAGAAAAACTACAAATACGCATGTGTAGTCCAAGACTAATATCTATAAGCATGAATACCAAATATATGGACAAAGAAATTGAAAAAAAAATTACGATAAAGTGAAATATCAATTATTTAGTGTCGCATCTTCAGGGTTACGCTAGGAAAAGTATGCCTTAGAGCCTTGATGACAACACCGAAGCGCCTACTAAGCGAGGCAAAGCGCTCAGCATGTTTTGAGCCACGCTTCAGGGCTTAAGCGAGCGCACCTTTGATAACATTGGGTCTATCTAAAATAACTCTGGCATTTAAGCAAATGAAAATATTCTTAATATTTAGCTATAAGGTGGGTTGCGACAAGAAAAATTGTCCCTAATCAAAAAGAAAAGTTGGAAGTCGTACCATAAGAATCGCCCACTCCAAAGTCATGCCTGATTACCCAGCCTTTGCTAGTTCCCAGAACGATGACATCATTGCCAGTCGCCATGCATGTAATGGCTCCACGGCCTTTTGTGGCATATCTTTCAAGAAGATCTACAGAGAAAACCTGATGTCTTCTTTCCATTCTAGTAAGGAAATGACAGAAGCAAACCAAATAAAAGTTGGGTCAGACCACAGTATTCGGATCTTTAGTTATGAAAACTAAGCGCAACACTAAACTTTAGCTATTGAAAAAAAGGAATATCAAGATGATAAATCAACAACTTCATGGAACATGTAGAAGAACTTAAACTAAGGGGAGGGAAATATAGGTGCATGAGTATTCCAATCATACTTTAGTAGTCTTCATAGACTGGCTTTATGTCAAAGGGTGCAGGTTATGCTTAAAACAAGCTATATCAAAATTCCTTTTACAATTCTCGCCACAAGATATCCTTCATAAAAATTAACTAGTTTCCTTGAAATCAAATAATAAGATATTATCATTCAGAAGACCACTGATACCAAAGAGAAAACAAAGTTATACTGCCCCGTCACAAAAATAATGGCAGAGTACGGAGCATGAGGCAAATATAGCTAATTCTCTATATAAATTGGGACATTGATTGACTAGCAATTTTTCTTGGGGGGAGGGGGGGTTATAAATAAAGAAGTAATACGAATCACAACTTTTACAATTACAACTATTATAAAAAATGATATTGAAATTATCAATACAATCAAATGATTCTATCCAAGGGATCTTTCCCCCTTTCAGAATTGCATAGAATTTTTTTTTATTCGTCATTGATGAATTGAAAAAAATATTTGACTCCTGAAAAAGTAATCGTGCCAAACAAAGTAGGAGAGAATCATCAACAATAAGCATGTTTAGCTTTGGAATCACTCACATTTAACCGTTGCAAAATGGAAGTCCAAAAATTGTTTCAACTGGTCAAATCACCTTGAGATTCCAGTTCCACGATCATTCCATAAATTACTTTGGTCAACAAGTTGTGCTATAACTCCATAAAGACTGTGAAAGGCCTAAAATCAATTTATCGCCTTTGTACAAAACATTGCGACCTACATCACATTCCGAATTCTACTATAACAATTGTTTAAAAAAAGGGTAAATACTTTCTGCCTGAGCGGGATCAGTAAGAAAAGTGTTTTTTTTTTTACCTCAAGAATTTAATTCAGGAGACAAGTAGAGAAACTTACAACTCGACTTCGCCGGAAAAGATATCAGCAGATGAATTCACGGCAGAAAATATTGAGACGTGCGGAGACAGACCGACGGATTTTGAAGCTGGCCGGAAAATAGATGCCGGAGTAACTTAGATGTGAGTGTTAATAATCTGCAGTGTTTTCCTTCCAACTTGAAGGGAGTGTTGCCGGAAAATGTTGGGTAATCAAGCCACCGATGGAAATGGTTCGAAACAAACGAGTTCTACTTTGCTTTACTGGAAGAATTAATTAATACATGTAGGCTGCTTGGTAATTCAGCTAATACGTGTTATTTATGTTTTAGTAACTTTAATTGTGATTTTTTTGGTTAAAGAATTTGTTAAATAACTTATTTTTGATAGAATTAATTAATTAAAAATCTTAATATCTATATCTATCTATATATTATTAAAAGGTGAGAAAAAAATACTCTCCTTAAGCCAAGTGGCAGCCTAGAAAAAAATCATATGGCATAAGTAGTAAATAATTAGTTATTAATTATTATTTTTTAATTTAAATATCTATAAAATAATAAAATAATATATTTTATAATAAAAACAAAAATTAAAAAAAAAATGTTCATTCAAATTGGAGTGTAGTTTCAAGTTGGAATTTTTAAATTCTATTTCTATATATTATTAAAAGTGTATAAGTAGTTAATAATTAGTTATTAGTTATTATTTTTTAATTTAAATTTATATATTATTAAAAGGAGAGAAAAAGTACTTTCCTTAAGCTAAGTGTCAGCCTAGAAAAAAATCACATGGTATAAATAGTTAATAATTAGTTATTAGTTATTAGTTATTATTTTTAATTTAAATCTATATATTATTAAAAGGAGAGGAAAAACCCTTTCCTTAAGCTAAGTGACAGTCTATAAAAAAGTCACATGGCATAAGTAGTTAATAATTAGTTATTGGTTATTATTTTTTAATTTAAATATCTATAAAATAATAAAATAAAGTATTTTATAATAAAAAACGAAAATTAAAAAAAACTTCACATAAATTAAAACGGAGGAAGTATTTCTTATTCTCTGCGCAACGCACGAGTACGGATACTTGTAATCTATATATTAAGTGGTAGCCTAGAAAAAAGTCACATGGCATAAGTAATTAATAATTAGTTATTGTTATAAAATAAAATAAATTTAGTAAAACATGAACAAGACATTTTATAATAAAAACAAAAAAAAAATGTCCATTCAAATTGGAGAGTAATTTCAAGTTGGAGTTTTAAAATTATTTTAAAATAAAAAATCAAAATTAAAAAAATTGCCAATTTAAAATTTCTTTGTTTTTTTAATAATTTTTGCTTTTCTTTTTAAAAATAAAAAGCTTAGTTATTCAAAAAATATTATTGAGAATAATAGAATAAAATATAAAATATAATGAAGGCCACATGAAAAAATAAAATACTATATATTAGGTAATGTAATAGCAATAATTAAAAATTTAAAAACATTTAAAATTATAAATAGAAGGGAAAGATGATTTGAACTTGAGATTAGATTAAAATTATGGTAAAAATGCTCAAACTATGGATAGGACCGCAAAATTAAAGTTTTACTAGATAAGGAAAAATAATAATAGGATAACAAATTAAAATATTAAGAATACAAAATAAATGTCTCATGTAGATAATTTAGTAACGAAAATAAAAGTTAAACAGAGAAGTAGAGAGAGAATCTCTCCTTTCTCTCTAGTTTCCTTCTAAATTTTAAAAACACTAAAACTATCCTTCAATTCAATCACCTCTAACCTGGATATTGAACAAATCCCTCCAAAGCTGCCGGATAATTCATTAACTACTCAAACAATGGATGGTATTAATAGTCCAGCTACCCCAAACGACAAAATTTCCCAAACGTTCAAAGAAAAACTTTTGGGAAAAGATGACACAATTAATATCTCCACGGACCATTCATCTACCCTCCTGCTCCCAATGGACATTCAAGAATGGGAGCTAGACTCTCATCTGAATGAAAATCTCTCTCTCTCCGTCCCCATAACCTTGGAAGATAAACAAAGAATTTATCATCCATGGAAATATTCCCTAATAATAAAACTACAAGGCAGAAGAATCCTCCATCAAATATTGAAACAAAAAATCCAAGACTTATAGAAAATCAGTGAAAAATTTCCCCTCATCGACTTGGGCAATGACTACTTCATTGTCAAATTACAAAAGGAAGAGAATATGAACCTAATCCTACAAAAAGGTCCATGGTTCATCTATGGAAACTTTCTATCGATACAGAGGTGGCAACCTAATTTTGTTGCAACAGAAGCAAGACAAACCTACTCAGCGGTATGGGTTAGACTCCCTCAAGTGCCAACTGAATTCTATGATGGTAAAATGCTCCAGAAAATAGGAGGAGCAATAGAAAGGCTATTGAAGGTAGATGCTTGCACATCCTCTTCCCTGAGAGGGAGATATGCTATACTATGTATCGAATTAGTTATGGAAGAACCGGTGAAAAAATGTATCTACATTGGTACACATAAGCAACATATTCAATATGAAGCACACAACTTCCTTTGCAAAAAACATGTGGCAAGCTAGGCCATAAAACCACCTCTTGCACATTTATAAGATCATCAACAAATGACATGATCTCCACCGCAATGAACCATACATCAACATATAATCCTAACCCAATAATAGCACAAGAGGAAGGGTGGCACATAATTCCATTTACAAGGAGCAGGAAGTTCCCGAACACAAAATCAAATGAAGCAACCGGAAAGTTTCAAGACTCAGGTATTAATGTTAAGTTATTCAACGCATCGACATGTAAGTACATCGTAACCCAAAAATTAAAATATATTCCTAAAATTACTAACAGTTCTTTTAATAACAACCAAACCTCTGATCAATACCACAAACAATCCACAAATCAATCTGATAATAATCTCTTAAATACAAAAAATCGAGTCTCAGCTATCAACCTAGACTATCAGCAAATGGTTTTAGATAATACCACTATTGAAAGTAATCAAAAAACCACTAATTCTAGGTGCATGAACCGGGCACATAAGACAAAAGAGATCCAAAATAATCTTGCCTCACTAAAAGACAAAATAGCAAATACCCTAGTAACACCCCTTAATAAAATCTCTACCCCAATGAGAGGATATCTCTTTACAATCTACTAATAACCATGATGCCCTAAACACCTTGATTAATACAAATTACCAATCAAACTACAATTCTAATTTGCATGCGGACCTACACTCGTCCAACCAAAGCCATCCCTCAAGACAAATATCTTAAAACTCGGTACACGTGCCTAAGAATATGCATGCAAACCCCTCTATTAATCCTAACATGCTAAACCCCTCAAATGCCATGCAAATAGAGGTAATCATTCCCCCTACCTCTCCATCAAACCCCTTAAATCATCAACTCCAATTTCAAAACAATGCCAAGAATCCCTTTAAGTCATCAAAGGAGGAGATCCAGATTAATTCAAATACTAAGGAACCAATGTACACAAGCAATGAAAAATCTTCCTCCCTTTCCTCCCCAGTTCCTAAACCTTCTCATAATTTATGCTTACCCCCCCCCCCCCCATCCTCAAGATCACCATCCAACTTCTTGGATAAAGTTAGGGCTAATGGGGAGGGGTGTATCACTTCAACTCAACGTCAATGGGCAGGAAAGTATCATAGTGATCCAAAATCCTCAATTCCTAGCACAACTAGTATCCGAGGGTCTACACCTAGCAATGAGCAATTACACGAACCACATTTGGGTAAACAACATAATGCAACCACTAGCACCGGGAATGAACAACAATTTGATCCAAGCAATGCGTGCACAGTGGAATCTACCACCACACTACAACCAAAATCCATATCTACCTCAAAACATGGGGTTAGATCTTCCCTTTTTTCCTCCCCAAGAGATCACTGCTCTCAACCCAATCCTAATGATTTAGGATACACTTTTGAACAACATGTAACCACAAATTTCGGTGAACCTAGGACCAATGGACCAACAAGTTCCACAACCTCAAATGCCTCAAAATTTGGGAAACCCAATGGAGGAGGTAAAAGAAGAGGAAATCAACCTAGTGGGGGAATTTATGGTAGAATCCACAAACCTGGACGAAGTAAAAGTTTATCTATTCGAGGAGATGCGAGAGAAGAGGCTTATTCTAGCCTGTGCAACTTCACTGTTCAAGTACACCATGGACATGCGACCACCCCATGATACCACCTTGTCACGACCCAAAATCCAACTAGTGATGGCACCTAACCCAACCCGCTAGGTAAGCCAACTTTCAACTATCCAATTCCAATAATAATTATTTAAAGTAATTTAAGTGAATAAACATCTTAATCTTATACATCCCCCAAGAACTGGTAGTACAAATCATGAGCTTCTAAGAATAGAGTATACAAAGCGAAAATGAAATAAATACATAGTCTGTTTGAATAATACATAAACAAAGCTTTTATAAATCTAAGGCTACCCTGAACAAAAGGCAGCTACAACAGGAACGCAGGTACATCTTCAAGTCCCGCAACTATTGAGCACAACAACAACAGCAGCCAACATCTGCACGCAATGTGCAGAACTGTAGTATCAGTACAACCGACCACATGTACTGAGTAAGTAACAAACCTAGCCGTAGGTTGAAAGTAGTGACGAGCTTCTACCAAGTCGGGTCCAAAACCAATAGTCCACATCCATAACAACATAAAGCAAATAATATCAGAAATAACTCAGGGATAAAATACTCAGCCAAATAATGATTTCAAAAATTATAGTTCTTCCTTTCAAAAATCTCAGTGAAAACCCATATCGTTTGTCGAAGTTTCCAATAATATAAATAGTTTGAAAACAATAAATTTCTTCCAAAATCTTGTCAATAATAAATAAGATGTTTCATTTTTCTTCCGAATAACCCGTGTAAAAACAAATACATCACTATGCCCATCTGTCAAAAATATGTGAGAAATCATGAATGATGTGATGTTGTACAGCATGAGAAAAAATACATCTCTATGCCTGTATGTCATGTGTGCATGCCAATGCGATGCAATTCAGTGATAAAATCATAAATAGCCCCTCGGGCAGAACATCACTCATATACAGCCCCTCGGGCAACCTCATAGTCACTCGTGCCACTCGGGCATACCTCACAATCACTCTTGCCACTCGGGCATACCTCACAATCACTCTTGCCACTCGGGCATACCTCACAATCACTCTTGCCACTCGGGCATACCTCACAATCACTCATGCCTCCCAGTCACTTAGCACTCGGCACTCGCACTCAGTAGGTACCTGCGCTCACTAGGGGTGTGTACAGACTCCGAAGGGGCTCCTTCAGCCCAAGCACTATAATCTGCACGGACAACTTACGTGCGATAATAATAAAGTATGCTGCAGGCGGGCAGCCCCGATCCACACTCATCCTCACAAATCAGGCCCTCGGCCTCACTCAGTCATAAAGTATGCTGCAGGCGGCAACCCCGATCTACACTCATCCTCACAAATCAAGCCACTCGGGCATTTCAGTAAAATAGGACATTCGGCCCACAACATTTATATGCATAAAAATAGAGTCATAAAACTGAGTTATGATATGCGATGAAATGAATATGACTGAGTATGAATTTTCAATTTAACACAATAATTCATAGCAATATGACCTCTGTGGGTCCCAATAATACTAGCACATAACCTCAACATGATTTTTAATATGCTTTTCAGGTCAATTTCTTTGACACATAAAACCGCATGGAAAATGCCAAGATTATTTAACTATAAAATTCCACAGAAATAATTATGTCACAATTTCTATAGTGCACGCCCACACGCTCGTCACCTAGCATGTGCGTCACCTCCCAATAATTCACAAAATACATATATTTAGGGTTCATACCCTCAACTCCAAGATTAGAAGAGTTACTTACCTCGAACAAGCTGAATCCAATATCGAGCAAGCTAAACAATGCTCCAGAAATCCCATTATGTGCGTATCAACTTCTAAACGGCTCGAATCTAGTCACAATTAATTTGATTCAGCCCACAAAATTTATAGAAATTAATTTCATATCAAAATACTAATATTTTCACAAAATCTGAAATTACGCCCCAAAAATCACCCGCGGGGCCCACATCTCGAAATCCGACGAAACTCACAAAATATGACAACCCATCCAATTACAAGTTCAACCATATTAATTTTACTTAAATCCGACTCCAAATCGGTATTCAAACTTGAAAAGTTCGTTTTGTGACATTATAAAAATTTACTTCTATTTCTCTTGAAGATTCAAAAATCTTACACCAAAAATGAAGATGAATTCATGGAATATAATCACAAGAGAGTTAAGAACACTTACCCCAAGTTGTGTGAAAAATTTTCTCTCCAAAATCGCCCAAACCGAGCTCCAAAATGTCCAAAATGAGAAACTTTCTCGGAACCCTCGTTTTTAAACACTGCCCAGGCATTTCCGCACTTGCGGTGCCTGGGCTCGCACCTACGCATCCGCATTTGCGTACAAGAATGTGCACCTGCGGAAAACAGTCGGCCCTCTAAAAACTCGCATCGGCGGCGATATTCTTGCATCTGCGGGCTTCGCAGATGCGCATTCCCCTTCGCACATGCGGCCTCGCAGATGCGGCAAATTCCTCGCACCTGCGAGCACTGTCCATTCCCACTCTTGGCCGCTTCTGCAGCTTATTTCATGCACATGCAGCTTCGCAGGTGCGATCACATCAGTAGGTAGCAGTTCCAGCATTTCCTTAAGTCCAAATTTGATCCGTTAACCGTCTGAAACTCACCCGAGGCCCCCGGGACCTCAACCAATTGTATCAACAAGTCTCATAACATAACACGGACCTACTCGAGGCCTCAAATCATACCTAACGACATCTAAATGATGAATTACTCCTCAATCCGAAATCATTAAACCTTGAAACTTCAAATTCTATAACTTACGTCGAAATACATCAAATCACGTCCGATTGACCTCAAATTTTGCACACAAGTCACATTTCACATTACGGACCTATTCAAATTTCCAGAATGGGATTCCGACCCCGATATCAAAAAGTCAACTCCCCGATCAAACTTCCCAAAAATTAAACTTTTGGCAATTCACGCCAAATTCCACTACGGACCTCCAAAAAAAAATTTGAACATGCTCATAAGTCCAAAATCACCATACAGAGCTATTGGAATCATCAGAATTAAATTCTGAGGTCGTTTACACATAAGTCGATATCCGATCACTATTTTAACTTAAGCTTTAATCCTTGGAACTAAGTGTTCCAATGGATTCCAAAACCTCACTGGACCCGAACCAATTACCTCGGCAATTCACATAACAGCTGTAAAGTACAATTTGAGCAGTAAAGGGGGAAGCAAGATTGTAATACTCAAAACGACCTGTCGGGTCGTTACACCAACTGTAGGAAAATTATCAATGATCCTGGTTCCATCACTAAGGAGGAGCCCAGTATACCCCCAGGGGAGTCAAATGAATGGTCCTCTTCAACCCCTAACCCAAGCCATGAATCGTGCTAAGACTTTCATTATATGGAATATTAGGGGAGGTAACAATGAAGATTTTAGAAGGAATTTCCACGAGCTTATAGCCACACATCACCCTTGCATGGTCACTCTGCTAGAGACTAGGATGGCAAATCATGGTAGTTTAATGAATGAATTTGGTTTCACAGACATGATCGAAGTCCCAGGTGAGGGACAATCGGGTGGAATGGCAGTTCTTTGGGATACAAGCTTAGTGAACGTCAATAATTTTGTCAAAAGAAACAATGAGATCCATGCGCTGATCGAGGTATCCCCTATATGCCATACTTGGTTATTTTCCTCTATATATGCTAGTACAAACATATCAATTAGAAATAACATGTGGGATAACATCACTAATATTTTTGATAACTACAAAGATGCTTGGTTACTAGGGGGACTTTAATGATGTAATGGTAGCTAATGAGAAATTTGGCGGTAACCCTATCAATAGAAGACGAACTACTAAATTATGGTCAAAAATTAACTATTGCAAACTAATGGATTTGGGTTTTAAGGGTTGTAAATATACGTGTTCTAACCACCGAAAAGTCAGTAGTGACCGTATTATGGAAAAATTAGATAAATTATTAGCTAATGAAAAATGGGTGGACTTATTTAGTAAGGCTTCTGTCATTCATTTACCTAAAACTCACTCAGACCACAACCCAGTGCTCTTAGAGTTAATTCTAAATCCGCATAACCCTCTCCCCAAGCCTTTTAGACTAGAAAACTTCTGGAGTGGGCATCCAGAATTTGGAAACATAGTTAAAGAATGTTGGCTTACTAACAGATTTATTAAGGCTTCAAATATATTTAAACATCGTATCATTGACTGGAAAAATGATACCTTTGGTGACCTCTTTAAAAAAGAGAGGAAGATACTGGCTACGCTAAATAGTATACAAAAATCTACCTCTTATGGCTCTAGCAACTTTCTTAATCAGTTGGAAATTTCTCTTAAAACTGATTATAATAACATTCTAAAGATGGAAGAGGATTTATGGAGAATAAGATCTAGAATAAATTGGCTAAATGAAGGAGACTCTAATTCAAAATTCTTCCATATAAGTGCCACTAATAATAGAAGGAAGAATAAAATTATCTTTTTCAAAGATTCAGAAGGAAACTAGATAGATGATCCATCAATAAATATGGATCACACTCTCCTACTTTGAACAAATCTTCTCAACAAGCCATAGTTATTCAAAATGGTCCTCTATAAAATGTGACCCTCCCAGTCATCAAAGAATAGACCTATCATCTCTTGATGCCAATATATACCCCTCAGAAATAAAAAATGCTATATTTTCCTTCAAACCCTTTAAATCACCGGGTTCTAATGGTCTACACCCATTTTTCTTTCAAAAGTATTGGCAATTCCTAAAATCCTCAGTCATAGAACTTTGTCGTCAAGCCTTTGAATCAGTAAACCTACCAGTAGACATAAATGATACATATCTCTGCCTTATTCCAAAAATTCCTAATGCTAACAATCTGAAAATTTTTCGGCCTATTGGTTTATGTAACACTATTTACAAAATTATCACAAAAACTATTGCTACAAGAATTAAGCCCTATCTTACTAAGATTATTAGTCCATACCAATCTAGTTTTATTAAGGACAGACATACGTGTGATAATGCCATAATAATCCAGGAGCTTATGTTAAAAATGCACAAACAATTAGGCTCCAAAAGCAAATATGGTCCTTAAAATAGACCTTGAAAAGGCATTTGACCGTTTAGAATGGTCATTTACATACAAAACTCTTCGTCACTTCAAATTCCCTACGAAGATCTCAAAGCTCATTATGAGTTGCATAACCACTAGTAGAATATTTGTCCTAGTGAATGGTAGTAGAAGCAATTTCTTTAGTCCTAGTAGAGGTATTAGACAAGGTGATCCTTTATTCCCATATATATTTATCCTCTGTATGGAAATGCTATCCATCCAAATCTGTCACAATGTAGACATAGGAACTTGGTCTCCTATTAGTATGGAAAGAAACCAATGCCAATTATCACACCTCTTCTATGCAGACGATCTTACTTTAATATGTAGAATTGATAAAAAAGTCTCCTACTACTATTCTTAATTGCCTCAATTTTTTCTGTAACATATCAGGCCAAAAAATAAACTACACAAAATTAAAAATAATTGTATCAAAAAAATGTCCCAATCACACCTCCAAGGAACTGGCAAAGCTTTTTAAAATCAACATTAGTAAGAACTTTGGAAAATATTTAGGATTCCCTATTACCAATAATAAACCAAAGTCTTCGTATTACCAATTTATCATTGACAATATGACCAATAGATTGGCCTCTTGGAAATCAAACTTCCTTAACATGGCAGGTAGGACTACGCCTGCCTTTGCCACACTAAACAGTATGCCAACTTACATTATGCAATATAACTACCTCCATATAAAAATTCTCAAGCATATTGACAAAATTCAAAGAAATTTCATCTGGGGTTCTACAAAAAACACTAAGAAAATTCATCTTATTGCCTGGGACACTGTGACCAGAGATGAGTGTAATGGAGGGCTTGACATCCGCTCAGCAAAACATAAAAACCTTATAAATTTGGCAAGCCTCACTTGGAGACTTCTTCATAACACACAAAATCCTTGGTCAAAATTTCTTTCTTCAATATATGGTTCCAACAAAAACATTAAAAACACCTCCTTTATATGGAAAAGTATGATAAAAGGCTGGAAAATTTGTAATAAAGGTATAAAATGGATTCCCCGCTCAAACTCCAATTTAAATATTTGGCAATCGAACTGGATCCCTAGGTCCCCAAACCTTAGACAACTTGTGGAGGGTCCTCTCACGGAGTCTTGCAAAAATCTTACCATCAAAGATATTTGAGATAATGATAAGTGGGAGCTAGGAAAAATCTCATTTAAACTTCCCAAACATATTAGGAATTGTATCCTAGCATTACAACCTAGGACGGGCTATAGCGATATCATGACTTGGGATCTAACTGGGGATGAAAATTTCTCTTCGAAAAGCTGTTATAAATTAATTATCCCCAGCAATCAGCTTTCAACGGATTTTAGTTGGCTCTGGGAAATGAGGTGCCCAAATAAGATCAAATATTTATTGTGGAAATGCCTTCACAATAAACTCCCCAGTAGATCCTACCTCCACCATATTGGCATAAACATAGATCCTACATGTCCAGTTTGAAAAAACGATAAGGAAACAACTGAGCATATTTTTATCAACTGCAAAGCAGTCTGCAATTACTGGAACATAAGGGGTTTTAATGCCTTTCCAAACCATAACATGTCCCATTGGCTGGAAAACATTTAAAATTTGAATATCACCACTCCCACCCCTCACCTCCCATGAATCCTTTTGTCCTGTGGAGCATTTGGCTCAACCGTAATAACAATAATCACTATAACACAAGATACAACTTTAATACAAAACACGCCATAGCTCTAGCAACAGAATATAAGCTACTCACTGAAAGGGAACAAATTAATGTTCCTTTCCATGCAATTAAAGTTGCATGGCACAAGCCCTTCCCAAACTTCTACAAACTCAATATTGACGGAGCATTCAAAGATAAGGATAAATTAGGGGGTTTAGGAGGCCTATTCAGAAATCATAATGGCAGCTGGATAATGGGTTTCCAACACTAATGCCCAGCAACCTCACCTCTGCAGGCTGAACTTCAAGCACTAAAGGAGGGTCTCAACATAGCTCTGACGAAGGGTTACACTCCTTTGATCATTGAAACAAACGCAACAAAGGTAATCAAACTAATTAATTATGGGTGTGCTTCTCACGATTTGATTATATGCACCTGCAGGTGGTTAATGCTCCATCTGAAGCAGCCGTCAATCATCCATAATTTCAGGAAAGGGAACAAAATAGCCCATAAACTGACAAGGGAAGCTCTTAAAGATGGAAAAAAACATCAACTCCTAGACAGACCGCCCCCTTATGTTATAAATAATCTGGCTACAGATAGGGCGGAATGTGTTTATTTTGTTAAGACTATTATTGCCGATGTATGTTGTAGGCTAGCCAACTGGGGCAATACAAATGTCCTTAAAGGCTTGTAGTTTTCTAGATGATGTAACAAACAATATTCCGTAGCTTATATATATTCCCCTTTTGTCAACAAAAAAAAAAAGAAAATAAAAGTTAAACTTGAAACTAAAAGAGAAAGAAATTTTAATTGCACGTGATATAAACTAATTGTTGATACCCAATTTTGCCCTCATATTTTTTCAAATAGTATATATACTTTTAAAATATCATTTTTGCATCATTATTTAGTTTACAAGCATTTTTCTATAATTTTTCATAATTTTAGTGCTTCAAAATTGATTTTTCTTACATTTAAATTACTTGAATATCTATTAATGACTCCTTCAAATTATTTTGTGATGACTTAATTACCTAAAACTATTATTTTCACCCATAATACACGTTTCAAATATTTTTTTTACTTCGTTTTATATAATTACATTAGTATTTTTAAGTTATTTGCACAATCTTGCAATAATAGCCTATATTTTACAATTTTATTGCATTCGTCATTTTATTCAAGGTCGAAGTAGTATATTACATTTTTATAATCTTCTACTATTATTTTAAAATATTAATTTGCATAAATGGTATTTTTATTTATCTATTTTTTATTAAATTATTTTCCTTAATTCCCTATTTTAAATCTGGCCCAAAATTAGGATTAATTTCAGACCATTAAGGTCCAAATAAACCCTTGGCCCAACAACCTCATCAGCCCAAACGACCCAATTCTCCAACCCAGTCCAAAAATCAAACCCAGCCTGTTTTAATCCCAGTCTGTCCAAAATTGATCAACGGCTCACAACATTTCCCCCCACTTTCCTTATATCCCCTCACCAAAACCCCAATCCCCATTCTCTCTCCAGTAACCGCCCTCAAACACTCCTCCCTCCCCCAGAAAAAACCTAGCCGCCCTCTTGTTCTTCTCCGAATCCCTCTCAATCATGGATTCCTTCCATGATTTTCTTGCCTTTTATGTATTATTTCAGTATTACCTGCAAGACCATGGTATCAATTAGTACTTGCCTAAACATGGCAAGTACTATCTCTCATAATCTGGTCGTTCAACTTTAATCGCTTGAATCTGGACGATATCTCGTCCATGTGCATCATGGCCATGCTAAATGGGTCCAATTAGCCAAGATCTCCGGCCAATTTTCGATTTCTGTCAATTAGGGTTTACCTAATTTTTCCCTAATCCGATTTTGTATTGATTCTGCATGTTATTATTTCCTTATTTGGATTGATTTTACAGTGTTTTCTTGATTCGTTTGCTTGATTTCTATTGCTATATAAACCCTCCCCATCCCCCTTTAATGGGGAGACTTTTTGACCACTGATTTTACTAAAACTCAAAGCTATTACTCTATTATTCTCTCATTCTCTACTTTGGCCCTTGGGCAGCTGAAATCCAAGGCTACCAGAATTTGATTTTTTTAAACTTTTCTTGGTGCGAGCACTGCCCGGGGTTCGTTTGAAGCCCTTGGGAACTCTGACGCATTAAGATCTTGGGTTCTGTTGCTCTTTGTTGGCGTTCAGAATACTGTGGAATTTGTTCTTCCTTGTTTATCTATTTGTCAACTGATAGCTGGTATGTTTCTTAGCTTTTGCGATTTCGTTTTTCTGCGTTCATGATTCGCATATTCATATCTCTGAAATTTCGTGACCTAAATGTTTCCTAGACCATCTCTGAGTGCAACTTTGTGGCATTGAACTTGTTTCATGATCTGAACTCCTTTAGCATTGATTTCACCTAAAAAAATTCCCAGTCCTGAAGTATGCATCTATACGTGCTTAACCTGAATAATTTGGACTCCCTTAAACTCGCTTAGACTAGTAGATTGGTATCTGAATATTTATCTCTATTGCCTAACACGAGTCTGATTCCCTGCTTTGTCCTGAATCATTGTAACGACTAGCTCATGCTTGTAATGTACTTAAGGCATTCATGTTAGCTATGATCCTCTCCATGTTAGTTTTATCACTTCATTATATTTTGGTCTGCTAAATCTTGTATCCTCCAGTGATTATTTGACACTTTTAGAATAGCTGTCCTAACTGGCATTATTCACTATGAAGTTTTGACATTTGTCTGTTTTATGGTTTTCTAGTATTGTGATGCTTAACTTGAATAATTTGGACCCATAGGTTTTAACCCTTTGAGTTGGTACTTTACTTTGAACTCGTCTTGGCATTGTGCACCTTTAATCTTTAAAAAAAAATATGATTCCATTAACGCTCAATATGTTTGCTGCCAATACGTTATCTCTTGCTAAGTATTGGATTTATAATAGCGACCTGCCCTCTAAGTTTTGTTGAACCTCTTGATTGGCATGTTCTGTGTTTTTAAGCAACTCTGCTATGTCTGCTTCTGAAATGCAAGTGTATCTCTTTAAAGTCTGTCACTAATTCATGTTCTCTCAATCTCATTTTCTATCTGTATCATTCTGAGTCTGTCATTCTTGGTCGGCTGAAAGCCAAGGCCACCAAGACTTTCACCATTGTCCTCACTAGTGTGAGCACTACTCGGGGTCCATTTGAGGCCCTTGCGAACTCTGACACACTAGGGCTTGGGGTTTTTTGGCCATTCTCTTTACTTCTGATACCTGAGTTATCTCAGACACCCAATTATTTCCTCAGTCTATCTGTTGAGCATATAAGCTGTTTAAAATAATTTCTGAGTAACTCGATGTTTGGTCATGTAGTCAATCTATGGCTGTCTTGTTTTGGTTTGGGTTTTTCACTTTGATTTCTGGTTTGATGATGGATGCAGTCCCTATTAATCGGGGCGTGCTAATTTGGTGAAGGAATCTTGTTGGAGGCCCAGGCAATGATGGGTATTTTTTTGGGCCTATTATAGATCCACTGTTATTGTTTGTACAATTTCTTGTAATTACATTACTGGGCCTGTAATAACTTTGTAATAAACAATTGAGGTATTTGTAAAGCAGGAAAACGGGTATGTTTAATGTTTGCATGGATGGGTAGCCATCATGCTTATTGGATTCATATGATTTATTTATCCAACCTGCTATATATGCCTTTCAATTTTGGGTGCACTGTTAGAAATCATGTCATTAGGATAATCACACACACACACTACTCGTCTACCATTAAACATGAGTTCAAATGCTTCATCTATTTCTATGTCTACTGCTACGTGTTTCTAGACAGCATGCCTATAGGAAGTAAACACTCCTTCAATTTGCATAACTACTTCAAATACATTAGAAATCATGCATGTAGGATTTTTAATTAGTTAATTGCCATTTCTATTATGATGCTCACCTAGAAAACATGTCTATAGGGACTAAATAGTGCAAAGGTCCAAATATGCCCTTGTACTATACGAAATTAAGCATATTTGCCCTTCGTTAATACTTTAGCTCAAATATGCCCTTACCGTCACATAGTTGGTCCATATATGCCCTTAGAATTACACAGTTGGCCCATATATGCTCTTTTCAAAACGGAATTCACCCAAACTAATTAGTTCTTTCGTTACTTGTATTAAAGTGTATTACAAACACTATTTCCTTTTTATTAGTACTTTTTTTCTTTACCTTTCTCTTTTCTTTCTTATTTTTTCTTTTCTTCTCTTTTTTCCCTTTTTCTTTCTCCCTTATGCGTTTCCTCCATAACTGATGTCTTCTCCATTTTCGTCACCAATTTCACTTGACAAAACTCATGAATTCCAATTACTAAGAAAATCCTCCCATAAGGTAATCAAGTTCCAATTTCACTGGCCCTCTAAATAAACGAAATTATATTGTTCCAAAAATTATGGTTTAAACTTTAAAATAATAAAAACATCTCAATCTTTAATAATACTCAAAAGACCAAAATATTTAAATTATTTTCAGAAAGATAATTTAATGATTAAAAGCCTGGAGTTCAAGTTGTAGTGTTATAAATTTGAGTTGTTAGTCCTTTTTTATCTTTTTTCAACTAGACATTTTCAATTTTTTTTATTAACTATGTAAATTCGGAGTGTACATGGAACGAGTTGGTTCAATTTTTATCAAAACCAAACCAAACCAATTATATCGGGTTGGATTGTTCGGTTTTGTTGGTTTTTTCGGGTATTTTGTTATACAAATATTATTTCAATCTTACTTTGTTAAATGTTTTAGAACTAAATATATGTTCAGTAAAAATTAAAAAATTGACAAACATATGATCTATAAAAATATTCTTATGGGAGAATTTTCTTAGTAATTGGAATTCATGAGTTTTGTCAAGTGAAATTGGTGACGAAAATGGAGAGGACATCAGTAATGGAGGAAATCGGATAAGGGGGAAAAAAAAGGAAAAAAAAAGAGAAGAAAAGAAAAAAGAAGAAAGAAAAGAGAAAAGTAAAGAAAAAAAAGTGCTAATAAAAAGGAAATAGTGTTTGTAATACACTTTAATACAATTAGCGAAAGAGCTAATTAGTTTGGGTGGATTCCGTTTCGAAAAGGGCATATATGGGCCAACTGCGTAACTCTAAGGGCATGTATGGACCAACTATGTGACGGTAAGGGCATATTTGAGCTAAAGTATTAACGAAGGACAAATGTGCTCAATTTCGTATAGTACAAGGGCATATTTGGACCTTTTTCGGACTAAATATAGGAAATCAGTTCCAATCGCCAATCTTTAGAAATTCTGCCTATAGGATATCACCGCTCCTTTTAATGCGGAACACTTCAAACGCTGTTTATCGTTTCACCATGTTATTGTTAAAAAGCACGAGCAATTCTAAGTACTTTCCAATCTATTCATTGTCCTCTACTGCGAAAATCACTTAGAAATCATGTCAATAGGTTTAATAATTTATTTCTTTAATAATCAACATGCGATAACCGTAATTATTTAGGAATCATGTCTATAAGTGGCGCCTTAAACTGCCTGCCTATTTGAATCCATGGTCATCTAGAAATCATGTTTGTAGGGCTTAATGATCTCTAATTCTGTCTCAGTCCTGAGACTGTCTAAACGCATGATATAAGAAATTGTTTTGCGTGCATTTGTCGCCTAAGTGTGGAGGCTAATTTAAGCCCTTAACTGCCCTTATATGAAGTCCTACGTGTTTTTTATGTCGCCTAACTTTTAAACATTTTGAGCAGCCTAGGTAAAGTCTAGAACTACCTAAATAGAGGTCCAAAACCAACTGGACCATAAGTATTGGACGGGTAATACACGCATAGGGCACGACTTAGAATTGAATTAGACCGCGTTTAAGTAAACAACTTTAACATAGTAATCGGGTAGCAGGAGATGATAGTCTGTGCCCGCTGAATAATATGAGAAACTCCCTACCCCAAGGGAGTTGCGAAATATTATTTATGTTGCACGGGGTGATCATTTAGGCTAAAAAACTTAGGACTCCACTTTCCTTTATATGTTTGCTATTAGAATTGGAATAGTTGTATCTCTATATTCGTATTAAGATTTTTGTAATAAAATTCTTTGATATTTATATTCTCTTTGCTTATTTGATCACTTAGCCTAATCCACATAATTTTAAGTTCGACCGGGATCCACAGTTGTGGACCTCGAAGGGTGCCTAACACCTTCTCTTATGCGGGACTGCGTGCCAATACTACTGTTATGAACACTCTAGACTACCTAATCTACTACCCTAATCCTCGACCTCCACACCGTCCTATCAAGGGTCAGGCCATCGGTCAGCTGAAGCTGCGTCATATCTTGCCTAATCACCTCTCCCCACTTCTTCTTCGGCCTACCTCTACCTCTTCGTAGGCCCTCTAATGTCAACCTCTCACACCTCCTCATCGGGTCATCTGTGCTCCTCCTTTTCACATGTCCAAACCACCCAAGCCTCGCTTCCCGCATCTTATCCTCAATGGGCCCCACACCCACCTTGTCGCGAATAACCTCATTCCTGATCCTATCTAACCTGGTGTACCCGCATATCCATCTCAACATCTTCATCTCTGCTACCTTCATCTTCTGTATATGAGCGATCTTGACTGGCCAACACTCCGCCCCATACAACATCGTTGGTCTGACCACCACTATATAAAACTTACCCTTAACTTTCGATGACACCTTCTTGTCACACAAAATATCGGAAGCGAGTCTCCATTTCATCTACCCGCCCCAATACGATATGTGACATTTTCATCAATCTCCCCATCCCCCTGAATAATAGACCCAAGGTACTTAAAACTCCCTCTCCTAAAGATGACCTGCGAGTCCAGCCTCACCTCCCCTTCCCCTCCTTTGAGTCTCGCCACTGAACTTACACTCCAAGTATTCTGTCTTGGTTCTGCTCAACTTGAAACCTTTAAATTCCAAGGTCTGCCTCCATACCTCTAATTGCACGTTCACACCGCCTCACGTCTCGTCAATCAATACAATATCATTTGCAAATAGCATGCACCACGACACCTCCCCTTGGATGTGGCGCGTCAGTACATTCATCACCAGAACAAACAAAAAAGGGTCGAGTGTCGACCCTTAATGCAACCTCATCATAACCGAAAAATGGTCTGAGTCCCCACCCACATTCTTCACTCAGGTCTTTGCTCCATTGTATATATATAATCAGGGGATGCTCCACTTATCCACTTTGGATTATTGAAGGCCTAAGGGTGTGCAATAGAAGAAAGCATAGTATTTTTGAAGATTCCTGCCAAAAAGAAAAACACTAATAAATGAAAGGCAGAATAGCCTCGTAAACATTTATAGTTGTTCGTGTTTGTCATCGCGGTCCCTATACTCAATGAAGTTTCATCTAGACACTTATAATTATTCAAAGTCAGTATTTTAAACTCTCTGACCATTGACCAAGTCTATGTGGCAATTTAATTTCTGAACTGGACAAAATATGTGTATTTCACGCGTATAAAGAGCGTGAACATAAAAATTTAAATAAAAAATGATTAAAATAAGGGAAAAAACGAAAACGAAAAATACAAAAAATCAAATTAGAGAAAAGAAAGAAAAGGTCAAAGTTTGTTTTTTCTCTTTCACTTAACGTTCTGCTCCCCCAACCCCAAATGCCCTCCCCACCACCTTTTCATCTACCAGTGACATCCCTTATCGCCACAGATCCAAAACTTCTAGTCAACCAGTTGACCGTGTTGGCTTTTCCAGCCATGTCAAGAAAACCCAGATCTTGGTAACCTTTGAATTGGAATAACTGTGGCAAAAAATTTAATGGATGTTAAGATTGTACCCACAATTTATTCTTTTTGGTGCCTTGCTCTATGCAGACAATAAACAGAAAGTGGAAGGAAGCTAAAGATGCGATTTTTTTCTTCCTTAAGAGGATTTTGGAATTCTTAATTGATGACGTAAGAACTAATACAGAGTGAGTTTTCCGGCCGGTGATGTTGCTTGTTGTTCTATATCCCTGGTCCGCTCGTTGTTTTGGTTTTGGGCGAGGAGACCGGCGACCAATGGTTGAAGGGGGAGGCAGAAGCAGAGGAAAAGAAGGCATAGAGGGTGGTGGTTGACTGCGCAAGAGGAAGAGAAGGAGAAGTAAAAATAATATTTTATAAAAATAAATAATGACGTGGTTTAATTTAGATGAGGTGGATCTGATATGTCCCCCATGTTAACTCGAGTGAGCAACACACAATGTCAAAAGTGTTTAAAACATATGTTTTGATCAAGGTTGAAACTTCATAAAGTAGGAGGACCGGAATGTCAAACCTGAACAAGTAAAAGTGTTTATTAGCCTATTCTGCCAAAATGAAAACAAATCAACTTCACATTTGGTCCTGTCTTTACACTAACATGGATACCTACTTGCCCTCTAATGTCACAAAATATCCACCAACGTAAAATTCCTTGGTGAGTTGAGTATTCCACCTGGTAATGTCAAAATACACAGCCTATTGAACCAAATACATAAAAGGAGACAGGATGATCAGCAGCCCTATACCTTGCAGTCCTGCATTTGCAAAGAATTTTCTGCGAAGGTGATATATGTTGGAGAGCGATTAAGGCTTCCAAAGTCATGTTCTTTCAGATTCAACAAAGATCAAGTCTAACAACAGGGACCATCTGAAGAAATAACCACAGCAACCACAAAAGACATGTAGCACTTGCAAACAAGCAACCAGAACTTTGCATGTGCAGACTATTCCAGAGTATTTAGTGCGGACCAGATGGAAGCAGAACCATGTCTTACCCCTCAGCCATAGTAGCAGATGGGAAAAATCTCATGATGAAGCTAGAAAGGGACCAAATACATATCACCCCAAGGAATTGAAGGACATTTAAAAGTGTGCTCAATGAGCCATTTATTGCCAAGTTCTGGGCAGTCATCTCTGCTCCTCTTACTGTCAAAGAAAGGGCTGTTACCAGTTGCGCTGCCCTATTCAGTTGATGCAACCTGTAGACCTGTAAAATTGTGCCAAAGAAGGATAAAGTAACCTCATCAACTACCATAAAACTTGCTTTCATAAGTGTTAAAATATTCAATCAGAAAGGTGAGCACAAAATTCTTTCAAGACGACTTGGAAGCAATATGACGTCAAACAATCATCTTACTGAATATTGGATAAAGTATCCATCCTTTTGGAGAGGCATATTGTGAAGTTATTTCACAAACAAAACAGAATGGTTATCAGAAACAACCTAAATAGAAAAGATACAAGTGTGACCTCCAAGTAAATATACAAGTATGACATTATGGTAAAGGTACAACTACGACATTCAGGAGCAAACTGAAACTTCTAGTACTGGTGTAGTCGGCTTAACTGGATTTTCCATTAAAACAACGAAAGTATACATGGGTAATAAAAGTTTGAATAGAGTTCAATGAGTCAACATAGTTAAGCTTGAAAATGAAAATTGTCATCCACGGATCTGGCGGAGTGTTTTAAAGGCAGTAAAAAAGATAGTTTTTACAGGTAATTTGAAATATTTGAAAGGGTTTAAACGTCTAGATTCTAAAAGGTTAAGTTTGAAGAACTGCAAAAAAAATTCAATGAAACACAATGGAGGGTTTTGGGGGAGGGCGGCCCTATTCCTGATGACATTTCAGAGTTGCAGCTAATGGGGCCACAATACAACAAAACTCACAGTGGTCAGTGCTCAATGTTTTCTCTCTCTATAAACATTCCAGTGAAATTACCAATTCGATTTAGTCCTTACCTGAAAGATAATGGGGATAACAGACCATGAAGGTGAGTCAATATATCTTGCATACTGCTCAAAAGCAAATTGAACAACTATACCAACAAGGTAGGGGGCGAGAGTAGCAGAAGCAGCAGGACCAGTCCATGGCCAAACAAACCCCATGGTCACCATTGGAATTATTAGACTAAGTGCCAGTACAGCAATTGAAGATATTCTATAACCGAGTGGTGGGATAATTTTCCTTTCAGAAGATACTAGCTCAAGCGGTCTCCTTAGACGATCTATTAGGAGAAGAAACACTGCTACTCCACAGTAAAAGAGAGCCTCTGTGAAGAACAAGATGAGGAAATCTGCAGGTCGAGAGCACAGTTCATTTAGCGAAAGTGCAATGACATGATACTCGTAATAAAACTTTAAAAAGGATACTGTAGCATGAATGATTAAATAAGAACAAGGCAAAGATGATTGATATTTCAGTCACACAACAAACACCTGATTTTGACACAGATATTGTGTTTGGTGGACACAAGATATCCTACTAGTATTAACACATGATCCTCCACGGTGCAAACTTTAGTGCAGATATGTCTAGTTTCTTCAAGTTGCAGGCACTTCTCCAGAATCCATACATCAATATTTTGCAGAAGTTCTAAGGACCTGATGGTTAACAACAGCGACGTACTTGTGGTCGGACAGAGTATTTTTGTTTGGAGAAGGAAAGAATAAGAAAAATGAAGTGAGAACAAGCTCATGGAATCCCAGACAATTTATGCTTGATAGAAAAAATTATGAAGATTGCTTATACAAGCTTCAGAAGATTTCCATTTATAAAATACTATGTAAGCTTCAACTTAAAGGACAATTGGAAACAACCTCTCTACCTGCATAAAGGTAGGGGTAAGGCTGTGTACTCACTTCACTACCCTCCCCAAACCCCACTTGTGGGATTACACTTGGTATATTGTTGTTGTTGCTTCAACTTAAAGGACAATAAGAATGAGATTAACCTGCAAACATATTATGGATGAGTGTTTATTTCATTTGTTATTCTACTGCCAATAAAAATAAGATGCTGCAATCAGAAGGATCATGATACCTTTTTCATTTATTTTTTCTTAAGGCCTTTTTGGAGGGTTTAAGCAGGATAAACTAAATGAAACAAATATAACTATGCCAGAAATATGTTATAGCATAAGTTTTGCATACCAGTTAACAACGAGTCCTCAAATATAGTTGATAATATCCTGCGCAAGTAAAGCGAGGGAAAGATGAAAGAGGCTACAAGAACAGCTGGACCAACAAACCACAGTAGAATGTTCTGGTTCTTTTCAGCAGCAGGCATAAGGATTTCCTCCTCCCTTCTGTAAGGACGATTGTAGAACGATAGTACGCCAGGCTTACCACCAGCACCTTCCATTTGGACGTTTGAACTACTGTCAGAGGCAACAAATTCATCACCAGGATGTTCACTTTCTTGCTCGGAATCATCTTCCTCAAGCTCACTGTCGGCTAACTGGTCTTCTGCGGCGGCAAAGAAACTGAACTGTTTCCTACTGGAACTTCTCAGCACCTTTAGCTTTTCAGGCACAAAGTGGTGTGACCTAACAACTTGCAAAGGCAGAAGACAGCCAAAGCAATGGGGGAAAAAAGAAAAGAAAAATGGAAGATAACAAAGTTATGGCAAGTCATTCTGCAGAACTTTAACACTCACTTTGTGGAACTTGCTATTAGTTGAGAGGCAACAAGAAGTGTCTCAAAGCACCGAATAACAATTTTACCTCCAGAAGAAGTGAACCAAATACTAACATCTGCACCCTTGCTTTACCTAGTGTTACTCCATCTTACAAAGAGAATAAGAGATTCAAGGGAGGATATGCAACTTAAACTTTTTTGTTTGGATAAAGGAAATGCATCTTAAAACTGTATTCAGATAATAGAGGAAAATCACTGCTTAATTGCATCATAAAATTTTAATCTTAAAACAAACTTTCCAATTTGATTAACTACCTTTATCATTTCTTAGACGTTCCGGAACAAATCTCCACATGAACACTCTTGGTCTTGCACTCACCTGGATGGTAAAGCATGGATCAAACAAGCATTCTACAAAAGATTGCTTAGATCACCGCATAATGATACTAGAGAAAAAAATCAAGAAAATACTTTATAACTTGTATGCTTATCCAATAGATTGCTTCAAGGATAACCCAAAAGGAAAAGGAGAACCATCTCATCATTTGACTGAGAATAATTCAGCACACTGCTCCAGTAATAACTAATATGGGTATGTGCATAAGACTCAAGGTATAAACTACAGTTGCATGCCAAAAGACCATGTCCATCATATTCAAACCAGTGAGTTTCAGGTCACAAGGAGGTCACTTATGAACAATTCCATTCTTTATCCAAGAAGGAATAAGAGACTATTCCATATGTATGGGACCTTATTCCATCCTTTCCTTTTTTACTTTTAAGGCACTTATGATTGCAAAATCTTTACTAAGTTCTTAAACTACCCAACAATTCAAGAGAATCTTTCTCTTGTTAAATTTCTCATAAGATTCAAACTCTTCCAGAGTAAGCCTTAGTCGGCAGGGTTAACCGGTACATATGCTGGTGGAGACAACAGGTACAAGATGGAATAGTCGAGTTGTCGAGGTGTGTGCAAGTTGGCCCAAACACCATGCTCATTTTAAAAAAGAAGAGTACGACATGCTATTAGTCAAACCCATCTTGGAAATGTATGAGTTTAAGTGTTTTACCTAATTGGAACTTAACTACATCATTTTAATTTTATATCATATTGCAATAACTCGGCCCAACCATTTCTTTAACTCATTTTATCAATAAATCATTTTGGTCTCGTATTCCTAATTTTTGATAAAGTAAGGTAATTCTATAATTTTTAGCACCAAAAAGGTCCTGCAAAAGTACAAAAAATTAAAGCATGATCCCGACAACAGTTACAATATCAATGCATCCAAAAAATCCAAAAGAAATGATGGATTTTCCAGAGTATCGCTCCTACACCGACAATATAAATTTTTCTTTCAGATTCCGAATACTATGCTTAAGCCTCGTTTTTTAATATGTCCCAAAAAGGACAATGAAGAGTCCGTTGTGTAGTTCAAAGATGTACATCACACCAAATAGAATATTTAGTATTTACAGGATTTAACTCAAAATAACCATGATTCTTGTATTCATGTCCGCTAGGACCTCCATTAGAAGTTTTATGGGCTTGAATCACCTAAAAAAGAAATAAAACCAAAACATTGATGTTCCACTATCCTGAATAAAAGGATTCAAAACACCATGTGTCACACGAAAAAAAATCAGGGAACGTAAAAGGAAAAAAGTAGAACAAAAAGAAAGGGAAAATAACAAGTAAAAGTTCAAGTGTGTTTTAATAATTTCAGAGTTTAACACATTTGAAATCCCACTCCACCCACTCTTTAAACAGTTATTAACAACTACTGGGAAGTACATAATTTCTATGTAACAACAAGTTTTCTGAACATTCTTTTTTTTTCTTTTGATGGTGTTCGGTTCAGACTTGCACACACCTCAACAACTCCCAAAGCACTTGCTACAGCCAATAAGCAAATTTGCCGGGAAAGCCAGCCCACCAAATATTAAGAACATTCTTTAATCGAAGGAGGAATTTAATCAATATCAAAACGTAGGCATTTCAATAATCAAAAAGGGAAAAAAGGAGGAACAAAATCCGAAAAAGAATACATACCGTTCGAGTCTTCATGGATTGAAAAGGTGAAGAAGGGGAGGTGAAAACAGAGGAAAAAGAAGAACCAATTTTAACTGCCATTCTTTAGTCTTCACAAGTAACAGTGGCACTTAAGTCTACCAAATGAAGGATTTGTCTGGTTAACTACACTTAAGTCTACCAAATGAAGCCACTCGATTTTAAACCCAGTTGAGGAATTTTAGAGAGGAGTGAAAGAAAGAAAAATGTCTAGGGAAGCCACTTGTATTTAAACCCAGTTGAGGAATTTTAGAGAGAGAGAGAAAGAAAAAAGTCTAGGGCTGAAAGATACTTAGGAACGGGGTTTTAGGGGGTGTACATAAAATCGAAAAAAGTTAATTTCGAGTCGAACCGAATTAATTTGGTATTTTGGTTTCGATTTTTTCGATTTTTCGATATATTTTGGTATAAAAATTGCGATATTTTGGTACGGTATAAGTATTGACTTTTTGATATTTCGGTATACCGAAATACCGAAATATTTTAATCCAAGCCCAACTTTTTTTTATTTTCTAGCCTAATAATCCTAAGCTCGCACCCAGACTTACGGGCAATATCTGCTCTTAAGTCTTACCCCTTTTCCTTTCTATTTTCTAACCTAGACTTCTCTCAAGTTTTGGACCATCTCTATCCGAGGCAAGCCGTCTTCCTTAGTTTTGGACCATCTCTATCTGAGAATATTTTGGCATTACTATTTTCGTGGGAAGAGTGGCTTTTGTTCTTTGTTTCTCTAAGGTGCAACGTCTTCATCATATTTTCGTGACTGATTTGCCCACTAATCCTACCGTTAAGTTGAGATGCTTTTCTTGGGTAGTTGTTACTGGATGTTGTGCTTGATACCTTCTTCACTGAAGATTTTGGAGACAATGAAACAGTTGAGGTAACAACACTCTTTTTCTTGCTTAGCTCGGAGGATCCACCATCTTTCTCTATTTTACCCATTCAATAGAGACTCTTGACGTTTTGCTGTTATTCTATTTCGTTGGTTAGCTGATTTTTGCTAATGCTTGTTAGATCATAGATGGCAGATGCTTGGAATGTTGGTTTTGCACTTTTGCTGTTACTCTATTTCTTCTAAATATCATATCAAACATAAATTCTAGTATTGTCTAGCAGGCAGCCGCTAGCTTAGCAGTCCATTGTCCACTCTATCTATATCATCTATTCCGTTAATGTATTAAACCAAAATCGTATCGAAACCGTACCGAACCAAAGTAAGAAATATCGAACCGTACCGAACTACTTTAATACGGTATTTGATATACACAATTAATAAAACGAATATCGAAATATCGAACCAAAATTTTTAAATACCGAACCGAAAATCGAAGGCCACCCCTAAAAAAAAAACGCTACTTCAGTTCTCTCTCTTAGTTGTGGCCCTGTGGGGTTGAAAGTACAGAAAATTGGACAAGCTTACCCTTTTTATGTGGCCTCGTTACCTTTTTATTGTACCATCCATTCAACCTGATATTTTCTACTTGTGTTTATGTACGTGAATTTTGGTTTCAAAATGGAAAAAAGGCAAAAATTGTATCTCAACCAAATTTGATCTCAAATATGTCCTTATCATTAAATTATAGGTGAAATAACATTAGTGTCGCTTAAACTCGTACCAATTTGCCGATCTGATAAACTAATTTATAACTTTTTTATTTGAACACCTCCGACTTAACTATTTGCACATAAATAAATACTAGTGTGTGCCAATCACACAAAAAAAGCGTCTGAATGTAAAATTTTATTAAAATAAAATACTTAAATCAGAAATAAAAATTAAAAATAGAAAGTAAGATCCCAAATGAAAAAAATCCTATCATCTCCCTCACGCCTCCCCCCTCCTAGCACCTTAATCCCTTCATCTGCAGATGTGTTTCCCCTGCATTTTAAACGCCACCCCTTTCTTCCCCCCCCCCCCCCCATATCCTTTTACTTCTCACTTCTTATACAAGATCTATCTTTGTCGGTGAAATCGTATACAATGGTGGTGGTAATAATTAATGTATATTAGGATTGATTTTTGGAGTAAAAGAGATATTTTTGAGGGTTATAACATTTTTTTTAAAATTGAAATCACTAAATCAAAGTTTGTATTGGAGGAATTTTCCAATTTTGCTAGCGCCGTGGAAAATGAGTTTTGACATTGAAAGTTTATTAGTTGGAGTCGCTAAAGTTTGTTGGGGTCGATTTGGTATTTTTTGGTATGTTTTCTTTTCTTTCCTGGAGATAGGTCTAATTAGAATTTTATGGCTGGAGCTTATGGTGGATAGACGAAGTTGGTGGTTCCGGATCTTACTGTGGTGCTTTGGTTCACCGTGGAATTGTTTTGATAGAGATGGAGAAGAAGAGAAAGATATGAATTTAAAATTTTGAGAAATTAATTAAAAATATTAAAAGTAGGATCCACTAATTTATACATGTCAAACAATAAAAGAGTTAGCATGTGATGTGTAATATGAGTTTTGATCAAATAAAAATGTTCAAATGGGAGAATTATAAATTTATTTACCGGATCGATAATTTGGTGCAAGTTTAAGTGGCCAGAAGACCATTTTACTTAAATTTTATTAGATATGTCCATCAACTACGAGAAATAGAACTAATTTATATTTCAAGCGTATAAGATATATGCATCTGCATACCACTGTTGTAGTGTCCTCCTTGTCAAAGGATTTGCAATTTCACTACACATCCAATACTTCCAATAACTAACCTAGCAACCTAGATCTATAAGGATTGTATTCTCTACGTCTTTCATAAATAGCCCTTTGCTGGCACCAAACTTGTTCTTCATGTATTCACCAATTTTGTCCGCTAACGTGTTTGGATGATGGTTCGAAAGATGTTATATTATATCAATGCTTGTGCTTGCCATTATCTATATATCTATATCTATATTTATATTTATATTTATATTTATTTATATTATATTAAAAGTACAAAGGTCCTTAGTGAAATATCATTCACCTTTTATACCCTCTAAAAATTAATTTCACACTAGACAAAATAGTCATTTAATTATATTCCTAATTTTTTAGACTTTGAAATCACCTAAAAGTTTGGTTACTAAATCTTTTTCTATTTGAATTAATATGGGAAGTCTTAATATTTAGGACTTTCAAATCTATTAGGATTTTACCTTTAAATCCTTTTCCTTATTTGAATTATGTATCATAACTATAATACCTTACATATTAATTTTTTCCAATATTTAATATTTTGAGGATTATTATGTGCATAGCCGATAAGATTTATACAACCTTATCTCATAGACTAGGCTTAGAAGATTTAACGTGGAATTCCTGTAAACTCTTTTCCTCTTTTTTTTTCTCTTTAATTTCTCTCCCTCTATAATGATTAAACATATTACATACAAAATAAGATATTATATGCCATCTCAAACTCTTTGTCACATATATAAGGTGAGAATTAACATTATTCACATTTATGATATGGTTTATTTCTTATTTATAAAAAATATTATTAACTAATAATTTAGTATGAATCTGATTAAATTAGTTCTTACAAAATTTAATCGGATGTCCGCGAAAGGACAGAAACAAAAGAAAATAATGAAAGAATAAAGCGTTTAATTAATTATAAATACATAATATCCCTGCAAAGTTAAAGTGGTAGCTAAAATTTTTATTAAATTAATTCTAATAAAATAAAAAGAATAGACAAAAACTTAGAAATATATGTTTTTTTTGTTAAAAGTCCTAACTAATTAAAAAGGTGATACGTTCACGGAAGCTTATAGTAGGAAAAGACTCTTAGTAGTTTTTACATGATTAGGAATAGTAGTGTCAAGTTCATAATTAGGGGGTAAAATGGGCAGTTTTCCACCAAGTTTGGGCAGGTCTGTCACAACCCGATCGGGTCATTTTGAGCATTAGCATTTCGTTCAGCTATTTGGAGTCTTGATTAGCTTCGTATGATATATTATGACCTCGGTTTGGAGTTTTGATGGTTCCGTTAGGTCCGGATGGTAATTTTGGACTCGGGCGTATGTCCGGATTTGCATTTGGATATTTCTAGAAGGTTTCGTCACTAATTGACGAAAATTGGAAATTTGAAGGTTTGAAATATTCATAAGTTTGACCGGGAGTTGACTTTGATAATATCGGGTTTGAATTGTAGTTCCGGGAATTGGAATAACTTCGTTATGTCATTTGGGACTTGTGTGCAAAATTTGAGTTCATTCCGAGTTGATTTGATATGGTTCGGCACGAGTTTTGGAAGTTGAAAATTCAAAAGTTCATTAAGCTTTATTTGAGGTGCGATTCGTCGCTTCGATATTGTTATGTGTGATTTGAGGCCTCGAGTAGGTTCGTGTTAGGTTATGGGACTTGTTGGAATGTTCAGACGGGATCCCGAGGGGCTCGGATGTGATTCAGATCGATTTCAAACCATTTTTCTTCATAATTGCATTGCTGGTTCTTGCTGATGTCTGGTGCACTAAGTGTACTTTGCGATTGCAAAGTTGGAGGTACGATCGCGTAGAGGAAAATCTGGAGCTGAGTATTTCTTCTTCGTGTTCGCGACTGTAATACCGCGTTCGCGTACCTTTGGAGGCTTGAGCATCGCGTTCGCATTGGTCAGCCCGTATTCGCATTGAGTTGAGATGAGAAGCTGGGGACTGGGGGAAATGTCTTCGCGTTAGCGAAGTAGCAGATGCCTTCACATAAGTTTGGAGATGCTGTGCATCGCGTTCGCGGGGACTATGCCGTGAACGCGTAGGGTATTTTTTGGAGGCTGCTGATTTTGTTCTTCGCGATCACGAAGAATGTCCCGCGATCGTGTAGGGTGTTTATGTCCAGTGATTATAAGTACTCTATTTTCGGGGGTTTCAGCCATTTTAGCATATTTGAAGCTATGAAGCTCAAATTGAGATAATTTTTGAAGCGATTTTCACCATATGGATTAGGGTAAGTGTTCTCTACTCAGTTTTGATTATATTTCATGAATATATCCTCATTTTTGGCATTTGGTTGATGATTTCAAAAGAGAAATTGGAGGGTAAAGTTTAAGATTTCATAAAGTGAATTTTTGAGTTTTGAGCATCGATTCGGAGTCGGATTTGAGCGAAACTAGTATGGTTGGACTCGTAGTTGAATGAGTTATCAAATTTTATGAGTTCTGTCAGATTTCGAGGTGCGGGCCTAGGTTTAACATTTTGGTTGACCTTGGGCTTTTGATTAAAGATTCGACCTTTATCATTTGAAATTATTTCCTTAGGCATTAATTGATGTATTTGAGTTGTTTTTCGCTAGTTTTGAGCCGTTTGGAGGCTGGTACGCACGGGATGGCATTTTTGGAGTATCGTTTGGCTTGCTCGGTATTGGATTCGACTTGTTCGAGGTAAGTAACACTTCTAAACTTGGTGCTGAGGGTATGAATCCCTGAATATACGTGCTATGTATTTGGTGTGAGGTGACGCACATGCTAGGTGATGGGCGTGTGGGCGTGCACCATGTGAATTGTGGCTCGGGTAATTTTGTGGTACTGTGTAGTTACCTAATCTTGTCTTTATCCATGAAATTTCTACGTGATAGAGTAATTGAGTTGTGATCCATGTCAGAAATCATGTTTAGGCTATATGTTTATTCTGTTGAGACCCGCTGAGGTTATTTCTGTTATTGAGTTATTTGCTTAAAATTTACAGTTACATACTCAGTCATACTCATTCATTTGTATATCATATCCCAGTCTCTGTTATCATTTGTTGTCACATCATGTTATCATTGTTTGGGCTGATTGGCATAAGATTTGTGATCTCGAAAGACTGGAGAGATTGATGACTGAGTTGGGGCCTGAGGGCCGGATTGTGAGTGGTATTGATGGGATCGAACTGCACGCCGTAGCAGGTTTATTGATTCATAAAAGGATCGAGCTTCACGCGTAGCGGATATTAGCGATTCATATGTGGATCAAATTGCACGCCGCAACATGCCTTATGGCTATATGTGGATCGGGTTACACGCCGCAACAGGCCTTATGGCTATATGTGGATCGGGTTGCACGCTGCAACATGACTTATGGCTATATGTGGATCGGGTTGCACGCCGCAACATGCCTTATGGCTATATGTGGATCGGGTTGAATGCCGCAACAAGTCTTATAGCTATATGTGGATCTGACTGCACGTCGCAGCAGGCCTTATAGGTTTTATTACTATTGATGGGATCGGGCTGCACGCCGCAGCAGGTACCATACAATGCTAAGTGACTGAGTGTACTGAGGGATTGAGAATGATGAGTGAGAGTGCGAGACAGTGAGATTGAGTACCCTGAGAGTGTGAGTACATGAGTTCATCACTGTGATGCATTGCACTGACATGTATACTAGATACATTTCCTCATGCTACACGGCATTGTGACATTTATGACTTCACATGCAAATTGATATGTAGGCATAGAGATGTACTTTCCTCATGCAATCTGAGATTGAAATATTTTATCTGTTGTTGAAAGTTTTTGTGAAAAATCACAAATTTTAGATCTACTCATATTTTGGTGATTTCGATGAAAGATTTGGGTTTTACTGTTATACTTGAAATGCATGCCTATTTTTTTTGGAACTGTGAACGAGCTGAACATTTATCTTTGAGTTATTACTTGTACTTCTTTAGTTATATTGTTTTAAGTTGTTCCTGGCTGTTGGTGTTGGACTCTGACCTTTGTCCAAGCTCGCCACTACTTTCAACCAAAGGTTATATTTGTTACTTATTGAGTACATGTTGTCGGTTGTACTCATACTACACTTCTGCACCTTGCGTGCAGATTTTGGATGATGATGTTGCTGTGTACGACGGGAGCTGGCATTTAAGACGTACCTGCATTCCGGTCGTAGCTGCCACTTGTTCTTGGTAGCTTTAGAATTATTAATTTGTTCATGTATATTTTTCAAACAGATGATGTATTTATTTCATACCAGCTTCGTAAACTCTAAATCTTAGAAGCTCATAATTTGGACTACCAGTCCTTGGGAAGTGTATAAAAGTTCAGATATTTCATCATTTATTTTCTCAAATATTCTCATTTAAATTGGATTGTTGCTATTTGGCTTACCTAGCGGGTTGGGTTAGGTGCCATCACGACTAGCTGGATTTTGGGTCATGACAAGTTGGTATCAGAGCTCTAGGTTCATAGGTTCTACGAGTCATGAGCAAACGTCTAGTATTGTCTTGCAGATCGGTATGATGACGTCCATACCTATCTTCGAGAGGCTACACGCCATTTAGGATAAACTTCCCATCTTTCTTTCCTTATCGTGCGACATTAATTCAGCTTGAAACGTATCTTTTTGAATTCCTTCCACTCACTTGTATGCGCATGTGAGCGCTTGGTATCAGTTGTACATCGATTGCTTGTGGAACTCCATGGATGAGGTGTGAGATATGTTTTTTTGTATTTTGGTGATGGTCCAGCCTAGAAAACTTGAGGCCAGATGTAGACCGCAGCTTAGGCTCGGTAGTTTTAGTTGTATGAGTATATGCTTTTGGACTTCTATGCCCGGTGGTGTTCCTATGAGTGGGACTGGTGGCTCGGTGAGTGGTTAGATGGCTATATGATGAGTATGATGTGACTGCGAGATATGTTCGGATGGTTCGAATGTGTTGAGAAGAATTTGCTTGAGATGCTAAAAGGGCTATTGGTTGTTTGATGTTTGTGGATGTGTTATACGGTCTGGTGTTATACGGTCTGGAGTTGGAAGTTAAAAATTCAAAAGTTCATTAAGCTTAATTTGAGGTGCGATTCATCGCTTCGATGTTGTTATGTGTGATTTAAGGCCTCGAGTAGGTCCATGTTAGGTTATGGGACTTGTTGGAATGTTCAGACGGGGTCCCGAGGGGCTCGAGAGTGATTCAGATCGATTTCATACCATTTTTCTTCATAATTGCATTGCTAGTTCGTGCTGATGTGTGGTGCACCGAGTGTTCTTCGCGATCGCGAAGTTGGAGGTGCGATCGCGTAGAGGAAAACCTGGAGCTGAGTATTTCTTCTTTGTGTTCGCGATTGTTATACCGCGTTCACGTGCCTTTGGAGGCTTGAGCATCGCGTTCGCATTGGTCAGCCCGCGTTCGCATTGAGTTGAGATGAGAAGCTGGGGACTAGGGAAAATGTCTTCGCGTTCGCGAAGTAGCAGATGCGTTCATGTAAGGTTGGAGCCGCTGTGCATCGCGTTCGCAAGAACTATGCCGCGAACACGTTGGGTATTCTTTGGAGGCTACTGAGTTTGTTCTTCGCGAGCGCAAAGAATGTCCTGCGATCGCGTAGGGTATTTCTGTCCAGTAATTATAAGTACTCTATTTTTGGGGGTTTCAGCCATTTTAGCATATTTGGAGCTATTGAGCTCGCATTGAGACGATGTTTGAAGCGATTTTCACCATATGGATTAGGGTAAGTATTCTCTACTCAGTTTTGATTATATTTCATGAATCTATCACTTGTTTTTGGCATTTGGTTGATGATTTCAAAAGAGAAATTGGGGGGTTTTCTTCTAAGATTTCATAAAGTGAATTTTAGAGTTTTGAGCATCGATTCAGAGTCCGATTTGAGTGAAACTAGTATGGTTGGACTCGTAATTGAATGAAGTATCGAATTTTGTGAGTTTTTTCGGGTTCTAATGTGCGGGCCAGGGTTTGAATTTTTGATTGACTTTGGGCTTTTGATTAAAGATTCGGCCTTTATCATTTTAAAATGTTTCCTTAGACATTAATTGATGTATTTGAGTTGCTTTTGGCTAGTTTTGAGCCGTTCAGAGGTCGGTACGCGCGTGATGGAATTTTTGGAGTATCGTTTGGCTTGCTCGGTATTGGATTCAGCTTGTTCGAGGTAAGTAACACTTTTAAACTTGGTGTTGAGGGTATGAATCTTTGAATATACATGTTATGTGTTTGGTGTGAGGTGACGCACATGCTAGGTGACAGGCGTGTGGGCATGCACCGTGTGAATTGTCGCTCGGGTAATTCTGTGGTACTGTGTAGTTACCTAATCTTGTCTTTATCCATGAAATTTCTATGTGATAGAGTAATTGAGCTGTGATCCATATTAGAAACCATGTTTAGGCTATATGTTTATTCTGTTGAGACCCGCTGAGGTCATTTCTGTTGTTGAGATATTTGCTTAAAATTTACAGTTACATACTCAGTCATAGTCATTCATTTACATATCACATCTGAGTCTCTGTTATCATTTGTTGTCACATCATGTTATCATTGTTTGGGCTGATTGGTATGAGATTTGTGAGCCCGAGAGACTGGAGAGATTGATGACTGAGTTGGGGCCTGAGGGCCGGATTGTGAGTGGTATTGAAGGGATCGGGCTGCACGCCATAACAGGTTTATTGATTCGTGATGGAATCGGGCTACAAGCCACAACGAGACTCATGCTACACGGTATTGTGACATTTATGACTTCACATGCAAATTGACATTTAGGCATACAGATGTACTTTCCTCATGCAATCTTAGATTGAAATATTTTATCTATTGTTGAAAGTTTTTGGGAAAAATCACAGTTTTTAGATCTACTCATACTTTGGTGATTTCGATGAAAGATTTGGGTTTTACTGTTATACGTGAAACGCATGCCTATTATTTTTCCGGAACTGTGAACGAGGTAAATATTTTATCTTTGAGTTATTACTTGTACTGCTTTAGTTATATTGTTTTGAGTTATTCCTGGCTGTTGGTATTGGACTCTGACCTTTGTCCAAGATCGTTACTACTTTCAATCTAAGGTTGGGTTTGTTACTTATTGAGTAAATGGGGTCGGTTGTACTCATACTACACTTATGCATCTTGCGTGCAGATTTTAGATGCTAATGTTGCTGTGTACGACGGGAGCTGGCATTTAAGACGTACATGCGTTTCGATCGTAGCTGCCACTTGTTCTTGGTAGCTTTAGAATTATTATTCTGTTCATGTATATTTTTCAAACAGATGATGTATTTATTTCATACCAGCTTTGTAAACTCTAAATCTTAGAAGCTCATGATTTGTACTACCAGTCCTTGGGAAGTGTATAAAAGTTCAGCTATTTCATTATTTATTTTCTCAGAAATTCTCATTTGAATTGGATTGTTTCTATTTGGCTTACCTAGAGGGTTTGGTTAGGTGCCATCACGACTAGCTCGATTTTGGGTCTTGACAAGTTGGTATCAGAGTTCTAGGTTCATAGGTTCTACGAGTCATGAGCAAGTGTCTAGTATTGTCTTGCGGATCGGTATGATGATGTCCATACCTATCTTCGAGAGGCTACAGGGCATTTAGGATAAAATTCATAGCTTTCTTTCCTTATCGTGCGACATTGATTCAACTTCTTCCCTTCAAGTTCCATCAGACCCTGCTCTAAGTACTCCAACCTCTCTGTTGATTTTACAACAACTTCCCTCCATTCATTGATTGATTCCATGTCTATCTTGTGTTGTTCCAAATGTCTGGCTTCAAACTCAAGGATTCTCTTGCGCAATCTCTTGTATTTTACTTGTGCTTCAACAACATCGTCTATGACCCTGTTTCCTCGTTCGATCCCTGGCTCGACTTCTCCTACTATGTCATCATCCAACCATGATAGGTAGAAATACATATGACCAGCGTGGTACCTATATGGTTCGATGGTATCCTTTTCCACAATAATCTTCAGATGCCACATGTGTTAAGGATAGATACCCCTCAACCCGATCAGCACTAAGTGAGGAACACCCCTGGACCTGATGATGAACTTGCTAGTAGGGAACCACTCGAACATCCAATGGACCTTGTCATCAGTCAGATTGCTAAAGAAGTGTACCTAATCCATGGCGTTTTTCGGTTGTGCAAACCTGTCTGGGATGAAAGTCATTCTTTTTGGATGGTGAAAGGTTATGTGGTCATTCCATGGTCGCCGCGGAAATTCCTGATGGTACTGTCCTCTTTGAAGATGCTCCAACAATCATATTTACAGTAACAAATTACAACCCTCAAAATGTCTGAATCCCTTCTTACAACGGTCCAAAGCTCGGTATATCTCTGCCACGATCATTGGGACAATAGTGTAAGTCTGTCCCTCAATCCCTTCCATTAAGGTCTTGGTAACCATAGCCAAACGAGTGTGAATCCTGTCTCCTTGAATTGGAAATACTATCATACCCAAAAAACAGACGATGAACACAAAAACCCGATGATGAGTCCAACCCAGGGAAATGATGGCAAACTCATCATGAGAGATACTGTAGGATGTGCTGTGACCATAACGCTCGTAGAGGAAGTCGAAAGGTATGTAGGACTTTTTCAGGCATACTAACTCGTCACTCTTTCTAAGACCCATCATTTTCAGAAATTCCCTAGAAGTACGATTTTTCGGTACCAGCAGACCAAGGCTATCCCAGGGTAGCCCAGCAAAACCTCCTATTTCCTCAAGAATGGGAGTCATCTCTATGTTACCAAAACGGAAAACAACCCTCTTTTCATCCCAGAATATAGTAGCGGCCTCGATCAGTACATTGTTTGGCTGAATGTCCAGCAAAGAAGGTAAATTTCCAAGAATTCTTTTCACATGGTTCTTGTCGCTTGGCGAGAGATTTTCCCACCAGTCTAGAAATAGAGGTGAGATACTTCGGACCATGCCGAACCTGGGGACTTCATGCCTCATTTCTGCAAAACAAATAAAGTTAGCCCTTTCCCCCTCCGGGTTTGACTACTTATACATTAATGATTAGCATATCGGCATGTTTTCTCCAAATAATACACATTTCATGATCGTACCCGTTGGGATTATGGAAATCCCGATGGACTTTGAATAAGGCTTTCCTTAGAGAGTTATTATGCGGACAACATTCTAACTCATGCTAGGTTTGGACATGATGCATGCACAGTTAATATCAGAGTAGGGTTTTCTATAGAAGTCTAGACCGGTACCCTCAAGCGGACAACTTGAGAGGGAAAGGCACGGAACCGTCGACTGCACCACTGATCGACTAGTTTTACCGCGAATAAGCCTTTCCAAATTTAAAAAGGTTAATATAAGAAGAGCGCGACACTCATCAAGTGCCTCTATGGTATTAATTACGCATGAGTGGAATATGATGCAGAGCATGTAATTATGCAAAAAATAAAATAACACCTTGTCAAGTTTGCATAATGAAAGCAATAAATACAGTATTTAATAAATGTAAAGACAGAAAAGAAAGAAAAATAAAGAAAAAGTTAGTTCGCATAATGAAAAAATTATAATGAAATGGTAAAAAGGGTAGGGATTGGGAAAGACATAAAGATTGAAGCTAGCGAACAAGGTTAAACGAAAAGTTGCATGTAAATTCATGTAAAAGGGAAAATAGGGAAGGGGTGTGCATGTAGCAAATAAACGGTGAATTTGAGCATAAAATAATAAAGACACGCTTATCGAGAGAGACTAATTCACACATACCAAGTTCATTATGGTAAGAGCCTAAGGATATCCCCAGCAGAGTCGCCATGCTGTCGCGCCCCTCTTTCTCACGAAATCGGGTTTCGACATTGACAACTCTTTTAAAAGGAAGGGTTATTAAAAGAGAGAGTCGCCACCTAACGGATTAAGGTGCGTTAGGGCACCTATTTGCAAATGACTCAGGTTTACTAGTTTGCGTCACCAAAGATCGGGTAAGGGCTCAAATTACCTCGAGGGGAAGGTGTTAGGCACTCCTCGAGGTCCATAACGGTGGGTCCCGGCCGAACTCAAATCATGTGAATTAGTCTAAGAGAAAAGAAACAATTTGGACAAAGAAAGAACTATTTTAACAGGAATGGGGGGGGGCTAAGTTTTTTAGCCTAAAGGATCACCCCGTGCAACATAAATAATACTTCGTAACTCCCTCAAGACGGGGTGTTACTCATATTATTCAGCGGGCACAGACTATCATCTCCTGCTACCTGATTACTATCTTTAAGTTATTTACCTAAAGCGCTCTATTTGATTCTAAGTCGTACCCTATGCGTGCACTACCCGTCCCATGCCTATGGTCCAGGAGACATTTGGACCTCTATTTCAGGGTAGTTAGACCTTAACTTAGGTTTCTCAAAAGGAGAAAACTAGGCGACACACAAAAAATAGTTAGGACTTTCAAATAGAAACAAGTATGGGCTCAAGTTACCCTCCGCATTTAGACATCAAATGCACGCCAAACTGATTAGCATTAACAGGTTTTATTAATTGCAAAATCCTATAGGCAGGATATCTATGTGATATTGATGAACGAGCAGACAGTCGTATACAAAGTCAATTTCTTAATGCGATTATTAGGACCTACAAAGTTTGCCTACTGATTTTAGCATGATACAATTAAGCCTACCAGCATGGTATCTAGGTGTTTTGTGCGATAGTAAATAGTGGCAGGTCACAGAAACAAACCTAGAATTATTTATTTTAATCCTATAGGCATGTTTTCTAATGAAGGTAACAACACAGAAAACGAGCATAAAAACAATTAAACAGATTCAGGCGTGCATTCTATAACTTGATCCAGTTTGAATCCTATAGGCATGATTTCTATAATCTGAGCAGTTTTGAATCCTATAGACATGATTTCTACAATCTGAACAGTTTTTGAATCCTATAGACATGATTTCTATAATCTGAACGAAACAGTATGCAAGCAGGATGTCACGTCCCGAACCTAGGAGCGAGACAAGCACCCGGTGCCTCACCTAACCTGGCGTACCAAATTGCGACTAAGGGACTCTGAACATATAGTGTCATACTTTGGCCATGGGGCCACCTTGCAAGACAATTTGTGAAGCAAAATATAAAACTGAATGGAAACTAGTGCTAACTAAACATCAATATAAAGCTAGGCCGAAAAGGCCGTCATAGCTACTACAGCTGACAAACCACCAAATTATACATACCAGGCCTACAAACCCAACATACTACACTAACCAACAGGATATGTCTACAAGCCTCTACTGATAGATATATTGTGATCGGAACAGGGCCCCGACCTACCCATATTATATATATAAATACATACATAACTACCCATATTATATATATATATATAAATACATACATAAGATGCACACAAAAACCTAGACCCGATAACTCCGAAGGATGTGGAGCTTACCGATCAGGCTAAACTCTGGAAACACCTACTGAGGAGGTCTACTCATCTGTCTATCTGAACCTGCATGCATGAAATGCAGCATCCCCGAAAAAGGGACGTCAGTACGAAATAATGTACCGAGTATGTAAGGTAATAACATAACTGAAAATAGAAACTGAACTGATAATATAATAACTGGAAGTAACTGGGAGTCAAAGATGATCTGGAGATATACTTACCTGCTGATAGTGACTAAACTCCTTCAATATAGTAAGTAAAATAAATGTCCGGCCCTATAAGGCTCGGTACGTGTAAATGCTCGGCCGTAGTAGGCTCGCTCATAGGCGCTCGGCCATACTGGGCTCTGTATCTCGGCCATCCTGGGCTCGCTCATAGGCGCTCGGCCACAGTAGGCTCGGTATATATAACTTACCATCTGATCAGAGGTTGCCCAATAGGGGCCTGCCCACCGATTATAGCTCGATGGTGGTGAAAATAGTGTAATACTGTATATATATATATATAGATATATATATATATATATATAGACCCTCTGCTCTCTTGACTGAATAAAGACAAAACTAAACTGAATATGAAGTCCCGATAAGGAATAATATTGTAACTTATGAGACTAGAATAATGTGAATAAATTCATGAATACGAACTTCTCTTTATGTCTCATTATTAACACATGTAGCTACGAAATCATGCCAAAATGAAGGAAGGGCTTAGCCTTAACATACCTTATCACAATCTTTCCAATCACCAAGTTGAACTCACCTCTTTGCACCTTAATCTTTTTTGTTGGATAACTCAGCTCCTATCTTGGTTCTTCAAACTCTAGGTTTTACCTCCAATTAGAACTTGAAAGGGAGAGAAAATCAATTAGGGTTTGTGGGAAATTTTTGGGAGGATTTTTTTGCAGAGCTTATGTATGGTTATTGTGCTCTATTTTAAGTCTAATATATGAAGAAAATAGGCCCTTAAAAGGCCTCTTTGGACGACCCGAAATGGCCCATTTTTTGGGCTCTCATTTAAGCAAGTAGGTGACACACCTACTTGTCACCTAGCAGCTTGTGCAGTATCGCACAAATGCCCATATCTTTCTACTCCAATGTCGTATTGACAAACGGTTTAATGAGTTGGAAAATAGACTCATAGATATTTAATTTGATGGGTGGAACACCCCATAACTCTAAGTATATTGGGAGACAATCGCAGTTACATTTGACCCAAAGTTTCAGTAAAACTTATGAATGTAACTTGTGATGACTTTCATCGACTTTTGTTCCACAACTCGCTTGACTTCAAAACATAACACACGGATGTCATACGACTAATATAAATCATAACATAATCTCCTTATCATGTTAAGCACCCTAGTCTCACCCCAAAGGTATATGTTATAACATTCCCAACTTGTCGACTTTTGACGAAACATTATTTTCTTCAATTGCTTTAGCTTCTGAACCGTCCAACCCTCTTTGTACTTGTTGTTCATGATCTTCAATATTTGTAACCTCAGAGGTAACATAATTAAATTATTTTATATACTTTTAAATATTATCTCAATTTTGGTCCTACATTAGTTTGCTTACGATGCATTGAAACAGTATGCAAGCAGGAATTCACACACACATCGGACCATACCATTTCTATAGGCATGGTTTGTAACGGAACATAATTGAGCCAAACATTGAGCCTATGGACATGGTTGCTAACACATAATGACTGAACACAATAAGACACTTAGAAGCATGATTTCTAACATATAACATCCAACATCACAACATTAACCCTATAGGCAGAATTTCTACCCCTACTTTATAGCAAGTATAAAATAAGAACCCTTTTTCATTTTTACTAATACCCTAGAATTGTTATTACAAATAATTATTACAGACCAGAATTTTATGAATGAATTACAAGGTAAGTAAAACTATATGGAGCCTACTGCAGGCCTAAATACACCTGGACAGGCCCGACCTTCAACTCACAGTAGTTCCAAAAGCCCATGTTCATAAATACGCAATAACCAGTAGTGAATGATTCACCTATATTTCAAGGATAAGCATACCGAACCCAAATCTCTAGTGTGTCAGAGTTCCCAAGGGCTTCAGGAACCCAAGGTAGTGCTCACACTACAGAGATTGATCAGAAACAGTTCAAATAAAGACTAGGGACCAGTTCCTAGTATGTTAGAGTTCACAAGGGTCTCACATGAACCCTGAGCAGTGCTCACACTAGGGAGGTCAGAGGACAGAACCTAAATAGCTTTGGGTTTCAGCCAGCTAGGAGTAGGAATTCAGAAGGATTAAGGGAGTAGAATGAATTATGGAATCCTTTTTAGGACAGAGTCACATATTGAGCATATACAAACAAATGGTAGACATGCTTGAACTTAGGCAGACTTAGTCAAGTTTTTAAGAATTAACAAAGTCACATGCTAATAAGGCCAGTTTATAAACATGTTCACAGTGATAAGAAAGACTTCAGATTAGCCTAAGTCATAAAAAGAAAATACATTGATTAGCAGTACGAACTGATTAAGATGATCTAGTAGAGGTATCATAACATAGTGAGAACATAACTAAACAGGCCGTAACAAGTTCAACAAACAAAATTATAAATCTGTTAAGGCACACATCTATACATGGCTAAAAAGGTATGAAAACACGTTTAACTCTAAAAGATAGTCCTCAATAACACAGAATTAGGTAGATTTCATTAATCAGCTTAAACTAAGTTCAAACATGTCTCAACTATAAGTAATAGCATTTAGGACAACATGGTCTAATTGCAGTAACACATTGAGCAAGTAATCATAATGAAATGGCAGAGGATTCAATAACTCATCGATTAAGATGAAACAGGGAAGAAAAGAATCCAACAATATAGCAAATATCACCAAACAGAAGTAGAACTTGGAGATTTCTGGCCTTGGCTTTCAGCCGGCCAGGAATCAAAGCACAGAGTAAAATTACTCAAGAGAATAGGAGTATACACCTTTTGTTTATAGTAGTGAAAGGATATTTCAAACTTTTTTCATCTCCTCCATCTTCAAAGGGGAGTGGGGAGGGGTTTAAATAGTGCAGGGATTAGAGCATAGAAATAGCTAATTTAAATACTAAAGGTAAGTACTTAAATCTGTAAAATTGAACCCTAAATTTTAGGTAAAAATACACAAAATAGGAAGAAAAATAAGGCAAAGAATCACACAATGCATATAATGAACATAGACAGGAAATTATTCAAAAGAAGCACAAAATCGAACCAGATTTGGTTCAAGTAAAAAGGGTCTGAAACCCTAATTGTAGGTAAACCACAAAATCGGCAGAAAATAAGGCAAAGAATCACATATTAACATAAAAATAAACATATGTAAGAAATTATTCAAAAGGAAACCTAGAATCAAACCAGATTTGGTTCAAGTAAAAAGGTCCGAAACCCTAAATTAGGTAAGTGAAGGGAATCGACAAAAATAAGCAGATTCACAAGTAATAGAATGAATATAGACGGAAAAATGCTAGAAATCAGAGTTTGAACCAGTTTAGGTTCGAATCAAAGAAAAATCTGGAACCCTAACCTTTAGGGTTTAGTGCGAATCAACGAGATATGAGAGAATCGTTACAAAATAACGTGCTTGGACTCAAAGTTCTCCAGATTCAAGAGACAAACATAGATTTGAACAGAATCAAAGTGGGGTACTTGCCATGTTTAGGCAAGTACATAAGTCACTCCGTAACATAGCACAAAATAAGGGAAAAACACCAAAATGGCAAGGGAATAAGGAAAGAATCCCATTAGGAACGAGATTTGGGGGGATTAAGGTGTGGCGGCGGAATTAAGGTTTATCAGTAGAGGGGAAATAAGGGCGACGGGTTTAGGGAAATGAGGGTTAGGGTAGAGAGGATTGAGATATAAGGAAAGGGGGTGGTTATTTGTGGGCCGTTGATCATCTTTGATCAACAACCGTGATTTAAACGGACTGGGGTCAGGTTTTAATGAATAGGTAAGGGTAATTGGTTTAGGAGTATTGGGCTTGGGTGAATTGGGTTGGTTTGGGTAGTATTAGGTCCGAAATCAATTAAAATTGGGACCAGATTTTAAATACCCAAATTTAATCAATAAAATAATTTGTAAAAATAATATATAAATAATAAAAATATCATTTGTGTATAAAAATGATTGAAAACAAATATTCAACATTATAAAAATCTAAAAAGGTTATTTGTGCATAAATAAAGTAATTATAAGTACATATATGCTATTATTGCAAAAATATGTAATTTTAGCCTTTAAAATGCAAATGTAATTATAACAAATGTACTAAAAATATTTAAAACCTAATATGGATGTAAATGATGAGTTTAAATGATAAAATAATCACAAATTTTTTTTGTAAGTTAATTAATGGGTATTTATATAATAAAAATGCGAAAATAAATTAATTTAAAGCCTTTAAAAATTATAAATAATTATGAAAATACTTGTATATGCTTTTAATTCAAATGACAATGCATATGCACTATTTTGAAAGTGTATATATATATATATATATATATATATATATATATATATATATATATATATATATATATGAGAGAAAAATTGGGTATCAACACACTTTGGTTATGTTCTCCCCGGGTTGTGGTATATTGTGCTATTTGCTTCTCCGTGGTTATGGTCATACATCATATATTTGATGTCGAATTGCGTGTAGTTATTAATTTTGAGCATGGTGACTGGAGGTATTTCATCTGGACTGGTGTTTGGATGGGTTACGCATTGCAGCGGGGCTATGTTTGGATACGATCCTTAGTGATAGATTCATGTCTCTTGGTTCTACAATGTATGATGGGTTCGTAGCATTGCGGTTGTAGTGATGTTTGTTGAGCTTGCGGGACGGTTCTCTCATTTGAGTCATTTTTTATTTTTGGGTGCATTTGAATTATTGCGTATTGGTGCACGGATTGCACGGTTTGTGGCTTAAGGTTGTATTGGTGTGGCAGGTTAGTAGAGTGGTTGTATTTGATGAGATGGGGCCGTTGGACCTAGAATGGGTACTATCAGATTTGATTACAATATGTATGGAGGGATAATATCAGAAGTCGGCTTAGGATTTGGCTTTGGTTCTTGTCGGATGAGAGAGGGATCTATGACTTGTTGATATGATAAGTGATTATGAGTTTCTGTATATTTCTTTCATCATCGGTAGTGTACGAAGGTTTTAGAACGAGGTTTTATTGGATTTGAGGTTTATTACCGGTATTGGGTTTGTTTTTAGCAGCTACTGTGGTCCGAAGTTATTGCTGTGAGCATCTGAGTTATGTGTATATTATGTGATTGCATCTTGGGCTTTGGTTTTGGCTTGATACAACTTGTTCAGACTTATACAATGTGTAGATACGAGACTCGGGTCTTGTAAGGAATTTTGGATGTTGGAAATTGGGTTCTAAGATTTATGGGCTAAGGTTGAATTAAGGATCTTCAGTTATGTTGTGTCGTCACGCTTATATGGATTGGGGTGACGTGGGATCACCCGCGGGTATGTGCATGGTAAGGTTACACGGCGATTTGATGGCTTTGGAACGACTCTGGGCACGTTCGAGGACAAACGTATTTTTAAGTGGGGGAGAATGTAACGACTTGACCAATCATTTTGAGCATTAGTATTCCGTTCAGCTATTTAGAGTCTTGATTAGCTTTGTATGATGTATTATGACTTGTGTGTATCGTCAATTTTAGTTTTCAGGTGTTTCAGAATTTGTTTGGAAGAATGAATTTCATGTTTGAAACTTTAAGTTGGAAGGGTTGACTAAATTTGACTTTTTAGTATTTGACCTCGGTTCAGAGTTTTGATGGTTCCGTAAGGTTCAGATGGTGATTTTGGACTCGGGCGTATGCCCGGATTTGCATTTGGATATTTCTAGAAGGTTTGAGCACTAATTGGCAAAAGTTAAAAATTTGAAGGTTTGGAATGTTCATAAGTTTGATCGGGAGTTGACTTTGATGATACCAGATTTGGATTGTGGTTCCGAGAATTGGAATAGCTTCGTTATGTCATTTGGGACTTGTGTGCAAAATTTGAGTTCATTCTGAATTGATTGGATATGGTTCGACAAGAGTTTTGGAAGTTGAAACTTCAAAAGTTTATTAATCTTGATTTGAGCTATGATTCGTCGCTTCGATGTTGTTATGTGTGATTTGAGGCCTCGAGTATGTCCGTGTTAGGTTATGGGACTTGTTGGAATGTTCGGACCGGGTCCCGGGGGGCTCGGGCGTGTTTCTGATCGATTTCGGATCATTTTTCTTAATAGTTGCTTTGCTGGTTCCTGGTGATGTCTGGTGCACCGAGTGTTCATCGCGATCGCAAAGTTGGAGGTGCGATCGCATAGAGGAAAATTTGGAGCCGAGTATTTCTTCTTCGCGTTCGCGACTGTTATACCGCATTCGCGTACCTTTGGAGGCTTGAGCATCGTGTTCGCATTGAGTTGAGATGAGAATCTGGGGACTGGAGGAAATGTCTTCGTGTTCGCGAAGTAGCATATGCTTCACGTAAGGTTGGAGCTGCTGTGCATCGCGTTCGCGGGGACTATGCCGTGAACGCGTAGGGTAGTTTTTGGAGGTTGCTAAGTTTGTTCTTCCCCATCGCGAAGAATGTCCAGCAATCGCGTATGGTGTTTCTGTCCAGTGATTATAAGTACTCTATTTTCGGGGGTTTCTGCCATTTTAGCATATTTGGAGCTATGGAGCTCGGATTGAGACAATTTTTGACGTAATTTTCACCATATGGATTAGGGTAAGTGTTCTCTACTCAATTTTGAATATATTTCATGAATCTATCCTCGTTTTTGGTATTTGGTTGATCCTTTCAAAAGAGAAATTGGGAAGTTTTTGTCTAAGATTTCATAAAGTGAATTTTCGATTTTTGAGCATCGATTCGTAATCAGATTTGAGTGGAACTAGTATAGTTGGACTCGTAATTCAATAGGTTATCGGATTTTAAGAGTTTTGTAAGGTTCTGAGGTACGAGTCAAGGTTTGACTTTTTGGTTGACTTTGGACTTTTGATTAAAGATTCGACCTTTATTATTTGGAATTGTTTCTTTAGGGATTAATTGATGTATTTGAGTTGCTTTTGGCTAGTTTTAAGCCGTTCGTTGGTCGGTACGCGCGGTATGGCATTTTTGGAGTATCGTTTGGCTTGCTCGATATTGGATTCGTCTTGTTCGAGGTAAGTAACACTTCTAAACTTGGTGATGAGGGTATGAATCCCTGAATATACGTGTTATGTGTTTGGTGTGAGGTGACGCACATGCTAGGTGATGGGCGTGTGGCCGTGCACCGTATGAATTGTGGCTCGGTTAATTCTGTGGTACTGTGTAGTTACCTAATCTTGTCTTTATCCTTGAAATTTTTACGTGATAGAGTAATTGAGCTGTGATCTACGTCAGAAGCCATGTTTAGGCTATATACTTATTTTCTTAAAATTTACTGTTACATACTCAGTTATAGTCATTCATTTGCATATCATATCTCAGTCTGTGTTATCATTTATTGTCACATCATGCTATCATTGTTTGGGCTGATTGGCATGAGATTTGTGAGCCCGAGAGACTGGAGAGATTGATGACTGAGTTGGGGCCCGAGGGTTAGATTGTGAGTGGTATTGATGGGATCGGGCTGCACGCCGTAACAGGCTTATTGATTCATGATGGGATCGGGCTGCACGCTACAATGGGTATTAGTGATTCATATATGGATCGGGTTGTACGTCGCAACAAGCCTTATGGCTATATGTGGATCGAGTTGCATGCTGCAACAGGCCTTATGGCTATATGTGGATAGGGTTGCACGCCACAACAGGCTTTATGGCTATATGTGGATCGGGTTGCACGCCGCAACATGCCTTATGGCTATATGTGGATCGGGTTGCACGCCGCAGCAGACCTTATGGCTATATGTGGATCTGGCTACATGCCGCAGCAGGCCTTATAGGCTTTATTACTATTGATGGGATCGGGCTATACACCGCAACATGTACCGTACAATGCTGAGTGACTGAGTGTGCAGAGGGATTGAGCATGATGAGTGGGTGTGCGAGACAATGAGATTGAGTACCTTGAGAGTGTGAGCACATGAGTTCATCACTGTGATGCATTGCATTGATATGTATACTTGACATACAGGCGTAGAGATGCATTTCCTCATGCTACACAGTATTGTAACATTTATGACTTCACATGCACATTGACATGTAGGCATAGAGATGTGCTTTCCTTATGCAATCTGAGATTGAAATATTTTATTTGTTGTTCAAAGTTTTTGGTAAAAATCACAGTTTTCGGTTCTACTCATATTTTGGTGATTTCGATGAAAGATTTGGGTTTTACTGTTATACTTGAAAAATAAGCCTATTTTTTTTTCGGAACTTTGAACGAGTTGAGAATTTTATCTTTAAGTTATTACTTGTACTGCTTTAGTTATATTGTTATGAGTTGTTCCTGGCTGTTGGTGTTAGACTCTGACCTTTGTCCAAACTCGTCACTACTTTCAACCTAAGGTTAAGTTTGTTACTTATTGAGTATATGAGGGCGGTTGTACTCATACTACACTTCTGCGCCATGCGTGCAAATTTTGGATGCTGATGTTGCTGTGTACGGCGGGAGCTGACATTGAAGACGTACTTGCGTTTCGGTTGTAACTGCCACTTGTTCTTGGTAGCTTTAGAATTATTAATCTATTCATGTATATTTTTCAAAAAGATGATGTATTTATTTCATACTACCTTTGTAAACTCTAAATCTTAGAAGCTCATGATTTGTACTATCAGTCCTTGGGAAGTGTATAAAAGTTCAGCTATTTCATTATTTATTTTCTCAGAAATTCTCATTTGAATTGGATTGTTGCTATTTGGCTTACCTAGCGGGTTGAGTTAGGTGCCATCACGACTAGCTGAATTTTTGGTCGTGACAAGGTTAAAATGGGTTGAGTCAATAATTGGTGTGTCAAATGACCCGCCCAAAAGTTACTTAGGCTAAGATGAGTTGGGTCAAGATGGACTAAAATTTGGGTCATAGCCCAACCCACCCAATTCTTATCAAGCTTTGGTTAATATGTGTTATTTTCTTATGAATTGTATAATTACTAAATAAGACTTTTTTCTTTTGTTATGATCATATATAACATATCAAATAAAAAAGTTACTTCTAAGATATTTGGTCAAAGTTACTCAAGGATCAATTTTGGCAAAAAAATCAGCCCAACTTTAAATGGGTTGAGATAGGCTGGGTCACGATAGGCTGAGTTCATAAATGGGCGGGTCAATAACCAGCCCAACTATGGACGAGTTGAGCGGGTCATTTGGGCTCGGGCCAAATTTGACAATCCTATTCATAATGGGGTATTATCACTTTTAGTCCGCACCAGAAAACTATTTACATCTGGTAGCCGAAAAAGCTATAAAATTTGAATAATTTTTGTAGATAACATACAGAATGTATATATATACACAAAAAATATACAAATTTTATATATTTTTTCGGCTATTATTTTTACAGCGGCTATACAATGTCATATTTATATTCATAATTAATTACATACAAGATCATAAAACTAATTCATTTGTTCGTATGTAGTAGATTTCATGTATATCTATCTATATTTATACTATATTAAAAGCACGAAATCCCTTGTGAAATATCGTTCGCCTATTTTACCCTTAAAAACTAATTTTACATTGGACAAAAACGTAATTATATTATTTATAGAATATTTAGGATTTCAAAATTAACTAAAATTTTAGTTATTAAATCTTCCCTTAATAATAAGTCTTTATATATGTACAATTAATATATTTTGTTTTTATCTATATTATGAATATCTCTTTGAAGTCAACTTAGGTTTCTGTATTTAGGAATTTTTTTATTGCTTTTAACCATTCAAATTGATTCCCATGAGGATTCACGCCCCTCTTATTAACTTTTGTAAAAACTTGAATCGAATGGGATTGAAAATCTTCCTCACAATTTAAATCCTTCTGAAGACCAGCCAGTTTATTTTTTGTTTGGTCAAACCAACAAGACACAATTAATTGTACTTAGAGATATTTAATCACCTAATTGATAGCTCTATAAATAGTCCAATTACACCATTTCCGTATAAACCTTTTGATTTCTCTGGATAGGTAATTATAAATCTCCATTCTTTTCTATTTTTTTAGATTATCTTCTATAAATTTATTGCTTTAACTTTTTTTACTTAATAAAAAATAGTTTTTATACTGAACAATATGTTATTAAGTTACTTTTATAATATTTAAAACTTTAGAATCAACTAAAATTTTACTCATTAAATTTTATTAAACTAGGTAAGAAGTCCTAATATTTACGACTTTAAAATCAACTAATATTTTACTTTATATCAATTGAAAATAAATCCATATACGTAGCATTTAGGATGCTTATGATGAGCAATAGTTTTCATGGATCAGCACTAAAGAGAAGACATAAAAGTTCATTCAAGGAAAGTACACAAGAATGTAAAATTATTCAAATGCCGAACATTTAAACAGGAATCTTTAAATTTATTATTTCTTTATTTATTGAGTTAACTATATAGGATCTACAATTTAGTAATTTCAGGAGCTTAATTATATTTTTATTTTATAATGCAAACAATTTTTTAAAAATAATATTTATATAGTTTTTTTACACCAATTATATAACGAGACGGGAAACATGCGCAACACGTGTACACTAATACTAGTACTTTAAAATATATAACCTATATGAATTTTTATAGTTCATAGGGTGTATCTAACACTAGTAACTAACATCAACATGGACCGTCATAGGTAATAACTTTGTAATGTTCAATGATTTGAAACCAAAAGACTTCTTTACTGTATCTAGCTTTAATAACACAACTAGCTTGTGCTTGTGCTGGAAGCATTTATCTTTGTAAATGTGGTTGCCTTTTGTTTTATAAGTGATGTTCGGCATATATTTTGATATTATTTACTCTGTATTTTTACCGCTTTTTAATTGTATTTTAGGACAAATATGCCCAACTTTTTATGGTTATTGATATTATCTTGATTGTGTGCTATTTTGATTAATTAGGAACAAGTTGATGAAAATAGAAGCCACAAGAATCAATTGAAGAGTTAAAAAATAAAAAGGAAAGTTAGCAAAGTTTGGAGCTTTTATATTGGAGGACGTTGAAGGCAAAAGATGAAAGAAAAATAAAGAAAGTAAATCAAGAGATTACCTGGAACGTGCTACAAGAAGGAGGCATCAATTGGAAAGAATTGAAAGTAGGCAAAAACGTTCTGGTTCTAGCGCCAGGCCAGCGCTTGCGTTGCGGGATTTTTCATATTTCGTCTGGGACAAGGTTATTTTTATTTTACACGGTCCCAACTTGTATAAAAGGAGTTCTAAACCTAATTTGGAGAAGATCTAAACATAATTTAAAGGAGAATTCACGTGAGGGAATCACACCACGCTTGGAGGAGGCTTCCAACTAGTTTTTCTTCTCTTCTTTTCCATTAGTTTCATAGTTTATTAGTTCTATAGTTGTGGGATGCTACATGTACGTTATAGTTTGAAACTTGAATTGTTCTTATTGTTTTATTATATTGATTTATTTATTCAATTTTGTGCTTAATTATTTAGTTGTTTAATCACCAATTGAATACTATCTGCGAATCTAGGATTGAACTCGGGAGAACGAATTTTAGACTGCAAATAGGATTGAGTAGAGCAATATCCTAAACCAGAATATCGAGAACAGATTTGTGGTTTGGATAGGATTATACCTAATCACTTTGCTTGGTTACTATACAAAATTTATTAATGCGTTCTTGTCAATTCTAATTTCATAAGAATATAGGCGTTAGATTAACTTGAACATGCGAGTAGTACTTCGGTCGAATGCTACGAGTAATATTAACCCTTTCAATAAATAAATCAGATAAATTAATTAGACAATTTAAGTAAAAGACTCAACGGGATAGTTAGCTAACTCATAACTCTAGAATATTTCTCCCATTGAATTCGTCTCTAAGCTTGTCAACTTGTTTCCTTTAGCTTCTTAGTTTGTTACTCTAGATTAGTTGTAGTTAAATAATCACACTTCAGAAAATCGCTTGAATAGAATAATTATTTTAGTTTAATTTAGTTGATAGTTAATCACAAGTCCTTGTGGGAACGATACTGTACTCACTCTTTATTACTTGTCGACCATGTATACTTGCGTGTGCATTTTAGAGTAACAAGTTTTTGTAGCCGTTGTCGGGGACTTAGAAATTAGCTATTCCTCTAGATTAGATTTTTACCTTTTTTCTATTCAAGTTTTTAGTGTTAGTTTAGTTTAATACTTTTTTTACATGGCATCTTTAAACGAAAATTGGTCAAATATTTGTTATTCTTATTTTGGTGATTCTTGAATATATTTGTGGAGGACTACACTTGTGGTAAAATTATAATTTTTAATCCTTTGAGTGAAATATTTGTAATACCTATAGTTGTTAAGGTGACCATTGGGATGGCTGTCCTAATTATTTTTATCCTTGTTTGAGCCCTCATTATGATGATTCTAATAATGTTTGTAAGTTTGATTGGATCAATAAAGTGGAGGATGTGAAGCGTGCTGCCCGTATTATACACATGGTGAGGCAAATATCCGAGCAACAAGATGAAAATTAAAAAGCTATAAAAAGAATTAGTGCAACAATTTACGAGAATAAAGGCCAAGGAGGAAGAATTGGCTGAAGAGAGCGAATTCCCACAAGAAGATAACTTTGAAGAAGCATATATCGTGACCTAATCTTGGCTAGAGGAACAAGCTCAACTAATGAAATTTCATGAGTTTCTCTGTAATGGTCTTTCAAATATGGCAAAAAAACAAATAGAAGGAAGAACTGAGCTCATGCAAGAGATAGACCAATTTGGCTCAGATATTCATGACCTACAGACTCAATCGAACAAAAAGGTTGAGACGCTTGATGTTCAACAACCAATTATTGTGAATATTTGCCAACTTGTGAAGAAAAAAGAGGAGTTCCAACCATTCAACCAAAATATTATTGATGATACCAAGGTTGACGAAGTGTGAAAAAGTGAGGATGTCAAAAGTAAATTGATTTTAGAGTTAGAGCGAATTAAGCCTCATTCTAAACACTTTTCAACATTGTATTTGGTTGATAACACGTGAATTGATCCATTCGAGCCTATGAAGGAGTCTAGGAATGAAGAACAAAGTGCATATATTTTGAAAATTTTCATGCCAAGGAGTCAAAACGACATTTCTCACTTAAAGGCCAAGAAGTAGAAGATGCGACATTATTTACTTGGTTCTTTTGTATTCATACCACCACCCCAGGACCATAGCCAAAAGATTGAATCAAATTTGGGGATATAATTTATATATTCGAGGTGGAGAAAAAAGTGGTGAAGTTGGTGTGAGTCGTGCCACGACTATAAATAAGGCACTTTTTGGGAGGCAACCCAATTCTATTGTGTAACGACCCGACTGGTCATTTTGAGTATTACAATCCCGTTCCCCCATTTACTGCTCAATTTATGCTTTACAGTTATTGTATAACTTGCCGGGGTAATTGGTTCGGGTCCGGAAGAATTTCGGAGTGAAATGAGACACTTAGTCTCATAATTAAAAACTTAAGTTGAAAAAATTGACCGGATGTTGACTTATATACAAACGACCTCAGATTTGAATTCTGATGATTCCAATAGCTCCGTATGGTAATTTTGGACTTAGGAGCGGGTCCGAAAAATTATTTGGAGGTCCGTAGTGAAATTAGGCTTGAAATGGCGAAAGTCGAATTTTTGAAAGTTTGACCGGGGAGTTAACTTTTTGATATCGGGGTCGGAATCTAATTCTAAAAATTGGAATAGCTTCATTATGTCATTTATGACTTGTGTGCAAAATTTAAAGTCATTCCGGATTGATTTGATGTGTTTTGGCACAAGATATAGAATTTGAAAGTTCAAAGTTCATAGATTTTGATTTGAGATGTGATTCGTCGTTTCAATGTTGTTAGGTATGATTTGAGGCCTTGAGTAGGTCCGTTTTATATTATGGGACTTGTCGGCATATTGGAATGGGGTATCGAGTGGCTCGGGTGAGTTTCAGACGAGGTTTGGAGCATTTTGGAAGTTTTGGCTAAGGCTGGTGTTGGCTGCTGGTTCTGGTGTGACCGCACCTGCGGCTAGTTTGTGCAGGTGCGATGGTCGCAGAAGCGATAAATCAGTCGCAGAAGCGATAAATCAGTCGCAGAAGCAAGGGAGTGCTGGCTGGGGAGGCATCGAAGAAGCGGATCTTCAGGCGCAGAAGCGCGATCGCAGAAGCGGCATGTCTCGCAAATGCGAGCCTCTTTCCCGAAGAAACGAAGGTCGCATATGCGACCTCTTGTCCGCAAATGCGGAAACGCTGGGAGAACTCCTTTAAGTTCGGGGTTTTGCTATTTTTAGCCATTTTTAGATTTTGGAGCTCGGTTTGGGCGATTTTGGAGAGGAATGTTTCCACAAAACTTGGGGTAAGTGTTCTTGACTCCCTTGTAATTATATTTCATGAGTTAATCTTTGTTTTCAGCGTTAGATTATTGATTTTTCAAGAGAAATCAGAGGAATTTTCTATAATTTTATAAAACGAATTTCCAAGATTTGAACATCGATTTGGAGTCGGATTTGAGTGAACTTAGTATGGTTGAACTTGTAATTGGATGTGTTGTCGGATTTTGTGAGTTTCGTCGGATTCCGAGATGTGGGCCCCACAGGTGATTTTTGAGTGTAATTTCAGATTTTGTGGGAAAATTAGTATTTTGATATGGAATTAATTTTTATGATTTGTGTGGACCAAATCAAATTAATTGTGACTAGATTCGAGGTGTTCAGAAGTTGATACGAGCAAAATGAAATTTCTGGAGCATTGTTCAGCTTGCTCGACATTGAAATCGTCTTGTTCGAGGTAAGTAACTCTTCTAATCGTGGAGCTGAGGGTATGAACCCTGACTATACGTGGTATGTGTTTGATGTTGAGGTGACGCACATGCTAGGTGACGGGCGTGTGGGCGTGCACCGTGTGAATTGTGACTCCGTTATTCTGTGGTACTGTGTAGTTACCTGATCTTACTTGTAACCATGAAATTTCTACGTTCTTGAGCTATTGAGCTGTGATCCATGTTAGAAACCATGTTTAGGCTACATGCTTATCCTGTTGGGACCCACTGAGGTCATTTCTGATGTTGAGTTATCTGCTTTCATTGCATTACATACTCAGTCATATGAATTCATATGCATATCATATCTCAGTCTCTATTGCTATTTATTGATACATCATATCATCATTTTTAGGCTAGTTTCATGGCATTGTGAGCTCGCGAGAGAGAGACTGAAGAGATTGATGACTGAGTGAGACCGAGGGCCTGATTGTGAGGATATTGATACTATGATACGTGAGTTGTCCGTGCAACACGTGAGTTGTCCTTGCGGATCCAGATATTGATACTATAACACGTGAGTTATCCGTGCGGCTTATAGCGCTTGGGTTGAAGGAGCCCTTCTAGAAGTCTGCACACACCCCTAGTGAGCGCGGTTGATTTATATTGAGGGATGGATCTTCTCTGGAGATGGATCTTGTCCGAAGCATTTATACCTGGGGACGGATCTTCCCCATGGGCTGGATTGGCAATATTTGGTGCTGAGTGACTGATGATCAGTTGAGGTGTATATTCCGGGATGGATCTTCCCTGGGCCGGATTGGCCATATACAGTACCGAGTGATTGAGCATGATGAGTGAAATGTGTAAGATATTGAGATTGATTACTCTGAGAGTGTGAGTATATAAGTTCATCTCTGAAATACATTGCATTGACATGCACACATGACATACATGCATATAGATGTATTTTTCTCATGCTGTACGGTATCACATCATTCATGACTTCTCACACATATTGGCCTATGGGCATAGTGATGTATTTTTCCACTGGCTATCTGGAAAGAAAATGAAACATCTTATTTATTGTTGAAAGGATTTTTGGGAGAATTACTGTTTTCAAACTTACTTATATTTTTGGCAACTTCGGTAAACGACTTGGGATTTTCACTGACACACTTGAAAGACAGAACTATTTTTAGAAATCATAATTTAGCTGAGTATTTACTCTTTGTGTTACTTCTTTTATTACTTGATTGATGTTGTTATGAACCGTTGTTGGTTATTGGAGCTGGACTCTGACCTTGGTACAAGCTCGTCACTACTTTCAACCTAAGGTTAGGTTTGTTACTTATTGTGTACATGGAGTCGGTTGTACTCATACTACACTTCTGCACCTTGCATGCAAATATTGGCTGTGTTCGTTGGAAGATAGATTTGAAGATGTACCTGCGTTCCGGTTGTAACTGCTTCTTGTTCATGGTAGCCTTAGATCTATAAAACTCTGTTTATGTACTTTTCAAACAGATGATGTATTTACTTCATTTCAGCTTTGTAAATTCTACTCTTACAAACTCATGATTTGTACTACAAGTCCTTGGGGAATGTATCATATTCAAATATTTCTTTACTTAATTGCTTTATTAATTATTATTAGAATTGATTAGTGGTTAATTGGCTTACCTGACGGGTTGAATTAGGTGCCATCACGACTAGGGGGATTTCGGGTCATGACATATTGCTTCTTTTTATTTTTTTTTTATTTTTTATTGTGTTATTTTTGTAATGTTGTTTTTGTGTTTTGTAGGAGTAGGAGCATAAAAATAAAGCCAGTAGGAGTATGCAAAAGCGAGCAGGTAGTTGGAACTGAGTGTGGAGTGCTCGCACATAAGATCATGCCTGAGAGAAGTCCGAGTATCCTGTGAGCTACTAATGTTTCAGCTTTTGGCCTATTAGGGAGTCTCTTTTACCCTGTTATTATTTATTGTATGCATCAAGGGAAATGCATAATTTTAAGTGTGGGTTAGGAGATTGTCTGTGTAAATTTTTGTGTTATCCTAGCTTAGTTGTATGTAGTGATTTTTGTAAAAATAAATTAAAAACAATTGAAAAAATCAAAAAATTTGGACTTTTCCTGACGAAGGATTTTGTGGACAGCATTCTTGAGGGATTAAGGTCCAATGAAAAAGGTCCTATATATATATATATATATTCTCTTGTTCTAGATAGGTTTAGTTAGGTATCCCCCTTAGTTTTTCTTTGTGCATCGGTTCTTTTTCAGGGGATGTAACTTGAACCAGATATTTTTTTTTATCTTTTTAGGATTAGAGTAGGAGTAGGAAGGAAGAAAGAATAGCTCTTATATTCCTTTTGACATGTTGGATGCTAGCATATTTAGGCTGAGGCATGTGAATCACCTTCTCGACATATTTTGAACTGTATGATGCCTTGAAAAATTGAATAGTTGACCTTGTGGCGCCTCTTCTCAGTTTCGTGGCTCGTATGTCATCTAATGCCTTGCTGCTTAATTTTCTCACTTATGCGTTTACTTGCTTTGACTTGAGGGTTAAAATAGAGCCATCTTGATTGAGTCGCGTGCAATGTGTGATGTGAGGATTAGTTGATATTTTGTGCTCTCCTGTGTAGTCTAGAACTTGCCCCATGTGTTAATTGAAGCAAAATCATTAAGCTGTGCTAGTTTAGGAGATGACGTAGGCATTTCTTTGCTTGATAATGGATTTACTTGCCGACTACAAATAAAATATTCTATTGTTAGCCCATTTGAACCTATAGACCTTTTCTTTGGCACCCACATTACAAGCAATATCCCTATTTTTTGTTCTTGACTGAAGCTTTATTGAACCTTTAGTTTCAAAGGCATTTAAATGGTAAAAGAAGTAAGGTGAGAGTTTGGAAAGTAGCTTTTGCGTGCAACCATAGAAGAGCCAAAAGGTGCACTAAATTTATGAAAGACCACTAGCCGAGAACTTTAATGTAAGGAGTGTGTTTAGAAGATAGAAAAAAATAGAGAGGAGAAAAATAAAAGAAAGAAATGAGAGAAAATATTGATATGCCAAAAATTTAAAACACACTTCCCAATCCTCTTAATTCGTGCTAGTGGAGACATAGACGTGCTTAAACAAAAAGGGCTAAGCCGTGTATGGTTTTGTGGCAAGGTGTTGAATTGGCTAAGAAGAATATATGCTTGAAAGTTGAGTGTGGTATATTAAAGTGCTTAGGAGAATTGGTCACTCTCACGCAAATGTATCCTACCTGTCCCTTAGCCTACACTATAACTCGCAAAGACCTAATTTATCTTAGAATTGGCTAGCTTAGACTAGTAGAGATATAAACTACGGGAAAGACTATGGTACGATCACGTGGTGCACATGAATTCCTTTGCGAGAGAGTGATTTTTGTTCAATTGTGTGATGTACTTAATTTATGTTTAAAATCATACTTGAATGTGTGAGCTATCTTTATATCACTCTCTTGTACTATGGTGAGGGCACATGGTCTCATGATGAACAGGTAATGTTATTAAACTTCTCTTATTAAGTGAGTGCGCGAGTTGAGGAATACTAGTGGTGACGAGTCGGTCTTTGAGATGAGGTGATTAAGGGCAGGTTGTTTGAATGTTTTGAAATCGTTTAACTATAACTTGACATATAAAATTTGGGAAGTGTGTAAAATAGGTATGCCAATATTTAATTGTTGGTATCAACCATAGTCATAGGTATAGTGTACTTAATGGTCATATGCTCCCTCATGATGTGGTATCTTGAGTTCTGTTCTTAAGGTAGTAAAGTTTAAATTGTTCGAGGACGAGCAGAAATTTAAGTGTGGGGTGATGAAGTTGGGCATAATCTTATATGTTTTGATATTATTTACTCTGTATTTTTATTGCTTTATAATTGTATTTTAGGACGAATATGCCCAAATTTTTATGGTTATTGATATTATCTTGATTGTGTGCTATTTTTATTAATTAGGAACAAGTTGATGATAATAGAAGCCACAAGAATCAATTGAAGAGCAAAAAAAATTAAAAAAAGGAAAGTTAGGAAACTTTGGAGCTTTAATATTGGAGGACGATGAAGGCAAAGGATGAAAGAAAAATAAAGAAAGTAAATCAAGAGATTACCTGGAAAGTGCTACAACAAGGAGACATCAATTGGAAAGAATTGAAAGTAGGCAAAAACGTTCTGGTTCCAGCGCTAGTACAGCGCGACGCGCTGTCTTGGACCCTGCGTTGCGGGATATTTTTTATTTCGTTCGGGACAAGGGTTATTTCGACCTTACAATGTCCGAACCCGTATAAAAGAGATTCAAAACTTAATTTAGAGGAGATATAACATACTTTGATGGAGAATTGTCACGATCTAAAATTCCAACTCATCGTGATGGTGCTTAACACACTTGTTAGGCAAGCCAGACATAACAATAAAGAACCAAAATAGTAGAATTAATAGAAATAACATAAGTCTGCAATTTAAATATGACAAGATACTTATAATACAAGATAAATCCCCCCAAAACTGGTAAATACGGATCCATGAGCTCTACAATGGAATACAAGTCTAAAAAATTAATTGACAATACTATCTGATCTGAATAACAATACATAAGAAAAGACAAGTCAAGACTGCGACCGGAAATGCAGCTCTACCTCGTCTCTCGATACTCCACTCAACATGCAACTCCGCTACTGATAGCTGGTATCAACACCTGAATCTCTACAATTAAGTGCGGAGTGTAGTATGAGTATAACCGACCTAATGTACTTAATAAGTATCGTAACTAACCTTGGCGAGGTAAAAGAAGCGAGAATTATAAATGACACTTGCTATAACTCGTATAGTTTAATCAATTTAACAAGTACAAAATAATAATATAATCATGTCATAAAGCACAGAAAAAACTATGTGTGTGTGTGTGCGCGCAATTACTCTAGTTCTCTGTTCAATCAAAGAGACAACATATAAATATGATATGCACATGAATCAGGTAATTACCACGGAAATTTGCAAGTAAAGATCAAAGGCAAAATCCAAACAAACACTGGCTAGGTTTCCTCAACCTTTCCATTTTTATACCAAACCACTGATCAGTTTTCCTTAATATCCGCGTGTACAACATCAAGAGAGAAACATGAGAGGGTGCCCCTAGGGGGATGAATCCATATCTACAAGTAAGCACGGCCAATTCAATGTGTTACCAGCCCGGCGTGGTCATAGGCTCAATATCATAATCTGTCCGGTGTGGTCATAGGCATAACAACATAATCCGCCCGGCGTGATCACAAGCATAATAATACAATATGCCCGGCGTGACCCCATGCATAATAACACAATCCACCCGGCATAGTCATAAGCATAACAACACAATCCGTCCGGCGTGGTCACATGCATAACAACACAATTCGTCCGGTATGGTCACATGCATCTAGTCCAAATCATATCACGCAAAAGCAAATATATAAGAGTACATGTATATGATGAATGGATATCAAATTTTATGCTCCTGGACTGGTATAATGACATGCTAAAGTGTAGGCTTGTTCAAAGTATGCTATCATAGCTCAAACTGGCAATTTCATCACAGAAATAGCATTTATCAAGTTCATTCAGGTATTTAGCCTCTATGTAACCTCAAACATGGCTCAAATAGTTCACAACAAGGTTACAAATATGAGAAACATTATAGCTTAAAGCTTAACAATTAACTCTAGGCATATCATAGCCTAATCACTACACTGAACATGGATAAATAACCCGGTGCTCGCACACGGGCTCAGACCCCACACATATGTGCACCCATAGCACACAGCTATCACAAATAATTGAGGTAATTAGTGCCTCAACCAAGTTTAGATAAGATACTTACCTCAAGCAAGATAAATCACTCCTCTAAAAGTACCTTCCCGCGTGTATCGACCTCCAGACGATCCGAATCTTACCGAATCAACTTAATATAATTAATAAAAGCTATAGGAATTGATTCCAAATGATAAAGCTAAGATCTTTAACCAAAATTAAAAAGTCAACCTCGGGCCTAGACCTCAGAACCAGGCAAAATCTACAAATTTCAAACATCCATTCGATTACGAGTCCAACAATACCAAAATCATCAAATTCTGACCTCAAATCGACCTTCAACTCCACATTTTTCATTTTAGAAAAGTTTCTAAAAAATCTCCAATTTTTCTACTTCAAATCACCAAATAAATGATAAAAACAAGGATAAAATCATGATTAATGAACAAATCTGAGTCAAAAACACTTACCCCAATCCAAGACGTAAATATCTCTTCTAAAATCGCCCAAAACCGAGCTCTACAACTCAAAATATGATATAATAACTCTAACCCTCAAAATGGGATTTTAATGAGTCTGCCGAGGCATTATGAAAATATTTAATGCGTGAACAATAGCTGCCAACTCTAAGTCATGCACAAGGTAATTCTTTTAAGGAAACTTCAATTGCCGAGACGCGTAGGCAGTTACCCTACCATCCTGCATCAACACCGCGCCAAGCCCAATATGCGATGCATCACAATACACTGTGTAAGATCCTGTACCTGTAGGCAATACCAACATTGGAGCTGTAGTCAATGTAGTCTTGAGCTTATGAAAACTCTCCTCCCACTCCTCAGACCATCTGAATGAGGCACCCTTCTGAGTCAATCTAGTCAAAGGTGCAACAATGGATGAGAACCCCTCTACAAAACGGTGATAGTATCCGACCAAACCCAAGAAGCTCTGAATCTCTGTAGTTGAAGATAGTCTAGATCTCTAAACTGCCCCAATCTTCTTCGGATCTACTTTGATCCCCTCACTAGACACCACGTTCCCTAAGAATGCCATAAAATCAAGCCAAAACTCACACTTGGAGAATTTAGCATATAGCTTATTCTCCCTCAAAGTCTGGAGTACAATCCTTAGATGCCACTCATGATCCTCCCGGCTGCGTGAGTACACCAATATATCATCAATGTATACTATGACGAAAGAATCAAGATATGGCTGGAATACACTGTTTATCAGGTGCATAAAGGTTGTTGGGGCATTGGTCAGCCCAGAATACATCACAAGAAACTCGGAGTAACCCTAGCGGGTCTTGAATGCCGTATTTAGAATATCAGAATTCCGAATCTTCAACTGATGATACCCTGACCTCAAGTTAATCTTAGAGAACACCCTAGCACCCTGGAGCTGATCAAATAAGTCATCAATGTGTGGTAGTGGGTACTTGTTCTTAATTGTAACCTTGTTCAACTGCATGTAATCAATACACATCCGCATAGTACCATCATTTTTCTTTACAAATAGAACCGGTTCACTAGAAAGTGACATAATAGTCCTGATGAACCCCTTATCAAGTAGATCCTGAAGTTGTTCTTTTAATTCTTTCAACTCTGCTGGTGCCATACGATACAAAGGAATAGAGATGGGCTGAGTGCCCGACACCAGATCAATACCAAAATCAGTATCCCTATCGGGTGGCATGCCCGGTAGGTCTGCAGAAAACACATATAGAAAGTCTCTCACTATCGGAATTGACTCAACGGTAGGAGCATCGGTACTAACATCCCTCACAAAGGCCAAATATGCCAGATATCCCTTCCCAACCATCCGTTGAGCCTTTAAATATGAAATCACTCTACTGGGAACATAATCCAGGGAACCTCTCCACTCAACCCTAGGCAACCCCGGCATAGCCAACGTCACGGCCTTAGTGTGACAATTCAGAATAGCGTGACATGGTGAAAACTAATCCATGCCTAAAATCACGTCAAAATCAACCATGATAAGAAGTAAAGATCAAATCTTATCTCTAATCCCCCAATAGTCACCACACACGACCGATACACACGGTTTACAACAATAAAATCACACACCGGTGTAGATACATGAACATGCATAACTAAAGAATCACGGGGCATATCCAAATGACAAACAAAGTATGATGACACATATGAATAAGTGGAACCAGGATCAAATAATACTGAAGCATCCATGTAGCATACTGAAATAATACCTGTGATCGCGGTATCGAAAGCAACTGCCTCTGGCCTGGCTAGAAATGTGTAGCTAAGGGCCTGACTATCATCTGATCGACCTCCTCCTCTAGGGCGGCCTCGAGCTAACTGAGCCCTACCCCGGGCTGTCTATGCAGGTGGTGTAGATGCTGGTGCTGAAACCATAGGCTGAGAGCTCTGCTATGGAACCCTTCTCAATAGTCTGGGGCAATCTCTTTTGAGATGACTCAAGTCTCCGCACTCATAGCAACCCCTCTTGACAGGCTGCTGACCTTGATAGCCCAAAGAACTGCCAGTGGAAACCTGGGCAGATGGAGCACAGTAAGAACTCGGTGCTGGCAATGCACAGAATGATGACTGAGGTGGGTGTGCACTGTAGGAACTGTGGCTAACTAAAGAACTACGAGGAATATGGCGAGTTGCCTGAACGGGTCTAGAAGAATGAACTCTGCTATAATGGGACTGACCTCCAGATGTGGCACTGCTGAAACCACCAGAGCTATGAAGCCTCTTGGCCTCCCGCTCCTCATGTTCCTGCCTGCAAACTATCTCTAAACGTCTAGCAATCTCAACCACCCGGTCAAACTTAGCATCCGTCGCAAGCTCCCGAGCGATAATCAAGCATAAACCATAGTTGAGGCCATCAATGAACCTCCTAATATTCTCCCTCTCAGTGGGAACCAACCATTCCGCATGACGATCCAACTCTACAAACCTCATCTCATACCGAGTCACTGTCATACCCTTATGGCGTAGCTGCTCAAACTACCTACGCAACTCTTCTTTGCGAGTTTATAGGACAAACTTCTCTAAGAAGAGAAACAAGAACTCTCGCCATGTAAGTGGCATTGCATTGGCTGGCCTGCTCAACTCATAAGCCTTCCACAATCGGTAAGCTGCCCCTGTTAGTTGAAAATTAGTAAATGAAACCCCATTGGTGTCCAAAATACCCGTTGTACGAAGAATCTGCTGACACCGATCTATAAAATCCTAAGAATCCTCCGACTCTGCTCCACTGAAATCTGGAGGCTTAAGCCTCCCAAACCGCTCAAATCTCTTCTACTTTTCATCACTAATATGGGGACTAACCTTGGCCCGAGTGACAACAACCGTCTGAATTGGCAATACACCTGGTGTCTGGTGACCCTGAGCTAGCTGCTCTGGAGTATAGATGACAGGAGTTTGGGCACCACCTCTGACATGTGAAGTGGCTGATGCAGCTGGAATTGAGACTGTCTGAGCCAGGCTCGTGCACACAATCATAATCTAGGCTAAGCCTCCTGAAGTCCAAGAATAACAATAGGCAATGCTGGTGCCTGAGCTGGTCCCACCGGCTCAATAATATTTGGCACTTGCTCCTCAGCTGGAGCAACTGGTGGCTCCACAGGTACTGCTCTGGCTGTAGTACGAGCCATACCTCAGCCTCTACCGTGGCCTCGGCCTCTCGCGGACGTAACTGGTGGTACTGGTATCCATCCGCCTGATTCGATCGCAAGTGTCTTCACTATCTGTAAGATAATAGAAGAGTTAAGTTCAAATTTCGAAAATAACAGATCAGCACGACAAGAATACAAGAAAGTGAAGTTTCTTAACAGTTTGGTAGCCTCTCGAAGATAAGTACAGACGTATCCATACCGATCCGCAAGACTCTACTAAACTTGCTCATGACTCGTAATACCTATGAACCTAGGGCTCTGATACCAACTTGTCACGACCCAAAATCCCAACCCATCGTGATGGTGCCTAACACACTTTCTAGGCAAGCCGAACATAACAATAAAGAACCAAAATAACAGAATTAATAAAAATAGCATAAGTCTGCAATCTCAATATGACAAGATACTGATAATATATGATAAATCCTCCTGAAACTGGTAGTACAGAGTCATGAAATATACAGTGGAATACAAGTCTGAAAAACTAAATGACAATACTGTCTGAACTGAAACAACAATATATAAGAAAAGACAAGTCCAGACTGCGGCCGAAAATACAGCTCTACCTCGTCTCTCGATACTCCACTCAACAGAAAACTCTGCTACTAATAGCTGGTACCAACACCTGAATTTGCACAATTAAGTGTAGAGTGTAGTATGAGTACAACCAATTCAATGTACTCAATAAGTATCGTAACTAACCTCGTCGAGGCAAAAGACGAGAATTATAAATGACACTTGCTATAACATGTACAGTTTCATCAATTTAACAAGTACAGAACAATAATGTAATCAAGTCATAAAGCACAGAAAGAACCCTCTGTGTGTGTGCAATTACTCAAGTTTTCTGTTCAATCAAAGAGACAACATATAAAGATGATATGCATATAAATCAGGTAATTAACCACGAAAATTTGCAAGTAAAGATGAAATGCAAAATCCAGACAAACACTGGCCAGATTTCCTCAACCTTTCCATTTTCGTACCAAACCACAGATCAGTTTTCCTTAATATCCGCGTGTACACCATCAATATAGAAACATGAGAGGATGATCCTAGGGGGATGGATCCATATCTTACACGCAAGCACAATCAATTCAATGTGCTACCATCCCAGCGTGGTCACATGCTTAATATCATAATCCGCCTAGCGTCACAGGCATAACAACACAATCTGTCCGGCGTGTTCACAGGCATAACAACACAATCCGCCGTGCGTGGTCACATGCATAATAACATAATTCGCCCGGCGTGGTCATAGGCATCTAGTCCAAATCATATCACATAGAAGCAAATATATAAGAATACATGTATATGATGAATAGATATCAATTCTCATGCTCCTGGACTGGTATAATGGCATGCTAAAGTATAGGCATGTGCAAAGTGTGCTATCATAGCTCAAATCGACAATTCCATCACAGAAATAGCATTTATCAAGTTCATTCAGGGATTTTGCCTCTATGTAGCCTCAAACATAGCTCAAATAGTTTACAATAAGGTTACAAATATGAGAAACATTATAGCTTAAGTCTTAACTATCAACTCTAGGCATATCATAGCCTAAGCACTGCCCCGAACATGGATAAATAACCCGGTGCTTGTACATGGGCTCAAACCCCACACATATGCACCTATAGGACTTAGCTATCACAAATAATTCAGGCAACTAGTGCCTCAACCAAGTTTAGGTAAGATACTTACCTCAAGCAAGCTAAATCACTCCTCTAACAAGCCCTTCCAGCGCGTATCGACCTTTGGACGATCTGAATCTAACCAAATCAACTAATACAATCAATAAAAGCTATAGGAATTGATTCCAAATGATAAAGTAAAGGTATTTAACCAAAATCAAAAAGTCAACCCAAAAGTCAACTCCGGGCTCGCACCTAGGAATCGGGAAAAATTCACAAATTCCGAACACCCATTCAATTACAAGTCCAACTGTACCAAAATAATCCAATTCCGACCTCAAATAGGCGTTCAAATCTCCATTTTTCATTGTATAAAAGTTTCTACAAAATCCCTAATTTCTCTACTTCAAATCACCAAATAAATGATAAAAACAAGGATGGAATCATGATTAATGAACTAATTCGAGTTAAAAATACTTACCCCAATCCAAGACGTGAAAATATCCTCCACAATTGCCCAAAACCGAGCTCTACAACTCAAAATATGATATAATAACTCTAACCCTCGAAATGTGATTTTAATGAGTCTGCCCAGGGATAATGCATCGCGATCGTGGGACCTACGTCGCTATCGCGAAGAACAAATTACTTCTCCCCCCGAATTACTCTACGCGAATGCGAGGCAAGGCTCTCAAATGCAATGTACAACATCCTGCTCCATCTCGAATGCCGGCAACCTTCCGCAAATGCGTAAGCTTAGCACCTGACGCCCCAACTAAACCTCTCCTATACACGAAGGCGTGCCCTCAAACGCTCTCGCATTGACCTGAGCCTCTCAAAGCTTTGCGAACATGAGATTATTATCGCGAATGCGATTAACAAATGACTACCTGCCAGAATAACCCTTCGTGACCGTGTCCCTATATTCGCGACCGCGAAAGAGGAAACGAGATGCCCAGAAATCAGCTGTCCAACAATGAAGAAGAATAGTCCGAGACCCATCCGAAACTCATCCGGGGCCCCCGGTACCCCGACCAACCATACCAACAGGTCCAAAAACATGATACGAACTTAGTTGAAACTCCAAATCAACTTAAACAGCATCAACATCACGAATCACACCCCAATTCAAGTCTAATGAACTAATGAACTTCCAACTTCTAAAACCAATGTCGAACCATATCAAATCAACTCCGAATGATCTCAAATTTTGCATGCAATTCCCAAATGGCACAACAGACCTATTCCAAATCTTGGAACCGAAATCCGAACCCGACATTAATAAAGTCAACTCTCAGTCAAACCTCTCAACCTACCAAACCTTCAACTTTTCAACTTTCGCCAAAAAGCATCAAACAACCTACAGACCTCCAAATCAACATCCAGACATATGTCTAAGTCCATAATCACCATATAAAGCTATCAGAACCATCAAAACTCTATTCCAGAGTCGTTTACACAAAATTCAAACTCCGATAAACTCTTCCAACTTAAGCTTCCAACCTTGGGATTAAGTATCCCAATTCACTCCGGAATATTCCCGAAACCAAATCAACCACCCCGACAAGTCACATAATCATAAATAAACATAGAAGAAGCAATAAATAGGGGAATATGGCTACAAGACACAAAATGATCGGTCAGGTTATTACAAAAATTCACGTGAGGGAACATACACCATGCTTGGAGGAGGCTTCCAATTAGTTTTTCTTCTCTTCTTTTTCTTTAATTTCATAGTTTATTTCTTTTAGAGTTGTGGGGTGCTACATGAACATTGTATTTTAAAGTTTGAATTGTTTTTATTATTTTATTATATTGGTTTATTTATTCAATATTGTGCTTAATTATTTAATTATTTAATCATCAATTAAAAACTATCTACGAATCTAGAATTAAACTCGGGAGAGGGAATTTCAGATTGTAAATAGGATTGAGTCGAGCAAGATCTTGAACCTGAACATTAGGAACGAATTTGCGGTTAGGCTAGGATTATACCTAATCACCTAGGATTATACCTAATCGCCTTCCTTGGTTACTATACAGGAATTATTAAAGCGTTCTTGTTAATTATCATTTCATAAGAATATAGGCGTTAGATTAACTTGAATAGGCGAGTAGTACTTAGGTCGAACGCTACAAATAATATTAACCATGTCAATCAATAAACCAGAAAAATTAATTAGATAATTTAAGTAGAAGACTTAAAAGGATTGTTAGCTGACCCATAGATCTAGAAAATTTTCCCTACTGAATTCGTCTCTAAGCTTGCCGACTTGTTTCCTTTAGTTTTTTAGTTTTCTACTCTAGATTAGTTGTAGTTAAATAATCACACTTTAAAAAATTGCTTGAATAGATTAATTGTTTTAGTTTAATTTAGTTGATAGTTAATCATAAGTACTTGTGGGAACAATACTCTACTCACTCTTTATTACTTGTCGACCACGTACACTTGCGTGTGAGTTTCAGAGCAACAATAAGAAATCACCATTACATTAGTCTAAAATAACATAAACTCTTCAGTTTCATGTTTATTTTATTGATTTTACGTATTCATAGAATCTCTTCTATCACCATCATCGAACCAAGGAGTATCACCCCATCATCTTCCAATCCATGAGAATCGTCATACCTTTCATCATCATATAATCCATGAGAAACACCATACCCCTCCATCATCATCCAATCTATCCATAATAATACACTAAGTTATTTTTCATATTTTGCTCTTTTGTTTTGCAAAAATTAAAACTTCTTCCATAAATCAGCCTAAAATCAATATATGTAATGTCCAACATATAAATGTATACATGGCGATAGATCTTCTCATTGGAGTAATTAGTTGCAAGTGCAATGCCAAACATATAAGCAATGAAAACATCACCCGGCTCACACCTGAACTTATTATGTGCCCATTCATCAAAATAATCAATGCCTAATATAATGTTCCCATGCTTAAAGACATAACAAAGATACATAAATAGATTGTCAGAATCTTTTAATCAAATTAAAAATATACAAACGATCAATTAATCAACTAAGAGTGGATTAATCTACCTAGGGTGGATTAACAATTGACTTTCATGATTGATTGTTCAAACTAAAGTTAGTAACTCCAAATAAAAAATTTCCTCTCAAAGAAGAAGATGATTTCATGATGGTATCCGCTTACCAGCTTCAAAATGGAACAAATATTTTTTAAGAATAAATACTAAATCCAATGAAAAGTTCTCTGCTCAAAATTTAAACTCAGCCAATAGAGCTCCACACTCAAAGTCTTTGCTCACACCAGAAGTTGTTCCTCTTCTTTGCCTTCTTTTCCCTCTAGAAGTCAAACACACCAATGACAAATGTAACTATATATCTACCTCAAAATACAATGCTCGTAATGATCCAAGCAAATAAGAGATGAGATGTAAGGAAATTTGGTGGGGAGGGGGAGGGGAGAAAGAAGCAGGATTTAGATGTTGATGAATAAGAATTTGGCCATGTTTTGTATTTGGGGCCGTCGTGTAAGTTTTGTTTCTTTAGGTGTCTTTTAAGGGTTTAAAACTCTCATCAAAATTAGGTTTAAATCACACTAAAAAATCATTAAGTACTAATTCTACGTATCCCCTACCAAACTACTTCAACCTCTATCCTAATCTATGGCTCGTGTCATTAAGTACTAATTCTACGTATCCCCTGCCAAACTACTTCAACCTCTATCCTAATCTATGGCTCGTATACTTATTTATTCCTGCAATCTAGAGGCATTAAACAAGGGACCCTCTATCCCCATACCTATTCATAATATTCATGAAAATGCTCTCTAGATTCATTAACCATGAAATAGACTGTTGTATAAAATTTCTATCAAAGGGCCTCCGATTTCTCACATATTCTTTGCCGATGACCTAATCCTACTGACGGAAGCCAATCGAAAAAATTGTAATTCCTTAATAGACATGTAATGACCCGACCGGTCATTATGAGAATTTGCATTCCATTTAGTGGTTTAAGGTTTTGCGTAGTTTCGCATGATGTATTATGACTTGCGTGGGTGGTCAGTTTTGATTCTCGAGTGGTTCAAGCTTAATTTTGAGGTATGATTCTCAATTTGGAGGCTTTAAGTTAGAAAAGTAGACCAAGTTTGAGTTTTTCATATTTGATCTCGGATCGGAGTTTGATGGTTTTGTTAGATCTCGATGGTGATTTTAGACTTAGGAATATATTCGGATTTTGATTTGGAGGTTCCTACGTTGTTTTAGCTTGAATTGGCAAAAGTTGGATAGTTGAAGGTTTGGAAGGTTAATAGGTTTGACCGAGAGTTGACTTTATAGATAGTAGGCTTGGATTGCAGTTTCGGATGTTGGTATAGGTCTGTTGTATCATTTGAGACTTGCATGCAAAATTTGAGGTCATTTCGAGTTGATTTGATATGGTTTGGCATGAGTTTTGGAAGTTGAAAGTTCATTAGTTCATTAGGCTTGAATTGAGGCGCGATTCGTAGTTTTGATACTGTAAGATGTGATTTGAGGCCTCAAGTAAGTTCGCATTTTATTTTGGATTGGTCAGTGTGATTGGACGGGGTCCTGGGGCCCCCAAGTGTGTTTCCAATTATTTTCGGACCATTTTGAGACTTGGTTGCATTGCTCAAGTTTGCTGAGTTCTGGTGCTATGTTGGGCCGCAGGTGCGAAGCCGAAGAAGCGGCTGATTGGACGCAAATATGGTGATTAGATAGGGAAGGCTGGGTCTATAAGTGCGGAAGATGGAGCGCAGATACGCTAGTGCAGAAGCGAAGTGTCCTCTTCTGAGGCGGCTTTGGGCTGGATGAGAAGGGACCGCAAGTGCGGTGAATTGTCCGTAGAAGAAGAAGCTTAGGTGCACATGTTGAGCCGCAAAAGCGGAAGGTCGGTGCTAAGAGGGGAATCACAGATGCTATGTTTTTACAACAGAAGTGGCATCGCAGATGCGGAATCACGACAAACTTTATATTTCGAAGGGTTTGGCTATTTTTTATTATTTGGAGTTGTGGAGCTCGGTTGGAGGCGATATTTGATGGGATTTTCATCGCATTTGAAGGGGTAAGTGATCCTTACTTTATTTTGGTGTTAGATATTAATTACCTATAGAATATTACACCTAATTTATATGAATTTAAGGTGAGATTTGGGAATTTTTTTACTATGATTTTGGAGACTGAGATTTGATGATTTGAAGATCGATATAAGGTGGGAATTGGATAAAACACATATATTTGGACTCGTATTGGTATGCATGTTTAGGATTTGTGGGTTTTGTCGGGTTTTGAGGTACGAGTTCGGGGTTGACTTTGCATTATTGAGCCAAGAGCTTAGTTTTATTATTTGGGCTTGTTTTCTATGGCTTTTATTGATATTGTTAAGTTATTTTTAGAGTATTGATTTGACTTATTTTGAGATAAGTATCTTGCCTAACCTTGTGTGGGGGAAAATCCCTTAGGATTTGGCCTTAATTATTTATTTGTGTTGTGTGATAAGCAACGTGTACTCTAGGTGACGAGCGTGTACACGAGTGCTATGTATCGTTGGTGACCGAAATAGACCTTAGGCTATTAATAAGCCTTATCTTGTGAATGAATTGTATATGGATCATGCTCTATTACTTTATGGCTATATGAACGAGATCATTACACATGTTTTAGCGGTGGTAATACTTTATTTGTTAAAAACCTATCCGTATTCTACTATTTCCATGTCCGTGTGCACCTTATTGATAAATTATGATATCATATTTTTTGTGATATTGTGGCACATGTAGGCATATTGTGTGGTCGGTTGTTGATTGAGCGTAGTGACATGGGTGGCTATTGTGATATTGTTTGGGCGAAGTGATATGGGTGACTATTGCGATACTATTTGGGCGGATTAATACATGTGGCTATTGTGATATTGTCTGGACGGAGTAATACGGGTGGCTATTGTGATATTGTTTGGGCTGCGTGATATGGGTGACTATTGTGATATTGTTTGGGCGGAGTGATACAAATGACTATTGTGATATTGTCTGGGCAGAGTGATACAGGTGGATATTGTGATATTGTCTGGGCAGAGTGATATGAGTGTCTATTGTGTTATTGTCAGGGCGGAGTGATACGCGCGGCTATTGTTATTGTGATGATAGTGTGGGCACTAGATGCCGTTTGTGTGAGTTCTTTGTGATGATTTGTTATTGAAACTGAGCCTCTACTTATTTTGAGATGTTATCATTTATTTTGATGAGGTTATTGCCATTGTTCCCGGTTATACTTTTGTTGTTGTCTTGACTTATTGCACAAGTTATTTTGACTGGTGAGTATCGCATAACTTGACCTCGTCACTACTTTGCCGAGGTTAGTCTTGATACTTATTGGATATCGATTATGGTGTACTCATAGTATTCTTTTGTACATTTTTTGTGCAGATCCAGTGACTTTAGACATGACCGATCGGCAGTGAGGCATATCATACATCGGAGACTTCAAGGTATCCCTGAATGATCCAACCGCAGGCCTCAGAGTCGCCTTCCTTGTTTCATTTCTACTGTTTATGTATTTCAGACAGTAATGTATGTAGAGATATTCTCGTGTATTCAGTTAGGGCGCGTGACTAGGTACTACCTAATTCTGGGAAGTTATGTTCAATATTGCCGCTTTGGCCTGTATTACTCCTATTTATGTTTTTATATAAAAATCTGTTTCGTTATATAATATTTTTATTGCTTTAAATAAATATTGAGTTTTAGGCTTACCTAATTTTAGAAACTAGACGCCATCACGACTCTTGTGGAGGAAAGTTTGGGTCGTGACAAGTTGGTATCAGAGCTTTAGGTTCATAGGTTCTACGGGTCACGGGCAAGTTTTGTAGAGTCTTGCGGATTGGTACGGAGATGTCTATACTTATTTTCGGGACGCTACATAACTATTAGAAAATTTCACTTTTTTCATTGCTTATCGTGCAGATTTATTGATTTCAGAGTTTGATCTTTTATCATTTTATTCTCTCACAGATGGTGAGGACACGAGCTTCAGATACTGATGATGTTGCCCCCAGGGCCGGTGTTGCTAGGGGTCGGGGGCAGTGGTAGAGGCAGAGGTCGAGGTGGTGCTCGTACTATATCTAGAGTACCTGCCAGAGCAACAACTGAGGAGCCACCAGTAGCAGGAACCTGAGGTGACTAGTTCTACCCCTGGACTTTAGGAGACTTTGGCACATTTCCTGAGTATGTTTGGTACTTTGGCTTAGGCGGGATTAATCCCGGTTACACCAACTACTTTTTAGGCTGGGAGAGGAGCTCAGACACCCGCTGCCCGTACACTAGAGCAGCATGCTTAGGTTGATCAGGCTCCGGGGGTTATGCTGGTACAACCCATGATCGTAAGTTCAGCCTGAGGTCAGGCCAATGACATCAGAGGAGGAGCAGAAGAGGCTAGAGAGATTCATGAGATTGGAGTTGGAAACTGATACTCCATTTTATCAGGTTGTGGAGATTGGTGGGAGATTGGAGCATATCCATGTCCAGCAGAGGGAGGATAGGGAGGCCAAGAGGCCTCAAGGTCCTGCAGGATTTAATGGATTCTACTCTTCGGCTCTGGACCATCATGGCGGAGGCTCTGTCAATCGGCCAGTTCAGTCCGCACTTCAGGTTACCAGTAGTGAGTAGTGCTCCAGCTAGCCAGGGATCTCAGAGTACTCGTATCGGACAACCATCTTTCAGTGCGCCTACTGCACGGGGTTCCTACAGTGTTTATTCTATTCATCCGGCACATACTCAATACTAGCAGCCACGCCCGCAGAGGGGTTGTTTTGAGTGTGGTGATACTAGTCACATCATGTGAGATTGTCCCTGTCACGCCCCGACCATGGGGAGCGCAACCGACGCTTAACCGGGATAACCCTGCCGAGCAAGCCTGCTAGATTTTCTTCTACCCAAACACACCCATGAATAACGAGAAGATATATTTTCATTAATTAGACAATAAGGAGATCATGTATACAACACCAATTTATTATTATTAGCTACTTCATTTATAAGTCCCCAAAATATTACATTATACATCCATAGTTTAGAAGTGAAACATATGATATAATTACAACATCTTTAGTTTGACCTTCCCAATACCAATGTACAACCCACATCATGTCTACAGAGCCTCTAATGGGTATAAAAGAGTACTAGAATAGTGCCGGCAACAAGGCCCCGGCTATACCTCAATACCCAATATATGAGAGACAAAAGATACATGACCCCGATATGAAGTGGGGCTCACCAAATCAGCTGAGAGGAGGATGTACTACTATCACTGATCGATGGCACCTGTTATGAAACCACCTGCATTCATTAAAAGATACAGCACCCTCGGTAAAAGGGACATGAGTACATGTGGAATAGTACTCGTATGTAAGGTAGACATAACAACATATGGAAATACTGTAACTCAAATAAGAGGCAAATAAATTACATCAAGAAACTACGAAACGGCCCATAGCATCACATGTCAAGTCTTATTATACTTACATCCTTCTGAACGTCTTTTAGGATCAAGTGTGCCCTATGACTATGCGTGGGATACAAAATATAATGTAAAAGTACCAACATGTACAAGCAAGGGCAATGGAAGTGGCACCTATTGTTTGTGTTGCCTATGCGTCTCACTAGACCGTCCATAGCCCTCTCGTACTATGCACTTATGCGTTTCATAGACCGTCCATAGCCCTCTCGTACTATGAACTTATGCGTTTCATAGACCGTCCATAGTGTTCACATATTATATTATACACCTATGCGTTTCATTGACCGTCCAAAGGGTTCACATATTATATTATACACTTATGCGTTTTATAGATCGTCCATAGGGTTTCATTCATATTATACACCTATGCATTTCATAGACCGTCCATAGGGATTCATTCATATTATACACCTATGCGTTTCATATACCATCCATAGGATTCATTCATATTATACACCTATGCGTTTCATAGACCGTCCATAGGATTCACATGTTATACCATCTTGCACACGACCATATTTACACTCAAGCGACATGATTAACATTACCATTAAGGTCGTAAGTTCCCAGATCATTAGAATACTTCATGTTCATGCTCATCATGGAGAAATAGCAATACCTTATTATATTAACACATGCATGGCAAATCACTAAGTAGATTTCAATAGTGCATGGACCCAATTTCTTTTCTTAAGGTTCATCATCATTTAGCATAGGACGTCTATTTTCCACCTCATTATATACCTCCTTATTATCTTAAGGTCACTAGCTAAGTTCATGATTTTCGGTGACTTAACATCGAAGTCATTTACATTCATTATTTTAGAAGCATACAAACTATAGTTGAAACCATTGGAACATACAATGCCTCATGATTCTCATTTGGCAAGCGGCCACAGTTCATATTCATACTATCGCTTACTTGTATTTGCCATGGGTAATCATAGGACATTAATGAAATTATTATATAAAGGAGTAAAAACTCATCTCATACTCTTTCACACATTCTTTCATTTTATTGGCACTATTGGCCACAAATGTAATTCTCATTCTTGGCACGATGGCCACATTTCTACATCTCATACTTGCTTCTTTCACTTTCAAGCAACATCATAGGTTATTGATAATAAGAGCATTGGGTTTCCTTTCCAATTTTAAGCATAGTAACATTCCTTGAAACATGAATTGAAGTCATAAATTTGATACATAAACCACACTTGAACACATTTCCGAGGGAGAGCATAATGTGATAAGAACATTCAGAACACATTTTGAATACATAATTCTTGATACTTTGTATACTCGAGACAATCGAATTTATGGGGAACAACTCGGAACATGGGAATAAGGAACTTGAGCCAACCATACTTAAAACTTACGGGAACATCATGGAATTCAATTCTAAGAGAGTAGTTTAGCCAACATACCTTGTTTGAGCTTTCCTTAAGTTACTACAATGTCCCAACACTTATAGCAATAACAATATATAGGAAGATTGCGAAAATCGGATAATAATTAGAAGGATTCTCATGGTGTAACCCTCTTAGGAATTTTATCAAACACCTAGTATGCAAAATATACTTCAAAGCTCTACAATGGTAATCCCTTCCTCCCTCAACCAATTTCAACAAGAGACTACAAAAATAGTTCATTAAATCCACATACTACAAGCTATTGGCACATGCATGGCCTAATTCCAATTTCACAATATACTTCGACCCTAAAATAACTTGCATGGGTGGTATAGGACAGGAACTTACCCGGATAAATGGTGGTTTAGTGAATGATTCCCTTGAATCTTCAAGATTGGGGCAGGGATTGATGATCAATGTACTTGGGGATCCTTCCTCTCTTTCTAAAGCACTCCCCTCTCTCTAAAATATGTGTTTAACCCGGCCAAAATAACCCAAAGTCATTTTATAAGAAATGGGGTCGAGTTATAAAAATAGGAAAATGGACCCTCCGAACTCAGGTCTGCGGTCGCAGAATGGACCGTATAACAAATATGCGACCCACAAAATGGGCCGCAAAAATAATTCCAAGAACTGGACCAGTCTACGATAGGTCTGCGGTCTGCAAACCACTTATGCGGCTGCAGAATGACCCAATAAAATTCTTCATGCCAAATCTGTGTCGAAAAATGCGGACTGCAAAATGGTTATGCGATCGCAGAATGGACCGCAAAATGATCTTTAAAATTCAACAAACTCTCTGCTCAACTCCGCGATGATTATGCGGCCCGCAAAATGGTTCAGCGATCGCGAAACATACCGCATAATTGCCTTCTTCTGCCAAAATTTCCATTCACTCCTCAGTGCATTCTTAAACACATAGGCCTACCTCGGCACCACGAAACCTTAAATTCCTTGGTGAAATTTTACGGAGCCTAACAGTCCAGACTTCAGAGAGGTGGACTTCATCAGAGTACTCAGGCTATGGGTTCTACTCCAGTTGCTACTCCACCTGCATAGCCAGCTAGAGGTGGAGGACATGCGGGTAGAGGACGTCCTAGAGGGAGAGGTCATGCCCATTATTATGCTTTCCCTAGTAGGTCCAAGGCTGTTGCATCAGATGTTGACGCTACATGTATTGTTCTGATCTATCATAGAGTTGTATCAACTTTATTTATCCGGGTTCTTCTATTTCGTATGTGTCGTCCTATCTTTGCTTCATATTTGGATATGTCTTGTGATTCTTTGGATACTCTTGTTTATATATCTATACTCATTGGGAGATTCTATTGTGGTGGACCATACCAGTCGCTCTTGTTCGGCCGCTATGAGGGGCTATGGGTGCTTGATTATCATTTTGATGTGTTGTCCAGACTTGGGTGTGGATGTGTTGGTAGGTATTTCAGTTGTTTATTAGTATGGGACAAAGCATATTCTTATATTTGGTTGACGAGTATAGATTCGGGAGGATTGATTGCACAACAGTTGTGGATGTAGTAGAGCCACGAAGAGGTATCAGTCGGAGGCTAAGTAGGTAGGTTATCTCCTGTAGGGAGATTTGAGGTTGCGCGGTTTGGATAAGGCTTCTATTTAGCGGAATGCATACACTACCATTTTGGAGAGGTCGAGGAAGATTGCACGACCGTCACAAGGGTGAATATACACATGGCAGAGTTCTTGGGGTGTTTTATGACTAGCGCCGTGTGGGTTTATGACGTATTCAGTTGATCAATGGTGCAGGATCAGGACTGCTATGAAGGAAGATTACAATGTGTTTCAGACGATGTGTTCTTTGGCTTTGAACCAAGTGTAGGAGTCTACTATCGGCAATCAAATTGCATGGTCATGTGTTATAGAAGATTCTAGATGAAAGGAGGTTTGAGGGTTAGCCATGGCTTGAAAGGGATGATTTCTAGGATGATTTTGAACAAGAAATCAGTTGGGTGTACGATGAACTACACTTTATGGGTATGTAAGGGTCTTGAGATGATTCAGGTTTGATAATTATTGTGGATGTAGTGTGCAAGTAAAGGAATTGCTTGGTTTCTTCTTTTGGAAATTTATATACTGGTGGAGCATGGGTTGTTTGGTGCATTTTGGATGCACATGGGATGTTGGGTTGAGATGAGATCATTGGACCTCGAATCAACGCAATTAGACTGGATAAGGAATGTTTATATAAGAATGTCATTAATCAGCGTAGAGTTTGGCACGGTTCTGGCCGAGCGACAGAACGCAAGACTTGTTGGTTGGGTGAGTGGTTATGAGTTTTCACATATTTCTTACATCATTAGTGGTGTGAAGGTCAAGAATAAAATTTTAGTTGATATAAGATATGTTGCCAGCACCGGGTTTGGTAATGAGTAGCTATTGTTGCCGGAAGATATTACTATGAGTATGTTGATTATGTGGTATATCGTGTGGTTGCATCTTGGATTAGGTTTATGACTTGGTGCAATTTGTTTATCCTTACACTGTGTATGGATACAAAGACCGGATCTTAGGATAACCTTCAGATTTTAGAGATTTGAGTTCAAAGGTTTATGGGCTAAGGTTGAAGAAGGAATCTTTAGTTAGGTAGTGTTGCCAGGATTATATAGATTAAGGTGTCGTGGGATCACTCGTGAGCATGTGTATGGTAAGATTATACAGTGTTATGATGGCTTTGGAACGACCCTTAGAACGTTCGAGGACAAACACATGTTTAAGTGGGGAAGAATGTAACGACCCGACCAATTGTTTTGAGCATTTGCATTCCGTTTTGTGGTTTGAGGTCTTGAGTAGCTTCGCATGATGTATTGTGACTTGTGCGTATCGTCAGATTTTTGGTTCTCGAGTGGTTCCAGCTTGATTTTAAGGGATGATTCTCAATTTGGAGGCTTTAAGTTGGAAGAGTTAACATTCCTATTTGATCTCATATCAGAGTTTTGATGGTTTCGTTGGGTTCAGATGGTGATTTTAGACTTAGGCATATATCCATATTTTGATTTGGAGGTTCCTAGGTTGTCTTAGCTTGAATTTGCGAATGTTGGATAATTGAAGATTTGGAAGGTTGATAGGTTTGGTCGAGAATTGACTTTGTGGATATCGGGTTCGGATTGCGGTTTGGGAAGTTGGTATAGGTTTTTTGTGTCATTTGCGACTCGAATGCAAAATTTGAGGTCATTACGAGTTGATTTGATATGTTTCGGCGCGAGTTTTGAAAGTTGAAAGTTCATTAGTTCATTATTCTTGAATTGAGGTGCGATTCGTTGTTTTGATGTTGTATGGTGTGATTTGAGGCCTCGAGTAAGTTTGTATTTTGTTTTGGGAATGGTCGGTGTGATTGAACGGGGTCCTAGGGGGCCTGGATGTGTTTTGTACCATTTTGAGACTTGGTTGCATTGCTGAAGTTTGCTGAATTCTGGTGCTTTCGCACCTGCGATCATTGGGATGCAGGTGCGAGGCCGGAGAAGCGACTGGTTGGCCGCAGATGCAGTGATTGGCTGGGAAAGGATGGGTCTTCAGGTGCGGATGATGGAGTGCAAATGCACAAGAGGAGAAGCGAAGTATTCTCCGCAGAAGCGGATATGGGCTGGATGAGCAGGGAACGCAGGTGTTGTGAATTATCCGCAGAAGCGGAAGCGCATGTGCGCATGTTGAGTCGCATAAGCGAAAGGTCGATGCTGAGAGGGGAATCACAGATGCAATGTTTTTACCACAGAAGCGGCACCGGAGATGCGGAATCACTGGCAGACTTTATATTTCAAAGGGTTTGATCATTTTTCATTATTTGGAGTTGTGGAGATCGGTTGGAGGTGATTTTTGAAGGGCTTTTCATCATAATTGAAGGGGTAAGTGATCCTTACTTGATTTTAGTGTTAGATATTGATTACCCATATAGTTACACCTAATTTATATGAATATAAGGTGAGATTTGGGAATTTGTGACTATAATTTTGGAGAGTGAGATTTGATAATTTGAAGGTCGATTTGAGGTTGGAATTGAATGAAACACATATATTTGGGCTCGTATTGGTATGGGTATTTGGAATTTGTGAGTTTTTCCGAGTTTCGAAGTGCGAGGCCGGGGTTGACCTTTTGGGTTGACTTTGCATTATTGAGCCAAGATCTTAGCTTTATTATTTGAGCTTGTTTACTATGGATTTTATTAATATTATTAAGTTGCTTTGGCTAGATTTGAGCCGTGCGGAGGTTGATTCACGCATAAAGGAATTTTTAGAGTAATGATTTGACTTGTTTTGAGGTGAGTATCTTGCTTAACCTCGTGTGGGGAAAACCCCCTTAGGATTTGGCCTTAATTATTTATTTGTATTGTGTTATAAACAACGTGTACTCGAGGTGGCGAGCGTGTACATAGGTAGTATGTGTGGTTGGAATAGACTTTAGGCTATTAATATGCCTTATCTTGGGGATGAATTGTATATGGATCATGCTCATTACTTTGTGCCTAGGTGAAAGAGATCATTACACATTTTTCAGCCGTGGTAATACTTTATTTGTTAAAAACCCATCCTTATTTTACTATTTCCATGTCTGTGTGCACCTTGTTCATAAATTATGATCTCATATCTATGATGAAACTATGGTACTGTTGTCTTTGTTATATTGTGGTATATGTAGGCATGTTGTGTGATTGGTTGTTGATTGTGCGGAGTGATACAGGTGGCTATCATGATATTATCTGGGCAGAGTGATACGTGTGGCTATTGCGATATTGTCTGGGCGGAATGATACAAGTGGCTATTGTGATATTGTACGGACAGAGTGATATGGGTGGTTATTGTGATATTGTCTGGGCGGAGTGATATATATGGCTATTGTGTTATTTTCAGGGCGGAGTGATACATGAGGCTATTATTGTTTTGATGATAATGTGGGCACGAGATGCCATTTGCGTGAGTTCTTTGTGATGATTTTTTGTTGTAAATAAGCCTCTACTTATTTTGAGCTGTTATCATTTATTTTAATTAGGTTATTGCCATTGTTCCCGGTTATACTTTTGTTGTCTAAATTGACTTATTGCACATGTTATTTTGACTGGTGAGTATCCCATGACTTGACCTCGTCACTACTTCATCGATATTAGTCTTGATACTTACTAGGTACCGATTGTGGTGTACTTATACTATGCTTTTGCATATTTTTGTGCAGATCCAAGTACTTCAGACTAGACTGATCGGTAGTGAGGTATATCATATACTGGAGACTTCAAGGTATCCCTGCATAATCTGACCGAAGGCCTCGAAATTACCCTTCTTGTTTCATTTATACTATTTATGTATTTCAGATAGTACTGTGTGTAGAGATATTCTCGTGTATTCAGTTAGGGCTCGTGACTATGTAGTACCTAGTTCTGGGAAGTTATGTTGTGTATTGCTACTTTGGCATGTATTACTCCTATTTTCGCATTTATATAAAACTATATTTCGTTATATCATATTTTTATTATTTTAAATAAATGTTGAGTGTTAGACTTACCTAATTTTAGAAATTAGGTGCCAACACGACTCTTGTGGAGGAAATTTTGGATAGTGACGAGATACCTTGAACAAGTTTTGCAACATATCTGGTCAGACTATTAATTTTAACAAATCTCGGATCCTGTTCTCTGAAGACACCCCTCATGATGTCAAAAGACATATTAGCCAAAGTTTGTCCATGAAACAAATAACTAGCGTTTGGAAATATCTTGGCTTCCCAATGATCAACCATAGAATTTCCAAGAAAGATTTTCAATTAATTATTGATAGGCTAAATACTAGATTACAAGGTTGGAAAACTAGCTTCTTGAACATAGCAGGAAGGTTTACCTTAATCAAGTCCACACTTGCAGTTATCCCTATCCATGTGATGCAAATCTACGGACTACCAAAAGACACTACTGAGAAGATTGATGCCATCCAATGAAACTTCTTGTGGGAAAGCACTAATGATAGGAAAAAATGCCACCTTATCAATTAGGATAAAGTCACCAGCTCAAAAAGAGAGGGAGGGTTAGGGTTGTATAAATCCCAATGAAAAAATTCTTCTTTCAAGGCAGCCTTAGCATGAAGATATTCGAAAGATAGGGAATCTCTATGGGCCCAGATTCTAAATAATAAGTATGGTATTAGGAAAAATGTTGCTAACAGGCTCCAAATTAGAGTAACAAGCTCGCATATTTGGAAGAACATTATAGAAGGTAAGAACATCTGCGACAAAGGCCTCCATTGGATAATAGGGGATGGCAATTCCGTCAACATTTGGGAGGATAAACAAATTAACCACTCAGAACCCTTAAGAAATCTTATAGAGGGCCTACTAATGCAACATGAATCAAACCAAGCCCTTTCCACAATCCTGTATAATGGTACCATTAACTTGAACTCCTTATTCTTCGATCTTCCTAATAGCATAAAGCACAAAATCTATAGCACCTATATTAAGCAAGGTTTACCATCAAGGGATAAATGTAATTGAAACACCATCAATCATAATTCCTTCTTAACGAAAGTGACTTACGAGCTTATTTCATCTCTGCACAAAAGCCCTGTAGATATTAAAATTACAGTTGGATTTGGAAAGTTCCAACTCGTAGTTCATAATAGACTACCCACCGCCCATATGCTCTCAAGAAGAAACATTAGTGAAGCAGATATGTGTAACATTGTTTCAAGGAGAGAGAGGACATCAAACATATTTTCTTTAGGTGCACTTACTCAAAACAAATCTGGGAGGGGATTAATTTCAACCATAACGTTTACTCAAAACAAATGCATAACAAAGATAATGACATATTTATGTGATTGAAAAAATAGCTTAACTCCAAAAGTATGTTTAATGAGCTTATTGGCTGGAAAGAAACCCTTCCCTTTATTCTCTTGTACCTCTGGTTAACCAGAAACAATATTCATTTTAAAAATAATAACACTACTGTTCAAGCTAGCCACATCATTAACAAAGCAGTGGAGTTTAAGTTCATGACTGAAACCCTCCACCCAAAGCTTGCTAAATCCATTATACACATTAAATGGGAACCTCCGAATTCTGATCACTAAAACTCAACGTAGACAGATCCTGCATGGGTAACCCGGGAATGGGCGGCATTGGAGGAGTCTTCAGGGATACTAATAGTAACTGGATATTAGGATTTAATATGGCTCTTCCATACTCTACTAACATTTATATGTAAGCTCTAACCTTACCCCATGTATTAAAACTTGCGAAGAATAAAGGCTTACACCCACTGGTTATCGAAATTGACTGCAAAGATTTAGTTAAAATGGTGACTAACAGTGATTGTTATTATCAAAACCTTGTTGATTATTGCAGAAGGTTATTATAGGAGGTGGGGAATCCGCCACTGAAGCACGTCTTTAGGGAGGCAAATGAAGTCGCTGACAAGCTGACAAAGCAAGGAAACTTCTCAGACATTTTTGGAAGCTTGATGTTATTTTATGTATCACCTACTTTTGTTGTCTCTAGTTTTGAACAAAATAAAATGTGCACTATGTTGCCCAGGCTAGTCTCTCTATGTAATGACTCTTAGTTTAATATATGTCTTCACTACCAAAAATAAAAGCCCCCAACAAACTTGATTGTTATTACATGTCGTTTCATAATGTATCGTATTGTATCATACATTATTGTATTGTATTATATTGTATTGTATTGTATTGTATTGTATTATTTGATAAATACAATGGTTGGATAGATTGTATCGTTTGCCGTAGTTCATAATGTCATGCACCAATAATATGAAGAATAAACTTGCAATATTACTAAGAAAAAATAGAATATAGAGTAAAAAAGTAGGATAAAAGATAAAATATAATTATTTAATAATAAGGAAGGGCAAGATGAGAGAAAAAAGTAATATAACGACCCCACCACACCAAATTCATCGTTCTATAAAGTGACACTTTTTATTATTATGTAACAACAGATTTAACGATACAATACAATAAAATTTAAGTAACAATCAAAATAAATATTATATTTAAAGTAACAATACAATACAATACAATAGGTAACAACCATTCAAATAAACTGTTAGTCAGGTAGGAGAAAGACTATGGGGCCAAATATTAATCGCATGGTAAGGCCATTAGGCCAGAAACTATTTCAATGCAAGTAATAACAGATTTGAGATGCTACTGACACAATTGGAACGTTGGGTACTAATCATACTTTTTGCAAAACATTAGTGGCACAAAATGCAATTAACTTTAACACATCTTCTTCACCCCTTCTCTCTCCTCTGCTCCTTACTGTAGCTCTTGAATCTTGATTCATCGCTTCTCCAGCACCCCCACCCTCCCCCACCCCACAGGGGTATCCCACCTAATTTCGTCTCTTTTCGATGTGGGATTATATTAATCAATCAATCTTTTTGGAAGGAGACGAATCTTACTCTAGATTATATAGAAAGTACAACCTTATGGCATTTCACTGAACTATAACTGGTTTGCTTCAATCTCATCTTGGTAAAGTATAATACGTGAAAAATCCATACTTTCTTCATGTTTTTGATTTTTAAATGGACCCCAGATGGCCATCAAAATCAAAACTTTATGTATCTGGAACTAATCACAATCCAAGAATGCAAAAAATTGGCATAATAGCAGTGTCAATTGTTTTTATCTTTGTATTGATTGGTGGATGTTTTGTGTTTAGTCCTAGTTTGGTTTATAATGTTGAGAAAAGTAGTAGTTCATATTTTACAGTTGTAGTGGATTGTGGAAGCTCTGGTACAAAAGTTAATATTTATGAGTGGAAATTACAAGGTAGATTGTATAATAATGGAGATTTGCCAATTTTGCTGAATACCTATCTAGGGAACTTGACAAAGAGTGATGGTTATCAATACCATTGTATCCAAACCGAGCCGGGGTTAGACAATTTGTTGGAAATGCTTCAGGCGTTAGATCATCATTGGATCCTTTGCTTCGTTGGGCGGAGCAGTTAGTGCCACGGGAAAGAAGGGAGTTCACTCCTATTTTTGTTCTGGCTATTGCTGGAATGAGGAAATTACCGGTTGGGGATGCTAGAGTGATTTTGGAAGACATCGCTGATGTTGTAAAGGAATTTGGTTTTTTTATATAAGAAAGATTGGATTAGGGTGTTAAGTGGGAAGGAAGAGGCGTATTATGATTGGATTGCTCTAAATTACAAGATGGGGGTGTTGGGTAATTCGTTAGGATCACACAAATTGAGACTTCTTGATTTTGGAAGTTCTTCGTTGCAGGTGGTGGTTGAAGTTGATGAATTGAAAATAAATGATCATGTCTATAGTTCAAATATCAATTCGCCCGAGCATCAGATAGTAGCATACTCGTTACTAACATTCGGTTTGAATGAAGTCTTTGACATGACAGTTGTTATGCTTAGTCATACACAAGCACTTAGAAAAAGTCCTGGTGGCGCCTTTGAAGTTAGACAACCTTGTCTTAGTTCTGGTTTTGTGCAAAACTATACATGCCTTAGTTGCTTTTAAAAAAATCCTATAAGTTTAGATTTGGGAAATCAGATCAATGCAAATGCTGTACTTCTACTTGGAGAACCAAACTTGGAGATGTGCAAATCAATTACAAGAGCAGTTACCACAAATTCGAGTAGAACTGATTGGTCTTTGGTCCATGATCATACAAGTTGCACTGACTTGCGTTCATATGGCGGTTAATTAACTTTTTTTTGGATGTATTCTAAACTCTGCTTGAACTTGTGAAATGTTATTCATCATTGAAAGTCTGGCCTATGTATGTCCAAATTTCTACTTTTTTCTTTCCCGCCTTTTATATGTTAGATGTATTTCCGATCCTTATCTTATAAAAATCTTAATCTAAACAAAATTTGACAAGCGGTTAACTAAAAATGAAAAGGAATGAAATTATAGAAGTTAAAATAATGTGTTTAGGTTCTCTTCTAAAAGATTTTGTGTTCTGCAATTGTTATTCGCATATCTGATAAGTGTGAAATATAGAGAGCCCTTAGTATTAGAGAGTCCCTAATTATTGAGTATTGGAATGGAAAAGCCCAAGTGGAGCGAGGATTCATATAGCTAACATCGACTAGTATGAGACTAAGATATGAGTGTTATCTCAAGTAGAGTAGAGATGAAGGCCTCTTACCAATTAAGACCATGAATTATTCTGCTTTCCCAAATTGGTGATTGCTCTAAATGGGCAAGGTAATGGTCATTGTACCAGCCACCATTTATCATATATGAATAGTGCGTTTATAACCTACTACTTTACTGATCAGAAAATTACCAAGTACCCTTTTTCAAGTTCAACTTCAAATACTCTTTTCCCCCTTCAAACTTCAACAAAATATTGTCCACACACCTACTAAATTGTGGCAAAGTTTTTTCATATTCTCTTAAATAATTATTTACTAACTAATAATAGATATAATACCAGTAAGGAGCAGCTGCTGCATCTAAAAGTCATACTCTTAGCTTTTGAGTTTTGAGGCTATATCAGGTGCACACATCAAGCTAGCTAAGAGCATCATATACTCACTCAATGTAAATCATGTAATTCAGAATCTGGCTGTGATCTTGAGTGCATTGGTGGATAAATTCACAACTTTTTATTTAAGGTTCCTTTTGGGAAAAGGATATTAGAGTATGGCAAGGTGTCAAGTTGGCCCTTTGGAAAAGTAGTACCTGTCATTTAGTTAGAGACTGACACTGGCTAACAGTGTCTTGGATGAATCCCTAAACATCTGATGTCCTTGATTCCCACGCCTCCAGAGTTGAAAAAATGGATAAACAAGTTATGGAATGTCTTTCTGTCAGATATGCAAGTCTAAAAGGAAGAAAATTCATGTAGGTAAATCTTTGTACTATTTTGGAAGAGAAAAGAAGAGGTCGCTTGAGAGTGAAAAATCATAAGGCTCAAAATAGAAGTTTACCGCTCAAGTGGCACTGGAGATTCATTAACAACCGAAAGAAATTGAAGATGGTCATGACCACATAATATGGATAAATGTTGAATGGAGCAGAAATCCAGTCAGCAGCCCAAATGGTGTTCCTCTGTGGAAGTATCAGAAGCCTCTGGCGAGAGTTAAAAAACTAAATAAGACTCGCTGTAAGCAATAGAAAGAAAGTTAAAATGTTGTCTGATAAATGGCTGGAGGATATGTCTCTTTTTTGCTAATTTAAAAATTGGATATAGCTCTTAAAGATCTGCTCCCAAACATTTGCAGCCTTGTATGAACAAGGAATGAACTATTGTTGACTGCCACATTGCTGCTTGGTGGAATGTATAGCTTAGAAAGAACTTGTACAATTTGGAAACTGAAGACATAAAGATTTTTTTCAAATGCTGAAAAATGTGAGACTAGAAGACGAGGACAAGATTATGTACATTAGATTGGCAGTAAGGATGGGATATTTACTGTTGCTTCTTGCTACAACAAACAGTTGAAGAAGAAAATCACTGGTCAATGGGATAATCTTCAACTTATATTTGGACTCTAGTTTCCTTTTGTATATTATATGGATGAATTGAAGTGCAAGGACCACAATTATTTTGGTTGATCCGCTTTTGTTAAGGAAGAGTTGAAACAGGATTAACTTGACTTTGGGACCGCTATGCGAAATTCTAGTGAAATACTGAATTCTTATCTCGGGTTTGCACTTCGAATTAAACCAATTGCGGTGGGGGGTTTCTTCAAATAATAAGAACTAGACATCTTGTTTTCTTTTTCTTTTTGTGATTGGTAAAGTGCAACTTGCATTGACATAGCAGCGTAACGAGAATGCTAGGAGGAATTACAACCAAAAGACAAGGCCATTACAAGTAATGAGCTAATAACAACAACAGTAGCGAGCTATCACTTAAATCTGTCGTGGCCATGTTGCATCAAACTCTAAGCAAAAATATACAATTGTTTTTAAGATTAAGAATGGAATCTTCTTTGTTCTCAAAAAATCTATTGTTCCTCTTCTATCAAATAGCCCACCAAATTGCTGTTGGGATTGAGTTCCACAGAGAATAAGAAGCCTTGTTTACACCCCCTCTTTCTATGCCAACCTTGAAGGAATTGGATAGTAGAGCATGGCACCATATTATGCCCAAGATATTGAAAACCATATCCCGTAGCTGTGAAGTAAACTTGCAATGAAGGAAGAAGTGGTTAATATTCTCTTTTTATGTGCAAATGCAGCATCATGGAGAGACTGAAAAGTACCGGGAATGTGGCTATAGTGAATAATTGACAAACCATCAGACTTCTTATATTGAATATCCAAGCTCTACTTGACCTAGTTGTAAGGTCGTTTCTCATTGTCCCCCCCATAAGAAATCTCTCCTTCTTTTGTCCAGTCTTTTCAAGACAACCATCGACATTGGAAAGACAGATACAGTAAAAGTTTGTAAAGAATCCAACACATAGTTTATGAGAACAAGTCTACCCCGAAGAGTGAGATATTTCCTTTCTCAACTTGAGAGTTATGCCCAGATACTTGACAGACAATGAGTCAATGTTACATCCCAAATTGGCTACAAGAAGATCAATATTTTGTACCACATTCACAAGAAATAGACTAGTTTTGGAGTGGTTGATGTGGATTCCCGGCATAGCTTCGGAAGATAAGAATGTGGATTCACTCAAGATCAATGTGTCATATGCATAAAGAATGTGTGTGATATTCAAGCTACAAGGTGATCAGGTAGAAGCAGAGAAGCCATATATCCAATTCTATTGTTTGACCTTGCTTAATATTGAACTAAGTCCCTCCATGACTAGAATGAAGAGGAATGGAGAGAGAGAGAATCACCTTGCCTTAAATCTCTTTGTGAAGGGAAGACACCATGAGGACAACTGTTAATCAATACTAACAATCTTAGTGTTGAAATACAAAAAAAGATCTAGTTGATCCATTTAGGATCAAAACCCATGTCGCAGAGTATGTTGAGAAGAAAATTCCAGTTAACATGATCGAATGACTTCTCAGTATCCAATGTGCAAAGAATCCTTGGTTTTTTTTGCCTGATCCTAGTGTCTACACATTCTTTGGCAATAAGTGCAGCATCAGTAATTTGCCCGCCTTCAATAAAGGACAACTAGTGACAAGATATCATTTTGCCAATAATTATTTTCTGTATTTTTGCAAGAACTTTAGACAGGATCTTATAGAAACTGAAAACAAGGCTTATGAGCGTGAAATCTCTAAGTTCTTTGGCCCCATTCATCTTAGGGACTAGAGCAATAAATGAAGCATAAAGACTTTCTGTAAAGTGCCCCTGAAAATGAAATTGGTTTAATTTATTAAGAAGATCAAAGCTTATAGTCTTCTACCATTTCTAATAGAAGCCTAATAGCCTATAGTGAAACCTGGAGCCTTATCCCCCACACACCATCTGACAACCTCCAACGCTTCCCCTTCAAGAAAGGCTTCAAATACTTCAGTATTATCATCTGCTGACACCCTTGGAATATTTGGGTCTGACCAAGAAGGACTTTGGTACTCAACTTTAGAATTTAAGAACTTGTAGAAGTCCACAACCGCCTCCCCGGTAATGTCCTCGCCTTCCATCACTTCACCATTAACTTCCTAACTGTCAATGTGGTTGTATCTATAGAGAGAGTTAGCCATTTTCTAGGAGAACTTAGTGTTCTTATGCCCTCCCTCCCCTCCACGTCCTTTTTCTTTCTTCCAACACCCTCTTTACATGTCGGCGGGTGTAACCTCAATCTAGGACATTTTTGGCCCCTTCCATGTTAGTACATTCAAGTATAATGGTATATGGTAATTGACTATTTTTTTAATCTTTCTTTCTATTGAGTCCCACATCGGTAGTGGGTTGGGGCACTTGATCTCTTTATATGATCTTGGCCAATTCTCACCTTATGAGCTAGCTTTTTAGGTTAAGTTAAGTCCAAAGTCTATTTGTTTATCATTGTATCAGAGTCAGACCCACTCCATTTCTTTGTTTAATCGATGTTGGGCCCCCATATTATATTGTCCATGCTCCAGATGTCCAGTCCTGAGTGTGCAGGAGAGGGGTGTTCGTCCCCACATTAGTAGAGAAGAGGGTCATGTACTTCTTTATATGTGTTTACCCTCAAAATCGGATAATAATTAAATTTTTAAGTGGTTTTGAAGATACACAAATTTATTTGACACAAAGCAGCAAATAAAGACAAATTAAATAAATAAGGATAAAGTAAGATCAAATCACACGAGGAAGACAATTTAAGTCTTAGTGAAATATTTGCCCTCGATGTGGGCTCGTAAAAACAAGCACAGATGAACGAAAGCAGAAGAACTAATAACAAAAAAAATAATGATATATTGCTTTGGAATGCGTGTTACCCTGTACTTTATGAATCATCAGAATTCCTATATATAGTAGAGGAGTCCTACTTTAGGTACAATTCTATAAAAAGGTAAAAATCTCTTGATTTACTGATTGCCGGTTCTTTATCGGTACGTGCCGAGAATTTTGCCGCAATATCCGGCCGGTCACGGATATTTCGCTCTTCCGTTGGCTATGCTGACAATGCTTCTTCAAAGTCATTTGAGGCTAGGACCGGTACCGGGATCATGGCTTCGATATTCTCGAAGACATGCGTCCTATCTCCGGGTTCTAGCCCGGTGGGATTTGGGGTCGATCTTCAGTCTTTTATTGTCATGTCTCGAGCTTGGCTTACCATGTCGGAGGCTAGGATGAACCACGAGCTCAATTTCGACCATATACAGATAGTCCCTCATTTTCTGGAGAGTAGACGACGAGAAACGACATGAGCTTCCGATTTTCACTTCGATACACCGTGACAGAAACGACAAAACAACCGAAATGTCTCGTCAGTAAAGTCCTAATGGCATTAAATGCATGTCAGCCGCTAGTCGGCCATTCCTGGATGCAAACCGTCGCTGAAATACTATAAATACCTCTTCCTTTGCCTATTTTAACTTTACAACCAAACCTTCTACCCTCATATCCTTAAAATTTTGATACTTTCAAGCACTTTCATTCCAGTTATTTAAAATCCTTTGTAATAACTCTTGCTTATCTTTATCTCAAGCCAACAAGTACAATCCTTTAACTTCCTTTCTTTCTCCATTATTCCTCCATCTTTTAAAGAAATGGCAAAGACTTCTAAAACTGTTCCCCAAAAAGAAACTCCTTGTACTTCGGGGCCGGTTACTGAGGTCGAGGAGACTATTTCGCACATTGCCGTCGATAAACCCGTAACAGAACCCCCTTTAAAAATGTTCATCCCCAGAGGATGCTCGGTCAATGCCGATTTTAAAGTTGAAAAACCTTCATCCGTACAAGGCCGGTGCGAGGAGGTCTCGAGATACATCTGCTCAATTACTGAAGAAATCCTCCAAACGGCCCGAAAAGACTATAACTGGGCCGATAAGGACATAGTGGTCCCGGACCCCGATGAGGCCATTACCACCCATGTCGAGGGATACCTAAGTGCTTACACTTATCACTTTACATTGGGCCCCGTGGATCCGTTCAATTTGTATTTCTGCAGAATGTACAATGTGTGCCTAGGCCAGATTCACCCATCGCTCTGGAGGATCGTGATCCTCCTCCAATTTTTTGTGAAAAACATTGATGAGTGTTAGTTCACCATCGACCACCTTCTATGCTTATACAGTCCCCGAATCTTCCGAGGGAGGGGGGGCTGATAAAGCTTGTGTGGCGGGCTAGTAAAGCCCCGTTCTCAAGTATCGATGAGGACCGGGATTGGGGCTGGCAAGGTCATTTTGTCCGAGTAAGAACTTCGAACTTAATCGCAGATGAGTGCAAGCCATTTCCCGAGAAGGAATACCTTACGTAAGTACAATTGTACTTTCAAAAGTCAATTTTATACTTATTTCCTTCTTTCTTATCGGTGTTTTGTGGTGGTGCAGCCATCGCACGGGTCCTGAATGCTGTCCCTCGACTCAAGGAGTGGGTTGAGGGTATCGTATCACAGATGCCCTACTCCGAGCGCTCATGGTGCAAGCTCTCGAAAGGCCGTTGGGAGGCCCATTCCCATGGTGAGACTCCTTTCCTGAGTAGGTAATATTTGGATTCCTCTTTTACCATTAAGTCCTCACTTCCTTTACTTATTTTTGCAGGTTTATCCAAGGATACTGAAGTGAGGCCTCCAGCCGGTAGCGAGGACTTACCTACCGAGTTCTCCGCTCCGAGATAGGCCAAAGATAATTAAAAAAAAAGAGGGCTCTGAGTTCCCCGAGCTCGGAGAAGAAGAAAACAAGAAGAAGGCTGGTGCGAAAGTCTAAAGAAAGTACCAGCGCTCGAGCACCATCCTCGGATTCACTCTATCGGCTGAGGGACGAATCCAAAGAAGAAGGAGAAGCTTTTGATCTGGTGGCCCGCGTGTCGTCGCCGCTCGAGGGGCAAGGGGCCTCTGAACTAGAGAGAGGTGAGGCCGATTTGCCTCAAGCTAGGGGCTTCCTGGGATGTGGGCAATGCCCCGAAGGAAGTACTCGGTGTGATAGACATCACCGATTCTCCCTCATTCACTAAGTCCATGTATAATGAGGCCCAAACGGTGAAAAAATGCCCCAACGAGGGGGCCCATGGCTCGGACGACCCCTTTCGCAGCGTTTTTGATGGCGTGGATTCTACTGCCACGGAGGACGTCATCGGATTGGGTGACTTAGAGGTGCCGAAGAAGAGTCCATCTTCGGGAGCAAGCGGGCCTTCCTCAAGCCCGAAACTAATCAACCGGTTCCCAGCTCCGTGTGTGGATCCTGACCGGAAGCGGTCCATCATCATCTCCATTTCGGAGTATGCCCGGTTCCTCTCCTCCCCCGTAGGGGTGGCCAGTTACCTTCGGTGTCTGGTGACTGAGGAAGACCAAGCTAAGATGAACGAGGTAGATGTGCCCTGTATGTTCAACGAAGCACAATAGGCGCTAAACCAGGTAACTTTAGATACCTCTTGATGACTTTAATTTGTACTTAGACCAATTATTAATAACCCTAACATTTTTCTTTTGTGTTTGCAGGCCTCGGTGCTTCTCCATGAAACCTTCTTTTGATATCGGGACGAGATGAACCAGCTTGAAGCCGAGGTCCGAGGGCTCATTGTGAAGAGAGCTACTTACAAACTCCTCAGCGAGCAGCATGAAGGGGAGGCTAAGAGCCTCCGAGCTGAGCTGGAGGTGGCTCGGAAAGAGCATGCTGACCTGGTCGAACAAGTAAAATATTTGAAGTTAGTGACGATGAGCTAGACACGGTGACTAATGGTCGAAATCCACAGGTCCAACAGAAAATCGATCGGATCGACCAACTCTGAGCTGAGATGGATACAGTTAAGGCTGAGGCCGAAGAATGAAGAGGCAGGATGGACCGCCTGACCTGGGAAAAGGAGACTGCTCGAGCGCAACTGACTTCGGCAGAGGTCCAGCTTCGGGCAGCGAAGGAAAAGGATGAGGTGTGGGCCCAAAAGGTTGAGGAGCTCTTGTCTCAGCTAAGCTCGATTATCTCCGATCGAGAAACTCTTGCCAAGGAGCTCGAAATGGCCAAGTCGGTAGTTGCGGTGGTCAAAGCTGATGCCGACAAGATGGTGGCTTAATATAAGGCCGATGCCAAGGCGGCCTAGGATCGATTGAAAGATGTCGTCGAGCACGCGAAGTGACAATCCCGAAGAGAGGCCCTCGAGGAGATTCATGATCGGCGTTTCGACTTATCGGCTGAGATTAAGAGAGCTAAGGGACTCGAAGTCCAGGACAAGAAGTTGGCGTATCCCGAGAATGAAGAAAACTCCGAGGGTTCGAGCGGATCCGAGGGTGGAGGAGATTCCGAAGATCCTGGCAACGAGGCGGGCTCCATTGAAGACCAGGCCGTTTAAATACCTTGTACATTTTCCTTTGTTTTTTGTATTTTTGTACTTTTTGTCAAGGCCGTTTGGCCTTTGTAAAGACTATATATATATATATATATATATATATATATATATATATATATATATATAATATAAGGCTTCTTTTTTCCCTTCGACAATTTCTAAGTTTGTTTTCCTTTGCTTTATTCTTTATGTTTGTTAAGATTGAAATGCCTTAGCAGAAATAGTTAGGTCATGTTCGGAGGTTCGAACAGGCCTTGCCTTCGACATTATTTTGTTTAAGGCAACGTGGGGGTTCGGTATGACCGAAACCTTTTCCCCAAAGTACTTAGAATTTTTTAGATTATAGTTTGCCGAGGATAGCCTTTTGAACCGGTTTAGAAAGTTTTCAAGGCCTTGTCTTTTGTTACGGGTTTTGGACGTCTCCGAGCCATTTTAGTATGGCCATAGCCTTTTTAGTTCGGGTGTTGTCCAGTGGGCTTGTTACCCCGAGTTATCCGGGCTTGCCCAAGATAACAGTCCCCGAATGGGGATGGCCGTAGCCTTTAAGGTTTGGGCACCACCTAATAGGTCTTGTGCCCCCGGGCTCTGATAGCCCGGGCCGTCCGAGTTTGTCTTTGGACGGCAGTCCTCGAGTGAGAGCGATCCCTTGAACCAGGATAAAGGCGGCCCTTGGGCTCGATATCTTTAGGGGATCGAATGTAGGAAATTCCTTAGGAGAAAGGAAAGAAAAGAAAATCGTTTAAGGGACAAGATATTTATCCGCAAGGTAGAAACTTCTTTTTTATTTCTGTGCGTAATATATATGGTTACACATATGTACAAGATTTGTGTCAGGGCTCGAGCAGTCTATGCGGGCATGATTCATTTGACTGTTTGGCCCTTAAAGTAAATCCTATCGATCGAGACCAGTGTTCGAGGCTGATCATAGAGAAACCTCGAATACTGTTGTCGTGATCTTCGATACCGGTTCGTAGCCGGCCTTTAATTCTAAGTTAGCATGATTTACTGTTGCCTCGTTAAAACCCTTGCCGGAAAACCCATTTGGGACGCTTGCTTTCAGGCCTAAAAATTGTGTCGTTCTTCGATGGTCGCCTGCAAGTGTTATTCCAAAATGTGAATAAGTAAAAGGAATGAATGGGGTCGTACCTTAGCAGTAATATCGCTTCAAGATAGTTATGTTCCAGTTGTTCGTTAGTTGCTCACCATTCATTGTTCCGAGTTCGTACGATCCCTTTCCGATGATCTTGATAGTTTGATAAGGACCTTCCCAGTTCGGCCCCAACTTCCCTTCGTTCGGGTTCCAGGTGCTTAGCGTGACCTTCCTTAACACTAAGTCCCCGACATTAAAATATCGAAGGTTGGCTCTTCGATTGTAATATCTCTCGATCAGCTATTTTTGGGTGGCCAACCGAACAAGGGCGACTTCGCGCCTTTCATCTATCAGATCTAGACTCGTATTCATGGCTTCGTTGTTTGATTCCTTTGTTGCGTATCGAAACCTGTGACTCGATTCTCTAAATTTGACCGGTATTAGAGTTTCGGCACCGTAAACCAGCGAAAAAGGGGTGGCCCAATACTAGACTTCTAGGTCGTTTGGTATGCCCATAAGACTTCGGGCAGGATTTCCTTCTATTTTCCTTTGGCGTCGGTCAACCTCTTTTTGAGGTTTTGGAGTATGATTTTGTTGGTGGATTATACTTGTCCGTTCCCACTAGTTTGGTAGGGTGTTGATAGGATCCTTTTAATCTTATGGTCTTCGAGAAACTTGCTTACTTTGCTGCCGATGAACTGTTTCCCATCGTCGCACATGATCTCGGCCGGCATTCTGAACCGACATATGATGTGGTCCCAAATGAAATCGATGACTTCCTTCTCCCTGACCTTCTCATATGCCTCGGCTTCCACCCACTTAGAAAAATAGTCAGTCATAAACAATATAAATTGAGCCTTACCGGGTGCCCATGGAAGGGGGCCAACGATGTCCATCCCCCATTTCACGAACGACCAAGGTGACAAGACCGAATGCAGCAGCTCCCCGGATAGATGAATCATCGGAGCATGCCTTTGACATTCATTACATTTTTGTATGAACTCCTTCACATCCTTTTCCATGTCAATCCAGTAGTATCCGACTCTAATTATTTTTCGAACCAACGATTCGGCGCCTGAATGATTTCCGTAGGTGCCTTTGTGAATTTCCCTCAGAACGTACTCGATATCTCCCGGTCCTAGACATATCGCGAGCGGGCAATCGAATGCTCTTCTGAACAGGGTTCCGTCTCTGGGTAAACTAAACCTGGCTTCCTTTGTACGTAGGGCCCTCGATTCCTTTGTGTCCGAGGGTAGTTTTCCGGTCTTCAAATATTCTATATATTTGTTTCTCCAGTCCCAAGTTAGGCTCGTTGAGTTTATCTCGGCATGGCCTTCTTCCACCACCGATTTCATGAGTTGTACGACTGTCCCCGAGTTGAGCTCATCGACTTCGACCGACGACCCCAAGTTAGCAAGGGCATCGCCTCACTGTTTTGATCCCGAGGTACGTGTTGTAGAGTCCACTCCTTGAACCGGTGTAATACTACCTGCAACTTATCCAGGTACCTTTGCATTCATTCCTCTCTGACCTCGAATGTCACATTAACTTGGTTTGCCATAAGGAGGGAGTCGCACTTAGCTTTGATCACCTCCGCCCCCAAGCTTTTGGCTAGTTCGAGACCTGCAATCATGGCCTCATATTCGACCTCGTTATTAATCAACTTTACAGTCCTAATAGATTGTCTAATTACATTGCCTGTTAGTGGCTTCAATACGATGCCAAGTCCGGACACTTTTGCATTCGAGGAGATGTCCGTAAAGAGAGTCCAGATCCCCGAAGAAGTCCCCGAGTTCAACAACAACTCTCTTTCGACCTCGGGTATCAGGGTCGGCGTAAAGTTGGCCACAAAGTCTGCCAAAATTTGAGACTTAATGGCCGTCCGAGGCTGATATTCAATATCGTATCCGCTGATCTCCACGACCCATTTGGCCAACTGTCCCGAGAGCTCGGGTTTATGCATTACATTCCTCAATGGGTAAGTAGTCACAACACATATGGGTTGACATTAAAAATACGGTTTCAGCTTCCTGGAAGCACTTAGCAAAGCGAGCGCCAATTTTTCTAGGTGAGGGTATCTAGTTTTGGCCTCGCCTAAAGTCTTGCTAACATAGTAAATTGGAAATTGCGTACCTTTATCTTCCCGGTCTAGGACTCCACTTACCGCTATCTCCAAGATTGCCAGGTACAGGTATAGCTACTTGATATTTAGCTTAAAGTATATATATTTATATGTATATTGCCTCATGTTTTACTCGTGCTTCATGGATTTCGGATGTAAAATGTGTTGATTTATATTAATTCGGGGTGTTTTTATATGTAGGAATCATCCGGAAGTAATTGGGGGCGAAAGGTGCGAGATTAGAGCCAAAATGGACGAAAAAAGGAAACACCAGATTTTCAGCGCCACAGGCAGCGTGGAGCGCCACCTGTGGCGCCAGAGACAGAATGATCAAGAAGCCCAGCACCAGGGCCAGCGTGGGGCGCTGGGCTGGACGCTGGCAACAGAAGTTTGTCCATTTTTGTCTGGGACAAGGTTATTTCGGCCCTAGACCTACCCAACACGTATAAAAGCAAGACTAAGCTTATTTTTAGAGGGAGGAACGCCACTTTGAAGAGGAAATACACACGAGAAACATTCGGGAGCGAAGAGATCTCAGTTTTCTTCATCTTTTCTTAGTATTTTCAATTATCCAACACTTATGAAAATGTTTGATACTATCATGAGTGGCTAAAACCCATAGTTCTGGGGTTGTGATTTAGTCATGAATATTGTTGTTTAACGTTAACTTAACCTTGATTTAAATTCACTAATATATGGTTGTTTCTTCAATTATGTGATTAATTGCTTAATTGTCTGGCCAACAGTTAGGTTCTATTTACTATATATGCTATGCTTGGGAAAGCCATGTTTAGATTAGAGAAGAATTAAAGAGAGCACGATCTTAACTCTGGGAGGGAGGGTATTTGTGGTTAGGATAGGAATATATCTGGTCACCGTGCTTGATTAAATATCATAATCTTAGTGCATTCTTAATAGATTGATTTTATAGGAATATAGGCGTTAATCTATTTTGAATAGGCGAGTAGTAATTCTGGAGAAGGCTACGAGAGAAATTGTTCGATTAATTAGCAACCACGAGTGAATTGAATAAAAGGGAGAGTTAACTAGAACACAATAGGATTGTTGAATCGATCACAACCCTGGAATATTTGTCTTTACTGAATACACAACAATCATTTTGCTGCTTAATAATTTAGTCACTAGTTAGAATTATTGTTTAGTATAATCACACTTTTGAACTCGGATTGGCTCGACTGAATAACAATCTGGGTGAATTTAGTGGGTAGTTAATGCAAGTATTTGTGGGTTCGACACTCGACTTATTATTTTATTACTTGTACGACCACGTATACTTGCGTGTGTGTTTGGGAGCAATAAGTTTTTGGCGCCGTTGTCGGGGACTTTGATATTGACTACTTTCTAGTTTTTTCTTTAATTGTTTATTTTGTCAAGTCTAACGTTACTTGATTATTGCTACGCTCTCAAGAACTTTGATTGAATGCGAAGGGTTAGAAGCGAGGATAGACTTCAAGGTTTTGAACCTGAACTTGAGAGAACATTTCATAGGAGGTTGAGAGAAGCAAGGGACACAAATAATCTTCAGGCACTTGTTCAATTTCTTGTGAACATGGCAGAGGAGCAATGCATGGTTGTTCAGGAGGTGGCGATGCCCATCATTGCTAATGTCACCTCCAGTATTGTGAAGCCCAGAATCACTAGGCACTTTGAGCTGAAACAGAGCATGATCCAGCAACTTCATGCGAATGGGCAGTTTATGGGTCTTCCACACGAGGATCCACAACAGCATATCCTGAATTTCTTGGAGATTAGTGATACTTACATCACTAACGGGGTCACTCCAGTCTATGTGAGGCTCATACTTTTTCCGTTCTCTCTGTTGGGCGAAGCAAAGTGATGGCTGAAGGCAGAACCAACTAACTCTATTACATCATGGAATGATCTGGAAAGAAAATTTTTGGCAAGGTTCTTCCCTTCAGGCAAAACTACAAAGAACAAAAGTGAGATAATCGTCTTCAAACAGAAAGCGGGGGAGTCTTTATACTCAGCTTGGGAGAGGTTCAAGGGGCTGCTCAGAGACTGTCCTCATCACAATCAGACAAACAAAGTGCTAGCTCATACCTTCATAGAAGGGCTACATCCTAAGACAGAGATTGTGGTAGATACTACAGCTGGAGGTCAAGTGTTAGAGAAAAGCTTAGATGAGATATATGCGTTATTGAACAAATTCTCCAAAAGAAATCCTGATTGGTAGGGAGAGATGGGCATACACACAGTGCGAAAATCTGCAGGAGTTCTCGAGTTGGATGTCGTCTCGGCATTATCAGCGCATATTTCCACATTGACCAACCAAGTTAATCAGATGACCTTGGTTATTAACAAGCAACAAGCTTAGCCAGTGCAACAAGTCCAATTGTTTTGCGAAGTATGTGGAGAGGTTCATACGAGCGACTTATGCCTAGTTAATCCTGAGTTTGTCTGTTTTGTGGGTAATGCAAATAGGGGCCAGACAAACCAGTATGGGAACACTTACAATCCAACTGGAGGAACCACCCAAACTTCTCTTGGGGTGGAAACTAAGGTGATCAGAATCAATACCGACCACAAGCACCTCAACAACAATATAGACCACCTCAGGCTGAACAACATGCAAACTCTCCAAGTCACCTTGAGGAAATGATGAAGAAATTGATGGCTGAATAGCAAGCCCACACAACAGAGATGATAAAGAAAGTGATGGCTGACCAGCAGGCCCAAGCCACAACAATGAGAAATTTGGAGCGCCAAATGGGACAACTTGCTAGTGCTCAAAATACTCGACCAGTTGGAGCTCTTCCAAGTGATACTAAGGCTAATCCTAAGGAATCTATTAATGCTGTGTCATTGAGGAATGGGAGACAATTAGAAGAAGTCCAGTCAAAAAAAAGAAAACAAGTGACCTTTAATGAGAAGCCGACCACTATAGAGTCAAAATCAGAAAAATCAAAGGAGTTAGAGAAGCCAGCTGAAGAGGCAGTGGCTGAGCAACCTCCACCAGTAATTTCAAGGCCACCACCTTCGTTCCCTCAAAGATTGCAGAAAGTGAAGGATAATGCCACGTATAAAAAGTTTCTTGATATTTTGAAGCAGGTGCAAATCAATATTCCACTAGTAGATATCCTACAAGAAGTGCCCAAATATGCAAAATACATCAAGGACATAGTGGAAAATAAGAGGAGGTTGACCAAATTCGAGACTGTAGCACTCACTGAGGAATGTAGCTCTAGAATCCAAAGCAAGCTACCTCAGAAATTCAAAGATCCGGGTAGTTTCACTATCCAAATTTCAATTGGTAAGCATGCAGTCGGGCGAGCTTTGTATGATATTGGAGCGAGTATCAATTTGATGTCACTATCTGTTTTCAGACAGTTGGGGTTGGGTAAGCCACGCCCAACAACGGTGATCTTACAATTGGCTGATCACACCCTTGCTCATCCAGAATGAGTGATTGAAGATTTGTTAGTTCAAGTGGGTTCTTTCATATTCCCTGCTAATTTTATTATCTTGGACTACGAGCCTGATCAGGAGGTCCCATTTATTTTAGGGCGTCCATTTTTAGCCACGGTCTGAGCTATTATTGATGTATGCGAAGGAAAGATGACAATGAGAGTAGGTGATCAAGTGAAGGTATTTAACGTGTATAAAACACTCAGATTACCAGCCCATTATGAAGATATATCCATGATTGTTGTAGTGGAAAGCAATACTACGTCATTGGTGCCTTATATGAGCCCCATAAATCCTCTTGAACGAGCTTTGATTGGGAATGAAGAAGACAGTGAAGATGAGATAATGGGCGAATCTGAGCAAGTACTTGATATGTCATGCAAATATGTCCATGGGTTTGGGATATTTGAGGAGTTGGACAGGCATGTTACTATGATCCTTCCTAAGCTATATTTTGAAGAAGCTCCAAGGCTAGAGCTAAAGCCCCTTCCAACGCATCTGCGCTATGCTTATTTGGGAAACTCTGAAACACTGCCAGTAATTATATCATCCAGCCTAACTAATGTGCAAGAAGAAAAATTGCTCAGAATACTTCACGAGCATAAAATCTTTCTGGAATCATTTTGCACCAGAAAGATGACAATTGCTGACATCAAAGGAATCAGTCCATCATTTTGCATGCATAAAATCTTTCTGGAAGATGGACACCGCCCCAGTGTTGAGCAGCAAAGGAGTTTAAATCCCATCATGAAGGAAGTCGTGAAGAAGGAAGTAATTAAGTGGCTTGATGCAGGTATCATCTTTCATATCTCTGACAACAACTGGGTAAGCCTAGTGCAATGTGTGCCTAAAAAGGGAGGGATGATTGTGGTTGAGAATGAGAAAAATGAGCTAATTCCTACTCGCACTGTGACTGGATGGAGAGTTTACATTGATTGCAGAAGGCTCATCAAGGCAACCCGCAAAGACCACTTCCCACTTCCATTCATTGATCAAATATTGGATAGATTAGCGGGGCATGAATATTATTGCTTCCTTGATGGTTATTTGAGGTACAACCAGATTGTCATATGCTCAGGGGATCAGGAAAAGACCACTTTTACTTGCCCTTATGGCACTTTCGCCTTCAAGCGAATGCCGTTTGGTCTTTGTAATGCACCAGCTACTTTCCAGAGATGCATGATGGCTATCTTCACCGATATGGTGGAAAATTTTGTGGAAGTTTTTATGGATGATTTTTCTATATTTGGGTCTTCTTATGATGATTTTTTGAAGAATTTGAGCAAGGTGTTAACCTGTTGTGATGAAACAAATCTGGTATTGAATTGGGAAAAGTGCCATTTTATGGTGCACGAAGGCATTGTGTTGGGTAACAGAGTGTCTAGGAGCGGCATTGAAGTTGATAAGGTGAAGGTGGAGGCGATTGAAAAATTACCTCCACCCATTTCTGTGAAGGGTGTCTGGAGTTTCTTGGGACATGCGGGATTATATCAGAGCTTTATTAAGGATTTTTCTAAAATTGCTACTCCTTTGTGCAGGTTGCTTGAAAAGGATGTAACTTTCAAGTTTGATGACACCTACCTGAAGGCATTTGAAGAGCTCAAAAAGAAGTTGGTGACTGCCCCCATTATTATGGCACCAGATTAGTCCTTACCATTTGGACTTATGTGTGATGTGAGTGACCAGGCTATTGGGGCAGTGCTAGGCCAGATGAAGGACAAGATGCTTTATTCCATCTACTATGCGAGTAAGACTCTTGATGATGCACAACTGAATTACACCACCACGGAAATGAGTTGTTGGCCGTTGTGTGGGCCTTTGAGAAATTTCAGGCATACTTAGTGGAAACTAAAGTCATAGTCTATACCGATCATGTAGCAATCAAGTATCTATTTACAAAAAAAGAATCTAAGGCAAGATTGATGCGCTGGGTTATGTTATTACAGGAATTTGATATGGAAATACGAGATCGAAAGGGCATAGAGAACCAAGTAGCTGACCATCTATCAAGGCTGAAAAATCACCACCACGTGGAGGATGGTGGACAAATTAAAGAAGCATTTCCTGATGAGCAACTTTTTGCTTTCACCCAAGACCCTCCCCCATGGTACGCGGACTATGTGAATTATCTGGTGGGAGGGGGAGGGGGGGTACTTCCTCCTGAAATGAAATCTGAAACTAGAAAGAGGTTTCTACATGATGTGAACTTCTACTATTGGGATAAGCCGTATTTGTACAAGCAGTGTGCTGATCAGTTGATGAGGAGATGTATCCCAGAAAATGAGGTTGAATTAGTGTTGTATGATTGTCATGCATCATCCTATGGGGGCCATCATGGAGGCAATAGAACAGCTGCAAAGGTACTACAATCCGGTTTCTTTTGGACAACATTATTCAAGGATGCCCATGCATTTGTTAAGAAGTGTGACCATTGTCAGAGAACAGGAACAATCACAAGAAGGCATGAGATGCCTTTGAATAACATCCTGGAGGTTGAGATTTTTGATGTGTGGGGGATAGATTTTATGGGACCATTCCCATTGTCCAGAGGAAACAAATACATTTTACTAGCAGTTGACTATGTGTCAAAATGGGTAGAGTTGCCCCGTTCCCCAATCAGATGTTTGGATGTGAGCTATACTCTGCGAGGAGCCAAATGTGCATATGCCCTTGCCATTTGACCTCTTTTCCCGTGTGACTAGGAATGCTCAGTGACAACCTTTAAATTATCACCGCCTAGTGTAAGGTTACGAAGTAAAGGAAGTCCATTACTGAGAGAAGTGTTGATCTCGTCTTGCTTGCTGGGAGAGAGGAATATTCCGGACCATCTTTTCCAGCCAGATAGCTAGCGATCACTCAACAATGAACACTAACTGAAAGCAACCGGGAATGAGTACCTATCCCTTACGGGAATCGAACCCGTGTCTTCAACATGAAAACCAGTTGAGATTCCCAAACACTGATGATTATCTCGTCGTATCTAAACCAGTGAGACATCAAAGTTTGACGCATACATTCTTTTCTAGCCAGAGATAGAGGAAAATAGAAACATATGGACTTTCAATCAAGATTTTCCTTGCAAGTCGATTCCCCAGCTCCTGAATAGGTGCTGCAAATCTTAATGTATAGAACCGGCGACTATATTGAGGAGTAAGGAAAGGGCTCCCATGACAATGAGGTCTTTTTTGCATGGGCTTAGACTTGCTTTGATGATGAGTAGGCTTGTTGTGCTTTGGCCCTTCTGTGGGCTTTTATCGAGGAAAGCAGGCTTGATATGCCGAAAGGCAGGCGGTCGGGAACACTAAAGGTGCTTGAGCTTGAAATTGAGCCTGTCGTATCCTTCCCAACCCAAGACGTCAAGGCGGTAAAATGTGTTGATTTAGGAGAACTCATGTGACTATTGGCATTGGGGAAGGAGTGAAAACTACTCGACTGTAATGGTTGGAGAGGACCTACAACGAGTTGTGGTTGCTTCGCAAGCTAGACTCGTGACGCAACACGACTGAACGACTTAATGTTTCAGGTTCACAGGAAGATTCTGGACAGAAGTATTCAAACTCTTGGGGTCAAATCAAAGCTGAACTTCTCCACGAGTCTTCATCCCCATTTCAGTTAGGGCAGATGGCCGAAAGGATCAATGCGTTATTGGAGGAGTACCGCTCCGTGGGGCACTTTGTGAGTGCCAACCGGGTGCAGCTGCTGGACGTAGCAAAATTCTGCTAAAAGTTGCAAAAATACTCTGCATCTATCTGTTCGAGTTAGCGATAGGCCAACAACCTTTGGCTCCCCACAAGGTTGTGGCCAGCTACACCTGAAGGAGCCACCTTCTTACAAGTTTGCTAAGGATTGGCAGCAGCAAACTGAAATTGCTAAGGCTTAAACCTTGGAAAGGGCAGCTAATGTTCGAAAGGCCCAACGGATCACCATAGGATCGCATTGCCAACAAATGATGCCATGGTGGTAGCTGCATTTGTGAAAAAGAACATATTCTTGAGGTTTGGGACTCCACGTGCTTTGATTAGTGATGAAGGGACACATTTTTGCAATCGGTTATTGAATAACCTTCTAGCTAAATATGGAGTCCGCCATAGAGTTGCTACTGCATATCATCCTCAGACAAGTGGACAAGCTGAGGTGTCTAAAAGAGAAATAAAGCAAATATTATAGAAGACGGTGAGTGTGAATAGGAAGGATTAGGCTGCAAAGTTAGATGATGCCTTGTGGGCATATAGAGTGGCATACAAAATGCCAATTGGGGCATCGCCTTATAAGCTTGTTTATGGAAAGGCATGTCATTTGCCTGTTGAACTTGAACACAAAGCGTACTGGGCCGTTAAGAAGTTGAATATGGACCTTGAAGCCGCGGGCGAGAAAAGACTCTTGCAGTTGAATGAGTTAGATGAGTTCAGGCTGCACTCTTATGAAAATGCTAAGCTTTACAAAGAGAAGACAAAAAGATGGCATGAAAAGTGTATCAAGCCACGTCACTTTGAGCCAGGCCAACAAGTATTATTGTTCAATTCTAGGCTAAGGTTGTTTCCTAGGAAGTTAAAATCGAGATGGTCAGGCCCGTTTGAGGTGGTGAGAGTCACTCCTTATGGTGCGATTGAGCTGCGCGTGTTAAATGCTGACATAAAATTTTTAGTGAATGGACACAGAGTCAAGCACTATTGGGGAGGAATAATTGCTCGTGAGAAGACCAAGGTTGTACTCGCTGATGAGTAAGCAAGATCCTGCGTCGTGCCGCGACGTTAAATTAGGTGCTTGTTGGGAGGCAACTCAATTTTTATTGCTTTCATAGCTTAGCTTTCTAAATATTTTTTAGAGTAGACTAGAGTTTGCATTTTCTTTGTAGACATAGAAATTATAGGTAGAATGGTGTGGGTCATGTAAATTAGATATATAAAAGGCTCGGGGGGATCGAGATGTTATAAAATAAAACAATCGTCGAACAGCGCCCAGGCCAGCACTCCACGCTGCATGTGGCGCTGAAGGCAGTGTCTCGAAATCCCCCTGTGCCAGGCATAGCGCGGAGCGCTGGGCTGGGAGTGGCCAGGTAAGTTTTTAATTTTTTTTTATTTTTGTTATGTTTAATTATATATTTTATTTAACCCATACCCATAAAACCCAAGCCATATACTCATCTACACTAACACTATAAACCATCTTATTACCCATACCCACCCACAACATAAATTAAAACATACCCCAAATATCCCAAATCACCCTAATTCATAACAATTTCTCTCTCTCTCATGCTTAAGCTTCTACCGTGACTCTGTTACTCTCTCTTTCCCTCTCTCAAATTTCTCAAGTTCTTCTCTTGCTCTCATCCTAAATTTTATAGGTATGTTTTCTTCTCCTCCTCCTCTTCTTCTTCTTCTTCTTCTTCTTCTTCTTCTTCTTCTTCTTTTAATAAGTAGATGATAATGAACATCACATCCTCCCAATTGCCCTAACCACCAAATTTTGCACCTAAGTTGTTTCTTAAGAATCGTTATAGAACATGGGTGGTCCAGTCATTGGCCGAAATTTGTTGTGGTTGTTTTGTATACGGAGTAGTAAACTAGAATTCCCTCTACTTCGTTGAAATTTGGGAGGGCCACTATGTTCCACCATTGTTAAACTAGAATGCACACACTTCATGCTCACAAAGTGTTTGTTAAAATGTTTGAATGAATATTTTGTGCACCAGTGAAATCTGAGTAACCGAGTGTATTTGTATATGAAATTAGGCTAAGTGTGGGGTGTGGGGGGATGATTTTACATGCTTGGGAGCTTGGTTTCAGTGCACACATGTTGCGCACACCATGTATCCTATATGATGTATGTTGTAGAATTTTGTAGAGTTAGCTAATTGAGTGTAGTTGTAGTAGTTGTGGAAATTAATGCACCATAAGCCACTTGCTTGCATGAATTCACTAAGTCATGATCAATCACTTGTTTGTATGGCATTGATTAATGCCTTTTAGCTATTTTGTGGCATGGGGAAGTCTTGAGTACCCATGGCCTTGGAGTGCAACACTTGTGCAGTTTAGATCAAAATTGTGAAGTATTGTACATTGAGCCTTCGATTTTTAAGTGTGGGGTCATTTTTCGCGCGCGACAACCTTAGGCGGATTTGTTGATTCGTTCTCACATTCATGATTATCTATGTTGTAGGTCGTTATGGCAAGCAAAGGCAAGGGAATAATAAAGTCTTCCACCACCGCCCCCGCGCCCAAAAAGCACAAGCAAGGAGAAGGGTCCTCAAGGCAAGCTAAAGGAAAACAAGTTGCCGAGGGATTACAGCAGGCACCATTACAACTGAGGCCTCGCTTGAATTTAAGTACTGACGAGGCTATTGTATGGCATAGGGATTTCGTGCCCTCGGGGCGGTACATTTCGGAAATGGGGATTAATGTCAAAACTTTAGAAAGAAACTTCCCACAGGTACTTGGCCGATTGCGTTCACTGAACATGGATAAACCACTAGAATGCCCTGGCCATGCAAATTTGAGCATGGTGCGGGAACTGTACGCCAACTGGAATGCAGACTTGTTCAGGTCACATGTACTTGGGAAGGACGTGCCACTGTATAGGCGGTCATTATGTGCATTTTTGGGGATTAAGAACTCAGACCCGAGGAGGCTAAAGAAATTTGTCAAAAGCTCAAGCTACATGGCGATACATCACACTCTTTATGGCATAGATTCAAATGCCAAGTGGACTAAAAAGCAAGGCGATATTCACCTTCATATGGTTCGCTCTGATTTCAACAAGACCGCCAAAGTGTGGCAGAATTTTGTGCAAGCCAGACTCATGCCTGTGGATCACAACAACGACTACACTCGAGCTCGAGTATGTGTCATATTCTTTTTGATGACTAGAAGACCCATTAATGTGGGTGAGATCATGCTCGGTGAGATGGCCCGCACGTGATTTGGGCAACAGATTAGGAGGTTCTTCTTCGGTAACTTGCTCATGAAATATATGCTCTCCCGAGAGATGCCGGAGTACCCAGGGTATGATGAGGTGGTGGAGGCACCTAAAGGGCTATTGGACATCACATCCTTGTTGGAGCCTATATATAAGCTTACTCAGGCTGCACGGAACGAACGAGATGAAAACTTCAACAGGTATCTTTATAACTCCTTGAATTTAATCATGAGCCGGGTTGGTATCTCAGACGAAGAGCGTATGCATTTACGCAATGACTTGTCTAGTTCCTCCAAAAAGATGTTGGGGATTGCGCCTGGCAGCCCCGTTCACTCGTCGGAGGATGCAAACACTGTAAAAGGCTTTGACACGGAGGATGATGTGGGTGATGATGTTACGTGGCCCCTGGCTTTGGTGCCTCTAGGATTTGATGATGATGTGCCCGGAACTATGGATGGAGGGCATGTTGAAGAGGAGGACTCCGACTGACAGGGAGTTTTCTTGTCACCCTACTCTGTTTTACATTTTTATATGCATCGAAGACTACGCATAAGCTAAGTGTGGGGTGGGAGAAATACTACCTGTGATGTAATTTGTATAACTTGTATCAATTTGTTTCTTTTATTAGTTTTACTGAGTCTAATTTTTAGCCTAGTTTGTTTTTTTTAAAAACAAATCAGAAAAAGCTCAAACTTTTCCTGACGAGGGATTTTTTGGACAATTTTCTTGAGTGATAAAGTCCGATTAAAAACACCAAAAAGATTTTTTAGGATAGTTAGGTAGTATCCCTTGGTTTTTCTTTGGGCACCGGTTCTTTTCTAAGGGTGTAACTCGAATCGGGTACTTTATTATTATTTTTAGGAGTAGGTTAGGAAGAAACTGAGTTGCTCTGAGACACTCGTTGACGTGTTGGAAGCTGGCACATTAGGCTATGACATACATTCTATCTTCCCGTGCATTTGGTTTGAATTGTGACGTCTAAGTAAAGTAAATAACCTATTTTATGATGTTTTTTCTCAGTTGTTCGACTTGTATGCCACATAGTGCAATATTGCCTAAATTTTCTCAATTATGTGTGCTTGCTTGACTTGAGAGTTGAACAAAACAGTCTTGATTGAGTAATGTGCAATGTGTTTGAGAGGATTTGTGATCTTCTGTGCTATCCTGTATAGTCTAGAACTTGCTCAGTGTGTTAATCGAAGCGAAATTGTTAAGTTGTGCTAATCTAGGAGATGACGTAGGCGTTTCTTGCTTGATCTTAGATGTGCTTGTCACATAAAAATAAAATTTTCCGTTGCTATCCCCTTTGAGCCTATAAACCTTTCTTTTGGCAACCACATTACAAGCCATACTCCTATTTTGTTCTTAATTTGAGATTATTGAACCTTTACCTTCTAAGGTACTTAGTCGCTAAAAGAAGTAAGGGGAGATATTGGGGAGTCGCTTTTGAGTGGAACCATGGAAGGGCCCTTTGGTGCACTAAAGTTGAAATCAAAAGTCACTAACCGATGGACTTTAAAGGGTGGAGTGTGTGTAGACGAGAAAAATAATGATAGTCAAAGTATGTAGAAAAACACACACCTCCTAATTTTACTAATTTGTGCTAGTGGTAGTATAGAAGTGCTTAATGAAAAAGGGGACTATGTTGTATATGGTTTGTGGCAAGTAAATTGGTTGAGAAGAATATGTGCTCGATTTATGAGTGTAGTGTATTAAAGTGCCTAGGCGGGTTAGTCACCATTCCTAAATGTATCATACCTGCCCCTTAGCCTACATTACAACCTTAAAGTCCTAATTGATCCTAGAATTGGCTATCTTAGATTAGTAGAGATGTACACTACGGGCAAGCTTATGGTACGACCACGGGATGCATATGAATTCTTTGTGAGAATGAGCGAATTTTGTTCAATTGTGTGATGTCCTTAATTTATATTCAAAAGCATACTTGAATGTGTGGACTAGTCTATATTCACTCTTTTGTTTGTTGGTGAGGGCACATGAGCTCATGAATGATTAGTAATGTTGTAACCTTCTTTTGTTGGGTGAGTACGCGAGTTGAGGGTGCTTAGTGGTAACGAGTCGACTCTTGAGGTTGGGTGGTTACGGATAGGTTATTTGAATTGATCGAATTGAAATATTATACTTGGGCGTGCTTAAAACGGGAAGAATGTAAATTTTGCATGTGCAAGCTTGATGGCCGGTATTGATCATAGTCAAGGGTAGAGTGTATGGTTAGAAATTAAAGTGCTCCTCTATAGTTGAGATTTGTACATAGCTGGCGGTATGTTTGATAGTCCTATCGCTCGAGGACGAGCAAGAGTCTAAGTTTGGGGTGTTGATATTTAACTTAAAGTATATATATTTATATGTATATCTCCTCATGTTTTACTCGTATTTCGTGGATTTCGGATGTAAAATGTGTTGATTTATACTAATTCGGGGTGTTTTTATGTGTGGGAATCATCCGTAAGAAATTGGGGGCGAAAGATGCGAGATTAGAGCCAAAATGGACGAAAAAAGGAAACCCCGGATTTTCAGCGCCACAGGAAGCGTGGAGCGCCACCTGTGGCTCCAGAGACAGAATGATCAAGAAGCCCAGCACCAGGGTCAGCGTGGGGCGCTGGGCTGGACGCTGGCGACAGAAGTTTGTCCAGTTTTATCCGGGACAAGGTTATTTCGGCCCTAGACCTACCCAACACGTATAAAAGCAAGATTAAGCTTATTTTTAGAGGGATGGACGCCACTTTGAAGAGGAAATACACACGAGAAACATTCGGGAGCGAAGAGATCTCAGTTTTATTCATTGTTTCTTAGTATTTTCAATTATCCAACACTTATGAAATTGTTTGATACTATCATGAGTGGATAAAATCCATAGTTTTGGGGTTGTGATTTAGTCATGAATATTGTTGTTTAACGTTAACTTAACCTTGATTTCAATTGACTAATATATGGTTGTTTCATCAATTCTGTGATTAATTGCTTAATTGTCTGGCCAACAGTTAGGTTCTATTTACTATATATGCTATGCTTGGGAAAGCCATGTTTAGATTAGAGAAGAACTGAAAAGAGCACGATCTTAACTCTGGGGGGGGGATTTATGGTTAGGATAGGAATAGACCTAGTCACCGTGCTTGATTAAATAACGTAATCTTAATGCGTTCTTCATAAATTGATTTCATAGGAATATAGGCGTTAATCTATTTTGAATAGGCGAGTAGTACTTCGGGAGAAGGCTACGAGAGCAATTATTTGATTAATTAGCAACCATGAGTGAATTGAATAAAAGGGAGATTTAACTAGAACACAATAGGATTGGTGAATCGATCACAACCCTGGAATATTTGTCTCTACTGAATACACAACAATCATTTTGCTGCTTGATAATTTAGTCACTAGTTAGAATTATTGTTTAGTATAACCACACTTTTGAACTCGGATTGGCTCGACTGAATAACAATCTTGGTGAATTTAGTGGGTAGTTAATGCAAGTCTCTGTGGGTTCGACACTCGACTTATTATTTTATTACTTGTACAATCACGTATACTTGCGTGTGCATTTAGGAGAAACACTACTCGTCTGTCTTCGGCGTGTGGAGTAGCGGTAGGCTCGATAGATATCGCTGGATCTCCTCCAAGGCCCGTTGGCACTCCGGGGGTCCACGAGAAGTTATTCCTCTTTTTCAACAGTGAGAAGAACCGGTGGCTCTTGTCGGAAAACCTTGAGATGAATCGCCCCATGGCTGCTATGCGTCCGGTTAATCTTTGTACGGCATTTACGTTGTCTACAACAGTGATATCTTCGATGGCTTTGATCTTATCGGGGTTGATCTCGATTCCCCGGTTGGACACCATGAATCCAAGGAATTTACCGGATCCGACTCCAAATGCACACTTCTCCGAGTTTAAATTCATATTGTATTTCTTCAATATGTTGAATGTTTCATGTAAATGTTTCAAATGTTCCTCTGCTCGTAGGGACTTAACCAATATACCGTCAATGTAAACCTCTATTGATTTTCCTATTTGTTCCTCGAACATCTGGTTTACTAGGCGTTGGTAGGTGGCATCGGCATTTTTTAGTCTGAATGGCATCACGTTATAGCAGTAAGTGCCATACTTAGTGATGAAGGAGGTTTTTTCCTGATCGCCCAGGTTCATCTGTATTTGGTTGTACCCGAAATAGGTGTCGAGAAAACTGAGGATCTCGTGGCCGGCTGTTGCATCGATAATGCGATCGATGTTGGGAAAAGGGAAGGAGTCCTTGGGACATGCCTTGTTCAAGTCTTTATAGTCTACACACATTCTTAATTTACTCCCTTTTTTAGGGACTACCACTATGTTTGCTAACTAATCCGAGTATTTAACCTCCTGAATGGATCCTATTTTAAGGAGTTTAGATACCTCATCCTTGATGAAAGCATGTTTGACCTCGGACTGGGGTCTCCTTTTCTGCTTGACCGGGTGGAACTTTGGGTCCAGGCTTAGCTTGTGAGTGGTTATTTCCGGAGGGATCCCTATCATATCAAGGTGGGACCAAGAGAAACAATCTTTATTAGCTATAAAAAATTGAATGAGTTGTTTCCTGAGCTCGGGGCTTAACCCCGTGCCCAGGTATACCTTTCGATCGGGCAAGTGTTCGGTTAGTACGACTTGCTCCAGTTCCTCGACCGTTGATTTGGTAGCGTCGGAATCGTCGGTGGTTATGAAAGATCTGGGAATTCCATAGTCGTCGTCCTCGTCTACCCCTTATTTCTCCGGTTCTATCGAGGTTGGTACCGGTAATTGCTATTTAGCCTCGTCTATGGCCATCGGATTCGGACCCTTCGTTGTTGAGAGTGTGGATGTCGGGATCACGGCATCGACTCCGAACATTTCCTTGGTGGCCGGTTATTCCCTGTAAACTATTTTGATTCCTCCGGGTATTGGGAGTTTCAGCACCTGGTGCAGTGTTGAGGGTATTGCTCTCATGTTGTGAATCCATGGCCTCCCGAACAAAGCCTTGTATCTCATATCTCCTTCTATTACATAGAACTTGGTTTCCTGAATGGTTCCGGCGACGTTCACCGGTAATGTTATCTTCCCTTTAGTGCTCTCACATGCCATGTTGAACCCGTTCAGGACTCGAACTGCAGGTACGATCTGATCTTGTAGGCCGAGTTATTCACGACCCTCGATCTGATGATATTGGCTGAGCTACCCGGATCAATTAACACACGCTTAACTCGAGATTTATTTATGAGTACCGATATCACCAGTGCATCGTTATGGGTCTATACAATCCCCTCAACATCTTTGTCGTTGAAAGACAAAGTTCCTTCCGGTACGTAATCCCGAGTCCGTTTTTCTCTTGTGATGGATACTTTGGTACGCTTCAGCATTGGCCCCTGGGGAATGTCGACCCCACCGATGATCATGTTAATGATGTGCTGAGGTTCCTCCTATTCGGTCTGCTTACTAGAATCCCTGTTTCTGAAGTGGTTCTTGTCCCGATCACTCAAGAACTCTCGGAGATGTCCGTTTTTGAACAGCCGGGCTACCTCCTATTTTAATTGTCGGCAGTCTTCTGTTCTGTGGTCATGAGTGTCGTGATATTTGCACATTAGGTTAGGATCCCTTTGGGCTGGATCGAACTGTAAAGGTCGAGGCCATTTGGTATCTTTGATGCATCCGATGGCAGATATGATAGTGGCGGCTTCGACGTTGAAGTTGTACTCCGATAATCTTGGCACTTCTTTAGGCCCGACGGGCCTGTCGAAGCTGTTTTTTCTCATGAGTCCCCAATTGCTTTGACCTCGGTCATTTCTTCTTTCATTCCTCACAGGGCTCCGCCCGGACCCAGTAAAGGTCGAGGCCATTTGGTATCTTTGATGCATCCGATGGCAGATATGATAGTGGCGGCTTCGACGTTGAAGTTGTACTCCGATAATCTTGGCACTTCTTTAGGCCCGACGGGCCTGTCGAAGCTGTTTTTTCTCATGAGTCCCCAATTGCTTTGACCTCGGTCATTTTTTCTTTCATTCCTCACAGGGTTCCGCCCGGACCCACTACTTCATCGGTCTCCATTGTACAGCTAATACCGATCCCTGTTTGACCTCGGTTCACGATCGATGTCTCTCTTGACTCTGTCGATTGTTCTGACAGGATACACGAGCCTGGAAGGGCCCCAAGCTGATCATCTTCGACCTTGATTTTCGATTGATACTGGTTATGGACATCTGCCTAAGTGACGGCCGGATATTCTACCAAGTTTTGTTTCAGTTGTTGTGAAGGTAACGAGCTTCGAATGTTGAGTCCTTGGGTGAAAGCCTAAACGACCCAATCATCCGTGACCGGGGGCAAGTCCAACAGTTCCATTTGAAATCGGGACACGAATTCCCTGAGCATCTCGTTATCCCTCTGTTTTACTTTGTAAAGGTCTGACTTCCTGGTCTCGACCTTGATATCCCCGGCGTATGCTTTTACGAAGGAATCTGCAAGCATAGCAAATGAGTCAATAGAATTAGGAGGTAAGTTGTGATACCATATTGTAGCTCCTTTTGACAGGGTCTCCCCGAACATTTTCAACAAGACGGACTCGATCTCATCATCCTCCAAGTCGTTCCCTTTGATGGCACATGTATAGGAGGTCAAATGCTTATTTTGGTTGGTCGTTCCATTGTACTTAGGGATCTCGGGCATGCAGAACTTCTTAGGGATCAGCTTTGGAGCCGCGCTAGGAGGAAAAGGTGTTTGAACGAACTTCTTGGAATCCATGCCTTTTAATATCGGCGGTGCTCCTGGGATTTGGTCGACCCTAAAATTGTAGGTTTCCACCTTTTTGTCATTAGCTTCGATTTTCTTCTCTCCTGATTCTACCTGTTTCATCAGTTCCTCTCGCATCTTTATGATCTCGGGGTTGGTCCCCGATTCATTTTTATTCGGCCTTTCTGCGACTGGTTCGTTTCTGCGGCTGACTTCCCGGGATAGATCGGGTTCAATTATGCTCGGTGCGCGAATTTGGTTCTGTAACTGGGCTATTGCCGCCTGTTGAGCCTGCAACATTTTAAAAATTACCCGTAAATTGATCTCGTCCTCTCTAACGTCTTATGTATTTCGGGTTACTGATCGGGCTTCACCATGGACGCTATTCTCGGGGTCGGTAGGCAGATTTGCGTTGATGGCCACATGCGAGTTGGCATCAATCGGGTCAGCGACCGGAATTCAGATAGGATCAACATGTGGTATCTCGCCACTGGGAGTTATGTTGTTATTTTCGCCGTGATGACCGGACTCTTCGTCAACACGTAGAGGTGCTGACTAGGAGTTTAACATTTTAAGCTTTAACCTGAAATTAGAGACACTCCAAAGAACAAGTGTAAAGTAATGTGTATTACAGAAATTTGTATCAAATAACCACTATTATCCTCAGCCTCACGGTGGGCGCCAAACTGTTTACCCTCAAAATCGGATAACAATTAAATTTGTAAGTGGTTTTGAGGATACGCGGATTTATTTTACACAAAGCAGCAAATAAAGACAAATTAAATAAATAAGGATAAAATAAGCTCAAACCACACGAGGAAGACGATTTAAGCCTTAGTGAAATATTTGCCCTCGATCTGGGCTCGTAACAACAAACACTGATGAACGAAAGCAGAAGAACTAATAATAGAAAAAATAATAATATATTGCTTTAGAATGCGTGTTACCCTATACTTTATGAATCATCAGACTCCCTTTATATAGTAGAGGAGTCCTACTTTAGGTACAATTCTATAAAAGGTAAAAATCTCTTGATTTACTGATTGCTGGTTCTTTATCGGTACGTACCGAGATTCCCGCCGTAATATCCGGCCGGTCACGGATATTTCGGTCTTCCGTTGGCTATGCTGACAATGTTTCTTCAAAGTCGTTTGAGGCTAGGACCGGTACCGGGATCATGGCCTCGATATTCTCTAAGGCGGGCGTCCTATCTTCGGGTTCTAGCCCGGTGGGATTTGGGGTCGATCTTAAGCCCTTTATTGTCATGTCTCGAGCCAGGCTTACCATGTCGGAGGCTAGGATGCACTACGAGCTCGATTTTGACCATGTACAATATGGTCTTGGGCAATCCTCACCTCATGAACTAGTTTTTGGGATTGAGTGGCCCAAGATCCATTTGTTTTGAATTTCAATTAACATTGCTGAACTGGGGTCTATATTTTGGAGAAGAAACAAACTGTGATTACCCTTTGGTTTCTTTCCCCCCTTGGGTCATCCTTCCATGTCGTCAGAAGTGTGGATGACCCTTGTCTTTTCCCGCACAGGATCCTTTATGTCTTGGTATAAAGAGCTTTATAGCTTCAAAACTCGCTTTTCCCCACATTTTCTTCATATGCTAGCAGTGTTTTCCTTGGTCATGGAGAGCAACTGCGTGGTAATTTCCGGTTTATCTGTTTCAAGATACGGGGATGTCCACAACATCTCATTTATCTTTAAGATTCTTTATTTAGGGTGTAAATATCTAGTAGAAAGATTGGCACACAAGATATTGCTTGCAGAATTCAGCTGTCCATTTGAACTCTTTCATAACCATGTATTTTCCCCTCCAAATTAAAAAGGTTATTTGAACTCGTTATCATGCATTGTCTGGATTTTTCGCTGTCTATCAGATGTTAAATTTGACGAGAATGCGGGAGGCGGGTCAACAGTTATGTTCCCAATCATGGGAAGATCACCAAGGCACTGGAGGAGCATATTGTTTCCGGTTGCTGTACATGGCGTCATTGATTTCTTAATATAGCATTTTTTACCTGAAACATAGCAAGTTGCTCTGTTTCTTCTACTTTTATGCATTCTACTGATTGTTTATAGGAGTCAAATTAAGCTGCCTATGCCAGGTTACCCTCTTACCTATGTTCCAAAAGCCAACCTAATTAATCGCGCATGAGTTTTTGGCAACAGTTGAGCTTAGGTCACATGTTCGAGCCATGCGCCAAAGGAACTAACTCAGTGTATTTAATTAGATAAGGTAGAGTGGCGGACCCATCATCTTCGAGTTTCGAAGGCTGCGATTGGTCCAAAGGATCGGCTCCTGACAAATTTCTTGGTCATCAAAAATTTTGATGAAAGAATGTGTCACATCTTCATATTCAAGGTACAAAATATGTATATGCTCTACCCTTTTCTGTAGAATATTGATCGCTTCATTCTTCTTTCTTCATGTAATCAGTTGAATGATCTTGTGGTGTTGCTTCCTTAAATCAAGGCAGCATGTCGCTTGCGGTCCACATACAAACTCAAACTGTCCTTAATTTGGCTATTTATTGGAATCTTAATTCTTGAATAAAGTTCCTCAAATTGACAAACAGTAGATAAAGGAAATTCACCATGTAACCTTATGTGCTCATGAAGACCATGTCACAATCTAGTAAAATTGCTATGTCAGTTGCCTCCCAAATAGGCTATTGAATCATAACTTTATCCAATTCTGCATCTGCCATCAATCTTCAAAAGTGTCTGAAATAATCATTCACAGATCAAAATCTACGCGGGACACTAGCATAAAATGGTCCTTTCCCCTAGTATTTCAGCGACTTTAGTAAATACTAATTTATTCTTATACTTTTTCATAAATTGGCGCGAGTCCTCGAATCTTTCTTGAGTATTATCATTATTATTGTTACTAGGCATATTGTTCAGTTTAGCTAGTATGATTTGTGAACGATTTCTCAACGCCTTTCCTTCCTCTTTTTCTTCCGCTCGTACCTGCAACCCACCCAAAAAAAGGGCACTTTGACTGTTAACAGAACTGGGAATTGGAGTCGGGGTCGAAGAAGTTTCAAGCAAATAACGTGAGTTAAGAACGGAACAGTATTGGGAAAAGAAAATCTTATTTCACATGAGGATACAGTAAAAATCTAAAGAAAAAAGACAAACACTTTATGATCGAGGAAATTACTCTTTAACTGGAAAGAGTTAATGAAAGACAAGGAAAAGGGGCAATAGCACTTTGGTAAGGTGAAACAAAGCACCCTATTTATTACACAAAACTCCCAAATGCTGGCACAATGAAGAAAACTTTCACACTAGACAACGTGTACACGGTAAAAACACAGATTTATGATTTGAGCTATTTTCCAAACGGATCATGTGTGACCAGTTTCCCTTGTCCTCTGTCCCATGGTTCCAGCTGTATCCTGCACTCTCCTCTTTGCATGCTCCAACTGCTCTCTCCCCGGCCCTCTGATACTCCTCAAGTAGTTTATGATCCAAGACAAGGAAGACAGCGCCGTAATCCCGAAAGCTCCTGAAGTCAAGAATCCAGTGACAGCCAATGCTATGGTTAGAACTGCAGGCACCAAAACAGGGCTGAACAGCAACAAGAGAGGGGTTGCAACTGCAAGACCGATAAGAGTCCCTGTGAGCGTCAACCCTGCAAGACAAAGAAGAGCACCTCCAACTGGAAAAAGAGTAACTACTGCTAAAACTTGTGATTTTGAGGGACCCTTTTGAGGGAGGAGGCTTTTCATGGCTTCAGTGGGTTGTATTTGTTGTTGCTGCTGCTGCTGGCGTGGGTCAGCCATGGATTGGATGGATATATTAATGTTGAGAGTGAGTTTCTTTCTTTTAGAGATGAAGTGAAGTGATATTAATGGACGAGTTGATGAATTTAAAGAGGAGTTGAATGGACGCGTGGGGAGTGGAAGTGACACATGTTGCACAGAGGACAATTAGATGGTGTGTTCTTGCAAGCAGATAGACTTCCTAAGTGTCAATCTCTTTGCCCTTTTCCTTGTTTTGTTCTATTCTACGCTTGGCAGTTACTGCAGCCTCGCTCTTTTTCCCATTCAATCTTTTTAGTTCTGTTTATGAGGTTGTTTTCTTTTGACAAAATATCTTAACCCACTCCTAAACTTGGCTCACATTATTAGTGTCCTTTCCTAATTATGTCCGATCCTAATTACCCCTACACTTTGACTATATGAATTTAGAAATTCCTTTATCTACCGCATGGCATAGCAAATAGTATTAAGTGCACTATAACGCGTGACAAAGCTATCAAACAGCAAAAATAGGCCCCCAAATAACATCCCAACGGCTACAATCCCTTTCTTCCTATTTATAACATCCTCCATTGAACCCAAACTCAAGTTCATACATTTTCCTATAATTCTTGATTTTCTTCTTTATTAGTTAAATTACTTAGTCTCATTTCCAGATTTCTGTCCTATTTTTCTCCACCATACCCCATGTTAAAGATGAATACACTTTGTAGATGTGGGTATCCGGCATGTGTAAAAATTTCTTGGATGCAGAAAGTATAAAGTATGAATATAGTGAGATTAGTGATATTTAGAAGGTTCAATTTTAGAATATTTTTGTTGGGTTTGTTGTATATATTTTCTTCTTGTCTCTAATTTCCGTCCATTGTCACAGGTTAAAAGTCAAGTAGCTTGTAAATTTTTCGAGTGGTATGATCCAGAATTTTCAGAACAAGCAAATGTTGTTATTTTGGGTTTGTTGAAGAAGAGAAATAAACAAGAGCAAGAGTTGAAATGGAAAAAAACTTTGAAGATTTATCTATGTATCAGTGTGCTATGTAACTTGATGTTGTATTTTGGTTGGGGTCTAATGTAATACTTTCATTTTTTATCTTTAAATTGCAAGAAAACACATTGTTTCGATATTATACTATAGACCTATATTTTCAAAAAATTGTGTAGCAATCTTATTAAGTGAAATTGGTAGAATGAAAAACCGGAAATCAAGAGAACATAGTACGTAGTACTTGGGTGAGATTAAAACAAAAGATAAGGACAAACTATATACAAAAGACCACACTGTTTCAACTTCAGCAACTACTTTAACAGGACCACTTTCTTCTTGTTTGCTTTGGTCTTCAACTGAAAACATGAATCCATACAGTTACACTTGAGAAAGAGTGGGATGAGCAACAGACATCCAAGCGATAATTATACCATTACCAAAAGTTTAGACATTGCAAGAGTCATTTAACAAAAATAAATTGGACAGCATCACAAGTGCTTATAAGATACTACCAACACCAACACAAAATGATTGTAAATCACTACCAGCACCAACACAAAGTGCTTACAAAATACTACTAGAAACAGCATCAAAGTTTCTACAGAATACTGCCAATACTAACACAAAAATTAACTTAGCTAAGTTAATCCTAGAAATTTATGTTGTTATCTTCGAATGAGAAGTTTCCGTTTGTGATCTTGTTTGAATTTCAACAGCCTTTGATCTTTTTTGGACTCTATGTATAGCACTTTGCATTTGGAGTTCTCTTTGAGTAATAGCTTTCTTTCCTTTCCACTTCAAAGACTTGCTGGGTTTATATCCAATATCACCTGTAACTTCTGCAGAATTCATCACTGCAGCTGTGGAAATTACTCTGCTGCTACGCATACCTTGTTGCAATTAAAAGAGATATTCTATGACCGCTGAAGCATAACTGAAGATAGCAGCAATAATAAAGTTAGAGTAAGCAGTAGAAACACTTACATTAACACAACTATAACCAATCTTAGACACAAATACACCTTGCTCTTTAACCTTCGGCCTCTTATACTTAGTTCTACTCCCTTTAATACCTTTCCTGTTTGTAGTTCCCTCTTGAGTATCAATAATACTTCTCTTCCTTGTACTTCCAGTTGATGATTGTTGGGAAACATTACATTAAAAGGTAACAAGTCAAGTAAAAACTCTATCCAATAATTCAATGTAAAGTAATGTAGATACGTTTTACCTCTGATGTTACTGTGGGGGCTGTTGGCCTGGAGGGACAACTTCTTTTATTATATGCACTGGACTTGCAAATAGAGCATGTCATTGCTATTCCCATTTTGGATAACTTACCAGCCTTTTTAACTTCTCCTTCATCCTTTCTTCTATTTCTCTTTGGCCTGCCAGACATTTTTTGAACTACAGGAGGCACAATCTTTGGATTTGAGGTAACTAGTAACATTATCATATTGGGGATAGGTTGTATAAAGTTTGAATAAGCCTGCAGATAGGTCTCCTTTCTGTACCATGTTGCAATTGACTCAGATCCATTAATCCTCCTATTGTGCATTATTGTTATGGCATGTGCATATGGAATGCCTTTCAGTTGCCATGACCTGCAGCTACAATATCCTCTTTCTAGGTGAACAATAAAATTAATTTTACCTTCCTTAATTTTAAAGCCATTGTCTCCATTCAATGAATCTTACACATCATTGACTTCTCCATATTAGTGTTGAATACCTTCATTGCCATTGGAGATATCCCGTCTACATTAGAAGCTTACAAACTCTTTTTTACCATCTTCTTGTTCAGTAACCTTAACAACACATGTGCTGCCGGGATTTGTCTGTAGCAGCACATCTATGTAGTCAAATAACCTACCAAACTCAGCAACATGATCTCCATAACCTCTTTCAACATATTTTTTTTTATCTTTAAACAAATAGCCTTCCCCACATACACACCCAAATATTTCCTCACATGATCTTGTATTTCCCACCTTTTTATGGTAGGTTGTGAAATGATCATCTCTTTATAATGCTTGGCCAGATATTTGGAATTGTAAAAAAATTAATATTGGTCTTATGACATTTATGCCTTGGATTATATGTCTTGACTGTAAAATTTGAGCTTCTACCTTCCTTGCTAGCAAATATCATCCAAGGACAACCAGGCTTGCACTTCACCCTAACTCTACTTGGTTCATTCTTGTATTTGTCTAACTGAACCCCTTTCTTTACAGCATACTTGATCAAAGCCTCTCTAAACTCACTCACATTTTCAAAGACTTGACCAATTTTCCAAATAACCTTATCACAATCTGGATCATATATTACTCTATTGCTTTTTTTCCTTTCCCTCAAGTTCCCTCCTCCTACTTCATCATCACTGACAGCTTCGCCATCAGATTCACTAGCAAAACTATCTGCATCTAACGAGTCATAAGATGGCTCATCATCATCACCTCCCAATTTATCTTTTAGATTTTTTTAACTTTATCAATATCTTCATAACTTTCATCAAGACCAGCCTCACCTAGAAACCCATCTGATTTTTCTTTCCTATTATTTTTTCCTTCCTTTTGTTTTGTTGTAAGCCTTCAGATCTTGTTTCACAACCCTAAGTTCTTCATGAATATCACTTCCATAGTCATCAGAAAGTTCAAAGTCAGATTCAGATGAAGTATTGAAATTTTCTATATCACCATTGATAACATCTTCTCTTTGTATATCATCACTGGCAGCATTGACAACATCTTCTCCTAGATCTAGATCTATAGTTGGTGTTGCAGTAATTATTGGTGGTTGGGGATTAAAAGTAGGGACACATTCCCTGCTGCCCCCATTTATATTTGTTAATTCACTACCACCTCCTCCCCCACTTGTCGCATATTGATTAATAGGCCCCACATCCTCAAAATTAGAGTCATTGCATACAAGAATATCTATTGTGTCTTCATCATTTAACAATACTCCAAGGTCTAATAAATTCCTGTCCTGTTTTAATTCTACCACTTTGCCACCCTTAGAAGGTACAATATAAGTTGTCCCTGACTTTTTAATCCCAAAATCTTTAGCAATATCTACTGGTTCTGGATAGACAAGTGATCAAAGTCAATGTTGAAGGAATATTCAATCCTACCCCCAACAAACAGTGGCCCTACTTCACTCATCAACATCCCCCCAAGTTTCCATCTAAAATTAAAGTATTTTGAAGCCATTGGACAACCTACATCCACATACACAATTCATCAAGTCTTAATTAATTCATAGTTGCATGAAAACATAAGCTTTAACAAAAAACAGTAACAAAAAAATGGAGAAACATCCAAAAGAAATGACTTTTAAAGAGAACATCTAAAGTTAACAGTAAAACAAGAGAAACAATTAAAATAAATATAAAATACAAGTACTATACATATAAAACCTTCACTTTAACAAAGAAATATTTTAATATATTTTGTTATAAACTGAAATGGCAGGAAAAGCCTTACTCTATCTTCAAAATAACTAAAATATTCCAAAATATACATGTAGACAACCCTAAATATAAAAATCAAAAAAGCCCTAAAATTTGTTACTTATAACAGAAAAAAACCTTAAGGGCATGCATGTACAAAATCAAGTATTGTAGATATAAAGTGGCTATTTAAAAGCCCTTATTCATCTTCATTTAAGATTGAAATCATTATCGAAATTCAACTCTATCATATTTCAACCCTAATAAAAAAAATCAAAATTCAATCACTAACCTTTAGATATGTCTACTTGAATATACGGAGAAGATTGCTGAGAAGCACTTGAAAATTGGAGAAGAAATCACAGATAATTGGCAAACAATCGGGAAAATTGAGAGGATTTGAGAGAAAGTTCGAGAGAGAGAGAGAGAGAGAGAGAGAGAGAGAGAGAGAGAGAGAGAGAGAGAGGGAGAGGAGTACTGACTACTATGTTGGGAGAAAATGATCGACTATTCCTAATATTTTATTTTAATTCCTTTTTTTCTTTTGATTTGTGTATATAAAATAAAATAATATTTTCTTTGTCCTACGTGGAGCATACATAAGATAAAATTTCTAACGTGGACAGCGCGTGTATGTACTGAATTAGGCTATACGAGCTCCGGGGGGGGGGGGAGGGGATGGTTCTAAATTCATATAGTCAAGTATAGGGGTTAATTAGGACCGGGCATAGTTCAGGGATAACACTAATAATCTGAGCCAAATTTAGGGGTGGTTTAAGGTATTTTGCCTTTTCTTTTTCATCTCTTCTTCTTTGGGACAAAATTCTACTTTCGTTCTCTTCAAAATATGGAGCTTCGTGGTGGAAAATATCTTGGTAAAAATTGCTTTGGATCCACAATATGCACTAATACCTACTCCAAAATAACAACAAGTTATAACTCATGACAAAAATAATCTTAATATTGAAGTTTTAACTTAATTGCAAATTGATACATATAAAGCAATGTATTGGACCTTAATTTTTCTCATTTTCTTACTTTTGTTATCTGTTCTCAAATTTTCATTCCTTCGTCATTTTGCTGCTGCTTCAAGTAGAAATCTATCCGAGAAGAATAGATTGGATATTCCAGAGTAGTTATGAAATATATTAATGCACGAATTTTGCCAAACTAATATAGAATTAACACTATTAGCTATTTGAACAATTCAATGCACTCCTTGATTTTTCAGTTTTTCATAAAAAATTATGCAATAGACCTTCAAAATCTTCTCAGTTTTTTGCTAATTTGGATGCCGAATTAGTGTAAGGGCCAACGAAACATGAAGACATGAGTCTAAACTCCATTGATAGCCATTAAAAAATTTCAAAACTTTGAATTCGAAAATCGAATTATGCGAAATTGTTATTTGTTTGGATTGGATGTTGTTACAAATATTGAGGATATCCTTTGGTGGTTTATATCTATTTTTTGAGAGAATTTGGTAAAGATTCTAGGTGGCTTTGGTTAGAATTTTAGATTGAAACTCGAAGAAGAACACAAACAAATTGTATATATTTTGTATGCCGGGTGTGGTAACAACATACAACATATATACAACTGACATAATTATATACAAGTTGTATATAAATTGTAGTTTTTGACCGGATTTTATACAAAAAAAATTATATTTAAATTGTAGATTTTGACCAAATTTTATATATTTTATAAAAAACTATAGTATCTTCATGTAAATAGAAATTTTAGATAAACCGGATAAATAAATTTTAAATTTTGTATATATACGAAAAAGTCCCAAAAACATCTAACTCAAAACACATGATCGACTTTACCCTAATGCGAGTAAAGTAATATCAAGCCCCCACAATGTTAAGGCCTCAAAAATTACCCATATTATATGTCAATTTAAACAATTATAATATTATTAGTGAAAAAGTATTTTTTTTTTAAAAAAAATTTTGCTGCCAATTTGTGATGGAAATGCATGCAGTTGAAAGTTGTAGCAATTTCGACTGTTGATTAAAGTATTTATATATCACGATCCAAATTTCTCTACGTAGGATGTCGTGACGACACCTAGTCTTTAAGACTAGGTAAGCCTAATAATTATGCGGAATAATTTAATATAAAGGTAAAACTCAACCTCAACATCTGAAATAAATAAGAACTGCGATTCAAAATAGTTACAACTCCCAAAACCCGGTAGAAATAAGTCACAAGCTCTAAAGAGAAAATGCTAAATGTCTCTATACATCAGAGTCTAATGAAAATAAAGAAAGCAACATCATAAAGATAGAGGGGGCGTCGAGGTCTGCAGACGCTGACAGATGTACCTTGAAATCTCCACGTACGGGCTAGCTCACTGGTACCTAGTTTGGTAGGCAATAATTGGATCTGCACAAAAGATGTACAGAAGAGTAGTATGAGTACACCACAACGGTACCCAGTAAGTGCCAAGTCTAACCTCGGTAGGGTAATGACGAGGTCAGGTCAAGGCCCTACTAGAATAAAAGGAAACAAGGCAGAAGATATAATAATATAATAAAATGACTAAGAATTTGAACAATGAGAAATTACATAAAGGTAACAACACCGCAAATAGAGGTAAACAACAGGGACGCTCCCGAGGTACTGCATCGTAGTCCTAAACGTAAATACAGAACAGGAGAGCTCCCGAGTTACCGCCTCGTAGTCCCAAAAGTAAATACACAACAGAGGAGGACCCGAGGTACCGCCTCGTAGTCCCAAAAAGAAATACACAACTCATAACCTATGGAACAACGAATTTACAGCAAGGAATCCTACACTTAAAGATTGAATACAAAATTAAAGAAGTAGGTAATTGAACTAAGCATGTTGCACAAATTGCAAGTAAGAGCTAAGACACGTAGACATGCGACATTAGGCTAAACATGATGACAACACATGCTAGAGCAACTCAGTTAAGGAATTAAAAGAAAACTACTCAGCAAGAATTGGATTTTTTAACATTTAACCCGAGTACGCACTCGTCACCTCGCGTACCCGACCTTCACGTATTGCAAATACCATAACAGTACCAAAACCTAAGAGGAATTTTTCCGACACAAGGTTAGACAAGTCACTTACCTCAAATCTCGCTCAATCAGTCAAATTGCCTTTCCCTCGATTTTCCGACTCCGAACGGCTTGAATCTAGCCAAAATAATTACATACTATAAATATGACTATAAGAAACGAATCTAAATAATGAAACTACGACTTTAGCGAGGAATTAAAAAATCGCCCCAAAAAAGTCGACCCAGACCCAAATCTCGGAATCGGGTTAAAGTCACAAAATAGGAACACGCATTCGATATCGAGTTCACCCACACCAAAATTACTCAAATCCGACACCAAATCACCACTCAAATTTCCAAATTAAACTCTCCAAATCTCTAGCCTCAAACTCCCAAATTCCACCTTAAATACACAGAAACTAGGTGAATATTCAATGGGGAAACAAGATTATTGAATAAAAATATTCATAAGTGGCTTACCTCGAGAAATCCCTCGCAAATCCTCTCAAAAATCGCCTTAGACTGAGTTTGCAAAGTCCAAAATGAGAGAAATCACAAAACTGTTCGATTTAAACACTTCCCAGTTAAACCGCATTTGTGGTAACTTAAACGCATTTGCGGTTCTGCTTCTGCGAAAACAATACCGCTTTTGCGGACAGGCCTCGAGGCCCCCCTTTCGCTTCTGCGATCCTTCATCCACATCTGCTCCCTCGTAGGTGCGGGAATCTCATCGCACCCGTGAAACTTTCTCGCTGACCAAATTCCGCTCCTGCACCCAACTCGTCGCATCTGCGACCACGCAGGTGTGGAAATTACCTCTCACCTGCGACCACTGCACAACTCTTCCTAGGCCGCTTCTGCGCTCCACTTCTCGCTTCTGCGGGGCCATGACCGCATTTGCGGTCTCAGTTGGGCAGTCCCAAATCTGCTTTTGCGACTCGATGGCCGCTTCTGCGGTGCCGCACCTGCAGCCCAAAATGCGCAGGTGCAATTGCACCAGACACAGCAATGCTTCAGCTATGCACGAAGTCCAATTTTATTCTGAATTCAAGTCTGAATCACACCCGGGGCTCCCGGGACCCCATCCGAGTATGACAACAAGTCCTAAAATATTATACGGACTTACTCGAGCCTTTAAAGCACATCAAACAATGCTAAAAAACACGAATTGTACATCGATTCAAGCCTAATGAACTTTAGAACTTCAAACTTCTACATCCGACGCCGAAACCTATCAAATCAAGTGTGATTGACCTCAAATTTTACAAACAAGTCATAATTGACATTCGGATCTACTCCAACTTTCGAAATCGGAATCCGACCCCGATATCAAAAAGTTCACTCCCGGTCAAACTTTCCAAAAATTATCCAATTTTTCAACTTTCGCTAATTAACGCCGAAATGACCTACGGACCTCCAAATGAACATCCTGAGACGCTCCTAAGACCAAAATCACCATACGGAGCTATTAGAACCATCAAAACTTCATTCCAGAGTCATTTTCATACAATTCAAACTAAGGTCAATTCCTAGAACTTAAACTTCCAATTTTGGAATTATGGGTCCCATTCCACTCCGAAACTTTCCCGAATCCGACACCAAGCACCTCGGAAAGTCACAAAACCCAAAAATGAAATAGAGGGAGTAATAAATAGGGGTTCGGGGCTGATACTCTCAAAACGACCGGCCGGATTATTATATCCTCCCCCTCTTAAAATAAACGTTCGTCCTCGAATAAGTATAGAGACATACCTAAAGTGGTGAAAAGATAAGGATAACGGCTGAGCATATCATGCTCGGTCTCCCAAGTCATCTACTCGATTAGAGGACCCCTCCACTGAACCTTCACTGAAGCGATGTTCTTTGACCTCAACCTTCGAACCTGCCTGTCCAAAATGGTCGATAGCTCCTCAACATAAGATAGATCCTTATCCAACTGGACTGAGCTGAAGTCTAACACATGAGACAGATCGTCGTGATACTTTCGGAGCATGGAAATATGGAATACTGGATGAACTGTAGAGAGACTAGGTGGTAGTTCAAGTCAGTAAGCCACCTCTCCAACCCTCTCAAGAATCTCAAAAGGCCTGATATACCTAGGGCTCAACTTGACCTTCCTCCCGAACCTCATAACGCCCTTCATGGGCGAAACCCGAAGCAATACCCGCTCCCCAACCATGAATGCAATGTCGCAAACTTTCCGATCCGCATAACTCTTCTGCCTGGATTGGGCTGTATGAAGTCGATCCTGAATATATTTAACCTTTTCCAAAGCATCCTGAACCAAGTCTGTACCCAATAGCCTAGCCTCGCCCGGCTTGAACCAATCTACTGGAGACCGGTACCGCCTACCATACAAAGCCTCATACGGTGCCATCTGAATGCTCGACTGGTAACTGTTGTTGTAGGCAAACTCCGCAAGTGGAAAGAACTAATCCCAAGCACCCCCAAAATCCATCACATACGAGCGAAGCATATCCTACAATATCTGAATGGTGCGCTCGGACTGTCCGTCCGTCTGAGGGTGAAATGATGTACTCAACTCCACCCGAGTACCCAACTCATATTGTACGGCTCTCCAGAACCATGATGTAAACTGTGTGCCCCGGTCAAAGATGATAGATACCGGCACGCCATAAAGCCTAACAATATCGCAAATGTAAACCTAAGCCGGTTGTTCCGAAGAGTAAGTAGTAACCACAGGAATGAAATGAGCTGACTTGGTCAATCTATCCATAATCACCCTGTCACGACCCAAATCGATGGGCCGCGACGGGCACCCGATACCTTACTCAACCGAGTACCAACGTAATGTATCTTTCTTATTACATCATCATATACACGTGACATACGGGCCTAATAGGCCAACATCATTATTTATAAACTCAAAACATAGGCCGACAAGGCCGTATAATCTTTCACGTACACGACATATGTCTACAAGCCTCTAAGGGTACATAAATGTCATAAAGGTTGGGACAGGGCCCCGCCATACTAATCAGTACATGTCCTAATCATACTGACCACACAAGCAACTCCGGAACAAATGGAGTATACCAACATCTTCCGCTGAGCTGATCGCCTACTTGGAGGACTCTCGACCTGTCTATCGAGACCTGCGGGGATGAAACGCAGCGTCCCCAGGCAAAAGGGACGTCAGTACAAATAATGTACTGAGTATGTAAGGAATGAAAATCAGTAAATAATAGACATGAGAGAAACATGGAGTAAAAGACTCGACACGTACGTCTGCATAGCTCTGTGAATTATTTTATTTTTATAATGTCATGCATATGCGTATAAATATCATACCATGCATTTGTATATGCGTTCATAACATCATCAAACCTCTGAGGGCATCCCATCATATCATTTAGGCTACTGTGGGCAAATCATCAACGTATACCAGCTGATCAGGTGGTGGTGCGTATATAACGCCGTAACCTTTTCACATATCCCATATACATATAATATATATACGTGTATATAATGTCATCTGGTCATGGGTCAATGTACATGTATAAATGCATGAATTGCATAAGAAATACATTAATAAGATTTCTCGGAACGTCATAAAAATCAATATGCCTTTCGGATAAACTTTATCAAATACGTATTTTTCTGAGACCCATTAACAGAAGATATAATAATAATTTACATGGGGAATCAATAACATAGATACCCCTAATACTTCTATGAATAGAGTCATTTATAAAAATTATGTGTTTGCTTGTTTCGTTTGTATCGTATGGATCATGCCAAAAAGAAAGAAGGGATATCCGTATGATATTCTTGAGAAAATAATTGCATCGTACTCCGTTATAATTGTAATTTTCACACTTTATAGTAAAAATGGTCTCTGTATGAAATGTTTTGAAGCAATACGTTGCTATTGCAATCCATGAATTTTGCTGAAGCTTTTTGATGTGGAAATGTTAAAGCTATACAATTCAAGAGCTTTGGGATTTTTGACGTGAAATGTTAGAGCTATACCATTCAAGGATTGGAATTATGGAAACGGTGTAGTATAAAGTGATGATTAGGCACCAACCCCTCTTAATTGTGACATCTTGAAAATTTGAATTCAAGAGTCACTCAAGAATCATGTGTTGCTGCCACGTGGGGAAAGTTTAGGCTTATCCAACATTAGCCACTTAATTCCTTAATTAATTTGTTAATTTTCTATTAACTAATAATTACTCAATTATCCACATAATTAGGAATTATCTCAATTTACTTAAAATACTACTTACTTTTAATACACTTTGCACAACTTTCTATTATGGTCATGTGGTACCTTGTATGGTACTAGTCCATAAATACTGGGTATTTTAGCTCGGGCTGTATTTTATCCCAAAATGCCAAACTTTGACGGAATTTATTTTCTTCAATTTGCTTACCCTCTCACCTTCACGAATTTACTCATCACTTGTTTTAAATAGCATAATACTTTTAATCTCAAAATAATTTCATTCCCGAACTTGCGTCGATTAACCTACGACGAAACTTTAACGTTCAAAAATGCGGGATGTAACATCTCATTTCCAAGCTTTCATTAATTTATTTATGGCATACTTTCATGTACGAAAATATGGGGTGTAACACACCCAAACTGCATCGAACTTTCTCTGAGTCCATGGGAGCCCAACAACAAAATCCATAGTGATCCACTCCCATTTCTACTCTAGAATCTCTAGCTTCTGAAGCAATCCACCAGCCACTGATGCTCATACTTCACCTGCTGACAATTTAAGCACCGAGCTACATAATCCACTATGTCATTCTTCATCCACCTCCACCAATAGCACTGCCTCAGGTCCTGATACATCTTCATGGCACCTGGATGAATGAAGTACCGCGAACTGTGAGCCTCTTGGAGAATCAACTCATGCAAACCGTCCACATTAGGCACACATAGCCTACCGTGCATCCGTAATACACCGTCATCTCCAATAGTGACTTCCTTGGCATCATCGTGCTGAACTGTATCCTTAAGGACAAGCAGATGGGGGTCATCATACTGACACTCCCTGATATGATCGTAAAGAAGACTGAGAAACCACACAAGCCAAAACTCGGCTCGGCTCAAAAACATCCAATCTGACGAAATGGTTGTCCAAGGCCTAAACATCCAAGGCTAAAGGCCTTTCTGATACTGGTAGATATGCTAAACTACCCAAGCTCTCCGCCTTACGACTCAAGGCATCGGTCACCACATTGGCCTTCCCGGGATGATAGAGAATAGTGATATCATAATCCTTAAGTAGCTCCAACCATCTCCGTTGCCGCAAGTTAAGATCCTTCTGTTTAAACAGATGTTGTAGACTCTGGTGATCGATGTAGACCTCACAAAGGACACCATACAAATAGTGCCGCCAGATCTTCAAGGCATGAACAATAGCTGCTAACGTAAGGTCGTGGACATGATAGTTTTTCTCATGCACCTTAAGTTGTCTAGACACGTAGGAAATCACCCTACCGTCATGCATCAACACCGTGCCGAGACCAATGCGCGACGCATCACAATACACCGTATAGGACCCTGAACCAGTAGGCAACACTAACACTGGGGCTGTAGTCAAAGCAGTCTTGAGATTTTGAAAGCTCTCCTCACACTCCTTGGTCCACCTGAACGGAGCACCCTTCTGGGTCAATCTGGTCATAGATGCTGTAATAGACGAGAAACCCTCTACAAATCGACGGTAATACCCCGCCAAGCCAAGAAAACTCTGCATCTCCGTAGCTGAGGATGATCAGGGCCAACTCTGCACTGCTTCAATCTTCTTAGGATCCTTGATCCCCTCACTCGATACTACATGACCCAAAAATGCCACTGAATCTAGCCAGAATTCACACTTCGAATATTTTGCATATAACTTATTTTCTCTCAAGGTCTGAAGCACAGTCCTCAGTTGCTGCTCATGATCCTCCCGGCTCCGGGAGTACACTAGAATGTCATCAATAAACACAATGACGAACGAGTCAAGACAGGGCTGAAATACACCGTTCATCAAGTGCATGAATGTTGCTGGGGTGTTGGTCAGCCCAAAAGACATCACAAGGAACTCGTAATGACCTTACCGAGTCCTGAAAGCAGTCTTTGGGATATCGGGCTCTCGAATCTTCAACTGATGATAGCCTGAATGCAAGTCGATCTTAGAGAACACTCTGGCACCTTGAAGCTGATCAAATAGGTCATCAGTCTGTGGTAATAGATACATGTTCTTCACTGTAACCTTGTTCAACTGGCAATAATCAATACACATTCGCACATAACCATCCTTATTCTTTACAAACAAGACAGGAGCACCCCAAGGCGATACACTGAGCCAAATGAATCCCTTATCAAGCAACTTTTGCAGCTGCTCCTTTAACTCTTTCAACTCTGCTGGGGCCATACGGTAGGGTGGAATAGAAATGGGCTGAATGCCAGGTAACAAATCAATGCCAAAGTCGATATCTCTGTCGGGCAGCATGCCTGGAAGATCCGCCGAAAATACGTCTGAATAATCCCTCATTACCGGAACTGACTCGGCGGTGGGAGTGTCAGCACTAACATCCCTCACATATGCCAAATATGCATCACACCCCTTCTCAACCATTCGCTGAGCCTTTAGAAATGAAACAACCCTTCTAGGAACATGATCTAAGGTACCTCTCCACTCTAGCCGTGGTAGACTTGGCATAGCCAACGTCACCGTCTTGGTGTGACAATCAAGGATAGCGTGATAGGGCGACAACCAGCCCATGCCCAAAATAACACTGAAATCCACCATGCTGAGCAATAATAAATCGGCTCTGGTCTCACAACCACTAAGAGTAATCAAACACGATCGATACACACAGTCAACAACAATAGAATCACCCACGGGTGTAGACATAGAGACAAGAGAACTCAGAGAATCACCGGATACACCCAAATATGGAGCAAAATAAGATGACACATAGGAATAAGTGGAGCTTGGATCAAATAAGACTTATGCATCTCTATGATAGATCATAACAATACATGTGATGATAGAATCAGATGCAACTGCCTCCGTCCTAGCAGGAAGGGCATAATATCTGGCCTGGCCTCCCCCTCTAGGGCGACCTCTACCTGCCCGACCTCCACCTCGAGTTGGTTGTGCAGGTGGGGTGGTAGCTGGTGTTGTAACCATAGCCTGAGGGTCCAGTAAAGCACGCGGTGCCTGAGTGGTCTATGGAGGTGCACCCATCCTGAGTATAGGGCAATCCTTTACCACATGACGAGTGTCACCACACTCAAAACAAGCTCTCGGAGAACGTGGCTGTTGTGACTGGCTCAAGCCTGATTGGCTTGATTGACCGCTGAAAGCACCACATGCATGAGGTGCACTAGACAATGGCAGTGCATAATAAGGAGCCTGGGGCCTAGGAGTGGCCGGAGCACCACTGGCGGCTGGAAGTGCTGAATGAACAGGGCGACCCACATAGCCCCTACCCTGACGAGCTGCAGATGGGGCACGAGTACCACTATATGTGTCAGACTCTTGAGACCTCTTGGCCTCCCTCTCCTCCCTCTCCCGAGTCAGCCTACCCTCCAATCTCCTGGTGATCCCCACCACCTACTGGTATGCGATGTCCATCTCCAACTCTCGGGTCATGCTAAATCTGATACTGGGTTGAGCCCCTCAATAAATAGATGAACCCTCTCCCGAACAGTAGAAACCAAGGCTGGTGCATGCTTAGCCAAATCACTAAACCGGACCGCATACTCTGATACGATCATAGAACCCTGGTGCAATTGCTCAAACTCCGCGTGCCATGCATCTCTGAGACTCTGGGGGACATACTCCCTCAAGAACATATTTGAGACTAGAGCAGCACATGTCGCCAAATTTGAGAATCTAAAGCAAGGGAATATGAGTATGTGGGACTACCATATGAAATTTGTGAATCTTTTGAGGTATGCTCTGTACATGTTGCCTACTATGGAGGCTAGGGTGCGCCAGTTTGTGCAAGGCCTTAGTCCTTTGGTTATCAATGAGAATGCTAGAGACACTCTGAAATTTGATATGAATTATGGGAAGATGGTGATATTTTCTCAATCCACGAAAACCCGAAAGTTGAAAATCAGGATATGTAATGACCCGGCCGATCGTTTTCTGTACTTGTGCCCCGCTTCCCTTTCGATTTTTCACACGGGGGTATTTGTGATTTTATAACTTAAGGGGTTGATTGGTTTTGTTCCGAGAAGGTTTTGGTGGATTTGGACCCTTGGGTTCTTGGCGTAGAAGCCTAAGTTAGAAATGTTGACCAAACTTTGACTTTTGTGAAAACAACCCCGGAATGATATTTTGATGGCTCTGATAGCTTCTTATCGTGATTTTGGACTTGGGCATATGCGTAGAATTGAATTCGAAAATTCGTAGGTTGATTTTTGTTCTTTTGCCGAAAATTGGTAATTTGAGGTTTAGCAGTTTGACCGTAGGTTGACTATTGGCTGTCGGGTTCGGAAATTGGTTTTGGACTTGGAATAGGTCTGTTATGCTATTTATAACTTGTATGCAAAATTAGGTATCATTTAGAGTTGATTTGATAGGATTCAGGCGCTTAATTGCAATTCTAGGAGTTCTTGAACTTTACTTTGAAATACATGCGTTTTGATGTCTGATTCATAGTTCTAGATGGTATTTTTGTGTGTTGATCGCACGAGCAAGTTCATATGATGTTTTTAGACTTGTGTGGATGTTTGGTTTGGACCCTTGAGGGCTCGGATGAGTTTCGGATGCATTTCGGAATGGTTTTGCTCGCAATTGCGAAGTGGGCAGGGGAGGGTCAGAAGTCGCAAATGCAACTTTCCCCTTCGCATTTGAGAAATAGTGCTTGGGTAGGGAATGATCGCATTTGCGATGATTATGTTGCATTTGCAAACCCATTTGTCGCATTTGCGAAGTCCCTTTAAGCTGGACAGTTGCCGCAATTGCAAGCTTTATTTTGCAATTGCGAGGGTTCACAATTGCGAACCCAGTTTCGCAATTGCGACATCCGCAAATGAACAAAAGTTCGAAAAGTCGGGATTTAGTCTCATTTCTCACATTTTAGATGGAAGGAGGTGATTTGGAGAGGGAAATTTCATCTACTAACATTCGGTAAGTGTTTCTAATCAACTTCCAACGATATTTCATGATTATATCTTAGATTTAACATCAAATTTCTGAGGATCAAAGAGGAAAATTGGTAAATTTTGTCAAGTTTTTGAAAAAGGAAGAATTACGTTTTGAGAGTCGATTTGGACTCGGATTTGAAAACTAATCACATATATGGACTCATGGGAATTTTGTAAAGATCGAAACTTTATCTATTGTAATTGTTTTTCCTTGCATTGTTTGATGATATTGATCACACCTAACTCTAGTCCTAAAATCGATAAGCGATCGCTATAAATATAATCGGGTTTAAAAGTCTAGAGTCGAATCCCACAGAGAAATAACGTTTCACTATAACTGTTCAATATCACTAAGAAGACAAGCTCGAACAATTCCTAAGTTTTAAATATTAAGATTCTTATGTATAACTAATTAACTAAAAAATTAAAGTAGTAAATTAAAAATTAGGGATACTAAGGATGGAGACAAGATTAGAAAATCCTAGGGTTATGATTTTTCCAATTGTCGGAATCGTTCCTGCTACGTCTCCTATAATTTGGCCTAAGTATTCTCAACTGATCATGAGTACTCGACTTATCGTAATTCTCTCTCGAGCAACTACAATAATTTACTAGCCATATTCTCTCGAATTACCCTATCTCGCACTTTTTCACCGCTCACTATGATCACGTCCAAGATTCGTTATCTCTAATCCCGCTTTTAAACCTGCCGTATTGATCTCTCATATACCTTGGGAGTGACGTTGTTAGACAACAACCTAAATATGCACTCTTTCTCAAGCAGTACATAATAAATAGGTACAACCAATTGATGGTCATTCAATCAACAGCACTAAACACGTAGTTGAACAAATAGGGATATTCAAAGGCAAAATTAAATTAAAACGTAACAAGAATTCATCGTCCAATAGGTTCCATCAACCCCTAGATGATAAAGTTTATCTACTCATAACCATACTAACAATCATGATAATAATTGAAAGCATTAAAATACAGATTAAGGAAGAACAGAAGAGAAAACTCTTGTGATTCATTGCTTCCAAGTGTTCTCGAAGCCATCTTGCCTCTCCAATAGTGTCCTCCCCCTCTAAAAACTATGTTTAGGAGGTATTTATAAGGTAGGGTTGAGGTATACACGTCCAAACATAATGAGAAAATAAAAGTGGCTCGGATAAGCATCGTCGGCGTAGGGCATTGTCAGAGGCACCAACATTATCTGCGAGGCGCTGTTAGAGGCGCCAACATTTCCCCACAAGGCACTGTTAGAGGCGCCAATGACAATGTCCTGGACAAAGCCTTGCACTATCTACGGCTGTGACTTTTAATTGCCTTGCACGTATTCTTTTATTGCTCCATTTTGTAGCTTTGAGGTACCATTTCGTGCAACTTTTCTCCACTTCATGTCCAAGCATTCCTACACATAAAATAAACTCTATTAAGCTCATTTGTTGCACAAATTAGCATACAAACAATAAGCAAGTAGGGTAAATAACGTCAAAATATATGGAATTATAGCACGAGATCAACACCCCACACTTAAATGTTGCTCGCCCTCGAGTCAACCAACCAAACACTTCCTCTTTAAGGACCCAACAAGCCATATATTTACAACACATTGCACCTATGACCATGGTTGATAGTAACAATTAAGCTCTAGCATATGCGGTCAAAATACACTTCCCATACTCATGCCCAATTTCAAAACATCCAACCCAGGAACAACATGATTATACCAATCCTAGCCTCGAAAACTAACTCAATGTCACCATGCACCCGAGGCTTGAATACTTAATCTAACAAAGAGGTCTAATAATATTACATATCCTTTGTGAAACCATGTGCCCTCATAATAAAACAAAGAGTAAGCAATCCACACATCCAAATCACATGATCGAATATATTTTAAGGACTCGCACATATGAAGAAAATTCACTCACTCTCTCAAAGAATAGGCTTTCCCATTATGTAAACCTCTACTAATGTAGGCCCGCTCAGTCAGCATCAGGGCCAGCGTGGGGTGCTGGGCTGGATGCTGGCGACAGAAGTTTGTCTAGTTTTGTCTGGGACAAGGTTATTTCATCCCTAGACCTACCCAACACGTATAAAAGCAAGACTAAGCTTATTTTTAGAGGGAGGGACGCCACTTTGAAGAGGAAATACACACGAGAAACATTCGGGAGCGAAGAGATCTCAGTTTTCTTCATCGTTTCTTAGTATTTTCAATTATCCAACAATTATGAAATTGTTTGATACTATCATGAGTGGATAAAACCCATAGTTTTGGGGTTGTGATTTAGTCATGAATATTACGTTAACTTAACCTTGATTTCAATTCACTAATATGTGGTTGTTTCATCAATTCTGTGATTAATTGCTTAATTGTCTGGCCAGCAGTTAGGTTCTATTTACTATCTATGCTATGTTTGGGAAAGCCATATTTAGATTAGAGAAGAACTGAAAAGAGAACGATCTTAACTCTGGGGGGGGGGGGGATTTGTGGTTAGGATAGGAATATACCTAGTCACCGTGTTTGATTAAATAATGTAATCTTAATGCGTTCTTCATAAATTGATTTCATAGGAAAATATGCGTTAATCTATTTTGAATAGGCGAGTAGTACTTCGGGAGAAGGCTACGAGAGCAATTGTTCGATTAATTAGCAACCATGAGTGAATTAAATAAAAGAGAGATTTAACTAGAATACAATAGGATTGGTGAATCGATCACAACCCTGGAATATTTGTCTCTACTGAATACACAACAATCATTTTGCTGCTTGATAATTTAGTCACTAGTTAGAATTATTATTTAGTATAACCACACTTTTGAACTCGGATTGGCTCAACTGAATAACAATCTTGGTGAATTTAGTGGGTAGTTAATGCAAGTCTCTGTGGGTTTGACACTCGACTTATCATTTTATTACTTGTACGATCATGTATACTTGCGTGTGCATTTAGGAGCAACACTACTCGTCTGTCTTCGGTGTGTGGAGCAGCGGTAGGCTCGATAGATATCGCTGGATCATATCAAGGTGGGACCAAGCGAAACAATCTTCATTAGTTATACAAAATTGAATGAGTTATTTCCTGAGCTCGGGGCTTAACCCCGTGCCCAGGTATACCTTTCGATCGGGCAAGTGTTCGGTTAGTACGACTTGCTCCAGTTCCTCGACCGTTGATTTGGTAGCATCAGAATCGTCGGGGGTTATGAAAGATCTGGGAATTCCATAGTCGTCGTCCTCGTCTACCCCTTGTTTCTCCGGTTCTGTCGAGGCTGGTACCGGTAATTTCTATTTAGCCTCGTCTTTGGCCATCGGATTCGGACCCTTCGTTGTTGAGAGTGTGGATGCCGGGATCACCGCATCGACTCCGAACATTTCCTTGGTGGAGGGTTGTTCCCTGTAAACTATTTTGATTCCTCCGGGTGTTGGGAATTTCAGTACCTGGTGCAGTGTTGACATGTTGTGAATCCATGGCCTCCCAAACAAAGCGTTGTATCTCATATCTCCTTCTATTACATAGTACTTGGTTTCCTGAATGGTTCCGGCGACGTTCACCGGTAATGTTATCTCCCCTTTAGTACTCTCACATGCCATGTTGAACCCGTTCAGGACTCGAACCGCAGGTACGATCTGATCTTATAGGCCGAGTTATTCCACGACCCTCGATTTGATGATATTGGCTGAGCTACCCGGATCAATTAACACACTCTTAACTCGAGATTTATTTATGAGTACCGATATCACCAGTGCATCGTTATGGGTCTGTACGATCCCCTCAACATCTTCGTCGTTGAAAGACAAAGTTCCTTCCGGTACGTAATCCCGAGTCCGTTTTTCTCTTGTGATGGATACTTTGGTGCGCTTCAGCGTTGGCCCCTAGGGAATGTCGACCCCACCGATGATCAGGTTAATGATGTGCTAAGGTTCCTCCTATTCGGTCTGCTTATTAGAATCCCTGTTTCTGAAGTGGTTCTTGTCCCGATCACTCAAGAACTCTCGGAGATGTCCGTTTTTGAACAGCCTGGCCACCTCCTCTCTTAATGTCGGCAGTCTTCTGTTTTGTGATCATGAGTGTCGTGGTATTTGCACATTAGGTTAGGATCCCTTTGGGCTGGATCAAACTGTAAAGGTCGAGGCCATTTGGTATCTTTGATGCATCCGATGGCAGATACGATAGCGGCGGCTTCGACGTTGAAGTTGTACTCCGATAATCTTGCCGCTTCTTTAGTCCCGACGGGCCTGTCGAAGCTGTTTTTTCTCATGAGTCCCCAATTGCTTTGACCTCGGTCATTTCTTCTTTCATCTCCGCCCGGACCCACTACTTCATCGGTCTCCATTGTACAGCTAATACTGATCCCTGTTTGACCTAGGTTCACGATCGAAATCAACTAGGACTTTATTATGGTTGTAATGTGGCCTAAGGGGCGGGTAAGATATATTTAGGATATAGTGGCTAATCCTCCTAAGAACTTTAACACATCACGTATTCAACTTTAAGCCCCAAATTCCTTCAATTCACTTCAATCATCACAGGATAGCTAACCCCAGAATATATTTCCTTCTTCTTTACGCACTGCTTCAGATCACATCCTCTAGTGGATTTTTATTTAAAGCACAAGTGCATATTTTTTCCTTCTATTGGTTCCACTCAAAAGCTACCCCAAGTTTCCTCATTACTTCTTTCTAGCACTCTCTTTACAATTCAAGTGCTTTAAGAGGTATAATGATCAAAATAATTCAATTAAGAACAAAAGGGGATAGGCTTGTAATGCGGGTGCCAAAATAGAGGCTTATAGGCTCAAAATGGTAAATAAGGATAATTTTATTTGTGATAAGCAACAAAACTCAAAAAGATCAAAGAAAGCCTAACATCACTTTTCAAACCGAGCAACACCTAGGATTTTGCTTCAATTCACATTCCGGGCAAGTTCTAGACTCAAATGCAATAACATGGACTATGCAAAGAACTCACTTCACACATGGCACATAACTCCCATTCGGACAGTCCCATTCGGACTATCAATCAAACAAGTATTCACATAGCCACAAGATATACTAAGCATGAAGCACAAAGTGAACACAAGTCAAGCAACCGAGACATAGGAGTCATACCACATGCTACTTATTTTTTCCAAGGCATCATCATATATTTAAAGTTAGGGGTAGGTGAAACATATGCCATAACCTAAGTATGAAACCAACAAACAAGTCAAAATGTGTGAATCACATCATTTCTTCTCCTTTATTTTCGAAGTACTACTCTACTCTAAGAAAAAAATAAAATTACCCGGTTCAAGTTACATCTCATGGAAAAGAACCAGTGCACAACGAGAAACCACAAGGGATTATTACTACCTAAGGAAAATAAAAAGACATATTTTTCTATTTTCTAATTCTTTTGGTATTTGTTTTTAGGCTTAATTCCCTCATGAAAACTGTCTAGGAGATCCATCGTAGGGAAAAGTCCAAATTATTTTTTCTAAAAAAAATTATCAATTAAACTAACACAACTAAAATCGCATAGAAAGTCACCCAGACAATCTCCTCGCCCCACACTTAAAATTGTACATTGTCTCCAATGCACAACATAAATAATAAGAGGGTAAAAGAAACTCCCTGGTAGGCCAAAGGCCGAAACACTAGCAACTCATGGGGTACTCAGACTTCTCCCGGGTATTTTTCTTTGTGCGGGCACCCCACACTTAGTTCTAACCATCCGGCTTGTTGTTGCATCCTTCCAATAGCTATGCTTCCAATGCTCCTAAAATATCAAAAATGACACTACAAAAATAATGCAATAAGAAAATAATTTTAAAAAATAAAAATAAAAAAAAATAGTAAAGTTGGGTTGCCTCCCAACAAGCGCTTGATTTAACGTCGCGGCACGACGTGAACCACTTTCTGCCTCCACCGCGAGCTTATGAATTGAACCCCAAGTTTTTATTCAAGCTTATGACTATGCTCCTGGGGTGGTACAAATTCTTGTGAGCCAAAAAATAAGTAAACTCTCATGCACCTTTTGGCTCTTGACCGGGAAGTGTCACATTTCCTAGTCGGCCTTGAAAATTTCAAAATATAAGGCTCATATACCTCTTCCCTTGACTACTTTTTATGCTCAGAATGATCAATTATCATTCACCATCCAAACATAATGTAGAGAAGTGTTTGTAATGAGGTCCGGCACGCTCAAATACTTGAACTTCAAGATTTTCAGCCACTTCGACACAAATTATACTAGAGTCAACTAAATTTGTATCCTCAATGTCCTTGCATGACTCTAAAATCATTTCTTTAACATTGACATCATCGAATTATAGCTGGTTAGAGTGTTGGTATTCTACTCTGGACCCTTTCATTGGTACCTCAATTTCTGTCGCTAATGCACACTGCTCCTGGCTACTATCCATAATATTAACTTGTTGAACATTAAAAGCTTCAACTAGTTGACACACTTGAGCCTCCAAGTTATGAATAGTTGCCTCTTGTCTTTGTATCTACAGTTGTGTCTTATTATTATTTCCCACAGGTTACCTTAGCATATCTATGATCTCTTTTAGGTCATCATCCCTGAGTTCTTTGTTCATATTAACTTACAAGAAAAAGTAGAACCATCATAGTAAGGGGTTGGGAGAGGATAAGAAATATAAGGACAACCATGAAAGTGACCATTTTGACCACCACACACATCAAACATATTCCACAAATAAGATTGAGTTGGTGCACATAACTCGCTCTCGGAAATATTTTGATAATTTTGCCACGGGTGGTTTCCTTCACAATATATATGAGGATCAATAGAAGAATTATCTACACCTAAACTCCCATAATTCCAAGGTGTCATGTTTCTCAAATCATCATTTAGAATAAAATAAAATTAAAAAAATAAAACAAAAATAAAACAAAATAAAAGTTCGAACTAGAAACCTAGCGATATATATAGCTACAACTACATCGTTAGTTCCCCGGCAACGGTGCTAAAATTTTATCACGCCCAACTCTAGTACTAAAAAGGATAAGCGGTCGCTGCAAATATAATCTGGTCTAAAAGTCCGGAGTCGAATCCCATAGAGAACTAAAGTTTAACTATAACTGTGTAATATCACTAAGAAGACAAGCTCGAACAATTCCTAAGTTATAAATATTAAAATTCTTATGTCTAACTAATTAACCAAAAAAATTAAAGTAGTAGATTAACAACTAGGGATACTAAGGGTTGGAGACAAGATTAGAAAAAACCTAGAGTTATGATTTCCCTAATTGTCGGAATCCTTCCCGCTACGTCTCCTACCATTTCGCCTAAGTATTCTCTACTGATCATGAGCACTCGACTTATCGTAATTCTCTCTCGAGCAACTACAATAATTTACTAGTCATATTCTCTCGAATTACCCTAGCTCACACTTTTTCATCGCTCACTATGATCACGTCCAAGCTTCGTTATCTCTAATCTCGCTTTTAAATCCGCCATATTGATCTCTCATATATCTTGGGAGTGACGTTGTTCGACAATAACCTAAATATGCACTCTTTCTCAAGAAATACATAATAAATAGGCACAGTCAATTGATGTCCATTCAATCAACAACAATAAACACGTAGTTGAACAAGTAGGGATATTCAAAGGCAAAATTATATTAAAACATAACAAGAATTCATCGTCCAATAGGTTTCATCAAACCCTAGATGATAAAGTTTAGCTACTCATAACCACACTAACAATCATGATAATAATTGAAAGTATTAAAATACAGATTAAGGAAGAACGGAAGAGAAAACTCTTGTGATTCATTGCTTCCAAGTGTTCTCAAAGCCTTCTTGCCTCTCCAATAGTGTCCTCCCCCTCTAAAAACTATGTTTAGGAGGTATTTATAAGGTAGGGTTGAGGTATACACATCCAAACATAATGAGAAAATAAAAGTGGCTCGGATAAGCATCGTCGGCACGGGGCATTGTCAGAGGCACCAACATTATCCGTGAGGCGCTGTCAGAGGTGCTAATATTTCCCCGCAAGGCACTGTCAGAGGCGCCAATGACAATGCCTTGGACAAAGACTTGCACTATCTATGGCCGTGACTTTTAATTGCCTTGCACGTCTTCTTTTATTGCTCCATTTTGTAGCTTTGAGGTACCATTTCGTATAACTTTTCTCCACTTCATGTCTAAGCATTCCTACACATAAAATAAACTCTATGAAGCTCATTTGTCGCACAAATTAGCATCCAAACAACAAGCAAGTAGGGTAAATAACGTCAAAATATATGGAATTATAGCACGAGATCAACACCCCACATTTAAATGTTGCTCACCCTCGAGTCAACCAACCAAACACTTCCTCTTCAAGGACCCAACAAGCCACATATTTACAATACATTGCACCTATGACCATGGTTGATAGTAACAATTAAGCTCTAGCATATGCGGTCAAAATACACTTCCCATACTCATGCCCAATTTCAAAACATCCAACCCAGGAACAACATGATTATAACAATCCTAGCCTCGAAAACTAACTCAATGTCACAATGCACCCGAGGCTTGAATACTTAATCTAACAAAGAGGTCTAATAATGTTATCTATCCTTTGTGAAACCATGTTCCCTCACAATAAAACAAAGAGTAAGCAATCCACACATCTAAATCACATGATCGAATACATTTTAAGGACCCGCACATATGAAGAAAATTCACCCACTCTCTCAAAGAAGTCACATGCACGCAAAAGGTACCATAGGCTTGCCCATTATGTAAACCTTTACTAATGTAGGCCCGCTCAGTCCAAAATCAACTAGGACTTTATTATGGTTGTAATATGGGCTAAGGGACGGTTAAGATTGATAATAACAAGGTCGGGATCCAAACTAGCGTAAGAATTGGAGAAGTAAATGTGGAAGGAATAATAATAAGGAATTGAACAACTAGAATTAAAGTGCAGAAAATAAAGGATATGGGAAAATTCAAGGAAAGAATTCTAAGACCTTCCAAGAATGCAAGTTCTATAGCCTTGACAAGATCCAAGCAACAACTTTTCGATTTATTGACGAAGTCAAACGCCTTTACCTAAAAACAAATCAAAACAATAGATTCGGATCTTGACCACCCCTTTACGAGTAACTTGAGACAACAATTAATAACTCGTATTAATCGCCTTCTAAGGATACCACAAAGTAATCAATGATATCACAATAAAGAAGTTATCTTACTACCTTGAACTATGAACTAGTAAAGGTTGAATAATAAATCTAAAAGCATAAGTAACAAAGGTTCAAAAAAACTCTCAAAGTATAATATTCTTAATCAATAATGAAGTGCCTCAATGAATGATAAGAACTCCTTATTTATAGGAGTAAAAGTCCTTAAAATTAGGTAGGGTGGCTGCAAAGGGATACAAAAAGTCATTAAAATTAGGTAGGGTGGTTGCTAAGAAATAAGAAAAGTTATTAAAATTAGGTAGGGGCGGCCAAATCCCTTTGGGGCAGATTTGAGCCTTAAAACTACTAATTTGGGCCATTGGTTTGGACTCCAATTGGGCTCATTTTCAAACGCCCCCTTTTGGACCTCTTTTAAGCTCATTTTGGGCTCTTCTGGGTGCCCTTTTGCTGGATTTCAAGGGCCGAGTTCGGGACCCAATCTTCCTCCTCTTGGACTTCAATTTGGGCCACCAAATAATTATAAAACTTGTACAATTCATCTCCTTTGGGCTTGAGCTCGTCCTCCACAATTAAAAGCTCCTTTATTTGCCATTGATGTCCAGCAACCTTAGTCTGCAAATCTTTAGCTTGAGATCTTGTAAATGGCCTTCTTGTATCTTCCAAAATTCTATCCTTATTCTTGATACTATCATTCCCTTCTTCTTGAAAAGAATTCGTCCCCGAATTCGATCCTACATCAAACAAAGACAAGTCAGCAACATTGAATGTAGCACTTAATTGAAACTCACCAGGAAGGTCCAGTTTGTAAGCATTGTCTCCAATCTTTTCAAGGACTTGAAATGGGCCATCTCCTCTAGGATGCAACTTTGACTTCCTTTTGGAAGGAAATCTCTCTTTTCTAAAGTGAACCCAAACTAAATCTCCAGGTTTAAAAATAACTTGTTTTCGACCCTTATTCTTTCTCAAGGAAGTTTGCTCATTTTTCTTCTTAATTGCAAGCCTTGTTTGCTCATGTATTTTTTTCATCATCTCAGCCTTTTTATCTTTTCTCTCAAATTGTTGCCCTCTCTTTCTTTCTCTCGGCCATCTCTCTTTTTTTCTAACTCTTGGCCTCTTTTATTTTCTTTTTTCTCAAGCTCACTTTTTATCCATCCCCTTGGTTTTCCCATTGTTTCCCTTAATCTCTTTTGATCTTCAAACACTTGAGAAGGAGATAAAGGTGCAAGAGTAAATTTCCTGCCATTTAGCTCAAGAGAATATCTATTCTTCCTTGCATCATGAAAAATATTCATGTCATACTGCCAAGGACGACCCAGTAAGATATGACAAGTTTGCATAGGGATTATGTCACAAAGAATATAATCCTCAAATCTACCAACATTGAATGAAATCATGCATTGTTTGTTTACCTTTAGTTCACCACTATCATTTAACCACCGGAGTCTATAGGGAGTAGGGTGTTTCATGCATGCAAGTCTCAATTTTTTCACAAAGTACAAACTCACCACATTAGCACAACTACCACTATCAATAATCATAGAATAAGTTTTTTCCTTTATCTCACACCTAGTATGGAATATATTCTCTCTTTGTTCTTTACTATTGCTTCCCAAATTAATAGTCATAATCCTCCTAACTACCCCAATCATGCCATCATTAGGTAGTTCTATATCATCTTCATTACTCATATCTCCCTCTTCTTCTCCCTCACTTTTTTCACTCTCATATCCTCCATCTTCTCTAAGAATGACGTTTCTTCTACTAGGACATTCATGCATCATATGTCCCCTTCCTTTACATTTATGACATTGAATAGAACTAGAATGTGTAAAAGGTTTAGGGTTAAAGGTTTTACCTCTCTCTTCGTTTTCAAATTTACCTTTATCCTTGTCTTCTTGAGGTCTAGGAGAACTTTTCATATCTTGATTCGGCCATGGATTCTTGGAGATGGTGTTTGACCGACCTTTCCACGAGCTAGTTTGATTTATTTTATTTTGATTTTCTACCTTTACAGACAAATCAACTAACTCATCTATTGTTACATATTGTTGTAATTCTACTACATCAGTTATTTCCTTATTTAAACCATTTAAAAACCTAGCCATTGTAGCCTCTTCTTCCTCCATACAATTAGCTTGGATCATAGCCATATCCATAGCCTTAAAGTACTCATCCACAGACATGGACCCTTGCTTCAATATTTGAAGACGTTGTTGTAGCTCTCTTTGAAAGTGTGATGGTATGAATCTCTTTCTCATCACCCTCTTCATCTCAGCCCAAGTAGAAATTGGTGCTTGTCCTTCTTGCAATCTGTCCCTAGTAAGCTTTTTCCACCAAATAGTAGCATAGTCAGAAAACTCAACAATAGCAAGTTTAACCTTCTTACCCTCAGAGTAGTTGTGACAGTCAAAGATGGCTTCAACCTTTCTCTCCCAATCAAGGTACAAGTCTGGATCCCTGGTTCCCTGGTTTCTTTGAAAGCTGGCATCTTCATCTTTATATTACTTATATTATCATCTTCTACTCTACCTCTTTTTGTCCCCTCCTATCTCTTCCCACCCTATCAAAATCAATATCATTAAAATCATCTATATGGTTTTCTTGATTTACAATGGGAGCAAGGGGTACATTTCTCCTAGCTTGGGGCCTAACATTATTTTCCCTTCTAAGCTCAGCTATTGTATCATTTTGCTCAGCAATGGTGTCCCTCTTCTCTTGGAGTTGTAAATTCCACATTTCGAATTGTTGATGCATAGCTTGCAAGGTAAAATCATTTCTTGCTTTGATTCCGGCTTCTTGAAGAACCCTTTGTTCATCATCACTACCTGTACGTGACATCTTAAATAATTAAATTGTATCAGACAAATTGACTTTCCCTCAATTGTTCTCACACACACTTTGTCTTTTTCTCTCTCAAAATAACCTTTGAACAAAATACTTTGTAGATTTATAGTTAAACCCAACTCGTATAAAGTTCTTAGTAGTAAAATATAAATTTTTGGGGAACAAATGAAAGAATAACCAAATCCTAGAACTATTAGGCTCGGTTGAAACAAGACACGAACAAAAAGGAAAGGATTATATATTTAGATTAGAAAGAGTAAGAAAATTAAATTTTTACCTTATCTTTGAAATCTTGGATCCCCTCTTCTTGTTTCCTTTGATAGTTTTTGGAAACAAATTAGATAGCAAAGAAAGTTTCTGGAGAGCAAGCAATTTTTTCTTTTTAAACTGATTTTCGTTTATTTTTTTTGTTTTTTCTTTAACTTATTTTTTTTGCTCTTAATATTCAAGAAATCCCCAGTATTATCAAGAACAAAACCTTGATAAAACCGCTCTGATATCACTTGATAACAACAAGGTCGGGGATCCAAACTAGAGTAAGAATTTGAGAAGTAAATGCGAAAGCAATAACAATAAGGAATTGAACAACTAGAATTAAAGTGCAGAAAATAAAAGATATGAGAAAATTCAAGGAAAGAATTCCAGGACCTTCCAAGAACGCAAGTTCTATAGCCTTGACAAGATCCAAGCAACAATGTTTCAATTTATTGACGAAATCAAACGCTTTTACCTAAAAACAAATCAAAATAATAGATTCGGATCTTGACCACCCCTTTACGAGTAACTTGAGACAACAATTAATAACTCGTATTAATCGCCTTCTAAGAATACCACAAAGTAATCAATGATATCACAAGAAAGAAGTTATCTTACTACCTTGAACTATGAACTAGTAAATGTTGAATAATAAATCTCAAAGCATAAGTAACAAAGGTTCAAAAGAACTCTTAAAGTATAATATTCTTAATCAATAATGAAGTGCCCCAATGAATGAGAAGAACTCCTTATTTATAGGAGTAAAAGTCCTTAAAATTAGGTAGGGTGGCTGCTAAGGGATACAAAAAGTCATTAAAATTCGGTAGGGTGGTTGCTAAGAAATAAAAAAGTCATTAAAATTAGGTAGGAGGTGGCCAATTCCCTTTGGGGTAGATTTGGGCCTTAAAACTACTAGTTTGGGCCATTGGTTTGGGCTCCAATTGGGCTCCTTTTCAAACACCCCCTTTTGGACCTCTTTTAAGCTCATTTTGAGCTCTTCTGGGTGCTCTTTTGCTGGATTTCAAGGGCTGAGTTCGGGACCCAATCTTCCTCCTCTTAGACTTCAATTTGGGCCACCAAATAATTGTAAAACTTGTACAATTCATCTCATTTGGGCTTGATCTCTTCCCCCACAATTAAAAGCTTCTTTTTTTACCATTGAAGTCCAGCAACCTTATTCTGCAACTCTTTAGCTTGAGATCTTATAAATGGCCTTCTTGGATCTTCCAAAACTCTATCCTTGTCCTTGATGCTATCAAAGATATATTTAGGATATAGTGGCTAATCCTCCTAAGTATTTTAGCACATCACGTATTCAACTTTAAGCCCAAAATTCCTTCAATTCACTTCAATCATCACAAGATAGCTCACCCCAGAATATATTTCTTTCTTCTTTACGCATTGTTTCATATCACATCTGCTAGTGGATTTTTATTTAAAGCATAAGTGCACATTTTTTCCTTCTATTGGTTCCACTCAAAAGCTACCCCAAGTTTCCTCATTACTTCTTTCTAGCGCTCTCTTTACAATGCAAGTGCTTTAAGAGGTATAATGATCTAAATAATTCAACAACAACAACAACATACGCAGTATTATCCCATACCAGTGGGGTCTGGGGAGGGTAGTGTGTACGCAGACCTTATCCCTACCTTGTGAGATAGAGAGGTTGTTTCCAATAGACCCTCGGCTCAAGAGAGAATAAGCACCACATTAATAAAAATATAGACAAGAAGGGACAGCACCAAAAAGCCATATAAAAGTAGAATAAAAATAACAAGATAGTAAGGTGATCAATAATGAAAGAAAATAACGATTAGTCATAAAAACCTACTACTAATAGAAGGCGAGACTCCGTACCAATACTACTGTTATGAACACTCTAGACTACCTACTCTACTACCCTAATCCTTGACCTCCATAACTTCCTATCAAGGGTCATGTCCTCAGTCAACTGAAGTTGCGCCATGTCTTGCCTAATCACCTATCCCCATCTATTCTTTGGCCTACCTCTACCTCTCTGTAGGCCCTCCAATGTCAACCTCTCATGCCTCATCATCGGGGCGTCTGTGTTCCTCCTCCTCGTATGACTAAACCACCTAAGCCGTTCTTCCCGCATCTTGTCCTCAATAGGGGCCATACCCACCTTGTCGCGAATAACCTCATTTCTAATCCTATCTAACCTGGTGTACCCGCACATCCATCTCAATATCCTCATCTTTGATACCTTCATCTTCTGGACATGAGCGATCTTGATTGGCCAACACTCAGCCCCATACAACATCGTCGGTCTAACCACCATTCTGTAGAACTTACCTTTAAGTTTCGGTGGCACCTTCTTGTCACACGAAACACGAGAAGCGAGTCTCAATTTCTTCAATCCTGCCCCAATATGATGTGTGACATCTTCATCAATCTCCCCATCCCCATGAATAATAGACCCAGGGTACTTAAAACTTCCTCTCATAGGGATGACATGTGAGTCCAGCCTCACCTCCCCTTGAGTCTCACTACTGAACTTACACTTTAAGTATTCTATCTTGATCTTGCTCAACTTGAAACCTTTAGACTCTAAGGTCTGCCTCCATACCTCTAACAACACGTTCACACCGCCTCGCGTCTCGTCTCGTCAATCAGTACAATATCATTTGCAAATAGCATGCACCGCGTCACCTCCCCTTGGATGTGGCACGCCAGTACGTCCATCGCCAGGGCAAACAAAAAAGGGATGAGTGCCGACCCTTGATGCAACCCCATCATAACCGGAAAATGGTCTGAGTCCCCACCCACCGTCCTCACTCGGGTCTTTGCTCCATCATACATGTCCTTAATCACCTTAACGTAGGCAACAGGTACACCTCTAGCCTCCAAACATCTCCATAAAACTTTCCTCGAAACTTTATCATACGCCTTTTCTAAGTCGATGAACACCATATGCAAGTCATTCTTCCTCTCCCTATACTGCTCCATCAATATCCTAACAAGGTGGATGGCTTCTGTAGTCGAACGCCCCGGCATGAACCCGAACTGGTTCTCGAAAATAGACACACTCCTCCTCACCCTTAGCTCTACCACTTCCTCCCAAACTTTCATGGTATGGCTAAGCAGCTTGATACCCCGATAACTATTGTAATTTTGGATATCATCCTTGTTCTTGTATACAGGAACCATAATGCTCCACCTCCATTCATCAGGCATCTTCTTCGTTCTAAAAATGACATTAAATAACCTAGTGAGCCACTCCAAGCCTACCTTGCCTGCACTCTTCTAAAACTCCACCAGGATTTCATCCTGCCTGGTCGCTTTGCCCCTGCTCATCTTACGCATAGCCCCCTCCACTTTATCAACTCTAATTCGGGTATAATACCCAAAGTCACAACAACTCCCAGGGAGTTCCAAATTACCTAGTACAATGCCCATGTCCCCTCCTTGTTCAAGAGACTATGAAAGTAGGTCTGCCATCTACAACGGATAAGCCCCTCATCCAATAAAACTCTACCTTCTTCGTCCTTGATGCACTTCACTTGGTCCAAGTCACGTGCCTTCCTTTCTCGCGTCTTGGCTAACCTAAACAACCTCTTATCCCCACCTCTGCCCTCGAGTTCCTCATACAAATGGCTAAAAGCTGCAGTCTTGGCCGCCGTAACTACTAGCTTTGCCTCTTTCTTATATTGCTCCCGATTCGCCCTCTTCTCCTCCTCGTCTATATTTTCCACTAGCTTCAGATATGCCGCTTTCTTGAATTGAGATGGTAGAATGCTAGAAGTACAACTGAAATGAAGCTTAATCTAAAGTTTGGGTTCAATTGTGACTGCTTCGACAATGATTTAGTTGAGAGTTTCTAATGGATCTACAAAATAGACAAAGTTGGGCTCTTTCAATTGGGAGAGCAATTTTTGAAATTGATTTGTAAGTCAATCCAATGATTGTAAAGAGCTCATGATTCAAATCTTAGCTCATTTAGTAAAATATTAATTGAGTTTGGGTCGAACAATTTTGAAACAATCGTTGAAGGGGAAAAAGGCGGGGACTCTTTAAAAAGCAGGCTAATATGTAGAGGGTGAGCTAAACCGAGTAATAAAAGAGGAATTGAGCAAAATCTGACGTAGAAATGGCGTGGGATAGCCACTTTTTAACATGGTATTTAGCTTTTATCCAGTATTTTTAATGCTGAGCAAAAATAATCACTACTCTATTAAAATTAATACAAAAAGATATTTTTACCCTTTTTCATGAGTGTTGTGTAAATATTAAGGACATGGTGTCCTTAACATTTACACTGCACACATAAAGTTAAGGACGACATGCCCTTAACATTTACACTGCACATATGAAGTTAAGGACGTGATGTCCTAAAGTTTAACAACGAAATGTGCAAATACAGGACACTTTGTCCTCAATATTTATGTAGCATTCATGAAGTTAAGGACACCATGTCCTTAATATTTATACAACACTCATAAAGTTAAGGACACCATGTCCTTAACATTTACACTGCACACATGAAGTTAAGGACACCATGTCCTTAATATTTACACTGCACATATGAAGTTAAGGACATGAGGTCCTAAAGTTTAACAACAGAAGGTGCAAATACAAGTTAAGGACATTATGTCCTTAACATTTACAATGCACGCATGATGTTAATGACGCCATATCCTTAACATTTACACTGCACATATGAAGTTAAGGACATGATATCCAAAAGTTTAATAACGGAAAGTGCAAATATATGATACTTTATCCTTAATATTTATACAACATTCATGAAGTTAAGGACACCACGTCTTTAATATTTACACGGTACCCATGTCTAGTATATGGATATTTTCGTCCGAGCGGGTAAAAAATTATTAAGCACCGACTAAAAATATAAATATATTTTAAACAATGACTAAAGAGTAAGGACATCTCTAATTAGTGGTTGACTGTGCACTTCCCCCAAATCTGACAAAGCAGATGACCGAATGAGTATTGGGTTGTCATTTCCCCTTCAACAAGTACTCCACCAATTTGGTCAATGCCAAGAATGAGTTCTATTGTTAGGAAGTCTCGAGAATCGGCCCAGATTGGTTGAATTTCTAACTATGGTTAAGACTCTACAACTCAAGCACATATACGATTCCAACCACACATTTAACTCCAGTTAAAAGTCCGAAAAAAATAATAAAATCTATACTATATTAAAAGCACGAAAATTCTTAACAAAATGTCATTCGCTTTTTTTGCCCTTAAAAATAAACGTTTTTATTAGACAAAATTGTAATTGTAATTGTGATTAAATTATTTTCCTAATATTTAGTACTTAAAAATCAACTAAAATATTGATTATTAAATCTTTCCTTATTGAACTAGGTAGAAAGTTTAAATATTTAGGAATCTATAATTTACCTTTTTTCGAATAATTTAAGCCAAGTAACTATTTAAGCAAGATTAACGCCTCTACTTACATATACACAAATCTTGTGTTTATATTTATGGGTGGTTTTCCTCATCTAATTTCAATAAGAGATACAAAAGTTAGTTTGATATAATATTTGTTTTCAAAATTTTCACGGCTATTTATTTTATTAATTAAAAGTTAATATCTTGTGGAAAACTATGTCAATTAGAAAAATAGTCTAATTAAAAAAATTGCTATACACATGATTTATATAATCAACATTTGCTAATTTAGAATTACACATGATTTATATAATCAACATTTGCTAATTTAGAATTAACACTTCATTAGTTGATTGAACTCTTTTTAATGATTTTTTTTAAAACTCTTTAATATTGAAAATTTGACGTTTATCAGAAATCATGAAGGTAATAATGATGACATATAAACATCTCATTTTTTATTCAACCATGTCATTTGTCAACAATTTTAAGGTACTTAATTTACATAAACACAAGGCCTTAATTTACATAATACAAGGCTTGATTGTTGATATTATATTTGGTTTATATTACTTTAAAAAATAAATTAAGCTAGAAGCATATTAAACTTGTGACTACAATAATATTTTAAATTGTTGCTAAACCAATATAGTTGAATCTTTAAAATAATGTTAAGTTATAATCCCCCCCTCCCCCCCCCCCTAATTTTTAAAAGTTATCCTTATCATTGTAAATTCTTGAAATTTTAAAGCTAATTGATACTTTGGGCTGAAATGAATTTAGGATAGTCATTAATTTTATTTGACCTTTGGGCAAACGTAGTAAAGAATAAGTTTTAGACTCCGCGAAAATACTACAACAACAACCACCCAGTGTAATCTCACAAGTGGGGTCTGGGGAGGGTAGGATGCACGCACCCTTATCCCTACCCTGAAATGACAGAAAAATTGTTTACGATAATCCCTCGGGTAAAGAAGATGGAAGAAACCCTGATAGCAAGTAATAGTAAGACAATATAATTAGAAAACTAAATCGAAGATAGCAATAGAGAATTATGAAAGAGGTACCGATAGCAAGTAATAGCAAGACAATATAGACTCCACGAAAATAAATCTATTAATTCTTTTTACACAAGAATATGTTCATTTAGCTTACCTATAATTTTGATAAACTAGGGATGACATATAAGATTGTTATGTTCTTAAGTTACCAAAAAATAAAAATATCACCATATAGAAAAAAGATCTATAAATATAAAAAATTAAAGAAAAAGAATCACAATTGAAAAAAAAGGATTAAAAGTAGAGCATGTTTCTAAATTTTATCAATCTCTTTTGTAATACTTGAAAAAACCAAATAGTTTGTGAAAAATATCTTAACTTCATTTTTCTAAAGAAAACATTTAGTTCAGAATCATGACATATTAATATCTTATCTATTTTTATTCTAAAAAAATGGAAACCTTATCTTCATAAATTAGAATTAAGTTGAAAGTTATCTATTGATTTCTTTTACGGTAATTTTAAAAAGATTTTACATGTCATGTTACTAATATAACTAATTTAATTTAATTCATCATCATGTTCAGAAGATATATATTGAGTTTAGCTGCTACACATGTTAATAAAATAGTTTTTTATCATTTAAACAATTATTTGCATTTATTTTAACCAAAATTATTATTTTTCAAATATTTGTTCGTTATATATATATATATTTTTTTATTTTTTATTAATTGACGCAATATACACTCTAAGTAAAAGGCCTCGATTTGAAAAGGGCTAAAAAAAAAAAAAAAGGCAAAGGCCGTGTCGATGAATATCTAGGGTTTCGTGTTCCACCCTACGCAACTTCTTTCTACATATCTCATCAAGTTTTCTCTCTCTAAAACTAAGACTTTTTCTTTCTCTAAATTTCTAGCTTTTCTGTAATGGAAACGGAACGTGTGACCGAGTTCCCGATGACCCATCTGGATCGTCGTCCAAGAAAGAGGGCGCGTTTGGGCTGGGACGTACTTCCTGAGCAGCCTAAGGTACAAGACTTGCTTTCATCAATCTGTTTATTCTCTCTCTGTTTTTTTGTTTGCCTTTGTTTTGCTAGATCTGATCAAGATTAGGTTCTTTTACGTATCAGGTATGGTAAAGTTCAGTATTTTGTGTTTTCTGCTATATATGGTGTTATTACCGTGGCTGCCTCTGTTTTTGGCTGGATTTAATGTTTCAGGGTCTGATTTTGTGTGCATCGGTGGGGAAAGATTCCGCTGTTTTTCTTTGTGTTGTTGTATCTGATGTGTAGCTTAAGTTGTCTCGCTGGTTCTTGATGAGATTTTCTAATCTTTGAATGTCTTTATGAATTCTTATGGTTTTTGGTGATTAATTACGTGGCGTGCAAAATCTTTGAGAATTAGTAATGTGGTTTATGTTTTTAATTGTTGCATAATCTCTTGGAAAGGGTTGCAAGTGTTTAGAGGCAGATCTCGGACTTAGGAGTCAGTGGATTTGGAGTGGATGCAGTCTAGTCTATATTATTAATGTATATAGAAGCACACTTATACACAAATTTTAAGTGCTTTGGTATATGTATAACATGATTGAGGGCTGGGCCTTCCCCTGTCAATGTTTTTATACACGTAAAAGGTGATTTTTCTTTATTAAAGTCAAGTTCTTTGTTTCTAACTATCTTATGGCCATCACCTGAATCAAGGAATTATTATGTCAAGGGTAGACTTTGTACTTAAAACACTAGAAACGTAAACCACCTTCCTAAATGTCATTGTTTGTTATATCTTGGTTGTAATTGATATTTCAGGTCTAGTGGTTTTTCCCAAGAGGGGAACATTCTGCTTCTCTCAATATGCTGTTTGTTATTGTATTTATGTAAATTTCCCTTCCTTGGATTTCCTAATAACTGTTGTTTGCTGCTAACTTTATAGTTAGTTCTGGTTCAGGGTTTGTGGTAACGAAGAGGTAAATAGAAAATTAGTTCTATTTTAAAAAAGTGTGAATGGAAATCCTGTGTGTAGGCTCAGTTAGAATTGTTTTGTGGACAAGCGGTTGGGAATCTGACAAGCTATACGACTTCGAGGCAACCTACAGACCTTACTGGTACATTGGCTGTTAAGGGGCGAAATGGTTCTCCCCCATGGAGGAATGATGACAAAGACGGGCATTATACATTTGAGCTTGGAGAAAATTTAACGTCACGCTGTAATTATCTTTCACCACCACCAAAGAATACTATTTGTTATTTGGAATCCATGGTTACTCTGACCATCTGGTCATCTTTAGTTATACATGAAAATTGCTCAATACACTGTCATTTTACTAAAAACTGATGCACAAATTACAAACTTGAGGAATGATTGTCAGTTTTCATCATTTTTTATTTACTTCCTACTTGTTTATTGAGGTGTCTTACCAATGATTTTTGTTTACTTTGCTTCAAACTAAAAAAAGGGCTTACCAATAAAGATGCATATTAGTAATGGTAGCATTTCTTATGAATTTTCCCCCCGTTATAATCTTTATATAATTTCTTTTGATCTTATTTCAATGTAGACAAAATCCACAGTAAAATGGGAGAAGGTACTTTTGGCCAGGTTCTAGAATGCTGGGATCGTGAAAAGAAGGAAATGGTGGCCATTAAGATTGTTCGGGGCATTAAGAAGTATCGTGAAGCAGCTATGATTGAGATTGAAATGCTTCAACAGCTTGGTAAACATGACAGAGTTGGTAATTGGTGAGTGTAGTCCTCTAACTGTACTTTTACACTAATAATCCATGTTCTTGACTCACTTGTGGGATTTTGTTATTTTTCAAATGGTTGAACTGGTTTGTTCCTTGCAGTTGTGTGCAAATACGGAACTGGTTTGACTATCGTAATCATATCTGTATTGTAAGTATATACTAGTTGATTTGGAGGATTAATTTCCCCGTTGACAAATGTTCTGGGGATTAAGATTGTGGATGAACTTAAATGGTTTGAACAGGTCTTTGAGAAGCTAGGACCAAGCTTATACGATTTCCTACGGAAAAACAATTACCGCTCATTTCCCATTGATCTTGTCCGTGAGATTGGCAGACAACTCTTGGAATGTGTAGCATGTGTGTAATAAAAATGCTTTGTCACCTTTTTTCTTCTTATCATACATGTAATTTTAAATAGTAGCTCGAAATTTCTTTTGTAAATTTTTACCTCACTATCATGGCCGAAACTAGGCTATAACTAATGCTCATGATAGCACAATATAGTATTTGCTGCTTCTAATTCTGGCAAAAGTTAATTTTTCTAACAATATGAATTCTTCTGAACTTGCAGTTATGCATGATTTGCGTCTCATCCACACTGATTTGAAGCCTGAAAACATTCTGCTTGTCTCCTCGGATTATATAAAAGTTCCTGACTATAAGGTAAAAATTGGGTGCTGTGGACACCTTGGGACTATTTTGTGCTTGGTTCTGCACTTGCGATGGTGGATGGCTAATGTTTTTTCACTATTGCCTAAAGTTTTCTTCAAGGTCACCTAAAGATAGTTCTTACTACAAAAGAGTTCCAAAGTTTAGTGCTATAAAGGTAATCGATTTTGGGAGCACAATATATGATCGTCAGGATCAGAAGTATATTGTATCAACTCGTCATTACCGTGCACCAGAAGTTATTCTAGGTAAGAATATTTTAGCATCTTGAAGATACATAGTTTTTTGTGTCTTTCTGTTGTCGTTTGCACAGATGGTAGTGTGGTGATTGCCAGTATTTTAATTTGCTTTCAAGGTCTGGGATGGAGGTACGCATGTGATATATGGAGTGTTGGCTGTATCCTCGTGGAGTTATGTTCGGTATGTTCTTTTCCTTTCTCATGGATAAACTATGGTTTGTGTATTATGTAGGTGTAGTAAGTAATAAGCTTGTGTACTTGGTTCAGGGAGAAGCATTGTTTCAAACACATGAAAATTTAGAGCACCTTGCTATGATGGAGAGGGTACTTGGCCCCCTTCCTCAGCACATGCTAAAACGAGTAGAGTAAGCCCTCAGTTTGGTTTCTTATGAAAGATTTAACCTCAGCTTTGCGGAAGTTGTTAATTGTTTCCTTGTTATAATCAGCCAGCAAGCAGACAAGTATGTGAGAAGGGGACGTTTGGACTGGCCCGAAGGAGCATCATCCCGTGACAGTATCAAAGCTGTGTTAAAGCTTGCTCGCCTTCAGGTAACAATGAATGATAATTTGTAGGCTGTAGGCTCTAATCTTCTAACGGGTTGGTAGGTGGACTAATTTGTTAACTAACAGTTGATGTGTCATCTACTGCAGAATATAATTATGCAGCATGTGGATCATTCTGCTGGAGATCTTATTAATCTCTTGCAAGGACTCCTTCGTTATGATCCATCTGAAAGGTTAACTGCTCGTGAAGCCCTGAGACATCCTTTCCTTACACACGGGGTCATCTGAGTAGGTAAATTGGATTGCACTTTATCCTGAACGATGCCTGGTAATTTGCTTTTGAACTATCTGATGTGGTGGAGGGATTCGTGCCAGTTTCTTATTGGCAGTCTTAACGAGTTGACGAGGTCCCATGTAAATACTATTCATTTAAATGTTTCTTGCTGTTGACCGAGTCTGGTGATGCAAGTTTGGCCGATTTTGTGCCCAAATGTATATTAAAATTGAGCTCTCAGAAGTAATATACTTTGTAACTTAGATAGGAAGTTGGCGCGGTAGAAAAGATTGGAAACTTAACTGAGTATGTATTTACCTGTCTCCATAATGAAATGTGTAGTTGAGCATCGTGCATTCCGGTGATGAATTGTAGTCAAAGCATCATGTATTCTGATGGAGTTAATTTGAATTAACCTTCTTGGCACTGGGAGATGTGACGAGAATGGAAGTTGCAAGCAATGTTTTGGAGAGTTAAATTCTTTATATCTTTTGCTAGATGATAACTGAAGACAACAGTCAAAGGTGAAATGTGTCGTCGTGTTTCACGTTTTTATCCGGAAAAACAGATGGCACGGGAAAGGGAATGATGCTTTGGAAAAGATGTTGGCAGCTCTAGGACACTAACAATGGGTAGGCTTTTCATTCAAACTTATTCATTGGTAAGATAGAAGGAAGATCGCCCACAAACTCTCTTTATCTTTCTTGAACATTTTCCTTTTCCGTTACATATGTTTCAAAAAAATTTAAGGAATGCGGCCTGGTTGTCAAATTTGGCCCAAGCCCAAATGACCCGTCCAAGGTTGGGCTAGTTATTGACCCTCCATTTATTGAACTCACTCTATCTTGACCTAATGTGTCTCAACCCATTTAAAGTTGGATTGATTTTTAGTTCAAATTGATCCATGAGTATGTTTGCCCAAATATCTTAGAAATAGTTTGATATGTTATATGTGATCATAAAAAAAGAAAAGAAAAATTTATTTGGTAATTATACAATTCATAAGAAAATAGTTATTAATTAAAACTTGATAAGAGTTGGGGGTTTAGCTATGACATAAAATTTAGCTCCTGTCAATTTAATTTATTGACTTAACCCATTTTGACTCGTTCAACCCGCACATTAAACACCCCTAGAATGAGGGGATGAGTAAGGAGAAAACAAGAAGTAAAGGAAAGATCTCAAGCGAGATTTTAATTTTGTACATGAGTAGCAGGTGGAATTGAAAAAACTAGATTGCAATTCAAGTATCTCACTGAGCATTTTACTTTTACTTAGAATCGACTCTTTTTCTGTCACGATTGTATAATTTTCTGAACAGGAAAATAATAGCAGTGACGGAAATTTTAGATGTGAAGTTTAGAATTTTTTTCCTTGCAAGGTCCTACACGACCTAAAACTTTTCTCCAAGGGCACCTCTTAATATTTTCCTGTCATGTTTTTCTTTTCTCACAAATTCATTTTCATCGTTAAAGTTATCTTCGTTTTTTTACTAATTAACTATAGAGGCATTTTATTCACGAGTGCGTGCAAAAAGAGCAACAGAGGATTGGAGTGGTAACTGTTCTTTTAAGCATTTCACAAGTGAATAAAGAACTCATGCAAAAAGACCATAAAAAGATCATGACTAGTAACTACTTTTAAAAGGATGCGATAATTTTCACGTGCAAGTAAAAATAAAAATTCACATAATTAACCGAGGTGTAAAGAATGTCGAACTAAATATTTTTGGTCAATGTTTCGACTAGTACCAGAACTATATTTCAAATTTTGACATGTTAATGACGATTATGTCGTCCCCTGGTACACATAAAATTGTCGCAGAGATAATTTCAACACTGTGTTGAAGGGAGGGGAAATAAAGAAAGAGAGAGGTTTTTCTGTGGCGTAGCCAGAAATTTCGTTAAGGATGTTCAAACTTTAAACAAGTCAATAATTTTTTTTTGGTCGATGAATGGTGTACCAAAATTTTTAGATCAAATTACGCAATATTTAGCTAAACCATAAAAATAAATAAATTAATAGAACTATATTTTTATAAATAAAAATAAAAATAACAAAAAGACAACATTAGAAATTTTACTAATAAAAGTAAGCATAAAACCAAAGGAAAAAGAGAGTCGAGAGGATTTGTAGTTTGTAGAGAGCTTTTGTTGATTTTTTTTACGGAGTTTGACTTTTAAATTATCAAATTTATTTAATAAATAAATTTTAGTTAAAAAATTTAATTTTAAGATTAGTTGTTTATTTCTAAGCAAAATTTAAGTTTTAAGAGTTATTTTATTAGAAAATTTTTAGATTGAAAAAGAATCAAATAGACCGCATATGGTGGACTCTTTTTAGTTTGGTAGAATTTCGAACCCATGAATAACATATTACTTTGAGCATCCTGAACCACTGGATTACCTCACTCAATTTTTTTAAGAGTGTTTAAAATATAATATATAAAAATATAAAATAGCATTTAATTAACTTAATTATATACGCAGTATAATCATCCTTGGCATAGGGTGGCTACACCAATGGTTTTTCTGACGTCGAAGTTCCAATTAGTTCCACCCAGCCAATGAAATTCTTCTAGTGTTGGTGATTAAAAATCTCAGTTTCTGTCCTATTGTCTTTTCTTTATTTTCTTTTTCACGGCCACACGCTCCCCAGACCACATTACTTCTATTTGTCGAATACGTGCTCTTTCTGTCTATTTTGAAAAATTAAAGTGTTAATTTCAATTGAACAACTTAACACTAGAAGGTGGCTATAACATGACAAGACCTTGTTACATCAATGGACAAATATGGAACTAATATCAATCAATTCCAGTCATGTACGCGTGCCACCACGTCTGTTTTTCACCTCTCACCTAAAGTTTTGCTTACAATTTTTTTGTTTTAATTCCAACTATAAAGTTTAACAGAATCATTATACTGCAAACTCAATTTAAAAAAGAAAAAAAAGGACATATAGAAGAATCTTGCACTTAAGCAATGCCATATCATGATGTGGACTTTCCGTGAGTGTGGATGGTATGAAATAGATGTGTATATACATGTAAATGTCATTATATTACATGCGAAAGTGTCTCTATGAATTAGGTGTCTATATACATTCTGTAAGACTGTAACACTCTCTTTCAAGTTAAAATATAAATGTTAATCATGCTCAATTTGTTACAAAAATATTCAAACATAATTTTATATATATTACTAGTGACTCAAGAAACTAGTCCCACCGGTATTAGATTTGTTATTCACTTAGAGATAGTAACCGTAATTATAAATTTCATTTGTTTAATTAAGCATATAGGGGCCGCAGAGGTAAAACTTACATTATCACTTTCATCTAGTCAGATAACATGACACAACAAAAGAATAGAAGGGACAATATTTAAAGTAGCAAATTGAACTTTAACATCATATTGCACATACCTTAAGAAAATGAGAGGTGACAAATTAAAATAAATGTAGACAACCGTGCTAATAACGTACGTGTTATAAATAACGGAAATTAAAGGTGAAATAAGAGAACTACACAATAACAAATTTTATTTCTTCTTCTTGGGGTAAATAGAAGACAAAGGTACCAATCAAAATGGTTAGTTTTACAATATTTTATTTCTACCCCCAATGTTTACTTTCTCTTATATATATATATATATATATATATATATATATATATATATATGACTTCCAACTTGTTATGATAAGACATTCATATTGCAAGTTAATTTATAACTAACCTTATAAAGTTTAATATGCGCAAGACGCCCTTGTCTTGAGGAAGATAGTTCATTGGTAAAAAGATTATAACACAAATTATAGTATCAAAGCATATATATAGAATATGCTTTTAGTCTTTAAAACCCAATGACTATATATCATAATTTAAATTTGAGTGCCACATATATACTTAAGGAAAAAAAGACTTCTGTTTATGTTATCCCTAATGGTTAATTGTGCTATCACAAATTGAATTGCACAATCATGAGTTTGTGTTTCATAGGACTTTTTTCAGTAAATTTTTCTTGCTTTTTTGTTAAATACATTAAAAAAAATCACGCTAGTTAGCGGTCATTTATACTCGGTACAATATAAATAATAAATAGGGTATCGTACCTTTCTAGTTACCAATTCCTATTTCATATTAACAATTGCCTAATTAGTTTTTTTAGGTAATCTAATCACATAAATAATTTTTTTTACATTATTAGTGACTAGAAGTTAAATTAAAAAAGAAACTGAAAACAAGAAGGAAGGTCGTCCTTTAGAAATTACTAGAATCCAAGTTTTTCTAAAAATTGTTCTTCTTGTTCTAACCTTAGGTCCTAATTATTTATACTTTCGGAACAATTAAGTTATAGCGACCACCTTTTTGTCCATAAGGCCTACGTTGTTGCGGTAGTTAAGGTTTCCTTGTACACATTTTGATCGAAACAGGCAATTCGGGTACGTAAATTCCTCTTTCTGCCCTCATCTTACAATTATTCATCATCTCGATTCCATGACCTCGTTTGATTTCATTGCAAACGGCCAAATTATTTATAAAGATTCTGACTTTGATTAAACCCATGTAATGTCTTGGATAAAGATCAACTTTTGCTGCTGAACATTGTTGATTGGTAAAGAAAAAAAACTTATATATCTTTATATGCATGCTCATCAGATGTACAATATGTATGCCTTTTGATATTGTTGCTGCCAAAGTTTGCGTATCTTGTTATCTTTCCCTTCCCATTAGAAACTATAGTAACAGTTTGTGGAAACTTTCGAAAATTGGTTTTAGATGAGATATATTGATATAACAAAAATAGACCTAAATCTTAAAGGGGAACTAGTTACTCTGCCAAAGTAAGTTTCACAATGTATAGCCAGTCTCAAGTTCAAATAAAGGAGGAAAATTCCAATGTACAATAGTCTAATGATGAATCCTCTTAACACTAAATTTTGAATTTTGAATTAAAGCATAGTTGATTGAACCAAAAAAAAATAGGACAGAGTAAAGGAAACAAATTGAAGAAAGCACCCTCAAGTTCGCTTCTATAAATGTCATCTTGATTCCTTATAATTCAGATAAGGAATACTTGTTAAAGCTTGGCTAAAGATTCTAATAAGAATGCTCCATAATCAATTTAACAAATCACCCATCCTGGTGCACCGTCTTCTTGAACCGAGGGTCCATCGGAAACAGTTTCTCTGTCCCATCGGGTAGGTGTAAATTACCTTCCCCAGACCCCACATGTGGGTTTTTACTGGGTTGTTGTTACCCATCCTGGTGCCGTAGCTGTTGACTTGACTGTGGGATTTTACTGGGTTGTTGTTGTTACCCATCCTGGTGCCGTAGCTGTTGACTTGACTGCTTCTCACTGTTAATTTAGGTCAACCAAACTTCTAAATTGCCTATAAAGAAACCATATGAATGGTATATTTTTGTTTTTTCCCCTTAAATTCTTCCTGCCTGCCATTTGGAATTGCATTGAAAGATGGGTATCCATAGCTGAGCGGAATTAAGTATGGTTTTCATGGAATTAAGATATTGAGAAAGAAATCAAGGAGTCTTTATCTTCTTTCTCATCGGAGGGAGGTGGGATTTTGAAGACCATTATGAATTCACGGAGTCTACATCGGCAAACCTTATTTTGTTGCATGAAGCAATTGCGTTGTAGGAACACACACTCACACAAGCATAGAAACAAACTCCACAATCCATCTCCAGTTTTCTTTATAACGACAAAGTTAAGTTTTGAATGACCGCTTTGGCTTCTAATAGAGCGGCTGAACTAGTAAAGATAGGTAAAGATTGGAAGAACTATCTACCAGTGGAGGGAGTTCATCATGTGGACCAAACTGAAGGTGAAATGGTTATGGCACTGCCTGACATTTAGAATAAGATTTCTGCAAAGCCCTGCAGAATTGGATTTTTTTTACTGATCTCAAAAGAGTAACAGTGATTGATTCCTTCTTTCTGTATGTAATGTCTTTGGATCATGAACATTGCTACTTAGTCAAATAAGTTGTTTGGATCTCTCTCCCGAATTTATCATTATGTTATTTTATATGTTTGTTAGTTGCCTTTTGCTTTCTCAATTACATTTGTCCTTAAGTAGAGAACTATTTGTATTGCACTAATTACATAAGTTCCCTATTGTTTGGCATTTATCAAACCGTATCTCTCGTGCTGTTCTTCGAGAGTGTGTTACTTTACTTTCAGCTTATTACTTAATGGTCAATTGATCCTTACTAATTAATAGGGTGGTAGGCAATGGGATCGGCAAATGGTCTTGTGTGTTCAGAGGAGAAGCAACCACTTCTCTCATTTGGGGTCATATCAGATGTCCAGTATGCTGATATACCTGATGGCCGCTCATTCCTTGGTGTCCCTAGGTATTACCGGCACAGTGTTTGCGTCTTACAGAAGGCAGTTGAGGAATGGAATCAAGAAAAGCCTAAATTTGTGATTAATTGTGGAGACATAGTTGATGGTTTTTGTCCCAAGGAGCAGTCAATGATCACTGTAAAGAAGATGGTTAACGAATTTGATAAGTTCAATGGCCCTGTTTATCACTTGATTGGAAATCACTGCCTTTACAATCTCCCTCGGGAGAAGTTGCTTCCTTTACTGAGAGTTCCTAGCCCTGATTATCATGCCTATTTTGAATTTTCTCCAATTCCAGAATACAGATTTGTTATCCTTGATGGTTACGATATTAGTGGCATTGGTTGGGCAAAGGATCACCCAAATACATTGGAGGCCCTTAAAATTCTTCAGGAAAAAAACCCGAATTCAGACAAAAACAATCCGGATGGACTAGTGGGATGTGAGAGGAGGTTTCTCATGTTCAACGGAGGTGTTGGGAAAGAACAGTTGAAATGGCTAGATAATGTCCTTGAGGAAGCAACAAATTTGAATCAAAATGTAATAGTGTGTTGCCATCTGCCTTTAGATCCTGCAGCATCATCTTTTGCAGCATTATTGTGGAATTATGATGAAGTGATGGCTGTGATACATGGCTACAATTGTGTGAAGGTCTGTCTTGCTGGACATGACCATAAAGGTGGACATTCGGTTGACTCCCATGGCGTACATCATCGGATCCTTGAAGCAGCTCTCGAGTGCCCTCCCGGAACTTATGCTTTTGGACGCATTAATGTGTTCCATGATAGATTCTCACTTTTAGGCACTGGTAGAATGAGGAGCACTGAAATGGTTTTTGGTCGCTAAACTATTCTTTTGTCTACCAAAAAAGTAACAGGTTTATATGCCAGCCATTTTCTTGATGAGCTACATAATGGACAATGAAAAACATGTAAGCATTTCTCTCTTTCAGAAAACTTTTTCCTTTTCCAACCAAACAAGTTACCTTTTGGTCTTTGTACAGTTGTTGTATCCACTATTGAATCTTGAGTAAATATCATATGATGGAAGGTATCACTATCTTGAGCTTCTTGGAAAATTTGTGTAATGAATTTAGGCTTTTATGTTGTAACGCTGATGTGCTTCTCCTGATAGCATAGCAGCTGCTAATAACTCAACGATTTAACCACTATAGAGGATATTTATCCTAGTAGTACTGTTTTATTTTTTTTTAGGTTATTTATTCCTCCTATTATGGGTAGTTAACTGTATGCCCATCTTCTAGTGTAGTAGAAATGACGTGGTATAGCCACTTTTTTAAGTGGTATTTATATTTTAGCCAGTGCTTTTAATGTTGAGCAAAAATAGCACTACTCTATTAAAATTAATACGAAAAATCTTTTTTACCCTTTCTTTATGAGTGATGTGTAAATATTAAGGACATGATGTCCTTAAACTTCATGATTGATGTGTAAAATATTAAGGACACCATGTCCTTAACATTTACAATGCACATATGAAGTTAAGGACATGATGTCCTAAAGTTTAACAACAGAAGTTGCAAATACAAGTTAATGATATTATGTCCTTAACATTTACATTGCACACATGAAGTTAAGGACACCATGTCCTTAACATTTACACTGCACATATGAAGTTAAGGACACCATGTCCTTAATATTTATATTGCACATATGAAGTTAAGGACATGATGTCCTAAAGTTTAACAACAGAAGTTGCAAATACAAGTTAATGTTATTATGTCCTTAACATTTACATTGCACACATGAAGTTAAGGACATCATGTCCTTAACATTTACACAACATGTCATGAAGTTAAGGACACTATGTCCTTAACATTTACAATGAACACATGAAGTTAAGGACACTGCGTCCTTAACATTCACATTGCACATATGAAGTATACATATGAAGTTAAGGACATGATGTCCTAAAGTTTAACAACAGAAGTTGCAAATACAAGTTAATGATATTCTGTCCTTAACATTTACATTACACACATGAAGTTAAGGACACCACGTCCTTAACATTTACACTGCACATATGAAGTTAAGGACGTGATGTCCTAAAGTTTATCAGCAGAAGGTGCAAATATAGGACACTTTGTCCTTAATATTTACACATCACTCATGAAGTTAAGGACACTATGTCCTTAACATTTACAATGAACACAAGAAGTTAAGGACACCACGTCCTTAACATTTACACTGCACATATGAAGTTAAGGACATGATGTCCTAAAGTTTAACAACAGGAGGTGCAAATACAAGTTAAATACATTATGTCTTTAACATTTACATTGCATACATGAAGTTAAGGACACCATGTCCTTAACATTTACAATGCACACATGAAGTTAAGGACATGATGTCCTAAAGTTTAACAACAAAAGTTGCAAATACAAGTTAATGATATTATGTCCTTAACATTTACATTGCACATATGAAGTTAAGGACACCATGTCCTTAACATTTACACTGCACATATGAAGTTAAGGACATGGTGTCCTAAAGTTTAGCAGCAGAAGTTGCAAATACGTGGCACTTTGTCCTAAATATTTATACAACATTCATGAAGTTAAGGACATAATGTCCTTAATATTTACACAACACATATGTCTAGCACAGGGGTGTTTTGTCCGACGGGTAAAAATTTATTAATCACTGGCTAAAGAGTAAATACATTTAAAACAGTGGCTAAAAAATAAAGACATCTCTAATCAGCGGCTATCTGTGCACTTCCCCCTCTAGTGTACATGATGAATTGAGTCCATTAACCTAAGAAGCGGTAAGATCTTGGTCCAGTATTCCACTTCCTCGTATTGACAAAAACTGGTGTAAAATAAATGAAGAATATACTAAAGATCATCCCATTCTTTATTTCTTGCTTTTCGCCAAGACTTGAGTATGAATCCTTGATTTGAAGTTTAATTACCTGACCTTACTAAACCTAAACTGGAATATGATACCAATCCGCTGAAAGGTTTTACCCAAAAACTGGAGTATGAAAATGTTCCCAAGTACTGTCGACATTGTAAGCTGCTAGGGCACTCAATTTTGCAATGTAGGAAAGCTATAAAGCTAGTAGGATGGAGATGAAAATAACAAAGGAAAAAATATCACGAACGACAAGGATACTAACTCTAATCAGATTGAAAGGGGAAAGGAGACACAACAAACAACATGCAAAAATCCGGGAAAAAATCAACAAAAGACTGAAGAGAAGGAACAAACTCTTGCCAAGATTCTTCAGGGCATTAAGGAAAAGAATGCTCAAAAAGTTATTGAAGAGAAACAGGGAGACCAAGCCACAGTCAATGAGAAGAGGGACAAATAGTTGTTGCAGTTACTCACAAGAAAAAGGATATGAAGACCAAAACCAAGAGGATACCGAAAAAGAAAACAAAGTGATATTTAAACCTGTAACATCACAAGGAGCAACCAAGAAAAGGACACAACAAAGTCACTCATTGATCCAACAGAACAACAATGATTCCAGAATTGATGAAGATTTGCAGCCCGTCGAAAGTCAACTAGATAAGGAAAGTACTTCTGACACCTTGAATAATTTTAAAGGGAAGAACAACACATCACCTACTAATGTTGACAGCACTGAACAAGATAAAGAAAATGAGAGGAATATATGCACAGAAGAGGAGGAATCTAGTAGCAATGCCATAAAGGATGCGATAGAAAATAATTAGATGATTGGCAATAGAATGGAAAACAAAGAAGATAACACCATCACTAATAGGGATGCTTCATACACCAATATCCCTAAAGAAGTTACATAATCCAACTCCATGGGAAATAGTGAGAATGCCGCGCAGAACATAGAAGGTAACCAGATCCCAAACAATCCTACAAAGGATCCTCCTGAAGTCACATCAGAAAAACACAAAGAAGTTATACAAGAGGATGAAAATCACACTGATAAAGATTTACCTAGTGGCAGAGGAAGAAGTAGAACCAAAAAGATAGGAAAAAGGAGCAAAGCAAGAACTACACACTCTGTGAAAAGGAAACAAAAAAATAATTACCCTCAATTGTTCTAATGATTAGTGCAATCTTTTGGAATATAAGGGGAGTTAGATCCAAAAAGCAATCCACAGATTATATCATCTTATTTGCATCAACAAAGTACAATTCGTTGCTGTCTTTGAACCTTTTGTGAATAAGCACAAACTTGATGGCTACAGGAAGTTCTTGGGCTTTCATAACTGCATCTCTAATGATAACGGCAAAATTTGGTATTTTTGGAGTAGCAACCTAAATGCCACTATTTGTGCTAGTGAGGAGCAACATGTTACTATTCAGTTTGACAATGGAATTGACGACAATGGGGTATTTATCACATCTATTTATGCTAAATGCACTTCTGCAGAAAGAATGGTTCTTTGGGACAACTTAGAATGCTTAAGCTATAACATTAATGCTCCATGGTGTATCAGTGGGGATTTCAACATCATTTCAGATATCAGTGAAAAAGTTAGAGGTAAACCACACAGAATCCATAGAAGTTTTGATTTTATCAACTGTATGGATACTTGTGGGGTCACTGACACTGATTTCTCTGGTCCCAAATTTACATGGTGTAACAATAGGAGACCTAGTAAGAGAATATGGAAAAGTCTGGACAAGGTTCTTACAAATGATAGTTGGAATCAAAAATTTCAGAATTGCTCCATAAGACATCTTGTCAGAACAGGGTCTAATCATAGACCTCTCCTCATGAAATATTGGGACACTAATCAACCTGCATTCAATTACTTTAGATTTCTTAATTGCTGCACAGATCAATATGACTTCTTTTATGTGGTAAAACAAGTTTGGGAGGTTCAGGTTAATGTTAATCCAATGTGGAGGCTCCAAACTAAGCTCAAAAATCTCAAAACAAAACTTAGTCATTGGTCCAGAAATGAGTTGGAGATATTAATGATGAAGTGATCAAATGGGAGGAAAAGGTTCAAGAAATGGAAGTTATGGACTTAACCAACGCTTCAGATCAAACTAGAGAAGAGTTTAACAAAGTTCATGCAGAATACATCAAATGGTTTAGCATGCAAGAATCTATGCTTAAACAGAAATCTCATATCAAATGGTATAAAAGGGGTGATAGTAACTCTAAGTACTTTCATTATTTGCTTAGAGAGAAGAGGAGAAAAGTTCAGCTGAATAGAATTAAGAATGATAGAGGAAGATGGATCAAAGGGAATGATAAGATATCCAGAGCTGCAGTGAAGCATTTTGAATCAATGTTTAATCTTCCTAAGTGTATTCTTAACCCCACCATCTTAGATTGCATTCCTAGTAGCATTTCTGAAGAAGACAATGATATGCTGACAACTTTGCCCAATGAAGAAGAAGTAAAAGAAGTTGTCTTTACTCTTAGTGCTTCGTGTACAACATGTACGGATGGATATAATGGTACCTTCTTTCAAAAATGTTGGAGCATCATCAAAACTGATATCTTGGATTATGTCCTGTATTTTTTAAATGGTAACAACCTTACCAAATTCTTCTCACATACTTGTCTTGACTTAATTCCCAAAGTAAATGCCCCTACTACTTTCTCTGAATTTAGGCCAATTAGTCTATCCAACTTCACCAACAAGATTTTATGTAAAGTCATTTCTCTTAGACTCAATCCCCTATTACCCAAATTGATTTCTAAATGCCAAAGTGGGTTTGTCAAAGATAGACTTATCACAGAGAATGTTTTATTGGCCCAAAAAATAATTCATAGCATTAATTAGCCGAACAAAGGGGACAATATAGTGATTAAACTTGATATGGCCAAGGCTTATGATCAGATGTCTTGGCCTTTTGTCACAGTTATTCTAAGAAAATATGGATTCTCTGAGCCTTGGATGGATTTAATTTACAATCTCATCTGTGGGGTATGGTATTCAGTCAATATTAATGGCTCGAGAAATGGTTTCTTCACCTCCTCACAAGGGCTTAAACAGGGGGATCCTCCTTATTTATCATTGTTGCTGATGTTCTTTCCCGGTCCCTTAATGAATTGCTTCTTAATGACAATTTTATACCTTTCTCGATACCACAAAATGGTCTTCAAATCAATCACTTAGCCTATGTAGATGATATTGTAATTTTCAGTAGTGGCAAGAGTAGTTCTATCAATCTCATCATGAAGTCAATCAAGAATTATGAACTTAACTCTGGGCAAAAAGTTAACAAGAACAAAATCTTTTTTCTCACTTCTCCTAAAATCAGTGCCACCATAATCAATAGAATCAGAGTCTGCACTGGTGTGTTGGATAAACAGTTTCCCTTCACCTATCTTGGATGCCCTTTATATGTGGGAAGAAAGAAAATTCAATATTTTGATGATATGGTTAACAAGGTAGTTCAGAGACTCAATGGATGGCATGGTAAAATGTTATCTCATGGAGGTAAAATTATTCTTATCAAGCATGTGCTTCAGTCCCTTCCTACCTATACTATCTCTGCTATGGATCCCCCTAAGGGCACTCTGAAACAACTAGAGAGACATTTTGCTAACTTCTTCTGGGGGTCTAATGGTGAGCACAATAAGTATCATTGGAGTGCATGGAAGAAAATATGTTTCCCTAAGGAATAAGGAGGAATTGGGATTAGAAGCATGGAGGAAATCAGTGATTCACTGGCCACCAAGAGATGGTGGAGATTCAGAGCCACTCCATCTTTATGGTCAGACTTTCTTAGAAATAAATATTGTATCAGGGCTCATCCTAGCACCAAAGTGTGGACCTCTGATGATTCTCACCAATGGAAATGATAACTGCAGTCCAGAAAGAAGGCATAAACCAACATGGTCTGGCAGATTAATTCAGGTAACAATAGTTTTTGATTTGATAATTGGATATGAAAAGGAATGATTCAGCCAATCAATTCAAAAGTGAGAAAAAGTACTAAAGTTATGGTTAGCAACTTCATCACCAATGGGCATTGGAATATCCAAAAGCTTAGCGAAGTTACTTCCCCTAGTGACATCCACCATATTAGAAGCATTATCATAGGAAATCCAGATGAGAATGATCATATTATTTGGAATTTGACTGAAGATGGAAGATATTCTAACTCCTTAGCTTGGCATATGAATAGGATCAGAAGACCAAAGGATCATCTGCTTAACAATGTGTGGCATACTAGTATTCCTTTTAAAATTTCCTTTCTTTCATGGAGACTGTGGAACAAGAAACTTCCTTTTGATGAAAACCATGAACAAATTTGGGATAAACACAATATCTAGATATAATTGTTGTATCAACTACAAAGTCGACACTATGCAACATGTCTTTATAGAAGGGAGTGCTGCAAATTATATTTGGAATTTTTTCGGAGCTCCACTGGGTATCAAGCATCACAACTGGCCTATAAGGTATCTTCTAAACTCATGGTGGCAATGTAAAGCTACTAATACAATTCATAAATTTATTTTTCAGGCACTTCCAATTATAATTTGCTGGGAGATTTGGAAGGAAAATTGTGCTTGCAAGTATGGTGATCAAAAAAGGTTTAAGCTTTTCAGAATGAAACAACAAATTAGTTTGACTGTACAACTAGCTATCAATAAGGAGTTCCCTAATTGCAACCTGATATTACCATGGATCAACCTGTGTGATAAAATGATGAGAATGCAGCCTATCCCAAAGTGTATTGTTGTTTGGCAAAAACCTGAAACAGGTACTCTCAAATTGAACACGGATGGTAGTTATATAATTCAAACCGGCAAGGCCGGAATAGGGGGTATTCTAGGAGATGAAAGTGGGGAATGTATCATGGCCTTCTCCTGCCCAATCACCTGTAGCAGTAACAATGTCTCTGAAGCTTTAGCTGCCGAGTTTGGTGTCAATTGGTACCTGCATAATGGATACACGAACTTTGCTTTGGATATAGATTCTCTAATTGTTATAAGAATGCTCAAAAAAGAGACTACCAACAACTACAAAATGAAGAGTATAGTTGATGTAACTTCACAAAAGTTGAAACATACTAATGTCAAGTTCACCCACTGCTTTAGGTAGGCCAATTATGTGGCAGATTACTTAGCAAAGCATGCAAGTAAAGGTAACGAAGCTTCTCTATATCTCTCTGCTATGCAACTTCCCAGATGAGCCATAGGATTTTACCAATTGGATAAATGACAGATGCCAAGCTTAAGATCAAGGTTCGACAAGGCCAATTTTTTTGTTAGCTAAATCACATTATCGATTCGCAGGGTATGGTTATTCTTGTCCACCACTACCCCAATTTTTGTAGGATAAAGTTTTTATCCTATTGTTGTATTTTTGGAGGTAAGGTCTAGTCCCCCTCTTGTACACTTCTTCCAATTAATACAACTCCCCAGACAGCTGGGAAAGTTTATAAAAAAAAATCTAATTACCTGAGCTAATTTGGTTTCCGAGTTGAAATAGGATAATGTTTAATGTTTGCAAATCTTCTTGGGGAAATTTGACGGCAATTAACCAACCATATAGTAAAGCAAAAAAAGTAAAAGAAGGCAATAAGGAAAATACCTCTGATTTAAGTTATATACACCGATAATTTTGACATTTTCAATGTAATTAGTAATATGTTGTTTATCTTATTTTTCAGGCTACCTCTCCATACTTATTAGTAGTTGGATTTTAAACAACCTGATGCTATACAATATTTTGCTGTGTTAGAGGTCGTTTGGTTGCCGGTTAGAGTTATGCAGGTATTAGTTATGTATGTATTAGTTATGCAGGAATAAGCAATGCATGTATTAGTTATGCATGGATAAGTTATGCAAGGTTGAGTTATGTTGGGATTAGTTATGCGGGGATTAATAATATAAATATAATGTGGGTGTTATTTATTATTAGCTTACTTTATTTTATTAAAATTGTTAGTATAGTTTAAATATATATTTTTAAACAAAAATATATAAGTTTGAATAAAGGGTATTTTTGTCATTTTGTGTTTTAATACAAGTATTACTAATACATGTATAAGTTATTCCACCTTCTACCCTGCATAAATAATACATAAATTCCCTCATAACTTATACATATATTAGTTATGCGAAAAAGAAAAACATGAACCAAACATTGTATTAGCAATGCTACATTTTATGTGAAAAAGAGGAAAAAATAATAAAATATTGTATAACTTATGCTAGATTCTATGTGGCAATTATTTTTTCCCCTTCTTTTAACCAAACAATGTATAAAATTATCCTATTTTTAATAAATGGATAACTCCTTTCTAACCGGCTACCAAACGTCCCCTTAGTGTAAAGACTTTAGACTCAACTTCGGGGCAAAATATATTTGTGATGACCCAAAAATATCATCTTTAAATTTAATAATTAATGATGTATTCTAAGACCTCGAAAAGTACTATTTATCATTCATCGACTTGCGTGCGCAATCCGTAAAATTTTATGAAAAGTTTTTATGTGAAAAATGGATTAAAATGTGAATTAGAGTTTTAAAACTAAATTGGGTTAACTTTGGTTAATATTTTGAAAAAACAGACTCGGATCAGTATTTTGACAGTTTCGGTAGGTCTGTATCGTGATTTTGGGATTTGGGTGTATGCCCGGAATCAAATTCCGAGGTCCCTAGCCCGAGATATGGAATTTTGATGAAAAATTAAAATGTTTAAGTTCAAATAGTGACTGGATGTCTAATTATGTGAAAATGACCCCGGAATAGAAATTTGATGATTCCAACAGCTCCATATAGTGATTTTGGACTTAGAAGCGTGTTCGGAATTTTATTTTGAAGTCCGTAGTTAAATTAGGCTTGAAATGGCTAGAAACAAAAATTTAAGTTTGGTAGTTTGACCGAGGAGTTGATTTTTTGATACCGGAGTCAGAATCCAATTCCGAAAATTTCGTTATGTCATTTATGACTTGTGTGTAAAATTTGAGGTCAATCGGAGTTGATTTGATAGGTCTCGACATCGAATGTAGAAGTTGAAAATTTTAAGTTTCATTAAGCTTGAATGGGAGCATAATTCGTGGTTTTAGCGTCGTTTTATGTGATTTGAGATTTCAAATAAGTGTGTATGATGTTTTAGGACTTGCTGGTATATTTGGTTGAGGTCCCGAGGGCCTCAGGTGAGTTTTGGATGGTTAACAGATCAAAAGTTGGACTTAAAACAGCTGCTGCAATTTTTCCTTTATGCTGGAAATTCTGGCACAAAATCGAGCTCCCAAGATCGAGGCCGAGGATCGAGGGCTACCTGGGCAGAATTATAAAAGAGGACATTCGTCTCATTCACTATGCTGGAAATTCTGGCCCAAAATCGAGGCCCAAGATTGAGACCCAAAATCGAGCTCCCAAGATCGAGGCTGAGGATCGAGGCCGAGGATCGAGGCCATAGATCGAGGGCTGCCTGGGTAGAATTATAAAAGAGGGCATTCGTCCCATTCGCCATTTTTAACAAATTGGAGCTTAAATAGAGGCGATTTTTGATAGATTTTCAAGGAAAAGATATTGGGGTAAGTGATTCTAACTTAGATTTGGTCTATAAACATAAATATATCATTGTTCTCATCATTTAATTAGTGTTTTGAGATTGAAATTTGAGAAATTTTTAGAAATATCATAGAAACAAATTTTTGGGATTTCGGTATCGATTCGGAGTCGGATTTCAGTGAAACTGGTATGGTTGGACTCATAATTTAATGGGTCGTCGGATTTCGTAACTTTCACCGGATTCCGAGACTTGGGCCCCACGAACGAATTTTTAATTAATTTTGGGATTCTTATTAAAAATATAGTATTTTCTTATAGAATTGATTCCTATAATTTTTAGTGATTGTATCGAATTAATTTGGCTAGATTCGAGCCAACCAAAGTTGGATAATCGAGGAAAGGGCCTTCTAGTGGATTAAATTGGAGCAAATTGAGGTAAGTCTCTTGACTAATCTTGTGAGGGGGCAATTTACCCCATAGGTAATTAAATTAAATAATTATTGCTAATTGCGGGGGCTACGTACGCAAGAGGTGACGAGAGTTCGTGCGTAGCTACTATTAATGCTAAAGTCCGGGTAGTTTTAGACTCAAAGTATGAATTACTTGTGTAAATTGTATACTTTATTAATTAAAATATTTGATGTATATATTGTGAATTGTTATGAAAGATAGAAAAATATGAAATTTTTATATGCTTAATTTTTGTTTAGATTAATTAATTGTTGAAATAAATTATTATCTTCTCGAATAAATTTTACAATAAATACTCTTATTCCGGAGGTACATAAGAAAATGTCCTCCTTTCTTGTGGATCGGGCCGAACGCCTCGGCAGGATAGATGCATCTATGGATCGCGTCGCACGCGCCTCGGCAGTGTACACGACACTCTGGATCGGGCCGTACGTCATCGGCAGAAATCATGCTTAATAATAATAATAATTACACTCTACTTTAATAATTTATTTCAGCTTGCGAAACTAATTGATAAATTGGAAAATCCTTGAAATTTAATGAATTATTATTCTTGCTTGTTAAAGAATTAATTATTATTCCTGTAAATAATATTTAGTTGACAAATTGAAAATTATTTGAATTGAAGGAATTTGATTATTTTTGCTGATTAAATAAATTATTTTAAATTCTGTAAATCATGCTGATTTAAATATCCTAGTTGTATTTCAATTATTATTATTGACTCATAGTGAGTGTCAAAGTCGGTCATCTCGTCTCTACCACTTCGAGATTAGGCTTGATACTTACTGGGTACACGTTGTTTACGTACTCATACTACACTTGCTGCACTTTTTGTGTAGGATCTGAGACAGGCACTAGTGGAGGACATATCATCACATATCCACGTCATCCCGAGGCATAGTGGTGAGCTGCCTTTCTGAGCCGTTCTGCAGCTACCAGTGTCTCTTCTTATATTTACAATTCTGTCTATTTCATTTCAGACAGTATTTGGAGTTTTGTATAATCTACTAGATGCTCATGTACTTGTGACACCAGGTCTTGGCATACACACATTGGAAGAATTTGGTATTTTATTATTTTCTTGGATTAAAAGTTTAAACAATATAATCTTAATTTATTAATTGGCTTGCCTAGCTGTAGTGTTGGGCGCCATCACGACTTATAGGTGAACATGGGTCGTGACAACATGGTATAGTTCACGTAGGTCTCACAAGTTATGAGCAGGCCTAATAGAGTCTTGCGGATCGGTACGGAGATGTCTGTACTTATCTTCGAGAGGCTATAGGGTGTTAGGAAATTACCTTTCTTCATATTCCATCGTGCAATTAATGTAGTACTAAATATCCTTCTCTTATTCTCTCATAGATGGTGAGAATGCGCTCGAATGAAGTTCCAGACCAGGGAAGAGCTACTCCCCCAGTTGCTAGAGGCCGAGGGAGGGCTCCAGCCCATGGTAGAGGGCGAGGACGTCACAGGACTATTCCAGTTATGCCGCCAGTGGGTCCAGCAGAGAATTCCATTATTAAAGAGCAGGGTGAGGTGCCTGTGATAGATCCAGCTCCGGTGGATTTCACATCTGCACCGGGATTTCAGAATGTCATGGGTCGTATGCTGCGATTCATGGACAATATGACTTAGGCCGGTTTATTTCCGGCAGACCCAGCCACATCTCAGGCGGGCGGGGGAGCACAGACCCCTACCGCATAGGCTCATGGATAGACAGCTGTTGTATATTAGACCCAAGGTGCACTACCCGTGGGTGGAGCTCAGCCAGTGGCAGCAGCTACACCTGATCCCAGGCCAGCTGTAGCCGCCGATCCTCAGAAACTATTGGACAGATGGACTAGACTACATCCTCCTGTCTTCGGGAGTGAGCGACATGAGGATCCACAGGATTTCATTGATCGTTGTAAGGATAGACTGTACAACATGAGGATATTAGAGTCTCATGGGGTAGACTTTGCTACTTTTCAGCTAGAGGGCAGAGCCCGTAGATGGTGGTAGTCTTATACTCTTGGCAGACCAACAAATTCTCCTCCCATGACTTGGGACAGGTTCACATGTATCTTCTTGGATAGGTATATTCCACCTTCCCAGAGGGTAGAGTTGCGGTTTCAGTTTGAGCAGCTCCAGCAGGGTCAGATGTCAGTGACTGATTATGAGACGAGGTTTTCTGAATTATCTCGCCATGCACTTATGAAACTCCCTACTGAGGCGGAGAGAGTGCAGAGGTTTGTAGCCGGTTTACATACTGGTATTCAGGCCACTATGGCTCAAGAGGTTGAGACGGGTACTTCTTATCAGCGAGCTGTAGAGATAGCTCGGAGGATTGAGGGTGTGCGTCAGCGGAGCAGAAAGCAGATTATGAGAGATAAGCAGTTCAGGTACTCTGGAGAGTTCAGAGGTGATCTGTCTAGGGTAGAGGTCAGTTCGTGCGGGGGCAGTCCAGCAGACCCCCATTTCCAACACCACCACCTCCTCGAGGTACTCTAGTGCGACCTTATCTCAGTGCTATACCAGAGAGTTCCTACCACCCACAAGCTATTTAGGGTCCTTCCAGTGGGTATTTAGTTCCCCCAGGGCCAGACACTTAGTCAACAACCCATCGCATCGAAGAGTTGTTACGAATGCGGGGATCCCAGTCACATGCGAAGGTTTTGCCCCAGGCTTCAGGGTAGACCAGTACAACAAGGTCAGCAGCCTATGCTTATTGGACCAGTTGCTCCACTAATAGTTCGACCACCAAGAGGTGAAGTACATGTGGGTAGGGGCCGTCCTAAAGGTGGAGGTCAGCCAGGTGGAGGCCAGCCAGTTGGCGCTCCAGCTCGATTTTATGCTTTTTCGGCTAGAACAGATGCAGAGGCCTCAAATGTTGTGATTACAGGTATTATTTCTGTTTGCGGCAAAGATGCCTCAGTATTATTTGATCCATGATCCACGTATTCATATGTGTTATCTCTATTTGCTCCATTCCTGGGTGTTTCTCGTGATTCCTTGAGTACTCCTGTTTATGTGTCCACTCCTGTAGGCGATTCTATTATTATGAATCGGATATACCAGTCTTGTATTATTACATTTAGTGGTTATGAAACTAGAGCATATCTCTTATTGCTCGAGATGAGCGATTTTGAAATTATTTTGGGTATGGACTGGTTATCTCCATATCATGCTATTCTAGATCGTCATGCCAAAACTGTTACCTTGGCTATTCCATCTTTGCCTAGGCTAGAATGGAAGGGTTCGTCGGTTAGTTCATTTAATCAGGTTATTTCCTTTATAAAGTCTCAACACATGGTTGAGAAGGATTGTTTGGATTATCTAGCCTATGTTCGGGATATTACTGCAGAGACTCCGGCTATTGATTCAGTGCCTGTAGTTCGGGAGTTCTCCGATGTATTTCCTTCAGATCTTCCAGGTATGCCACCTGATCTTGATATTGATTTCTGTATTGACCTGGCTCCAGATACTCAGCATATATCTATTCCACTGTATCGCATGGCTTCGAAAGAATTGAAAGAGTAGCTTGAGGAGTTACTAGCCAAAGGGTTCGTCAGACCGAGTGTATCACCTTGGGGTGCACCGATATTATTTGTGAAGAAGAAAGATGGCACAATGCGAATGTGTATTGATTATCGTCAATTGAACAAAGTTACTATTAAGAACAGGTACCTATTGTCGCGTATTGATGATCTATTTGACCAGTTGCAGGGTGCTCTCTAAAATCGACTTGAGATCGGGGCATCATCAGTTAAAGATTCGAGATTCGGATGTTCCGAAAACTGCTTTCCGTACTAGATATGGTCATTATAAGTTTCTGGTAATGTCTTTCAGTTTAACTAATGTCCTGGCAGCATTTATGGATCTGATGAACAGGGTATTCAAGCCATATATTGATTCATTTTTCATTGTCTTCATTGATGACATTTTGATCTACTCGCGCAGCAAGGAGGAACATGAGCAACATATGAGAGTAGTGCTTCAGACATTGCGGCAATAAAAGCTATATGCTAAGTTCTCTAAATGTGAGTTTTGGCTAGAGTCTGTAGCATTTTTGGGACATATTGTATCGGGCGAAGGTATTAATGTTGATTCCAAAAAGGTTAAGGCAGTTCAGAATTGGTATCGTCCCACTTTGGCAACTGAGATCAGGAGTTTTCTGGGTTTAGCACGTTATTATCGTCAGTTCGTGGAAGGTTTTTCATCTATTGCAGCACCTTTGACCAAATTAACCTATAAGGGTGTTCAGTTCTGATAGTCCGATGATTGTGAGGCAAGCTTTCAGAAGCTCAAGACAGCATTGACTACAACACCAGTGTTAGTGTTACCTTCCGGTTTGGGGATGTATACAGTGTATTGCGACACTTCACGTGTTGGTTTGGGTTGTGTATTAATGCAGGAAGGGCGAGTTATTGCATATGCTTCACGTCAATTGAAGCCTCACGAGCAAAATTATCCGGTACATGATTTGGAGTTAGCTGCGATTGTTCACGCCCTTAAGATTTGGAGGCATTATCTTTATGGGGTGTTCTGTGAAGTTTATACTGATCATCACAGTTTGCAGCATTTGTTCAAGCAGATGGACCTAAATTTGAGGCAGCGCAGATGACTGAAATTACTAAAAGATTATGATATTACTATCCTGTATCATCCGGGCAAAGCAAATGTGGTTGCAGATGCCTTGAGCAGAAAGGCGGAGGGTGTGGGCATTTGGCTTTCATTTCAGTAGAGGAAAGGCCATTAGCCTCAGATATTCAGTCCTTGGCTAACAGACTTGTGAGGCTGGATATTTTAGAGTCCAGCCGAGTTCTTGCATGTGTTGTAGCTCAGTCTTCACTATTTGAACAGTTCAAGGCTTGTCAGTATGATGATCCACACTTGATGGTTCATCGAGAAACGTTACTACGAGGTGGTGCCAAGGAAGTTACTATTGGAGTGGATGGTGTTCTACGACTCCAGGATCGTCTATGTGTTCCTAATGTGGATGAATTGAGGAAAAAGATCCTGGAGGAGGCACACAGTTCTCGGTATTCTATTCATCCAGGTGCTACTAAGATGTATCATGACTTGAGGCAGCATTATTGGTGGTGACGAATGAAAAAGGACATAGTTGAGTATGTATCTAGGTGTCTAAATTGCCAGCAAGTTAAATATGAGCACCAGAGGCCAGGTGGCCTACTTCAGTAGATGACTATACCAGAGTGGAAATGGGAACGAATTACTATGGACTTTGTTGTTGGGTTGCCGTGGACCTTGAGAAAGTTTGATGCAGTTTGGGTGATTGTTGATAGGTTGACCAAGTCGGCACATTTTATTCCTGTTGTGACTACGTATACTTCAGAGAGGTTGGCCTAGATTTATATTCAGGAGATAGTTCGGCTGCTCGGTGTTCCAATTTCCATCATATCAGATAGAGGCCCTCCGTTTACTTCACATTTCTGGAGAGCAGTATAGAGTGAGTTGGGGACCCGTGTAGAGCTCAGCATAGCCTTTCATCCGCAGACCGACGGGCAGTCAGAGCGGACAATTCAGATTTTGGAGGATATGCTCAAGAAATGTGTGATTGACTTTGGAGGTCAGTGGAAACGTTTCCTGCCTTTGGCTGAGTTTGCTTATAATAACAGTTACCAATCCCGCATCAAGATGGCTCCATTTGAGGCTTTATATGGCCGTCGATGTCGTTCACCTATAGGATGGTTTGAGCCCGGTGAGGCTAAGTTATATGGTACTGATTTGATAAGGGATGCCTTGGAAAAGGTAAAGTTGATTCAGGAGTGACTTCGTACAGCACAGTCCAGACAAAGGAGTTACGCGGATCAGAAAGCTCGTGATATATCATTTATGGTAGATGAAAAAGTTCTCTTGAAGGTTTCACCGATGAAGGGAATTATGAGATTCGGGAAGAAGGGCAAGTTGAGCCCAAGGTTTATAGGCCCATTTAAGGTGTTGAGACGAGTTGGGGAGGTTGCGTATGAGCTTGCATTGCCTCCCAGCCTATCGGGAGTTCATTCGGTTTTCCACGTATCTATGCTCCGGAAGTATTATGCCGACCTATCACATGTGTTAGACTTCAGCACTGTTCAGCTAGATAATAGCTTGGGTTATGAAGAGGAGCCAATTGCCATTGTTGACAAACAAGTTTGCCAGTTGAGGTCCAAGAGGATTTCTATAGTAAAAGTCTAGTGGAGGGGCCAACCAGTCGAGGAAGTGACTTGGGAGGCCGAGAAAAACATGCGGAGCAGATATCAACACTTATTCAGCACTTCAGGTATAATTCTAAACCCGTTCGAGGACGAACATTTGTTTAAGAGGAGGAGAATGTGATGACCCAAAAATGTCATCTTTAAATTTAATAATTAATTATGTGTTCTAAGACCTCAAAAAGTACTATTTATCATTCCTCTACTTGCGTGCGTAATCCGTAAAATTTTATGAAAAGTTTTTATGTGAAAAATGGATTAAAATGTGAATTAGAGCTTTAAAACTCAACTGAGTTTACTTTGGTCAATATTTTGAGAAAACGGACTCGGATCAGTATTTTGACAGTTTTGGTAGGTCTGTATCATGATTTGGGACATGGGTGTATGCCCGGAATCAAATTCCGAGGTCCATAGCCCGAGATATGGAATTTTGATAAAAAATTAAAATGTTTAAGTTCAAATAGTGACCGGATGTCTAGTTATGTGAAAATGACCCCGGAATAGAATTTTGATGATTCCAACAGCTCCGTATGGTGATTTTGGACTTAGGAGCGTGTTCGAAATTTTATTTGGAAGTCCGTAGTTAAATTAGGCTTAAAATGGCTAGAAACAAGAATTTAAGTTTGGAAGTTTGACCGAAAAGTTGACCTTTTGATACCGGAGTTGAAATCCAGTTCCGAAAATTTTCATAGCTCCGTTATGTCATTTATGACTTGTGTGTAAAATTTGAGGTCAATCAGAGTTGATTTGATAGGTTTCGACATCGAATGTAGAAGTTGGAAATTTTAAGTTTCATTAAACTTGAATGGGAGCATAATTCGTGATTTTAGCGTCGTTTTATGTGATTTGATATTTCAAATAAGTTCTTATGATGTTTTAGGACTTGTTGGTATATTTGGTTGAGGTCCCGAGGGCCTCAGGTGAGTTTTAGATGGTTAACGGATCAAAAGTTGGACTTAAAACAGCTGCTGTAATTTTTCCTTTATGCTGGAAATTCTGGCCCAAAATCGAGGCCCAAGATCGAGACCCAAAATCGAGCTCCCAAGATCGAGGCTGAGGATCGAGGCCGAGGATCGAGGGCTGCCTGGTAGAATTATAAAATAGGGCATTCGTCCCATTCGCCATTTTTAACAAATTAGAGCTTAAGTAGAGGCGATTTCCGATAGATTTTCAAGGAAAAGATATTGGGGTAAGTGATTCTAACTTGGATTTGGTCTATAAACATAAATATATCATTGTTCTCATCATTTAATTAGTATTTTGAGATTAAAATTTGGAAAATTTTTAGAAATCTCATAGAAACGAATTTTTGAGATCTCGATATCGATTCAGAGTCGGATTTGAGTGAAACTGGTATGGTTGGACTCGTAATTTAATGGGTTGTCGGATTTCATAACTTTCTCCGGATTCCAATATGTGGGCCCCACGAACGAATTTTTAATTAATTTCGGGATTTTTATTAAAAATATAGTATTTTCTTATAAAATTGATTCCTCTAATTTTTAGTGATTTTATCAAATTATTTTGGCTAGATTCGAGCCAATCAAAGTTGGATAATCGAGGAAAGGGCCTTCTAGTGGATTAAATTGGAGCAAATTGAGATAAGTCTCTTGTCTAATCTTGTGAGGGAAAAATTTATCCCATAGGTGATTAAATTAAATAATTGTTGCTAATTGCGGGGGCTGCATACGCACGTGGTGACGAGAGTCCGTGCGTAGCTACTATTAATGTTAAATTTCGGGTAGTTTAGGACTCAAAGCATGAATTACTTGTGTAAATTGTATTCTTTATTAATTAAAATATTTGATGTATATATTGTGAATTGTTATGAAAGGTAAAAAAATATGAAATTTTCATATGCTTAATTTTTTTTAGATTAATTAATTGTTGAAATAAATTATTATCCTCTCAAATAAATTTTACAATAAATACTCTTATTTCGGAGGTACATAAGAAAATGTCCTCCTTTCTTGTGGATCGGGCCGAACGCCTCGGCAGGATAGATGCATCTATGGATCGCGTCGCATGCCCCTCGGCAGTGTACACGACACTCTGGATCGGGCCGTACGTCCTCAGCAGAAATCATGCTTAATAATAATAATAATAATTACACTCTAGTTTAATAATTTATTTCAACTTACGAAACTAATTGATAAATTGAAAAATCCTTGAAATTTAATGAATTATTATTCTTGCTTGTTAAATAATTAATTGTTATTCCTGTAAATAATATTTAATTGATAAATTGGAAATTATTTGAATTGAAGGAATTTGATTATTTCCGCCGATTAAATAAATTATTTTAAATTCTGTAAATCATGCTGATTTAAATATCCTAGTTGTATTTCAATTATTATTATTGACCCATAGTAAGTGTCAAAGTCGGCCATCTCGTCTCTACCACTTCGAGATTAGGCTTGATACTTACTGGGTACACATTGTTTACGTACTCATACTACACTTGCTGCACTTTTTGTGCAGGATCTGAGACAGGTACTAGTGGAGGACCTATCATCACATATCCACGTCATCCCGAGGCATAGTGGTGAGCTGCTTTTCTGAGCCGTTCTGCAGCTACCAGTGTCTCTTCTTATATGTACAATTCTGTCTATTTCATTTCAGACAGTATTTGGAGTTTTGTATAATCTACTAGATGCTCATGTACTTGTGACACCATGTCTTAGCACACACACATTGGTAGAATTTGGTATTTTATTATTTTCTTGGATTAAAAGTTTAATCAATATATGCTTAATTTATTAGTTGGCTTGCCTAGCTGTAATGTTGGGCGCCATCACGACTTATAAGTGAACATGTGTCGTGACAATATTGGCATATCAATGTAGCTGGATAGCATAAAAATATGTTTATACTATTTGTGTAAATATCTTAATTAGGCTCAAGTTCAAAACCTCAGGCTACGGAGAAACCTATACAGGGAGTCTGGGAGAGCCCAGATCCCATTTGTGGTTCTTTTTGACAAAAAAATGGAAATAAGTGTAAAAAAAAAAAAAAGAGTTACCTAACTATGTATAACGCTCTTTCAAAGAGCGCTATACATTAACGGACGTTTTGGACGTTAACGTATAACGCTCTTTAAAATAGCGCTATACATATATAACGCCCTTATAAACCGCATTATGCCTAGGCTGATAAGACAGCTATGCATAGTGCGGTATATAAAAGCGCTATATGTATAGCGCTGTTATATACCGCGCTAAACATAGATAATGGGCCCACCAATAAGTCTCATCCATTTAACTGACATAACAATAATTCAAATGGGTATATCGCCCTTTAAAAGAGCGTTATACCTAAAATAATATAAAAAAATTCACCCCCCTCCCCGAGCTAGGCATTGCTTTATTTAAAGGCGTTAGGATTTTACAAAAATTCATTCAAAAATATTCGTAACTCCTGTTAAAAAATTTTCTTCTTGTTAAATTCTCAAGCATTTTTTCATAATGTCTGAAGAGCGAAAAGTAAAGGTTTCATTATATTGGGGGGTGAGGTTATGGTGGCGAATAACACTGTGAGGTATAGTTTATCTCCATAGTGTCATGTTAAGTTACCACTTACAATGGAGTACGATACATTAGTATCGTTATTATGTATAAAAATGAGTGTGAAAAAATATTCGGTGAACCTTAAAGTAATCGAAAGATATCCGTATTCCATCACTCCGCAAGGGGTTGCTTGTTACGCTGAGTTTAACATCGACGAGGATGAAACTTTGAGGGATTTTTTGAGGACTCCGGATGAATACAAGGATTTTCTTGTGATAAAAATATTGAAAATGTACGTCAAGGTCGAAGACGTTCGCAATAATGAGGTTGAGCATAGTAGGATAACCCTCAGTTGTCAATTTTATTATTTTTATAATTTTGTATGTTTTGTTCTGTAAATTAAATAATTATTTTTTATAATTCAACAATATTTAATTGGACAGAGTATATATCTATGGGTTCCATGCTCGATATTTGAGACCCAGTAGCACCAAGCTATCCTGAATTCTTATATGTGTCAATTTTATTATTTTCATAATTTTGTATGTTTTGTTCTGTAAATTAAATAATTATTTTTTATAATTCTATAATATTTAATTGGACAGAGTATATATCTATGGGTTCCAGACTCGATATTTGAGGCCCAATAGCACCAAGCTATCCTGAATTCTTGAATGTGTTAATTTTATTATTTTCATAATTTTGTATGTTTGTTGTGTAAATTAAATAATTATTTTTTATAATTCTACAATATTTAATTGGACAGAGTATATATCTATGGGTTCCAGGCACGATATTTGAGGCTCAGTAGTACCAAGCTATCCTGAATTTTTGTATGTGTCAATTTTATTATTTTACATGTTTGTTTTATAATTTTATATGTTTGTTTTGTAAATTAAATAATTAATTTTTATAAATTGGATAGAGCTTGTGTTTGATCTATCAATATAAGAGATACTTAAACAACAAGGATACTACACTAAAAGGCTCTATATTTTACTATGCTAAAATGGCACTATATTACTAGTCTTTAAGCAAATAAATAATCTAAATTAGATAAAAACAACACTAAATTTAATCAAAAAACATTCACGAAAATACATATAAAACAGTAAAAGAAATTTATTAAATATTTTTATTAACAAATAATAATGATTTCTCAATTTTTACATATTTGTTTAGAACACTAATATCTTAGTCCGGATAAAAATAACATACTAGTTTAATCGCAAAAAAAATATAAAATAACATGGAAACACATTCAAAACAACTAATATGCATTATTTATATGAGTTTCGACATAAACTAAATCGAAATACCTCGATTTATGTTTTTTGAAAAGTTGATAAATTAAAAATTTGAGTCAGAAACAAGCAAACCACAACAATAGAAGGCTTTGGCTAGGATGTTGGACCTACAATCTTGTTGTTTTCTGTGACGGGTGAGGTCCGCTCGTTATTTTTGGATAATATTTTTTTTTGGGGAGGGGGGGGGGAGGAGGGGAGGGGAGGGCGCGCTTCTGATTTTTACAAAATTTGGGGGAAGGGGACTGGTGGGGAAGAAGGGAAGGGGACCGTTTTTATCTATGTATAGTGCGGTATATAAAAGTGCTATCCATATAGCGCTTTTATATACCGCGCTATGCATAGATGTCTTATCAGCCCAGGCATAACGCGGTTTATAAGGGCGTTATTTATGTATAGCGCTCTTTTAACGAGCGCTATACGTTAACGTCCAAAACGTCTGTTAATGTATAGCGCTCTTTAAAAGAACGTTATACATAGTTAGGTAACTCTTTTTTTATATATACTTATTTCCGTTATTTTTATCAAAAAGAATAACAAATGGGTTCTCGAATCTGGGACACAGTACAAATCAATCAATGTCGTTTGATTGACATCGTTTTGGATTGAACTATAAGGAATGACTTGTGGTGGTGGAGCCACAAATTTTGACAGGGGATCCAAAAAATTAAAAAAGTCAAATTTGAGACTTAGTAGGCGTTTGGACATAAGAAATATAAAATTCTAAAAATAAATAAATAAAATTTTAAGTGAAAATGGTATTTGAAAATTAGAGTTGTGTTTGGATATGAATATAATTTTGGGTTGTTTTTGAAGTTTTGTGAGTGATCTGAGTGAAAATTTTGAAAAACAGCTTTTTAGAGTTTTCAAATCTTTGAAAATCTTCAAAATGTATTTTCACGTGAAAATTGAAAAATTTATGACCAAACGTTGATTTCGAAAAAAAAAAAATCGGAAAAAGTTAAAAATTTCTTATGTTCAAACGGCCTCTAAGCATGTATTTCTCTTATGGTAAGAAGATTCAAAATTCTATTTACGTATATAATAATTATTTTTCCTGTATAAACATTAAAACTTTTCGACCAAGGGAATTTCCTAGACTGCGTGTTGTTTCGCCTACTTGGAAATTAGGATAGTATATTACCGTTATTGCAAAATTACCATATCTTAGCAACTCACCATGGAAGAATTTTTTTTAAAAAAATCTCTGTCTTTCACAATATCCTTAGTTCATCATCTCTATGTTACTTTCTTTTCATTTAGGTCCCTTAGTTACCAAAAGAAATAATTTCTGGGACACTTGAGTTAGCATAAAAGAAAGATTACAAGGAATAGATTAAAATCTTCACCATCCAACTGGTGCCTCTCTAAAAGTTTTCAATTTAAATAATACCTTTCTTTCTTTTCTTTTCTTGTTCCTCCTTTTTAATTTGTTGGATATATTAAGGTTCAAAATTTTAATAATGATTAATAATCAAAAGAGCCTTGACTACTGTCATCTAATTTTGTGTGAAGATTCGCAACATCACTAATGAATGAAAGGAAAGAAAATCATACGAGGATCAGAGAATCAATGAAAGGAAACATAGCCAACGATTATGTTATTCAAATAGAAAGAGAATCAGAGAATCAATCAATCAAGGAACAAGGAAGGAAACATAATCAATTCGACTTGCTAAAGATTCTCAAAGCGTGCAAGAAAGGAAAGAGAGTCAATCAATGATAGAGAGCAAAGGGCAATCTGCGCCAGCTCTAATCAAGGAAAATTGTATGAACCAAAACTTCAAAATGAGAATGAATTTGGCCACACCTCTCAAGCTAGATTCACGAGGCTACCCTTGGGTCCTACTCTTAAAAATCTATGCCTCACAAGGAAAGACCTCCAATCATTGTTGCTGTACGATCCAAGAAAGGAGAAATCAGAAGACTCATCAAGCAATATAAAAGAAGAAGTAGAAGGACAAGGCAAATCACGCAACTTCACATATGTTTCTATACCTTTCTAGTTCTTAGTACAAATACTGTATTCTTGAGTCTACACGTATCGCAAAAGATAGGAAGAGTTAGAAAATAAAATAAGAGTTGTGTCAACACTAGAAAGAAATATTGTTGTTATATATCGTTGGTGGTGAACGTACTAAAACCATCACTGTTGTAAAAGCTTACTGAAGATCTAAGAGAACCTTTGTGACCCAAGGGGACAGGACATATATACCATACCGGTGCTGAACCAGTATAAAAATTGATGTGCCTCATTTACTTTTCTGTTTGCGCAATTTAATTCTGCTGTGATTGATTCCATTATAAAGTTTAATCGACTAATTTCTCTCTTAGTCAACTAAGTTTTAAAATCGGCTACAATTCACCGCTCTTGTACTTGAATTGGCTTTACATATGGGTATGCAAGAGATGAGCTTCTTTGACATAACTATGATCAATCAATTACATGTGTTCTACCGTATTTACTGTTCGACTTTACCTTGAAAAATATTTGTTAAATCTTTACAGCTTGAGGCACCCCAGTTGGAGATATCAGACTAAAATACATCACACGATAGATATTCCAAGATTTGACGAGTGGGAATCCTCTCACTATCATGATGAACGGGGGAAGATTCAAGGAAATTACAACTCTCATCCTGCCAAGTTTTTTAATTAGGCATAGTTTGACTAGTAACTAAATTGAAAAAGAATTGATTTCTAAAATTTGTGATCTTAGCTGTATAATGAGATATCAAACATGTCATGAGATAAAATTATGTTAAGATAAAATACTAAGTTTAAATTAAATTGTCTCTCAATTTAAAAAGATACCATGTAATTTTTTTGAATGGACTAATAATTTAAGAATACCACTGTTTACCCAGAATTTCGAGTAACAATTAAACTTATTTAGTGATTTCAAGGATACGTGATTAATCCAATACTAATTGATAAACAAGGAATTAAATAGATAATCTGAATAGTAAAATAAATCAAACTAGTGTTCTGGCAGTGATTTCGACTTCGATTCGAGATGGTCTCGAGGTTGGGTAACAAGAACAATAAAGAACAGAAAATAAACAGTGATGAGCAGTAATAAATAGTAAGTGAAATAGAGAAAGCAGTGTATGTGTAAATGTTTATCGGTGAATCCTTCCCACCTACAAATGAATGAGGTCCCTCTTTATATAGTAGAGGAATCCTAAATAAGGTACAATTCTAATAACAGAAACAAATCCCATGATTGGCGTCAATAACTGCTTGATTCGATATGTTCCGGGATTTTCGCCGAGATCTTCCGTCGGTTGCTAATATCTCGCCATTCTGTTCTTATGCCTTACTTGAAGTCGGTCATGCTCGGTCTCGATCTTCAGCGAGTACTTTGATCTTCATGCTCCATACTCTGCCATTGAGCTCGAGCCTGGTCTATTACAAGCTTACTCTCGAGGCAGTTCCACGTGCCTATGAAATCGGACATGCCCGAATTCGACCGTATACAGATAGTCCCCGCGTTTCTTAGAATAAAATGATAAGAAATGATTTGAGCCTCAATTTTTCGAAACCTCGATCATGACGTCGTCCTCATGACGTAACTGATGGATGTGACCGAAACGTCTCGTCGGTTCAATTTTCCAAATCATTAATGCATGTTAATTAGCAGTCGGCCACTAGCGCCACCGAACCGTCGTCGTGGGCCTATAAATACCCTATCCTTCATTGAATCAAACTTTACTTTTGCTCTAATCAAACCTCTAAGTCTTCTCACTCTTTTCGTCTCTTCCTTTTCGCCGTCTGTAGAGCCACCTTCGTTAGCACCGAAAACACCAGATTTTCATCTTCCCTCGCTCTTCTTTACTTACACAAATGGGGAAAACCTCAAAGAGCCGCTTCCCCACGAGTATGTTCCCGGCCCGTGTACTCTAGAATCCGACTTCAAGGTCGAAAATCCTTCATCGATCCCGGGCCGATGTGAGCATGTGTCGATGTATATGTACTCGATATCAAAGTGACACCTCGAGGCCGTGAAGAGGGACTGCAACTGGGGTCCCGAGGTCGTGGTGCAAATTTCTGCTCCCGAAGAGAGCATCACCGCTTATGTGAAGGGGTTCCTAAGTGTTTACACTTACCCCTTTACATTGGGTCCCCTCGACCCAATGATTATTGATCTCCGTAAAAGATATCAAGTCACCCTCGGCCAAATCCACCCCTCACTATGGCACATAGTAATCATGATGTGCTTCTTCTCTAGCAAGGCTGAGGGGCTAGAGTTTACTCTAAATCACCTCATGCGGTTGTATCGGCCTCGAATCTATCGAGGAATAATCAGGCTCCAACGCCAGGCAACGAAGGCCTTGTTCTCGAGTATCGACGAGGACAAGGATCGGGGTTGGATGAGCCATTTTATACGGGTGAGGATTCGCGACATTATCCCGGAAGAGAAGATATCATTCCCTGAGGAGTGGAACTTCGACCGTAAGTGATCTTTTAAACTTTATTCTTCGTACTTTCATCGACTTCGCATGATATCCCCTTTCGACATGCAACTATTCCATGGATGTCTCAAGTGATACCTGACCTCGAAGACTGGGTTCGGAAGTTAGCCTCAACTTCCACTTATGCCGAACGTGTATGGTGTGATTTGGCAAGGGGCAGATGGGAGGCCAAGAACCACGGTAAGGATCTCCTTTTTCATGTTCTGAAACACTTTTTGTACTTCATTCGTCACTAATTTTCTTTCATGCAGGCCTGACCAAGGATGCCATTTTGAGGCCCTCGAGTGGCAAGGAAGAAACCAAGTCCTCGGTTCCGAAGCCGGGGAAAGACAAGAAGAGGAAAAGTGCCTCGCAGTCCGAGGACCCCAAGCCCAAACCTCGAAAGGTGAGGAGGAAAGTAATCGCTCTCACGATGGACTCGGTCCAAAAACTGAGAGACAAAGAAGAGGAAGAAAAGGAAAATGCCTCGGCACCGACGACGACTGCTAAAATCAAGCCTCGTGTCGAGGAGGCATCCTAAAGAAAATCGGGTGAGGATCCCAAATTACCAGAGGTCGAGATCGTTTCTCGGCCATTTGCAACTACACCGGACGGGGCTGGTTCTGCGACTTGCTCGGGACCATGACAGCAGGTCACTTGCCTTCTCTTCCAATGTTTTCTGAGGAGACACTAAGGGTTGCTTTACTGGAGTCGATGATGCCTCTGATATCAGTGACGCTTCTATTCTTTTAGAAGAGGCCCAACGTTTCTTATCTCGGGTAAGAATCAATTTACTGCACTTCTTTTCTTTACTTTTTTTTCTCTAAATATGACTTGTGTTTTCCTTTTTTGTATATACCTTCGCCAAGTTTTGAGCTGACCATAACTAGTGTGAAATCGAGCTCCAAAAGGTCTTGGAGGAGAGGAACGCTCTAAAGCTTCTTTGCAGCCAAAAGGATGAAACTATAAAGGACCTTCAAGAGGATTTGGCTAAGGCTAGTGAGGAAGAGGCCGAGCTAGATAAGAAGGTGAGCATACTTTTGATAAAGTATGGACTCAACCCAACTGTGGAGGCTAATACTTCATTATCTTAGCTGTAGCAAAAGGTTGTAAAGAGCGAACTTCTTCGGGGAGAAGTCGATCAGATCAAGGTCAATTGTGATCGATGGAAGGAGAATATAGACCGCCTAGCTGCGGAAAAAGAAACTACCTTGGCCAAACTATCATCAGCCGAGGTTCAACTTCGGGGCCCTAAAGAGAAAAGCTCAACCCAAGCCAAGAGGATCGAGGAGCTTGAAATCGAGCTTGTTGAGGCCAAGGCGGAGATCGAGAAGACAAAGGTCATGGCAGACAAGTCCATTGCCATGTACCGGGCCGATGCTGAGGATGCTCAAATGCAGCTAAGGGAGGCTTCTGACCGACAATGATGGATCAATGACTTGGCAAAGTGTCAATCCCGGAGAGAAAACCTAAAGGAAATCCATGCTCGAGGTTTTGTCCTCTCCGAGGAGATAGCCCGAGCCAAGGTGCTCGAAGCCGAAGTCAGGTAGCTTGCCTCTTCTGATGTCGAAGATGATGATGAAGAAGGCAGTCGAGGCAGATCCGATGAGGGGCATGAAGGAGAGGTTGCTCCCGGAGAAGAGGTCGAATCCGGCCGTAGTTAGGACTCTGTCTCCTATACATAACCTTTTTTATAATAGAAAAACTTCTTTTGAATGTCTTCTCAGTTTTATGTTCAAACGTGTTTTGTGCTTTTGCCTTGTTGTTGCAGCCTCTGTAATTGAGTGAATACTAGTTCGAACTTAGAACAGCAAGGGTGAGTCCACGAGCTCAATAATATGTTCGAGATTTCGGATGGCTTGATCGATGCCATGACTGCACTGTTTTTATAACTAAGTTCGAGTATATTTTGAACTTAGAATAGAACAAACCCTTAGGTGTTTTATAAAATAATGGGTAATTTTTGAACTTACGGTAACATACCCCTTAAGGTTTTATGGCGGATCCTTAAGCTAAATTCAAGTCAACTTTATTTGAACTCAGAATAGTGGAACTCTTAGGTCCGAGTTGAGTGAGAACAAAGTCTCGAACTCTAAATGTATTGGACCTTAGGCCCTTTTAGGTTGGGCCCATATGGCCTCTAAAAGACGGCTATTATTTTCCCTTTTCGTCTTAAAAGACTTAGTAAAACTTTATTTATGACTTAACATGTATTTTTTACCCATTTGGTTTTTTGAGGTTCCGATGTCGGTTGAAACCCTTTTTCTTTTTGTGCCTTAGCACGTTTGTGTTAAAGATAATTTGATACCTCTTAAGGTTTTTCGAGGGATGATTTTATCAAAGCCCTTTTGATTATTTATCGAGGGTAGCCTTTTTTAACCAGGTTTTCAAAGAATTTGAAGGCCTATCGTTATTGCGGAATCCGGACGTCTCCGAGCCGCGTTATTTAGGATATAGCCTTTAGTTTGGCCGTAGCCTTCGGGTATGTATTTTGGCCGTAGCCTTTAATTTGTCCGTAGCCTTCGGGTATGTATTTTGGCCGTAGACTTTGGGTATGCCTCTTGGGCTTATTTCCCAATAACATTTCGAACTTGTTTGAAATGTCAATCCCCGAGAATGGTGGCCTTGGCCTATAGATCGAGGGGTACCTTTTTGAGGTCTTATGAATTTGAGTTTAGATAACTCGAATATGCCTATCATCGATGGTAGTCCCCGAGTGTATATTTGCACTTTGGCTCTTGAGTCATTTCTCACAATATCATAAATATGAGGTTTATATAGTAGAGAATTTTCTTCGAGACACAAAATGTTTAAATGAAGAGAGAATGCTTATTTGAATAGTTTATACATGCGCACATGTTTTGCCATCGGGGCTCGACTAATTTATATGGACACGGTTCACTTGGCTGTTTGGCCCATTACAAAGCTTCCCTATCGAGGCCCTTTGACATGAAGTACTATTCTCGAGAATACAACATCTGAGGATGATGCCCGCCAGTATTCGAGGTTGATTACAAAGAAGCCTTGGATACTGTTGAATTCTCCTCAGATAGCACATAATTGTTGTCTCGTTAAAAACCTCGTCGGAAAAATCCATTTGGGATAAAAAATGATCTAAGAAAAAAAGAGTGCAATGCGTACTTTAAAACCCGAGGTATCGATGTCATTGGTCGAACTCCTGCAATGAGTAATATATATAAACAAAAGAAGGGAGAAAGTCATACCTTAACAATAATATCGTTTGAGAAGTGATATGTTCCAGTTGTTTGGCAGTGGTTCGCCGTCCATCGTTTCGCGTTTATAAGACCCTTTTCCGACTATATCGAGGACTTGATAGGGTCCTTCCCAATTTGGGCCGAGCTTCCCTTCATTAGGATCTCGAGTATTGATGGTGACCTTCATTAGGACTAAGTCCCCGACCCTGAAGTGGCGAAGGTTGGTTCTTCTATTTTAGTACCTTTCGATTCGTTGCTTTTGTGCAGCCATTCGAACGAGTGCCGCTTCTCATTTTTCATCTAATAATTCGAGGCTAGTAATTATAGCCTGGTAGTTCGATTCCTCTGTTGCATGTCGAAACCTGGCGTTGGGTTCTCCGGCTTCGACTGGAATAAAGGCTTTAGAGCCATATACTAAGGAAAATGGATTTGCCTCTGTACTGGACTTCGATGTTGTTCGATATGCCCAAAGGACTTCGGGTAGAATTTCTCTCCATTTCCCTTTAGCTTCGTTCAACCTTTTCTTCAAGTTTTGGATGTTGTTCGTCGATTCAGCCTGTCCGTTCCCACTAGGGTGATACGGTGTTGACAATATCCCTTTTATTTTATGGTCTTTGAGAAATTTCGTCACTTTACTGCCGATAAATTTTTACCATTGTCGCATACTATTTCTGTGGGTATCCCAAATAGACACGCGATGTGATCCTAGATGAAATCTATAACCTCTTTCTCCCTGACCTTCTCGAAAGCCTGTGCTTCGACCCATTTAGAGAAATAGTCAGTTATAAATAAAATGAACTTAGCTTTACCTGGGGCCGATGGCAGAGGGCCGACGATATCCATCCCCCATTACATGAATGGCCATGGGGATAGGACCGAGTGAAGTTGTTCTCCGGGCTGGTGGATCATCAGTGCAAACCTTTGACATTTATCACATTTTCGAACAAATTCCTTAGTCTTTTTCCATGTTATCCTAGTAGTATCCTGCTCTAATGACTTTGCGAATAAGTGAATCGGCGCCAGAGTGGTTCCTACAAGTGCCTTTATAGACCTCTCGTAAAACATAATCGGTGTCTCCTGGTCATAAATACACTGCCAATGGTCCATCGAATGTCTTTCTGTATAACGTTCCGTCTTCGGCCAATGTGAAACGAGCAACTTTAGTTCGTAGGGTCCTCGATTCTTTAGGGTCGGATGGAAGCTTTCCATTCTTCAAGTACTCGATGTATTTGTTCCTCCAGTCCCAGGTTAAGCTTGTAGAATTTATCTTGGCATGCCCTTCCTCGATCTTGGATTTCGAGAGTTGAATGACAGTCCTCGAGCTGATCTCATCTTCCTCGACCGATGACCCCAAATTTGCAAGTGCACCGGCCTCACTGTTTTGTTCCCGAGGTACATGTTGTAAAGTCCATTCCTTGAAATGGTGCAAAGTTACCTGCAATTTGTCCAAATACCTTTGCATTCTATCGAAGGTTTTATTTACCTGGTTGGACACCAGTAAAGAGTCACACTTTGCTTCAATGACTTGCTCCCAAGCCTTTAGCTAGCTCGAGACCTGTAATCATGTCCTCGTACTCGGCCTTATTGTTAGTCAATCTGGAGGTTTTGATAGACTGTCTAATAGTGCTACCCATGGGCGACTTCAAAACGATGCCTAGCCCGGACCCCTTCGCATTCGAAGCACCGTCTGTGAAAAGGGTCCATACCCCCGACAATGTACATGATTTCAATAAGAGTTCCTTTTCAACTTCAGGTACGAGGGTTGGGGTGAAATCGGCCACGAAGTCTGCTAAAATTTGAGACTTGATGGCCGTCCGGGGTTGATATTCGATATCATACCCATTGAGTTTGACGACCCATTTGGCCAATCGGCCCGATAGTTCTGGCTTGTGCAAAATATTACGAAGTGGGTAATTGGTTAATACGCATATGGGGTGACATTGAAAGTATGGTATTAACTTTATAGAGGCGCTTATCAATGCAAGTGCCAATTTCTCCAAATGTGGATATCTAGTTTCTGCTTCTCCTAAGGTTCAACTTATATAATAAATGGGAAAGTGCGTACCTTGCTCTTCTCATCTGCCTTTGGAGTGTGAAATAGTGGTGGGCTCGATAGGTACCGCTTCAATTCCTCTAATGCCTATTGGCATTCCAGGGTCCAGGCAAATCCGTTCTTCTTTTTGAGCAGAGAGAAAAACCTGTGACTTCTATCTGATGACCTTGAAATGAATCGGCCTAAGGCAGCTATCCGTCCAGTAAGCCTCTACATGACTTTTACATTGTTCACGACGGTGATGTCTTTGATGGCTTTGATTTTATCGGGGTTGATCTCGATCCCCTGATTCGATACCATGAAGCCAAGGTACTTGCTCGACCTGACCCTGAAAGCATATTTCTCGGGGTTGAGCTTCATGTTGTATTTCCTTAAAATCTCGAACGTTTCCTGCAAATGAGCCAAATGGTCCTCTGCACGCATGGACTTAACTAGCATGTCATCAATATAAACTTCCATTGATTTACCTATTTGTTCTTCGAACATTTTATTTACTAGGCGTTGGTAAGTAGCTCTTGTATTTTTTAGCCCGAAGGGCATTACATTATAACAATATGTTCCATACTTGGTGATAAATGATGTCTTTTCTCGGTCTTCCGGGCTCATTTGGATTTGATTGTACCCGGAATAGGCATCGAGAAAAGTAAGTATCTTGTGGCCGATCGTGGCATCGATCATACGATCGATGTTAGGCATCGAAAAAGAATCTTTAGGGCAAGCCTTATTTAAATCCTTATAATCTACACACATTCTAAGTTTGTTCCCTTTTTAGGGACTACAACTATATTGGCTAACTATTCGGGATATTTCACCTCCCGAATGGACCCTATTTTGAGAAGTTTAGTTACCTCATCCTTTATGAATGCGTGCTTTACCTCGGACTAGGGTCTTCTCTTTTGCTTCACCGGTTTGAACCTAGGGTCCAAGCTTAGCCGATGCATCGTTATCTCCGGTGGGATCTCTGTCATGTCTAAATGGGACCAAGCAAAACAATCTATGTTATCAATAAGAAATTAAATAAGCTTTTTCCTGAGTTCGGGGGTTAATCCCATTCCCAGGTATACCTTTCGCTCGGGTAGGTACTTAATCAATATAACCTGTTCCAGCTCTTCGACCATTGATTTGGTGGCGTCAGAATCTTCAGGAACAATTAAAGTTCGAGGGGTCAGAAAATCCTCCTCTTCTTCTTATATCTCCTGCTTCCCTGATACGGTCGAGGCTGGTGGCTGTGATTGCTATTTGACTTCCTGTTTACTTTTTATGCTCGACCTTTCTGAGGTTGATAGTGTCGATATCGGTGTTACCTCATCGACCTCAAATATTTCCTTTGCAGCATGTTTCTCCCCGTATATTGTTTTTACACCGTCCGACGTCAGGAATTTCATCATTTGGTGGAGAGTCGAAGGGACTTCCCTCATATTGTGGATCCAAGGCCTTCTGAGCAGGGCATTATACCTCATGTCGCTCTCGATTACGTGGAACTTGGTATCTTAAATGGTTCCAGCCACGTTCACTGGTAGAATAATCTCCCCTTTAGTTGTTTCACTGGCCATATTGAAGCCGTTTAAGACTCGAGTTGCGGGTGCGATTTGATTTTATAGGCCGAGTTGCTCCACGACCCTCGATCGGATGATATTTTCCGAGCAACCTGGATCCACTAAAACACACTTAACTTGAACTTTATTTAATAAGATAGAAATTACCAGAGCGTCGTTGTGGGGCTGAGAAATGCTTTCTGCTTCTTCGTTGTTGAATGATAAAGTGCCTTCGGGCACATAATCTCGGGTTCGTTTTTCCCTAGTGATTGATACCTTAGTGTGTTTTAATATGGGTTCCTGTGGAATGTCGACCCCACCGACGATCATATGGATGACATGTTGGGGTTCCTCCTGTTCATTTTTCCTATTGGCATCCTTTTATTTGAAATGATTCTTGGCTCGTTCGCTAAGGAACTCTCGAAGGTGGCCCTCATTGAATAGATGGGCTACCTCCTCTTTTAATTGCCTGCAATCCTCGGTCTTGTGACCGTGCGTGCCATGATACTTGCACATCAAATTTGGGTTTCTTTGGGAGGGATCGGTTTGTATGGGTTTGGGCCACCTAGTATCTCTGATCCTTCCGATTGCCGATACAATTCCCGATGCATCGATGCTAAAGTTATATTCCAATAACCGAGGTGCCTCTGTGGGATCAGCATGCTTGTCAAAACCACTTTTGCTCATAAGTTCCCTAGAATTCTATCTTCGATCACTTCTTCGATCGTTCCGGGCGGAATTGCATCCTGAACCATTGTTCCTTCGATCTGCGGTATATGGTTGATATCGGTCCTTGTTCGACCTTGGCTCCCTGTCTACGTCCCTATGGTTTTTAACTGTCGACCTATTTGGATATACTGAACCAGAAGGGGCTCCTAATTGTTCGTCCTCGACCCTGATGTTCGACTGCTATCGATTGTGCACATATGCCCAAGTTATAGTTGGATACTCAATCAAATTTTGTTTCAACTGTCGTGATGCTATCGAACTCTGTTCGTTCAACCCTTGGGTGAAAGCTTGAACGGCCCAATCATCTGTGACCGGTGGCAACTCCATGCGTTCCATTTGAAATCAGGACACGAACTCCCTTAGCATTTCATTATCCCTTTGTCTTACCTTGAAAAGGTCTGATTTCCTCGTTGCGACCTTTATGGCCCCGACGTGTGTCTTTATGAAAGAATCTGCTAACATGGCAAATGAATCGATGGAATTTGGTGGCAGGTTATGATACCAAATCATTGCTCCCTTCGAAAGGGTCTCTCCGAATTTTTTCAACAGCACATATTCGATTTCATCATCCTCTAAATTGTTACCCTTGATGGCGCATGCATATGAAGTAACATGCTCGTTGGGATCGGTAGTCCCATTGTATTTGGGTATGTCTGGCATACGAAACTTCTTTGGAATAGGCTTCGGAGCCGCACTTGGATGAAACGACTTTTGTACAAACTTCTTCGAATCCATCCCTCTCAAGATTGGCGGTGCCCCCGGTATCTGATCAACTCAAGAGTTGTATATCTCCATTTTTTTTATCGTTGGCTTCGATTCTCTTCTCCCCTGATTCAATTCTTTTGGTGAGCTCCTCGAGCATTTTTATTACCGCAGCATTAGTCCCCGATTTGTTACCATTCGACCTTTTCGGTACTAGCTCGGTACGACAAGTAATTTTCGACTCGACCCTATTCGGAGCTCTATGTTGATTTTGTAACTGAGCAATAGCGGCTTGCTAAGCCTGAAGCATCTCGAATATCACTTGGAGATTTACTCCTTCGTCTCCTCTGCCTTGTGTTCCTTGGCCACTTGATCGGCCTTCTCTGCGTACGCTCCCATTGAGATCTGCGCCTAGGTCTGCATTTAGAGCAACGTGCAAACTGACATCGACTGGGTTGGCAACCGATGCTGCCCCGAGATTAGCATGTGGCACCTCGACTCCTGGAGCGATCATATTTTCATCGTGGAATCTGAGGCCATTGTCATAGTGTGTGGATGCGTTTTGTGAGTTTGACATGTTTTGACCTGAAAGCAAAGACACTCGACAAGAACAAGCGTAAAATAGATTGTTTTACCAGAATCAGTATTGAACAATCACTATTATCCTTAGCCCCACGGTGGGCGCCAAACTGTTTACCCAGAATTTCGAGTAACAATTAAACTTATTTAGTGGTTTCAAGGATACGTGATTTAATCCAATACTAATTGATAAATAAAGAATTAAATAGATAATCTGAATAGTAAAATAAATCAAACCAGTGTTCTGGCAGTGCTTTCGACTTCGATTCGAGATGGTCTCGAGGTTGGGTAACAAGAACAATAAAGAACAGAAAATAAACAGTGATAAGCAGTAATAGATAGTAAGTAAAATAGAGAAAGCGGCGTATGTGTATATGTTTATTGGTGAATCCTTCCCTCCTACAAATGAATGGGGTCCCTCTTTATATAGTAGAGGAATCCTAAATAAGGTACAATTCTAATAACGGAAATAAATCCCATGATTGGCGTCAATAACCGCTTGATTCGATCTGTTCCGGGATTCTCACCGAGATCTTCGGTCGGTTGCTAATATCTCGTCATTCCGTTATTATGCCTTACTCGAAGTCGGTCATGCTCGGTCTCGATCTTCAGCGAGCACTTCGATCTTCATGCTCCATACTCTGCCATTGAGCTCGAGCCTGGTCTATTATGAGCTTACTCTCGAGGCAGCTCCTCATGCCTATGAAATCGGACATGCCCGATTTCGACCGTATACACATTAATTAATTATAAAATCATCATTAGGCAGATGAATTGCCTCTAAGACATGTTCAAAGGGTAAGGTGGGTAAGGGCTTACATACTACTCCCACTGTTTCAATTTAGATGACACACTTTCCTTATTAGTTCGTTATAAAAATAATGACACATTTCTACAATTGAAAATAATTCAACTTTAAACTCTTTATTTTACCTTTAATAACGAGCTTTTATAACATATTAAAATTACAATGTAATAATATATAGCTGGTGAATATAGCTTAAAATTTGTACTATCACACAGGTCAAAAACAAAAAAGGGCGACACCATATTTGAGAAAATACTGCAGGATTAAGACTCATAATCCACAGTTACGTCAATAGAACTTAGCACTCAAGATATATACGTTCAGCCGAGCAAGACTCAAAAGAGAGAAACAGATGGCATGATCGTGGGGACTGATTCTAGTTCTTATTTCTACTAACCGGGAAAACTAACGTTGTAACAAAGAATGTGTAGAATTTGCTCTCTCCATTACGTTGCGTTCGTAAAATTTTGAAAAACAAAAAGTTAATTTTTACTGTACAAAATATAGTGATAAGACATTCAGAAATTTGTAGAAAATGACAAATACATATGTCAGGTCGTGGAAGCTGTTGTTGCATAGACTACACAAATCACAGTAAAACTTTTTATCATCAGTCATCACCGCATACGATACAATTTGTCCATACTCCATAATCAGTTGGCCATTTTGTCTGCATAGGACAAAAACCAACGCCAAAACTACACAAGGAGTTTAACATTTGTACTCCATCATGTAATATCATTTCAAATATAACTATATCTAATTGTTCATAGTAAACGAAATTAGTTATCTGAAAAATAAAATAAGTAATTTGCTACGACATGTTAATCAATAAAATATATAAATATATCTTCTTCTTCTTTTGTGTAAATTAAATATTATTTACAGTACTACCATTGTATATAATTTAATTAATTGAGAAGTAAAAATTTTATCTAGAAGTAATTAAATTCAGATCAATACCGCAAAATAAAAACTAAAACAACAAGGATTTTATGCCTCACAAGTAGCAGCAACCTTCATTCAGATAATATTAGAACAATTACAAAAGCAAATTAAAGAACAAGTTATCGGACCAGTAGTGCTTGATTCCCTTTGCATAATGAATCGACCATCATGCTGTTAACCTTTTGCATCGTGTAGGCTGCTGACTTCCTCTGAAAGCAGAAGGTAGGGTTGATAACTTTCCCAACCATATTGGCCCTCCAAAGATCAAATCTTGAACTTTAAGGTTTTCTTCAAGTCGAGAGTGATCTGAAACATAAATAACATTCACTTGTGATAAAGTGGGAGATTGAGAGGATATATCTATATATATATATATATATATATATATATATATATATATATATATATATATATATATATAAGTAATAAGCTATATTAAAATGTTAGAGCAAGCACATTGTTTGGACGTCAGAATACAAAATTTATACAATCATTGAGTATAGCATATATTATTCACTTTTTAAGTTGCCGTATTGGTTAGCTATGCAATATCACCTATTGTCCTATGTCAACTTAATTAAGTTGACCGTATAAAAAAGTTATACCTGTAGTGTTACTTCACACAACTTAAATAATATATATATATATATAAGGTTTCTCCGCATGCAAACTTTGTTTCTTTAATGTAAAACGGAAAGTGGGAGTCTTTTCTTGGGGTTGTTTTTTCTGGGGGAAAAGGTGCACATTTAATCGTATATATGTGCCCTAAAGCTGGGGCTATTTTATAAAAGTGTGCTCCAAAAGGGTCTTTCTTGGACGTCATTTTGAATTCTGGCTCTTCTTTTTTTCGTTTGGCTGTTGAAAAGGCGAGCTTGGTAATGCCTACAGCTTGTGTCTTCCTGGCAAATGTTTTAAGTGATTTCTCTCTATATATATGTATATGTTTTTCTATCGGCGTGCTTTAGATTCGTTGCTACTTTTGACTCTTTTGCAGAATCATCCACACTAATATTGCCTTCAAATATAGGTAGCATATCTAGTTTCACTGCTTGGTTATTCGCAAAATTAAGCGTTGGCGTATAAGTTAAGGGGAAAGAGTAGAAATGACTAGGACATTATTAAGTTAAAAGAAGAAGGCAAGTCTCGCATCGTCGCCGTCGTTCGCTTTGCTTCGGATTTAGATTTGAATTAATTTTTTGGATCAAATTTATTTGTTAAATATTAATATCTAATCCAAATTGGCCGTTTTTGTAACGGTAATTTAAAGTTTCCCTCCGATTTTATTTTTTCATTTTATTTTACGTATATAGTCATTTACGTAATAGCCGTTTTACACGAACAGTCATTTGAAAGAGTTGCACCTCGAGAGTCTGCATGTTCATTGACAAGCTCAGCTATGGTATCCGATTCAGCATGGCTCTGTAGTTGGAGATAGATGTTCTGTTTTAGCTGGTGGTAGAGATCACTCGCCGCTTAGAGGGCATGTAGGTCCAGGAGAGAGAGGGCAGGGAGGCTAAGAGGCCCTGTGGACTGGGAGGATCTACTAATCCCTATTTTGGAGGTAGGGTACGCATGGTAGATGTTTTGTGGGTTAGCCAGTTCAGTTTGCACTTCACGCTTCACGCGGTATTTTAGATATCCATGGGTCCTAGAGTATGAACCCAACCTGTTGGCTATAAATATCAGGTCATTCCCTCATATTTTTCTTACAAAATTTCTGAAATCTCTTCTTCTTTTCTGCATTATTTTCTTACAAAACAAACAAAGCAAGCGTGATTGCTGCCGCCATTTGTGTTCATTGAAACACTGGGGTTTGAAGTACCGCTATACCAGTGTGTAATTGGTTCTATCCTGGGAGGAACTAACCCATAATCTCGGGTACTAGGAGGGGATTAAGTTTCTTAAGGAAACATTGTGAATCCAACGGGCTCGGATTAATATCTGCTTCTTCTACATTTCTGTTTTTACGTTATTTTCTATTTCTAGAATTACTTTACAAATACAGATTACTAACAAGCTTAAGGAACTTAAATCTATATTCTGTGTTTGTGTTGTATACACTGATCTGGAGACTAAAACCTGTGTGATTTTTTACTCCCAGTTTGGAGATTAAAGCCTTCGTGGTTTTCTACTCCGTCTTTATATTTTAACGTATACTCTGTTTCGTTTTATTATCTGTTATTTGGAGATTAAAATCCTAGCGATTTTCTACTCCATTGGAGATTAAAATCTACGTGATTTTTTATTCCAGTTTTATTCGATTTAAAGATATAAAAACTTCACCGTATATTAAACATTTGTTTGTGTAATTATTTTTTTTTACAGAAATGACGATAGAGAACGGAAACATGTCTGTTTCTATGGTGATTGCCAATGCATCGACAAGCCAAACAACACCGGCATTGGCACTGGCACCGGCAGAAAAGCCTGAAAAAATTTTCGGGATTGATTTCAAGCACTGACAATAAAAGATGTTTTTGTATTTGGCTACCCTTAGCCTTCAGAGGTTTATTAAGGAAGATGCTCTAGTTGTGCGAGATGAAACTCCGGAAAATCCTTGTAACTGAGGCGTGGAAGCATTCTGATTTTTTGTGCAAGAATTATACTCTTAGCGAACTTGATGACGATCTATTTAACGTCTATAGTAATATGGAGACGTCGAAAGAACTATGGACTGCACTTGAAAAGAAATACAAAACTGAGGAAGTCAGGTTGAAGAAATTTATTACTGCATTATTTTTGGACTATAAAATGGTAGATAGCAAGTCTATTATTACCCAAGTCCAGGAATTGTAAGTGATTATTCATGATCTCCTTGCTGAAGGTATAATTCGAATTAATACTTTTGTTGAAAGTATCAATTATATTATTATTACTAATATAATTTTCATTGAAGGTTTGGTCATCAGTGAATCATTCCAAGTTGCAGCGTTGATTGAGAAGTTGCCTCCTTTATGGAAGGACTAACGCAAAGAGATGTCGCACGACGATCTCATTGTTTGGTTAAGGATCGAAGAAGATAACAAACCTGTTAAAAAGAAGGGTCGTGAAAACTCAACAATAATGGGAGCAAATATTGTTGAGGCTACTTCTCAAATTAAGAGAAAGAGGAAGCAAACTTCTGGGCCAAGAAATAACCCAAGTAAGAAGCGGTTCAATAGAAATTGCTACAACTGTGAAAAAACTAGACACAGATCTGTAGAGTGTCGTGCTCCAAAGAAAGACAAGAAGAAGGGTCAAGCAAACATTGTTGAAAAGCACGAAGATATTGATGACTTGTGTGCTATGCTCTCTGAATGCAACCTGGTAAGAAATCCTAAGGAGTGGTGGATTGATTCTGAAGCCACTCGCCATGTTTGTGCTGTTAGAGAAGTGTTTGCTACATATGCTCCCGTTGGACCTGAAGAGACGCTTTCTATGGAAAATTCTGCAACGGCCAAGATTGAAGGATGTGACAAGATATTTCTGAAAATAACTTTTGGCAAGGTGGTGACTCTGAAAAACATCCTTCATGTTCCTGAAATTAGGAAGAATTTAGTTTCTATTGCACTTCTCGTCAAAAATGGGTTTAAGTGCATTTTTGTATCTGATAAGATTGTAATAAGTAAGAATGAAATATTTATAGGAAAAGATTACCTCACTAAGGGCCTTTTCCAACTGAATGTAATTGTCGTTAAGAATAATTAAATTTCAACTTCTTCTTACTTACTTGAGTCAAATGATTTATGGCATATACGTTTGGGACATGTCATTTATAGAACCTTGCAAAAAATGATTAATTTGGAAGTATTGCCGAAGTTTGAATGCGACAAATTAAAATGTCAAATATGTGTGGAATCTAAGTATGTTAAACATCCTTATACGTCTGTTGAAAGGAATTCAAATCCTTTAGACTTAATTCACACAGATATTTGTGACATGAAGTCAATACTATCTCGCGGTGAAAAGAAGTATTTCATAACTTTTATTGACGATTGTACTCGCTATTGCTATGTTTACTTATTTAGTAGTAAAGATGAAGCAATACAAAAATGAAGTTGAAACGCAACTTAACAAGAAAATCAAAATAATAAGAAGTGATAAGAGTGGTGAATACAAATCTCCTTTTGAAGAATTATTTTTAGAATATGGAACTATTCATCAAACAACATCCCCTTACACGCCTCAATCCAATGGGATTGATGAAAGAAAGAATCGATCATTAAAGGAGATGATGAACGCTTTATTGATAAGTTCTAGTTTGTCATAGAACTTGTGGGGTGGGTAGCCATTCTTACGGCTAACTGAATACTTAACCGAATATCCCATAGCAAAACATAATCTATTCCATATGAAAAATAAAAAGGAAGGAAGCTCAACTTGAATTATTTTAAAGTGTGGGAGTGTTTGGCAAAAGTGCAAGTTCCTAAACCCAAAAAGGTAAAGATAGGACCGAAAACCATTGATTGTGTTTTTATAGGATATGCAACCAATAGTAAAGCATATCGATTTCTGGTTCATAAATTGGAAAATTCCGACATTCATAATAATATGGTTATTGAATCAGATAATGTTGAATTCTTCGAAAATATATATCCCTATAAAAAGGAACGTAAGTCGATTGATGAAGGATCTAAACGACCTCAGAAAGAAACAAAAGAAAGTGCATCTAATCAGGAGGATCCAAGACGTAGTAAACATCAAAGGACGTCTACTTCATTTGGACTAGATTTTGTGACTTTCTTATTGGAAAATGAGCAATAACAACAACAAGAACAATAACAACAACCCAGTAAAATCTCACAAGTGGGGTCTGAGGAAGGTAGAGTATACGCAGACCTCACCCCTACCCCCAGAGGGGTAGAGAGACTGTTTCTGAAAGACCCTCGGCTCAAGAAGAAGAAAAATAAACAATAGACAATAGATCAGTAACAGCAATAGAAGATAAAAAATATTAACAGCATCGTAAGAAATAGAAAAATAGATGTAAAAGCAATAACTATAAACAACAATACTACCATAGAAAATAGTGAGAAAACTACATAAACCACTAACAACCCACAGTGAAACAACAACAGGCCAGGCCAGCCCCCGGAACAACCCTAACCTACAACCCTAATGCTCGACCTCCACTATTTCCTATCCAGAGCCATGTCCTCGGAGATCTGAAGTCGCGCCATGTCTTGCCTGATTACCTCACCCCAATACTTCTTAGGTCGTCCTCTACCTCTCCTCGTACCTGCCAATGCTAACGTCTCACACCTCCTAACCGGGGCATCTATGCTTCTCCTCTGCACATGCCTGAACCATCTATGCCTTGCTTCCCGCATCTTGTCGTCCATGGGAGCCACGCCCACCTTCTCCCGAATATCTACATTCCTAATCTTATCCAGCCTAGTGTTCCTGCACATCCATCTCAACATCCTCATTTCTGCCACTTTCATCTTCTGGGTATGGGAATTCTTGGGTGCCCAACACTCAGCCCCATACAACATGGCCGGTCTAACCACCGCTCTATAGAACTTGCTTTTGAGTTTCGGTGGAACTTTCTTGTCACACAGGACTCCAGATGCTAACCTCCATTTCATCCACCCTTCTATACGGTGCGTGACATTCTCGTCTATCTCCCCATTCCAGATGTATGTCTATGTAGATTGTGATACTATTTTAGAGGATTTCTAATTTGTCCTAAAACCTAGATTATCTAGTCTCGAATATTTAAAGAATCTATGTCTTCTTTGGAATTATTATTTTGGAAAGAGGCAGTCAATAGTGAAAATAGAATCCATATTGAACAACTATACATGTGAATTGGTTGATCTTCCTCCCGGCAATAAAATGTTGGGTTCTAAATGGATTTTTAAGAAGAAAATAAAGGATGATGGCACTATTGACAAATATAAGGCAAGACTTGTGGTCAAAGAGTATAGACAATGAGAAAGTCTTGACTATTTTGATACATATTCTCCAGTTACAAGAATTACGTCCATACGGACGTTAGTAGCATTAGCTACGGTATATGGTCTTGAAATTCATCAAATAGACGTTAAGACAACCTTCTTAAATGGATATTTGGAGGAAGAAATTTATATGGAACAACCTAAAGGGTTTGTGGTTCCAAGTAAAGAAAAAAAACTATGTACACTTATTAAGTCGCTTTACGGACTAAAACAAGTACCCAAACAATGACATGCGAAATTTGACTAAACAATATTGTCAAATAGTTTTAATATAAATGAATGTAATGAATGTGTGTACATTAAAATTATTCTAAATCACATAGTCATTGTTTGCTTATATGTGGATGATATGTTGCTAATGAGTAATGGTATTGCCAGCATAAATGCGACTAAGCATATGCTAACTAGCAAGTTTGATATGAAAGACTTAGGAGTTGCCGATTTAATTCTGGGTATTAAGATCCATAAGACTCCTCAAGGTATGGCATTGTCGCAATCTCATTACATTAAAACAGTACTTAAAAAATTCAAGCACTTAGATTTTAAAAGTTTCAAATACTCCAATTTACGTAAATCTTACACTTGCAAAGAACACAGGCCAACAATTGGATTATGCTCGTGTGTTGGGATATTTAATGTATATTATGAATTGTACACGACCAACTATAGCTTGTGCTATAAGTAAATTGAGTCGATACACGAGTAACCCAGGTTAATCTCATTGGATGGCAATGAAATGTGTTTTGGGATATTTAAAACATACCCAAGACTTTGCTATGCAGTACGGTAAATATCCTGCGGTGATTGAGGGATATTGTTATACAAATTAGATCACCAATTCAACTGATTCTAAGCCCACAAGTGGATATGTATTCACTATCGATGGAGGAGCGGTATCTTGGAAGTCATCCAAACAAACTTGTATTGCCCGATCTACAATAGAGGGTGAGTTCATAGCCTTAGATAAAGCCGGTGAAGAAGTTTAATGGCTCCAAAATTTCTTGGAAGATATTCTATTTTGGCCCAATCCGTTAGCACCAATATGTATACATTGCAATAGTCAAGCAGCAATCGGAAGGGCTGGGAGCGTTATGTGTAATGGAAAATCTTGCCATATACGACGAAGACATAAAATCGTTAGGCAATTACTCTCTAGAGGAATTATCACGATTGACTACGTGAAGTTAAGCGATAATGAGTCGGATTCACTTACAAAAGGCCTAACTAAAGAGGTAATTGAAAGATCACCTAGGGGAATGGGACTATGGCCGAGGACAAGTCATTGTGGTGGTAACTCTACCTAGAAGACTGGAGATCCCAAGATTTAGATTCAATGAGATCAAACAAAGTCATGAATGACAATTCAACATTGTCAAATAAAAATAATTTAGTCCATATTCGTGATGAGACAATGTTCAGTACCAAGGATAAAGCATTAAGATATTTTAATGGTTTCTATATTTGATACGAGGTATATCAAATAGTGCATCTAAAGGATGACACGTTTAAGAATCACCTATATAAGTGTGAAGTGTTAGCCGCTTCAAAAGAATTTTGTAAGGCTAGTTCTCTACGCACTTATGAAACCAGACGGTGTTCATGGCTGAAACAAATACAACAATAAGAACCAAAGACGGTTAAGGGTTGATCGTGTGACTTATAATTATCTAGGTATACACCAAAGTTCGACGGTTCAAAAATATCAAGTCTACCGATTGACCGATTATATCCGACATAAGTACACTACAGAAGTTCAAAGGAAAACCTACTTATCCAGATCTGATTAATCCTTTCTTGCAAATCGCACAGGTTTTCATGCATATTTCTATTGGATAGTCATTCCCCATTCATGTGGGGGATTGTTAGATTTTTAGTTAAAATTGAGGTGAACGGGAAATGGAGAAAAAAATAAAATTTTGATTTTCCTTTCTTTACAAAGAAACATTGTCCCATATTAGAGGAGGAAAGCTCATTTGTTGAGTATATATATGAGTATACTTTTTCTAGCTATTAAAGAGTTGAGAAGAAGGCAAGTCTCGCGTCGTCGTCGTCGTCGCTCGCTCGGCTCGGCTTGGCTTGGCTTTCGGAGTCGGATTCGGTCAAATGATCTAATTGATTGATTAATTATTTGGACCAAATTTATTTGTTAAATATTAATACTTAATCCAAATCGGCCGTTTTTGTAACGGTAATTTAAAGTTTCCCTCCGATTTTATTTTTTCGTTATATTTTGCGTAAATAACTATTTACGTAATACCCGTTTTATGCAAAAAGTCATCTGGAAGAGTTGCACCTTTTCGTTTGAACCCAACCTGTAGGCTATAAATATTAGGCCATTCCCTCAGATTTTTCTTACGAAAATTATGAAATCTCTTCTTCCTTTCTGCATTGTTTTCTTCCAAAACAAACAAAGTAAGCGTGATTGATGCTGTCATTTGTGTTCGTTGAAATACTGGGGTTTGAAGTACCGCTACACTAGCGTGCAATCGGTTCTATCCTGGAAGAAACTAATCCATAATCTCGGGTACTATGAGGGATTAAGTTCCTTAAGGAAACACTGTGAATTCAGTGGGCTCGGATTAATATCTGCTTCTTCTACATTTCTGTTTTTACGTTATTTTCTATTTTCAGAATGACTTTACAAATACAGATTATTAACAAGCGCCACTAAGCTGTTCATATGATCCAAATCTGCAACTCTGGAAGAAAGCCATACTAATGAATCCTCCTAGATCAGAGGTGAAAATATTTCAAAGTTGTTGTGTATTTTCTGGTCGGAAATGAAATAGGGAAAATAATAAAATGAAAAGTAACGGAACATTAACGTACTTGCATTTCCCCAAACTATATTAAAGAAAAATGATAAAAAGGAGGAGATGTAACGCCTCTCTTGGTCCCATCATTGTTGCTCTGCCAGGAGAAAGAATACATATAGGATCTAATGGGTATACATCAATAGCATAAAGAAATTTTACGCTATGTTGTTGTTTATCCGTAAAACGGTACAATTGAATTTATACGTGGTTTCTAGACAAGTGAATTAATTTGATCCTGAAATAATAAAATAATTAAAGAAATGCGCAATATTTAGTCTTGAAATGAAGATAAAAACATGAAAAACAGTAATTCGGGGGCAGAGCTTCCGGGCACAACAGTGTTGAAACTAAGGAACAAGAAAATGAAATTGTATAAAGCTTTTAATCGATTATAGCATAAGTTTTCTAGAAAAGTCATGTCCTTTACAATGATAACAGAGCTCAATATTTATAGATGCACCTAGGAAATAACGTCCTAGGATCATGCTCTTCTTTAATGTCAATTATGAGGGCCATTGAAAAGGTGTAACGGTGAGCATAAATGACATATTCTCTGTAACGGGCAGCGCACTAAATGTTGTAGAATATTCTCCATTAAATGCTACCGGGCGGAGGATATTTATTGTATCTTTATGAGCGTTATTCTTTTCGGTGACACACGGGACAATTGCCTTCGGTTTTAGTTATCCCCCACCTTAGGTTCCACGTGTCCCTCTTTTGGATAGCCACGTAGCATAGCATATTTTACCCTATACAGATAGTCCCCCTTCTTTCTGGTGACATAACTTTGTGTCACAGGAAAGTTAGTAGAAGCACTCTTTTTGGCGGGAATTACTATGATTTCTTCTGAAAAGCTTCTGACGGTTGATTAGACGCACGTCTCGCCGCATTTAATGTTCTGAACACGCGTCATCCCACGATTCAGCATAACTTTTGCCGGTTATCGAGGTAATCATGGCCACAAATTTAGCCGCCTAAACCTTTACTTATACGCATCAACCTCTTTTATTCATACTCCATAACTCTCCAAATCCTCTAAAACTGTCTTTATTCAACTTGCATCATGTTCTTCAATTCTCTTCAAACGAAAAAGTTTTTTCTTCTTCCATATAATGGTTGCTTCTTCAAAGAATACCAGTTCTTCAAAGAACAAGAACAAAGCCGAGGAATCTGCTCCCCCAACAGTGGGCATCATCATCCCTAGAATTCTTGTTACAACAAAAGACTTCGAAGAGAAATTTTCTTCAGTTAGCTCTCGTACATGGGTCGTTAGTAGGTATCTTTCTTCCATCCATCCTTCCAGTATTCCTACTATGAAGGAAGACTGTCGTTTCCAAGACCTAGTCATTTTTGTTCCTGACCTGACGGAGCAGGCAACCTTACCCAAGAAGGATTTTACGTACTTTTATACGTATCCTTTCACTTTGGGGACATTTTCTTTGAGTGGAGAGCTTGACTCTTTTATTGAAGAGTTTTGCCTCCACTATCAAGTATGTTTGGCACACTTGAGTCCCTCCGTATGGAGGACGATTGCTTGCCTTCGGAGCCTGTGCTAGGAAATGGGAGAGGAGCTAACTTTAGCCCATGTGATGAACCTTTATTCCCCCAAGATCTTCCGTGGGGGAATGATCAACTTCAGCAAGCGGGGCCACCCTGCGCTGCTGTCTATCATGGATGATGATAATGACCGTGGGTGTATGGAACAGTTTGCTTCAGTTGCCACTAGTGACATCATCTCGGCATCGGCTTCTTCCTTCCTAGAACTATGGAACCGCACTCGTGAGTATATAGTCTGTTTCTTTCCTTGTTAAAGATCCTTAAAGATCCTTTCCTCATCATTATTAACTCTCCTTCTATTTCCTGCCTCAGCGGCTCGGTGGGTTCCCCTAGGGTTGAGGGCCTACACCAATGGGTTCAGAAGATTTTGGACGTTACCACACCCGAAACCCGCTCATGGAAAGAGCTGTCCCTAAAATACGGGTAGAAGACCAAAAATCATGGTAAGTTTAAATCGTTATGTCCTTACCTTTTCTTATGAGAAAATTATCTGACTCCTTCCTTCTGTTGAATTTAGGTCTACCCCAAGGCTCAGTTGTTGTCCTCGATTAGGATATTTTGGCTGATCCTGCTGATGCGGCGAGGCTACTGCAAAAAGCTTTTTCACAGACAGACGTCTCCAGGCCTGCTTTTGGTACAAGTGCTTCTTCTCGGAGTCCTCGACCGGAGACAAGCAACTAAAAAGAAGGCGTTCCTCTGCGGCTGGAGCGAAAAATAAGAGTGCAAAGAATGATGCCCCCGAGTTGTCTCCAGAAGTCGTGGTGACGAGCCCTCTACTCAGGCCGGCCATTGATACCGTGATGATTGAAGATGATGGAGAAGCTAGCGAGGAAGGAGCTTCTCTACATAGAAGACAACGACCTTCCTCAACTCAACAAACCGCTCAATTCGTTGAGTTAGTTACACCAGTCGAGGATGATATCTTGGTGCTATGAGGGGAGTATGAAATAGTGGAAAATGCCAACTCCCACTTCCGTGTCCCAGTCGTTGTGCCCGGTATTTTGGGGCTGAGTACCGGATCCCTTCCGTCCTTGGCTGACGAGCAACCAATAACCAGCACTGCGTTTGTCGCAGTTGCTTCTCACCCTTCAACTCCATCAGCTTCATCTCCATCTTCACCAACACCAGCAACTGCAATGTCATTTCCACCTTTATCAACTCTTCCACCAGCAACTTCTACATCATCTCCACCAGCTGCATCTGCCCGAGAAGAGGGTGTCCTTCTCCCCCAGTCCCCAGTTCATGGGAATTGGGGGCAAAACTATGCTCCCCCCTCAGAAGATCCTCAAAGGAGGAGGAGCGTTACTCTCTCGGTCTCCACCGGATGCAATTTGCTATCCCGACCGGTGGAACTTGCTAACTATCTAAAGCCCTTGGCTTCAGAGAAAGATTGGTAAAAGATACAGGCTCTCGAGAGAGAGTGCTTGTTGAACAATGCCATGCACAACGCCGCAGCGGTACATTCCTTACTTCTTTTGTTATTTCTTTTGCTTTTGCCTGAAAATATCCTAAGTTTGCCTTTCTTGCTTTGTAGGCCAACTTTCTTGCTTCTGAGGGCCTCTAAAGGTTGATTCAGGAAAAGGAAGAACTTACCTCCGCACGAGATCAACTTTTGGCCGAGCGGGAGCAAACTGTCGCTCGCCTCTCAAATTTGGAAGCCAAAGCTGCTGAGGTTGTTGTATTGGAGACTCGTTTGCGGCAAAGTGAGCAAGAAGTGATAACCCTTAGCCAATAGATTGGCCCGCTGAGGGTTAAATTTGATGAAGCCAAGGCCAAATGGGCTAAAGTCCATAATGTCGTTCTTGCTGCAACCGACTGCGAGGCTGCCTCCGCTGAAAGATTGACCAACTTAGAGGCAGCATTGAACTCCAAAACTGAGGAGCTTGCTGTGGCGGGGGTGAAACATGCCTAGTTGGAGAAGAAGTATAGGAAAACTATCGAGCAAAATAGGCCCTTTAGCTCAACTGTCTGTGACCTTGATGTTAGTCTCAGATCCGTTAGATCCGCCCGGGAAAAACTTTATGCCGAGGTAACCCAACTCGAAGAAGAACTTAAGCACCGAGCGGCTTCCCTCGTTGTTGAGAAAACTTACGCTATGTACAGCATGAGGAGAAAACCCTTGGAAGAGGCCAAAGCTGGTATCATTAACTTTGATGCCGAAATTGCTAAGGCCCGTGAGCTTGAGTTAGCTGCTAAAAGTGGTCTCCCGACAGAGCCTAATGCTTCTAGTTCTGAAACTTTGGGAACTCAAGAGGAAATCGAAGGCGCATATGTCGATGGCCAAACTGACGAGGGCCAAAATGTTGAGCCATCGGCGGATCTACCCACTTCCCCTGGTGGCGCGGACACTTCTCTTCCTCTGGGTTCCAGAGATGCAGTAGTTTAGCTTTTCTTTTCTTTTTCCAACTTTTGTATATGTGCCATTTTGGCATGTTCTTGTAAATAAGAACATCCTTTTGCTCAAGTATTGTTTGAGTCTTTCTTTCGTTTGAACATTTATGCAAGTTTTAATCTTTGCATTCCCTTCTTTTTGCTAAAGAGTTTTGCGTACGTTTTACTGTTTGCATCTTATTATGTGAAGCCTTGGGTGCATTTTTCTCCGAAAGCATTTTGATTCCGAGCATAAGTTCTACCGAAATAAAACTTTTAACATGAGGGTTTTCATAAGAGAAGGCCCTCTTATGTTTACGGTGCTCTTGAAGAGGACGTCTCCTGTTAATTACGGCACTAGCATTTGAAGTACTTGTTTAACTTTCAAATGATACAATCAATTCATCGATAAGACAAGAAACAAGATGGAAAATAAAAGGACTTTACTTTATTCCTATCATTTTCAAAAGGTACATAAGCATTCGTTATGTTAAAGAGAAATTGCTATTTCTTGTGGCTAATTTGTACAACTTGTTTCTACGGGGCTGGCCGTGCAGTCCCCGATCCTGATGACACAATTATATATTCTCGATTTTCGTGCTCCGATCGACGTGGCAGTCATTGTTGCTTCATTCTTATATCATCCCCCCCCCCCCAAGTGTTCAAATGCAAAGAATGCAAATTGGAACACTAGGAATCTTGCATCTTCAAGGATCCCACTAATGAATTGCTAGACAATCTTCTACTCGGTAACAAACTTTGCTTCCCCTTAGGATTTTTTCTATCGAGCAAAAGACTATCTAATTGTTTACCCATAACACGGTACAGTTAAATTTATACGTGGTTTCTAGATAAATAAATTAATTTAATCCTAAAATAATAAAATAATTAAAGAAATACGCAATTCTTAGCCTTGAAATGAAGATAAAATCACAAAAGCAGTAATTCGGGGGCAGAGCTTCTGGGCACAACAGTGATGAAACCAAGGAACGAGAAAATAAAATTGTATAAAGTTTTTAATCTATTATAGCGTATGTTTTCCAGAAAAGTCTTGTCCTTTACAATGATAACAGAGCTCACTATTTATAGTTGCACCTAGGGAACAAGGTCCTAGGATCATGCCCTTCTTTAATGTCAATTATGAGGACTATTGAAGAAGGTGTAACGGTGACCATAAATGACATATTCTCTATAACGGACAGCGCACTAAAAGCTGTGAAATATTCTCCATTAAATGCTATCGGGCGGAGGGTATTTATTGCATATTTATGAGCATTATTCTTTCCGGTGACAGATGGGACAATTGCCTTCGGTTTTAGTTATCCCCCGCATTAGGTTCCACATGTCCCTCTTTTGGATGGCCACGTAGCATAGCATATTTTACTCTATACACTAACAATCCTCTAGTGGTTTGCACTTGTGAATGGTCGGGTAACCTTTGCTTTATAGCAAACTTATTTTCCCGGTGGGAATTTTGCTATATAGCCAAAGATTATCTAACCGCCTCGGAATGATTCTTCGTTTGTGTGCCTTGCTATTAAAGGTCTTATTGTTGTCGTTGAAACTTTTTCTTCGTAGTATGCTTTCCGTTGCTGCCTCATTAAAAACCTTGCCAGAAAAACCCAATTGAGATAAATAGTGGACTAAGGGAAAAAGAGTGTAATGCATACTTCCAGTACAAACGATGTATGTCAGTAATAATATCTCTTGAGGTGTGCCACATTCTAATTACTTGGCAACTTTTCTCCATTCCGATTCTCTAACTCATACGAACCTTTCCCGATGACACCTGAAACCCGGTAGGGGCTTCCCAAGTTGGGCCTAACTTCCCTGCGTTGAGTTACGGGGTGTTTTGAGTTACTTTTCTTAAAACCAAATCTCCCACTTTAAAGTAACGAAGGTTGGCTCTCCGATTGTAATATCTTTCCATTCTCTGCTTTTGCGCCACCATCCTTATATGTGCCAAGTTCCTGCGCTCATCCAGTAACTCCAAGTTGACCAGCATCGCTTTATTGTTCGCTTATTCGCTTGCCTGGAAATACCTTAAGGTAGGCTCCCCTACTTCTACCGGAATTAAGGCTTATGCTCCGTACACAAGGGAAAAGGGAGTTTCCCCCGTGCTCGACTTGGTCGTCGTTCGGTATGCCCATAAAACTCCAGGTAGTTCCTCAGACCATTTACCTTTAGCCGCTTCCAACCTTTTCTTGAAGTTTTGTATAATCACTTTGTTCGTTGACTCTGCTTGACCATTTGCGCTCGGATGATAGGGTGAATATGTGATCCTCTTTATTTTCAAATCTTCAAGGAACTTTGTGATCTTTGCGCCGATAAATTGCGGTCCATTGTCGCATGCTATCTCTTTTGGTATTCCGAACCTGCAGATTATGTTTTCCCACAAGAAATCCACCACTTCGCGTTCGCCGATCTTCTGATAAGGACTTACTTTCACCCACTTAGAAAAATAATCAATTAAAATCAAAAGAAATCTTACCTTATCGGGGTCGGCGGCAGCGGTCTGACGATGTCCATCCCCTACTTCATGAACGGCCATGGAGACAGGATTGAATGTAGTGGTTCCACCGGTTGATGTACTAGCGGTGCGTAGCGTTGGCACTTATCGTATTTTTGTACGAAATCTTTAGCGTCTTATTCCATGCGGGGCCAATAATATCCTGACCTTACCAGTTTTAACACTAAGGAATCTACACCCGAATGGTTTTCGCATATCTCTTCATAGACCTCTCGCATAACATAATTTGCTTCGGATGCTCCCAAACATCGGGCCAGTGGGCCTTGGAAAGATTTTCTATACAATTGTCCTCCTTTAAAGCTATACCATGCTGCTTTGACACGCAGCTCCTGAGATGCCTTAGAATCTTCGGGCAATTTCCCGTGCTCGAGATAATCGATGATCTCATTCCTCCAGTCCCAGACCAAATTAGTAGTATTTACCTCGCAATAGCTATTTGCATCCAGGACCGAGTGCTTCGGTTGTACCACCATCCCAAACTTTGATCCCTTCATTTCCGTCGATGAGCCGAGGTTAGCCAGTGCATCCGCTTATGCATTTTCTTCCCTCGGGATGTGAGTAATTGGTCACTCCCGAAATCGAGCCAGCAGAGCCTGGAGCTTTACCACGTATTGCTGCATGCGCTCTTCTTTGGTTTCAAAGATCCCGTAGACTTGATTTACCACCAGCTGTGAGTCGCACTTGATTTCTATGACCTCGGAATCTAGCCCCCGGAGCATTTCGAGTCCTGCAATCAAAGCCTCATATTCTGCTTCATTGTTAGTTAAAGGGACCGTTCTGGTGGCTTGCCTTAGAGTTTCTCCCAAAGGCGTGGTTAATACTATGCCAAGCCCGGACCCTTTTACATTGGAGGCTATGCCCGTAAATAAAGTCCAAACTCCTGATGTTGATTCTGACACCATGACTGCCTCCTTAGTTTCTAGAGGCAGCAATCCTGGACTGAAATCGACCACAAAGTCAGCTATGACTTGTGACTTAATCGCAGTCCTTGGTTTATATTCTATATCTAATTCACTCATTTTGATGGCCCATTTGGCCAACCTACCCGAGAGTTTGGGTTTGTGAAGGATGTTCCGCAGGGGAAATATTATCACCACAGCTATCGGGTGACATTGAAAGTAGGGCCTCAGCTTCCGAGCGGTGACTACGAGAGCTAAGGCCAACTTCTCCAAGTGCGGGTAGTGAGTTTTCGCTACCATAAAAATTTTACTAACATAATAAATGGGAGATTACGTACCTTCGTTCTCACGGACCAAAACTGCACTTACCGCTACTTCCGAGACTGCGAGGTAGACCAACAGCGTTTCACCTTCCTTTGGTTTCAAAAGTAACGGAGGGCTTAACAAGTACCATTTCAAATCTCTCAAATCCTGTTGGCATTCTGGGGTCCATTCGAAGTTGTTTTTCTTTTTGAGCAATGCGAAGAAACTGTGGCATTTCTCTGATGACCGAGAAATGAACCTGCTCAAAGTGGCCAATCTCCCTGTGAGCCTTTGGACTTCTTTCATGCTCGACATCTGGTCCAGGATGTCTTCGATGGCCTTAATCTTATTGGGGTTTACCTCAATCCCCCTTTGTGATACCAGAAATCCTAGGAACTTACTGGAGCTGACCCCGAGCGCGCACTTCTCGGGGTTGAGCCTCATGTTATCCTTCCTTAGGGTGTCAACAATTTCTTGCAGATATTTAAGGTGATCACATGCATTCAAATACTTAATGATCATATCGTCTATATAAACCTCCATAGTTTTTCTTATTTATTTTTCATACAACTTGTTTACGAGGCACTGGTAAGTGGATCCCGTGTTCTTCAACCCAAAGGGCATCATATTATAGCAATATGCGCCAAAATTTGTTATAAATGAAGTCTTTTCCTGATCCTACGGGTTCATCTTAATTTGGTTGTACCCGGAATAAGTATCGAGGAAACTCATTAACTCGTGCCCCGTCGTTGCATCAATCATTTGATCGATGTTTGGCAGTGGGAACGAGTCTTTTGGGCACACCTTATTCAAGTCCTTATAATCTACACACATGCAAAATTTATTGTTCTTCTTAGGAACTACTACTACATTAGCTAGCCAGTCTGGATACTTTACCTCTCAGATCAAACCGATATCGAGTAAGCGAGTTACCTCTTCTTTGACGAATTTATTCTTGACCTCCGCAATAGGGCGTTTCTTTTGTCTTATCGGAGGGATGTTAGGATCCAAACTTAGCTTGTGTACGACCACCTCCGTTGGGATACCTGTCATGTCTGCATGCAACCAAGCAAAATAATCGGCATTAAATTTAAGAAATTCAATAAAGCCAGACCTAAGCTCGGGGTGCAATCATGTCCCCAAGTGGAATTTCCTTTCTAAGAACTCTTTAAATAATGCAACTTGCTTGAGCTCTTCCGTCATGGATTTTGTTGCATCCTTCTCTTCTGGTACCTGGAAATACCTTGGTACCTGATAATATTTCGACACTTCTACCCCCGGGTTAAATTCATTCTATTCGGGAGTGGGCACCGGTTCTTGTAGTTGCCATAACGCGTGTTCCTTCCCTTTGCTACTGGAGATCGAAATTGCATTCATCTCCCTTGTCGCCGGTTGGTCACCCCTTATCTGTTTAATTCCTTTGGGCATTGAAAATTTCAGTAACTGATGATACGTTGACGGTACAGCTCTCATCTCGTGCAACCATAGTCTTCCCATAATAATATTATATCCCATGACACCATCCAACACTTCAAAAAGAGTCATTTTCATCACCCCTTCAGCGTTCGTGGGCAACAAAATCTTTCCTCGGGTTGTCACGCTCGCAAGGTTGAATCCGACGAGGAGTTTTGTGGCCGGAATGATGCTTCCGGTGAGTTTAGCTTTCTCAAATACTCTCCATTGTATGATATTGGCCGAACTTCCGGGATCCACTAGAACACGTTTAAAGTCTAGCACATTTAAAGAAATTACCAATGCATCTTTGTGAGGCAGCAATAATCTGTCTGCGTCTTCCTCCGTGAAAGTGATGTCGTCTTCAGCATCTTCCCAGAGTCTCTTGCCATGGGTTATTAATACTTTCGTCTTTTTTGCTGTCGAGAAGGTGACGCCATTGATTTCATTCCCCCCGAAGATCATGTTGATCGTATGATCTTCTCCTACTTTCGAGGGTTCAGCGTTATCCCGGTTGCGACCGTAATTGTTCTTGGCCCGATCACTTAAGAATTCTCTGAGATGCCCATTATTCAATAGTGTCGCCACTTCTTCCCGTAGATGTCGACAGTCCCCAGTCCGGTGGCCATTCATCCCGTGGTATTCACACCACAAGTTGGGATCCCTCTGGCTGGGATCGGATCTCATCAGTTTCGGGAACCGTGATTCTTTGATATTTCTCATAGCTGACACCAACTCTATTACACTAACGTTGAAATTATATTCTGACAACCTCGGGTAAGAAGGATCACGCGTACTTGACGTTTCTTTGTCCTGCAATGATCTATTGTTCCGACCGAAATTAGTCCTTATATCGGTGGCGAACCTGTCTACTGACCCGAAGCCTCTGCCGCGGCCTTCGGTCCGTTCCTAGGGAAAAAACCGGCCCCTCAATCGTATGTCCGTGTCGAAATCGTCTTTTGATTTTTCTCTGTTCTTCTCTCGTCCTTTTGTCGACGACAGGAAGCCAACCTGATCATATTCGATCCTTATCTTCAACTCGTAACGGTTGTGGACATCCGCCCATGTCGTTGCTTGAAACTCAAGCAAGCTTTCCTTCAGTTTTCGGGAAGCGTCTGAACTTCTCGGATTCAGACCCTTGGTGAATTCTTCAGCCGCCCATTCATCCGGAACAGTCGAGAGCAACATTCTCTCCTTTTGGAACCGGGTAACGAACTCTCGCAGAAACTCGGATTCTCCTTGTGCAATTCTGAATATGTCGGCCTTTCGGGTCTGCACTTTTCTGGCCCCAACATGAGCCTTAATAAAATAATCTGCGAGTATCTCAAAGGAATCTATGGAATGCTTGGGTAACATCGAATACCACGTCAAGGCTCCTCTCGCGAGAGTCTCTCCAAATTTCTTCAGCAAAACGGATTCAATCTCGTGAGGAGCTAAATCATTCCCCTTCATTGCCGTTGTATAGGTGGTAATATGCTCCTGAGGGTTTGAAGTTCCATCATACTTTGGCACGTCGGGCATTTTAAACTGCTTTGGGATTAATTCTGGTGTCGCGCTTGGTTTGTATGACAACTGAGTATACTTCTTTGAGTCTGGACTTTTCATAACCGGTGGTGCGCCCGAGATTTGATCCATGCAGGCATTCACTTCCCTCATAAATCGTAAGAGTTCATTCTTGAAGGGATCGTTTTCGTTATTGGGGCCGGATCCGCTCCCCCCAACCCCATCGGAGCCAACCTCGCCCATCGGGGTATTTTTGTCGACCCTATGCGTTGTTTGATTCGCGGGAGTGCCAGGCAGAACTGGACCCCGTCTATTTGCATTATTTGAAGCCCCCGACAGCGCCTGCTTCAACTCTGTCATAACCTTATCCTGCTGTGTGAGGTAGCCTAGAATGATCGCTTGTTGTTCTTGTAGGACCCTTACCACATCAACAACATACTCCTCTTCAACATCATCGGGAGTTGCCTCCCGAACATGTCGTGGGTACCGCCTATCGTGGACCGGCGAGGCATCGTTTCCCTCATTGTGGGTGTCACTGACTGAATCCTTGAGATGAGGCTGGTCTCCTTGAACCTCAGGATTGTGTGTGTTGTTAACACCATTATATGCCATTTCTTATGATTTTTTATTAAGACAAATAATCAAAATACGTTAGTAAAAAAGGCAAGGGTCAACTTAATTACACGGTTGTCTAGGCCCCATGGTGGGCGCCAAACTGTTTACCCGTAAAATGGTACAGTTAAATTTATACGTGGTTTCTAGACAAGTAAATTAATTTGATCCTGAAATAATAAAATAATTAAAGAAATACACAATACTTAGTCTTGAAATAAAGATAAAAACATGAAAAACAGTAATTCGGGGGCAGAGCTTCCGGGCACAACAGTGATGAAACCAAGGAACGAGAAAATAAAATTGTATAAAGCATGTAATCGATTATAGCGTAAGTTTTCCAGAAAAGTCCTTTCCTTTACAATGATAACAGAACTCACTATTTATAGTTACACCTAGGGAACAAGGTCCTAGGATCATGCCCTTCTTTAATATCAATTATGAGGGTCATTGAAAAAGGTGTAACGGTGAACATAAATGGCATATTCTCTGTAACGGACAGCGCACTAAATATTGTGGAATATTCTCCATTAAATGCCACCGGACGGAGGGTATTTATTGCATCTTTATGAGTGTTATTCTTTCCGGTGACAGACAGGACAATTGTCTTCGGTTTTAGTTATCTCCCGCCTTAGATTCCACGTGTCCTTCTTTTGGACGGCCACGTAGCATAGCATATTCTACCCTATAGAGTTGTGTAATTTAACGTGTTATAACAAATTATCTGTCGCATATTATATACACTAACGTGTAGTTACCTTTTTTTTATTAAACTGAGCTAGTCTATATTCATTGGATATTTTTTAAATTAATTCTAAAATAAAATATCATTACATGAGGAGTTGGAAAATCTAAACTAAGCAACTCCTAAGTCAACAGCTGGGGAACACCTTCCAGTGGAGTATAAAATAAAGTGCTCCAAAGTAAAAGCTTGAAGAAGGTATTAATCCTTCCATCTAAACAAAACGGATTACGAAAATGGCTAAACGACAGAAGGAATTCTTTCTCGTCCTAATTCTGAAGTTGAATAACTGACATTTGTCAATGTTCAAAGCAGCTCTTACCTTCATAGGTAAAGTGTCAGACCCCATAAAGAAAATATAAGTCTTCTTATATAAACTCCAGTTAGCTAGTGAGTCTGCAGTGCAATTAGCTTCCCTATAACAATGTGAGAAAATAAAACAGTCTTTCTGCCTTAGCTCTCTAATATGTGAATGTTTATAGCATTGATCAGGACTAGAGAATCAGATTCAATTTTGACCTCCTTGTATCCATTGACAATGCACCACTCTAAGACAATTAGAATAGCCTTTGCTTCAGCCATATTATTATTATTAATACATGAACCAAAGAAATTGGAGTAAGCTATAATTAGATCCTCATTGTGATTTCTCAAGCATCCTCCTCCACCTGCTAAGCCTGGATTTCCTTTGCTGCATCCATCAGTGTTACCATTTGACAGGGATAACCTTTAGTAAAGGTTTGCATCTTTCCACAGCATGGATCAAATGTTTCCACTCAGAAAAAATAGGCAAAAATGGGAACTTCACATTAATAAGAATGCAGATCCTGTTCTGGATTTGGAGCAAAAGTTTTTTAACAGAAGCTTTTCAATTTCCATATCTAATAGCATATCTTTGTTTCCAAATTTCCCAACATATCAAACATGGGAGGCAGTGAATTACAAAAGAGTGAACATTGTTCTTGGGCTTTGTTAACCACCAGTTGGAAAGAGTTTGTCACACTCTATTGGTAGTTCTCAAACCACAAACACCACCAAACAAGTCCAAGCAGATGATGCGCCATCACCGCTAATGAAAACATGTTCAATGGTTTCATATTTAGGAGCTTTACAACAAGAACACATAATGGACCAACAAACCCAAATTTTATACTGATCTCACCAATAGGCAATCTGTTATGAATTAATCTCATTATAAAGAAAGATATTTTGAAAGGGAACCCTTTATATCAAATATTACTAGTAGAGTAAGGTAACATTTCTAGATTGCTTGAAAAGATGCCACGCGGATTTACTAAAAAATGAACCATCATTAGTAATGGTCCATAACTAGTTTAGAGCCTGGCAATGGAACTAAGAAGAACATTCTCAAGAGCAGAAAGGTTCCACTGACCTTCATGAATGAAGTCCATAACTGTCTCCTTTCCTTTATTAGGGTCATTTATAAACTTGGATAAGGAGCCATGTTCTGACCAGTTATCCCACCAGAACGAGGCCCTTCCATTAAAAAGTATCCACTTAATATGTTTCTCAGACTCAATCTTGATATCCATCATTCTTCTCCAAATATGAGAATGACCGAGATGTATACTATTACGTTACTTAGCTTCAATAGAATCCCTTCATAGAGAGTTTTTGGGTCTAAGGACTCACCATGACTTAGCTGCAAAGGCCTTGTCTATGTCATGGATGGACCTAAAACCAGCTCCTCCTACATTTTTATCAAAGCACATAGAGGACCACGAGAACCAATGTAGTTACCTTTTAGGTATCTCCATAGTATAAAGTTTATTTACATTGTCATTACATAATTAACCTCACTTCAAGTTTCACTCATAAATTGGCATATTCTTAGGCATGCTTAGTGATCCTTACAGCTCTTTCACTTCGGTTTGGACGAAAAACACTGAACAAGAAAGACAAACAAATTAATCCAACCTTTTAAGCTCTACGAAGTAAGAGGAGGTGCATTGTTAGATTCGGAATATTAGACTTACCATTGAGAACTAAGACAGAAAGCGATCAGGTTGGTATCATGATTCTCTTTTAGTTTCCTAGCTGAAGCAATAAACATAATCGTGGGAACAAATCTCAAGTTTACAAGATAACAAAAGGATAGGTTTATCACTTTGTTTACTTCTTTAATCCCATTTTGTTAAGATATTAATTAGTATGTTTATCACTTCCATTCGAATATGGTTTGCTTGTTTGGTTGCAATTTGGTCAACTCCACCAAGTTACTCCACGTATGTTACTAACACATACATAGAGTAAACATCTACATACAATTATCTTTGAAGTGACAAAATTAAGTAAATTTCTTTACACCGCAGTTGACAGGATTTAAACTCATTTGTTTAACCTAATTACCATCTAGCGCCACTTAGAGAGTTAAACAAATAAAATTGTGATTATTTGCTAAGAACGAATAAGCCTTTCTCATTTATTTGCCACAATCTGGTGATATCAAAATTCAACAGATATGTCAACTTTCCAAAGTTCATAGTGCCTGACATAATCAGATAGTATAAAAACTTCTTAACCGTGCTTGATGAATGAAAGCTAATCGGCCCAAGTGACCAGATCTACCAATATCTGATGGAGATGTAGATGTGATATACATATTTCATCTTAACTTTCATATATGCATCTCCAGTGCAATTGATGTTACAACATACAAGAATACCTATCATTGATGTAATGGCCTTCAAATATATCGTTGTTACATAATTCACATTGCCCAGAAATCCTTCCTCTCCCAAAAGAGATAATAAAGAGCTTGCTTCTGTCGGTCTCAGGACCATATGATAATTTCTCTCGGCATTTTAACAGTGCTAGTCATCGATTTATTCTATAGGTGAGCTTGGTGACAGGGTTAGTAACAGAAGCAGGATTTTGACTTCGAATGGGAAAAAAACTCACTCGGAGAGCTCTGACCGTTCTCTTTTAGCTGTTTCCATCATTACATGCAAAAATTTGCCAGGCTCACAATTGTAAGGACTAGCAAGTGCTGCGTGCGCCAAGAATGGTAGCTTTCTAAGTGATCTTCCACTCATTCCCTAAAAGATAGACATGCATTAACATTGTGTGATTGATGCTGTTGAATTTACTTGACTGGATACAAGGGGCACATCTTTACCTCACATGCCTCTGCAGCTTCAAGGAGTTGTTTACCAAGGTGTAATGACATCTGAGACTCAGTTGTAACTATGCTCAGGTTCTCCCTCAAACCCGCAAAATTTGGAAGAAGATGGTAAGCGTCCTGCATATATTACAGCCATTTCATAGAGATTATTTAGTGCACTATAATCCAAGTGGATCAAAACAACTCAAAAATGATCCAAGAACAACCAGCACCTGAGAATTTGACAAGACGCCAGTACGCAATAGCTCTTGCAAGCATGATCTTAGTATCTCATAACGTGCTTGAAGAGTTGGTGGTCCCACATATGCCTTAATGTCAGCACGATCCACAAAAGCTATATCTGCAATCTCATGAAGCATACAATTTTTAGGTTAAATAAACATATGCAAGTGTGATCAGGATACTGTTCAAAGCATGTCACTGGGAGGAAAAGGGAAGTAAAAGGAAAATGCTAATTAAAGAAAAAGAGAAGTAAAAAGAAAATGCTAGCCAATTGAATGGTAACATCGGTTTAATAAGCAGTAACTATTCATGAAAACAAAATTTTCATCTTACATTAATGTACATGAAGATCCAATAGCATTATATTCATACTAGCTTGTTAAACACGCAGTACATGTCAAACTGTTTGTAGTAGTTTTAAATTTTAATTGCAGAAGAAAACGATGATAGGAAAATTCCAAAATGCTTCCTAACTACTATTACACAAGATTCAAACTAGGAAGAAAAAATACATGCACGATGATCTGCACATATGCTTTTCTTAATGAAAAAAGAAGAAACTGAAACTGCTCATTAATATATTAACAAGAAACTAGACCTCTGCACGATTATGATCTCATACAATTAAAAGAAACTCAGAGTTACTGTGCTTGCAATTTTGCTGTCAAAACAAAGCAATACATAGCATTTTATATTTTATCTGGCACGACTGCTTACAGTAGAATACTTGGAAAACAAGACATTTACATTATATTGTTCAAATATTTCTCTCTTTCAATCAGCTGGATGGGTTCAACTACCTAGTCCTGAAACTAAACAGGAGTTCGCAGAAGACATATTATGTACTATACTTTGACAAGAAGGCACCAAACTTTACAATTTTCTGGGTAGATAAATACTGGGATGACGGCAAAGATCAATTATAGAAACTTATGATAGGAAGTAAGGCCCATATCAAAACCCCAAGTATGACTGGAAACTGGAGAGTAGGAGCAGGACTAGTAATTCAATTTCCTGCTTTATCCCATCGGACTAAAGAATTTTCCCAGTAGAGAGTAATCCCATAAATCCTTACTAAAATGTAATGTATGTAATTCGAGAGGATGAAAAAGGATAATTATTTTTTTTGATAACCGTAGTGTCCGGGCCAGCTTGCGCGCACCTCGACTAATTCCACGGGATACCTACCACCTCCCACCAGCAACAGGTATCAGGTAACTCTATCCACCAAGGCTTGGATAGATGGGAAGAAATCACCTGGTATTTGCCTCCGCTGGGATTTGAACCTGAGACCTCATGGTTCTCACCCACTTCATTGACCACTAGGACACGATAATTATTATGGCCATATGATCAGTGTTGGACCCTACTCCCTAGATAATGGAAATGCAAGATTCTCTAGCCAATGCATAGATCTAAAATATCTGAATTATATCCATAACTTTACTGTTAAACTATCAACATTAGGATGAAGAGGCTCCAATGAACTGTCCTCATATGGCATCTGAATTTAATGGTAGGCATACCAATAGCAGCAGTGATGTTGGATGTAGTGAGAATTATGACATTTGGTGCAGACTTCAACTTGTCAAGTTGGGTCAACAGAGCATTCACTACCTGAGAAGATATATCATGTGTCAAACGACAAATAGATATGCAGCTTTATCAAGAAAACACATTTGTTCTTTAACAAAAGAAATCCTAACAGGTTTTAATTTTGGTGAGTAATATAAAGATTATGGTACCCGGATAGAATCTGAAGGTTCAGATCCAGACAAAGCAGCTTTTCTAGCAGCAGCAAGGCTTTCAACTTCATCTGGAAAAATATGGGCAAAGAGTTATTATGCTAAACGATAAATAAATAATTCACCAGTATAACTGAATTGTTCATTTATTGTAATTCTCACCAATCAGGACAAATACCAGATTGTTTTCTTCCTCTACCATTTCTTGGATTTTCGAGAACAGCTTTGCAACCTAAGGTTGAAATAAGGATGTAAGCCACTTAGCTGAAGTGGAGCACAAAGGTGTCAAAATAGAGCTGTCTACCAAAGAATCAAATGGGCAAACTAGTGCAACATTGGAGATAGGAAGGTGGAGATAAACAGAATGGAGGACATCAAATTACCAAACAAACTTCTTGGTGGTCCCATGTTCTAGTGACTAACATGATTAGGAAGTAGAACTGCATTGCAGAATATATCAGGGCTTTTCAACACTCTTATATACTTTTGCTTTTGCTTTGACAAAATTTTAGTTTCTGTTCTGAGTACTTCAGCTGACAGATTAGATAACAAGTCTTGTCTCATAATAATATAAGAAAATATTGTAGTCAATGACATTATGGAAGTCTGTAACAGCATTTTCCTTTTCCGGAGAACAATCTTAGCACTAAGAGACACCTTCATCTTCATAGTTGACTGCTTGCGAATAATGCAGCCCATGCAATACAAGAATGACCAACGAAGACAATAAGTTGATAGATGCAGCTTAACCTGAAAACTTTAAAACACTAAGGGGTCATTTGGTTGGCCTAATAAGAAAAACAATCCCCTCAAAGTAATGCCAGCATTTGGTTGGTGTTATTAAATAAACCCCGCACTCAGATATGCAAGAATCTACGTATTAGTTATGTCGATAGAATGGAATAAGATTACACATATTAGCAATAACAACAACAACTATTATGTCTCAATTCCAAACAAAGTTGATCATATGAGAATAAAAATATTTAAAGATATAGATGCCCTTAAAGTAATCCTTACATAACAATCCTACATTATTATTCATAGATTCAAGGCACAAAATTCCCTAAAATATTATTTACCCCATAACAACCGCTTCATTATTATTCACCGTATGGACAATCCTTATATGATAATTCCCACATAACTAGTATGTGAACTAAAAGACCCCTAATTCGACTGCCAACTTGGCTCTTTGAGTGTTAGTAAAACTATCAATGATCTTGACCGTGGGTCAGTCTCTTGCGACGTGCGCATGTGGACTCCATTATTGCAATTAACTAGACCAGCATTAGAGAGTATGAACTTGTAATGTAATCGTGGAGTTGAAGTTTCAGCAAAATTCATTTTCAAGCACCAAAACAGAATCCACAAATATCCAATCTCATCAACCAACTATTCCAAACTAGTGCTGCATGCTCTTCAAATTCATTGTCCTCCATGGACTCATTCTCTGCCCTATGCCAGCAAATTGCATCAAAGATAAGAAGCCAATATAAAGAATATCTTCTCTTGGGTGTGGCCTGGTAGTCAATGAAGTGGGAGGAGAACCATGAGGTCTCAGGTTCAATCCCAGCGGAGATAAAAAACACTAGGTGATTTCTTCCCCTCGGCCTAAACCTTGAGGGGCAGAGTTACCCGTACTTGTGCCGGTCGAGGTGCGTGCAAGCTGCCCGCACACCACCATTATCACACAACAACAAAAAACTCTCTTGGTTTCAGCATTGTGAAGACTTGAAGTCTGTAACTTATACAGTTCGGCAGTTTCTCCCTCAGACTATGATGTAACTGAGAATATCTTATGATAGTCAAGTTATGGTAATTTTCTATTAGTCTAATAAATGGATAAAGCAGGATCTCAAATCCTCAGCACAATTTTCCTTTCCAACAAACAAAATGGTTCTTAAATTGTGTAGATTTAAATGTATGGATTTCAAATTCATCTCCAAGGCCAAGCTTGACCCAGTGTAGATAGGTGTCAAGACCTGAATAGTTATCTCAAAGTGTACTATGAAACATACCAGCTTGCCACTTTCAGAAAACCATTTACTGAACAATGAATGTGCATTGACTTCGACCAATTGGCTCTGTGGGTATCTGATTTATGCGAGTATGAATCCAAAGGAAAAAAGGAGGTCAGCAAAGTACCCAAGTGCTGGAACATCCAATAGAGCATTACTTGTGTACAAACCTAGAGCTAAAGCGTATGGAAAGCTTCTGCGCCAATGCTTTGCATAAAGATGTCTTTCCCGTTCCTGGAGGTCCATGCAGAAGAATAATACTACAAACCATTAGAAAAGAAATCAGTGAGAAAACTGGATAACTGTATCCAAATGCAGGACTGGAAAAAGAAACACAATCAAGGACAGATAAGTTTTGCTACATCCTTAAGGTAATAAAAGCTATAAAAGAACGAATTGTGTGGGAGAGAAAACCAGAAAATCAATATCTGATTACTTCAGCCCCAACTACCTAATTCATGTTTACAAAGGTAGATTTGAATAATTTTCAGTTCAACACGGACATTAATTTTTCAAATAAATTATAGGTATAGAAAATATCTGAAAATGCTATTAACTATGAATATTTGCTTAAAAGGAATTAGAAAGATCACTATCAAAGAAGAATATGTTTGACTCTCTTAAATAACAACTAGATCAAACAAAATGGGACGAAAAGGAAGTAATGAGCAGCAAGGCTATCTGAACTCTGACCCATTTGTCACATTAAAGATGGGAGCTCGTGCTTCGACCAATTTACTAGTTTTACTGATGCATATATACTTTCAAAAACATACGCAACCAAATTGTTGCTCGATGTAGTTTTCACATCTTATGTCTGAATTACTAGAGTACCCATGTTTGTGCCTAGTAGTTTGTCTTGATTTACAGTTTGATTATACTGTCATAGCTGCTTGACATCAGTTCATCCACTTATTTATGGTACTTAACAACAATAACAACAACAACAACAACAAAAAATCCAGTAGTTTCCCACAAGTAGGGTATGGGGAGGGTAGCCTTACCCCTACCCTTGGAAGGGCAGAGAGGATGTTTCCGATAAACCCTCGGCTAGAGAACGACTGAAAAAGAAAAGATAATTGCAACAAGTAGGAACAACAACAAGATGAAATAAGATTGAATCCAAGAATGCAATCAAACTCTAGGTAGTAATAGCCATATATGGATAAAAGGATATCATACTAACATTAATGCTAGCGAACTGAGTAAGACAAAGAGAAACGCTCGACTACCTACGAACCTTCTACCACAATTTTTGACCTTCACATCCTCCTGTCTAGGACCATGTCCTCAGTCAGCTCCAGCTGCGCCATGTCCCGCCTAATAACCTATCCCCAAGACTTGTTAGGCCAACCTCTAGCCCTCCTGCTACCCACCGAGACTAACCGCTCGCACCTTCTAACTGGGGCTTTTATACTTCTCCTCTTAACATGCCCGAACTATCTCAACCTCACCTCTCGCATCTTATCCTCCACAGGGGCCACTTCCACCTTTTCCCGAATAACTTCATTTATAATCTTATCCAACCGGGTATGCCCACACATCCACCTCAACATCCTCATCTCAGCTACTTTTAGTTTCTGGGTATGAGAGTTCTTGGCCGGCCAACAGTCTGCTCCATACAACATAGTCGGTCTAACTACAACCTTGTAGAACTTACCTTTAAGTCTCAGCGGCACATTCTTATCACACAAGACACCGGAAGCGAGCCTTCACTTCATCCATCCTGTTCCGATACGATGCGTGACATCTTCATCAATCTCCCTGTTACCTTGTATTATAGATCCAAGATACTTGAAACTATCTCTCTTGGGGATGACTTGCGTATCAAGCCTCACCTTCATATCCCCTTCCTGGGTACCGTTGTTGAACTTGCACTCCAAGTATTCCGTCTTGGTCCTGCTCAACTTGAAACCCTTAGACTCTAGGGTCTGCCTCCAAACCTCCGGCCTCTCATTAACACCACCCCACGTCTCGTCAATTAAAATTATGTCATCAGCAAATAACATACACCATGACAACTCACCTTGAATGTGTCTCGTCAATGCGTCCATCACCAAGGAAAATAGGAATGGACTAAGAGTTGATCCCTGGCAACCCCATCATAACCGGAAAGGAGGGTTGTGAAAAGCGGTCGCTTCCTCGCTTAAAGCGAGAAGCGAAGCGACCCTTTACCCGTTTCTGCCATGTGAAGCGACTCAGGTAGAAGCGGGAAGCGACCAAGCGAAGCGAAGCAATGCAAGCGAACGCTTCTTTGTTTTAAGCAGGTGACAGGCTGTTTAATTAAAAATGAAGGGTTTTCAGTGCTTTTTTATTAAAACACGACCATCGGAGCATCTGAGAGTCTAAAGAGGCGAGTAGGGTTCTTCAACTTCAAGCCTTCAATAGAGATTCAGCAGCAACAGGTATGTAATGATATTCCTTCTTCTTCTTCTTTTTCTTTCACTGTTTCAACATCCAAATAGCAGCGAAATGCTGGCGAATTTTTTTTTTTACCTTCGGTTCTTCTTTCTCAGTCTTCTCCTCTTCGTTGAGTTTTTCTTTCATTGTTTTTATGCTGCCCAGTTTTTAACAGAACCATACTGCCCGTCCTCTTATTTTTATATCCTTTATTCTTAGTTCTTATTGCTTTTCTTATGTGTTATGTAGTTGTTCTTTTAATGGCACCAAAAGAAGATAGGAAAGATCCGGCTTGGGCTTACTCTACAAGAGTTAGCGAGACCAACAAGATGGCAATTAGATGTCTTTTTTGTGACAAGATTTCAAATGGGGGAATCTATCGTCAAAAAGCGCATCTAATCGGTGGTGATCCAAATGTCGCATCTTGTTTTAAAGTTTTGTCGTATGTGAAGGAAGAATTGAAAGCATTCCTTCAAAAAAAAAAGAGTTAAAGACTCAAATGATTCATGAACAAGAATTGTATAATCTTGATGAAGACAATGATGAAATAGAAGAAGGTGACGATGCTTCGTCGCTTCCATCAAAATCACAAAAGCGGGGAAGGATGCAAACAATGTCTTCTGGTTGTGGATCTACTGGCAAGACCAAAGGTCCTATGGATTGTTACTTCACGCAAAAATCTGGAGATAAGGGAGGAAAAAATGATAATCCTCAAATTGATGCCAAAGCGATTTTGAGGGATCGTGCAGTTACAATGTTTGCGTGGTGGATGTATGATGCAGCTCTTCCTTTTAATTGTGTTAATTATACTGATACTTTTTCTGCTTTTATTGAGGTCGTAGGCCAATATGGTCCAGGAATGAAGCCCCCAACTTATCATGAAGTTAGAGGTCCATATCTAAAAAAAGAGGTGGAAGAGACTAACAAAATCGTGGAGGAGCACAAAGTAGAATGGAACAAGTTTGGTTGTTCCATTATGATGGATAAGTGGACGGCAAGAAATGGAAAAATGATCATCAATATCTTGGTGAATTCTCCTAAGGGAAGCATGTTTCTTGAGTCCGTTGATGCAAGCGACTCTTCGACTGATTCAACCAAAATGTACTCCTTGTTCAAGAGTACAATAGACTCTATTGGAGCAGAAAATGTTGTTCAAGTTGTCACGGACAACGCCAGTGAAAATGTTTATTGGACTCCGTGTGCAACACATTGCATTAATTTGATCTTCGGTGACATTTTCAAGGAAAGACCCTTCAATTCAGTCTTTAATCAGGCAATTAGAGTACATTTCTATATTGTTCAAAGGCCTTTGTTATTGAATATGATGAAGAGATTCACTAAACAAAGAAGCTTGGTGAAACCTGCAAAGACAAGATTTGATACCGCTTTCTTGACTTTGCATAGGATGTATGAGCAAAAAAGCAATTTGAAGAAGTTGTTTGTTTCAGATGAGTACACTAACGACGCCTCAATGCTACTCTTTAGTTTTTACATTGAAGTATTGAACATCTGCTTACAATTACATGTGTTGTCTATGCAGTATTTATTTTTTTATTTTATTTTTAAATTCCGCTTCACTTCAAAAAAGTGAGCGCTTCGCTTCTCGCTTCTCACTTTAAGCAAAATGGGGGTTGTTGCTTTTCCTCGCTTCACGCTCTTCACAACACTGCCGGAAAGTGTTCTGAGTCTCCTCCCGCTGCCCTAACCCGAGTCTTAGTTTCATCATACATGTCCTTAATCACCCTAATGTAGGCTACTGGGACCCCTTTAGCCTCCAAGCATCGCCAGAGCACCTCTCGCGGGCTTTTGTCATATGCTTTCTCTAGGTCAATGAACACCATGTGCAAATCCTTTATCTCTCTATACCGCTCCACCAATCTCCTCACAATGTGAATGGCTTCCATAGTAGAACGCCCCGGCATGAAACCGAACTGGTTCTCAGAAATGGACACACTGGTCCTCACCCTTACTTCAACCACCCTCTCCCAAACTTTCATAGTATGTCTTACCAGCTTAATCCTCCTATAATTATTGCAACTTTGGATATCACATTTGTTTTTATACAGAGAAATCATCATACTCCACCTCCATTCATCGGGCATCTTCTTGGTCCTAAAAATGACATTGAACAGCCTAGTGAGCCACTCCAAACCTACTTTACCCGCATTCTTCCAAATTCCACAGGTATTTCATCTGGCCCGGTAGCTCTACCCATGTGCATCTTACGCATAGCCCTCTCTACCTCCTCTACTCTTATGCGCCCACAATACCCGAAATCTCTGCGCATCTCGGAGTGCTCCAAGTCGCTCTTCGTTAAGGAGTTTATGGAAATATGCCTGCCATCTTCGTCTAATCTGAGCCTCTTCCATCAAAACTCTACCTTCCTCTTTGATACACTTAACTTGATCCAGATCACGAGCCTTCCTCTCTCTCACCTTGGCTAGCCTATATAACTTCTTGTCCCCGCCTTTGGCCCCAAGCTCTTCATACAAACGCCCAAACGCCACAGTCTTAGCCGCAGTAACCGCTAACTTTGCCTCTTTCTTAGCCGTCCTATACCCCTCCATGTTCATCCTCTCTGCATCCTCATCCATGCTCTCTATAAGCGTCAAGTATGCCGCTTGCTTGACTTCCACTTTCTCTTGTAGCTCCTCACTTATTTATGGTACTTATTCCAAGAAATTCTGACACTTTTAAAAGAAAAAGTAAACAATCCTCTTCATATTAGGCTCTATAAGTTAATTGGTAATCCTTTCACGTATGGGATAATGAAGTCAACACACTGTCAATGTGTTAATGTCTCAATGTTACAAACCTGATATATGACATGTATTCAACATGTTTCAAAATGTTTGTAAATAATCTTTCTTTCACAAATCTTGGCATATTGAGATAAGCTATACAAAAATTCACAACAAATAAACAATATATTCAGGCATGGAAGGGAAATTTCAAAATAAAATCAATGACCAAGGTTTAATCGATTTTATACATAGAATATGACTACTGGCAGGATCAATCATGTAGCATTCCTCGTTGAAGTCAGCATTACAAGAGTCTAACCAACCCAAAGGCACGGCCAAGTCCAAAACGAGCACGACTATCGTTCATGCGGAGCATCTTTTGGGCAGATAGGAGTAAATAAAGACCTCATGCCCATTGCATTTACCAAGTCCAAGAGTCTCAACAACTAGCCATGGACCATGCCATTACACGCCGGAGCGAGGAAGATGAGGGACAAAACTGCAGCATTTGATTCACCGTGCACATGGAATGCGAGGGCCGAATGGAAACTGATTGTACCTGATAATGTCTGGGCATAAGGTATGCAACACAAGAAAAACCGACTTCCGAACAAGCCTAACTTGTCTTTTTGTGTCATGATTGAGATGGCATGTAGGTTAGAGCATTGCTGCTCAAGTAGGGATCCAACATATCCACACAAGCAAAACATCACTCAAATGGCATGCGTACACATGCCTCACCAATGCACGTCAAACACCAACCACAATGGTCAGCATATAGATGCCATGTGTTGCCACCAATGCCAATGTTGCAAAGTCAAAGCAAGTCTCGTCAGACACGAGTTACACTAGTTTCTCATCCCACACCACCCTACTCCACCCCAATAGGCTATCCTATAAGATCCCACCGAAGCAAAGAAGGCACCTCGAGTTCCGCACACAGACACACAACATTTGGCAAGTCATGAGCTTAGCCCCAGGGGACAACACCAACAACATATAACGACTTGTCTATGCATGGCACCAAATAACTATGTTGCATGCTGACTTTCCCCAATACATGCATGCCCCTGCCTGGCAGTAAGTACCTTGAGGTGCCTTCAACACATATATTCCCCTTATATATGTCTTAAGAAAACCCCTAAATGACATGAGTAGACAAAGTTTGGCCAGAGAATCATACTAGTCGTGTACAACACCAAATTGCACAATCTGAGGTACAACTAAGCTACATAAATTTTTTAATGTATCCATATATATATACTAGTATAAGAACCCGCGTGATGCGCGGATAATTTGACAGAATATTAATCTTATAAAATTATGATCTAATATATCATATTAACTTAATAAATATTAGTTGTATTTTATTATTTAATATAGTGTGCAAAAATATAACACAATCTATACAAAATTAAAGGATACACATCATATAGTAATCAAATAAATTGTTTGATCCTTTTTTATTTTTATTATTGTATTAGCAAGTACTTAGTACTATTGATAATTTTCTTGAGTGTTATTTATTTATCTTTTATTTTTTAATTGAATTGAAAGTTTCTTTATTTTTTTATTTTGTTTTTTTATTTTAAAATAATTCTAAAACTCCAACTTGAAACTACTCCACGATTTGAATGGATAATTTTTATTATATATTTTCATTTTTTTATTATAGCTAATTTAATATATTTTAAAAAAAAAACATTTGCAAAACTTCAACTTGAAACTACTCCCCAACTTGATGAGTAGATTTGTTTTCCTTTTTTATTATATATGTTTTCATTTTTTTATTATAGCTAAAAACAATTCTTTTTTTTTGTTTTTTTATTTTAAAATATTTGTAAAACTCTAACTTGAAACTACTCCCCAATTTGAATAGGTAGTATTTTTTCCTTTTTTTATTATAGTTAATTATAAGATATCTTTATTTATTAATTTAAATAGAGTAACCAATTAATTCAAAATTTAAAATTCAAAGGTTTTTTAGTTAGAAAGGGAGTAACCAAAACTATTCCCTAACTTGAATAGGTAGTTTTTTTTGTTTGTTTTTAATATTTTCAATTTTACTATAGCTAATTTAATTTTTTTCTTATTTTTTCTAAAAAATTTTAAAATAATTTTAAAACTCCAACTTGAAACTACTCCCCAGTTTGAATGTCACTTGAAAAATATTTTGTCTTAACAATGCCACTTGACTTTTTATATTTTTCATTTGAATTGAAAGTTTTTTTATTTCTTTATTTTTGTTTTTTATTTTAAAATAATTTTAAAACTCCAACTTGAAACTACTCCCCAATTTGAATGGGTATTTCTTTTATTTATATATTTTCGTTTTTTATTATAGCTAATTTTATTTTTTTATTTTTTTTAATATATTTTTAAAACTCCAACTTGAAACTACTTCCCAATTTGAATGGGTAATTTTTTTTCGATTTTATTATAGCTAATTATAAGATATCTATATTTATTAATTCAAATAGAGTAACCAATTAATTCAAAATTTAAAATTCAAAAGATTTTTTAGTTAGAAAGGTAGTTTATTTTGTCTTAAAACTCCAACTTGAAACTACTCCCAAATTTGAATTTGCAATTTTTTATTTTTTTTCAATTTTGTTTTTATTTAAAATAATTTTAAAACACCAACTTAGTTGGAGCTTTGTCCTAAAAATCTATACTTGGTGTCCCATGGTGATACCACTTGGCATCATATAATTATTTACTTCTCTTTTTGTGTGTGTGTATGTATATATATATATAGACTACTATATTAGAAAGAAACTACTCCCCAATTTAAATTGGTAATTTTTTATTTCTTTATTTCCGATTTTTATTTTAAAATAATTTTAAAACTCCAAATTGAAACCATACCCCAATTTGAATTGGCAATTCTTTATTTCTTTATTTTCGTTTTTTATTTTAAAATAATTTAAAACTCCAACTTGAAACTATTCTCCAACTTGAATAAGTAGTTTTTATTATTATTAATATTTTCGTTTTTTTATTGTAGCTAATTTAATTTTTTCTTATTTTTAGTTTTTTAATTTTGAAATAACTTTAAAACTCCAACTTGAAACAACTCCACAATTTGAATGAGTAGTTATTTTTTTATACTTTCATTTTTTTAATATAATTAATTATAAGATATCTATATTTATTAATTCAAATAGAGCAACCAATTAATTCAAAGTTTAAAAAGGGTTTTTTAGTTAAAATGGTAGTTAATTTTTTCTTAATAATGCCACTTGGCTTTTTGTGGTTATGCCACTTGTCTTAATAATGTGCTTTTGCCTCTTGGCTTAAGGAGAGGGCTTTTTTCTCTCCTTTTAATAATATATAGATATAGATATTATTATCAAATATTTATATAATACAATAATATAAAATAATAAGAAATCAAAAAAAAAAAGAAAAAAAATGTGACAAATTTTCCAGCACATCAAATAATTTAAAAACACATATATGAGCATGCATTTGTGCAAAAAAAGTAACAAAATAACATAAAAATGAAATACAAAAAATGCACTAAAATTAATTAAACAATAGGTTAAAATTATGTAAAATTAGTGAAAAAAATATATAAAGTTGGGGAGAGAAGCATGAATATGAGAAGTGTGATATTGTGAACTAGATTGTTGGAAAGTTGGGAATAGATAAGCCAAAATGTGTTGATTAGAATACGACTATAATAGCAGACGAGTCGGGAAGCAGGCACCCTACTGCATGGTGCACACTGCCAACCACCATCACCACTTCCAACTACCTCCATGACCAACCACCATCGTCAATCACAATTGCACCATCCATCTCCACTATCACAATTATCACCACTACCAACCACCATCACCACAACTATCACCAGCACCACTACTACCAACTACCTCCTACATCACAGCCACCACCACTACCAACCACCATCACCACTTGACATGTCACTAGGCATTAGCCTTGCACTAGACAACCCGAAAAACCTTTAGTTGTGACATTGTCGTTGCATGCGGCTAGTACTTGACATGTCATTGGGCATTAGCCTTGCACTCGACACTAGGCATTAACGTTGTCCTTGACATGTCACGAGTCATAAGCCACTTGACACCCCAAAAGAAAACGTGCCTTAACCTTAGCATCCATGCATTTAGTTGTGTGCCATGTGTGGATGTCAATTTTAAAGGGAGCATACGCTCTGTATGATTTGTTGGACTTATTCGATCTTCCAAAACTTTGTGCCTATTTATCATAAAATAAGGAATAAACCGCCTTTAGAAAATGGTTAAAATTGATTGGAATAGAGGGTAGACGAATTGGAGTGGCAAGGCTAAATCTTAGTGGATCATGGCAGCACTACTCTAAATTTAAATACACCTCGTGTATTCAAGTCGTCTATAAAGGATTCAACTCGCCTCTTGATGGAAATTGTACTTCAAAGCAGTCAGTGCGATCCTTCTACCGTGATAACTTTGCCAATATCACGTGCCCTTTGGGCCAGAGGCCCCTACTGGGGGGGTCAATATGTGGACACCATGCGCATGCATTACTTCTAGACCGCATTCTAAGTTAAAGGCGTTCAGTCATAATCCGCGCAGGTAGCTTCGTGCCACTAGCTTTTTAACCAATCAGTGATGACCAATTGTGCGAATCAATGATTCGGCTCGTACTAAGTTGAATTACTATTGCAACATTATATTCAGTAGGGTAACACTAATCAGTCTCACGACGGTCTAAACCCAGCTCATGTTCCATATTTGTGGGTGAACAATCTCACACTTGATGAATTCTTCTTCATAATAACGGATGAAGAACAAGTTAATAGCTAGAAGATGAACTTCCTAGAGTTATATGAAACCCTCTCACATTTCTTCTGATAATACTGTTATAACTACCTCGCTAGCCAGAAAAATAAGGTTAGTAAAATAATCATGTTTCTAGTGGTGTCAAAGGGTCGTTTAACGAGCGCTTAACCCTGAAGCTAGATGCATAATAGGATGAGCACTTTGCGTTCTTAGGCAGCATTTTAATTCAAGAACCAAGTCGTTTAAGGAGTATGTCTCATCACCTATGGGCTATGCTTTAGAGAAAACAACACTAAACAATAACTAGTTCACCTAACCTAACAATAATTTTTTCAACTCTTCTGCCCACTATTAATGTATTACATATATTACTTTTTCATTATTCTCTTGATTTGCATCTTTCTTAATCAAAACTCATTGTGCTTGCCCTTAAAGCTCCAACAAACTTCAAAGTGCTTTTTTGCTTTTTGTGTTTGATAATGCCGCATATTACTATTTGGCTCTTATTTCCCACTATCTACATCCATTATCCCGTGATTTTTTTTTGTTTGTTTTTCCTTTTTTGCCTCTTTTGCCTATCTTTCTTCTCTAATTTATATACCTGATCAAGTTAGTTATTTCTTGTGTACAGCAGTTTGTTGTGTCCATTTGTATTAGTTCTAAAATGTCAAATCCCACATTTAAGAAAAATCTCACTCTGACTTGTCAGTATCATCTCTAATTATTATTTTGCTTGGAAGATATAAGAGTCGTGATAGGGTTTGTGATAATAGGATAGCCTCAAAATTTGATATTATGTAACCTAACAAGATATTCAAACTTCATAAACAAATTTGACGGTCTACCTTTAGTAAAACAAATCCTCAAATTTTGCATACTAACAATATCCTGGGATGGGATAAATCCTGCTTCCAACGATTCCAATTCCTTCACATCCGTAATGCAGTAGACAGTTTCTAGAATAAAATTATTATTTCTCATACAATTACCAGGATTTTGTCAAAAATAAATAATGTAGAAACAAAGGTAGCATTAGAAAAGCATTGGAAATACTCCCCCGTCTCAATTTATGTGATACTGTCTTTTTTAGTCTATCTCCAAAAGAATGGCACTTGCTATATTTAGAAACAATTTAACTTTAAAGTTCTCATTTTTCCTTGAATGAGATGATTTATAGCCACAAAAATATCTACGAAATGTTTTACTCCACAAGTTTCAAAAGTCTTTCGTTCTTTCTTAAACTCTGAGCCCAGTCAAACAACCTCACATAAATTAGGACAGAGAGAGTAAGTGATTGAAGCTAATTATTTTTTTACCTAAGGCCTTTATTTTTCTCATAAGGTAAATAATTGTATCGAGTTGGGACATTTCCATATACAAGCAGTATACCAAAAAGTAGAGAGCCTAAACCAAAATATTTGTTGTTTTTGGTCCATATGCATTCAACAAGAGCTCATTAGAGCAGACCAACGTGGAAATAAGTGAGAACTGAACATGCACTCATAATCAATAAAACCAAATCTATCAAACGTGTTATTACCACATCGAGTCAAAATCTTGAAGCAAGCTTGGATAAACCTACAGAATACTGATCCTTTGCACAATAGAACTTCAAAATGTTATCAAGTTACAATTTAGATCCTCAATTATGCATCCATAAGGAGTAAGTTGACATCGATAGGCACAATAAACCTGTACACTAATGAGTATGTTGTTTCATTAGGGCTTTTTGTGATTAATAAGCACCCTAATGAAACAACAAGTGTGGCAACAACCATATGCAAGATTGGGATCTGAAATACTTATGTTGAAGAGATTCTAATTAGCAATTTCATGAAGCATGTGTGATCCTACGGTGCATTCAATATGCAAACGGCTACCAAACAATCCGGATTTTGTACAAGTGCCAAAAGTGCATCAAAAACTCCAACTAAGCTTCACTTAAACTGGTTATTCGAAACTCACCAAGACAAGAATGCAAGGCAGAATGAACATATCATAAGCACAGACAAGGTTTATAGGCAAAGCTTGGCCTCATAAATATTTGTGAATCGGGAAAACAAGTTTCTTACCGATTCCAAGATACTAGGAATGGATTAACTCCCTTTTCGGTAAACAGCAAAGCACTTGCTGCATATCGCAACAATCTCTGCTTGAGACCAGATTCATATATTAAGCTGTAGAAATGAAATGATAAATCACATATGTATTCCTTGAAGAAACATCTAGTTTTTTAAGCTAGCGAGCGACACACCTTTCCCACATTCCATTAAATTCCTTTGCGGGAAGAATCCATTCATTAAATGTAGAAAGCTGGCCATCCCCACTCAACTCTTCACATGGTCCTTCCTCACTAAGCTGAGAAATGAAAATCTCCAAATCAAATTCAAATTGGGGAGGTCAAAAAATTGGACACGTCAACTCTAATCGATTAGGTGCACATGTTGACTGTGTTAGCTATTCTCACACCAACCTCCAATTTCTCTTTCACTTCTTTTCTGGTTTATTCTATTTTACTTGGCAGGATTTATGAATAACAGGACATCATATAACCCTTTCATACAAGCAGTTACACGAATGATAGCTACAACATACGCACACATGAATCGTATGTTACATTGGGCTCAGGTAGGAGTACCAAATTCAATATATATCCAATATGGGCACAAGTTTCTAGCAACTTTTGTGTGTCTTGAAGAATCCTTTCATCAAGTTTCTATATCATCAAGCTAGGATAGAAAATAGGGATGCCCAAATGGCTTGGGACTTTAGGTAGCTTTAGAAAAGAAGCAGACCTGGAATACATGAACAACTGGTTTTACTTGCCAGAACAGAAGAATATCTCGGTTCTCCACCCACACATCTACAAAAGAAACAATGTAGCAGCGCATTAATACCCAAAAATAAGCTTGGTAAACATTAGTTTGCTTCTTTCTGCTACACAAACAGAAGGCCAAAGCGACTGAATATTTTATACCTGTGTCACAAACACATATGTGCTGAACATTTTCAGCAAGAAAGAGATCATCAATTGGAATTGGAATTGGACCATCCTCGTAGCTCATGCTCCTCTTTTCCAGCATTCTGTACAAAATGATTTTCCCAAATAAACCAAATAAGCAAATTTGACTGAGAATTCAAAATAAGAAAAAGTAACCTTAGCCATAAATAGTGTTCATATGAAACAGCATGCACCTTAACAATTCCCAGAGACGTCAAATACAACATTAACAACATATATGCCTCAATTGCAGCTAGTTGCAGTCAGCATATGAATTATCATCATCCAATTAAGCTCTATTAGGACCTATTGCATCCTGATATTCAATAATTTGAGTTCCTCTAACACTAGATTCTCTCTATATTTCCTAGTAACAAGCAAATCTCTAGCAACAGTAAGCCTCATCTTAGCATAGCATCACGACTAACATTATACTCAACTAATCAAACTTGACATTTAATTATTTTTGTGACATGTGTCCAGGCCAACTTGTACCCACCTCGACTATTCCACCAGGTACCTGCTACGGGTAACTCTACCCACCAAGGCATAGGCAAACGAAAAGAAATAATCTATTTTTTTCCTCCGCTCGCATTATCACTTAATTGTGTGGAAATGACCTCAGCAATCTGCATATGGTATACTGCAATTATCCTCTAACCCTATACTGGACTAGGAGCACTTAGTGCACAAGATAACCTCCTTTTTATCCCATTTAGTTGCATTATTTTCAATTACATACTTCAACATTGATATTTAGTACATTCAAAAGTAAGAGAAGTCATTCACAGCACCCAAAGACACCGAGACATAAATGTTGAAAATTTACATACCTCTCAACAGCTAACGTAACATCATCAATGCGAGCTGTACTTGAAGGCTTCAAACAAACTTCAACTACAATTACAAAAAATTAAACTTTTGGGCAAAAAGAAAAACTATCCAAATCCTTAAACAAAATTAATTCCACAAGGTAGAATATTACAAATGTATAATATTGTGGAGAACCTGAAACAAGAACTTTTTCTTCAGGCAATGTGAGTGACGGAGGTGGAGGAGGATCCGGAACGATGCCGTTTTGCTCGCTGGTGTTGACTTCAGGAGCGTTGACCATGGAGATTTCCATTGGAGCGCTCATTTTGTTGTGACAATGTGGAAATATTTGGCTACTAACGCAGAAATGGAGTATGAAGAAGAATTGGCCAAACCCTAGGAGGAATTGGAAGACGCAAAAAAGAAAAGGGGGAGGTTTCAAAATGAGCGCGGGAAGAAGATATAAACACTAGTATATGTTGCGGGAGAATCCCAAAGTACCCGACCCGCAGAGTATTTTGGGCCAATGGCTCTTAGAGGCCCAATAAGTCCTCGGAATGAAAAGGTTGGTTCAGGCCTCTTTTGTTTTTAGGAAACTACCAGTTATGTCCGCCTATAAGAGAGAATAATTTATTTTATTTTTTAAATTAATTCAAATATTTTTGTCTTTCAATTCAAATATATACAAAAATTTTGAAATGATATAATCTAATAAGATATTAAAAATTGTGTATTTTAGGTTTCGATTTCAGATGTACTCTTAGCATTACAAATTATCTATACAAATCTATAATATAGATATAGATTATATTTTGTCATAAGATAAAAAAAATTGCCTTTAAAGTGCGAAGTAGTATTTTCTCTATATGACACTTTGGATGACCTCATGCTTCACTATCATTCTTTTAATATAATATATAAAGTTATATTAGGTGATAGCATCTTTTCAATTTAAAATATAATAGGTTTCAGAATAAATAATTTTTAGTAAATAAAAATTATTGTTTTCATAGAAATATTTAGTTAAGTATGTTTAAATTCAAACTCAAAAAGAGTAATTAATTATTAATAATACATAATACATAATTTAATTATTTTAAAATATAAATTAAAAAAAATAACTATTACCTAATTTAACTTACTTTGTCCTAAATTGCCAAGTTTTAAAGAGCAAAGTAGCATTTTCTTTATATGACACTTAGCTTGACATCATGCTTCACTATCATTCTTTTAATATAATATATGAAGTTATATTATGTGGTGATAACTTTTCAATTTAAAATATAATATGTTTCAGAATAAATAAGTTTCAGTACATAAAAATTATTATTTCCGTAAAAACAAATTAGTTAAGTATGTTTAAACTCAAATTCAAAAAGAGAAACTAACTATTAACAACATATCGTGCATAATTTAATTTTAAAAAAATTAAAAAATTAAGGCAAAATACATAAAGACCCCATTAAACTTGTCCAAAAAATATGTTTGAATACTTAAACTAAATGGGTGTTCTTTTACCCTCCCTCCTCCCTCCCCCTCCCCTCCCCTAAACACATCTGAAGTGAATTATTTTCCTCCTTAACAGCTGATGTAGTAAAAAAAAAAAAAATTAAAAGCGCGTACATAACAAAAAATAAAAAATAAAAAAGTTTATGTCTCCTTCTTCCTCACCCCCTCATCCCTTTCTTCTTTACAGATAGTGCAGTAGACTATTGAAGCTTTAATCCAACTCAAAACCACCCAAATCCTTCACCCCAAATTTAAGGTACAGATTCCATAAATTGCACCCAACAAAATCCAGCAACACCCAACTACTTCCACCGTTTCCATGGCCATCTCTGGAACCTTCACTTCCTCGACCACACTACAAATTCATTCCCAAATTTGCTTCCATCATTATTCACTTCTAAAAGCACATTTATTCCTCTTATATTCGCAATTAACACCACCGAATTATAAATCAAATTGGGTATAGCTTAATTTCTTGGCTCATTTATGTCAATTTTTGACTCGCACTTGTCGTCTTGATGCAAGGAAGAAATTACTATTAGCCTCATTATAGGTACTATTGTAAAATGTTATGGTGAAATTTATCACATAAATATGGGAGAACTTAATTATATTTTTGGTGAAGATGGAGGGGGACCATGGTGGATAGGTGCTGGGGACAATGGTGCGACGAGGTTGGTGGTTTAGTGAAAATGTGATGATTTGTATGAAGAAGAGTGGAAATAGTAGATTATTTTGGAGAGGAGGAAGAAACAGGTAGGGTGGGGTGAGGAAGAGAGTAGATTAAGCCAAGGAAATTTAATTTGTTAAATTTTTAATGATTTTCTTATGTGAAAGATGATGTGGAACGAGTGTACTACACTGCTCAACTTATGACTGGGTTTAGGTCTAACAGGGAGGCATTAATTTCATATGCACAAGAATAGGGGGTAAAATAATACCCGTTTAGTTTAAGTGTTCAAACCTATTTTTTGGACAAGTTTAATGGGGTCTTTATGTATTTTTACCAAAAACTAATTATTACTTAATCTAACTAACTTTGTCCTAAATTGTCAAGTGGTCTATTGTGAGGATTCCACTTGGCTTAATGTGGAGGCTTTTTTCTCTCCTTTTAATAATATATAGATTATAAAAATTGACAAATTCATAAAATATCACTAATATTAGGTAAATGTTACCAATATTAGCCAATTAGCTATTTGTAGCAAAAAATAAAAAGTCATTTTTTTGTTTTTTTTCAAGTAGATGTTGTTAGAATACATTGGGCACATCTTAAAGAGTTTGAATCTCTGTTTTTGGATGATTTGATTCAGTTTTGAGGTGGTTTGAATTGAAAATTCGAAGTAGAAGATAAACATGAAAAAAGATGATATGTGTATCACATTGTGTATCATTTGTGTATCACATATGTATCATATGTGTATAAAATATGTATCACATGTATATCCATGTATACATGTGTGTGAGATACACACGTGATACATGTTTGATATACGTGTCGTAGAAAAATATTTCAAACTCGATTTTAATTACAAATTTTGATACTAAACTAGTCCAAATCACCTCCAATCTTATTCAAAATTTGTATATTGCCTCATCTATATATTTTCAATGAATTCCAATCATACCCATTAAAAAAAATATTTTTTACCCTTTTTTTTAGTATTTTATATATTGGTGCTACGCTATCCTCGGCGAAGATATCATCATCGGAGATGAGCGGGTGGCTAAGCGTTATCGCGAGCTAATTTCGCCACTGAATGTTCCATTTTCGTTAGAGAAATTATTAGTATCGTCAGTTGGTGCTTTGGAGTTTGCTAAGCGGTTCTTCGTACGCGGAGTGACTAAGAACTTTTTTCCTATCACATGTTAAACTAGTCTAACTCGCCTTCAAACTTCTATAAATTTTGTATATTGCCTCGTCTATGTGTTTTCAATGGGTCGCAATAATACCCATTGAAAGTAAATCTTTTTTTGTCTATGTTTTGAATGCTATATATCATTAGTAATTTCTTTTGGCTAGTTTTAGTATCATGACTAAAATGGATAGTTGTTGGTAAATAGTGTCTTTCTTTTAAACATTCCCATAAGATTCCATTATTTTTATTAAGGTTAAAACATTTGAATCTGAATACACATCTGAATATTAATATGTGTATTAAGATTAAAATGCCGAAATCTCACTACACATTGTATTAGTATTTGAATACTGAATAATTAAGATTGTTTGTTTTCTCTATATTTGAATGTGTAAAACTTGTCTTATTTAAATATTAATAAATATAAATTCAAATGATATAGTACTAATTAATCAAATACTAAATTAATAAAATATTTTTAAAACAATTATATAGTGGTTGGTGGTGATTATGTGTAACGACCCGACCGGTCGTTTTGAGTTTTAGCATTCTATTCGGTGGTTTGAGACTTTGAGTAGCTTCATATTACGTATTATGACTTGCGCGTTTATGGTTGATTTTGGTTTTCGAGCGGTTCAGGATTGATTTGGAAGAATGATTCTCATTTTAGAAGCTTTAAGTTGGAAGAGTTGACAAAGGTTTGACTTTTGAGTAAACGGACTCGGAATTGGATTTTGATTGTTCCGATAGGTTCGTATGGTAGTTTTGGACTTGTACATATGTTCGAATTTGGTTTCGAAGGTTCCTAGAAGAATTCGACACTATTTGTCGAAAGTTGACAATTTGAAGAACTTAAGAGTTCATAAGTTTGACCAAGAGTTGACTTATGTTATTGAACTCCAATTGTTGTTCCGGGGATTTGAAAAGGTCTATATAGTTGAATTGAACATGTGTGCAAATTTTGAAAGTAATCTGAAGTGTTAAGTGTGATTTGGACACTCTTTGAAAGGATAAAGATTTAACAACTTAAGAGAAATTATATTCGGTTTGAGCATCGATTCTTTGTTGTGATATTCCCGTGGGTGTTTAGAGGTTTTGGAGAAGTTTGGATGATATATTTGTACTTGGTGGTATGATTGGATGGGGTCCCGGGGGCTCGGATGTATTTTGGATCATTGGTAGAGAAACTAGTTATGTTAAGGATTTGAAGTTTGACCATGGTTAATTTTGGGTTAAGATGACCTCTTTTTGGTGTTTTGAGTACACGAGCAGATTCGTAGCATATTTTATGATTGAAATGCATATATGGTTTGTGTCCGAGAGGTTCCGAATGAGTTTTGGGTTCTAAAACGAAGATTTTCTTATTGCTAGTTTTTTTAGGTGCAAATAATTACGAATGTGCCATTGAAATTTTCAGATTTCTTTTAAAACTTTATCTCCCTCATTTTAAGGCCAAATTGTGTGATTCAAGAGGCTATCTTGGGTGTAATCTCGCAAGGATTGTGAGCTTATCAAACGTAAGTTTTGGGATCATCTAGAACTTGAATCGAGCTGGGACAGCTGCTGCATTTTATTTCTTGTTTCGAAATTTAGTTACTTTTTCTCCCAAGGTTTTGGAGCTCGATTTTGGGCGATTTTGGAGGAGATTTTACTACTTGGATTGGGGTAAATATTTTTTACTCAGATTTGTTATTATTTCATGATTCCAACATGGATTTTAGTGTTTGATTAATAATTTGAATTGAAAAAATTGGGGATTTTAGTAAAAAAAAATTCTAAGACATAAATTGATGGTTTGAAGGCCTATTTGAGGTCAGAATTGAATGATTTTGGTATGATTGGACTCGTATCGGAATGAGTGTTCGAAATTTATGAGTTTTGTCGGGTTTCAAGGTGCGGGCCCGGAGTTGACTTTTTGGTTTTCATTAAAGATCAAAGCTTTATTATCCGAAATTATTTCCTATGGCTTTTATTTTTTATATTAAGTTATTTTGGCTTGATTCGAGCCGTCCGGAGTTTGTTTCAAATGGGAAAGGCTTCTTAGAATATTGATTTGGCTTCTTTGAGGTAAGTATCTTACCTGACTTTGTGTGGGGGAAACTACCCCTTAGGATTTAGGTTGATTGTACTATTTGAATCATGTGGAAGACGTGTACACGAGGTGATGAGTGTGTACCCATGCTTATATGTGGTATTTGACCGATTTAGACTCTTAGGTTTCTTTTTTGTATTTAATTGAAGTGGTTTGTACATGTTTTATCTTTTATTGTCAGGTTTACTCTTAACTGCTTTAATTGTTAATTGCAATTACTTGTTGAATTCATGCCTTATCCGCTACGTGCCTTAAGTGTTAATTGTTTTTTTTTTGTAATTGTATTATTATTTATGAACCGTCACTACCTGCTATTTGACCTTGTGAGTCAACATGTAACTATTTTATCCGTTTGTGACCTTCTTTGTTTAGTTTCTTTATTTCGTTTAATTTTGTTATACGACGTAGTTGGTTGTAGTTTGTTTGCTTAACTCATATTTTTTGGGGATCGGGTTGCACGCCGCAATGGTATTGAAATAATATGGAAAGATATGATATGGAGCGATAAGGACGGGTAATATGATATAGGCGGGATCGGGTTGCACGCCGTAACGGATTGATATGTTGTAATTATTTGTGACAGTAAAGTTATTCTCGGTTGTGATTCTCATGGTTCATTCTCCGTTGGAACGGTTTACCGGTTGAACGATTATTGTTGTTTCTTAAATCATTTCACTTGTATTTTTATCGTATTTGGTTGACTGTCGGTATTCTAATAATGGAACGATAGAGACTTCTTGTGAGTCATGCATTCTACGTGGTTTGCTGTGTTGATTTAACATGCCAATATGTGCCTCCGTTATTTCTTGGCAAATTGATTGTCAAGGTGAATTTACGTGTGTGGGGACAGTATCTCATATTCGGTTGAGTTGTTGGTAACCTATGGGCTCTAAATAAAAGAATTATGTAGGTGATTTACTTATGTGACTTTCAAAATAAAACTGGTTATCTCACTCGATACTTTACTATTTTAAATGGTTATCACATTTTTTAATTTAATTGGATTTTCAAATTATATTCATCACCCCATTTGATGTTTACTATACTTGAAAGTTGTCATCACATTTTACTTTTAACAAATTATATATTTAATTCATTAATTTAACGAACGTTTTACTTTGTTTAAACATGATATTTCTACTTATTTTATTTGTTTCTAAACTAAACCTATCTGATACTCTATTTTGTATAACTTGTTCTTATCTTACTTTATTTGATTTTTAAAATAAATTAATTATCTCATTTGATGCCTTACTTTATTCTAGATTATTGTTATGGTTTATTGGGTTTAAATATATCTCTCGATCACTTTAATTGATATTTGACACGGATATAACATACATGGTAGCACGTGGGCTTTGCCGTGCAAAGGTGATTGATAATGTGGGCACGAGATGCCACGCGTGTAAGATTCAGAATTTTGGCTTATGATTTGTGGTTACGAGGAGTGGTGCCTTGGGAAAATTCTTGTTGTAATTCATGCATTGGGAACAATTTGATTAATTGAGTTATCATCTCTTTTTTTAATTGAGTTTATTGATATCTCATCTGTGTTCTAATTATGTTATTGCTTTATTACCTGGTTACTTCTTGTTACCATTTTTGCTTCTACTATTTTCAATGTTGGTTGTAAATTAGTGATCCTTCCACTGTTAGTCTTACATTGATGTTCTTTCCATTGTTAGCTTTATGTTATATCCTGCATATGTTTCTATATCTAGTAGATGTCTTGACCTGGTCTTGTCATTACTCTATCGAGGTTAGGCTTGATACTTACTGGGTACCGCTGTGGTGTACTCATGCTACGCTTCTGCATCATTTTGTGCAAACCCAGGTACTTCCGATCGCGTTGTCTTGGGGAGTTGTGTCTGTGCGTCTGGAGACTTCAAGGTATTCCTGCTTGTCATTCACATGCCTCGGAGTCACCTTCGAATGTTATCATTACTGTTGTTTATCTTCATTTTAAAACAATATTATATATAAAAATTCTAGTGTATGTCATTAGAGCTTATGACTCTATATTACCGGTTATGGGGATTGTATAACATATGTTCAGTTTTAGTTTCATTATCTCATTTATCCGTTTGATTTTGATATAGTTAAGTTGTTTATTTCTGTTATATCTCTTCATGTACCAGGCTTACCTAGTCTTAGTGACTAGGTGCCATCACAATTCCTAAGATAGGATTTTGGGTCGTGACATTATGGCTAACAATGGTGGTTGTGGGTACAACTGAGTAGTGGCTGGTGGTGGTGGTGATTGATAGTGGTGATTATGTATAGTAGACAGTGGATAACAATAGTAATTAACGGTGATGGTTGATAATGGTGGTGACTGACAACAGTGATGGGTGATATATAGTTGTTGTTGATAGTGATGATTGCTGATTGTTGTAGTAATGGTGGTTGGTGGTGATGGTTGTAAATAATGGCTAAATGGTATTAACAACTGACATTCGTGCTTGGCGGCAGTGGTGGTTGTAGCTAAGGATAGTGGTAATGGGTAGTGGGTGATAGTAGTCTATAACGTTGGGGGACATCAATAGCAGTAGTGATGGTGATTAGTGGTAAAAGTGTATGAGTAATAGTAAAATATCATTTTTACATAAATTCTTGAATGTATAATATCTTAATGATATTAAGACTCTGTTACAAATCTTCATCATTAAGATCCATTAAGCGGTTATAAAATTAAAAAAACAAACATATTTAATGGATAAGATCTGAATGATTACGATTTAGATTTAAAACATAATCACACTTAATGATTGAGATCTGAATGATCAAGATTCAAACCTCCATTAAGTATAAATAAATGACTGGATCAATGATGTTATGCCAAAATGCTATACGTTTAGCACATTACTCACCCTATATTTTGTTGGTTTAGTGAGTTATTGTGTGACATTTGAGCTAAGTTGTGTTGTTTTATATGTAGGAACATCGGAAGAAATCGTCGAACGAAAGTTGCACAAAAAAAGGATAAAAATGCAAGCAAAGAGCGCAAAAGCATCAAGTACCCAAACCGTGCTACAGACCAGGCTTTGCGAGGTCTATAGCCAGGTTGACCGTGCTATAGACCAGGCTTCACGAGGTCTATAGCCAGGTTGACCGAGCTATAGACCAGGCTTTGCGAGGTCTATAGCCAGGTTGACCGCGCTATAAATCAGGCTTCGCGAGGTCTATAGCTAGGTTGACCACACTATAGACCAGGCTTCGTGAGGTCTATAGCCAGGTTGACCACGCTACAGACCAGGCTTCGCGAGGTTTATAGCACGGTAATTAAAAGTTGCGGGTTAAAAGATCCCAACCCGGATTTGGACTGAGGAATCTCGGCCTTACATATAAATACTCCCCAAACGAGTTATTCTAGGGTTGGACACGATTTTGGAGAAGAAAAAGGCTGCCAAGCACTGTGGAGCTAGAATTAAACGAATTTTCTCTTCCTTTATCTCTTTACTTTGTAGTTTAATGTGTTCGAAAATTATGTTGATTGTTGTTGTATTTATGAGTAGCTAAACTCTCTTATCCAAGGCTTGATAAAACCTATTAGAGGATGATTTTCTACTGCGTTTAATGTAGATTTGCCTTTGATTTTTTTCTACTTGTTCAACTATATTTTTATTGTTGTTAATTAAAGAGCTCTCAATTAACTGGGCCTATTTAGTGTGTATATTGCTCGAGAGAGAGTACACATTTAGGTAGTTATTGAACAACACCACTCCTAACGTAGTTGCGAGATCGATACTCAAGGTTTAAAGGCGGGATTAGAGATAACAAAGCCTTGGTGCGATTGTAGTGAGGGGTAAATTAGTGCCAGCTAGCGTAGTTTGAGAGAATATGTCTAGTAAATTATGGTAGTTGCTCGAGATAGAGCTACGACAATCAAAGTACTCACGATTGGTGGAGAATATTTAGGCAACTTCATAGAAAAGGTAGGGAAAGATTCCGACAATAGGGGAAATCGTAACCTTAGACTTTTCCAAATCTTGTCTATAACAATTACTTTGTTAGTTATAAATTACTGCATTTTTAATTAATTTGATCTTAGTCAGTAAACTCTCAAATCGTTATATAATATTTCTGAAGGTTGATTACTTAAATTCGTGCAAAACTATTGGTTGTAACTAGTACGTTATTTCCCTGTGGGATTTGACTCCGGACTTATAAATCGAATTATATTTGCAACGACCACTAGAACTTTTAGGAGGCATAGTTGGGCGTGATCAAATTTTGGCGTCGTTGCTGGGGAAGCAACATTGTTATTAATTACAGCTAGAAGAATTGCTAGGATTCTTAGTTTAGTCAATTTTCTCCATTTTACTTCATTACATTGAAATTATAACGTTTGTAGTCTTGTTTGTTATAGGTGTGTGCCTAGAAACTCCTCAAGAATTGGTGAATTGTTTGAAGCATTACCGGATCTTGAGAAAGCTTTCAAGGCATTAAATCGTGCAAATAGGAAAGACAAACGACAACAACACCCAAGCGAACAAATTGAATTAGACATGGGTGATGTTTTGGATAATCAAGACAATCGAAACAATATGAATGACCCGAACAATCAGGGTGTGGCATCTCTTGTGCATGAAGCAGCTTTATATGATTGGGCACAACCCACCGCTGAAAATTTGGCAACTGCAATTTCAGCCCCTCAGATACAAACGGAGTCATTTCAAATCACAAACAACATGCTACATCTGCTGCAAAACAAGGGACTGTTCTCCGGGTCTTACATTGAAGATCCACAGCAGCATCTAAAAAACTTTCTGTCAATTTGTGTCACGCAAAGGCAACCGAATGTGACACCGGAAGCAATAAGACTGTTATTGTTTCCATTCTCAGTGACAGGAGAAGCCCAGACTTGGCTTAATTGGCTTCCCATAAATTCCATCACCACTTGGGAGGAATTAGTCAAGCAATTTTTGAATAAGTTCTACCCACCCAATAAGACCACCAAGCAAGTTGATGAAATATTGAGCTTCAGGCAGAAACCAGCTGAAACATTACAAGAAACATGGGAGAGGTTCAAATGTATGCTGATTAAGTGTCCACATCATGGCATTCCAGATCAGATGTTGGGACAACGGTTTTACATGGGATTAGCGGATATCTTGAAGGCCAATGTTGATGCTTCAGCAGGTGGAGCATTTTTGAGCAAGTCATTTAGAGAATATAAGGTCATGCTAGACAAAATGGCTCAAAACTCAAGCTGGATAACAAGAGACACTACAATCACCCCTATAACTCACTCAGTAGCATTGGACCCGAACAACTCCATAGCCAAGAATATGACTACTTTGATGACGCAAATAAGTATCCTTACCAAGAAGATTGATGAATCAGGACAGAAGCAGGTACACATAGTTGACACGACTAATGGGGAATTATGTACACCATGCATTAACCAACCATACATATGCTCGTGGAGTGGTGAAAGTGACAACCAAAACTATCAGGAGAATATAAACTATGCGGGCAACTATGGAGGCTAGAGACAAGGTGGTCAGAATTGGGGGCAGCAGAATCAGCAGTATAGACCAGCACAACAACAATACAATAACACCAATAATTCTGGAGCTATGCGACCACAGGGTCAAGTAGTACCTTACCAAAGGCAACATGGATATAGTCAGCAAAATCAGCAGCTAGCTTATCAATTGCCTCAACAACAACAGCTAGTGAGACAAGATGATGGGTTGTCTGCAATTAAAGGAATGTTGCAACAACTGATTGGGTCTAATGAAAAAATGCGAGAGAAGGTGGAAGCATGAGTCAATGATAAAAGGCATTGAGATTCAATTAGGGCAGATATCTATGGCTCTGAATAATCACCCCCAAGGGACTTTACCTGCAAACACACATGTCAATCCGAAGGAGTAGGGCCTGAATCAACTTATGGCAGTGAGTTTGAGAAATGGTAGAGATCTTGATTTAGAGCAAGAAATCTCGCGTGAGAACCGATCAACTGAAACACTTGTGTTAGTGCCAATTGAGGTAGATGAGTCAATTAAGCTAACAAAAGTAAGAGTGCAACCAGCCCAGGAGGAAATAAACAAGGAAAAAGAGGTTATGGAGGAGACTGATAAAGTGCAAGAGAAGGCATTAGAAAAAGTGCCCGAGCAAAATCTAACTCAAGCCATAGGAAAGAAGCGAGCTCCAGCACCCTTCCCGCAGAGGTTGGCCAAATATCAGAAGGATGAGCAGTACAAAAAATTCATGGAAATGCTGAAGCAAATTCAAGTAAACATTCCTCTAATTGATGCTTCGAGGGAGATGTCCGGTTATGCAAAAATGATGAAGGACTTGATGTCTTGTAAGTTCGACTTCCAAGACCTGGCAACTGTCACATTGACACATACCTGTAGTGCTGTTGTGACAAGACCTATAGCTGAGAAGCTATCCGACCCTAAAAGCTTCACAATTCCATGCACCATAGGTAGTTATGCATTCACCAAAACATTGCGTGATTTGGGGCAAGCATAAATCTGATTCCATTGTCTATCTATAAAAAATTAGGCATTGGAAGAGCAAATCCCACATCCATGTTACTATAGCTAGCTGACCGAACGGTAAAAAGGTCATCAGGTATAATTGACGATGTACTTGTGCAAGTTGAAAAATTCGTGTTTCTAGCAGATTTTGTCATTCTGGACTACCAGGTTGATAAGGAGATTCCCATAATTTTGGGAAGGCCGTTCTTGGCCACAGAAAGAGCTCTAATTGATTGTAAAATGGGGGAGCTGAAGATGAGATTGAATAATGAATAAATAACATTTAATGTGCAAAAGTCTATGCAGCGACCCAGTGAGTTTGCAAATTTCTCTCTGATAGATGCAGTGGATGTGATCATGGAGGAAGATGATGAGGCACTTAATAAAAAAGACCCTCTAACAGCCTGCCTCATGAACTTAGAAGAAGTAAATGGCGATGACTTAGCGGAATGGGTGTTGGCTCTTCAAGGGCAAGGTTACTGGAAAAGAGAGCTCGAATTCGAGCCTTTACACTCGGAAGAAAGAAAGACCCCTCCAGCCAAGCCATCGATCGAAGCGCCACCACAATTGGAGCTGAAACCGCTACCATCTCACCTCAGGTGTGCTTTCTTGGGACCTAACATGACTTTACTTGTTATTATCTTATCTGGTTTGTTAGATGTGCAGGTAGAACAACTTGTGCAGGTGTTGAAAGAGTGCATGACTGCAATCGGTTGGACCATCGCAGACATTAAGGGTATCACCCCAGATTTCTATATGTATAAGATTCTACAGGAAGATGGGCACAAACCTTCTAGAGAACATCAAAGAAGGCAGAACCCTAACATGAAAGAAGTTGTAAAGAAGGAAGTGATCAAGTGGTTAGATGCAGGAATTATTTTTCCCATCTCTGATAGCAATTGGGTTAGTCCAGTTTAGTGTGTGCCAAAGAAAGGTGGGATCTGTTGTGAGAAACAAGAACAACGAGTTGATCTCAACGAGAATAGTCACGGGATGGCGAATTTGTATGGATTACAGAAGATTGAATAAGGCCACCCAAAAAGACCATTTTCCCTTGCCTTTTATTGATCAGATGCTAGATAGATTGGCAAGGAGGTCCCATTTTTGCTTCTTGGATGGATACTCGGGGTATAATCATATATCTATTACCCCAAAAGATAGAGAGAAAACGTCATTCACATGTCCATATGGCATTTACGCTTTTCGGAGAATGTCGTTTGGCCTATGCAATGCACCCGCCACATTCCAAAGGTACACGATGGCCATCTTCACAGATATGGTAGAGGAAATAATAGAGATTTTCATGGATGATTTATTAGTGGTGGGAAACTCTTTCGATGATTGCCTTAGAAATCTGAAAAGAGTGCTGCAGAGATGTATGGAGACTAATCTGGTGCTAAACTAGGAAAAATGCCATTTTATGGTACATGAAGGTATAGTCTTGGAACACCTAGTGTCAAGTAAGGGCATTGAGGTAGACCGTGCCAAGATTAATGTAATAGAGAAGTTGCCACCACCCACTTCCGTCAAGGCAATAAGAAGTTTCTTTGGTCATGCCGGTTTTTACAAGCGGTTCATAAAAGATTTTTCTAAGATTGCTAACCCTTTGTGTAAATTGCTTGAAAAAATCACCCTTTTGTGTTTTAAGATGACTGCAGGGTAGCTTTTATGGGATTGAAGAAGAGGCTAGTGTCTGCACCTATCATAGTTGCACCCGACTGGGAGCAACCATTTGAGCTGATGTGTGATGCAAGTGACTATGCTGCTCTCAGGTACCTAATTGATAAGAAAGAGGCAAAGTCATGCCTGATTCGATGGTTTCTACTACTGCAAGAGTTTGACTTGGAAATCCGTGACCAAAAAGGAACGGAAAACCAAGTTGCCGATCACTTGTCCAGGCTTGAAGGAGCTGAAATGAAGGTTGAGGTGGAAGAGATCATGGAGACCTTCCCAGATGAACAACTGTTGGCCACGAGCCTTGAGGTAGTGCCATGGTATGCAGACATTGCAAACTACCTAGCAAGCGGTATTGTTCCCTATGACTTATCTTCTGTACAGAAGAAAAAGTTCTCTCGTGATTGTCGCATGTATTTCTGGGATGAACCATATTTGTTTAGGATTTGTATTGATAACATAATCCGGAGATGTATTCCCGAGATAAACCAAGCTTTTGTTTTGCAGGCATGTCATGCTTTTCCTTATGGAGGCTATTTTGGAGGAGTAAGGACAACTGCTAAAGTGTTGGAGTCGGGATTTTATTGGCCAACGTTATTTAAAGATGCACACTTTTGGGTAAAGAGTTGTGATGAGTGTCAAAGGACGAAGAATATTTCCCGTCGATATGAGATGCCCATGAACACAATTCAAGAGGTAGAAGTTTTTGATGTATGGGGAATCGACTTGATGGAACCATTTGTCAGCTCATACAACAATAAGTATATACTCGTAGCAGTGGACTATGTATCGAAATGGGTAGAAGATGTAGCACTCCCAACAAATGATGCAAAGGGAGTTATTGATTTTCTAAGAAAAAATATCTTCACCCTATTTGGAACTCCAAGAGCGATCATCAGTGATGGAGGAACTCACTTCTGCAATCGAGCCTTCACAAAGTTGCTGGAAAACTATGGCGTATGCCATAAGGTTGCCACTCCGTATCACCCATAAACAAGTGGGCAAGTTGAGGTGTCGAACAGAGAAATGAAGAGTGCTTTGACCAAAATTGTAAATGCTACTCAGACTGAGTGGGTGAGAAAATTAGATGATGCACTATGAGCCTACCGCACTACATTCAAAACTCCGATTAGTATGTCACCGTATAAATTGGTGTGCGGAAAGGTGTGTCACTTACCGGTGGAGCTAGAGCATAGAGCTTTTTGGGCATTAAGGTAATTAAATCTTGACATGGAGGTCGCTGGTATGAGTAGAGTCACAAAGCTTCATGAACTTGATGAGTTCCATTAGCATGCTTTTGAGAGCACCAGATTGTACAAGTAAAGGATGAAGATCATGCATGATAAGCATATCCAAGAGAGGATTTTCAAAACCGGAGATGTCGTGTTGTTATATAATTCAAGATTGAAACTATTTCCGGGTAAGCTGAAATCTAGATGGTCGGGACCATTTAGAGTGGTGCAAGTACTTTCAAGTGGAGCTGCAGAAATTGAATCCGAGGATGGAACGAACAGGTTTAGAGTCAATGGGCAAATGTTGAAACATTACCTTGGCATGGAGGAGGAAAAAATTGTATCGGTGCTTCATTTGAAGGAGCCTCAAGTGTTGAGTGAACCTTAAGTTTGATCGCCTGCATCGTGCCGCGATATTAAATCAGGCGCTCGTTGGGAGGCAACCCAATTCGTAGTTTATTTTAGCTTAACTAGAATTTTCTCTTTGTTTTTAGTCACTAACAAGTTTTAGTTAAGTCTTGGTGTTTGAACAGGTAATAGAGCATGTTGAGAAGTCATTTCACAGGGAGTCGGGCATAACTCGGAATAAAAATCACGTGAGTACGCTCTAGACCTCGATGTCTACCCCGTTCCACAAAGCCTAAAGAACAACAGACCCTCGCTACACAGCTCGCGACGCAAGGCATATAGCTAGTTGGACCTCACATTTGGCCAGGCATCGCCATGTAGTTTCCTTTCTACACAGCTCGCGCCATAAGGCATATAGCGAGCTAGACCTCGCGTTTGGTCAGGCATCGCGAGATTGTTTTCTCGCTATACAGCCCGCGTCGCAAGGAATATAGCGATCTAGACCTCGCGTTTGGTCAGGCATCGTGCGACATATAGTGAGCTGGCTCTCGCATCTAGCCTGGCGTCGCGCGGTCAGGTAAGTTGCGATTTATTTTTCTTTTTAATCCCCACCGGTTTAAAACACTACACACACAACACTGCATGCCCAATTTTAAAAACAAAACCCCTCTCACACCAAAAACACAAACTCCATTGAACACATACCCAAACTCCACTGACCGCCCAAAAATCACCCACTCCTTCACTCACTAGCAACATCAATTGAAGAGCAATCTCCTCCTAAGCATCTAAGGTATGTTTCTAACTCTTTTCTTTATCAAAATTCGAATGGGGTTGTAGTAATGAAATCTGACAACTTTTGTGTATATCTTCATTGTAACATTGTGCTTCTTCGCCCTAATCCCATTAACCCCATAGGATTGGTATTGTTATTGTGTACAAGGGTGGTAACATGAAATCTCCAAGCCGATTTGGGAGGGTGAGGCAATCCCTCATCCCTACAAGCACTTCCATGGCATTAGTGCACGTTATATGTTTGTCAAAATGCCTCAAAGGTATTCTTTGTCCCCAATGGAGTTCTAGTCTCCGGGATTGTAATACTAGTTCTATGTTGCCTTGCACACTCCAAATTGCAAGTTTAGGTGAGCTCACCGGTAGCTATATGCATCGCAATTGTAGTACACATCATTTTGCCATTGCTTGATTCTCATGCTAAAATAAAAAGGTGAAGTCTGAGTAGCCTCAAAATGGTTGAACATCATGTCGTGAACTCTTAAGTGTGGGGTCGCAAGACCATGTTTTGAATTGATTCATATGTTCTATGACCGAGGAACGTTAACTTATGTAGGTACGAATATGCCTCCTAAAAAAGGCGATGGTAAAGGCAAGGGCAAGGCTATTGCTCCTACTAAGGCCAAGGCTTCTTCCAGACCTCCACCGAAAAATAGAAAAGGAGGGGAGGCCACTTCAAGCCAAGTTGAAGGGTTGCAAGCAGTTGCAGCTATAGTATCCACATGTCCACAACCCGAGGGACATCGAGATTTTGGACTGAAGAGCATACCTCAATTTGCCAAGGACTGGTACAAGCTTTGTCGGCTGAGACATATACATTTTGAGTCAGTTGTTCATGAACGTCGCCTACAAGCTAAGTATCAATCAATTTGGAAAGGTATTCATGATCTTGGCTTGAGCTACGTGTTTAGAAACACCAGGGATATCAATGTAAACCTTGTTTGGGAGTTTTATGCTGGTTTTGATCCGAATGATCCTGAGCAGCTGGTGCCTATTAGGGGAAGGTTGATCGATTTTTCAACATCAACTATATGCAATTTTTTGGGAGCTTCGGATGTTCCACAGGAACCCTTGGACAACTTCATCACCCGTCCAACATATCTAGCATTGAGACACACTCTCTGTGGTGTCAATTCTGTGGCTGCTTGGGTTCATGACAAGAAGACCCAGCACCATAGGAAATTTCTAAAGAAAACAATGAAGCTGGAAGCTCAGGTGTGGCTGAAATTGATCAACACGCGCCTATTACCCTGCAACCATGAGACTCTTATTATCCGTGAAAGGATATGTGTGTTGTACTTCCTTATGACTGGCCAGAAAATGAATGTGGGCCACTTGATACACTACTAGATGGCCCTGGTTAGAACAAGCAAGAAAAATGATAGATTGTCCTTCGCCAACATATTGACTCAGTACCTGAGAAAAGAAGAGGTGGAGGAGGAGCGAGATTTTGATATAGTCATTACTCCACCCCTCAGACTAACGGACATCACAAGCATCCGAGTTAAGGAGGAGAATGCCATGGCTACAATCACAGGTGCCGAGCGCAATGCTCGAGATGACAGCTTTATGGCACATTTATATGGGATGATGGATTTACAGCTCAGGATTGGGGGACGACCGACCACTACGGAGGAGAGGACCATCTTGGAAGAGCATTTCCCTCTCAACTCTCATGCACATCAGCTAGTTAGGCTTGGCGATGGACAACGACTCCCAGATGATGAGGATGTCAACACACCCGTATGTTCCGAGGTCGAGCCAGAGCAGTCCGAGGATAATGATGATGTTGATGATGCTGAGGAGGGAGCAGCGGATGACTAGTGGACAACTGCAGATGAGGCTTTTGAAGATGAGGGCGAGGACGATGACTGAACAAGGAGTTTTTTTTTCCTACCCCCTTACCTGTTTTTGTTTATTGTTGGAACTTATATATGCATTGGGGACAATGCATGAACTAAGTATGGGGTGGGAGGTATTCTCTATCATTTGTAAATATTAGATAAACTAATTAGTTTTTGTGTTTAATTTTTTATTTTATTTTAATTTTTAGATTCGTAATTCCCCTTAAAAAAATAAAAAAATAATTGACTGGACTTTTCCCGACGATGGATCTCTTAGGCAGTTTTCTTGAGGGACTAAAGTCTAACAAATATATATATATATATATATATATATATATATATATATATATATATATATATATATTTATTTTTATTATTTTAGGTAGTAATATTTATTATTTTAGGTAGTAATAATCTCTCGTGGTTTTTCTTTGTGCCTCGGTTCTTTTCCACGGGATGTAGTTGAATCGGGTAGTAGTTTTTGTTTTGTCTTTAGATTAGAATAGGATTTAGGGAATAAAGGAATGGAAAAATGAGAATTGCTAGGTGCCTTTGACTAGTTTGATAGTAGCATGTTTAGGCTATAGCATGTGTAGTACCTTCCTTATGGTTTGAAAATGTTATGATGCCTTGTTGAGTAATAACATGTTTATTGACACTTATATCTCTTTTTCTTGGCTTGTGTCACTTTGTGTTTAATGCTTAATATTTTGTGGCTCAGTGAATACTTGCAATTGTTTGAGAATAGGAATGGAACTGTCCTTAGTGAGTCATGTTGCATGTGTGGTGAGAAATTATATAGTCCGTGTCATTGCATTAGAGTCTAGAACTTTCCCAGCATGTGAGTTGAAGCGAAATTTTAGGTTTTGCTTGGTTTTAAAAATGATTTTAGGCTTTTTTGAATTGTTTGAACTTAATGCTTACCATAATAAAAATTATCCCTAGTCAACCCTTTTGAGCCTATAAACTTTTATTTGGTAACCACATTACAAGCCTATACCCCTTTGTTCTTAATTATCATTGTTTTGATCCTTTTACCTCTTAAAGCACTTTAATTGTAAAATGGGCACTAAAAGAAGTAAGGATGGAACTTGGGTGACTTTTGAGTGGATCCAATGAAAGAAAGAAAGGTGCACTTGTATTGTAAGGAATACACCACTAGCAGGAATGGTAGAAAAAAAAGAGTATTGTCGAAAAGAAAAAAAATGTAGCAAAGGAAAATAAGCATATCTTGTCCTTGCTATTGTGTATTAATTAAAGTAGTGCTTAAAGAAAGAGAAAATACTTTGGGGGTGAAATTGTTTGTGAAATTGCACTTGGGTTGAAGAAAAATGCGCTTATAATTAATTTTGTGATGTGTTAAAGTGCTTAGGAGGGTTAGTCACTATTCCTAAATTTATCCTACCCATCATTTAGCCCACATTACATCCATAAAAAGTCCTAAATGATTTTAGATCGAGCAAGCCTACATTAGTAGAGGTTTACATAATGGGCAAGCCTATGGTACTTTGTACATACATGTGACTTATGTGTGAGAGTGAGAGATTTCTTTGATATATGAGAGTCCTTAAAATATATTTGAGCATTTGATTCGAATGTGTGAATTCAACTTACTCTCTTATTCTTTTTGTGAGGGCACATGATTTCACAAGGGATATATGACGTTATTAGATTTCTCTATGATGTAAAGTGTTCAACCCATGAATACATTGTGATATTGAGTCGGTTTGTGAGGTTAGGATAGTTATAAACATGTTGTCTTTTTGTTAAATAAAGATTTGAAGTATGTCATAAAGTAAAGGGAAGTTTGAAGGCATATGCTAAAGTTTAATTGTTGCTATCAACCATAGTCATAGTATGGTGTGCTTCAGATGTGCTAGAAGATAATAAAAGTGCTCTAGGAATTGGTGGTTGACTCGAGAACGAGCAACGTTTAAGTGTAGGGTGGTGATGTTAGTCCAAAATGCTATATTTTTAGCACATTACTCACCCTATATTTTGTTGGTTTAGTGAGTTATTGTGCGACATTTGAGCTAAATTGTGTTGTTTTATGTGTAGGAACATCGGAAGAAATCGTCGAATGAAAGTTGCACAAAAAGAGGATAAAAATACAAGAAAAGAGCGCAAAAGCATCAAGTACGCAAAACGTGCTACAGACCAGGCTTCGCGAGATTTATAGCCAGGTTGACCGCGCTATAGACCAGGCTTTGTGAGGTCTATAGCCAGGTTGACCGCGCTATAGACCAGGCATTGCGAGGTCTATAACCAGATTGACCGCGCTATAGACCAGGCTTCGCGAGGTCTATAGCCAGGTTTACTGCGCTACAGACCAGGATTCGCGGGGTCTATAGCACGGTAATTAGAAGTTGCGGGTTAAAAAACCCCAACCCGGATTTGTACTGAGGGATCTCGGCTTTACATATAAATACTCCCCAAACAAGTTATTCTAGAGTTGGACACGATTTTGGAGAAGAAAAAGGTTGCCAAGCACTGTGGAGCAAGAAAAAAAATGAGTTTTCTCTTCCGTTATCTCTTTACTTTATAGTTTAATGTGTTTGAACATTATGTTGATTGTTGTTGTATTTATGAGTAGCTAAATTCTCTTATCTAAGGTTTGATGGAACCTATTGGAGGATGATTTTCTACTGCGTTTAATATAAATTTGCCTTTGATTTTTTCTGCTTGTTCAACTATATTTTTATTATTATTAATCGAAGAGCTCGTAATTAACTGGGACTATTTACTGTGTATATTGCTCGAGAGAGAGTACACATTTAGGTTGTTGTTGAACAATACCACTCCTAACGTAGTTGAGAGATCGATACGGAAGGTTTAAAGGTGGGATTAGAGATAACGAAGCCTTGGTGCGATCATAGTGAGCGGTAAATTAGTGTCAGCTAGCGTAGTTAGAGAGAATACGTCTAGTAAATTATGGTAGTTGCTCGAGAGAGAGCTACGACAATCAAATTACTCACGGTTGGTGGAGAATATTTAGGCAAATTCATAGAAAACGTAGCGGGAAAGATTCCGACAATAGGGGAAATCATAACTTTAGACTTTTCCAAATCTTGTCTACAACAATTGCTTTGTTAGTTATAAATTACTGCATTTTTAATTACTTTGATCTTAGTCAGTAAACTCTCAAATCGTTATATAATATTTTTGAAGGTTGATTACTTGAATTCGTGCAAAACTATTGGTTGTAATTAGTACGTTATTTCCCTGTGGGATTCGACTCCGGACTTATAAACTGGATTATATTTGCAACGACCGCTAGACCTCTTAGGAGGCATAGTTGAGCGTGATCAATCAACAAAGTACTATGAACCCGTTTGTCCATAGATTTTTTCGATTGTTTTTTCCAAAAACGTGTTTGTCCATGAAAATTTCTAAGTTTCTGGAGATTTTTTGAAAATAAACTTTTCAAAAATCAAAAAGTGATTTCGACCTCCTTTTCAAATTTTTTGATTTTTTTTTCTTCACTCACAAGAATACAATATTTTTTCAAGTGAAATGCATGTCCAAACATAATTTCAAATTCCAAATACTATTTTTAACTTAACTACAAATACTATTTTTTTTTAAAATTAGAATTTTTATATCCAAACGCCTACTATATTTTGACTTTCTTTTTCTTTTTTGGGTAATACATACTATCTCTACTATATTTTGATGATAATCTTACTTCGATTTCTTTTTCTAAAAAAGAATGACAATGTTCATGGCATGAGAATCAAAAGTATCTAATTTGTAGTCTCACTTTAGATATTGTTTTTAAATCTTTTTGAAAATGAAATCTACATAAAAATACTATAAATCAAAGTTTTTATTTTAAAAATAAAGTATCTAATGTTTGAAAAAAATCATAGCAGCAAAAGAAAAAATAGTTTTTCTTTCTATTATTAGGGTGAGGGGGAGGGGGAGGGGAAGGGGGAGGGGGAGCAGAAAGGGGTGGAAAATATTATATACGTGAGAATTGATCCCTTACTGCATAGTGAAGGATGAGAGACTCAGATCATGTGAGCTACTCTCCATTTATTTTCCAAATAGTAATAGTCCCATATAAAATCAATTTGAAAGAATAGAACATATAGCCTCTCGAGAATAAAAAATGAAAACCCCAAAAAAGTAAATATTACCTTTAACCAAGTAATTAACGCGAGTTCCTTGGTGTTGGAGAGAATTGCAATTTTTATTTTAGAATACCACAGCCAATTAACGAATATGATATATATCGCATCATAAATTCAAATCCAGTAGCCTGCTAACATCATTTTTTCATTTTTGTAATAAAAAGGCTTGAGCTTCTTGCAGTGATTTGTTTAGAGATTAGTAAAGTAGGTGATTCTTCTCTTCTTTGATAAGATCTTTTTTCATTCCATGACATTACTTTGCTGAGGGCAGCATACATCAAATTACAGCTAGAGCCATTTAGTTTGAATCGTTGAAGACAATATGGCTTTTAGATAAGGTTATGCAATTTATTTTACAAGTAGCGTCGGCATATTATTGTAATTTAGCTTGTACTTCATTGAATTCGGGTCTAGGACTATTGTCATTTTGAAACTTTGCTTTTTACTTGACTTATTTTCAAACACCCCTCACTAGATGGTGTCTCGTCACCAGATATAACGATAACCAAGCACCTTAGAAACTACTTATATTGCTTTGGTTCCGTGGCAAGGAAATTAAATAATATTGCAACACATCTGAATTTTTTTATTTCTTATTCCAAGAATCAATGGACTACTCCAACATTATTTGGAAAACGATAGAATCACATGCTCCATTCTTGCACATTGTGAGCGTCCTTTTTCCAAGTCGGATTTTTGTACATTCGTTTTGGACGATTCGTTGCAAAAAAAGAAACTTAAAGGGACTGGTTTGGACCAGTTGGGTGGGGATTACCACTTATCAATATGTCATACAGAAGATTATTACATTCATCCTAGTGAAAATATTCAATTTTATAGAGGAGCTCACATTAAAAACACTCATCTACGCTATAATTTTGTTACTAATTCAAGCTATTAAAAGATGATCAGATAATACTTCTTTCATCTCATATTCAATGTACATACTAGCATCTTGTTAAATTATATGACCCTCTTTTATAATATAACATATCCACAACTTCAACAAATTAAAAGATCGTGATATTCATACTCAGACTAGTTTATTTTTATTACGAAAAAGAGTCAAATATACCCCTTACTGTCGTTTATTATTTAATTTTGTCTCCCGCTATACATTTTTGCTATTGTTACCCCCCCGTCATTTGGCAAAGTTTTAAATTTGCTCCTAATTTAACGGACCTGACATGTGGTGGCGTATGAGTAAAAGCCCCAACCCACATCTAAATTACCCATTCTGATCGAGTGAACCGTCGGACACTCCCGCCCCTGTTGCTGTACTTTCTCTCTCCACTTCTTCTTCTTCATCGCCATCTTCTGCTTCCCACATGAAGCGTGCATACAATTCCACAAAGTCTGCATACTTCTTCTCTAGGACTTGCCACCATAGCTCTTCCATAGCACTCTTTAGCTTTCACAAAATCTTTTTCCACCTTCAATTAATCATCATAAAACATTAATTTCACAAATCAACTCAAAATATTCGTATAAACTTTGATAAATAGAAAAATTGGTAAATTAGTAAAAATTACTACCTCATGCAAGTACTTGCCGTAGCTTTTGGACATAAGCGAGTTTGTAGGATCTGACTTCAACATTTCCTTATAGTTCGCTCCGATTTTTTGGATCGTAATTTTCGCCAGCGAAACTACCGGCATCAGATTCACCTCTACCACCACCACTGCCACTAAACTTTCTATTTGACGATTCCATCGTCGGGATATTCGAGCACGTTAATAGGGATACTACTCTGATGCTAGTTTGCGGTGTAACTCAGCCGATCTTCCCTCAAACTCAGCGATTCAATACTCGTAGAATCTCCAACTCATCATGTTCAATACAGCAATCTACCTCCGGTATTATTGGCGGAAATGATGTCGATCCGACTTACTCAACGTCCTTGTTATACCTGGATTTTGAGGATATGAAGCATTTGATGATGCGTTTCGTGATTTCGCCTATGTTAGAGGCATTGGCTCTGCTTAAATCACAGGTACTGTACGAGCGTAAGTCTGTGTTAGAGGCGTATGTTACGGACGCTGCCACATGTCAGGTTCGTTAAGTTAGTGGTAAATTTTAAATTTTATCAACGGTAGGATAAAAATAGCAAAAAAATATAATAAGGGATAAGGTTAAATAATAGTAAAGGTATATACGACCCTTTTCCGTTTTATTATGGCGAAATGCACATTTTGACCCATCTCTCTCCAAAACACTATACAGTAAAAGAATATTGTCCCAAAGTTGATAAACATTTTTAATAACGATCCTTGGAAGAACAGAAGGGGAGAATTTACACTTTCTCTATTATTTAAGTTTTATACAACATATTGAGTTAAATTTATTTGATTTTGATGATTAACAACTGTTGTCAAAGAATCATATCCCTTGAAGATATTTTTTTTACTAACATACTTGATTTAAGATGTGTCAAGCAAATATCGAAAGAGCCAGATCTTTTGGAGTACGTTGATCAGGAGCTGCAAGCAAGATTTCTAATGCAAGTAGGATTATGTGGAGAATGTATTTCATGGACCACAAGTGTTATATTGCCTAACAGAGTCCGTGTTGAACTAGGACTTCAATTATGAGAATATTTGTCCGGAAAGAAAAGGCATGTAAAGGAGAAACTAAAATCTCTTAGGATTGTTCAAGGACTTCAATTATGAGAATATTTGTCCGGAAAGAAAAGGCATGTAAAGGAGAAACTAAAATCTCTTAGGATTTCTTTTCCTTATATGAGCTGACCAAATTATTCTAGGTCCCGGAGAAAATACTAGAGCAACTCTAAGAGAATATTTGCAGCCCATCCCACGCTTATATAAGCATCACGTTGCGGCTGTTGAAGATTACTGCTATTTCATGCAAAACACTACATATTGTTCAACGACAAATAGCAACCATGGTAAGAAGGTGCTTTCAAGCATTCAAACTGTTCAACTGAAGAACCTACTACAGAGAAGATGTTATTTAGTTCTTTAGTTGTCTAAGTCTTGAGTCATTGTTCCTTATGGTAACGTATTCCTTATGAGAAGTGTAATCGTAGGTGAATAACTCAGAGAGTTTGTTTTTTGAGTTCTAGACTAGAGTTGATAGTCTATGAGGGTTTGATATAATTGAGTGGATTGTAGAGGATAAGATACTTGAGTTTATACTCCCTTTGATTATTGAGTTGTAACCTAAAACTGCTCTATGGTGTTAATGAAGTTTCGAGGAAAATCCTACACGAGTAGGTTGTAGTATTTACTTCCTTGAGCAAGAAAGTTTTCACGTAAAATTATTGCATCTTTAAGTTTCCGCATTGTATTTTATTTTTTATATTAAAATCTGTAAGTTAAAGAACCTGGTTCTTTAACATGCGAAAATTGGACAAGACACAATTCATTCCCCCTATCCCCTCTTGTATCTAGGTGCACGGTAAATAATAATTAGTATTAGAACATATTATTTCAAAGTAAGGTTAACACCTTGAAAAGATCCAAGATAGCTTCACCACCAGGTGCACAATAAAGTCAATCAACCACGAGACCACCATTGTTCGATGGAGAGTACTATGCATGGTGGAAAGCAAGGATGCTGGACTTCCTAGTTGGTAAGGACATGGATATGAAATATGATTTTAGAGGTCCCAGAATTCCCATGAGAAAAATAACAAAGGTGAAGAGGGTGGTCCAAAGACCAGGTAGGAATATAATGAAGAAGATAAAAAGAGGCTATTCAGAAGAATGCCAAGGAAAAAAGATCTTAATTTGCAAAATTCTTTCAAATTAGTACAATTGTATGTCTACACGTACTAATGCTAAATAAATCTGGGATGCCTTTCAAACTGCTCATGAAGGCACTAACTAGGTCAAACAGTCCAAGATTGACATGCTCAGAAAGTAATATAAACTTTTTCAAGATGAAAGAAGGTGAAACTATTCAGGATATGAATACTAGATTCATTGTGAAAACTGATGAGGTAACCTCTCTTGGAAAAATTATTTCCATAAACAAATGTGTGAGGAAACTTCCGAGTATCCTTACTATATCTTGGGAAAGCAAGTAAATGCAATCATTGAGGTAAGGAGTCTTGACACGATGACTATGGATGGTTTTATCAAAAACTGATGACTTATGAGCTAAAACAAACATCAGATCATAAAATGGTTGGACCTCGAAAGTGTTAGATCCAAGTTTTAATGATGAAAAATAATATTTCTCTAATTGCAAGTACATTCCAGGAGCAAAGAAAAGGACGAATAAGATTTTTGAGAAAACTGCCAACCTATGGAAAGGAAAATAAGAAAGGAAGGAGCAAAGGAAAGAAAGAGTAAGATCTCCAAAGATCTGTCAGCCTATGCGAAGGAAGACAAGAAAGGAAGGACCAAAATAAGGGGAGATCAAGATTGCTAAGAATCCGCTCGTTGAAAGAAGGCTGTTAAAAGTCCGAAATCAAAGGATTAATTAAAGGCCGCTCATTGGAATAAAGATTCGCTCGCTGATGGAAGGTCCTATCAAGTCCGTCATTAAAGTCATAAATCAACGGAAGCTCCATACTTATTCTTGGAAAGAATCATCACTTAAAATTCATTCCAAGGATCAATTTCTTTTGGGTTTGCAATCTCTCAAATATCAACCACACTCAAGAATCATAGCAGATCACTCGAGTTGTATATATAGTGGGAATACCAAGAGAAGACACATACTTTGATCGAACCAACCTCATGCTCTTCGTTCTCTCTAAGCAAATATTGTAATCTGAGTGTGATTTACTGTATAACTAGTAAAGAGAAGAAATAGAGTAAATTATTGGTGAAGCATTATATCAAATTATAAAGATAGTACTTAGAACTGAAAAGCAGTTGGTGTGTTCGATAACATCAACTCATTTGTACATAAGTTTTTCATGGGGCTTTGGAGAGAGAACCCTCTTGCAACCTAAAAGAACTGGACTAGAATTTACATTGAATCCCAACTAGTATAAAAATACTTTGTATCATTTACTTTCTGCACTTTACATTCTGTCTTTACTATTTACCTCGCATTTATTTTTAGTTGATTAATTGCTAAACTAGTCAACTACTTAGTCATAAAACGAAAAAGAAACGACAATTCACCCCCTCTTGTACTTTTAATTTGTATTAGAGTGGGTCTCACATTTTTATTTTTCTTAACAACTAGTGAGAAAAGATCATGCAAAATCAAGTAATCATTAGAGCTCGGCGAGGCCCCAATACTTCAATGGACAACATTTTTCATATTGAAAAGTTTGCATGGAAATCTATGCAAATCTTATGATGTCAAAGTTTGGCGTGTAATCAAAAAGGAAGATTATCTAATTCCAGCACCAAAGTCTGACAAGAAAATAGATGGACAAACATCCACCGATCCCATTGATATAGATGAATATTCTGATGAGCAAATGACAGTAATACAAGTTAATGCAAAGGGATGTAATCTTCTATACAACGCGATAAGCGAAGAAGAATATGAGAAGATCTCAAGTTGTGATACGACTAAAGAAATGCGGGACAAGCTAGAAGTTACTTACGAAGGGACGATCAAAGTCAAGGAAGCAAGGATAAATCTGCTGATCCATGACTATGTACTTTTTCAGATGAAAGAAGGTAAATCCATTGATGAAATGTTTGCCTCATTCAGTAAAATAATTGGAGATCTAAAAGCCTTTGAAAGACCATACTCAAGTAGTGAGCAAGTTCGGGAAATTATATAAAGTCTACCTATCACTTGGCGAACAAAAGTAGTTGCGCTTGAGTCTCAAGATCTAGATAAGTTGTCATATGATGAACTAAGGAGATCTTATTGCCTTTGAGAAAACACAACTCAAAAAATGAGGGCAGGAAGAAAAGAAGAAAACAGTCGCTTTCAAAACCTCGTTTGAAGGATCTGAAGATGACAATGACAACAAAGCTGAGGCTCTAGAAGAGATAGCAATGGTTTCCAAGATAATGAATGGACTAATTGAAAGAGAAAAAAGGGTATCTCATTTTAACCATACAAAACGACCATGGAGGAGAATTCAAGAGTAGATAATTTGAAGAATTTTACAATGAACAAGGATACATTCACAAATTCTCAACCCCTAGATCACCTCAGCAGATTTGAGTGGTTGAATGCAAAAACAACACCTACAAGACATGGCTAGAACAATGATATTGGAACAATCTTTGCCAAATCACTTTTAGGCAGAGGCAGTTAGCACAACATGTCATATCCTTAACATATGTCTCATACGACCTATTTTGAAGAAGACTCTATATAAACTGTGGAAGGACAAAAGACCAAACATAGGCTACTTTCACCCTTTCGAGAGAAAATGCTTCGTTCACAATATTGGTAAGGACAATCCTGGTAAGTTCAATCCAAGAAGCGACAAAGGTATATTTATTGGTTATTCAAATAATAGTAGGTCATTTAAAGTTTATAATAAATGTACATTGTATGTAGAGGAATCAGTTCATGTTATCTTCGATGATAATAACTCTGTGGCTGAGAAATGAGTCATTGCAGGTGATGAAGATATTAACCAAGACGTATCCAAGAAGAATGAATATCAGGAATCAAAGAGATCAACTGACATCATCAATGAATTTTCAAAGTCGACTAATGAACCTGTCAACAATCATGCTGAACCTCAAGAGGAGCCGACTACTCAGCAAGCTGAAACTAGAACAAATGAATGGAGAAGTGAACCTGAATATCCGCAAAAGTTCATCATAAGAAATTCAAATGATGGAATGAAAACCAGGGGAGCTCTCAAGAAAAAGGCTAACATTCCACTCATATCTCAAGTTGAACCCAAGAAAGTGGATGAAGCCTTGAAGGACTCCAGCTGGGTACAAGCCATACAAGATGAACTTGATCAGTTTGATAAAAATCAAGTATGGAAATTGGTGCCTAAGCTAGCAACTACTGCAATCATTGGAACCTAATGGGTATTAAGAAACTAATTAAATGAAGATGAAAAAATGGTTAGAAACAAGGCTAGACTAGTTTCTCCAGGCTAATCACAGCAGGACAGAGTTGACTATGATGAAACATTCGCTCCGGTAGCTCAGTTAGAATCAATTCGTATATTACTCGCATATGCATCATTTAAAAGTTTTAAACTATTTCAAATGAATGTTAAAAATTCCTTTTAAACGGTTTTATTGATGAGGAGGTATATGTAAAACAACCTCCTGGTTTTAAGAACTCACAATTTCCTTACCATGTATATAAGTTGACTAAAGCCCTCTATGGACTCAAGCAAGCCCCTCGAGCCTGGTATGAGAGGCTGAGCTCCTTTCTAACTGATCATGAATTTACCAGAGGTAAAGTAAATACTATAATTTTTATCAAAAGATTCTCTGCAGGTAATCTCATTATTCAAATTTATGTCGATGACATTATATTTGGTAGTACTAACTCTGTCTTGTGCAAGGATTTCTCAAATCTCATGTATAGTGAGTTCGAAATGAGTATGATGGAAGAACTTACATTCTTTCTTGGACTACAAATTCAACAATCAGAAAAAGGCACATTCATTTGTCAGACAAAGTACACCAGTGAATTGATTCAAAATTCGGTATGAGCAATGCCAAAGCACTTGGAACGTCTATGAGTCCATCAACCACTCTTGATAAAGATGAGAAAGGAAAATCAGTGGACAAAACTAAGTGTCCCAGAATGATTAGGTCACTGCTATACTTAACTACTAGTCAACCAGATATCATGTTCAGTGTAAATATGCTAGGTTTCAGTCAGCTCCTAAGGAGTCTCATTTAACCACAGTAAAGCGAATAATTTGCTATCTTATCGAAACTACTTATTATGGATTATGGTATCCATGTTCTAACAATTTTAAACTTGAAGAATTTCATGCTGATCTTGTAGTGGACAAAGAAGACAGAAAAAATACTAGTGGGACATGTCAATTGTTGGGAAAATTATTAATTTCCCGGAATAGCAAAAAACAAGGATATGTGGCTTTGTCCACAACTGAGGCAGAATACATAGCCATTAGACAATGCTGTGCTTAAATACTTTGGATATACCATCAGCTTGGTGACTATGAATTATTCTTTAAACTTGTTCAAATATTTTGTGATAATTCTAGTGCTATATGTCTTTCAAAAAATCCTATGCATCATTCTAGGTCTAATCATATAGATATCAAGCACTAATGCTTGAAAAAAGCTCGTGCTGACAACCCAATCAATCCGCTCAACATGTCCTCAAGTGCCACTGTATCACAAAATAATAATTCCAAGTGCCACAATATCTCAACAATTATACCAAAGTTCCATAAAAGTATAAGTTCACAACTTTCAACAACTGTGCACAGACATAACAAATAATCATAGAAACGGAGGGGTGTTCAATAAATAAGGCATGGCTATGGCTAACTTAATGAAATGATCATGATCAAATAGTCATAAATTGATCTCACAAGTTTCATATAAAGTTCATTATCACATTAAGGCATATAATAGCCTATGATCTATTTTGGTCAAAACAATATATAGTACCCGTATACACGCTTGTCACATCATGTACACGTCATTTACCATATCGTAGAAATCAAAAATTAGGACTAACACCTAAGGAGTATTTTCCCACACAAGGTTAGGGAAGATACTTACCTCAAAGAAGATAAATCAATACACTAAGAAACCTTTCTCGCGTGAAACAACCTCCGGACGGCTCGAATCTAGACAAAATAACTTAATATCATAAATAAAATCCATAGGAAATGATTCCAAATAATAAAGCTTCGATATTTTATTAAAATCAAAAAGTCCACTCAAAAGGCCAACCTCGGGCTCGCATCTTGGAACCCGACAAAACTCAAAAATTCTGAATACCCATTCTGATACGAGTCCAACCATGCTAATTACATCAAATTCCGACCTCAAATCGACCTTCAAATCATCATCTTATGTTTTAGAATTTTTTTACTAAAATTCCCAATTTCTATAACTAGATTCATCAATAAAACACTAAAATCAAGGTTGGAATCATGAAATAATAACAAATCCAAATCAAAACACTTGCCCCAATCTAAAATCCCCTCCAAAATCTCCCAAAACCGAGCTTTCTAACTCAAAATGTGATAAATGAAATTAAACCCCTCGTTCAAGATATTTCTTCCCAGCCTTTTCGCTTCTATGACCCTTCACTCGCATCTGCAATACCGCATTTATGCAAAATGCATCACAGATGCGGACTTAACATAAGTCCCAAAAACTCTGCTTCTACGGACCAAAGAGCGCACCTGCGATCGTGCTTCTGCGCTCCACCATCTGCACCTACAGACCCAACATTCCCTAGCCTATCACTGCATCTGTGTCCAAGAAGTCGCTTCCGCAGTGTTGCACCTACGGCCCAACCATCGCAGGTGCGAAAGCGCCAGATCTCAACATACTTCAGCAATACAACCAAGTCTCAAAATAGTCCGAACTCAAATCGAAACACACCCAGGCCCCCTGGGACCCCATCCAATCCCAAATCATAACACGAACTAATTCGGGACCTCAAATCACACCAAAAAATATCAAAACTATGAATCACACCTCAATTCAAGCCTAATGAACTAATCCACATTTCTAAATTCAAAACTAACATCGAACAAGCCTAAACATCTCCGAATGACCTCAAATTTGCATGTAAGTCCCGAATGACATAGCTGACCTATACCAACTCCAGAAACCGCAATCCAAACTAGGTATCAATAAAGTCAACTCTAGATCAAACCTATCAACCTTCCAACTTTTGCCAAGCATACAGACCTCCAAATATACATCCTGACATACACCTAAGTCCAAAATTATCATACGAATCTATTGGAACCAATAAAACACTATTCTAGGGTCGTCTACACATGAGTCAAACTCCGGTTAATTCTTACAACTTGAGCCTTTAACCAAGGGACTAAGTGTCCCAAATCAATCCAAAACTCTCCCGAAACCACACCAAGCAACCCCACAAGTTACGTTACCATAAATATATATATGTAAAGCATCAGAGAGGGGAAACAAGGCTAAAATACTCAAAATAACCGGCCACGTCGTTACAAGTTTTGGTATTACCTTCAGGATCGAGTTTATATACGGTTTATTGTGATGCTTCATGTGTTTTTGTTGGGTGTGTATCGATGTAGGATAATAGGGTGATTGTCGATGTATCACGTCAGTTGAATCCCCATGAGAAGAACTATCCGTGCATGACTTGGAGTAGCAGTGCAACGAGAGTTAGGCACACGAGTTTGAGTTGAGTACAACATTCCACCCTCAGATGGACGGAAAATCCGAGCGCACTATTCATATATTGGAGGATATGCTGTGCGCTTGTGTCATGGATTTCCGGGGCTCTTGGGATCAGTTTCTGTCACTTGCAGAGTTTGCCTACAATAATAGCTACCAATTAAGTATTCAGATGGCTCCATATGAGGCTTTGTATAGGAGACAGTGTCGGTCTCCAGTTGGTTGGTTTGAGCTGGGCGAGGCTAGGCTATTAGGTATTGATTTAGTTCAGGATGCTTTGGACAAGGTTAAGTTAATTCAGGATCAGCTTCGCACGGTGCAGTCTAGATAGAAGAGCTATGCCAATCGGAAGGTTCATGATGTTGCTCTCATGGTGGGGGAGAAGGTATTGCTAAGAGTTTTACCCATGAAGGGTGTTATGAGGTTCAGGAAGAAGGGAAAGTTGAGCCCTCGGTATATTGGGCCTTTTGAGGTGCTTGAGAGGATTGGAGAGGTGGCTTACAAGCTTGCATTACCTCCTAGTCTATCAAGTGTTCATCCAGTGTTTTATGTTTCCATGCTCCGAAAGTATGTCAGCGATCCGTCTCAGATTTTGGACATCAACATGATTCAGTTAGATGGTGATATGACTTATGATGTGGAGCCGGTGACCATTTTGGATCGGCAGGTTCAAAAATTGAGGTCAAAGAATATAGCTTCAGTGAAGGTGCAGTTAAGGGGGTAGCCAGTTGAGGAGGCTACTTAGGAGACTGAGCGCGAGATGTGGAGCAGATATCCACACCTATTTGAAACTCCAGATATAATTCTAGACCCGTTCGAGGACGAACGTTTATTTAAGAGGGGGAAGATGTAATGACCTGGTCGGTCGTTTTGAGTATTATAGCCCGTTCCCCCACTTATTGCTTATTCCATTCTCATTTGTTGTTATGTGACTTGCCGGGGTAGTAGGTTTGGTTCTGGGTATGTTTCCGAATGAATTGGGACACTTAGTCTCAAGGTTGGAAGTCTAAGTTGAAAGAGTTGACCAGATGTTGACCTATGTATAAATGGCTCCGGAATGGAGTTTTGATGATTCCGATAGCTCCGTAGGGTGATTTTGGACTTAGGAGTGGGTCTGGATATTGATTTGGAGGTTTATAGATGATTTTGGCTTGAATTGGCAAAAGTTGGAAAAATAGAAGTTTGGAGAGTTGAGAAGTTTGACCGAGAGTTGACTTTGTGGTTACAGGGCTCAGATTTTGGTTTAGGAAGTTGGAATAGGTTCATTGTGTTATTTATGACTTGTGTGCAAAATTTAAGGTTATTCGGAGTTGGTTTGGTATGTTTCGGCATTAGTTTTGGAAGTTAGAAGTTCACAAGTTCATTAGGCTTGAATAAATGCGCGATTCGTGGTTTTATTGTTGTTTGATGTGATTTGATATTTTGAGCGGTTTTAGTATTGTTTGATGTGATTTGACGCTTTGAGCGAGTTCATTTGATATTTTAGGGCTTGTTGGTATGTTTGGTTTAGATCCCGTGGGCCTCGGGTGTGATTCGGATAATGTTCGGCGCATTACGAACTTGGAGGAACTGCTGATTTTTCTGTTGCTGGTTTCCTTATACGCGATCGCGAATGGAGGATCGCGATTGCAAAGATTGTTATAGGCAGCTGGGGAATTTATGCTATGCGTTCGTGAGATGGTGTTTGCGATCGCGAAGCTTGGGATGGAAGTGCTATGCAAACGCGTGTATTAGGTCGCGTTAGCGAAGAAGAAAGGAGGAGGCTGGAGTTCACGCGATTTGTTCTTCACGATCGCATGAAGAGGGTTGCGATCGCATAGGCTGATGAGCCTATGAGTCGTGTTCGCGGTGGATTATTCGCGTTCACGAAGATTAATTTGAGGGCAGCTAATTTTTGTTCTTCGCGATCACGAGGGTCTTTCCGCGATCGCGAAGAGGAGCATCTGGGCAGAATATAAGATTTCAAAAACGAGGGTTAGAGTAAAACTTCATAATTGGACTTTGGGAGCTCGGATTGAGGCGATTCTTGGTGGGATTTTCAAGGAATTGATTGGGGTAAGTGATTCTAACTTGGATTTGGTTAATATATATGAATCTATCATTGTTTTTATCATTTAATTAGTATTTTGGGTTGTAAAAATTGGGGAAAATTGTAGAAACTTCATAGGCTCTAATTTGAGGATTTGAAGGTTGAGTTGTGATCGAAATTGAGTAATTTTGGTATGGTTGGACTCGTGGTTGAATGGGTGTTCGGATTTTGTTAATTTTGTCAGATTCCGAGACGTGGGCCTGGGGTTGACTTTTTTGAGTTGACATTTTGACCTTAGTTAAAGATCGTAGCTTTGTTAATTTGAATCAATTCCAATAGCTTTTGTTGATAGTATTACGTTATTTTTGGCTAGATTCGAGCCTTTCGGAGGCCGATACGCATGGGAAGGGCTTGCTAGAGGAGCGAATTAATTTTCTTGAGGTAAGTATCTTATTTAAACTCGGATGAGGCACTAGTTGCCTGAATTGTTGTGATAGGTACGTGCTATTGGGTGCGCACATGCGTGGGGATGAACCCATGTGCAGGCATCGAGGTCATTTATTCATGTTCAAGTTGTGCTCGGGCTCTTATAAGCCTAGGATTGACTGTTAAGCTTTAAGATATGATATTTCTCATATTTGTAACATTTTGTGTGAACTATTTGAGCCATGTTTGAGGCTACATAGAGGTTTAATCCTTGAACGAACTTGATAATTGATTTTCTGTGATGAAATTGCTGATTTGAGCTATGATAGCACACTTTGAACATGCCTACACTTTAGCATGTCATTTATACCAGTCCAGGAGCATGAAAATTGTTATTCATTCATTACATACATGTTACTTATTTAATTGCTCCTGTATGATATGTTTGGACTGGAGGCCTGTTACCATGCCAGGCGGATTGTGTTGTTGTGCCTTGTGCATACGGGGCGGATTGTGTTATTGGGATATGAGTTGTCCATGCAGATTCATATATTGATGTTATTGGCATGTGAGTTATTCGTGCAACACGTGAGTTGTCCGTGCGAGTTCTATTATTAGCATGTGAGTTGTCCGTGCAGCACGTGAGTTGTCCGTGCAGCATGTGGATATGGATCCATCTCCCTAGGGCACCCTCTCATATTTCTCTCTTGATGGTGTACACACGGTTATTGAGAATACTGATCAGTGGTTTGGAAGGGATATGGAAAGTTGAGGGAATCTGGCCAGTGTTGCATTGGATTTTGCATTTCCTTGATCATTTATTTGATTTAACTGCATATCACCTCTATATGCCATGATATTGTCTTAGCAGAGTATTTGGGAAACTGTACACATGCACACACGGATGTTTTCTCACGAAAGTTGATGAGTTAGTTTTCAATATTGTTCTGTACCGGTTTAAAAGATGGAACTACACAGGTGATAGCTAATATCATTAATAATTTATGCTTCTTTTACCTTGTCGTGTTTATTTACGATACTTATTGAGTACATTAGATCGGTTGTACTCATACTACACTCTACACTTCGTGTGTAGATCCAGGTACTTCCAGGCACAATAGTTGTTAGCTTTGGAGCTTTATCCATTTGGAGACTATCGAGGTAGCTGCCTTGGCGTCCGCAAACCTTGACTCTCCTTCTTTTCAGTTATTTGTACTATTCTATCTTTCTAGATAGTGTTCTAGTAGCCAGACTATGTTTTCATTTAGATTCTCATGTACTCAATGACACCCGAATTTCGGGGGAGTTTGTATTGAGTTGCGGTATTTTCTTATGAGTTATTATGAGATTTTTCACTATTTAAGCTTATTTTGGTATGTTTTAAATTAAAGATGCGTGGTTATTTGTGAGTTGTCGGCTTGCCTAGTATTGCGATAGGCGCCATCACGACATGTGAGATTTTGAGTCGTGATAAGTTGGTATCAGAGCCTAGGTTACATATGTCTCATGAGTCATGAGTAGGTTTAGTAGAGTCTTGCGGATCAGTATGGAGACGTCTGTACTTATCTTCGAGAGGCTGCCGAACCATTAGGAAAACTTCACTTTCTTGTGTTTTTGTCGTGCAAATTTGTTGATTCCGGAAACTAAACTTTTGTTATTCTATTCTCTCATAAATGGTGAGGAAACGTATTACCGGATTGGGCGGACGACCACTAGTACCACCAGCTAGGGCCATGAGAGGCCGGTGCGCGGTAGAGGCCAAGGTGCAACTCGTACAGCAGCTAGAGCAGCACCTGTAGATCCATCAGTTGCTCCAGCTCAGGAGCAGATTCCAGATGTCGTTGAGCCGATGGGACCAGCTCAGGCACCAGTTGTACCCATTGTGATCCTAGGCCTTCAGAAGGCTCGGGCCTAAATATTGACTGTTTGCACTAGCCTTTCTCAGGAGGTTTCGGTTTAGGCCGCACCAGCCACTTCTCATGCCGGGGAGGTGCTAGACTCCCATCGCCCATAATCCAAAGCAGGTGGTGCAAGGACTCCAGACACTAAGGGTACTACCATCCCAGCCGGTTGCAGTTGCTCAAGACCAGGTGGGTCCCATTATGAGTGATAAGGAATAGGAGAGACTAGAGAGGTTTAGGAGGCTCAAGCCTCCATCATTCAGTGGGGCTGAGTCAGAGGATGCTCAGGACTTCTTGGATAAGTGCCAGCGGATTCTTCACACGTCGGGTATTCTAGAGACTAGTGAGGTCTCATTTACTACTTTTTAGCTGATGGGGGCAACCTTCAGATAGTGGGAGGCCAATGAGCGGAGCAGGCCAGCCGATGCTGCACCACTTTCATGGCACGAGTTCTCCGTTCTCTTATTATATAAGTTTGTGACACCGAATCGCAGGGAGGAGTTGCATAAGCAATTTGTGTAGCTACGCCATGGGGGTATGTTCGTGATTTAGTATGAGATGAGATTTTTAGAGTCGGCTCGTCATGCGATCTGGTTGGTTCCCATAGAGAGGGGGAGGATTAGGAGGTTCATTGATGGCATCAACTATGGGTTGTGTTTTGTTATGACTCGAGAGAATACATAAGGTGCTAGGTTCAACGAGGTGGTTGATATTGCTCGGCGGCTAGAGCTGTTCCGTAGTCAGGAGCGTGAGGAGAGGGAGGCCAAGAGGCCTCGTGGTTCGGGTGGTTTCAATGGTGTTTCTTCTGGAGGGCAGTCCCACCACAATAGGGGTCGTCCTTATTTGCCCGCTCAGATGGCTCTCTCAGTTCATCGTTGTGCATCAGTTAGCAATAGTTCTTACAGTTCTCGTTTGGGTCAGTCATTATTCAGTACGTTACCAGCGCAAAGTTCTTACCATGGTTCGTCTTCCTAGGCTTCTACAAGTAGTTCTTTAGGTTATTAAGAGCAGCAGCTCCGTCAGAGGAGGGGTTGTTTCGAGTGCAGGGACTTGAGTCATCTCAAGAGGGATTGCCCTAGATTGTTGAGTTGGGTTCCACGGTAGAGTTCTCGACTGATGATACCAGCACCAATAGCTACACCACCCACTCAGCCAGCTCGGGGTGGGGCTCAGGTATCTAGAGGTCGCCCTAGAGGGGGAGGGCGATCAGATGGCAGTCATGCTCGATTCTATGCTATCCCTGCCAGGCTAGGGGCCGTTGCTTCAGATGCAGTGATCACAAGTATTGTTTCAGTGTGCTACATGGATGCTTCCACATTATTTGATCCTGATTCTACTTATTCATATGTATCATCCTATTTTACTCGTTATTTGGATATGCCCCATGAGTCCTTAGTTTTGCCTGTTCATGTATCTACGCTGGTGGGTGATACTATTATTGTGGACCGTGTGTATCGGTCATGTGTAGTGACCATTGGAGGGTTGGAGACTAGAGTTGATCTCTTATTGCTTAGTATGGTTGATTTCGACATGATTTTAGCTATGGATTGGTTGTCCCCATGTCATGCTATTCTGGATTGCCACGCTAAGATAGTGATGTTGGCGATACTGGGGTTGCCGAGGATCGATTGAGAGGTTCTCTAGATTATGTTCCTAGTAGGGTGATTTCATATTTGAAGGCCCAACTGATGGTTGAGAAGGGGTGTATGCCATATTTGGCATTTGTAAGGGATGCTGATGCTGATACTCCTACTATTGATTCTGTTTCGGTAGTACGAGACTTCCCGGATGTGTTTTCTGTAGACCTGCCGGGCATGCCACCTGACAGGAATATTGATTTTGGTATTGACTTGGTGTCGGGCAATCAGACCATTTCTATTCCTCTGTATCATATGACACCAGCAAAGTTGAAGGAATTGAAAGTGTAGCTTCAAGAGCTTCTTGATAAGGGATTTATTAGGCCTAGTGTGTCGCCTTGAGGTGCACCGGTTCTGTTTGTGAAGAAGAAGGATGGTACTATGCAGATGTGCATCGACTATAGGCAGCTAAACAAAGTCACAATCAAGAACAAGTATCCTTTACATCGCATTCATGATTTATTTGACCAGCTTCAGGGAGCTAGAGTGTTATCTAAGATTGATCTGAGGTCTAGGTATCACCAGTTGAAGATTCGGGACTTGGATATTTTGAATACGATATTCAGGACCTACTATGGTCACTATTAGTTCCTCGTGATGTCTTTTGGGCTGACCAATTCCCCAACAACATTCATGCATCTGATGAACAATGTATTCCAGCCATATCTTGAATCATTTGTCATAGTATTTATTGATGATATCCTGGTGTACTCACGTAGCCAGGAGGAGCATGCACAACATTTGAGTATTGTACTACAGAGGCTGAGAGAGGAGAAACTTTATGCCAAATTCTCTAAGTGTGAGTTCTGGCTTAGCTCGATGGCATTCTTAGGACACATAGTGTCCAGTGAAGGAATTAAGGTGGATCCGAAGAAAATAGAGGCAGTTCAGAATTGGCCCAGACCATCTTCAGTACTGAGATTCAGAGTTTTCTCGGCTTACCCGGTTATTACCATCGCTTCGTGGAGGGTTTCTCGTCTATTGCAGCGCCTTTGACTAGGTTGACCCAGAAAGGTGCTCCATTCAGGTGGTCGGATGAGTGTGAAGAGAGCTTTCAGAAGCTCAATACTGCCTTGACCACAGTTCCAGTTCTAGTTTTGCCTTCAATATCGGGTTCTTATATAGTGTATTGTGATGTTTCTTGGATTGGTATTGGGTGTGTCTTGATGCAGGAGGCTAGAGTGATTGCTTGTGCTTCACTCTAGTTTAAGCCTCATGAGAAGAACTACCCTGTTCACGATTTGGAGTTGGCAGCCATCGTTCATGCATTGAAGATTTGGAGGCATTATCTCTACGATGTGTCTTGTGAGGTATTTACGGATCATCGGAGCCTCCGACACTTGTTCAAACAAAAGGATCTAAATTTGAGGCAACGGAGATGGTTGGAGCTGCTAAAGGACTATGATATTACTATTTTGTATCATCCCGAGAAGGCCAATATGGTGGCCGATGCCTTGAGTATAAAGGCGGTGATTATGGGTAGCCTTGCATTTATTCTGGTCGGTGAGAGACTACTTGCATAAGATGTTCAGGCCTTAGAAAATTAGTTCGTGAGTTTAGATATTTCGGAGCCTAGTCAGGTTCTAGCTTGTGTGGTTTCTCGATCCTCCTTATATGATCACATCAGATAGCGTCAGTATGATGACCCCTATCTTCTTATCCTTAAGGACACTATTCAGCACGGTGATGCCAAGGAGGTTAATATTGGGGATGATGGGGTGTTGTGGATGCCGGGTCAGATTTATGTGCCCAATGTGGATGGTCTATGTGAGTTGATTCTTGAAGAGGCCCACAGTTCGCGGTATTCCATTCATTCGGGTGCCGCAAAGATGTATAGGGACTTGAAGCAGCACTATTGGTGGAGGAGGATGAATAAAGATATAGTGGGGGTTTGTAGATCGGTGCATAAATTGTTAGCAAGTGAAGTACGAGCATCAGAGACCAGGCGAATTTCTTTAGAGGCTTGAGATTCTGGAGATTGTACATAGATATTAGTCTTGACAATGTAGATAGTAATGAATTCCCCTTGATTTTTCTTTGCAGGGTTCTTTTCCAAGGGTGTAATAGTAGAACCACGACCGTAGTCATGGAACATTTTGACTTGTTTGGTGCTTTTGTTCTAGATTCAAGCATGTGATACGTTTTTGTCAAATAAATTGTACCCTTCAAATTTTGTGAATAAATAGTCATTTTTGTGTAATCGAGGCTCGTTCTTCGACTTTGTGCTTCCTTAGAATATCAATATCATATGATGAAGCTTTGAATTGCCTTGTATTCATTTGAGGGTTAAAAATATGCCGATTCGAGCATGTCATGCATCATAAGTGGTGAGAATTTGTGAATAACACGTGCTTAACTTGTAATGTCTAGAACTTGCCCGGTTGGTTCCTCAATGCAAATCTTAGGTTGATGATTGGTTGTTGAAATAATGTTAGGCCTTCCTTGTGATTGCTAACTAATATTTTGCCAAATTGACCCCCCTTGTGCATTTCTTACCCAAGTTGTCCCCCATTTAGCCTTTCACCTTTTCTTTGGCTACCATACTATAAACCTTTACTCCTTTTTGTGAAATTACCCCTCTTTTGAACTCGTCCCTCCTTGAATATTATGAATAAGGCTTTAAGACTAAGTTTGGGGTGTTGGTATCAATTGAGAAATGGTAGAGGAATGTATTATGTGTAAAGGATAATCTTTTGAGGTTGTGTCTTGTGAAGCGAACGGCTAAGTTAAGAGCCAATGCATGTTAAACCAAAAGCTTCACGTCATTCTAAACCATGAAATACTCACTCTTCTAAAAAAATAGAGTGTTGAGCAAACGTGGTAAGGCAAGCAATTAGGAGGTGGTCATTAACTACAAGGCGGGTTGATAGTAGCAATTAGGTACCAACAAGGGCAATGTGTATGATTCGAGAAAGAATTCGTGTAGCGTTCAAGGAGGGTATAGTCACTAATTTCCCAAATATTCATCCAATCAGTCCCTAAGTCTACACTACAAACCGTAAAAAATTATTTTTGATCAACAACCAATTATTCCTGAGCTAGCAACGAGTTAAAATAAGGGCAAGCATATGGACTGATACTTGTAGCACTTGGCTTTCTTTCTGAGTGCAAGAGTGTTTGCTTGTATCCCTTGTACATATTTGTATTTGTTGAGTTGGGGATTTTCTTTGCTGTGAGGATGCATGAATTGCAAGAGTTAGCAGAAGTTAGGTTTCTTGAAGTAGGATGCAAGTGCATATCTAACTATTAGTAGCACACTGTCATTACTTTTGAGGCTCGAAGCTCACAAACTGATTCTTCGAACAGTTAAACGATTTTTGTCATTGTTGAAGGGTAAATAGGGGAAATTACATTCTTGTTAGCTAACAATTAGTACCATCCATAGTCATTGATGTTTTGTGATCAGTCGAAAGTAAATTAGTTTTCTAGTAGGGTAAAATTTTAGTTTCTTGAGGACAAGCAAGAGTTTAAGTTGGGGGTGTTGATGTGTTGTAGAAATGCGACACTTTCGATACTGATTTCATAGACTTTAGCTCATCTTTTAAAGAATTGTAAGTCATTTCTTATGTATTTTTTGTGTTTTACAGGAAATCAGACTTGAAGAGCCAAGAACATGAAAAAAATGACAAAAACCATGAAGAAGGCAGATTTGAGACAGATATGCGACCGCAGAAGTAATGTGAGAATTGCATACCTATCGCATAGGTAACCAGCCCATCTCAGTTTCAAGATTCAAATCCGCGGTTCAATATGCGGTCGAATAACTTTTGTATGGACCGTAGACGTGTCGCACAAATGCAAGAGGAATTCCAGTGAAGACGAATCTGTGATCCATTATGCGAATGCGAAATCATTATGCGGACAACATAACTGATATGCGATGGAAATCTAGAAAGACTGGAGATCAAATCTGCAGCGTTACTACTGATGTGCGGACCGTAGATCAATTCCGCGGTCCATTCTGTGATCACAAACTAATCTGAAGGGCTATTTTCATCACATTTTGTTCACAAATTTTGGGCAATTTTAAATAGAATAACTAGGATTTTTGTGGGGCATCTTTTCTGAAAAAGGTCCTACATTGAGAGAATTGAATACACCACTTGTTCTAGAGCTTTTTGGGAGAGATTCCAAGACTTTATCTTCATTGTAAGCTTTTATGACTTTATTTAATGCTTTGTTCTTGTATTTTAGCACGAGTAACTAACTTTAGATACTAAGATTATGGACCCTAAGTGGGTGTAATGTTAATGGGTATTTACCGTTGAATATATATATATATATATATATATATATATATATATATATATATATATATAGATATATATGGTTTATTTCTATTTATTTCTTATGCTTTATTTATGGTTGATGGTTGCAAACATTAACTAGTGCAAATTTACTTTATCTTTCACTTGGAAAAGTGGGTTAGGGTTTGGTAGAATTGAATAGCAAGAACTCAAGGCTTTGAACCTTGTTTAATAGAATCACGTAGGAATAAGTGGGTTCTACTTGGCATAAATTGGTTGCTCTTGATTGTAACTCTTTTATATTTGGGAAAATCATAAAGAGGAAATACTACCTAACAATTGAAAAATATTGGATAGTCCTTTACGAACCATTTGCATATCAAATGACCTCCATTAGAAGCATATAATATTAACACTGATAATATTACATTCCATAGATGGGGACACAACCTTGGTTTCTTAATCCATTTAATCAATTCTCTTACCAAAATAGCTTCTCTTAATAAATCACAATTATCAAACTCTTTCCAAACTAATAGAGTAAAATTACGGCTTTAGTAAAGTGCACATTATTCAAGTAAACTTTTCACACCTATTCCCTGTGGGATTTGACCCCAACCTAGTTGGGTTATTATATTTGACATCGACCACCTTACACCATTTATATAGGTGTAATTTGAGCGTATCATACCCCAGAAGCTTTTATGCACCCGATGAACAACGTAGTTCAGCCATATCTTGATTCCTTCATCATAGTTTTCATTGATATATTGGTGTATTCTCATAGCCGGGAGGAATAAGAGCAACACTTGAGGAACGTGCTCCAGACTTTGATAGAGAAGAAGCTATATGCTAAATTCTCCAAGTGTGAGTTTTGGTTAGACTCAGTGGAATTCTTGGGCCACGTGGTATCTAGTAAGGGAATTAAGGTGGATCCGAAGAAGACTGAAGTATTTCAGAGTTGACCCAGACCATCTACTGCTACTGAGATTCAGAGTTTCCTTGGGTTGGCCGGGTATTATCACCATTTTGTGGAGGGGTTTTCATCTATAGCAGCCTCATTAACTAGGTTGACATAGAATGGTGCCCTATTCAGGTGGTCCGATGAGTGTGTGGAGAGCTTTCAGAAGCTCAAGACTTCCTTGACTACACCTCCAGTTCTGGTTTTGCCTTCGGGATCAGGTTCTTATTCAGTATATTGCGATAATTTTCAATAAATATGTTAAAGATATTTTCTAAATAATAATATCTATTTTTTAAATAAAATTAAGTAATTAGTGGTGTTAATTACTAATTTAGTAACTATAATTATAAATACATTATATTTACTATTTACTATTTATGAAATTATTAAAATAATTTTCATATGCATCACATAATCTTATAATTGATTTAACAAGTTATTTCGCAATTTTTGGCAACATAGTCTAGTATTTCAAAATAAATCCGAAATTAGTGTAGTAAATAGGAAAATAAGATATTTTAGTGATTAATCAATTAATTACAGTAATTAGTAGTGTATTTGATTATTATAATTCATATTGTATTTTTATTGGAATTATTTAAGTTTTGATTAAATTAGTTTTTAAAAGAACAAAGACCAAATGGCTACATTTGCAATTGTGTAATTAAACACAAGATGACTATTCTTTTAATCAATAACAACCCAATACACATGCCCAATTCCTCATCTGCCCGGTCTAGGTCCAACTCCCAGTCCATGTTGGCAATCCGTCCCATCCCTGCGAACCAATCAAAACTCGCCATGTCACTTCTCCATAATACTCACACAAGAAACACAGTGGATCTAAGCCGTCCGTTCCTCAGATCAACGGCTCACAATTTGTCTCTGTTTTCTCTTTAATTTAAACACCCATCAGGTTTAATCACAGCCGTTGGATCACAAGAATCCAACGACCACCAAAATTTCTCATTAAAACTCTTTAATGCCCGAATTTTCAGGGCCGTTGATCAGTAGATCCAACGGCCCAGATCCCATCTCCCCATCTTAAACCTAGAGATAAACCCAACTAATTCCCAAACCCAAAATCATTTCGTCTAAGACCACCGCCCCCTTTCTCCATTCTCTCTCATTTCTCTCAATTCCCAAACCAAATCAATCTCAAAAACCTTACACTAATTAGTGAAAGTTCATGAATCATGACCAGAAATCATCCCTTTTGTCTCCATTACCCGCGATTCCCGCTGAATCTTTGCCTATTTCGTCTTTGAGATTCAAATTTTCCAAATCCGAAAACCCTAGCGTACAAACGAAACATTAAATCTCCAAATTTCTCTTGTGCTATGTGTATAGGGTAAAATATGATATGACACATGGCTGACTAAAAGGAGGACATGTAGAATCCAACATGGAATGGCTGAGGACCGAACGCAGTCACTGCGCTTGTCACCGAAACGGATAACGTTCATAAAAGTGTATTAAATGCCCTGCGCCCGGTAGGATTTACTAAGGAATATTCTACAGCATTAAGAGAGACGGTCCGTTACATAGAATTTGGCATTTATGCTCAATGTTACATCTTCATCAATGACCCTCATAATTGGCATTAAAGGGGGGTACGATCCAAGGACCTCTTTCCCTAGGCATAACTATAAATAGTGAGCTCAGTTACCATTGTAAAGGACATGAAATTTCTGGCAAGAACATATACTATATTTTATTCAAAGATTTATACAATTTCACTCTCCTGCTTTTTGATCTCATCATTGTTGTGTCCGAAAATCGTGCTCACGGAATCACTATCTTTGCTATTTCATCTACATTCTAAGGCTAAGTATTGTGTATTTCTTCGTTTATTATATTATTTCAGGATAAAATTAATCCACTTATCTAGAAACCACATATAAATTCAAATGTACCATTTTACGGGTAAACAGTTTGGCGCTCACTGTGAGGCCTAGATAGCCATGCAATTAAATTGATCCTTGCCTTTTTTACTAACATGTTTTGACTATTTTGTCTTAGAAAAAATCGCAAAAAGGTAGATAACACTGTTAATCATAAACACAACCCTGAAATTCGAGGGGATCAACCTCATTTCGAGGACTTAATCAGTGACACTCGCAATGAGGGGAATGACGCCACGCCGGTGCATGACAGACGATACCCTTGTCAGGTTCGGGAAAGAACTCGCAATGATGATGACGAGTAGCAGGTAGCGGATGCTGTGAGGATCCTACAAGAGCAATATGCAATCATTCTAGGCTATCTCACGCGGCAGGATCAGGTTATAACGGAACTGAAGCAGGCGCTATCAGGTGCTTCGAATAATGCAAATAGGCGTGATCCGATTCCTCTCATTGTTTCCGCAGACCAAACAACATAGATAATCGATAACAACACTCTCAGGGGTGAAGTTGGCTCCAATGGGGCTAGGGGGAGCAGATCAGGTCTTAATAACGAGAACGATTCATTCAAAGATAAGCTTTTACGGTTCATGAGTGAAGTGAGCGCCCACATGGATCAAATCCCGGGCGCACCACCAGTATTGAAACTAGAAGAAGTATGTTCAATTACTGTACAAGCCAAGTGCGGCACCAGTATTGATCTCGAAGCGTTTCAAAATGCCTGAAGTTCCAAAGTATGATGGAACTTCAGACCCACAGGAACATATTACCACCTACACAATGGCAATGAAAGGAAATGATCTAGCTCCTCACGAAATCGAATCTGTGTTGCTAAAGAAATTCAGCAAAACTCTCACGAGGGGAGCCCTAACGTGGTATTCATTACTGCCCGAGCATTCCATAGATTCCTTTGAGAAGCTCGCAGATTCTTTCATTAAAGCTCATGCCGGGGCCAGAAAGGTGCAAGCCCGGAAGGTCGACATATTCAGAATCACACAAGGAGAATCAAAATTATTACGAGAGTTTGTAACCCGATTCCACAAAATAAAGAATGTTGCTCCCAGCCGTCCCGGATGAATGGGCAGCTGAAGCATTCACCAAAGGATTGAATCTAAGAAGTTCAGACGCTTCCTGGAAACTGAAGGAAAGCCTGCTTGAGTTTTAAGCAACAACCTAGGCAGATGTTCACAACCGGTACGAGTCAAAAATAAGGATCAAAGATGACCAGGTCAGTTCTACATCATCAGCCAAAGGACATGAGAAGAACAGAGAAAAATCAAAGGATGACTACGACGCGGATAGGCAGACTTCGAGGGGTCAATTTTTTCCCTACGAGCATACTGAAGGCCGTGGCAAAAATTTCCGAGCAGCAAACAAGTTCATCGCTAATGGAGGGACTGATCGTGGTCGAAACAATAGATTGTTTCAAGATAAACAAACGTTGGGGCCTCAAGACCTTTCTTACCCCAGGTTGTCGGAATATAACTTCAATGTCAGTGAAGTGGAACTGGTGTCATCCATGAGGAATATTAAAGAAGCACGATTCTTGAGACCTATGAGGTCTGATTCCAGCCAGAGGGATCCCAATTTATGGTGCAAATACCACAGAACGAATGGTCACTGGACATGGGACTGCCGACATCTTGGGGATAAGGTGGCAACGCTATTAAATAATGGTTATCTCCCAGAGTTCTTGAGTGATCGAGCAAAGAACAATTACGGTCTCAACAACGCAGAATCTTCGAAAGCAGGAGAAGAAGCCCCACGCCAGACGATCAACATGATCTTTGGGGGGGGGGGGACGAAATTAATGGGGTAACCTTTTCGGTGAAAAAGAAGACTAAAATATCAATAACTCACAGCAAAAGTTTCCGGGAGGACGATATCACTTTCACGGAGGAAGATGCAGACGGACTACTATTACCACACAATGACGCATTGGTAATCTCTTTAAATGTGTTAGATTTTAAAACTAAGTGTGTTCTTATGGATCCAAGAAGTTCGGCTAATATCATACAATGGAGGGTATTAGAACAAGCTAAACTCACCGGAAGCATTATTCCGGCAACAAAAATCCTCGCTGGATTCAACCTAGTGAGCGTGACGACATGGGGAGAGATCCTGCTGCTCACGAATGCTGAAGGAGTAATGAAAACAACTTTCTTTGAAGTAGTGGATGGTGATATAGGATACAACATCATCTTAGGAAGGCCATGGATACACGAGTTGAAACCCGTACCTTCGACGTATCACCAATTACTGAAATTTCCAACGCCCGAAGGAATTAAGCAGATAAGAGGTGACCAACCGGCACCAAGGGAGATGAATGCAATCTCAGTTTCTAGAAAGAGCGCATGTCATAGCTATTACAGGAACCAAGTGCCGAGATATTTCCATGTTCCGGAAGAAACGGACATAACAAAATCCACGGCAGAGGAACTAGAGAAAGTGTCATTGTTCGAAGAATTTTTAGAAAGAAAATTTCACTTGGGAACAGGACTGCACCCCGAGCTTATGTTTGGTTTTATTGAATTCTTTAAAATTAACGCTGATTGTTTTGCATGGTCGCACGAGGATATGACAGGTATCCCGGCGGAAATAGCCATGCACAAGCTGAGTTTGGATTCTAACGTACCACCGGTACGACAGAAGAAGCGCCCTATTGCCGAGGCCAGGAATAAATTCGTCAAAGAAGAGGTAATCCATTTGCTTAAAATTGGTTCGGTCAGAGAGGTAAGATATCTAGACTGGCTTGCCAATGTAGTAGTAGTTCCTAAGAAGAACAATAAATTTCGTATGTGTGTAGACTATAAAGATCTTAATAAGTCATGCCCGAAAGATTCGTTTCCACTGCCAAATATCGATCAAATGGTTGATGCCACAGCGGGGAACTAGTTAATGAGTTTCCTTGATGCTTATTGCGGGTACAACCAAATTAAGATGAACCCGGAAGATCAGGAAAGGACTTCGTTTATAACATATTTCGATAAATATTATTACAATGTAATGCCCTTCGGGTTGAAGAACGCCGGAGCCACTTATCAATGACTCATAAATAAGATGTTTGAAAAACAAATAGAAAAGACCATGGAAGTTTATATAGACGATATGCTTGTTAAGTCTTTGAATGCAGGTGACTACCTTAAGCATTTGCAAGAAACATTCAATATTCTGAGGAAGCATAACATGAAACTTAACCCCAAGAAGTGCGCGTTCGGCATTAGCTCCGGTAAGTTCCTGGGGTTTCTAGTCTTACAAAGGGGAGTTGAAGTAAAACCCGACAAAATCAAGGCCATAGACGATATCTCGGATCAATTATCAAATGTGAAAGAAGTCCAAAGGTTCACAGGAAGGTTAGCAGCTTTGAGCAGGTTCATTTCCCGGTCGTCGGAAAAGTGTCGTCGCTTCTTTACATTGCTAAAAAAGAAGAACAATTTCGAATGGACGCTGGAGTGTGAGCAGGCTTTGAGGGACCTGAAGAAGTACTTATCAAGCCCTCCATTACTCTCGAAACCGAAAGAAGGAGAAACATTGCTAGTCTATCTCGCGGTTTCAGAAGTTACGGTAAGTGCGGTTTTAGTCCAGGAGGATGAAGGTACGCGGTTTCCTATTTATTACGTTAGCAAAATTTTAACGGGAGTAGAAGCTCTCTACCCACATTTGAAAAACTGGCCTTAGTTCTCGTAGTCGCCGCTCGGAAGCTGATGCCCTATTTTCAATGCCACCCAATAGCTGTGGTGAGTACTTTCCGTTTACGAAACATCCTTCATAAACCCGAGGTTTCAGGAAGATTGGCCAAATGGGCCGTCGAAATGAGTGAATTCGACATAGAATATAAACCGAGGACTGCAATTAAGTCACAAGTCTTGGATGACTTCGTGGCCGATTTTAGTCCGGGACTGCTACCTCTGGCAACCAAATAGGAAGTAATGGTGTCAGAATCGACATCAGGGGTTTGGACCTTATTTACGAACGAAGCCTCGAACGTAAAAGGGTCCGGGCTCAGAATAGTTTTAATCGCGCCTTCGGGGGAAACCTTAAGGCAAGGTATCAACACGATCCCTTTAACTAACAATGAATCAGAGTATGAAGCTTTGATTGCAGGGCTCGAATTGGCCCCGGGACTTAATTCCGAGGTTATAGAAATCAAATGCGACTCACAGCTAGTGGTAAATCAGGTTTACCTGATCTTTGATACCATAGAAGAATGTATGAAACAATACGTTGTAAAGGTACAGGCTCTTTTGGCACGATTCTGTGTGTGGTCAATAACTCATATCCCGAGAGAGGATAATGCAGAAGCGGATGCATTAGCAAACTTAGGCTCATCGATGAAAATAAAGAGATTGGAGTCCGGAACGGTGATACAACGGATGAGCTCAGTCCTTGATACGAATGGTTACTACGAGATGAATTCGGCTAGTATGATCTGGGACTAGAGGAACGAAATAATCAACTACCTCGAGCATGGGAAGTTGCCCGACGATCCCAAAGCATCTCGGGCGTTATGCATCAAAGCTGCACGTTATAGTTTCAGGAAAGGCCAGTTGTATAGGAAATCTTTCCAAGGCCTGTTGGCCCGGTGTTTAGGAGTGTCAGAAGCTGACTATGTCATGAGAGAAATCCTTGAAGGGATATGCGGCAATCACTCAGGCGCAAAGTCTTTAGTGCTGAAATTGATACGGGAATGATATTACTGGCCTCGCATGGAACAAGACGTCAAAGATTTCGTACAAAAATGTGATAAGTGCCAATGCTACGCATCACTAGTACATCAACCGGCAAAACCCTTACATTCGGTTCTGTCCCCATGGCCGTTCATGAAATAGGGGATGGACATCGTCGGACCGCTACCACCAGCTCCTGGAAAGGTAAGGTTTCTTTTAACTTTGACCGATTATTTTTGTAAATGGGTGGAAACAGGTTCTTATCAGAAGATCGAAGAACACGAAGAGTTCAATTTCCTGTGGGAAAATATAATTTGCAGGTTCGAAATACCAAAAGAGATAGCATGCTACAATGGGCCACAGTTTATCGGTGCAAAAGTTACAAAGTTCCTCGAAGACTTAAAAATAAAGAGAATCACATCTTCGCCTTATCACCCGAGTGCAAACGCTCAAGCGGAGTTGACAAACAACGTGATCATTCAAAAACTCAAGAAAAGGTTGGAAACAGCAAAAGGCAAATGGCCCGAAGAGTTGCCCGGAGTTCTATGGGCCTACCGAACAACGGCCAAATCAGGTACAGGAGAAACTTCTTTTTCCCTCGTATACGGTGCTGAAGCCTTAATCCTGATAGAAGTGGGCGAACCCACTTTGAGATATTCTCCGAAAAATGAAGAATCGAATAACAAAGCAATGCTAATCAACTTGGAACTGCTCGAGGAACATAGAGACATGGCGCGTGTAAGAATGGCAGCTCAAAAGCAGAGGATGGAGCGATATTACAATCGAAGAGCCAATTTCCATTTTTTCAAAGTAGGAGACTTGGTTCTAAGGAAATAACACAAAATACCCGGGAGCTCAACGCGGGAAAGCTAGGTCCAACATGGGAAGGTCCCTACCAGATTTTAGTTGTCACTGGGAAAGGTTCATACGAGTTGGAGAACCAGAATAGGGACAAGTTGCCTAACAACTGGAATGTGGCACACCTCAAAAGATATTATTGCTGATGAACAACACTCAAATATGTGCTGCACTCTTTTTCCCTTCGTTTGGTTTTTGTCCCAATTGGGTTTTTCTGGCAAGATTTTTAACGAGGCAGTGACAAAAAGCATACTAAGAAGACATCAACAATAAGACCTTTGATAGCAAGGCAAACGAACAAGCCTCCACTCGGGGACGATTAGGTAATCTTTGGTTCGATAGCAAATTCCCACCGGGAAGTTATGTTTGCTATCGAACAGAGGTTACCCGACCATTCACAAGCACAAACCACCAGAGGACTGTTAGCTATTCTTTCCTCGATAGCATGGATTCCTAAGGGGAAACAAGATATGTTTCCAAGTGAAGGATTAGCTAGCAATTCATTGGTGGGACCTTCGAAGACACAAAACTTCTAGTGTTCTAATTCGCATTCTTCGCATTAAAACAGGGGGGGAGGGGGGGAGGGTGATATGAGGATATGGCAATAATAACTGCCACATCAACCGGGAACAAAAATCCGGAAACAAAATGCATCATCGGGACCGGAGACTGATAGCCAGTCCCGCAGAAACAAGTTGTACAAGATAGCCACAAGTAATGGCAATTTCTTTTCTGCATAGCAAAATGCTTATGTAATTTCTGAAAATAGAAGGAATAAAATGAAATCCTTTTTCTTTTATCTTGTTTCTTGTCTGAACGATGAGCTGATTCTGTCATTTGAAAGTTAAACAAGTACTTCAAATGTTAGTGCCGTAATGAACAAGAGACGTCCTCTTCAAGAACACCGTAAACATAAGAGGGCCCTCTCTTATAAAAACCCTAGCATTAAAGGTTTGGTTCCGAAAGAATCAATTCCCGGAATCCAAAATTCCATCGGGGAAAAATACACCCAAAGCCGCATATGAAAAGGACGCAAAAATGCGCAAATATTCATAGAAACCTTCATGTAAAAGGGAAACTTGCGCAAATATTCATAGAAACCCTCATGTAAAAGGGAAACTTGCGCAAATATTCATAAAACCCCCCACGTAAAAAGGATAATACTAGGAACCAAAATGCTTCGAAATAAAGGCATCCGAGGCTACACATAGTAAAGCACGAATTGAATAGCATGCGTAGAATGCTCGAGCAAATGCAAAAGTTAAAGGCTTGCATGGATATTCAAACAAAAGTAAGACTCAAATGAAACTTGAACAAAAAAAATATCTTTATTTACAAGAATGGGCCAAAACGTTACAAGTACAAAATGAGAAAAGAAAGCAAAAGCTAAACTGTAGCGCCTTTGGGACCAGAAGGAAGAGAAGTATCCGCATTGCCAGAAAGAGTAGTTGGTTCCGCCGATGGCTCAGCGCTTTCCCCAGTTTGACCTTCGGCCTTATCGCCTTCCGTTCCTTCTTCAATTTTTGAAAACTCGGAATCAGAATCAGAAGAACATGGAGCATCAGACTGCGCCAGGAGTCCATTTTTTGCAGCCAACTCAAGCTCTCGGGCCTTAACAATTTCGGCATGAACATCAAAGATACCAGCTTTGGCCTCTTCCAAGGTTTTTCTCATCATGTTATACATGAAATAAGTTTTTTCAAGAATGAGGGAAACCGCTCGGCGCTTAAGTTCTTCTTTGAGTTGAGTGAGCTCGGCGGAAAGGTTTTCCTGGGCAGATCTAGCAGATTGGAGGCTGACGTCGAGCTCACGGACAGTTGAACTAAAGATCCTATTATGCTCAATAGTTTTCCTATACTTCTCTTCCCGATGGGCATGTTTCGCCTCGACGACATCAAGCTCTTCACTTTTGTAGTTCAAGGCTGCTTCAAAATCTAACCCTCAGCCTCACAGTCAGTTGCAGCAAGAACGACATTCTGGACTTCTGCCCATTTGGCCTTGGCCTCATCAAATCTAACCCTCAGCGGCCCCATTTCTTGGCTAAGGGTTACCATGTCTTGCACGCTTTGCTACAAATGAGCCTCCAAAACAACGGCCTCAACAACTCTGTTTCCAGTTCCGAGAGGCGGAGAACAGTCTGGTCCCGTTCCATCAAAAGCTGATCCCATTCAGAAGTAAGTTCTTCCTTCTCACGAATCAACCTTTGAAGGCCCTCAGAAGCAAGAAAGTTGGCCTATAAAATAAGAAGAGGTAAAATTTAGAATACATTCGTTCAAAGTAGAAGAAATAACTGAGGAAGGAAGGAACGTACTGCTGCGGCATTATGCATATCACTGTTCAACAAAACACTCTCCCGAGAGTGTCTGAATCTTTTCCCAGTCTTTTTGTGAAGCCAAAGGCTTCAGGTAATTAGCAAGCTTCACCGGTCGTGATAGCAGGTTGCACCTGGTAGAGACCGAAAGAGTGATGTTCCTCCTCCTTTGTGGATCTTCAGAAGGAGCAACATAGTTTTGCCCCAAAATCCCATGAACTGGGGACTGTGGAAGAGGAACATCTTCTTCATGGTCAGGTGCGACCGATGGAGATGGTATAGCAACTGCTGGTGGAAGAGTAGACGAAGATGGAAATGATGTAGCAGTTGCTGGTGTTGGTGAAGGTGGAGATGAAGTTGATGGGGTTGAAGAATGAGAAACAACTGCATCCAATGCAGTGCTGGTTGTTTGATGCTCGCCAACCAAAGACGGAAGGGACTCGGTACTCAGCCTCGCAGCACCGGTTACAACAATTGGGGCCCGGAAGCGGGAGTTGGTATATTCTACTAAATCAGATTCTCCCCAAAGTGCTGAGACGCTGTCTTCAGTTGGTGAAACTATCTCAACAGGTTGAGCATCCTGTTGAGATGATAAGGATCATCGCCTTCTGTGTAAATAAGATCCCTCATCAACATATTCTTCATCATCATCAATCATCACGGTGTCTACGATCGACCTAGAAGGAGGACCACTCATCATCGTCACCGGAGACAATTCAGGGGCATCCGTCTTTGCCCTTTTATTCTTTTCCCCGGTCGTGGATAAGCGTCTTCTCTTTGTTTGTTTATCCTCCGGACGGGGACTCCCTAAAGAAATATTTGCACCCGAAATAGGCCCGGAGGTACCTGTTCGAGTAAGTGCTTCCTGAAGCAGCCTCGCTGCATCAGCAGGATCATCCAGAACGTCCTCCTCGGGGACAACAATAGAGCCCGCAGGTAGACCTAATTCCATGAACAAAGTTAGAAGGGTTCAACCAAGTTCTCCATATACAAAAATGGAAGCAAGGTAAAATAGAGTTACCATGATTTTGGGTCTTCCATCCGTACTTAAGGGCCAGTTCTTTCCACGAATGAGTTTCGGGCGTTGTGACCACCGGTGGGAGCCATCAAGTTGCTGAAACATGCGGAGGGTGAAGAGATGATACAACCATAGAAGAATATCTAGTAAGAGGAATATTATACAAAGAACTTACGAGTGCGGTTCCAAGCAATCGTAAAGGATGAATCCGTTGTCGGAATGATATTGTTGGTGGCAACTGCAATGAACCATTCCATCCACCCACGGTCGTTGTCATCATCCATTCTAGACAGCAAAGCATGGTGGCTACACTTGCAAAAGTTTATTATTCCCCCACGAAATATTTTGGGGGAATAGAGATTCATCACATGAGCTAAGGTTAGATCCTCTACAGTTTCTAGGCATAAGCATCGGAGGCAGGCTGTGAGACCCCAGGTGTTTCTCTCTTCTCTTACGTAATATACGTAACATGGCGTGGTTATATTAGGTATATATGATTGGGTATAGCACATTGGGAGAATAAGACTGAAAATGTGTGGTAATATCAAGGAACTAAACTAAAGCTTTAAGTCAAAGGAATCCCTTAAACAAAGGTTCATGGTTAAAGAAATGGCTCGGGTAGCACCCCGCGCGTTCGGAAGGTTTAAGTTAACTTGCACCTGTGGGATAAGACTAAGAGTGTATAATATGCTAAGAATAATGTGTTATGAGGTATTATAATATCACACTGGTCACATGTTAAGTTTTGGAGTCAAGCAAGTTGCGAAATAAAGGTCGGCAAAAGTTATCGTAAATTTCTCTAATAAGTTTTCTAAACTTTGGGTCAAATGTATCAGATCATTTCTCCCAATATATAAAGAGTTATGGGACCCACAACCTACCAAATCGAAGGTCTACGAGTATAGTTTGCAACCATAGAAATCTCACATCAAACCGACATTGGAGTAAAAGGTTATGACTGTTTTACCGCGGACTGTCTGGGCTGAAATCGGGTCGCGAACCGGGTCGGGTCAAACAAGTGGTATAAGTCGGAAAATCCGACTTTTAAGACCCCAAAACATTTCATCTTCGTCCCAAAACAGTGAGAAAGCTTAAGAGAGGGTTTCATGGTGTTCTTGAGTGATTAAGGTGCGTTTTTAATAATTTTTATCGTTAAAGTTTGCCCCCGTGCCTAGAAGCGCAATCTCTACGCTTTGCAATCGTTTTCCCCTTCTATTAGCTGTGTTTGGAGCTATTTTTGGAAGATAGGAAATTGTTGTTCTTGCTGGTTCTTCAGGATTTATACTTGGTTTGCCGAGGTAATCATCTTGGGACTCTTTTATGATCGTTTTTACAAAGTTCTACAGGCGTTTCGTCAAGTTAGGGTCAAATGGCAAATCTGCCAATTAAAACTCATTTATGAACTGTTTATAGGTGCGTATAAGCTGCATATATATAGTGGTTTCGAAGCTTAGGATGTAAGGAACAACTTTCGTGAAGGAACTACAGGCATTCGGTCGTTCGTTGGAGAGGTATGTTAAGGCTAAGCTTCGTCCTTCCTTTTAGCACGAATTTTGGGAAATTCCTAAGATGCCAAATGTGATATTTTACTATTCTGTTGCTAGAAAGACCTTCTGTGAAAGGCATTGGTATCGTAGCTGAAGTATTTTCATGATGCTATTAGGTTGATATTCCACTCGTTCGGTTAAAAAGGGTATTCGACATCTATATATGTCATTTTGTCGGCTTTCTTAAATATATGTCCATATATATGAATTCTTATTCGTCTTTGGGTTGTGTGACTTAAAAATAAAGGCATTTAGTATTTGCGATCAGTCCTTCTTCCTTGTTAAAGTGTATTTTAAAATCTCTAAGTGACACGTCGATTTCAAAATTCTCAAATATATTTTTTATGTTTAAACTACTAAAACATTTGATTTTTTTGAAATACTTTCTTTTACTAATTATCAAGAAATCAGGTATAAGGAATAAGTGAAGCACCTTAAGCTTTTTATGAACATATTCAGAGTTAAGTTATCTTTCTAAAAGTCGAGTTAAGTTTTCAAACTTATTAAAAAAGATATGAGGTTCCACGAGACATTTGTATGCGATACGAAGGTGATTATGAGATTATGAGAATAAGAGTACCAATGAGCCAAGGTTGGCTAAGTTCTTGTTATGGCCTATTATGTGCATTCAAAGTTCATATCATACATGACATATTATGCATGGACTTCGAGCTATAATCGGAGGTAAGGGGCCTATTTGCCCGAAAGACTATATATATTGTACAAATGGCCATAGGTTGGCAATATGATACCGGTTAGCTACCGGGAGAGACCGCCATTGCTAGCATTTGGTTGGGTATGTCATGCATTTACATCAATATATATGTATTCACAACATACGATTACACGAGCATACCATGCATATTTTATTACTATGAGGTCGGATGTCGGCCATAGAGGCTATCAGAGTTTCAGTGTCAGGTGGTATCTTTATTACCTTTTTACATCAGCTATGTATGATTCTACTTTCTGCCTTAGATACCAGTACATTTTTATTCGTACTGATGTCCCGTTGCCTGGGGACACTGCATTTTTGTTTCGTGCGTGCAGGTCCAGGTAGGGACTCTGATCGACCCCTCCGTTAGGATTTCGGGGTTCAGCTGTGAGTTGGTAAGCTCCACCTCTTCCTGGAGCTTTCATAGGATGGTTACTTTTGTTGTACAGTTTGGGTATAGTTGGGGCCTTATCCCGACAGTGCTTATGACACTCTTAGAGGCTATTGTGGACACAATATTCTGGATTTCTTTTTGCTGCTTTCAGTCTCCAGCCCATAGGCTTGGCATGTATATATAGGTGTGTAGGCATGTATGTCTTCAGTCGCGGCCTCGTCAGCCAGCTAGTATTTTATTATTTTGGCTTGTCTACCTATGTTTATATGGCTTATTGTTATTCATGTCATAACCTTACGGTCCAGGCTTAGTATTTCAGATGTTGTGCTGCCCGATCTGTTGGGCCCCCAGTCTAGTTAGCTAGTATGTTTAGTGGCTAACTCAATCGAATACAGTATCGAGTGCCAGTCGTGCCTCCCCTAGTTTGGGGCATGACACCGGCGATCGTCCTCCACACTAAAGGACTTACATGTGCCAAACTCACCTGGTAGCGAAGGCAAAACTCTGTAATCACGGAATCAAGCTCCCCGCTCAAAGAAAACGCACCCAAAGTAAAGGGATACGTGAAAAAGTATGTAAAACCTTCCTTGGGAAGGGTCACTCGCTCCGATAGATCAGGATCAATAATTTCCAACTCATTGCAGCGGCAGTCCTCCTTCATAGCAGGAATACTGGAAGGATGAATGGAAGAAGGGTACCTACTAACAGCCCATATACGAGGGTTAGCAGTAGGAAATTTCTCTTCAAAATCCTTCAAAGTGCTAAGCCTTCTTGGGATGATGGAATCCACTGTTGGAGGAACGAAATACTCAGTTTTGTTCTTATTCTTTGTAGAACCACCATGTTTGGAGAAAGAAGCCATTGGAAAAGAAGAAGGTAAATAGTTTATGTTTGGATAAAATTAGAAAAAGAATGGAAAACAAGGATGCAAATCAAAAGCTCAAGCAATTGTGAAATGCTAAGGAAAAGAAAGTTGTGGAGCCCAGGGAGATGCAGTACCCCCAGCCTCTCCAGTTCCATTGGTACCTGAGGCAGCTAGAGACACAGGACCTCCAGTACCTATTGTTCCCCCATCAGAGACTGGGGAGCAGGGGATGAGGGAGGCTATTTAGTTGCTGACTAGGATGGTTTCTATTCATGAGCGACAGCTAGAGTCAGGAGCAGATGCCCGGAGAGATCGGATAGGAAGCTCAACGGTATGAGAGTTTCTTCACTTGGCCTCTCCATTATTTACAGGATCCAGTTCCACTGAAGATCCCCAGGACTTTATAGACCATATGTATAGAGTATTGAGGGTGATGCATGCCTCCATCACCGAGGCTGTGGAGTTGTCTTCTTTTCGACTACGTGATGTAGCCGTCCTATGGTATGAGGCATGGGAGAGATCTAGAGGACCTGATGCTCCGCCAGCAGAGTGGGAGGACTTCTCTGAGGCTTTTTTAGCCCATTATTTGCCACGGGAAGTTCGGGAGGCCCGTCTTGACCAGTTTCTTAGCCTAAGGCAGGGGGATATGAGTGTGAGAGATTATAGCCATAAGTTTAATTCTTTGGCAAGGTATGCACCAGATATAGTACGTACCATGAGGGCTAGAGTTCATCATTATGTGGATGGTTTGGGGGATCATCTGATTAGACCTGTAGAGTTGCATCCCTATTGGATGATGTAGATATTTCCCGCATACAGGCTTTCGCTCAGACTACAGAGGACCTTGCCCGTCGGATTCGTAATACTCGCAGGGATAGGGAGCAGAGTAAGAGGGCTCGTACTATGGGGTCTTATAGGGAGCCACGAGTTGATTTTAGGCCCTCACTCCATCGATATCCACCTCGGTCAGCAGGTAGTTTCCCACCACAGATGCAGGGCCAGCGGTTTGATCATTATATTCAGTCAAGACCGGGGCAGAGCTCAGGCCAGCCTGAGGGCCGTCGACAGGAGCGTTCTGCACAGATGAGACAGCTTACTCCTCCATGTACTCAGTGGGGTAAGCTGCACACCGGGCAATGTAGACAGGGTTCGAGTGCATGTTTTCATTGTGGGCAGATATGACATTATATTAGCCGGTGCCCGAGGTTAGGCAGAGGTACACCAGCTCAGCCTTCAGGATTCACAACAGCCTCTTCACCCTCAGTCCGTGCTCCCCGACCAGGTCCACAGTCTACTCAGGGCCGTGGTAGGGGGAGAGGTGGAAGAGACACCTCAGGTTCTAGTGGTGGCCAGAATCGCTTTTATGCACTCACAGGCCGACAGGATTCAGAGGCATCCCCAGATGTTGTCACAGGTATATTGACAATACATTCTCATGCCATTTATGCATTGATGGATCCCGGCTCTACATTTTCATATATTACTCCATTTATTGCTGGTAAGCTTGACATGAGATCTGAGTTGTTGCCACAGCCAGTTGAGGTGTCTACGCCAGTTGGCGACTCTATTGTAGCTAATCATGTCTATCGAGATTGTACAGTGTTAATTAATGACCGTCCAACCTCTGTTGATTTAGTTGAATTGGTTATGCTAGACTTCGATGTCATTATGGGTATGGATTGGTTGGCAGCTTGTTATGCTAATATTGATTGTCGTGCAAAGTTGGTCCGATTTCATTTTCCTGGTGAGCCTGTCCTTGAATGGAAAGGTAATGCAGCCACGCCCAAGGGTAAGTTTATTTCATACCTTAGGGCTCGGAAGTTTATTGCTAAAGGTTGTATATACCATCTGGTTCATGTTAGGGATATAGATAAGGAGCCATCGACTCTTCAGTCGGTTCCTATTGTGAATGAATTCCCGACGGTATTCCCTGACGAGCTTCCAGGAATTCCCCACAAAAGGGAAATCGATTTCGCTATAGATTTGCTTCCTGATGCGCAGCCTATATCCATTCCTCCCTACAGAATGGCTCCTACAGAGCTAAGGGAATTGAAGGAACAACTGAAGGACTTGCTCGATAAAGGCTTTATTAGGCCAAGTACATCCCCATGGGGTGCTCCGGTGCTCTTTGTTCGAAAGAAAGATGGGTCCTTGCGGATGTGCATTGACTATAGGCAACTAAATAAAGTCACTATCAAGAATAAGTATCCTCTTCCACGGATTGATGACTTGTTCGACCAGTTACAAGGTGCCAAATGCTTTTCGAAGATCGACTTGCGATCCAGTTATCATCAACTACGAGTCAGGGATATTGATATCCCCAAAACAACATTTAGGATGAGGTATGGCCATTTTGAATTCCTTGTCATGTCTTTTGGGCTTACAAATGCCCCAGCAGCCTTTATGGATCTTATGAACCGGGTATTTAAACTATTCTTGGATGAATTTGTGATTGTGTTTATTGACGACATCCTGATATATTCACGATCGGAAGCCGAGCATGCGGACCACTTGCTAGTTGTATTGCAGACTCTCCAGGACTACAGGTTATATGCTAAATTCTCTAAATGTAAATTTTGGCTAACTTCTGTAGCTTTTCTTGGTCATGTTATTACCGGCGATGGTATCAAGGTTGATGGCCAAAAGATTGAAGCTGTGATGACTTGGCCGAGGCCCTTGAATCCGACAGAGGTTCGTAGCTTTTTAGGCTTGGCAGGGTATTACCGAAGGTTTGTGGAGGGATTTTCCTCTATCTCTGCACCATTGACGAAACTGACACATAAGGGAGCTAAGTTTCAGTGGACTGAGGCATGTGAACAAAGTTTTTAGGAACTAAAGAAAAGTCTTACTACGGCACCTGTCTTGACTCTTCCGGATGGCACCGAGGGTTATGTTGTATATTGTGATGCCTCGAGAATTGGCCTAGGTTGTGTTCTTATGCAGCATGGTAAGGTTATCGCGTACGCCTCCAGACAGTTGCGAAAACATGAACAGAACTATCCTACGCATGATCTTGAGTTAGCCGCAGTTGTATTTGCCCTAAAGATTTGGCGGCATTATCTATATGAGGTTCATATATATGTTTTCACCGACCACCAGAGCCTTCAGTATTTATTTAAACAGAGGGAGCTGAACCTACGACAAAGAAGATGGCTAGAATTACTAAAGGACTATGATGTTGATATTTTATATCATCCCGGCAAAGCTAATATTGTTGCTGATGCCCTTAGCCGGAAGTCCATGGGCAGTCAAAGCCATGTTGAAGCTGATAAGGTCAAGATGACCAAATATCTATGCCAGCTAGCTAGGTTGCAGGTGCGTTTGGTAGATGTAGAGGGTGGACGCATTCTCGTTCAGAATACGGCAAAATCTTTTTTTGTTACTGAAGTGAAAAAGCGACAACACGAGGATCCTGAGCTTATAAAACTGAGGGAAAGTATTCCACAACAGTGACAACCTTTATTTGAGCTAACTGGAGATGGAGTCCTTAGATACCAGGGCCGCTTATGTGTACCGTCAGTAGGAGAGCTCCGTGCCAAGATTCTTTCGGAGGCCCATTATTCTAGATATGCAGTTCATCCCGGAGAGACAAAGATGTATCGGGACCTTCGACAGATCTATTGGTGGAATGGAATGAAAAAAGATATCGCGGAGATGGTAGCCTAATGTTCCAACTGCCAGCAAGTTAAAGCCGAACATCAGAGGCCTGGAGTCCTAACTTAGTGTATTGAGCTTCCATTATGGAAATGGGACATGATAAATATGGACTTCATCACTGGTTTGCCTCGCACTCCACGGAGGTATGATTCTATTTGGGTAATTATTGATAGGCTTACAAAATCTGCTCATTTCCTGCCAGTCAGGACGACATATTCAGCCGAGGATTATGCCAAGCTTTATATTCGAGAGATTGTTCGCCTTCACGGAGTGCCATTATCTATTATCTTTGATCGAGGGGCTCAATTTACAGCATATTTTTGGAAATCTTTTCAGAAGGGTCTAGGCACGCAGGTAAATCTTAGCACCGCTTTTCATCCGCAAACTGATGGATAGGCAGAGCGTACTATTCAGACAGTTGAGGATATGTTACGTGCCTACGTGCTAGATTTTAAAGGAAGTTGGGATAATCATCTACCTCTTATTGAGTTCGCTTATAATAACAGCTTCCAAGCTAGTATTCAGATGGCTCCTTACGAAGCACTATACGGGCAGAAGTGTAGGTCGCCGATCAGTTGGTTCGAGGTCGGGGAAGCAGAGTTGCTAGGTCCTAACTTAGTCCAGCAAGCAATGGAAAAGGTAAAACTTATTAGAGACCGGCTGCGTACAGCACAAAGTCGGCAAAAGTCTTATGCAGATGTTCGACGACGAGACTTAGAGTTTGATGTAGAAGATTGGGTTTTCCTGAAAGTATCGCCTATGAAGGGCGTCATGCGATTTGGAAAGAAGGGGAAGCTCAGCCCCAGGTATGTTGGACCGTATAAGATTATTCGGAGGATTGGTAGGGTGGCGTACGAGCTTGATTTTCCTTTAGAATTGGAAGCAGTCCATCCTGTGTTTCATGTATCTATGTTGCGGAAGTGCATTGGAGATCCTTCACGTATTACGCCCATTGAGGATATTCACATTGCTAAAGACTTATCTTATGCAGAGGTACCGGTAGTTATTTTCGATCGGCAGGTAAGGAAGCTTCGAACTAAAGAAGTGGCTTTCGTGAAAGTGTTATGGCGAAATAACAACATCGAGGAAATGACCTGGGAAGCTGAGGAGGAAATGAGGAAGAAGTAACCCCACCTATTTACGACTTAAGGTATTAATTTAAATCATCTATGGGATAAATTCTCTCTTACAAGGTTAGACAAGAGACTTACCTTGTCTCAAAGTCCACTTCCCGATCACAACGTCGTGTTAAAGCCTCAATTCAGTGCCGAAAAATTCGAAACTATCAAAATGTTAAATAAAATAATTAATACATGATCAATAATTCAAAATTAGATAAATTAATTACCCAACCCAAAATGGTAAAATTCCTAAAATTCACTCGAGCCCACGTGCCCGGATTTCGGAAATTTTCGTAGGAAAATGTTACCCATAATCTCAAGAACTCAAATATACAATTTCCATCCAATTCCATAACCATTTTCGTGGTTAAAATTTTATTTTTGTCAAAACCTAGGTTTTTCATCTAAACCCTTGAGCCAATTATTTCTTTACAACAACTTAATTGAATTTTAAATGACTTGAAAGTGCAATTTAAATTTCTTATTGCGAGATAACTATACGAAGCCTAGTAATTGGAATCTCCAGAATTTGATTTATGCTTTGCAAATGTAACGAATATAGCCTCGCAAATAACGTATTAGCGGACAAGAAATGAAACCAAAGAATTGACTTGACCCATTCGCGGACGAATGTTCTTAAGAGGGGGGAGACTGTGAGACCCCAGGTGTTTCTCTCTTCTCTTACGTAATATACGTAACGTGGCGTGGTTATATTAGGTATATATGATTGGGTATAGCACATTGGGAGAATAAGACTGAAAATGTGTGGTAATATCAAGGAACTAAACTAAAGCTTTAAGTCAAAGGAATCCCTTAAACAAAGGTTCATGGTTAAAGAAATGGCTCGGGTAGCACCCCGCGCGTTCGGAAGGTTTAAGTTAACTTGCACCTGTGGGATAAGACTAAGAGTGTATAATATGCTAAGAATAATGTGTTATGAGGTATTATAATATCACACTGGTCACATGTTAAGTTTTGGAGTCAAGCAAGTTGCGAAATAAAGGTCGGCAAAAGTTATCGTAAATTTCTCTAATAAATTTTCTAAACTTTGGGTCAAATGTATCAGACCATTTCTCCCAATATATAAAGCGTTATGGGACCCACAACCTACCAAATCGAAGATCTACGAGTATAGTTGGCAACCAAAGAAATCTCACATCAAACCGACATTGGAGTAAAAGGTTATGACTGTTTTACCGCGGACTGTCTGGGCTGAAATCGGGTCGCGAACCGGGTCGGGTCAAACAAGTGGTATAAGTCGGAAAATCCGACTTTTAAGACCCCAAAACATTTCATCTTCGTCCCAAAACAGTGAGAAAGCTTAAGAGAGGGTTTCATGGTGTTCTTGAGTGATTAAGGTGCGTTTTTAACGATTTCTATCATTAAAATTTGCCCCCGTGCCTAGAAGCGCAATCTCTACGCTTTGCAATCGTTTTCCCCTTCTATTAGCTGTGTTTGGAGCTATTTTTGAAAGATAGGAAATTGTTGTTCTTGCTGGTTCTTCAGGATTTATACTTGGTTTGCCAAGGTAATCATCTTGGGACTCTTTTATGATCGTTTTTACAAAGTTCTACAGGCGTTTCGTCAAGTTAGGGTCATATGGCAAATCTGCCAATTTAAACTCATTTATGAACTATTTATAGGTGCGTATAAGCTGCATATATATAGTGGTTTCGAAGCTTAGGACGTAAGAAACAACTTTCGTGAAGGAACTACAGGCATTCGGACGTTCGTTGGAGAGGTATGTTAAGGCTAAGCTTCGTCCTTCCTTTTAGCACGAATTTTGGGAAATTCCTAAGACGCCAAATGTGATATTTTACTATTCTGTTGCTAGAAAGACCTTCTGTGAAAGGCATTGGTATCATAGCTGAAGTATTTTCATGATGCTATTAGGTTGATATTCCACTCGTTCGGTTAAAAAGGGTATTCGACATCTATATATGTCATTTTGTTGGCTTTCTTAAATATATGTCCATATATATGAATTCTTATTCGTCTTTGGGTTGTGTGACTTAAAAATAAAGGCATTTAGTATTTGCGATCAGTCCTTCTTCCTTGTTAAAGTGTATTTTAAAATCTCTAAAGTGACACGTCGATTTCAAAATTCTCAAATATATTTTTTATGTTTAAACTACTAAAACATTTGATTTTTTTTGAAATACTTTCTTTTACTAATCATCAAGAAATCAGGTATAAGGAATAAGTGAAGCACCTTAAGCTTTTTATGAACATATTCAGAGTTAAGTTATCTTTCTAAAAGTCGAGTTAAGTTTTCAAACTTATTAAAAAAGATATGAGGTTCCACGAGACATTTGTATGCGATACGAAGGTGATTATGAGATTATGAGAATAAGAGTACCAATGAGCCAAGGTTGGCTAAGTTCTTGTTATGGCCTATTATGTGCATTCAAAGTTCATATCATACATGACATATTATGCATGGACTTCGAGCTATAATCGGAGGTAAGGGGCCTATTTGCCCGAAAGACTATATATATTGTACAAATGGCCATAGGTTGGCAATATGATACCGGTTAGCTACCGGGAGAGACCGCCATTGCTAGCATTTGGTTGGGTATGTCATGCATTTACATCAATATATATGTATTCACAACATACGATTACACGAGCATACCATGCATATTTTATTACTATGAGGTCGGATGTCGGCCATAGAGGCTATCAGAGTTTCAGTGTCAGGTGGTATCTTTATTACCTTTTTACATCAGCTATGTATGATTCTACTTTCTGCCTTAGATACCAGTACATTTTTATTCGTACTGATGTCCCGTTGCCTGGGGACACTGCATTTTTGTTTCGTGCGTGCAGGTCCAGGTAGGGACTCTGATCGACCCCTCCGTTAGGATTTCGGGGTTCAGCTGTGAGTTGGTAAGCTCCACCTCTTCCTGGAGCTTTCATAGGATGGTTACTTTTGTTGTACAGTTTGGGTATAGTTGGGGCCTTATCCCGACAGTGCTTATGACACTCTTAGAGGCTATTGTGGACACAATATTCTGGATTTCTTTTTGCTGCTTTCAGTCTCCAGCCCATAGGCTTGGCATGTATATATAGGTGTGTAGGCATGTATGTCTTCAGTCGCGGCCTCGTCAGCCAGCTAGTATTTTATTATTTTGGCTTGTCTACCTATGTTTATATGGCTTATTGTTATTCATGTCATAACCTTACGGTCCAGGCTTAGTATTTCAGATGTTGTGCTGCCCGATCTGTTGGGCCCCCAGTCTAGTTAGCTAGTATGTTTAGTGGCTAACTCAATCGAATACAGTATCGAGTGCCAGTCGTGCCTCCCCTAGTTTGGGGCATGACACCGGCGATCGTCCTCTACACTAAAGGACTTATATGTGCCAAACTCACCTGGTAGCAAAGGAAAAACTCTGTAATCACGGAATCAAGCTCCCCGCTCAAAGAAAACGCACCCAAAGTAAAGGGATACGTGAAAAAGTATGTAAAACCTTCCTTGGGAAGGGTCACTCGCTCCGATAGATCAGGATCAATAATTTCCAACTCATTGCAGCGGCAGTCCTCCTTCATAGCAGGAATACTGGAAGGATGAATGGAAGAAGGGTACCTACTAACAGCCCATATACGAGGGTTAGCAGTAGGAAATTTCTCTTCAAAATCCTTCAAAGTGCTAAGCCTTCTTGGGATGATGGAATCCACTGTTGGAGGAACGGAATACTCAGTTTTGTTCTTATTCTTTGTAGAACCACCATGTTTGGAGAAAGAAGCCATTGGAAAAGAAGAAGGTAAATAGTTTATGTTTGGATAAAATTAGAAAAAGAATGGAAAACAAGGATGCAAATCAAAAGCTCAAGCAATTGTGAAATGCTAAGGAAAAGAAAGTTGCGTATAAGTAAAATTTTGGCCGCTAAATTCATGGCCATGATTACCTCGATAATCGGCAAAAGTTGTGCTGAATCATGGGAAGACGTGTGTTTGGGACATTAAATGCGAAGAGGCGTGCGTCTAATCAACTGTTAGAGACCTTCAGAGGGAATTGTAGTAATTCCCACCAAAAAGGTGTCTCTACCAACTTCCCGGTAACATAAAGTTATGTCACCGGAAAGCAGGGGGACTATCTGTATAGGGTAAAATATGATATGATACGTGGCTGACTAAAAGGAGGACACGTGGATTCCAAGATGAAATGGTTGAGGACCGAACGTAGCCACTGCGCTTGTCACTGGAACGGATAACATTCATAAAAGTGTATTAAATGCCCTGCGCTCGGTAGCATTTATTAAGGAATATTCTACAACATTAAGAGCGACGGTCCGTTACATAGAATTTGGCATTTATGCTCAACGTTACATCTTCATCAATGACCCTCATAATTGGCATTAAAGGAGGGCACGATCCTATGACCTCTTTCACTAGGCATAACTATAAATAGTGAGCTCAGTTACCATTGTGAAGAACACGAAATTTCTGGCAAGAATATATACTATATTTTATACAAAGCTTTATATAATTTCACTCTCTTGCTTTTTGATCTCATCATTGCTATGTCCGAAAACCGTGCTCCTGAAATCACTATCTTTGCTATTTTATCTACATTCTAAGGCTAAGTATTGTGTATTTCTTTGTTTATTATATTATTTCAGGATCAAATTAATTCACTTGTCTAGAAACCACGTATAAATTCAAGTGTACCATTTTACGAGTAAACACTATGTTAAATCGAAGCATGCGTGGAGCTTCTTTAGAGTCTCATGATGAATATTCTATACCCAGAGGCCAAATGCAGTGACCTCTGGGTTTCTGAGATTTGTCCGATAATATTGCCTTCAACGGTCAACTTCCCTCTTCCCAGGTAAAATCCCTACTGATTTTCCCCCTGTTCTTCTTAGATTTTCACCCGATTATGCTCACATCACTACCCCTTCGTTACTCTCCCGAGTTTGATTTCTGTTGAACCTAAGGCATTAAATGCCACTATAAATAGGGGCTTCAATGCTCTCACCTAGCAACACCTAACAACCTAAAAAAATACAATCTAATATGAGTTTACAGAGTCCATCAGAAACCTTAGTTTTCTAACTGATTCTCCATCTTCCTCTCTTTCTGGTTCTGAGTTCAATTTGTTGGTAGTTGTTTGATATTTGGTTCCTAAATGGCTAACAAGAATCCTTGTTTGGTTTACTGCTCAAAAGAAGGTCAGTACTTCTACCCCTTTCTTTCTTTTAATCATTTTTGGTTAAAATCATGTCCACCCTGTTATTCTCTGATGATTGTTTCTGTTCATGATGTGTGGATGTTAACTTGTGGTTGATGATCATGCTTTGTATATGAACTAACTAATTCTCTTAATGTCTTGAGACCGAGTTAACACTAATTAACTACTCTTGCATGATTAATAAATGCTCCTTAAGTTAAGTAATCTGTGTGCTAATTAATACTTATGTAGCTGGCTAAAGAGCCTTAATGGTTTTGTATACTTGTTCTAACTTCAGATTCTCTTGATGGTTCTACTATGGTTCATATGCTTACTCTATTGATCTTTACCTTGGAGTTACCTTATGATCTATATCATGCACTTGAAGTTGCTTACCTGATAAACCAAAGTTGAAATAGGGTATGAACACTTAAGGTTAACTACAGGGCTATCATTAAGTTGAAATAAATCAGTTTAAGTTTGTTTGAGTTGTTTTCTCTCTCCCAATGCATTCTCTGTGATTCTACAGCTCTTGAAAGACCATTGTAATGAATTTCTGCTAGCCCTCATGACTATTTGATTATATATATGAGCTTCATTGTATAAGTATGCCTATTAATATAACCAAAATAATTTCTAATGAATTGCTGCAATTAACCTCATATGAACTCTGACTGGTGTTAACTTAGACCAATCATATTTAGATTGATTTTTCAGGAATCTGTTTAAGAAACAGAATTTGATTAGGAATTTTAGTTGTTGTATTTGTGTATCCTCTCTTGAATTGGTCATGTTAAACTAGAACTACATCATGTTAGGATTAATCTACTAAACTTGTATAAGTGGACTCACTATCCTACTACTAGGGCTGTGTATACTTAATGTGAAATAATCTATTGTTCTGAACCCCTGTGATTATCATGTTGATATTATGCTATGCTCTTTGACGATCTACTATGTTGTAGTCTTGCACTCTTCAAGAATATATCATATGTGTGTGTCTGTATATCTCCTAAGGGTCCTCCACTTATACTCATCCTGAAACAGGCTTTTGCTTATGTTTGTGCTCTCATATTCATGCCCATGTTGTCATAAGAGAAACTGAACTTTACTTACCTAGTCTAAGACTTTCATTATTCTGGATCACTATGATGTTAGTCTAATCCCATACTGTTTGGTGCTCAATCATATTATAATGTTGTAGTCTGGTTAGAATGTGACATGTACATATTTGAATACAATCTGTTGAAAGTTCTATACACATCCTTGTCTCATAAGGGAACTGCAATTTGTACACCATGTTTGTGACTGTGCTTCCATGACATTAAAACCTGCTAAGTTACTATAGTATGCCCATAGACTTAGGAGAGCCCTTTTTATGTTTTCCTGCCCTGTTTGAGTGTATGACTATATATTTAAACCAATCTAGATGGAATGAAATATCTCTTTAGAGGTCATGCATTTGCCTACCCCCTGTCTTTAGGAACCCTGAAATGGACTGTTAACCCTTACAATTAGTAAGAAGTGGAGTGCCAGTTTGTGTGCAGATATCCATTAAGTGTATGTATGATTGAGAACATGATTACAACTAATGATAAACCTGCCAGTGAGATTAGTGAAGGTAATACACATGAATATCTCCTATGAACTGCATGACTTACTTATTCTGGATCCTTGTATTAGCATGTTGGTGTCTCTCTTTGCTTGCTAGCACCTATAACTGATTCTGTTGAGTACTCTCAAGCCTGATAAAAGTATATGAAATTGTATTATATGCTCGTGTATAAACCATGATCTGTTTGATAATGTTTTAATATTCTTAACATTCATTTTCAAGAAATGTAGATCTCCTTATGTGTTGCCATCACTGTTGTATTGGAATTCACATTGAGTGCATCATTAGCACTTAAACCTATAGGGAAGAGTAGGTGTGAGTAGTTAGGGGTATTTGAGAGTAGATTTTAGTTCTTGGTTGAGGTATTCTCCTTGACACAAGCACTGCTCGGTGTCCTTGAGACCCTTGTGAACTTTGAAGTGCCAGAATCCAAAGGGTATCTTGGCCATTAACGGATTTTTACCTCAATCCCTTAATCTATTGACAATTTCTAATCTCTTTAGGTTTAGTGTTCAATGGAAATAAAGGTCTCACCGTAAATTGCTTTACTTTGTGTGACTTCACATTAATTTGCACCTCCTAACCATTGATAATTGTTACAGTTTTATTCTTGGGTTTACATTGATATTATTTGTGTTTAAATGTTGAATTGGGCTGTATATCTAATGACCTTCTCCGTTGCTTCTTTTTTGGATAAATCTAAGTTGGGCCTGCCGAGTTTTCAAAGAACTCAGGCCCAAACTCTTAGCCCGAACTTGGAGCCACCTAATGTTGTTGCTGCTGTTCGCTATTGCTAGGCCTAACATTCTTCAGGCCCAATACCGCAAGTCCAATTCTTTTTCCTTTATTGCTTTACATAATTCATTGTTGCCTTATGTGTATATAACACTAATAATGTTTAGTGAATGCTCTTCCTTTATTCATTATCTCTGTATTACCTTAGAAACCTAGGCAAGCTAAAACCATAGGTAAAATTAAAAGAAATTGCTATTTCTTACTAAACAGTTTAACATATTCAATTGCTTCTGCCATATAGTTATACTTTCGCTTATACTAACCTTTTTCGTGAAACTCTTTGAAGATCAAGACAGATTTGCAAAGCAAGCGACCTTCCTTCTTTAAAAATCCAAAATCGAGAAAATGATTTCCAAGACAAAAACAAAACACAGCCGCAGTCAAGGATACTTCAAATGATTTTCTTCTAAAACATGGGTACAATATTTGAAATTGGTCTTAAGGTATATCTAAACCCTACTTCTTCAAATAGCCTTATTTTACCTACTTCTTTAAATAGCCTTATTTTACTAAAATTACACATATAGCCATTTTTTTCAAGGGAAAAGTATTTTAAAACCTAGCCATATTTACAAGATTACAAACATAGACATTATAAATACATTTCCAAAACTATTTCAATTATGTATACATTTTTAAAAGGACTTTCACAAGCAAAACCTATACTCTCTTTTCAAAGTACATAAACTACCTTCCTTTCAAAATGATAAGTTTCAATCATGACATAGAGTAAGCTATACATTGTAAGCACTAACCGAGTAGAATATAGACATTTAATTCCCCGAACCTCGTCTAAGTCCTATGGACCTACCTTAGGTAAATTGTAGGAGGTGCCTAATACCTTACCCTTAGAATAACAATAACCCTAACCTAAAATCTCACTGGTTAATAGACTAATAGGATAATAATTTAATAACTGAAACATGTACCCTAGTATACCTTTAAATATTAGGTGGCGACTCTATTTTTTTTATCATTAATAGTGACTCTTGTTTTGACTCGCGCAAAATAAGGCGCAACAAGCATTGTATGTGTTTTGATGGAGGAGGGAAAAGTGATTGCTTATGCTTCGCGTCAGTTGAAGCCCATGAGAAGAACTACCTTGTACATGATTTGGAGTTAGCATCCATTGTTCATGCACTCAAGATTTGGAGGCATTGTCTTTACGGTGTGCCATGTGATGTGTTCACGTATCACTGGACCTCCAACACTTATTCAAGCAAAAAGGATCTGAACGTGAGGCAACGGAGGTGGTTAGAGCTACTAAAGGACTATGATATCACCATTTTTTATCATCAGGGAAAGGCCAATCTGGTGGCGGATGCTTTGAGTAGAAAGGCTGAGAGTATGGGGAGTCTTGCCTATATTCCAGTTGGAGAGAGACCATTAGCATTGGATGTTCAGTCTTTGGCCAATCCATTTGTGAGGCTAGATATTTTGGAGTCCAGCAGAGTTCTTGCTTGTCTTGTATCACGGTCGTCTTTGTTTGAGCGCATCAAGGTGCGTCAGTATGATGACCCCCACTTGCTTGTCCTGAAGAACACTGTGCAACATGATGATGCTAAGGAGGTTACTATTGGAGATTATGGGGTGTTGAGACTGCAGGGTCGAATCTGTGTTCCGAATATGGATGGGTTACGTGAGTTGATTCTTGAGGAGGCCCATAGTTTACAGTATTGCCAATCAGTCAAGCAGGAGTTAACCTAGTGTTTCATGTTTTTATGCTACGAAAGTATTATGGATATCCTTCATATGTTTTAGACTTCAGCACAATACAACTAGAGGGGGATTTGACTTATGATGTGGAGCCAACAACCATTTTGGACCGGCAGGTTCGAAAGTTGAGATCGAAGAATATAGCATCGGTAAAGAATCATTAGAGAGGTCAACTGATCTAAAAGGCTACTTGGGAGACCGAGCAGGAGATGAAGAGCAGATATCCTCACCTTTTTGAGACCCCATGTATGATTCTAGACCCGTTTAAGGACAAACCTTTGTTTAAGAGGGGGAGAATGTAACGATCCTACCAGTCATTTTGAGCATCTTAGCTGCATTTCCCCTATTTGATGCTTTACTTATGTGTAATTGTAATTTTGTTTTGTGACTTGTCAGGATGGTTATTTTGGTTTTTGAGAGGTTTTGGAGTGAATTGGGACACTTAGTTCTAAGGTTGGAAGATTAAGTTGTAAGAGTTGACCAGAGTTTGACTTTTTTGTTGTCACGACCCCAATTTCCCTCTGTGGGATATCGTGATGACACCTAGTCTCTAAGACTATGTAAGCCTAAACAATACGCGGGAACATTAAATAGAGATTAAAACTTAAACATCCCAACAATTTCATAAAAGGAATCTACCAAAACTCAATACATAAAATCTCAAAACCTAGTGAGATATAAGTCACAAGCTTTAAGTACAGTACCAAATAATCCTATACATCACTGCCTATCAAAATATAAATGAATAAGAGAAGAACAGAATAGAAGGGGACTTCGAGGCCTACGGTCGTAGGTAGGTGTACCTTGAAGTTTCCAAGCAGCAACACATTGTACTAATATCGGGGCTGGTAAGATGCACCTGGATCTGCACAAAAACATATGCAGAAGCGTAGTATGAGTACACCATAACGGTACCCAGTAAGTGTCAAGCCTAACCTCAGTAGAGTAGTGACGAGATCAGGTCAGGGCCCTACTGGGGATAATAGGTAACAAGGCAGAAGATATAATAATATAATGAAATGACTCAGAAGTGAACAATGAGAAATTTCAGAAAGATATCAACACAGCAAATAGAGGTAAACAACAAGGGCTCTCCCGAGGTTCCGCCTTGTAGTCCCAAAAGTAAATGCACAACAGGGGCGCTCCCGAGGTACTGCCTCGTAGTCCCAAAAGTAAATATTCAACAGAGGGCTCTCCCGAGGTACCGCCTCATAGTCCCAAAAGTAAATACACAACAGGGGGTTCTCCCGAGGTATCGCCTCGTAGTCCCAAAAGTAAATATTCAACATGGGCGCTCCCGAGGTATCACCTCGTAGTCCCAAAAGTAAATACTCAACTCATAACCAATGGAACAAGAAATTAACAGTAAGGAATCCTAGAGTTAAAGACTGAATGCAAGATCGAGACAGGAAATCCAACTAAGCATGTTGCACAAATTACAAGTAAGAGATAAGACACGTATACATGCGACATTAGGCTAAACATGATGACTACACATGCTAGAGTAACTCAGTTAAAGAATTGAAAAGGAAACTACTTAGCAAGATCCATATTTTTCACATTTAACCCGAGCACGCACTCGTCACCTCGCGTACACGGCCTTCACGTATTGCAAATACCATAACAGTACCAAAACCTAAGGGGAGTTTCCCCCACACAAGGTTAGACAAGTCACTTACCTCAAATATTGCTCAATCAATCAATAAGAATGCCTTTTCCTCATTTTTTCCGATTCCGAACTGCCCAAATCTAGCCAAAAGCAATTACATACTATAAATATAACTATACGGAACTAATCTGAATAATTAAATTATGACTTTAACAAGGAATTAAAAAATTGCCCCAAAAAGTCGACCCGGTCCCACATCCCGGAATCAGGTAAAAGTCACAAAATACGAACTCCCATTCGATATTGAGTTCAACCACACCAAAATTACTAAAACCCGATACAAAAATCTCGATCAAAACCTCAAAATTCGGCCTAAGGATTTTTCCGCCTTTTTCCCAAATTTCTCAACCCAAATCCTTAATTAAATGAAGAAATTAATGATAGGTTAGTGGAAATTAATCAAAAATGAGTCAAGAATCCTTACCCAAATGTTTCCTCTGAAAATCTCTCAAACTTTTGCCTCAATCCAAGCTCTATATCTCAAAATATGAAGAACATGGCAAACCCTCGAATATAACCTCTCTGCCCAGCACTTTCCGCATTTGCGGACAAATTACTCATACTTGCGATCTTGCTTTTGCGAGTAAAATCTCGCATCTTCGGCCATCGCTTAACAGCCCAACCTCCGCACCTGTGACTTCCCATCACATCTGTGATGCCGCAGAAGCGCCACATGGACCGCAAAAGCGAACTTCCTCTGGAGCCTTAAACTCGCACCTGCGATAGGCCCTCCGCAGATGCGGTCACGCACCTGCGTTCTTAAATCCACAGTAGCAAAACTCCAACCCAGGCCCAACATCGTAGAAGCGACTACACCTTTGCAGAAGTGGCTCTGCACCTGCACTCCAAAATGCGCAGGTGCGACACACCAAAACTAGCCCAACATCAGCAATGACACAAGTCTCAATTTGTTCCGGTTTCAATGCGAATCACACCCGGGGCCCCCGGGACCCCGTCCGAATATACCAACAAGTCCTAAAACATCATACGAACTTAGTCGAGCCTTTAAATCACATCAACCAATTCTAAAAACATGAATTGCACATCGATTAAAGCCTAATGAACTTTAGAACTTCTAACTTCTACATCCGATGCCGAAACCTATCAAATCAAGTCCGATTGACCTCAAATTTTGCACACATATCACAATTGACATTACAGACCTACTCCAACTTCTAGAATTAGAACCCGACCCCGATATCAAAAAGTCCACTCCCGGTTAAACCTTCCAAAATCTTCCAATTTTCCAACTTTCGCCAATTAACGTCGAAATGACCTGCGGACCTCCCAATCAACCTCTAAACACACTCCTAAGACCAAAATCACCCTACGGAGCTATTGGAATCATCAAAACCCCATTCTGAGGTCGTCTTCACACAATTCGAACTACGGTAAATTCCTACGACTTAAACTTCTATTTTAGGGACTATGTGTTCCATTTCACTCCGAAACCAAAACCAAACCTCCCTGCAAGTTACGTAACTAGAAAATGAAATAGAGGGAGTAATAAATAGGGGTTCGAGGCTAGTACTCTCAAAGCGACCGGCCGAGTCGTAACACTTGTAGACGACTCCGGAATGGTGTTTTGATAGTTCCAATAGATTCATATGGTAATTTCGGACTTAGGTGTATGTTCAGATTTGGATTTGGAGGTTCAAAGGTCGATTTGGTGCTTTTTGGTGAAAGTTGAAAGTTGAAGGTTTAGAGGGTTCATAGGTTTGACCAGGAGTTGACTTTATTGATATCATGTTTGTATGTTAGTACCGGGAATTGGAATAGGTCTGTTGTGTCATTTGGGAATTGTTTACAAAATTTGAGGTCATTCCGAGTTGATTTGGTATGGTTCGACATGAGGTTTAAAAGTTAAAAGTTCATTAGTTCATTAGGCTTGAATCGAGGTGCCATTCATAGTTTTGATGTTATTTTATTTGATTTGAGGCCTCGTGTATGTTCGTGTTATGTTTTGGTATTTGTTGGAGTGATTGAATGGGGTCTTGGGGGCCTCGGGTTTGTTTTGGATGGATTTCAGATCATTTGTGGAGTTGTTGGCAGTGCTGGTTTTGCTGAGTCTAATGTTTTTGCATCTGTGGAAAAAGTACCATAGATGCGGAGCTACAGAAGCGGCCAGGTGAGCGCATGTGCAGATTTTGTTTGAGAAGGCAGGACCGCATATGCAGTTAGTATGGCGCAGAAGCGGAAGCGCATCTGCAGTGCAGAACCACAAATGTGGATGCACAGATACGCAGGTTGACCGCAAATGTGGTAAGTCGGTAGATGGAGGGAAATTGCACATCCGATGATTTGACCGAAGAAGCGGCACCGTAGATGTGGCTAAGTGACTACAAATGCGGGATCACTGGCAGACTTTATATTTCGAAGGGTTTGGTTATTTCCTCATTTTTGAGGTTGTGGAGCTCGGTTGGAGGCAATGTTTGTGATACTTTTTGCTACAATTGAAGAGGTAAGTGAAGTTTATTTAATTTTGATGATAGATATTGATTACCCATGGATTATTACACCTAGTTTATGTGAACTTAAGGTGAAATTTGGGATTTTTAACTATGGTTTTGGAGAATAAAAATTGATGAATTGAGGGCCGATTTGAGGTTGGATTTGGGCGAAATACATATATTTAGACTCGTATCGGAATGAGTGTTTGAAATTTATGAGTTTTGTCGGGTTCGGGGATGCAAGCCCGAGGTTGACTTTTTGGGTTGACTTTGCATAATTTATTCAAGATATTAGCTTTATCATTTGGAATTATTTTCGGTGGCTTTTATTGATGAGATGAAGTTACTTTGACTAGATTCGAGTCGCTCGGAGGCTGATTCGCATCGAAATGGCTTTTTAGAGTATTGATTCCCACATTTTGAGGTAAGTAACATATCTAAACTTGGATTTGAGGATATTTATCCCTAAGAACTATGTTATTTGAGATGTTTTGGGGTGACGCACGTGCTAGGTGACGAGCATGTGTGCGTGCACCGGGGTATTCATAATCCAAGTGGACTTTAGACTATTATGGGACTTGTTCTATTATCATGCCTCATTATATTCGTGTTTTCTCTACTTGTATGGTTATTTGAGTTATGATTCATGTTAGAAATCATGGTTAGATTATGTGCTTACTTGTTTGAGACATGATAGGGCCATTCTTGCTATTTTGTGCTGTTTGCCTTGATTGTAGTCATACTCTTAGTCATGATGCTATATCTGTGTATGATATCTGTGTCTCAATGCATTCTTCTTTTGATCTTACATGTTGTTGATGCCTCATTTGTGTAAAACATTTGAACTAAGTACCGTGAGATGTGGTTAACTGAGACTTGAGCGGTTGATGGTTGATCTTGGGCCATAGAGCCGATTTGGTATTGATTTTGAGGTGATATGTACGCCATGCCTATATTAGGCTAAGTGGTACTGAGTAGGGGCAACACGTGCACCAGGACCCACTATTGGGCTATATGATATTGATTAGCGCTTGGGTAAGGATTTACCCCTCCAGAGTTTGGTATTCACACTAAGCGCAGGAATATGGATATATATGTGCTTTGGTGAGGGGCATTTGTGTCAGGCACCCGTACAGTGCTGAGTGCTATTGTGTGTGTGTGATGGTGAGGGGCACTTGTGCCAGGCACCGTGAGCATGCTGAGTGTAGTTATACTTGATGGTTTCATTGTGATGATATTGACTTGACATCTATATTTGAAATGTAGGCATAAAGATGTATTTTCCTCATGCTAGATGGTAAATGAAATGTCTTATTTGTGTTGGGCTTTGAATGTTATACTTGAAAAGCATACCTAAATTCCCGTGATTTTGAACGAGTTGAACATGGTATCTTTGAGTTATTTACTTTACTATCTTCATTATATCCTGAGTTGTCACAGATTATTGATATTGGACACTGACCTTTCTTCCGAGCTCGTCTGTTTTCAGTCCAAGGTTAGGTTTGTAACTTATTGAGTATATAGGGTAAGTTGTACTCATACTACTCTCTGCACTTCATGTGCAGATCCAGGTACTTCCGAGCTCTGTGATTGCTAGAGTTACATTGGTACCAATTTGTGGAGACTACGAGGTAACTCTTATGTCGTTCACAGACCTTAAAGATCTATTTCATTTATTTCTATTATTACTGTTCTATTATTCAAATAGTTGTTATGAGGATTTAGCCATGTATTTTGAGATTTTATAGTGCTCATGTACTCGTTGACACCAGATCTTTAGGATGATTGTAGTAGTGCCATCATTAATTTCTCAGATATTACATGATATTTCCGTTGTTGAGATTATTAATTTCTGTCTTATTAAATTCATTGTTATTGAGAATTTTTTGGCTTACCTAGTAAGTAGTGTTAGGCGTCATCACGGTCCCGATGAGAGTTTGGGTCGTGATAGCTGGTAATTGGTTTTTTTCGGTTACTGTATTCCTTATGTGGGCCTTAGAATCGTAATGTGATTTATATTTGGATCGAGTTGTACGTCATAACAGATTGATGTTTTGGTTACTGCATTTCATCTTTACATGCATTTCCTTGGTTTTTTACCTGATGTATTTGCATATCCTCTTTATATGCTGGATTGTTGCTGAGTAGAGTACGTTGAGTTACTGTGTGTAACAAGGTGATTTTATCCGTGATTCATGACTCGATCATATTATTCTTTTGTACTTGCTGGAATTATGAACTGTACAGGTGATTAGCGAGTATCATTTATAATTCTTGCTTCTATTACCTAAGCCGAGATTTGTTATGATACTTGCTGAGTACATGAGGTAAGTTAGACTCATGCTACACTTTACACCTTGCGTGCAGATCTTGGAGCTGAGATGCGAGTGGATTTTGGGAGCTGACACTGCAGACGTACCTGCTTTCCAGATATATATACCACTTGTTCTTGGTAGTTTTAGATTTGTAATATTTTATGTATGTTCCAAACAAATATTGTATTTATTTTCATACTAGCTTTGTAAATCTAAGTCTTAGTGGCTCATGATTTGTACTACCAATTTTTAGGTTATTGTATGAAAATTTAGTTATTACACTTATTGATTCTTATTATTTTCATCATAATTATGTTGACTGTTGTTTGGCTTACCTAGCAGGTTGGATTAGGTGCCATCACACCTAAGTGGATTTTGGATCATGACAATGTGATCTTTATAAGAAGTGAATGCCTTTGGTTGCTCATGAGACAGTTAACCCTAGCATTGCAGATGGAGCTAACTCACATGAAAAAAGGACCTGTTCTTCTATATGTTCCTGTTGAATTTGAGAAGAATAAAAGGCTTCTTTTATATTTCAATATCTGTACAACCTATGGATTAGGATATTTATACACTCAGTCCTATCTCTAATTTAGGAAAGACAATCAAAGACAATAATGCTAATTACAATCAAATATAATAAGATCCCTATTATTAAGCTAATCGAATAATATCCCTATAATTAAGCTAATCAAATCACTATAATTAAGAAAATCAAATATTTAATACTTTTTGAGAAGTATTATTCATAGGTCATCAATTCTAGAGTTTTAAGTTGATTGAAGAGTAAGGGTACTAGAGTTAGTCTCCTTGGTTATCGGTTGTAACCTAAAGTTTAGCTGCAATTGGGTCGATTGTAGGGAAAGGGTACTAGAGTTAGTCTCCTTGGTTATAGAGTTGCAACCTGAAGCTTAGCTGCAATCGAGTTGATTGAAGGGGGAAGAATACTAGTGTCATGAAACTACCAAGCCTAAGCTGCGGTTTAAGCCTGGACTCAAATCCTCCAGATTGGCCTATCACCAAAATACAGAAAACACACTAAGCACCTTATCCATGGAACCACAAGCCGTCGATGTACAACTGATACCGAGCATTCACATATGCATACGAGTGATTAGAAGGAATTCAAAGAAATACGCTTTAAGCTGAATCAGTGTTGCACGATGAGGAAAGAAAGATGGGAAGTTTATCCTAGATGCCCTATAGCCTCTCGAAGATAGGTATGGACGTCATCATATCGATCCGCAAGTCTCTACTAGACACTTGCTCATGACTCGTAGAACCTATGAACCTAGAGCTCTGATACCAACTTTTCACGACTCAAAATCCAACTAGTCATGATGGCACCTAACTCAACCCGCTAGGTAAGCCAATTAGTAATAAACCACAATATAATGATAATGATAAGAGTCAAAAATGAAATAACTGAATTTTATACAACTCCCCAAGGACTGGTAGTACAAATCATGAGCTTCTATGACTTAGAGTTTACAAAATTGATATGAAATAAATACATCATATGTTCAAAACGTACATAAACAGATTTATAAATCTAAAGTTACCAAGAACAAGAGGCAGATATAACCAGAACGCAGGTGCATCTCCAATGCCAACTCCCGCCATACATAACAATATCAGCTCCAAAATCTGCACGCAATGTGCAGAAGTATAGTATGAGTACAACTGACCCTATGTACTTGATGGTAGAATATAATCTCATGTTTTAGTCAATTATTGCACTCTAATTTACTGCACTTTTATTGTGTTTGAGCTTTAATCGCCAGTGTTTTGTACTTCTCGCGTGTTTTATGCCTTGTCGGAGTGATTCTGAGCTATGTAGATGTATGGAATGAATTCAAGCTATTCAGATATTTGAAGTATGAGTAAAAGCCCAAGGGATTAAGCCGGGATCGCGTTCGGGGGTCGAAAACCACATCTGGATATCAAATCGCACAAAAATATCTGTACTCTGAGAAATCCCCACTACCGCCATGCATGTGCATTCTTTTGCTACCTAACAGATTTCAACTCTCTGGATTTCCCCACTAAGGCCCCGCATGGCGCGTCTCCCCATGCGTCGCGCCTGTGCAATTTTTACAGAGTGAAAATCCTATTCCGGCTAGGAGAAGGTGGTTTCGTCTGGGCCCGACCCTACTTAGTATAAATACATGGAAAAACGTTATTTTTGGGACTTTTGACACATTATAGACCTAAGGAGGCTAAGGAGGAATTGGAGAAGCAAAAGCACAAGGCGTTCATCATTCAATCCTCACTCAAGACACGAGTTTGGATCATTTTATGTTTTTCCTTTACTTTAAACATATTTGTAATGAATTGCTCCATATCTATGGAGTAGTTCTCTTTAGGGCTTTATGGATTTGGTGTATTGATAATTGTTTGTGGATTATAACTCTAGTTTTATGTATTGAATCGTTTTGGATGATTTAATCGTTGCATCTATATTCACTAGTTCATGTAATCGAGAGAGGCATAACTTGTGATATTCTTGCATTATATTGTTGGTTGAGTTCATTAATTCTTCTTAGTAATAGAAAGAGGCTAGATGAATTTTTGAGTAAACCTAATTAGGAGGATAATCGAGAGAGGTTCTCCTAAAGACCAATCCACTACGCAGTCTTGCATATCTTCACGTGCTTAAATTGGTTCATCTTGTGAGGTTAAAACTTAATCGAGAGAGGAGTTTTTGTTGAACATTTGAACTAATAATTGAGTGAATTCGAGAGACTCACTTGAACATTAGAAGTTAATTATCTAGAGTTAGATCCCAAATAATTATCTTGTACCTATCCTAGCACACCCTATCTTCTCCCATTGATATTTTTCTTTGCATATTCCTTGCTTCGATTGTCATTAGTCAATAGCTCTAGATATTTAGTTAATTATAGTTTTAATCACATAAATCTCAACCGTTGATCATCTTCGATATCAATTAAACTAGAAACTACGAAAACATTATTTAAGTTTAATCCCCGTGGATATGATATTATACTATACTATCTTTGACTAGCGAGCATAATTAAAGTGGTGTTTTGCGCTCGTCAAATTTTGGCGCCGTTGCCGGGGATTAACAAATAATAGTGTTTGAATTAGTTTGTAATACTAATTTAGGAATTTTTTTCTATTTTAGTTTTTTCTTTTTACGTTTGGTGTTCTTTGACTGTGCGCAGGTTATAGATTGGTGCATGACTCGAACTTCTGTGAAGGAAGTGCTACCATACGAGCCAGAAATTGAAAAATAACTACGACAACTGAAGAAGGAAAGAAATCTCACTGAGACGTTAGAAAAGTTTGGGCAATCCTCAACCAAAGATATGTCTGGAAACAGTGAAGATAATGTAGATTTGGCTGCGAGAGAAGCAACCCAACGAAGAGAACGAGCTGTATGGGATGCCAAGGAAGCAGCTATTAGAGATGTGCAGAACATCTATGAAGAAGATAGGGGTCTCAGACTTAATCAACATCAACCCTTGCCTGGGAGACCATTTGACGATTATGATAGACCGGTCTACAATTAAGGATTATCAAGTGTGAGGCCACCTCCAATTGTAGCTAATAATTTCGAGTTGAAGCAAGGGTTACTCCAAACCCTTCAAAGCTGTTGTGTCTTCAGAGGGAAGATGAACGAAGATCCAAATAACCATCTAATGGACTTCGAGGAGATTATGAATACCTTTCAATACAATCGTGTGTCACAAGATGCAGTTTACTTAAGGGCATTCCCCTTCACACTCAAAGATGATGCTAAGCAGTGGCTTTGGAGCTTGCCCACAGGATCAATTAGAACTTGGGAGGAGATGACCAAAAAATTTCTTGATAAATATTTCTCATCAGCTAAAACGGGCAAGTTTAGAAGAGAAATCCATAAATTCTGCCAGAAAGAGAATGAAACTATTTTTGAAGTATGGGAGAGGTTTAAGGAGATTGTTAGAAAGTGTCAACATAGCGGAATTGAACTCTGGATGCAACTCCAGGACTTTTGGGATGGATTGACACCGGCCTCACATAGAGCATTGAGTAATGCAGTTAGAGGCCCTTTGATTAAGAAGACTCCAGAGGAGATAGTCACAATTCTTGATGAGTTGCCTGAAGATGCAAATCAGTGGCCTTCTGAGAGTGCTGAAAGAAGAAGATCAACTGGTGTTCACCAGGTTGATGCTAGCACATCTGTGCAGGTACAACTTGATGCTATGGCTAAAGAAATACGGAAGTTGACCTTAGCAACAATACAAAGTGAGCCTCATGCAACTTGTGATATATGTGGAAAAGGACACCCTACTCATAAGTGTCAAGCCTCAACTGAGGTAGTGAATGCTGTGGGAAATTATAATACAATGTGTCAGAGGTACCTCGGGTTTTCATGGAGTTCACCTGGAGGTACTGCAAATGCGTGGAAACAAAATAATTCTAGACCTCAGGGACAAGGAGCTCCAGCATACCAAAATCAGCATAGGAAATAATTTCAATATCAACGGCCTATTCAACCTGGTTTAGAGGATCTAATGAAGACCTTCATTATCAATACAGATGAGAGGTTGGACACTCACGGGGCAGCTATCAAAGAATTGGGCACTGGTTTTCGAAACCTGGAGAGACAAGTGTGACAGATTGCAACAATATTATCTGAGAGAGTCCCAGGTACTCTGCCAGCTGATACTGAGAGAAATCCCAAAGAAACAGTGAATGCTATGACCTTGAGAAGTGGGCAAGTGTTGAAGGATACCACTCCAACCCAGGTACTCACGTGTGCATTTTTCTGCTGCCTGACAGATTTCAACTCTCTGGATTTCCCCACTAATGCCCCTGTGTAAGTTTTATAGAGTGAAAATCCTATTCCGGCTAGGAGAAGGTGGTTTTATCTGGGCCCGACCCTACTTAGTATAAATACATAGAAAAATGTTATTTTTGGGACTTTTGACACATTAGAGACCTAAGGAGGCTAAGTAGGAGTTGGAGAAGCAAAATCACAAGGAGTTCATCATTCAATCCTCACTCAAGGCACGAGTTTGGATCGTTTTATGTTTTCCTTTACTTTAAACATATTTGTGATGAATTTCTCCATATCTATGGAGTAGTTCTCTTTAAGGTTTGATGGATTTGGTGTATTGATGATTGTTTATGAATTATAACTCTAGTTTTATGTATTGAATCATTTTGGATGATTTAATCGTTGCATCTATATTCACTAGTTCATGTAATCGAGAGAGGCATAACTTGTAATATTCTTGCATTATATTGTTGGTTGAGTTCATTAATTCTTCTTAGTAATCGAAAGAGGGTAGTTGAATTGTTGATTAAACCTAGTTAGGAGGATAATCGAGAGAGGTTCTCTTAAAGACCAATCCACTACTCATTCTTGCATATCTTCACGTGCTTAAATTGGTTCATACTCACACTCTTTCAGAGTACTCAATCGCATTGTCGCACACTCAATCACTCGGCACTCGGTACAGGCGCTCACTGCTGGTATGTCGGACTCCAGAGGGGTGGATCCTGCCCAAGCGCTAATATAAGACAACATGGCCTACTGCGGCATGCAACCCGATCCCATCATGAATCAATAAAACCTGCTGCGACATGCATCCCGATACCATAAATATCATTCATAATCAGGCCCTCGGTCACAACTCAGTCATCAATATCTCCAGTCTATCGGGCTCACAAATCTCATGCCAATCATCCCAAATAATGATATATGATGTAACAATAAATGATAATAGAGGCTGAGATATGATATGCAAACGAATATGACTGAGTATGTAATTGCAATTTAAGCGAATAACTCAACAGTAGAAATGACCTTAGTGGGTCTCAACAGAATAAGTATATAGCCTAAACATGGTTTCTAACATGGATCACAGCTCAATTACTCTACCACATAGAAATTTCATGGATAGAAACAAGATTAGGTAACTACACAGTACCACAAAATCAATCGAGTCATAATTCACCTGGTGCATGCCCATACGCCCGTCACCTAGCATGTGCGTCACCTCAACACTAACACATAACACGTATATTCAGGGATTCATACCCTCATCACTAAGTTAAGAAGTATTACTTACCTCAAATAAGCTGAATCTGATACCGAGCAAGCCAAACAATACTCTAGATACACCATCCTGCGCATACCGACCTCCGAACGGCTCGAAACTAGCCAAAAGCAACTCAAGAACATAAAATAATGCCAAAGGAAACAAACCCAATCGATAAAGGTGGAATCTTTAATCAAAAGCACAAAGTCAACCAAAAGGTCAAACCCGAGGTCGCACCTCGAAATCTCACAAAACTCACAAAATCCGATACCCATTCAATTACGAGTCTAACCATACTAATTTCACTCAAATCCGACTCCGAATCGATGTTCAAAACTCAAAAATTTAAACAAAAAAATTCACTTTATGAAATTTTAGACAAAGTTCACTTTGAAATCATCAATCAAATGCTAAAAATAAAGATAGATTCATGAAATATAACCAAAACCAAGTGTAGAACACTTACCCCAATCCATGTGGTGAAAATTTCCTCCACAATCGCACAAATCCGAGCTCTCCAACTCTAAATATGACCAAATGAACAAACCCTCGATATTATATGTTTCTGTCCAGTTGTTCTACCTTGTTTCTTATGCCAAATGATACTAAAACTTACTTTTGATGCCTCCAATGGATTCCTATTGAAATTTCAGTCAAGTTAAGCTTTTGAATCACTCCATTTGACCTTACAATGAAGGAGATATGCTGGTTTCAATATTTAAAAATAGAGCAAATTTTTAAATACAAATACAGTGGCAAAGTCGTAATTAATCTGAAAAATATGACAACCCAATTGTTAGTAATATGACCATAAATTCCTCATACGATATCAAAATTTGATGATTACTGTTGCTATGGTTCCAAAATTACGATACGTATATAATAATTTAGTTGAAACACAAATCAAAGGCCGTTTGTTCAATATGGTAACCTTTATGCTCAAATAAACATTACAACTAGAGTTAGTCCTCTTGGTTTTTGAGTTGTAACCTAAAATTGCTCTTTGAAGTTAGTGAAGTTTTGAAGGTAAATCCTACGAGGGTAGGTCGTGGTTTCTACTCCCTTGAGCAAAGAGATTTTTTACGTAAAAAATCATCGTGTCTTTAAATTTTGCATTTCATTAGCTATTTGTGTCTGAATCAGGTACGCCAAAGAACCATGTTCTTTGAATTGGGAAAGATGGGTACGACAAAATTCACCCCAACTATGTCGTGTGTAGTGCATCCTAAAATAAAAATTGGTATCAGAGTAGTTTTTTTTAATTAAAGGCTAACATCTTGAAAGGATCTGAGATGTTTGCACCTCTAGGCATCCAAGAAGGACAGTCAATCACGAAACCACAAATATTCAATGGAGAATGCTATGGATGGTAGAAGGCAAGGATGCATGACTTTTTGATGAGCAAAGAGTTTGAGCTTTGGGATATTTTCCTATATGGTCCTAAGGTTCCCCTGGCAAGGAATAAGAAGGGAGAAGAAACTAGTCCTAGAGCCAGCCAACAATACATTGATGAAGATGTCAAAGCTATTAAGAAAAATGCCAAGGACAAAATGATAATATTATATGGCATTGGACCTAATGAGTATAATCGAATTTCTACATGTATAAATGCTAAGCAGATTTGGGATGCCTTGGAAAATGCTCATGCATGTTCAGATCAGGTCAAACAATCTAATATTGACATGGTCTCAATGTAGTATGAACTTTTCAAGATGAAAAAGGGAATCTATCCAAGAGATGCATACCAGGTTTACAACAATCACAAATGAGTTGAACTCTCTTGGAGAAATCATCCCTATCAATAAGCTTGTGAGCAAATTTCTAAGTGTCCTATCGGCTTCCTAGTTAAGTAAAGTTAATGAAATTTCTGAAGCTTGGGATCTTGAGTCGCTGAGCATAGATTATCTCATTGGAAAATTAAAGACCTATGAGCTAAAGAAACATCAAGATCATGAGATGGATGAACCTCGTAAGGATAAGAACCTGGTTCTCAAAGCCACTGAAATGATTTAAACTAATTATGATGATGATGATGATGATATGGAATTATTGGCATGTAGGTTCCAAATGTTGACCAGCAAAGGTGGATTCCAAAAAACGAGTAGCAACTCCAAATCTAAGGCTCTATAAAAGAGCAACACTGATGAGTGCTACAAGTGTGGCAATCTTAATCATTTTGTTAGGTATTGCACAACGTGGGGGATAGATTGGAGAAAGAATAATCCTGATAAAGTGAAAGAACAGAAGAAGAACCAGGTCCTTGATTGAATGTTGTAGAAGAGGACATTATGTGATATTGTGAGAAAAACACTAGCTACCATGGGAAATACCTCCATTGGTGAATCTGATGATGAAAGCGATGAGGAGGACCAATCCATGATGGCCATAGATGATTCCAACTCAAATAATGAAAACATCATTGCATTGATGGCAAATTCAGAATCAGAAGTGGGAGATGATCAAGCTGCGGTACATTTTTTTGATCTTAAAGAAAAGGTTCATACTTACTCTAAAAAGAAACTGGTTTCTCTATTTAAGATCTTGATTGATGCATATCATAGTCTTTATGCTGAAAATTAGCAGATCATACAAGAATATGCTTCTATTAAGTTTTATAACAAAGACCTTGAGGTAAGTAAAGAAAACCTAGAAAGAAATTTTAAAGATATAAAGGACTAGGTTCTTCCTTTAGGTAATGAAAAATCAGTTTTAGAGATTGAGAATAAAATTCTTCTTGATCACCTGCTAAACAAAAAAGTCAGGCTAGTGAGATTCAATAAAACCTAGAGAATTAATTGAGAAGGGTAAAAAAAAGATCTTTATGCTGAACGTAAAAAAAGTAGGCTGCTTCAGGAGAATCTGGATAAGACTAAATATGATCTAGATAGGTCACTTTGATGGACCAGGTCCTCAGAAGTGTTAACAACCTTGCATGAAAATCACAATAGAAATATATAGGGACTAGTGTTACATCCTATTTTGCACGAGTCAAAACAAGATTCAACTAGTGGTTTCCCTGTTGATGATAAAAGAGAGTCGTCACCTAATATTTAAGGGTATACTAGGGGTACCTATTTAGTTACTAAGATCAATTTTTCTATTAGTCTACTAACCGGTGAGATTTTAGGTAAGGGTTCTTGTTCTTCTAAGGGGAAGGTGGTAGCACCCCATAAAATTTACCTGAGGTAGCTCCATAGGACTTAAACTAGGTTTAAAGGATTAGTTGTCTATACGTATATAGGTATATAAAAGCCTTGATGATAATGTTATATATATATATATATATATATATATATGATTGAAGAGTTTTGAAGTATGATATGTAGTGTTTGTGTTTATAAAACTTGTAAGATATGGCCAAGTTATAAAGTACTATGTCTTTAAATGAATATGGCTATTTGTGTAACTCTAATAAGGGTATTGTAAAGTGGGTCGAAGATATACCTTGGTTTTCAAACTTCATTTTACTTTGAAGAAATCGTTGGAATCCCTTTAACTGGGCAGCGACACCTTTTTAATTTTGTAGGAAAAAAGCTCGATTTTAGAAGGCCAATTTTCAGATTGCGTTACTGGTTTTTTGAAAGAGAAGATCGTCATCCTTCGTTATAGCAGTTTTGGTTCCAAAAGACTTCATAAAATTGTTAGTACAAATTATTAGTATAAACATTATATGATTAACAAATTATAGCTATCTATGACTAAGTCTAACACTTCTTTTAATCCTATATCTTTTTGGGCTTGCTTAGATTGTTTACATGATTCAAAGAGATAAATTAAAGCATTCAATCAAATATGATAAGTGCTATATACATGTGTAAAACAATAATAAGCGTAAATAAAGTAGTAGAGAAGAAGTGGTGACTCTGGTTTGGGCCTGAAAAGAGGCAGGCCCAGCTAATAGCGAGAACGGACATCAACAAACTTCAGACTCCCAAATGCGCAGGTACAGGACTTGGGCCTGAGTTCTTTGAGAACTCAGCAAGCACAATTGTAATATTTGTTCAAGAAAAAAGAAGAAGGTCATTAGATATGCTATATAATATACATGGTTACACATGAAATAAACTAATATGGGCCTAAGACAGATTACACAGTCAATAAATAATTTATAATATGAAAATTAATGTGGAGTCATAAATAGCAAAGTGATTCACATTGAAAGCCTTTTGTTGTCACTAAACACTAAACCTAAAGAGAGTAATAGATGTCAATAGACTATAGGCTAAGGGTAGAGTTCCATTCAGGGCCAAGGCACTATTTGGATCCCTGACACTTCAAAGTTCCCAAGGGTCTCAAGGCCCAGGGCAGTGCTTGTGTCAGGGAGAGTAACCCAACCAAGAACTAAACTCTACTACTATATAACCCCTAACCACTCACACTCATTCTTCCCTACAGGTTTAAGTGCCAATGAGGCATTCAATGTAAATCCTCATACCATTGTGATTCCACACAACAAAAGTATATACATTTCCCATAATAGTTAATACAAAATACTATAGGATAATAAGACATCCAATCACCCTAGTGTAACCACAATCTAACGAAAGTACATGATTCACTGTGAATAACATGACATGTTAGGCATGCTCAAAAGAAATCAGCTTCAAACACATATAGAGACAAAGGGACTATCAGATTACTATTAGTAACCCAAGCACTTGGATCATATGTCTTAGGATAGAGTAAATGCATGGTTCAAACCTATAAAATCCCTGAGCATAGACACATTCCCTTAATAGCCTAAGTCATAACTTCTAGCATGCATACAAGTTAACAGTCTCAATTAAACTTCTAAAGAATATTAATAGAGATGTAAGTTAACTACTTCAATTAAAACCTCTAAAAGTATTAACAGAGTTGTAAATTAACAAGCAAAATTGAAACTTTCTAAATAGTATTAATAGAGATACATGTTAGTAGCTTCAATTAGAACTTCTAAAGAGTATTAACTAAGATATAGATTAACAGCTTCAGTTAAACTTCTAAACAGTATTAAGAGGGGTACAAATTAACAACTACAATTAGAATTTCTGAAGGGTATTACCAAAATTACAGATTAACAACTACAATTGAGGCTTTCTAAAGAGTGTTAATAAAGATACAAGTTAACAACTTCAATTAGAGATACAGATTAGTAACTTCAATTAGAACTTCTAAAGAGTGTTAACCGAGTCTCAGGCTAACATCCCTGTCTTATTCTAAAAATGGCATGATCACTTTTATAAAAGCTTTAACTTCACACTAATCTCATTGGAGAATAAAGCTTACTACTAAACTAAATCAGGGAAGGAGATTCACCCTGGATTCACAAGCTAAACCTAGTTCATTTATATGAGTTTAGTGAAGTTCTAAGGATAGTATAGACATGTACATGATTGTGAAAGATAAGCAGAGGTATTGAAGAACAAGATGAGTGCAGGATATCCAGGGGAACACCCACTGGGTACACGTATCAGAAGTCATATTATTGCAAACATGAATTAGGATGCTATCCTCATAGGATTAGGCTAACAATGTCATTTTATGAGTTTCAGAAAAGGGGTAAGGGTATCATTACATTAGGGAATCTATTAAACAAGTCAAGTATGGGATTTCAGGTATAGTGAAACCTAATTGTAGCACTTTAGCATAACAGATGAAGCATCAGAAAAAGAACATGTTTTAACTAAATCTTATAACGTAAATTAAGTGTGTAGTAAATTTCAGAGTACACATAAAAGTGACACAAGGATCAAACTAGCTAAGGGCATGCTCACATAATGCGTTCAAGCAGTCATGAATTTAATTAGATGATTAATGACTGTGATGACCCGATAGGTCAATTTTAGTTTTAGTCTTCATTTATGTGATATGATACCTCGAATAGCTCCATTTATCCTTTCTCAATTTGCGTATGCAGTACGTGTCTTTTTCCGTAAAAAAATTATGTGAAAAATTGATGAAAATGTGAAATTTTGCCTTAAAACTCATTAGAGTTGACTACGGTCAATGTTTTGTATAAATGGATCCAGATCAGTATTTGATGATCCCGGTGGGTTCGTATCGTGATTTAGGACTTGAGCGTATGCCCAGAATCGAATTCAAAACTCTCTAACTTGATTTAATGTAATTTATTGAAAACTAGTAATTTGAAGGCTAAAAGAATTTCTAAGTTTGATCATAGGTTGACTTTGTTGCTACCGGGGTCGGATTTTGGTTCTGGAACTTGGTATAGGTTCATTATAGGATTTATAACTTGTCTGAAAACTTTGGTGCAAAATGGAGTTGCTTCGATGTGATTTGGACGTTCGGTTGTAAAGTTGCATGTTCTTGAGTTTCTTTGAAAATATCATTCATTTTGATGTCAAATTCAAAGTTCTAGGTGTTATTTTGGTATTTTGATCATGCAAGCGTGTTTGTATTATGTTATTACACATGTGTGCATGTTTGGTTTGGAGCCCCGATAACTCAGGTGAGTTTCGGATGCACAATAGAGTGTTTGAGAGAGTTAGGGGTCTGCTGGTTGTTTTGCACAGGTCTCAGTTCTTGCATTTGCGAGCATATGATCGCATTTGTGACAGTAGGAGGAACTCTATCAAGTTCGCATTTATGAACAATTTCTTCGTATTTGCGATAGGGTGCTGGGGTGGGCTAGCTCGCATTTGTGGTTGTCCCATGTTCGCACTTGCGAACAAAACCATCGCATTTGCGATGGCAGCAGAGATGGGAGCTGTTCGTATTTGCGATGGATTTATCGCATTTACGGGGTTTGCATTTGCGAACCCCAGGTCGCATTCGCAACATCTGCGCCTGGACAAATAGTTGAGAAAATGGGATTTAGCTCATTTCTTACAAACTTTCAACCATACGCACCCTAGAGGCGATTTTCTAAAAGGAGTTTCTTCCCAAAAACTTTGGTAAGCAATTTTAATTTATTTATTTTCAATTACCCATTACTTTCCAAGTGTTTTCAACATTAAATATAGGATTTTCATGGTAGAAGATAGGGATTTGGGTAGAATTGGCGTTTTTGTAAAATTGAGATTTAGACCTCAAATTGAGATCAGATTTCAAAACTGAGATTTATAATCGGGCTTGGGGGTGAATGGGTAATCGGGTTTTGGTCCGAATCTCAGGTTTTGACCAAACGGGCCCATGGTTGATTTTTGTTGACTTTTTAGGAAAAGTATAAAGATCTTAACTTTATGTATTGTAATTAATTTCCCTAGAATTGTTTCTTGATATTAAGTCGATTTTGGTTAGATTCAATTGGTTGGAGGAAAATTTTAGAGGAAAGGCCCCGATTGAGCTTTGATTTGATTGCGGAGCGAGGTAAGTGTTGGGTCTAACCTTGATTTGAGGGAATTAAGAATTCTTGAACTATATGTTATGTGAATTACATGTGTAACGACATATATGCAAGGTGACAAGTGTATATACGCAGTCAAAATAGTTGTTTTCATGCTTTCCCGTATTTCATTAATTATCCCATTCCATGTCTTATTTGTTACATGTCTTAATTTTTTTCTGTGCCGTAACTTGTTACTTGTCATCTATTTACTCTTGTATTGAAATGCTCGTTTCTTCCATAATTCCATGATTAATTGCTACTTGCCTTACTTGTCTTACTTTTATACTTTAATTGTCATATATTTGGTTTGTCTTGTTGCTTTGTACTAATTGTAGCATTCCTTGATTTGGTACGAGGCTCCTTTATGTCTTTGCTTTTATATTCTTTAATCATAGAGATTCTTGTGAATTGAGTTATTGAGTTGATTACATTTATTGATTTTGTTTATGGATCGAGTTGCACGCCGCAACGGATTTTATATGTGATTTTGATATGGTGAAATAAGGGAGGATTATGATATTGATTCTGATTATATGGTGGAATCGAGTTGCGTGCCGCAATGAATTTTACATGTTATTCTTGATATAAATAAGGGAGGATTATGTTTGTACGGTGGGATCGGGTTGCGAGCCGCAACAGATTATGTATTTTGTATTCATTGTTGCATTGTGTTAGCTTTTAGTGTTTTCATACGAGATTCTAAGGACTGATGTTTCGGGTTATACTGATTTCGAGGATTGAGTTTATTTTCATAGGTTAACTGCCTTACCTTTCCTGTGTTCCTTTCAAGTTATTATTATTATTATTATTATTATTATTATTATTATTATTATTATTATTATACTGCATATAAGTTAATGTAAGTGACCCGCCTTAGCCTCGTCACTAATTCGTCGAGGTTAGGCTAGGAACTTAGAGAGTACATGGGGTCGATTGTACTCATACTACACTCTGCACTTCTTGTGCAAATTTTGGAGTCGGTCCTAGCGGCGGTCAGTAGATTGCTTTACGGAGACTTGAGGTACAATTGCATGGTGTCCGCAGTCTTTTATTCCCCTTTCATATCTCTCTAGCTATTTACTGTATTTCAGACAGTTATGCTTTCATTTAGACTTTTATTTGTAGTACTCTAGTCGCTCGTGTACTTGTAACACCAGTTATGGGATTGTATCTAGATATTGCTGTTGTTATGATTTTCTCACTCTATTTCAATTTATTCAGTTTTTTGGTTATTATTTAATTTGAATTGTTAAAAATAGCTAAAAACTATTCTAATGTTGGCTTGTCTAGCAAGTGCAATATTAGGCGCCATCACGGCCCCGAGGGTGGGAATTCTGGGTTGTGACAAGTTGGTATCAGAGCAATAGGCTGCCTATTTCTCACGAGTCACGAGCAAGCTTAATAGAGTCTGGAGGATCGGTACGGAGACGTCTGTACTTATCTTCCATAGGCTATGGTGTTTAGGAAAAATTTCACTTCTTTCTTTCTCTATCGTGCGATTTTATTCTATCATTGATGATTGAACCATTCTATTCTTGTTCTCTTGCAGATGGCGAGAACACGCACTGCATCTACAGTCGGACATGAGCTGGAGCCCCCTGTGGCAGTTATTACCAAGGGCAGAGGCCGAGGCAGAGGTAGAGCTCAACCTAGAGCTCTAGCAGCAGCACCCGTAGTTGAGCCTCAGATTGATCACGAGGAGGAGGTTCCAGCTCAGACTATACCCGCCGGACCACCTCAGGTCCCAAAGGGGTTCATAGCCACTCTAGTGCTTTAGGACGCTCTAGTCCGATTGGGGGGCCTTATGGAGAGTGTGGCCCAGACCGGTGCATTCCCTGTGGCACCAGCCGTCTCTCGGGCTGGGGGAGGAGCACAGACTCCCGCTACTCACACCCCGGAGCAGGTGGCTCCCCAGTATCAGACTCCAGTAGCCCCGCCAGTTGGGGTGGTTCAGCCGGTTATTACGGCACATGCCGGTGATAGGCCCGCTATGTCTTCTGAGGCTTTGTTGAGGTTGGATAAGTTTACCAAGCTCTTTCCTGTTCATTTCAGTGGCGCATCTTCTGAGGACCACATGATTATCTAGACCGCTGCCATGAGGTGTTGCGGAACATGGGTATAATTGAGACCAATGAGGTCGACTTTGCAGTGTTTCAGATGACTGGTTCCGCCAAGAGGCGGTGGAGAGATTATATGCTAACTAGACCAGCTGGGTCACCTGCACTTACCTGGGATCAGTTTTCATAGCTATTTATAGAGAAGTTCATCCCTGTCACTTTGAGAGAGGATTGCTACAGGCAGTTTGAGCGTCTTCAGCAGGGTAGTATGACTGTTACCCAGTACAAGATTCGATTTGTGGACCTAGCTCGCCATGCCATTATCTTGCTTCTTACTGAGAGGGAGAGAGTGAGGAGATTAATTGATGGGCTCACTTTCACTATCAAGCTACAAATGGCCAAGGAGACTAAAGATGATATTACTTTTCAGAGGACCATAGATATTGCTAGACGGATCGATATGGTCCGTGCTCAGGAAAGGGGGCCGATGTATGATAAGAGGCCTCGTCATTCCAGTAGTGTCAGTGGTGCCTCATCTGGAGGCAGGGGCACTTTTGGTAGGGTCCATCCTCCCATGCCATTTCAGTCAGTGCTTCAGGCATCTCACAGTGCTTCAGGGAGTCATGGTCCTTATGTACCTCATTCTGGGAAGCCAGCTTACTGTGCACCATCAGCTCCTATCAGTGCGCCTCCGATTCAGAGCTATCACCGTGGTTATCCGGCCCGTTCGGGTCAGCTTCAGCAGCCACAATAGCAGGATGAGTGTTTTGAGTGTGGAGGTAATGGTCACATCAGGAGGTTCTGTCTGAGATTGTTGGGCGGCATGCCAGAACGGAGTTCTTGTGCCATGGTCCCGTCATCGGTTGCTCCACGGCCAGACAGCTAAAAGTGGAGGTCATACCATTAGAGGTGGAGGTCAGGTCGTTAGAGGTGGAGGCCAGCCAGTTAGAGGCCGTCCCAGAGATGCAGTTCAGAGTGGTGGGGCCCAGCCTCAATTTTATGCTTTCCCAGCTAGGCCTGAGGCCGAATCATCTAATGTCGTGATTACAGGTATTGTTCCAGTTTGCCATAGAGATGCTTCAGTTCTATTTGATCTGGGCTCTACTTGTTCCTACGTGTCCTTCTTTTTGCTTCTTATCTGGTTGTGCCTCGTGATTCTTTGAGTGCTCATGTGTACGTGTCTATGTATGCGGGATATTCTATTATTGTAGATCGCGTCTATCGCTTATGTGTGATTACTATTAGGAGTCTTGAGACTAGCGTAGATCTTCTACTTCTTGATATGGTAGATTTTGATGTTATCTTGGGTATGGATTGGCTGTCACCTTATCATGCTATATTGGATTGTCATGCCAAGACGGTGACCATAGCCATGCTGGGATTTCCTCGATTAGAGTAGAGAGGGACTCCTGGCCATTCTACTAGTAGTGTTATATCTTGCGTGAAGGCTTGACGTATGGTCGAGAAGGGATGTCTAGCCTATTTGGCCTATCTTCTCGGATCTTTGGTTCGAGATGAGTTAATTACATGGATTCAGTACCTGTTGTGCGTGAGTTTCTAGAGGTGTTTCCTATAGATCTGCAGGGATGCCACCCGAAAAAGATATTAATTTCTGTATTGATTTGGCTCTGGGCACTCAACCCATTTCTATTCCACCATACCGTATGGCCCCATCAGAGTTGAAGGAATTAAAGGGGCAGTTGCAAGATTTGCTTGATAAGGGATTCATTAGACCTAGTGTCTTGCCCTGGGGTGCGCCCATGTTGTTCGTGAAGAAGAAGGATCGGTCGATGAGGATGTGTATAGACTATCAGTAGTTAAATAAGGTCACTATCAAATACAAGTATCCGTTGCCGAGGATTGATGACTTATTTGATCAGCTCCAAGGTGACAAGGTATTTTCAAGATTGATTTGAGGTATGGCTACCATTAGTTGAAGATTAGGGCATCCGATGTCCCTAAGATAACCTTTCGGACTCGGTATGGGCAGCATTATGAGTTCCTGGTGATGTCATTTAGGTTGACAAATGCTCCAGCTGCATTCATGGATTTGATGAATCGGGTATTCAAGCCCCATTTGAATTCTTTTGTGATTGTGTTCATTGATCTACTCCCGCAGTCAAGAGGAGAATGAGCAACATCTTCGGATTGTACTTCAGACTTTGAGGGATAGTCAGTTATATTCCAAGATTTTAAAGTGTGAGTTTTGGTTAGACTCAGTCGCCTTTTTGGGGCATGTTGTATCGGCTGAGGGCATAAATATGGATCCTAAGAAGATTGAGGCAGTCCAAAACTGGACTAGACCTACTTCAGCTACAGAGATCCAAAGTTTCCTGGGTTTGGCGGGTTATTATCGCCTGCTCATGGAGGGGTTTTCATCCATAGAGGTCCCATTGACTAGATTGACCCAGAAGGGCGCCCCGTTCAGATGGTAGGATGAGTGTGATTTGAGATTTCAGAAGCTCAAGACTACTTTGACTTCAACGCCAATGTTGGTGTTTCCCACAATTCAGGATCCTACACGGGTATTATGATGCATCTCGTATTGGGCTCGGTGCAGTATTAATGCAGGATGGCAGGGTGATTGCATACGCATCGAGGCAGTTGAAGGTTCATGAGAAGAATTACCCTGTTCATGACTTAGAGTTGGCAGCCACTGTTCATGCACTGAAGATTTGGAGGCACTATCTTTACGGCATGTCATGTGAGGTATTCACGGATCATCGGAGTATACAATATTTGTTCAAGCAAAAGGATCTTAACTTGAGGAAGAAGAGGTGGTTAGAGTTGTTGAAAGACTATGATATCACCATTTTGTTTCACCCCAGGAAGGCCAATGTGGTGGCAGATTCCTTGAGTAGAAAGGCTGTGAGTATGGGTAGCCTTGCGTATATTCCAGTTGGCGAGAGGCCACTTGCAGCAGATGTTCAGGATTTGGCCAATCAGTTTGTGAGGTTAGATGTTTCGGAGCCCAGTCGTGTTCTAGTTTGCACAGTCTCTTAGTCTTCCTTGTATGAGAGCATCAGAGAGCGTCAGTATGATGACCCCCATTTACTTGTCCTTAAGGACATGGTGCAGCACAGTGGTGCCAAGTAGGTTACTGTTGGAGATGATGGGGTTTTGCGGATGCATGGTCGTATTTTTGTGCCCAATGTGGATGGGCTTCATGAGGTGATTCTTGAGGAAGCCCACAGTTCCCGGTATTCTATTAACACGGGTGCTGTCAAGATGTATCAAGACTTGCGGCAACATTATTGGTGGAGGAGGATGAAGAAGGATATAGTTGCATATGTAGTTCGGTGTCTGAATTGTCATCAAGTAAAGTACGAGCATTAGATGCACGGTGGTTTGCTTCAGAGGTTGGATATTCTTGAGTGGAAGTTGGAGCGTATTACCATGGATTTTGTTGTTGGGCTTCCACGGACTCAGAAGAAGTTCGACGCAGTATGGGTCATTATGGACAGGTTGACCAAGTTGGCACATTTCATTCCAGTGGTAGTTACCTATTCTTCAGAGCGGTTAGCTGAGGTCTACATCCGCTTGATTGTCCTCTTCACGGTGTGCCTGTGCCTATCATTTCTGATCGAGGTACACAGTTCAACTCGCACTTCTGGAGGGTCGTACAATATGAGTTAGGCATATGGTTTGAGTTGAGTACATCATTTCACCCCCAGACGGACTGGCAGTTCGAGCGCACTATTCAGATATTGGAGGATATGTTTCGCGCTTGCGTTATGGATTTTGGGGGTTCTTGGGATCAGTTTTTACCGCTTGCAGAGTTTGCCTATAACAACATCTATCAGTCGAGCATTCAGATGACTCCCTATGAGGCATTATACAGGAGGTGGTACCGTTCGCCAATTGGATGGTTTGAGCCAGAAGAGGCTCGGTTGTTGGGTACCGATTTGGATCAAGATGCCTTGGAAAAGGTCATGATTATTCAAGATCGACTCCATACAGCTCAGTCTAGGCAGAAGAGTTATGCTGACCGTAGAGTTCGTGATGTTACATTCATGGTTGCAGAGAGGGTATTGCTCTGAGTTTCACCCATGAAGGGTATGACGAGGTTCGGAAAGAAGGACAAATTGAGCCCTAGGTATATCGGACCCTTTGAATTCTTGAGAGAGTAAGTGAGGTGGCCTATAGGCTCGCATTGACACCTAGTTTATCAGCAGTCCATCCAGTGTTCCATGTGTCCATGCTTCAGAAGTATTACGGTGATCTATCGAATGTGTTAGATTTCAGTTCAGTCCAATTGGACAAGGATTTGACTTATGAGGAGGAGCCGGTGGCTATTCTAGCCCGGCAAGTCCAGCAGTTGAAGTCTAAGAGTTATTCTTTAGTTCAAGTGCAGTGGAGAGGTTAGTCGATCGAGGCAGCCACGTGGGAAACCAAGTCGTACATGCAGAGTTAATATCCACACCTTTTCAAGACGAACATTTGATTTAGAGGTGGAGAATGTGATGACCCGATAGGTCAATTTCAATTTTAGCCTTCATTTCTATGATCCGAGACCTTGAATAGCTCCTTTTGGCCTTCCTCTATTTGCATGCGTAGTCCGTGTCTTTTTCCGAAAATTTTTTATGTGAAAAATTGATGAAAATGTGAAAGTTTTCCTTAAAACTCATATGGGTTGACTACGGTCAACATTTTGTGTAAACGGACCAGGATCAGTGTTTTGACGGTCCCGATGGTTCCGTATCGTGATTTGGGACTCGGGCGTATGCCCGAAATTGAATTCGAAACTCCCTAACTTGATTTAACATAATTTGTTGAAAACTAGTAAATTGAAGGCTAAAAGAATTTCTAAGTTTGATCGTAGGTTGACTTTGTTGCTACCGGGGTTGGATTTTAGTTCCGAAACTTGGTATAGGTTCATTGCAGTATTTATAACGTGTTTGCAAAATTTGGTGCAAAACGGTGTTAATTCGGACGTCCGATTTTAAAGTTGCATGTTCTTGAGTTTCTTTGCAAATGTCATTAATTTTGATGTCCGATTCATAGTTCTAGGTGTTATTTTGGTGTTTTGATCGCGCAAGCAAGTTCGTATGGTGTTATTACACTTGTGTGCATGTTGGTTTGGAGCCTCGAGGGCTCGGGTGAGTTTCGGACGCGTAGCGGAGTGTTTGAGAGAGTTAGGGGTCTGCTGGTTTTTTTGCGCGTGTCTCAATTCTCGCATTTGCGAGCATAGGATTGCATTTGCGATAGTAGGAGGAACTTTGTCAGGTTCGCATCTGCGATAGGTTGCTGGGGTGGGCTAGTTCGCATTTGCGATCAAATGGTCGCATTTGCGGTTGTCCCATGCTCGCATTTGTGAACAAAACCATCGCATTTGCGATGGTAGCAGAGATGGGAGCTCTTCAGATTTGTGATGGATTTCCCGCATTTGTGAACCCCAGTCATATTTGCAACATCTGCGCCTGGACAACTAGCTGAGAAAACGGGATTTAGCTCATTTCTTACAAACTCTTAACCCTAAGCACCCTAGAGGCGATTTTCTAAGAGGCTTTTATTCCCAAAACATTGGTAAGTAATTTTAATCTATTTCTTTTCAATTACCCATTACTTTCCAAGTGTTTTCAATATTAAATCTAGGATTTTCATGGTAGAAGTTAGGGATTTGGGTAGAATTGAGGGTTTTTGTAAAATTGAGATTTAGACCTCAAATTGAGGTCGAATTTCGAAACTAATCACATAATCGGTCTTGGGGCTAAATGGGTAATCGAGTTTTTGTCCAAATCTTGGGTTTTGTACAACTATGTATTGTAATTGATTTTCCTAGCATTGTTTGTTGACATTAAGTCAATTTTGGTTAGATTCGATTGGTTGGAGGCGAATTTTAGAGGAAAGGCTCCGGTTGAGCTTTGATTTGATTGCGTCGCGAGGTAATTGGTGGGTCTAACCTTGATTTGAGGGAATTAGGAACCCTTAAACTATATGTTATGTAAATTACATATGTAACGGCGTATATGCTAGGTGACAAGTGTACATATGGAGTCAAAATAGTTGTTTTAATGTTTCCCGTATTTCATTAATTATCCCATTCCATGTCTTATTCGCTACATGTCTTAATTTTTTTTCTATGCCGTAACTTGTTACTTGTCATCTATTTACTCATGTATTGAAATGCTCGTTTCTTCCATGATTCCATGATTAATTGCTACTTGCCTTACTCGTCTTACTTGTATACTTTAATTGTCATATATTTGGTTTGTCTTGTTGCTTTGTATTAATTGTAGCTTTCGTAGATTTGGAACGAGGCTCCTTTATGTCTTTGCTTTCATATTCTTTAATCGTAGAGATTCTTGTGAATTGAGTTGTTGAGTTGATTACATTTATTGATTTTGTTTATGGATTGGAGTTGCACACCGCAACGGATTTTATATGTGATTTTGATATGGTAAAATAAGGGAGGATTATGATATTGATTTTGATTATATGGTAGGATCGGTTAGCGCGCCGCAGTGGATACATGTTATTCTTGATATTGATATGGTAAAATAAGGGAGGATTGTGTTTGTACGGTGGGATTGGGTTGCGCGCCGCAACAAATTATGTGTTTTGTATTCATTGTTGCATTGTGTTAGCTTTCAGTGTTTTCATACGAGATTCTAAGGACTGATATTTCAGGTTTTACTGATTTCGAGGATTGAGTTTATTTTCATAAGTTAACTGCCTTACCTTTCCTGTGTTCCTTTTAAGTTATTATTATTATACTGTATACAAGTTATTATAAGTGACCCGCGTTAGCCTCGTCACTACTTCGTCAAGGTTAGGCTATGCACTTACAAAGTACACGGGGTCGATTGTACTCATACTACACTCTGCACTTCTTGTACAGATTTTGGAGTCGGTCCTAGCGGCGGTCAGTAGATTGCTTGGATTGATTGCTCTACGGAGACTTGAGGTACAACTACACGGCATCCGCAGTCTTTTATTCCCCTTTCATATCTCTCTAGCTATTTACTGTATTTCAGACCGTTATGCTTTCATTCAGACTTTTATTTGTAGTACTCTAGTCGCTCCTGTACTTGTGACACCAGGTATGGGATTGTATCTAGATATCGCTGTTGTTATGATTTTCTCACTCTGTTTCAGTTTATTCAGTTTCTTGGTTATTATTTAATTTGAATCGTTAAAAATGGATAAAAACTATTCTAACGCTGGCTTGCCTAGGAAGTGAAATGTTAGGCGCCATCACGATCCTGATGGTTGGAATTCCGGGTCGTGACAATGACCTTATAAAGATTAACAGAATCACAGAGGCATGCCAGAAAGAAAAGATGGGTTCAATGCCATGAACTGGTATTCCAAAACTAAAATGACAATCTTGCTCTTACCACTAAACATGTTCATATTTATTTAATTCTAATTTTGTCAGGTGAGCCATTACAAATACAAATAATACCTAAGGCAAGTTTGTATAGCAATCACAATAGTACTTACAGAATATCAGGGAGATCCAACACTAAATATCAGGACGGTTTGAGAGTTTTTTGGTTGTTTTAGAAGGCTTAACAGTAGGTGTAAGTCATCAAATGTTCATTAGGATCAATAAATAGTTATGTTTCATCAATTTAAGGAACTCATGATTCCAAAATCAACTTATCAACTATATGTCATTGACAAACATACGAAAACAGTCAGCCATAACATATTATCGCTATCATTACGTAGTAAAAGATAACAGAACAAGTCAAGCTTAACAATTCAAACAAAACAAGAGAAGGGTAAGGTTTTACTGACCTCCTTTAGGGAAGAAAACCAAATAAAGAGCTCAGTTTAGCCGTTTAGAAGTCCAAGACTCAGACTCCAATCAGTAACTCAAAACCAGAAAAAGAGAGGAAGCACAAATCGGGCAAATACTTAGCCTCAATCGAAAAAATTCTAAACACTACTATTTTTTGCCATTAATTCTTTCAGATTGTTAGGTATTGTTGATGATTCTTAGGTGAAAGCATTGAAGACCCTATTTATAGTATCGTTCAATAACTTAGTGTTTCAGCATATTCAAATTATGGGTGGAAGGTGACGATGAATTGATGATGTGAGCATAGTCGGGTAAAATCAGAAAGAATAAAGGGAGAATCGAGAATCGATGAAGATTTTTACCTGGCCGTGTGGAGATCAGGAACGGCCATTGATGAGTAAAATCCATCGTCTAAGACTCCAATGTCCAGAGGACGCTGCGTTTGACCTCTGGACATCGAATAACATGATGAAGCTTTGAGAAATTCTCATGCATGCTCCGATTTGATGGAGCATAAGAGAAATCAAGAGATTTAATATTTCGATCTTTTGGTCTAGGGTTCGGATTTGGGATATTTCGAATTTTATTGGTGAAAGGGGAAAGATTCAACAAGTATCGTGGGTATAAGAGATAGGAATAATGATTTCTGGTTGTGATTCATGACCTTGCACTAATTAGTGCAAGGTTTTGAGATTGATATGTCTATGAGGTTGAGAGAAGTGAGAGAGGAAGGGGAAAGGGGGCGACCGAGTCTTTTGGGGAAATGATTGGGGTTTTTGGGGATTAGGGGTGGTCTCTAGGTTTAAGATAGGGGAATGTGATCTGGGCCGTTGATCTTTTAGATCAACGGTCCTGATAATTTGGGATTTAGCATTTTTATGGGTAATGTTGGTAGCCAGCTACGAGTAAACCTGCGGAGTGCTTCAAATTAAAAAGAGAAAAAAGAGTCAAAAATTGGGGGCCGTTGATCTAAGAAACCTACGGCTCAGATTAATTGTGTTTGTTTTGTGTGTGTTGGAGATGTGTGATATGGCAGGCTCTTATTGGTTTAAATGGAATGGCAAGGATTGCCAAGGTGGATTGAAGGGGTTGTTTGGACTGGGTCATTTTAGATTGGGCTTATGTTTTTGGGCCAAAATTAATTTAAAAGATGGCCAATTTATGTTTAATTGAAGAATTACAATTATAGCCTTTTGGCTTTTAACCCTTTCTAAATTATTTAAATAAACTTAATTATTTTCAATAAAATATAGTAAAATTTTAATTATCAAATATACTACTAATTATTGCAATTAACTATTTGTAACATACTTTGTTTTCTAAATTGTAACACTAATTTTGAATTATTAACATAGTAATTTAATTAATTAGAAATTAAGGAGTAATTCTTTAAATTAATTATAAAGCCTATTTTATGTATATAGAAGTTATTTTAATAATCTTAAAATACTAAGCATGATATATTTATAATTATTATAAAATTAAATTATTAACTTCAAAACTACTAATACTTAATTAATTTTGTAAAAAAATAGATATTATTGATTGAAAATATTTTCAAAACATTCATTGCAAATTATTAAGTATAAATAAATTAATTTTAAAAGGGAGGGGCAAAATTGGCCGTCAATAATTGTCCCTCTTTGACGAGAGACGATAAAAGAGTTTTCGGACAAAGAAATTGAACCAAGGCCAATTTTTTTCCGTCTTTAGGCATACATTGCAGGAATGACATGAAGATTATGAGCTATAGAATTAGGAGTTCAGGAAGATTCCGGGAGGAGTTTTGAGGAGTTGGGGCCGAATTTTGACTTTGAATTGCTTACATACCTCAGGCTTAACGAGGATCAGACCTTATATAGTTCTAGAGTGAAGATTTTGGGGAAGCGATGCTTGAAGGAATTGCCTGACGATACTGTGAGACGGAAGATTCGGTACTCATGATAGCTTTGAGTTGCAACTTGACTAGAAAGATTTGAAGAATTAGAGTTCCAATGATCGTATTTGAGTTTGAGCTCGGATCTTTGGCCCTCTTATGAGTTTGTTGACCCTCATAGCATTGTACCTTGGTTTGCTTCTTAGAAGAAGTTCCACGTTGCGATATTTGTTCCTGCAAAAATGAAACACACACATACCCATATATTGCAATGCAGAATATGTTAAGATGTTATGTGAATGATGCAGGAATAATGATGCCTGGCTGCCATTTAGCCGTTATTTAGGGTCGGGATGATGGGATACTTGAATCTGACTCGATTGTTAGCTGGGTTGTGTACCATTCCACAACTGTCGGAGCATTAAGTCCCTTCATGTTAGGAGTATCTCCGCGCAATTGGAGTAGTTGACTTGTAATGTAGAATGCATCTCCGCTTGCTGGGAGAGGTTGTATTGAAATGTAAAGTATCTCCGCTTGATGGGAGCGATTGTACTGGAACGTAAAGTATCTCCACACGATGGGAGTTTCTGACTTGAAAATCGTAATCATGCATGTAAGTTGCATGAGCAAAACGTCAAAACATTCGAGATAAAAATAAAGAAAAAAGGAGCATGCCCAAGAGATACTCTTGACTGCGAAGCTAAATTGCAGCCGTCGATCGGCAGAAACGTTGGTGACGAGGTTTGCAACTATCTATTTTGATCTCTGGTATGGTGGAGTGTTGGTGAGGAACAAACCCATTGGCGAAGATAACAATTTGCTATATACATGGCTTAAATTGGCAAAGCCGATGCTCGATTTGTATAGGGCGCTCTGATTGGTTGAGCTGGCAGTTTGCTATATATAGGGCTTCGATTGGCGAAGCCGACGGCACAACTTTGTACAAGGTGCTCCTATTAATTGAGCAGGTGGTTTTCTATATACAACATGCTTCGTTGAGTTGAGCAAACAGTTTGCTATATACATGGCTCCGATTGTTGAACAGGCCGTTTGCTATATACAATATGCCTCATTTGCGTCAGCGGCCTTGTTCCGAGATACCTGCAAGGATGTGAGAGTTAGTTTTTAGTTATATAAGGAAAATTTTGAATAAGGAAAGAGGGGTGATAATTATGAGGGAGTGGCGGATTCAGTGTGTTCCAGCACTTCTTTATGTCCTGTTGGCCCTGCATTCAAAGAAACATTCTTAACAGGGGGTTATTAGTTTGTGTCGACAGTAGTCCTGGCTTTGCCCCTGTCCTGATGAGGTTACACCATGAAGTTCGGTAGGTGGAATAGATTATGATATCTTTAGAAAACATTTTGAAAAATCTTTTATTTTATGGCAAATGCCGTCGTTCCAGATTATGACATGTTTCAGAAGTCCCTCAAAGGCGAGCTTTGTTTCTTGAAGACTTTGTCCTGTTGATGTTGATCCTCCATGACACTTCTGACGACGTGACTTCTTACCGCTTCGATTGTGTCCTAATATGAACTACTACATTACAAAATTTTCCTATGGTTATGACCGAACCCTTTTAGGTTTTCCACGTATCTAAAATGGAATCAGGTCTGAACATAGTTCATGGGTAATGATAATAAAAAATATGATAAAGATGACCTAGCCTGACTCAGGCAGCCTACATATCCAAATGGAATCAAGTCAAAATATAGTACAATAGATGCAAAGTGATAAGATTGAAAATGAAATGGCTGAGTCTGACTCAGACTGCCTGCATATCCAAATGGAATCAGGCCACAACGTAGTTCAATTACAAAAGATGACTGAATACGATAAGGATTGCCTACGTATTCCTTCCAAAGGAAATCAAGTCATGGCATAGTTTCGAGTACATACAAAATGATATTTGGATTTTCTATTACAAAGGAAAGGGAGAGAGAGAAAAATCGAACCCTACGTGGGTTGGGTACGTATCCCTCCGTGGGAAGTCAGGTTGGGTGTAGTTCTGTTACAACCAAAACCTAACTTTATTATCTTCAAACATAGTATCTCTTGATTACGTCTGAGTTGATAGGCTTCATGTTGATTCTTCCGTCCATCTCTACCAAGATCAGAGCTCCTCCCAACAACACTCGGTGGACCACGTAAGGACCTTGCCAATTCGGTGCTAACTTTCCTTTGGCTTCTTCTTGATGAGGGAATATTTTCTTCAAAACCAACTGCCCAGTATAAACTAGCGAGGCTTCACCCTTTTGTTGAATGCATTGGCTATCTTATTTTTATATAGCTGACCATGACATACCACATCCATTCTCTTCTCATTAATGAGCATGAGTTGCTTTTACCTGACTCATATCCATTCTGCATTATCTAACTTGGCTTATTGGATGACTGTTAAAGATGGTATCTCGTCCTCTGGGGGTATCACAGCTTCAGTTCCATATACCAACATGTATGGCGTTGCCCCAGTGGATGTCCTCATAGTGGTGCGATAACCCAGTAAGGCGAAGGATAACTTCTCGTGCCATGGCCTATGATTCTCTACTATCTTTCGCATAATCCTTTTGATGATTTTTGGCCGTTTCAACTGCTCCATTCATTTGCGGTCTGTAGGATATAGAGTTACGGTGGAAATTCTGAACTTCTCACAAATTTCCCTCATGAGATAACTGTTGAGATTGGCTGTGTTGTCAGTGATGGTTGACTCGGGTATTCCAAATCGACAAACTATGTTGTTACAAATGAAATTTGCCACTATTTGCTTCGTGATGACTTTGTATGTAGAAGCTTTGACCTACTTCGTGAAGTAATCAATTGCTACCAAGATAAAACGGTGCTCATTTGATGCAGCGGGCTCTATTGGTCCTATCACGTCCATGAACCATGCGGCAAACGACCATGGCGAACCCATTATATTCAACTCATTAGGCGGAACTTGGATGAAACCTAGTGGATCTGGCACTGGTGACACTTTTGCATACAGCGGATACTATAGCTTTTCATGGTCATCCAAAAGAATCCAGCTTAAAATCTTCTTGGCCAAGGTAAAGCCATTTATTTGGGGTCCACATGTTCCAGCGTGTATTTCTTCTAGTAGTCTGGTTGCTTCAGTGGCATCTACACATCTTAACAGACCCAAGTCTAGAGTCCTCCTATATAGGACTTCCCCGTTAAGGAAAAAATGATTTTCCAGCCTTCTGAGCGTTCGCTTCTGACCATTAGTATCATTCTCTGGATACTTTCTTGTTTCGAGGAACCTTTTGATATCGTAGTACCATGGCTTACCATCTGACACTTCGTCTATATGAAAATAGTACGCATATTGATCCCTGATATCTATCTCGATAGGGTCGATTTAATTCTTATATGGGTGTTAAGTCATGGATGATAAGGTTGCAAGAGCGTCGGCGAACTCGTTCTGGATCCTGGGAATGTGTCTGAACTCTATCTTTGTGAACTTCTTGCATAATTCTTTTACACAGTGCAGGTATGGAAATATCTCGTCGTTCTTGGTAATCCAATCTCATTGAACTTAATGTATCAATAGATCTGAATCCCCTATGACCAAAAGCTCTTTGATGTTCAACTGCCATCCTGATCTTGAGGATGCATGCTTCGTACTCAACCATGTTATTGCTGCAAGGGAACATTATCTTTGCTGATGCTGGGTATTGCTGTCCTGACTCTAAAATTAGGAGTTCCCCAATTCCTACTCCTTTGAAATTTGCCGCTCCGTTGAAGAACATTATCCACCCTGGGTATGACTCTGAAATATCTTCTCCGGCGAATAACACTTCTTTGTCTGGGAAGTATGTAGTGAGCGGCTCAGAATTCGTGTCCATTGGATTCTCTACAAGGTGGTCGGCTAAGGCTTGTCCTTTGATGGCCTTCTATGTTATGTACACAATGTCAAATTTTCTTAGAAAAATATGCCATTTGGGTAGTTTTCCTGTAGGCATCGGCTTTTGAAAGATATACTTGAGCGGTTTGAGTCGGGATATTAAATGTGTGGTGTATGCTGACATGTAATGCCTCAATTTATAGGCGATCCAAGTCAAGGAAAAACAAGTGCGCTCTATCAGAGTGTATGCCTCGCATGGTGTGAGCTTCTTGCTTAAGTAGTAGATGGCCTGCTCCTTTCTTCCGGTTTCATCGTGTTGTCCCAACACGCATACAAATGCATTATCCAAGATCGACAGGTATAACAACAGTGGCTTCTCGGGCTCGGGAGGAACCAACACCGGTGGATTTGACAAGTACTCCTTAATTATGTTGAAGGATTTCTGACACTCTTCTGTCCATTTTGTAGTCGCATCCTTCTTTAGAATCTTGAAGATAGGTTCACAAATTATTGTAGATTAGGCTATGAAACGACTGATGTAATTCAACTAACCCAGGAAATTCATCACATCTTTCTTGCTCTTGGGTGGTGAAAACTCTTGGATCTAATTCTATCCCCTTCCTGCTTACGATGGAACCTAGCAATTGTCTAGCAGGGACTCCGAATGCGCACTTTGCAGGGTTCAATTTCAAACTATACCTCCGCAAGCGTTCAAAAAACTTCTTCAGGTCGTCCGAATGTTATGAACTCTTGCGAGACTTGATGATGACATCATCCATATATACCTCGATCTCTTATGAATCATGTCATGAAAGAGGGTTGTCATGGCCCCCATGTAAGTGGCGCCAGCATTTTTGGGGCCAAACGACATGACTCTGTAGCAGTAAACTCCCTAAGGCGTAGTGAACGTTGTCTTTTCTGCATCTTCTTCGTGCATTAGGATCTGGTGGTATCCGGTGAAACAATCCATGAATGACTTCAGCTCATGTTTCATGCAATTATCAATGGGGATATGGATATTTGGTAAAGGGAAATTGTCCTTTGGGATGGCCTTTTTAAGATCTCGATAAACTACACATATCCTAATCTTCACATCTTTCTTCGGTAGCGGGATGATATTTGCCAACCATGTGGGGTAATTGGTGACCCTCACCACGTTTGTTTCTATTTGCTTTGTTACTTCTTCTTTTATCCTCAAAATCAAGTCTGGTTTGAACTTTCTGGTTTTTTGTTTCACTGACGATCTAGCAGGATTGGTAGGCAATCGATGCAAAACAATGTTGGTGCTTAACCTTGGCATGTCGTCATATGACCATGAGAACACGTTAATATATTGTCGGAGGAGCTCGACCAATTCTTCTTTCTGCTCTACTTCCAGATGGATGCTGATTCGGGTTTCTTTCACATCTTCTTTTCTTCCCAGGTTGATCACTTCTATTTCTTCAAGGTTAGGCTTTTTCTGGCTTTCCAGTTGTTCGATCTCTTGTGAGAGATTATCTAGCATCATGCTTTCGTCATATTCTTTGTAATCTGGATTGCTTTGCTTGAGGGTTTTGTTACATGTCATAATCGTGAAATGCGGGTTTTAATCATTTTGATTACTGAAAAGAAAAACTAAGTATAAATGAAGCGATAAATAAATTTTCAATAATTTTAAGAAAGCGTTTCTTTTATTTCATCAAAAGAGGAACGTCTGAGCGTTCAAAGAGGCGAATGAAAAAAACGTACAGACACGGTTCAAGACTCAATTGACCGTGCGCTCTTTTCAAATGTTTTACAAATCCACCCTACCAAGACTCCTGGCGAACCAAAGGCGGGTTGGCGGTCCAATTCTGCAAGTCCTTTCCTCGTTCAACATTCCGAGTGGTGGATGTCTTGATATCTACTTTGTCACAACATTTCTCGATCATGATCACGAATAGCCTTCCCATTCTATCGACGATGTCGTCCTCTAGTGTTGAGCTCTGACTTGTACTTGAAACATGCTCTAGCACAAAAGCCTTCTTCCCGAAGCTACCAGTACAAGTCTTCCTAGTCGGAGACTGATACCCTATGATGGATCTACCTTTTTGCCCATTCGGCTCAATCAGCTCTGTTATCCCATTGGATCGGGCTCCCAACCCGGTTCCTGGTCTGTATTCGTACTTCATCATTTCTCTCATGGCCATCTTTGATCTATATGGTGACTGTGTTCCTAGATTTTGGTTGGTCTCTTGTATTTCTGTGGTTTGTATGATTTCAACTGCATGAAAAGCGACCCGTCTAATCCTTCTATGAACGAAACTGCATGTTCCAAATAAGCTGATTGGCTCCACTCGCCGTGTATTAAAATATCTTAACAGCCCCATTCAAACTTCATACACTAGTGTAGGGTAGATGGGACTGCCCCTGCCATGTGTATCCAAGGTCTTCCTAGCAATAGGTTGTATGAAGATGAAATATCCATCACTTGGAATAGTATGGGAAACTTAACCGGTCCAATTTGAAGAGCCAATTAAATTTCTCCAATGACGTCCTTCTGTGACCCATCAAAAGTTCTTACCCTTATATGACTTTCCTTTACTTCTCTCAAATGGATACCCAACTCTCGTAGGTAGAGAGCGGGCAGATATTGACTCAAGATCCTCCATCAACAAGTACTCGGGGCACCATATTATCTCCACATTTGACAGTGATGTGTAAAGATTTGTTGTGAACCACGACCTCTATATGAAGTTCATCTCTTCAAAAAGTGATCATATTTGCTTTGACCATCTTCCCGATGGTTGCTTCCAGTGCCGTGCTAGTGGTGTTGCTTGGCACGCTCACCCTACTTAACACTTTTATCAAGGCGTCTTTATTACTGTCAGAACTCATCAATATATCCATGATTGATATTAGCACCGGGTTTTTCTTTAACTGTTCCTCCACGAAGTTTTCTTTGGTTGACATCTTCTTCCAGAATTCTGCGGCCTCCGAATCTGTTATATTCCATCTCTGAATCTATTCCCTTACTTAATTTCCTTGGTTTGAATCCTCATAATACTTCCCTGACCTGGTCATTCCATGAGCCGTTATAGAATCTGTCATCTTGGCCTTCCCTTTCTGTTGATATGTCCACGGGGCTATCTTGTATTCCCTATCGTCTTCATCCCTAATGGCAGCGGTAGACTGTTGCTGGTATGTCCGGACCATCACTGTAGGTTTCAACTGTACTGTGATCATTGGAGTCTTTCTAGGTGGGTCCCTTGCGGCCTTAGTGTTCCCTATTGTGACGATGGTTCCTTTCAAGTCATACTCTTCATCTAGGGTGATCATATTAGCTCCTTGATTTCGGTGGTTTGGCAGCGGGTTGCGGTTCACATTGTGCGGAGCTGGGGGGCAGTGAATTGCTTCATTTTTTATCAGTGATTCAATTTCATTTTTGAGTTTGAAGCAATCCTCGGTATCACGCCCAATACGTTTGAGTGGTACACGTATTGTTTGGTTGCATCAAAGTATTATGAGGGATACTTAGGAACCCTTCCTTTTATCGGATGTATCAAACCTTCTCTTCTCAGTCTTTCAAGCAGTTGAGCTAAAGGTTCAGCAATCGGGGTGTAGTTTCTGGGACCTCTCTCTTCAAATTTTGGGAGAGGTTGGGGTGCATAGGTTGTCGGTTTTGATGAGTAGTAGTTTGAACTGGAGCGTATGGTCGTGGTGGGTTTGGATTTGTATGGGATCGAGATGGGTTATATTGAGGTTGGGGATTGTAATATGGTTGTATGGTGTATACTGGAGCATAAACATATGGGTGTGGGGAATGGGTGTTTGGAGAGTAAGAGGTGTTTCCATTATGTGGATTGGGCAGGTAAAAGGGAATGATTGCTGATACCTCTTCATTTTTCTTCTTTTCGCTACCTATTGATCCTGATTGGATTGCTTTGCTAGCTTCTTGCAATGCAATGCGTCCATACATTGTACCTTGCCGGACTTTAAACCTTCATCTGAAAAGTGTCCCATTTTGACAAGTTCAGGTAATTTATGTCCCATCATGCCCATCATTTTCTCAAATTAGATCCCCCTGAGCCCTGATGTAATACTTAGTCAACTCACTGTCGTCTAACGAGGGTTGTGCTCTGGCGGCCTCTGACCTCCATCAACGTGCATATTCTTGGAATAATTCAGACGACTTCTTCTGCAAGTTTACTAATGCGAACCTATCGAGAGTAATTTTTATGTTGTACCGCAAGCGATTCATGAAATCCTCTGCCATATCCTGCCACTCCCTCCAGTTTCGAGGATCTCGACGAGTGTACCAAGTAAGTGCTTCCCCTGTAAAACTCCTTATGAACAACTTCATTCTTAACTTCTCATTTCTTCCTACTCCAACTAGCTTATCGCAGTAGGCTCTCAAATGTGTGTGGGGATCACCTATCCCATCAAAGGTATCAAACTTTGAAGGTTTGTGCCCTATTGGCATGTCCACATTGGGATAAATACACAGATCCTCATAGTCTAGACTTTCTCTCCCTCGAGCGGCCTGAAGGTTCTTCATTTATTTTCTCATTGCTTGTAATGGCTCAGATATCGATTCCTCCTCCTTATACTTAGCTTCCCTCTCCATTTCGGCATATTGATCGACTTCATAAGGCATCCAGGCCGTGAATGGTGTTGTGAAGGTAGGTTCTAAAATGGCATATACGAGAGGAATATATCGCTCATGTGCAGTGGTATGTGCCGCGGGTATGTGCCGGTTTTGGTTAGTGGTGAAGGTGACTCCATCACGAGGAGGGGTGTGAACTGTGTTGGTGGTAACTAGTGGGTTTTGTGGTGTTTGAACGTAATTTGGTACCTAAGGAGTGTGTATGGGAGAGTTTGGTGGGTTTGCAGGGGTTACTCGAGGTATAATCTAGGTGGTAGGGACTGAAGTCGGGGTATTGTTGATTTGGCAAGTAGTGGAAGGAAAGTGGACGGGGATTGAATCTAGAGAAGGAAAACAGGGTGGTTGTGGGAGTGTCGTCACGGCTAGATGTGCCAATTCTTGAATGTGTTGTACTTCCTCCCTTAATGATTCCATCTCCTGGGCCATCCTGGCCACATGTTCGTCATTCCTCGTATCATCCTTCTCTCCCGATTGCCCTGGGCTATCAGCTATTACCATAGCGTATTCGGTCGGATTATCTATCGCAAACATCTTCCCTTTTGATCTTAGGTTGTACGGTGGTTCCGCCAGTTTTGAGTCAACACAAACCAACTTTATTTTTAGGGATAATAATAAAGTAAGAAAAGAAAAGAAAGAAAAAAGAGGAAAAGTCACTTTCAGTATTTGCACAAGTAATAGGCACATAGAGCAATTAGTTCGCGTATTCAGGCAAACGTGTTTTCCTAAAATTCGCGGGACCTCTCTTTGTTGGAGGTAGGCCTAAGTCGCGAATATTTGACAAACAATTAGATTTGACATATTCAGGTCCGAAGCAAATTTTGAACAGGTGGGAGCAGAGGTTACATCATTGTTTCCAACATTCATTGAATTACATGGGTTCAAACAAACTTTCCTTTAGGGAAATGAGAAAATTCGGGATAAAGATACAAAGTGGGGAAGGGGTGAAATCAACCAACTTCTAGTAACCATCCCAGAAATCGTTCCCCATCTCTTCCTCTTCTTCTAGTTCTTCCTCTGGGTCTTCTTCAAATTCTTCTTCATCATCATTGAACTCCAGTTCTTCCTCTGGGTCTTCCTCTGGTTCTGTCTCAGACTCAATCTGGATACACTCAACTACTCGGTAATCATCCTCGGTGGGTGGCAACATGTGATCAATTGACCCCGGGACCACTTGGCAATGCTTGGGGTAGTCATAAGGTAGTGTGGAAAAATATCATGATAGATTTGCAAAGCTACCACTGCATCTTCCAGCCAGGCTATTCCTTCCCTGCTTGGTTGGGCTAGCTCGTCTTCTTCATTGATCCAGACATAATATTCTTGAGTGCACCATGAATTTTGACCCATTGGAATTTTGACTAGATCATTCCACTCCTGCTGAACCCTCTTTATCCTTGGTATCGGGATCTGCCCATTGTATTCGTCTTCATACAATGCCTTCCTTGTCCAGAGAGGTACATCCTGAATCAATCCGAACAGTCTGAGAACTCATAAGGGTGAGTATGGCTGGATGCCCTCAAGTCCTATCAGCTCGATAAAATACTTCTAGGGAGTCCTTAGGATTGCCCTTCCACCCAGCCATGACAGCTTCAGATTGACCCATTCTCTGCTTAAGTTGGTCAGCATCTCTCTTCACTCTTCCTATCCGTGCTGGGAGACCCAATACCTCATTCTCCCATTGTGACTTTGAATCATGTTGCGAACGCCCACAAAGTAGTCAACTATGGCCTCTCGCTGAAAGAAGTGCTCCATGGCCCAGATTTGAAGCAACAGGTTACAACCCTTGGAGAAATCATACGCCCGGGAACATGCGGACAAAGCTCTGAGAATCTCTACTAACACCATGGGCACCAAAGTTGCTTGGAGGTTGCCTAGAAATGTTGCCAAACCCACGGGTAGCAAGTTGATATTGATCCTTCCTCTTCTTTGCGGGAAAACCAACAGTCCCAGCAGTGCCAAAGAGAAGGTTATGGGTCAGAGACTTTCCCTCATTGCCCGATCATACTTAAATTCCCCCAAGTACCATTCATAGATTTCACGATGTCCGAACCTATCGAACAATTGGTCAAGGATAATCCATTCATCTTCGATGTTTCTCAAACCCCGACTGTTTGCCAGGTCCGAAGCATAAAGAAACTTGTAACCGGTCATGGTGACTAGTAGTATCGGTTTCCTCTCTGTAAATGGCAGCTCCATGAAACTGGTAACTTCTTCCAACATTTGCACCAACTCACAATCAACGAACTTGATCATTACTTTGGCCGGATCCCAGAACTCTATCAGTAGGCGAGTAAGCACTTTGTCTGCTCGGATGTTTAGCAAGGCAGTCAGTGCTCCTAGATGTGTCCGGATTTCATCTCCATGCTCTCGGCGAATATTCTTTCACCACTGCTTTGGCTTGTGTGGTGCTCCCATCACCACATTCATCTCGGCAATGTTTTGGTTGATTTCCATTTCTGAAGGGGGTAAAGAAAATGGGTTTGATAAGTGTTTTCTTCAGATCGTGTGTGTCTCATCGTGATTGGCTCATCTTTCCACAGAAGTTATGTTGTTGGGTGCATGACTCATTGACATTAGGGTGGCTTTCCTAATTGTGTGTCGACTCCAAGGACCGACTCACCTAAGGTTTATGCAATATGACATATGTTTGCTAGAGTAGAGTATTTCCTAATTTGAATTGGACTGAATACTACGAGAAGTTATGTCAGTTAACCTGACAAAGCCATTCTCTGAAATTAAAGAATTTTGAAAGAAGGTCCAGAGGGGTGTAAAAGACAACCCTGACGTGCCATTGTGTGTGATAGTGTACGACCAAGACTCTATAGGAAATAGTGTGATGACAATATATATAAAGCGGTAACAAATAGTGATGTCAGCAATAACAATTTAAAATAAGCAGGTAAGCACAATAACATACAAGTAAAGCAGGTAAGCATACAATTGCAAATTAAACACAATTAAAGCAGTGTACAAACAATCCTAAATTTCATATCTAGTCTAAGTTTGCTAAGGTCAGAACATAAGTGTGAAATCCCTAGCAGAGTCACCATGTTATTGCACCATATTTTGCACAAGTCAAAACAAGATTCAACTAGTGGTTTCCTTGTTGATGATAAAAGAGAGTTGCCACCTAATATTTAAAGGTATACTAGGGTACCTATATAATTACTAAGATCATTTTTTCTATTAGTATATTAACCGGTGAGATTTTGGGTAAGGGTTCTTGTTCTTCTAAGGGGAAGGTATTAGGCACCCCTTAAAATCTACATGAAGTAGCTCCATAGGACTTAAACTAGGTTTAAAGGATTAGTTGTCTATACTTTGCTTAGCTAGTGTTAGAGGTACGACATACTATATATCTAATTTAGAACTTAACACTTGAAAAGAGGATGTGTAGTTTTTAAAAGGATATAGGTTTATAAAAGCCTTGAAGATAATGTTTGTATATATATGATTGAAAGAGTTTTGAAGTATGATATGTAGTGTTTGTGTTTATAAAACTTGTAAGATGCGGCCAAGTTATAAAGCACTATGTCTTTAAATGAATATGGCTATTTGTGTAACTCTAATATGGTTATTGTAAACTTTAGAAGGCCAATTTTCAGATTCCGTTTTTATTTTTTGAAAGAGAAGATCGTCATCCTTCCTTAAAGCTGTTTTGGTTCCAAAAGACTTTATAAAATTGTTAGTGGAAATTATTATTATAAACAGTATATGCTTAATGATTTATAGTTATCTACGACTAAGTCTAACACTTCTTTTAATCCTATGTCTTTTATGGCTTGCCTAGATTATTTACATGGTTCAAAGAGATAAATTAAAGCATTCAATCAAATATGATAAGTGTTATATACATGTGTAAAAAAATAATAAGCGTAAATAAAGCAGTAGAGAAGAAGTGATGATTCTGGTTTGGGCCTGAAAAGAGGCAGGCCTAGCTAATAGCGAGAACGTACAGCAACAAACTTCAGACTCCCAAATGCGCAGGTACATGACTTGGGCCTGAGTTCTTTGAGAACTCAGCAAGACCAATTGTAATACATGTTCAATAAAGAAGAAGAAGGTCATTAGATATGTTATTCAATGTACATGATTACACATGAAATAAACTAATATGGGCCTAAGACAGATTACACTATCAATAAGCAATTTATAATATGAAAATTAATGTGGAGTCACAGATGGAAAAGTGATTCACATTGAAAACCTTTTGTTGTCATTAAACACTAAACCTAAAGGGAGTAATAGATGTCAATAGACTAGAGGCTAAGGGTAGAGTTCTATTCAGGTCCAAGGCACTCTTTGGATTCCTGACACTTCAAAGTTCCCAAGGGTCTCAAGGCTCAAGGCAGTGCTTGTGTCAGGGAGAGAACCCAACCAAGAACTAAACTCTACTCCCAAATATCCCTAACCACTCACACTCATTCTTCCCTACAGATTTAGGTACCAATGAGGCATTCAATGTAAATCCTCATACCACAGTGATACCATACCACATAAGTATATACATTTCCCATAACAGTTAATACGGAATACTATAGGATCATAAGACAGCTAATCACCCTAGTGTATCCACAATCTAACAAAAGTAAATGATTCACTTTGAATAACATGACATGTTAGGCATGCTCAAAAGAAATCAGCTTCAAACACACATAGAGACAAAGGCATTATCAGATTACTGTTAGGAACCCAAGCACTTGGGTCATATATCGTAGGATAGAGTAAATGCATAGTTCAAACCTATAAAATCCATGAGCATAGACACATTCCCTTAATAGCCTAAGTCTTAACTTCTAGCATGCATACAAGCTAACAGTCTCAATTAAACTTCTAAAGAATATTAATAGAGATGTAAGTTAACTTGTTTACCCTAAAAAATGAGTAGCAATTAAATTTGTACGCGGTTTAAAGTATACGTGATTTAATTCAATACGAATGATCTAAGAACAACAAGTAACTAAGTTAAAGATAAAATAAAAGATCAAACCAATCGTAATATGATGATCAAGCTTGATCTTAGGTTGAACAGGCTCGGTTGCAAATAAAGAAGAGAACAAATGAAGAACACTTTGAACAATAGCTAGAAGACAAAAATGAACTTTTATTGCTTTGATTTGTGTGTCAACAATGTCTCAAGATAAAAAAAACTTTCCTCTTTATATAGTAGGGGAATTGCAGTCCTACTACAAGTATAAATAAGGTAAAAATCTTCTTTTTCTGGTAAATGTCAATCCGCAGTTGATATCGGATGAGATTCAAGTCGTATTATCCGGTTGAGGGCAAATATTACGGCTCCCTACTAGTCATGCATAATCGTTCCTCGCATTTCCGTGGCCTAGAAACTTTACATGGTCAGGGTCCATTATTTTACCGTGCCCGATCACAGACACGTCGTTCACCCCTCCCAGGTTTTGATACGAGGGGTCCTTCGGCCTCACTTATAGTCTTGTCAAACCGTGCTTCCCTCTTATTTCTTATTTGGGAATCAGTGAAAACTTTTGCCCCCAATTTTACCCGTACACATAACCATTTCAATTAAAACCTCTAAAAGTATTAACAGAGATGCAAATTAACAGCCACAATTGAAACTTTCTAAAGAATATTAATAGAGATACAGGTAAGAAACTTCAACTAGAACTTCTAAAGGGAATTAACAAAGATATAGATTAACAACTTCAGTTAAACTTCTAAAGAGTATTAAGAGGGGTGCATATTAACAACTACAATTAGAACTTTTGAAGGGTATTAACAGAATTACAGATTAACAACTACAATTGAAGCTTTCTAAAGAGTGTTAATCAAAATACATGTTAACAACTTCAATTAGAGATACAGATTAATAACTTCAATTAGAACTTCTAAAGAGTGTTAACAGAGTCTCAGGCTAACAGTCCTGTCTCACTCTAAAAATGGCATGATCACTTTTATAAAAGATTTAACTTCACACTAATCTCATTGGAGAATAAAGCATACTACTAAACTAAAACAGGGCAGGAGATTCACCTTAGACTCACAAGCTAAACCTAGTTAATTTATGTGAGTTTAGTGAAGTTCTAAGGATAGTATAGACATGTACATGACCATGAAAGATAAGCAGAGATATTGAAGAACAAGATGAGTGCAGGATATCCAGGGGAACACCCACATGGTACACTTAGTAGAAGTCATATTATTGCAAACATGAATTAGGATGCTATCCTCATAGGATTAGGCTAACAGTGTCATTATATGAGTTTTAGAAAAGGGGTAAGGGTATCATTACATTGGGGAATCTGTCAAACAAGTAAAGTATGGGATTTCTGGTATAGTGAAACCTAATTGTAGCACTTTAGCATAATAGATGAAGCATCATAACATGAACATGTTTTTAACCAAATCTTATATTTTACACGACCCAAAACACAACTAGTCGTGATGGCACCTAAGCCAACTCGCTAGGTAAGCCAATTAACAATAAACCACAACATAATGATAATGAAAAGAGTCAAAAATGAAATAACTGAATTTTATATAATTCCCCATGGATTGGTAGTACAAATCATGAGCTTCTAAGACTTAGAGTTTATAAAACTGGTATGAAACAAATACATCATCTGTTCGAAACGTACATGAACATATTTATAAATCTAAAGCTACCAAGAACAAGAAGCAACTATAACCGGAAAGCAGGTACATCTTTAATGCCAGCTCCCGCCACCCGCAATAACATCAACTCCAAAATCTGCACGGAAGGTGCAGAAGTGTAGTATGAGTACAACCGACCCCATGTACTCAATAAGTAACAAACCTAACATTAGGTTGAAAGCAGTGACGATCTTGGACAACGGTCAGAGTCCAACACCAAAAGCCAAGAACAACTCGTAACAATATAATAAAAGCAGCATAAGTAATAGCTCAAAGATATGATTCTCTGCTCGTTCACAGTTACGGAAAAATATGCATGCTTTTTAGATATAACAGTAAAACCTAAATCTTTCACTGAAATCACCAAAATATTAGTAAATCAGAAAACTGTGATTTTTCCCAAAAACGTTCAACAACAGATAAGATATTTCATTCTCAGATGGCATGAGGAAAGTACATCTCTATGCCTACATATCAATGTGTATGTGAAATCATGAATGTCACAAAACCGTGTAGCATGAGGAAATGAACATCTATGCATGTATGTCAAGTATGTATGTCAAATGAAATGCATCATAGTGATGAACTCATATACTCATACTCTCAGAGTACTCAATCTCATTATCTCGCACTCCCACTCATCACGCTCAATCACTCAACGCACTCAGTCACTCAGCACTGTACGGTACATACGCTCACTGCTAGTATGTCAGCCTCCGGAGACTCTGGAGGGGCAGATCCTGCCCAAGCGCTAATAAAACATGTTGTGGCATGCAGCCCGATCCCATCATGAATAATTAATACCTATTGCGGCGTGCACTCGATCCCATCATGAATCAATAAAACTTGTTGTGGCGTGCAACCCGATCCCATCAATATCACTCACAATCCGACCCTCAGGTCCCAACTCAGTCATCAATCTCTCTAATCTCTCGGCTCACAAATCTCATGCCTATCAACCCAAACAATGATAATATGATGTGATAACAAATGATAACAGAGACTTAGATATGATATGCAGATGAATGAATATGATTGAGTATATAAATGCAATTTAAGTAAATAACTCAACAGTAGAAAATGACCTCAGTGGGTCCCAACAGAATAAGTACATAGCCTAAATATGGATTCTAACACTACAAGAAATCTACCTTTTAGTGGCGACCATAGTCGCTACAAAATCATCATATGTCGCCACTAAATGTTTATAGCAGTGACATTGGACTTGATGCAAGTGAGTCCATTACTAAACGTTATTTGTGACGACTACAGGGTGTCACCACAAAATGTCACCTTTGGTGGGGACATTATCGCTACAAAAGGTATGCCAAGTCGCCACAAATGGTAGTTCCACCAAACAGATTCAGGGGCAAGTCGCCACTGAAGAGTGACTTTTAGCTGCGACAATCGTCGCCACAAAAATAAATAACTGTCAGTGGTAGCTTTTTTATCGCTACTAGAGAGTTGCTTTTAGTAGCAACTGAAGTCGCCACAAAAACAATTAGCTATTACCAGCAATTTTCATATCGCTACTGGAGAGTTACTTTTAGTAGCTATTGATGTCGCTACAAAAACACTCAACCATCAGTGGCGACTCTGAGCTCGCTGCTGGAGAATGACATTTAGTGGCAATGATAATTGCTACAAAAACTATTAAACAATCAATGGCAACTTCAATATTACAATAAGTACTTTTCTGAATAAGATTTTGGCAACTTCAATATTACAACAAGTACTTTTCTGAATAAGATTTTGTCACCACTGAAACCTATTTAATTCAGCAATTGTAATGACCAAAAATATATAAACGCATCCAATAGTATTTTACAAACACCAAAAGAATATCTGAAGTCGTATATTAAATACTTCCATTACTAAAATGTGAATTACATATATAATGCATAATAATTCATTGTCATTGTATGCATATACATCCCAAAAGAGCAAAATAATAAGTTCTTTGAAGCCCCTCCTTGGTTGTCTCCATTGTTTAAGAACCTCATCCCTGTTATTACACAAATAAATGCAAGATCACTTTGACAATTCTCATAATCTAATGCTAATAGTACAATGGATGACATAGAATGAAAAAATATATTATGACAATTTCAACCATTAACCACGTCTCCTAAGTATGACATGTTTTACAGCTAAATAGACCAACTAAGTTAACATGTATGACATATTTAGAAAACAGTTTTGCTGTCCAGAAAGACATTCTCAATTCTTTCAAAAATTCTTACGACATTGAGAAGAGGAGAGCAATTTTGAATTGGAAAAACAAAGAGACAGACACTTTAAAGGTTAAAATGCAACTTGAATCCATTTACCTTCTATTTTTATTTTAATACTTAAACAGAACCTGGATAGTGTAGTTTTGTTTTAAAAGATTCAACACCATTAAGAAATATTAACCCCTCATTACCTGCTTAAGAAAACCAGTCAAAGGCAATTTACATTACTTCCAACTCTAAGAAAATCGATCAATCACTGTGAAGGAAAATACATGCTCCAACAACAGAGCCACTAGTCAAAGTACTTCAACTGAAACTATGCATACTATAATCCTCCCAAAAGGCATCCCCCTACCCGTCACTGCCACCTACTGAATTTTGCAATTTTCCTTCTTCCCCGAAAAATTGACCAAAACAACGTAAAACCTTCTCTTTCCTTATCAATTGATACTAGAAAGGAAAAGTACAAAAAACTTTCAAAAAAGAAGCAATTTGCCCAAGATCATCCACTGCAGACTAACATTTTCCTAAACTCTACTTATAAAATGCTACCTTTGATACCTTAGCCTACACAAGTCTGTTTTAATAAAATGCATCCTTTAAGCAAAAGCAGAATTATCCAAAAAATATATCCTTTAAGCAAAAACAGAATTGTCCAAAACCAAATTTTACATATCCAGAATTTAAGACAAAAACAGCCATGCAAAAACAGCATATCCAGGTTATGCAGACAAAAACAACCATGCAACCAGATTTTACATATCCAGAATTTCAGAATCGTACTAGAATTTCAGAATCGCACCAGAACATAAATTTCAGAATCGCACCAGAATTTTAGATCGCACCAGAACATGTACCAATCCAACAACTTATTGTCATAAAGATAATTAAAGAAGGAGAAGATGAAGAAAAGAATTGTCAAGAAGGATGGAAGAAGATTCAAGTCGGTAAGAAGAAGAAATATCAAAAAGGAAGAGTATAAAAATATTAAGAGTAAGTTACCTGTTGCATTCTGGTCATGAGAGCACCCAGTTGTTCTTGGATCTTCTTGGCTACTTCTATACTGACCCTGTTCTCTACTTCAAGATTCACATGTTCAAGCTTCTCATCCAAATTTCTTTGTAACTCTTGCTCCATGTTCCTTTTAAACTTCGCAGCCATTTGTTCACGTTCTTCTTGCAACTTTCGATCCATATCAGCTTGCATCTCTTGACGCATAATTTCTATTGCAGAAGACACACTAGCCTCTATGTTTTCCGCTTGCGTGTGACTATTGTTTGGAGGCTTCTTTCCATACCCTTTACCACGAACATAACCTGTCCTTTCACCAAGAACAGAGGATAAAATCTCTTCTCTAGTTATGGGATACTCGATCTCTTCAGATTGTTGCTGAGTCACAAGTTTCTGGAGCTGGCACTGCAATTACGCATAGCTATTTATACCAAAACTAATAAAAGGAGTAAAAGATAGTAAGGTATTGATTTAAGAATATTACATGAATATGTTGGAATTGTGGATCCACCTACACTGTTTCTCCTCCATCATTTTTACGTGTATGTTGGATCTCCTAAACTCTATCTGGTGGTTCCTTTTCTCCAGTGGCAGGATTTTTCTAAAATATAGTTGAATAGGGAAATAATACAGAATCAAATAAATGAATATATAAATAACAAAGATGTTTAATTAATAACATGAAAATAAATATATTTCACTGTTGATTCCTCTACTTCTGCAAAAGACCTCGTACCACAAGCATGATTAGTTATCTGCTTTTTCCTATTCTTTCTATTTCTCTCGCTTACAACCTGCATTAAGTCAATGATTAAGAAGCCATTATTCAAAGGGCAGTGAATCAAACATTGTTATTAAGTTACCTTAAATTTCGGACTTCCAAAATACTCTACTAAGTATTTCCAGTCCTCTAGCTCAACATCTTCAAGTCAACGAGACAATATGTTTCCTTCAGCATCATGGCGAGAGTAGAAAATGCTCAGTCGAGCTTTCCAAGCTCTGAAAAGACGTCGGATAGTGTCGATAATAAAGGCTTGAAACCTATGCTCTTGTATGCCGCCAAGAACTTCAAATTTATCCTGAACATACATGTACCATTATATTTAATATTCTAACCACAAAAATAAATGATGCAACATGAAGTCAATACGATATTAAAAATAATTTTACCTTGATCTTCAACCACATTGCTTCTCCATGTTTTGAAACAATATTTTGCCAATTCCCATCACAGAATGAGATAGTGCTCTTCATGATCAAACCACAATAATTAACAATATCTCTAGCCCCAAGACCTACTGCTTTGTCAATATCATCTATAATTGTAATTGTATTTTTTCCACCGTACTTAATTTTTATATCTACAGTTTTGGATTTATATTTCCCTCTTCCTTTCTTTTTACTGCTATAAGAAACTACAAAGATAAAATAGTAGATGTGATCAGTCTACATAGGTGCAGTCATGTTAAGAGTAAGAGTATTAACTGAATACTCAAAAACTAACCTACACCATTTTCAACTTCAGGAGAAGGAAGCACACTTCTGTCCAGATTCCTTGACGACACTGTCTCTATAGAAGGTCTCTGCCAAGGGTTACTTGATATTTGTCCTCTCTCTAGAGGTTTTTGACTGGGATTATTTGATTCCCCTCTCTCAGGAGATGCTGCAGTATTCCCTATTGGTTGTACTTGTGGCTGAGACATCGCTCCAGAATTATCACGTCCTTGAAAATGGCCACGTCCACAACCAGTTCCACTTCGACCTTTACCTTGTCCTATCATTTGGACCCTCCTAAATGATATAGAAAAATATCAGTAAGAATAGAAGCATGATTAGGAAAATACATGGAAAATATAATGATGCTTAGTGCACATAGAAGGCAAGTAACATTTCACAAAAGCTTAATATATAATCTAGTTATGAAATTAAAAGTTACAAGCATAATGAATTAATTTCATTGTCATGTTAACAAGGAACACAATACAGAGAAGTTTTCAAAACAAAAAGTAGACATCTATATTATCTTGCTTCTCAGTCTTCAAGAGCATCATCAGTATCTTATCCATCATTATCATCAAGCCAATCTTCTTCACTTTCTTCACCTTCGGATATATCTATATGATTGTCAATAATAAAATCCTCTTCTTCTTCATCCTCAGATATATCTATAAGATTGTCATTAATAAAATTCTCTTCCTCATCATGCACACTTGTTTGTGCTTGTTTTCTTGCATGATTGTTGTTAATACTTTGTGGTTCAACATCATTCCTATGTAAAGACAAATCGATATCATTTTCATGGTCACTGGTACGCAAAATGTTCAATTCAACTTCATCTTGTTGATAAGCTTCTTCATTCAGCAATTCTTCATTGTCAACTTCTACATACTCAATCATATTCAGCAATGCTTCGGGCATACTGAAAAGGTCGCGAGGATTTGTCTTTACAACTATAAGCCAATCTTTATCAACCATGTCGTTCAAGTAAAAGACTTGTTCAGACTGAGATGCCAACACAAATGGCTCATTTGTGTTCAAGGCACAATGAGTATTCACACTTGTGAAGCCATATTTATCAATCTTATATCCCCTTCCCAAGCGATCCACATCCCACCAGTGACACTTGAATAGGTAAACTTTCCTATTTCCTATATAGGACAACTCGTAAATGTCCTCTAATACACCGTAATACTCCTTATTAGAGTCTGAATTATCTCCTCTTATAAGGACTCCACTATTTTGTATTTTTCTTCTCAGCTCAAGATCTCTTGTATGGAATCTGAATCCATTCACCATAAATCTGGAATACCGATGCACCATTGGTGCAGGACCAACAACTAAGCTTATGAGCTCCTCATTTATGCGCCCTTGTGCAGCTAGTACAAAGACCTACAAATCCAAACAACATCATTGTAACTAATAACGTCGTCGTAATATTACACTAATATTAAAAATATCACTTAACTAGACACCTACACATGCACGAAACCAATCAAGAATCCCACTGTTATGCATGTCATCACTCATTGAACCTTGTCTTTCAATCTCTCCCTGGTATTCCCTATATTTTGACAATGGAGTCATTTAAGATACTGTTATTGAAATATTTCAATGTGAGCCTATCTTGAAATTAATATGATAGTTACTCCATGAATGGAAGAACCTCTTCACAATTTTGAAGGACATACATACATGCTTGTTTGAACTCATCATGAGAGAGCATGATGCCTTCTTAATCACCTTTTTTTTTTGCCCACTTTTTTTGAAGATAAACATCTCCCTATTTGACATAGATCCATCGTCATTCCTGGCTGGTTTGTTGATCTTCTTCGACATATTCTTTAAGTATCTTGAGCAAAATATTAGACTTTCCTCTGCCAAATAACCTTCGACAATTGAACCTTCTGGATGAGCATTATTGCGAACATATGACTTTTATGTTCGCAAATACCTATATTGAAATAACTCATTAATATAATGTGTCATTAAAATTATATAATAAATTACCTCTCAAAAGGGTACATCCATAGAAATTGAGCTGGTCCACCAAGCTTTGCCTCTCTTGCCAAGTGAATTGGCAAATGAACCATGACATCAAAGAATGCCGGCGGGAAAATAATTTCAAGTTTGCATAATGTGCATGCACATTCAGCCTCCAAGATGTCAAGACCTTCGATTGTCAAGGACTTAGAACATAGATTCTTGAAAAAATTTTCCAAGCTCTATAATTGGTTCACACACTTCTTTAGGAAATAAACCACGTATTGCAACTGGGAGAATGACTTGCAATAATACATGGTGATCATGACTTTTTAATCCATAGATCTTTTTCTCTAATATGTTTACACACCTTGAAATATTTGATGAAAAAGCATCGTGAACCTTCAAATTAGCCAAAAAATGGCATAACTTCAACTTCTCCTCCAAGGACAATGCATAACATGCTGCCGGTAACAATACATTATCCCCATCCTCAATTGGATGCAATTCTTGCCTAATACCAAGGTCCACCAACTTATATCTACTTTTTAATATGTCTTTTGTCTTTCCAACCATATTCATCAAAGTTGATATTATATTGTCTCACACATTTCTCTCTATGTGTATCATATCAAGGTTATGTCGTAACAAAAGAGTACTCCAATAAGGCAATTGAAAAAATATACTTTTCTTCCTCCAATTGTAAGCATTTTTGGGAAAGTCACGTTTTCACTTTTTTCCCTTCCCAAAACTCACATTGCCCAAGCCTTGTAATTGCATAAGTACTTCATCGCCTGTTAAAGGAATAAGTGCAACCCTTTTTTCTACCTTCCCATCAAATTTTCTCCTATTTCGGTGCCATGGATGCTCTATTGGAAGGAAGTGACGATGACTCATATAACACAACTTACTACGTAAAGAAACCGATTATGTGTCTTTATGGCAACAAGGACATACAAGCTTGCTTTTTGTTGACCATCCTGAAAGGTTCCCATACGCAGGGAAGTCATTAATCGTCCACATTACAGCCGCACGCATCATAAAATTAGATTTTGAGTATGAATCATAAGTTTCGACTCCATCCCATAATTCTTCAACTCTTCAATCATTGGTTGTAAGTATACATCTATATCATTTTCTGGACACTTAGGTCCTGGAATAAGAAGTGTCATCATAAAATACAGAACCTTCATACAAATCCCATGGCAGAAAATTATATGTTGCTAGTACGACTGGCCAAATACTATGATTGGCACTCATGTTCCCAAAAGGATAGAACCCGTCACTTGCTAAACCTAATCAAACATTTCTTAATTCAGTTGCAAAGGTAGGATGTCGCTCATCAAAGGATTTCCACGCAATGGATTCAGACGGATGTCGCAAGACACCATCATCAACATTTTTATCCTTTTCCCACGTCATCTTTTTTGTTGTCTCTCTTGCCATGTACAATCTCTGAAGCTTTGGTTTGATTGGAAAATGTCGCAATACTTTAAAAGCTACTTTCTTGCCTTTGTGTTCTTCTGACTTCCATCAAGACTTACCGCACTTAGGACATGATTGGGCATTGGTATAATCACGCCAATATAAAATACAATCATTCTCACATGCATCTATTTTGGTGTAACCCAAGCCTAGGTCACGGAGAACTTTCTTCGCTTCATAGAAAGAACTGGGCACAAATGACCCCTCCGGAAGAACTTCTTTAAAGAAACTCAACAGTTCATCCATTGATTTGTTTCTCCAATGATTAAGGCACTTCAAGTGAAGTAGTTTAATAGCAAAAGATAACTTTGAGACTTTACTACAACCAGGATAAAGTTCTGTCTGAGCATCTTCTAATAATTTGTAGAACTTTGCTGCATGTAAATTTGGCTCTTCATTGTCCTCAGAAGTATTATTATTATCCTCCACATTCGTATGTCCACAAGCATCGTGAATCATTTCTGTAATATTATCCTCTTCAAAGTTATGATTTTCTACTTCATTATTGAGTGTTACGTTAGAATTTTCAACTCTAACTAACACTTCTCCATGCAAGTCCCACACCTTGTAAGAAGCCCAGAAACCCTTCTTCAATAAGTCTCCTCTTACATCGGGCCTTAACTTGAATGCAGTATTCATACACCTTTTACAAGGATATCGAATCATAGTGCTCCCCCTTGGTTGACTAAATGCCCAACTAAGAAAGACATCTACTCCATCTCTATGCCTTTGATCACCTCTATTCCTAATATTCAACCAACTTTTATCCATTCCTATTTTTAGAATAACAATCAATCAATCAATCAATTAATTAATAAATCTCAAGGACCATAAAAACCAATACAGCTACCAGAACATAACCAGATGGGAAGTACTTGAGCGAAAAATGAAAAAAGGCAGTAGTTACTATATGAGATAGGATACAACTTATAACTCATCCCAAGAACAAGGAATTATAATTCTCATAAAGTTCCTATCTTCCCAGGTTACAACAAGAAGAGAGGTAAGATATATTAGGCTCCTTTCTGAATTCATTATTGTGGTATTTCCTTACTCTTTTTGTTTATGTTGCCTCTAAAACTCCATTCCTCCTCTTACTTCGCCAACAGAAATGATACATAGAAAACGGCTCTTTCGCTACATCTGTTTGATGTTGTTTACTTTTTTTCTTCTTCTTTTTGTTAAAGTAAAGTAGTATATTATTTTATCCTACTATTATACCTTGCACTACTCTTCTGTACTAGGCCTGACTGTGTTTGGTGATACCGCTTCATTCACTGGACACATCCATTGATTCATTTACACTTTTGTTTACTAGATCAGGAAAACTGAAAAGACTTTATAGTAACAGACCCATACCACACAACATCTCATTTCAGTATTTTGAGAGGAATACCAAACATGCAATCACCAAAAAGTTCAGAATTTCAAAAAAAAAAAAAAATTACCCAGGAAGAGATCGTCAACACCGAGAAGGGCTTTACATGATGATATTGTTGGAAAAATTACTTTCTACTCCTGTAGATTTCAAATGGGTTAAAGAAAATAGAGGTAAATATGATGAAATAGTCACTCTTGCTAACTGCATTTAACACCCAAAAGGATTTGGGGTTTGAACACATTACCTGATTTGAGTACAATCTTAGAATACAAATGGTGTTAGGGCTTTTGGGTTTTGTCACACCCCAAACTCGGGGAGCGCGACCGGCGCTCAACCGAGTAAACCCGACTAAGCAAGCCTGTTAGATTTTATTTTACCCAAATTCATCCCTGAATAAAGAGGAGATGTACTCCATTAATCAAATACTGAAGAGATTTCATTAACCGTTTCCATTTCATTCCCATTAACAACATCATTCAATATTTCCAAAATAGTACGAGCTTATAGATTTAATGAAAAACATGTTGTCAAATAGCAACAGTTCTAATCCAATTCCCAACATCAAATACCATCCACAACCTGTCTACGGAGCCTCTAAATACAACTGAAGAGTAATATGGAAATGCCAGCAATAAGGCCCCGGCTATACCTCAACCACAAAGTACATGAGAAACAAAAGATACATGACCCCAAAATAAAGTGGGGCTCACCAAATCAGCTGAAAAGAGTGTACTGCTATCAGTGATCAATGCCACCTGCATCCATTAAAGATGCAGCGCCCCCGGCAAAAGGGACGTTAGTACTGTCGAATAACACTAGTATGTATAGCTAGAAATCCTCTTTCAAAATAGAATGACCATATGATCTATATGTGGAACACATAACATAATGTAATTGAAACAACCTGTACAAACAAGGACAACGAAAGGGGCACCTATTGTATGCATTAATAATGTGTCTCATTAGACCGTCCTTAGTGTTCACATATCATATTATACACTTATGCATTTCATAGACCGTCCATAGTGTTTATTCATACCGTACACCTATACTTCTTATACACAATGCACCTATGCATTTCATAGTCCACAAGATTTCATATCACAATATACCTATGCGTTTCATAGACCGTCCACAGGATTTCATAACACAATATACCTATGCGTTTCATAGACTGTCCACAGGATTTCATAACAAAATATACCTATGGGTTTCATAGACCGTCCACAGTATTTCATAACACAATGTACCTATGTGTTTCATAGACCGTCCACATGATTTCATAACATAATATACCTATGCGTTTCATAGACCGTCCACAGGATTTCATATCACAATGTACCTATGCATTTTATAGACCGTCCACATGATTTCATATCACAATGTACCTATGTGTTTCATAGACCATCTACAGGATTTTATAACACAATATACCTATGCGTTTCATAGACCGTCCACAGGATTTCATAACACATTGATCACAATATACCTATGCGTTTCATAGACCGTCCGTAGGATTTCATAACACATTGATCACAATATACCTATGCGTTTCATAGACCGTCCACAGGATTTCATAATACAATATACCTATGCGTTTCATAGGCCGTCTATAGGGTTTCATAACACATTGGAAATAAAAGTACAAATACGTACATCTCATAACCTTTCACACCACATATCACTTAATCCGTACTTTCAACCACTTACAACATTATTATTTCATTGGTTCTCTTGGCCATACATATGATTCTTTATTCATGCCGCAATGGCCGTATTTCATATTTCACACTTTTATTTCTTCCCTTTCATAGATCATCATCATAATTATCAACAAGTAGAATATTCCGGAAATCACAACATTAAGTTCATTAGTAATGAAAGCTTTAAACACAATAGATTTCTTTCCAATAAATGGAGTAAAATGATTGGCAATCGAAGCACAAGTTAAAATCATACACAATTTCCACTCACGAATATGAATATATTGAAAAATACTTACAAAGCATAGCATTAGCGAAAATAGCCATATATGAGCATCACTTGAGTTCATAAGCTTTTAGCCAATTATATTACCGAAGTCAGTTTTGGAATAGTTTAGTCAAATCTCATTTCATAATCTTTCTCACATTATTTCATTTCATTGGCACCATTGGCCACAAGTATACCTTTCACTATTGGCACGTTGACCACACTTTATATCCCCAATTTACAGATTTTACTTCCAACCATCTTTATAGATTATCAACAATAAGACATTTTCAATCAAGACTTTACGTGCACATATGAGTAATTAAGAGTCTTAAGAATATTGAGATTTTCTCACACAATTTGGCATACTAGCTTTCATTTGAAATACGATTTAAAGCCACAACATTTTAATACGCAACCCATACTTTGAAACTCACGAGAACATTATGGAGTTCGATTCCAAGAGAGAAAGTTTAGCCAACATACCTCAATTGAGCTTTCCTTAAATTACTACAATGTTCCAGAAATTCTAGCAATCCCAATCTCTTAGATGAAGAACTTGTGGGTTTTCCTTGTTAATCTTCCAAGATTTGAGCAAGACTTGATAAATAATTAGCCTAGGGTTTCCTCTCTCTCTAAAACACTCCCCCTTCTCTCTAAAACATCAGATTTTTTGCTAAAAAATGGCCAAAAGCATGTATTTAACGAAGTAGGGTCGGGTTTTAAAAACCTAAAAATGGAGCTCCGGAACAGGTTCTGCGATCGCATAACCAATATGCGGACCGCATTGCGGTCGCATAATTGCAGACCAAAACGACCAAAAGAACTGTCTGTGTACGCGGTCACTATGCGGTCCGCATAACTGTTCTGCGGTCGCATAATGCATCGCAAAACAGTTATGTGGCCGCATAGTCGACCGCATAATTGCTTACGGACTGATCCTCTCCTGCCTCACTTCTGCGGCCATTATACGACCCGCAGAGTGATTATGCGGTCGCATAATGGACCGCATAAATGCACTTTTTTGCAAAAAAAACTCCTTTACTTTCCGGTGCATTGATCAACCCAAAACGTCTGAGCTGCGGCGAGGTTGTGAGTCGCGAAGAATTTCTAAAATCCTTAAACACGTATATATACTCCGGCACCACGAAACCTTGAATTCATTTGCGAAATTTTACGGGGCTATACACTTAAATACTTCGAAATTTTTTGGGGTGTTACAGGTTTCATAAATTAGGTTCACATCTTGTGATTAAACAAAAGTGAAAGATTTAATTTGAGAATTTGGAAGAAGTAATGGAGCTTTTGCAGGGAGAAAACGAGAAGAGGTAAGAAGAAAGGGACCTTCGGCCTTCTACTATATTTAGGACTTAGTATTTTTAGGGTCTTTTATTTAGTTTTTTATTTTTAAATGTCAGATATTTACACTATTAGAGGCGACCCAGTCGCCCCAACAATACCTTCAACGGTGACTCTCTATTAGTTGCTACTAAATATTTGGAGCCAAATTTTTGGTCATAGCGGGAACAAATCATTCAGGATTTAGTGGCACATATTAGAGGCGGCCTGCAAAAGTCTCCGCTAAATTTTTTTATTTTGTAGCCACTTATCAATTCGCCACAATTAATATACCATTTGTAGAAATAAATAAAGTCGCTACTAAATATCGCCACTAAAAGACCGATTTCTTGTAGTGTAACATAGATCATGGCTCAATTACTCTAGCACATAGAAATTTCATGGATAAAAATAAGATTAGGTAACTACACAGTACCACAGAATCAACCGAGTCATAATTCACACGGTGCACGCCCATACGCCCGTCATCTAGCATGTGCGTCACCTCAATACCAAACACATAACACGTATATTCAGGGGTTCATACCCTCAGCACCAAGTTTAGAAATATTACTTACCTCGAACAAGCCGAATCCAATACCAAGCAGGCCAAATAATACTCTAGAAATGCCATCCCGCGCGTACTAACCTCCAAACGGCTCGAAACTAGCCAAAAACAACTCAAGAACATCAAATAATGCCAAAGGAAACAAACCCAATCGATAAAGATTGAATCTTTAATCAAAAGACCAAAGTCAACCAAAACGTCAAACCCGGGCCCACACCTCGGAACCTGAAAAACTCATAAAATCCGACAACCCATTCAATTATGAGTCCAACCATACTAGTGTCACTCAAATCCCACTCCGAATCGACGTTCAGAACTCAAACATTCACTTTATGAAATTTCAGACAAAACCCCCAAATTTCTCTTTGAAATTCATAATCCAAATGCCAAAAACAAAGAAAGATTCATGAAATATAATCAAAACCGAGTAGAGAACACTTATCCCAATCCATGTGGTGAAAATCGCCTCCAAAATCGCCCAAATCCGAGGTCTATAGCTCAATATATGATAAAATGCACAAACCCTCGAGTTTATACTATTCTACCGAGACCTTTTCGCATCTGCAATAAATGAGCCGCTTCTGCGACATGACATCCGCTTCTACGGAAACATCTGAACAATGACCCGCGCACCTGTGGACAAAATATCCATTTTTGCGACATCGCAAGTGCGATGAAAAGCTCCGAATCTGTGTTTTACCCACTTCTGCGTCAAAGCCACCGCATCTGTGCTTTCGCAGATGCGAAGAAACGACCGCATTTGTGGTCTTCTGCTCCTAAATGCACTTTCCGCTCCTACACTTCAGTTACCATTGTTGCGGTGCTGCACCTGCGCCCAAGGCTGCGCAAGTGCCGTCTCACCAGAATCCCTGCCAAACCAGCATAGCCAAAATGATCTAAAACGATCTAAAACTCATCCGAGCCCCTCGCAACCCCGTCCGAATAAACCAACACATTCTATAACATAACACAGACTTACTCGAGGCCTCAAATCACGCGTAACAACATCAAAATCACGAATCGCACCTCAAATCAAATTTTGAGGCCCTCGCGACTTCGTGCAGAAACATATCAAATTAACCCGGAGTGAACTCAAATTTTGCACACAAGTCCCAAATGACATAAAGAAGCTATTTCAATTCCCGAAACCACTATCCGAACTCGATATCATCAAAGTCAACTCCCGGTCAAACATATGAACATTCCAAACCTTCAAATTTCTAACTTTCGCTAAATAGTATCGAAACCTTCTAGAAATATCCAAGTTCAACTCCGGGCATAACCCCAAGTCCAAAATCACCATTTAGACCTAACGGAACCATAAAAACTCCGATCCAAGATCAAATACTCAAAAGTCAAACTTGGTCAACTCTTCCAACTTAAAGCTTACGAGTTGAGAATCATTCTTCCGAATCAAATTCTGAATCACCTGAGAACCAAAACTGATGATTCACACAAGTCATAATACATCATACGAAGCTACTCAAGACTTCAAATAGCTGAACAGAATACAAATGCTCAAAACAACCGGTCGGGTCGTTACATTTTCCTCCACTTAAATATACGTTCGTTCTCAAACGTGCCCAAAGTCATTCCAAAGCAATCAAATTGCCGTGTAACCTTACTATGCACATACTCGGGGGTGATCCCTAAGTCACCCCAATCCATGTAAGCCTGACAACACAACATAACTGAAGATCATTACTTTAACCTTAGCCCATAAACCTTGGAACCCAATTTCAAACATTTGGAATTTTTTACAAGACCCGAATCTCACATCTACTCACTGCATAAGTCTGAACAAATTGTATCAAGCCATAACCATAACCCAAGATGTAATCACATGATATACCACATAACTCACATACTCGTAGCAATAATTTTTTATCACAATAACTGCTAAAAAAACCTGGTACCGGTAATGAACCTCATATCAAATAAAACTTCGTTTGAAACATTCGCACACTGCCGATGTTGAAAGAAACACGCGAAAACTCATAACCACTCATCAAATCGATAAGTCATGGAGCTCTCTCTCATCTGACAAGAACCAAAGCCAAACTCTAAGCCGGCTTCTGATATTATTTTTCCAAACATACCGTAATTAAACCCGATAGTACCCATTCTACGTCCAATGAACTCATCTCATCAATCACAACCATTCTATCAACATGCCACACCAACACAACCTAAAGCCACAAACCGTGCAATCCGTGCACCAATAAGCAATAATTCAAATGTACTTAATCAAGGAAAATGACTCAAATGAGGGAACCGTCTCGCAAGCTCAATAAGTACTACCCCAGCACGATGCTATGAACCCATCACATACAGTAGAACCAAGACACATGAATCTAACACAAAGTATCATATCCCAATATAACCTCGCTACAATGCATGACCCATCCAACACCGGTCCATATGAAATACCTCAAGCCACAAATGCTCAAAATCAATAACCACACGCAATTCGACATCAAGTGCACAAAGTGCATGACCATAACCATAGGGAAGTGAATAACACCATATACCACTAACTGGAAAGACCATAACCAAGGCGCAATAAACCATTTCACACCCCAATAGTTATCTCGCTCGAATTCTGCTACAAGGCCCAGACATAAACACATCTAGTGTATAATTAGCCAACAGATCACCACCCTTCGTAGCATAGAAGAGTAACACATAGAGCAACTCAGATCATGAACAAACTCAACTCTAACTGAATGACACACCTTTCAACACCAACAGTTCTGAGTCAACAAATCCGACCTGGTGCGGTATACACATCCTCCTCGGGCCTACCAATGGGCCCCCAATCAACTCCGGTCATCTCCAAATGGATAAATAGCCCTCCAAAAGTCCACAATGATCTAAACATAATACTTACCACCATAAATCTAACTTTGGTCCCATCTTCACAGTCCGCAATCCATGAAACAATCTACTTCTGAGAACTCCCAGTCTCCAAATCCATAGAACACACGAATTACCATAGCAGATACAAACTACACCACTCGAATGACTAACACATATCTTACACATAATCATCCCCATGAGAAATACTTCTATAATTCTTCCATGCCATATAGCAAAATTTGAACATCAGTAGCGAATCAACCAGGCGAGTACCGCAATAGCAATGAAGCATACGTAATTCAAAACACAGTGCGCCTTCTTAAATGCACACCCTTCTCAGGCAATACCAAGTAGTAATATCATTCATCTAATCGTCTGAAATCGCCTATTCTATCTAATAATTCATGACCTTCACTGCAAAATTGAGCCGCCACCTTGTACATGCAAATCTCAATCCCACGGGATGCACCGCATCTATCATGCCGTCATATGAAAAGTACGGGAATCATATAATCAACTCTTAGTCACAAGTAGATTACATACTCGATCAGTTAGAAACCTTTCACTTGATCCCACCTAGGAGAAAATCACAACACGCCACATACCTCTCATATCTATAGATAATATCCATCTCAAGTTGTGGCAGAAATCATCGAGAACACATTGAAGCCCATTTGCACATAACCAAGTCATTAGATCTGAATCCCTCTAACTGAACCAAGTCACACAGGTCGCCAAACCCAAGGGTATTGCCACAAACACCTATAGAGACTCACCACCTCATAAGTACCCAAAGAACCGATTATATCTATTACTGTGCTAATCCGACCTACTACCAAGCTGTCTTATTTCTTCGAGTTCCTTCCAAAGTACCCTTAAGTTGACACTTCTCCTTGCCATAACACCACGATCCTTACCCAAAGCTCACCACAAAATATACTAGCATAAAACCACACCTTCCTAAGGCCTATAAGCCATTGTGTTCCCTCTCAAGCACCCCAAAAGCACCATAGCTGAGACACCCCCTCTGAAGGGACCTTATGTGAATCTAAGCCATTTTCTATACTTTCCTGATAGTGGAATGTAGTATCCATAGTGATATAGAAATACCGCGAGTGTCAACACCACCCAATGCAAATCTTAGATCTTGGCCATTTACAAATTCGAAATTTCCTCAAATGCCACTTATTAATCTTGAACCCAATAAAACCTTCTCGGGAGTCATCCACTCTATTCAGATCTCATATACACTGCCAACATGAGCCGAAAGCACACCAACGCCCTAAAGAAGTAATCCACACCTCTAAGCAACCGAGTGAATCCCTTTTCTTAGTACATTACGTCCATCACTCATAACAAACCCAAATCATTCCAAGACTTCCATATATCCATAAGATATAATACACAATGCATCAAAAAATTTTCTTGCTTATGCCACCCTCAAAACCAGCCTCTGCAAGTCATAACCGATCCACAAGTATTCCTCAGACCGAAACCAATACAACACATAACCATGCAATCAAATTGCCGATGGTAGAGTCCCCCACTTGGATCAAAGCCATAGGATAAAACATTTGATAACTCAAAATACCTACACTCTATTACTGCCATAATCCAGCAGTGGGATTCAACTAAACCCTTCATAAGCTCATGTAACACAAACCAAATAATACCTCACATCATCTGCTAAGCTCGCATTCATCCTCTTGACGGTCAAGTAAACTTCCTCAACCAATCCAAATCAAATCGCAACATATATAACCCACTGGTAGAAAGAAATTCTCCACATAACATCATAAGGATCACACATTCATAGATTACCCCTGCAGGAGATAACCCACCTGCTTAGCCTCAAATTGGCATTTCACTACGCCCTACCATGGCCACAACCATCATGAAATCACTTAACCTTTTCGAGTCTAAGCTCATCAATAAGACATAAGAATCTACTTCATCCCATACTGGACAACATGAAATACCCCTCAACACGATCATAACTAGAGACTGTATAATGCGTCAAGATAGAATTCAAGCATCCAATAGTTGTTTGATCCCAAGCAACCCTCCTCATCACATCAAGCCATCTGAACACGTCCCGCTGTCACAACACAGTCATCATATATCTATCCAACCACTCACTGAGCCATCAATCCCCATCCTAGGGACACAACCAGACATACGAGTCCAAAGCACCTACTCACGCAACTAAAACTACCGAGCCCACGCTGCGGTCAAAATCCAGCCTCGAGTCCTCCATATTAGACCAACTCCAAAACATAGAAACATATCTCACATCTCATCCATGAAATACACAAGTCGTCGATGCACAACGGATACCGAGCACTCACATACGCATACGAGTGAGTGGAAGGAATTCAAAGAGATACGCTTGAAGTTGAATCAATGCCGCACGATAAGGAAAGAAAGATAGGAAGTTTATCCTAGATGCCTTGTAGCCTCTCAAAGATAGGTATGGACATCATCATACCGATCCGCAAGACTCTACTAGAAACTTGCTCATTAGAGTTTGCTCGTAGTTGTAATCTGTTACGATTTCGGGTTTATATTTCGGCCATATTCGAATATTTAAAATAATAACATCTATACATTTTATGAAAACGAACGATTTTCACTCTCTATTTATTTAAGTGTTTTGAAAGGAATTTTGGATTTATTATTGACATATTTATTTAATTGTTGCCTTGCCTAACGGTAGCGTTGGGCGTCATCACGACCTACAGTGGGTTTTGGGTCGTGACATGAGGTCACATGATTTTCCACTACATAAATTATGGATAGCTCTTCATAATGGACTAGCAACATGAGTTCTTTAAAAATATTGAAAACCTCTACTCGAAAACCCACTCTCACTGTCTTTGCCCTCCACAACATCAATAATAGCTTGGTCCATGGCTAAGAAGGGATGCCCCAAAATATACAGAACTTCCTAATCATGCTCATAGTCCAAAATAATAAAATCATTAGGGAATATGAAAGACACACTTGGACTAACACATCTTCAATCACCCCTTCTGGGCTAGCAATGGATTGGTCTGCCAATTGCAATATCATTGTTGTAATTCCCCGACCGGTCATGTTTAGCTCTAGCGCATCGTTAGGCGGTTTGAGGCTTTGTGTAGCTTCACTTCAGATATTATGACTCGTATGTGTGGTCGAAATTGAATTTCGGTAAGTTCAGAATTGATTTGGAAAGAAACAAAAAATTCTAATATTGAAAGCTTTAAGTTGGAAGCATTGACTACGGTCTGAATTTTGAGTAAAGACCTCTAAGTCAGGATTTGAAGGTTTCAATAGGTTCATCTGATAATTTTGGACTTGGGCGTATGTTAGTGTTGAGTATTGGGTGGCCCGGGAGCATTTCAACGCTTATTATGGAAGGTTGGCATTTTAATGGTTTAAGAATTTCATAAGTTTGGTTTGAAGTGGATTTTGATGTTATCGATGCCCGTTTGGAGTTTTGAGCCTTGGAATAGCTTTGTTATATCATTTATGACTCATGTGCAAAATTTGAAGCCATTCTCGATTGATTTGATACGTTTCGGCACAAGATTTAGAATTTGAAAATTTGAAAATTTATAAGTTTGATTCGAGGCGCGATTCATGATTTTAATGTTGTTTGACGTGGTTTATGGCTTAGACTAAGTTTGTATTGTATTTTGGGATATGTTGGTATGTTTGGAAAGGGTCCCGGGGGCCTCGGATGCGAATCGGATTGAAAACAGATCGAGTTTAGGCTTGGGGGAAATGCTAAAGCAGTTGGTATCTGGTGCAATCGCACCTGCGTGGAAAGGGCCGTAGGTGCGAGCCCGTAGAAGCGGCGTCGTGGTCGTAGAAGTGGCATTTGGATTGAGTAGGGATGGCTGCAGATGCGAGGTTATTTCTACATCTACGAGCCCGCAGATGCGGCTAATGCTCCACAGAAGCGGAAGGGGCCAGCTGGACGAAGGGCCGCAGAAGTGGAGTTGGGAGCGTAGATGCGCATCTGTAGAAGCAGAGAAGGCGCCGTATAAGCAGGGTTGTGCCATTAGTGTTAGACCGCAGGAGCGGTCAAGGCTCTGCAGAAGCGAGAACTCAGGAGCGGATTTTGTCCGCAGAAGTGGACTTGGCTGGGTTAGTGGAAACCGCACCTGCGATGGGAATTTTTTCAAGTGCGGAGCACAGAAGCGGCTACTGTTCCACATATGCGAATTGTCGTTGGGAGGAGTTGTTTTAAGAATGGGATTTGGCCCTTATTCTTTCATTTTTCACTTGGGTTGGCCGAATTTGGAGAGCCATTTTGAGAGGATTTTCAGCAAGCAACACAAGGTAAGTGATTCTCATCTATTGCAAGTTAAATACATGATTTATATGTGGATTAGAACATGAAAATTAGAAGAAATTTGAGAATTTGGTGGAAAACCTAGAAAATTGGTATTTTGGATTTTTGCCACGATGTTGAAAATGGAATTAGGAATAAATTTTATATTTGAGTTCGGGGTGTTATGGGTAAAGTTTATCTTCGAAAATTTTCGGAATCCGAGCACGTGGGCTCGAGGGTTGACTTTGTTGGATTTTGAGCGAAACCGGGAATCATTATAAATTGTTAAATTATACATATTGGGGGATATTTCGATTTGGTTTGCACGTTGTTTGACTAGTTTTGAAGAGCCAGGCATCGGGTTGAGGTGTTTGAGTGGCGTTGGTGCCGGTTTTGGAACTTCAGAGCAAGGTAAGTCTCCTGTCTAACCTTGTGAGGGGGAAACTATCCCTAGGTGATATTTATTATTATGTGCAACTAGTTGTGGGTGCTATGTACACACGAGGTGACGAGAGTCTGTACGTAGCTAAAGCATATTTAAGTCCGGGTAGACTTAGGACTGTATCATATAATAATTGAATTATTTGAACTCATTCTACTGGCTTAATTAATTTAAGTTATAAATAAAATTGATTTAGATATAAATATATGTACACTAGGCTAAGCTTTAGCACATTGAGTTGTGGGCGAGTTATTTGAGAAATGATAAAAATTATATTCATTTTATGCTCATGTGCTGTATTGTAAACACATGTCTCGTAATTCGGTGACTTCCTTCCTTTTCTTGTGGAGTGGGCCGAATGCCTCGGTAGTATATAGATGCATTTATGGTTCGTGTCGCACGACCCTCGACAGTGTACATATTATTCTGGACCGGGCCGAACGACCTCGGCAAAAATCGTGCGTTATAACGCTATTAGTCTGAATATTCACGAGATAAACCTTCCACTAATGCCCGGTGTTTTATATGGTATTCCTTATTTATTTGATAATGACACTTTACATTTTTTGAGCTGTTAAGGTAGAATACAAGATTTAGAAATTCATGCTTTAAAAGAAGTAATTGGAAGATTATGTAACTTACAGATTTACCCCATCATTGTCGTATGCTTCATATCTGCTCGTGTTTTATTATATTGTTTTATTGGACCTTTAGTAAGTGTCGATGTCGACCCCTCGTCACTACTTCGCCGAGGTTAGGCTAGATACTTGCTAGGTACGCGTTGGTTTACGTACTCATGCTGCACTTCTGCACTAAATGTGTAGGGTCTGACAGGTTCATTTGATGATCACCTTGGTGCGTAGACGCACCCGTTAAGGAGACTTTATGTGAGCTGCATTCCAGGCTAGGCATCGCAGTCCACCGAGTCTCCATTGTACTGTTTATTTTATTTTGTCTTATTACATTCGGGACAAATGTTGTATTAATATTATACTCCTTAAAAAGTGCTCATGCACTTGTGACATCGGGTTTTGGGGGTTCCTACTGGTTGTTCGTTATTGTAGTTCACATAGTTATTATCATTTTACCCTATAAATTCCATTTAATACTATTTAAGTAATGGAGATTATGATTTCGAATGTAACAAAATGAGTAAATAAATTGATAAATCAATGTTGGCTTGCCCGACGGTAGCGTTAGGCGCCATCACGACCTATAGTGGATTTTGGATCGTGACAGCTTGGTATCAGAGCATTTGGTTCAATTGGGTCTCACGAGTCATGAGCAAGTATAGTAGAATCTTGCGGATCGGTACAGAGACGTCTGTACGTATCTTTGAGAGGCTACACGGTTGTTAAGAGCACTTCCCTTCTTGATTTCCTCATCATGCGGTTTGATTCCAATGAGGCTTGTGCCTTTATTTCCTTCCTACTCAATTTTATGGGACGTGAAGCACTTCTTATCAATTGGGTGTCGAGTAGTTGTATTGGTAATGCAGACGTGGTGCAGGATGTTTTTTCCTGTGTGTTCGGGCAGGCTATTATCGTCACCTTACGGAAAGGTGTTTTGTCGTTTCAGTTTAGTACCTGTACTTTCTATGGTTTCGATACCATGCACGGATTGCTATGATGTTCATGTATTGTTATCACACAGTGTTGGTATAATGGTAGGGTGCTTGCCTATGTGCTATGTGTCGGGACAATGAATGACTTGAAAGGAGGATTTTTCAGTGTATGATTTAGAGGTTTAACATTTAATTCCAGCAAAGGAAAGGCAAACGGACTATGGATGTTCAGGCTTTGGTTGATGGAGTAACGAGACTTGATATTTTCAAGCATGGTGGAATTCTTATTTGTGATGTGGCATCGTCGCCCTTGTTGGAACGCATTAAGGTCCGTCAGTGTTTTAGTCTTCTTTGATTTTGCCTTCGAGGCAGGGTGTTGTGAGATGGTTCCTAAGACGCGATTATCAGAGATAGCAGTGTGTAGCGGTTCCGAGTCAGATTGGTGATTCTGATGTTGATGGCTCGAGAAAGATGATCTTCCAGGAGGTTTAGAGTCGGTAGCAATTTATTAGTTCAGGTGCTACGGAGATGGGTTTTGATTTGAGGTGGCATTTGGGTAGCGAAGGATGAGGAAGGACATGGTGGGAGGTGTCTCGTGGTGGTTGAATTGCTAGCAGGTCAAGTATGGAAAGAAAATGTCATGAAGTTGCTTAAAGGAGATGGGTTAACCCAAGTAAGAGTGGAAAATTAGCATATGAATTCTATGGTAGGATTGTCGCGTGCCTTGAGAAAGTGTAGAATCGTTTGAGAATTATGATGAAAGGTGATTTGGTCTACGGATTTTATTTGGGATGGTGGCTACTGTATCGAGGAATATTGGATATGGCAAGAAGGAGTTTACTTGAAATGAAGAGGGATGTGAAAGCTTGACTATCATTTCGGGATGCAACATGACTTGAGTTTGGAAGGTATTGTTGAACTTTCAGTTGATGTCAATGGGGAATGAATGGACTTGTACAGCTGGTGGATGAGCACAGGCTTAGGAGGGTTTACTGATTTTGTAGTAGTTGTAACCAGTGCAGCGCCATTGGAAGATGTCGGCATGGAAATTCCACTGGTGGGTTATCTCCTATGAGCAGGTTAGCGATTGCGTGGTCTTGATGAAGCTCTTGCGAAGAATACTACATGCTACCTAGTGAGAGGTCGAATATGTAATAGTGACGGATGATTCAGAATGATCATGGAAGGCTTAACAAAAGACTTTAATAAATTTGGCGGGTTAACGGTACGAGATCATGGTAAGTAAGAAAGAGGAATCGTGGTGGGCTCTACATTATGTGATGGTAGCTTAAAGCTAAGTGAGGGAGCCCCATCGTTTACGATTGGATTGCGTGGTTGTCTGCTTGTGCAGTTTCTGGTTATCAATGCGTTGGTGGATTATTTATGACTATGAAAAAACATATCAGGAGTACTTCGAACAAGAAACTTGATGAATGTGTGTTGTACTTCACCTTATCAATTCAGGTGCATGTTTTGGGAAGACTCGGAGTTTATGCTTCTTGTGGGTAGAATGTACAAGGAAAAGAATTCAGCCGGTGGCTTCTTTGAGAGGGTGTTCATGTGCTAGCATATCGTCAAAGTTTGGTTATATTCGGGATTAGGTCAGAGTGGATGGCTCTCAACAACGGTCCTAGTGGGTTCAAGAATCTAAAGTACAATGCCTAAGAGTTTCGGGTCTGTGGTGTGGTTAAGTATTGAATTTTCACAGTGGATTACGAGCGGGATTTGGAATGTTCTATGTTATCCTAGGGTATGCGGTGCAGTATTAGAGGAAAGAGAGAAATAGCTTCGAATTCATGGAAGGTCTTGCAGAATGGGTGTACTGGTTGGAGATGTTATTGTGTGCATAAAGAGGGTATGAGATGGTTCATGAGTATTGAGACGATGTGGTCTCGTGATGCGGGTCACTCGGGTTGAGTGCGGATTGAATTCGTTATGTTGTGAATGGAGCTATTATTATTTCTAAGATAGGTCAAGAGTGAATTGAAAGAAGTTAGGTCAGTTAGTAATGGTTAAATCACCATGATTGTGGCAATGATCAGTTCCTTTGGTATGTGAAGCTATACATATGGTTTGTGGTTGTACGTGCGGGCTTGACAACCACCATAACTTGATTGATTTGTGAGGTAGTTGATTCGAATGGCCTTGTTGTGTAAATGGATTCCGGAAGAGACATGGCGGTTTAGATCACGACTTGAGGTTTGTATTTTCTGTGGTTTGGGAATTCAGTTGCGTATTGCATCGGTTTTTCTGAAATGAGCTAAGTGAAAGGTTTCTAGCCTATGAAGTGTTTATGATGAATTCTTGTATTTTCGCGTAGCGGCATGATAGGTGCAGTGAGCGGAATAGGAATTTCAAAGTTGAGGATCAAGGTTGGGGTTCAGTATTGATAAAAATGTCACGAGCTCGGATGAGCCGGGAAGAATTTAGCTATTCGGAGTAAGCTGACGTTATCCTAGTGTCGCCTGGGAATAGTGTTCTGTGGAAGGAGCATTGTGTATTGATTTGCGGGTTCTTTAATTGCGTTACAGAATTAGTACGGTTGGTGGTATAGAGGTGCAGACTTTGCTACCTAGTGCGGATGGTCGTGGGAGCATACCCCACAAGGAGATTTGTATGAGTATGACATGTTAGTCACTTGATTGTTAAGGATTGAGATCAAGTATGGAGATTCTGGCACTATTACTAATGTGTGAGTTTATGCCTAAAAGGCGCTCTATTCCTTTGGTTATGGGCTGTGGGAGTTTGTTCTGGATTGGACGGATGCTCGTGTGTGTCATGAATAGGGCCATTATGGATCCTTGAAAGGTTGTTGGCCTAGTATGGGATGATTGGAATCGTCTTGAGGTCCGTTGGTGGGTCTAATGTGAATGTGTGCTCTACATCAGGTCGGATGTGTTCGTTCGACATAGCATTTCTTGGGAGGAGTCTTCGGGCGTTGGATGTTATTCTCGTCGTCATCTATTTCATGTAAATCTCTATTGTACCATGTGGGTTATGAGACGGTTTGATTATTCGCACATGTGTTGAGGTCCCGGGTAGCTTGTGGTGTTATGTGAGCAGGAAGGCTCTCGCGATGCAGGACATATATCGCACTTTAGTTGTGATTGGGTTTCATAGCGTATAACATTATCCGTCTCCCCAGGATTTGTATTGTGCACTTGGCGTGCTTGTGGTCGATATTCGGACATTTTGTAAGTAAAAGCATTACGACTTGACGTGTGTTTTCTTCTTGGTTGTTATGTATGGATCGGGTGGCATGCCGCCACGAGTATATTGTTGGATTGGGTTGCACGCCGCAACAGTGAGATGCTGAGCATAATTCCTTACACTTATTTTTGTGTGCCTTGTTTTCACCCCTGAGGTAGGTTCATAGCATCTATTCGACCGTCTTATTCGTTACGCAGGCTGGGTAATTCCCTGTCAGAGTTCATTCCTTATTATGAGTTATATTCGAGTGGTAGCTTGTCAGTACTTTAATGGTGCGACATAAGATCTTTTTCAGTGTTTGAGGTGACTCATTGCCTGAGCAGTTTGTATTGGGTGAGACGAGATTATTAGACCTGAAATTTGTGCAATCAGATTTATATATGGTATATTTAAGACCAAATATCGTTATTCAGTTCAGAATGAGACAATGATCCTTGTCAGGAGGAGAGACTCCATGATTTATTGATTCAGCAGGTGGTTATTAGTATCTACGCATCTCTTCCGTCGTGGCAGTATTGCGAGGGTTGGAAACATGACTTATATGCGTCATGAGGTGTGTTGTGGGCATCAGATTCATGGAATTTTGCAGCTATTGTTGTCAGAGGATGTCGTTATGGTCAATCTAGTTATGTGGTGAATGGGGTGATTTCAACATGGGTGCATGATCATGTTTTGTACAATATGTGGTGATTGATACGGTGTTCGTATGTTAGAATCAGGTCTTGTAGAGGAATTCGGAGGTTGGAATTTGGTTCTAAGGCTTATTAGCTAAATAGCAGGGAGAATCTGTCGTCTGACTTGAACTAAAGGGCTCAACTGGGTTGTGGTGGCACGGGTAGGTGCATAACGTGTTGAACGGTGATTTTGGGGCAACTTCGGAGCAGTTCTTAGCACGTTCGAGGATGAACGTATGTTTAAGTGAGGGAGAATGTAACGACCCGACCAACCATTTTTAGCTTTAGCACGTTGTTCAGCGGTTAGAGGCTTTGAGTAGCTTCACTTCAGGTATTACAACTCGTATGCGTGGTCGGAATTGAATTTTGGGAAGTTCGGGATTGATTTGGAAAGAAAATAAATTCTAATATCGGAAGCTTTAAGTTGGAAGAATTGACTAAGGTCTGACTTTTAAATAAATACCTCGAAATCGGGATTTGATGTTTCAATAGGTTTGTATGATGATTTCATACTTGGGCGTATGTTCGGGTTGAGTATCGTGTGGCCCGGGAGCATTTCGGCGCTTATTATGGAAGGTTGGCATTTTAAAGGTTTAAGAATTTCATAAGTTTTGGTTTGAAGTGAATTTTGATGTTATCGATGTCTGTTTGGGGTTCCGAGCATTGGAATAGCTTTGTTATATCATTTATGACTCGTGTGCGAAATTTGAAGTCATTCTGGATTGATTTGATACGTTTCGGCACAAGATATAGAATTTGGAAATTTAGAAATTTATAAGTTTGATTTGAGGCGCGATTCATGATTTTGATGCTGAATGACATGGTTTAAAGCTTCGACTAAGTTAGTATTGTATTTTGGGATGTGTTGGTTGTTTGGACGGGGTCTCGGGGGCCTCGGGTGCGAATCGGATCGCAGATGCGGCGAATGCTTCGCAAAAGCAGAAGGGGCCAGCTGGGCGAAGGGCCGCAGAAGCGGAGTTGGGGGCGCAGATTCGCATCCGCAGAATCGAAGAAGGCACCGCATAAGCGGGGCTGGGCCATTGGTGTTGGACTGTAGGAGCGGCCAGGGCTCCGCAGAAGCGAGACTGCAGGAGCGGATTTTGTCTGCAGAAGCGAACTTGGCTGGGTTAGTGGAAATCGCACATGCGATGGGAATTTCCGCAGGTGCAGCAACGCAGAAGCGGCTACTATTCCGCAGATGCGAAATGTCGCTGGGTAGAGTTGTTTTAAGAACGGGATTGGGCCCTTCTTCTTTCATTTTTCACTTGGGTTGGCCGAATTTGGAGAGCCATTTTGAGGGGATTTTCAGCAAGCAACGCAAGGTAAGTGATTCCCATCTATTGCAAATTAAGTACATGATTTATATGTGGATTAGAACATGGGAATTAGTAGAAATTTGGAATTTTGGTGGAAAATCTAGAAAATTGGTATTTTGGATTTTTGCCACTATTTTGGAAATGGAATTAGGAATAGATTTTATATTTGAGTTCGTGGTATTATGGGTAAAGTTTATCTTCAAATATTTTCGAAATTCGGGCACGTGGGCCGGAGGGTTGACTTTGTTGGCTTTTGAGCGAAACTGAGAATCATTATAAATTGTTAAATTATACGTATTGGGGTATATTTTAATTTGGTTTGCACGTTGTTTGACTAGTTTTGAAGAGACGGGCATCGGATTGAGGTGTTTGAGTGGTGTTGGAGCCGGTTATGGAACTTCAGAGTGAGGTAAGTCTCATATCTAACCTTGTGAGAGGAAAACTACCCCCTAGATGATATTTATTGTTATGCGTAACTAGTTGTAGGTGCTATGTACGCACGAGGTGACGGGAGTCCGTACGTAGCTAAAGCATGTTTATGTCCGGGTAGACTTAGGACTGTATCTTGTAATAATTGAATTATTTGAACTCATTATCCTGGCTTAATTAATTTAAGTTATAATTGAAATTAATTTATAAATAAATATATGTACACTAGGCCAAGCTTTAAAACTTTGAGTTTTGGCCGAGTTATTTGAGAAATGGTAAAATTTATATTCATTTTATGCTCATGTGTTGTATTGTAATCACGTGTCTCGTAATTTGGTGACTTCCTTCCTTTTCTTATGGAGCTACCGAATGCCTCGGCAGTATATAGATGCATCTATGGTTCGTGCCGCATGACCCTCGGCAGTGTACACGTTATTCTGGATCGGGACGAGCGACCTCGACGAAAATCGTGTTTATAACGCTATTAGTCCGCATATTCACGAGATAAACCTTCCACTAATGTCCGGCGTTTTATATGGTATTCCTTATTTATTTGATAATGACATTTGACATTTTCTGAGTTGTTAAGGTAGAATACAAGATTTAGAAATTCATGCTTTAAAAGAAGTAATTGGAAGATTATGTAATTTACTGATTTACCCCACCATTACCGTATGCTTCATATCTGATTATGTTTTATTATTTTGTTTTATTGGACCTTTAGTAAGTGTCGATGTCGACCCCTCATCACTACTTCTCCGGAATTAGGCTAGATACTTACTGGGTACGCGTTGATTTACGTACTCATGTTGCACTTCTGCACTAAATGTGCAGGATCTGGTAGGTTCATTTAATGATCACCTTGGCACATAGGCGCACCCGTTGGGGAGACTTTATGTGAGCTGCATTCCAGGCTAGGCATTGCAGTCCACCGAGTCTCCATTGTACCGTTTATTTTATTCTGTCTTATTACATTCTGGACAGATATTGTATTATTATTGTACTCCTTAGAAAATGCTCATGCACTTGTGACACCGGATTATGGGTGTTCCTGCTAGTTGTTCGTTATTGTAGTTCACGTAGTTATTATCATTTTACCCTGTAAATTCCATTTAATACAATTTAAGTAATGGAGATTATGATTTCGAAAGTAACAAAATGAGTAAATAAATTGATAAATCAACGTTGGCTTGCCTGACGGCGGCGTTAGGCACCATCACAACCTATAGTGGATTTTGAGTCATGACAATTGTGGTGGGTCGAGCCTCGTCCAATCCCAATTTATTGAACATAAATAGCGGCATCAAATTTATGCTCACGCTAAGATCACATAAAGCTCGTCCGACTGTGTGCTTACCAATCGAGATCTGAATAGTGAAACTCCCTGGATCCTTCAACTTCTTAGGTAGCTTGCTTTGAATTTATGAACTACATTCTTCTGTGAGTGCCACAGTTTCGAACTCGGCTAACATTCTTTTATTTACCATGATGTCTTTGATATATTTTGCATATTTGGCAACTTCCTGCAAGATGTGTGCCAATGAAATACTGATTTGTACTTGCTTCAGAATGTCCAAGAATTTCTTGTAAGCAGCATTGTCCTTAACTTTTTGTAATCTCTATGGGAAAGGGGGCGGTGACTTAGCTACTATAGGTGATGGTGGCTTTGCCGCCCCCTCTTTTGCCGGTCTTTCTTCTGCAATCTCTTCCGGTACCTCATCTTCCACGTTGACCAGTTTTTCAGCAAAAGTGACTTGTTTTCTCTTTTTGGAGGGCACTTCCACTAACTCTCTTCCATTTAGAAATGGCACATCATTAACGTGAGCTTTAGAAATTTCCTCGGTGTCACTTGGAAGGATCCCAGCTGGCCACGTATTCTGGGCACTAGCAAGTTGCCCCATTTATCGCTCTAGATTCCAAATGGTAGAATTTTGATTTTGAATGGTTGTTTATTGATTCTAATTGTCAGCCATTATCTTCTTTACCATCTCCTGAATATTGCTCATTGGGTTTGTTAGTTGTTCAGCTTATGGTGGTCTATATTGTTGTTGAGGAGCTTATGGCATGTCCTGATTCTCAGTACCTTGATTTCCACTCCATGAGAAGTTTGGGTGGTTCCTTCAGTTTGAATTGTAAGTGTTCTTATACTAGTTTGCCTGGCCTCGATTTGCATTACCCACAAATCATACTGACTCTGGATTTGCTAGGCATAGATCACTCGTGCGACCCTCCCCACAAACTTCACAAAATACATGTACTTGTTGCACTGGCTGGACTTGATGTTTATTGAGAACCATGGCTATCTTATTGAACTGGTTGGCCAATGTAGCAACCTGTGCTGATAATGCAAAAACAACATCTAGCTCAAGGGCCCCCTCATTTTTGTGGACTGTATGTCTGTCCGTTTCTCCTTGCCAATCAAGATTACTTTTGGAGAATTTGTTCAACAATGAATAAATTTCATCAAAGCTTTTCTACAACACTTGACCACCGGCTGCAGCATCAACCACGATAATAGTTTTCGCGTGTAGCCCTTCTATGAAGGTATGATCCAATGCCTCATTAGTTTTATTATGATGAGGATAATCTAGAAGCAGCCCCTTGAACCTCTCCCAGACAGAATATAAAGACTCGCCTTTCTTCTGTTTAAAAGAGACTATCTCACTTCTAATTTTTGCAGTTTTTCCTTAAGGGAAGAATCGTGTTAAGAATTTACGAGCCAGATCATTCCATGATATAAAAGAGTTAGCCGGTTCTGCCTTCAACCATATCTTTGCTTCACCCAACAGAGAGAGAGAAAATAGTATGAGCCTCACATAGTTCGGTGTAACTCTGTTTGTGATATAAGTATCACTGATCTCCAAAATTTTAGAATGTATTGTCGTAAATCCTCGTGTGGAACACCCATAAACTCCCCATTCGCATGTAGTAGCTGGATCATGCTCTGTTTCAGCTCAAAGTGCCTAGTGATTCTAGGCTTCACAATGCTGGAGGTGACATTGGCAATGCTAGGCATCACCACCTTTTGTACCATCAATGGTTGCCCGTCTGCCATCTCCACAGGTAGTTGAACAAGTGCCTGAATATTATCTGTGTCCCTTGCTTCTCTCAACCTTCTGTGAAATGTTCTCTCAGGTTCTGGGTCAAAGACTTGAAGTCTATCTTGGCTCCAGACCCTTCGCATTCAAGCAAATTTCCTGAGATCAGAGCAACCAATAAGAAATGTTAGACTTAACGAAATAAACAACAAAAGTTAAAGCTAGTGAAGTAGTCAGTATTCAAGTCCCTGACAATGGTGCCAAAAACTTATTTCTCCCAAATACACACAAGTATACGTGATCAACAAGTAATATAATGATAAGTAGAGTGTCAAACCTACATAGACTTGTGTTTAACTACCGATCAATTTCAACTCAAATTGTTATTCAGTCAAGTCGATCAAAGTTCAGTTCGTATTATTAATAATAAGCAGCAAAATTAATAATTAACTAACTCAGCAAGTAGAAAGTTGGTTTTGTTGAAAATTCAGTGGAGATAAACATTCCAAGGTTATGATCGATTCACCAATCCTACTGTGTTCTAGCTAACTCCCTTTTTCATGCAATTCGCTTATGGTTGCTAATTAATCGAGTAAAGTGTACTTGTAGTATTCTCCCGAATTACTACTCGCCTAGACCAAATAGATTAACGCCTATATATTCCTATGAAATTAATCTATCAAGAACATATTAAGATCACGATATTCAATTGATCATGATGATTAGGTATATTTCTATCCTAACCACAAATCCGCCCCCCACTTTAGAGTTAAGATCATGCGCTCTTCAATTCTTCTCTAATCTACACGTAGCTTTCCCAAGGATAATTCATATAGTTGATAGAACTTTACCGTTAGCCAGACAATCAAGCAATTAACTACAGAATTGAAGAAACAACCATATAATAGCGAATTATAATTAAGGAGAAGCTAATGCCAAATAAAAATATTCATGACTAAATCACAACGCTAGAACTAATGGGTCCTAGCCACTCATGATAGAATTAAACAATTTCACAAGTGTTTGCATGGTTGAAAATACTAAAAATAATGAAGAAAAACTGGTAATCCTCGATCCTGAGTGTTCAGTGCTTGTATTTTGCTCTCAAAGTGGCGTCTCCCCCTCCAAATTAGGTTAGAATTCCTTTTATACAAGTTGGAGTCATGTAGGGCCGTCAAAACCAAGTCCCGAGTGAAGTAGAAAAAGCTGGAATCTGCGCCCCAGGTAGCGCGATGCGCTGGCCCTGCACTTGGATGAAAGCTTCAAAACATCTGGATTTGCCTTCTGTGTCCCAGGCAGCGTGTCGCGCTGCCCTGACACTTTTTTCTCTTTTCTTCCCTTTTTGCTCCAACCTGTGCCCTTTCGTTCCACATTGCTTTCGAGTGACTCAACACATAAGAATACCACAAATTAGCATAAATCATTACAATACACATACAAATCCATGAGATTTGAGTAAACTATGAGGCAGCATGCATAGAATTACACATACTTTAAGCCGAATATCACTGCTATTGAAGCTAATGCTATTCCGCATAAATACATAGAATCATCTAAAAATATAGCATTCATAACAAGAAAGTACTTTCAAGAATTCAAGTTGCACAACTGAAGAACCTGGTCCAGAAGACGAAGTTGTTTTAGTTCTTTAGTTGTTGAGTCTTAATTCATTGTTCTTAAATTGTAACCTATTGCTTTTTGAGAAGTATTATTCATAGGTCATCAATTCTAGAGTTTTGAGTTGATTGAAGAGTAATGGTACTAGAGTTAGTCTCCTTGGTTATCGAGTTGAAATCTAAACTTTAGCCACAATTGGGTTGATTGTAGGAGAAAGGTACTAGAGTTAGTATCCTTGGTTATAGAGTTGTAACCTAAAGCTTAGCTGCAATCAGTGTTATAAAGGCGTGTGCGTAAAGCGATGCGTTTTACATATACCTCAGCGAGGCGTAAGCTCCGAGGCACGGGACGTAAGCCTCATGAGTATTTTATAAAATAATATAATTACAGTAAATATTTATAAACAGGTAAAATTGTATAAAAATTGAAGAAACTATAAATATGTGGAATATATATATATATATATATGTGCTCCATCTCCACTAAAAACTAGTCAAAACAATAGAGAGAGAGAGAGAGAGAGATGTGCTCCATCCTCATAAAAAACTAGTCAAAACAATCAATTATACGCTACTTAGAAGCACAAGTAAGTTGAGTCAAAAAGAATAAAGTTTTCTACATGGAGAAACAAAAAAGATGACTAACCTACAATTTAAACTTTGAACTTGCTGTTATGAAGGAGAATGGAGTTCTCTTTGTATTTGTAAAAAAAATTGAATTGTTTTGCTTTTGGGAGATATTAGCAGACTAGCGAACAAGATAAAGAATTGGGAAAGACCATAAATTAGGGCTTCAATCAATAAAAAAGGACTTGACTTTTAAATTTAATACATTTCAGTTCCTTTTTAAAACTTTCGAGTAATTACAAGCTCACTTTTGAGAATTTGGGTATTATATGAAGGACTTATTTAATAAATTTTATTTTAATTTGAAAAAGCCTCTGGGGCTTACGCCTCACTATAAAAACACGCCTCAAACGCCTAGGCGTACGCCCCGAACGCTCGGGCATACGCCCCAAATTGCTGGGCATACGCCTCTTGAGACTTTCGCCCTACACTATCGCCTTGGGGCATTTTGATACGCCTCGCCCCAGGGATCGCCCCGAAAACGTCTTTTAAAACACTGGCTGCAATCGAGTTGATTATAAGGGGTATGATACTATAGTTAGTCCCCTTGGTTATTAAGTTGTAACCTAAATTGCTCTTTGAAGTTAATGAATTTTTGAAGGCAAATCCTACGAGGATAGGTCGTGATTTTTACTTCCTTGAGCAAGGAGACTTTCCACGTAAAAATCGTTGTGTCTTTAAATTTTGCACTTTACCAACTATTTGTGTCTGAATCGGGTAAGTCAAAGAACGAAGTTATTTGACTCGCGAAAATTGGGTACGACACAATCTACCCCTCCTCCTCTTGTGTCTAGGTGCATCCTAAAATAACAACTAACTTTCCTATCTAGCAGCCACTAACAAAGTGGATGAAAAACTGAATAACAAAATGTGCCACTAACATTCATAAAGGAACACTAACATCATAACTAGCAACTAACTCTGACCAAGTCCTTTGCTGAAAACTAGAAAAGTAGTAAATTGAAACTAAGTGAAAAATAGTAATAACATAGTAAGCTGAAACTAAAATGCCAACTGTCTAACAGTGTGTAGGTGCACGGTAAAATAACATAAACCAATGATAGTGATACAAATTAGACAGAGAGAAGAGAAACCAGTCGGTAAATGAGAAAGTTGCAAGGAGGAAATAACTTCAAATACCATTTCATTCTAGTAATACTAAACACACATGTGCATTAGAGATTAGTAGTGAACTGAAAAGTAAATATATCATCAGGGAAGCTGTGATAGACAGTTTATTGTACTATAGGTTCAATATTAGATCTAAAATTCATCAGGAAGCGTATTATATGCTCAGTAGAATTTACGAGTTTCCATCTTTGCAAGCTCAAAGTTCTTGTGCTTCCTCTGGATGAAGCTATCAGCTTCAACATCAACCCTTTCCTCTATGACTTCATATTTTCCATTCCTGTTAACTTCAGTGGTTCTGTCCAACTCCGCAAATTGGACTTTCTGGTGAACTTCAGGCGTCTGATACTCACAGCGATATCCATTAGGATTATTGTGTTTGTAGTGATTACCATATTGATCGTCGAACTCCACAAATTGGATTTTCTCGTGAACTTTCGGGGCCTGATACTCGTGGCCATATCCAGTAGGGATATAGTGTTTGTTGCGATTACCAAACTCATCGTCGAACTCCACAAAGTGGTATTCCTTGTGAACTTCAGGGGCATAATAATAGCCGTATTGATTCCCTGGTTCTTCTTCACAAACGACTCTCTCTTGGATGATCATGTTAGGATATGGATACATCCTTGTTATTCAAGGAATGCACTAGTCTGCAATTGCGCCACAAACTTGATCTACTAAATGTATTTTCTATTAGCTTCTATGTCAGTTTGATTTGCTGAAAATACCTTAACAAGTTTATAAGCACTCTGGTGTTAGTATTCTCGCTAGAGTGCTATGAGCCATGAATCTGATGCCCTCTCTTTAATTAGTCAATATTCAGAATATGGATATTCCCATTAATATAGAAGAATAACCTAAGGAACAGGTTATAATATCTTAGAGTTTTAAATCATAGGAAGAATAACAAAGGTTTGCTATATGTAAGCAATCGAGTTTGGTAGTTTGACTGCACCTGAGATACACTAACAATCATAAAGTCAGTCCAGATTCAGAGGAAAAAGGATTAATAAATAAAAAGAATGTTAACTGTTAATGAAGTGGTTGAAAATTGTGAAAGACCAGGGTTCACATGTCAGCATACTAAGCCTTTGGTGACTAAGCCTTGATGATATAGTTATCTGGTATTTGGTGGGGAGGTAGCAGGTAGTCAGACACCACCGTTAAATAAATAAAGAAAAAGAAAACGGACTTATCAGTGAAGAATCAACATCTATAAGGAATTTTAGTTCTTCGTTTCTGAAAATAGACCAATCGCTTTTCAGTTGTTTCTTTCACTACATCGGTTCCATGGACTTGAAATAATTGTGTCCAGTTGAGAATGAACAAAGTTGCAACTCATTTTCAACTTTTCTGGTATCAAAATCTTTTCCAAATATCAGTTGTCCTTAGAATTCATGTTCTTGTAAAAATCTATGAGAAAGCATCTTTATTATCTTCCATTTATTTTTCTTTAGGAGAATCTACAGATGCTATAGGGATTGAATCCTATTCGATTTATCTTCATTAAGACGGAAAAGGATGTCCAAATTATATGAACTCTTTCAAGCTAAGAATTTAAGCACGGATAACTTTATTTTACAATTAGTTGGAAGTCGAGTATACTTGTTCTAAGATGCGGTAAATTGTTGATTGCCGGATATATAAGTACAATTCTAAGTCGGAGAATGCCCATGAATAGGGCCTTATTACATGATCCAGAATAGAAACTCACCTAATGATCTCCTAATTAAGCTGTGTTTCTTCTTTTATCGCAACATGTATGAGCAGATTGTATGGGTATTTCTATCAGGTGACAGGTAAATTTCTTTAATTAGAGTGCTCGTTCCCTCAACATGAAATATGTTAGGGTCTGATTTTGATAAATGTTTCTTTTTGGCATCTTCCTCGAATATTAACAGAACCTTTCTAACCATAGATGCTTTTGTTTGTTGCTCTCAGCCATTCTCTCCTTTCCTTCCTGGCAAGAGTCTCTTACACTCATCAGCTTGCAAGTTACTAATATTTTAGCAATTATTAGGAATTACTAATATTTTTGCATTTAAATTCATTACGTTAGTATAAATTCAACAATGTCGGTTGATAATAAACAGAGTCTAATTTTCTAAGAGTTGTCTCATGTCTTAAGCTCATAGAGCTATTTATACCACCATATGAAGAGCGGAGATATTTATATAATCATAGAATTATTTGGGAAGGGTCTAAACAGGAATACTATCCTAAGCCATGTACTGAGAAACAGACATCTTCTGCTTGGTCTCTAGGTTTATACACTATTTTGATTAAAAGGTGATAAGTTATGCAATTTCGTGTTTTGATTATTTGCCAAATGTTTTCGAGGAATCAAATAGGGATCAGATGTGATTAGTTTTCTTGGCCGTCGTACAGTCAACTCTAGAGTTGTAAAAGTTGTTGTACTGTACAGACTGGCAGTAGATATATTACTTCATGTTTTGATACTGGTCAAATATTCTCGAGGAACCAGATAGGGACCAGGTGTGAATCAGTTCCCCAGGTCATCATACAAGTCAACTCTACAGTTGTTAAAACTGTTGCACTATACCTTCAACAGTACAGCAGCAGAGTTGTAGCTTGCTAAGGACAAACTAAAAGACCATATCTCTTCTTACATGTTCACTCATATATATATAGAACATGATACAAGGTTTAAACTAACACTTGCAAATCCAAAAATTTATTTTCTCTCAAGTGCTAGCCGCCACAGCCTTCAAGGCTCTCTCAAGAACAAAGTTGCTACAACCTCAAGGACCAGATCCAGAGATTGAAGATATCTTAAGTCCTTAGGTTTGTTGAGTCTTTGTCATTTTGTTCTTCATTTGTAATCCTACACTATTTTCAAGAAGTATCTTTGTAGGTCAGATTTCAACCATTGTTTGGTTTAGTTTCTTGACTAGAGTTAGCAAAGGTTTGTTGCTTTGTAATAGAATTATTGCAAAGGGCTTACAATATAGTTATTGTAAGAGGTGAGGGATTAAGAGTTTAATTCCTAGATTGCAATAGGTTGTAATCTGAAGTTTGCTCGGTTTAGTGGAGTTGAAATACTACTAGGCTAGGTCGTGGTTATTAATCCCTTGAGCAAGGAGTTTTTCACGTAAATATCGCGTGTTCTTTATTTACTGCATATTTATTATTGGAACAGATAGAGAACCTGATTTCATATACTGTGTGGTTTTACTTTTCGCTTATTTATCGTGGGAACCGATAGAGAACTTGGTTCTCTATATTATTTGGTGGACTCCTAGTTTCTATCAATTGGTATCACAGCAAGTTCGTTCTAAAAGGTAAATACCTAGAAAGTATCTGCATCATGGATACTCCACCAAACTTCGAGGAAGGACAATCTACCTATAGACTCCCAAGATTCAACGGTCAATACTATGGATGGTGAAAAACTAGAATGTATGATTTTATTATGGCTGACGACTCCGAGCTTTAGGATGTGATTTGTGATGGTCCCTTTGTCCCTATGAACACTGTTGGAGAGGGAACAAGGACTACTCCAAAGAAAAGAAAAGAATACAATGATGCTGACCGAAAAGCTGTTGAGAAGAACATCAAGGCGAAAAAGATTCTTGTGTGTGGTATTGGACCAGACGGGTATAATCGTGTATCGACATGGAAATCTACCCAAAATATCTGGGAAGCTCTTCAAACGACTCACGAGGGAACTACTCAAGTAAAGCAATCCAAAATAGATATACTTACAACTGAGTATGAACTTTTTAAAATGAAAGAGGATAAGTCCATTCAAGAGATGCATACACCTCCATAATCAATGAGCTTCATTCACTTGGTGAAATCATTCCAACCAACAAGCTGGTCCGGAAGATACTCAGTGTTCTATGAGGTTCCTGGGAGAGCAAGTTTAATGCGATCACTGAAGCCAAAGACCTGCAGAAGCTAACTATTGACGAGCTTATTGGAAATCTCAAAACCTATGAGATGAAGAGAAATAAAGATCTTCAAAAGAAGAGAGCCCAAGAAGGAGAAGAACCTAGTTCTCAAGGATACCAACAACGACTCAAGTAGTGATGAATCGGACATTGTGTATCTCACTCGAAGATTCCAAAAGATGATTCGAAGAAATGGTGGGATTCCAAAAAAAAGGAAGTTCCGGCAGGAATTTCAAAGGAAATGATTGTTGTCATAACTGTAGAAAGTCCGGACACTTCATTAAAGACTGTCCTCTTTATAAGAAGGATTATTATAAAACCAACACTGATAAGGCGGCTAAGAGGAACCGGGTCCCTAACAGAAAGTTCAAAAGAAGAGATGATGTTGATAACATGGTGAAACAAGCTTTGGATGCCTGGGAAAATTCTTTCAGTGAATCTGAATGTGAGGATGACCAAGGAGATACATCTATGATGGTTGCTGACAGTGAATCTTCAGAATATGAGTCAATCTTTGCACTCATGGATAAATCAGACGATGATGAGGACAAGGAGGAAGATGAGATAAGTTTTCTTGATGTTCAAAGAAATTTAAAAACTTACTCTAAGAAAAAATTGATGTCCTTAGAAAATGTCTTGATTGATGCCTATCATAGCCTCATTAATGAGAAAAATGCTCTAATTGAAGAAATTTGTGACATTGAACAAGAGAGGGATGATATGGTAGTTTCTATTTTAGACTTGAAGGAACAGGTGGAAGAAGTAACTAGAGAAAATATATTATTGAAAAACCAAATAAAAAATGGATGGATACCCCTAAAGGAAAAGAAGTGGCTAGTGATGCTCAACTTGAGCTTGAGAGTGAGCTTAAGAAAGTTAAAACAATTCTTGATGCTGAGCTTGAAAAGAATAGACAACTTCAGGAGTATCTTAAAGGGTTAAAAATGATCTTGATAAGTCACTTAAATGGACCTGGTCCTCTGATGTAATAACATCTATGTACAAGAGTAATGGTGGAAACAAGCAAGGAATCGGGTTCCAAAAGGCTAAAACCTCCTATGATCTCCATAGCAAGTATGTAATTGTGGCTGATAATTGGTTGTGTACTCATTGTGGTCAAACAGGTCATTACAAGGATTCTTGCAAAGCTAAAATTCAATCTTTGCAGAAAAATAAAGTTTTTGTTGAAAAGAGGCCTACTGTTGAGGAACCTAGTTCCCTGAAAAGAAAATATGTGCTGCTTGTATGGGCAAAAAGGATTTTAATTCACCCATTCTATCATTATAAGGGACCAAAACTGGCTTGGGTTCCTAAGTCTAATCAGTGATTTTGTGTGCAGGTTGGAGAGAGAGGAAGCAGTCAAAAATAATATATTGATAGTGGCTGCTTGAAGCGTATGATTGGAATAGATGATTTTCCCTCACTCAAGACCTTCCAAGGTGGGAGTGTGTCCTTTGAAAATGGCAAGAAGGGCAATATTCTTAGTGCTGGCAAAATTGGCAAAACACTCTCCCATGTAATTGAGAATGTGTACTATGTGAATAGCTTGAAATATAGTCTACTGAGTGTGTTTCAAATCTATAACAAGGGAAATAAAGTGAAATTTTGGTCCTAATCTTGCACTGTCACCAATCTCAAATCTGGTGAAGTAGTATTGATAGCCAAAAGGTTCAAGAACATCTATGTTGCAGACTTTGATTCACTGAATGGTGGTGATTTAACATGACTAAGTGTCGTCGATGATGATGTTGATTTATGGCACAGAAGACTGTGGCATGCAAGGTTGTCTTCGCTGAACAAGTTAGTTATGAAGGACCTGGTTTATGGGCTGAAGCAGTCAACACTGCCTGTTACTTGTGCATGATCAAGTCCCTGCTAGAGAAGACTCTCTATGAACTGTTCAATGGAAGAAAATCAAAGCTGACTTACCTGAGGATGTTTGGATGCTAATGTTTAGTTCTCAATAATGGTAAGGAGGCTTTGGGAAAATTTGATACAAAAAGTGATCGGGGAATTTTTCTTGGTTACTCCTCTCAAAGCATGGGATACAAAGTATACAACAAAAGAACTCAATGTGTATAAGAAAGTGTGCATGTGATTTTTGATGAATCCCATGAATCAAGAGGAAAAGTGTCACATAACAAGGAAGATGAAGATTGAGAATTTTCAAAAGCTCCCGCAGAAGCTATAGATATTGCCAATGGAAAGACTGATTTGATGAGTCAAGTCAAGCAAAGAGATAAAGAAGATGCAACAGAACCTCCAGCAGACACAGAAGAACCTGGTGTCACGCCCAAAAACCGAGGAGCGCGACCGGCGCTCAATCGAGTGAACCCGACCGAGCAAGCCTTTTAGATTTTATTCTACCCAAACTCATCCATGAATATAGATAATACATATTATCATTAATTAGACGAAAATGTGTTCATGTCTACAATACCAATTCATTTTCAATTGTTTCATCATTTTTAAAGTCTCAAATAGACAAGTAATACATTCACAACATAACATAGTTTGTCTTTCCCCAGCACCAATACACAACCCACACTATGTCTACGGAGCCTCTATAGATAAGGAAGAGTACAATCATAATGCCGACAACAAGGCCCCGGCTATACCTCAAACAGAATACACAAAGTACAAAAGATTTATGACCCTGAAATGAAGTGGGGCTCACCAAGTCAACTGGGAAGAAGGTGCACTGCTATCACTGATTAATATCTCCTGTTGTGGAACCACCTGCATCCATTTAAAGATGCAGCGCCCCCGGCAAAAGGGACGTTAGTACCGTCGAATAGCACTAGTATGTATAATTAAACACCCTCTCAATAGAATGACAAATAATATAAATAAGATTATCATAATATCAATGAAAGATTTAATCAACATCAAACCTCAATTTAGGATCAAAACAATGTTCAAATTAATTTCCATATCTCACATTGGGAGATTTTTAGTATCGATATACCATTGTCCACAATACTATTATTCACAATACCATTATTCATAAAACCAGTACCACCGTACTTTCAGCACGGAGTCCGATCACGACCCAATCGGCTAGGCCATCTCATTAGAGGCATCAACCATAATTTTTCTCAATATCAATACCACCGTCTTTAACACGGAGTCCGATCACTACCCGATTGGCTAGGCTATCCATTATGGACATCAACCACAATTACCATTTTAATTATAATTTCCAACACAATCACCACCATGTGTGCGGCATGGTGTCCGATCACGACCCGACTGACTAGGCTGTCTTAATTGAGACATCAGCCTTTTTATATAAATTATCGCATTTCGTATTACTTTCACATCTTTTCATTTCATTGGCACTAATGGCCATAATTATAAGATTATTCTTGGCACGTTGGCCATATTCAGTATTTCATGCTCACATTATCAATTTCAAATATCATCCTCATCATCAACAACAAACACAATTCAAATCAAAGTGTGTAGTACACATGTGAGCAATTTAGAGTCTAATGCACATAGAGATATTTCACAAAATTTGGCATAATAGCCTTCATTTGAACTTGACTTAAAGTCGAAACATTATTAATGCACAACCCATATTTTAACACATCCTCAATTGGTAACATAACATGAATAGAGCATTTGTGATGCTTGTTGAACATATATTGTTCAACCCAATCTTACTCGAAATAGCCAATTTCATAATGAATCACTCGGGACTTACATAATTTACATGAATATTGTGGGATTCAATTCTAAGAGAAGAGTTTAGCCAACATACCTCACTTGAGCTTCCTTACACTCTAAAACGTTCTGAAATTCTTAGCAACTTCAATCTATTTTAGAAATATAACAAATTGAATCAAAATTAGGAAGATGATCATGGTTCTAGCTCACTTGAGCATTTTATCAAACACTAGGTGTGCATAAGGTTTCAATGTCCTTTTTATGAAGGATTCCATCATCCCTCAACCCAATCCTTACCATTTTTAGCTCAACAATCTTCCTACACCCTTTGATAACACATGAATGTAAAATAAACAACTCTCATGCCCAAAAATCATCTTGCTAGTTGCCCATTTTCAGAAGATTACGAAATTAGGGTTTAGGGTGTAGAATCTTACCTCTAGGATGAAGACCTAGTGAGCTTCCCTTCTTAATCTTTCAAAACATGAGAAATAATTGAAGAACAATTATTGAAGAACACTTTATCACTCTAGGGCACTCTCTCTCACTCTAAAATATCAGATTATGTCTCAAAAATGGCCCAAAGAGTGTATTTAACGAAATAGGGTCGGGTTTTAAAAACCCAAAAATGGAGCTCCGGAACAAGGTATGCGATCACATATGCGATCGCATAACCGATATGCGGACCTCATATCGGTCGCATATTTCGTTACAAAATAGACAAAAGAACTGTCTGTGTATGCGGTTACTATGCGGTCTGCATAACTGTTATGCGGTCGCATAATGCACTGCATAATAGTTATGCGGTTGCATAGTCGACCGCATAGTTGCTTCCAACTGACCCAATCAACTGCTTCACTCTGCAGCCATTATGCAGTCCGGAGAGTGGTTCTGCGTTCGCATAATGGACCGCAGAAATGCACACTTCTGCCAAAATTTTTTTTTTACTTTCCGGTGCATTGTTCAACCCAAAAAGTCCGAGTCCGGTACCATGAAACATTATTTTCTTTGCAAACTTTACCAGGCTTTACACTTAAGTACTTTGAAATTTTCCAGGGTGTTACATTCTCCCCCGATTAGGATCATTCGTCCTCAAATGAGGGTAAAAATCCGCCATTAGCATCTTATGCAACTCAGTTTGTTTCATACCACATTTGAGCAGCCCCAAATTTGACTAACTCCCAAAATCTCCAAAAATTTTGCCAGAGTTTCCCTTGTAACTAGGCTTATCTACCTGTCAGAGAGCCCCAGAAACACATCCTAACAACATATACGTATCCCAATGACGTAACATAATACAAATGAACACCAGATGTGGTCTCATAAGCAATATATATCCAGAAAAGAACACTCTTAATGCCAATTGTTCACATGATATAAAATTTATAAAAAGTAGGTCTTATAATATTTTTCCTAGATCACAACTTTAAATACATGGTCATTCAAACAAATAAGGATACTTTTTCTTCATTTCTTCCTCGGCCTCCCAAGTAGCCTCTTCAACCGGTTGGTTTCGCCACAACACTTTCATGGAGGAAATTTCTTTATTTCTCAATTTTCGGACTTGCCGATCAATAATAGAAACCGGAATCTCTTCGTAAGTCAATTTCTCATTTACCTCAATGGTCTCCACCGGAACAATGAGTGTCGGATCTCCAGCTACTTTCTTCAGCATAGACACATGAAACACCGGGTGTACTAATGACATCTCAGGTGGTAGCTCAACCTTGTACGCCACCTCACCAATCCTCTGAATGATTTTGTACGGTCCGACATACCTCGGACTGAATTTCCCTTTCTTACCAAATCGCATTACCCCTTTCATGGGGGAAACTTTCAAGAATACCCAATCATCTTCTTTGAACTCCAAATCCCTACGACGAACATCCGAATAGGATTTATGATGACTCTGAGCAGTCTTCAATCACTCCTTAATGATTCTAAATTTTTCCATGGCCTGATGCACGAACCACCTAATGAGAGATCTACATCTCCTACCATATAAAGCCTCGAACGGTGCCATCTGAATGCTAGCATGATATCTATTATTGTATGCAAATTCTATAAGTGGTAAATGATCATCCCAGCTACCTTTGAAGTCTAGCACACAAGCACGCAACATATCCTCAAGCGTTTGAATAGTCCGCTCTGCCTGCCCGTCAGTCTGCGGGTGAAAGGTTGTACTAAGATTCACCTGAGTACCCAAACCTTGCTGAAATTTCTTCCAAAAATTAGCAGTGAATTGTGCTCCCCGATCAAAAATGATGAAAACTGGGGTGCCATGCAACCTGACTATTTCTTTGATATGCAGGTAAGCATACTGCTCCGCTGTGTCGGTAGACTTAACCGGCAAAAAGTGTGATGACTTCGTGAGTCGATCCACAATCACCCAAATTGAGTCAAACTTGTGCGGAGTGCGCGGTAATCCTACCACAAAGTCCAAATTAATCATTTCCCACTTCCACATTGGAATTTCTATGTTTTGTGCCAACCCACCGGGCTTTTGGTGTTCGGCCTTCACTTGCTGACAATTCGGATATCTTGTAACAAAGTCCGCCACATTCCTCTTCATATCATTCCACTAATAGACTTCCTCAAGATCATGATACATTTTTGTAGAACCTGGATGCACTGAATACCTAGAAGTGCGAGCTTCAGTCATAATTCTTTCCCGGAGACAATCCACATTTGGAACACAGAGTCGCCCTTGGTACCTTAGTGTACCAACATTCATGCTAAGAGAAAAGGCCATGGTCTTATGTTTATGAATCCCTTCTTTTAATTTCACCAACAATGGATCGTTATATTGCTTCTTTTTGACTTCCACAACAAGCGATGATTCAGCCCTATTTTGCACAATTACCCCTCCTTCACTAGAGTCCGCAAGATGAACTCCCAAACTAGCCAATCGGTGAACTTCTTTGGCTAATGGACTTCGATATGCCTCCAAGTGTGCTAAGCTACCCATAGATTTCCGGCTAAGAGCATCTGCCACAACATTAGCCTTCCCCGGATGGTATAAAATATCAATGTCATAATCCTTGAGTAATTCAAGCCATCTTCTCTGCCTCAGATTCAATTCCTTCTGTTTGAAAATATATTGAAGGCTCTTATGGTCCGTGAATATATCCACATGGACCCCATATAAATAATGACGCCAAGCGCGAAGAATGCAAATACCACCGCCGCAAGTTCTAAATCATGTGTTGGATAGTTTTTTTCATGATTCTTTAGTTGCCTAGAAGCATAAGCTATCACCTTCCCATGTTGCATTAATACACATCCAAGCCCGATTCTTGAAGCATCACAATATACCACAAATCCATCTATACCCTCTGGTAGGGTCAACACCGGTGCCATAGTCAATCTTGCTTTCAATTCCTGGAAACTCTTTTCACAAACATCCGACCATTGGAACTTAATTGCCTTCTGCGTCAATTTAGTCAATGGAGAGGCAAGAGTAGAAAACCCCACCACAAACTTTCTGTAATATCCATCTAAGCCTAAGAAACTGCGAATCTCTGTTGGAGTTGTAGGCCTCAGCCAATTCTTTACAGCTGAAATTTTCTGAGGATCAACCTTAATTCCCTCACTAGAAACTACATGACCCAAGAATATGATTGATTCAAGCCAAAATTCACACTTTGAAAACTTTGCATATAACTGGTGCTGATGTAGGGTTTGCAGAACTACCCTAAGATGGTCAGCATGGTCCTCTTGATTTCGTGAATATACAAGAATATCGTCAATGAACACTATCACAAAGGAGTCGAGGAATGGCTTAAAAATGCGATTCATAAGATCCATGAAGGCTGCTGGAGCATTTGTTAGCCCAAAAGACATTACTAGAAACTCAAAATTCCCATACCGGGTTCTAAAAGCTGTTTTCAGAATATCCCGCTCCCTGATCTTCAATTGGTGATACCCGGATCGCAAATCAATTTTGGAGAAGTACCTGGTACCTTGCAATTGATCAAACAAGTCATCTATCCCTGGCAGTGGGTACTTATTTTTGACTGTTGCCTTATTAAGCTCCCGATAGTCAATACACATTCTCAGTGACCCATCTTTCTTTCTTACAAAAAGGACCGGTGCGCCCAAAGGCAACACGCTTGGCCGGATAAAACCCTTTTGCAACAAATCTCTCAATTGTTCCTTTAGCTCCTTCAGTTCTGCCGGTGCCATTCTATAGGGTGGAATAGATATAGGATGTGTGTCTGGCATCACATCAATCCCAAAATCAATCTCCCTGTCTGGTGGGATCCCAGGGAGTTCATCCGGAAAGACTCCCGGAAATTCATTCACAACATGCACAGACTCAAGTGTAGGTGCCTCAGCATCGGTGCCCGTAACCCGGACCAAATGGTAAATACATCCCTTGTTGATCATTTTCGTGGCCTTTAGGTAAGAAATAAACCTACCCTTTGGCACTACACCATCACCCTTCCACTCAATAACTGGCTCATTTGGACATTCAAACCTAACAGTTCTGGTTCGGCAATCAAGCTTGGCAAAACAATAATAAAGCCAATCCATCCCCACTATCAAATCAAAATCAACCATTCTCAATTTAATAAGATCAGCCACGGTGTCCCGACCACGCAATGTGACAACACAATCCCTATAAACCCGCGCGGCCAAAATAGACTCACCAACCTGAGTAGATACAGAGAACGACTCATAAAGTTTTTCTGGTTCTATCCCAAATTCCATAGCAACATAAGGTGTGACATATGACAATGTGGAACCGGGATCAATAAGAGCATATACATTATGAGATTGGACAGTCAATATACCTGTGACAACATTTGGAGAAGCCTCTGAATTCTGGCGACCCCTCATAGCATAGAAACGGCCGGATCCTTCCGAAATCTATGCTCCACCCCTAGCTACACCACGCCCTGCAGGGTGTTGGAGTGCCTTGAGCAAGAGGAGGTGTTGCGTATGTAGTAGCTGCAGAACTGGCTGGCTGTGCCATGCCCCTGCCCGCACCCTAGCGGGACGAACGACAATCCTTCTGAATGTGACCCCTCAATCCGCATTCGTAGCATACTGGTAAGTCCATGTAGCATATTCCTAGGTGCATCTTTCCACACCTAGGGCATGGGGGCTTCCTCTGCTGCTGGAATCTACCACCATGACGACCCTGTTGATTGGATCCCATGTTGCCCTGACCGGGCCTGAAACGGCTCCACTGCTGCTAGTCACTAGGCCCTGATGGCGGTGCACTAGCCAAAGACTGAGCAAAGGACTGTGATGGCCCTGACGACCCTTTTCTGAATGTTGACTTGCCACCACCTGAAGAACCACCAAACTTGCTCGTAGACCGGGCCTTATTATTACCCTCTCTCTCCATTTTGTTCCTTAATTTGCGGGTCTCTGTGGCTTGAGCGAATGCCACCATCTTTCCATAGTTCATATCAGAATTCAAGGCTGCTGTAGCGGCCTCATTAATTACCAAGGGACTAAGGCCCTGCACAAATCGGTGAACTCTAGCCTCCATAGTGGGCCGCATGTAAATAGCATATTTAGATAAGTACGCAAATCTGATATGGTAATCCCACACACTCAGGCTACCTTGCCTCAAGTTCTCAAACTTAGCAGCACGGGCTGCCTAAGTCTCGGCATGCAAGAAATGATCAATGAAGGCATCGGCAAACTCACTCCACCTCGCCGGAGAGCTCCCTTCTTCACGAGAATCCTCTCATAGTTCAAACCAAGAATATGCCACCTCTTTCAAGCGGTAGGAGGCCAATTCCGCTACCTCTGTTTCAGTAGCACGCATAACTCTGAGAGTCTTGTGCATCTCATCAATGAAATCCTGGGGATCTTCCTCTGGGTTAGTACCCGTGAACACTGGAGGATCCAACTGGAGAAACCTGTTCACCCTGGAACCAGTAGAATCCCCTGGCTGACTGGAAGAAGTGGATGCAACATTTGACCTCTGGGTCTGGGAAGCCACTATTTGAGCCAACATCTATATGGCTCCCCTAATATCAACATCAGAAACACATGAATCGGAAGCTGGAACTAGAGATGGAACTGGTATATCCGTTGGAGGAACTGTTGCACCTTCAGTAGGTGTAGGGACAAGTGTGGTCTGATCAGTTGTAGTAGAGTCAGGCAGTGTAGTAACTGTGGGAATATTCTCACTCCTCGGGTGCTCACTCGCATCATCAATTATACGATCAACTGTCACTCCTGGGGTGACATTGGCTCTTTCGCCAGTTCTTGCCTTCTTCTTAGGCGCCATGTACTGAAAATTAGAGCAACTCAGGAGTTAAAGGAGGAACAATCTTACAACAAGCTTTATCGCACGATCAAGAACATGAAAGAAGGGTATTATTCCTAAATGCCCATGTAGCATCCTAATTATAGATGTGGTCGACAACACACCGATAATAAGGACTCTACTAGACACGGCTCCGAGACATCCTAGGACACTTTAAAACCTTAGGCTCTGATACCAAGTTTGTCACACCCCAAAATCGAAGAGCGCGACCGTCGCTAAACCGAGTGAACCCGACCGAGCAAGCCTATTAAATTTCATTCTACTCAAACTCATTCATGAATAAAGATATATACATATTATCATTGATTAGATGAAAATGTGTTCATGTCTACAATACCAATTCATTTCCAATTGTTTCATCATTTTTAAAGTCTCAGATGGACAAGTAATACATTCACAACATATCATAGTTTGTCTTTCCCCAGCATCAATGCACAACCCACACTATGTCTAAGGAGCCTCTATAGATAAGGAAGAGTACAATGATAATGCCGGCAACAAGGCCCCGGCTATACCTCAAACAGAATATACAAAGTACAAAAGATTTATGACCCCGGAATGTAGTGGGGCTCACCAAGTTAGCTGGGAAGAAGGTGCACTGCTATCACTGATCAATATCTCCTGCTGTGGAACCACCTGCATCCATTTAAAGATGTAGCGCCCCCCGGCAAAAGGGACGTTAGTACCGTCGAATAGCACTAGTATGTATAATTAAACACCCTCTCAATAGAATGACAAATAATACAAATAAGATTATCATAATATCAATGAAAGACTTAATCAACATCAAACCTCAATTTAGGATCAAAACAATGTTCAAATTAATTTCCATATCTCACATTGGGAGATTTTTAGTATCGATATACCATTGTCCATAATACTATTATTCACAAAACCAGTACCACCGTACTCTCAGCACGGAGTCCGATCACGACTCGATCGGCTAGCCCATCTCGTTAGAGGCATCAACCACAATTTCTCTAAATATCAATACCACCGTATTTAACACGGAGTTCGATCACGAACCGATCGACTAGGCTATCCATTAGGGACATCAACCACAATTACCATTTCAATTATAATTTCCAATACAATCACCACCATGTGTGCAGCATAGTGTCCGATCACGACCCGTCCGGCTAGGCTGTCTTATTTGAGACATCAGCCTTTTTATATCAATTATCGCATTTCGTATTACTTTCATATCTTTTCATTTCATTGGCACTAATGGCCATAATTATAAAATCATTCTTAGCACGTTGGCCATATTAAGTATTTCATGCTCAAATTATCAATTTCAAATATCATCCTCATCATCAACAACAAACACAATTCAAATCAAAGTGTGTAGTACACATGTGAGCAATTTAGAGTCTAATGCACATAGAGATATTTCACAAAATTTGGCATAATAGCCTTCATTTGAACTTGACTTAAAGTCAAAACATTATTAATGCACAACCCATATTTTAACACATCCTCAATTGGTAACATAACATGAATAGAGCATTTGTGATGCTTGTTGAACATATATCGTTCAACCCAATCTTACTCGGAATAGCTAATTTCATAATGAATTAGTCGGGACTTACATAATTTACATAAATATCGTGGGATTCAATTCTAAGAGAAGAGTTTAGCCAACATACCTCACTTGAGGTTTCTTACACTCTAAAACGTTCCAAAATTCTTAGCAACTTCAATCTATTTTAGAAATATAACAAATTGAATCAAAATTAGGAAGATGATCATAGTTCTAGCTCACTTGAGCATTTTATCAAACATTAGGTGTGCATAAGGTTTCAATGTCCTTTTTATGAAGGATTCCATCATCCCACAACCCAATCCTTACCATTTTTAGCTCAACAATCTTCCTACACCCTTTGATAACATATGCATGTAAAATAAACAACTCTCATGCCCAAAAATCATCTTGCTAGTTACCTATTTTCAGAAGATTTTGAAATTAGGGTTTAGGGTGTAGAATCTTACCTCTAGGATGAAGACCTAGTGAGCTTCCCTTCTTAATCTTTCAAAACTTGAGCAAGAATTGAAGAACAATTATTGAAGAACACCTTCTCACTCTAGGGTACTCTCTCACACTCTAAAATATCAGATTATGTCTCAAAAAAGGCCCAAAGAGTGTATTTAACGAAATAGGGTCGGGTTTTAAAAACACAAAAATGGAGCTCCGGAACAAGGTATGCGATCGCATAACCGATATGCGGACAGCATATCGGTCGCATATTTGGTTACAAAATAGCCCAAAGAACTGCCTGTATGCGGTCACTATGCGGTCCGCATAACTGTTATGCGGTCGCATAATGCACCGCATAATAGTTATGCGGTCGCATAGTCAACCGCATAGTTGCTTCCATCTGACCCAATCAACTGCCTCACTCTGCGGCCATTATACGGTCCGCAGAGTGGTTCTGCGGTCGCATAATGGACCGCAGAAATGCACACTTCTGCCAAAATGGACCGAAGAATTTCTATAATCCTCAAACACGTAAGCCTAGTTCGGCACCATAAAACATTATTTTCTTTGCAAACTTTGCCAGGCCTTACACTTAAGTACTTTGAAATTTTTTGGGGTGTTACACCTGGTCCTTCTATAACCTCAATTGAAGCTGAGCATCGGATTGTTGATGCTATATCAGGTATTCCTGGTGCAAAACAAAGGAATGGAAGTTATAATTCTGTTGATATCAATGATGGTTCAAATATGGAGGGACCTGATCCTTCAAATTCTGAAGTTCAAGTATCCAACTCGAAGCACAAGAGTTCATATCCCCTTCAAAATGTGGTCACTCCTTTAGACTTTAGTATTCAAACGAGATCTAAGGAAAGAACCATGCTTGCCTTTTTAGCCTTGTTGTCTCAAATTGAGCCAAAGAACATCAAGGAAGCATGGAAAGATAATGACTGGATAGCTGCTATGCATGAAGAACTCCATCAGATCGAGAAAAACAAAGTGTGGCACCTGGTCCCTAGGCCTTCAGCCAAAATAGTTATTGGAATCAGGTGTGTTCTGAAACAAGCTTGATGAATTTGGAAACACAAATCAAGAAAACCTCAAAAGGCACTATGAACAATTACCAGAGTTACTCCAAGGAACTGTTGAAAAGATTTGAGATAGAGAATGCTAAGACCATCGATACACCTATATTACCACTGCTACTCGATTAGATATGGACGAACCTGGTTCTCCTGTCAATGAAACTATGTATAGGGGTATCATTGGATCTCTTCTGTACTTGACTACTAGCAGACTTGATATTGTTTTTAGTGTTGGGTTGTGTGTTGGGTTCCAATCAAGCCCAAAAGAATCTCAATTGAAGGCTGCCAAAAGAATTTTGAGGTATCCTAAGGGAGGGGGCTTGGTCCTCTTCTATCCTTTAGGATATAACTTTAACTTGGTTGGATATGTTGATGCTAATTATGTTGGATATCTGGTGGATAGAGAGAGCACATCTGGAATGACACTTTTTTTGGGGTCTAAGGGGCATGCTTGATCTCATGGGGTACAAAGAAACAAAACTTTGTGGCTCTTTCTACTGCTAAAGCTGATATGTGGTTGTTGTTTCTTGTTGTGCTCAACTGTTATGGATCAAGCAACAGCTTGAAAATTTTGGTGTATTTACTGATTGTGCGTCATTATTGTGTGATAATTCGAGTGCTCTTAATATGACAAAGAATCTAGTGCAACACAAAAGGACAAAGCACATTGATGTGAGGCTTTTCCTAAGGGACAATGATGAAAAGGGTCTGATTTGTATGAAGTTTTGGAAGACGGAGGACCAAGTAGCAGACATCTTCACAGAGGCACTGAGTAGAGAAAACTTTGAAAGAAATCGTCTGGAGTTGGGGTTGATCAAGCTCAACTCAGGTTAGTAGTATCTTCAATAATTATATGTTTTTTTCGCACTGCTTGAGTGCCTAGTCATTAATTTATTCTCACCGATATCCTAATTTTTGATGTCCAAAATGTTACACCTCTTCTGAACTGACTCGTTGCCCCAAAAAATTATTTTTTTTCTCACACCCAATCATAACCGATTCTTTACACCCTATTTTGAACCTAACTCTGTCACCTTCCAAAATCCCAACTCCATCTGAATCAAAACCCCAAGAATTCTTCGGTAGATTTTGATGGAACTTTAACTAAAAGGGAATGGGGTAGATCTAATATTCTAGAGAGATAGGTTGAAATTGTTGCTGGGTTTGTAGAAGCCTTGAAGGATAGAATAAGTGGTGTAGGAACTCAGGGGGAATTGGCGAATGTACTGAAGGGGGGGACTGAATTAAGGACCTGGTCCTTCTAGTCCTTCTCAGGATATTGATTCTGATAATGACTTTTTTTAGCTCTGTATTTAAATGAACTTCTGATCCAGTAAAAAGGATTAGTGAAAAGTAAGCTGATTACTGATGAAGTGGCATCATCTGCTAATGTGGTGAATGTGGAGGATAAGGAGAATGAAGTGCAAAAATCTCCACTTGTGAGGAAGAATTCAAAGAAGAGCCAAATAGAGTAAAGAAAGTCGGCTGAGAAAAATATAACAAATGATAAGGGTGAACAGATTGAGAAGGAGAAGAGGGAGACCCGACTGTCACGAAAATAAAGGGTAATGTGAGTGAGGAGCCTATTTCCTTTAAGAAGTAAAAGGTTGAGTTATTGGAGTTGGAGAGGAATGAGACTCTGAAGTCTCAAAAACTGTCGTTGGGCAGTGTTATTGACTCTGATATTGCTGAAAATAGAGAAACTTCTTGACATTGTTGAGTTCCAAGAATGGAATCACCTTTTTGCTCCTCCAAGTTCCAAAGTTTATGAAGAAGAAGTGAAAAACTTCTATGCAAATTTGTCTGTTACGGATATGCTGCATGTGAATGGGACTGAGTTTGTTCTTGATGAGAAGAAGCTTGGGGAGATTCATGGCATTCCGACTGATGGTTCAGCTCACTTAGAGATGTAGAGAACCAGGTCCACGTGGTCCCTTGGCAGAAGAGAATGCTCAGTTTAAGGTTGAGAATGAAAGATTGAGGAAACATGTGGAGGACCTGAGAGAGAAGATGATCATTTATCAGAGGACAACGAATGAACTAATGGACAAGGTCATCAAGGCCTTAACCCTTAATTTTCTTCCTGTCCAGTGATCCATGTTTTTCACCCTTTCCGAATTCCCTCAAATTCATGTCTTCTTTTGATCCATGTGTTTGATGACATTGGTACTTTGGTTGTTTAAATTGTCATATTCTGTATTGACTGAAACTGTTGTGCTTTTATTAAAATTACTCTACTATGGGTAATCACTCTATTTTGTGCAATGATATCCACTTGTTATTCTTGTTATTGTTTATGTTGTGTTGCCAAAGTGACATGAGTTAATGTTGCTGAACTTCTTTTTGGTTGTGATTCTTCTGTTTTTCTTTTCAATGATGCCAAAAGGGGAAAGTTACATAGGTGTCAACAAGGGCAAGGAACATAATTGAATTGATATATTATGTTATGTATGAAAGATAGGTCTGCTTCGCAGGGGGAATGTTGCTGTTAACATGTTGATTATATGTCTGATCTGTAGGGGGAACATATAAGGAATCTGGTTCTCACGGGGAATATCAATTTTGGGTTTGTCATCATCAAAAAGGGAAAAAATTGTTAACTTATGTTATTTCATGTTTTGATGATTTACCAAACGTTCTCGAGGAACCAGATGAGGACCAGATGTGATCAGTACATGTAAGGAATCTGGTTCTTATGGGGGAATATCAATTTTGGGTTTGTCATCATCAAAAAGGGGAAAATTGATAAGTTATGCTATTTTGTGTTTTGATAATTTGCCAAACGTTTTCGAGAAACCAGATATGATCAGTTCCCTTGGCCGTCATACAGTCAACTCTACAGTTGTAAAAGTTGTTGCACTGTACCGACTGGCAGCAGATATGTTACTTCATGTTTTGATGCTAGTCAAATATTCTCGAGGAACCGGATAGGGATGGGGTGTGAATTAGTTCCCCAGGTCATCGTACAAGTTAACTCTACAGTTGTTAAAGTTGTTGTACTGTACCTGCAACAGTACAGCAGCACAGTTGTAGCTTGCTAAGGCCAAACTAAAAGACCATATTCTCACATGTTCACTCAAATATATAGAACATGATACAAGGTTTAACCTAATACTTGTAAATCAAAAAATTCACATTCTTTCAAGTGCTAGCCGCCACAGCCTTCAAGGCTCTCTCAAGAACAAAGCTGCTACAACCTCAAGGACTAAATCCAGAGATTGAAGATATCTTAAGTCCTTAGGCATGTTGAGTTTTGTCATTTTGTTCTTCATTTGTAATCCTACATTACTTTCAAGAAGTGTCTTTGTAGGATAGATTTTAACCATTGTTTGGTTTGGTTTCTTGACTAGAGTTAGTCAAGGTTTGTTGCTTTGTAATAGAGTTATTGCAAAGTGCTTACAATAGAGTTATTGTAAGGGGTGAGGGATTAAGAGTGTAATTCCTAGATTGTAATAGGTTGTAATGTGAAGTTTGCTCGGTTCAGTGGAGTTGAAATCCTACTATGGTAGGTCGTGTTTTTTAATCCCTTGAGCAAGTAGTTTTTCACGTAAATATCGTGCGTTCTTTATTTACTGCATATTTACTGTGGGAACAGATATAGAACTTGATTCCCTATACTGTGTGGTTTTACTTTTCGCTTATTTACCGTGAGAATCGATAAATAACCTGGTTCTATATATTGTTTGGTGTACTCCTAGTTTCTGTCAAAAGTCAAGCTAGGGACTCGTTGCTAAAAGTAGGCTTGTCGATTTACTTCCTTGATGAAATAGTTTTGTTAAACTGTTTTTGGACCAGGAGATTCACAAGTGGTCGCTCAAAAAATCACTCAGAAGTCGTCGCTAAAAAACATACCTATCACTTACACAAATTGAAAAGGCGATGTCCAAAAAGCCATGTTTAGTTTTTATATGCAATTCAAAAATTCGTTTGCGTACATGTTGGCGAATTCTGATGTAAAGTGTCCAGCTAAACTTTTTACTGATAATTAATTATGAGGCAAATTAAATTAGATATATCCCTTGCTCGATTAAAAGCTAAGAGTAGTAAGTAATATTTGCTAAAGCAGAAACAAGAATCCAGATAGTAATAGACATACTTATTCTTAATTATTAGATAAATTGAAATCAAAACACAACATCTACGAAATAAATAGTCACAGCGGTATATAAGAGATTTCTCTCTCCCTTTCAAGTACAAACAGAACCAAATAAGACACACATATATTGCATGTTATTTATACTAAGATATCATGTAGTATCTTGTATGAAGTACGTTATAAGCAAGTTGGAAACTCTTTAACAAGCTTTGAAGGTTCTCCATTTGTGGAGCTCAAAGTTCATGTGCTTCTGCTTTATATATCCATCAGCCTCCATGTCAATATTCTTCGTTTCAATCTTTTCGTTCTTGGTAAGTTCAGCTGCTTCCGCGAAATGAACCTTCTTCTGGGACTGCGGTGGAGTGCATTTCTTTTCTTGTCCGTTGCTCCCTGATCCATTTTTGAAGAGGGAGTGGACATTTGGGTAGAGAGGAAGATCAGGGTGCATGGTTGGCGATCTCTCCATTCGTTTAATATGATCAAGATACTCATTCGACGACGTGTTTTGCCAACCATACTCTACTATTCTACTCATCTTTTCTTATTTGCTTTCTTCTCGATCTCTGCACAACAGTTTGCAGCTTGAGCTACAGATATATAGAGACCCTTCCACACTAGCTAAATATTCCAAAAGGATAAGTTTGCATTTGAATCTGATTCCCTTTGTTTAGTCGGCATTAAAGAGTAGAAATAGTTAACAGCACCTAGGCTCAAAATTTTAATTATGTAAAGTCTTCTCAACAACTTAAAGACAGTCTTTCATGTTAGTATTACACATGGAAAGGCAGGAACTTCTTATCTACTATCTGAGCCATTGCTTTTGCGAGTATATATCTACAAATGGCTGTTACTTCATTCAGAAAGTTTCCACTAAAAATTTAATATCTTTGTAATTGATATGATTATATTCTTTAAGTGACCTACATGTAAGGATCAGTAAATTACAAGGGGACGCGTTTCTACAAACTCTGACACAATTATCAGCATTTTGCAGAAGAAAAAGGTTATTTTTCATTGACGGAAGCTTGTGAAAAAGTTCAAAACGAACTTTGGCTACACGCTACTAGGAATTTTAACATCGAGATCCAAGATAATACAAGAATTTCGCATATGGGATTGGAATTTACGGCCTAAAAGTAATTCTTGAACCACCTTTGCGACTACAATAAAGCGTCTCTTGTGTTAAGGGGATTATATAATATATATATATATACACGCACGACACAAATATGTTTCTGCCCTACTTTGTGCAGTGTAGCTTGGACGTTCTTCCATGCTGAACCGGTTTTAGAGAAAAATCAATTCTAATAGCTCTGTCTTAACTCTAGCATAAAAAATATAGTAGTACTTCTAATTAACAATACAAGACTGAGCTTGAAGTAAACATTCTTTATATTTTTTTTTAAAAAAAAAACAAGACTGAGCGTTATACTTGGTTGCTCATTATAACTTGTATATATAGCTTCAGTCTTGAAGAAACCTCAAACCATGAATTCAACTAAATGTTTACCCATAAAACGGTACAGTTGAATATATAGCGTGGTTTATAGACAAGCGAATCGACTTGATCTCAAAATGATAAATAAATTAAATAAAATACAAGACTTAGCATTAAAATCGAAATAAAATAGCACACAACTTGGTTCCGGAAGCAAGTCTTCCAAAGGCAGCAATAAGAACAACGTTAGACAGAAAACAAGCATTAAAGAGAACAAGTACAATACCGATGATGCATTGTGCATGGCGTTATTTATCATACACTCCCCCTAAAGAGAGTGTATTTTCTTCTTATCTTTCTCTGAATCCAGCGGCTTCAAATAATTGGCGAGTTCCATGTCACGCCCCAAAACCGAGGAGCGCGACCGGTGCTCAACCGAGTGAACCCGACCGAGCAAGCCTGTTAGAATCCTTCTACCCAAACTCATTCATGAATAAAGAGAATATATCTTTTCCTTAATTAAACAATAAAATGGCCATGTCTGCAATTACCAATTTCTTACCATAAGTTTCACCATTTTTAAAGTCTCAAATGGACAAGTAATACAACCACAACATAGCATAGTTTGTCTTTCCCAGCACCAATACACAACCCACACTATGTCTACGGAGCCTCTATGGATAAAGAATACAATGATAATGCCAGCAACAAGGCCCCGGCTATACCTCAAACAGAATACACAAAGTACAAAATATTCATGACCCCGGAATGAAGTGGGGCTCACCAAGTCAGCTTGGAAGAAGGTGCACTGCTATCACTGACCAATATCTCCTGCTGTGGAACCACCTGCATCCATTGAAAGATGCAGCGCCCCCGGCAAAAAAGGACGTTAGTACTGTCGAATAGCAATAGTATGTATAACTAAACACCCTCTCAATTGAATGGCAAATAATACAAACAAGATTATTATTATATCAATGAAAGCCTTAATTAACATCAAACCTCAATTTAGGATCAAGATAGTGTTCAAATTAATTTCCATATCTCACATTGGGAGAATTTTAGTATCGATATACCATTGTTCACAATACCAGTACCACCGTATTCTTAGTACGGAGTCCGATCACGACCCGATCGGCTAGGCTATCTCATTAGAGATATCAACCACAATTACTCTTAATATCAATACTATCGTCTTTAACACGGAGTCCGATCACGACCCGATCGGCTAGGCTATCCATTAGGGACATTGACCACAATCACAATTTCAATTACAATTTTCAGCACAATCACCACCATGTGTACGTCATGGTGTCCGATCACGACCCGATCGGCTAGGCTGTCTTATTTGAGACATCAACCTTTTTATATCAATCATCGCATTTCATAATACTTTCACATCTTTTCATTTCATTGGCACTAGTGGCCATAATTATAAGATCATTCTTGGCACGTTGGCCATATTCAGTATTTCATGCTCACCTTATCAATTTCAAGTATCATCCTCACCATCAACAACAAACACAATTCAAATCAAAGTGTGTAGTACACATGTGAGCAATTTAGAGTCTAATGCACATAGAGATATTTCACAAAATTTGGCATAATAGCCTTCATTTGAACTTGACTTAAAGTCGAAACATTATTAATGCACAGCCCATATTTTAACACATCCCCAATTGGTAACATAACATGAATAGAGCATTTGGGATGCTTGTTGAACGTATATCTTTCAACCCAATCTTACTCGGAATAGCCAATTTCATAATGAATCACTCGGGACTTACATAATTTACATGAATATCGTGGGATTCAATTCTAAGAGAAGAGTTTAGCCAACATACCTCAATTGAGCTTTCTTAAACTTTAAAACGTTCCGGAATTCTTATCAACTTCAATCTATTTTAGAAATATAACAAATTGAATCAAAATTAAGAAGATGATCATGGTTCTAGCTCATTCGAGCATTTTATCAAAACACTAGGTGTGCACATGGTTTCAAGGTCCCTTTATGGAGGATTCCATCATCCCACAACCCTATCTTTACCATGCTTAGTTGAACAATCCTCCTACACCCCTTAATATCACATGCATGTAAAGTAATCAAATCTCATGCCCAAAAATTATCTTGTTAATTACCCATTTTTAGATGATTTCGAAATTAGGGTTTATGGTGTAGAATCTTACCTCTAGGATGAAGACCTTGTGAGCTTGCCTTCTTAATCTTCTAAAACTTGAGCAAGAATTGAAGAACAATTATTGAAGAACACCTTCTCACTCTAGGGCACTCTCTCTCTCTAAAATGTCAGATTATATCTCAAAAATGGCCCAAAACATGTATTTAACGAAGTAGGTTCGAGTTTTAAAAACCTAAAAATGAAGCTCCGGAACAGGTTCTGCGATTGCATATGCGACCGCATAATAGTTATGCAGACCGCATATCGGTCGCATAATTGGTGTCTAAAATGACCAAAAATCTGCCTGAGTTTGCGGTAACTATGCGGTCTGCATAACTGTTCTGCGGTCGTATAGTGCGCCGCGTAACTGTTATGTGGTCGCATAATTGCTTCCAACTGACCCCATTAACTGCCTCACTCTGCGGCCATTATGCGGTCCGCAGAGTGATTCTACGGTCGCATAATGGACCGTAGAAATGCACTTTCCCACTTAGGATCATTCGTCCTCGAATGAGGGTCAAAATCTGTTATTAGCATCTTATGCAATTCACTTTTTCATACCACACACCAACAACCCCAAATTTGACTAACTCCCTAAATTTCCAAAAATTTTGCCAGAGTTTCCTTTGTAACTAGGCCTATCCACCTGTCCGAGAGCCCCAGAAACACATCCTAACAACATATAGGTAATCCAACAATGTAACATAATACAAAAGAACACCAATTGTGGCCTCACAAGCAATGTATTTCCAGAAAGGAACACCCTTAACGCCCATTGTATAGTTGATACAAAATTCATAGAAAGTAAGTTTTATAATGTTCCTAGATCACAACTTTAAATACATGGTCATTCAAACAAATAAGGATACTTTTTCTTCATTTCTCCCTTGGCCTCCCAAGTAGCCTCTTCAACCTGTTGGTTTCACCCCAACACATTCACGGAGGCAATTTCTTTATTTCTCAATTTTCGGACTTGCCGATCAATAATAGAAACCAGAATCTCTTCGTAAGTCAATTTCTCATTTACCTCAATAGTCTCAACCAGACCAATGAGTGTCGGATCTACAACTACTTTTTTCAACATAGACACATGAAACACCGGGTGTACTAATGACATCTCAGGTGGTAGCTCAAGCTTGTATGCCACCTCACTGATCCTCTGAATGATTTTGTACGGTCCGACATACCTCGGACCCAATTTCACTTTCTTACCAAATCGCATTACACCCTTCATGGGGGAAACTTTCAAGAATACCCAATCATTTCCTTTGAACTCCAAATCCCTATGACGAACATCCGAATAGGATTTTTGACGAATCTGAGCAGTCTCCAACTGCTCCTTAATTATTTTAACTTTTTTCATAGCCTGATGAATGAGGTCTGGCCCTATTAACTCTGCTTCCCCAATTTTGAACCACCCAATGGGAGATCTACATCTCCTACCATATAAAGCCTCGAATGGTTCCATTTGAATACTAGCATGATAGTTATTGTTGGATGCAAATTCTATGAGTGGTAAATGATCATCCCATCTACCTTTGAAATCTAGAACACAAGCACGCAACATATCCTCAAGCGTCTGAATAGTCCGCTCTGCCTGCCCATCAGTATGCGGGTGAAATGTTGTACTAAGATTCACCTGAGTACCCAAACCTTGCTGAAATATCTTCCAAAAGTTAGCAGTGAATTGTGCTCCCCGATCAAAAATGATGGAAACTGGGGTGCCATGCAACCTGACTATTTCTTTGATATACAGCTGAGCATACTGCTCTGCTGTGTTAGTAGACTTAACCGAAAAAAGTGTGATGACTTCATGAGTTGATCCACAATCACCCAAATTGAGTCAAACTTGCGAGAAGTGCGCGGTAATCCTACCACAAAGTCCATATTAATCATTTCCCACTTCCACATTGGAATTTTTATGTTTTGTGCCAACACACTAGGCCTTTGGTGTTCGGCCTTCACTTGCTGACAATTTAGACATCTTGCCATAATGTCTGCCACATTCCTCTTCATATCATTCCACAAATAGACTTCCTTAAGATCATGATACATTTTTGTTGAACCTGGGTGCACGGAATACCTAGAAGTGTAAGCTTGAGTCAAAATTCTTTCACGGAGACCATCTACATTTGGAACACATAGTCGCCCTTGGTACCTTAGTGTACCATCATCCATGCCAAGAGAAAGGGCCATGGTCTTATGTTTATGAATCCCTCTTTCAATTTCGCCAACAATGGATCGTTGTATTGTTTCTCTTTGACTTCAACAACAAGCGATGATTCAGCCCTATTTTGCACAATTACCCCTCCTTCACTAGAGTCCGCAAGACGAACTCCCAAACTATCCAATCGGTGAACTTCTTTGGCCAATGGCCTTTGATATGCCTCCAGGTGTGCTAAGCTACCCATAGATTTTCGGCTAAGAGCATCCGCCACAACATTAGCCTTCCTCGGATGGTATAAAATATCAACGTCATAATCCTTAAGTAATTCAAGCCATCTTCTCTGTCTCAAATTCAATTCCTTCTATTTGAAAGTATATTGAAGGCTCTTATGGTCCGTGAATATATTCACATGGACCCCATATAAATAATGACACCAAATTTTCAATGCAAATACCACCGCCGCAAGTTCTAAATCATGTGTTGGATAGTTATTTTCATGATTCTTTAGTTGCAGAAGCATAAGCTATCACCTTTCCATGTTGCATTAATACACATCCAATCCCGATTCTTGAAGCATCACAATATACCACAAATCCATCTATACCCTCTGGTAGAGTCAACACCGGTGCCGTAGCCAATCTTGCTTTCAATACTCAGAAACTCTTTTCACAAGCATCTGACCATTGGAACTTAATTGCCTTCTACGTCAATTTAGTCAATGGAGAGGCAAGAGTAGAAAACCCCTCCACAAACTTTCTATAATATCCAGCTAGGCCTAAGAAACTGCGAATCTTTATTGGAGTTGTAGGCCTCGACCAATTCTTCACAGCTAAAATTTTCTGAGGATCAACCTTAATTCATTCACTAGAAACTACATGACCCAAGAATATGACTGATTCAACACAAAATTCACACTTTGAAAACTTTGCATATAACTGGTGCTGATGTAGGGTTTGTAGAACTACCCTGAGATGATCGGCATGGTCTTCTCGACTTCTTGAATATACAAGAATATAGTCAATAAACACTATCACTAAAGAGTCGAGGAATGACTTAAAAACTCGATTCATAAGATCCATGAAGGTTGTTGGGGCATTTGTTAGCCCAAAAGACATCACCAAAAATTCAAAATGCCCATATCGGGTTCTGAAAGTTGTTTTCAGAATATTCCGCTCCATGATCTTCAATTGGTGATACCCGGATCGTAAATCAATTTTGGAGAAGTACCTGGCACCTTGCAATTGATCAAACAAGTCATCTATCCTTGGCAGTGGGTACTTATTCTTGATTGTGACCTTATTAAGTTGCCGATAGTCAATACACATTCTCAGAGACCCATCTTTCTTTCTTACAAAAAGGACCGGTGCGCCCCAAGGCAACACACTTGGCCGAATAAAACCCTTTTCTAACAAATCTCTCAATTGCTCCTTTAGCTCTTTCAATTCTGTCTGTACCATTATGTAGGGTGGAATAGATATAGGATGCGTGTCTGGCATTACATCAATACCAAAATCAATCTCCCTGTCTGGTGGGATCCCAGGGAGTTTATTCGGAAAGACTCCCAGAAATTAATTCACAACAGGCATAGACTCAAGTGTAGGTGCCTCAACATCGGTGTCCGTAACCCGGACCAAATTGTAAATACATCCCTTGTTGATCATTTTCGTGGCCTTAAGGTAAGAAATAAACCTACCCTTTAGCACTACATCATTACTCTTCCACTAAATAACCGGCTCATTTGGAAATTCGAACCTAACAGTTCTGGTTCGGCAATCAAGCTTGGCAAAACAAGAATAAAGCCAATCCATCCCCATTATCACATCAAAATCGACCATTCTTAATTCAATAAGATCGGCCACGGTGTCCCGACCATGCAACGTGACAACACAATCCCTATAAACCCGCACGGCCAAAATAGACTCATCAACCGGAGTAGATACAGAGAACGGCTCATAAAGTTGTTCTGGGTCTATCCCAAATTCCATAGCAAGATAAGGTGTGACATATCACAAAGTGGAACCGGGATCAATAAGAGCATATGCATCATGAGATTGGACAGTCAATATACCTGTAACAACATTTGGAGAAGCCTCTGAATTCTGGCGACCCCTCATACCATAGAAACGGCTAGATCCTCCCGAAATCTGTGCTCCACCCCTAGCTGCACCACGCCCTGCGTGTGTTGAAGTGCCTCGAGTTGGAGGAGGTGTTGCGGATGAAGTAGCTACAGAATTGGCTGGTTGTGTCGTGCCCCTGCCCGCACCCTGGCGGGACGAACGACAATCCCTCTGAATATGACCCCTCAATCCGTATCCGTAGCATATGGTTAAGTCCATGTAGCATATTCCTAGATGCATCTTTCCACACCTAGGGCATGGGGGCCTCCTCTGCTGCTGGAATCTACCACCATGATGACCCTGCTGATGTGAGCCCCTGTTGCCCTGACTGGGCCTGAAACGGCTCTGCTACTGCTGCTGACTGGGCCCTGTGGCGGTGCACTAGCCGAAGACTGAGCAAAGGACTGTGATGGCTCTGACGACCCTTCTCTTAAGGTTGACCTGCCGCCACCAGAAGAACCACCAAAGTTGCCTGTAGACCGGGCCTAATTACTACACTCTCGCTCCATTCTGTTCCTTAATTTGCGGGTCTCTGTGGCTGGAGCGAATGCCACCATCTTTCCATAGTTCATATCAGAATTCAAGGCAGCTGTAGAAGCCTCATTAATTACCAAAGGACTAAGGCCCTGTACAAATTGGCGCACTCTAGACTCCATAGTGGGCAACATGTAAATAGCATACTTAGATAGGTACGCGAATCAAATATGCTAATCCCACACACTCAGGCTACCTTGCCTCAAGTTCTCAAATTCAGCAGCACGGGCTGCCTTAGTCTCAGTAGGCAAGAAATGATCAATGAAGGCATAAACAAACTCACCCTACCTCGCCGGAGGGCTCCCTTCTTCACGGGACTCCTCCCATAGTTCAAACCAAGAATATGCTACCTCTTTCAGGCGGTAGGAGGCCAATTCCACTGCCTCTATCTCAGTAGCATGCATAACTCGAAAAACCTTGTGCATCTCATCAATGAAGTCCTGGGGATATTCCTCTAGGTTAGTACCTGTAAACACTGGAGGATCCAACTACAGAAACCTGTTCACCCTGGAACTAGTAGAATCCCCTAGCTGACTGGAAGAAGTGGGTGCAACATTTGATCTCTGGGCCTGGGATGCCAATATTTGAGCCAACATCTATATGGCTCCCCTAATATCAATATCAGAAACACCAGAATCGGAAGCTAGAACTGGAGGCGGAACTGGTATATCAGTTGGAGGGACCGTTGCACCCTCAATAGGTGTAGGGACAGGTGCAGTCTGATCAGTTGTAGTAGAGTCAGGCAGTGTAGTAGCTGGAGAAATATTCTCACTCCTCGGGTGCTCACCCGCATCATCAATTATATGATCAACTATCACTCCTGGGGTGACATTGGCTCTTTGGTTAGTTCTTGCCTTCTTCTTAGGTGCCATGTACTGAAAATTAGAGCAACACAGGAGTTAAAGGAGGAACAATCTTACAACCAGCTTTATCGCACGATCAAGAATATGAAAGAAGGGTATTATTCCTAAATTCCCTTGTAGCATCCTAATTATAGATGTGGTCAACAACACACCGATAATAAGAACTCTAATAAACACTTCTCCGAGACATCCTAGGACATATTAAAACCTTAGGCTCCGATACCAAGTTTGTCACGCCCCAAAATCGAGGAGCGCAACCGACGCTCAACCGAGTGAACCCGATCGAGCAAGCCTGTTAGATTCCTTCTACCCAAACTCATTCATGAATAAAGAGAATATATTTTTTACTTAATTAAACAATAAAGTGGTCATGTATGCAATTATCAATTTCTTACCATAAGTTTCACCATTTTTAAAATCTCAAATAGACAAGTAATACAACCACGACATAGCGTAGTTTGTCTTTCCCAGCACCAATACACAACCCTTACTATGTCTACGGAGCCTCTATGGATAAAGAAAAGTACAATGATAATGCCGGCAACAAGGCCCCGGCTATACCTCAAATAGAATACACAAAGCACAAAAGATTCATGACCCCGGAATGAATTGGGGCTCACCAAGTCAGCTGGGAAGAAGGTGCACTGATATCACTGACCAATATCTCCTACTGTGGAACCACCTGCATCCATTGAAAGATGCAGCGCCCCCGGCAAAAGGGACGTTAGTACTGTCGAATAACACTAGTATGTATAACTAAACACCCTCTCAATAGAATGACAAATAATACAAACAAGATTATCATAATATCAATGAAAGCCTTAATTAACATCAAACCTTGATTTAGGATCAAGACATTGTTCAAATTAATTTCCATATCTCACATTGGGAGATTTTTAGTATCGATATACCATTGTCCACAATACCAGTACCACAGTATTCTCAATACGGAGTCCGATCATAACCCGATCAGCTAGGCTATCTCATTAGATATATCAACCACAATCATAATTTCAATTACAATTTCTAGCACAATTACCACCATGTGTGCAGCATGGTGTCTGATCACGACCCGATCGTCTAGGCTGTCTTATTTGAGACATCAACCTTTTTGTATCAATCATCGCATTTCATAATACTTTCACATCTTTTCATTTCACTGTCACTAGTGGCCATAATTATAAGATCATTCTTGGCACGTTGGCCATATTCAGTATTTCATGCCCACCTTATCAATTTCAAATATCATCTTCATCATCAACAACAAACACAATTCAAATCAAAGTGTGTAGTACACATGTGAGCAATTTAGAGTCTAATGCACATAGAGATATTTCACAACATTTGGCATAATAGCCTTCATTTGAATTTGACTTAAAGTCGAAACATTATTAATGCACAACCCATATTTTAACACATCCTCAATTGGTAACATAACATGAATATAGCATTTGGGATACTCGTTAAACATATATCTTTCAACCCAATCTTACTCGGAATAGCCAATTTCATAATGAATCACTCGGGACTTACATAATTTATATGAATATCGTGGGATTCAATTCTAAGAGAAGAGTTTAGCCAACATACCTCAATTGAGCCTCCTTAAACTCTAAAACGTTCCGGAATTCTTAGCAACTTCAATCTATTTTAGAAATATAACAAATTGAATCAAAATTAAGAAGATGATCATGGTTCTAGCTCATTTGAGCATTTTATCAAAACACTAGGTGTGCACATGGTTTCAAGATCCTTTTATGGAGGATTCCATCATCCCGCAACCCAATCTTTACCATGCTTAGTTCAACAATCTTCCTACACCCCTTGATATCACATGCATGTTAAATAATCAACTTTCATGCCCAAATATTATCTTGCTAATTACCCATTTTCAAATGATTTCGAAATTAGGGTTTAGGGTGTAGAATCTTACCTCTAGGATGAAGACTTAGTGAGCTTGCCTTCTTAATCTTCCAAAACTTGAGCAAGAATTGATGAACACCTTATCACTCTAGGGCACTCTCTCTCACTCTAAAATATCAGATTATATCTCAAAAATGGCCCAAAATGTGTATTTAATGAAGTAGGGTCGGATTTTAAAAACCCCAAAATGAAGCTCCGGAACATGTTCTGCGGTCGCATATGCGACCGCATATCGGTCGCATAATTGGTGTCCAAAATGACCAACAATCTGCCTGAGTCTGCGGTCACTATGCGGTCTGCATAATTGTTCTGCGGTCGCATAGTGCACCGCATAACAGTTATGTGGTCACATAGTCGACCGCATAATTGCTTCCAACTGACCCAATTAACCGCCTCACTCTGCGGCCATTATGCGGTCCGCAGAGTGATTCTGCGGTCCGTAGAAATGCACTTTTCCGCCAAAAATCTTTCTTTACTTTCTAGTGCATTGTTCAACCCAAAACGTCCGAGCCGCCGCGAGCAAGCTCGCCGCGAAGAATTTCTATAATACTCAACACGTAAAACCAATTCGGCACCACAAAACATTATTTTTTTTTTTGCAAATTTTTATGGGACCTTACATTCCACCAGACGGGACATCAGGTGGCACTCTATGGATACCGAGAGGGAGACACTCTTCCTCCCCTGGGGATCTGCAGAAGAGGGCGATTAGTTGTGCCCCAAATTCCCGTGGTCAAGGGACTGGGGAGGAAGGACATCCTCCTCTCGGGCGTCTGCGGCCGGTGGGGGAGACGTAACAGTTGCTGGTGATGAAGGTATGGCCGGCATGGATGGAGATAAAATTGATGGTGTTGTAGGTTGAGAAGCAGTTACGGCAGAGGCAGTGCTGGTTGTTGGTTTCTCACCAACTGAAGGCAAAAGAGGCCAGGTACTCAACCTCATAGTACCGGAAGCAGCGACTGGGACTGAGAAACAAGAATCAACATTCTCCACTAAGTCAAACTCTCCCTAGAGCGCTCGGACATCGCCTTCGGTTGGGTTTCTAAGCTCTCCTGATTGAGCATTCTATTGAGTTGATAAATATCATTGTCTCCTTCGAAGAGAAGCCTCTTCATCACTGGCTTCCCCGTCATCATCAATAACCACAGTGGTTGTGGCTGGCTCGTGCGCGGCTTTCTTCACCTTCTTATTTTTACCCTCGGCCGAGGAAGAACGTTGCATTTTTGGTTGCTTGTTCTCTGGCCTGAGACTCCAATAAAAAGCACCTACACTGAAAGCAGACCCAAGGGCACCTGTTCGGGTGAGAGCCTCCTTCAACAACCTCGCAGCCTCTGCAGGATAGACCAAAACATCCTCCTCAGGTATGGAGGTAGAACCCTGAGGGAGACATGAATCAAACAAAAAGGTAAGGTTAGCCAATTTTCTTATGTACAAAGATAGAATGAGGGCAAAATCAGTTTACCATGGTTCTTGGCCCTCCACCCGTACTTGGGGGCCAACTCTTTCTACCAGCGGATCTCAGGCGTGGTGGTGTCTAGAATCTTCTGAACCCACCGGTCCAGACCTTTGATGCTTGGTGGTATCCACCGAATTACTGAAATAACGAAAGAAAAAGGGTTAACAATGACATGAAACAACCTATATTTTAAGAGAAAAGGGTAAATTGTGATCTTACGTGAACGAGTCCAAGATTCAGGCAAAGACGGAGTTGTAACCGGGATGATATCCACTACTGTAAATTCGGTAAAAACCGACCAAAACATCCGACTAACTTTGGTCGATAATGGCCAATAACAGTCCAAAATGCGACCATTTATGTGTGGACAGTATTTTAGCGGTCGGAAAGGCATACCGACCAAAGTTGGTCGGAAATTACCAACCAACTTTGGTCGGTCAATTAAATTCAAAAAATAATATTGCAAAAAAAAAAAACCGACCAACTTGTAATCAAAAGATTCACCATCTGGGAATCGAACCGGGGTCTGTACTGTGGCAGGATACTATTCTACTACTAGACCATTGGTGCATTTTATTTTAAGACTGTCTTTTATTTGATTTATACTCTTTAATTGTATTTTCGCACGAAAATAACCGACCAAAGTTGGTCGGTTTTATTAAAAAATAAAATTACCGACCAAAGTTGGTCGGTTTTTTAAAATGACCGGCCGAATTAACCGACCAATTTTGGTCGGTTTTGTTAATATTAATTTTTTTATTTAAATTGAAAAACCAACCAAAGTTGGTCGGTTTCTTTAAAAATAAATTTCGCGGGACTCAAAAATAGTTTCCTGCATTTTTGCGCCAAAGAAAATCGACCAAAGTTGGTCGGTTTCGTAAAAAAAAAAAATTAAAAAATAAAATATTTTGAAAAACCGAACAACTTTTGTCGGTTTTTTGGACGGTTTTTTGACCGACCAAAGTTGGTCGGTTTTTGCCAAATTTCTAGTAGTGATCCCTGGTGGCAATAATGACAAACTACTCCATCCATCAACGGTCATTCATGCTTGTAAGCAAATCATGGTGGCCACGCTTGCTGAAATTTACTACTCCCCCACGAAAGATCTTGGGGGAGTAGAGGTTCATCATATGAGCTAAGGTGAGGGGCTTCTTCATTTCCTGGCACAGCCGCCAAAGACAGGCCATTGTTTGCCACACCGAAGGGCCCACCTGTTCCAAACAAACTTGGTACCGGTGGCACAACTCCAAAATCACAGGGTCAAGTCCCCTGCTCAAAGAAAACAGACCCAAAGTGAAGGGATACGTGTAAACATACGTAAAACTCTTCTTAGTGAAGGTCACTCGCTCCACCAGATCGAGAGCAATGATGTTTAAGGCATGGCAGTCACAGTCCTCCTTCACAGCAGGAATACTGGAAAGGCAAATAGAAGAAGAGAATTTGCCAACAACCCAAGTGTGAGGGTTTGAAGTAGGGAACTTCTCTTCGAAGTCCTTGGCTGTATTGAGATGTTTGGAGATGATGGTGCTCACCGTAGGAGGGTCAGCATCAACATCGACATCTTTGTCTTTGCTACTCTTCGGGCCCCCACCGAAGAAAAGACCTGAGTTCTTGGAAGAATTAGTGAAAGAAGCCATAATCAACAGAAGATGATAAGAGTTTTTTGAAGAAGATCAAAGAAAGATGAAAGTAGAAAACAGTTGAATGCAAAGAAGTTGAGAGAGTTTATGAAACTGTTAAGTGTAAAAGAAGAAGAATGAGGCGTATAAGTAAAGGAATAGGCGGCTAAAATTATGGCCATGATTAATTGCTAAATCGTGAAGTAACACGTGTTTGGGGCATTAAATACAAAGAGACGTGCGTCTTATCAAGCATCAGAAACTTTTCAGAAGGGTTCAGAACATTTCCTATCAAGAAAGGAATCTTCACCAAGACCGAGGACAATTGATGAATTGTAACGGGAAGAAGATTCCCGTCAAGATGTGCCACCGGAAAGTAGGGGGACTATCTGTATAGGGTAAAATTAGTCTATATTAAATGCTCGAATGACATAATGACACGTGAAACTGAGGGCAGACGGAAGATGAAGCAAGTGAAAACCAAGACCAAGGACAACGGCTTCGGTTGGCACCAGGTAGATCCTGAAGGGAACATTATCAACGGGAGCAAACGAATATTTATCACCAAATGACATTCAATAAAGAATATTTCTCAGTATAAAGTATGAAGCCATTGCAGAGAATTTTGGCATTCATGACCTGCCGTTACATATTCATCAATGGCCCTCATTGTTGTCATTTAAGAGGGGATTGATCCTAGGACCTTATTCCCTAGGTATAACTATAAATAGTGGCTTCAACAACCATTTTAACAAACGAAAATTCTGACAAACTTATGTTATACACTATTCCAAGCTAAATACTCCCTCCGTTTCAATTTATGTGAACCCGCTTGACTGGGCACGAAGTTTAAGAAAAGAAAGAAGACTTTTGAACTTGTGGTGTAAAATGAGGCAGATATATTTTATGTGGCTATAAATCATTGCATAAAGGTAAATTATTTCCAAATAAGGAAAGAGGTCATTCTTTTTTAGCACGAGAATTAGGTTCACATAAATTGAAACGGAAGGAGTAATACTTTTTTTATTGCTGTCTTCAGAAGCCTTGCTCCCGGAACCAAGTTATTTGCTATTTTATCTCGATTTCAATGCTAAGTCTTGCATTTTATTTAATTTATTTATCATTTTGGGGTCAAATCGATTCTCTTGTCTATAAACCACATTATAAATTTAACTGTACCGTTTTACAGGTAAACGATGCACCATGCAGCAGCGGTATTGTATTTGTTCTCTTTACTGTTTTTTTCTTCTTGACTTGCTATGACAGGGTTTCTAACTTGGGTATTTGATTCGCATGCCAACTTTCTTGCATCTGAGGGCCTTTAGAAATTGATCCTCGATAAATAGGGACTTAAGTCCGAGCGGGATAAACTGTTGGCCGAGAGGGACCAACTCACCGCACGCCTCCCGGTATTAGAAGCGAAGGCCACTGAAGTGAGTGATATCGAGGATCGGCTGTAGCTCAGCGAGCAGGAAGTAGTGGCCCTTAATCACGGAACTTCTCAATTAAATGTTCAATTCCAAGAAGATAAGGCTAAGTGGTCTAAAGTTCAATATGTCGTGCTTGCTGCTGTCGAGCGCGAGACTGCCTCCATTGAGCGAGTGAATAACTTGGAGGCAGCCTTGAATTCCAAGGCTGAAGAGGCTGCTGCTGCAGAAGAGAAGTGTACCCAGATGGAGGATAGGTATAAGAGGATCATGGAAAATAATAAGGTTTATATAACCACTATCCGTTACCTTGATCTTAGCCTTAGCGCCATGAGATCCGAGCGGGATGGCCTTTTGGTCGAGGTTGATTAGCTTAAATCAGAACTTTAGCGCCAAGGGGATTCCCTTATCATTGAAAAACACACTTTATGTATCATATGAGGAGTAAAACCTTGGAATAGGCTAAATCAAGTGTCATTGATATTGACGATGAGATCGCCAAGGCCCGAGCGCTAGAGTTAACTGCTCCAGGACACCTTCCATCTCAGCCTGATGCAACTTATGCACGGTTGAATAGCATTTGGTCTGATATCATGTTTTGCTTCCCATTAGGAATTTTTCACCCAGCCAAAGACTATTTAACCATCCCGTAGTGGTTTGTTGTTTCAATGCCTTGTCATTTAAAGGTCTTATCTTTGCTGATGAAGTTTTCTTCGTAGTATGCTTTCTGTTGCTGCTTCATCAAAAACCTTTCCAAAAAAACCCAATTGGGACAAAAATTGGGCGAAGGGAAAAGGAGTGTAGCACATACTTTCAGTATAAGTGATGCCCATCAGCAATAATACCTTTTGAGGTGAGCCACATTCCAGTTGCTCGGCAATTTGACTCTGTCTTGGTTCTTTAGTTCATATGACCCTTTCCCGGTGAAAGTTGAAACCCGATAGGGGCCTTCCCACGTTGGACTCAGCTTTTCCGCATTGAGCTCCCGGTGTTTTGAGTAACTTTCCTCAAAACCAAGTCTCCCATTTTTAAATAACGGAGATTGGCCTTTCAGTTATAATACCTTTCCATTCTTTGTTTCTGGGCCATCACCCTTATGTGCGCCAAGTCCCTGCGTTCGTCAAGCAACTCCAATTTGACCAGCAATGCTTCGTTGTTTGTTTCTTCGTCCGCCCAAAAGTAACGCAAGGTTGGTTCTCCTACTTCCACCGGGATTAGAGCTTCTACACTGTATACGAGAGATAAAGGTGTCTCTCCCGTGCTTGACTTGGTCGTCGTTCAGTATTCCCACAGCACTCCCGGTAACTCTTTGGGCCACTTGCCTTTGTCTGCTTCCAACCTCTTTTTGAGGTTTTGAATAATCACATTGTTGGTTGATTCTACTTGCCCGTTTGCGCTCAGATGGTACGGTGAATATGTGACTCATTTAATTTTCAGGTCTTAAAGGAATTTTGTGACCTTTGAGCCTATGAACCGTGGCCCGTTGTCGCAGGCAATCTCCTTCGGTATTCCAAACCGACAAATTATGTTTTCCTATAGGAAATCGACCACTTCGCGCTCGCCAATTTGTTTGTAAGGACTTGCATCAACCCACTTGGTGAAGTGATCAGTTAAAATTAAATGAAATCTTACCTTCGGGGGAGCCGGTAGCAGCGGCCCGACTATATCCATCCCGTATTTCATGAATGTCCATGGGGATAGTGCCGAATACAGCAAATCTGCCGGTTGGTGCACTAACGGTGCATGGCGTTGACACTTATCGTATTTCTGAATGAATGCCTTTGCGTCTTGTTCCATCCGAGTCCAGTAGTATCCTTCCCTAACTAATTTTAGCACCATCAAATTCAGACCTGAATAATTCCTGCAAATTCCTTCGTGAACCTCTCTCATGACGTAGTTTGCCTCCAAGGCTCCCAAACATCGGGCCAACGGGCCTTGGAATGACCTTGTATATAATTGTCCTCCCGATAAGCTGTAACGAGCTACTTTGGTGCGGAGTGCTCGGGATGCCTTCGGGAAGCTTGTCGTGCTCGAGGTAATCAATGATCTCATTCCTCCAGTCCCATACTAGGTTGGTTGTATTTACTTCACAATAACCATCCACATCCAGTACCGAATGCATGAGCTGAACGATGGTACCAGAATCGGATCCCTTTATTTCCGTGGACAATCCCAAATTGGCTAATGTATCCGCTTCTGTATTTTCTTCTTTTGGGATATGGGTGATCGACTTCCCTGAATTGCGCAAGCACAAATTAAAATTTAACCACATATTGCTGCATGCGCTCCTCTTTAGTGTCGAAGATTCCATATACTTGATTTACCACAAATTGGGAATTGTATTTGATTTCAATGACCATAGAGTCTAGCCCTCGGGCCAGTTCAAGTCCTGCAATCAACGCCCCATATTCGGCTTCATTGTTAGTCAAGGGAATATTTTTTATGGCCTACCTCAAGATTTCTCCCGATGGTGTGATTAAGACCACCCCGAGCCTAAACCCTTTTCACGTTAGAAGCTCCGTCTGAGAACAAGGTCCAAACTCCTGATGTTATTTCCGACAGCATCACCGCTTCTTTTGCTGCCAAAGGTAGTATCCTAGGACTAAAATCGGCCACAAAGTTGACCTGACAACTCAGGATTGTGAAGGGCATTCCATAGGAGAAAAGTTTTAACCACGGCTATCGGGTGGCACTGAAAATAAGGCCTAAGCATTCGAGCGGCGACTACGAGAGCTAAGGCCAGTTCTTTGAGGCGCGGATAACAATTTTCCGCTCCCGATAAAATTTTGCTAACATAATAGATAGGATATTGCGTACCTTCATCCTCCCGGACTAGAACATCACTTACCGCTACCTCCAAGACCGCTAAGTATATTAGAACCTGTTCACCTTCCTCCAATCTTGATAGTAACGGAGGGCTTGATAGATACCGTTTCAGGTCTTTTAGAGGATATTGGTATTCTAGAGTCCATTTAAAGTTGTTATTCTTCTTTATAAGTGAGAATATGTGATGACAAGATAGAAAAATGAACCTTCTTAGAGCGGCCAGTCTTCCGGTTAGCCTTTGGACTTCTTTCATGCTTGTCAGTTGGTCTGGAATGTCCTATATGGCTTTAATCTTATTAGGATTGACTTTAATCCCACTTTGTGACACCAGGAAGCCCAAAATATTACACACACTTTTCAGAGTTGAGCTTCATGTTGTGCTTTCTTAGGATATCAAAGGTTCACTGGAGGTGTTTCAAATGGTCACCTGCATTTAAAGATTTAACCAGCATATCATCTATGTACACTTCCGTTGTTTTCCCTATTTGCTTTTTGAACATTTTATTCACAATCCTCTGATAAGTGTCTCCGGCATTTTCAAGCCTGAAGGGAATCACATTGTAGCAATATGTGCCAAAGTTCGTTATGAACGAAGTGTTTTCCTAATCCTACGGGTTCATCTTAATTTGGTTGTACCCAAAATAGGCATCGAGGAAACTCATCAACTCGTGTCCGGCCGTTGCATCAATCATTCGATCAATGTTTGGCAGTGGGAATGAGTCTTTTGGGCATTCCTTGTTCAAATCCTTATAATCTACACACATACAGAATTTATTATTCTTTTTCGGAACTAATACTACGTTAGCTAGCCAGTCGGGATATTTTACCTCCCGGATTGAACCGATGTTGAGAAATCGAGTTACCTCTTTTTTAACAAACCTGTTTCTGACCTCGACAACGGGGCGCTTCTTTTTCCTTACCGGCAGGATGCTTCAGTCCAGGCTTAGCTTGTACACGGCCACCTCTAGCGAGATACCTATCATATCCGCGTACGACCTTGCAAAACAATAAATGTTAGTTTTAAGAAATTCAATAAATCCTGACCTGATCTCAGGGTTGAGGCATGTCCCCAAGTGAAATTTTCTCTCCAAGAATTTTTTGAACAAGGCCACTTGTTCGAGTTCTTGCGATGTGGATTTGGTTGCGTCTGTCTCTTTCGATACCTGAAAATATCTTGGTACTTGGTGGGATTCCGACGGCTCCTCCCCTTTGTTATCTTTGTTTGGTTCGGGAGTAGGCATCGATTCCTATAATTGCTATGCCTCATGTTCCTTCCCTTTATTGCTAGAAATTGAGACTGCGTTCATTTCCCTTGCTGCTGGTTGATCTCCTCTTATTTGTTTGATTCCCTCTGGAGTTGGGAATTTCAAAAGTTGGTGATACGTTGACGGTACGGCCTTTATCTCATGTAGCCATGGTCTGCCAAGAATTATGTTATAGCCCATGTCGCCGTCTACTACTTCAAATAAGGTAGTCTTCATGAACTCTTCGGCGTTCGTGGGCAGCAAGATCTCCCCTCGGGTTGTCACACTTGCTAACTTGAACCCGACGAGGAGTTTTGTTACCGGAATGATGCTTCAGGTTAGCTTGGCTTGTTCTATCACTTTCCATTGAATGATGTTGGATGAACTCCCTGGGTCAACCAAAATACGTATAACCTTGAAATCTAAAACGTTAGGAGAAATTACTAGGGCATCGTTGTACGGCAGTAGAAGTCCATCAGTGTCTTCTTCTGTGAAGGTAATGTCGTCCTTGGTGACTTTCAGGAGTCTCTTGCTATGAGTCACTAATACATTTGTCTTTTCTTTTGCCGATTAGGTTACACCGTTGATATCGTTCCCCCAAAACACCATGTTGATGGTTAGTCGAGGACGGTCTTGCCCTATCTTTGAAGGCTCTACGTCCTCTCGACTGCGGCCATAGTTGTCACTTAAGAATTCCCTGAGATGGTCGTTCTTTAACAGCGTTGCAACCTCCTCGTGCAGATGTCGGCAGTCCCCAGTCTGGTGGCCGTTAGTCCCGTGATATTTACACCATAAATTAGGACCCCTCTAGTTGGGATCGGATCTCGTTGGCCTCGAGAACCGTGCATTCTTGATGTTCCTCATCGCTGATACTAGCTTTACTATTCTAACGTTGAAATTTACTCGGACAAACTTGTATAAGTGTAATCCCTGGAACTCGACATCTTTTTGTCCTGCAACAACCTGTTGTTCCGGCAGCGGTCAACCCTTCTATCGGGAGCGAACCTATCCACCGACTGGAAACCCTTGTTGTTGTGTCACGTAGGGCAATAAACGACCCTTAGATGACCGTCGAGCTACATCAAAGTCTTCTTTTGATTTATCCCTATTCCTTTCTCGATCTCGACCTTTGGTTGATACCGGGAACCCGAGTTGATCATCTTATATCCTTATCCTTGATTCATAACAGTTATGGACATCTGCCCAAGTAGTTTCCTAGAACTCGAGCAGGCTTTCGTTCAATTTCCAGAAGGCGTCGGGTCTCCTAGGGTTGAACTTAGTAAATGTCTCAGCTTCCCATTCATTTGGTACGACCGGTAACATCATCCTTTCATTCTGAAACCTGATCACAAACTCACGTAGCAACTCGAACTCTCCTTGTAAAATTCTAAATATGTCCGCCTTCCGGGCCTGGACCTTCTTGGCCCTGGCATGGGCCTTGATGAAAGAATCTGTAAGTATCTCAAAGGAATCTATTGAGTGTTCAGGTAAGAGTGTGTACCATGTCAAGGCCCCCTTCATGAGGGTTTCTCCGAACTTTTTTAGCAGGACCGACTCAATCTCATGTTCAGCCTAGTCATTTTCTTTCACCGCCGTCGTATAGGTGGTGATGTGCTCCTAAGGGTCTGAAGTCCCATCATATTTCGGTATGTCTGGCATTTTGAACTGCTTCTGAATCAACTCGGTGTTGCGCTTGATTTGAATGGCAACTGGGTATATTTCTTTGAGTCAGGGCTCTTCAGCATTGGTGGTGAGCCCAAAATTTTGTCCATTCGAGCGTGGAATTCTTTTGTGTTATGGTCCATCTGCTCGTTCATTTCCCATATGATCCGCATGAGCTCGGTTTAAAGGGATCATTGTTGTTATCATTACCGGATCCGCTGTCGATCCCCCTGGCTCTGTCGAAGTCGACCTTACCCCTCGGGGTGTTGTTATCAACCCTTTGCGCTGTTTGATTTACGAGAGCACTGGAAGGAACATGTCCTCTTCCATTCACGTTGTTGGAAGCACCTGACAACGCTTGCCTTAGTTTTGTGATGTCCTGGTCTTGCCGTGAGAGATGGACCATGATGGCCTTTTGCTGATCTCTCAAGATCCTCACCATTTTCGCAACATGCTCGTCTTCAGCATCATCAAGAGTCGCCTTTCCGTACATGTCAGGGATATCGCCCGTTATGAACCGGCATTGCTACGTCCTCCTTGTTGTGGGTGTCACTGATCGAATCCTAGTGTTGAGGCAGATTTTCTTGTGCCTCAATGTTGTGTGAGATGTTGACATCGTTAGGTGCCATCTTTTACAATTTTTGCTAAGAAACAAAGAATCAAGCTGGTTAGTGATAGATGCAAGGATCAACTCAATTATGCAATTGTTGAAGCCCCACGGTGGGCGCCAAACTGTTTACCCGTAAAACGGTACAGTTGAATTTATAGCGTGGTTTATAGACAAGCAAATCGGTTTGATCTCAAAATGATAAATAAATTAAATGAAATACAAGACTTAGCATTGAAATCTAGATAAAATAGCAGACAACTTGGTTCCGTAAGCAAGGCTTCCGAAGGCAACAATAAGAATAATGTTAGACAGAAAATAAAGTATTATTTAGCTTGGAATGGTGTGTAGCATAAGTTTATTAGAATTTCCGTGTGTTACAATGGTTGTTGAATCCACTATTTATAGTGATACCTAGGGAACAAGGTCCTAGAATCAAGCCCCTCTTAAATGACAATAATGGGGGCTATTGATGAATATGTAACGGTAGGTCATGAATGCCAAAATTCTCTGTAACGGCTGTGTATTTAATACTAAGGAATATTCTTCATCGAATGTAATCTGGTGACAAACATTCGTTTGCTCCCGTTGATAATGTTCCCTTCAGGATCTATCTGGAGTCATTGTCCTCGGTCTTGGTTTCCACTTGCTTCATATTCCGTCCCCCTCCCTCCTCCCCCTCCCCCTCCCCCCCTCCGGGTTTCACATGTCACTCTGTCATTCGAGCATTTAATATAGACTGATGTTACCCTATACACTAAACATGACAACTTCAATTAAAATTTGAATCATCCTAGTCACTCCACTCTTTCCATCTATGTTGCTCGATCCTCCAAAAGTAAGTGCCGCCTTCCATATCGAATAATCCGAAAAATGCACGATTTCTAAAGGATCTAATATGGGTGCAACAATATTTTTGGAGAACTCGAACATCTTTTGGTCAAGATTGAATTGGTCTCCTTTCATTTTATCTCTGCAATTGATTGCTGGCAACTTTGGAGGCCAATGCATGCCTTGAAAAGAAAAAAGGCCAACTGCAATAAGTTCAATTGAGCTCGGCTCAAGATTCCTAGAATTATGATGTGAATACTAATATAGAGATTATTATGTGTGAATTTTGAGACCAAAGTAAATAATTAGCTTTAGTCAGTTAGTATATAAGTATAAGTGTACGTTCAAACAAATTTAAATTCTAAGTTATTTTGAATTCTTAGAGTATAGATTCTCATCATAGTTTTAATATATATATATAAAACGATATTAGAGTGTTTTAATTTTGTGAGATATTTTGTTATTCTGTGTATTTTATCAATGTATTCCTGATGCACATGCAACGTATCTTTCAGCATCTGCCTCCACTAAATCTATATCTTAATTTAAAATATGTTTAGTACATTCTATTTTGTGTAAAGTAATATATAGATATTTACATAAAATTCGGGGTACTACTTTTCAAATTAAAAAAATACAGTAAAATCTCTCCAAATTAATACGTCTGCAAATTAATATATTCTCTAAGATAATATTTTTCTCTGATTCCGACTTGGGCGGGCGGAGAAAATTTCGATTTCGATAAGATAATAAGATAATATATTTTCGGAAGACCCCTATATAAATATATGGTCCCATTAATATTATAAATTAATAATTCTTTAAAATTACAAAAATATCTAAGAAGATTTAGTGAAATATGATTCTAGTATTTTTTTAATTTTTTCTTAAAATTTAAATCTAGTTGAAGCTCATCTCTAACTTTTCTTATTGCATCCAAAAGTTCTGGTGTTGTCTTCTCGAACTGCACCAAAAAATTGTGAAGAGTTCTCGACGCAATAAGTGCTTCCTTACATGTAACTGGTTCCAAAGGTATTGTATTGTCTTCAACTTCATCATCAATATTGTTTTCTCCGATGGTATCCATAATTTCTTCTAAGCTCTGGACCTCTGAACATGTATCATTTTCACCCGGGTAATCCAACAGGCTATTGACATCTATTTTATGGCGATAACCGAGATCATTAATCATGATCTCAAGTTCATGAATGTTGTTTTCACGAGTGGGATCATTTAAATTCCTTGAGGCTTCATCCCCCGAACGAATTTTGTAGTATCGAAAATAATTTGCTATTGTCTCTTACTGAACACTTTTCGTCCAAGCCGCGATCGCAAAATTGATAGCATCCAAAACATTAATCTTTCCTGGATCAATTTGTCCCAGCTCATAGCCTTCTAATATCCTATGATAAAATCTACTATGATAAAGCATCTTGAAAGCTCTTATTATCCCAGCATCACAAGGTTGAATTTTTGATGTCATGTTGGGTGGCAAGAAAAGAAAATCAATATTTTGTAGTCCTTCAATATTTCTTAGATGTGCTGGACAATTATCTATCACAAGAAAAATTCGTCTACCATGCATTTTGTGGTCAAACCAACGAATATATTCATCAAAAAGCACAGTTGTCATCCATGCTCTTTTGTTTGCATGATAGTAACAATTCAAGTTGTTCATGTTGACATTCTTAAAGCAACGTGGCTTTGCATATTTTTCAATTTTCAGATCTATCCTCATTGCAACAAATAACAATTGTGAGCCTTTCTTTGTCCTGCTTTCTTCCTTCAAGTTGCTTCGTAGCAAGAGAATGATCAGTTGTGACCTATAAAAAAAACTAGTTTCATCCATATTAAAACATCTTTCAGAGAGAGCTGGTATATTTTTTCCCTTATGCACTCCAGTTTCGTCTCCATGTCTTCTATATCAACCGACCACTCTCTCCAAAATAACAAAATGACTTGATACCACGTCTTATCTTGAATTTCTCAAGCCAACCTTGAGAAACGTTGTGCTCAAAATCTTGTTGAGGATATAAAAGTTCCATTGTATCTCTCGCCCTTTTCAAAATTAACTCTCCGGTTATATTGACAAAGTCTTGGTATTGGAGAAACCACTCATAAACAACCTTCTCCATGTATGGAAATTTTGCTGGCTTGTGCCGCTTGATATCCTTTCATTTTTCTAAATTAGCCGAAAGATACTCAACTGATCATTTGAGTGTGTTTGATATTGTACCTTGACTAACTTTCAAATAAAAATTTTCATCAAGCCACAACTGCAAATCTCTTTGATGCATGTGGAATGATCTATTTTGTACTCACATAATGCTTTACGTATTTGATTTGTCATTGTTGATTGTGTGACACCTTTTAGATCAAAAGTCATTGTTGGGTACGATTTGAAGAAATTTTCTATTTTTCTTATATAGTTTATTCTCTTACCATCATTCGTTGAATGTTTTTAGTAAAAGTACTGCCGTGCCCCGTTTTCTCGCGAAAGGCGGGTTTCAACATGTGACAACTCTTTTAAATGGAAGATAGGTATTAAATTAGAAGAGTCACCACCTAACGGTTTTTAAGGTGTGTTAGGGCACCTATTATGCAAATGACTCTATTTCACTAGTCAAGGTCACCAAAAAATGGGTAAGGGCTCAAATTACCTCAAAGAGAAGGTGTTAGGCACTCTTCGAGATCCACAATTATGGGTCCCGGCCGAACTTAAGATTATGTGGATTACAATTAGGCTAAGTGATCAAATAAACAAAGCGAATGTAAAGGTCAAAGAATTTCATTACAACATGATTAGTACATATCTTAGTACGAATATAGGTATACAACTATTTGGATCTAATAACATTATATAAAAGGGAGGGAGGGGGGTTCTATATTTTTTAGCCTAAAGGATCAGCCCGTGCAATATAAATAATACTTCGCAACTCCCTTGAGATAGGGAGTTACTCATATTATTCAGCGGGCACAGACTATCATTTCTTGCTACCCGATTACTATGTTAAAGTTATTTACCTGAAGCGCCCTAATTCAATTCTAAGTCGTGCTCTATGCATGCACTACTCGTCCCATTCCTATGGTCCAGGAGGTATTGGACCTCTACTAGGGTGGTTCTAGACCTTACTTAGGTGGCTCAAAAATGTCAAAACTAGGCGACATACAAAACACATATTGGACTTTAAATATGGACAGTTAAGGGCTCAAGTTAGCCTCCACACTTAAGCAACAAATGCACGCGAAACAGGTTTTCATGTTAGGCCGTTTCAGAATTAAGAACCTTAAGCCCTATAGACATGATTTCTATGTGACTATGCATTAAAACATACAAGCATTTTCAGAGGCTAGGCACTGCTTATCTCCAAATAATTATATAATTGTTGCATGCTGATTTAAGATTGCAGATTTCTAGTTATTTAACCTATAGATGTTGTGTCTAGGTGATTTACGCACTAAGTGACAATGAAATCTATTGGAGGAAAGCCCATAATTATTCATGCTTTTCGAGCAGCAAACAACATCTGGAAAATTAACACTTTTTGGCGAGTAGTAATATCTTATAGGCAGGATCTCTAATAATTGGCGATTGAAACCAATTCTATTGTTATATTTTAACCTTATAGGCATGTTTCTAGGTGAACAGTGCGATACAGTAGCGAATGAAATGATTAAAATCCTATAGGCATAATTTCTAGTGGATATGCTGCAGCGATGCATATTGAAGGAAAATTCAATGATATTTATTTCCTATGGGCAGGTTTTCTTATAACATGTAGCAGCAGGGATAATTGAAGCATTTGAACTCATGCTTTGCTAGTATACAAGTAGTGCGAGTGTGTGCTTCTCTTAATGCCATAATTTCTATAGTGCTCATAGAGATTGAATGGCATATATAGCAGATGAATCATTGAATCTTATAGGCATGTTTTCTACCCTTGCATGCAAACATCAGAATTTACCCATCCCCCATTTTTACTAACACCCCAATCATTTATTACAAAGTTATTGCAGGCCCAATAATGAATATGATTATAAATATTATACAAATAATGATAGTAGGGCCACAACAAGGCCCAAAAGAAATACCCAGCACTGTTGGGCCTTCAACAATTCTCCCGTGGTATACCCAGATTTTCAACAAGGAACCATATTCATCAGCACAACTCAGAATCCATAGAAGAGCTCAAAGCCAAATCACACAACCATAGATCAACCATAGTTGTACCCAGCCATTAAATCACTTAAACCAACCAGATTACATGTTCAGTAGACAATAGGAAGAAGGAATTGAGTGGGGTAGGTCAGGTCTCAGTAGTAGAGAAAGTGGCTAAAAGTCCCCAAACCCTAGTGTGTCAGAGTTCACAAGAGTCTCATATGGACCCCGAACAGTGCTCACACTAGGGAGGTTAGTAGCAGGAGTGTTGGTAGCCTTGTCTTTCAGCCGGCCAAGAATGATAGGTTCAGAATAGCGTAGGTAACAAATAAGAGAGAATGTTCAACAGTTAAGGGATAGAAGTTGAGGAAATGCACTTATAGCTTAAAGTAGACATAGCAAAGTTGAGCATGCAGAGGAGCTAATCAAGCAGGTCACAGGACTTAGAAGCATGTTCAGCAGGACTTCAGCACTTAGCAAAGTAGCACATAAGAAGCCACACATTGAAAGAGTTAGGGGAGAAATAAGTTTGCAGGATTGACAAAAGTTATCATACATAGGTGCATAATACCAAACAAGTTTAAGTAAGGCACTGACTTAGAGATTTGAAGCCTAAAGGTCCTAATTATGTCAAACCTAGTATGGAAACACAAAATAAGATGGCCATTCTAAAGGTTTCAAATAGTCATTAAGGATATAAGACTAAGCAAAACAGAAACATGTTGTGAGGGAGTAGATCATAGTTGATAGAAAAGGTCTTAGCACAGATTAGAACACATTACATATGCAAGACTATCATTACAGAGATTCAGAACAGAGTGGGAAAGTAAACACATATCAAATAGAAAATGTAGGCATTCAGGTATTGACACAGTAGACTAATTAACTAGAGAAAGTCCAAGTTATGCCAGGGATTCATCCTAATATCATGAAACAAAACAGTTCAAACATGGTAGGGAAAACAAGTTGAGATAACTGTTCTAAAACCTAAAGCAATCACTAAAGGAGTATAGGATCAAGTGAGCATGCTGAGTGACACAATAGCAGGGAAACAAGTCATAGTTAACAGTGAAGGTCTTAACACGAGTTATTACAGATGTGAGGCATTCATTACAGAGATTCAGGACAAAGCAGGTAAGAATATTCATGAACATTCAGGCCCCAATACACTAGCTAACGAGCTTAGGAGGGTTTAGATTATCCAAGTTAGACATAGACAATCTCAGAACTAGCAGCATTAGGAGAAGTTAAATTCTAAAACGATTTAAAACGAGTGTAAAATTAACAGAGTTGTGCATAAAGTAGCCTAGAAACACATTAAGCCATAGATTTCATAAGCAAGAGGATATGCAGATCAGAGACACATAAAAATTGAAATTGCAAAAGGTCAAGCGACTTACCAATTAATCGGACAACAATAAAGAACAAAAATTTCACAAGAACCCAGAGTCTCAATGTGTCAAAGTTCCCAAGAGCTTCAAAAGACCCCTGGCAATGCTCGCACCAAGAGAAAGTTCGAATAATAGAATCTCAGTGGTTTTGGCTTTCAGCCGGCTAAAAATAAAGTACAGAATAAGAGAATGAGGGAATCATAGAACAAAGCTTTAATTTTTAGTGAAAGTATATTGATTTAGCTCTGTCTCAAAGGGGAATGGGGAGGGGTTTATATAGTGACAGAAATTGAACAAGTAAACAAGGAAACACTGTAAAATCAAACATAAATAAGGAAGTAATAATATGCAGAATCAGTAAAAATCGGATTAAGGAAAAAATAGGTAAACCCTAGTTGACAGAAATTGGAAATTGACCAGAAATCTTGGCTAATCGGACCCATATAGCCTGGTCATGATGTATATGGGCTAAATACTGTCCAAATTCAAGCGATTGAAGTTGAATGGCCAGATTCTAAGAGATAATACTTTTCATATTTAGCCAAGTACTAGGTGATACCATAGTTTTGTAGAAAATAACGAGATAACACACAAAAGGTAAGGAAATCATGGAGAGAATCTATGGTTGAGACGGATTTGGAGAGATTTGAGAGGGCGGCTAGGGTTTCTGTGGAAAGGAGAAGAGAGAATTTTAGGGCGGCGGGTTAAAGAGAATGAGAGGATTAGGGTTGGGTGGTTAATTAAAATGAGGGGAATAAATGCGAGTCGTTGATCTTGAAAGATCAACGACTGGGATTTAAAATGAACGGAGCGGGTTAATTAAAACGGGTACCGACCAGGTCTTGTAAAGGGGTCGTTTGACTTTTGGCTGGGGTTACTGGGCTAAGGTGTTGGCCTATTTTTTAGTCCGAAAATTGGTTTAAAAATTGGGCCAGCCTTTTAAACACACATAATTTATAAAAATGATTAGTAAATGAATAAAAATATTTTTATGTACTAAAATGATTTTAAATAATTATTTAGCATTATAAAAATGCTATTTTTATGCCAATAATATAAATAAGGAGCATTTGTATATGAATATATGCTATTATTGCAGGATTGTGCAAATAGCTTTAAAATGATAATGTAATTTTATAAAAACAAAATGAAGTGAAAATATTATGAGACATATATGAGGATACAAAAATAGTAATCTTGGATGATTAAGTCATCACAGATAATTCAAATGGATAATTACTATATATTTATGTAATTTAAATGCAATAAAAGTAATTTTAAAGCTCTAAAAATTATGAAAAATTATAAAAAGTGCTTGTATAGATTTGTAAGCTAAATAATGATGCAAAAATAATATTTTAAAAGTATATATATATTATTTAAAAAATATATGAGGGCAAAATTGGGTATCAACAGCTGCCCCTCTTTTTACCCGTGAATGATGAAAGAGTTGTCAAGTAAAGAAAATGATGACCAATTTTGGCTGAATTGAATGAGGGATGATATGATTTGAAAAAATGGGGGTCGAACCCTAGTTCCTGAATTGCCTACGTATCCCTGGTGTTACGGGAATCATGTCGTGTGTAGTTTTGGATCCAACGACGAACGAAACCGGGTGAGTTGTTATAAGAATGATCGTATATTTTGGAAAGGGTTCTTTAGGGCAGGATAGTATCGGATGAATATATGCGAAATCATGAATGTGAATTTGAAATGTTTGCAGATATATCACTGAACAAATATCTGAACAGTCATAGAGTGAAAGGCGGGAATTGATGGTGGTCAGTTATGTTTGAAATAAATGCAGGATGTGAACGTTGTGAACGGAAACTGGAGCGAAGATTGCTCCAGTTTGGAGAACGGTTACCTCCTAGATTACCTTCAAAACTCAAAACATGGTGCATGCGAATATATACGGGTTATTGCGAGAATTTAAACGTGATGCAAATTCCCTTTGGACCATGAAGGTTGTCTTTGGACGGTGAGGATGATGTCCTTAGACCATGACGTCCTGGGCCATGAATCGTGTAATAAAAGGATTCACAGGCCATGAAATGATGTCCTCAGGCCATGAGGATGGTGCCTCTGGACTATGACGCCTTTGAATAATATATGCACTTTTGAGAGATCCTCAGGCCATGGAATGGTTTCTCCCGGCTATGAGAATGATGCCGTCGGACTATGGCGCCTTTGGACAAAGTGGCGATATTTCAGCCCATGAAATGTAAAGATATGATGCTTGGTCATATGCAAAATGAGACAAGACAAGGCTTAGTCTTGTGTAAGATGAGGGCAGTGCTTAGTCCTAGGTGAGTAGAGAATAGTTCTAGGTCTTAGATAGCATAATGGAGATAGTATTTAATCTTATGCAAGAAAAAGGCAGTGCTTAGCCTTTTGCAATTATGGAGGCAATGTTCAGTCTCGATGCGAAGAAAGGCAGTACTTAGCCTTATGCAATTAGGGAGGCAATGTTTAGCCTCATGCAATTAGGGAGGCAATGTTCAGTCTCGACGCGAAGAAAGGCAGTGCTTAGCCTTATTCAATTAGGGAGGCAATGCTTAGCCTCATGCAAAGAGGAGACAATGCTTAGTCTCATGCCGGGAAAGGAAGTGCTTAGCCTTATGCAATTAGGGAGGCAATTCTTAGCCTCATGCAAAGAGGAGACAATATTTAGTCTCATGCAGGGAAAGGCAGTGCTTAGCCTTATGCAATTAGGGAGGCAATGCTTAGACTCATGCAAAGAGAAGACAATGCTTAGTATCATGCAAGAATAGGAGATAATGCTCAGTCTCAATACAAAAAAAGGCAGTGCTTAGCCTTATGCAATTAGGGAGGCAATGTTTAGCCTTATACAAAGAGGAGACAATGCTTAGTCTCATACAGGGAAAGGCAGTGCTTAGCCTTATGCAATTAGGGAGGCAATGCTTAGCCTCATGCAATGAGGATACAATGCTTAGTCTCATGCAGGGAAAGGCAATGCTTAGACTTATGCAATTAGGGAGGAAATGCTTAGCCTCATACAATAATAGGAGACAATGCCTAATCTCATGTAGGGAAAGGCAATGCTTAGCCTTATGCAAGGATAAAAGTAGAGCTTAACCTCATGCAAATAATGAGAAGGCAGTGTGGAAGTAGAGTATTTCTTAGCTGGAGGTGTTTGCGCTACGTAATTTGTCGTCATGAAGGTAGTGACTTGATGTATCTGCGGATAATGTTGTCTTATCATGCCTGCATTCAAAGAAATATTGTGAGTTCTGTGGGGAAGGTTGGATCGTGCTTTCTTTTTCTTGCTCTATCTTTGCTCCTTCCTTGAGATCCTGTTTGAGTTACGCTGGGTAACATCTGGTTGTCATAGAAATAAAGTTTTCAAAAAAATATGCATGCATTTGATAAATATAGTTATCTGAAATGTACTAGTATGCGATATCAAGTAATTTAGATGAACCGATGACTGTGACATATTTTAGAGACATTGCGACCTCCCTGCTTTAGAATTTTGAGGGTTCCCCTCAAAATTCTACCCCAGTTTAAATGCAATACTTTTGACAATACTTTTTGGTTGTTCCATATATGATGAAGTTGGCTGAACTTGCGATCTTTCCCTAGTTTCTGATCATGGGAAAGTGAAGATTTTATTAAGATGTGATCGAACCCACAGGATTGCCTACGTATCACCTCTTAAACGGGAATCAGTTCAAGCGTAGTTCAGTTACATGAAATGAAGAAATGTAAACAATCCTTAACATAATATCTCTTGACTGTGTCTGAGTTGATAGGTTTTGGCCAAATCTCTCTGTCCATTTCTGCAAGTATAAGTGCTCCTCCTGTTAATACTCGATGAACCGTGTAGGGACCTTTCCAATTGGGTGAAAATTTCCCTTTAGCTTCATCTTGATGCGGGAAAATTTGCTTTAGCACCAACTGCCCCGGTGTGAATTGCCTTGGTTTGACCTTTTTGTTGAAAGCTCTTGCCATTCTGTTCTGGTAGAGTTGACCGTGACATACTGCATTCATTTTCTTTCCATCAATGAGGGCTAGTTGTTCATAGCGGCTTTGTACCCATACTGTGTCGTTTAGCTCAGCTTCTTGTATGATTCTTAGAGAAGGGATTTCTACTTTGGCAGGAATAACTTTTTCTGTACCGTAGACCAATAAGTAGGGAGTTGCCCCAGTTGATGTGCGAACTTTGGTACGATATCTAAGCAAAGCAAATAGTAGCTTCTCGTGCCATTGTTTGTAATTATCTACCATTTTCCTAAATATCTTCTTGATGTTTTTGTTGGCGGCTTCTACATCTCCATTTATTTGTGGCCTGTATGCTGTGGAATTCTTATGCTTGATCTTGAAGGTCTCACACATAGCCTTCATCAGATCACTGTTGAGATTGGCGGCGTTGTCGGTGATGATTGACTCTGGTACTCCAAACCGACAAACAATGCGATCCAGAACAAACTCTGTGACGACCTTCTTAGTTACATCTTTGTAAGATGCGGCCTCAATCCACTTTGTGAAATAATCTATGGCCACTACAATGAACCTATGCCCATTTGAAGCAACGGGTTCGATTGGACCGATGACATCCATGCCCCAAGCGGAGAAAGGCTAGGGTGCACTTGTTGTAGTGAGTTTATTGGGTGGCACTCGTATCATATCAGCATGTATCTGGCACTGGTGACACTTCTGGACATACTTGATGCAGTCTGTTTCCATAGTCATCCAAAAATATCTTGCTCTTAGTATTTTCTTGGCTAAGACAAAGCCATGCATGTGCGGTCCGCAAGTTCCGGCATGTATTTCCTCGAGCAAACTGGATGCTTCCTTGGCGTCTACACATCATAATAATCCCAGGTCTGGAGTCCTTCTGTACAGAATTCCTCCATTTTGAAAGAAAAGGTTGGCTAACCTTCGAAGTGTGCGCTTCTGAGTATGAGTTGCATATTCCGGATACTCTCCCTTTGCCAAGTATTCTTTGATGTCGTGGAACCAAGGATTCCCGTCACTTTCTTCTTCAACATGAGCACAATAAGTCGGTTGTTTATGAATTCCTATTGGGATAGGATCGATGAAGTTCTTGTCTGGGTGTTGTATCATGGAAGACAAAGTGGCCAATGCATCTGCGAACTCATTTTGAATCCTCGGAACATGTTTAAACTCTATCTTCATGAACGTCTTGATCAGCTCTTGTACACAGTACAGATATGGTAATATTTTGGTATTCTTGGTAGCCCATTCTCCTAAAACCTGATGCACCAAAAGATCGGAATCTCTAATCACCAGCAACTCCTGAACATTCATGTCAATGGCCAACCTGAGTCCCAAGATGCAAGCCTCACATTCTGCCATATTGTTGGTACATGGAAACCTGAGTTTTGTAGATACCAGATAGTGTTGGCCAGTTTCTGATACTAAGACAGCTCTGATACCCACTCCTTTGAAGTTTGCAGCTCCGTTGAAGAACATTCTCAAACCATCATATGCTTCGGTGATATCTTCTCCTACGAATGATACCTCTTCATCGGGAAAATACATTTTCAATGGTTCGTATTCTCCGTCCACAGGATTTTCTGCCAAATGATCTGCCAATGCTTGCCCTTTTACCCTCTTCTGAGTTACATAGATGATGTCAAATTCACTCAGCAATATCTGCCATTTTGCTTACTTTCCCGTCGGCATGGGTTTCTAGAAGATGTATTTCAGCGGATCCATCCTTGATATGAGATATGTGGTATATGCATGGAAATAATGCCTAAACTTTTGAGCTATCCATGTTAAAGCACAGTAGGTGCGCTCCAACAAAGAGTACCGGGCTTCGTAAGGTGTGAATTTCTTGCTCAAATAATATATTGCCTGCTCCTTTCTTCCAGTTTCATCAAGTTGTCCCAAAACGCAACCAAAAGCTCCATCCAATACAAATAAATAAAGCAACAGTGGTCTTCCTAGCTCTGGTGGGACCAGAACGGACGGTTTGGATAAATACTCCTTGATTTTGTCGAAAGCTTTCTGACATTCTTCAGTCCAGCTTGTTGTAGCATCTTTCTTCAGCATTTTGAAGATCGGCTCACAGATCACGGTTGATTGTGCTATGAAATGACTGATGTAGTTGAGACGCCCTAAGAAGCTCATCATATCTTTCTTATTCTTCGGCGGTGGCAAGTCCTGGATAGCTTTGATCTTTGATGGGTCAAATTCAATCCCTCGACGACTGACGATGAATCCTAGCAATTGTCCGGCAGGGACTCTGAAGGCACACTTTGTAGGATTCAGTTTCAGATTGTACCTTTGAAGTCGATCAAAGAATTTCCTCAAGTCTGCTATATGATTTGTGCTTCTTCTGGATTTAATGATGATGTCATCCGCGTACACCTCTATTTCCTTGTGTATCATATCGTGGAAAATGGTTGTCATGGTTCTCATGTAAGTGGCTCCAGCATTCTTCAAACCAAACGACATCATTTTATAGCAGTATATTCCACATGGTGTGATAAAGGCTGTCTTTTCGGTATCATCTTCATCCATCCAGATCTGATGATACCCCGCGAAGCAATCCACAAAGGACTGGAGTTCATGCTTGGCACAATTGTCAATCAGTATATGTATATTGGGCAATGGAAAATCATCTTTAGGACTCGTCCTGTTTAAATCTCGATAATCAACACACACTCTTACTTTCCCATCTTTCTTCGGAACCAGCATAATGTTGGCCAACCAAGTCGGATTTTCAACCACTCTGAGAACCTTGACTTTGATTTGCTTGGTGACCTCCTCTATTATCTTCAAACTCATATGTGGCTTGAATTTTTCGAGCTTCTGTTTTTACCGGTGGACACATGGGATTGGTAGGTAGCTTGTGAGCCACTATGGATGTGCTCAAACCAGTCATATCATCGTAGGACCATGCAAAGATATCTTCATACTCTTTTAGGAATCGGACATACTCTTCCTTCTCTGATGGTGATAGGTGAATGCTTATACGTGTTTCATTGACCATTTCGGAGTCCCCTAAGTTAACTATCTCAGTCTCATCCAAATTAGACTTAGGCTTGTTTTCAAAGTTTTTCACTTCTCTGACAATTTCCTTAGGTATTATGTCATCTTCCAGATCCTCTGAATCATTATCCTTATGTCGTGTTGCCTCATTACATGTCACAATCGTATGTTCATCGGGATAGGTAATAATAATGTTGTAGAGAGAAAAAATGTAAAGAATAACAATAAATATTAAAAATAGCAATGCATTAATAAAATTTGAAAAATGTCAACAAGTACGGCTCGATGACTTGAGCAATTATTTCAAAACAAAATACGTTCAAAACAAAATACTGAAAATATCTTAGATGCTCAAAAGATTGCTTTAAAATAATTGATGCTAATTGCCAGGCTACCCAGGAACTCGATAGGCCCGGGATGGTGTAGCAGTCCAATTCTTCAGAGTAGCTCCTTTTTCAACGGTCTGAATGGTAAGGTTTTCCTCCTCCTCCTCCTCCTCCTCCTCAACTATCGCACTGCAATCCATGTCTTCGTCATCCAGAAATAGCTTCCTTATGCCAGCTAAGGCTTCATCTTCCTCAGACTCTCATATCATGTCAGCTTGATGAAATGTCTGGTGCAAATGTGGTACCGGTTATTCCAGTGAATAATAAGGACCGCACCATGGTGGCGACCAATCCTGGCACTCTTGCCAAGTATATTCGTACCCGAGTCCGAAAGTTGTACCATGATGCTTCGGTTGTACCGGTTTGGTGATCCCTTGGAGGCTCTTGCCGAGACCCTTGCCAGGTTCATACCATGTCCATAGCAGTATGCTTTCTATCTTGTTGCTCCACTATTTTTCCTTTTTAATTGTGTTGACGTGCTCAATACGATGGTATGTTTCTCCACCTAACTTCTTCCTATTATCGATAACCGGAACAGTCTGATTGGTATAAATTGAATTACTTCCGTCTCCGTGTATGATCACCTCCTGGTGGTTACATTCAAACTTCACGGCCTGATGCAGAGTAGATGCCACTGCCCCAGCGGCATATATCCAGGGTCGTCCTAACAATAGATTGTAGGTAGTAGATATATCCATCACTTGAAACTCAACATCGAACCAGGTTGGGCCCATATGTAGTCTGAGGTTGATTTCTCCTATTGTGGCTTTTTGAGATCCATCAAACTCCTTTACATTCATGTTTCCTGCTCGTATATCGTGCAGGCCTTTACCCAATCTCTTCAGAGTGGTTAGTGGACATATATTGAGACTCGAACCCCCATCTATCAGGACCCTGGCGATGAATTTATCTTCAAATTGCACTGTGATATGTAGTGCCCTATTGTGACTTAGTCCTTATGATGGCAGCTCGTCTTCATAAAAGGTGATTTTGTGGCTTTCCAATACCTGCCCGACCATGTTGGCTATTTCTTCACTAGTGATGTTGGTGGGTACATAGGCTTCACTAAGTACCTTCATCAAGGCATTCTTGTGTGTCTCAGAGTTTTGTAGTAGTGACAAGATAGATATCTGAGCGGGATTTTTGTTCAAATGGTCAATCACAGAGTATTACCTTGCTTGCACTTTTCTCCAAAGCTCGTCAGGGCCAGTTTCAATGACAGGCGGCTTAGATGCAACCTCCTTGCTTGTTCCTCCCAAGTGCTCTGGTGTATAAACCCTGCCAGTTCTGGTCATGCCTTATGTTGTATCTGTTTCTTCCATTTTTGCTTTTCCTTTCCTTCTCGCTTTAGCAACATAATCCCATGGTATAACATCAGACTTGTAAGATGGTGTGGGTGCTACTATCACAGTGAAGGGTGTGGTTACCTCAACTTCAAACGGTGTTAGTGCGGTTACCTCAACTTCAAGCGGTGACTGGGTTTGTACCACAATTGGTGTGAGGATGACTGGAGGTGTTTTAGGATCATTCCCCTCCCGAATGAGTCCAACTGACCCTTCCGGATCCCATTACTAATCAGTCTCTATCACATTCACTCCCTCACCTCTGTGATCCAGAAGAGGATTGTTACGAACATTGGGTGCGGCTTCTTTTGCCTGTATGACCTTGGTGTCGATCAATGTCTGAATCTTGTCCTTCAGAGTGCGACACTCATCAATGGTATGGCCTTTCATGCCTGAGTGATAGGCACATGTCCTGTTTGGGTTAATCCACTGAGAAGAGTTTTTCATAGAAACGGCGGGAATGGGAGTGACATAACCAGTAGCCTTCAGTCTCTCATACAGTTGGTATATGGGTTCAACGATTGGAGTGTATTGTCTGGGTAGTCTGTGGTCGAAGTTTGGTCTTGGTTTTTGGTAATTTTGGCGGGCGGATGGTGGTGAGTGATAATATGCGGGCTGGGTGTTATAGGCGTTGTAGTGCTTCGAAATTTGTCGCCATTCCACTCTTAATTCCTTCTTGTATTCTTTCTCCCAGCTTGATGATATCAGAGAATTTATGGTTTTCAATAACCATCAGCCTTTCATAGTACTGCAGGTCTTGAGCTCTGACGAAGAACTTATTCATTTGTTCTTCTTCAAGCGCTGGCCTTACCTTTGCAGCTTCAGATCTCCACCGAGTAGCATACTCGCGGAAAGTTTCTGTTGGTTTCTTCTTGAGATTTTGAATGTAGAAAACATCTGGTGCATTTTCTCTGTTGAACCTGAATCTATCCATGAAATATGATGCCATGCTCACCCAATTAACACACTTCTTCGGGTTTTGACTGATGTACCAAGACAAAGCATCTCCTATGAGGCTTCATACATATTCGTTCATCTTTTCCCACTCCTACAAGTTTGTCATAATATGTCCTTAGATGTACCTTCGGATCACCAGTTCCATCGAACAATTAGAACTTGGGAGGTTTGTAACCATCCGGCATTTCCATATCTGGTTGAATGCATAAGTCCTCATAATTCAAACCTTCAGTTCCCTTACCACCTTCGACGCTCTGAACTCTGCCAGTGAGCTTCCTGATTTCTTCCGCCATGTTCTTGATGAGCAGGTCCTTCTCGGTTGATTCCGGTATATATAGGGTTTGTTGTGGGGTGTAGGGTAAAGTTTCCACATATATGGGATTACTTTGGTGAACTCTGGGAATCTGGGCATAAGGATGGTCATTGGTTGAGTTTTGGGGATCAAGAGTAGGTTGTGGCGCATTCTGGGGAGCGTGATAAGTGGTGGTTTGCGGGTATTGAGTCGGATGATGGTGGTGTTATTGAGGAGTAGGTACTGGTAGAGGGTTGTGGTTCTGAGGAGCTGTGGTGTATTGATGTTGTGCGAGAGGATTCAGCGGTGGGTTTTGGTCCTGTGTGTTTTAGGGTGGTGCCGGGTTTTGGGCATTTGGATTTTTTGGTTGATATCAGGGACGTTTAGGGTGAGGGAAAGATTTGCCAAGTTTTGGACCTGCTCAAATTCTCCTTGTAGCTCCAGGATTTTTTGTTCCAGGTGTAAGACCAATTCGTTCTGTGCCGGAATACTTCGGCCATCTGAAGTTTAAACATTTTCTGCTATAGTAGCATTGTCTTTTCTGATACCGCTCAAATCATCCATTTTTCCTTTCCCTTTGCTTCTGCCTTTAAGATCACTTGGTGGAGGAGGAGGTGAAGGACCTCTAGATATAGTGTGATATGCAGATGATGCCAGTATGCACGAACCAACCTTGGGAATGGGAATAATCAAAAGAAAGAAAAACAAACAAAGGTAACTAAGTCAATAGGGATATTTGAAAGAATGCTTGCAGTATTTAAACATGTTCTGTAAAATCATGCAATAAGTCGCGTCCTAATTGGGGACCTCATTGTGCCCGAGGTAGGCCTAAGCGACATATAGACTCGGAGAAAATTGATGCCAATATTGCATCATTTCATTAATGTGAAAACGAGCCAAACTTTTACTAAATCAACAATAATAATGAAGTTACTAATGGCGTTTAGCCTTATTCCAATTGAAATCTAAACTAAGCTAAAAAATAGTAAAGAACATCATTTGCTAAATCTATTTGGTCCCTGAGGGACCTTCTCCATGCTTGGCTCTCTTGACTCCGTCAATCTGGTTCCCCAGGTCACACATATCCAACAATAGGTAAGCCTTTGCTAGATGCCCTCCTTCATTGCCATCCGTGTTCTGACAATCGGAAAGCCTCTTCCTCATCTTTCCCTCAAACTCCATCAACCCTTTCTCCAAATATTCCAATCTCTCGGTGGACTTAGTAGCGATTTCCTTCCATTCATTAATTGCCTCCATGTCCACTTTATGTTTTTCCAGATGTCTAGCTTCAGACTCGAAAACCCTTTTGTGAAGCCTTCTATACTTGACATGTGCCTCGACAGCATCATCAATGATCCTATTTTCCAAATTGACCCCTTGCTTGATGTCTCCCGCTATATCATCTACCAACCATGATGGATAGAAATACACATGACCGGCATGGTACCTGTCTGGCTCGATAGTCTCTCTTTCCACGATGACCTTATGATTCCACATATGTTGCGCCTCGAACTTGAAAGGCATGATGTCCCCTTTGAAATCTGCCTTCTACTGGACCATGTTGGAAACCCGAGGTATGACCTGTTTTGTTCCTACTTGTCTCATTACCCTTATAGGAGGATAAGGATAAATTCCTCGCAACCCGATTAATACCAAATGAGTAGTATCCCTCGACCTGATGATGAACTCGTTGTTGGGAAACCACTCAAATATCCAATGTACCTTCTCGTATGTCACATTGCTGAAGAAGCGTACCCAACTTACAGCACCTCCGGGCTGTGCAAACCTATCTAGGATGAATGTCATTTACTTTGGGTGATGGTAAGCTATGTAGTCATTCAATGGTCATCGTAGAAGCTCTTGGTGGTATTCTCCCCTCTAAATGTGTTCCAATAACCAGACTTGCAATAATAGATTACAACCTTCAAAATGTCTGAACCCCTGCTTGCACCGATCTAGAGCACGATACAGTTCAACTAGGATCATAGGATGGTGTAGGTTTACCCCTCAATGCCTTCCATTAAAGTTCTTGAAACCATAGCTAAACGAGTGTGAATCCTTCCCTCTTTCTTTGGAAATATCAACAAACCCAAGAAGAAAATGATGACTACATAAACTCGGCGGTGCGTCCAACCTAAGGAGGTAATGGCAAGTTCCTCATGATGAAGACGATATGACTTACTGTGCCCATAACACTCATTAAGTAATTCAAATGGGATGTATGACTTCTTCAAACAAAGCAACTCATCTTTTTTCTTGAAACCTAGCATTTTTAGAAAATCGCGAGGGGTGAGATTCTCTGACACTAATAACCCTGGACTAACCCATGGCAGCTTAGCGAAGCCTCTTATTTCTTCTAGGAGAGGAGTCATTTCTATGTCACCAAAGCGGAAGACGACCATTTTCTCATCCCAGAACATGGTAGCGGCCTCAATCAATGCCCTATTTGGTCGGATGTCTAGCAAGGACGGCAAATTACTAAGGACCCTTCTCACATGATTCTTGTCGCAAGGCGCGAGATTTTTCCATCAATCAAGTAGCAGAGGTGGGATGTTTTGGACCATGCCGAACCTGGGGACTTCGTGCTTCATTTTCTGCAAGCAAATAGAGTTACCCCTACCCCCCTCCAAATTCGACCATTTACACAATAATGATCAACATATTGGCACATTTTCTCCAAGTAAGGCACATAACATGGTAGTGTCCATTGGGATTGTGGAAATCCCGTCGGACTTTGGACAAGGCTTATCTTACCGGGCTATTACGTTAACAACTTCATAACCCATACTAGGTCTAACATGATGCATGTATATTTGATGGTGGAGTAAGGTTTCTAGAATGATCTAGACTGGTACTCTCAAGTGGACAACTTGAGAGGGAAAGGCACGGAACCGTCGACTGCACCGCTGATCGACTAGTCTATCGCAAATAAGCCTTTCCGATTTAAAAAGTGTAATTCTGGAAGAGCGCAGACACTCATCAAGTGCCGCTATGTTGATAATTGGCACGAGTGGAGTATGATGTGGAGCATGCTTTATGCAGAGATAATAACACGTTACTAAGTATTTGCATGATAAATATGTAAAAGCAGTAAATACGGTAATAAGTTAAAATATGAAAAGCATAAGAAAGAAAGACAAAGGAAGAAGTTAGTTTATGGAATATATGCGAGAATGTAATAAAGCAAGTAAGGGAGTAGGGATGGGAGAGGCGTGATATAACAGTCAAATGAAGAGCACTCATAGCAAATAATGGGGAAGGGATGTGCATGTTAAAACAAATTTAAACAAATAAAGGTGGAGAAGGGAAAGGATGTGCATGTTATAACAAAGAAAATAATCCACATAAGCCAAGTTCATTATGGTAAGAGCCTAAGTATTTTCCCAGCAGAGTCGCCATGCTGTCGCGAACCGTTTTCTCGCGAAAATATGGGTTTCGACATGTGACAACTCTTTTAAATAGAGGATAGGTATTAAAAGAGAAGAGTCGCCACCTATCGATTTTTAAGGTGCGTTTGGGCACCTATTATGCAAATGACTCTGTTTGACTAGTCAGCGTCACCAAAGATCGGGTAAGGGCTTAAATTACCTCAAAGAGAAGGTGTTATGCACTTTTCAAAGTCCACAACTGTGGGTCCCAGCCGAACTTAAGATTATGTGGATTACAATTAGGCTAAGTGATCAAATAAACAAAGCGAATGTAAAGGTCAAAGAATTTCATTACAACATGATTAGTACAAATCTTAGTACGAATATAGGGATACAACTATTTGTATCTAATAACAACATATAAAAGAAGGGGAGGGGGTCCTAAGTTTTTTAGTCTAAAGGATCACCCCGTGCAACATAAATAATACTTCGCAACTCCCTTGAGATAGGGAGTTACTCATATTATTCAGCGTGTACAGACTATCATCTCCTGCTACCCGATTAGTATGTTAAAGTTGTTTATCTGAAGCGCGCTAATTCAATTCTAAGTCGTTCTCTATACGTGCACTACCCGTCCCATTCCTATGGTCCGGGAGGTATTGGACCTCTACTAGGGTGGTTCTAGACCTTACTTAGATGGCTCAGAAATGTCAAAACTAGGCGACATACAAAACACATATTGGACTTTAAATATGGACAGTTAAGGGCTCAAGTTAGCCTCCACACTTAAGCAACAAATGCACGTGAAACAGGTTTTCATGTTAGGCCGTTTCAAAATTAAGAACCTTAAGACCTATAGACATGATTTCTATGTGACTATGCATTAAAACATACAAGCAGTTTCAGAGGCTAGGCGTTGCTTATCTCCAAATAATTATACGATTGTTGCATGCTGATTTGAGATTGCAGATTTTCAGTTATTTAACCTATAGATGTTGTGTCTAGGTGATTTATGCACTAAGTGACAATGTAATCTATTGGAGGAAAGCCCAGAATTATTCATGCTTTTTGAGCAGCAAACAACGTTTGGAAAATTAACACTTTTTGTCGAGTAGTAATATCCTATAGGCAGGATCTCTAACAATTGGCTATTGGAACCAATTCTATTGTTATACTTTAACCGTTTAGGCATGTTTTCTAGGTGAACAATGTGATACAGTAGCGAATGAAATGATTAAAATTCTATGGGCATGATTTCTAGTGGATATGCTACAGCGATGCAAATTGAAGGAAAATTCAATGATATTTATTTTCTATGGGCAGGTTTTCTAATAACATGTAGCAGCAGGGATAATTGAAGCATTTGAACTCATGCTTTTCTAGTAGACAAGTAGTGTGAGTGTGTGCTTCTCTTAATGCAATGATTTCTTCAGTGCACATAGAGATTGAATGGCATATATAGCAGATGAATCATTAAATCTTATAGGCATGTTTTCTACCCTTGCATGCAAACATTAGAATTTACCCATCCCCTGTTTTTACTAACACTCCAATTGTTTATTACAAAGTTATTACATGCCCAATAATGAATATGATTACAAATATTATACAAATAATGACAGTAGGCCCACAGTAGGCCCAAAAGAAATACCCATAACTGCTGGGCCTTCAACAATTCTCCCGTGGTATACCCAGATTTTCAACAAGGAACCATATTCATCAGCACAACTCAGAATCCATAGAAGAGCTCAAAGCCAAATCACACAACCATAGATCAACCATATTACCCAGGCATTAAATCACTTAAACCAACCAGCTTACATGTTCATTAGACAATAGGAAGAAAGAATTAAGTGGGGTAGTTCACAAGAGTCTCAAATGGACCCCGAGCAGTGCTCACACTAGGGAGGTTAGTAGCAGGAGTATTTGTGGCCTTGGCTTTAATCCGGCGAAGAATGATAGGTTCAGAATAGCATAGGTAACAAATGATATAGAATGTACAACGGTTAAGGGAAAGAAGTTGAAGAAATGCACTTATAGCTTAAAGTAGACATAGCAAAGTTGAGCATACAGAGCAGCTAATCAAGTAGGTCACAGGACTTAGAAGCAGGTTCAACAAGACTTCATCACTTAGAAAAGTAGCACATAAGCAGCCACATATTGAAAGAGTTAGGGGAGAAACAAGTTTGCATGATTGACAAAAGTTATCATACACAGGTGCATAATACCAAACAAGTTTAAGTAAGGCACTGGCTTAAAGATTTGAATCCTAAAGGTCCTAATTATGTCAAACATGGTATGGAAACACAAACTAAGATGGTCATTCTAAAGGTTTCAAACAGTCATTAAGGATATAAGACTGAGCAAAACAGAAACATGTTGTGAGGGAGTAGATCATAGTTGATAGAAAAGGTCTTAGCACAGATTAGAACACATTACATATGCAAGACTATCATTACAGAGATTCAGAACAGAGTGGGAAAGTAAACACGTGTCAAATAGCAAATGCATGCATTCAGGTATTGACACAGTAGACTAATTAACTAGAGAAAGTCCAAGTTATGCCAGGGATTCATGCTACTATCATGAAACAAAATAGTTCAAACATGGTAGGGAAAACAAGTTGAGATAACTGTTCTAAAACCTCAAGCAATCACTAAAGAAGTATAGGATCAAGTGCGCATGCTGAGTGACACAATAGCAGGGAAACAAGTCATAGTTAATAGTGAAGGTCTTAACACAGGTTATTACAGATGTGAGGCATTCATTACAGAGATTCAGGACAAAGCAGGTAAGCATATTCATGAACATGCAGGCCCCAATACACTAGCTAACGAGCTTAGGAGGGTTCGGATTATCCAAGTTAGACATAGACAATCTCAGAACTAGCAGCATTAGGAGAAGTTAAATGCTAAAGAGATTTAAATCGAGTGTAAAACTAACAGAGTTGTGCATAAAGTAGCCCAAAAACACATTAAGCCATAGATTTCAGAAGGGAGAGCACATGCAGATCAGAGACACATAAAAATGAAATTGTAAAAGGTCAAGCGACTTACCAGTTAAACGGACAACAATAAAGAACAAAAATTCCACAAGAACCCAGAGTCTCAATCTGTCAAAGTTCCCAAGAGTTTCAAAATAACCCTGGGCAATGCTCACACCAAGAGAAAGTTCGAATAATAGAATCTCAGTGCCCTTGGCTTTCAACCGACCAAAAACAAAGTACAGAATAAGAGAATGAGGGAATCACAGAACAAGGCTCTAATTTTTAGTAAAAGTATATCGATTTAGCTCTGTCTCAAAGGGGAATGGGGAAGGGTTTATATAGTGACAGAAATCGAACAAGTAAACAAGGAAACACTATAAAATCAAACATAAATAAGGAAGTAATAACATGCAGAATCAATAAAAATCGGATTAGGAAAAAAATAGGTAAACCCCAGTTGACAAAAATCTGAAATTGACCAAAAATCTTGGCTAATCGGACCCATATAGCCTGGTCATGATGTATATAAACTAAATATTGTCCAGATTCAAGTGATTGAAGTTGAATGGCCGGATTCTGAGAGATAGTACTTGCCATGTTTAGGCAAGTACTAGGTGATACCATAGTTTTGTAGAAAATAATAAGATAATACACAAAAGGTAAGGAAATCATGGAGAGAATCCATGGTTGAGACGGATTTAGAGAGATATGAGAGGGCGGCTAGGGTTTCTGTGGAGAGGAGAAGAGAGAATTTTAGGGCGGCGGGTTAAAGAGAATGAAAGGATTAGGGTTGGGGTAGGTAATTAAAATGAGGGGAATAAATGAGGGTCGTTGATCTTGAAAGATCAACAGCTCGGATTTAAAATGAACGGGGCAGGTTAATTAAAATGGGTACCGACCGGGTCTTGTAAAGGGGTCGTTTGACTTTGGGCTGGAGTTACTAGGCTAAGGTGTTGGGCCATTTTTTAGCCCGCAAATTGGTTAAAAATTGGGCCAACCTTTTAAACACACATAATTTATCAAAATAATTTATAAAAATGATTAGTAAATGAATAAAAATATTTTTATGTACTAAAATGATTTAAAATAATGATTTAGCATTATAAAAATATAAAAATATTATTTTGACTCCAATAATATAAATAAGGAGCATTTGTATACGAATATAGGCTATTATTGCAAGATTGTACAAATAGTTTTAAAATGATAATGTAATTATATAAAAACAATGAAGTGAAAATATTATGAGACATATATGAGGATAAAAAATAGTAATTTTGGATGATTAAGTCATCACAAATAATTCAAAGGGATAATTACTAAATATTTATGTAATTTAAATGCAAGAAAACTAATTTTAAAGCTCTAAAAATTATGAAAAATTATAAAAAGTGCTTGTATAGATTTGTAAGCTAAATAATGATGTAAAAATAATATTTTGAAAGTATATATATATATTATTTAAAAAAATATAAGGGCAAAATTGGGTATAAACAAATACAATGAATAATATTTGATTATTAAGAAACAATGGACATTACAATGATTTATTAATACAATGAATAAACAATAAACATTACAATGAATCGTTTAATAATAAAAAAATATTACAATGAATCATACATCAATACTTTATGTATAATGAATTTATTTTTTATATTAATTCAATAAATATGATACATAAATTAGAAAGATATAATAATTTTGATGTAATTAAAATTAACCTTCATTGAATCTCGAAAATACTCTTTAAATTAATAAATATTAATTTATCGATTAAATAATACCTCTACAAAATAATAATATTTCATGGTCCCCATAAAATTAATTTAGAGAAGTTATACTGTTTGAAGGAAGCGGGCTTTTTGCATCTATACCCGGTTTTGGGTCAGAATTGAAACTATACCCACTTTGCAAAACAATTTGCAAGTCTACCCACTTTACGATCAACTTTAGACTTATCAAGTCTGAAGTTAATAAAAATGAGTTTGAAGTGAAAAAATTGCACTTCAGATGCACTTAAGGCCAAAAGGTCTGAAGTACAACAAACGTTTTCCTATACTTAAGGCCAATAAGTCTGAAGTAAGAAATTGCACTTCAGATGCACTTAAGGCCAAATAGGTCTGAAGTGCAACCAATGGTTTCATGCACATAAGGCCAATAAGTGTGAAGTGAAAAATTACACTTTAGATGCACTTAAGGACAAAATGTCTGAAGTGCAACAAGCGTTTTCCTACACTTAAGGCCAATAAGTAAAAAAAAAATTGAACTTTAGATGCACTTAAGACCAAAAGGTCTGAAGTGTTACCAACGTTTTCATGCACTTAAGGCCAAATAGGCCTGAAATACAAATTGCCCAGAAACAGATTTGTTCTTCGAATTTTAACATTCCAATATACGATTTAATACCTAAATCTACTTCAAATGAGCTCAAATTTGAAACTTAACCTCCAAATATCATCAAGAACAAACATCAATCATCAATTTGTCAAAACAACAATAAATCTAACGAACCCATTTTGCAATTAAGAAAAAGAAGAAGAAGAAACCTTAAGCAATAATAAAATAAAGCGCTACAATAGCTCACCACCGTAAAACATCATAAACTACCTTAAACTATGTTCGCAAAACACCATATAAAATTAATATCACAAGAAGAAGAAGAAGAAGAAGAAGAAGAAAGAAAGAGGAGAAAAAAACCTGAAATTGTTTAAACTTTGGGTACAAGTTAAAAAAAATTATAAAAAATGGGTACAAATTAAATAACTATACCCAAAATTTAAACAATTTCAGGCTTTTTTCTCCTCCAATGGGACGACCAAATAAGCGCCTCGTGCAATTTTTTCATTGAATGCTTGGTAGTAAGACAAATAAAAGACGGTGCTTACTAATTTTGGTTGGTCACATCTAGAGGCAGGGGGATTCTCCATCTAAAAAGTGAAGGCGTGTTGTATCCCAGCTGGCCAGCTTAAAAAAATAAAAGGGCTGAAATAATTTACTCTTCAAAAATAATTAAACTAATGGAAGACTCATCGGTAGAGATCCTCGAACAATATATTTAAGCTTGCCAAGTGAAACGTGAAATGTTGAAACACATAGCACCGAAACTTTGTTTCATCATTGATTTACATAAAAATTATGATATATAAAATGGCATGTAACTTGAAATTGACTATAATTAATTATTAGTTAAAAGAAGATGATATAATGAGAAGGAGGTGATTCACTACGATGACCCTGTACCTAGTATTTCATATATAAAAGGAGAAATTAGTTGATATCATGAATAGGAAAAGAAAATGCTCAAGTAAACATCAGAATTTGAATTAGATCATTCCTACAACTAAGCCACTGAAATTCTACAGAGCAAAACAAAGAACAGCTTCCTATTATTATCCCAAAAATTGAACACAGTTTTTCTAGCATGTCAAAATTCAAAAGTTAGGGACATTTTCTAGGAACCACACTAAAAAAGACCACCATTCTTCACTTATCCTCGCACATAAAACTGAAACAAAGTACCAAGTCAACGGGAGGGGAGGGATGCAACTGGCAACTATGAGCCATAACGTCAATCATCGTATGAAAAGCATGACATCTAAAAGGTTTTAACAATGAGAATGTGATCTCAAAAGACTCACAACTGCTGGTTGAGATAATGGTCTGGATCTAACTTTCTTACGCCACCCAAATACTCTGCAACAGTTCCAGAAACATTTGAAACAACACCACTCAACCAGGAGGTACTTCGTGTAAGTAAACTGGTCAACGTCTGTTCCTCCTCTTCCTCCATGTTTTGTCGCTCTTCTTCCATCAGTACATCGAGCCGTCGCTTAATCATAAAAGCTTTTACAACTTCAGCCCCTCCATTTACAACCTCCTTTGGAGGTATCACAAGAGGGTTTTGGTCCAAGTTAAGCTTAGTCAGGTTGTCAAGCCGGCCAAATGTATCAGGCAATTCATGGATCTGGTTGTTGCTCAGATCAAGTTCTTTTAAATTTGTCAAGTCACCGATTCTGTCAGGAAGTTCAGTTAGATCATTGAAATTGCTGCTCAGGTTGAGGATCTCAAGATTTGTCAAGTTCCCAATTGAACGTGGAAGTCCATGAAGTTCATTGAAGTGCAAATCTAGTATGCGCAGGGACTTCATCTCACCAATAGAACTGGGTAGGGAACGGAGCTTGTTGAAGGAAACTGAAAGCCTTTTCAGATTCACTAGTTCATACCCAATGTTTGTTGGCAAGTAAGAAAGCTGGTTGAAGCTTGCATCCAACTCCACCAATGACCTGAAACCACTCAATGTTAGTAGTCAAAGAGGATTGAAAAGATTAATGTTATCTCTGTGATCTGGGGGAGAGGTAGTAAATAACTCATTTCTGAATTAGAGTTACCTGCAATGGGAAATGCTATCCGGAACTGCAATAAGCTTATTTCCAGAGACATCTAAGATTTTCAAACTAAACAACAAGCCAATGGAATCTGGCAATGACTCCAAAATATTAGAAGCTAGATGAAGCTCCTCAAGATTTTCCAAACCAGCAATTGAATCAGGAATTACCTGTCCCCCGACAATGTTAGAGGCAAACAATTATCAGAAATCAAAAGGAGGGTTAATACTATAAACAGTAGAAGGAACATGAAGAGGATTCAAGTAGGAGAATAAATCATCATATTGGCAGTCTCATCAAAGAAGCAATGTGACACTGCATTTTGTTAGTGTATCAAAGTCTATCAATACCATAGCTGCAGGCTCCTTGTTCTTGCTCTCTCGTCTGTTTTCTTTCCCTCTCCTTGACATAAAAATGTATGATACATATAAGTGTAGAAAACTTGGATGAACAAGAGCTCCCTTTAGTTTGTCTATATAAAAATTTACTACTAATTCTTTTTTTGAGAATGGTAACAACTCAAAATTTACTACTAATATAAATGCCAATTGCCAAGTATGGTTGTGCTCTTAGTTTTCATAATTCTATCTCCTGGGTAGTTTAAAATCAATGATCGTTTTAAGAAAAATATCTAGGTGCTTAAAGTTCTATAAGTACTAGGTAAATATTTAAGTTAAATTTTTGGCATTAAAGAACTAATCAAAATTACGAACTCACCGCTTCTTAGTATGGTAAGAAAACAATATAAAATTAAACATTTGATATGGATGGACCAACAAATTAGAGGTCATGGCTCTGTCTACAGTGAGACAGTTCACTAGATGTTTATTGTTGGCACAAAAGAATGTGAACTGGAACGAATACATGGTTAGCATGTTTATTATAGGTAAGAAAGCATGTGAACTGGAATACCCACGTAATATCTTCAGCTCATACTTTTGGCTGAAAGATTTGCCCCAATAGATTATTTTTGCACATGATGAGCAAGTGACATTGAACATAAAAAGGGACAGCAAGACAAAAATGGGGAAGGAGGAACAGAGGACAATTCACAATTAACTCATCTAGGCTAATTTGGAAGATCAAAGTGCCAACAACAGCGGCCTGCTTCAACGGTGGAAGCCGTAACCACCGAAGATAACCTATGCCAGATTTGGTCATTGGGAAGTTGGAAAATCCACCAAATAGATATGCCAGAAATGCTATCGACCTGTTTCTATGGAGATTGTGGAGGGGCAGAAATCAAAGATGTTTGAAGGAGCTGCAACTTCTTCTCTACCCTGAAGGCTGGATGTCTACTTTCTTTTTTATAGCCGAGAAATCCCGATGGCTAGTGGCGACAGTATGGAACTCGGTGGATAAGGAGCTCACTCCTCTACCCTTATCCAATTAAATACCAGGCTTTTGTCTGCGACAAGGTTTGACCCAGTGACGTGTGCCTAACCCACACATCACACCCTATGTTCGTACCACTCGACAAAAGCCCTGTGGGCAAAGCCTAGATGTCTTGATTTATTTTATCAGTGTAACTATGATGTAAATTATTGTTTGGATCTATTAGCTCCTTAAATTTTGTGTATGAGCTCTTCACCTTCTTTTACTTTTCTGCACCCCATGGATGCCCGCTTTCAATAGAATTCTAATCACTTGATTGATTGATTTTATTGAACTTAATAAGCTACAAACTCCCTCAGGTTCCCAATGAGTCTGGGTTTGGAAAGAAAATACCAAATTAAGCATTTGATATGGATCCACCAATAATCGGGGTCACAGGTCTGTTTGTAGTAATATAGTTTCAAATATTCTAAAAGCTGGGAGACATCCATTGTTCATTATTATCATGTCAATGACTGCATTATCTAAACAATAAAGCTTGGAGACCTATGTTACTTTCTCACGCTCATGCTTCTTATTAGATTTATACTAAGATTCAAAGCAATTTTTGTTTAGCCTTTGTTGAAGTCAATGAAGAACAAAAAAGTCTTGCAAATATAACATTTAATACGGAAGTACCAGCATAGGGGTCACAGCTCGGTCTGCAGATAGCAGTATCACAGACTTAGGGGCGGCAATTTGAGCCCAAACCCATCCAACCCGCCCAGAGATTAATAGGTTGGGCTACAAACATTTTAGCTTATGGGTCTATTTGTGCTGAGCCCAAGTTAACCCATTATTTTTTATAGCCACCCATGAAGTAGCCCAAATACAACCCATGAAACTCACCCCAAAACAAAGGGATCTCAACCCAACTTATCTAGAAATTTACTTAGTTGTCACATCATTAGTTTTTGTATCTAGTTTAAAAATGAGAATCAAGATATTTAAGTTTTAGGGTGTGTTTGGTATGACGGAAAATATTTTGCGGAAAATGTTCACCCCAAAACAACGGAATTTCTACCCGACTTATGTAGAAATATACTTAGTTACCACCCACCCCCACCCCCCACCCCCGCAAAAATATTTTTTTTTTGTATTTTTAATTTTCTGTTTTTTCGTTTTTCTGCACCACCCACCCACCCCGCCACCCGCAAAATATTTTTCAACTTACACATTTTAAATACTAATTTGTTATTTAAGAAAATATATTTTGATTCTCAAAATACTAATAGTATTTATTTACCTTTTATACACCTAGCTTTATTTATGCAAGATGAGCATGGTTCTAAAACATGGGTCAAATTGGGCGGGTTGCGCTATGACCCATTGTTTAGCCCATCTTAACCCAAGTACACTTTGGTCTGGGTTGGGCAATGACCCATTTATTGACCTAACCCATCTTGACCCACCCAAATTCAGCCCAACCCGCCCATTTGTCGTCCCTAAATTCACACACACAATTCTGTTACACATCGATTGTTCATTACTATGTCCAAACAATACATCCTTTTCCAGGTTTTTATGTTTTTTTTTTTGATATAAAAAACCTTTTCCAGGTTTAAGATTGGCAGGAAAGTATGTATATTTGAGAACAATCTAGCCGGTAGTTATATACACGTAATTTCTTTGGCACATGCTTTGATTGATATATCTGTTCTAAGACTGTAAACATTTTCTAACTAGCTTAAATTGAACTCAATGAAGCTCAAGTCTATTCACACGCATGCATGTACACATGATACATGTACACAGACACCAAATGGTGGAGGCATACACAAAGAAAATAAAAGAAAAGGGTTGGATGGAATCAATGTTTCTGACTTCTGGCATAACTCTGCATGAGTTATGCACTTGGACTTACTCAAGAGCAATTAGACGGCTATTTGAGGACTCAGAGAAAAGGAAACACTTATGGAGGTTTAACAGACCGTGAAGGAAAGTGATGTATAATCTGCACCTCCTGAATTTTGTTTTTTTATGAATGAGATCGGAGCTATTAATTTGGAGACAAGGGTTGGATGGAATCAATGGTTCTGACTTCTGGCATAACTCTGCATGAGTTATGCACTTGGACTAACTCAAGAGCAATTAGACGGCTATTTGAGGACTCAGAGAAAAGGAAACACTTATGGAGGTTTAACAGACCGTGAAGGAAAGTGATGTATAATCTGCACCTCCTGAATTTTGTTTTTTTATGAATGAGATAGGAGCTATTAATTTGGAGACAAGGGTTGGATGGAATCAATGGTTCTGACTTCTGGCATAACTCTGCATGAGTTATGCACTTGGACTTACTCAAGAGCAATTAGATGGCTATTTGAGGACTCAGAGAAAAGGAAATACTTATGGATGTTTAAGAAACCATGAAGGAAAGTGATCTATAATCTGCACCTCCTGAATTTTGTTATTTATGAATGAGATAGGAGCTTTTAATTTGGAGTTAAGACCGTTTTGAATGTGTACTTTTATGTAACGGATATTTTAATCTTTTAAACAGGTGAGCCTCAATCAGTGTGACCACAAATCTTGGCCAGACTCCAGGGTTGGGATACGAGATATTAATATGGTGGATCAGAAACCCTTGCAGTCTCCTTTCTCCTTTACATCATTTCCGAGCAATGACTAGAGTCTACATTTCTATACACCTTTCATAGACTTAAAACATATTAAATGGGTATTTTCAACCTTCAAACAAAATATGTCACTGTCCATCATGGTAGAAACCACAAGAGTGGAGAACTATTTTAAATCTATTGTTTTTAAGAAAGATAGGGTCTGGATATTTCGAGCTGCACAACTGTGTATATTGTTACTATAGAAGCCAGGCACACATACTCTTCAAGGCTTACTAGGCAACCCTAAGGGACTAAAGAATTGGGGAGGTACTGATAAGAATCAGGGCAAGGAATTCTGATATGTGCTGGTTGAGTCTTTCCATTGAATAAACAATGGAACAAGACTCAGAAAGCTGCAATATCAACCCATACGTAAATATTGTAACCATATTTTCACTTTAAGCAGGGCACAACTTCAAAATGTATATACCACCTTATTTGGCATTTTGGCTTCTTTTCCAGATAAGCAGAGCACAGTGACGTCAAAACCCACAAAGAAATAACAGACGAATGCACAACTGCAACAACTCTAAACTCACCAAACTACGTCACCCCTTGTCCACCCTCGATACATCTATCTTACAGTAATATTTGTAAGAGTTAGATACTCCATATCAAGTACTCTCTCTGTTGCAATTTACATCACTCATTCCACTTTTTAACATTTCAAAAAATTTAGTTTGTTACAAAAAGAATGACATCTTTATATATTTGAGAGGCGCAAGGGTGGATAATGGCCACTGGCCAGCCCTTCTACCCGTCTCTGCTAAATACTAGGCTTTTATTTGCAGCAGGGTCTGAACCCCTGACGTGCGCCTAACACATCACAAGTCCAAAGCCCTGGGGCAATATACTTGAAGATTCTTTATTTTAAAATTTTCTATTTTATGCTTAATAACATGCTTTTACAACCACAAAAATGTCATGGTATGTTCAAGATTGCAAGTTCTAAGGATATTTTGGTATATGTTAAAAGTCTTTCTTTTCTAAACCCGGTCCAATCAAATATTGCTCGATGTATAAAATGAAATGGAGGAAGTAATATTATACATAAGTTTAAAATAAATATACTAACAGCCTTCAAAAAAAAAATCCTAACTTCATGCCAAGTTAAACACAATCATATAAATTGGAAAGGAAGGAGTAATATGGCGTTTAATGCTGACTAATAAGTTCAACAGCAATTAAATCATAGCTAGAATGATAGACATGTTAAATTCAAAAATTAGGCTTTTTGAATTCAACTTACAGCTTACCTGAAGTTGATTATTTGACAAATTCAGTATGATTAAAGAACGAATCTTCCCAAAAGCTTCTGGCAACAACCTCAACATCCGACCAGATAAATCAATCTTCTCTACACCTTTCCCCAACGCCTCATGTAAAATCCCAACCACTTCCTCATTTACTTCCTGTTCGACTCCAAAACCCTTCTCATTTGTCACCTCCTCATCAGCTGCTGCTGCTGCCACGTTATCACCAGCAACAGCAGCCTCATAAATCCTCTGCAACTTCTCCTCTGCTTCCTTCAACATCTTCTCATACGCCTCATGTAACTCATCCAATGATATTAACGCCTTATACTCCTCTTTCTCCTTCTCCGCTGCCTTTACGGACTCATCCTCCTTCGCATCCGGTGATAGCGGAGATAAAACAACCTCGTCGTCGTGATGTTTGGACAAATTGGCTTCAATTTCTGCGAGTTTCATCTTTGCAGTATCGACAATCTCGTGATCGGGGCGTTCACCTAGAGTTTTGAGCACGGATCGGGTTTGAGCGACTTCGGCAACGGCAAGTCGCATTGCGGAAACGACTTTGGGATCAGTGAGATGCGGCATTCGCTGAGCAAGGTCGAAATGAGGTTCTTGCGACTGCGGAGGATGCGGCGGCGGCTGTTCGATGTCAAAGTCATCGGCGGTGGGTCGTTTGGGGCCGATGCTGGGGAGCTTAGCCATGACATAGGAGAGAATTGGGAAATTGCTAGGGCTTGGATCCATGGTTACTGATTGCAAGAACAATAAACTCTCAATTTTAAGCAAATTGAGGTGGATTGTCTATACTTCGTTCATTTGGATTCTTATCAAATGGATACTAATCTACAGAGTGTGAGTGTATGTTAAGAAGAGAGCAGAGCAGGGGGGAGCAGGCTAACGAACTAATGGCATGATAACCGTTTTTGTACAGTGTTGAGTCGGCTGTTATTTTGGCTCTGCCACACACCCCCCCCCCCCCCCCCTCAAAATCAATTTTTTATTTTTTATTAAAACCAAAATCAAATCAATTTATACTTATGACTCAAACAAAGATTTTAATATAATAAGTATGTGATTATTTTTTGAAAAAGCTATATATTGAGATAGGGGTACACGCGCAGTGCGCGTACTCTAAGACTAGTACAATAAAATGATTGGTCAAACAAAAAATTATAAACGGAAAAGTCATGAATTTGGTGACCAACTTATAACTTTTAATCCCATTTTGATTTATAAGCACTTGATTTATAATTATTTTGGTATTTACTAAAGATAGTAGTCCACCATGGGAGTTTAAATTATTTTTTTAATATAAATATGCGAAGAAGCCAAGAAGTTTAATATCAAATACATATACATAAACTAATTGATCTTAATACACAATATCATTTTGGCATAGATACATCGAAAAAGCTTATCATTTTTATTTAACATGGAATGAGAAAGACGGAAAACAATGTCATTTTGGTAAGCTTAGTTACAATTATAATGGGAAATTAATACGGGTGACAATATATATTAGGAAATGATAAATATTTTGTCTTAGATTACGTTTGGCAAAGACAACCCAAAAAAATTGATATTGTATATAGCCAAATTTCATAAAAAGCTACTTACATATTCATTTCCTGTCATGACTCAGGTGCATCTTTTTTTTTTTTTTTGGTCATCAAAAAATGACAAGATAATTGACTCAGGTGCATCTTGTTTCCACATGAGAAAATAGTAGTACACCCTAACCTCCTTCGCCTCATTGCAATATCAAAACCACTCTCATGGGGCCTCAATCACTTTTTTGTTATGAACTTTGAGATTTATTAGACATGCCAGGTTGCAAATAAACAAAATACATATATATACTTACACGTATATGCACATGTATCATCCGTTTTGGGTCAATCCTTTTTGATGGGTGGATTCATCCTCTCTTTTTTTTCTTCCCTTTTTTTAAGGTTAAAAAATAATTTTAATTCTCATCTTGTATATTAATATATCTCTAGCACATATGTTTGTGCATATCCACAAGAAATTATGTGTTATATACTGAGATATACAAAGAGCGAAAATAAGTTTTTGATATACAAAAAAGGAAAATAAATTTTTGATATACACGAAAAAAGAGAAATAAATTTGTGATACATTTTGGTATACATGATAATTGGCTTAATGTATGCATATTTTGATGTATATTGCCTCACATTTTGCTCATGTCTCGAAGATTTGAGATGTATAATATAATAATATGTGCTAAATTGTGATATTTCTATGTGTAGGAATCATTCGGATGCAATTTGGGACGAAAATGGCACAAATTGGAGCGAAATTGGGAAGAAAAGCCAAAAACTGAAATTTGAGGGCCACAGCCAGCGTGGGGCGTTGGCTATGGCGCAATTTACAGTAGCCAAAATATTTGAGTGCCAGGGCCAGCGCCCCACGCTGCCCTGTACGCTCAAGACGGGAAAGTATCCTTTTTCGACTAGGACTCGGTTATTTTGACCCCTAGACGCCCCCAACTCATATAAAAGGCAACCTAAACCTATTTTTGAAAAAGAGGACGTTTTGAGAGAAAAAACACAAGCACAGAGCCGCCGTGGAGGTCGGAATTCATCAAGTTCCATCTTTCCCCCACCAAACTTAGTAATTTTTATGTTTCTTTGTATGATTTGTTGTTTGGCTACCATGTCTATGTGGAGCTAAACTTCACATTCTAGGGTTGTGGTTCTTTCATAAATATTGTTATTCTGATATTGATTTTGCCTTCTTGATTTATCATATTGGTTTATTTATTCAATCTTACGCTTAATTATTTAATTGCTTGATCACCAATTGAATACTATCTACGAATCTAGAATTGAACTCGAAAGTGAGAATTCTAGATTGCATATAGGATTGATTAGAGCAAGTTCTTGAACTCGGGCATCGGGGAACGGATTCGTGGTTAGGATAGACATATACCTAATTGCCTTGCTTGGTTGATTTACATGAATTATAAATGCGTTCTTGTTGATTCTAACTCCATAGACATATAGGTATTAGGTTAGCTTGAATAGGCGAGTAAGAACTCGACAGATTCTTATGAGCAATATTAACCCTGTCAACCAATAAGCTAGATAAATTAGTCGGTCAATTCAATTGAAGAATACAATAGGATTGTTAGATAGCCTATAACCCTAGATCGTTTTCATTATATTGATATCATAAAAATCTGCTCTTTCTCTGTTCAAAGTTTATTATTTATATTTTTTTATTTAATTAGTTTAGAATCAAATATTTTTAGGTTTATTTTTTGTTTAGATAATTAGGATAGTCTAATTTAGTTAATAATTAATCACAAGTCCTCGTGGGTTCGACATCCGACTTTTAGTCACTTTATTACTTGACGACCGCGTATACTTGCGTGTGCGTTTAGCTGCAATAAGTTTTTGGCGCCATTGCCGGGGACTTAAAAATTAACTATTTTTCTACATTAGGATTTTACTTTTATCTTTGCAAGTTTTTTTTTTCCTTCTCTTTTTGTAAATATTTTATTTTTATAACTATTTAATTTTTCTATTAGTGTGTTTCTAGTTCTTTCACCATGACATCTAGGGATGAAATATATGGAGGTAAGGTTATTGATGAAGACTCTTGGTTGACGGAAGACTTATATGACTCGTCATTTTGGGCTTGTCATGACCTGAACTCTTGGAAATTTGAATTTGAATATGGGAGTAAGGGTTGGTATTGGAACGAATATTCTCGATTAAGGGAATATGCGGAACGACGTTGTCTTCTAACAACGTTGGTGAATGATTGATCTAAGGAGAGAGATGATCTTGCACATAAAATTGATAATTTTGACTTGGCTGTGCATAACTTGGATGCAAATTTGAATGAAAAGGTTGATGCGTGTAATGGCCAACAATTTAATGATGAGTTGTGTGAAGCTGAAAAAAATCTTCTAGACCAAATTGAGGAGCTAAAACGAGAATACCAATCATTAGACCATGTTTTTCTTGAGGATGCCAATGTTGAGAAGAATGCTCTAGAGTCATATGAGGGAATAGATAACATTACTTTGGGAGACTTGAGTGTGTGTATATATGAGGATGTAAATAGTAGTACAATTCATGAGTTAGGGCACATTAGACCTCATTCCAATTATTTTTTCACATTGTGTTTAGATAGTAAGATAGTAATCGAGCCATCTGAGCCTATAGGGGGTCAAAGGGTGAGGATGAGAGTGCCTATATTCTTGAATTTGTTGTGCCAAAAAGCAAAAATTGCATTCCTTATCTAAAGGCCGAGAAGTGTAGAGTGAAAAATTTATTACTTGGCTTGGTTATCGTTGTAGCCCCACCACTGGAGCATAGCCGCAGACTAGATGCCATGTTAGGGGCTCAATTCATAAGTTCGAGGTGGAGGCAAAAAACGGTTCACGTCGTGCCGCTATATTAAATTAGGCATTTGTTGGGAGGCAACCCAGCTTTACTGCTTTATTTATTTTTGTTTATTTTATTATTTTTGTAATGTTGTTTTGTTTTGTAGGATTATGAGCATAGGAAGAAAAGTCACTGGAAGCGTGTAAAAGCGAGCTAGATGGTTGGAACTAGTGTGAGGTACCCACACAAAAGACCATCCATGGGAGAAGTCTGAGTATCACGTAAGCTGCTATTGCTTCGGCTTTTGGTCTTTCAGGGAGTTTCTTGTCCACCCTTGTTATTTTTACTTTATTTGTGCGTTGAGGACACTGCACTCTTTTAAGTGTGGGGTGGAGGATTCTCTATTCTTTCTATAGTATTATATTAGTATATTGTTAGTTTCTTATCTTTTTATTGTTAGCTAGATTCTTATTTTTAATAGCATAGTTAGTAGAATTAATGGCGTAGTATGGTAGTAGTTTTAGTAGCTTAATTTAAAAAGATTAAAAAAAAAATTGAAATTTTGTTTTTGGACTTTTTCCGACGATGGATCTCCTAGACAATTTTCTTGAGGAATTAAAGTCTAAACAAAAAACAAATAGAAAAATAGAAAAATCCAAAAACATGTTTTATTTTGTAGCAATAATCCCCCGTGATTTTTCTTTGTGCCTCGGTTCTTTTCCATGGGATGTAGTTTGAATCGGGTAATTTTCTTTTTCTTTTAGAATATATTAGAGTTTAGAAAATAAATGGAGGAAGAAATATGAGATTCCTAGGGGCTCTTGACTTGTTTGATAGTAGCATATTCAGGCTTTGGCATGTGTAGTATCTTTCCTATGTTTTACAATTGATCATGAAGCCTTTATAAATTGGATAGCATGTTTTGTGGCACCTATTTCTCGTTTTCTTGACTTGTGTTCACTTTGCGCTTAATGCTTAATATCTCGTGACTCCGTAAATACTTACATTGTTTGAGAGTCGGAATGTGACCGTCCTTAGTGAGTCATGTACCATGTGTGGTGAGGTTTTTGTGTAGTCCATGTATTGTACTTATGTCTAGAACTTGCCCGGTATGTGAGTTGAAGCGAAATTTTAGGTGATGCTCGGTTTGAGAAATAATTTTAGGCTTTCTTTGATCTTTTTGAGCTTATTGCATACCATAAATTTTTTTATCCCTAGTTACCCTTTTGAGCCTATAGACTTTTATTTGGTACCCACATTACAAGCCTATGCCTTTTTTTGTTCTTAATTGACATTGGTTTGATCCTTTTACCTCTTAAAGCACTTTAATTGTGAAATGAACGCTAAAAGAAGTAAGAAGGGACTAAGTGTGGTGTGACTTTTGCGTGGAACCAATGAAAGAAAGAAGGGTGCACTTATTTTGTAAAATAATACACCACTAGCGGAAATTAAAAAAGAAAAAAAGAAGAAGAGAAAAATCTGGAAAAAAAGAAAGAAAAATATAGATGAATAAATTGTTGTCTTATTCTTGCTAGTGGGTATGAATTAAAGTAGTGCTTAAAGAAAGAGAAAATATTGTTGGGGGTGATATTATTTGTAAAATTGAAGTGGTGTTGAAGAATTTGTGCTTAAGTTATTTGGTGATGTGTTAAAGTGCTTAGGAGGTTGAGTCACTATTCCTAAAATATATCCTACCCGTCCCTTAGCCCACATTACAACCATAAAAAAGTCCTAATTGATTTTAGATCGAGCGAGCTTACATTAGTAGAGATTTACATTAAGGGCAGGCCTATGGTACCAATTACATGCATGTGACTTCTTTTGTGAGAGTGAGCGGTTTTTTTGATATATATGTGAGCATGAGATTCGAATGTGTGAATTGATTTTACTCTCTTTGCTTTTGTTATGAGGTCACATGATTTCACGAGGGATAGGTAACATTATTAGACTTCTTTAAGATGTTGGGTGTTCAAGCCATGAGTGCATTGTGACATTGAGTCGGTTTTTGAGGCTAGGATTGTTATGAGCATGTTGTGTTTGTTTGAATATTTTTGAAGTATGGCATAAGTTAAAGGGAAGTGTGTGGTGATTGCATACTCTAGAGTTTAATTGTTTCTATCAACCATGGTTAATGGTGCAGTGTGCTAAAAGATAGAATTATTTGTTGGTTGACTCGAGGGCGAGCAACGTTTAAGTGTGGGGTGTTGATAATTGGCTTAATGTATGCATATTTTGATGTATATTACCTCACATTTTGCTCATGTCACAAAGATTTGAGATGTATAATATAATAATTTGTGCTAAATTGTGGTATTTCTATGTGTAGGAATCATTCGGATACAATTTGGGACGAAATGACGCGAATTGGACCGAAATTGGGAAGAAAAGGCAAAAACTGAAATTTGAGGGCCACAGCCAGCGTGGGGCGCTGGCTGTGGCGCAATTTACAGTAGCCAAAATATTTGAGTGCCAGGGCCAGCGCCCCACGCTTCCCTGTACGCTCAAGACGGAAAAGTGTCCTTTTTCGACTAGGACTCGGTTATTTCGATCACTAGACGCCCCCAACTCATATAAAAGCCAACCTAAACCTATTTTTGAAAACGAGGACGTTTTGAGAGAAAAAACACAAGCACAGAGCCGCCGTGGAGGCCGGAATTCATCAAGTTCCATCTTTCTGCCACCAAACTTAGTAATTTTTATGTTCCTTTGTATGATTTGTTGTTTGGCTACCATGTCTATGTGGAGCTAAACTTCACATTCTAGGGTTGTGGTTCTTTCATGAATATTGTTATTCGGATATTGATTTTGCCTTCTTGATTTATCATATTGGTTTATTTATTCAATCTTACGCTTAATTATTTAATTGCTTGATCACCAATTGAATACTATCTACGAATCTAGAATTGAACTCGAAAGTGGGAATTCTAGATTGCATATAGGATTGATTAGAGCAAGTTCTTGAACTCGGGCATCGGGGAACGGATTCGTGGTTAGGATAGACATATACCTAATTGCCTTGCTTGGTTGATTTACAGGAATTATAAATGCGTTCTTGTTGATTCTAGCTCCATAGACATATAGGCGTTAGGTTAGCTTGAATAGGCGAGTAAGAACTCGACAGATTCTTATGAGCAATATTAACCCTGTCAACCAATAAGCTAGATAAATTAGTCGGTCAATTCAATTGAAGAATACAATAGGATTGTTAGATAGCCCATAACCCTAGATCGTTTTCATTACATTGATATCATAAAAATCTGCTCTTTCTCTGTTCAAAGTTCATTATTTATATTTTTTTATTTAATTAGTTTAGAATCAAATATTTTTAGGTTTAATTCTTGTTTAGATAATTAGGATAGTCTAATTTAGTTAATAGTTAATCACAAGTCCTCGTGGGTTCGACATCCGACTTTTAGTCACTTTATTACTTGACGACCGCGTATACTTGCGTGTGCGTTTAGCCGCAACACACATCCCAACTTTTTATTACCCATTTGGCTAAGCCTAGCTTGATTTTTTTGTGTTATACATTTGAATATTGAGACAGCCATAAATTATAGACACCTAAATTAATAATTTCATATTTTAATTATATAAAGAAGGAAATTAAAGTTGTGATATACGTTTTGGTATTCACAATATTATTGTGATATATGTTTATTGGCTATCTGATGCCAATAAATAAAAAATGAGTTAGTTCTCCAATTTGTAGGCTGAGTTAATACACGGCGCCAAAATCCCTATCATATTTGGATCATAGTATATGGGCTAGTACCTTACATTCTCTAGCTATCATGGATAAAAAGACCTGGCTTGAAAATATAAACCTTTTGAAATTTATGCTAATTAAGCATGCAGCTGATGTGCATACCGAACATTTGTACACAATTGTATGTTTATTAATGCTATTCTTTTATATGGTTAGTCTTGCACGTCTTGATAATTCGACCTATCGATATCGAGTAACTGCGTAGTATTGAATTAGATACTATAAAAGAAACCAAATATTTACTTGATTTTCAAATTAACCATATCACTAGATAGAGTATGAACGTAGAACTATTTCTGTATGGGGTAAAATTGGTTAGTGACAGTTGGACGAATAACGAGGTGACACGTGAAACTGAAGACAAGTGGGACGTGAGTCAGCAAATAACTGACATTGGATACAAGTATATGACTGGTGCTGGATGAATCCTGAAGGCAGATAGTATTCAATAAGCAGCTGTTACAGATAATATACGTATTTATAGCCAACCGTTATGCAATCATCAATGATAGTTTTATTCTCATTCAAGAGGAACGTGATTTGGGGATCTTGTCTCCCTAAATAAAGCCATAAATAGGAGAATTAACATCCATTAGTAGACATGAAAGACTCTCTACTCAAAAGTTATATTCTTCTCTTTAAATTATACAGTCATTTACTTTCGTCTGCTCTCAGTATTGCTCGTACTTTTGCTATCGGAAAGATTAAGCGCATAGCCAGGCTTTTCCTTTAATTTTGTATCATAATCTTTTTGTTCTTATTTACTTAATATTTTTTGGGTCAAATCGATTCACTTGTCTATAAATCACGTTATAAATTCAACTGTATCGTTTTACGGGTAAACAGTTTGGCACCCACCGTGAAGTATAGACCAATGTGTAATTGCTTTGATCCATTCATCTAATACTAGCAAATTTTGATTCCTTACTTAGCAAAAGAAAGATCATGTATGGCAACTAATAATGCCAATAACGTTTACAACGTTGGAACACACAATGAACGGGAAGAAGTGTTCCAGCATGATGATTCAATCAGCGAGACCCGCAACGAAGGCGATGAAACAACCCCAGTTCTCAAAGGTCAGTATCCTCGACATGTGCGGGGCCCTACTCTTGATGATGCAGAGGATGAGCACGTTGTTGAAACAGTCAAAATCTTGACAGAATAGCAAAAAACGATTATGGATCACCTCTCAAGGCAAGATCGGGTGACGACGGAATTGAATCAGGCGTTATTGGGTGCTTCCAATAATGATAATGGAAGGCCCCCGGTTCCTCCCAGCGTTCCCGTAAATCGAACGGCTCAAAGAACTGAGAACAACACTCCAAGGGAGGAGGTCAATTTCGACAAAGCCGGAGGTACCGGTAGCGGATCCGGGAACAAAAACTTAAATGACCCTTTCAAAATCGAGCTCATGAGATTCATGAGGAAGTTGAATGAACGAATGGATCAGAAGGCAAAGGAGTTTCATGCTCGAATTGATCAAATCCTGGGTGGGCCGCCGATATTAAAGGGTCCAGATTCAAAAAAGTAAATGCAGTTGTCGTTTAGACCAAGTAAGGCACCGAAATTGATACCAAAGTGGTTTAAGATGCCAGATATACCAAAGTATGATGAGACTTCGGATCCACAGGAGCATATCACGACCTAAACTATGGCAGTAAAGGGAAACGACCTGGCCTATCATGAGATCGAATCGATTTTATTGAAGAAGTTTGGATAAACCATCACAAAGGGTGCCTTAACTTGGTATTCCCTCTTGCCTGAGCATTCTATTGATTCTTTTGAAATGCTTTAAGATTCGTTCATCAAGGCTCATGCTGGAGCAAGAAAGGTTTAGGCTAGAAAGGCGGATATATTCAGAATTTCGCAAGGAGAATCCGAATGGTTGCGACAGTTCATGATCCGGTTTCAGAAAGAAAGGATGTTGTTACCGACGGTTCCGGATGAGTGGGCAACAAAGGCATTTACAAAGGGTCTCAATCCGCTGAGTTCTGATGCCTCCCGAAAATTGAAGGAAAGCTTGCTTGAATTTTAGGAAACCATATGGGCAGACGTTCACAATCGCTACGAGTCGAAGATCAGAATAGAAGACGACCAACTTGGTTCTTCAGTGTCTTCTAAAGGACGAAATCATGACCAGAATCAACATATAATTAAAAATGATTTTGATGCATATCGAAGGCCCTCGATAAGTCATTTTCAGCCTTATGAGAGGGGCCAATAGGTGTAGTAATAGAGGATTCCAGACATCGAATAGTTTCATTTCTGATAGAAGGGCGGATCGTGGTCGGAGTAGCAGATCGTTGCAGGAAAAAGAGGCGTCGTGGTCCTGAGATCCCGAATATCCCAGGTTATCCTATTACAATTTTTATATCAGCCTGGTAGAATTCATGTCGGTAATGAGAAATATTAAAGACATTAGGTTCCCGAAACCAATCCGGTCGGATCCTAGCCAAAGGGATCCTAATCTATGGTATGAATTCCATGGGACTCACGGCCATTGGTTTGGGAACTGCCAGCATCTTCGTAAAGAGATGGCGACGCTGTTGAAGAATGGTCACCTCAGAGAGTTTTTAAGTGACCGCACTAAGAACAACCATGGGAGAAATCAGGATAATGCATAACTGTCAAAACCGGCAGTAGGGTCACCTCGGATGACAATCAACATGATCTTCAGAGGAGATGAAGTCAATGGAGGTGACATTTTCTGCAGCAAAGAAGCCGAAGATATCAGTGACTCATGGTAAAAGGATCCGGGAAGTCTCAAAAGACGACATCACCGTCATAGAGGAAGATGCCGATGGACTCATACCGCACAATGATGCTTTGGTAATTTCTCTTAATGTTTTAGATTTCAAGATTAAGCATATTTTGGTTGATCCAGGAAGTTCAGCCATACAATGGAGAGTTTTGGAGCAAGCGAATCTAATCGAGAACATCATTTCGGCGACAAAGCTTCTAGCTAGTTTGAATCTAAAAAGTGTCACAACCCGAGGAGAAATTTTGTTGCCCACACATGCCGAAGGTATAACAATGACCACCATGTTCGAAGTGATAGATGGCAACATGGGCTATAATGTAATCCTTGGAAGGTCGTGGATACATGAGATGAAGGCCATACCTTAAACCTACCATCAATTATTAAGGTTTCCAACACCAAAAGGGATCAAATAGATCAGAGGAGATCAACCGGTTGTAAGGGAGATGAACGTAGTAACTGTTTCCAGCACCAAGGGATAAGAAACTAGCAAATAGCAATTGTAAGAACCGGTTCCTTCTCCCATCCCGATTGAAGATGATAAAGACGACGAGTCATTAGAATTATATCAAGTACCGGGGTCTTCTCAGGTATTGGAGAAGACAGATGCGACCAAGTCAACCGCAGAAGAGCTCGAACAAGTTGCTTTGTTTGAAGAATTTTTGGAAAGAACATTCCATTTAGGATGGGGTTGAGTCCCGAACTCGGGTTAAAACTTATAGATTTTTTAAAATCTAATGTTGATTGCTTTGCTTCGTCGCATTCGGATATGACATGTATTCAATTGAAGGTGGCAGTCCACAAGTTGAGTCTGGATCCAAACGTCCCTCCTGTAAGGCAGAAGAAACGATCGATAATAGAGGTCAAAAATAGGTTTGTTAAGGAAGAGGTAACCCGATTACGTAACATTGGTTCAATTTGAGAGATAAAGTACCCGGAGTGGCTAGCTAACATAATAGTAGTACCTAAAAAGAATAACAAATTTAGGATGTGTGTAGACTATAAGGATTTAAATAAGGCGTGCCCTAAAGACTCTTTCCCATTGCCAAACATTGATAAAATGATTGATGCTACAGTCGGGCACGAGTTATTAATGAGTTTTCTTGATGCTTATTCTGGGTATAATCAAATTATGATGAACCTGGAATATCAAGAGAAGACTTCTTTCATCATAAAATTTGGCACATATTGCTATAATGTGATGCCTGTTGGGCTTAAAAATACCGGAGCCACTTATCAGAGGCTCGTTAATAAGATGTTTGAAAAATATATAGGCTAGACGATGGAAGTTTATATTGAAGAAATGTTAGTTATGTCTCTTAATGCAGGAGATCATCTGGAACATCTCCAAGAGACATTTGACATTCTGAGAAACTATAACATGAAGCTCAACTCGGAGAAGTGTGCCTTCGGGGTTGGCTCCAGTAAATTCATGGAGGTCTCACAAAGAGGGATCGAAGTAAATCCCGACAAAATCAAAGCCATCGAGGATATCCCGGACGAGCTAACATGTGTGAAGAAAGTACAGAGGTTGACCGGTAGGTTGGCAGCTCTAAGAAGGTTTATCTCAAGGTCCTCGGAGAAGTGACACTACTTCTTTTCACTTTTGAAAAAGAAGAACGATGTCGTGTGAACTTCGGAATGCCAACAGTCACTGAAAGACCTAAAATGATACCGGTCTAGGCCACCGTTGTTGTCGAAATCGGGAGAAGGTGAGCAGTTGTTGATTTATCTGGCAGTCTCGAAAGTAGCGATACGTGTTATTTTAGCCCAGGGAGAAGAAGGTACGTAATTTACTATTTATTATGTTAGTAAAATATTATCAGGAGCGGAGACACGCTATCCGCACCTTGAAAAGTTGACCTTAGCTCTCACAGTTGCCTCTCAAAAGCTTAGGCCTTATTTTCAGTGTCACCCAATCGCCGTTGTGACAACCTAAACCTTAAGGAACGTTCTTCATAAGCTTGAGTTGTCAGGTCATTTGGCTAAGTGTGCAATCGAAGTTAGCGAATTCGACATTGAATACAAGCCCAGGGCTGCAATTAAGTCACAAGTTTTGGCTGATTTCAGTCGGGGATTAATGCCTTTAGCTGCTAAAGAAGAGCGGTGGTATCGTGAACGGTATCGGGAGTTTGGACTTTGTTTACAGATGGAGCCTCTAACATAAAAATGTCCGGCCTCGGGTTAGTTTTAATCACTCCTTTGGGAGAAACCCTAAGACATGCCATTAGAACTGTACCATTAACTAACAATGAAGCAGAGTACAAGGCTTTAGTTGCAAGACTTGAACTAGCTCTGGGACTAGGTTCTGAGGTCATCGAGATCAAATATGACTCCTAGTTGGTAGTAAACCAAGTGTATGGAATTTTCGATACCAAGGAGGAGCTCATGCAACAGTACGTGATCAAGGCTCAAGCATTAATTGCATGGTTTAGAGAGTGGTCTATCATTCATATTCCGAGGGATAAAATTTTAGAGGCAGACGCATCGGCTAATTGGGGTTCATCTATAGAGATGAAAGGCAGTTGTTCAGTTGCTGTATTCGGTGTTAGATGTGGACGGCTACTGTGAAGTTTATTCAACCAAATTAATCTGGGACTGGAGGAACGAGTTCATCAAACATCTAAGGCATGGAAAATTGCCCAAGGATCCAAAAGCATCTTGGGCACTACGAACCAAGACAGCTCGTACTGCTTGTTGATGGACAATTATACAAGAGGTCGTTCCAAGGACCACTGGATTGGTGTCTGGGGGCCTCGAAGGCTGACTACGTGATGAGGGAAGTTCATGAAAGAGTATGCGGAAATTATTTCGGTGTAGACTCATTGGTTCTCAAGTTAGTCAGGGCTAGCTACAATATGCCCCGGATGGATTAAGACACGAAGACATTTGTGCAAAAGTGCGATAAATGTCAGCGCCATGCATAATTAGTGCATTAACCGACGAAATGTTTTCATTCGGTAGTGTCGTCATGGACATTTATAAAATGATGGACATAGTCGGTCCCTTACCACAAGGGCCCGGTAAGGTAATTTTTTTAATTTTAATTGATTATTTTACTAAATAGGTTAAAGCAGGTGCTTACCAAAAGAACAAAGAATAAGAGGTGATCGATTTTATTTGGGACCACATCGTGTGTCGATTTGGAATACCAAAAACAATTGCTTGTGACAACGGGCCATAATTCATAGGATCCAAAGTCACAAAGTTTTTGGAAGGATTGAAGATCAAACGAATTACATCTTCACCATACCATCCGAGCGTTAATAGACATGCGGAGTCAACCAACAAGGTAATTATTCAAAATCTTAAAAAGAAGTTAGAGGACGCTAAAGGCAATAGGCCAGATGAGCTACCGGGTGTGTTATGGGCATACCAGACCACGACGAAGTCAAACACGGGTGAAAACACCCTTTTCACTTGTATACGATACATAGGCTTTGATACTGGTGGGAGTAGGGGAACCGACCTTAAGGTTTTCCCGAGCAATTGAAGAAGCAAACAATGAACCATTGATGGTTAAATTGGATTTGCTTGAAGAGCACCGTGATCTGGTGTATGTGAGGACGATGACACCAATAAAAATGATAGAAAGGTATTACAACCGTAGAGCAAATCTCTAATATTTCAAAGTTGGAAATTTGGTTATGATAAAAGTCACTCAAAGTACTCGGGAAGATAAGGCCGGAAAGCTAGGACCAACATGGGAAGGACTTTACTAGGTTTCAACTATAACCGGTAAAGGTTCGTATGAATTAGAAGATCAAGAGGGAGTCAAATTGCCAAGCAATTGGAATGTGACCCACCTCAAAAGGTATTATTGGTAAAGATCCTTGTTGGTACTGAAAGTATACGCTACACTCTTTTTTCCTTCGACCAGTTTTTGTCCCAATTGGATTTTTCTGGAAAGGGTTTTAATGAGATAGCAATGTAAAGCATACTAAGAAGTATGGATCATCAGCAAGCTGGTGAATCAACAATTGAAGGCTCTGTTGCCTCCACTTTAGCAGAACTCATATGTCAATCAACCTGTGGATGGTTAATATTCTTTGGCTCGATGGCATATCCTATCTCCCAAGACTCTCATTGTTCCCATTGGCCTCTAAAAAAAGATTATTTGCTCATCCACAAGCCGTTTCCATTAACAAGGAAGCAATGCAAAAGCATATTACGAAGGAAGTATCATCGGCGAATGCAAGACTCCCAATGTTCAAATTCTCATACTTAGCATCCGAACACTGGGGGGGGGGGAGAATAATACATGACAAGGCATAAAAGTGTTACAAAGAGAATAATACATGACAAGGCACTAAAAGTGTTACGAAGACCGGGGACTGTTAGAACCGGGATCAAATTCTTATCAGGATCGGGGACTGCACGATCAGCCCCATAGAAATAAGTTGTACAAACTATCCATATGTATTGGAAACTTTATTGACTTAAGCAAATGAATGTTTATGTAAATATACTTTTAAAGATAAAGGGAATAAGTCAAAGTCCTTTTATTTTTATCATATTTCGTCTCCAAATGGTAAGTTAATTTATTTTATCGTTTGAAAGTTAACAAAAATTTTAAATGCTTGTGCCGAAATGAACATGAGACGTCCTCTTCGAGAGAACCCATAAATATAAGGGCCCTCTCTTATGAAATCCTCATAGTAAAAGGTAGATTTCGGAAGTATTTATGCCCGAAATCAAAAGCTATCATATGTGAAAAGATTCCCGAAGCTTTGTCAATTAAATGAAAAAGAATATGTTTTTCACTATACTTAAGCAAAAAGTTTCTATCATTGAATAAAATTCCAAACTTAGAATAAAGTTTCGACATAATTACAAAAACGTACCCGAAGGGAGAGAAAAGTCTTCATTTTCTCTAGCGAGAGAAGGTTGTTGTGCTTCTGGTTCGAGGCCTTTATATTCTTTAGTTTCTCCCTCGGTTACCGAATAGTTGGAGTTAGTATTCTATGAATCAGAACCAACAGGCCGATCAGGGAGATTCTCATAAGCAGTTGTCTCCAGCTCTTGGGCCTTGGCAATGCATTCATCAGTATTAGCAATGCCCTCTTTGGCCTCCTCCAAGGTCTTCCTCTTCGTATGATAAATGTTGCAGCTTTTCACGAAGACGGTTGAATCCTCTTTGTCTTGGAGTTTTGCTTGGAGCTTATTAATCTTGGATTTGAGCTTTTCGTTTTCAGCTTTCATAATGCTGATTTTGGAGTTAAGCTCGACATTGGTTCTTGAATGGAGTTGATTTTTCTCCATGATCCTTTTGAGTCTCTCCTTTATTTTTGCCCTCTTCTCCTCTGCAGCATTAGCCTCCTTGGCTTTGGAGTGTAAGCTAGCCTCCAAGTTGTTTACTTGTTCCATGAAAGCAAACTCACGCTCGGCAGCATCAATCACAACATCATGAAGTTCAACCCACTTAGCCTTTGCTTATTTAAGGTTGTCATGTAGCTGGGCAGCTTCCTAGCTATGAGCCATCTTATCTTGTTCAGACTGCTGCAATCGGGCCTCGAGATCATCCATTTGAGAAATTCTTGCCTCCAGCATTGGGAGGCTCGACAAGCTGATTCATTTCAGCCAAAAGTTGATCTCGTTCTGAAGTAAGCTCTTGCTTGTTCAGAATCAACCTTTGCAAGCCATCAGAAGCAATGAGGTTGGCCTAAGGAAAATCAGTGGTAAGGTTACTAATACGAAGCACAAATTAAAGGGAGATACAATGGAATTATATTGTTACCTACGCCGAGCAATGCATGCTATTATTTATTAGACACTCCACAAAAAGATAGTCCATCTTTCTCCAATCTTTCTCTGAGGCTAGCGGCTTCAGATAATTGCCAAACTCCACCGGCTTGGAAAGTATAGGTATCACGACCCAAAATCCCACCACAAGTGTCGTGATGGCACCTAGTCTCTAAGACTAGGTCAGCCGATTTTCATTACATTTCGAAGTCATTTTTTTATTATAAACGAAACCAATAACGGAAATAATTATAACAACCTCCCAAGACTGGTAGTACTGAGTCACGAACTCTAACATAATACATGAAATGATCTCAATGATTGAATACTCAATACTGTTTGATTAAAAATTAACAGTACAATAAAATGAACAGACTCCAAGGGACTGCGACGACTAAGCAGCTCTACCTTGAATCTTTGCGATCACACTCTAACTCTGTCCAGGTCCGATACCTCCAATACCTAGCTCTGCACAAAAATGTGCAGAAGTGTAGTATGAGTACACCACGGTCGGTACCCAGTAAGTATCAAGACTAACCTCAGTGGAGTAGAGATGAGGTACAGTCAAGACACTCACTAGTCAAATAACCTGTACAATATAGCAGTATACAATAGTACTGGAAAATAACTAGCAATGATAACAACAAACTCAACCCGTGATATAACAACAAGGCAATAAGAACATCATAATTATTACTCAGGTGAATAAGGAACACAAGTACAATCAACAAGTCAAGTCCTTCAAATATAAATCCTTCACATATTATTCTTTAAGATAAATATCTTTCGAATATACTTTTTTTGAATAATTATCTTTCAAATATAATTCTTTTCAATAAATATATTTTCAAGTAAAAGTCACCATGTGACACCTCATTTCACAATCATAAAAATTACGGGTCTTAGCCCACTTTCATAGTTTCCACGGTACCTCGTGCCCATATTTCTATCACCATCACACTGACAACTCACGTGTCAATAATAAAATCATCATATTTTTCTCCGACACCTCATGCCCATATTATTTTCATAACTGCACGGACAACTCACGTACCAAAATATCAATGTATATAAGATCCGCATGATCAATTTATTTTCAATAAAGTAAGGTTAAAAATCTTTAAATCAAGTAAGAAATCAACAAAAAGATAAGTTTATTTTTGAAATTGTTTGAGTGAGGAAAAATGACATTTCCATTAAAATAAAACATCAGCTAAAATATAGAATTTTTTAAATTAAACATACTAGAAATTTTTATTTTATTTAAAACAAGTCAATCATCAAAAACAAGTACAACCGAAAAATACAAATCCTCAAAGTCTTGTACGAAAAAGTCAAGGTCTACACAATACATCAAGAAATACAAAACACCTAATATTAAGTCAAATAATACATCACGAAAAATACAAGAATTTATAAATTACGAAAAAAAAATAACCAAAGGCAAGTGCATCCATAGAAAATATCAACAAAAGGGCACTCCCGAAGTACCACCTCGTAGTCCCAAAAGAAAATATGCAAGCGGGGAGGGGGGAGGGGGGGAGGGATCTCCCGGAATACCGTTCCGTAGTCCCAAAGTAAATGTGCAGGGGAATCTCCCTGAATACCGTTCTGTAGTCCCAAAGTAAATGTGTAGGGGAATCTCTCGGAATACCGTTCCGTAGTCCCAAAGTAAATATGCAGGGGAATCTCCCGAAATACCGTTCCATAGTCCCAGAGTAAATGTGCAGGGAAATCTCCCGGAATACCATTCCGTAGTCCCAAAGTAAATATGCAGGGGAAAATCTCCCGGAATACCGTTCCGTAGTCCCAAAGTAAATGTGCAGACGAATCTCCCGGAATACCGTTCCGTAGTCCCAAAGTAAATGTGCAGGGCAGGGGGATCTCCCGGAATACCGTTCCGTAGTCCCAAAGTAAATATGATTTCAACAACTGCACATCAAGTGCTCACATATCACAACTTGCCACAGAAATCAACAATACATCATTTTTCACAATAAGGAGCCCATGGCTCGACTATAATGTGTACAAAATCTTAACAAAAATATATTTCACATAAATTCAAGGTGGAAATCACACCAAATTATCAAATAGAAACAATTTCAACAAACAAGGATCTAGGCATGACAAATAGAGGATTTAATAAGTGCCAATAATTTTCAATTTAATACATAAGGGCATCTAAGGATTTTTAATCAATGAAATTCGCACATATAAACCAATTACGTACTCGTCACCTCGCGTACATAGTTTTCAATTACACAATTTGCACATAAAACTCAATGCCTAAGGGGAAATTCCCTCACTCGAGGTTAAGCAAGACACTTACCTTTTTGAAGTTAGGCCGATATTCCAAACTCACCTTCTTGCTTGAATTGACCTCCGGACGGCTCCAATCTTTCTTGAGCCTTCCTTACATTACTACGAGGTTCCGAAAATTCTAGCAACTTCAATCTATTTAGAAGCATAACAAAAGTGAACCATAATTAGGAAGATTTTCATGGTTTCAGCTCATTTGAGCATTTTATCAAACACTAGGTGTGCAAATTTGGTTACAAGGTTCTTCTACAAGATTTCTTTCATTCCACAACCCAATATTTACTTATTTGATGTCAACAATCTTCCTATAAATCTTATTGGTACAATCATATATACATAATACTCTTACACCCAAGAATCATACTCCCAATCACCAATCTTTTACCCCAAACTCGAAATTGAAGACTAGGGGTTGAATATTACCTCTTTGATGAAGATCTTGTGATTAGCTTCCTTGATTCTTGAAGATTGGATGATTAGAATGTTAGGTTCCCTCCTTATCTCTCTAAAATGCTCTTACCTCTTTCTAAAACCCTCAGAATAATAACCCAAAATAAGCCCCAAAGCCTATTTATCAAAATGGGGTCGGGTTATGAAAATAGAAAAATTAACCCTCCGAAAGCAGGTCTGTGGTCGCATAATGGACCGTAGAATGGGTATGCGGGCCGCAAAATAGATCGCAAAATCGATACCCAGAACTGGGCTCTTCTGGTCCATTCTGCGACCAGTTTGCGGTCGCAGAAGCTGTTTTGCGATCGCATAATTGGTCGCAAAATTGCATTTTTCCAACCTTTGGTAATTTGGTCATAACATTTTGTAGAAATGTCCGAATGATGAACGGTTTGAAGAGTTGGAAACTAGACACATAGACCTTTTGTTTGATAGGTAATACACTATATAACTCTTCATAGAAAGAGAGGTATGCTCGTTTGAAGTTAGGTCTTGTGCGCACTCACTTGAAACTTAGTCTATTATGACATTTCCAACTTCAACATTCGATGCCGAAACCTATCGAATCAAGTCCAATTGACCTTAAATTTTGCACACAAGTCATAAGTGACATAACGGACCTATTCCAATTTGCAGAATAGGATTCCGACCTCGTTATCAAAAATTAAACCTTCGATCAAACTTTTCGAAAATCGTCTATTTTCCAACTTTCGCCAAAATGCGTCGAATTGTCCTATGGACTTCCAAATCCAAATCCGAACACGCGCCTAAGTCCAAAATCACCATACTAAGCTATTGACGTCATCAAAATTCTATTCTGAGGTCGTTTGCTCAAAAGTTAACTCTTTGGTCAACTCTTTCCATTTAAGCTTTAAAATGAGAATTTCTCTTTCAATTAAATTCTAAATCTTCCGAAAATCAAACTCGACCACACCCGTGGGTCATAATACATATTATGAAGTTGCCCGGGACCTTAAGTCGTTGAACGGGGCATTAATTCTTAAAATGACAAGTCAGATCGTTACATTCTCTACCTCTTAAACATACGTTCGTCCTCGAACATGCCAAGAATCTTTCTGAGGACTTTAAATTACTGAGTGTATTTTTACACACATACTTGTGGGTGATTCTACGTTCCCGCAATTTAACACGGGTCCGATGACACCATCTTAATTGAGATTATTTCTTTTCTCCATTCTTATAAGCTTTAAAGCAAATTCCCTAACTCTCCAATCATTTCCATAAGGCCTGATTTTCACTTCGGCGCACGGTATTAGTCTAAACTGGCTATAGCAACTCATGCCTATGCACACATCAACTTTCTTGATAGTGTTAAAGTACTTCAAAATTTTTTTTTGGGGTGTTTCATTCTTTCCCGCTTTGGATCATTCGCCCTCAAACACGTAACATATTTATCTCTTCCTTTGCAAATCTCAATCCTCCAAATTTTACTAACTCCCAAATTTTTCAGAAATTTCGGCAGAGTCGCCCCTGTAATTGGGCCTATCCATCTGCCAGAGTAACACCAAAACCACTCCTAACAACACATCCACAACCCAACAAAATACCACAAGGTACATATCAATAAGACCAATCTCAGCATTACAAGCACTGCATTATCATAATGATATACGGACATGAAGCACATCATATGTATGCTCATCACCACATCTTTGGTCTTAAAAGTTGTTCATAATTAATTCCAGCATCATCAATTAATCTTATATTAACCACCACCTCATTTAAAATTTTTCACAACATTGACAATAGAATGTGAGGTATGAAGACCTCATGATTGCTTACTCGGATTGATGAGTCACATTTAATGCCACTTGGGCACTCATCTCATAGGTTAAAACTCAATGTTTACAGCACGAAAATGGCTGAATATGTAGAGAAACATATACAAGAATTATCAAATAAGCCTAACAGACATGACTCTATATTAATACTATTGTACAATTAAATTTCACAAAGAAAAAATTTTAAACTCATAAATATTTCACCACAAGGACCTCGTCCTTACATAACTTCCATCGCGGCTTGCAGCACGGTTTAAATATTTCACATCATGTAAAACAAATGCGAGGATCTCGTCCTCAACTTTGAATCACAAGTATGTTGCACATTGTGCCAACTGTAATTTTCAATTTCCTTTCTTTCTTCTTTTCAATATATTTCATAAATAATTTTCACAACATATAATGAACCCTCATACCGGTAGGGCATATAATTCATAAAATTGAAATCAATTATTCCGAAATCACATCAAAACTCATAGTAGTGAGAAATAAAAAGTCACGTTTGGACTTATAGCCCTCAATGATGTACAAAATAAAAAATGATAGACACAGGCTAACATCATCAAACCTCCCAACCGGGATACACATGCGAGTGGTTCACAAAATTTTGAAGCTTACCTATAAGCAGAGCATAATAGGAGGACTCACCTCAATATTCAGATCCAAATCAAATTAAGGGAAAATATCCTTTTTATAACAAATCAGGATCATACTTGTAACGACACCATCTGGTGTATCGGCCTCAACCAAATCATAGCATTTATAACAACGAGTCGGGCCTCCACCTCTTAGGCGCCGACTACCCGTCTATCCTCCACCTCTAACTGAATGTGCACATGAAGTATTAACTAGAATAAAGCTTGTAGTTGGAGTGTTATGTTGAAATCCACCCCTCCCAAGTCTAGGACAATCTCTCATGATGTGCCTAGTGTCACCACACTCATAACAATCCATCTGAGGGTTCGGCTGCTCACACTGAGTCTGTGCCGGATAACTGGAATAACCATTATAGGAACCCCGTGCTGGTGGTGCATTAAAGAACTTACTGGAATACCTGAGTATTCTGAAAATATTTCCATGACCCCGTTGATACTGAAATGTAGAATTATTAACGACGCGGGAATACCGCAAGTCCCAGCATCATCCCATACAAATCTCAGCTCTCAATCATATACAAGTTTCAGAGAACTCTTTCAATACCACATAAATACATCTCAGGCCGAATCTCATATAACACATGACCCCTCAATCTAATCGTTGATAGTGGACTCCCTCATTTGGTGCGGAGCCATATGACACATTCCGATGATCCACAATACTAACCTTCATCGCTTGTAGGACACCGGTCATAAGACACCTCAAGCCATTTATTTGGCACATGCCATCCTCGTGATAGTTAAACTCGCTTCCTCCAGTGCCTTTGTTGCGTATGTACCCTTAGCTAAATAGAAATCCCATACGAACTACATAGTCTCTAATACCACCAACTATTTCAAATCTACATCCACCCCGTGACCCTACCACAATTGTGATGATTAGGCAATTAATTAAACCTTCTTAATTATCATACTTATCAACCAGATGTCAGAACCTGCTGCACCTCAATGTGCACAACTAAATGATCTCTTAATACTTCTGCATCCTCGATCTGGACGACATATTGTAATAATGGTTGAGCAACCTTGGGCCCCTTATAACCCCTCTATAGTATCACAAACTGTTGGCGCATAGTTGATACCGAGTGCACAATTTCATACACGAGTGGATGCAAAAAAACATAAGGTATATGCTTCAAGCTGAATAAATGTCGTACGATAAGGAATGAAAGAAGTGAAATTTCCTAACAGTTCTGTAGCCTCTCGAAGATAAGTACAGACGTCTCTGTACCGATCTGCAAGACTCTACTAGACTTTTTCGTGACTCATAGAACCTATGAACCTAGAGCTCTGATACCAAATTGTCACGACCCAAAATCCCACCACAAGCGTCGTGATGGCACCTAGTCTCTAAGACTAGGTAAGCTAATTTTCATTACATTTCGAAGTCATTTTTTTTATAAACGAAACCAACAACGGAAATAATTATAACAACCTCTCAAGACTGGTAGTACTAAGTCACGAACTCTAACATAATACATGAAATGATCTCAATAATCGAATACTCAATACTGTTTGATTAAAAATTAATAGTACAATAAAATGAACAGACTCCAAGGGACTGCGATGACTAAGCAGCTCTACCTTGAATCTTTGTGATCACACTCTAACTCTGTCCAGGTCCGATACCTCCAATACCTGGCACTGCACAAAAATGTGCAGAAGTGTAGTATGAGTACACTACGGTCGGTATCCAGTAAGTATCAAGACTAACCTCAGTGGAGTAGAGACGAGGTACAGTCAAGACACTCACTAGTCAAATAACCTATACAATATAGCAGTATACAATAGTACTGGAAAAAACTAGCAATGATAACAACAAACTCAACCCGTAATATAACAACAAGGCAATAAGAACATCATAATTATTACTCAGGCGAATAAAGAACACAAGTACAATCAACAAGTCAAGTACTTCAAATATAAATCCTTCACATATTATTCTTTAAGATAAATATCTTTCGAATATACTTCTTTTGAATAATTATCTTTCAAATATAATTATTTTCAATAAATATATTTTTAAGTATATGTCACCATGTGACACCTCATTTCACAATCATAAAAATTACGGGTCTCAGCCCACTTTCATATTTTCCACGGCACCTCGTGCCCATATTTCTATCACCATCACATCGACAACTCACGTGTCAATAATAAAATCATCATATTTTTTTCTGGCACCTCATGCCCATATTATTTTCATAACTGCACGGATAACTCACGTATCAAAATATCAATGTATATAAGATCCACATGATCAATTTATTTTTAATAAAGTAAGGTTAAATTTTTTTAAATTAAGTAAGAAATCAACAAAAAAATAAGTTTATTTTTGAAATCATTTGAGTGAGGAAAAATGACATTTTCATTAAAATAAAGCATCAGCTAAACTACTGATTTGGATATAGAATTTATTAAATTGAACATATTAGAAATTTTTCTTTTATTTTAAACAACTCAATCATCAAAAACAAGTACAACCAAAAAATGCAAATCCTCAAAGTCTTGTACGAAAAGTCAAGGTCAACACAATACATCAAGAAATACAAAACACTTAATATTAAGTCAAATAATACATTACGAAAAATAAAGAATTTATAAATTACAAAAAAAAATAAAATAACAACCAAAGGCAAGTGCATCCATAGAAAATATCAACAAAAGGGTACTCCCGAAGTACCGCCTCGTAGTCCCAAAAGTAAATATGCAAGACGGGGGGGGGGGACTCCCGAAATACCGTTCCATAGTCCCAAAGTAAATGTGCAGGGGAATCTCCCGGAATACCGTTCTATAGTCCCAAAGTAAATGTGCAGGGAAATCTCCCGGAATACCGTTCCATAGTCCCAAAGTAAATGTGCAGGGGAATCTCCCGGAATACTGTTCCGTAGTCCCAAAGTAAATGTGCAGGGAAATCTCCCGGAATACCGTTCCCTAGTCCCAAAGTAAATATGCAGGGAAATCTCCCGGAATACCGTTCCGTAGTCCCAAAGTAAATGTGCAGGGGAATCTCCTGGAATACCGTTCTGTAGTCCCAAAGTAAATATAATTTCAAAAACAGCACATCAAGTGCTCACATATCACAACTTGCCACAGAAATTAACAATACATCATTTTCCACAATAAGGAGCCCATGGCTTGACCATAATGTGTACAAAATCTTAACAAAAATATATTTCACATAAACTCAAGGTGCCATTCATACCAAATCATCATATAGAAGCAATTTCAACAAACAAGGATCTAGGCATGACAAATAGAGGATTTAATAAGTGCCAATAATTTCCAATTTAATACATAAGGGCATCTAAGGATTTTTAATCAATGAAATTCGCACATATAAACCAAGTACGTACTCGTCACCTCGCGTACATGGTTTTCAATTACATAATTTGCACATAAAACTCAATGCCTAAGGGGAAATTCGCCCACTCGAGGTTAAGCAAGACACTTACCTTTTTGAAGTTAGGCCGATATTCCAAACTCGCCTTCTTGCTTGAATTGACCTCCGGACGGCTCCAATCTTTCTTGAGCCTTTCTTACATTACTATGAGGTTCCGAAAATTCTAGCAACTTCAATCTATTTTGAAGCATAACAAAAGTGAACCATAATTAGGAAAATTTTCATGGTTTCAGCTCATTTGAGCATTTTATCAAACACTAGGTATGCAAATTTGGTTACAAGGTTCTTCTACAAGATTTCTTTCATTCCACAACCTAATCTTTACTTATTTGATGTCAACAATCTTCCTACAAATCTTATTGGTACAATCATATATACATAATACTCTTACACCCAAGAATCATACTCCCAATCACCAATCTTTTACCCTAAACTCGAAATTGAAGACTAGGGGTTGAATCTTACCTCTTTGATGAAGATCTTGTGATTAGCTTCCTTGATTCTTGAAGATTGGATGATTAGAATGTTAGGTTCCCTCCTTCTCTCTCTAAAATGCTCTTACCTCTTTCGAAAACCCTCAGAAAAATAACCGAAAATAAGCCCCAAAGCCTATTTATCAAAATGGGGTCGGGTTATGAAAATAGAAAAATTAACCCTCCGAAAGCAGGTCTGTGGTCGCATAATGGACCGCAGAATGGGTATGCGGGCCGCAAAACTGATCGCAAAATCGGTGCCGAGAACTGGGCTCTTCTGGTCCATTCTGCGACCAGTTTGCGGTCGCAGAAGCAGTTTTGCGATCGCATAACTGTTTTGCAATCGCATAATTAGTCGCAGAATTGCATTTTTCCAGCCTTTGGTAATTTGGTCATAACGTCTAGTAGAAATGTCCGAATGACGAACGGTTTAAAGCGTTGGAAACTAGACATACAGACCTTTCGTTGGATAGGTAATACACTATATAACACTTCATATAAAGAGAGGTATGCTCATTTGGAGTTAGGTCTTGTGCGAACTCACTTGAAACTTAGTCTATTATGAAATTTCCAACTTCAACATTCGATGCCGAAACCTATCGACTCAAGTCCGATTGACCTCAAATTTGGCACACAAGTCATAAGTGACATAGCGGACCTATTCCAATTTCTAGAATTGGATTCCGACCTCATTATCAAAAATTCAACCTTCGATTTATCTTTTCGAAAATCGTCTATTTTCCAACTTTCGCCAAAATGCGTCGAATTGTCCTACGGACTTCCAAATCCAAATCCAAATACGCGCCTAAGTACAAAATCACCATACGAAGCTATTGACATCATCAAAATTTTATTCCGAGGTCGTTTGCTCAAAAGTCAACTCTTTGGTCAACTCTTTCCATTTAAGCTTCAAAATGAGAATTTCTCTTTCAATTAAATTCTAAATCTTCCAAAAATCAAACTCGACCACACCCGCGGGTCATAATACATATTATGAAGTTGCCCGAGACCTTAAGTCATTGAACTGGGCGCTAATTCTTAAAACGACAAGTCGGGTCGTTACAATAGGTGTTGGCCTAAGTAAGTTTCGATGATTGACAAAAGAACTCATGAATGAACTAGGTCCATACACAATGTACAAGGCACGAGCATATTCAAGAACAAGGCATGTACGTGAAAGAGATAAGCATAAGTGGTTATATATGATATCTCTTGAATGAAAAGATTGAATAATTGATAAGGAGCAGATCTCCTTACTTGAAGAGAACTCTATCCTAGATAAGGGAGGAGTTAGAAGTTGAAGATAACAAGAACTCTTCCACCATGGAAGATTATAGCATTAGAACTCTAGTTAATCCCATTCTACTAACTCTATATAATCAGGATGTTCTCTTTTACAGGTATACACAAACTGAGAGCAAAATAGCAAGGCATTTTGCAAGCAATTCCTATGTGTTTCAAGTGTGCGAACATGAAGGTACATGAACCAAATAAAAGAACTAGTTCAAAGTGTCTGTCTTTTATTCTAGTTTCATAGTAGTAGGGCTTTTGAGTTGTACATTTCAGCTTTCTCTAGAAGCATTTGTACTAGGTACTCTGAGTGTATTGTTCAAGTTAGAGTTAACTTGAAGTTGTCGCAACAACCTGAGGCTGGTTTCCATAAAGTTTTAGAGGTAGTCCTTAGGTTTATAAAGAGTTTTGTAAATGTTGTTTTTGGCTCAGTGATTTAGTGGAGTATTGGGAAAAATCCTACTGGGAAGAAAGTCGTGGTTATTCAACTTTTGAGGTAGGTGTTTTCCACGTAAAATACTTGTGTTCTTTACTTTCTGCATTTACTATTCCACAATTGTAGTGTAAGGAACATGTAGAGAACCAGGTCCTTCTATAGTCTATGCACGCGAAAAATTGGACACCACACAAATAACCCCCCATTCTGTTTGTATGGCATTGAAGTATAAAACATCAATTGGTATCAGAGCGACTTATCCTTGAAGAGGCTAACACCTTAGGAGAAGATCAAGATGAGTGCACCACATGGAAATTGGGAAGGGCAGTCCACTGCTAGGCCACCACTCTTTAATGGCCGCCAGTACTACGCTTGGTGAAAGTCAAGAATGAGAGATCACATACAGGGAGAGGACTATGAGCTATGGGACATTGTCACTGATGGTCCACTGGCTAATTTAAAGAAAAATGCTGAAGGAGTAGATGTGCCAAAGACAAGAGCTGATTGAAATGCTGAGGATCTGAAGAAGTGGGAAAAGAATGCGAAAGACAAAAAGTGACTTGTTTGTGGACTTGGTCTAGATGAGTACAGCAGAATCCAAGGCTGTTCCACTGCTAAGCAAATTTAGGACACACTGCAAGTGACCCATGAAGGAACAACTCAGGTGAAGAGATCTAGAGGAACTCTACTGTACTCTCAATATGAGAACTTTGCTATGAAAGATGGAGAAACCATTCAGGAGATGTACATAAAGTTCACTACATTGACAAATAAACTAAAATCTCTTGGAAGGATTATCCCTGAAGAAGAAAGAGTTGAGAAGATACTTACTAGGGTGTAAAGCCACGAAAATTTTGCCAAGGAATTTAAGGGTTCGTGCTCGCCGCGGTATGGAATTTTTGGGTTGAAGAATGCATCGAGGTGTTGGTGGAAAGGTTTTTACTGAAGGGCCAATTATGCGGCTAGATTCACGGCCACAGATCCATTCTGTGGGCCGCATAAGCGTCGCAGAGTTGAGCATGGAGTTGTTGAATTTTGAGGGTTTTTTCGCGGTCCATTGTGCGATTGCAAACCTATTTCGCGGTTCGTACTTCTGGCGGAGAGTTGCATGAGGAAATTTTATTGGGCGATTCTGCGGCCCATTCTGCGACCGCAGACTAGTCGCAGGCTTGTCCAGATCATCCCAGTTTTTGGGCATCATTTTCGCGGTAAATTATGTGGACCACATACCTGTTCTGTGGTCAGTTCTGCGACCGCAGACCTGAGTTTGGAGGGTCTATTTTTCTATTTTTATAACTCGACCCCCATTTTGATAAATACCCTTTGGGGCTCATTTTGGGACAATTATCTGTTAATTTTAGAGAGAGGTAAGATCATTTAGAGATAGAAGGAGGAAACCTAACACTCTAGTCATCCAATCTTGCACCAACCTTCAAGCATCAAGGAAACCAACCACTAGATTATCATCTATTCGGGTAAGACCTTGTCATAAAACCTTCATGCAATTATTGTGGGTTTAATTAGGTTATGAGGATTAGAAATAGGTCATGCATGTGACAATAGGTTGTAGTGTATGGGTTTAATGAACTAGTTTGGGTGGTTTCTTGTTGAAATTTGTTAAGGGAGGAACAAATTACAATTGTAGATCTTTGTAGTCCATTTTGCATACTAGGTGTTCGACAAAATTCCTAAGAGAGTTACACCATGTGAATCCTTCTAATTATTATCCGATTTTTGCTACCTTCTTATAGATTGTTATTGCTAGAAGTGTTGGGACGTTTTAGTAACTTAAGAAAAGCTCAAACAAGGTATATTGGCTAAACTCCTCTTTTAGAATTAAACCTCACAATGGCCTTGTAAGTCCCGTGTTGCTCATTATAAATTGATTATTCCGAACAAGCCTTGTGTTAAAAGATATATGTGTTCAAATTGTATTCCAAACGTCCTTATTTGTTGAGTTACTATTTGAGAAGTTGATTAAACATGGGCTGTGCGTTAATATGTTATGATTTGAGGCGTGATTCTAATGAAAACTAGCATGTAGAATTGTGTAAGAAATCACATGTATCTAAGACCTTTAATTTGGTTAGTTGCTCTAGTTGCTCAAATGTGTATTTAAAGTATTGAGTAGAAATGCCTTGTTGCCTATAATCTATAAGGATGCTTGAAAGTGAAATAAGGGGGTTGGAGATGGAAAGTGTGGCCACCGTGCCAATAATGAGAGTTATACTTGTGCCCAAACGTGGCTGTTTTAACTAATGCTATGCTTTGTAAGTATTTCCAATGTGTCTTTAGCTTTTATATATATTCATGAGTTGAAATTGTGTATTGCCCTTTTTGGGAAAAGTATTTCAAGATTAAATAATGTGTTACTGGTTTATGTTGTTAACTTGTGCTTCGATTATGATCCTTGAAAGTAAAGAAAAGAAAGTGTGAAATATGAAATACGACTGTCGTGCCATGAATAAAGAATCTTGTGAATGGCCAAAAGAGCCAAGGAAATATTGTTGTTGTGAGTGGTTGAAAATACTAATGAAAGTTTATACAATGTGAAAGATGATGAAGTGAATACACTTGTAATTATACTACCTTTGTCTGCAAAAAAAATGTTTTTGGGAGTATCATTAGCAAACCGAGGAATGGTGGGTCATAAGGCCCACACCCGAAACTACACATGCCGGTGTAGGGGTGGATTGTGATGGATTGTGATTATTCCTCTTATTTAGGATGATATTGATATTAGTTGTGAATTGGAAAGTCAACCCACACGGCATATGTAGGAAGGCGGCCTAGCCGATCGGGTGGAGATCGGATGCCATGTTGCGCACATAGTGGTACTACTCTTTGTAACACCTTTTTTTGCATCATATGACAAACCACATTGTCCATGGGAGATGGCCTAGCCGATCGGGCGTGATCGGACTCCGTGCTAAAAATTCGGTGGTATATCAGTGCTAATGATCTCCCAACCAAAAATATATATTACTTTCGTATTTTGAAAATTTGTCTGTTTTAACTGGGCATTTGGATATTGTTGATTGTGACTTGCTGTTTCTATGATTTTCCCTTTCTTATAATGGCATTCTATTCTGAAAGTGGATATTTAGCTTTAAATACTAGTACTATTCCATATGTACTAACGTTCGTTTTTTCAGGGGCACTGCATCTTCAATGGATGCAGGTGATTCGTTAGCAGGTAGTTTTGACCCTCATTAGCAGTTACTCTCTATTCAGCAGATTTTGGTGAGCCCTACTCTGTTCCGGATATCATGTCATCTGACGTTCTATGTTATATTTTAAGGTATAGCCGATGCCTTATCGCCGGCACATCCATACTACTCTTCTGTTATACTTAGAGGCTCCATAGATAGGTTGTGGGTGGTATATGATATTGGGAATTAAACTAGTAAGTGTTGGTATTTGTGCACACATATTTTTATCATATCATTAAACTTGTTATATTTTAGAAATCATAAATGAATATCCTTTAGTGGTGGAAAATATTGTGGAACACTTGACTCTTCTCATGTCTATCACCTGTACTGGTTCTTATATTGTTAATGGGAAAGGTTGGGTAGAAGGCATCTAATAGGCTTGCTTAGCCGGGGTATCTCGGTTGAGCGCCGCTCATGCTCCCCGAGGTCGGGGCGTGAGATAGGGTCTTGCCATTACTTGGGAAAGCAAGATCATTGCCATCCAGGAATCAAAGAATATTGCCACTCTCCCACTAGATGAATTGATTGGGAATCTCACTGCTTATGAACTTATGAGACAAACTATGAAAATGGATGTACCTAAGAAGGGAAATGAGTTTGGCACTCAGAATCACTAAAGGTTCTGATCTGAAAGATGATGAAATGTCAATGATCACTAAAGACTTCGAGAAATACCTAAGGAGAGGAAAGGGTTCTTCAAGAAGTGGAAGCTAAAGTAAGGCAAGAGCTCCGGAGAAGCAAACCAATGATGGCTGCTACAAGTGTGGAAAGAGTGATCACATGATCAAAAACTGTCCTTTGTGGAAGATTGAATGGAAGAAGGAAATAGCAGAACGAAGAAACAAGAAGAAGGAATAAGTTCATCCCAAGAAAGGCAATAACAAAGGATCAACCAAGGCTATGGTCGCTGCTTGGGGAGAAAGCTCAAATGAAAGCTCAGATGATGATGATGATGATGAATGAGCACTAATGGCTATTGGAGAATCTGTTGAAGAAACTGAGGTCCAAGTGAAGGGAAGCAGCCAAATATGGTACATGGATAGTAGCTATTCTAAGCATATGACATGAAGTAAGAACCAATTCCTTTCACTTGGGGACCTTAAAGGAGGTAATGTTTCCTTTGGAAACGGAAAGAAAGGTGAGATCATTGGGGTTGGAAAGGTAGTAAGATTGATTCTCACTCTATTGAGAATGTCTACTTGATAGAAGACTGAAGTACAATCTAATATGTGTATCACAATTGTGTGATAGAGGTAACATGGTAGCTTTTACCTCTACAAAATGATTTGTGATAAATGTTACTACTGATAAGATAGTTTTGCAGGGAAAAAAGAGTGAATAACATATATGTGGTGGATCTGTCCACACTTTCAGATAATGAACTCACTTGCTGAAGTGTGTTGGACAATGGTCCTCTCCTTTGGAACAAGAGACTTGGACATGCCAGTCTAAGCTAACTCAACAAACTAGTCTCCAAGGACTTGGTGATAGGGTTGCCTAACATTAAGTTCAAGAAAGATAAAGTTTGTGAGACTTGTGCAAGGGGGAAGCAGGTAAGATCCTCTTTTAAAAACAATAAAATGGTAAGTACTACCAGGACGATGAAACTGGTCCATATGGATCTATGTGAACCAATAAGAACATTGCACAGAGTTGGTAAGAGATATGTTATGGTGCTTGTTGACTATTACTCTAGGTTTACTTGGATACTTTTTTTACATCTAAAGATGAAACATTTGACATGTTCACTTCATTTGTTAGAAAAACTCAGAAACAACTAGGTAATCTACTTGCATCAATTAGGTCTGATCATGGTACTGAATTTGAGAATGCTTAATTTGTTGAATTTTGTGATGAGCATGGCATAGATTAAAACTTTTCTACTCCTAGAACTCCACAAAAAATGGAGTAGTTGAAAGAAAGAATAGGACATTGGAGGAAATGGCTAGGACTATGCTACTTGCTAGTAAATGTCCCCAAAGCTTCTGGGCAGAATCTATGAACAATGCATGCTACATCATAAATAGGTGCATGACTAGACCTCTTGTTGAGAAGACTCTCTATGTGTTACTTAAAGGGAGAAAGCCAAATATATACCACCTTAGGGAATTTTGATGCAAGTGCTTGGTGCATAATAATGGAAAAGACTCACTAGGTAAATTTGATCCCAGAAGTGACGAGGGAGTATTATTGGGATATTCTTCACATAGTAAAGCTTATAAGATTTATAACAAAAAACTATGTGTGTAAAAGAAAGTGTATATATTATTTTTGATGAAACTAACATTCTTTCTGAGAGGCAGGAACAAGATGATGAAGCAATTGGGCTGGTAAGAAACTCAAATAAAACTACAACCTAGCCTGAAATTGCACCAGAGGAAGGAACAGGTGATGGAACGGGTCCTTCCACCCAGGGCAACTTGACAGGGGGAACTAAACAGAGAGGAACTGATCCTCAAACCTCGAGGGAACATGTCCACGAACATGTTCCTCAACAACAAAACATTGAAGGAACATCTAAGAGAAACCAGCTGGTTGTGAAACCTTACAAATATCAAAGTTCTCATCTCATTGGGAACATAATCACTGATCCAACCTCTGGAATCAAAACCAGATCTTCTTTGAAGAACCTTTGTGGTTTTGATGCTTTTTTATCTCTTATTGAACCTAAATATATTTCTGAGGCTTTACAGGATACATATTAGGTAAATGCAATACAAGATGAACTCAACCAATTTGAGAGAAGTCAAGTTTGGCATCTGGTACCAAGACCCAAGGACATATCAGTGATTGGGGCTAAATGGGTCTTCAGAAATAAACTTGATGAAGATAGAACAGTTACAAGGAGCAAGGCAAGATTGGTAGTTCAAGGATATAGTCAAGAGGAGATCATAGACTATGATGCGATTTTTACTCCAGCTGCAAGATTGGAAGAAATTAGACCCCTTATAGCCTTTGCTGCTCACATGAAATTTACTCTCCATCAGATAGATGTCAAGAGTGCCTTCCTCAATAGCTATCTAAAGGAAGAAGTGTTTGTCAAGCAACATCCTGGCTTTAAAAGCAAGAAATGTGCAGCTCATGTGTACAAACTTGACAAGCCACTTTATGGGCTCAAGCAGGCTCCAAGAGCATGGTATAAAAGAATATCTAAATTCTTGCTAGTACATAGATACAAGAGAGGTAAAAGAAATAGGTAAATATCTCTTGGTAGTTCAGATATATGTTGACGATATAATCTTTGGAGCAACTACAGATAGGTTCAGTAAATAATTTGCTAAGCTAATAGGGAGTGAATTTGAAATGAGTATGATGGGGGAGCTTAATTTTTTCTTAGGCTTAAATTTAAACAAAATTCAAATAGAACTATAATCCATCAAAAAAAGTATGTGAAGGAGTTGTTTAAAAGGTTTTAAATGGAAGATTCCAAAGAAATTGACACTCCTATAGCAACAGCCACAAAATTAGATATAGATGAACCTAGTTCATCTGTTGATTAGAAGATGTATAGGGGAATTATTGGCTCTTTGTTATATCTAACTGCTAGTAGACCTAACATTGTTTTCAGTATAGGACTTTCTGCTAGGTTTCAGGCAAATCTAAAGGAGTCTCACTTGACAGCTGCCAAATGGATCTTGAGATACCTAAAAGGCACCACTGACCTCTGCCTATGGTATCCAAAAAATAGTAATTTCAACTTAGTGGGATATGTTGATGCTGATTATGCAAGTTTTCTTGTGGATAGGAAGAGCAATTCAGGTATGACACACTTTCTTGGCTCATGTCTTGTATCTTGGGCCACCAAAAAGCAAACTTTTGTGGCCTTGTCTATTGCTGAAGCTGAGTATGTGGTCATCATGTTGTGCTCAATTGTTGTGTGGATCAAACAACAATTAATGGACTTTGGAATTGATGTAGGTTGTACCCCCATCTTTTTTGATAACACCAGTGTAATTAGTATGACCAATAATCTCGTTCATCACAAAAGAACTAAGCACATAATGTTATGCATCACTTTTTGAGGGACAACTATGAGAAAGGTTTGATTACTGTAGAATTTTGTGCTACTGACAAGCAAATAGCTGACATCTTCACAAAAGCTCTAAGTAAAGATCACTTTGAAAGGAACATGTTAAAATTAGGGATGATTAAGATCATCTAAAAGGAACCGGTTCTAACTCAATAATTGGTTAGATAATTTGTTAATTTTGTATATAATTAGATTATATTTTGCTCAGTCTCATACTTTTATTAGTATACTCTTGTGCCACGTGCTAGAATATCTCATTAACCTCTACTGATATTATTTTTATTTTCTTAAAAAATTCAAACTTACACAAGAGAATTTTCAGTGAAGAACCCGGTTCATCAAGATTACATGGTATGTACTCTCCACTCCGCATATTTTGAAATAAATATATTTGGATCATGATAAAAAAGAGAGTCCCATTTAATCCCAATCTCTCTCAAGTCTATCTGTTACAAACGAACCCGTTTCACCAAAAAGAGTCCAATGTGCCATAATTGCCTAGAATCTAGGGAAGAGTCCAACGTCCATTCAAACCAACTTTCCCAAATTGATTTAGACCTCTAAACTTCAAAAAGTAGTTGTTACCATTTCTTCACTTCTAATCTTTTAAGATGCCAAATATTCTATCTATCTTCTCTCATCTCTTCTACACACATCAAATGGCAAACCCATCTGAAAACCCTTCTTCACCACCCAAAGAATCATCACCCACACCTACAACCACCCCTACCTCCAAGAAAGGATGATTCAAAATGCTTGCTCGTAAGACAAAGGCTGGCAGCGAACTATCCAAGAAATTGGATGAGAAATTAAAGGCTCGTCAAGCTGAGGAACCCCAAAAATCAAAAGAATTTTTCTAGTCTGCAACTGAGGGGGAAGAACACATTTCGTTTGAAACAGAACATGCAACTTCTTGCCTGAATATTGCATCTGATGTCATATCTGATGTGGCTGAAAATTTGGAGGACTATTACGGGGGTCGATACTACTAAGTCGGGTAAAATTGGTGGTAAAAATAAAAGAAAAATGAAAAATATAGTGAGGGTGTTCAAGGAAATATAACGGGAAAGGGAAAAGAAGGAGTAGTTGAATCTTTACCTACTCCTGTTGGATAGACTGAGCAAACAAGGGCAATGATGATATGGAGTGAGGAAGATATCGAGGAGGAAGAAAGTAGGAGAGAAGAAGGAGTTAGTTGTTGACGGCCAATTTTGACACTTCCTTTTAAAATTAATTTATTTGTACGTAATAATTTACAATGAATATTTTGAAAGTATTTTCTATAAATAAATACCTATTTTTACAAAATTAATTAAACATTAATTTTGAAATTAATAACCTAATATTGGTATTATGTAATTACAAATATACTTACTATTTTTATACTATTAAAATAATTTTTAAAATACACCACAGAGGATTTATGATTAATTTAATGAATTACTCCTTAATTTTTGATTAATTAGATTACTATATTGATAATTCAAAACTAGTGTAAAAATTTAGAAAACAAATTATTTCACAAATAATTAATTATAATAAGTAGTAGCATATTTGATGATTATAATTTCCACTTACATTTCATTGAAAATAATTAAGTTTATTTAAATTAATTCCAAAAGGGTTAAAAGACTAAAAGGCTATAATTGTAATTCTTTAATTAAATACAAAATGGCTACAATTCCAGCCCAAATCACCCCAAGCCCAATCCGGAATGACCCAGGTCCAGTCCCTTCACCCTCCACTTTAGCAATCCATGCCATTCCCCGTAAGCCAATCCGTGTGTGCCACGTCACCCGTCCTACCCACTCACACTAAAAACATATTTAATCTGAGTCGTCTGTCTATTTAATCAACGACCCACGTCCATCTCCTATTTTTATTTAATTTTAAAACTTATATTCGGACTCAATCTCAACCATCAAAACCCGGAGATCTGACGGCCCATATATTCCGTTATTTTAAATTGAAAAATCTCTAATTATCAGGGTCGTTGATCAAATGATCCAATGGCCCAGATCACTCCTACCCTTCTTAACCCTAGAGATGACCCAACCTTACCCCCAAAAGCCTAATCATTTGTCTCCTAACCCTGCCGCCCCTGTTTCCCTTTTCTCCCACCATCACAGTTCAAGTCAATCAAAGACCTTGCACAAATTCGTGCAAGGTCATGAATCCACACAGAGATTCATCCTTCCTGCCTCCTGTACCTGCGATTCTCGCTGAGTTCTTTAGCCTCATGATGAAGATTCTATACCCAGAGGTCAAACACAGTGACCTCTGAGTTCTTGAGTTTTGTCCACTGATTTGGCCTTCAATGGTCAAACGTTCCTCGCTCAGGTAAAATTCTCACCGATTTTCCCTCTGTTCATCTCTGATTTCACTCGCCTTACCATCATCACTCACTCTTCATCATATTCCACTCACAGTTTAAATTTACTGGAACCCTAAGCTATTGAATGGCACTGTAAATAGAGCATTTAGTGTGCACCTACCATACCTAACAAGAGCCTAAAATCTAATATGAATATCAAAATCATTAAAATTTAGAAGCTTAGGTCCTCTTTAATTAATGTTTCTCTTGTTTTTCGAGTTCTTTCACTGCTCAAAGATTGAAGCTTTGGATCCTACACGACTAAGTTGAATTCCTGTTTGGTCTGCTGCCCTAGAAGAGGTCAGTAAACTTCAACCATATTCCTCTTTGTTCATTTGGGTGGTTAAGTGTGAACTGCTCTGTTATTGAATGATATTGTTAATGATGCATCAGTATTTTGACTATTTTATATGATTGTTAGTGACATATAGTTATTAAATATGTTCAGAGATCATGAATTCCCTTAGTTATTGGAATGAGAGTTCTGTGAGAGTCCTAATGAGCATTTGATGGCCTATATCTGTTGTTAAGCTTTAAGAATAGTTTAATAACTCTCAAGATATCTTGATATTTGCTTTTTTTAGGCTTCCTTGATGTTCTATTAAGTATTGTCACTTTTGCCCCGAGCATCATCTGTATTTGTAGTAGCTTACCTGATAAACTAGACTTAAACAAATGTGAATCTGTTTCAGTAAGGCTATCATCTTGGCCTGGGAATGCTGGTTTAAGATATTTGAACTTATCCTCTCCTTTAGCATGCTTTCTGTAATTTTGTAAACTCTTTAGAGGTCATTGACTCTCTGATGAGATTAGGGTTGTTTGATTACACTATATGAGCATGAATTGAGCAGACTGAACTCATGTACTATCTTTGTGTATATTTTTGAAGTTCATCATATGTTTGACCTAAGTCATGAGGTGTTGTGCACGTGCTAGTATTCTAAGATGCTAAAACTAATCTCCACTATGTCTGAAATCCTACTTAACCTGCTTGATAGATTTCTCCAATGTGATAACATCCCCACCCCTTTTCTGAAATCCATGTATTGACACTGTTAGCTTGATGCTAATAACATTTTCATTTTTGAAATAATGTGACTCCATGTTAAATGTCCCCTGTATATGTCATCCTGCACTCATTTGATTCTTCAATACTTTTTGTTTGCCTTCCATAACGATATATATATCCATGCTGTCTTCAGAACATCATTAAGCCTACATGAACATAATAGACTGATGAACTTCTTGAGTTGCTACTGTTTGAGTTTAACATCATTCTTTGCTCCTCCAAATATATTAGTATAAAGTTGAAAACTCTTCAGAATGAGTAGTCAAAACTGTTAGCTTAAGATTTTATTAATACTCTTTTGGAGGTCTTGTTGATACCTAATTTTGCCCTCATATTTTATAAAATATTATTTTGCATTATTACCCAATGTACAAGAAGCATATATGTATTTTCTATAATTTTCATAATTTTAAAGTTTTAAAACTGATTTTCTTGCATTTAAATTGTTTAAATATTTATTAATTATCTCTTCAAATTATTTTTGTGATAACTTAATCATCCAAATTTATTATTACACCCACATGCATGTTTTCTAACATTTTACTTCATTTCATATAATTATAATTATATTTCTTGAGCTATTTACACAATTTTTGCAATAATAGCCTATATTCTATACATAATTGTATTTATTACATTATTTATGCTAAAATAGCATTTTTTATGTTTATAATGTCAAGCTATTATTTTAAATTATTTTACTGCATAAGTAATATTTTTATTATTTATTAATTACTTTTTATAAATTATTTTAAATAAATTCCGCATATTTAATTTATAACCCAATACAGGGCTAATTTCGAACCAAAATCAGGCCCAAAACACCTGGCCCATTCCGTTTAACCCTTCAGCAGCACAAACCAAATCACCTCTTCATCTAACCCGGTCACGACCCATCTCACAACCCGCCCCGCTTCCCCTTCGATCCTGGCTCTTGATCTTAAATAATCAACGGCCCACAATAACCCTTCCCCTTTCTTTATAACCCTCGCCCAAACCCTAGAGACAAATCCCCCGCCCAGGTGCCTCTGTATTCTCTCATCTCTCTACTCTCGCACTAAACCTTAGCTGCCTCCATTCAAATCCCAGCCCCTAATCCGGTATCACATGGGAAAATCTTCCATATTCCCTTTTCTTTTTTGCACACACGATGGTTCTTACCATTCCCACAATGTTACAGTATTTGGTACTCCATTATTTATGGAAGCTAAGTCAGTGGGTGTTTGTTCAACTCTGAATCCGTACTACCCTCATGTTCTTGACCTGATACACTCGCTACCAGGCTATGTGGGTCCGCTTTAGTGAGATTCTTTGGCTATTTGTATTCTACCTCTTGAACTAGGGTTTACCCGATTTTTCTCCTAAATTTATGTGAATTGATTTTATGCACGCTTCTCTTTCCTTATTTGTGTTTGATTGATTATATTTCCTTGTTTGTTCGTTCGATTTCTACTACTATATAAACCCCCTGCCCCGTTCCCCTTCTAAGTTTCAACAACTATCACGTGACTACTATTACTACCACTATTCTCTCACTCTCACTCGAGCCTTGAGAGGTTGAGATACATCGTGAAAGCTATGAATGGTACTTGGGAGAATTTTAGTGTGATCAAGCAAAGTGAGAGAGTCTCAGGCCCATCACTTTCTTATTGGTGTTGTTAGGATTGTTGGTTTTTCCGTAAAGAAGAGGTCGAATCAATATCAACTTGTTGCCCGTGATTTTGGCGATATTTTGTGGCAGCCTCCAAGCTACTCTAGTACCGATGGTGTTAGTTAGGATTCTAAGGGCTTTGTCTGCATGTGCACGAGGGTATGATTTCTTTAAGGGATGTAACTTGCTGCTTCAGATCTGGGCCACAAAACATTTCTTTCAACGAGAGGCCACAATCGACTACTTTGCGGGCGTCAACAACATAATTCGTTGCCACAACGAGAGGATGAGACATTGGGTCTCCCCACTTGGACAATAAGAGTGGAGAGAAATACTGACTAATCTAAGTGGATAATGGGTCAATTGGAAGCTGTCATGGTTAAGTGGGAGGGAAATCCTAAGGACTCCTCAGAAATACATCATTGAGCTGACAGGACTTCAGGGAATCGATCCATACTCACCCTTACGACTTCTCAGACAGTTCGGGTTGATCCAGGATATGCCTCTATGGATGAGGACAACACTATATGAGGATGAGTACAGCTGAAAGATTCTAATACCAAGGATAAGAAGCCTCCAAGAAGAGTGGAATAATATGGTCACAATGACAATGGGTCAAAACTCGTGGTGCACTTTGGAGTATTATGTCCGGATCAACGAGGAAGACGAGCTAGACCGACCAAGCAGAGAGGGTTTAGACTTGTAGGAGGACGAAGTTGCTGCTTTGGAAATATACCATGAGATCCTGCCACATTACCTTGTGACTACCTCGATGTACCATCCAGTGGTCCCAAGATCCATTGATCACATGCTGCCACCTGCTGAGGATGATGACCGAGTAGTGAAGTGCATCCAGCTAGAATCTGAGATAGAGCCGAAGGAAAATCCAAAAGAAGAATTTGCCAGGGGCGTGGATGTCATCAAACCAATTAAACCCACTGCTTCAAACGGACACAGGTTCATTTTGGTGGCTATAGATTACTTCACAAAATGGGTTGAAGCCGCTTCCTATAAGGCTGTGACTAAGAAGGTCATAGCAGAATTTGTTCGGGATCATATTATTTTATATTTGAAGTACCTGAGTCAATCATTTTTGATAACGCCGCCAATCTCAATAGTGATCTGATGAATTCCATGTGTGAAACATTCAAGATTAAGCACCAAAATTCTACAACATACAGGCCGGAGATGAATGAAGTCGTGGAAGCCGCCAACATGAACATCAAGAAGATATTAAGGAAGATGGTGCATAACTACAAGCAATGGCATGATAAGCTACCATTTGATTTGCTCGGGTACCACACCACAGTTCGTACGTCAATAGGAGCAACCCCCTATCTACTGGTCTACGATACTGAAGTTGTTATACCTGCCGAGGTGGAGATTCCTTCCCTAAGAATTATACAGGAGTCCAAGCTCAGCGATGTGGAATGGATACGGAGACAGTATAAGAAACTAGCTCTCATTGACGATAAGAGGATGAACGTAGTGTGCCACGGTCAACTCTACCAGAATAGAATGAAAAGGGCTTTCAACAAAATGGTTAGATCGAGGCAATTCACACCGGGGCAATTGGTGTGGAAATGGATCTTCCTGCATCAGGACGAAGCAAAAGGGAAATTCTCACCTAATTGGCAAGGCCCTTACATGGTTCACCGAGTACTGACACGAGGAGAGATTATACCCGTAGAGATGGATAGAGAAATATGGCCAAAACCTATCAATTCGGACGCAGTCAAGAGATACTATGTTTAAGATTGTATTTGCACTTTCTTTTTATGTAACCTGAACTATGCTTGACCTAATTCTTGTTTAAGAGGGGATACGTAGGCAGCCCTATGGGTTCAGTCACATCATAATAAAATCTTCATTCCCCTATACGGTCAGGAACTGGGGCAAGATTTCGAGTTTTGTCAATTACATTACGTCAAAGATCGGCAAGAAATGTATTTCCGGAAGTATGTATTTAAACTGGGGCAGAATTTTGAGGAGGGTCCTCAAAATTCCAAGTTGTGTCTCGAAACATGTCACAATCTCCGATTCAACAAAATTATTCATTTTATGCATCATTATGTATTTTGAACAACTGTATTTTTCATAAATGATTTATCATAAATGCATATTTTCGAAATTTTATTTTTCTGTAATAGCCAAATGTTACCCAGGGTGACTCAAATAAGGAATCAAGACAAGGATAAAAGGCGAGATGAGAAGTTAAAGGCACAGACCAACCTTCCCCCCTCTCCCCCCCAACAAAAAGCTCACAATTTTTCTTTGGATGCAGGCATAATGGACATAACAAGCACGTGCACAAGAATGCTATCTTCACTAACATAAGTCACCAAGCACAAACGCGCCAAGCTAAGGACCTCTTCCCCTCTCACATTTTATTGTTTCTTTCTTTGCATAGGGCTAAGCACTGCTCTTATCATCGCATAGGGCTGAGCACTGCCTTTCTCTGTAAAGGGCTAAGCACTGCCCTCATTCTTTGCATATGGCTAAGCATTGCCCTCAATCATTGCATAAGGCTAAGCACTTCCTTTCTCTGCATAGGGCTAAGCACTGCCCTCATTCATTACATGAGGCTAAGCAGCCTCCACTATTGCATAAGGCTAAACGCTTCCTTTCCTTACATGAGACTAAGCACTATCTCCATTACATTGCATAGGGATAAACATTGCCTCCATTATTGCATAAGGCTAAACGCTGCCTTTCCTTGCATGAGATAAGCACTGTCTCCATTACATTGCATGAGTCTAAGAATTACCTCCATTATTTTATAAGGCTAAACGCTGCCTTTCCTTGCATGAGACTAAGTACTATCTCCATTACATTGCATGAGGCTAAGCATTTCCTGCACTATTGCATAAGGCTAAACGCTTCCTTCTCTTGTACGAGACTAAGAACTGTCTCCATTACATTGCATGAGGCTAAGCATTGCCTCCACTATTGCATAAGGCTAAACGCTGCCTTCCCTTGCATGAGACTAAGCACTGTCTTCATGGCATTGCATGAGGCTAAGCATTACCTCCATTATCGCGTGAGGCTAAGAACTGCCTTCCTTTGCATGAGACTAAGCACTGTCCCTGTTACATTTGCATGAGGCCAAGCACTGCTTCCATTATTGCATAAGACTAAATGCTGCCTTTCTCTGCATAGGGATAGGCACTGCCCTCATCACATACAAGGCTAAGTGTTACCTTGTTTTGTTCTTACATATGATTAAGAATCACCTGTTACCTCTATAAAATGATCAATATCACCGCATCTTTACATTTCATGGGCTGAACACCGCTACTTGTCCGAAGGCATTATAGTCTGAAGGCATCATCCTCATAGCCCAAAGATATCATGCCATGCCCTGAGGATCTCTCGTAACTACATATCATTATTCAAAGGCGTTATAGTCCAGAGGCACCATCCTCATGGACCGAGGGCACCATTTCATGGCCTGCGAATCCCTTATCATATGCTTCATGGCCCAGGACATCATGGTCTAAGGACATTATCCTCATGGCCAGAAGACAACTCTCATGGCTCGAAGGGAATTTGCATCATGTTTAAATTTCCGTAGTAACCCTATATATTCGCGTGCATCGTATTTTAAGTTTTACAGGTAACTCGGGAGGTAAACGTTCTACAAACGGGAGCCCCGCTTCCCCTTCAGCAGCCCAAACTAAATCACCTCTTCATCTAACCCAGTCGCGACCCGTCTCACGACCTGCCCTGCTTTCCCTTTGATCCTGGCCTTTAATCTTATATGATCAAAGGCCAACAACAACCCTTCCCCTTTCTTTATAACCCTCTCCCCAAACCCTAGAGACAAATCCCCCGGCCAGCCGCCTCTGTATTCTCTCATCTCTCCACTCTCACACTAAACCTTAGCCACCTCCATTCAAATCCCAGCCCCTAATCCGGTATCACATGAAAAAATCCTCCATATTTCCTTTCCTTTTTTGCACACGATGGTTTTTACCATTTCCTCAACGTTATAGTATTTGGTACTCGATTATTAATGGAAGCTAAGTTAGTAGGTGTTCGTTCAACTCCTATTTTGTACTATCATCATGTTCTTGACGTGATAAACTCGCTACCAGGCTATATGGGTCCGATTCAGTGAGATTCTTTGGTTATTTGTGTTCTCCCTCTTGAACTAGGGTTTACCCAATTTTTCTCCAAAATTAATTTTGAATTGATTTCATGCATGCTTCTATTTCCTTATTTATGTTTGATTGATTATATTTTCTTGTTTGTTCATTCGATTTCTACTACTATATAAACCCCCTGCCCCGTTCCCCTTCTAAGTTTCAACAACTATCACGTGACTACTATTACTACCACTATTCCCTCACTCTCACTCTTTCTATATTATTCCGAGACTTTTATTTTGGCCGGTTGAAAGTCAAGGCAATCGAAATTTGACTGTTTAACCTCTCTTAATGTGAGCACTGCCCGAGGTTCTACTGAGATCCTTAGGAACTCGGACACACTAAGAATTTTGGAGATTTTACTGTTCTCTTTTCTACTGATAAACAAGCTGCTGCTGGCATTTAGTTTTCTACCTTATTTGCTCTTTAGTTATGCAAACTGGTAAGTACTGAGACTCTCGCAATTTCATTCTCTCTTACTTGTGTTCATGCTTTGTATGCTCATGTTATTTAGGCTTTTGTAAATCAATATGCTATTGTTTACCTCTGCTGGTATTCTTGTTTGCTTTGGAATTATTTTGTGCCTTTGTGTTTTTCTAGCATCTGAACCTATTTGAACTCTAAGCTTCGATGTATTCCCACTATATGAGTGTAACTTTAACGACTTTGACTATTCTGATCACCTATTGTTTATTATGAGACCCTTCTCATGCCTTGCCTTGGGTTCCTATACTGAAACTCTTAGGAGATCATCTCCTGCCCAGAACTTGCTTGAATGAACTTCTTTATGCTGAGTCTTTTATGTGTAATCTACTGTTTTCTCTACAAACTGACCATGATCATGTGAATCCCATGTTACAAAACTGTCTTAATGTCAAACTAAACATGTTTTTCTGCTATTTGTAATTTTGATGATTGTACTCCTCGACTTTTTAATCTTGTACTTTTTAACATTGCCTAAGACTTCTAGGGTAAATTTCAATATTTATCTTCTTCTCTTATGTATAGTCAAGTGGTATGAAACCTGATGTCAGCTTGCCCTATTAACCTAGAGTCGATATATGCTTTTACCTACCACGAGCTCTTTAGAGATTTTGTGTTATGATCAATGCTCACTATGTTAAGTCTCATGTTCAACTAAGTGATATGTATGCCAAACTATTCCCACTAGTATGTTGTTATGCTGTCACATCCACATTAGGCTCTCATGTTAAAGCCTCCATGTTGAGACTGCATCTCACTTGTTCTTGTCTATGACACTACTATATTTTCATGTTCAAATCCCTACCTAAAGCTCCTTAGGATAGTCCTGGACCATGATTTGTTTTGAAACTTTGTTTGAAATAGTTCACTATCTTATGATGGTCAATCATGGTGCTTTTAAATTCTGTTTCTAGAATGACAAGCACAAACTTGCCTCATATGTGTCTTGCATGTCTACCAATTTAGCATGATGTTGCTTATATGCCTTGATTAGAACTGTTGCTAATTATAATTTTAAGAACTAAGTGCTTAAGCTGTTATTGAGTCGCTTGTTACCCGGGTGGTTAAATTTGGCATCCATTTGGGTAAGTAGTTTATTTTGTTGGGCCTGGAAGGGGGCCATATGTGTTGTTGGACTGGGGCACTAGATTCAGTGGCATTCCTGTTGTTTTTGTGAGCCTATGGTATGGGCCTGCTGTTTTGTCCGGGGAGTAAGAAGGCGTGGGATATCCCTAGGTTACTTTGATCTGGGCCTATAATTGCCTTAGTGGTCCTGTACCTGTTTCAATTTGTATTTTGTCATCTTTAAGTATGTATTATTTCATTCTGGGCCTGTAATTATTTGTAAACGAACAATTGGGGAGTTAGTAAAATTGGGGGAAACAGGTATACTCTATTCTTCCATAAAAGGGTAGAAAACATGCTTATAGGGTCTACGTACTTTATTTGCTTTTTTGTTTAATGTGCTTTATTTATGTACACTGATAGAACTCACACTCATAGGAAATCACACACTTCACTTAACTTGTCTAATACTTGTACACTATCCAAAGCATGTTAGTTTAAGTAATCGCTATACCTGATTCCATATCTACTATTGTGTGCTCTTAGACAACATGTCTATAGGTATCAAACGCCTTACTTAATTATAAGACTGCATGCCTATAGGATGCGATAAAACATGACCCTCGCTAATGCTCATCTAGATATCATGACTATAGGATTTTAATAAATTAATCAATTAGTTTTGTGGTTTTTATTATACTGTCCCACCTAAATGACATGCCTATAAGGATAAAGTATTATAAAATCAAATTCAATTGTCAACTGTTAGAAATCCTGCCTATGGGATAGTGTTACTCGTCTAAGAAGCATGTCTATAAATCAAACGTTGTTAACTTTGTGCTTTCGAACAGTTTTACTGCCTCATTGCGCGAACAATTAGAGATCATGCCAATAAGGTTTGCAATACCTTTAATCTGCAAATTCTTTAGTTTGAAGCTACAATACTACTTGTGTGATAGTGAAAACCAGAATTACATAGAAACCATGCCTATAGGACTCAACGAATCTAATGCGTCTTAATTCTAAAACTGTCTTCTGCCTACTTTGCCTGCGCGCATTTGTTGTTTATGTGCGGAGGCTAACTTGATCCATTTATTGTATTTATGTGAAGTCTTATATGTTTTGAATGAGCGCCTATTTTTTTTTGTTGAGCATCCTAAGTAGAGGCTAGAACCACCCAAATAGTAGGTCCAAAGCCTCCTGAACCATAGGCATCAGACGGGTAGTGCACGCATAGGAGATGGTCTAGAATTGAATAAGAGCGCTTTACGTAAACAACTTTAACATAGTAATCGGGTAGCATGAGATGATAGTATGTTCCCGCTGAATAATATGAGCAACCCCTACTCCAAGGGAGTTGCGAAGTATTATTTATGTTGCACGGGTTGATCCTTTAGGCTAAAAAACATAGGACCCCCTACTTTATATTTTTATTATCTGCACTTAGTCGTTGAATTTAGAATAATTTTTACCTTGTAACCTCTAAAGACTTGTACTGATTATCTATATAGTTTAATTGTTGCCCGATTTTCTTTAAACTTGTTCATAATAGAACCTTTAAATTCCTTGTCTTCCCTCGCTTATATGATCACATATGACAGTTATAATCTAACAATACCACGTAGAACAAACTTTGGCCAGGACCCACAGTCGTGGACCTCGAAGAGTTCCTAACACCTTCTCTTCGAGGTAATTTGAGCCCTTACCCAATCTTTGGTGATACAGACTAGTTAAAATAGAGTTATTTGCAAATAGGTGTCCTAACGCACCGTAAAATCGTTAGGTGGCAACTCTTATATTTTAATACCCATTTACAAGAGTTGTCACATGTCGAAACCCGCTTTCGAGAGAAAAAGGGGTACGATAGCATCCCTTCTCTTATTTTCTTTTATTTGTTTAAATTTCTATGACATGTACATCCCACTCTCCATTTCCTTCATCTTGTCTAAAACTGCTATTCACATCTCTCCCCGTCCCTATCTCCCTATTTGCTTCACTTAATTACGTTCTCGCACATTTTCATGAGTTAAACTGACTTCTCTCTTTTGTCTTTTCCTTTTTCTTTTCTTTCTCCTGTGTATATTATTTACTATTTTAATGCACTTTCCTTTGCACTTAAACCTATAGGGAAGAATAAATGTGAGTAGTAAGGGGTATTTAGGAGTAGAGTTTAGTCTTTGGTTGAGCTACTCTCCCTGATACAAGCACGGGCCTTGAGACCCTTGGGAACTTTGAAGTGCCAGGGGTTCAAAGAGAGCTTTGGCCATGGACAAAGCTCTATCCTTAGCCTATAATCTATTGATCTATATTACTCCCTTTAGGTTTAGTGCGTAATGGCAACAAAAGGTTTCAATGTGAATTACTTTTCCATATGTGACCCCCACATTAGTGTAATTCTTATAGTTTAAATTATCATCGATTGTTACAATTTGTTTAGGCCCTGACCAATTCATTACATGTGTAATTATATGTATATAATATGGTATCTAATGACTTTCTCTCTTTTTTTTGAACATGTACAACCATTGGGCCTGTCTGCTGAGTTCTCAAGGAACTCAAGCCTGAACTCAGTGTCATGTATCTTAAATCTGGAGCCTGTTACTGTCCTTTCATTATTGGGCCTACCTCTTTCGGGCCCAAACTAGAGTCACTCCATAACTTTACTTCTTCATTACATCTTGTCATTTATATTCTCTTGCGTGTATATACATTTCTCTGGATATATTTGACTTAGTGATTTGCTTTACCTTTTGAATTATATAAATAACTTAGGCAAGCGTTCAAGAACATAGGATTAAAAGAAGTATTAGTTAGTAGTTAATCCTCCATTCGCTATTCATAAGCTGTTCATATCATTAATCTGCTATGTTTTCTAACTCTTTCTTGAAGATTTTGAAGCCTAAAAATAGCTTAGCAAAAGCCAGTAGTCCCCCTTTCAAAAGAAAAACCAGAAATGAATCGCAAGATTGACCTTGTAAAAGAAAATCGATTTTTTTTTCGAAAAACCAAGGTGAAAAAGATTTTCAAACGATTTCCACAAACTCTGATTCAATAAGTCAAGATATATCGTAGGCTGACTTTCTTATAACATCTTTATCTTATTAGAGTAATATGAACATCCATTCTTCAAAGACAAAGTGTTTTATAAATTATCCCCCTTTTCACATGTTTTATAAATAGAAACCACTCATGTACATATTTTAAAATCCCTTCAATTATACATACCAACATTTTTTCCAAGACTCCCTTGTACACCCATACCCCTTGCAAAAGACTTTTATAAACTTATATCATTTCAAAACTACACATCCTCTTTTTAAATAGCAAGTTCTAAATTGGATATATATAGTATGTCGTACTCCCAAACACTAGTTAAGCAGAATATAGACAACTAATCCTTTAAATCTAGTCTAAGTCCTATAGAGCTACCTCAGGTAGATTTTAAGGGGTGCCTAACACTTTCCCCTTAGAAGAACAAGAACCATTACCCATAATCTCACCAGTTAGCAGACCAATAAAGAATATGACTTTAGTAATTAAATAGGTACCCTAGTATACCTTCAAATATTAGGTGGTGACTCTCTTTCATCAACAACTGAGAAACCACAAGTTGAATCTTGTATTGACTAGTGCAAAATAGGGTGCAACAACATGGTGACTCTGCTGGGGATTCACACGTAGGTTCTGACCTTAGCAGACTTAAACTAAATTTGGCACTTAGATTTGTTTGTACATTTCTTTAACTGTATTTAATTTTCAATTACGTGCTTACCTGCTTTATCTTCTCCTCATGCTTGCTTATTATCATGCCTGTTATTGTTACACCCTTATCTTTTACATCCCTCTGAACCTTTTTTTCAAAACTCTTTAGTTTCAGAGAATGGCTTTGTCAGGTCAACTGACATAACTTCTCGTAGCCTTCAGTCCAATTCAAAAGTAGGAAACACTCTACTTTAGCAAACATAGGTCATATTGCATAAAACTTAGGTGACTCGGTCCTTGTCATCGACACACACTTAGGAAAGCCACCCTAATGTCAACGGGTCATGCACCCAACCACATGACTTCTGTGGAAAGACGAACAAACCTGACGAGACATCTAAAGCTCCGAAGCAAACACTTACCAAAACCATTCTTTACCCACCTCAGAAATAGAAATCAACCAAAATATCCCCGAGATCAATATGGTGATGGGAGCACCACAAAAGCTAAAGCAGTGGTGGAAGAATATCCCCCGAGAGCACGGAGATGAAATTCGGACACATCTGGAGGTACTAACCGCTTTGCTAAACATCTGAGCAGACAAGGTACTTACTCGTCTGTTGATAGAGTTCTGGGATCTGGCTAAGGTAGTGTTAAAGTTTGCTTATTGTGAGTTGGTGCCGACATTGGAAGAAGTTACCAGTTTCACGGAGCTACCATTTACAAGGAGGAAACCAATACTACCAGTCACCATGCCCGGTTATAGGTTTCTAGATGCTCTGGGTCTAGCAAATAATTAAAGTTTAAGAAACATCAAGGACGGACATGTGAGCCATGATCAGCTGTTCGATAGGTTCAGACATCGTGAAAGCTATGAATGGTACTTGGGAGAATTTCAGTGTGATCAAGCAAAGTGAGAGAGTCTCAGACCCATTACTTTCTTATTGGTGTTGTTAGGATTGTTGGTTTTCCCGTAAAGAAGAGGTAGAATCAATATCAACTTGTTACCCGTGGTTTTGGCGATATTTTATGGCAACCTCCAAGCTACGTTGGTACCAATGGTGTTAGTTAGGATTCTAAGGGCTTTGTCTGCATGTGCACGAGGGTATGATTTCTTTAAGGGATGTAACTTGCTGCTTCAGATCTGGGCCACAAAACATTTCTTTCAATGAGAGGCCATAATCGACTACTTTGCGGGCGTCAACAACATGATTCGTTGCCACAACGAGAGGATGAGACATTGGGTCTCCCCACTTGGAGAATAAGAGTGGAGAGAAATGCTGACTAATCTAAGTGGATAATGGGTCAATTGGAAGCTGTCATGGTTAGGTGGGAGGGAAATCCTAAGGACTCCTCAGAAATACATCATTGAGCTAATAGGACTTGAGGGAATCCATCCATACTCACCCTTACGTGTTCTCAGACAGTTCGGGTTGATCCAGGATGTGCCTCTATAGATGAGGACAACACTATATAAGGATGAGTACAACTGACAGATTCCAATACCAAGGATAAGAAGGCTCCAAGAAGAGTGGAATAATATGGTCACAATGACAATGGGTCAAAACTCGTGGTGCATTTTGGAGTATTATGTCTGGATCAACAAGGAAGACGAGCTAGACCGACCAAGCAGAGAGGGTATAGCCTTGTAGGAGGACGGAGTTGCTGCTTTGTAAATATACCATGAGATCCTGCCACATTACCTTGTGACTACCTCGATGTACCATCCAGTGGTCCCAAGATCCATTGATCACATGCTGCCACCTGCTGAGGATGATGACCGAGTAGTGGAGTGCATCCAGCTAGAATCTGAGACAGAGCCGAAGGAAGATCCAAAAGACGAATCTGAGTTCAATGATGATGGAGAGGAATTTGAAGAAGATTCAGAGGAAGAGGAGATAGGGAACGATTCCGGGGATGGTTACTAGGAGTTGGTTGATTTCCCCTTCTTTCCCACCTTGTATCTTTATTCCCCGTTTTCTTATTTTTCCCTGAGGGCAAGTTGTTCAAGCCCATAAAATTCTGTGAATGCAAGAAACAATGATGTAACTTCCTCTCCCACTTATCTCAATCCAAATACTATCAATGAAAATAAACTTGTTTCGGATCTAAATGTGTCAAATATAATTGCTTGTCAAACATTCACGATTTAGGCCTACCTCCGGCAATGAAAGATCCCACGAATTCTAGGAAAGTGCACTTTCTTGAATACGTGAATTAACTGCTATGTGTGATCCATTGCTTGTATAAATGAAGAAACTTCTTTTGTTTCCTTTTCTTTTTCTTCCATTTCTTACTTTTTTATTACTCCCCAAAAGAAAAGTTGGTTTTTATCGACCCAAATCTTGCGGAACCACCGTACAACTTAGGATTAAAGGGGAAGATGTCTTCTATAGAAAACGCGACCGAACATGCTCTAGTCATAGCCGATAGCCCAGGGTAATTAGGAGAGAAGGACGATACAAGGAATGATAAACATGTGGCCAGGATGGCCCAGGAGATGGAGTTTTTATGGGAGGAAGTACAACATATCAAGGAACTAGCACATTGGCCGTGACAATGCTTCCAAAGAAACCTCGTTTCCCCTCTCTGGATTCAATTCCTGACAACTTCCCTTCTGCATCATGCCTGGCCAACAACACCCCGACTTCAGTCCCCACTACTCAAATCATACCTTAGTTACCCCTGCAAATCGAACAAATCCTCCTATCCACACTCCCTACGTACCACTATACGTTCAAATGCCACAAAACCCACCTGTTACCACAACCACAATTCACACCCCTCCTTATGGCCGAGTCACCTTTACCACTCACCAACATCATCACATACCCGTGGCACATACCGCTGCACATGAGCGATATGTTCCTCCTGTATATACCGTTTTTGAACCTACATTTAAAACGCCTCACGGTCAGGGTGCCTTATGATATTGACCAGTACACCTATATGGAAAGGAAAGCTAGGAATAAGGAAGAGGAGTCAGTGTCTGAGCAGTTACAAATCTTGAGAAAAGAAATGAAGAACCTCCAAGTCGCTCGGGGAAGTAAAAGTTTGTACTAAGAGGATTTCTGTATCCATCTAGATGTCGATATGTCAGCAGGGTGCAAGCCTCCAAAGTTTGATATCTTTGACGGGATGGGTGATCCCCACGCATATTTGAGGGTATATTGTGACAAGTTAGTTGGAGTGGGAAGAAACGAGAAGCTGAGGATAAAATTGTCCATAAGAAACCTGACAGGAGAAGCACTTACCTGGTATACTCTACAAGATCCGCGAAATTGGAGGACATGGCAGGATATGGCAGAAGGTTTCATGAATCGCTTCCGATTCAACACAGAGATCAGTCCCAACAGGTTTGCACTGGTAAGCCTGCAGAAGAAGCCGTCTGAGTCATTCCAAGAGTATGCATGTCGATGGAGGTCAGAAGCTGCGAGGGCACATCCTCCGTTGGACGTAAGATAATTGACTAAGCATTTCATCAAGGCCCAGGAAGAGATATACTTTGAAAAAATGATGGGTATTGTCACGCCCCGACCTCAGGGGGCGCGAACGACACTCAACAGAGTTACCCCGGTCGAGCAAGCATGCACACTGTCGTCTACCCAACTCACCCATGAATAAAGAGAATAATACATTTCATTAATTAGACGGTAAGAGGTCATATGTACAATACCGGTTCATTTCCATAAGTTACATCATTAACAAGTCTCCATAATAGAACAATATACAATCATAGTTAAAGTGGAACAGATGATACGAGTACATCATTTTTAGTTCAACCTTCCCAAAACAAGATACAACCCATACTATGTCTACGGAGCCTCTAATCGAAATAAAAGAGTGCTAAGACAGTGCTGCAACAAGGCCCTCGGATATACCTCAAAATGCTATGTACAAAGGACAAGAGATACAGGACCCCGAAATGAAGTGGGGCTCACCAAGTACGTTGAGGAGAGGGTGTGCCGCTGTCACTGATCAAAACCACCTTGTATGGAACCACCTACATCCATTAAAGATGCAGCGCCCCGGCAAAAGGGATGTAGTACTAGTATGTAAAACTTAATACCCTCTCTTTAGAACGAATAACAGTGAACGGAGAAGGAAACATGAAATCATCAAGAGATTCAGCAGCATAAAGGTGTCAAGTTAGGGGAAAGGTAAATTTCAAGTAAGTTTTAATCCTTTAAGTTGGGAGATCTTTAGCACCGATACACCACCGTATTTTTAGCACGGAGTCCGATCTCAGCCCGATCAGCTAAGCCATCTCACACCGAGACATCCACTCACAATACCACCATGTGTGTGGCATGGCGTCCGATCTCAGCCCGACCGGCTAAGCCGTCACACCACAATGTCGTGTAGGTCGACATCACATCACATCTCGCTAGCAATAATCTCATCCCACTCAAGGGGAAACATCTCAACACATCATTCTCATACTATATAATGGAAAAACAACCTCATCACATTAACGCGGGGACTTACCCATCAATCACTCCTACACCAGCATATGTAGTTTTGGGGTTAGGCTATTTTGACCTACCCTTCCTCGGTGACTAAACGATAATCCCAAAGCATTTATTATTAAAAGGATTTACAACTCATTTCAACATCTTGTTCTCGCCTCTTTGTTTCATTGGCACAATGACCCCAAATGTAATATCATTGTTGGCACATTGGCCGATTTCATATTCTATACTTACTGTTTCACTTTCAATCATCATCACGAATTGTCAACAACAAACATTTCTATTCAAGGCTTTAAGTACACATCTGAGTAATTAAGGGTCTTAGGCACATGTGATTTCTTACATAATTCGACATGATAGCTTTTATTAGAATCACGTTTTCAAGTAATAACATATTAACACACAGCCCATACTTAAATCACCCTCTCAAATAGTAACTCAACATAACAAGAACATTTGGAATACATATTAAACGCATATATCTTTTGACACAAGGCTTATTCGGAATAATCGATTTATAATGAGCAACACGGGACTTACAAGGCCATTGTGGGGTTCAATTCTAAAAGAGGAGTTTAGCCCATACCTCGCTTTGAGCTTTTCTTAATTTACTACATAGTTCCGGAAGTCCTACAAACTTTGATCTATTTAGAGGTATAGCAAGATTGAACACAAATTAGGAAGGAGTTAATAGTTCTAGCACATTTGAGCATTTTATCAAACACTAGGTGGGTAATAAGATTTCAAGGTCCTCATATGGTGGATTCCTTCATTCCACTACCCAAAGTCTATCCAATTTAGCTCAACAATCTCCCCCCAAACCTTGATAGTACATGCATGCATAATGGACAACTCCCATACCCAAGAGTTATTTTTCTCATTACCTATTTTCAGTTAAATCCTGAAATTGAGGGCTAGGGAGTAGAATCTTACCTTTAGGATGAAAGCCTAATGAGATTTTCCTTGCTAATTCTCCAAGCTTTGAGCAAGAATTGAGAAACAATGAGTTTAGGAACCCCTTTTAACTCTGGAGCACTCCCCCACTCTCAAAATATCCGATTTTTACCTTACAAATGGTCTTCAACGACTATATATCGAAATAGGATCGGGTTAAAAAGATTAGAAAAATTAAGCCCCAATGTAGATCTGCGGTCGTATATGCGACTGCATAACGCTTCTGCGACCCACGGAATGGACTGCATAATGGCCCTCCAGATTTAGGCATTTTGGCTTCACTTTGCGACAGGTCTGCGGTCCGCAGACCAATTCTGCGGTCACATAACGCGCCACATACCTTCCCTCCAAAAAGGTTTTTGGTGGATCTGCGATGGATTGTGCAGCCCGTAAAATAATTATGCGACCGCATAATGGTTCTAAAATTAGCTCAAGTTTATGCTTTATTCCGCGGCAGATCTGTGGTCCGCAAATCAGTTCTGCGATCGCAGAATGGACCGCAAAAAATGCCCTACACTACCAAAATTTTTCTTTAACTCCCCGACGCATTGTCCAACCCAAAAAGTCCGTACCGCGACGAGCAAGCTCGTCGGGCGAATCTCTACAATCATCAACGCATAGATCTACCTCGACACCATGAAACCCTGGGTTTTAGGTAAAATTTTACGAGGCCTTAAAGGTATGATGGGACAGAAATTCCGCGAACTGGTGAAAATGGGAGATTTCTTAGAAGAAGGCATAAAATCTGGCAAAGTACAATCCATGGCCGCACTGCAAGTAGCTAGAAAGGCAATCCAATCTGGGTCAATCGGTAGCAGAAAGAAGAGAAAGAAAGAAGTCTCAGCAGTCGTCCCTTACTATCAACCCAGCCCACATCATGGAAACACTTCTTGTTCCCCGAACAACCATTCACCACCACCCGCCTATAGTCCAGTATATAACACACAACCATATTACCACCCCTAACCTCAATATAACCCACCTCGAGCCCATAAAACCCAAATCCAAGGGCTATATTAATGGTCCTAAAATTAGCTAAAGTTTTTGCTTCATTTCGCGGCAGATATGCGGTCCGCAGATTAATTCTGCGATCGCAGAATGGACCGCAGAACCGCAAAAAATGCCCTGCACTTCCAAAAACTTCATTCAAATCCCCAATGCACTGTCCAACCCAAAACGTCTGTACCACGACGAGAAATCACGCCAGGCGAATATCTACAATCATCAATGCATATGTCTACCTCGTCATCACGAAACCCTGGGTTTTAGGTAAAATTTTACGGGGCCTCACAGGTATGATGGGACAAAAATTCCCCGAACTGGTGAAAATGGGAGATTTCTTAGAAGAAGGCATAAAATCTGGCAAAGTACAATCCATGGCTTCACTGCAAGTAGCTAGAAAGGCAATCCAATCTGGGTCAATTGGTAGCGGAAAGAAGAAAAAGGAAGAAGTCTCAGCAGCCGTCCCTTACTATCAACCTAGCCCTTATCATGGAAACACTTCTTATTCCCCAAACAACCATTCACCACCACCCCTTATGGTCCAGTCTATAACACATAACCATATTACCACTCCTAATATCAATATAACTTGCCTCGAGCCCATAAAAACCCAAATACAGGGGCTATATTAATGGTCCTAAAATTAGCTCAAGTTTCTGCTTCGTTCCGCGGCAGATCTACTGTCCGCAGTTCAGTTATGCGATCATAGAATGGACCACAGAAAATGCCCTGCACTGCCAAAAACTTTATTCAACTCCCCAATGCACTGTCCAACCCACAAAATCTGTACCGCGGCGAGCTTGCTCGCCGCGAAGAATCTTTACTATCATCAATGCATAGGTCTACCTCGGTACCACGAAACCCTGGGTTTTAGGTAAACTTTTATGGGGAATTACATCCTCCTCTGCTTCCTCTAATGAGGGTCGAAATCTTCCATTAGCATCCACTGTGATTTAGCTATTACTTCACACACTAATAGTCCCCAAATTTTTTACTAACTCCCTAAATTTCCAAATATTTTGGTAGAGTTTTTCCTGTAACTAGGCCTATCCACCTGTTAGAGAATCCCAGAAACCAATCCTAACAACATAACCACAACACAACGATGTATAACAATACGTAAAAAACAACGACAACAACGCCATAAATATTGCATTACCAAGAGGGAGTATCCTTAACATAAGTTGTATATGGGGAACATAATTTGTAGAAACTTAGCTCTTAACATCATGGATACAATTACATAGCTTACTCGAATAAATAAGGGTACTTATTCTTCATCTCTTCCTCAGTTTCCCAGGTGGCCTCTTTAACCTACTGGTTTCGCCATAGCACTTTAACGGAGGCAATGTTTTTATTTCTCAACTTCCGGACTTGCCTATCAAGAATAGTAATTGGAATTTCTTCATAAGTCAGTCATTCATTAACCTTTATAGTCTCAACCGGAACAATAAGCAACAAATCTCCAACCACCTTCTTCAACATGGATACATAAAGCACCGAGTGTACTAAAGACATCTCTGGAGGTAGTTCTAACCTGCAAGCCACCTGACCAATCCTCAAAATGATTTTGTACGGTCTAAGATACCTCAGGCTCAATTTTCCTTTTTCACCAAACCGCATTACCCCCTTCATGAGGGAAACCTTCAAGAATACTCAATCATTCTCTTGGAACTCCAAATCCCTATGACGTATATCCGAATAAGACTTCTGACGACTCTGGGCAGTTTTCAACCCTTCCTTAATGAACTTAACATTCTCCATAGCCTCATGCACGAGGTCTGGTCCTATCAACTCCGCTTCCCAATCTCAAACCATCAAATGGGATATTTACATCTCCAACCATATAGAGCCTCGAACAGTGCCATCTGAATGCTAGTATGATAAATATTATTGTAGCCAAATACTATGAGTGGCAAATGATCATCCCAGCTACCTTTGAACTCAAGAACACAAGTGCACAACATATCCTCGAGCATCTGAATAGTCCGCTCTGCTTGCCTGTCGGTCTATGGATGGAAAGTTGTACTAAGATTTACCTGAATACCCAACCCTTGCTGAAATTTCTTCCAAACGTTAGTTGTGAACTGTGCCCTCTGATCAGAAATGATGGAAACTGGAGTGCCATGCAGCCTGACTATTTCCTTAATATACAACTGAGCATACTATTCCGCTTTGTCAGTAGCCTTAACAAGTAAGAATGTGTTGATTTCATGAGTTGATCCACAATCACCCAAATCGAGTCGAACCTGCGAGGAGTGCGAGGTAGTCCTACCACAAAGTCTATATTGATCATCTCCCATTTCCACATCAGAATTTCTATATTCTGTGCCAACCCATCAGGCCTTTGGTGTTCAGCCTTCACTTGCTGACAATTTGGTCATGTTGCCACAAAGTCCGCTACATTCCTCTTCATATCATTCAACCAGTAGACTTCCTTAAGGTCATGGTACATCTTTGTAGAGCTCGGGTGCACGGAATACCTAGAAGTGTGAGCCTCGATCATGATTCTTTCTTGGAAACCATCTATATTTGGAACACATAGTCGCCCTCGGTACCTTAGTGTACCATCATCCATGCCAAGAGAAAAGGACATGGTCTTATGTTTATGAATCCCCTCCTTCAATTGTACCAATAATGGGTCATTGTATTGCTTTTCCTTGACTTCCACAACAAGCGATGATTCATCCCTATTTTACATAATCACTCCTCCTTCACTAGAATCTACAAGACGAACTCCCAAACTAGCCATCCGATGAACCTCCTTGGCCAACGTCCTTTGATATGCCTCCAAGTGAGCCAAACTACCCATATATTAATGGCTAAAAGCATTCTCTATAACATTAGCCTTCCCCGGATGATACAGAATATCGATGTCGTAATCCTTGATTAACTCAAGCCATCTTATCTACCTCAGATTCAATTCCTTCTATTTGAAAATGTAATGAAGGCTCTTATGGTCTGTGAATATATCCACATGGACCCCATACAGATAATGATGCCAAATCTTCAATGCAAATACCACCGCCGCAAGCTCTAAGTCGTGTGTTGGATAGTTCTTTTCATGATTCTTGAGTTGCCCATAAGCATAAGCTGTCAACTTTCCATGTTGCATTAATACACACCCAAGTCCGATTCTTGAAGCATCATAATATACCACAAACCCATTTGTACCCTCTGGTAGGGTCAACACCGGTATCGTAATCAATATTGATTTCAACTTCTGTAAGCTCCTTTCACAAGCATCTGACCAATGGAACTTAACTGCCTTCTGCGTCAATTTAGTCAACGGAGAGGTAAGAGTAGAGAACCCCTCCACAAACTTCCTGTAATATCCTGCTAAGTCCAAGAAACTATGAATCTCTATTGGGGTAGTAGGTCTAGGCCAATTCTTCACCGCTGAAATCTTCTGAGGATCAACCTTAATTCTTTCTCTAGAGACAACATGACCCAAGAACCTGACAGATCCAAGCCAAAATTCACATTTTGAAAACTTCGCATATAACTAGTGCTGATACAGGCTCTGCAAAACTGCCCTGAGATGATCGACATGGTCTTCTCGACTGCGTGAATATAACAGAATATCGTCATTGAACATTATTCCAAAGGAGTTAAGAAAAAGCTTGAAGATTCGATTCATAAGATCCATGAAAGCTGTCGGGGTATTTGTTAGCCCAAAGGACATTACCAAAAATTCAAAGTGCCCATATCGGCTCCTGAAAGTTGTTTTCAAAATATCCTGCTCTCTGATCTTCAATTGGTGATACCCGAATCTTAAATCAATCTTGGAGAAATACTTAGGACCCTGTAATTAGTCAAACAAGTCAACTATCCTTGACAGTGGGTACTTATTCTTGATTGTGAATTTTTTTAGCTACCGATAGTCAATACACATTCTCAATGACCCATCTTTCTTCCTTACAAAGATAACCGGTGAGCCCCAAGGTGACACACTCGGCCGGATGAAACCTTTCTATAACAAATCCTTTAATTGTTACTTTAACTCCTTCAACTCTGATGGTGCCATTCTGTAAGGTAGAATAGATATATGATACGTACCTGGCATCGCATCAATCCCAAAATAAATCAACATGTCTGGCGGTATCCCAGGGAGCTCATCCGAAAAAGCATGCAGAAATTCATTCACAACTGGTACAAACTCAAGTATAGGTGCCTTAGCGTCAGTGTCCGTAACCAGTACCAAATGGTAAATACACCCCTTGTTGATCATCTTGGTGGCCTTAAGGTAAGAAATAAACCTACCCTTCGGCACCACATCATACCCCTTCCATTCAATAACTGGCTCATTTGGAAGCTCAAATCTAATGTTTATGGTTCGACAATCAAGCTTAGCAAAACATGAATAAAGCCAGTCCATCCCCATGATTAATTCAAAATAAACCATCCCTAATTCAATGAGATCGGCCATGGTGTCCCGACCATGCACTGTCACAACACAGTCTCTATAAACTCGCGCGGCCATAATAGACTCACCAACCGGAGTAGATACAGAGAATGGCTCATGAAGCTATTCCGGTTCTATCCCAAATTCCATAGCAACATAGGGAGTGACATATGACAAGGTGGAACCGGGATCAATAAGAGCATATACATAATGAGAATAGACAGTCAATATACCTGTGACGACAGTTGGAGAAGCCTCTAAACTCTGGCAACCCTTCATAGCATAGAAACTGTTGGGTCCTCCCAAACTCTGTGCACCACCCCGAGCTACACCACACCCTATGGATGTTGGAGTGCCTCGAGACGGAGGAGGTGTTGCGGATGTAGTAGCTACAAAACTGGATGGTTGTGATGCACACCTGCCCATGTTCTGGTGAGACGAATGGCAATCTCTCTCAATGTGACCCTTCATACCACACCCATAGCATATGGGCTGGTCCATGAAGCAGGCCCCAAAGTGCATCTTCCCACACCTAGGGAATGGGGGCCTCCGCTGCTGCTGAAACCTCCCACCAGACCGACCCTACTGGTAGCATCGCCTGTTACCCTGGCTGGGCCTAAAATGGCTCCACTATTGTTGACTGGGCCGTGATGGCTACGTACTGACTGAAGACTGAAAAAAATACTGGCATGGCCCTGATGACCCTCCCCTGAATATTGACCTACCACCACCACCACCACCACCAGAAGAACCACAAAAGTTGCCCGCGGATCGGGCCTTGTTGCTGCCCTCACGCTCCATTCTATTCTTCAATTTGCGAATCTTTGTGGCTTGAGCAAATTCCATCATCTTACCATAGTTCATATCAGAATTCAAGGCAGTTGTAGGGGCCTTATTAATAACCAAGGGGCTAAGGCCCTGCACAAACCGGCGCACTCTAGCCTCCATAGTGGGCAACATATAGATGGAATATTTGGACAGGCACGCGAATCTCATATGATACTCCCACACACTTATGCTACCTTGTTTCAAGCTCTCAAACTTGGTGGCATGGGCTGCCTTAGTTTCGGCAGGCAAGAAATGATCAATGAAAGCATTGGCAAACTCACACCACCTCGCCGGAGGGCTCCCCTCCTCATAAGAGTCCTTCCACATCTCAAACCAAGAATAGGCCACCCCTTTCAGGCGGTAGAAGGCCAACTCCACTCCCCCCATTTCAGTAGCACGCATAACTCGTAGGGTCTTATGTATCTCCTCAATAAACTCCTAGGGGTCCTCCTCAGGATTAGTACCTGTGAACACTGGAAGATCCAACTAAAGAAACATGTTCACCTTGGAACTAGTGGAATCCCCTGGCTGACTAGAAGAAGTTGGTGTAACATTTGATCTCTGGGCCTGGGAAGCCACTATCTGAGCCAACATCTGGGGCTCCCCTAAGATCCCCATCAAATACAACGGGATCGGAAGCTGGAGGTAGAACTGGAATATCAGTTGGAGGGATCATTTCACCCTCAGTAGGTGTAGGGACAGGTGCAATATGATTAGGAGTAGTAGAATCAGGCAGTGTAGTAGTCGGGGGAATATTCTCACCCCTCGGGTGCTCGCCCGCATCATCAAGTAAAGAATTCACTGCCACTCCTGGGGTGGCATTGGCTCCTTGGCCAGTTCTTGCTTTCTTCCTAGGCACCATATACTAAAACTTAGAGCAATGCTTAAAGGAGGAACAATCTTACAATCAGCTCTACCGCACGACCTAGAACATCAAAGAAGGGTATTATTCCTAAATGCCCAAGTAGCATTCTACTTATAGATGTGGTCGACAACACACCGATAAGAAGGACTCTACTAGGCACGGCTCTGAGACATCCTAGGACACTTTAAACCCTTAGGCTCTGATACCAAGTTTGTCATGCCCCGACCTTAGGGGGCGTGACCGGTGCTCAATAGAGTTACCCTGGTCGAGCAAGCCTGCACACTGCCATCTACCCAACTCACCCATGAATAAAGAGAAGAATACATTTCATTAATTAGACGGTAAGAGGTCATGTGTACAATGCCGGTACATTTCCATAAGTTACATCATTAACAAGTCTCCAAAATAAAACACTATACAATCATAGTTAAAGTGAAACAAATGATACTATTACAATATTTTTAGTTCAACCTTCCCAAAATAAGATACAACCCACACTATGTCTACAGAGTCTCTAACCGAAACAAAAGAGTGCTAAGATATTGCCGGCAACAAGGCCCCAAGCTATACCTCAAAATGCTATTAACAAAGGAAAAGAGATACAGGACCCGAAATAAAATGGGGCTCACCAAGTCAGTTGAGGAGAGGGTGTGCTACTGTCACTGATCAACACCACCTGCTATGGAACCACCTGCATCCATTAAAGATGCAGCCCCCCTCCCCCGACAAAAGAGACGTTAGTTCATATGGAATAGTACTAGTATGTAAAACTAAACACCCTCTCATTAGAACGAATAACGGTAAACGGAGAAGGAAACATGGAATCATTAGGAGATTCAATAGCATCAAGGTGTCAAGTTAGGGTAAAGGTAAATTTCAAGTAAGTTTTAATCCTTTTAAGTTGGGAAATCTTTAGCACCGATACACCACCGTGTTTTTGGCACGTAGTCCGATCTCAGCCCGATCGGCTAAGCCGTCTCACCCCGAGACATCCACTCACAATACCACCATGTGTGTGGCATGGCATCCGATCTCAGCCCGACCGACTAAGCCGTCTCACCAAAATGCCCTGTGGGTTGGCATCACATCACATCTCGCTAGGCCACAAGGCTTATTCGGAATAATCAATTTAGAATGAGCAACACAGGACTTTCAAGGCCATTGTGGGGTTCAATTCTAAAAGAGGAGTTTAGCCAACATACCTCGCTTTGAGCTTTTCTTAATTTACTACACAGTTCCGGAAGTCCTACAAACTTTGATCTATTTAGAGATATAGCAAGATTGAACACAAATTAGGAAGGAGTTAATGGTTCTAGCACATTTGAGCATTTTATCAAACACTAGGTGGGTATTAAGATTTCAAGGTCCTCCTATGGTGGATTCCTTCATTCCACTACCCAAAGTCTATCCAATTTAGCTCAGCAATCTCCCCCCAAACCTTGATAGTACATGCATGCATAATGGACAACTCCCATACCCAAGAGTTATTTTTCTCATTACCTATTTTTAGTTAAATCCTGAAATTGAGGGCTAGGGAGTAGAATCTTAACTTTAGGATGAAAGCCTAATGAGATTTTCCTTGCTAATTCTCCAAGCTTTGAGCAAGAATTGAGAAACAATGAGTTTAGGAACCCCCTTTAACTCTGGAGCACTCCCCCACTCTCAAAATATCTAATTTTTACCTTACAAATGGTCTTCAACGACTATATATCGAAATAGGATCGGGTTAAAAAGATTAGAAAAATCAAGCCCCAATGTAGATCTACGGTCGTATATGCGACTGCATAACGCTTCTGCGACCCACGGAATGGACTGCATAATGGCCCTCCAGATTTAGGCATTTCGGCTTCACTTTGCGACAGGTCTGCGGTTCGCAGACCAATTCTGCGATCGCATATTACACCGCAGAACTTTCCTCCGAAAATGTTTATGTTGGATCTACGATTGATTGTGCGGCCCGTGAAATAATGATGTAGCCGCATAATGGTCTTAAAATTAGCTCAAGTTTCTGATTCATTCTTCGGAAGATCTTCGGTCCGTAGATCAGTTCTGCGATCGCAGAATGGACCATAGAAAACGCCCTACACTGCCAAATATTTTCTTCAACTCCCCAACTCACTGTCCAATCCACAAAGTTTGTACTGCGGTGAATATCTCCAATCATCAATGCATAGGTCTACCTCGGCACCACGAAACCCTAGGTTTTAGGTAAACTTTTACGGGGCCTTACAGGTATGATGGGACAGAAATTCCCCGAACTGGTCAAAATGGGAAATTTCTTAGAAGAAGGCATAAAATCTGGCAAAGTACAATCCATGGATGAACTACAAGTAGCTAGAAAGGCAATCCAATCAGAGTCAATCGGTAGCAGAAAGAAGAAAAATGAAGAAATCGCAGCATTCGTCCCTTACTATCAACCCAACCCACATCATGGAAACATTTCTTATTCCCCGAACAACCATTCACCACTACCCGCGTATGGTACAGTCTACAACACACAGCCATATTACCACCCCTATCCTTAATATAACCCGACTCGAGCCCATAACAACCCAAATCCACAACGACCATGTGCTCCTATCTAAACCACCACTCATCAAAACCAACCCACTAATGCACCCCCGACCTCGCCCGAATTTTGAAGAGAGAGGTCCCAGAAATTATACCCCGATTGCTGAACCTCTGGCTCAATTTTTTGAAAGATTAAGGAGAGCAGGTTTGATACATCCAGTGGAAGGAAGGGTTCCCGAGTATCCCTCAAAGGATTTTGATGCAACCAAAAGGTGCGTGTACTATTCAAACACGCCTGGGCATGATACTAAAGATTGTTTTAAGCTGAAAATTGAAATTGAAACACTGATCAAAAGAAGAGCCATTTAGTGGACTCCGGCTCCGCCCAATGTGAATCACAATCCGCTGCCGAATCACCGGAATTAGGAGGTCAACATGATAACCTTGGATGAAGAATCTAATTTGAAAGGAACCATTGTCACGATAAAAAATGCAGAGGCTGCAAAGATCCCACCTCAAAGGACTCTGATAATCACAATACAACTGAGACCTACGGTGATGGTTCAAACTTACCAACGACATCTTGTTGTTGCTATCGGGGACGAAGAAGGCCGAGAATACAAAACTGTCCCATGGACATATTATCAAAATGGTAAATCCAAGATGATAGACTCCGCGATAGCCCACGGTATGACTAGGTCACAGAGATGCTACGCTCTTGAGGATGCAAATCAAGGGAATTTGGGAAGAGAGCAGATTCAAAGAAGAAATATAACAGACCCCGAGGCTCTAGAATTCTGGATGAGAATGTCGACCAAAGAATATTCCGTGGAGGAACAGCTGAAGAGAACTCCAGCGCAAAGATCAATTATGGACTTACTGCTGAGCTTTAACAGTCATAAGGATGCCCGGATAAGAGTACTAAGTGGGGTAAGTGTACCAAGAAACACCACCAGTAAAGCACTGGCTCCAACTATTGGGAAATGGTCGAAGCAAACACGATCACTTTCTAAGAGATGAGCTTCATGTCGAAGGCGTGAGTCACAACAAAGATCTACATATTACTGTCAAATATGGGACAAGGTGGTATCTCGAGTACTGGTTGATGGAGGGTCAGGAGTCAACATTTGCCCGCTCTCTACTCTTCGAGAGTTGGGAATCCACCTAAGGAAAGTCAAGGAAAGCCATGTGAGGGTAAGGTATTTGATGGTTCGCAGAAGGATGTCATTGGAGAAATTTATTTGGCTTTGCAGATCGGACCAGTTGGATTTCCCATACTCTTTCAAGTGATGGATATTTCCTCTTCATATAAGTTATTGCTGGGAAGACCCTGGATACACATGGTAGGGGCTGTCCCATCCACCCTACATCAGGACATGAAATTTGAGTGGGGGTTGTCAAGAGATTGTGGTCCATGGTGTATGGGGCCAATCAGCTTATTTGGAGCACACAATCACATTCATTGAAGAGCTAAACGAGGTTGCTTTCCATGCCAAAATAGAAGAGACTGAGCAAAACTTGGGAATGCAATCGCTGTATAGATCAAAGATGGCCTTGAGGGAGATGATAAAATATGGATACAGACGAAGAACGGGACTGGGAGCCAGATAAGACAGGTTTACAGAACCAATTAAGCCAAATGGGCAGAAATGAAGGCCTGGCATAGAATATCAGCCTCCAATGGGGAAAACTTGTACCGGTATCCCCGAGAAAAGGATTTTTGTGCCAGAGCATATTTTGGGTACGGGCCAAAGTTCAACGCCATAGGATGACATTGTTGATGGGATGGGAAGGATGTTCGTGACTATGATTAAAGAATGCTGTGAAGGAACTGACATCAAGGCACCGACCATTCGGAATGTCAAACGAGAAGAGGAACTGCGGAATTGGACCGCCAGCCCATCTTTGGTTCGCTGGGAGTCTTAGTAGTGTGGAATTTTAAAAGTTTCTTTTGAAAAGTGCATGGTCAATTGAGGCCTGCACTGTGTCTGTACCTTTTTTGCCATTGTCTCTTTTGAATGCTAAGACGTTCCTCTTTTGATGAAATAAAAAGAATCATTTTCTTAAAATATATCAACTTTATTTACCACTTCATTTATACTTAGTTTTTCTTTTCAGTAATCAAAATGATAAAAACACGTATTCCGCTATTGTGACATGTAATGAAACCGTCGAGCAAAATGATAAGAGTATGATGCTAGACAATCTCCCACAAGAGATCGAATTGCTGGAGAGTTACAAAAATCCTAACCTTGAAGAAACAAAAATGGTCAATCTCAGAAGCCAGGAAGACGTGAAAGAAACCCGAATCTGTATCCATCTAGAAGCAGAGAAAAAGGAAGAACTAGTTGAGCTCCTCTTACAATTCATCGAGGTGTTCACATGGTCATATGATGACATGCCTAGATTAAGTACTGACATTATCTCGCATCGATTACCTACCGATCCTGCCAAACTGCCAGTCAAACAAAAACCTAGAAAATTCAAGCCCGACTTGACTCTGAGGATAAAGGAAGAAATAACCAAGCAGATAGAGGCGAATGTAGTGAGGGTCACCAATTATCCCAGTTGGTTAGAAAATATCGTCCCAGTACCTAAGAAGGATGAGAAGATCAAGATATGCGTGGATTTCTCAGATCTCAACAAAGCTAGCCAAAAGGACGACTTCCCTTTACCAAATATCCACATCCTCATCGGCAACTACGCGAAGCATGAACTACAGTCATTCGTAGATTGTTTCGCTGGATACCACCAGATCTTGATGCACGAAGAATATGTAGAAAAGACAGCCTTCACCATAACTTAGAGAGTTTACTGCCACAGAATCATATCGTTCGACCTCAAGAACGCCAGTACCACTTACATGAGGCCCATGACGACCCTCTTTCACGACATGATTCGCAAGGAGATCGAGGTATATGAGGATGATGTCATCATCAAGTCTCAGAAAAGTTCAAAACATTTAGATGATTTGAAAAAATGTTTTGAGCGCATGCGGAGGTACACCTTGAAATTGAATCCGGCAAAATGCGTGTTTGGAGTCCCTGCTAGATAATTGTTAGGCTTCATCGTAAGCAGAAAAGGGATAGAATGGGACCCATCAAATATCAAAGCCATTCAGGAGTTTCCACCGCCCAAGAGTAAGAAAGATGTAATGAGTTTCCTGGGTAGACTGAATTACATCAGTCGTTTCATAGCCCAGTCTACAGTAATTTGTGAACCTATTTTCAAGTTGCTAAAAAAGGATGCTGCCACAAAGTGGACAGAAGAGTGTCATAAAGCCTTCAACCGAATTAAAGAATATTTGTCAAATCAACCAGTGTTGTTTCCTATCGAGCCCAGGAAACCATTATTGCTATATCTATCAGTCTTGGATAACGCCTTCGGATGTGTGTTGTAAGAGCATGATGAAACTTGGAGAAAGGAGCAAGCCACCTACTACTTAAGTAAAAAGTTCACACCATGCGAAGCCAAATACACCTTGATAGAATGCACTTGTTGTGCTCTGACATGGATCGCCCAGAAATTAAGGCATTACATGTCACCATACACTACGCATTTGATATCTCGGCTCGACCCGCTCAAGTATATCGTTTAGAAGTTGATGCCTACCGGAAAGCTAGCTAAATGGCAAATTATCCTTAGCAAATTTGACATTGTGTACATAACCCAAAAGGCTATCAAGGGATAAGATTTAGCCGACTACCTCGTAGAGAATCCAGTGGACATGCATTACGAGCCACTCACTACGTACTTTCTCGACGAAGAGGTATTGTTCAGCGGAGAAGATATTGCAGAGTCATACTTTGGATGGAGAATGTTTTTCGTTAGAGCAGCGTACTTCAAAGGAGTAGGAATTGGGGCAGTCCTAATTTCGGAATCCGGATAGCACTATCCAGCATCAACAATGATAAGATTCCCTTGTACCAATAATATGGATGAAAACGAAGCATGCATCCCCGGGATCAGAATGGCAGTCAACATGAACATCAAAGAACTTTTGGTCATAGGGGATTCCGATCTACCAAGGGGAATAGTCTACCAAAAAGTCAAGATCCTTCCGTATTTGCACTGTGTAAAAGAGTTATGCAAGAAGTTCATGAAGATTGAGTTCAAGCACATTCCCAAAATCCAGAACGAGTTTGCTGACACCCGTGCGACTCTATCGTCCATGGTTCAACATCTAGGAAAGAACTACATCAACCCTATCGAGGTAGAGATCAGGGATCAACATACCTATTGCTTTCATGTAGATGAAGAGCCGGATGGAAAATAATGAGATTCCTCGAAACAAGAGAGTACCCAGAAAGTGCTACTAATAGCCAAAAGCGAGCACTCAGGAGGTTGGCGAATCACATTTTCCTTAACGAGGAAGTCTTGTAAAGGAGGACCCCAGACTTAGGTTTGTTGAGATGTGTATATGCCGCCGAGGCAACTAGATTATTGGAAGAAATACATGGAGGAACATGCGGACCCCACATGAACGGGTTCATGCTAGCCAAGGAGATCTTGAGAGCTGGTTACTTTTAGATGACTATGGAAAGTGATAGTATCCACTACGTACAGAAGTTTCACCGGTGCCAGATCCACAAGGATTTCATTCGGGTTCCGCCTAATGAGTTGAATGTGATGGGTTCGCCTTGGCCGTTCGCCCCTTGGGGCATGGACGTGATTGGACATATAGAGCCTTATGCATCAAATGGGAACTATTTCATCTTGGTATCCATTGACTACTTCACCAAATGGGTCAAAGCATCTACCCACAAGGCCGTCACAAAGAAGGTAGTGGAGGATTTCCTCCGAAACAACATCATCTACCAATTTGGGATACCTGAGTATATCATCACTGACAAATTTGCTAACCTCACTAGCGATTTCATAAAGGAAATCTGTAAGAAGTTTAGAATCATTCAACGCAACTCCACAGCCTACAGACCACAAATGAATGGGGCATTTGAGGCACCCAACAAGAACATCAAGAGAATTCTACAAAAGAAAGTGGACAATTACAGGCAATGGCACGAGAAGCTATCCTTCGCCTTACTAAGTTATTGAACCATCATAAAAACATCCCCTGGGGAAACACTGACATGTTAGTATATGGCACCGAAGTTGTGATACCCGAGAAGGTCGAGATACCATCCTTAAGAGTCATCTAAGAGGCCAAGTTGGACGATGCAGAGTATATAGGGTATCTAATGACTTTCTCTCTTTCTTTTCAACATGTACAACCATTGGGCCTGCTGAGTTCTTAAGGAACTCAGGCCCGAACTCAGCGTCATGCATCTGAAATCTGGAGCCTGCCATTGTCTTTTCCCGTTGATTATTAGGCCTACCTCTTTCAGGCCCAAACCTGAGTCACTCTTTAACTTTACTGCTTTATTACGTCTTGTCATTTATATTCCCTTACATGTATATACATTTCTCTTGACATATTTGATTTAGTTTTTTGCTTTACCTTTTGAATTACATAAATAACTAAGGCAAGCCTTAAAGAACATAGGATTAAAAGAAGTATTAGTTAGTAGCTAATCCTCTATTCGCTAATCATAAGCTGTTCATATCATTAATCTACTATGTTTGCTAACCCTTTCCTGAAATTTTGAAGCCTAAAAATAGCTTAGCAAAAGTAGGAAGTCCCTCTTTCAAACGAAAACACAAAAATGAATCGCAAGACTGACCTTCTAAATGAAAATCGATTCTTTTTCGAAAAAACAAGGTGCTGCCGCTCGACAAAGATTTTCAAACGATTTTCTCAAACTCTGATTCAAGAAGTCTAGGTATATCTTAGGCTCACTTTCTTATAACATCTTCATCTTATTAGAGTAACATGAACATCCATTATTTAAAAAAAAATTGTTTTATAACTTAGCCCCCTTTTCACATGTTTTATAAATGGAAACCACTCGTGTACATATTTTAAAACCCCTTCAATTATACACACCAATATTATTTTCCAAGACTCTTTCATAAACTCAAATCCCTTTTAATCACGCATCCCCTCCGCAAACATCATGTTCTCACTTAGATATATATAGCAAGTCATCCTCTTTAAACAATAGCTAAGGAGCTACCTCAGGTAGATTTTAAGGGGTGCCTAACACCTTCCCCTTAGAAGAACAAGAACTCTTACCCATAATCTCACCAGTTAGCAGACCGACAAAGAATATGACTTTAGTAATTAAATAGGTAACCTAGTATACCTTTAAACATTAGGTGGCGACTCTATTTCATCAACAACAGAGAAACCACAAGTTGAATCATGTTTTGACTAGTGCAAAATAGGGTGCAACAGTAGTGGATCTGGAGATGCAAGTGCAACTGAGGGGCTGGTTAGGTTGAGGAAGAGGTTCCAAGAACATGTTCCATCTATGAAGGAACCCCTCAAAGATTTACTGAAAAAGGTGTCTGATAGCTACAATCCAAAGAAGAAGAAAAGTTCAGGAGTTAAAATCCCTAGAACTGCTAGGGGACACAATAAATGAAAGGCTGTCGCTTATATCCCTGTAGAGACTTCTCCTACAATAGGAAGAGTTACAAGAAGTCAGAGGAAGCAGAGTGAGGCTGAACTTGAAAGGGCCTTAAAAGAGAGTAAAAGAAAAGCTGTGGAAAAAGGAAAGAAGAAAATGGGTGACCCGGTTGAGGCAATTAAAATTGAGGAGATGGACCTGGCCTTTCACGATGAAGACGAGGCAGAGGAGGTGGAGGTTGTGACTCCAAAAGCAAAGAAAAGAAAGACTTCCAAAAATAAGTCCAATTCAAAGCCTATTAATACAGAGTCTTCTACCTTGGGAAAAAGAACCAGGTATGCCAAGAAATCTAGGAAAGTGCAAGTAATGGAAGAAGAAGAGAGTGAGCAAGAAGAGGAAATTGATGAAGAACGTGACAAGATGGTGAAGTTTGGCAAGAGAACAATTTGGAGGGTAGACTCCTCAGGTACTTGGAGGAGGAAGGAATGGTGATGCTGCTGGAAAAGCTAGAATTTCAGGGATGGAAAAACATAGTCCTTCAGTTGGAAGGAAAACTAGCCCAAGCAAAAATTGTGGAGTTCTTGGCTAATTGTGAGATCAAGAATGGCAGGGTAACCAGTATAGTGAAAGGGGTGAATGTGAGCTTTGATGACAAGGAACCAGGAGAAATTCTAGGGGTACCTGCTGAAGAGTACAATGATTACAAGAAGATGAAATGGCCAAGCCTAGAAAACCTACCTACCTCCCTTGCCATTACCAAGAAATTTGCTGACAGGGGCTTAGAGCTACAACCCATGGTTGTATACAAGAGTGAGACGAAGCCTCCCAACAAACTGCTCTTTGAATTTGTCAACAAGGTTGTTCTGCCCAGGCAAGAGAGAAGGCATATTGCAACTTTCATGGACCAGGTCCTTATGGAGTGCCTGGATAGTGGGAGGTAGATCAACTGGCCAGGATTTATCATCCAGCTCCATATAGGGTACTCACTGGCACCAAAACTCATGACATACCCTATGTATTCATTCTCACTGTTGTGCTTGCTCACTTCAAGGTTCCCCTTAAGAAATAGAATGCTAGCACAAGCAAATATCACTTTGGGGCCAACACCTTAATTTCCTGTGACTATGAGGTCCATGATGCTCCCAAAGAACCTGGTTCATCCAAGAGGGTGCCTGTGAATAGCAAAGTGAGAGCCTTAGAGTAGGAGAGTATGGCTAAGGATGCTCAGATTGAGAGGCTGAAGAAGCGGCTGGCTGATGTAGAAACTGAGAGGGATGCTCTCAGGTCTGAGCATGCAAAGGAGAAAGAGAAGAATGAAGGCATTCTACATGACATTTTGAAGCTGCTTCAAGACAGAAACCAAGAAACTGGTCCTTCCTAGCCTTAAACCCTTCCTGGCCTAGTTAGAAAACCAGTGACCTGAATGGGATGTTTTTTTCTCTTTTTGCTCATGGTACAATACTTTTATTTCCTTATATTCTTTATGGATGACTCTTATCAATGATAATCATTTTTTTTTGCTCTAATTGTTTGTTGATGTTTCTTAGATGGCTAATATCCTTAGATTGATAAGTGATTCTTGACTCCATGATTGCATTTGAAGTAGCCTCAATGGCCATGAGTAAGATCTGCTAAAATCTGGTTATATAACTTAATTATGAAACTTTTTGATGAGGCTAAAATGGGGAAGATAGGTTGTGCTTTTGCTTTGGACTGTGATATTTATAACCTAATGAACCTGGTCCTTGATGATTTGTGACTTTAAAATGGAAAGTGTTATAAGATTGTGTTGATGTTGAGCTGAGTTGAAACAAGTTTCATGCTTATGAAAAGCACAAAGTTTGTCATCATCAAAAAGGAGGAATTTGCTGGCCTAAGTAAGTTTTGATGATTGATAAAAGAGCACATGCATGAACCAGGTCCATACAGAGTATACACAGGGCATGGGCAGATTCAAGTACAAGGCATGCACGTGAAAGAGATAAGCATAAGTGGTTATATATAATATCTCCTGAACAAAAAGGTTGGATAATTGATAAGGAACAGGGATCCTTACTTGAAGAGAATGTTATCCTAGATAAAGGAGGAGTTAAAAGTTCAAGATAACTAGAACTCTTCCACCATGGAAGAGTATAGCATTAGAACTCTAGTTAATCCCATTCTACTAACTCTATATATTCAGGATGTTCTCTTTTACAGGTATGCACAAACGCTGAGGTTAAACAAAAGTTGAGAGCCAAATAACAAGGCATTTTGCAAGCAATTCCTGTGTGTTTCAAGTGTGCAAACCTGAAGCTACATGAAGCAGATAGAAGAACCAGTTCCAAGTGTCTGTCTTTTATTCTAGTTTCATTGTAGTAGGGCTTTTGAGTTGTACCTTTCAGCTTTCTCTAGAAGCATTTGTACTAGGTACTTTGAGTGTATTGTTCAAGTTAGAGTTAACTTGAAGTTGTCGCAACAACCTGAGACTGGTTTCCACAAAGGGTTAGAGGTAATCCTTAGGTTTACAAGAGTTTTGTAAATACTATTTTTGGCTCAGTGATTTAGTGGAGTATTGAAAAACATCCTACTAGGAAGTAGGTCGTGGTTTTTTACCTTTTTAGCCAGGTGTTTTCCACGTAAAATACTTGTGTTCTTTACTTTCTACATTTACTATTCCATAATTATTGTGTAAGGAACACATAGAAGAACTAGGTCCTTCTATAATCTGTGCATGCAAAAAAGGACACCACACAAATCACCCCCCTCCCTTGTGTGGCATTGAAGTATAAAACATCAATATGGTCGGTCTAGTTGGAGTTTCTTTCATTCTCTTCTCCTGAGCACCAAGCTGAGGAGGTATGCTTCCTCTTTGGTTTCTTGTTTTTTGGGTTGGGGACTCCTGGAGGAGGCGCCTTCACCGGAAGCGAAAGCAGATGCGCGAGCTTGCCTCAAGTTGAGGGCATCTTGCAACACCCCTTCGGCTTCCGCTAGGTCATCAAGAGTCTCGATGTTGTGGAACACGACCGAACCCTTCAAAAGCCCTGTGTGGAGCAAAAAGGCATTTAACAGATTGTTCCTAAGTTGTTTTGTACGAATATGATTGAAAGAAAGAAGAATTTTTGCTTACTTCTTGGCTTTCCGTCCATATTTGGGAGCCATTTCATTCCACCATCAGGATTTTGGAGTAGTAATATCCAGAATTTTCTTAACCAATTAAGCCAGACCTGGAACCCGTGGTGATTTCCAATGAGTAGCTGGAACGAAGGAAATAAACATTCAGCAAAAAAAGAAGTTTTCCTTTTACATGGAAAGGAAACAGAGACTCGAAGACTTACGAAAACATTCCATGATTTGGAAAAAGCTAGTGTTGTGGTCGGGTTGATGTCCCTAGTAGCAATAATAACGAATTGTTCCATCCATCCAAGATTTGTAACAACCCGATCGGTTATTTTGTGTAATTGCACCCCATTACCCCCTTTTATTCTTCACACATGTGTGTTTACGGTCTTTTGACTTGCAGAGTTGGTTAGTATAGTTCCGAGAAGCTTTCGGGTTGATTTGGACCCTTTGACTTTTGTGAAAATGACCCTGGAACAGTATTTTGATGGCTCCGATAGCTTCGTATCGTGATTTCGGACTTGGGCGTATGTCCAGAATTGATTTCGAAAGTTCATAGGTTGATTTGTGTTATTTTCCAAAATTTGGCAATTTGAAGTTGAAAGGTTTGTCCGTAGGTTGAAATTTAGCTATCGAGTTTGAAATTTTTGATTAGGACAAGGAATAGGTCTGTTATGCTATTTAGAACTTGTCTACAAAATTTGATACTATTTGGAGTTGAATTGATAGGATTCAGACGTTTATTTGTAATTCTAGAAATTCTTGAACTTTACTTTGAAATTCATGTGTTTTAGTGTTTGATTCGTAGTTTTAGATGTTATTTTTGTGCTTTGATCACGCGAGTGAGTTCGTATATATTTTTAGACTTGTGTGGATGTTGGGTTTGGAGCCCCGAGAGCTCAGATGAGTTTCGGACATGTTTCGAAATGGCTTGTATTGAACTGTTGGTGCTGCTGGTGCTCATGTATCGCAATTTCGAGCACCAGCATCGGAATTGCGAAGGTGACAGTGGGGGCTCATATGTCGCAATTAAGACTACCCATTTGCATTTGTGATGTTTGCTGTCTTATGACTTAGTTCGCATTTGCGAACATTTGTTCCCTTTTGCGATGTTGTCGAATTCGCAATTGCGAAGCCTCTTCTCACAATTGCAATGATGCATGAGGCTGTCAGGGTTCGCAAATGCGAGCCCTGGTCTGCAATTATGTGGGTTCGTAAATGCGAACCCTATGTCGCACACGCAATAAGTGCAGCTGGTACAAAGGGCTGGGAGACGAGATTTTTCAATACATTCTCACTTTTGAACCCTGGACTCGGTAGGAAGCGATTTGGAGAGGGGATTTTCATCTACAAAGTTTGAGTAAGTGATTTTAATCTATTTCTAATTATATGTCATTAATATATCTTAGCGTTTAGCATCAAAATCATGTGAATCAAAGTGAAAATTTGTGGAACTTTGTCAAGTTTTTGAAAAATAAGAAATTGAGTTTTGAGAGTCGATTTGGACTCTAATTTTGAAATTAATCACATATATGAACTCGTTGGGTTACGGGTAGTCGAAATCCACCATTGGACCCGGATCTTGACTGGGCGGGCCCCGTGTTGACCTTTTTTGAATTTTTGTGAAAAGTGTAAAAATCTTGGCTTTTCTATTGTAATTTATTTTCCTTGCATTTTTTGATGATATTAAGTCAATTTTTGTTAGATTTGAGCCGTGTGGAGGCACATTTTAGGGGAAAAGATATTTCTGAGGGTTGAATTAGCCTAGTTGAGGTAAGTATCTTTCCTAACTTTGTGTGGGGGAACTAACCCTTAGGTTTGGTATTGATTGATTGATTTGTGCTATATGAACGCCGTGTACCCAAGGTGACGAGTGGATACACAGGTTGTACGTGATATTTAGCCGGTCCAGGCTACTTGAACTATTTCCATGATTTAATTGAAATGCCATATTATGTTCTAAATTCTCATAGTCAACCTATTCTTGTTTGTGTTAGTATATCCTTATATGCCTTAATTGACTTGTTTAACATTTGTTCTACATCTTACTTGATAAATTGCTCTCATGCTTTAGTTGAACTTATTGCCCCTTTATTTGATACATGTCATCTCTTTCATTATTGATTACCATTACTTGAAGTCATTGTACATGTTATCTCTTTCATTGTTAATTATCATTATTTGAAGTCATTGTTACAAGTTATCTCTTCGTTGCTATTATTCTCATTTGAAGTCATGTTATTTCTTTCATTGTGAGTTATTTGTATTTAGCTTGTAGTTACAGGTTATCCTTCTCATTGATTGAGTTATTGATAGTGAAGTTGTGAAAGTTGTATCACTTTGAGGCAAAGTTGATAATTTTTTAGATATCTTTCTTGTTGAGAACTTTACATTCATTGTTATAGTTGATATTCTTGTATACATTGTAGTGGAGTCGTAGCCTATTTTTCTGGAAATATTGATATTGTTGATCGTTGGCAAGTTATGATATATGGGCACTTGTGGTGCAAGTTGTTATTGTGATGTGATATCGACACGCATTCAGCGGTATAAGGCTTGGGGTAAATGTGCATGCGGTGGTATAAGGTGGGACTTATGTGTGTGTTGCTTGTAGGGGAAGTACGTGAAGCCACGCGGCGTCATAAGGTGGGCTAAAGTGCATGTAGCTATTTTTAGAAAACTATTTTCAAAACCTATTTTAAATGTAAGGCTCACGCGATGGTATAAGGAAAGATTGTGATTGAAATTTAGAAATGTGAATACGAGGCGATACCTCGGTTATGGTTCATGATTATACAAGGAGGTACCTCGTTTGTGATTTTTATTGTACACAAGGCGGTACCTCGTTGTGATTCTTGTTGTTTATCTCATGTTGCAAAGAGTTTTGGTAGAAACATTCTTGTTGTTTTGTTCTTCCCTGTTCTAACAGTTGTTGTCCGTATATGATCATTACGGTTCTGTTTTATTGATTCCTTTATGTTGTTTCCATGCTTAGATTCCGGTATTAGTTCATGTTATTATCTTGTTTAGTATCGGTTATTTCTCCGCTTTCCATTATTATGCCTTCTTCTATTTTCATTCTGTTCATTTATATCCTAGTAGGTGTCTTGACCTGGCCTCGTCACTACTCTACCGAGGTTAGGCTTGATACTTACTGGGTACCGTTGTGGAGTACTCATACTACGCTTCTGCATATTGTTTTGTATAGATCCAGGTACGTCTGCCCATGCAGATGCTAGAGTTGATTGAGTTGTTGTTTTGGGGAAACTTGAAGGTATAGCTGCTCCACGTCCACTGGACTCGGAGTCACCTTCCCTATCCTTAATTCCTCTTGTATTTTCTTTCAGATAGTGATGTAGTAGATATTCTAGTTTTACTCTATAGAGCTTATGACTCAGTTCTACCGGTTTTGGGAAAGTATTTGTTGAGATTCTATTTTAGGAGTTTATATCAGTTATTCAGCCTTGGTTTAGTATTTTGTTAATTATTTCTGTCAAGTTATTACTAACTGTTAGGATTACCTAGTCATAGAGACTAGGTGCCATCACGACATCCTACGGAGGGAAATTTGGGACGTGATAAGTTGGTATAAGAGCACTAGGTTCATAGATGTTACGATCATAAGCAGGTTTAGTAGAGTCTTGCGGATTAGTACGGAGACGTCTGTACTTATCTTTGAGAGGCTACAGAACTATTAGGAAACTTCACATCCTTGATTCCTTATCGTGCGAATTTGTTGCCTTCGAAATTCTGAATCTTTATATTGCTAGTCTCTTATAGATGGTGAGGACACGCACTGCTGGATCCGATGATCCGACACACGTGCCCCTGCTAGAGACGCAAGAGGTCAGGGCCGGGGTAGAGGCAGAGGAGGGGCACGTGGTGCAGCCAGAGCACCTGCCCGAGCTACGATAGAGGAGCCACTAGTAGCTCTAGTTAGGGGACAAGCACCTGACGCGCCTGCCACCCCTGCACTTCAGGAGACCCTCACACAGTTCTTGAGCATGTTCGGTACCTTAGCTATGGCGGGGTTGATTCCACTTGCACCAGCCACATCTAAGTCTAAGGGAGGAGCTTAGACTCATGTGGCCCGTACCCCATAGCAGTGCGTCCATGTTGATAAGGTACCAGAGGTTATACCAGTACAACCTGATGTTCCAGTTCAGCCCGTGGTTAGGGCAGCAAGATCTGGGGAGGAGGAGCTTAGACTTGAGAGGTTCAAGAAGTATCACCCTCCTACTTTCAGTAGTTTGATTTCAGAGGATGCACGTGGATTTCTAGAGGAGTGCCACCGTATTCTCCGCGCCATGGGTATAGTGGAGACGAGCGAAGTTGCTTTACTACATTCCAGCTGTTAGGAGCAGCGTATCAGTGGTGGCTAGTATATGAGGAGGGTAGCCCAGCCGATGCAACTTCACTTACATGGACTCAGTTTTTAGAGTTGTTATTGAGAGAGTTTGTTCCTCAGACCCTTAAGGATGCATGGCGCGCGAAGTTTGAGCAGTTTCACCAAGGTACTATGACAGTGTTAAAGTATGCAGTCAGATTCAGTGATTTGTCTAGACATGTACCTACTTTGGTCTCTACAGTCAGAAAGCGGGTTCGTCGATTTTTCGAGGGGCTCAACTATGGTATTAGATTCAGCATGGCTCGAGAGTTTGAGACAGATACCCCATATCAGTAGGTGGTAGATATTGCACAGAGGTTGGAGGGTATACGGGGTCGTGGGAGAAAGAACAGGAATGCCAAGTTACCTCGAGTTACGGGAGGATTTAGTGATGGCCAAGCTGTAGCTACAACCCGTCATGGTAAGGGCTATGTGAGCCGTCCAGTTCACTCAACACTTCCATCTTCTAGCGGTGCTCTAGTTATTCCGAGGTCTCAGGTTGCATACTTTGCTCAGCCACTTTCTAGTGCACCTTCTGCACGGGGTGCCTTCAACGGTTAGTCCAGTCGACTAGGCCCTAGCCAGTCCCAGCAGCCATGCCCATTGAGAGCTTGCTTTGAGTGTGGTGATACCCGCCATTTGGTTAGAGACTTCCCTAGATTCAAGAGGGGTGCATCTCCACAGACCACTCAGGCTCCAAGGATTCGGTCGGTTCCACAGACTTCTCAGGCCATGATTGCTGCCCCAGTTGCTACTCTACCCGCACAGATAGTTAGGGGTGGGGGAAGGGTGGGTAGAGGTCTCCCTAGGGGGGAGGCCAGCCATATTCTATGCTTTTCCAAGTAGGACAGAGGCAGTTGCTTCAGACGTAGTCATTATAGGTATGGTTCCGGTTTTCCATAGAGATGCATTAGTCTTATTTTATTTGGGATCCACTTATTCATATGTGACATCTTACCTTGCTTTGTATTTAGATATATCTCGTGATTCTTTGAGTTCTCCTGTGTCCATGCCTGTGGGAGATTCTATTTTTGTGGACCGTGTGTATCGGTCGCATTTAGTTGTTATTAGTGGTTTTTAGACCATAGTTGATTTATTGTTACTCTGTATGGTAGAGTTTGATGTTATCTTGGGCATGGATTGGTTGTCACCCTATCATGCTATTCTGGATTGTCACGCCAAGACTATGACATTGGCTATGCCAGGTTGCCACGGTTAGAGTGGAGGGGTGCTTTGGATTATGTTCCTAGCAAGGTTGTGTCATTTCTAAAGGCTCAACGGATGGTTGATGTCACGACCCAAACCGATGGGCCGCAACGGGCACCAGGTTCCCTTACTCAACCGAGTACCATCGTAACGTATCTTTCTCATTACATCAACATGGGTAAATGGGCCAGAAGGCCCATATGAGGTAACAAGAATAAAACATGAGAGAGAACACTTGACATAAAATGACCCAACCTGATATACTGACTTATACATATGACGTACGGGCATATAAGGCCAAAATAATCACTCGTACACTAAACATAGGCCGACAAGGCCATACAATCTTTCATATACATGACATATGCCTACAAGCCTCTAAGAGTACATAAACATCATAAGGCCGGGACAGGGCCCCGACGTACAAATCAATACATGTCTAAATCATACTAACCAAATAAGCAACTCTGGAGCAAATAGAGCACACCAACATCTTCCACTGAGCTGATAGCCTACTTGGAGGAATCTCAACCTGTCTATCGGGACTTGCGGGCAGGAAACGCAGTATCCCCAGGCAAAAGAGACGTCGGTACAAATAATGTACCGAGTATGTAAGGAATAAAAATCAGTAAATAATGGACATGAGAGAAACATGGAGTAAACGACTCGACATGTAAGTCTGAATACCCCTGTGAATCATTTAATATTTATAATGTCATGCATATGCATATAAAATATCATACCATGCATAGGTATATGCGTTCATAACATCATCAAGCCTCTGAGGGTATCCCATCATATCATGTCGGCCACTGTGGGTAAATTATCAACGTATACCAGCTGATCAGGTGGTAGTGCGTATATAACACCGTAACCTTTTTCCATATCCCATATACATATAATGTACATATATACGCGTATATAACGCCATCTGTTTATGGGTCAATGTACATGTATAAATGAATGAAATGCATATGAAATACATCAATAAAATCTCTCGGAACGTAATAGGACCATTATGCCTTTCGGATAAACTTTATCAAATACGTATTTTTTTGAGACCCATGAACAGAAGATATAATAATAATTCACCTGGAGAATCAATAATATAGACACCCCTAATACTTCTATGAATAGAGTCATTCATGAAAATTATACGTTTACTCATTTCGTTTGTATCGTATGGAGCATGCCAAAAGAAAAAAGGTATAGCCTTAACATACCTGAACCGATTCTCTTAGAAATCCCTCTAACATACGTCAATCGCGATAAAACACGTAACGGCGGATCGAAGTAGGGAAGAATCCGTATGATATTCTTGAGAAAGATTGTTCCGTACTCCCTTAGAATCGCAAATCTCATGCTTTATCACATTATGAAATTCAAACGAAATATTTTGAGGCTCCATCGTTAGCAAGCTTAGTAGACGTTGCTGGTCCAATTCTAAGTATGCCATAACTTCTCTTATTTTCTAAATAAAGAGACCAAGCAAATAACTTCTCTTACATTACCAAATAAAGAGACCAAGCAAATGTAATTATCCAAAAAGACCTTTACGTGTAATCAAGGCACTCATGTGTCATGACTCATCATGAAGTTTGGGCCACCGTGGCTTAGTTTAGTGCCATGTGGCAGTCATTCATTTGAGAAAGGTTTGCTGCGACGTAAATGGTTATAAGGCTTATCCAAAAATTAACCAATTATTCACATAATTAAAAATTATCTCAAATTACTTATAATACTACTCACTTTTAACACACTTTATACATCTTGCTATCATGGTCATGTGGTACCTTGTATGACATTAGTCCATAAATACGAAGTATTATAGCTTGGACCGTATTATATCACAAATCGCCAAACTTCGAACAGACTCATTTTCTTCGATTCACTTACCCTCTCACCTTCACGAATTTACTTATCACTTGTTTGAAATATCATAATACTTATAATCCCAAAATAATCTCATCCCGAACTTTCATCAATTTATTTATGGCGTACTTTCACGTACGAAAATATGGGGTGTAAAAGTCGAGAAGGGGTGTGATGCTTATCTAACCTTTGTCAGAGATGTCAGTACTGATACTCCAACCGTTGAGTCAGTTCCAGTAGTGAGAGACTTTCTATATGTATTTCCACCGGATCATCCGGGCATGTCGCCCGATAGGTATATCCATTTTGGTATTGACATGTTGCCAGGCACACAGCCCATTTCTATTCCACCATAGTGTATGCCCCCAATGAAGTCGATGGAGTTAAAAGAGCAGTTGCATGAGTTACTTGATAAGGGTTTCTGTAACGACCCGATCAGTCATTTTGTGTAATTGCTTTCCTTTTCCCCTTTTGATACTTCACACATGTGTGTTTATGATTTTATAACTTTCGGGGTCAGTTAGTTTCATTCTGGGAAGCTTTCAGGTTGATTTGGACCCTTGATTCTTGACTTAAAAGTTTAAATTAGAAAGTGTTAACAAAACTTTAACTTTTGTAAAAACATCTTCGGAACTGTATTTTGATGGCTCCGATAGCTTCGTATCGTGATTTCAGACTTGGGCGTGTGTCCGAAATTGATTTCAGAAGTTCGTAGGTTGATTTGTGTTGATTTGCCAAAATTTTGCAATTTGAAGTTGAAAGGTTTGACCATAGGTTGACTTTTAGCTATCGAGCTCAGAATTTGATTTTGGGACTTGGTATTTGGAACTTGTCTGCAAAATTTAGTATTGTTTGGAGTAGATTTTATAGGATTCGGGCGTTTAGTTGTAATTTTAGAAATTCTTGAAATTTATTTTAAAATTCATGTGTTTTAGCGTTCAATTCGTAGTTTTTGATGTTATTTTTGTGTTTTAATCACACGAGCGAGTTCGTATGATGCTTTTAGACTTGTATGGATATTTGGTTTGGAGCCCTGAGGGCTCGGATGAATTTCGAACATGTTTCCGAATGGTGTTGCTGGTACTCAGGTATCACAATTACGAGTACCAGCATCGCAATTGCGAAGGTAACAGTGGGGACTTAGATGTCGTGCGACTTCCCCTTCGCATTTGCTCAGTCTGCCAAATTTTGCCTTAGCTCGCATTTGCGATGATGGCCAGTTCGCAATTGCGAAGCCTTTTCTTGAAATTGCGATGATGCATGAGGCTGTCAGGGTTTGCAAATGCGAGCCCTGGTCCACAATTGCAAGGGTTCGTGAACCCTGTATCACAAATGCGACAACTACAGTTGTTACAAAGGGTTAGGAGACAGGATTTTTGAGTTCATTCTCTCATTTTTGTACCCTAGACTCGGTAGGAGGCGATTTGGAGAGGAGATTTTCATCTATAAACTTTGGATAAGTGATTCTAATATATTTCTAATCATATTCCATCAAAATATCTTAGATTTTAACATCAAAATCATGTGAATCAAAGTGAAAATTTGTGAAACCTTGTCAAGTTTTTGAAAAATAAGAAATTGAGTTTTGAGAGTCGATTTGGGCTCGGATTATGAAACCAATCACATATATGAACTCGTGGGGTCATGGGTAGTCGGAATCTATCATTAGACCCATGTTTTGATAGGGTGGGCCCCAGGTTGACTTTTGTTGACATTTTGGAAAAAGTGTAAAGATCTTAGTTTTATCTATTGTAATTGATTTTCTTAGCATTGTTTGATGATATTAAGTCGATATTGGATAGATTTGATCCGTGTGGAGGTGAATTTTAAGGGAAAAGCTATTCATGAGTGTTGAATTGTCATAGTTGAGGTAAGTATCTTGTCTAACTTTGTGGGGGGAAATTACCCCTTATGATTGGTATTGATTGATTCATTTGTGCTATGTGAAAATCGTGTACACGAGGTGACGAGTGGGTACACGGGTTGTACGTGGTATTTGACCGGTTTTGGATACTTAGACTATTTTCATGCTTTAATTGCAATGCCATATCATGTTCTAAATTCTCATAGTCAATCTATTCTTGTTTGTGTTAGTCTATCCTCACATGCCCTAATTGTTTTGTTTAACAGTTGTTCTACATCCTACTTGATAAATTTCTCTGAACTTGTTGCCCTTAATTTGATACGTGTCATCTCTTTCATTGTTGGTTATCATTACTTGATGTCATTGTATGTGTTATTTATTTCATTGCTAATTATCATTATTTGAAGTCATTGTTACTAGTTATCACTTTCGTTGGTATTATTCTCCTTTGAAGTCATGATATTCCTTCCATTGTGAGTTAATAGTATTTGGTTCATAGATACACGTTATCTTTCTTATTGTTGAGTTATTGGTGTTGAAGTTGTGGAAGTCGTATCATTTTGAAGCGAAGTTGATAATTGTTAAGATATCTTTCTTGTTGAGAATTTTAGATTCATTGTTATTGTTGACATTCTTGTACACGTTGTGGTGGAGCCATGGGCTATTGTTGTGGAAACATTGATATTGTTGATAGTTGGCAAGTTATGATATATGGGCACTTGTGGTGCGAGTTGTTATTGTGATGTGATGTTGACGCGCATGCGGCGGTATAAGGCTTGGGGTTAATGTGCATGTGGTGGTATAAAGTGGTACTTATGTACGTGTTTCTTGTAGGGGAACTACGTGAAGCCACGCGGCGTCATAAGGTGGGCTAAAGTGCATGCAGCTGCTTCAGGAAAACTATTTTCAAAACCTATTTCAAATGTAAGGCTCACGCGGTGATATAAGGAATGATTGTGATTGAGATTATGAATTGTGAATACGAGGCGGTACCTCGGTTGTGATTCCTGTATATATACACGAGGCAGTACCTCGGTGGTGATTCTTATTGTACATGAGGCGGTACTTCGTTGTTATTCTTGTTGTTTTGTTATTACTTGTTTTTGTCAGTTATTGTCCATATATGATCATTGTAGTTCTCTCTAACTAATTTCTTTATGTTATTTTTGTGCTTACAATTTCGGTATTAGTTCATATTATTAATTGTTCCGTATTAGTTATTTCTCCGCTTTCCATTATTTGTCCTTATTACATTATCATATTGTTTATTAGTTCTTGACCTGGCCTCGTTACTACTCTACCGATGTTAGGCTTGATACTTACTGGGTACCGTTGTGGTGTACTCATACTATGCTTTTGCACATTTTTGTGTAGATCCGGGTACGTCTACTCATGTCGGTCATTAGAGATCATCTGTTAGCTTCTTTACGGAGACTTCAAGGTATACCTTCTCCGCGTCCGCAGATCTCGAAATCACATTCCCTTATTCTTATTTTCTGTTGTGTTTTCTTTTAGACAGTGATGTAGTAGTTACTCTAGTTTTTCTCTGTAGAGCTTATGACTCAGTTCCACCAGTTTTGGGGAGTGTACTGTTGTTGATTCTATTTTCATGAGTTTATATCAGCTATTCAGACTTGTTTTTAGTATTTTGTTAATTATTTCCGTCAAGTTATTATTAACTGTTAGGCTTACCTAATCGTAGAGACTGGGTACCATCACGACATCCTACAGAGTAAAATTGGGGTTGTGGCAGTTTCATTCGGCCTAGTTTGTCACCGTGGGGGTACTCCGGTCTTGCTTGTGAAGAAAAAGTATGGTTCTATGCACATGTGTATTGATTATCGGTAGTTGAACAAGGTTACAGTGAAGAGCAGGTATCCATTACCACGCATTAATGACTTGTTTGATTAGCTACAGGGTGTCAGAGTGTTCTCAAAGATTGATTTGCAGTCAGGCTATCATCAACAAAAGGTTTGGGATTCGGATATTCCAAAGACTGCCTTTAGGACTCGGTATGGTCACTACGAGTTCCTTGTGATGTCTTTTGGGCTAAGCAACGCCCTAGCAGCATTTATGCACCTGATGAACATTTTATTCCAACCTTATCTTGATTCGTTCATCATTGTGTTTATTAACAACATCTTGGTGTACTCCCGCAGTCGGGAAGATCATGAGTAGTATTTGAGGATCGTGCTCCAGACCTTGAGAGAGAAGAAGTTGTATGAAAAATTCTCAAAGTCTGAATTCTGGCTTGATTCTGTGGCGTTTTTGGGTCATGTGGTGTCGAGTGAGGGGATCAAGGTAGATGTGAAGAAGATTAAAGCAGTGTAGAATTGGCCCAGACCATCTTCAGCTACTGAGATACGAAGTTTCCTTGAGATGGTTGGGCATTATCGTCGTTTCGTAGAGGGTTTCTCATCTATTATTGCACCTATGACAAGATTGACCCAGAAGGGTGCTCCTTTTAGATTGTCCGAGGAGTATGAAGCAAGCTTTCAAAAGCTCAATACTACTTTGACTACAGCCCTAGTATTGGTGTTGCCTACGGGCTCTGGGTCTTATACTGTGTATTGTGATGCGTCATGTGTTGGACTTGGCACGGTGTTGATGCAACACGGAAGGGTGATTGCCTACGTTTCTCGACAACTGAAGACCCATGAGAAGAATTATCCGGTCCACGACTTGGAATTGGCAGTTATTGTTCATGTATTGAAGATCTTACGGCATTATTTGTATGGTGTCCTTTATGAGGTTTTTATTGACCACCGATGTCTACAACATCTGTTCAAACATAAAGATCTTAACTTGCGGTAGCGGAGGTGGTTAGAGTTTATTAAGGACTATGATATCACTATTCTATGTCATCCCGGGAAGGCCAATGTGGTGGCCGATGCCTTAAGTCGAAAGACGGAGAGCTTGGGCAGTTTAGCATATCTACCGGCAGCGGAGAGGCCATTAGCATTGGATGTTCAGGCCTTAGCCAACTAGTTTGTTAGATTGGATGGTTCGAAGCCTAGTCGAGTTCTTGCTTGCGTGGTTTCTCGGACTTCTCTATATGATCGTATTAGAGAGTGTCAGTATGACGATCCCCATTTGCTTTTCCTCAAGCACATGGTTCAGCACGGCGATGCTAAGGATGTTTCAATTGGAGATGACGGTGTGTTGAGGATGCATGGCATATTATTTGTTCCCAATGTGGATGGGTTATGTCAGTTGATTCTTCAGGAGGCCCACAGTTCATGGTACTCCATTCATCTGACTGCCGCTAAGATGTATCAGGATTTGAGGCAGCACTATTGGTGGAGGAGAATAAAGAAAGACATTGTGGAGTATGTAGCTCGGTGCCTAAATTCTCAGTAGGTGAAGTATGATCATCAACGGTTGGGTGGTTTACTTCGACGACTGGAGATTTCTGAGTGGAAATGAGAGTGTGTTACCATGGACTTCGTTGTTGGGCTCCCACGAACTTAGAAGAAATTTGACGCGGTATGGGTGATTGTGGACAGGTTGACCAAGTTGGCTCATTTTATTCCGGTGGTGACTACCAATTCTTCAGAGTAGCTGGCTCAAGTTTATATCCGCGAGATACTCCAACTTTATGGCATACCGGTATCCATCATCTCTGACTAGGGTACACATTTCATATCGTATTTCTAGAGAGCTATACAGCGTAAATTAGGCACGGGTTGAGTTGAGTATAACATCTTACCCCAGACGGACGAACATTCTGAGCGCACCATTCAGATATTGAAGGATATGCTTCATGCCTATGTTATGGATTTCGAGGGTGCTTGGGATCAGTTGTTGCCGCTTGCGGAGTTTTCCTACAACAACAGCTACCAATCGAGTATTCAGATGGCTCCTTATGAGTCCCTATATGGGAGATGGTGTCATTCTCCAGTTGGGTGGTTTGAGCTAGAAGAGGCCAAGTTATTAGGCACAGATTTGTTTCGAGATGCCTTGGAGAAGGTCAGGTTGATCCAAGAACGGCTTTGTTCAGCCCAATCTAGATAGAAGAGTTATGATGATCGAAAGGCTCGTGATGTTGCATTCATGGTTGGAGAGAGAGTCTTGCTCCGAGTTTCACCCATGAAGGGTGTGATGCGGTTCGGGAAGAAGGGCAAGTTGAGCCCTAGGTATATCGGACCTTTTGAGATCCTTGAGAGGATTGGTGAGGTGGCCTACAAGCTTGCATTTCCACCTAGTTTATCTGCGGTTCATCAAGTGTTCCATGTTTCTATGCTCCAGAAGTATTATGGTGATACATCTCAAGTTTTAGACTTCAGCATAATCCAATCAGATGAGGATTTGACTTATATTGAGGAGCCAGTGTCTATCTTGGACTAACAAGTCCGAAAGTTTAAATCAAAGAATATTGCTTCACTGAAGGTTCAATGAAGGGTTCATCCGATCGAGGAGGTGACCTGGGAGACCAAGCATGACATACGGAGTCGTTAACCTCATCTATTCACCACTTCAGGTATGTCCTTATGCATGTTTGAGGACGAACGTTTGTTTTAAGAAAGGGAGAATGTAACGACTCGATCGGAAGGAGTGGGTTTATGCGCTTTCTTTACTACTATGCTATTTCGGGTTGGTTAGTTTCGTTCCGGGAAGCTTTCGGGTTGATTTGGACCCTTTGATTCTTGACTTAGAAGTTTAAATTAGAAATGTTGACCAAACTTTGACTTTTGTGAAAACGACCCGAAATAGTATTTTGATGGCTCTGATAGCTTTGTATCATGATTTCGGACTTGGGCGTATGCCCGGAATTGATTTCGGAAGTCCGTAGGTTGATTTGTGTTGTTTTGCTAAAATTTGGCAATTTGAAGTTGAAAGGTTTGACCGTAGGTTCACTTTTAGCTATCAAGTTCCTAATTTGATTTTGGGACTTGGAATAGGTCTGTTATGCTATTTAGAACCTGTCTACAAAATTTGATACCATTTGGAGTTGATTTGATAGGATTTAGACGCTTTGTTGTAATTTTAGAAATTCTTGAACTTTACTTTGAAATTCATGTGTTTTAGTGTTTGATTTTTATTTTTAGATGTTATTTTTATTTTTTTATCGCGCGAGCGAGTTCGTATGATGTTTTTAGACTTGTGTGGATATTTGGTTTAGAGCCCCGAGGGCTCGGATGAGTATCGGACATGTTTCGGAATGGATTGCATTGAAAATGAACTGCTGGTCTAGCTAGTGCTCAGGTATTGCAATTGCGAGCACCAGCATTGCAATTGCGAAGGTGATAGTGCGGGCTCAGATGTCGCGATTACGACTACCCCTTCGCATTTGTGAAGTTTGCTGGCTTATGACTTAGTTCACATTTGCGAACATTTGTTCGCTTTTGCGATGTTGTCCAGTTCGCAATTGCGAAGCCTCTTCTCGTAATTGCGATAATGCATGAGGCTATCAGGGTTAGCAAATAAGAGCCCTGGTCCGCAATTGCGAGGGTTCGTGAACCCTGTATCGCAAATGCGACAACTGCAGCTAGTACAAAGGGTTGGGAGATGGGATTTTTCAAAATATTCTCTCACTTTTGAACCTTAGACTCGGTAAGAGGCGATTTGGAGAGAGGATTTTCATCTACAAACTTTGGGTAAGTGATTCTAATATATTTCTAATCATATTCCATTAATATATTTTAGATTTTAACATCAATATCATGTGAATCAAAGTGAAAATTTGTGGAACTTTGTCAAATTTTTGAAACATAAGAAATTGAGTTTTGAGAGCCGATTTGGACTTGGATTTTAAAATTAATCACATATATGAACTCGTAGGGTCATGGGAAGTCAGAATCTACCATTGGACCTGGGTCTTGACCGGGCGGGCCCTGGGTTAAAATTTTGGGAAAAGTGTAAAGATCATGGCTTTTTTTCTTGTAATTGATTTTTCTTGCATTATTTGATGATTTTAAATCAATTTTACTTAGATTTGATCCGCGTGGAGGCGAATTTTAGGAGAAAATCTATTCTCCGAGGGTTGAATTGGCCTAGTTGAGGTAAGTATCTTGCCTAACTTTGTATGGGGGAACTACCCCTTAGGATTGGTATTGATTGATTTATTTGTGCTATGTGAACGTCGTGTACACAAGGTGACGAGTGGGTATATGGGTTGTACGTGGTATTTGACCGGTTTAGGCTACTTAGACTATTTTCATGCTTTAATTGAAATGCCATATCATGTTCTAAATTCTCAAAGTCAACCTATTCTTATTTGTGTTAGTCTATCCTTACATGACTTAATTGACTTGTTTAACACTTGTTCTACATCCTACTTGATAAATTGCTCTCATGCTTTAGTTGAACGTGTTGCCTCTTTATTTGATACATGTCATCTCTTTCACTGTTGATAATATTTACTTTAAGTCATAATACGTGTTATCTCTTTCATTGTTAATTATCATTATTTAAAGTCATTGTTACAAGTTATCTCTTCATTGTTATTATTCTCATTTGCAGTCATGTTATTTCTTCCATTGTGAGTTATTTGTATTTAGTTCGTAGTTACATGTTATCCTTCTCATTGATTGAGTTATTGGTGGTGAAGTTGTGAAAGTTGTATCACTTTGAGGCAAAGTTGATAATTTTTTAGATATCTTTCTTGTTGAGAACTTTACATTCATTGTTATTGTTGATATTCTTGTACACATTGTAGCGGAGCCGTGGGCTATTGTTCTGGAAATATTGATATTGTTGATCGTTGGCAAGTTATGATATATGGGCACTTGTAGTACAAGTTGTTATTGTGATGTGATATCGACGCGCATGCGGCGGTAGGCTTGGGATAAATGTGCATGTGGCGGTATAAGGTGGGACTTATATATGTGTTGCTTGTAGGGGAACTACGTGAAGCCACGCGGCGTCATAAGGTGGGCTAAAGTGCGTGTAGCTATTTCTGAAAAACTATTTTCAAAACCTATTTTAAATGTAAGGCTCACGCGGCAGTATAAGGAAAGATTGTGATTGAAATTTAGAAATGTGAATACGAGGCGGTACCTCGGTTGTGGTTTATGATTATACAAGGCGGTACCTAGGTTGTGATTGTTATTGTACACAAGGCGGTACCTCGTTGTGATTCTTGTTGTTTATCTAATGTTGCAAAGAATTTTGGTGGAAACATTCTTGTTGTTTTGTTCTTCCCTGTTCTAACAGTTGTTGTCGGTATATGATCATTGTAGTTCTCTTTTATTGCTTCCTTTATGTTATTTCCATGCTTAGATTCTGGTATTAGTTCACGCTATTATCTTGTTTCGTATCGATTATTTCTCCGCTTTCCATTATTATCCCTTCTTCTGTATTCATTATGTTCATTTATATCCTAGTAGGTATCTTGACCTGGCCTCGTCACTACTCTACCAAGGTTAGGCTTGATACTTACTGGGTATCGTTGTGGTGTACTTAAATTATGTTTCTGCACATCTTTTTATGTAGATCTAGTTACGTCTGCTCATGTCGGTCGTTAGAGATCATCTGTTAGCTGCTTTACGGAGATTTCAAGGTATGCCTGCTCCATATTCACAAGCCTCGGAGTCACATTCCCCATCCTTACTTCCAGTTGTATTTTCTTTCAGATAGTTATGTAGTAGATATTCTAAATTTACTCTGTAGAGTTTATGACTCAGTTCCACCGGTTTCGGGAGAGTATTTATTGAGATTCTATTTTAGGAGTTTATATCAGTTATTTAGCCTTGTTTTAGAATTTTGTTAATTATTTTTGTCAAGTTATTAATAATTATTAGGCTTACCTAGTCGTAGAGACTAGGTTCCATCACGGCATCCTGCAGAGGGAAATGGGGGCCGTGATACGGTCATTGTCGTCATCAATGCTGGTAAGGAGGGTTAGGATTTGGGAGTAGAGGTTCATCATATGTGCGGGAGTTAGGGTTTTTCTGGTCTTAGAGTATAATTGTCGGAGGCCGGCCACTGTATGTCATATGGATGGTTCTATTTGTGCCAAGCAGACTTAGTACCGGTGGCAAAACTCCAAGATTATTAGGTGAATTCCTAACCCACTCCCAAGGTGAAAGGGCCCAAAGTGAAGGGGTATGTATAAACATACACGAACCCCGGCTTGGAGTAGGTAACTCTTTCTACCTCATCGGGGATGAGGATTTCAACGTTATTCCAATCACATTCCTCCTTCACAACAAGGATTCTAGGAGAACGAATGGAAGAAGGGTACCTACGAACAAGCCAAAATCTGTCACTTTTGGAGTTTGCATGTGCTTTTTGTTCTTGAAGATCAGATGTCGTGCTAAGGTGAACTGGTATGTTGGTGTTTACGGTTGAAGATTCAGACTCGACATCAACCTCTTTAGTTCTGTTCTTCTTTGGACATCCATCGAAGAGAAGGCCAGAGTTTTCGAAGGAAGCAGTGCTTGAACACATGTTTATGAAGGAAAATTTTAGTGAGAAAGTTGAGTGTTGCCTAAGGGTTCTAAGGAGATTCAAAGAAGAAGAAGGAATTGTGAAAGTAAAGAGTAAAAATGATAAGTACCGGAGAAGTATAGACGCCAAAAGTCGTGGTCATGATTACCTCAAAAATCAGCGAAAATATTTGTTGAATCACGGAACAACACGTGTTCGGGTCATTAAATACGAGAAGATGTGCGTAAGACCGTTCAAGAACTTTTCCACCAAGAAAAGAAATCTTATCTACTTCCCGGTAACACTGAGTTGCGTCACCGGAAAGTAGGGGAACTATCTGTATGGGGTAAAAATTGGTTTGCGACAGTTGGACGAATGACGAGGTGACACATGGAACTGAAGACAGGTGGGACGTGAGTCAGCAAATAACTGGAACCTGATGCAAGTATGTGACTGGTGCTGGATGAATTCCGAAGGCACAATAGCCGATAATAAAGATTCAAATATTTGATATCGGATATTATTTAATAAGCAGTAGTTAGAGAGAGTATCTGTATTTATAGCCAACCGTTATGGAACCATCAATGACAGTTTTATTCTCATTCAAGAGGAACGTAATTTGGGGATCTTGTCTCCCTAAATAAAGCTATAAATAGGAGAATTGGCATACATTATTATAAACTTTGGGGATCTTGTCTCCCTAAATAAAGCTATAAATAGGAGAATTGGCATACATTATTATACACGAAAGACTCTTTACTCAAAAGCTATATTCTACTCTCTAACTTATAAAATTATTTACTTTTTTCTGCACTCAATATTACTCGTACTTATGCTATCAGACAGATTAAGCGCATAGCCAGGCTTGCATTTCCTTTAATTCCGTTTCATAATCTTTTTGTTCTTATTTACTTAATATTTTTTGGGTCATATCGATTTACTTGTTTATAAAGCACGTTATAATTTAATTCTACCGTTTTACGGATAAACAATTTGTTTGCTCTTTGATTTAGGCAAGATTAAGGTCATTCGACCGCATAAACCTATTAATTAATCACCAACTTTTTTTTTTAATTAAAAAGGTTTATAGCTTTTTGATTTGAACCACTGGTCCATAGTCAAAGAAACTGAATAAGATTGCTCTTCTTAATTACTAGTTCCAAGGAGATTAATTAAAACAGGGAAGCTTCAAGGAGAAGATTATGATGGCATCGTTATCATCAGTTGGATGTTGACTACTTCTAGAGTCTTGGTAAATAAAAGCAAGCATGTAGATATATACGACTTTAAGAATCTCTTTAATTAGGTGAAACTTTTTATTGTTCCTATCCAATGTCTTTGCCAGAGGGATTAGAATCAGCATCTCCAGTATCTGTCACCACCGGAGGATTGAGATATTGGTGAACAAAGAATCTATCTAGATACAAGAGTGGGTTGTTCTAGTGGCGAGCACCCTACATTTCCAATCAAGAGATTATGAGTTCGAGTCACCCCAAGAGTAAGGTGGAGAGTTTTTGGAGGGAGAGAGTCCAGAATCTATCGGAAATAGCCTCTCTACCCTAGAGTAGGGGTAAGGTCTGCGTATAAACTATACTCCCCAGACCCACTAGTGAGATTATATTGGGTTGTTGTTGTTGTATCGATTTACATCCATATATATATCTATCTATATCTATATTATTATAAAAGTAGAAAGCTTCTAACTAGAAAGTTACTCACTTGTAGAATTATAGTGGGTTGTTATTGTTATTGTATTTATTTACATACATATCTATCTATATCTATATTATCATATTATACTAAAAGTAGGAAGCTCCTATCTTCAAAGTTGAATTACAATAATATCCTTTAAAATCTGAATTACAATTTTATCCTTGAGAAACTGAACTGATTTTTCACAAAATGATCACTCTTTATTATTACATTAAAGTGGCAAAAGATGTAAAATTTCCTTAATTATTACTCCAAGCGTTTTCCATTTCATATTTGTTTCTTCTTCCACGGCAGTTACAATTTTACAGTCTGTTGCAATCTTTGCTCTATAAAAGTGATAACAGACTGTCTGATCACTAAGGCACATTATTCTATTTTTCTTGCTATATCGAAAATTCCTTTTCCCTTAAAATTCTTTGTGGCATATCCTTGGCTAATGTGCCCTTCACGTTTCCACTTTCCAGAAGTAAGGCTTTTGCTAAATTATTAGCCTAGATGACATGAACATTTGAAGATTAGAAGAATGATGTATTAGCTAATTAACGTTTTCGCTTCCTTTTATTTCTTTCTTCACTATTTCTTGATTTTTAAAACGATTTCTCTTTGTTTTAGCTCCCTTTTCAGTTGCATGCTTCACTTGAAAGTTGTCTTGTCTTTTTCCTTTTCAAGAATCTATGTACAAAATAGTTAATGATTTATTTGGATTAGTGACTTAGTTAGCCCATTTAAAAAGTGTAATATGCCACTTATTATTTGGTCAATTTTAACCCTTTTTTTTGTTGTTATGCGAGTTTAATAAATAAACTGAAAGTTCAAATTTCTTGAAATAATAGCCTACATGGTGCATAATGGATGTTAGATTTGACACATGATTATCGTGTTATGCTTATACACTTATATAATTTATACAATTCAATTAATATTCCTTTGTCAAATTTACGATGAAATGAGTCATAATCTTGTATCAGACAAAGGGTCCTTGTACGTACAATAATGATATCAATAAAACTTTTTGATGTCAATAACTATTAAATATCTTTATCACAAATAACTACTTTCTTTTTTGCAGCTTTACAACATGAAATTGATTACGATATACTAGCCACTCTAAAGAATACCTATGTTGATTGAATTTCTTTACAACTTATAAAAGTTACTACTTTCATTCGACAACAATTTCTTGATATGTATGCATCTATAAAAGTAAGAAGGCTACAATTTCTTAAAGATAAGGGAGAAACTTCTAGACGTGAAATATTTACAACCATAGCCGATGTTGCTCATATTCAAATGTAATCTACATATTGTTGAAATGTTGAAAAGTAAGAAAATTGTCACGTTGAATATTTGGTATGACAATCCTATTTAAGTTGTTCAAATGATATAATCCTTTTACCTTCGGCAATTAAGTTAGAGCTTATATTTTCATCCTTTAAATTTTGGCGCAACTCATCTCACATATATTATAATATTATTCATACCATTTTAGAAGGTTTATACTTATTAGGTGAAAATCAAGTAGGAGGATCCTATCCTCAAGATAGATTCACACTAATATCTGTTAAAATTCTGATTTTGAAAATTAATTTGTCCCTCGTGAAAAAAAAACCTTCCATTACGTAATTTTTAAGTATTTGTTATATTTAGAGGGTGAATAGAAGTGAAGTAGCAGTACTTCAATGTTTCAGACACTCAATCCAAACATTTAGTAATAACTAAAACTAATTAAAAGCAAATTAAAAGACTATCATTACAATCTCATCATTATGTTGAATTTAAAGCAACACTAAATTAAGTTTCTCAAGTTTATAACTCATGTTGAAGTATTATGATCGTCCATGTAATTTTGCCTTTGAGTAGTGACGAATTATATGTTTGCTCCTTTTCTTTTTTCTTTAAAGAAGTTACATGTAAATTCTTTTGGGAATTTGTATGTTGCTTTTTAAGTATTAATGTTTGTTGTTGATTTATTTAACTAAAAATTCAAATGCGTGGAGCTTCTCCCTTTTTAAAGGTTCCCCGGGATTTATGATATTTCTGGTTGAGGACACAACATACATGGTAAAGGCAATTAGTGAATTCGTTAGGTTGTGGTCTTTCTTGTATAGTTGTATCGGTTTTTAGAAATTTTCCCCCCAAATTTGCAGGTTTGCTTCTAAAACAAATCATAAAATGTACTAAACTCTAAAAATATAATACAATTATTATCTTTTGTTGTGTTTTAAAATATTCTTATCAACGTGTCCAAAAACTAATTATTATAAAAGTAGCAAGCTCCTAACTAAAAAGTTAAAATACAAAAAAACTCCTCTATACTTAATGGATTATAATACCCTTCAAAAGAGAAATAAATTTTGATAAGTACATTAACCAAATTTAAATTAACCGACACATCCCTTCGTTACTATAAACAAACTAAAGAATTTGAATTTTGCATCGATTAATTCAATGCAGACTACATTATTTTGATTAATTCAATAGGTCAGTTTTTTTCTTCACTGCATAGGTACTTAAGAGGAGTCATGTCAATAACACTTTCTCTTCCTACTTAAATTAGGCTCCAACTCTAGGATGTTAAGTAGCATAAATGGAGGTACCTCTTGATGAAAACCAGTAACTCTCTTAACGAGATGACAAAGTTCATTTAAGTTTCTTATAGCGGTTATCTTTTTTTTTGGTAGTTGCGAGATACCAATCGATCCTGTAGCCGAAGCGACTGAAGGTACTGAGGAATGAGAGAATTATCAGTGATTTTTCAAGTGTATTTTGTTTGAGGTGACATAAACAATTTTATCTTGATGAGTGAAAATAACTTTTTCATTACTTTTAGGTTAAGATTTGCTCTCTATGCATTATCTAATGCAAGTCCTCCTTTCTACACTTTTTGGATTATACATAGTATATCCCATTTTTAATCCAATGAACAAAACAAAGCAATAGCAATAAATAATTCAGGAATTATTAATCCGGGATAACTTTTTCCGCAAACCACACGACCCCTAAGCAAAGGCGGCCTCACCCTAAAGCAAGTGAAGCATTTGTTTTAGGCCCCAAAAATTTTAAGGGTCCCAAAATTATTATTTCTCTATATATAGTAGTATATTATTTATATAATTATCTCTTATTATTGATAAATTTATTTCTTTATTGTCATATTAATTTTTAATAACTCGATTTCCTCTAATTAATATAACTAAAATCGTTTTCTGCCAATCTTATTTTACTTTTTTACTTAATATTATATTTCTCTATTCATTAGTTGGTCACGCAACTATATCTAATAATCTAACTTATTATTTATTTTTCATACATAAATTATACTCTCTCCATCCTAATTTATATGAAAGTGTTTGACTGGACATGGAGTTTATGAAATAAATGAAGGCTTTTGAAACTTGTAATCTTAAATAAATCGTAGAAATTTATGGGCTAGATATCATCTCATTAATGGGAAAAAGAAAAATCTAAAGTTGAATTGTTACCAAATATAGAAAGGGACTTACTAAAAAAAAGTAGTCACTTAAGTTGGGACGGGGGAAGTATGTTTTCTGGTTTCTCCCATTTCAGTTGTGATGCAATCAACGTTAAATTCATTTAATTTTCTGTACTTTATAAATCTAAGTTCTCATTTTTTTTTAATTTCACATCCTCACTTGTCTAATTTTTTAAAAAATGATGTTCATTATATATATATATATATATATATATATATATATATATATATATATATATATATATATATATATATATATATATATATATATATATTAAGGCCTCTTATTTTAAGTGTACATTCTTATTGGATGAATTTATGTTACTTCTTCCTTTGTCAGCTAAAAGAAGAAGTAAAATGGCTAAATAACCATTAGCTAGATGATGTGAATGTAATAGCAGCAACTATTAGTAGCTGTATAGGGATAGCAAGATCGCCAAAACATTGAAAGATCGGTGACCGCCTGCACAGTTAATTAGTACATCCTCAGATCATCAGGGTCTGTAGTGCGGCTTGAAATCTGCTTTAACTTCTAAACGTGATGTGGCTCTTCTCTTACCTAGGTGCTGTCCCTGGTGGGTGATCACTGATCAGCTTGATTACGGTGACAATATATGTGGTGCTGTTTTAAGTATTTGTTTCAACGAGGATATATTGAGTGTGTGGAACCGCAATGGATCAGATCATCAGGTTATATACATAACCCGTATGTAATTCATTCTTTTCATGTGAAGATGTAAACATGCTCAACTCCTCTTTGCTTTGCCAGGTTGTGATGGCACTCAGAGATTCAATCAAAAGACATTTGAAGATTCCTAGTAGCTATGTCATGGAATACAAGCCCCATGATGTTTCTCTTCGTCAACATTCATCATACCGGGCTGAGAGGATAAACTTGCAACCGCCCTCTTTGCTATTGTTCAATGAGTTTGCGAGCACAGAAAATATTCGATTTGCTCTCTATGCATTATCTAATGCAAGTCCTCCTTTCTACACTTTTAAAATTATTATTTTATTAAAAAGTTCATGAACATGAAAGTAAATGAAAAGACAATTGTTACAAAGATAAAATAATCTTCTATGGCTACTTCTAAGTTCAATAAAAAAATAAATTTTCAGATTTTCTGTGTGTTATTTTCTGATCTCTTATGTATAAAAATGAAAATATTTAAATAGAGATTGAGATATATACACGAATATTTTCCTCCTGGATGGTCACCCAAGTTTTTGGAATTGCCTAGAAAAATCACTTTTTGTTTTTTTTAGGATAATAAAATCAATCAATTACCACTATTTTCCCCAAAATATGCTAAATACCTCAAGAGCCTTCTTCTCTCCTTCTTGGCATGCCATGTCATCAAAGCCCTTTGCTTTTTTTAATAATATACCTATTTAACTCATTAAACATATTTAACCAAGCTCATTTCTTATGTTCGATCAAACATGACCCGGTTAAAAAGTGGCAAAGGAATGAACTAGCATATAATCTAAACGAATTTGAATTGAAAGATGAAGTTTTTAAATTTATAGGTAATATTTTAAAATTAAAATTAAAATATATTTTTTTTTGAATTTGAGTTACTTTAGGGCTTTAGTTTAATATATTTCTAGATATTATTATGACAACTTGGAATATCTATATCTTAACATGAAATAGAGTTATAGACTAACAATATATTATATTTCATATAAGACTAATAACATAATATTTCAAAATAAAATATAAGACTAATAATATAATGATACAAAATACTAAATATATAAATATATCAAATTGATTAAAAGTTTGAAAAGATGGTAACTTTATTTTTATTTCTCAATTTAGCTTGCTTGATTAGTGTTACGTAGTTTTACTTTTACCTTTGTTACTTATATAAGGCTGTTTCAAGACTCTCAACTACATTTAGTGGATGCTTATCTGCTATGAAGTATCAAGAGTACACTATTGATAATGAATACTAGGATCTTGATCATCGGATACATTATATATATATTTTTTTATAATAGATTATTAGAATTGCGCATAAGTGCATGACTTTGTATCTATTACTTCTACAGGGATTTTAGAGTTAGAACATAGCAAGATGGAAGATTCTTGGATTTAAATTTAGTACTGTAAGGTTTGTCGCAATGACAACCGAAAAAAGAGGAAATAATGATGATTAAAATTAGCTACCATCAAATTTTAATATGAAAAGAACGACGAAATTCTGACCAATGAAAAAAAAAAAATATATATATATATATATATATATATATATATATATATATATATATATATATATATATAAAATCCCCGTTGGAATTTCATTTGTGTCTCCAATGAGTCTATACAAAACACCTATCTCCCATTCATATTAAATATAAATATAATATTCTTTATCTACAATATATAAAGCATGAATAATACAAAGAAGTCATAATAATTTTGACATTTCTCGTTATACTGTTGTTTACCCGAAAAACGGATAGAGTTGAATTTATACGTATTTCTAAGGACACGTGATATAAATTGGTACAAATCGGAAAAATAAGTAGAAATGTATCGAATATTGACTGTAAAAAAGGAATAAATACAAATCCAAATTGAATAGAGAATGATTTACAAATGAACAAGAAGAATCAATATCAAAAGCCCAAAAAAGGATCATATCAGCTAGATGTTGTGTAAATCGCAATAATTTCCGAATATGAGACAACAACAACAACAACAACAACCCAGTAAAATTTCACTAATGGGGTCTGGGGGAGGGTAGTGTGTACGCAGACCTTACCCCTACCCCGAAGGAGTAGAGAGGCTGTTTTCGAAAGATCAATTTTCGAATGTGAGAGTGTATGAATATATGAACGGCAAAGGGCCAAATATATCCATTTACTTTCAAAAATGGTCTAAGAATATCCCTCGTTATATTGTTGGGTTATCTATACCCCTGCAGTCATACTTTGGGTTCAAATATACCCCTCATTTAAATGGAGGGACACGTGTCATCGTCCTGTTGGTCAATTTTAAATATCTCCTAATTAATTAAAAATACCCATTACCCATACCCGAAAAATAATTTTTTTTTTGTAAAAATTGGAAAAAACTAAATTCTTTTTTATCAAAGAAAAAAATGAAAATATTTTTTTTCCAGTTTTTACAAAAACAACAGCTTTAAAAAACTGAAAAATATTTTCTAAAATAATATTTTTGTAAAAACTGAAAATCAATTTTTTAAAGCAATTAAAACTGGAAAAAACTAAAATATTTTTAACTAAAAACTGAAAAAAAATAAATTATTTTTTCAGTTTTTACAAAAATATTGCTTTAAAAATTGTTTTTTAGTTTTATTTTTCAGTTTTTACAAAAATATTATTTTAGAAAATATTTTTCAGCTTTTTTTAAAGCAGATTTGTTTTGTAAAAACTGAAAAAACAAATATTTTCGTTTTTTTAGTTTTTAGTAAAAAATAATTCAGTTTTTTCCAGTTTTTACAAAAAATATTTCTTTAGAAAATTAATATTTTCTTTTTTTTTCAGTTTTTACAAAAATATTATTTTAGAAAATATTTTCAGTTTTTTTCAAGCAGTTTTTTGTAAAAACTGAAAAAAAATATTTTCATTTTTTTCAGTTTTTAGTAAAAATATTTTTTTAGTTTTTTTCAGTTTTTACAAAAAAAAAAAAAATCGGGTATGGGTAATGGGTCTTTTGAATTAATTAGGAGATATTTAGAATTGACCAACATGACGATGACACATATTCCTCCGTTTAAATGAGGGGTATATTTGAACCCAAAGTATGACTGCAGGGGTATAGATAACCCAATAGTATAACGAGGGGTATTTTTAGACTATTTTCGAAAGTAAAGGGGTATATTTGACCCTTTGCCGATATATGAATGAATTAAACCGTCTGAATCTTCAATGCCCAGAAATGATAGCCACTATTCATATATTGGAGGAATCCTACTTTGGATATAATTAAAAATACATAATGGGGATCCCATGATAGATTAGTTAATTAGCTTTTCCTTAATTCCTGGCGAGATTCTCTCCCCCAGTGCGACTACAATGGCTCTCTGTCTCTTGGCCCGATCTCAGTCGGTCTTGATATTGGCCGGTCTCTGTATTGGTCGGTCTCTAGGTCTCGAGCTCGATATTGACTCAAGCTCGGTATTGATCGGTCTCTAGATCTTAAGCTCGATAACACAACTTCTCATCATGGCTCGATATTGACTCGAGCTCGGTATTGATCGGTCCCTGAATCTTTTGCTTGATAACCCGGTTTCACATCACATCTCGATATTATAATAACGACCCTCGGTCCATCATTTTTCAATCTTAATTAATTACACGAAGGGCAAACTCGATTTTGACCGTATACAGATAGTCCCCTCGTTTCTCAGAAAGAAAGTGACGAGAAACGATGTGATTTTTCAACCTCAGACTAGATACATACTGACGTCTGCGTCGAACCCGATTGTTACATATGTGACAAATGTCCCGTCGGTCTAGTTACCAACGCATTAAATGCGCGTCAGCCGATGGTCGGCCACTGCTGATTTTGAACCGTCACTGTAAAATCTATAAATAGCGCCCCTTCTTCATTATTTGAAACTTTTACTTTCAAATCTCTTTTCATCCCAATCTTTACCGTTCTTTGTCTTCCCCAAAGCTCTCTATTTCAAGGTTTAAAAATTCCTTTGCTTGTTCTTCACCAAACATCAAAATATTTCAATTTTCCATCTTCTTTGTTCTTGAAAATTTAGATGCACAAGATATCTAAAACCGTTCCTCAGAAAGAGGTTGCTTCCTCATCTCGGTCGGCCGGTGAGAAATTGGTGGTGGAACCACGCTTTGAAGAACTCGTTTCCGGGGGATGCGTTATCGATTCTGACTTTAAGGTTGAGAAACCTTCATCGGTTGCTGGTCGATGCGAGCCGGTATCGAGATATATATGCTCGATACCCTAAAGCCTTCTTGATTTGGTGAAGAAAGATTGTGGTTAGGAAAACAAAGAGGTTATGATACCGGCACTGGAGGAAGCGATCACTACCCACGTGGAAGGGTACTTGAGTGTTTACACTTATCCTTTTATGTTGGGTCCCCTCGATCCGGTCATCATCGACTTCTGCAAGAAGTACCAAGTGACCCTCTGCCAAATACACCCTTATTTATGAAGGATTGTAATACTGCTATGTTTCTTTGTGAGCAAGATCGACGGGCTTCCCTTCACCCTCGACCACCTCGTAAGATTATATAGCCCTCGTCTTTACTGAGGTGGGCTGATAAAGCTTCAATGTCGGGCCACCAAGGCATTTATCTCGAGCATAGATGAAGACAAAGATCGGGGTTGGATGGGCCGGTTCGTTCGAGTGAAAACCTCAAGCCTAATCCCGACTGAGAGTATGCCATTTTCCGAGAAATGGAATATGACTCGTAAGTGTGATTTCATTTCTAGTTTTTGTTGTTTTTACTTCTTCATATTTTCTTATCAGTGTTTTTCTTGACACAGTCGTTGCTTGGATGCCGGGTGCGGTTCCCCTATATCGAGAACTTGGTCAGGAGCATGGTTTCGAAGTTAACATATGCCAAGCACGTATGGCGGAATTTGTCAAAGGGCCGGTGAGAGGCTTGTACTCATGGTAAACCTTCCTCTTGGCTCACCGATTTACTTATTGTTTAAGTATTTTTTTCAGGCATAAGTCTCACTTACTTTTCTTTCTTTGTAGGCCTCGAAAAAGATGCGGTTATAAGACCCCCATCAGGTGAAGTTTTACTGCCTACCTCAAAATCGGAGAAGGTGGCTAAGAGAAAAAGGGCCTCGGACTCCGAGGGTCAAAAAGCCAGAAAGAGAGCGGCTCTAAAACCCAAGGTGAACGTAATCCCTTTGACTATGGAGTCGGTCCTGAGTTTAAGAGATGATGCTGAAGAAGAAGAAGAAGAAGAAGAAGAAAGTGATTTCGGGCTGGTGGCACGTGCACGGGTTAGCACCGATACTCAAAATACCTCGGTATCGTTGGGAGTTAATACTGCTCCGTCCAGGCTTGATGAGGTCGAGAAGGAGGCTTTGACCCAAGTTCCCGAGCCAAGGGGGACCGAGGATGTTTTACCTCGGGTAAAAGAGATCGTCAAGGAAGTTGTGGATACTGGTGTGCGAATCGAGCTTGAGGCTTCCCGAGATGGAGGCGGTGCCCAAAAAGACCTACTCGGGGCAATAGAGATCGGGGATTCCCCCTCTTTCCCTTCATTTTCCCAGTCGATGATACGTTACGCTCAGGCTGTGGAGACTTGTCACGGGGAGGGAGCTAGCCGAGCAGGTAAAAAGAATCTTTGAATTTAATGATATTGACTCGGGAGTGATGGCTAATAGTTCGGTCCCGCAGGTCGAGAAAAAGTTTGATGTGATCAGGCAGCTTCATGTTGAAGTGGACGTAGTCAAATCGGAGGCCGAGGAATGGAAGAAGAATACAGACCGCCTCACCTCAGAAAAGGAGACTGCCCGAACTTAACTAGCTTCAGCTGAGGTCCAACTCCGAAGCTTGAAAGAGAAAGCCTTGGTGCAAGCCAAGAAAATCAAGGAGTTCCAGTCTCGGTTGAGCTCAGCAAATTCTGATCGAGAGAAACTAGCCACAAAACTCGCAGCAACCAAATCGGAGGTCGAGAAAACCATGGCCAATGCCGATGCAATAATGGTCATGTATCGGTCTGATGTCGAAGTTGCTCAGGTTCGAGCAAAGGAGGTTGCTGAAGCTGCTCAGGCTCAAGCAAACTGAGTTGCCGAGTATACTAAATGCCAGTCTCGAAGAGAGACTCTCGAAGAGATCCATGCTCGTGGCTTCGATCTTACAGCCGAGATAGAGAAAGATAAGGAGCTTGAAGCCGAAGCCAGAGTGTTGGCCTTTCCTGATGATGAAGATACCGGGAGTGCGAGCGGATCTAAAAGTGAAGGGGGCCTCAAGGGCGAAGACGCTGCTCCCGGAGAGGACTAAGTCTTTTAGTATTTTTTGTGTTTCTTATAAGACCGTTTTGGTCTTTTGTAAAGGAATTTGATCCGGCCATGCTGCCCTTCTAAATGCTTTTTGACATGTATAAAAACCTTTCTTCCTTTCTGCCTTATAGAATTGCGAAGTTTGTATTCTAAGGTCGGGGTTCAAATAATTTGATCAAAACTAAACTTGTGTAGCCTTTAGGCCTTTTGATCAAGTGAGTGCTTGCTCGAACTCGAATTAAGGTAGCCCTTAGGCTTTGTAGTCGATTGAAGGTGATTTCTCGAACTCGAATTAAGGTAGCCCTTAGGCTTTGTAGTCGAGTGAGGGTTTGCTAGAACTCGAAGTAAAAAACAGCCCTTAGGCTTTATGGTCGAGTGAGTGTTTGCTCGAACTCGAAGTAAAAAACAGCCCTTAGGCTTTATGGTCGAGCGAGTGTTTGCTTGAACTCGGATTAAGGTAGCCCTTAGGCTTTGTAGTCGAGTGAGGGTGATTTCTCGAACTCAAATTAAGGTAGCCCTTAGGCTTTGTAGTCGAGTGAGGGTTTTCTCGAACTCGAAGTAAAAAACAGCCCTTAAGGTTTATGGTCGAGTGAGTGTTTGCTCGAACTCGAAGTAAAAAATAGCCCTTAGGCTTTATGGTCGAGCGAGTGTTTGCTCGAACTCGAAGTAAATAATAGCCCTTAGGCTTTATGATCGAGTGAGTGTTTGCTCGAACTCGAATTAAGGTATTCCTTAGGCTTTATGATCGAGTGAGTTGTTTGCTCGAACTCGAAGTAAAAAATAGCCTTTGGGCTTTATGGTCGAGTGAGTGTTTGCTCGAACTCGAAGTAAATAACAGCCCTATGGCTTTATGATCGAGTGAGTGTTTGCTCAAACTCAAAGTAAATAATAGCCCTTAGGCTTTATAATCGAGTGAGTGTTTTCTCGAACTCGAATTAAGGTACCCCTTAGGCTTTATGGTCGAGTGAGTTGTTTGCTCGAACTCGAAGTAAAAAACAGCCCTTAGGCTTAATGGTCAAGTGTGTGTTTGCTCGCACTTGAAGTAAATAACAGCCAGGCTTTATGATCGAGTGAGTGTTTGCTCGAATTCGAAGTAAATAATAGCCCTTAGGCTTTATGATCGAGTGAGTGTTTGCTCGAACTCGAATTAAGGTGGCCCTTAGGCTTTATGGTCGAGTGAGTTGTTTGCTCGAACTCGAAGTAAAAAATAGCCCTTAGGCTTTATGGTCGAGTGAGTGTTTGCTCGAACTCGAAGTAAAAAATAGCCCTTAGGCTTTATGATCGAGTGAGTGTTTGCTCAAACTCAAATTAAGGTAGCCGAGTAAGAGTGATTTCTCGAACTCGAATTAAGGTAGCCCTTAGGATTTATGGTCGAGTTAGTTGTTTCCTCGAACTCGAAGTAAAAAAATAGCCCTTAGGCTTTATGATCGAGTGAATGTTTACTCAAACTCGACTTAAGGTAGCCCTTAGGCTTTGTAATGGAGTGAGGGTGATTTCTCGAACTCGAATTAAGGTAGCACTTAGGCTTTGTAGTCGAGTGAGGGTTTGCTCGAACTCGAAGTAAAAAATAGCCCTTAGGCTTTATGGTCGAGTGAGTGTTTGCTCGAACTCGAAGTAAAAAATAGCCCTTAGGCTTTATGGTCGAGTGAGTGTTTGCTCGAACTCGAAGTAAATAACAGCCCTTAGGCTTTATGATCGAGTGAGTGTTTACTTGAACTCGAATTAAGGTAGCCTTTAGGCTTTGTAGTCGAGTGAGGGTTTGCTCGAACTCGAAGCAACGTAGCCCTTAGGCTTTATAGTCGAGTGAGGGTTTGCTTGAAATCGAAGCAATGTAGCCCTTAGGCTTTATAGCGCTTGATCTCGTTGATATTTCGGATGACAGTCCTCGATTTATGGGGTAATCATTCGAACTCCGGTCATAGTCGGCTCTTAAGCATATTTACATAATAGATAAAAAAATAGGAAGTTGAAAAAACTTTCTGAGGTATAAGATTTTGGTAAATAAGAAATTTCTCTTTATATGTCATCATACATGTGTACATGTTCTGTGCCGGGGCTCGAGCAAACTATGCGGGCATGGTTCGTTTGACCATTTGGCCATTACAAATTTTTCCTATCGAGACCCTGTTGTAATGAAGTAATTTTCTTGCATCGAACTTGATATATCCGAGGGCAATGCCCCACAGTATTCGAGGTTGATTGTAAAGAGGCCTCGGATACTGTTGAATTGTTCTTAGTTAGCACGATCAATGGTTGTCTTATTAAAAACCTCGCCAAAAAACTCATTTGGGATAAAACCGGTCTAAGGAAAAAAGAGTGCAACGCGCGCTTTCAGACCTAAAGGATTCGAGTTGAAGAATCCATCCCTATTTCTGGTCGAACACCTGCAAGGGTTAATTTTGAAATACAAATGATCGTGGGAGGGTCGTACTTTAGCAGTAGTATCGTTTTAGGTGCAATGCGTTCCAATTGCTCAGTAGTTATTTGCCGTTTATCACACCGAGCTTGTAGGATCCTTTTCCGACGATTTCGAGAACCTGATACGATCATTCCCAGTTCAGACCCAGTTTCCCTTCATTCAGATTTCGGGTGTTGAGGGTGATTTTCTTAGCACCAAGTCCACGATTTTAAAATGTTAAAGATTGGTTCTTCGATTATAGTACCTTTCGATCCGTTGTTTTTGTGCGGCCAATCGGACGAGAGCGGTTTCTCGTCTTTCGTTCAACAATTCTAGGCTCGTATTCATGGTCTCGTTATTCGACTCTTCTGTTGCATATCGAAACCTGATGCTAGGTTCTCCGACCTCAACCGGGATCAGAGCTTCAGCGGCATAAACCAACGAGAATGGCGTTGCTCCGGTACTGGATTTCGATATTGTGCGGTATGCCCATAGGACCTCGGGTAGTATTTCTCTCCATTTTCCTTTAGCGTCTGTCAAACTCTTCTTAAGATTTTGGATGATGGTTTTGTTGGTCGATTCGGCTTGTCCGTTCCCGCTGGGATGATAAGGTATTGATAGGATCCTTTTGATTTTGTGATACTCGAGAAATTTAGTTACTTTGCTGCCGATGAATTGTTTTCCATTATCATATACAATCTCGGATGGCATCCCGAATAGACATATGATGTGGTCCCAATTGAAGTGTATCACTTTTTTTTCTCTGACTTTCTCGAACGCCTGTGCTTCAACCCATTTAGAGAAATAATCAGTCATAAACAAAATACACTGAGCTTTACCTGGGGCCGACGATGTCCATTCCCATTTCATGAAAGGCCATAAAGATAGGACCGAGTGGAGTAGCTCCCCGGGTTGATGAATCATGGGCGCATGTCTTTGGCATTTGTGTTATTTTTGAACTAACTCCCTTGCATCCTTGCCCATATTTGTACAATAATACCCTACTCTGATTATTTTGTGGACCAGCGAATCGGCACCAGAATGGTTTCCACAAGTGCCATCGTGAATTTCCCGTAGGATGTAATCGGTATCTACTGGTCCCAAACATATTGCCAATAGTCCATCAAACGTCCTTCTAAACAGTGTTCCGTCTTCGGACAGGGTGAACCGTGTTGCCTTTATGCGCAGAGCTCTCGATTCCTTTGGATCTGATGGAAGCTTCCCGTTCTTGAAGTACTCTATATATTTGTTTCTCCAATCCCAGGTTAGACTTGTGTGACTTTCACTCGGTGTGACCTTCTTCGATCACCAATCTTATGAGTTTTACGACAGTCCCCGAGTTGAGTTCATCATCCTCGACCGATGAACCTAAGTTTGCAAGGGCGTCGGCCTTGCTGTTCTATTCTCGGGGTACATGTTGCAAAGTTCATTCCTTAAATCGATGTAGAGTCACCTATAATTTATCCAAGTACCTCTGCATTCGATCTTCTCAGACTTCGAAAGTCCCGTTAACTTGGTTTACCACGCGGAGGGAATCACACTTAGGCTCTACGACTTCCACTCCCAAGCTTCTAGCTAGTTCGAGACCTGCAATCATGGCCTCATACGCGGCCTCATTATTAGTCAATTTTGTAGTTCTGATAGACTGTCTATCTACATTACCTGTGGACGATTTTAGTACGATGCCTAGTCCGGACCCCTTTGCATTCGAGGCACCATCTGTAAAGAGGGTCCAAACTCTCAAAGAGGTACCCGATTTTATCAGTAGTTCTTTTCCAATCTCGGGTACGAAGGCCGGTGTAAAGTTAGCCACGAAATCCGCCAAGATTTGAGATCTGGTAGCGGTTCGGGGTCGATACTCAATATCGTGCCTGCCGATTTCTATGGCCCATTTGGCCAATCGACCCGAAAGCTCGGGTTTGTGAAAAATACTTCAAAGGGGATAAGTTGTTACAACATGTATCGGATGATATTGGAAATATGGTTTTAGTTTTCTAGAGGCGCTTATTAAAGCAAGCGCTAATTTTTCTAAGTGTGGATACCTAGTTTCGGTCTCGCCTAAGGTCCGACTGACATAATAAATAGGGAATTGCGTATCTCGTTCTTCTCAAACCAGGACTCCACTTACCACTATCTCCGAGACAGCTAAGTACAAGTAAAGTTGTTCGTCCATTTTTGGGGTATGAAGCAGAGGTGGGCTGGATAAATACCGCTTTAGTTCCTCCAAAGCCTGCTGGCATTTCAAAGTCCATGCAAAGTTGCTTTTCTTCTTAAGTAGTGACAAAAATCGGTGGCTCTTATCTGAGGATCTTGAAATGAATCATCCTAGGGTGGCTATCCGTACCGTTAGCCTCTGCACGGCCTTTACATTATCTACTATTGTGATGTCCTTGATAGCTTTGATTTTATCGGGGTTGATCACGATTCCTCGATTTGATACCATGAAACCATGAAAGTTGCCCGAGCCAACCCCGAATGCATATTTTTCGGGGTTGAGCTTCATATTATACTCCCTCAATATGTCGAAAGTTTCATGCAAATGCTTTAAATGGTCCTCTGCTCGCAGGGACTTAACTAACATGTCATCAATATAAACTTCTATTGATTTTTCAATTTTTTTTTTTGAACATTCGGTTTACTAGGTGTTGATAAGTTGCACCAGCATTTTTTAGACCGAATGGCATTACGTTATAATAGTGGGTACCGTACTTAGTGATAAACGAGGTCTTTTTCTGGTCCTCCGGGTGCATCTGTATCTGGTTGTACCCGAAGTAGGCATCGAGAAAACTGAGAGTCTCGTGGCCGGCGGTGGCATCGATCATACGATCGATATTAGGCAAAGGAAAAGAATTCTTAGGGCATGCTTTGTTCAGATCTTTATAATCTATACACATTCTAAGTTTGTTTACCTTCTTAGGGACTACCACCACATTTTCTAGCCATTCGGGGTATTTTAATTCTCGAATGGATCCTATTTTAAGAAGTTTGGTTACCTCATCTTTGACGAAGGCATATTTGACCTCGGACTGGGGCCTTCTTTTTTCTTTACCGGATAGAATTTTAGATCCAAGCTTAGTCTATGAGTGGTTGTTTCCGATGGGATACCTGTCATGTCAAGGTGGGACCAAGTGAAACAGTTCATATTAGCTATAAGAAATTGAATAAGCTTTTTCCTGAGCTCAGGATCTAACCCGTGCCCAGGTATACCTTTCACTTGGGCAGATGTTTGATTAGTGTGATTTGCTCCAATTCTTCGACTGTTTATTTGGTAGCGTTGGAATCATCGGGGACCACGAAGGATCGAGGGACCCCATAGTCATCATCTTTGTCGGTCTTCTGATTCTCTAGTTGTGTCGAGGCTGACATTTGTGATTGCTATTTGGTATCCCATTCCTCCTTCGAATCTGATCCCTTTGTCGATGATAGTGAGGATATCAGAATCACTTCATCGACAACAAACATTTCTTTTGCGGTCGGTTTCTCCCCATAGACCGTTTTGATTCCCTCATAATCTGGTGAAGGGTCGAGGGCACTGCTCTCATGTTGTGGATCCATGGCCTCCCGAATAGGGCATTATATCACATATCGCCCTCGATCACGTGGAACATCATTTCTTTGATGGTCCCGGCCACGTTCACTAGCAAAATTATCTCGCCCTTAGTAGTTTCACATGCAATATTGAATCCGTTTAGTACCAGGATTGTGGGCACGACCTGGTCCTGTAGACCGAGTTGCTTTACGACCCTTGATCAAATGATGTTGGCCGAACTACCTGGATCATTCAACACACGCTTAACTTTAGTTTTATTCATAAGTATAGATATTACCATTACATCGTCATGGGGTTGCGTGATTCCTTCCGCATCTTCGTCACTAAAGGATAAGGTTTCTTCAGGTGTTTAATCCTGAGTCTGAGATCGCTTCTCCCTTACAATCGACATCTTAGTGCGTTTAAGCACCGGCCCCTAGGGGACATCGATCCCTTCGATGATATGTGGATGATGTGTTGTGGCTCTTCTTGTTCGTTTTGTCTATTGAAATCTCTGTTTTTGAAACGGTTTTTGGCTCGGTCACTTAAAAATCCTCGAAGGTGCCCTTCATTGAATAACCAGGCTACCTCTTCTCTCAACTGCCTGCAGTCTTCAGTTCTGTGGCCATGGGTTCCATGATACTTGCACATTTGATTGGGATTTCTTTGGGCTGGATCGGACTGCAGATGTCGAGGCCACTTAGTATCTTTGATGCGTCCGATAGCCGACACGATGGCGGATGCATCGATGTATAAGTTATATTCTGATAACCGTGGTGCTTCCTTAGGTCCGGTATGCCTGTCAAACCCATTCTTGTTCATCAGCCCCTGAGACCCCTTGCCTCAATTACTTCTTCTTTCACCTCATGCGGGATTGCGTGCAGGTTTGCTATCCCTGCGATCTCCATTATACGGCCGATATTGGTCCTTGTTCGACCTTGGTTCTCGGTCGATGTCCCTTTTAATAACGAACCCAGAACCTAACTGGTCATCTTCGACTATACTCTTTGATTGATATCGATTATGTACATCGGCCCAGGTAACAGCTGGGTACTCGATCAAGTTCTGCTTCAACTGCCTTTAAGCCATCGAGCTTTGTTCGTTAGTCCTTGAGTGAAAGCTTGAACAACCCAATCGTATGTGACTAGTGGTAGATCCATTCGTTCCATTTGGAAACGAGATACGAACTCTCTTAGTATCTCGTTATCTTTTTGCCTTACCTTGAAAAGGTCTGACTTCCTAGTCTCGACCTTTATGGCTCCGGCATGTACTTTTACGAAAGAATCTACAAGCATAGCAAAAGAATCGATAGAGTTAGGTGGTAAATTATGATACCATACCATTGCCCCCTTTGACAGAGTTTCTCCGAACTTCTTCAATAATACGGATTCGATCTCGTTATCTTCTAGATCGTTTCCTTTAATGAAACATGTGTAAGAGGTGATATGTTCGTTGGGATTGGTCGTCCCATTATATTTAGGAATTTCGGGCATGCAGAACTTCTTGGGGATCGGTTCACGACCCAATTCCATCTTAGGCCGTGATGGCGCCCAACACCATTGTTAGGCAAGCCAACACTGATCAAAGTATTGGTTTCCCATTCAAATTTATGGGGCTTCAGCTGACGTGAAGCATATGCAATAACTCGCCCCTCCTGCATCAATACACAACCCAAGCCAATGCGTAAAGCATCGCAATACACAGTATACATCCCCAAACTGGAAAGCAATACTAGAACTGGTGTTGTAGTCAAAGTTGTCTTGAGCTTCTGAAAGCTCGCCTCATAATAATTGGTCCAACGAGACAGAGCACCCTTCTGGGTCAATCTAGTCAAAGGTGCTGAAATGGATGAGAAGCCCTACACAAATCGACGATAATAACCTGCTAGCCCTAATAAACTCCTAATCTCAGTCGCTGAAGTAGGATGAGGCCAACTCTGAATCACCTCAATCTTCTTGGGATCCACCTTAATACCCTCGCCTAATACCACATGCCCCAAGAATGCCACATAATCTAACCAAAACTCATATTTAGAGAACTTAGCATATAGCTTATGTTCCCTCAAGGTCTGAAGCACCACTCTCAAATGTTGCTCATGCTCCTCCATGCTACGTGAGTAAATCAAGATGTCATCAATGAAGACAATAACAAAGGAATTGATATAAGTCCTGAACACCCTGTTCATCAAATCCATAAATGTCGCTGGGGCATTAGTCAGGCCGAAGGACATCACTAGAAACTCATAATGGCCATATCTAGTACGGAAGGTAGTCTTCGGAACATCTGAGTTTTGAATCTTCAACTGATGGTATCCCGATCTCAAGTCGATCTTAGAAAACACCATAGCACACTGCAACTGGTCAAACAAATCATAAATACGTGGCAACGGGTACTTGTTCTTAGTGCTGACTTTGTTCAACTGGCGGTAATCAATGCACATCTGTATAGTCCCATCCTTCTTCTTCACAAATAATACTAGTGCACCCCAAAGTGATACACTCGGCCTGACGAACCCCTTCGCTAGCAACTCCTCAAGTTGTTCCTTCAACTCCTTCAATTCTTTCGGAGCCATACGATACGGTGGGATGGATATAGGCTGAGTGCTTGGAGACAAGTCAATACAAAAATCAATATCACGATCTGCTGGCATGCCTGGATGGTCAGAAAGAAACACATCGGCAAACTCCCGGACTACTGGCACTGAATCAATCGTCGGAGACTCTGTGGTGGTATCCCAAACATAGGCTAGATAAGCCAAACAACCCTTCTCGACCATATGGCAAGCCTTCAGAAAAGAGATAACCCGACTAGATGTACTGAAAGACGAACCCTTCCACTCCAATCTAGGCAACTCTGGCATTGCTAAGGTAATAGTCTTGGCATGGTAATCAAGGATGGCATGATATAGGGATAACCAGTCCATGCCTAGGATGACCTCAAAATTGGTCATATCAAGTAACAGAAGGTCTGCTCTAGTCTCGAAACCATAGAATGTGACCACACAGGACCAATAGATCCGATCCACAACCACAGAATCGCCCACAAGAGTGGACACATAAACATGAGTACCCAAGGACTCACGAGGAATATCCAAGAAATGAGCAAACAAAGATGGTACATATAAATAGGTAGACCCTGGATTAAATAATACCAAAGCATCCCTACCGTAGACAGAAATGATACATGTGATCACGACATCTGAGGCCACTGCATCTGGTCTGGCCGAAAAAGCATAGAATCAAGCTGGAGCATCGGCTGGCTGGCCTCCACCTGGCTGAACAATAACTGGTTGACCTCCCCCTGCCTGGTCTCCACCTCTAGGACGACCCCTACCCGCATGTCCCCCACCTCTGGGCAGTCGGACAGCTGGTGCTGCAATCATGAGTTGATGACCTTGTTGTACTGCCTTGCCTCGAAGTCTGAGACAGGTCCTATTCATGTGACCCAGATACCCACATTCATAACAACCTCTCGGTACCATAGACTCCTGCCCCAAAGTCTGACCCTGATGGCCCAATACCCACTAGAAGAACCCTGGATGGCTGGTGGGCAGTATAAACTCTCCGGCATGGCACTGAAATAGGCACTGGAAGAACCCTGATGAGCTGGTGGGCGATAAGAACTCTCTGGAAAAGCACTAAAATAGGGTAGCGTTGGAGCACCCAGAGGAGGTGGTGGTGCTGGATATGTGGGCCTGCTGGGCTGACCCCTCCCAAATTGACCTCTTTCCCAAGCCGGGGCACCTCTAAACTCTCCAGAGAAATGGGTCCTCTTGTCTTGCTGCATTTGCTCTCTACCCCTCTGGCGGTAGCCCTCAATCCTCCGAGCAATCTCTACTACTAGCTGATAATCAGTACCCATCTCAACCTCCCGGGCCATACAAGCCTGAATACCGGGGTGCTACCCCGCAACAAATCTATGCACTCTCTCATTGTCGGTAGTTAGAATCATAAGTGCATGGCGAGACAACATAGATAATCTCGCCTCATAATCGGTCACTGACATCTAACCCTGCTCGAGCTGCTCGAACTGACCTCGCAACTCTTCCCTCTGAGAGAGTGGAATATATCTATCCAAGAAAAACTGTATAAACTGGTCCCAAGTCATGGGAGGAGAACCCGCTGGTCTGCTAATTAGATAAGACTGCCACTGTCTACGAGCCCTACCCTCCAGCTGGAAAGTAGTGAAATCCACCCCATAGGACTCCAATATCCTCATATTGTGCAGTCTGTCCCTGAACCGGTCATTGAAGTCATGGGGATCCCCATGCCGCTCACCCCCGAAGATAGGAGGGTGTAGCCTAGTCCATCTGTCCAATAGCTTCTACGGATCACCGTCCGTAGCTGATCTAGGCTCCAGTGCAACTGCTGTAACTGGTTGGGCTCCGCCCACGGGCAGTGTACCCAGAGTCTAATATACTGCAGCTGCATGCCCGGAGCCTGGGGCAATAGGGGTCTGTGCTCCCCTCCCGCCTGAGATGTGGCTGGGTCTGCTGGAAATAAACCAGCCTGAATCATAGTGTCCATGAACTGCAACATACGGCCCATGACCTCATGAAACCCCCGGTGCTGACATGAAATCTACAAGGACTGGCTCTGTGGCGGGCACCTCGCCCTGCTCCTCAATTATGGGATCCTCCACTGGATCTACTGGTGGTGCTATCGGGGCAGCTCTGGGATGCCCTCGTCCCCTACCTCGAGCCGGTGCCCTCCCCCGGCCTCTAGCAACGGGGGAGCAGCTCCTCCCGGGTCTAGAATGTCCGCCGTACGCGTCCTCACCATCTGTGAGAGAATGATAGAAAGGGTTTTAGTATACCACCAACTGCACGATAGGATATGAATAAAGAGTAGGTTCCTAACACACTATATCCTCTCGAAGATAAGTACGGACGTCTCTGCACCGATCCGCAAGACTCTACTAGGTCTGCCCATAACTTGTGAGACCAACGTGAACCTAATGCTATGATACCATGTTGTCATGACCTAATTCCATCTTAGGCCGTGATGGCGCCCAACACCATTGTTAGGCAAGCCAACACTAATCAAAGTAATGGTTTCCCGTTTAAATAAAATACTAAGTGGATAACATTTCCTCATTTGTTAAAGAGATTTAGAAAATTTGCAAATGTAACATAATTAAACGGGAGCAAACGAGTACAAATCGTAATCATGTAAATAAATACAAAATCATAAGTCTACTAGTGTGCGTGCCAAGATCTCGTGTCACAAGTATGTGGGCAATCTAGTAGAATATACAAAAGGACACTAGCCTACTGTCTGAAATGAAATAGATAGAAAAGAAAAACATAAGGGAGACTCCAGCTATTGCAGAACGGTTGGGAAGGCAGCTCACCGTGAAGTCTCGAGATGGGGATCAAATATACGCACTAGACTGATAACCAGATGCACCTGCCTCAGATCCTGTACAATTAAGTACAGAAGTGTAGCGTGAGTACATAAATAATTTGTACCCAGTAAGTATCTAGTCTAACCTCGAAAAAGTAGTGACGAAGGGTCGACTCCGACACTTACTAGGGCCAATAACATGATAATATGAAATTCGAATTAAACATGATATAGAACAATAAGACTCAGAACAAGAAATAACTAAACAAGTCTTTAGAAATATTTAAGATCTTGAATCACTTCCTTCCTTTAAAACATATGATCACACAAACAATGAATTTATACCGATTATGAAAGGAACTTCTAGTTCTATTATCACACGCGAATACCACCGAGGACGTTCCGCCCGATCCAACATAAATGTAAATTGTGCACTACCGAGTGTCGAACGGCACGAACCATAGATGCATCTATTACCCCGCTCGCGAATCATACATGCGACGCGGTCAAATATAAATTTATCAATAAATCATAACCCTTCCTTGATTCTTTTTAAAATAAAGACAATTCGACTTGATGCTTTTAAATCCTTAAAAATCCTCAACTCAGTTCCATTTTATACAGTTAATAAATATAATCAAATAACGGTGTCCACAAGCATGGTGTAAACCTAAAACTACCCGGACATAAACATGAATAGTAGCTACATACAGACTCTCGTCACTTCGTGCGTACGTAGCCCCCACAAATAAAAACACATATTAATTAAGTTCACCTATGGGGTAAGTTCCCTCTTACAAGGTTAGAAAAGAGACTTACCTCGTCTCAAAGCTTACTTCCCAATTCAAGAATGCGCTTAAACCTCCAAATTTGATGCCAACCGACTCGGAACTAGCCAAACATTTTATAAATCGATAAATCTATTGCTCAAAAGTTCACATCTCCACTATTAAAGTGATTACCCAACCAAAATTGCAAGATTCCTAAAATTCACCCCCGGGCCCACATGCCCGGATTCCGAAAATTTTTGAAGAAAGTTGTTACCTATAACCTTAGGAACATAATATATGACTTTCACTAAGTTTCATAATTATTTTTGTGGTAAAATCTCATTTTTATTAAACCCTAGGTTTTTCATCTCAACCCATGATTTCTACCAATTTTCATGTGGAAATCTACCCATAATATATGTACTAAACTCATATTTAGAAGCAATTACTTACCTCAAAAATCTAGGTCGAAATCCCCTCCTTAGAAGCTCTCAAATCGCCCAAGAGTGGAAGAAAATGTGATAAAAATGGTCCTAACCCGTAATAAATGAGGCTCACTGCCTCCAGCGGTTTCCGCACCTGCGGTCATAGGGCCGCACCTGCGCCCTCGCTTCTATGAACAAGGGTCCGCTTTTGTGAAATTCACTGGGCCAGCTGGGACCGCTTCTGCGGACGGGTACCCGCTTCTGCGGTCTCGCTTCTGTAGTCCCGCTTCTGTAGAGGATGGGCTGCATCTGTGGAACCTGGGCTGCCCTCCTTTGTCCTCTTCTGCGAGGCTTGGCCTACACCTGCGGCTGACCAAGCGCAGGTGCAGTTTTTACAGATCTTGTGCATCAACTGCTGCTCCAAATTCTCATCTTGGTCGGAGCCTCATCCGATTGACACTCGGGGCCCCCGGGGCCCCATCCGAACATACCAACAAGTTTGGAATCATACAATGGACTCGCTCGAACTCTCATAACACCCGAAACAATATTAAAACTAAGAATCGTACCCCAAAACCAATTGAATCAGACTTTTGAACTTCAAGTTCTTCAATTTACTTCCAATGCGCCGAAACATACTTAAACTACTCGGAATGATACTAAATTTTACGTGCAAGTCTTAAATGACATTACGGAACTACTTCGGGTCTCGAAATTTTGTTTGGGCCTCGATATCACCAAAACCCGCTCCAAATCAAATTTAAAGAACTTTTAAAACCTTCAAGAACCAACTTTCACTATTAGGCGTCGAAACTCTCCTGGGTCATCCAAAACCCGATCCGAACATATTCCCAAGTCCGAAACCATCATACGAACCTATTGGAACCGTCAAATCCTGATTCCAAGGTCGTTTACTCAAAATGTTGACCGAAGTCAAACTTGACCTTTTAAGCCAACCTTAAGGAACCAAGTATTCCGATTTCAACCCGAACCCTTCCAAATATCGAACTAACCATTCCCGCAAGTCATAAAATAGTAAAAGTATGTACGGTAAGTCTTATTTAGGGGGATGGAGTTCTAGAAAGAAAAACAATCGGTTGGGTCATTACAATCAGTTTGGGAGCCGCGCTCGGGGGGAAAGGCTTTTGTACGAGTTTTTTTGGAATCCAAGCCCTTCAATACCGTTGGTGCCCCCGGGATCTGATCAACCCTTGAGTTATAAGTTTCTACTTTTTTATCGTTTGCTTCAATCCTCTTTTCTCCTGGCTCAATTTATTTTGTCAGTTCCTCGAGCATCCTAATAATTTCGGGATTAGTCCCCAATTCTTGTTCACTTTGATCTTACTACACCTGGCCCCGTTTTGTGGGTGACTTCTCGGGGTGGACCGAGCTCGGCCCTGCTTGGTGCCTGGATTTGGCTTTGCAATTGAGCTATTGCTACCGGTTGAGCTTGCAACATTTCAAAAATCATATGCAGGCTGATCCCGTCTTCTCCAACATTTTAGGTATTTCGAACTACAGATCAAGTTCACCATGAATGTTGTTTCCGGAGTGGGAGCGTTGGTTCGCCTCAATGGCTACATGTGAATTAACGTCAGTAGGATCTGTAGCTCGAGTTCCAACGGGATCGATGAGTGGCTTTTCATCCCCGGTCGTCAGGTTGTTGTTCTCATCTTGAAGGCCAGCTTCGTTGTCGATATGTGGGGCCATTAATTGAGAGTTCGTCGTTTTTATCTTGAAATCAAAGACACTTCCAAGAGCAAGTATAAAATGGTGTGTTTTGCAGAGATTCATACCAAATAACCACTCTTATCCTTAGCCCCACGGTGGGCGCCAAACTGTTTACCCAAAAAATGGATAGAGTTAAATTTATACATAGTTCTAAGGATACATGGTATAAATTGGTACAAATCGGAAAAATAAGTAGAAATGTATCGAATATTGACTGTAAAAAAGGAATAAATACAAACCCAAATTGAGTAGAGAATGATTTACAAATGAACAAGAAGAATCAATATCAAAAGCCCAAAAAGGATAATATCAACTAGATGTTATGTAAATCGCAATAATTTCTGAATATGAGAGTGTATGAATATATGAATGAATCTGTGAATCAATCCATCCCCTTACAAATGGCAACCACTCTAATATAATGGAGGAATCCTACTTTGGATATAATTAAAAATACATAGTGGGATCCCATGATAGATTAGTTAATTAGCTTTTCCTTGATTCCCGCCGAGATTCTCTCCCCTAGTGAGGCTACAATGGCTCTTTGTCTCTTGGATCGATCTTGGTTGGTCTCAGTATTGGTCGGTCTCTGGGTCTCGAGCTCGATATTGAATCGAGATCGGTATTGATCGGTCTCTAGATCTTGAGCTCGATAACACAACTTCTCATCATGGCTCGATATTTACTCGAGCTCGATATTGACTCGAGCTCAGTATTGATCGGTCCCTGAATCTTGAGCTCGATAACCCGGTTTCATATCACATCTCGATATTATAATGACGACCCTCGATCCATCATGTTCCAATCTTGACTAATTACATGAAGGGCAAACTCGATTTTGACCATATACAACTGTATTTACCGAGTATCACATTCATCATTTTAGGAACATGTATTGTATTCTTTCTTTATTTTATTACTCGAATATATGTTTAAGTAACTATTCAAAGTCTACTAAATGATCAAGAATACACGTGCCGAGAAACTAGTTATACTAAAAGCACAAAGGCTATTAGCAAAATGACATTCGCATTTTTCACCCTTTAAAAGTTAATTATACACTGGACAAAGTAATCATTTAAATCATTTTCCTAATATTTAGGACTTAAAAGTTAATTATATTTTATTTATTTATTTCTTAACTAAGTATGAAATCCTAATATTTAGGACTTCAAGTTCAATTATACTTTTACCTTATATAAATCATTAAAAAGAAAGGAAAAAAAAACCAATATACTTATACCACGTTTTTTCTCCCCTGTCCTTTCATTAACAAGAGATACGCTACGTACTATAGTTTTAATTCTACATTACCAATTAAATACTACTACCAATAAATTAATGTTTACGTAGAATGGAAAAATAGAACTTAAAACTCACGTCTTTTTATCTCATCCAAACTTGATCTTTATAAATAAATAAATAATCTGTAGTCCTTTAAATATGGGTAAATTACTATAAGAAATACTTCATTGAATAGTCATTTATTATTTTTCTAATATTTAAAAGTTTAAAATTAATAAAATATCATGTATTAAATTTCTCTTACTTGAACTATGCAGAAAGTCCTACTATTTAGAACTTTGAAAATATTAAGCAAGCGTTTGGACATAGATTTTCAAATTTGTTTTGAAAAACATGATTTGGGTGAAGTTTGGTTTGAAGATGAAAATATGTTTGGACATCATTTTTTAAAACATATATTTTTTTTAAAAAAATATAAAATGTGACTTATACCCATAAGTTCTAAAAATTATAAAAAAAATATCCAACAATACCAAACAAACAAACTTGCCAATCTTATATATGCAGAACATTCATTGATGTCATTCATTATTATCATAAACCATAGTCCTGAACATAGAAAGTTTGGCACAAAATTATTATTTTTATAATGAACTACATAATACACTATCCTAAAGCCATAACTTGATATTTTAATATCAACTGCTAATAACACAATTACTAGCTACTATAATTCGTCGAATTGAAATGATATTATAAGATCCATCAGTCCAGAAAAATGATAGTCTAGTAGATTAGTTGGGTCATAATAGATGGTGGGTTTTTTTATAAAATAAAAAATATTTGGGTAATTTAGAAATTTTTAAAACATCTGACGGTAATATTTTGATCCAAAAATAGGTCTAGAGCTAGTTTTGGGATTTGAAAATTTTATTTTTAAAATCTGCCAAAATATGGATAAAATCTATAAACAAACAGGTTTTGCCAAAAATATTTGAAAAAAATTTGCCAAAATCTATAGCCAAACGGAGGCTAAGAATTTACTTTATACAAATCTATGTTTAGGAGTTTAAAACTATATTATTATATTTTTTCTTATTTAAACTACGTAACAAATCCAAAAACTTTAAAAATATTAAGAGTTTACTTGTGTAAATCTTACACTTAGAAATATCGGTCATTTGTTACGAAGGAAAATGTGACACCATAGTATTCTATGAGTACTTGTGTCTCTTGTGCGAACATATAGTTAACATTTGAATAACATTGTAAGCACTTTTATTGGGCATGATTTCTTTCTTTGCTGAGTAGTTTAATAACATCAAAAACTATCATTGTCTGGACTTAATTTTTTTTTCTTATTTTTCCCAAATCAAACACATTCTTTTATAATTTTTAAAAAGTTTATACTTACTAATCAAGATACACGCGCAAAGCGCGTACCCAAAGACTAGTTGTACAAAAATAACTATGGTATTGTTTGATTGGTGCAATTAGATGTGCTCCTTTGAGAACTATAAGCATCGTACTTCAAGAAAGATATAGCTAAATGGCGATATTTGTCAGGTTTCTAGCGGAGCGGATGTAGTGTGAAAGTCATAAGTTTATCTGAATCCAATAGCTTTGACTTAGAGTCTCTATAAGTATTTAAAAAGTCAATTAATTAAGTATAAATACCAGATTTCGAACTCAGTAAATCAAATAGAATGTGATAAATTCGAACTCGAACTAATTCTGAATTCGTCTGTGTTTTTACTATATGAGAAACTTGAAAACAACATTTACCGGGAATTGGCGATACATTTGTTTATATTACATGGATCCTTCATTTGTCGAATTAGAGTAATATATATAGGTGTAATTACTTTGTATTGATCCTGTTTAGGGTAAAATATGTTCATATTAAGTGTTAGCATGATAAAGCGACACGTGGAGCCGAAGACAGAAGGCAATCAGGTCTGAAGGCAACGATCTCGTTTGTTCCCGAATGGAAAGGTGTTCATAAAGGCGAAATAAATGTTTGTCATCCGGTAGCATTTAATGGAGAATATTCTATAGCATTAAGTATATAATCAATTACAGAGAATAAACGCCCGAATGGATCAGATTTTGGGTGCACCACTAGTATTGAAAGGACCGGACTCAAAGAAGTATACCCAATTGTCGTTCAAACCAAGCGCGGCTACCAGAGTTGATCCTGAAGCGGTTAAAATGCCAGATGTGCCGAAGTATAATAGGACTTCAGATCCTCGGGAGCATATCACCACCTATAAAATGACGGTGAAGGGAAACAATTTAGCTCCGCAAGAGATTGAGTCAGTTTTACTGAAGAAATTCGAGGAGACCCTCACGAAGGGGGCCCTGACATAGTATTCGCTCCTGCCCGAGGACTCCATAGATTCCTTCGAGATGCTCACGAATTATTTCATCAAGGCCTATGCCGAGGCCATGAAGGTGTAGTCCTGAAAGGCCGACATATTAAGGATTGCACAAGGAGAGTCTGAATTGCTGTGGGTATTCGTGACCAGATTCCATAAAGAAAGAATGTAGCTCCCGGTCGTACCACACGAGTGGGAAGCTGAAGCATTTACTAGAGGGTTGAATCCGAGAATTTCCGATGCTTCCCAAAAATTGAAAGAAAGTCTGCTCAGGTTCCAGGCAACAACATGGGTGGATGTTCACCGACGTTACAAGTCAAAGACAAGAATTGAAGATGATCAGCTCGGTTTTCCGGCATCAACCAAGGTCCAGGACCGGGAAAAGAATAAGTAAAAATCAAAGGATGATTTCGACATAGATCGACGGTCTTCAAGGGGTCGATTTTTGCCCTACGAAAGGGCCGAAGGATGCGACAGAGGTTTCCAGTCGGCGGATAGATTCGCTACAGATAGGAGAGCTGATCATGACCAGAATAACGGGTCATTGCAGGACAAGGAGATATCAGGTTCTCGAGATTCCTCCTACCCCAGGCTTTTCGAATACAACTTCAAACGTCAGCGTAGTGAAGCTGGTGGCGGCTATGAGGAATATTAAAGAAGCACGGTCTCGAAGCCAATGAGATCCGTTCCTAGCCAAAAGGATCCTAATATATAGTGCGAATACCATGGGACCAACAGCCACCGGATAAGGGACTGCCGGCATCTGCGCGAGGAGGTGGCCACATTACTGAAAAACGGCCATCTTAGAGAATTCTTAAGTGATCAGGCTAAAAACAACTATGGCCGCAATCGTGATAATGTGGAACCTTTCAAAGAATGAGAAGATCCTCCACGCTTGACGATCAACATGATTTTCGGGGGAAATGAGATTAATGGTGTGACATTTTCGGCGAAAAAAAAGACGAAGGTATCAGTGACCCAAAGTAAGAGACTCCGGGAAGTCACCGAGGACGACATTACTTTTACGGAGTACGACGCAGATGGATTGCTACTACCGTACAACGATGCCTTGGCAATCTCTCTAAATGTCTTAGATTTTAAAATTAAACGTGTTTTGGTGGACCCAGTAAGTTCGGCCAATATTATCCAGTAGAGAGTGTTGTACAAGCCAAGATGACCGGAAGTATCATTCCGGCCACAAAACTCTCCGCCGGATTCAATCTGGCAAGCGTGACAACCCGAGGAGAGATCCTGCTGCCCATAAATGCTGAGGAGGTGATGAAGACGACCATTTTCGAGGTAGTAGATGGCGATATGGGATACAATATTATACTGGGGAGACCATGGTTACACGAGATAAAGGTCGTGTCGTCAACATATCATCAATTGCTGAAGTTCCTAAATCCCGAGGGAATTAAACAAATAAGAGGAGACCAACGGACAGCAAGGGAGATGAACGCAGTCTCGGTTTTTAGTAACAAAGGGAAGGAGCATGCAGCATAGCAATTACAGTAACCGACGCGTGCTCCCGAGAAGTGTGCATTCAGGGTCAGCTCCGATAAGTTCCTGAGATTCTTGGTGTCATAAAGGGGAATCAAGGTAAACCCCAATAAAATTAAAGCCATTGAAGACGTCCCGGATCAGCTATCAAGCGTGAAAGAGGTTCAAAGGTTGACAGGGAGATTGGCCGCTTTGAGCAGATTCATTTTCCGATCTTCGGAGAAATGCCATCATTTATTTTCACTACTCAAAAAGAAGAACAATTTGGAATGGACTCTGGAATGTCAGCAGTCTTTGAAGGATTTGAAAAAGTATTTATCCTTCATTACTGTCAAAATTGGAGGAAGGCGAACAATTGATGATCTACTTAGCGGTAATTGTCATTTTAGTCCGTGAGGATGAAGGTACACAATATCCTATCTATTATGTTAGTAAAATTTTAACGGGAGCAGAAACTCGCTACCCACATCTGAAAAAATTAGCCTTGGCTCTCGTAGTCGCCGCTCGAAAGCTAAGGCCTTATTTCCAATATCATTTGCTAGATGTGGTGACCACTTTTTCCCTGCGGAATATTCTTCATAAACCTGAAATTTTACGTAGGTTGGCCAAATGGGTGGTCGAAATGAGTGAATTTAACATAGAGTATAAACCTAGGACTGCGATTAAGTCACAAGTTTTGGCCGACTTTTTGGCCAATTTTAGTTCGGGACTGTTACCTTTGGCTACCAAAGAAGCAGTGATGGTTTCGGAATCGATATCAAGAGTTTGGACCTTGTTCACGGATGGAGCTTCCAATGTGAAGGGGTCCAAGCTCAGCATAGTGCTAACCACGCTCTCGGGAGAACCCTAAGGCAGGCCATAAGAACCGTTCATCTGACTAACAATGAAGCGGAGAATGAAGCTTTAATTGCAAGACTCGAGATGGCACGGGGACTGGACTCTGAGGTCATAGAAAACAAATGCGACTCCCAATTGGTAGTAAATCAGGTCTACAGGATCTTCGAAGCCAAAGAGGAACGCATGCAACAGTATGTAGTGAAAGTCCAGGCTCTACTTGCTCGGTTCAGGGAAAGGTCAATTACGCACATCCCGAGGGAGGAGAATGCAGAAGCAGATGCACTAGACAATATGGGATCGTCTACGTAAATGAAGGGATCAGACTCTGGTATGGTCGTACAGCTTATGCATTCGGTATTGGACGCGGATAGCTATTACGAGGTAAAGGCAACCAATTTAGTCTGGGACTGGAGAAATGAGATCATTGACTATCTCTAACACAGAAAACTTCTTGAAGATCCCAAGTCATCTTAGGCGCTGTGCACTAAAGCAGCTTGATACAGCTTCAAGGGAGGTCAATTGTATAGAAGATCTTTCCAAGGCCCGTTGGCCTGATGTTTGGGAGCTTCCAAAGCTAACTACGTCATGAGAGAAGTCCACGAATGGATCTGCGAAAATCACTTAGCCGCGGATTCCTTAGTGTTAAATCTAATTAGAGCAGGACACTACTGGCCCCAGATGGAACAAGATGCCAAGGCTTATGTACTGAAATGCGATAAGTAAAAATGCCACGCACCATTGGTGCATCAACCGGCAGAGCCACTACACTCAGTTTTATCGCCATGGCCGATAATGAAGTAGGGGATGGATATTATCGGTCCGTTGCCGCCGGCCCCCGGTAAGGTAAGATTTATTTTGATTTTAACTGACTATTTTTCTAAGTGGGTTGAAGCAGGTCCTTATCAGAAGATAGGCGAACGCAAAGTGGTAGATTTCTTGGGGGAGAACATAATTTGCAGATTCAAGCTACAAAAAGAGATAGCATGCGACAATGGGCCACAATTTATAGGCGCAAAGGTCACAAAATTCCTTAAAAACTTAAAAATCAAAAGGATCACATCATCACCCTATCATCCGAGCGCAAACGGTCAAGCAGAATCAACAAACAAGGTGATTATCCAAAATCTCAAAAAGAGATTGGAAGCATCCAAAGGAAAATGGCCCGAAGAGCTACTGGGATTGCTATGGGTATATCGAACAATGGCCAAGTCAAGCACGGGGGAGACTCTTTTCTCTCTTGTGTACGGAGCAGAAGCCTTGATCCCGGTGGAAGTAAGAGAACCTACCCTGAGATATTTTCGGGCGGATGAAGAAACAAACAATGAAGCAATGTTTGTCAAATTGGAGCTGCTCGATGAACGTAGGGACTTGGCACATATAAGGATGGCATCCCAAAAATAAAAAATAGAAAGATATTATAATTGAAGGGCCGATCTCCGTTATTTGAAAGTAGGAGACTTGGTTTTTAGGAAAGTAACTCAGAACACCTCGGAGCTCAACACAGGAAAGTTAGGTCCAACATGGGAAGGCCCCTACCGAGTTTCAACTGTCATCGAGAAAAGGTCATACGAATTGGAAAATCAAGATGGAGTGAAGTTGCCGAGCAACTGGAAGGTGGCATACATTAAAAGATAGTATTGCTGATGAGCATCTCCTATACTAAAACTATGTGCTGCACTTTTTTTCCTTCGCTCAGTTTTTGTTCCAATTGGGTTTTTCTGGCAAGGTTTTTAACGAGGCTGCAACGAAAAGCATACTACGAAGGAAGCTTCGTCAGCAGAAATAAGACCTTTAAATTATAAGTCATACAAGCAACGAGCCACTAAGGAGCGGTTAGATAGTCTTTTGCTCGATAGCAAAGTTCTTACCGGGAAGTAAAGTTTTATGTCGGGCAAAGATTACTCGACCGTTCACAAGTGCAAGCCATTAGGGAATTGTTAGATAATCTTTGGCTCGATAGGTAAAGTTTGCTATCGAACTGAAGATATCTAACCATTCACTAGTGGAATCTTCAAAGGCGCAAAACTTCCAGTATTCCAATTCGCATTCTTCGCATTCGAACACTGGAGGAAATGATATGAGAATATGGCAACAATGACTGCCACATCGACCGGGAACACAAAACTCGAAAATAAAGTTATATCATCAGGACCGGGGACTGCGTGGCTAGCCCTGTAGAAACAAGTTGTACAAGTTAGCCACAAGTAATGGCAATTTCTTTTTAGCACAACGAATGTATATGTACTTTCGAAAATGGAAGGAATAAAGTAAAGTCCTTTTATTTTTATATTGTTTCTTGTCATATCGATGAATTAATTTTATCATTTGAACGTTAAACAAGTACTTCAAATGCTAGTGTCGTAATGGACAAGAGACGTCCTCTTCAAGAGCACCATAAACTTAAGAGGACCCTCTCTTATGAAACCCTTACGATAAAGGGTTGATTCTGGAAGAGCTTACGCCCGGAATCCAAATGCTCTCGGGGAACAATACACCCAAAGCCTTGCATAATTCGACACCAAGAGAAAAACTTGCACAATACTTCAACGAAAAGTATGCAAAGAAAAAAACTTGCACAATACTTAAACGGAAAAATACTTTTATTCACAGCAAATGTGCCAAATAGCATACATACAAAGGTATGGAAAAGAAAAGAAAGCAAAAAGCTAAACTACTGCACCCCCGAAATTTGGAGGAAGGCATCTGCACCCCAGGAGAACTAGGTGGACCCACCACCGGCTCAATATCTTGGCCTTCACCATCTTGGCCTTCAGCATCATCCCCTTCCGGTTCTTCTTTAGTTACCGAGAACTCGAAATCGGAGATAGAAGAGTTGGTATCATCAGGTTGGACCGGGAAACCCCTTCGGGCAGTTGACTCCAGCTCACGGGCCTTAGCGATTTCGGCATCAAAGTCAATGACGCTCACTTTGGCCTCTTCCAAGGTTTTTCTCCTCATGCTATACATAGAATATGTTTATTCAACAATGAGGGAAGGCGCTCGGTGCTGAAGCTCTTCCTTAAGATAGTCAACCTCGGTCGAAAGGTTATCCCGCTCAGATCTAGTGGCCTTGAGTTTGACATCGAGGTCACGAACAATACAGTTAAAAACTCTATTGTGTTCCATGACTCTCGTATGCCTCTCTTCCAACCAGGCATACTTTTCCTCGGCAGCAGCAACTTTTTCAGCTTTGGAGTTCAAGGCTGCCTCCAAACTATTCAATCATTCAGCAGAGGCAGCCTCACAGTCGGTTGCAGCAAGAACGACATTATGGACTCCAACCCACTTAGACCTAGCCTCTTAGAATTGTACCCTTAATAGAGAGGCTTCTTGGCTAAGGGTCACTACCTCTTGCTCGCTTTGTTACAACCGAGCCTCCAACTCGACGGCTTCAGCAGCTCGTGCTTCCAATTCTAAGAGGAGAACAACAGTTTGGTCTCGCTTGACCAACAATTGATCCCGCTCGGAGGTGAGTTCCCCCTTATCAAGAATCAACCTTTGAAGGCCCTCGGAAGCAAGGAAGTTAGACTGCAAAATAGAAGTGCAAACTCAAAACACTGTTGTAACAAAGATAGATGAAACAACGGAGGAAACAAAGATTATATCGCCGCTGTGTTGTGCATGGCATTGTTCAATAAACGCTCTCCTGAGAGAGATTATATTTTATTCCTATCCTTTTCTGAAGTTAGATGCTTTAGATAATTATCAAGTTTCACCGGCAGGGACAACATGTGGCATCCGGTAGAAACCAAGAGGGAAACGCTCCTCCTCATTTGAGAATCTTCGGAGGGAGCAGAATAATTATGCCCCAAATTCCCATAAACTAGGGACTAAGGAATAGGGACATCCTCCTCTCGGGCGACTACGGCCGGTGGAGATAATGTAGTAGTTATTGGTGGCAAAGGCAAGGTTGGCGAAGAAGGAGATGAAGCTAATGGCATTATAGGTTGAGAAGCAGCTGCGGCAAATGTAATGCTAGTTATTGTTTGCTCATCAACCGAATATGGAAGAGACCTGGTACCTAGACTCACGGTACCGGATGCGGTGACTGGGACTCACCTTTTTATTTTTACCCTTGGCCGCGAAGCAGCGTCGCCTTTTTGGTTGCTTGTTCTCTGGTCGGGGACTCCGAAAAGAAGCATTTGCACCAGAAGAAGTTCCAACGATACTCGTTCGGACAAAGACCTCATGCAATAACCGCGCCGCAACTGAGGGATCAGCCAAAACATCCTCCTCGGGGACAGTAATAGAGCCCTAGGGAAGTCCTGAATTCAATAGGAGAGAAAGGTTAATTGATTTTTCTAAACGAAAGGTAAAAACAAGATGAATTCGACCTACCGTGATATTTTTCCTTCCATCCATATTTAAAGGCCAGTTCTTTCCACGTGCGGGTCTCGGGCGTAGTGACATCCAAAATCTTCTGTACCCATTGGTCCAAGCCTTTAACCCTTGGTGGTGTCCACCCAGTTGTTGAAATAGTGAAAGAAGAAGGATTAGTAACTGCATGGGACAATCTTTAACTAGAAGAAAAGACAAATGATGAACTTACGAGTACGGTTCCATAATTCAGGAAATGATAAAGTCGTGGCCGGGATGATGTCCCTGGTTGCAACTACAATGAACTGCTCCACCCACCCACGATCTTTGTCATCATCCATGCTGGTGAGAAAAGCATGGTGACCATGTTTGCTGAAGTTTATCATTCCCCCACAAAAATCTTGGGGGAATAAAGATTCATCAGCCGAGCCAGGGAGAGTTCTTTCCCCGTCTCCTAGCATAACTGCCAAAGACAAGCAACAGTCCGCCATACAGAAGGGCTAACCTTTGCCAAGCAAACTTGGTAACGAAGGAAAAACTCCAAGATAACGGAGTCAAGCCCCCCGCTCAAAGAGAACGGGCCCAAAGTAAAGGGATACGTATAAACATACGTAAAGCCCTTCTTAAAGAAGGTTACTCGCTCCACCAGGTCAGGAGCGATGATGTTTAAATCTTGACAACCATAATCTTCCTTCACATGAGGGATGCTGGAAGGACGGATGGAAGAAGGATACACGCCAACAACCCATGTTCGGGGGTTAGCAGAAGGGTACTTCTATTCGAAGTCCTTAGTTGTAATAAACCTTCTGGGAATAATGGTACTCACCGTGGGAGGAGCAGCATCCTCAGCACTTCCTTTGTTCTTTGAAGAACTGAGATTTTTAGAAGAAGAAGCCATATTTAGTAGAAAGGAGTAAGAAGTTTCTTTGAAGATGAAGGGTAAAGAAAGTTAGAAGGAGTTGAGTAAAGAAGTCGAAAAAGTTCTAAGAGGTCGTGAAGTGTAAAAGAAGTAAATTGAAGTGTATAAGTAAAAGAATAGGCTGCTAAAATTGTGGTTATAATTACCTCGAGAATCGGCAAAATTATTGTTGAATCGTGGGATGACGCGTGTTTGGGGCATTAAATGCGGAGAGACGTGCGTCTAATCAAGCATCAGAAACTTTTCAGAGGGGATCAGAGAATTTTTCGCCAAGAAAGGTATCTTTTCAACTTCCCGGTGATACAAGGTTATGCCACCGAAAAGCAGGGGGCTATCTGTATAGGGTAAAATATGTTCATATTAAGTGCTCACATGATAAAGCGATACGTGGAGGCGAAGACAGGAGGCAATCAGGTCCGAAGGCAACAATCTCGTTTGTTTCCGAAGGGAATGGTGTTCATAAAGGCGAAATAAATGTCTGCCACCCGGTAGCATTTAATGAAGAATATTCTATTGCGTTAAGCAAATAATCTGTTAAAGAGAATATGGCATTCACTGCCTACCGTTACACATTCTTCAATAGCCCTCATAATTGTCATTTAAGAGGGGCTTGATCTTAGGACCTTGTTTCCTAGGTGCAACTATAAATAATGAGCTCTAGAACCATTGTAAGGGATGAATTTTATGATAAGCATATACCATACTCTGTTCAAAGCTCAATAATATTTTATCTTCTTGCTTATTAATATTGTTACTATTACCTCTCGAAACTCTGTTCCCTGAACCAGGAGTTTTGTTATTTTATCTTGATTTCAAAGCTAAGTCCTATATTCTTGTTTAATTTATTTATTATTTTATGGTCAAATCAATTCACTTGTCTATAAACCACGTATAAATTCAACTGTACCGTTTTACGGGCAAACAAATCCTTCAAAATACATTAAAAATTAGCGAAGAACTAGACAGACATGTATTAGATATGAATTTAAGTTATATATATTGACCGTATAAGAATTTTTTTTACATTATTAGTGAATTTTAACCTATAACAACATGTAAGATGATCGTTTTTTTCCTTTTGTTTTAATACAAATTGAGGTGTATTTTTAAGTATAATATTTTTGATTGAGTCATAACATGTGTCACACATTGATTGGTGCATGCAATGCAATATCTAAGAAGAAGAAGTTAATTACAAAAGTGGTGTGTAAAAGTTACGCTCTATAAAGGTTGAATGTGCTAGATAATTTTCGTTCGCAAAAAATGTGTAATAGATTTGGTCCATAGTTCAAATGGTAACTTATGTATTTTGCCCAGTCATGATCAAGCAATATGCATTGGGGATATTTGGCTTTGTTTAGAAAGGGATGTACATGTTCTGGCCAAATGAAGCAAAATCTATGCCAGGAGTTAAACTAGTAATCCTCCTTAATTTTTTTTTCTATCAGGTAAAAAGCTGTTTCATTAATAAAGCATACAAAAAGAGAAAGCTCCAGTAGTACTCCTACTTAATTTTGGGATCAGTCTCCTGAAATGAGGACTTTTTGTTTAAAACTTGTTTCATTTCCGCTCTTGCTTTTATTTCCAAATTCCAATGTTGCTCATGCGAATTTAGATTTTTGACTATGGATAAGAGTCTATCAAATTGGAATACTTTTCTTTTGCTAGTGGCAATATCCTTTACAACACTTTGTTCACCACTTATTTCACAAGTGACCTATAGTATTTTAGTTCGGGAATTTTAGAAATGATACTGTTAAAAATATTTGTCGAGGTACATATAAATTGGTTCGGACACCTCGGTTATAAGTCAAATTAAGATGTTTCGAATTAGGAGGTTGCAAATAAATTTTCTTTTTGTTTCAGAAAAAGGCTAACCTAGGGGCTAATGTAGCCAAACTTGATTAATAACAAAATAATAATGTGATATAGTGTTTTTTCTTTTTAACCCCTCCCAAATTAGGAGGATCTATAATGTTTTCGCACTTTCCCTCCAGAGTGACTCGAACCCAGGACCTAACGGTCATAGGTGGAGGTACTTTTACCAACTGAGCAAGCCTCACTTGTCGAGCCACGCTATCGTAGGCGGAGGCTAACCTAGGGGCTAATGTAGCCAAACTTGATTAATAACAAAATAATAATGTGATATAGTGTAGTGCTCAATTCTCATGTCATGGTTGTGACTTTAACAGAATAACACAACTTTCCTCGGTGCCTCACCTTTGGTTAATAGTTTTGCCTATTTATTTTCTTAAAGATAAAAAATATTACTGCAAGAATTTTAAGTAGTGGGGCTAGTACCTTTTTTTTATTTTTACGTTTTCTCAAGTTAATTTTCGAAAGATGAATTTTTCTCCTCGAAGTCCTAATTAGTGACCTAAGGTTTTACTTGGAATTTGGCTAAATTGACCCTAGACTGTACACTTTGCAGAAGCAAAATACTCTTTTGGTATAGCAGCAATTCTAGTAAGAAACAATGAAGGAAAAGATTAGTTATTCGCCGGCAGCAGGCCCATTCCCAACATTTTCCATGCACCAATCTGTCAAATTCCCTATTGTTAGTTGCCCCATGCCTAAGTTTTCTTTAGTATATATATCTCTGAAAATCCTAACTGTAGCATCCTGTACTTTGCCGCTTAATCATACCACATCGCAAGAAGAAGCCAATTTTTGGCAGTTTATATAGTCCTTCTGCCCAGACAAAGTTCATGCCATTACTTGAACAGGATCAGTGACAAGTGTCCGTAGCGCGATTAACAATGCAGTAGAGGATCGTTCTCAGCAACTTCTTTTTTTGCTTTATCTTCGCGTCTCACTAGAGTTTCTTACTATTATTCAATTGAGTCGCAAGCAATTTGGTGAAATGATGTTAAAAACAATAATATCTTTATTTTGTGTGCTAGTTCAGGAAGCATGAATAGTTAGCTGGCAAATTGAAGCAACTGACTTTTTAGCATATAGCACTTCACCTAGGCCTCTATCTATCAGATTGGTCTTGTTGTGTGAAACTTTGACACTTCTAGTTCTGTATGACTTAATATTCAAAATAGTGTAAACCCCAATTTCTATGATATCTGCAAAATTGTTTCATATGGTGAAAAATTGTTTCCTTTGAAAAATTATTCTGCAATATTAATATTTGTGAGTTCAAGTCACCCAAGAGCAAGATGGAAAGTTCTTGGAGGGAGGGAGCCGAGGGTCTATCGGAAACAGCCTCTCTACCCCATGGTAGGGGTAAGGTCTGCGTACACACTGCTCTCCCCAGACCCCACTAGTGGGATTATACTGGGTTGTTGTTGTTGTTGTTGTTGTATTAATATTAATATTATACACACAATGCAGAAGCTGATGAAATGAGGAGGATTTTGCTTAGGTAGAAGGAATGCTTCTTTTTATTTTATTTAGTGACTTCTATTTTGCTTAGGTAGAAGGAGAGCTGGTCCACCCTCCATCTGAATAGAGTAAGTGTGTTCATCGACATTGAAGCAACAAGTATACAAAAACGGTTTGCTTGTTAATTGGTGTTTGCTTCAAACTTGAAACTGTGCGGTAAGTTAGGATTCATAACCATGCTCTTCAGGTGAGAAAGAGAAACTAAGTACATGGTAATATGTATATTTGAACATCTTCAACTGTTTCCTTCAGATCTGAGCAAGTGATGTATCCCAAGTGATAAATCCTGTATATATCTTACTGGATTTCTCCCCAGCAAGGTCAATATTGCCTACATTTCATTGAAGACTAATTCACAGTCTTTGACTAGTTCGTTTGCTATGTCAATGTATCTCTTATTTCTCACAAGTTGTTACTCAAATAATGACAAGATTTGTTCCTTAAATTGTGTTAGTAGCTAAGCAAAAATCTTAAGCTAGTTGTTAGTGTATTCTCACAAGTTGGGTTACCCAATTCAGAAAATGTTTGCATGAAAAATCAGAACTTCAAGACCTCATAAGGACATGCTCTCTACCCTTTTAGCTCCGATTGAAATTGAACTAGCCAATTATATTTCCAATTGTTGTGTAATTTCTGGAGTTAAAAACATGTTTATCTAAAATAATTTTATTTTCGAAATTAGAACTTCAGCATAACTACACATAAATGCTGAATTGTCTTCCAACTTTTAGTCCATAATTCAACTGGCTTGAGAAGCCAAACAGATACACAGTCAGAAAATTTTCAAGACAAGCAGCAATTTGGGAAGAAGAAGGGCAATTTTAGTCATGTTTTTGCTAGAGTAGAACTGACTTTAGTTAACTGTCTGTAAGCATTTATACATTTTAAGATAGATCAGGTGGATATCAAAGAATATCTAATGGTGATGGATAATGAAATGTGATTTTGTCTGGTGTCGTATCTGTGTATTTTCTTGCTGGTGGGATGTTGTAATTAGCATTCCTCTTTCAAAACAGATGAACCAACTTTTTAAGTAGAGGATACAGGATACTTCGTCCATCAGCTATAGCTTCTGTCTTCTTTATCTAGACCATTTTCGAGTATCGGTAAGAATCTGCTATAAGATTATTAATTCGCAGTCATAGCAGAGATTAAGATACAAACATGAACATAATCTAGAGTTAAAGTTTAAGAAAGCGTACCATTCAACTCCATTGACACAGCAACGACAGTGATCGGCGTTAAGTCTGAGACCAACTTCCACGATCCACTAGCTACGCGTTCTCACAGCCCGGAAAACTTGACTATTGGGACATCTACCGTTACCACATATTCAAGAAGCAGAATACGCTAGGGTTTTCTAATGAAAAGGGGGTTGGCCTCTATTTATAAAGAGTGTCTTCCCATCACAGGCCAATTGTTATTGGGCATCACTTATCCACACGCATAGTATTCAATATTAGGCCTTTTATTTATCCACCACTTGGGCCACGTCACTATCCTTTCAGGTTATAACCAATTAATGTAAGTCCAAATTCTAACATTCTCCCACTTGGACGCCAACGTTATTGAGGACAAGAAAATAATTTTAAAACTTTGAGTTTTGAGAAAATCATTTTGAAAAGGATTTTAGACTCTATAGTGGCCGTTTTACTCACATATCCAATAATAGAATGACCCATACAACAATACATCAAGTCTCAATGGAGAACACTAACAATGAATCATAGCAGGCATCACATCATCTCAATGTAAGAATTATATATATGATCACATATGCAAGAATCTTCATTAATATGGATCAAACATGTGTGCTAAACGTATCATCTTCGTGAACAGAGCCACGCCTCTTACAAAGAAAAAATCCTCCAAGTGATATAATAACCATATCGCCTCAGGAGCGCCCAAGTGACACAAAAATCATATCACCTCAGGAGGTTCCCCTTGTGTCTTACCCGGGATAATCAAGGCAACAAGCAGCAAAACTCAAAGATACCATGAGTTTGTGCAATATCCAATTGGAAACAAAAAATATTTAAATTATCATGTTAGTCAACAAGCATAACAAATACAAAATAACACAAGCTTGCATGAATATAAAATTTATTAAAAGCAATATCTCAGTCAGCAATTTCAAAGTAACTCTCAGTGACTAAAGCATATCAAAAGACTCTAAAATACCCATATTTTGAGCATGTTCATTAAACACTACAAGCATAAGACCTTTAGTCAAAGGATCAATCGACATAGATTTTATGTTAATGTTAATATGCTCAATATATATATTACCTTCTTTTACCATATCTTTGATCTTAAGAAATTTAAGGCTAACATGTTTGAGCCTCTTGTCCTCTTGTTATTCTTAGAGAAAAACATAGATGCACTGTTGTCACAGAAAATAGTCACCGGCTTAGATATAAAATTCTCAATTTGCAATTTAGTGAGGAAATTCCTCATCCAGATCGCATGTGAGGTAGTCTCAAAACAAGCAATAAATTCTGCTTCCATCGTGGACGTAGCTGTGATGCTCTATTTTTCACTTCTCCAAGAAATGAAACCTCCAGCCAACATAAAGATATACCTAGAATTTTATTTTATAGTATCTTGACAATCTGTAAATTCTGAATCTGAATATACCAGAAAGTCTAGATCATCAACTTTTCCATACACAAGCATGAAGTCTTTAGTGCGTTGTAGATATCTCATCACTTTCTTTGCAGCCACCCAATGTGCGTACCTAGGATTAGAAGAAAACCATCCCAACATATTAACAACAAATGATATATCAGACCTTGTACAAACATATATATATATATATATATATATATATCAATCAACCAACAACACTTGCATATGACACATCTTTCATGGTTCTCTTTTCAACTTCATTTTTCGGACATTGATCTTTACTAAGTTTATCCTCTTTCACAACGGTGTAACACCAGGTTTACAGTCTTGCATATTGAAAATTTTAAGAACACTTTCAATACGGGAATGTTGTGATAAACGCAACAAACTACGATATATATCCCTTTTAATTTCTATCGTAAAAACCAAAAAAGGCTTCACCAAGATCTTTCATATCAAAAGACCTAGACAAAAATTGTTTGATCTCATTCATCAAGCCCAAATCATTTGTGCCAAGCAGAATGTCATCAACATAGAAAACCATAATAATAAAATTACCATTAGCTATTTTGAGATAAACACATTCATCAAGCTTTTTTTCCACAAATTCGAATTTTGTAATGATTTCATCGAATTTCAAGTACACTGCCTGGAGGTTTGTTTAAGCCTATATATAGATTTGTTAAGCTTGCACACTAGCTAGATGTTATTTACCAGCTTCTTTAAACCCTTCAAGTTGGATCATGTAAACTTCTTTAAGCAAACTCCCATTCAGAAAAGTAGTTTTAACATCCATATGGTGCAACTCTAGATCAAAATTAGCCACGAGAGCCATCACAACTCTAAATGCATCCTTAGATGAAATAGGAGAAAATATTTCTTTATAATCAATGCCTTCTTTCTCAGTGTAACCTTTAGCAACCAACCTTACTTTATAGTATTCTATGTTTCCTTTGGAGTCTCTTTTGGTTTTAAATACTCATTTGCAATCAATAGGCTTAAAACCTACAGGTAATTCAGCTAAGTCCCATACTCTATTGTGTTCCATGGAGCGCATTTCATCTTTCATTGCCTCACGCCATTACTTAGGGACCATGGGATCTACGTTATTGTTTCCATAATTCTACCCCTCATGAATAGGTTGGTTTACACCTTTTCATGTACAACATGTACAAGGATAATGATTTCCTTCTCTATCAACATAATTTCTTTCCACATGAACAATCACAATCACAAACATCATGCTTAAGAAATTTTGCATTAATGGACTCAACAATTCTAGTGCCACGCACAGGACAGAAAAACCTAAAACCTTTAGAGTGATCAGGATAGCCTATAAAGAAATAAGTGGTAGATTTAGGATCGGTTTTTTTTCTTTTCTATGGGTGAATAAATACGAACTTCAGTTGGACATCCCCAAATGTGGTTCAAGCTAGGTTTTCGGGTTGTCCATAGTTCAAAGCGAGTTTTCAAGACAGGTTTTGTAGTAACCTTATTCAGGATATAGATAGCTATTTTTAAGCCTTACGTTAATTGGTTATAGCCTGAATGGATAATGACGTGCCGAAGGGGTGGACAAATAAAAGGCCTAATATTGAATATTATGTGTGTAGATAAGTAAGGCATAATAACAGTTGGTCTGTGATAGGTAGGCACTCTTTATAAATAGAGGTCAATCCCCCTTTCCCTAGCTATTAGACAACCCTAGCTATTCTACCTCTTGAATACGTGGTAACGGTAGATGTCCCATCAGTCGAGTTCTCCGGGCTCGTGAGAGCGCGTATCTAATAGATCGTGAAAGTTGGTCTCATGCTTAATTGCCAATCACTGTCGTTGTCATATCAATGGAGTTCAACGGTACGCTTCCTTAAATTTTAACTCTAGATTATGTTCATGCTTGTGTCTTAATCTCTGCTATAACTGCGAAATAATAATCTTACATATGCCCCCATTGAATTGAGCTAAAGCTGACTAATTAGCATCTATTCTATTTAAATAGAAAAATACTTTTAAGACTTGTTGTTTTATTTTAATTAAAATGCTGGACTACTTCTCTCAGTTGCATTAACAAATGGTAATATATATTCATATGAAGTGATATTTGATTTATATTTACAGTATAATTTTTCGGCAAAGTATGTTTGATCACCCTAGTATATATTGTAGCTCAGCCGCTGCAGGAGTGCCGTATGTTTGGGTCTGGGATGGTGTAGTGGTTCTAAGGTTTACCTTTTTTACAAAATTGATATTTATGTTGTACTATCTTCAAGAAGTGTCAGTCAACTGTATATAATCATAGTTATTGTTTATAAAAAAAATTATTTACACACACATGAATAAAGATTTATTTTGTTGTGAAACAATGTAGGATGACACTATAGTGAATGGTGTATCCACCACCAGCATGAGCCTAAAAAGTTCTCTCAAGTAAAATGGATATGGATCAGTAAGCATGTTGAGATGCAAATCTTGTCCGCTTGTTATGGTGGTAACAAAAGAGAACTATTCTTTATGATTCTTTCTTAAAAGGAGAGAGATTATGTAAATCTACTACTAGTATTATATAAAAATAACATCACTAGATCTGAAAATTGTCTTCTTGCATCATTCCGGTGAGTGCTCCAATTTTGTCGTGCAATCTGATCTGTACAATTCCACTCTTACCACATTTTTCTGCATTTAAACAGACTACTTTTAGACCTCATTAACTCTAATTTATGGAATATATTTCTCTGTATGTAAGTCACAATTAGGAATAAATAAATTCACAAGTAGTAACACTCTTTTTCCTTCTTAAGCATTTCTTCCCTATTCTAGTCCACTGTATACATATAAGCTCTCCCCACCCTTTTCCTTTTTGGACTACCGAAGAGATGAAGGTGTACAAATAACTAGCTATTGCATAATAAAAGAAAGAAATATTTGTGATGATGTCTGGAGAAATCGAAGAGATAGGAGAAGATGGAAAGAGTGTAACAATTAGCAGCAAATTAGATGGTGGAAAAAAATATATCTATATTGCTGTTGGCAAAAATGACTTGCATGTTCTTCAATGGGCACTTGATAATGCCATCTCTCCAGGAGTTCACATATGCCTTGTCCATGTTTTCCCTCCCATAACCTACTTCCATACCCCAGGTAATTAGTTTTACTACTCTCTCCTTTTCAAATTATGTAACACACTTTCCGTATTAATATCCCGTTAAACAAGAAAGACATATTTTTATATTTCAAAATAAACTTTAAACTTTCTATTTACTCACATTACCCGTAATGAAAAGTTTTTATAGTCACACAATTATATAATAGCATGTTTAAAACCAGAAATTTTAATTTTTTTCCCTTAAAATTCATATCGAATCATATTACAACATTCTCTATATGCAATGCTTCGTCTCAACAAAAAAACATAGATTGATACAGGAATTTTTGTAGCTGGTAAGCTTTTCAATTTACCGACATGATTCTCCCCTGATTCATATGACCACCTTTATGTATGCTCCAAGTTGCTAAAAGGCGTGTCTACTTTTCATCAACATACACCAAAAATTCAAAACATGGTGCTTCTGTAGAACACAAAATAAGAATTTTTCTTTGCTTGACAAAGAAGCCTAGGATTTGTGTCACTATTTATCTAGTCTTTTGACAATTAAGAACCTAGTGCAGAGGCGAATATACCTCAATCGCATTCTAATAACTCGATGCGTATTAAACTCTATGGTTCTTGAACTCTTTGAAAAATTTAAGGAGGAAAAAGCAAAAGGACTTGGGACATTCTGACCGAAGTTGCTAAAGTTAAATTTTGTATGATAGTTGGGAAGTTATCAAGAAACCAGTTGAGCCAAGAGCAGGTGAAAGTCTACATCAATGAAGAGAATAACAGGAGGAAAAATCTCTTGGAAAAATACATGTGCCTCTGCAATGATGCCAAAAAGGGCGCAAGTGTATGTATATTGGAAAGTTCACATGACATTCGATCAATTTCCAAATTAGGTTGATTAATTCTGGAATAATTTTGGGTGCAGGTACCTATAGATACTATGCTTGTAGAGAGCAACTCACCATCTAAAGCATTACTCGACCTTATCTCTGTTGTCAACATAACCAGCCTTATAGTTGGAACTAAGCGATCAACTTCCACAGGGTAAATATATTCTACCTCTTTATTACAGATTCAAATTATGTCTCTAATTATATTAGACTAGTGACATTATTCATGAAATATGAAGTACTACTCCACTATATATATAGTTAATAGAATTGAAAAGTGGTCCTGTTGTTTTTGCAATTTCAGGAAGGGACAAGGAATAGGTGATTTTGTACAAAAAAATGCACCAGATTCCTGTGTGGTTACGCTGGTTTGTGCTGGAAAAAGGATTAAGAAGGATCAAGTGCAACAACTAAAAGAGAGTTGTAATTCTTACTCTACTCTTGGATATAGGCATTCCAAAAGGAATTTATTTGAATGCATATGCTTTTCCGGCAAGTTCGATTGAGATGTAGCAAGCAAATAGGTAAAGAGTTTATACTCTAGTTGTAGCGGTGTGAGTCTTTTGATTCTTGAACTATAATTTGGGTCTCTCTGTCCTCTTATGTAATAGAAGAGATAATCGGAAAGAGCTGGGCACCTCTTGTAGCTTTATTCAGTTTTAATAGTGCAATGGTAGCATTGCTAATTGGAATGTAATATCCAAAGTAAAAATATTTATAGTTACGTTTTATTCATATTTTGGCGATACCAAAGCATAGTACTTTAGGACATCTACAACAGAACAATCAATGGCTGGTTATAGCAGAAAAGAAAAGTATATTCAGTTCCAATATACTAATAAGAAATTCCTTTCTTGGAAGTTTATTACAACATTATATATATTAGAGGCTAGAAACTACATATACCAGCAGTCTGCGACTGTATTGTAAAACATCACTATCCGGCAAAAAACAAGATTTGTAATTGTTACATGGATTTTGGTGAAATTGAGTGGACACCTTACAGAAGACAACAACAACAACAACCCAGTATATAATCACACTAGTGGGGTCTGGGGAGGGTAGTGTGTACGCAGACCTTACCCCTACCCTGGGGTAGAGAGGCTGTTTCCGATAGACCCTCGGCTTCCTCCCTCCAAGAACTCCCCACCTTACTCTTGGGGTGACTCAAACTCACCACCTCTTGGTTGGAAGTGGAGGGTGCTTACCACTAGAGCAACCTACTCTTGTAGACACCTTACAGAAGCAAACTAAAATATTGGGATAGAAGAAGTTCCTATAGGCTGTAAGAAAGAACGAAGGAAAAGATGAGTTATATGTAGGCAGCAGGCCCAAGTCCAGTTGTACCCAGCCCAAACCAAAAGGTTTTGTTAGGGTGTAAATTAGTGGTGAAATTGGATTGAAAATTAGTGCTATATACATTCTTGTACTTATAGCTAGCTCATTAACCTAGTGGCAAAAGTAACATCCTTATCCTTGAAGTTTACTGCTTTCTAGAACCATTTTGATGGATATCAAACATCTAAAGATCCTCCTGACCAGTTCAAATGTTACAACAAATCAGAACAGTCCTTACTCAACATGTATCACTTTCAACTATAGTAAGCAATCTAAAGCATAGGTAATATTGCAATTCTTATTTAACTTTTTGTTTTATGATAATCATTCTGCTATTTTGACAAACCACTATTTGTTAAACTAACACTAGTTTTGGTTTACTCAATCAGATATATGTAAATGAAAAATTGTACAAATTGTACGTATCATCTTTTTTGAAAAAGATGTGAGGTTTATGCATTTTTTAGATGCATAGATTTCATATTCTAACCAAGGAAGTGTATTGATATGAATAAGTGCTCGACTACTGTCAAGGAAAATTTTGTATCCAATTTGATCTTATTTTTAACCTTAGTCACTTCTGTTCTTTTACCAGGCTAAGTTTACAGAAATCTGTGTTCAAGGCAGTCATTAGGAGAAAGGGCATGAAACATGGATATGTTTGCTGGTCTTGGAACACAGTACAAATAGCCAGGATAACTATATTACAAAATGAAGTGCAAAGACCGAGAGTTACATTTATTGGAGTAGGTTTTTCCCTGTAGCACAGTGTTCAAGATTAATATTATTTAGAGGTCATTTGGTAGAGTGTGTTAGAGAAAATAATGCATGCATTAGCTTTGTGTATTAGTAATGCTTTGTTTGGTACACCTTTTCAACCTATGTATAACTAATACAAGCATTAGTTATACACTCTATTTGGTATTATCCTATTTATAGCTAATGCATAGAAAACCATGGCATTAGCAATACAAAGGCTATTAATGCATGCATTAGCATAGTTAAAGACAAAATTATCCTTAGAGTCCCTTGAGTTAAAGAATATGGAGGGCATTTTTGTAAACAATTAAATTTCTTAAAAATTATACAATGCATTTTAATTTTTAATACACCACACCAAACAATGCATAAGAAATAATCTCTGTATAACTAATGCTTGCATTACTAACCAATGCATTACTAATACACCTTATTTAGCATTATTCTTATACGCCCTACCAAACGACCCCAAAGGGACTTGCTTTGCTTAAACGTGCCATATATGAGTCTAGTCAAAACCATGTTCTAATTCAATACTCTATCAAAAGAAAACTGAAGTTTGCTATCCGTTGGTAAATAGGCGAGGAGGACTCATGTGAAGATAAAAGAACCATTCAAAGCTTGGCCAGCAAGCTAGTGGCAGTGGACTTTGCTACACTGGTTTCAGTAACATCACTGTCTCTGCTTTCCGAGTCGCATGCAGAGGGCGGAGGGACATCAACAGCCGGAGAGCAGTTAAAGAATCCATGTGGCTGCACCAACAGAAAAAAAAAAAAAAAAAAACATTACCCAAACTGGAAAGACAAGAACAAATTCACAAGCTGCATTTAGTATAATATACCATGTTCATTATTTCGAGCAAAACTACTGATGCTGAAGTTGGTCTTACTAAGTGGTACATCTTATCTTGTTAAGGATGTAAATTTCAGATTTAAAGTATCACTGCATAGATTGTATTTGAGTTGGATTGTCTTCCCTAGATTGGGACCATCAACTTATGCAGGTTGGCGCAAGTGATGTAATTCAAGTACAACAACAACAACAACAACAAAAATCCAGTGAATTCCCACAAGTGGGGTCTGGAGAAGGTAGTGTGTACGCAGGCCTTACCCCTGTCTTGGAAAGGCATAGAGATTGTTTCCAATAGACCCTCGGATAAAGTGGGAGATGTAATTCAAGTGAAGGGAATAAATGGAGGTATTTATCACTAAGAGGCTACGCATAACCTGGTTTAGAGAGTATGATATATAAGGAGAATTCTAAGATCATTTCATGCAATACTTACTATTTGTTGATTAAGAATCCCTTCCCCAGAGCCTCTTCAGTGAATGAGCATTCTTTCGAATTGCTTTTTCTTTTAAGATCTCGTACCGGAATATCTTGCATAATTCTTTACCTTTAATCTAATATGCTTTTCCAGTATTGAGTTCTACTCAGCTAAATCACTGAGATGTTTAAGATGGGAAATAAACAGTAAAAGCTAACATAGCATTCTCAACTACCTGTAGCACAAAACCAATGTGTTCCACTGGCATAACAGGCCAGTCTTCCAACCGAGGAACATGTGTGATTCCAAAAATATACCTACAATAAACGGTGTTGTCAAAACTTCAAAGCATACTTTTCAATATCCACCAAAGAAAGAAAAAGAAAAGTTTACAGAATATTTAACTAGTCATGCGTGAATTTGATATAAATTTGTTCAAGTACTTTAGAAGGTTCCACGTCTAGAAAGTTTCGACCATTTGACATTTTGCAGACTATTTTAAATCTCAAATATCCACTGCAGTAAGATAGTTTTGATTGTTGTCTAGAGAACTAACCAGAGAACAATATCACTTTCTTCTAGAGGCCGGTCTTGCTTGACCCATGAAGCTAATCCCTCGCCAACACGGGGATTTTGATTAGGGAACTCTCCTCCTGGAAATTCTTCTCCAGGTGCATATTGTGTAACCCATAGATTGTGCTTCAGAAATGCAGCTCTTCTCAAAAATTTCGCCTCAGGACCAGCCAATGGCAAACAGTTTGGACCAGGTACCAGCTTGTACCCTGTTAGCTGTCCTGTTCTATTTACAGTTCTTGTGTTCCTAACCTACAAAGTCAGATAGTTCATTGTCAAATTTATGTAGCATGCACTGGTCTTAAGATCAAAACCACAACCAAGCATCAAAAGGGTCTTTAGGATCAAATTAGTCAAAAATTGGACGACATAAGAAAGGTGCCCAGTTTCAGTTCCAGAACATACAGTTCAGTAAAAAAACTTGTTATATAAAATGCTTTACAGAGAAACAAGAGGTCTATCCTCCTTTCTAGTTATCATAGTGAGATAAAAGCAATTAAAGGTAAATACAGTCAGGTGTGGATTCTTACAATCCAATGACGAGCAGAGAATGGATCACAGTCACGCATTGCTTGCAATTCAGACCTAAGCAATGTTTCTTCAGCATAGAATGCATTATTGTGAACATTTTCCTTGCCAGGTTCTTCAACTTTGACATTTACTTCAACAACCTGGAAAAAAATATTTGTATAACGCAAAAAATTAATCATACCAGATTAGAAGGAACCTGATCTATACCAGTTACTATTATGAAAACTGAAGTTTACTATAAATAGTCATAGTAGTTACCTGATTGTGTGCTTCTCCTGGCTTACAATCAACTGCCATATTCATTCGCGCAACAAAGAAGTGTTGATGAACTGGTGCATACAACCCTGGTAAAATTGTGGTACCATATTTGCGATATTCTCCAGGTTGCAATGCTCCCAAACTAAGAATTCCAGTGAGTTTGACTTCCGCTTCAATTTTTCCATCCTGCAATTGCATATAGCGTACAAACAGTTGTAAAATGGTAACTGAATCAAAGACAATTATGATCAGCAAACTCTTCGTTTCCCTGAAGAAATTCCAAATGCAAACTTGTAATTATGTTTCATTATCACCAGTCGTGTTGGGAGAGCTAATACCTAGTTTATATAATCCATGTAAAACACATTAACTTACTTGGTAGAAGTGCCAGTAGAATGCATATTCATAATTGGCCACTGTACAAACAAAAGACACCGTTAGTCGCCTAGACCGTCTAACTTCAGCAAGGCCAGTTCTCCAATCTTGATGCTTCCAAAGCATTCCGTGATCTTCTTCATGCAAGCATACACAATTTTCAGTCGTTTCAACTCCTCCCGTAAAGTTTGTGAAATGGGCATCAAAGTACTTTATGTACCCTAAACAATCACATCCCTGCAGCAATTATTTTGTTCGACATTAGCAATTAAAGTGAAAAGAATTCAGATCTGCAATGTTTAGAACATAGAATAGTAACTGACCCTCTTCAGTGAATGAGCATTCTTTCCAAGGCCATCTTCTCCTGCATCAAATGCATTCTTCCTATAATGTGGATCATTTGGATCCCCATAAGGGACAACCATCTCTACAAAACTCAACCTATGTGCTATTGGTCTACGACCTCTGCTACCATCAAGATACGCCACAGAGTGTATAACTAAACCCTCTCTAGGGGTGAAACCAATCCGAAAGTTCCACTGTCACGCAGGAAGTGAACAATGTCAATGTATTATATAAAGACAAAGAATGCTTCATACCAAAACAAGACTGAAAAAATGAGAATACCTTCTGCCACTCTATGTAGTTTCCACTGATACGAAAGCTTGGACCCTCGGGCTGAATAATATGTAGGGGTTTCACATCACTTCGATCAACCCCTCCTCTTGTCTCACCAGCAGTGTAGTTCCTCAGTGGATCAGCTGGAGGTAACGGTACAAGTTTTCGGTCTTCAAATTCTATAATCTGCATGTTTTGTACATCAACAAGCACATATATTCCTTCAACTGGTCTTGCATATCCATTTTCCATTGGGCAGTCACTCTCTGTCCTGCAGAATACAAGTGGTTTCGCGAGCCTGCGGCTAGGAGCATCAGCCTCACTATGATAACCAACACACCTGTAGGAAATAAAAGTGCATTCAGGTCAAAACAGAGTGGCATTTCTCAATAGAGAAGAAATGGGAAGATTGGTGAAGAAGATTCTAACGAACCAAGGGTCAACCATCACAAGATCCAAGTCATCAATACCCCTTCTCCTCATTGCGTCTCGAAAGGGAGGATAACTTTTCACCACAGCTTCACATTCAGCATACTCTTGAGCATCCTACAATCAGAAAAAACAAAATTAATATAAGCATCATAACAAACACACAGCAGCTATAGAGCCTAACATTTCACGATGCCGGAAATTATCTGATGTTCTAGAGAAAGAAAGCTGAGTTAAGTGCATACTATGGGTGGCTGAACATCAGGGACAACATTGGATGAGATGACTTTTCCCCTGTGATGTCCACCTCGAGCAGCAGCATGTACTTCATTTAGCTCAACAATCCATATGCTTGTCTCATTTGTTTTCTTATTGTAAACAATAAGCCTAGCTCTCCTTGGAGGAAGCTTAGTAGGAATCTGAGATCCTCCTTTGGTTCTGGGCATCAATGATGACTGAAATGGTGGGAAGAAATATGCATCTGCCAATGCAACAACACTTTTATCTGGTTCTAACAGAACCACCTCAATAAATCGCATCCCATCTCTAACCTGAAATTATTATTATTTTTTTTTTTGAAAGGAAAAATAAAACAAGAGTTAATTAGTGGAAAAAAATGTCACTTTGTTCAAATAAAACTAGTTCCACAAATATGTTGTAAGTGACAGACAGAGTGGTTTTGTCGCCACGTTCTAGTGACATTTAGTCCTTTGTTGGTCCGATACGGAAAAAAAGAAGTTCTACACACAAGTGATGTACAAAAGAAGCAGAACCTCAGGTGTTTCACCGGCAGCTCTAACAGTTGCCACAGCCACAGAGATCTCAGCAGCAGATAAAGGGTCCAAAGGATGGCAAGTCTGAGCCCTTGTCATGATTTGTATACCTGCACCATTAATATTACTCTATGAATCTTCAAGCAATGGCAATGGTAAGTGTAGAACCAGCTATATATAGGAAATCATAAGTGTAGAACCAGCTATATATAGGAAATCATACATGCACTTATGTATTCACATCTATTTAGGGTATCTAAAGGAAAGTTCAAGAGAATGTTTAAGTACTATAAGTTATGTACAATGACAATGTTAAAAGTGTTTTCACGAATTTTAACCATTTTTAATTATCATATACCTATAATTACTTATACGATCCAATTCGAACTTCGAGAGTCAAAACGAGTTTTTCTTTGACCGTAATTTTTTCATATGCCTTTTAAATATTTTGAATTGTTAATTATTGTAACTTATAGTTCTTTTTAAGAAGTTTCCAAATACGTAAATTTTATTTCAAAAAACTTAAAGATTTTATGTTCGAATTTACTATCAAAATTAAGAAATTTGACTCTTAAAATTCAAACTAGATCATATAAATCACGATGGAGGGAGTATTAAGTGACCTTAGTAAACCTTTTCTACACCGTTAAACTCTTAAACAATTTATTAAGTGACATATCCTTAGTTTTAAAACGGTAGAAATGCTACGAACAACAACTCATAGGTTTCTTGGGCAACCAATCACTCCACAACTCAAAGGATCAGAAATTAAAGAAAAACATGAAACTAATTAAGCACTACATTCAAACGGCACATATATCAAGAACACAAGATTCAAGATCTAATTAAATTAAATAAATCATCCACCTTCATCTTATATTTAGTTAATCGCTCACGGACCCTTAAAGCAGGTACTATTGCCTTAGCTGTGGTTCTAAACTGAAGATTTTGTTTGTATGTATTCGTAACAACTATGATTATCATAATATAATAAATAAAAAGATAGAGGCACCGAATTCTTTAAGGATAACTATATACTACATATATACACATGCGTACAAAAAACATGCATGAACCGAGAAAATTATTCTCTGAAGCCTGAAGGAAAAGAGTTAAATTTAAGAAACTAGTATTAGTTCATAATTTTAACTTCAATGTGTAAAAGAAGAATTTTTACATGAAAGGTAACCGTATGAAAAAATGACAGCTTCATGAGACAAATTACTTGCTACAAGTAATTAAAATTATAAGAATAATGTAAAAATTCTTTACAAGCATATATATATATATATATATATACGCCTTTCGTCCGTTTCAATTTATGTATATTATTCTCCTTTTTAGGCAATTTCAAAAAAAAAAAAAAAATCTCTTTCTATGTTAATAACTTTCTAACTCCAACTTTTCACATGACATATTTAATCCACAAAATTCAAGAGCATTTTGTAAAATATCACGGACTAGCCAGTTTTCGCACTGATAATTGAAAAATAGTCAGCGTTTATAAAGTCATTGAAAAATAGCCAATATTTTGCTGGAACTTTGTAACACGGAAAGTTCCAGCATAATATACTGGAAATTGGTACACCTGTGTATGAACTTCAGCATATTATGCTGAAACTCCAACACACAAAAAGTTTCAACATAATATACGGGAGATTGGAGCACATGTGTATGAACTTCCAGCATATTATGCTGGACCAGTATATTATACTGGAACTCCAGTATATTATGCTGGAATATTTTTCGGATTTTGAACAGTGTTTTCGTTCAAATTTATTTTTACATGAAAAATGGCTAAATTTTGATTATTTTTAAAACTGTAGCTATTTTTTAATTACCACTATAAATTTGGCTATTTTTGAATTTCACCGGGCATTTTGGTACTATAAATTTGGCTATTTTTGAATTTCACCGGGCATTTTGGTACATTACGCACATCTTTAGTTTAATACCACAAGATTTAATTTAAAAGTCATTCTCGACTTTGTTAATTAAACTTCATGCCTACTCAAGTTAAGACACATAAATTGAAACTGTTGGAATAATTAGCGAGAGATATATGTTGCAGTATGGTATTACCTTTGGTAGAGGTATTGGAGGAAAGAGGTTCAGTGCTTGCCAATGACGCTAGAGCTGATGAGGCCGTCTTTTTCTGCTTATCATCCACGGACGGGACGTTGTTCCAATTTTGCAGGCCGTCGCCCACGCCTGCAACGGCAGCTGTCGCCTCACGACGGAGGATGGAAGTGGAAGGACAGCAAGGAGCAGTCGAAGAAGAAGGTGCCGTCACTTTCTGTTTAGTAGTGGCCATTGTGAGTACTGCTTAGCTAGTAAAAAAGTTGTGATGAGAACCCCCAACAGTGATTATTAGAGGCTACTGACATATACTGTGATTATATATAACTTAATGACTTTCAGCGTCTCTTCAAATTATGTCTCTAGATCTGTATGTAGTTTCTTGACTGTGTTTGTATGTTTGTGACTCTTGGAACTCCTCTGGGTTTAAGATTTATAGAGATGAAAGGATGGATCTAGAGACTAGAGAGAGATTTTTTTTCTTCCTATTGCACTGATAAAGATGGTGTTATATGGAAGCCGGACACAATATTGTTCCTGTTAACAATTTAAATTTTGTATGCTTTAAAAATAATTGATATATCAGCTGAGGTAACATGTCACTTATTTTATTTTCAAGATATCAATCGACACTACTATTTTTTTTAGGGACAGGGTCCAAATTTATTCCTCTACTTTTGAATATTGTCTATATCCAACTTCCGTTATACTATTCGGCCAAATTTATACCTACAATCAACAAACTTTTAAAAATTACCTATCGGTCCGTCAGGTAGCCTAGAATCTCCTAAATCATTTTAATTAAGTCACTTATTCTTCTTCATGATCTACTATTTTCGAAATAGTTGACATTTACCTGCTTTTTTAATTGAAAAAATATTAAAATAATACAATGGTTAGTAAAGAAAGTATAGTAAATTGAAGAATAAAATTAGGTAGCTTGTCTAAATTTCAAAAGTATTTACAACACCCCAACTTTAATGAATTCGTTGCACCAAAGGTACAGAGACTTTGCAAGTGTAATAACTCGACCGGTCATTTTGAGAATTAACGTCTCGTTCGATGGCTTAAGGTCTCGAATAGCTTCGTAATGTGTATCATGACTTGCGTGTGTGGTCGGATTTGATTTTTGGATGATTCGGGATCGATTTGGAAGAAGGATTATTGTTTTAGAAGCTTAAGTGGCAAGAGCTGACCGAAGTTTGACTTTTATGTAGACGACTCCAGAATGGTATTTTGATAACTCCAATAGTTTCGTATGGTGATTTTGCACTTAGGCGTAAGTCCAGAGTTGGATTTGGAAGTCCGTAGTTTGGTTTGATGCATTTTGGCGAAAGTTGGAAAATTGAAGGTTTGGAAGGTTGAGAGGTTTGACCGAGAGTTGACTTTGTGGATATCGGGTTCGTATTACAATTTTGGGAGTTGTAATAGCTCTGTTATATCATTTAGGACTTGCATGCGAAATTTGAGGTTATTCCAGGTTGATTTGATATGATTCGACGCGAGTTGTAGAAGTTTTAAGTTCCTAAGTTCATTAAGTACGATTTGAGGTGCGATTCATGATTTTGATGTTGTTTGATGTGATTTGAGGCCTCGAGAAGGTCTGCATTATGTTTAGAAACTAATTGATATGATTGGACGGGGTCCCGCGGGCCTCAGGTATCTTCCGGATGGGCCACGGGCCATTTCCTTCTATTGTTGGAATGTTGATTTCTATTATTTGGTATTCTTCATTGCGTTCGCACTAGTTCTTCCGCGTTCGCGTAGTGTTATGGTGGACTCAGGTATTTTGTTCTTCGCAGTCGCGAAGAGGCGACCATGCTCGCGAAGCTTGAGGGACTTATGATGCCGCGTTCGCGATCTAAGGTACGCGGTCGCGTATAAGGGAAGCTAGAAGGGGCATCAAGCCTTGGTTGTCCGTGATCACGTCGGTGCAACCGCGTTCGCGATTTCTTTTACGCATTCGTGAAGAACGTTTGGTCAGCTATTATTATTTTGTCTCCGCAATCGCAAGTGATGTTCCGCGATCGCTATGAGTAAATCACTTGGCAGAATATAAAGTACTCTATTTTGAGGGCTTTTGATAATTTAACACTTTTTAGGTTAGAGAGCTCGTTTTGGGCGATTTTGGAGAGGATTTTCATGCTTTGAATTGGGGTAAGTATTCTTCATCCAGATTTGATTATATTTCATTATTCATCTTTGTTTTTATCATTAAATTAGTAATTTGAGTTGGAGAAAATTGGGGATTTTCATTAAAACTTTCAAAAATGTAAAATGAGGGTTTTAAAGTCGATTTGATGTCGGAATTAAATAATTTTGGTATGATTGGACCCGTATCGGAATAGGTGTTCGTATTTTTTAAAATTCTGTCGGGTTCCGTGGTACGGGCCCATGGTTGTCTTTTTAGGGACTTTTTAGTTTTCATTAAAGATCGAAACTTTATTATCCGGAATCGTTTTCTATGATTTTTATTTATGATATTAAGTTATTTTAGCTAGATTTGAGCCGCCCGGAGATTGTTTCACATGACAAGGATATTTTAGAGTATTGATTTGGCTTCTTTGAGGTAAGTATCTTGCCTAACTTTGTGTGGAAAAACTACCCCTTAGGATTTGAGTCATTTGTGCTAATTTGTGTCATGTGAAAGCCGTGTGCGCGAGGTGACGAGTACGTACTCGGGCTTATATGTGAAAATTGATCGGTTTAGACTCTTAGCCTTCTTTCATGTATTTATTTGGAATTGTTAGCACATGTTATATCTCTTGTTCGTCATATATACTATCACATGCTTTATTTGAAGTTGTCATTACATGTCACATCCTTTACTTGTCAAGTTTACTCTTATGTGCTTTATTTGGTGTTGTTACCTCTTTTATCATTATGTGACTTCTTTTATTGTTGAGTTACTCTTAATTGAAATTGTTGTTACATGATGTCCTTTTGTTGTCGGTTATTCCCATGCATTTAGACGTAGTTGCTAGTTGGTGCCATCTCTTTTGTTAGCCTATTTCATACACTAGAATCCGAAGTTTGCCATTTCATGGAAATACCTTCATTATCGAGTTTATCCTTAAGCAATTAATTGAAGTTGAAGTTATTGAAAGTCATTAATCTCTTTTAACTTAAGTTGTATTTAAAGGGGGTGTTGTTCATTGTTGAGTTACTTTCCCGTTTATTTTGTTGTTATTGAGATTCTATATACATTGTGTTTGAGCCATGGGCTATTTATTGTGGAAATATTGATATTGTTGGTTCTTTTGGAAATGTTGTGGCCTATGAGCACTTGTGGTATGAGTTGATATGTCGTGTTATTGTGATGTGAATACATGTGAATTGTTATGTGGATTGGTTGCTGTTATGCGGAGCATGATGGTGGCATCTCACTGTTGTTGTCATGCAGGGTATAAGGGTGGCATCTCACTGTTGTTGATCATACAGAGTGATACGCGTGGCTATTATGTAATTGTTCGGACGGAACGATAAGGGTGGCTATTATACGGACTGATACGGATGGCTATCAGAGAGATAAGGGTGGCCATGTCAGGGATGATGTGTGATGGCATGGGGCATTTTGTTGGTGATATTCGTGTGATTATGTATTTTTTTTTTGTGCATGTCATACACCTTACGTGACTTGTTATGTTGCTTCGATGATTTACTCGATGTCTTTGATATTATTTGTTAACTTGGGTTGTAATAGTACACTCGCACAAGCATTCACCGTAGCATGCCACTTATCCTAGTTTAGGAGTATGAAACTTAACATTTATTGATCATGCCCATGTATTCTTGTATTATCTGCTTTCATGTTGATATTGAGCCTGTGACCATGCCAGGCAGATTATGATATTGAGCTTGTGACCATGCCGGGCGGATTGTGATTGTGAGCCTGTGATCATGCCGGGCGGATTGAGATATTGACACGTGCGTTGTCCATGCGGTTGTGATTTAAAATGTGGGCACAAGGTATCGTGAGCATATGATGGTGGATTGAAACTCGTGACTTGTGACTATGAGATAAGGTATCTCAAAGTGTAATTTCGTTGCGAAACTTGTACTAGAACGGCTTAATTTAATTGGTAGTTATTGTTTTCCTTATTTGGTTTTAATGGTACTTTCACGGTGTTCGTATTACTTTAATGTTTATATCATATGTTGATTCTTGTTGCCATTTACTGATTCCTACTTTAATTATTAGCATTATACTTCTATATTGCACAGGTTATTTTGACTAGTAGGTGTCTTTACTTGTACCTAATTACTACTCTACCGAGGTTAGTCTTGATACTTACTAGGTACCGACCGTGGCGTACTCATACTACACTTCTGCACATTTTTGTGCAGAGCCAGGTATTAGAGATATCGTACTTGAGCAGAGTTAAAGCGGGATCGTAAGGATTCAAGGTAGAGCTGCTTGGTTGTCGCAGTCTTTTGGAGTCCTTTTCTTTCATTGTAATATCAGCTTGTTATTTGAACAATATTGTATTTCGATCTTTGGGATCTTTTCATGTATTCAGCTAGAGTTCGTGACTCTGTATTACCTAGTCTTGGGAGGTTGTATGATTATTGCCGCGTAGGCTCGTTTCTCTTTTGTTTCAGTATTCATATTAAACTCTATTTTAAATTATCATTGATAAACTGGCTTAATTGTTGAAAGTATCGACTTACCTAGTCTTAGAGACTAGGTGCCATCACGATACATGTGGTGGGATTTTAGGTAGTGACAACAAGTATTAGTGATAAAAGTTGAAGTTCTTCGGAGACGTTACATTATCGAATCTACTTTGCTTTAATCCAAGGGCAGCTCAAGTGCATATGTGGCCTAAAGTCAAAGTTTAATGTAAGACCTACTTTTTTTTTAAGAAGATTATAATATATATTTCTATTTGAAGTCTATTCTTCTAGATTTTTGAGATGCAAAGTTGTTAATAATATTTTTATAATTAATTTTTTCAAATAATATTTTTCCAACTAATATAGCCAACTCACTTAATCTTTCTTGAGACTTTATTGATCTTAGCTAAGATTTTATCAATTTTAATTTTAATAAACTTCTTTCGCTGAGGCAACTATTATAAGAACTGTTAATATTATTGTATAAGCAATATAAGCATTTGAAAAAGAAAAGTCTTTTTATTTAATTGAATATGTCGATTAGATTAATATCTTCTACTTATACCATTTTTCTTATCAAATCAATTCTAATTCATACATTAATTATTCATACTACCCATTTTTATGTACGTCAAACAGTTACTTATTTACATAGCAAAAAATGATTTCTTTCCTTTTATATGAGAAAGTTTACTTTTGTACTAAAAGTACTAAATATTATATTTTTAAATACCTATAAACCTATTATTTCTTAAAAAAAAAAATGGGGCCTCCCAAATTTGGGGGTCTAAGGCACAAGCCTTATTAACTACAATATTAGAGCCGACACTACTTTAATCAAATGTCTACGCATTGTGCACTCTTAAGTTAGTCAATCGAATTCTATACTAACCATACAATAACAAAATATATACGAATATACATGTACATACATGATGAGCAACTGCATATAATACACAATAAATAGACCCAGTGAATTCTACAATATGTATATGGTTAAAAAATAAATAAAATTTCAAACTCATTATCACAAGAAGAGAAGTGGGTGCAATGATAATTAAAAATATCCATGAATAATTTGTATAGTCTAGTACCTTTAGCAATCACATCAATAGTAATTTCTGAACAAGTGATTTAAATAAAAGAAAATGAGAAGATTTTAGATTACCTAACAGATCAATGGGTAATTTTTAAACGTTTACTGATGACAGGGGTAAATTTAGTAAGATAGTATAACGGTAGGGGTAAATTTGGCTGGATAGTATAACGGAAGTTAATGTAGACAATATCCGAAAGTAGAGGGGTATAATTGGCCCTTTTCCCTTTTTTTAAAGTAATTTAATACTCTTTCACTTTTAATTTACATGACAGAATTTGACTCAATACGAAGTTTAAAACAAGATCTTTAAAATTTATTTATTAAATGTGCTATGATATTTATGTGACTATAAAAATATTTTATTGACTGTAAAATAACAAAATTTAAAGTTAATTTTTTTTTTAATATGAAAAAATTGTTAGGATCAAAAAAATAGGTTTCACGCAGAAGCTAACAAAGCAAATCTTGAACGACGATAAATCAGATAACAGAAGAGAAATATACCAAAAGAGACACAAACATTTAACGTGGTTCGGTCAATTAACCTACGTCCACGGCGGAGATGAGCAATTCACTATATAAAAGAGAGTACAAAATATCGAGAGAACAACCTCACGAAGAGGCAAACACAAGTGACACACCAACACTTGTCCCGTAAAGTTCTCCCCGTAAACATGACTCTCAAACCCCATATGGCTACATTGTGGATGCTACTAATGAGAAGGAAGGATCTTCAATTTATAAAAGTCCAAACCTTTTCCTACAAGAAGAAGGACTAGCCAATATGGAAGATTTATAATTTTCTTCTACAAGAAGGAAAATCCAATTATGATAAATATGTTGTCCTTTCCTTCAAGAGATAGGAAAACTAAATATGGTAAGAAAATCAGGACAAACATCCAATGTGGTTATATCCAGCTCTGATACCATATGTGGGTATATACGACAATGGATCGAACATAATGTCCGCAACCATATTGTGAATGAGACACATGCGAGATCATTGTGGGAAAAGCTAGAGACTCTTTATGCTTCAAAAATCGGGAACAACAAGTAGTTCCTGCTAAAGCAATTGATGACCTTTAAATACAAGGAGAGCAGCCCTATCCTTGATCATATAAATGATTTTCAGGGCGTCCTTGATCAGGTGTCTAGAATGAGAGTTAATTTTGATGATGAGATACAAGGACTTTGGCTTCTTAATACTCTGCCTGACTCGTGGGAAACTCTTTGTGTTTCTTTGACAATTTCAGCTCCCGGAAGTAAAGTAACCATGGAATATGCCAAGAGTGGTATGTTGAACGAGGAAGTAAAAAATCTCAGGGTTCGTCCTCACAAGCAGATATCTTGGTTACAGAAGACCGAGGAAGAGATATAACAAAAATATATAATTCTTTTTAAACTAACTAATAATGAAATATTATTAAGTAAATATATAAAACGGACGAAGTAGTATATAAACAATCAAGGGTCAAGATTTTTCAAATTTGTTTTAGGAAGATGGGAGTAAAATTATATATGTAACCTGCAAGGGAGGGGTTGGGGTTGAACCATATTTGCAGTCTATAGCTTTTTGATTCATATAGTTTTTGCAATTTACCACTTATCTGCTTTGTTTTTTTCTTTTTCATTTTGCAAATTTCGAATCTTTGAACCTCTAATATAAACTTCTTGTTCTGCGCTTTGCACGTGATTTTATATATATACATATATATTTATATATTCTATCCCTGGATATTAAGTTAAATTTTATGTAAGAATAAATTAAGACTTGTTTTTCAGTTATACCCATAAAATTAGCTTATCCTCGATCTTGTGGGAGTAATGTGATTTATAGGAGGGGTAGGCTCGCCATCTTTGACAGTAATGGCTGGCTAGCTAAAATTTTAGCGTCATGCACAACCTTCTTTTTCTCCCTTCACCATGCTCTAGATCTTCGATTTGGTTTTATTAAATTCTTTATCTATCACCTTTTTATGTTTCTTGTTTAGATATACATTTTTCAATAAGCATTTACATCTACTCTTAATTTTTCATTCACGTTCTATTTGAACTTTTTCTTCTCTTTGGGAAGCAAATAGAAAAAGGCTGGAAATTAAGCAATAAATTTTAATCTCATGTATGTGAGATGAGGTTTAAGGAAGTTTTAACTATATTCTTTTTTCTTTTACTTCTCACGAGTAGTCACACCTAGGGGTGGCAAACGGGCTGACGGGGTCGGATATGAGCGTATCGAAAATAGGTAATGCAAAAACGGATAAATTATCCGACCAGATGATAAGTGAGAATTTTGACTGTTTATTAGCACCTTTTAGCTTTTGTTTTACTTCGAAAGTATTGAATTGTATTCCCGAAACTAATGAAATTGTGCAAATTGCAGAAATGATGGAAGTTTGGTCTCCCGAGATAAAATCTGACTCAAAAAGGAGTGTTCCGAATCACAAGGCAATAAAGGATGCAGAAGAACAAATGTGCGGTCCGCAGAAGAAATTGCGGACCGCAGAATTCCATCTGCGGCCGCAAACCAAGAAGAAAAATCTAACAGAACTTTCAGCAATGTGCGGACCGCACCTGAATTGTGCGGCCACAGAACTGGGCTTAAGAGTCAACGATCAGAGAGTATTCAAAAAGACCAGATCCAGGAGCCTTTGTGAAGTGCAGACCACACAAAAATTGTGCGGCCATAGAAGATTACCTCGCGGCCGCGGTCTAGAAATGTGCGGCCGCAGAACTCACCTTCCTGCCAACTGAAGAAATTTGCGGACCGCATATGGAATTGTTCGGCCGTAGAACCTACCGAGGGGCATCTTTTTCTGCGATTTTCAGCCCAGTATAAGTAGACGAGTTTCACAAAATTAGGTCAAGTTTGAACATACAAAGCTGCTGTAGCCGTTTCTCTTTGCTATTTTAGGAAGTTTTAGCTTATTTGAGTATTTTAACATTAGATTTCATCATTTTTAATCTTCCATTATGAGTTTAATTAGCTTTTCATCTTTATTTTCTTCAAATCTCATTATGAATAGCTAGATTTTTTCTAGGGTTGTGACCCAACTCTAGTATGTAAACCTTACGGGTGATTAATTTTATGCTTGTTTATGATTTGGTGTTTGATTATTTAGCGTAGTTCATGCTTCAATTTTAGAATTAATGGTTACAAATATTGATTCATACCTATTTGACTTAGTCTCTACTTGAGAAAGAGGGACTTAGTCTAGGATAACTTAGCTAACAAGAAATTGGATTAATTGAGAGATTGATTAACCTAATTAAAGGGTTCAAACTAGAGATAGTAAGAACCCGACTTGAGCTCTTATCAACCGTTTTGGTTGATACCTATTTGGACTTGAGAAAGATGAGAGCTATAATACACCCCAATCAATAAAATAAGTATAAACATCTTTATCCCATTAGGCAAACACTTAGGTTATGGTCACAGCCCTAGGCCTTTAATCCAATTGGAAAAACCTCAAAAATAATCTATAATCTATTTTCTTTAGCTTGCATTCATTAGAGTAACAGTGGCAATAGAAAACAAAACCTTGTTGTGGAAGTGCAATCTTAGATAACCCATTTGCTTGCTTCAACTATATACTCCTAACACCCCTCATAACTCCCAGTGGATTCGACCCCGACTCATAGTTGGGTAATTATTATTGCATACGATCTTATCATATCTCCTATAGAGGTGAGTTGTGGATGTCATCAATTTTTGGCGTCGTTTCCGGGGAGTTAAAACGGTGTTAGCTATATATTTGGGTGTGTTTTTGGAATATCTTCTTTTCCTTCCGTGTTACTAACTTGTGTGAGAAATCGTAGGTACAACCATGGTGAACAATGAGCTCAAAAATTTGCCTTTGGGGGATGTGGACGTCAAGGATGATCAAGTTGATGAGGTTCCTCTTGAACCTCAAGCCAACAGAAAAGGCCGAGTGCCTCATGACAATATCCCCGCTCCACCCCTTCCTCCACTACGAGCGGCTTCACACCGGATATTACCCAATGAAGGATATGCAAGTGCAATATTCCCTCCTCGTATTAGGGCGGGGAACTATCAAATCACTAATGTGATGCTCACTTTGCTTGAGCAACGGGGTTTCTTCACCGGTGCTCCAACTCAAAATGCGTACAAACATTTGAAGGGGTTTGTGGATACTTGTTGCGGGAGAAAATAACCAAATGTTTCCGAGGATGCATTGAGGCTAAGGCTTTTTCCTTTCTCTTTATGGGGAAAAGCTTTAGATTGGTTGGAACGATTGCCGAACCATTCCATTCACACTTGGGATGAGTTGGTGAAAATATTTATTTTTTAGGTTCTTCTCTCCGGGGTACATGACTATACTTCGGGATGAGATTTTGGCATTCAAGCAAGAGCCGAATGAACCACTACACGAGATATGGAAACGTTATAGAACAATGGTTAAGAAATGTCCCAACAACGAGATGACGGAGAACATTATTCAACAAACTTTCTATCGTGGGATTAACACAACCAACCAATATGTAGTGAATCAACTTGCAGGTGGGAACTTCATGACTATGCCTTATGCGGAGGCGTGTGAGATTTTGGATGAGATGGCGGAAATGCCATCGGCTTAGCAATCCCGGATCAATGTTCCACAAGGTGACCCAAACATGATTTACCTTCATAAAGAATTGCAAGACCATGTGCAAGCCATTGCCGAATTGACAACCACCATGATGCAACTAGAAAAGTCCCAACTAAATCGAGTACAAAATCTCAAGCAAGTCAATGCCATGGAGGGAGTGAACATGATGGTGAACAAGAGGAGGACAAAGGTCCACAAGTGCAAAATTGAGTGGAGAATTATGTGCAAGAAGATAGTGGTTTTGATCAAGATGATTCTTATAATGAACAAGAAGAGGAGGTGAAATATGTGAACAACTTTCAAGGTCAAAGAAACAACTTCCAAGGCCCAAACCAACAACAATGGAGACCTCAAAACAATCAAGGCAATTGGAATTCTAACAACCAAGGAAATTGGAGTGGTGACAACAATCAAGGGAATTGGCATAACAACAACAATCAAGGAAATTTGAGTGGAAATAATCAAGAAAATTTGGGGGTAACAATCAAGGAGGATGGAACAGCAATCAACGCAATCGGGGTTCGGGATTTCAAAGGCCCCCAATGTATCAACAACCGAACAACCCGCCTCCTTATCCTTTCCATGGTTCAAGTTCTTCAAACAACAAGATGGGGCATATTGAAAACATGTTCAAGCAAATGATGGAAAATAATGACGATTCGGATGCCCAACTTGCCTCACACAACACATCAATCCGCAACTTAGAAGTTCAAATGGGGCAAATCTCTCAAGCTCTAAATTCTCGTCCTAAGAGCGCACTACCAAGTGACACGTTAGTAAACCCAAAGGGTGGAAACAACACGGGGCATGCCGTGGCCGTTACTACAAGAAGTGAAAAAGGTGGGAATGCACCCACCTCAAGTCAAAGGCAACTTGTGGATGATGAGCAAGTGGTGAAGAAGAAGAGATCCCGAGCAATGAGGTGCAACCTAATGATGAAGTTCAGATTGATATTTATGATAGTGTGGAAGAGACTCAAGAGGAGGTGAACCCGTCTAGGGATCATATTATTGACATACCGGAGCTGGTAGTGCAAAAGGCTAAGGAACCATTGCCCAAGCCTCCACCTCCATACCCTCAAAGACTTGCCAAGAAAAATGGTGAGAATCAATTCAAGAAGTTCATTCAAATGATGAAGAGTCTCTCAATCAATATGCCATTAGTTGAAGCTTTGGAACAAATACCCGGTTATGCCAAGTTTATGAAGGATCTCGTGACAAAGAAGCGGTCAATGAATTTTGAAACTATCAAAGTCACTCATCAAGTGAGTGCACTTGTGCATTCAATGGCTCCTAAGTTAGAGGATCCCGGTGCTTTCATGATTCCTTGTACAATTGGAAGTGCCGAGTTTGCTAAAGCTCTTTGTGATCTTGGGGCAAGTATCAATTTGATGCGCTATTCGATTTTCAAAACTTTGGGAATTGGGCAACCAAGACCCACCTCTATGAGATTGCAAATGGCTGATCGTACTATGAAGAGGCCTTTGGGAGTGATTTAATATGTCTTGGTTCGTGTTGATAAATTCATTCTTCCGGCGGATTTTGTCATTCTAGATTGTGAGGTTGACTATGAAGTGCCGATTATTCTTCGGAGACCTTTCCTTGCTACGGGGAAGGATCTTTGTGATGTTGAAGCCAGAGAGCTTACATTCTGGGTTGGTGATGAAAAAGTGGTATTCCATGTGTGCAAGTCCATACGACAACCAAATAGCAATGAGGTGTGTTCGTTTGTGGACTTGGTGATCGATGTTATTATTGATGATACAAGTGCTACAATCAATGTTGGTGATATGTTGGAGGCCGTCTTGCTCAAGTTTAATGATGACGAGATGGATGGCTTCATAGAATGTGTGAACTCTTTGTAAAGAATGGGGCCGTACAACTATACACCCCAGAAATTATCTTTGGATATCGAAAATAGAACAACTCCTCATACAAAGCCTTCTATTGAAGAGCCTCCCACCTTGGAGTTGAAGCCATTGCCTCCAAATCTTCGGTATGAATTTCTTGGCCCTTGTTCTACTTTATCGATTATTCTTTCCTCTTGTTTGACTAACGTGCAGGTAGATTCTACATTGGCGGTGCTACACAAGAGGAAGAAGGCTATTGGGTGGACATTGGAGGATATACGGGGGATAAACCCCGACGTTTGCATACATAAGATCAAGTTGGAGGATGGCTATGCAAAAGGTTGTCAAGAAGGAGATTATCAAGTGGATAGATGCCGGGTAGTCTACCCCATCTCCGATAGTTCGTGGACTTCTCCGGTTCAATGTGTCCCAAAGAAAGGGGACATGACGGTGGTCACCAATGACAAGAATGAATTGATTCCTACAAGAACAGTGACCGGATGGAGGGAGTGTATGGACTATCGCAAGCTCAATAAAGTCACAAGGAATGATCACTTTCCACTTCTTTTCTTAGATCAAATGCTCGATACATTGGCCGGTCGTGCTTTCTATTGCGTTCTTGATGGGTATTTGGGCTACAACCAAATTCTTATTGCTCCGGAAGATCAAGAGAAAACAACCTTTACATGTCCCTATGGTACTTTCGCCTTCAGGTGGATGCCATTTGGTTTGTGCAATGCACCGATGACTTTTCAAAGGTGTATGATGTCTATCTTCACGGACATGGTGGAGGACTACCTTTAAGTTTTCATAAATGATTTCTCGGTAGTTGGAGATTCTTTTGATGATTGTCTTGCAAATTTGGATAAAGTGTTGTCTAGATGTGAAGAAATAAATTTGGTGCTTAATTAGGAGAAATGCCATTTCATGGTCGAGTAAGGCATTGTCCTTAGCCACAAAATCTCAAAGCATGGAATTGAAGTTGACAAGGCAAAAATTGAGGTGATTTCTAAACTTCCACCTCCAACTTCGGTGAAGGGTGTGCGGAGTTTCTTAGGCCACACGAGGTTTTACCGACGTTTCATCAAAGATTTCTCTAAGGTGGTGAACCCGTTGTGCAAGCTTCTTGAAAAGGATGCTAAGTTCAACTTCAATGATGATTACATGAGGGCTTTTGAATTGTTGAAGTTCAAGTTGACAACTACTCCCATCATCACCGCTCCAAATTGGAGTGTCCCTTTTGAACTCATGTGTAATGCAAGTGACGTAGCGATTGGGGCAGTTTTGGGGCAACGCATCAACAAAAATTTTCATCCGGCTACTATGCTAGTAAGGCCATGAATAGTGCCCAAGTCAACTATACCATTACGGAGAAAGATTTCATTGCCATTGTGTTTGCAATTGAGAAGTTCTGCCCGTATTTGATGGGTGCAAAAGTCATTGTCCACACGGATCATACGACGCTTCGGTATCTTATGAGCAAGAATAACTCCAAAGCTCGGTTGATGAGATATATGCTTTTGTTTCAAGAGTTTGATATTGACATCCAAGATATAAAGGGGAGTGCAAACAAAGTGGCAGACCACTTATCTCGTTTGGATGAGGAGGGGAGGCCGCATGATGGCCTTGAAATCAATGACTCCTTCCCCGATGAGTAACTCTTGGATATTTCAATGAAAGAGGTACCATGGTTCGTGGATCTAGCAAATTTTCTTGTGTGTGGAATCATTCCGGATGAGTTCTCTTCAAACCAAAGGAAGAAACTCAAACGAGATTGTCAAGATTATTATTGGGATGAACCATACCTTTTCCGGATTTGTACGGATGGGGTGATTATAAGATGTGTTCCGGAAGAAGAGCAAGGCAAAATTCTTGGGGCTTGTCATTCTTCGCCATATGGTGGTCATCATGGTGGTGCACGAACGACAGCCAAAGTGCTTAGTTGCGACTTCTATTAGCCCACTCTTTATAAGGATGCAAGTGAGCTAGTGAAAAGATGTGATGAATGTCAACGGGCCGTTGGAATCTCAAAGAAGAATGAAATGCCTCTTACAACCATTTTGAAGATTGACATTTTCAATGTGCTGGGTATTGATTTCATGGGCCCTTTTGTGAGTTCTTGTTCTACATCTTGGTCGCGGTTGATTATGTGTTCAAATGGGTTGAGGCCGTTTCTTTACCCAATAATGAGGCGAGAAGTGTGGTGGCTTTCTTGAAGAATAATGGTTGCCCAAGGTTTGGTACTCCACGTTCTATTATAAGCGATGGGGGGTCACATTTTTGCAACAAGGATTTCGACACTTTTCTTAGCAAGTATGGTGTTACTCACAAAGTCACGACCCCTTATCACCCACAAGCTAGTGGGCAAGTGGAAGTCTCCAATCGGGAGATAAAGAGTATCTTGTCCAAAACAGTGAATGCTAATCAGACATATTAGTCTAAGAAGCTTGATGATGCATTATGGGCTTATCGGACGGCTTACAAAACACCTATCGGGATGTCACCATACCGGTTAGTATTCGGAGAAGCTTGTCATCTTCCAGTGGAACTAGAGCACAAGGCCATGTGGGCTCTAAAGAAGTTGAATCTTGATTGGGATGTAGCCGCTAACTTGAGAGTTTCACATTTAAATGAATAGGATGAGTTCTGGTACCATACTTATGCAAGTTCGTCCTTGTACAGAGAAAAGATGAAATATCTTCATGACAAATACATTAGGAACAAAGAGTTCAAGGTGGGTGATCTTGTATTGTTGCTTAACTCTAGGTTGAGGATGTTTCCGGGGAAGCTAAAGTCTACATGGAGTGGTCCTTTTGAAATTGTGGGTGTGACACCTTTTGGTGCATTGGACTTGAAGAACAAAAACAATGAAGTATTCCGAGTCAATGGTCACCGGGTGAAGTACTATTTGGGAAAAGTTGGAGATAGCCACATCGTGGCGGTCATTCATTTCAATTGATGATATTATGTGTCGTACTGCGATGTTAAATTAGGCGCTTCTTGGGAGGCAACCTATGTTTCTTTTCCTTTTTTTTGTAGTTAGTTGTTATTTTTGTGCTAACTTTATTTGAAGTGTGCTACAAGATTGAGTGTGACTTACAGGAATTGTGGACACAAATCTAGCTAAGTGTTGCAAGAATTGTGGACTGCAGTTGATTTGTGCGGACCATACATTTATGGTTGCTGTAACAAAAGTGCAATGCGGCCACATAATTATCTTACGGACCTTACAAATGAAAGGTTGAAAATGACAACTCTCTGAAATTTAGTATGTCTGAGAAAAGTTCGACGTGCGACCGCAAAAGGAAATTTGTGGCCGCAACATGAAATCTGCGGCCGCACACAAAATTATGCGGACCGCAGATGAGATGCTGAGTTAAGATCACCAAGTAACAGAGTGTGGACCGCACATGAAATTGTGCGGCCGCACTCGCTTCTCTTTCCCTTAGCCAACCAACTAGTATAAATAGGGGAACATGGCCATTTGTTATGTTTTTCACTCTCTGAGCATAGAAATAGTGCCCTCTTGAAATTTCTTGGTGATTTCATCTAACCACACACACAACATCCTTGATCAGTCACTCATTATACTCATTCATCTGGTATGTTTAAATTTCTTGTTATCCTTTTCTTTTAATTTGTAGATTTTTAGTTATTTTTAGGCCATTTGTCATTAGAATTCAATTGTGTATCCATGTGGGGGTAAATTTGTAATGGGATTAATAATACATGCTCTATGGGGACTGGTTTAACATATTTTCATGCTTCTATGATGTTTCCATGTCAAATTGTGAACGAAATTGAAAAACCTAGAATGAAACAACTGAACTGTTTGTAATTTTTGAACTCTACGGCCGCACCTGAATTTGCGCAGTCCGTAGAAATTAAGTTTAGGGCATCATTAGTGAAGAAGGGATCTGCGACCGCAAGATAAAATGTGTGGACCGTAGAATTCCCATTGCGTCCGCAGAAATGCACTTTTACTGTCATCAAAGAGTTCCTACTTTGAGACTCCAATGTGCGATCGCAAGTTTAATTGTGCGGACCACATAAATTGTGTTGCGGCCACACATCGGTCGATTCTCTATCATCGGAGAGTTGGTATTTGTTGGGTATCAGAGGAGCGGCTACAAGTGGAATTTTGCGGACCGCACTCGACTTTTGCGGCCCCAAAACAAAATTGTGCGGTCCACAAGTCATCATCTGCGACCGCTAGATCATTGTGCGGACCGTAGATCTGGTTTCCTGCAAGCATGCTTTGACTGTGTACCCTCACTGTGTCTTCTAGTTTATATCTTACTTGCATGTCTCCTGGGTATGTTTGAACATTGAATTGCGACAAACAATCGCCTTTGCTTGATACAGATAATGGTTCAATCTAGGGGACGAGGCGACATATCTAAAGGGAGAGGTGAACCTTCTCGGGGTCGAGGCAAGATTGCCTTGCCCCTTGGCCAACAAAAGACAATTACAAAGAAAGCTACAGTCGGCAGGGGGAGAAGTGCAGATTTCTCTGACACAAGCTTATATGTCCCGTCTAGGGAAGCGTCAAAGGGCAATTCAACCTCTGTTCAGGAGCAGCCGGCCGTACAGTCAATGCCGCTAGGGAGATACTAACTCAGGTACAAGCCGTCCTTATCTTATAGAACTTTCGAGGAATCAGAGAGTTCTAGTCAAGCTTCTGAGCCATCGACGACACCTATCCCTGAGGCACAGGATACACCAGTTCAGGATATCCCCGATGGTGGTAGAGGGGGAGATGCTACAACAGCTGGTCTTGAAAGATCAAAGAAGAAAGAGTTTTGGGAGGACCGTTTTGTCAGCTTGGCCGCTTTCACCAGCTTTCGTACATGGTGTTCAGTGAGGTCGCTAACTCTTGAGCGACAATTTTAGTTGAAAGATTTGGAGAGGTACAACCCAACAGTGTTGAGACAGTTCAAGGAACTCAAGGGGTGTATGTGGTTCACTCAAAGTGTAGTGGACGTCAAAGAGTACCTGGTCTATGAATTCTATGCCATTGTGGCTCATATCAAAAAGGGGAGAAAAGTGACTAAAGTACATAACCTAAAAGTGAGATTTGATCAGCATACACTTAACACGTACTTGGGCTTCGAATATGTTGAGACAAAGGAATATTTGGAGAAGTATGCATTGGGAGACGCATCCCGACCTTAGTTAGCGGAGATTCTAGCAGCACAAGGGCCACCACCACCATAGATTGCCGTTGGGGTTCCTATCCATTGGAGCACTCTGAGTTTCAAGGTGAAGGGGTGGAAAACCTTTTTCTGCAACAGACTAGACCCGAGCTAGAATGAGACTTACTTTCTGTTTCCTCGGGCAGTTATGGTTGCTTCTATTATGGCCGAGTACCCTATCAATGTGGGTGTCGTGATATTGGCCAACATCTCAGTGATTTCTCGGCAAGATGACTCATCCTACCCATATCCAAACACTATTACAAAATATCTCACATATGCAAGGGTAGAGCCAAGGGATTATGACACAAAGGTGAAGCCGAAGAAGCCTTTTACTTGGTATTCACTCATGGATGCAAACAATCAGAAGAATAAAGTTCAGCCTCCTACCACCGCGGGCCAGTCTGATGAGCCAGCTATGGTAGCTGCTGAGGCAGTTGATGTTCCATCCACTTCAGCCGAACCTTCCTCCAGTGCCACAGCTATGCCTTTGCCATCATCTAGAGCCCCTACTGCAGTTCTTGCCACAGCTCCCACCTCGGCTTTGAAGCCAGTGCATATGCTTATTGTCCTACTTTCTGCGCTGCGAGTCTCCCAGACATTGGCAAGCCTCAACAACTGGATGCAGATAGCCACTACAAAACTGTCTAACTTATCCAGTATTGTTGCAGCGCAGTCGTCTATTCAGGCACTTCAGTTTCCCACGTCAGTTGAAGAGACATTGAAGAAGCTCCTAGAGAACCAGAACACTATTATGGCTACCTTGGTACAGCACGGGTCAGTGATCGGAGAGCTAGAAAAATAAGTAAAGAAGATAAGAAAGTCCCAGGCCAGCAAAAAGTTAGTGGATAAGCTCCGGAGACAGGTGACCAGACTTGCTATAGTCTAATATCTCCCCTTTGACATACTGCTGGACCCAGACCATTTTGTCCCAGATCTTGCAGTACCATCTGCACCGGTGGCACCAGCTGGCCAGTCTGAAGAGCCACACCTTGCTGCTGACACTGCTGAGGCAGTGCGTCAGATGTTCGCCAACCCTACCACACCCGGATTTGAGGATGATGAGATTCAGTTGGCTGAGCCTGAGGGCGATGACATTGCTGGGGACACAGAGATGTCCAAGGAGCCATAGGGAGTTTTCTTCACTTTTTTCCCTCTTTCCCTCTTATTTTTTTAAGCATTGGGGACAATGTTTATCTTTATTCGGGGGGGGGGGTAGAGTTTATTTATTATATTTGATACATTCTGAGATATTTGGCCTGTAATAACTTGATATTATTCTCTCTTTTCTTATTATGTGTATATATTCTCTCTCTTTCTCTCATTATGTATATTCATGCTATCTTCAGTAGTTTTTGCTTATTAGCTTCTTTATTTTTGTTTCTTTATTAGTTCTTTATTTGATTTAGTAGCTTCTTTGTTTGATTTAGTAGCTTGTTTTTATGTTTTAGTAGATAATAAGCCTTTGGTTTTCTTAATGCCACGGTGTTTTCCGAAGGTAGTTGTTGCGTGAACCGGGTGACTCGTCCTAACGATGGATGGCATGACAACCTTCTTAATGGAATGAGTTAATTTTTTTGTATTTAGGTAACAATAGTAGTAGTAATGAATAAAAAGACCTAATTAATTCATGCTCGAAGAGTCAATCATGCTTCAATTATTACCAACACACTTAACTATGTGTTTATGGTTAGAAAAAAGGTTTTTGAAAAAAATAGCTCTAGTTAGTGACTTTGTGATTCCTATATTGACTTTGGCAATCATCGAGTGGTTTAATTGGACCATAATGATCTTTAAACTTGAATGTGGTCATTGTAGGCCCTCGACTCTGTCCGCTTTTACAATCCGGTTGTGTGAGGGGTGAGATGAATTGTTGCTAGTCCAAGTATTCGTGCAAAGGATCTAGAACTTGCACCGAATATGTTTCAAGGAGAAATCCTAAGTTTTCCTTGGTTTGAGAAGTGATTGTAGGTCTCCTTGGTCCATTTGAGTTTTCTATTGACAACCAATATCATTATCCCTAGTTAACCCTTTTGAGACTCTAGCCCTTCTCATTTGATAACTATATTACATGTCTTTACCCATTTGGTCGTGACCCTCTCTTGGCACCCGAGCTTTTCTTAACACTCTTGTAAAATAAATGGCTTAAAACGTAAGTTTGAGGGAGAGATGAGGAACTTGATAAAGATATCAAGGCACAAAAAGAGAAAAGAAATGATCTCTATGAGAAGAAAAGGCAAGAAAAGAAAAGAACAAAAAGAAAGATGCAAAAAGTGAATAAGTGAAAGGGTTGAAGGGATTCAGAAAGAGGCAATGATCCCAAACATGGAGAAATCAAAAAGGTAGAAAAAGAATGAAATGATCAATAAAGAGTGATGCTAAGTCTCTCTAGTCCCCAATGAAAAGAAAGTGCCTCTAAGAATTGGCAAAGTGTGAGCCGAGAAATGAAAGATGGAATGCTTAAGGAAAGGTGTAACCACTTACCCATAGGATATCCTACCCTAACCCAAAAGCCTTCATTACATCCCGAAAGAATTCCTACTTGATTCAAACACGCTTACATTAGTGGCGATCTACATGAGGGGCAAGCCTATGGAACTTGAAGTCGTACTTGTGATATTCTCTTGAGAGAGATGAGTGCACCTTTCATAAATATTTGGATTGAGTGTTAACCTTCTTAAGTAAGCTAGGCAAATGGAAAGTAGAGGAGGAAGAGTTTGGAGTACACCATGACCTACATGATAAAGAAAGAGTCCTTGATGAGTAAAGTCAATTCTTGAAGCTCAAATGTCACATTAGAACTATATGTGCATGAATGTTTAATTTGTCGCCTTGTTGATAATACATAAGTAGTGTGGGTAATTGTTGGTCCCAACTTATGTGTGGATGGCTCACATTTGACTCCCTGAAATGACCCTTAACATTTAGAGGTGGGAACTAATTTATTCGCTTGAGGACAAGAAAAGACTTACGTTTGGGAGAGTTGATAAGTAGGGATTTTGACTGCTTATTAGCATCTTTTAGCTTTTGTTTTAGTCCTAAAGTATTGAATTGTGTTTCCGAAACTAATAAAATTGTGCAAATTATAGGAATGCAGTAAGTTTGGTCTCCCGAGATGAAATCCGACTAAAAAGGATTGTTCCGAAGCACAAGGCAATAAAGGGCACAGAAGCACAAATGTGTGGTCCGCAGAAGAAATTGCGGACCGTAGAATTCCATCTACGGCCGCAAAACAAGAAGAAAAATCTAACAGAACTTTCAGTAATGTGCGGAGTGCACATGAATTGTGCGGCCGCAGAACTGGGCTTAAGAGTCAAAGATCAGAGAGTATTCAAAAAGACCAGGTCCAGGAGCCTTTGCGAAGTGCAGACCATATAAAAATTGTGTGGCCACAGAAGATTGCCTCGCGGCCGCAGTCCAGAAATGTGCGGCCATAGAACTCACGTTCCTGACAACTGAAGAAATATGCGGACCGCACATGGAATTGTGCGGCCGCAGAACCTCCCAAGGGGTATTTTTGTCCGTAATTTTCGGCCCTGTATAAATAGACGAGTTTCACAAAATTCGGTCAAGTTTGAACATACAAAGCTATTGTAGCCGTTTCTCTTTGCTATTTTCGGAAGTTTTAGCTTATTTGAGTATTTTAACATTAAATTTCATCATTTTAATCTTTCATTATGAGTTTAATTAGCTTTTCATCTTTATTTTCTTCAAATCCCATTATGAGTAGCTAGATTTTTACTAGGGTTGTGACCCAACCCTAGTGTATAAACCTTATGGGTGATTAATTTTATGCTTATTTATGATTAGGTGTTGATTATTTAGCTTCGTTCATGCTTCAACTTTAGAATTAATGGTTGCAAACATTGATTCATGCCTATTTGACTTAGTCTCTACTTGAGAAAGAAAGACCTAGTCTAGGATAACCTAGCTAACAAGGAATTGAGTTAATTGAGAGATTGATTAACCTATTTAAAGGGTTCAAACTAGAGATAGTAAGAACCCTACTTGAACTCTTATCAACTGTTTTGGTTGATACCCATTTGGACTTGAGAAAGCCAAATTGAAAAAAATCACTCTCTGATCGAAAGGTATTTAGTAGGTAACGTGGAGTTGAGAGCTATAATACACCCCAATCAACAAAATAAGTATAAACATCTTTATCCCATTAGGGAAACACCTAGGTTATGGTCACAGCCCTAGGCCTTTAATCCAATTAGAAAAACCTCAAAAATATTTATCTATAATCTAATTTTTTTAGCTTGCATTCATTAGAGTAACAGTAGAAATAGAAAATAAAACCTTGTTGTGGAAATGCAATCTTATATAACCCATTTGCTTGCTTCAAATATATACTCCTAACACCTCTCATAACTCCCAGTGAATTCGATCCCGACTCATAGTTGGATAATTATTATTGCATACGACCATATCATATCTCCTATAGAGGTGTGTTGTGGACGTCATCACTCGACTCATATTTAATACGGATAAAAAAATAGATTAACTAACATATAATATGGATATCCATATTACCCATGTCTTCTATGATCACTTTTGGGATAATTCCTAGTCTCCCAAACTGAGGAAACCCCCAATTTATGGCTTTACAAATATAAAAATTAAACACATTAGTTATCCATTTTCTAAGTGGATAATATATTCTTATGTATATTTTATCCGTTTTTAAAAAGTTCATTATCCAACTCATTTTTAATGAATAATATGGGTAGATAACTATTTTTTATCCATTTTGCCACTACTAGTCACACCTAACACGCATCACATTAGGTGCAACAATATTTTCACGTTTAGATATATTCCCTACTTAAATTAGACAAAAAGGTAGAATGTTAAGAGCTTATGGTTTATAAAAAGATGAAGAGACTAGATGATTAAAAACATTTAAATAGGATATGTATGGCGTAAAACACAAGGAGGAGCATAGAGGAGTGCTGCTCATCACGGTGCACATGAGAAGTGTATACGGTAAAATTAGAACATGAGTCAAGTGAACACGTGACAGTAAATACATGTATGAGATGAGTCAGTAAATAACTCACGCCGGATCCAAGTAGGTGGACGGTGTTGTATGAGTCCCGGTGACATCAAGACTGGGGAGAAGAATTTGAAAGCAAGATACCGATTAAAAAATACAACATTAAAAGAGCAGCCATTACAAAGAATCTTAGTATTTACACTCAACCGTTATGCAACTATTAAGAGGGGTCTTTATTCACATTAACGAGGACCTTGATTTAGGAATCTTCTCTCCCTTAATTTAGCTATAAATAGAGAAATTTGTACTTATCGTAAGGAAACGAAATCTTTGTACGAAAAAGGCTAATTCTACTTTCTTATTCCATTTAACATCATTTTGCTAAATATTGTGTCCTTGTTATTACTTCCGGAGAAGCTCAATTCAAAGCCAAACTTATATTTTCTTCAGGTATCCTTAATTAATTACTTTTGCTCTTTGTTACTTTATATTTTCAGTTCAATTTAATTCATGTATCTATAAATTACTTTATAAATTTAACTGTACCGTTTTACGGATAAACAGTTTGGCGCTCACTGTGGGGCATAGACAATTGTGGTAATACTTTGATCCATTCATCTTTTACTAACGTTTTTGACGCTTTTCTTTAGTAAAGCAAAAACAGATATGGCACCTAATGATATGTCAACAACTCACTCAATGTTTGGACAAACAACAAGCGTGAGGATAATTTTCGTGGTGGAGATCAACATGATGATTCAACCAATGAAACCCGCATCTACGGAAATGAGACAACTTCGGTCCGGGAAGAACAAAATACTCATCGTGCGGGGAGTCCTACCCTTGATGATGAACCCGTTGTCTAAACAGTCAAAGTATTGAGAGCACAATAAAAGAAAACCATGAATTATCTCTCAAGACAAGGCCAGATAATTACCGAGCTCCAGCAAGAACTACCAGTTGCCTCGAATAATTCCAATGGAGGAGTTCGAGCCCCTCCCAGCATGCCTGCAAATCTGACAGCAGAAAGAACCGAAAACATCGTTTCGAGGGTGGAGTTCAGATTTAATGATAATCAAGTAGGTGTTGCAGGGAGTGGATCTGAGAATGATAACAATGCAGATGATCTCTTTCAAACTGAGCTCATGAGGTTCATGAGGGAAATGAATGACTGGATGGATCAAAACACTAAAGAATTTCATGTTCAGATGGATCAATTCCAGGGGCACTTCTCGTGTTAAAGGGGCCGAATTCGAAGAAGTATACTCAGCTGCCATTCAAACTAAGTGCAATCCCGAAGTTGATCCCAAAAAGGTTCAAGATGCCAGATATTCCAAAATATAATGGAACTTTAGATCCACAAGAGCACATCACGACTTACACTACGACTGTAAAGGGAAACAATTTGGATTCGCATGAGATCGAATTTGTTTTGCTAAAAAAAATTGGCGAAACCCTAAAGAATGGAGCTTTAACGTGGTATTCTCTTTTACCTGAACATTCAATTGATTCTTTTGAAATTTTTGCAGATTCTTTCATCAAAGCTCATGCTGGGGAAAGAAAAGTCCAAGCCAGGAAGACAAATATATTTAGAATCGCTCAAGGAGAATCTGAATTGCTGCGTGAATTCATGATTCGGTTCCAAAAGGAGAGGATGTTGTTTCCGGTAGTACCGGATGAGTGGGAAACAAAGGCGTTCACCAAAAGCCTCAATCCTTAAGCTCTGATGCCCCGAGGAAGTTGAAAGATAGCTTGTTGGAATTTCAGACAACCACATGGGCTGATGTCCATAATTATTATGAATCGAAAATCATGATTGAAGATGATCAATTAAGTTCTTCGGTGTCATCCAAGGGTCGTAATCGCGATTAGAATCAGGAAAAATTCAAAAATAATTTTAATGCAGACAAGAGATCATCCGGGAGTCATTTCCAACGTTATTTATAAAATGAATGATCTGATAGGCGTGGGGCTAAAGGTTTCCAGTCATCAGAAAGATTTGGACCACATAGAAGGACACATCATGGTCATAGTAGCATGTCTTTGAAAGATAAAGAACCATCGGGATCTCAAGATCAGGATATCTCCGGCTGTCCGTTTATAATTTCAATATCAGTGTGGTAGAACTGGTTTCAACTATGAGAAATATTAAGGTAGGAAGATTCCCGAAACCAATTCAGTTCGACCCCAGTCAAAGAGATCCTAATTTGTGTTGCAAGTTCCATGATATACATGGTCATAGGACTTGGGAGTGCCTGCACCTTTGTGAGTGGTGGAAATGCTAGTGAAAAATGGTCACCTTAGAAAAGTTTTGAGTGATCGAGCTAAAAACAACTACTGTAGGAGTCGAGATACAATGAAATTAGCAAAACCAGCCACAAGGTCTCCCTCCTGGGGTCGAAATAAATGGGATGACATTTTCGACATCAAAAAAGAAGAAGCTATCGGTAACTCATGGTAAGAGAATCCGAGAAGTATAAGCAAATAAGGAAATCACCTTCACGGAGGAAGATGCTGACCTCCTTATTTTACCACATAATGATGCTATGGTTATTTATTAAATATTTTAGATTTTAAAATTAAATGTGTGTTGGTTGATCCAGGTAGTTCAACTAATATCATCCAATTGAGAGTCTTAGAACAAGAAAAGTTAACAGGAAACATAGTTCAGCGATAAAGCTTCTAGCTGGGTTCAACTTAACAAGCGTAACAACTCGAGGAGAGATCGTTTTACCTACCTATGCCAAAGGGGTGACGAAATCCACCTTGTTCGAAGTTGTGGATGGAAATATAGGCTATAATGTGATTCTTGATAGGCTGTGGATCCACAAAAAACTGTGCCATCAACTTATCATCAATTGATAAAGTTCCCTACACTAGTTGGAATCAAGCAAATTAGAGGTGATCAACTAGCTGCAAGGAAAATGAATTTTGTCACCTTATATAGCAACAAGGTGGAGAGAGACAACAAATAGCAACTACAGAAACCGGTGTCAAATTTCGTTCCTGTACCGGCGGAGGACGTTGGAGAGGAAGAAACATCAAATATTTATTAGCTGCCCAGATCTTTTCAGGTATCAGAAAAAATGGTGCAACGAAGAAAACCGCAGATGAGCTTGAACAAATCGCTTTGTTCACATAATTCTTGGAAAGGAAGTTTTACATGGGAACGGGGTTGAGTTAGAGGATTCTTTTTGAACATGAAGATTCGTCTCACAACATAACTGAGAAGGGATGATCGTGTTAGTAGACAAAGGACCGATATTGGGTTTCTCAGCCTTGCTCTTCTTGGATGGGCCGCCACGATGTAGGAGCCCATATAACCGGAGGAAGAAATAGCAGAAGATATGGTAACAGAAAGTATGAATTTGGAAGTCAGTTGAGAAAGGGGGAGTTGCAGAAAAGTTTTTAAGAAAACTCGAAGAAGGAGGTTTGTAAAAGTGAAAGATAAAGTAATGAGAAGGGGAGAAGTTTATAGGCGGCAGAACACAAAGCCATAATTACCAATGTAACTAGTGAATATATTTATCGAATCACGGGATAACACGTGTTCGGCTCATTAAATGCAAAGAGACGGGCGTCCTTTCACGTGTCAGAAATCGTTTAAGAACTTTCCCGCCAAGAAAAGGCATCTTATCCATTTCTCAGTCACTTCAAGTTAAGTCACCAAAAAGTAGGAGGACTATCTGTATAGGGTAAAATTAGAAGATAACGGGTGGATGTTCGTCAAGTGAACATGTGGCACTAAAGACACATAGGAGATGAGTCAGCAAATAACTAACGTCGGGTCCAAGTATGTGGCTAGTGTTGTATGGGTCCCGGTGACATCAAGACTGGAGAGAAGAACTTAAAAGCAAGATACCAGTTGAAGAAGACAACATTAAATGAGCAGCCGTGACAAAAAATCTTAGTATTTACACTCAACTATTATACAACTATCAAGATGGGTCTTTATTCACATTAAAGAGAAGCTTGATTTGAGAATCTTGTCTCCCTTAATATAGCTATAAATAGAGGAATTTATACTTATTGTAAGACACAAAATATTTGTACGAAAAAAAGGTTGATTCTACTTTCTTATTTTATTTAACATCATTTTGCTAAATATTGTGTCCTCGTTCTTGCTTCTGGAGAAGCTCAATTTAAGGCAGACTTGTATTTTATTCAAGTATTCTTAATTAATTTACTTTTGCTCTTAGTTACTTTATATTTTCTGATCAATTTAATTTACGTGTCTATAAATCACGTTACAAATTCAACTGTACTGTTTTACGGATAAACAAAAAGAACTCTGAGAACTATTGATGTTGATGAATGATAATTAATCTTATTGATGGTAACACTTTCCATTAATGTAATGAAATAATATTTTTATAATAAAACTTATATTAGATACATTAAAATTTTAAATATGAAAAAACATAAAACATTTACTACACATTCTACAGATTTAACAGAGAAATGTATAGTAATTTATGTAAATGTCTAGACAAAATTGTCACGACCCAAAATCCACTAAAGGTCGTGATGGCGCTTAACACCGCCGTCAGGCAAGCCAACGGTGATTGATCAACTTAATTACTCATTTTAGTATTTTAAAATCATAATTTTTCTTAATTAAATAGTATGAAATAGAATTTACAGACACGAACTACAATAACGAATAACCTGTAGGAAATCCCCAAAACCCGGTGTCACAAGTGCATGAGCATTTCTAAGGAGTATAATAATAATACAACATATGTCCAAAATATAAATAAGACATGATAAAATAAATAGCACGATGGAGACTGGTGGACTGCAATGTGTAGCCTGAATTGCAGCTCACATAAAGTCCCCTCAACAGATGCGCTTACGCGCCAAGATGATCACCAAATGAACCTGTCAGATTCTACACATTTAGTGCAGAAGTGCAGCATAAGTACGTAAATCAACGCGTAGCTAGTAAGTATCTAGCCTAACCCTGGATACGTAGTGACGAGGGGTCGACATCGACACTTACTAGAGGTCCAACAAAAATAATATAATAATTCATAACAAATATGAAATGCACAACAATAGTGGGGTAAATTTATAAATTTCATAATCTTCCAAATATTTCTTTTAAAGTATAAATTTTTCGATCTTGTATTCTACCTTAAATGCTCAGAAAATGCCAAGTGTTAATATCAAATAAATAAGGAATACCATAAAATGTCGGGCATCAGTGGAAGGTTTATCTCGTGAATATTCGGACTACTAGCGATATAACGCATGATTCTGCCGAGGTCATTCGGCCCGGTCCAGAATAATGTGTACACTGCCGATGGTTGAGCGGCACGAACCATAAATGCATCTATTATACTGTCGAGGCGTTCGGCCTGCTCCATAAGAAAGGAAGGAAGTTACCAAATTACGAGACACGTGCTTACAATACAGTATACGAGCACAAAGTGAATATAATCTTTACCGTTTCTCAAATAACTGGCCAACAACTCAAAGTGATAAGGCTCGACCTAGTATACATATATTTATTCCTAAATCAATTTCAATTATAACTTTCATTAATTAAGCCAGCAAAATGAGTTCAAATAATTCAAATATTACATGATAAGATCCTAAGTCTACCCCGACATAAACATGTTTTAGCTACATACGTACTCTTGTCATCACATGCGTACGTAGCACCCACAATTAGTTGCACATAACAATAAATATCACCTAAGGGGGTAGTTTCCCCCTCACAAGGTTAGACAGGAGACATACCTCGCTCTGAAGTTCCATAACCGGCTTCAACTCCACTCAAACACCTCAACCCGATGCGTGTCTCTCCAAAACTAGTCAAACAACATGCAAACCAATCAAAATATATCCCAATACGTATAATTTAATAATATATAATGATTCCCCACTTCGCTCAAAAGCCAACAAAGTGTAATTTTTCTTTTCTTTTGCAGGGTAGTTGACTAATTTTCTTTCTAGTCGACTAGATTCTTTATGCGAGAGATATAAACAAAATACAAAAAAGTAAATAGCAGAAAGTAAATGACACCGAATGTTTATACTAGTTCAGATTCAAAATGAATCCTACATCCAGTCCCGTTGGATTGTAAGGGTGTTCTCTTTCAAGTATTTGAAATTTCTTGATATAGGTATGTTGGTGTTGTTATACACCAACAACTTCGTCACGATATTAGTTCTTTCCTTAGTTCTCGATACAATGCCTCACCAGTGATTTTTCTCTCTTTCTTCTCTCCCTAGTTACACAGTAAATCTAGAATAGACTACAATGCTTGTTTGGAGTAGAACAAAAAGATTGATAGTGGTTCGATGAAAGTATATTCTTCCTTTGCATCTATTGTTGTATATATATGATCTGAATGCCAATCTTCTAGGTGTGACAGATCCATAGATGGTGGGCAACCCAAGGGAATTGATCCTTAAAATCAATCAAGATTGATTTCTTCCAAGAATAAGATAGAGCTTCCTTTACTGGTCCGTTGCTTTCGTGATTTTCTTTCCTCTGTAAGCCGTTGTGATTGAATATTCTCCATGAGGTATGTGATTGAATATTCTCCGTAAATCTTCCATACAGATTGATTGATGAGACTTCCGTAAATAGCTGGATCCAAATATTTATTTTTCATGAAGCTCGCAATCACAGCATAATTTATTCCTTGATTCTTGCTTCTAGATCTTCACTGGAATCTTGACTTCTCCGTTATTGGTACTCTTCCATTTTTTCTGACTTCCTTTTTTGGAATTGTTTTCATGCAAATAGAAGTAAGTTATTTTCCATCATTAAAACATATATCTAATATTTTTTTAATTGCAATGGCACAAGATACTGAGAACCATATCTATCCAATGGCATTTTTGTGTTATGAACAAGGAGTGCGATGAGTCATAGGCCTTTTTTTTCAAGCAGTTAAAGGCCATATACGAGGATGATCCAGAGCTGTGCATAATCTTTCACAGGTATCTTAGCATAGCCAATGAAATTTTCGGGTTTATAAGCATGCTCATTACGGATTTTGCAGGAGGCACCTTGGGGAAAACCTCCGTCAAAGATTCAAGTGTGAAGATTATCTTCACCATTATTATTCGGCAGCGCAAGCATAAAGTTTGAATGAGTTATATGATAATTTTTAGCAATTTTCGAAAAATATATTTCATAGTAGCTAGATATCTCGAGTTTAGGGTTGGATTTCAAAAATGGAGCAGTGCATGTTTTTCGAAAAATCGGTATGAAGTGATGACTATAAACATCGCCAAGTCGCTTAACCCAATATTAAAGGAAGAAAGATAATTCCCTTTGTTTTCCCTATTCATTTGTATTAGTTGAATGTTTGTTGACAAATTTACGCAGAGAAAAATAGAAATCAATAGGGAAAACATTATATTTATGCCTTTATGTGTCCAAACGAAAACAAAAGAAGACTAAGCGTGTACCGGGTATCGGGGAATTATTTGGGTCGATGAAGACAAAGGAAACAAATGCCCAATCTGAGATAACACATCTTTTTACAAATAACAACTTTATTTTCCTAAAAATTTTAAAAACTTTGTAACTTTATCAAAATAGGGTTCCTCGCGATTAGATCTCTGACAGAGATTAGCCTTCGGCTTCCACGCAAAATTGAGCTTCAAAAGGCAATATAATAATGAAAAATATAATTTTAATGCTCAGAGATCTGAAAATCAACGATGATCGTGGCCTGAAATCATACAAGAACTGGAGAGAGTGGAGAGAGTTGAGAGCGAGATGAGGGCCACGATGGATTTTGACTTCAAAGGAAAAGTATATTAAATGGGTGTAAAACCCTTTTAAAGAAATTTTAATCCTAATTCCTAAACCTTGAACTTTTTAAATTTCTCAGGGGCTTTAATAAAGGAAACAAAATGAGGATTAATTTATCGGTTTGATTTTATACGGGGCTTCCATGCTAATTCTTCTCAAGTTACTATATCCTTAATCGTGGAACAACATTTTATATATTCTATTAATCTATAGTCAAATATTTAAAAGAAAGTGCAAAGTTAAATTTTGTGGCTGGGCCATGGTTATTCTGGACGATGAATTGAAGGCCTAAAGCTAACAACGAATATTCTTATAAAACGTGAAATCTCATACGCCCCCCTTTTGAGTTTGATTCAGATTATTAAATAAACTAGAACAAGCATGATTTGGATTTTGTTCCTCACGTGAAAATCTCATACGCCCCCCATCCCCATGCTAAATATTAATTGTTATCCAATCTCTTGTCTTGACATGATTAATCATGTCAGTTTTTGATGCGAATATGATCTTGGCCCGCTTGATTTGCAAAGACGCTATCAATAGCATGTTTGTCCGTTCATTTTGATGGGTCCAAAGGCCAAAATATTAAAAAGGACTACCTGACGCGAATTGTCTTAAATGAATGACAAAGATTCTCAATAGCCCTTCAATACATTAGCTTATTCAATAATTCAGAGACCACAGAATAAAACAATAATATATAAGGACAATATAATATTCTAGAGAGAATAATGCTGCTATGGTAGTTGTCACTCTGCCTAGTTAATTGGCTAGACACTTGAGCAGGGCACATTTATGTTTTTCTTTGTTTTTCCGTCGGTGTCCGATTAGACACTTGGCTAGACACTTGAGCAGGGCACAGTTAATTGGCTAATATTACAGACCTCAACTAATTTAAATAAACACCACTTAATGTCCATTACAAGAGAACATTAATTATCAGAATTTTTTTATTCTAAAAGTTCGAACTCAAGACTTTTTACTAAAAATAAAAAAATCTTATAATCTTACCACTTCCCTCAGTGATTCAAGGTTATTTTACTTTGTTTCAAAATAAAATAATGAATATGATAACATAATTTTCTTCCCATTAGTACATCATTTTTATTCTTTACCTGTTTGCTTTTGGCATTCTATATTTTTGTTTTTTCCTCCTCACACTACACCCACTTGCAAGTCTAATTTTTATTAGAAATATATGCACCCTGCAATTTTGTTGCAGTAGTATTTATTGGTTTATTGTATTTTTATTATGAATAATTTATTATTTTATTCAGAGCCGAGGACTTAAATTCGATAACCACCAAAACTTTAGTAACCAATCTCAATTATTGAACTTCCTTCGTCAATGTGACGAAAGTGGGTTGTCAGTGTCGCAGATTTCTCTTATTCTCTACCTAAAGAAGATTTTTAACCCCAAAACAGAGATAGATAATTAGATTTCGTGTGCATTTGGTTTGTTTTCTCGGTATTTGTTTTGGAAGAGAACAGAAAAGTTGTTTGGCAAGAACATTTTGTACTTGAAGAATCTAATCATTCCCATAATTAGTGACACTAGCCTTTTCATCGTGTTAGAAAATGTTATATTCGTTACTTATTAGTCGTATGAGGATTTTCAAAGAGATTATTATCTTGGACTATTCTAATTTAAGGGGAAATATTGATTGCTCAAAAACTATCGATAATTTTCAAGATTGTTTCACTTGAGATTCAAAATAAATAAGTTGTTCATCAAAGTAACTAAAGGAGTGATGATGGGGGAGGCTGAATTAAGACTTCTGATCTATACTAGTTTTCAACTCGCTCTTGTTTGTGTCAATAATTTTACCATGGCATGAAGGTTTTTCGAATGGTAACGTTCTTATAACGTCATTTTAAAGCTTATATGATCTGAAGATTTTAGGTGGTAAAACTTGATGGAGCTTTATGAGGTACGGATTGAGAAGTAAAAGTAAATTTGAAAAAAAACAACAATGTAATTGATGACATATGATATTACTTTTGTACAACGGAATTATTTTATATTTATTGAGAGCTAACAGTTTAAAATATGTTGCCACCAAATTAACCTTATTAATAAATCCAGATCTACATGAACGTGACCGCGTGGCCTCTCTATGAGACAAAATGTCTTGTCAGGCAAAGAACAATTCCCCAGGAACAAGTGTCATGAAAAAAGGATCATAAATAAACACCTTTTCCACTTGTTTCTCGTAACAGGCATTTTAAACAACTCATGGTGTGTTTGGTACAAACGAAAAATGTTCTCCAATTTTTTTTTATGTTTGGTTGACTTAAATATTTTGAACTCGTTATTTAAGAATCATTCTTCAAAATGGATGACGAATGGAAGTGAGATTAGATTGACGAAAAATATTTTCATCATGAACTCATTTCCTTCAATTGGAAGAAAATATTTTCTCTATCAAAAGAAGGGAAAATATTTTTTCAAGATTCTTTTTCAACCTTCTCCAACTTATTCTTCATCCCCACAAACCCCCACCATGCCACCCCATCCCCAGACCACCCTACCCCTACCCCCACCACACCCCACCCAACCCTAACCTCGCCCACCCCACCCTAAATAGAAATATTATTAGGAGTAATTTATTTTCATGTTGTAGATAAAGTATTTTTTTATTTCAACAAAATGAGTATATTCTTTTCATGATGTAGAAAAAGTATTTTCTTTCATTTCAATAAAATGAGTGCTTTGCTTTTATGATGTAAAAAAATTATTTTCTTTTATTTCAACAAATGAGTACTTTCGTTTTAAGAAATAGAAAAAGTATTTTCTTTTATTTCAACATACTAATTAGTCCTATATTCTTTTTTTGATGTAGAAAAAATATTTTCTTTCATTTCAACAAAAACAAATACTTTCTTTTTATGATGTAAAAAATGTACTTTCTCTCATTTCAACAAAAAAAATACTTTGTTTTCATGATGTAGAAAAAGTACTTTTCTTTCATTTCAACAAAACGAGTACTTTTCTTTCATCCATATCTTTCTTTGTATTTGTGTGAATTTTTAAAATTAATTTTTTGAAGAAAATAGGGTCCTACAAACCATGCTGTCATCACTATATTCTCTCCTTATAAACATAAAATACAAAGAGTTCCTATATTATTCTGCCTGAACAAAATAAATTACCATTGCTATAATCCCCAATCAAGCCCAACTTTAATCCTAAAAAGGATAAGCGGTAGCTGCAAATATAATCCAGTCTAAGAGCCCGGAATCGAATCCCACAAAAACTAAGATTTAGCTACAACTGTTCACTATTACCAAGAATATTAAGATTCTGTTTTCTTACTAATTAACTAGAAAATTAAAATAGTAAATTTACAACTAAAGAATATAAGATTTTGGGGACAAGATTAAGGTGGCCTAGAGTTATGATTTTTCCAATTGTCGGAATCCTTCCCGCTACGTCTCCTATCATATCGCCTAAGTATCCTCTATTGATCATGAGAACTCGACTTATTGTAATTCTCTCTCTAGCAACTACAATAATGTACTAGTCATATTCTCTCGAATTACGCTAGCTTGCACTTTTTCACCGCTCACTATGATCACGTCAAATTTTCGTTATCTCTAATCCCGCTTTTAAACCCGCCATATTGATCTCTTATATACCTTGGGAGTGACGTTGTTTGAAAAAACCCTCAATATGTACTCTTTCTGAAGCAATACATAATAAATAGGCACAGTCAATTGATGGTCATTCAATCGACAATACTAAATAAATAGTTGAACAAGTAGGGATATTCAAAGAAAAAATTATATTAAAACATAACAAAAATTCATCCTCCAAAAGGTTCCATCAAACTCTAGATTAGAGAGTTTAGCTACTCATAATTATATAAACAATCACAGTCATATATAAAAGCATTAAACTACAGATTAAAGAAGAACAGAGAGAAAAACTCTTGTGATTCGTGCTCCAGAGTGTTCCGTAGTCTTTTGCCTCTCCAATAGTGTCTCACACCCTAAAAACTAAGTTAGGAGGTATTTATAAGGTAGGGTTGAAGTCTACACGTCCAAACATAATGAGGAAATAAAAGTAGCTCGTATAAGAATCGCCAGCGCAGGGCATTGTCAGAGGCGTCAACATTACCCCGCGAGGCACTATCAGAGGCGCCAATATTTCCCCGCGAGGCACTGTCAGAGGCGCCAATGACAGTGCCCTGGACAAAGCCTTGCACTGTCTATGGCTATGAGTTTTCATTGCCTTGCACGTCTTCTTATATTGCTCTATTTTGTAGCTTTGAGGAACTATTTCATCACGCCCAACTCTAGTCCTAAAAAGGATAAGCGGTCGCTGTAAATATAATCCGGTCTAAATGTCCGGAGTCGAATCCCATAGAGAACTAATGTTTAGCTATAACAATTTACTATCACTAAGAAGACAAGCTCGAACAATTCCGAAGTTATAAATATTAAGATTCTTATGTCTAACTAATTAACAAATAAATTAAAGTGGTAAATTAATAAATAGGGATACTAAGAATTGGAAACAAGATTAGAAAAGCCTAGAGTTATGATTTCCCCAGTTGTCGGAATCCTTCCCGCCACATCTCCTACAATTTTACCTAAATTTTCTCTACTGATCATGAGCACTTGACTTATCATAATTCTCTCTCGAGCAACTACAATAATGTACTAGTCATATTCTCTCGAATTACGCTAGCTCACACTTTTTCACCGCTCACTATGGTCACGTCAAAGCTTTGTTATCTCTAATCCCGCTTTTAAACCCACCGTATTGATCTCTCATATACCTTGGGAGTGACGTTGTTCGACAAAAACCTAAATATGCACTCTTTCTCAAGAAATACATAATAAATAGGCACATTCAATTGATGTCCATTCAATCGACGACAATAAATACGTAGTTGAACAAGTAGGGATATTCAAATGCAAAATTATATTAAAACGTAACTAGAATTCATCCTCCAAAAGGTTGCATCAAACCCCAGATTAGAGAGTTTAGCTACTCATAATTGTATAAACAATCATAGTCATACTCAAATTCATTAAACTATATATTAAAGAAGAATAAAGAGAAAAACTCATGTGATTCGTGCTCCAGAGTATTTTGTAGTCTTTTGCCTCTCCAATAAGGTCTTACCCTAAAAAGTAAGTTTATGAGGTATTTATAAGGTAGGGTTGAGTTCTACACGTCCAACCATAATGATAAAAGTAAAGTGTCTTAGATAAGCATCGTCGGTGCGTGGCATTGTTAGAGGCGCCAACATTACCCCGCGAGGCACTGTCAGAGGCGCCAACATTTTCCCGCGAGGCATTGTCAGAGGCGCCAATGATAGTGCCCCGGACAAAGCCTTGCACTGTCTATGTCCTTGTATTTTCATTGCCTTGCACGTCTTCATTTATTGCTCCATTTTGTAGCTTTGAGGTACCATTTTATGCAACGTTTCTCCACTTCATGTCCAAGCATTCCTACACGTAAAATAAACTCTATTAAGCTTAACTGTAGCACAAATTAGCATCTAAACAACAAGCATGTAGGGTAAATAACGTTAAAAGATATGAAATTATAGCATGACATCAACACCCCACACTTAAATATTGCTCGCCCTCGAGTCAACCAACTAAACACTTCATGTTCAAGGTCCCAACAAGCCACACATTAACAACACACTACATATATGACCATGGTTGATAGCAACAATTAAGTTCTAGCATATGCGGTCAAAATACACTTCCCGTACTTATGCCCAATTTCAAAATGTCTAACACAGGAACAACATGATTATAACAATCCTAGCCCCGAAAACTAACTCAATGTCACAATGCACCCAAGGCTTGAATGCTTAATCTAACAGAGAAGTCTAATAATGTTACATATCCTTTGTGAAACCATTTGCCCTCACAATAAAAAAACAGTAACCAGTCCACACATCCAAATCACATGATCGAATATATTTTAAGGACTCACACATATAAAGAAAAATCACTCTCTCTCAAAGAAGTCACATGCACGTAAAAGGTACTATAGGCTTGCCCATTATCTAAACCTCTACTAATGTAGGCCCGCTCGGTCCGAAATCAACTAGGACTTTGTAATGTGGGCTAAGGGACAGGTGGGATATATTTGGGATATAGTGGATAACTCTCCTAATCACTTTAACACATCACGTATTCAACATTAAGAACAAAATTCCTTCAATTCACTTCAATAACCATAAGATAGCTCACCCCAGAATATTTTTCCTTCTTCTTTACGCACTGCTTCAGATCACATCCATTAGCAAAAATAAGAAACTTTTATTTATTTATTTATCCTTTTTTTTCTTTCTTTATTTTTTCTCTTTTTTTTTCTTTTGTATTTTTGCCTTGCCGCTAGTGATTTTTTTATTTAAAATACAAATGCACATTTCTTCCTTCTATTGGTTCCATTCAAAACCTACCCCAAGTTTTCTCATTACTTCTTTCTAGCGTTCTCTTTACAATTTAAGTTTTTTAAGAGGTCTAAGGATCAAAATAATTTAATTAAGAATAAACGGGGATATGCTTGCAATGCGGGTGCCAAAAGAAATGCTTATTGGCTCAAAAGGGTATCTAGGGATGTTTTTATTTGTGATAAGCAAAAAAACGCGAAAAGATCAAAGAAAGCCTAACATCACTTTTCAAACCGAGCAACACCTAGGATTTTACTTCAATTCACATTTCGGACAAGTTCTAGACTCAAATATAATAACATGGACTATACAAAGAACTCACTTCACACATAGCACATGACTCACTAAGGACGGTCCCATTCCGACTCTCAATCAAATAAGTACTCACAAAGCCAAGAAATATATTAAGCATTAAGTACAAAGTGTACACAAGTCAAGCAAACGAGACATATGAGTCACATGCTATTCATTTTTACCAAGGCATCATCATAAATTTAAAATCAAGAGAAGGTGAAACACATGCCAGAACTTAAGTATACAACCATCAAACAAGTCAAAAGGTGTGAATCACCTCATTTCTTCTCCTTTATTTCCTAAGTACTACTCTACTCTAAGAAAAAAAAATAGTATTATCCGGTTCAAGTTACATCTAATGGAAAAGAATCGGTACACAAAGAAAAACCATAAGGGATTATTACTACCTAAGAAAAATAAAAAGACATATTTTTGTATTTTTGAATTTTTTTTGTATTTTTTGTTTGGAGTTAAGTCCCTCAAGAAAACTGTCCAGGAGATCCATCGTCGGAAAAAGTCCAAATTTTTTTTTTAAAAAAAGAGCATCAATTAAACTAACACAACTAAAATAGCATAGAAAGTCACCGAGACAATCTCCTCACCCCACACTTAAAATTATGCATTGTCCCCAATGCACAACATAAATAATAAGAGGGTAAAAGAAACTCCCTGGTAGGCCAAAGAACGAAGCACTAGTGGCTCATGGGGTACTCAGACTTCTCCCCCTGTATTTTACTTTGTGCAGGCACCCCACACTTAGTTCTAACCATTTGGCTTGCCATTGCATCCTTCCAATGGCTTTGCTTCCCATGCCCCTAAAAAAAATAAAAAGCGACACTACAAAGATAATATAATTAAAAAAATATCTTAAAAATTAAAATAAAAGAAAGAAATAAAGTTGGGTTGCCTCCCAACAAGCGCCTGATTTAACGTCACGGCACGACATGAACTACTTTCTGCCTCCACCTCGAGCTTATGAATTGAACCCCAAATTTTGATTCAAGCTTATATTATGCTCTGGGGCGGTACAAATTCTTGTGAGCTAAAAATTAAGTAAACTCTCATGCACCTTTTGGCTCTCGATCGAGGGGTGTCACCTTGCTTAGACGGCCTTGAAAATTTCAAAATATAAGGCTCATCTATCTCTTCTCTTGACTCCTTTTTATGCTCATAAGGATCAATTCTCATTTCACCATCCGAACATAATGTAGAGAAGTGTTTGGAATGAGGTCCGACATGCACAAATACCTCAACTTCAAGATTTTTAGCCTCCTCGACACAAATTATATTAGAGTCAACTAAATATGTATCGTCAGTCTCCTTGCCTAAATCTAGTATCATTTCTTCAACATTGACATCATCAAATTCTAGCTGGTTAGAGTGTTGGTGTTTTGATCTGGACCCCTCCATTGGCACCTCAATTTCTGTCTCTAATGCACTCTGCTCCTGGCTACTATCCATACTATTAACTTGTTGAGCATTAAAAGCTTCAACTATTTGACTCACTTGCGCCTCCAAGTTGTGAATAGTTGCCTCTTGCCTTTGTATCTGCAGTTGTGTCTCATTATTATTTTCCATAAGGTACCTTAGCATATCCTTGATCTCCTTCAGGTCATCATCCTCGGGTCCTTTGTTCCTATTCACTTCACAAGAAATGTCACGACCCAATTTTTCTATAGGCTGTGATGGCGCCCAACATCGCCGCTAGGCAAGCCAACGATGAACTATCCATGTATCTATTCTTTTAACATTTTAGAAATAGTTGATTTTTTTAATTATTAAATAAGTAAGAGGTGAGAAATTTAATAAAATAAAGTATAAATAATTATAAGAAGAAGTGTGGTGAAATAAATACTCAAAATCATCAAGTGCCTACTAGCAAAAATTCCAAGACCTGGTGTCACAAGTGTATGAGCTACTAGTAGAATATACAAAACACTAAATTACTGCCTGAATGGAGTAGACAGAAAACAAAAGCAAAAGAGAGACTACATGTGCTGCAGGCTGAACTCGGAAAATAGCTCACCACTAAGTCTCGAAGTATCAGGGGTGTGCGCCGGGATAACTACCAGATGCACCTGCCTCAGAACCTACACGATTGGTATAGAAGTGTAGCGTGAGTACATAAATAAAAATGTACCCAGTAAGTATCTAGTCTAACTTCGAAGAAGTAGTGACGAGGGGTAGACATCGACACTTACTATGGGCTAACAATAAAATGCAGGAATTTTAAATAGCATGGATTATATAAATAATAAATACAACTCAGTAACAAATAGTGAATAATAATTCTTTCACTAATAATAAATTCCAAGTCAATTTCTGTCGTTAAATAATTATAACAGCTCAAGCCATGAAATAATATCAAGTATAATTAGGCTCCGAGTATTATCACGCACAATTTATGCCGAGGTCGTACGGCCAGATCAAAAAATATACTGTGTGCACTGTCGAGGGTCAAACGGCACGAAACATAGATGCATATATTAACCTGCCGAGGCGAACGACCTGCTCTCATGAGAGTAGAGGAATTTACCTCGCTCGCGGAAATTCTTGCGACGCGAGGGAACATGGATTTATCAGAGTTATTATAAAATTCTTCAATTCTTCCCAACATAAGAAATCCAAACCGTAGACTTTAAATCTTAAAATCCTTAATCTCAACTCTATTTAAGACAATTAATATGTGTAATCAACATAACAATGCAAACAAAGTATGATGTAAATCTAAGACTACCCAGGCATCACATGAAATTTAACTACGCACGGACTCTCGTCACCTAGTGCGTACGTAGCTCCCCACACAAGTAATTCACAACAAATATGCCTAAGGGGATGAGTTCCCTCTTACAAGATTAGGCAAGAGACTTACCTCGTTCTCAAGCTCACTTCCGATCCCCAAATATGCTTGAAATCCTCAACTCGGTGCCAGACAACCCGAAACTAGTCAAATATTACATAAATTAATCAATACATGTTCAAAAGTTCACAATTTAACTATTAGAGTAATTACCCAACCCAAATTGGAATATTCCTAAAATTTACTCCCGGGCCCACGTGCCCGGATTCTGAAAATATTCGAAGATAATTGTTACCCATAACCTCACGAACTTAAATATACAATTTTACCCAATTCCATAACCATTTTTGTGGTTAAATCTCATTTTTATTAAAACCTAGGTTTTTCATCTAAACCCAAAATTTTCACAATTTTACATGTTAAAATCTACCCATAATCTATGTATTAAACTCATATTGTATAGAAATCACTTACCTCAAAGGGCTGGGTGAAATTCCCTCTTCAAAGAGCTCTATATTCGACCAACAAGTGAGAGAAATGAAGTAATGAGCCTAACCCTCGACCTAAATGCAACCCTTCTGCCCAGTGTTTTTTCCGCTTCTGTGGTTCACTGGCCACATTTGCGGCTTCGCATCTGCGAAAAGTTCATCGTAGATACGGTTCTCCCTCCACTGGCCTAAATTCGCATATGCGAAAAATGGCTCGCTTCTGCGAGCCCGCTCATGCGGCTTACGAGCCGCACCTGCGACCATGCCCGCTTCTACGGACCACTGACCGCTTATGTGGTCGAGCATCTGTGCCCACCATGTACGCATATGCGGACTCAGCCCACGCAACCCAAATGTGCACATGCGGCCAATGTGACGCTTCTGCGGTACCGCACCCACGGCCAACCCTTCGCAGGTGCGAACGCACCAGAAGCCCTGCCCTTCAGTAGCTTCTCCAAATCCAAACTTGGTCCGCACATCGTTCGATTAACACTCGAGGCCCCTGGGGCCTCACCCGAATACACCAACAAGTTTGTAAATATAAAACGGACTTGCTCGCACCCTCGGAATGCGGAAAACAACATTAAAAGTAAGGATTGCAATCCAAAACCAATAGGATTAACTTATGACCCTCAAATTCTTCCAACTTACTCCGAGCGCGCCGAATCATACTTAAACTACTCGAAATGACACCAAATTTTGCGTGCAAGTCTTAAATTACCATACGGAACTATTTCCGAATTTAGAATCCCAAACGGATCTCGATAACACTAAAACCTACTCAAAACCAAATTTAAAGAACTTTTAAACCTTCAATAAGACAACTTTCAACTTTAGGCGCCTAAACGCTCTCGGGTCATCCAGAACCCGATTCGGACACACGCCTAAGTACAAAATCATCAAACGAACCTATTGGGACCGTCAAATCCTAATTCCGAGGTCGTTTACTAGAAATATTGACCAAAGTCAAACTTACCCCTTTAAAGCCAATATTAAGGAACTAAGTGTTCTGATTTCAACCCGAACCCTTCCAAATCCCAAACTAACCATCCTCGCAAGTCATAAAACAATAAAAGTACATACGGGGAGTCTTATTTAGGGGAACGAAGATCTAGAAGGCAAAACGACCGGTCGGATCGTTACATGAAAAAGCAAAACCAACATAATAAGGGGTTGGTGGAGGATAAGAAGTATAAGTACAACCGTAAAAGTGACCATCTTGACCACCACACACGTTACACACATTACACACATTCCACATATAGGATTGAGTTGTTACACATAACTCACTCCCTAGAATATTTTGATAATTTTGCCAGGTGTGGTTTCCTCTACAATAAGCATTAGAAGGTTCAAAAGTAGAACCATTAACATCCAAGCTCCCATAATTCCAAGATGCCATGTTTCTCATATCACAAATAAAAAAATAAAAAAAATAAAATAATGATCAAACTTGAACCCTAGCAATATTTATACATATAGCTATACCGTTAATTCCCCGGCAACGACGCCAAAATTTGATCACGCCTAACTCCAGTCCTAAAAAGGATAAACGGTCACTGCAAATATATTCCACTCTAAAAGCCCGGAGTCGAATCCCACAGAGAACTAAGATTTAGCTACAATAGTTTACTATTACTAGGAAGACAAGTTCGAACAATTTCTAAGTTATAAATATTAAGATCCTTATGTCTAACTAATTAACTAACAAATTAAAGTGGTAAATTAATATATAGGGATACTAAAGGTTGGAGACAAGATTAGAAAAGCCTAGAGTTATGATTCCCCAATTGTCGGAATCCTTCTCGCTATGTCTCCTACAATTTCGCCTAAGTTTTATCTACTGATCATGAGCACTCGACTTATCATAATTCTCTTTCGAGCAACTAAAATAATGTACTACTCATATTCTCTCGAATTACGCTAGGTCAAACATTTTCACCGCTCACTATGATCACGTCAAAACTTCGTTATCTCTAATTCCGCTTTTAAACCTGCCCTATTGATCTATCATATATCTTGGGAGTGACGTTGTTCGGCAAAAACATAAATATGCAATATTTCTCAAGCAATACATAATAAATAGGCACAGTCAATTGATGACCATTCAATCGACGACAATAAATAAGTAGTTGAACAAGTAGGGATATTCAAAGGTAAAATTATATTAAAACGTAACAAGAATTAAACTACATATTAAAGAAGAACGGAGAGAAAAACTCTTGCGATTCGTGCTCCAGAGTGTTCCATAGTCTTTTGCCCCTCCAATAGTGTCTTACCCTCTAAAAACTAAGTTTATTAGGTATTTATAAGGTAGGGTTGAGTTCTACAAGTCCAACCATAATGTGGATATAAAAGTGGCTCGGATAAGCATCGTCGGCGCGGGGCATTGTCAGAGGTCGTGATGGTGCCTATCTCAATACTAGGCAAGCCGACAATCTCAATAACCACCATATATTTTATTTTTGAAAATAAAATAATTAAATTCAGTGGAAGAAATCTCACAAATACAAATATAACACTCCCAAAACCCGGTGTCACTGAGTACATGAGCATCTAATATGAATACAATGTCTAAAAGTATAGAATAGTATAATAACTAAAGGAAAGAGAGACAAGGTCAGCGGACGCCAAGCAGCTACCCTGATAGTCTCCAACTGGTAACACACAGAGGTCTTACAGCCGCCGTGTCCGGAAGCACCTGGATCTGTACACAAGGTGCAGAGTGTAGTATGAGTACAACTAACTCAATAAGTAACAAGACTAACCTCTAGGCTGAAAGTAGTAACGAGCTCCGCAGGTACAGTCCATTATAAATAATGGTACAAAAATGTAGGCATGCTTTTAAGTTCAACATTTAAACTCAGTACAAGTAAAATAGATCAATACTGCATGATATGTGGAATGCCACATCTCAGTAGAAAGACCTCATGTAAATACTGGTCACAAATTATCCGGTCACTTGGTACTGTTTATGGCCAATCCAGTCCAGGGGTGTTCCAGCCTGTATATAAATACACATTGACCGACAATCAGTCGCCTAGTACCGTATAAGGCCAATCCAGCCCTGGGATAATTTTATCCCCAAATATAACTTACGGACAAGATCCATATCCAGGAAAACTCATTACAATACAAATAAGTAAGGCAAGTCCATGCCCTGGGAAATCCATCCCGAATATATATATATAATCATCGTAAGTAAGGCAAGTATATATATATATATATATATATAAAATCATCGTAAGTAAGTCAAGTCTATGCCCTGGGAAGTCCATCCCGACTATATATAATCATCTTCGCTCACTGGGGGTGTACAGACTCCGGAGGGGCTCCTTGAGCCCAAGCGTGATATAAAGCCTTTATGACCTACTGCAGGCGGGTAGTCCCGATCCGTATAATAATAAAGCCTATAAGGCCTACTGCAGGCGGGCAACCCCGATCCATAAAATAGTAAAGCCAATAAGGCCTGTTGCAGGCGGGCAGCCCCGATCCAAAAAAATAATAATGTATAAAGCCATTCTGGCCTGCTGCAGGCGGGCAGCCCCGGTCCATTTAATAATAACATATATAAATCCAATATGGCCTGCTGCGATGCGCAGCTCGATCCCATAAATATCCTCACAATGGATGCATATGACTGAGTGAGAAATGTACATTTTTAAAACAATTACTTCAATAGCCACACGACCCCATGGGTCCCAAAATATCGGCACATAGCCTACACATGATCTTTAATAAAAGCGTCAGCTCAATTTCTCTAAAATGTTCAGATAATAACATGATTCTTTAAGCTTTACAACTTCACAGGATTTATTCAAGTCATAATTTCTATGGTGCACGTCCACACGCTTGTCACCTATCGTGTGTGTCACCTCCAAACAATTTATATCATACCAAATTCGGGGATTCATTCCCTCAATACCAAGTTTAGAAGTGTAACTTACCTCAAACCGTGTAATTCTTTACTCCGGTATGCCTTTTCCTCGTGAATTGGCCTCCAAATACCCTGAATCTATCCATAAATAATTCAATTCAGTCAATAAAATTTATTGGAATTAATTCCATAAGAAAATGCAAGTTTTCCACAAAAATCTGAAATTACACTCCAAAAATTGCCCGTGGGACCCACGTCTCGGAAATCGACAAAAGTTATAAAATTTGAAAGTCCATTCAACCACGAGTCTAATCATACCAATTTTACCAAAATCCGACCTCTAAATCTTCAAATCTATTTTTCAAATCCCTAAATTCAAATCCCCGATTTACACCTCAAAAACATGTAATCTAGTCGGATTATTCGATGATAATTCAATATTATGGAGTAGAAATGATTACAAAGGACTTACCTCAAGTTTTTTCGTGAAAACCTCGCTCAAAATCCCCCAACCCGAGCTTGAAATGCCCAAAAAATGGCAAAAGCTCGGAACCCCTCTGTTTTTGTACAGCCCGAGGGTTTTCTCACCTGCAGCATCTTGGCCGCCTCTGCGCTAACCGAATGTGCGGAAAACTCCCTCGCACTTGCGCCTTCGCCCGCATCTGCGCCAGTCGCTTCTACGCGCATCCTTCCGCATCTGCGCTCACGCAGGTGTAGAATTTCCTTCGCACCGGCGACCAATGCCTCACAGCCCTCTGCCCGCATCTGCGCTTGCCAGGCTCGCTTCTACGAGTTTGCACCTGTGATGGAATTTCCGCAGGTGCGATTGCATCAAATGGCAAAAACTTCAACTTTTTCTTCTAAGTCCAAATTTGATTCGTTAACCATACGAAACTCACCCGAGGCTCCCAGGACCTCAACCAAATATACCAACAAGTCCTAAAACATCATATGAACTTAGTCGAACCCTCAAATCATCTCAAACAACGCTAAAATCACTAATTATACCCCAATTCAAGCCTAATAAACTTTGAAATTTCAAGTTTCCAAAAACGACGCCAAAACCTATCAAATCAAGTCTGATCGACCTAAAATTTTGCACACAAGTCATAAATGACATAACGGACGTATTCAAATTTTCAGAATCGGATTCCAACCCCGATATCAAAAAGTCAACCCCCGGTCAATCTTTCCAAAAATTCAACTTTCGCCATTTCAAGCTTAATTCCACTATGGACCTCCAAATAATTTTCCGGACACGATCGTAAGTCCAAAATCACCATAAAAATCTATTGGAATCATTAGAATTACATTCCGAGGTCGTTTACACATAAGTCAATATCCGGTCAACTTTTCCAACTTAAGTTTTCAATTATGAGACTAAGTATCTCATTTCACTCTAAAATCTTTCCGGACCCGAACCAACTAACCCGATAAGTCATAACAATTGTAAGGCATAAATTGAGCAGTAAATGGGGGAACAAGGCCGTAATACTCAAAACGACTGGTCGGGTCATTACATTCTCTCCCACTTAAACATATGTTCGTCCTCGAACGTGCCAAGAGTTGTTTCCAAGCCACCAAATTACTATTCCATCTTATCACGCATGTACCCGGGGTTATCCCATGCCACCCTATTCCGTTTAAATCGTATAGGCCTGACAACACAACATAATTAAAAATCATTACTTCAACCTTTGCCCATAAACCTTGGAATTCAATTTCCAATATTTAGAATTTCTTTTCAAGACCTGAATCTCGAATCAACACGTTGTATAAGTCTGAACAAGCTGTATTGATCCATAACCATAACCCCAGATATAATCACTTAACATACTACACAACTCGCATGCTCGCAGCACCATTTTCGATCACATTAACTACTCCAAAGTAATTCGGTAATAGTATTAAACCCCATATCAAACAAAACCTCATTCTAAAACTTTTGCACACTGTTGATAATGAAAGAAACACGCGAAATCTCATAACATCTTATCAGATCGACAAGTCATGGAGCTCTTTCGCCCCAACCAGAACCAAAATCACTTTCAAAGCCGACTTTCAATATTATCCTTCCCATATACCGTAATCAAACCTGATAGTACCCATTCTAGGTCCAATGACCTTATAGTATTAAACACAACTATCCCACACATACGCCACATCAATATAACTCAAGCCACAACTGCGCAATCCGTGTACCCAAATATGGGAGATGTCTCAAGGAAGAGAACCGTATTGCAAGTTCAACAAGCACCACCACAACCACAATGTTACAACCATTATATATAATAGAACCAAGACACACAAATTTAATAACAGTAACCAGATCTTCTAGAGCTCACATTAACATTACTCGCACGGACATCTCACGTGCTCTAGTATCAATATCTGGACCCGCACGAACAACTCACGTGCCCATAATATAACTATCTGGACCCGCACGGACAACTCACGTGCCAATAATATCAGTACATGGATCCGCACGGACAAATCACGTGCCAATAACATAATCCGCTTGGCATGGTCATAGGTCTTTAATTCAAGCATATCATACAGGACCAATCAAATAAGTACACATGAACATCGTAACTGATCCCAACTCCAGCACTAGAATGACTAACACATCTTCCATTCACGATCTTCCCATGAGGAATACTTTCATAATTCTTCCGTGCCACATAGCAATAATTTGAATATCAGTAGTCTATCAACCAGGTGAGTACTACAATACCACTGAGCATCCGTAAGTCAAAATACAATGCGCCTTTTGAAGTGCGCACCCTTCTCAGGGATTATCGAGCAGTTATAACATTCATTTAAATATCTAAAACTGACCATTTTGTCCAAACTTCGTGATTTTCCTTTCAAGAATGAACTGCCACCTTGTACATGTAAATCTAAATCCGGTACAACACATCACTTCTATCATGTGAAAGGCACGAGAATCTCATTATAAACTCTGAGTCACCAGCAAATTACATACCATATTAATTAGAAACCTCTCTCTTGCTTCTTTCTAGGGGGAAATCATAATACACAACATGTTCCCCACACCAGTAGAATATATCCGGTTCAAACCATGGTAGAAACCATCATGAACACTTTGTAATCCATTTGCACATAACCAAGCTATCAGAACTGAATTCCTCTAACTCGACCAAGCCACACAGGTTACCAAATCCGAGAGTATTGTCACAAAAGACCCGTAAAGCCTCACCTCATCATAAGAACTAAAAGAACCGAGCATACCATTACCATATTGATCCAGCATGTTACCAATTTATCCTCTTTTCTCCGAGTTTCTTCTGGATTATCCTCAAGTTGCCATTTCTCCTTGTCAGAACACTACTACTTTAACCAAAGCTCGCTACAAGACATCCTAACATAAAACTAAACCGCCCTAAGGCCCATAAGCCACTGTATTCTTCTTAACCACCTTCATAGATACCCCAACCGTAACACTCACTCTGAAAATACCTTATGCAAATTTAAAATTGTTCTATTTCCCTTCTTATACTGGAATGTGAAATCCATAGTCATACAGAATTACTGCAAGTCCCGCACCATCCAGTGTAATAACCGATTCTGGCGATATACAAATTTCGAAAAATTTTCAGTTGACACATATACATTTTGAATCCATTATAATCCTTTCGAAAGTCACCCGCTATGCTCAAATCTAAGTTGCACCGCCCGAACAAGCCAAAAGACACAAGACCCCATTAACACAACAATCCCCAAAGAAGTAACCCTGCCTTAACACCACCAATCAAATTCATACTCCGTGCGCACTACATCCTTCAAAATAACAATTTAATCATCTCATAAAGTGCAATATAACCCGCATTCAAGAAATTTTCTTACTCAAGTCATCCCCGATCTCAACTTCTGCAAGTCATAACTAATCCACAAGTGTACCTCGAAACGAAACCAATACTGCACATAATCGCGCAATCATATCATACATAGCAGACTCCCCCGCTTGGTCCAAAGCCATATAACAAAAACATCTGATATCTCAACATACCGAGATAATATCTAATTTGATCATACTAAGTAATAAAAGATCAACTTTGGTCTCGTCCACCAATAATTTACACATACCACCGATACACCAGTACACAATTATAGTATCGCCTACCGGTGTAGATACATAAACATGTGTAACTAAGGACTCACGGGACATATCCAGAAAATGAACAAAATATGATGAAACATACGAATATGTTAAAACCAGGGTCAAATAATATAGATGCCTCCCTGTGGCACACTGAAACAATATATGTGATCTCTGCATCTGAAGCAACATCATCTGGTCTGGTAGGAAAAAGATAGAATCGGCCCTGACTACCACCGGATCGGCCTCCCCCTCTTTGGCTACCCCTAGCTGACTGAGTCCCACCCCGAGCTGGCTGAGCGGGTGGTAGAGCATTTGGTGCAGAAGTAGTATAGTGACTCCTCTGATAAACTGGACCTCGCGTATGGCGGGGACAATATTTCCTCACATGGCCCAGCTCTCCACACTAATAGCACTCCATCTCGAAGAATGGTGGCGAGTTCTGGGGTGGACCTCGGGAACCAGAATAACTACCAGAAGGACCTGGTACATATGACCCCTGAACTGATGGTGCACGGAGCGTACTCGAGGCTAGAAGGGCACTGAGAGCTGATTGACTCTGATGAGAACTATATGAACTAAGGCTGGATGATGCACCACGGTGAATTGGACGACCACTGTTGAGGTAGAACTGCCCTCCAGAAGGTACCCCACCAAAACTACCCGAACCTCGAGGCCTCTTAGCCTCCCTGTCACCATGCTCCTAGCTACAGACCACCTCTATCTGTCGAGCAATGTCAACCACCTTGTCAAAAGTGGCACCGAATACCCTCTCCCTAGTCATAAGGAACCGCTGCTGATATGTGAGGCCATCATTGAACCTCCTAATCCTCTCCCTATCAGTGGGAACCAACCAAACTGTGTGACGAGCCAACTCAGAAAATCTCATCTCATACTGCGTCACTGACATGCCGTCCTGACGTAACTGCTCAAACTATCTGCGCAGCTCCTCTCTGCGAGATAGTGGCACAAACTTCTCCAAAAAGAGAATAGAGAACTCCTGTCATGTAAGTGGTACTGCACCAACCGGCCCGCACCTCTCATAAGCCACCCACCATCTGAAGGCAGCCCCAAAAAACTGAAAAGTAATGAACGAGACTCTACTGGTCTCCAGAATACCTGCTGTTTGAAGCATCCGCTGGCAGTTATCCAGAAAACCATGAGCATCCTCTGACTCAGCACCGCTAAATGATGGAGGTCGAAGCCTCCCAAATCTCTCAAGTTTTCTCTGCTCATCATCTGCCATAACAGGGACTACCGGGGCCTGAGCGGCTACAATTGGCTGGGCTGGTAGTGCCCCCTGTATCTGAAGTCCCTGTACTACCTGGTTTGGAGTACGGGTAACAGGGGTATGAATACCTCCTCCATCTTGAGAAGTGGTAGGTGCGGCCTAAGCCGAAACCACCTGAACAAGACCAGTACAAGCTGTCAATATATGGGCCAGAGCCTCATGAAGGCCTGGAATCACAATAGGTGTAGCTGGTGCCTGAACTGGTCCCGCTGGCTCAACTGTATCCGAAATATGCTCCTGAGCTGGAGCAATTGGTAGTACTACAGGTACTACTCTAACTGCTGCACGAGCTATACCTTGACCTCTACCTCGGCCCCGGCCTCTACCACGGCCCTAACTGGTGGCACCAGTGGCTGACCGTCCATTCCGATAGTACGTGTCATCACCATCTGTGAGAGAATAGAATAACAAGACTTTTAGTTTCCAGAATCAACAAGTTCGCATTACTGAATACAATAAAGTGAAAATTCCTAAGGGTTCGGCAGCCTCTCGAAGATAAGTATAGACGTCTCTGTACCGATCCGCAAGACTCTACTAAACCTGCTCATAACTCATGAGACCTATGTCAACCTAGATCTCTGATACCAATTTGTCACGACCCAAAATATCACATGTCGTGATGGCGCCTATCTCAATACTAGGCAAGCCGACAATCTCAATAACCACCATATCTTTTATTTTTGAAAACAAAATAATTAAATTCAGCGGAAGAAATCTCAAAAATACAAATATAACACTCCCAAAACCTGGTGTCACTGAGTACATGAGCATCTAATATGAATACAATGTCTAAAAGTATAGAACGGTCCAATAACTAAAGGAAAGAGAGACAAGGTCAGCGGACGCCAAGCAGCTACCCTGATAGTCTCCAACTGGTAACACACAGAGGTCTTACAGCCGCCGTGTCCGGAAGCACCTGGATCTGTACACAAGGTGCAGAGTGTAGTATGAGTACAACTAACTCAATAAGTAACAAGACTAACCTCTGGGCTGAAAGTAGTGACGTGCTCCACAGGTACAGTCCATTATAAATAATGGTACAAAAATGTAGGCATGCTTTTAAGTTCAAAATTTAAACTCAGTACAAGTAAAATAGATCAATACTGCATGATATGCGGAATGTCACATCTCAGTAGAAAGACCTCATGTAAATACTGGTCACAAATTATCCGGTCACTCGGTACTGTTTATGGCCAATCCAGTCCAGGGGTGTTCCAGCCTGTATATAAATACACATTGACTGACAATCAGTAGCCTAGTACCGTATAAGGCCAATCTAGACCTGGGATAATTTTATCCCCAAATATAACTGATACGGACAAGATCCATATCCAGGAAAACTCATTACAATACAAATAAGTAAGGCAAGTCCATGCCCTGGGAAATCCATTCCGAATATATATATATATAATCATCGTAAGTAAGTCAAGTCTATGCCCTGGGAAGTCCATCCCGACTATATATAATCATCTTCGCTCACTGGGGGTGTACAGACTCCGAAGGGGCTCCTTGAGCCCAAGCGTGATATAAAGCCTTTATGACCTACTGCAGGCGGGCAGTCCCGATCCGTCTAATAATAAAGCCTATAAGGCCTACTGCAGGCGGACAGCCTCGATCCATAAAATAGTAAAGCCAATAAGGCCTGTTGCAGGTGAGCAGCCCCGATCCAAAACAATAATAATGTATAAAGCCATTCTGGCCTGCTGCAGGCGGGCTGCCCCGATCCATTTAATAATAACATATATAAAGCCAATATGGCCTGCTGCGGCGCGCAGCTCGATCCCATAAATATCCTCACAATGGATGCATATGACTGAGTGAGAAATATACATTTTAAAAACAATTACTTCAATAGTAACACAACCCCATGGGTCCCAAAATATCGGCACGTAGCTTACACATGATCTTTAATAAAAGCCTCACCTCAATTTCTCTAACATGTTCAAATAATAACATGATTCTTTAATCTTTACAACTTCACAGGATTTATTCAAGTCATAATTTCTATGGTGCACGTACACACGCTCGTCACCTATCGTTTGTGTCACCTCCAAACAATTTATATCATACCAAATTCGGGGATTCATTCCCTCAGTACCAAGTTTAGAAGTGTAACTTATCTCAAACCGTGTAATTCCTTACTCCGGTATGCCTTTTCCTCATGAATTGGCCTCCAAATGCCCCGAATCCAGCCATAAATAATTTGATTCAAACAATAAAATTTAATTGAATTAATTCCATAAGAAAATGCAAGTTTTCCACAAAAATCTCAAATTACACTCCAAAAATTGCCCGTGGGGCCCATGTCTCGGAACCCGACAAAAGTTATAAAATCTGAAAGTTTATTCAACCACGTGTCTAACCATACCAATTTTACCAAAATCTGACCTCAACTCGACCTCCAAATCTTCAAATCTATTTTTCAAATTCCTAAGTTCAAATCCCCGATTTACATTTCAAAAATATGTAATCTAGTCGGATTATTCGATTAATAATTAAATATTATGGAGTAGAAATGATCACAAGGGATTTACCTCAAGTTTTCCCGTGAAAACCTCGCTCAAAATTGCCTAACCCGAGCTTGAAATGCCCAAAAATGGCAAAAGCTCGGAACCCCTCTGTTTTTGTACTGCCCAGGGATTTTCGCACCTGCGGCATCTTGGCCGCTTCTGCGCCAACCGCATGTGCTAAAAAATCCCTCGCACATGCGCCTTCGCTCGCATCTGCGCGCCTGTATGCGCTTCTATGTCGGTCGCTTCTGTGCGCATCCTTCCGCATCTGTGCTCCCGTAGGTGCGGAATTTTCCTCGCACCTGCAACCAATGCCTCACAGCCCTCTGTCCTCATCTGCGCTTGCCAGGATCACTTCTGCGAGCTCGCACCTGCGATGGAATTTCCGCAGGTGCGATTGCATCAGATGGCAGAAACTTCAGCTTTTTCTTCTAAGTCCGAATTTGATCCGTTAACCATCCGAAAATCATCCGAGGCCTCCGGGACCTCAACCAAATATACAAAAAAGTCCTAAAATATCATACTAACTTAGTGGAAGCCTCGAATCACATCAAACAACGCTAAAACCACGAATCGCACCTCAATTCAAGCCTAATGAACTTTGAAATTTCTAATTTCTACAAACGACGCCAAAACCTATCAAATCAAGTCCGATCGACCTCAAATTTTGCACATAAGTCATAAATGACATAACTGAGGTACTCAAAATTTTAGAATCGGATTTCGACCCCGATATCAAAAAGTCACACCCCGGTCAAACTTCCCAAAAATTCAACTTTCGGCATTTCAAGCCTAATTCCACTACATACCTCCAAATAATTTTTCGGACACACTCCTAAGTCCAAAATTACCATACGGAGCTATTGGAATTACCAAAATTACATTCCGAGGTCGTTTACACATAAATCAATATCCGATCAACTTTTTCAACTTAAGTTTTCAATTATGAGACTAAGTGTCTCATTTCACTCCAAAATCTTTCCGGACCCGAACCAATTAACCCGATAAATCATAAATCAATTGTAAAGCATAAATTGAGCAGTAAATGGGGGAATGAGACCGTAATACTCAAAACAACCGGCCGGGTCGTTACACAATATTTCCCTACGAGGCACTGCCATAGGCGCCAATGACAGTGCCCTGGACAAAGCCTTGCACTGTCTATGGCCATGATTTTTTATTGCCTTGCACGTCTTATTTTATTACTCCCTTTTGTTGCTTTGTGGTACCATTTCGTGCAACGTTTCTCCACTTCATGTTCAAGCATTCCTACACGTAAAATAAACTCTATTAAGCTCAATTGTCGTACAAATTAGCATCCAAACAACAAGCAAGTAGGGTAAATAACATCAAAATATATGGAATTATAGCAAGACATCAAGTAGCATAACAAATTATTTTTCTAAAAAATACTTTTCTACTCTCTAACCAAACACTAAAATTATTTTTTCGGGAAAATATTAGAAAATTTTCACACACCAACCAAACAAGGAAAAATAAGTGATAAAATCACTCATTTTTCAGGAAAACATTTTCCAAGAAAATCCTTCATACCAAACACACCCATAGTGTAAGTGGTATCCGACATCTTAATTAGAAAGTGACACGATTCAAAAAGAATTTAAGGTGTGTTTGGTATGAAGGAATGTTTTTCCTAAAAGATATTTTTTCGAAAAATAAGTAATTTCTTACTTATTTTTTAATCTTTGGTTAGTAAGTAGCAAAAATTGTTTCAAGAATATTAATATATAATCTAGGCAGTTACACTATGGGTGACGAGGTGGATGGGGGATCGGGGTTCGGTGCTCGAGGTTTAGGATCCAGCATCCCGAGTTCGAGGTCAAGGGTTGGGGTTTGGTGGTCGAAGGTTTGGGTCTGGTGTATAAGGTTTAAGGTTCGAGGGTCCAGGGTCAGAAGTTAAGGTTCAAGATTCGAAATAGAGATAGGGGCAAGGGTTTCGATTCGGGGTTTGAAGCCCGATTCCCGGGGGCAAGGCATGATCGGGGAGGGGTGACTGAGGTTGGGGGGTCGAGGCGAGGGAAGGAGGTGAATTTGATTGTGGATTGAGAGCGGTGGAGGTTATGTTATGTGGTATTTGTGGGCGGGGAATAGGGCCTTGTATTTTGGTGGGGGGGGGGGGAGAGGGGTGAAGGGGAATAGGTCGGGGTTGTTGCTAAGGGCCAAGGGGTGGTCCAGGGTTGAGGACCAAGGTAGGGGGTGGGTGGGTGGAACTAGCAGTACCGGTGGTAGACTGATGGGTCGACACAGGAGGTTGTGGTATAGGAAGTGGTAAGCGGGGCCTAAGGAAGGGAGCGGTGGTAGGGGAGGCGGGGGCCTGTGTATGTGGTGGGTGGGGTTGGGTCGGGGGATTGGCGGGGTAGGTTGAGGGTAGTGGGGTGGTTTCTGGGTGGGTTGGGGTGGGTTGAAAGAGAGATTCGCAAAATATTATTTTCTCCTCTTATTAGGTAAGTCATTTTTCTTAAATTGTAGAAATCTTAGTTCATAAAAAAAATATTTTCCAAACATTAAGCCAACTAAACATTGAAAAATTGACATACCAAACATACCCTTATTAATGTTGACTCATTCTCCCAATCTAACAGTGATTCTCAATATACCTTTTGCAAAAACATGACACATATAAATATTGATTTTATTGCTCTAGGAATGGTTAACAGATGAGTAACAAATATTTATACTACATTAAGTTTTACAACCAAACTCATTAAAAAACTATCACTTTTGGTCATGACCTTATAATTTATTTAACACCTATTTATTACGGGCGAAGCTATAGTTCGGAATGGATGGTAAGTTGAACACTCTTGGTTAGAAAATTGCATCGCGTATATAGATTAAATATTATCTTTTATACAAATATTAAATCTTAAACATTCTTAGCGAAATTCCTGACTTCACATGTTATTTATACTTGTCACCTGTGCTTCGCACAAGGTCTAAGTCTTAACCTATGTTGCGCATACTATAACGTAAGACACTATATCTGATCTTATGCTCAAAGATATAAGAGCCAATGTGCTGTTAGATGTATTAGTTGGGTGTACATGTTCACTGTATAGTCGTAGAACTTTTGTTGTACTAATTTATATGATGTTTGTCCAAGTGATTTTATAAGTTTTGATGAATTGTAAATATGTCATCTTCTGCCTATGCTCTCACATCTAATAGGGGATTTTTACATTCCTATACACTATTTGAAACTTTATTACTCTCCCTACTCATGTTTCAATTTAATTACATAGGCATATATAATTTACCAATTATATACACTTTAGGAATTAAATGAGTATCCCTTTATATTAGGAATTGAATAAGGAATCAATTATTTTTCGTCATTATTCTCTCTCCATCCTGCATTCTCTCTCTCCTGCTCTCTCTCTGTTTTTATGAGCATACATATGCTTGCCCCAATTACAGAGAATTGTTGAAGCTTAAGACAAACCAAAAAGGTGTAGAAGCATTAAGCAAATCATGATTGATCAAAAAAGTAAAAAAAAAAACAAACTTTAAATATGTTTAATTCACAAGCTTATATGACCATAACTAAACATTCATCCCTACAATCAATTCGGGAAGCTAAAAAAGTCGTAATTTGGAGATGACCAAAACTGGATTTCCACATATTGTTTAAAGGAACAAAGTGAATATATTAATCACCATACCTGACGAGAAGGGAGTAATCTAGCAGTCCATCCTTCAATCTCCTTAACTCCAACATCAAATGGAGGACTAATAACACCACACTTGTTTAAGCTTAAAAAGTTTTGAAACTTTGAATTCGAATTTGGATTTTCAAAAACCATTATTTGTTTGGATTGGGTGTTGTTGCAAATAATTGGATATATTGTTTGGAGTTTATATTTCAATTCTGAGGGTGTTTGGTGAAGATTAGACTTGATTTTGGCTGAATTTCAAATTGAAAGAAGAAGATGAAATTGTAGTAAAGTTGTAGTATAATTGTATGTAAATTATATTCTGTTATAGTTATATATATTCTTTTATTTGAATGTTCTATGAAAGTTGAAAAATAGTTGTATAAAAATTATATTTAAGTTATTAATACAATCTTTTTACATTAAGTTATTGATATGCATCAGAATTGTATTAAGAGAGTAAGTTTTGATTGGATTTTTAGAGAAGAAGAAGCACATACATGTGATGACCCAAAATATCATCTTTAAATTTAATAAGTAATTCTGTGTTCTAAGACCTCAAAAAGCACCATTTATCATTCCTCGACTTACGTGCGCAGTTCGTACAATTTTCTGAAAAGTTTTTATGTGAAAAATAGATTAAAATGTGAAATAGAGCTTTAAAACTCAACTGAGTTGACTTTGGTCAACATTTTGAGCAAATGGACCCGGATCACTATTTTGACAATTTCGGTAGGTCCGTATCGTGATTTGGGACTTGGGCCTATGCCCAGAATCGAATTCCGAGGTCTCTAGCCCGAGATATGAAATTTTGATAAAAAAATTGAAAGCTTGAAAGCTTAATGATTTTTAAGAAATTATTGATGTTGGATTTATTGACCCCGGGTCCGTATTTTGGTTCCGGAGCCCGGTATAGGTCCACTATAATATTTATGACTTGCCTGCCGAATTTGGTGAGAATCGGAGTTGATTTGACGTGATTCGGACGTCCGGTTGTGAAAATATAAGTTTTAAAGTTTTCTTGAAAACTTCCTTTGATTTGATGTCTGATTCGTAGTTCTAGGTATTACTTTGGCGATTTTATCACGTGAGCAAGTTCGTATGATGTTTTAATACTTCGGTGCATGTTTGGTTTGGAGCTCCGAGGGCTCGGGTGAGTTTCGGATAGGCTACGGGATGATTTTGAACTTAGAAAATCTGGTTTTTGAGCTTCTGCTGTCATCTGGTGCATTGTGCTTCGCGATCGCGAAGCCATTCCTGTGATCTCGAAGAGAAAATTTTAAGCTGTGAGTTTTACTCTTCGCGTTTGCGAAGATAGGCACGTGAACGCGAAAGGCTAGCTCCTAGTGCACTGCGAACGCGAGCTCAAAGCTGCGATTGCGAAGAAGGAATGAGGCAGAAGCTGAAGCACCGAAATTGTGCTGCGCGATCACATAAACTTGTACGCGATCGCGTAAGGCTGAGAAATTGTTCTCTGCCATCGCATGGCCTTATACGCGATCAAATTTTGTGATGGCAGAGAACAATTTCTCAGCCTTATTAAAAGTCAATATTGGGGGATCGGATTTTAAAAAAAATAAATATATTGGGGGATCGGGTTACACGCCGCAACAGACTTATTAAAAAGTCCATATTGGAGAATCGGGTTGTACGCCGCAACAGACTTATTAAAAGTCAATATTTGGGGGATCTGATTGCACGCCGCAATAGACTTATTTAAAAGTCAATATATATATATATATATATATATATATATATATATATATATATATACTTGATTAAAAATAATTAGATGAGAGGATTGAAAATGAATATATTGTGAGAGCGGGTTGGACGCTGCAACAGAATTGAATGTGAATATATTGTGAGAGCGGGTTGCACGCTACAATAGAATTGATTGAAATGATAATTGGTTATGACTGCTGAACTGGCTTCAATTATTATAAATGAGTTACCTGATTTATTTCTATTATTGTTGTTGTTACTAATATTGCGTACAGGTAATGTAAGTGACTCGCCTTAGCCTCGTCACTACTTCGCCGAGGTTAGGCTCAGCACTTACCAGTACATGGGGTCGGTTGTACTGATACTATACTCTGCACTTCTTGTACAGATTTTGAAGTTGGTCCCACGGCGTACCATAGACTTGCTCGGATTTCAGCTACACATAGGAGACTTGAGGTATAACTGCACGACGTCCGCAGTTCTGAAGTCCCCGTCTACTTTACTTTAGCTGTGTATTTATTTCCAGACAGTTTTATTTTATTCAGGCCCTTATTTGTATTATTCTAGAAGCTCGTGCACTTGTGACACCAAATTCTGGGATGGTATTTAGACACCGTTATTTTTATGGATTATTCACTATATTTCAGACTTTACTTCCGCAATCGTTCTTTGTTATTAATAAATTTAAAAATTATTTAAAAATTGGTTAATATTATTCTAACGTTGGCTTGCCTAGCAAGTGAAATGTTAGGTGTCATCACGGTATCACGGTCCGAAGGTGGAAATTTTGGGTCATGGACTAACCTCTGAGCTGAAAGAAATGATGAGCTCCGCAGGTACAGTCCAGTAAAAATAATGGTACAGAAATGTAGGCATGCTTTCAAGTTCAACAGATAAACTCAGTACAAGTGAAATAGATCAATACTGCATGATATAAGGAATATGACATCTGAGTAGCAAGACCTCCTGTAGATACTGGTCACCAATTATTCGGTCACTCGGTACAGTTTATGGCCAGTCCAGCCCCGGGGTGTTCCAACCCGTATATATATATACACATCGACTGACATTCAGTCATTCAGTACCGTATAAGGCCAATCCATCGACTGACAGTCAGTCATTCAGTACCATATAAGGCCAATCCAGTCCTGGGATAATTTATCCCCAAATGCAAATGATACGGACAAGATCCATGTCCAGGTAATTCATTACAATATAAATAAGTAAGGCAAGTCCATGCCCTCAGAAAATCCATTCCAAACATATATATAAGCAGTAAGTAAGGCAAGTCTATGCCTTGGGAAATCCATCTCGAATATATATAATCATCTACGCTCACTGGGGGTGTACAGACTCCGAAGGGGCTCCTTCAGCCCAAGCGCTATAAGTCGACCGCGCTCGCTCGGGGTGTGTGCAGACTCTCGGAGGGGCTCCTTCAGCCCAAGCGTGATATAAAGCCAATATGGCCTACTGCAGGCGGGCAGTCCCGATCCGTATAATAACAAAGGCTATAAGGCCTGCTGCAGGCGGGCAGTCCCGATCCATAAAATAGTAAAGCCAATAAGGCCTGCTGCAGGCGGGCAGCCCCGACCCATAAAATAGTAAAGCCAATAAGGCCTGCTACAGGCGGGCAGCCCCAATCCATAAAATAGTAACATATATAAAGCCAAATGGCCTGCTGCATTACGCAGCTCAATCTCATAAATATCCTTACACTAGACAATTATTACTGAGTTTGAAATGTATATTTTAGAACAATTAATTCAACAGCATAATGACCCCATGGGTCCTAAAATATTGACACATAGCCTAAACATGATCTTTATTACTAGCCTCAGCTTAATTCCTCTAACACGTGCCGCATGTTTAGATAATAACATGATTCTTTAATATTTCTTCTTCACAGGATTTATTCAAGACACGCTTTCTGTGGTGTACGTCTACATGTTCGTCACTTATCGTGTCTGTCACCTCCAAACAATTCATATCATACCAAATTTGGGGATTCATACCCTCAAAACCAAGTTTAGAAGTGTTATTTACCTCGAACAAGCCAAATCCAATGTCGAGCAAGCTAAACAATGCTCCAGAAATTTCATTATGTGTGTATTAACTTCCAAACGGCTCGAATCTAGTCACAATTAATTTGATTCAGCTCACAAAAATTATAGGAATTAATTTCATATTAAAATATTAATATTTTCCAAAAATCCGAAATTACGCCCCAAATATTACCCGTGGGGCCCATATCTCGGAATCCAATAAAACTTATAAAATCCGAACCCCCATTCAACCACGAGTTCAACCATACCAAAATTACTCAAATCCGACCACAACTCGACCTTCAAATCTTCAATTTAAACTAAGAGGGTTTTTAAACTTTTCCAACTTAATTCACCAATTAAATGATAAAAATAACCATGGATTCGGGTAATTTAACCAATATTGAGTTAAGAACACTTACCCTGTTATTTTCCTTGAAATATTCCCGAAAATTGCCTCTTCCCGAGATCAAATTCGTCAAAAACTGAAAATGGGACGAAGTCCCATTTTCAGAACTTAAACTCACTGCCCAGACTTTTCTTCTTTGCGAACGCGGTCAGTGCCTCGCGTTCGCGAAGCACAAAATAGTTCCCGTCCAAATTCCTCCTTCGCGAATGCGACATCACCCTCGCGTTCGCGAAGCACAAAATGCCTCTGCCTCAATGCCTTCTATGCGAACGCGTTCAACCCAGCACGAACGCGATGCTTCATTACCCCTCACTACGCGAACGCGACACCACCTACACGAACGCGTAGACCAATTTCCTGGGGTCCTCAGCTGCTTCCTCTCTTCTTCGCGAACGCGTAACACCTCTCGCGTTCGCGATGCACACCCAGTCCACCCTTCGCGAACACGTTCTTCTCTTCGTGAATGCAAAGAGAAAATATTGCTAGCCTCTCAGTTCCTCTTCGCGAACGCGAGGCTCCACTCGCGAAAGCGATGAAGGAAACCAGAAGGTGCATCAGAAAACTTCCAGTAGAGTTCCAAGTCCAAAATCCAACCCGTTAACCATTCCAAACTCAACGAGCCCCTCGGGACCTCAAGCAAATATACCAATAAGTCCTAAAATATCATACGAACTTAGTCGAACCCTCAAATCACCTAAAACAACGCTAAAAACATGAATTATACCCCAATTCAAGCCTAATGAACTTTGAAATTTCTAATTTCTACAAACGACTCCGGAACCTATCAAATCACGCCCGATTGACCTCAAATTTTGTAGACAAGTCATAAATGAATTAACATAGGTATTCAAATTTTCAGAATCAGATTCCGACCTCGATATCAAAATGTCAACCCCCCGGTCAAACTTTCCAAAATTCAACTTTCGGCATTTCAAGCCTAATTCCACTATGGACCTCTAAATAATTTTTCGGACAAGCCCCTAAGTCCAAAATTACCATACTGAGCTATTGAAATCATAAAAATTCAAATCCGAGGTCGTTTACATGTAAGTCAATATCCAGTCAACTATTTCAACTTAAGCTTCCAACATGAAAGTTCATTCTTCTAAGCTAACTCCATAATACCTTAAAACTAAAGCCGATAATTTACACAAGTCATAATACCTCGTAGGAAATTATTCAATACTTCAAATAGTTGAAAGGAGCATAAATACTCAAAACGACCGGTCGGGTCGTTACAATCTCCCCCACTTAAACATACGTTCGTCCTCGAACATGCCAGGAGTTATTTCTAAGCCACCACATCACTATTCCATCTTAACACGCACGTACCCGTGGGTGATCTCACGTCACCCTATTCTATATAGGCCTGACCATACAACATAACTGAAAATCATTAATTTAACCTTAGCCCAAAAATCATGGAGCTAAATTTCTAACATCCAGAATTCTTTTCAATACCCGAATCTCACTTCTATACACTGTATAAGTATGAACAAGTTGTATCCAGCCATAACCATATCCCAGATAAAATCACTTTCTATGCCGACCTTCAATACTATCCTCCTAATATACCGGAATCCAACCTGATAGTATCCATTCTAGGTCCAATGACCTTATATTATTAAACACAACAATCCTATTGACATGCCACACTAATACAACTCAATCCACAACTGCGCAACTTTGTACCCAAAAATGGAAAATGTGTCAAAGTAGAGAACCATATTGTAAGTTCAACATGCACCACCACAACTGTAATGCTATAATCTCATATATATTGTACAACCGATACACACAAGTTTAATAACAGTAACCAGCTCTTTTAGAGCTCACATTAACATCACTCGTACGGACAACTCACGTGCTATCGTATCAATATCTGAACTCGCACGGACAACTCTCGTGCTAAAAATATCAGTATATGGATCCGCACGGACAACTCACGTGCCAATAACGTAATTCGCCAGGCATGGTCACAGGTCTCCAGTCCAAGCATATCATAGAGGAGCAATCAAATAAGTACACATGTATGTGATAAATGAAATAAGATTCATATGCTCCTCGACTGGTATAACTATCACGCCATAGCATAAGCATGTGCAAAGTCTGGTGTCACGCTTCAAATTGGCAAGTTAACGCAAAAATAGTAACTACCCCATTTATTCAAGGGAATTAACCTCTTTGAAACCTCAAATGTAGCCCAGATAGTTCTCAATAAAGGTACGAACACGAGAAACTTTTATAACTTTACGCTTAACAGTCAACTCTAGGAATATCATAGCCTAAGCATTCTTTCGAGTATGAGTACTTGCCCTGATGCCCGCACATTAGCTCAAACCTCACATATGTGCATATTTATAGCGCGTAGCTATCGCAAATAATTAACGCAACTAGTGCCTCCACTGAGAAAAAAATAAAATACTCACCTCAAACAGGCCGCAACCTGAAATAATATACTTCTGAGAACTCCCAGTCTCCAAATTCATCAAACACATGAATCACCGTAACTGATCCCAACTCCAGCACTAGAATGACTAACATGTCTTCCTTTCATGATCTTCCCATGAGGAATACTTTCATAATTCTTTCGTGTCACATAGAAATAATTTGAATATTAGCAGTCTATAACCCAGGTAGGTACTGCAATATCGATGAACATCTGTAAGTCAAAACACAACGCGCCTTCTGAAATGCGCACCCTTCTCAGGGATCCTCGGGCAGTTATAACATTCATCTAAATATCTGAAACTGACCATTATGTCCAAAATTTGTAATCTTTCTTTCAAGAATGAATTGCCATCTTATGCGTGTGAATCTAAATCCCGCACAACACACCACATCTACCATGTGAAAGGCACAAGAATCTCATTATCAACTCTGAGTCACCGGAAAATTACATACCCGGTTAGTTAGAAACCTTTTTCTCGCTTCCTTCCAGGAGAAAATCACAATATACAACATCTTTCCCACACCAATAGAAAATATCCGGTTCAAATCGTCAAGAACACTTTGAAATCCATCTGCACATAAGTAATCTATTAGAACTAAATTCCTCTAACTCGACCAAACCACATAGGTCACCAAAACCCAAGAATATTGCCACCAAAACATCTGTAGAGTCTCTCCACATCATAATTACCCTTATAAATACCACAACCGAAACACCCACTCTTAAAATACCTTATTTGAGTCTAAGGCCGTTTCGTTCAACTTCCTGTTACCGAAATATAAAATCCCTAATGATATACAAAAATGGCACAAGTCTCGATACCATCCAACTTAAATCTCATATTTTAGCCATAAACAAGTCCGCCAAAAATTTTCAATTGTTACATATTAATCTTGAATCCATTAGAACTTTCTCAGGAGTCATCCACTCTGCTCAAATATCAATTGCACCGCCCAAACGGGCCGAAAGACACATGACCTATTAGCACAACAACACCCAAAGAAGTACCCCAGTCTTAACACCACCAATCAAATTCATACTCTGTGCGCACTACATCCTTCACAAATAACAACTCACTCATTCCATGATTTTCATATATTCATAAGTGCCATATAACTCGTATCCAGGAATTTCCTTATTGGAGTCACCCTCGATCTCAACCTCTGCTTGTCATAACTAACCCACAAGTATGCCTTAGACCACAACTAAATTTTAAACATATAACCATGAATTGAATTGTCAATAGCAGACTCCCCCACTTGGCTCAAAGCCATAGAACAAAACACTCGATAATTCATAATACCCATACTTTATTACTGCCATAATACTGCGGTCAGTTCAGCCAAAATTCTTCTCAAGCTTATGCAACACCCACCATAAACTACCTCAATCATCTGCTAAGTTCACATTTATTATCGCGACAATCAAGTCAACTTTCTCAATCAGATTCAAATTCAAGTCTCAACACATACGCCTCACTGGCAGAAAAAAAATTCTCTATTCACATCGTAAGGAACACACCTACATAGATTACTCCGCATGAGATAACCCACCTGCTTAGTCTCAAATTGGCATCTTGTTATACCCTTTCGCAACCATAATTACTACGCAATCACTTAATCTTTCTGAGTCCAAACTCATTAACAAGACATGAGAATTTAATTTGTCCCACAATTTAACTGAAAGATCCTTCAGAACATTAATACTCGGGATTGTACATCACATCAAAATGAAAATCAAGCACCTAATAGCTCCTTTTACATTTCAAGGAAATACTTCTCGTCACATTCAAATAGTTTTAACATATTCCGAAGTCATATCATTCTCATCACAAAGCCAATCCACCGCTCATCGAGCCACAAATTCCACTCGCAGGAACATTACCGAACATATGAGTCAAATGTACATGTTATAACTGAAGCTACCGAGCCTAAGTTGTGGTCTAAACCTGGCCTCAAGTCCTCCAGACTGGCCCATCACCAAAACACAGAATACACATCTTGAACCGAGTTCATAGAATCACAAGCCGGTGATGCACAACTGATACCGAGCGCTCATGTGTGCATACGAATACGTGGAAGGAATTCAAAGAGTTATATTTCAAGATGAATCAATTCCGCACGATAGAATACAAGAAAGTGAAATTTTTCTAAGGGTTCGGCAGCCTCTCGAAGATAAGTACAGACGTCTCCGTGCCAATCCACAAGACTCTACTAAACTTGCTCATGACTCGTGAGACCTATGTAACCTAGAGCTCTGATACCAACTTGTCACGACCCAAAATCTCACCTATCGTGATGGCGCCTATCTCAATACTAGGCAAGCCAAAAATCCCAATAAACCACCATTTCTTTTAAATTTGAAAACGAAATAATTAATTCAGCGGAAGAAATCTTAAAATTTTAAATATATCACTCCCAACACCCGGTGTCACTGAGTACATGAGCATCTAATGTGAATACAATGTTTGAATGATAAAAACCACTGCCTGAAAGTATAGAACAGTACAATAACTGAAGGAAAGAAAGACAAGGTCAGCAGACGCCAAGCAGCTACCTTGATAGTTCCAACTGATAGTACTCTAAAATCTAACAATCTCCGTGTCCGAAAGCACCTGGGTCTGCACACGAGGTGCAAAGTGTAGTATGAGTACAACTAACTCAATAAGTAACAAGACTAACCTCTGGGCTGAAAGAAATGATGAGCTCCGCAGGTACAATCCAGTAAGAATAATGGTACAGAAATGTAGGCATGCTTTCAAGTTCAACAGATAAACTCAGTACAAGTGAAATAGATCAATACTGCATGATATAAGGAATATGACATCTCTATAGCAAGACCTCCTGTAGATACTGGTCACCAATTATTCGGTCACTCGGTTAAGTTTATGGCAGTACATCCCCGGGGTGTTTCAACCCGTATATATATACACATCGACTGAGAGTCAGTCATTCAGTATCGTATAAGGCCAATCTAGTCCTGGGATAATTTATCCCCAAATGCAAATGATACGGACAAGATCCATGTCCAGGTAATTCATTACAATATAAATAAGAAAGGCAATTCTATGCCCTTAGAAAATCCATTCCAAACATATATATAAGCAGTAAGTAAGGCAAGTCCATGCCCTGGGAAATCCATCCCGAATATATATAATCATCTACGCTCAATGGGAGTGTACAGACTCCGGAGGGGCTCCTTCAGCCCAAGCGCTATAAGCCGACAGCCCTCATTGGGGGTGTGTGCAGCCTCTCGAAGGGGCTCCTTGGGCAGTCCCGATCCATAAAATAGTAAAGCCAATAAGGCATGCTGCAGGCGGGCAGCCCCGACCCATAAAATAGTAAAACCAATAAGGCCTGCTGCAGGCGGGCAGCCCCGACCCATAAAATAGTAAAGCCAATAAGGCCTGTTGCAGGCGGGCAGCCCCGATCCTTAAAATAGTAACATATATAAAGCCAAATGGCCTGCTGCGTTGCCAGCTCAATCCCATAAATATCCTTACACTTGACAATTATTAGTGAGTTTGAAATGTATATTTTAGAACAATTAATTCAATAGCATCCTGACCCCATGGGTCCTAAAATATCGACACATAGCCTAAACATGATCTTTATTACTAGCCTCAGCTTAATTCCTCTAACACGTGCCACATGTTTAGATAATAACATGATTCTTTAATTTTTCTTCTTCACAGGATTTATTCAAGACACGCTTTCTGTGGTGCACGTCTACATGTCCGTCACCTATCTTGTCTGTCGCCTCCAAACAATTCATATTATACCAAATTCGGGGATTCATACCCTCAGAACCAAGTTTAGAAGTGTTACTTATCTCGAACAAGCCGAATCCAATGTCGAGCAAGCTAAACAATGCTCTAGAAATTCCATTCTGCGCGTATCAACTTCCAAATGGCTCGAATCTAGTCACAATTAATTTGGTTCAGCTCATAAAAATTATAGGAATTAATTCCATATCAAAATATTAATATTTTCCAAAAAACTAAAATTACGACCCAAATATCACCCGTGGGGCCCACGTCTCAGAATCCGATAAAACTAAAAAATCCGAACCCTCATTCAACCGCGAGTCCAACCATACCAAAATTACTCAAATTCGACCACAACTCGGCCGTCAAATCTTCAATTTAAACTAAGAGGGGTTTCAAACTTTTCCAACTTAATTCACCAATTAAATGATAAAAACAACCATGGATTCGGGTAATTTAACTAATATTGAGTTAAGAACACTTACCCCGTTATTTTCCTTGAAAACCTCCCGAAAATCGCCTCTTTCCGAGCTCAAATCCGTCAAAAACTGAAAATTGGACGAAGTCCCATTTTCAGAACTTAAACTCACTGCCCAGGCTTTTCTTCTTCGCGAACGTGGTTAGTGCCTCGCGTTCGCGAAGCACAAAATAGTTCTCATCCAAATTCCTCCTTCGCGAACGCGACATCACCATCGCATTCGTGAAGTACAAAATGCCTCTGCCTTAATTCCTTCTACGCGAACGCGTTCAACCCATCGCGAACGCGATGCTTCATTCCCCCTCACTACGCGAACGCGACACCACCTACGCGAACGCGTAGACCAATTGCCTAGGGTCTTCAGCTGCTTCCTCTCTTCTTCGCGAACGTGTAACACCTCTCACGTTCGCGATGCACATCGAGTCCACCCTTCGCGAACGCGTTCTTCTCTTCGTGAACGCGAAGAGAAAATATTGCCAACCTCTTAGTTCCTCTTCGCGAACGCGAGGCTCCACTCGCAAACGCGATGAAGGAAGCCAGATGGTGCATCAGAAAAATTCCAGCAGAGTTCTAAGTCCAAAATCCAACCCGTTAACCATTCGAAACTCACCCGAGCCCCTCGGGACCTTAACCAAATATACCAACAAGTCCTAAAACATCATACGAACTTAGTCGAACCCTCAAATCACCTAAAACAATGCTAAAACCATGAATTACACCCAATTCAAGCCTAATGAACTTTGAAATTTCTAATTTCTACAAACGACTCCGGAACCTATCAAATCATGTCCGATTGATCTCAAATTTTGCACACAAGTCATAAATAAAATAACAGAGGTATTCAAATTTTTAGAATCGGATTCCGACCTTGATATCAAAAAGTCAACCCCCAGTCAAACTTTCCAAAATTCAACTTTTGGCATTTCAAGCCTAATTTTACTACGGACCTCCAAATAACTTTTCGGACACGCTCCTAAGTCCAAAATCACCATACTGAGCTATTGAAATCATAAAAATTCAAATAGGAGGTCGTTTACACATAAGTCAATATCCGGTCAACTATTTCAACTTAAGCTTCCAACATGAAAGTTCATTCTTCCAAGCTAACTCCGAAATACCTTAAAATCAAAATCGATAATTTACACAAGTCATAATATCTCGCAGGAAGTTATTCAATACTTCAAATAGTTGAAAGGAGCATAAATGCTCAAAACGACCGGTCGAGTCGTTTACAGATATAAAATATATATAAAAGACATATTGTATAAAATTTGTATAAAAATTATACTTAAGTTGTATTTAACTAGGTAGAAATAATGTATGAAAGTTATATATAAGTTATAAATAAGTTGTATAATATATAATTAGTTGTATGAAATTTATTTTTACTATGTATAAATCAGATACAAAAATATACAAAAGACATATTGTATAAAATTTGTATAAAAATTATATTTAAGTTGTATGATATTGTAGTTGTATTTAACTATGTAGAAATAATGTATGAAAGTTATAGATAAGTTGTATAATATATAATTAGTTGTATGAAATTTATTTTGACTATGTATGTTGTTGTAGATATTCAAATTTGCATTAATTTTGTACGAAATTTATTTGTAATTTGTATGTTGATGTACCGTATATCGTTCTTTTATCAATTGATTTATTAAGAAAATAAAAGTAGAGAATGAATTCTAAATCGGCTCATGTGCACTGATTCATATTTGTATGAACTGAAAAATTTGAATATTGATGGGAACTGAATGATTTGGGTGGAGAAATTTCGAGTTTCACATTAAAAGTGTCATCGTCACACTTTTGGAGAAACTGAGTTTTATGTGAGATCTGAATTTTGTGTGAGAAATTAACTAGGTAGCATATATTCTTGTTGGAAATACTAAAACAAAGTTGAATCCCGAAGTTTGGAGGCGATTGAATTTTGAAATATGGTAAAAATTTGAATCTGCTAATTATGCTTTTTGATTCAACTGCGACTGGTGCTGTAGTTTGACAATATTGTTAAAAAATTATTCAGTAAAATAAAGTAAAGCAATTGTAGAGATGAAAACAGGGATAAATTTGACAACAATTGCGTTCAAAGCAAGGATTGAATTTGCTTGAAAGAATTCTTCCCAATAATAAACATAACTTTGTTTTCTCTTCTAAATTTAATATGCTTTGCCTTGTCTGAAATTATCAGAACATATTCTGCGAAGAAACCTTCCATTTATTTAAAGGCATATATTAATTGGGTAGCATAGTTCCGTTTGTAATGGCTTAAAATAGGTAATACCCAATTGGAATGAGTCTTATTAAAAGATGAGTGGAGAGAAAATAAGAAAAAGATATAATTAAATCCCCTAATTTAAGGCACTAATAATGGCCTGTATATATTTTGTAGCTAAACCGTGTTTAGGTCGGATAAATTTAAAAATATAAATATTTTTCGTAAAAATTTTAAATAGTGTATAGAAATGAAAAAATCTCGATCTAATATCTTACCATTATTTTGGGTCATGAATAATCCAATGTTAAAGGCTTGCTTGATGCCTTAAAGTAGCTAGTTTGGCAAGATGGGCCAAATATAACCTGCCTTGGTTTCACCTACTTCCTTTGGTTCTCTTTTGTCTTTTTCTTCTAGCAGCCCAAAAAGGACTGTAATTAAATAATTAATCGAATTACTAGCATGCAAGCACGCCGCCATTTTCAATTATCTTAGTTTTATTAGGAGAGATACCAGAGTCCGAGATCTGCAGCCGATCCATTTTAAATTAAATTATTTTGATTTACAAGATTTTTGGTACATAAATAAATAAGTAATCACCAAATTAAATAAGTTTTGTTCAATTCAATCTAATTCTATAGATTTAAATTCTATTGAATAATATGATTAAAAATATACAATAAAAATAAACTTCTGAATTAGTAAATACACCCCTTCAATCTTCATATGACTAGATTAATATTATATGTATTGATGCCATCATTTTAGAAAATTTTGGAAATCAGGGAATAACATTATAGGGGTAAAAAGAGAATAATAAAAGATCATATTCAAACAAAATTTGAATTCTGGAAAAAACGGAAGGAAAAATATAATTTAATACATAATAAAAATGGGGTTGTATAAACAGAGGAAATACAAAGATGCATAAATTTTAAAAAAAATTAAATTGAGAAAGAAATGAAAGAAAATCGAATATGCAAGAACACAGATAAGTGAACTCACTTCGAAATCTGATGAGATCCGATCTTGCGCCCTTCACTTGGAGGTTGGGCAATTTAACCATGGCACCCGGAGTCAATTTTTGTACTTCGGGTGCCAAACTTTAAATATCTTATTTTTTTAATGTAAAATATCACTACACACATAAATATTTATCCGAGCGATCGAATAACGTGACATCCCAAATAACTACATAGATCCGCCTTCAACTTAGTATTTTGAAGTCGAGTATGTATTCACGCACAAAGAAAGTAAAAAATAAGTTAGATGAATTTTTGATATTTCATTTTCTCAAACTCATAACCTATTACAATTTTTAATCTCCCACCGCGTATGATTGATTTACCAAATGATCTTTGAAGGATTGCGTATAGGTGTTCGTAACACGCAGCGGAAGACAATAACAATCCTAGACAGATATTTTCGTGTTTAAAATTTATTTACATGTCAAAGATCGGATCTAAGACATACCTGGTGAAGAGAGCCTCGTTCAGAATTTTCTTCGATAGTGCGAAGACTCTATGCGTATCCACACCGAGACTGATCCTTGCTATCAACTCATTGATCAATGAAACCCGTGAACAAATTGAACGAATTATTGTGTTGAACTCTCTTGACTTTGTATTGCACTCTCACTTTCACAAAGTGAGTTTTCTTCTCAAGACTTAATCTTGCAAATTTTTTTTTCATCACCCTTTATATAGCATCACCTATAAACCATTTTCCTATTTGGTTGAGGTAATGATTTACATAGGATAAATAATTAAACTTTACCTTAAATTTTCGTAGGAAAATTTCAATACCAATTAAAAGGATTGACGTCCGGCCGTGGTTAGTCCTTATGGACTTTCAATTGCTAATCCATTTTCCCGTAGGTAAACTTAATCTCATTTCAAATGGGTTTCATGAATCTTGGTGCCTTCAACATCATTCTCTGATGGGACTATCTTTGCAGGCTTATCGATCACATCAATGGGCTTTTCATGCATGAGAATAATTCTCAAATTTCTATATCAGTCATCAAAGTTTGGTCCTCCCAAATTGTTGGTCTCAAGTATTTCACGCAGTGATATAATAGACATATTGAGAAATCTAAAATATAGAAAAAAAAGGCAATAGTATAAGAACATATTTGCATATATCATAAAGATATGAAATTTTATGTAAATGATATTTTCACTAATTATTTTAAATTATTTACCCTCATTATAGTTTAAAAAATCTTTATTTCTGTTAGTGGAGTAAATGAATCCTTCAACAATATGTATGAGCCCCTTTAAAGTCAAGTCGTTTCATATATTTTAAAGGTAGATACTCTTACCAGTTGTATCTCCATACAATTTTTTTAAATAGCTCTATGCCAAATAGTCCCCTGGTAGTCAGGTCGATCTTATTGGCATAGTTGAGATCAACCATCATGATAACAAAGAAGTTATTAAATTTTATATTCCCTGGATAGTCTAGTCATCTAGTGTAAAATTGAATAATTATTTCAATCCATGCATCTAATGCAATAAATAATTTTAACATATTCTCGAACTATAAGTCTCCTGGTAGTCAGTCCGCTCCTTATAAATAAGAAATAAATAAAATTATTTATTTGGATGGATAACTTTAAAATAAAATATCTTATATTTTATTATTTAAGAACTCAAATTTTAGTAGGAGAAAATTGTTATTAAAATAACTTTTAATAACATAATGATCAAATCTTTTATAGCACATGAATTTAGTTCAAGTTGTTTACACGCTTAGTCCTAAATCAATTTACATCACATATAATAAATAATTAAAAATTATATAATGAACAAGCACATGACATGAAAAACGAAATTCAATATTCTTCTAACATGTTTATCTTTTATCACATATATCAGAAAAAAATAATTCATGCCAGAATATTATTATTAATTAGCATCTCATAAAATAATAACAATTAAAATAATAGTAGAATTTGATAATCTATTATAGATTACCGTTGTATCTAATACAAAATTACAAAATTTCAAATTCAAGTAATGAACTATCGCAATAGTTTAACTTATATGAATATATATTTTATTCTCAATAAAGTAATATCAATCCATATGCACTCAAACAATTTGACTATTGCACAAGACACAAGTATTATGGTTTGAACTCTTGAAATATAATCTTAAAGTATTTCATAAATAAATTTTAGACACGAGAAACCACTGAAGGATTGCGTATATATGTTCTTAACACGCATCGGAAGACAATAACAATCCTAGACAGATCTTTTCGTGTTTAAAATGTATTTATATGTCAAAGATCGGATCTAAGACGTACCTGGTGAAGAGAGCCTCATTTCAGAATTTTCTTTGATAGTGCGAAGACTCTATGCGTATCCACACTGAGACTGATCCTTGCTATCAACTAATTGATCAATGAAACCCGTGAACAAATTGAACGAAATATCGTGTTCAATTTTTTCTCAAAAATCTCAACTTCAAAGATAGAAGAACAAGAAACCCTTTTCTTGTAATTGTATTTTCTCTCTTGGTTTTGTATTGCACTCTCACTTTCACAAAGATGGTTTTCTTCTCAAGACTTAATCCTGCAATTTGTTTTTAATCATCACCCTTTATATAACATCACATATAAACCCTTTTTCTATTTGGTTAAGGTAATGATTTACATAGGGTAAAAGTTTAATTCCAAAATTAAACTTTACCTTATGTTTTCGTAGGAAAATTTCAATACCAATTAAAAGGATTGATATATATGCATATATTTCAACCAAGAGATATAATTTAATTTTCTATTCCAAATAGAAAATTTTAATTTGTTTGCAATATTAATTATATCCTATGTGCTAGCAAAGAATATAATAATATTTTATTTGGACTAATAACTAAATTTATTTGACTAAATAAATTCTTTAATTTAATTATCAAATAATAAAGTAATTAATTCTTTAGCAAAGATCATAACACTCGTTAGTGTGCGACCCCATATGTTCAATACTATACCAGTAGTAAATTGATCACATCAATATACTAGTCAAAGGTGACGTCTAGCAACAATCCTTAACGACCGGATAAAATGAAGTATACAAAGAATAATGTAGTAATTTCTTCTGTTCTTATAGCTCTCGATCACCCTAGGATATGGTTCAACTGTCAAATCCTAATTGGCGACCAACTATGTATTCATGTCAAATATAATCGACCATTGAATGACCTAAGAAACTCTTTTCTTCTTGCATTCAATTGCCCTGGCCAAGGTCTTAATTTGGCCATTTATAATTCATGACAACATGGAACTTAAACTCATTACCAAGAGTTGACATATTCCATCTCGATCAATCACTAGTTCTACAAGTATTTAATCGTGCCCGATATCCTTTCACCTATCACCCTAGGGCCATAGGTGTCTAGTATCAAAACACAATAAATAACTTGTCAATTACTATTATGATCTCACGTCAAAGGAAACTCTTTCATCACATTCTTCAAGAGAATATCCTATTGACAGTTTATGGTAAGTCTAACCATTAAGAATTATCCAATGAGTCAGTTCAATGATCATATCTTAATATGCATAATCTACCTATGTGATTTAGTTAATGAGATCAACTAATCTTTATCCCATAAAGACGATTACATAAATATTGATCTAACCGCAATACCAATGTCCAAATTAATAATCTTACGATCAAGAACAAATTTAGATTAAATTATAAGAAACTTCACTCTCATTATCATGATCTCCATTACGATGACAAGTCTCAAAATTTAATCAAGGACCATACTCAAATTAATCAAGCAATTGATAATAACTATGATAAAAGAATATCAAATGCCATATATTTTTATATCAAATAATATTTACAAAAATATGTTCAAATCATCACATATGAGATTAGATCTAGGGCATATCTACTATCTCTTACCATCTTATCATGATCAGACGATCAGTAGACCCACTGGTACAGGCCAATGTGCAGTAATCGCTTTCGAATAAATAAAACCACGGCTACATATTTCCTATGTATCGCTGGTAATTTATTTTGCTTTCTTTTTCTTCTTTTCAAAAAGGCATTAATTGGTATGTCATTGCTGCTTCGTATTTAATCCACTTTGAGCTTCCTAACTTCCACTACGATACCATAATTTGAGTCATAAAAACATGAAGTTAATTAGTTAATTTATCTTTCATGTTATATACCAATTCACATTTATTATTGATATTTATATGTAATTTATTTTAAAATAATCCAATAGCTTCAAAAAACTATTTATATATATTATCAATATATAAATATCGAAATCGGGTAACGAATCTCTTACTTTTGCTTTTCAAAGCTATCAAAAGAAACTTAATTGCTGCAAGAACAACATTGCAATCTGCCGCCGCTATGCATGAATAAAGTGAAACATGCAGAAGGTGTACAAAAGGGAAAAGAGAAATTAATAACATTAGAAGTACCAATAATGCAGAGTGATCCAATGAATTTCAAATTGTATAACAAGAAAAATACAGACACATATGTATAATATGATATTATATTGGATTTCTGCCAGCAAAACTTTGTACTCAACAAGACTAATATATATTTTATTCAGCAATTTCCCACATTATTATTGGGGCCTTATCTTTATATTGACACTGCATGGATGTCCATATCTATGGAGAAACTACGAGACACTGAGGGTGGTTGAATTAGTGCTTGCTTAAATTAATTCTCCAGATCAGGAAAGCTTTTCTTGACAGACAGTGAGCCCTAGTTTCTATTATTATATTCCATTAGAAGGAATATATAATTAACATATTAAATCAAGTACTAAGAACTATAACAAGGGGAAAACCAGACGTCGGTTCAGATTACCTCTATATTTATACTATTTAAGTCTTCCATGCCTTTCAGGAAGTAGAACAATGCTATTAATTATTAAATTTTACGAACAAGAGTTGTGGTAGAGTAATAGTACTTTTTTTTTTTTTATCTTTAATCAAAAGTCTCAGGTTCAAATTCTGAGCATGTAATCGTCTTTGTTAGAGAACGCTTTTACCCCCAATGTACGTATGTTTGGTTCGGGTCTCGGGTGGCCAAAGTTTAATTTGGCGCTTCGAAAATTGAAATTTTGATCTTAAGAAAATTTGAGATATTTGATTTTGATGTTTGATTCTTGGTTTTGATATTGTTGTTGTTGTTGATATTGTTTTTTTTTTTTTAAAATATTGTGAGCTTTTGGATAAGTTCGTATAGGGTATACGAACTTGTTAGGATGATTGGACGGGGTCCGGGGGGCTCGAGTGAGTTCCCGACTAGTTTCGTATAATTTTGAGCTATGTTGGAAACTTGAAATTGCTGATTTTCTTATGCACAACAGTGCATCGCGGTCGCGGAGCTGAGTCTCGCAATCGCATAGAAGAATATGGGGCAGGAGAAATTTTGTGCTTCATGATCGCGTGAGAAGATTCGCGATTGCGTAAAGGCTGGTAGGTTGTGCATCACGATCGCTTGAATAGAGGTTGCGATCACTGAGAAGGAAGGCCAACAAGACTTTTGAGCATCGCTATCATGAGGGTCATGGTCGCGATCGCGTAGAGCAATTCGCTGGTAAAGGTATATTTTATCCATATTACATGATCAAGCTCATTTTCATCATTTTTGAGTTTTGGAGATCGGGAAGAAGAGAATTTAAAGAGCGATTTTACCCCAATCTTGAGGGTAAGTAGTTTTTACTTGGATTTGATCATATATCTTGATTCCCCCTGAATTTCTACATTCAAAACATAGAATCAAAGAGTGAAATTTAGAGGTTTTATCTAAAACATAGTATTTTGAGGTTTTGAATACTGATTTGGACTCGGGGGTTAAAGGTTAAGGATCTCACCTTAGACTCGGGTTTCATCCATGTGGACCGGGGTTGAGTTTTTATTAACTTTTGAGATTTGATTAAAGACTTTATTGTTTGAAAGTAGTTTCTAATACTTTATTTGACCTTGTTGAGTATTGTTTGGCTAGATTTGGAGCGTGTGGAGGTCCGGGATAGAGGGAAAGGCGTGATTTGATGCTAAAGTTTGTTGGAAAAAAGGCAAGTATTTTACCTAATCTCTGATTGAGAGAAAATACCTCGGGAATGTACTTGTTTGCTAATTGTAATGTATTGGGGCAACATATATGCGAGGTAACGAGCGTATATGTGGGTGTCATGATTTATTCATGCCCGGGACAAGCTTTAGGCTTCTTTATGCCTTATTTGGTTGTGTGTTCTTTTCTACTTATGCTTTATTTTATTGTATGACTCGGTGAACCTATTTATTTATGTTAGAAATTATGTTTAGACTTATGACATCTTATTTGGGCATGATGTGCTATTCTTGAGATTGTTGATATACTTGATTTAGTCGTAGTCTGTGATGACCCAAAATGTCATCTTTAAATTTAATAAGTAATTCTGTATTCTAAGACCTCGAAAAATACCATTTATCATTCCTCGACTTGCGTGCGTAGTCCGTAAAATTTTTCAAAAAGTTTTCATGTAAAAAATGGATTAAAATATAAAATAGAGCTTTAAAACTCAACTAAGTTGACTTTGGACAACATATTAAGCAAACGGACCCGGATCAGTATTTTAACAGTTCCGGTAGCTCCGTATTGTGATTTGGGACTTGGGCGTATGCCCGAAATTTAATTTGGAGGTCCCTAACTCAAGTTATGGCCATTTAACGGAACTAGCAATTTAAAGGCTAAAGACTTCCAAGTTTGACCACAGGGTTAACTTTTTTATATCTGGGCCGGAATCCGATTCTAGAAATGTGAATAGCCCCTTATGTCATTTATGACTTGTGTGCAAAATTTAAAGTCATTCCGGATTTATTTAATATGTTTTGGCACTAAATTTGCAAATTGAAAAATTTAAAACTCAAAGTCCGAATCGAGGTGTGAATTGCAATTTCGATGTTATTTGATGTGATTTGAGACTCCGAGTAAGTCCGTATTATGTTACGGGACTTGTTGGGAAATTTGGATAAGGTTCCGAGGGGCTCGGGTGAGTTTCGGATAGGCCACAGGATATTTTGAACTTAGAAAATTTTGCTGGTATAACTGAACCTGTTGCAGGCCTCTGATCTCGCAATTGCGAGATCAGGCATCGCAAATGCGAACCAAGCAGGTATGGAAATTGTGAGATTTTTATTGCAATTGCGAAGAAATCCTAGGCCAGCAGTTTTCGCAATTGCGAGTTTATCTTCGCAATTGCGAAGGGCCAATTATCGCAAATGCGACATAATCTTCGCATTTGCGAAGGCAGCGGGATTGTGAAGGGCATCGCAATTGCGAGTGTTTCTTCGCATTTGCGAAGCTCAGGTCGCAATTGCGACACCTGCAGCTGAACAAAATGACTTTTAGACGGGATTTTTGATTCATTTCCCAAATCTTCAAAACCTAAAACCTCAAGAGGCGATTTTGGGTAATTTTCACGGGAAAACATTGGGGGTAAGTGTTCCTTATCCTATATTGATTATATTTCATGATTTCATACTCATTTATATCATGAATCCGTGAATTTAAGATTTGAAAGTCCATTTGATATCGGAATTGGATAATTTTTGTATGGTTGGACTCGTCTCGGAATGGGTTTTTGGATTTTGTAAGTTTTTTCGAGATTTGAGACGTGGGTCCCACTACCGAATTTTTTAATGAATTTTGGATTTTATCCGGAAAATTAGTAAATTCATATGGAATTAATTCCTATGATTAGTATTGAATATATTGAATTGTTTGTGAATTGATTTGAAACTTTCGGAGGCAAATTTATAAGGAAAAGTTGTGGTTGAATAATTGATTGAAATTTGCAAAGCGAGGTAAGTGTCGGGGTTAACCTTGACTTGAGGGAATAGAACCCTTAAATTATTTGTTATGTGAATTGTATGTGAATGACGTATAGGCGAGGTGACGAGTGTCTATACATCGTCAAATTAATTGTTTGCCTGCTTACTTGAAAAATCATAAATTATTTTTAATCATAAATTAATTATTATAATAATTATTTCTCTCTTATTCTTTGTCAAATATTAATTCTTGAATTCCTGCATTAATTGTTACATACTATTTGAATTATGTGTTTTAATTGTTATTTGACATATAGCATATTAAATATTAAACTGCCTATTTTCTCCCTGATTTCTATAATAATTTGCTAGTTGTCATTGTTTGTTTCATAAATAAATCATAATTGTTGTATGCTTGTTGTCTTATAATCTTATATTAATTGTTACATTTATTGGGGAAATTTCTTCTACAAGAATTGATTGAAATGAATATATTGGAGGATCGAGTTGCACGCCGCAACATACTTATTAAAAGTCAATATTGGAGGATCGGGTTGCACGCCGCAATAGACTTATTAAAAAGTTAATATTGGAGGATCGGGTTGCACGCCGCAATAGACTTATTAAAAAGTTAATATTGGAGGATCGGGTTGCACGCCGTAACAGACTTATTAAAAAGTTTATATTGGAGGATCGGGTTGCACTCCGCAACAGACTTATTAAAAGTTACTATTGGGGGATCGGATTGCACGCTGCAACAGACTTATTTAAAAGTCTATATATATATATATATATACTTGATTGAAATAAAAATACGACAGACTTGATTAAAAGGAATATATTGTGAGAGCGGGTTGCACACTGCAATAAAATTGAATGTGAATATATTGTGAGAGCGGGTTGTACGCTGCAACAGAATTGGTTGAAATAATAATGGATTATGACTGCTAAGTTGGCTTCAATTATTATAAATGAGTTACCTGATTTATTTCTATTATTTGTTGTTGTTATTAATATTGCGTACATGTTAATGTAAGTGAACCGCCTTAGCCTCATCACTACTTCGTCGAGGCTAGGCTCAGCACTTACCAGTACATGGGGTCAGTTGTACTGATACTACACTCTGCACTTTTTGTGCAGATTTCGGAGTTGGTCCCAGCGGCGTACCATAGACTTGTTCAGATTTCAGCTATTCGAAGGAGACTTGAGGTATAACTGCATGGCGTCCGCAGTTCTGAAGTCCCCGTCTATTTTACTTTAGCTGTGTGTTTATTTCCAAACAGTTTTATTTTATTCAGACCTTTATTTGTATTATTCTAGAATGCTCGTAAATTGTGACACCAATTATGGAATGGTATTTAGACACCGTTATTTTTTTATGGATTATTTCACTATGTTTCAAACTTTGCTTCCGCCTTTGTTTCCTTGATTATTAATAATATAAAATTTATTTTAAAAATAGATAATATTATTCTAACGTTGGCTTGCCTAGCAAGTGAAATGTTAGGCGCCATCACGGTCCGAAGGTGGGAATTTCGGGTTGTGACAGTTGGTATCATAGCACTAGATTACATAGGTCTCACGACTTTATTTATTATGTCCTTATGCATCTTATTTGTTATTTCTTGAACATATGCATACATCCTTGGAGATAGAGATCTTGATACAAATTGATATGATTATGGCACATTTGGACATTATAAGCATATAAATATTGTTGTGATATGAGATTTATGTCGTGTAGTTATGGTGATATAGAGTTATATTATGGCACGAGATTTATGCCATGCAATGTGTAGATATCGATCCATTCTCCCAGGTCGCCCCCTCATGTTTCTCTTTTGGCGGCGTATGCCCAGAGTTGTGAGGCACTAATGAGTATTAGATTTTGATGGTATTGGTTGATAAGTTAGGCGTAAAGGTGAAAGCTTTAATAACATAAGTGAATCCTTTAGGTTATATCATGCATTCTATGCATATCTTCTAATATGATACTTGTTTCTCCTAATAACCCTCACGATCAAGAAGCCTCACTTGCCACACCTATCCAAATGCGACATCACCTTCGCAAACGCGATGCCTTCCTACCCATCATGCTATGCGAATTAAATCTCTCTCACGTGAATGCTGTAACGACCCGGCCGGTTATTTTGAGTATTACAACCCTGTTCCCCCATCTACTACTCAATTTGTGATTTATAGTCATTATATGACTTACCGGGGTAATTGGTTCGGGTTTGGTGAGGTCTTGGAATGAATGGAAACACTTGGTTCCAAAGTTTAAAACTTAAGTCGAAAAGGTTGGCTGAATATCGACATATGTGTAAATGACACAGAAATAAATTTTTGATAATTTCAATAGCTCTGTATGGTGATTTTGGACTTAGGAGCATGTCTGGAAAATTATTTGAAAGTCAGTAGTTAATTTAGGCTTGAAATGACAAAAATAGAAATGTAAGTTTGGAAGTTTGAACGAGGAGTTGACTTTTTGATATCGGAGTCAGAATCCAGTTTTGAAAATTTTCATAGCTCCATTATCTCATTTATGACTTGTGTGTAAAATTTGAGGTCAGTCGGAATTGATTTTATAGGTTTCGGAATTGAATGTTGAAGTTGAAAATTATTAAGTTCCTTAAGCTTGAATTGGGGTATGATTCGTGGTTTTAGTGTTGTTTTATGTGATTTGAGGTTTTGACTAAGTTCGTATGATGTTTTAGGACTTTTTGGTGTATTTTGTTGAGGTCCTGAGGGTTTCGGGTGAGTTTCGAATGGTTAACAAATCGAAATTTGGACTTAAACAACTGCTGGAATTTTTTTGCTGGAAATCGAGGGCAGCGATCGAGGGTAGCGATCGGGGGCAGTGATCGGGGACAGCGATCGGGGGTAGCCATCGAGGGCAGCGAGCAAGGGTAGTGATCGAGGCAGCGATCGGGGGTAGCAATCGGGGGCAGCGATCGAGGGTAGCACCTGGACAAAAACTTTAAGTTATAAAAAGGGAACTTCGTCCCATTTTCCATTTTTGACAAATTGGAGCTTGAGGAGAGGCGATAATTGAGAGATTTTCAAGGAAAAATATTGGGGTAAGTGATTCTAACTCGAATTTGGTCAATATACACGAGTATATCATTATTTTCATCATTTAATTAGTGTTTTGAGATGGAAATTTGCGGAAGATTGTAGAAATCTCATAAAATGAATTATTGAGATTTCGACGTCGATTCGGAGTCAGATTTGAGTGAAACTAGTATGGTTGGACTCATAATTGAATGAGTTGTCGGATTTTGTGAGTTTTGTCGGATTCCGAGACGTGAACCCCACTGGCAATATTTGAGTTAAATTTCGGATTTTGTTGGAAAACTAGTATTTTCATATGGAATTAATTCCAATAAATTGTATTGACTGAATCGAATTAATTATGACTAGATTCGAGGCTTTCGGAGACCAATTCATGAGGCAAGGGCATAGCGGAGTAAGAAATTATACGGTTTGAGGTAAGTAACATTTCTAAACTTGGTTCTGAGGGTATGAATCCCCGAATTTGGTCTTATATAAATTGTTTGGAGGTGACGTACACGTTAGGTGATGAGCGTGTGGACGTGTACCATAGAAATTGTGATTTGTATCATTTACATTTGGGGATAAATTTCCCAGGGCTGGATTGGCCTTATACGGTGCTGAGTGACTGACTGTCAGTCGATGTGTGTGTGTGTGTGTGTGTGTGTGTATATATATATATATATATACGGGATGGAATATCCCTGGGCTGGATTGGCCATAAACAGTACTGAGTGACCGAATGAACTGTGACCAGTAGTACATGAGGTCTTTCCACTGAGATGTCATATTCCTCATATCATGTAGTATTGATCTATTTTTGCTCGTACTGAGTTTAACTGTTGAACTTGAAAGCATGCCTACATTTCTGCACCATTATTTATGTACTGGACTGTACCTGCGAAGCTCATCACTACTTTCAGCCCAGAGGTTAGTCTTGTTGCTTATTGAGTTTGTTGTACTCATACTACACTCTGTACCTCGTGTGCAGATCCAGGTGCTTCCGAACACGACGACTGTTAGATCTTAGTGCATTACCAGTTGGAGACTATCAAGGTAGCTGCTTGGCGTCCGCTGACCTTGTCTCTCTTTCCTTCAGTTATTGTACTGTTCTATACTTTCAGTTAGTGTTTTATCAGTCAGATTTTGTATTCATATTAGATGCTTATGTACTCAGTGACACTGAGTTTTGGGAGTGTTTATCTGTATTTGTGAGATTTCTTCTGCTGAATTTAATTATTATGTTTGAAACTCAAAAGATATGGTAGTTTATGGAGATTGTCGGCTTGGCTAGTATTGAGATAGGCGCCATCACGACAGGTGAGATTTTGGGTCGTGACAAATGCAAAGGCCATCGCCTTGTTTCCAGCTCCTTCATCGCGAACATGATTGCCCCATTGCGAACACGATGAACAAATTTTCCCCAGCTCCAAATAACTGTCCGCGATCGCGAGACCTGCTCCGCGATCATGAAGCACATCAGATATCAGCAAAATTTATAACACTAAATCCGAATGTTCCGAAACTCACCCAAATCCCCAGGATCCCGTCCAGTCACACCAACAAATCTATAAATACTACACTAATCTATCCAAAGCCTCCGAGCACATACAAGATCATCAGATCTACGAATATAAGATCAAATCACATGTTGAACTTCTCTTAATTTCAAGAACATCTAAACTTCGTCAAATGCATCCGAATCGCACTTAGACATTTTGTATTACAACCAAAAATTTCATACAAGTTCATTCAACTAAATGAATCTATCCAAAGTCCCAAAACACCAATAAAAGCCCGATAACCACAAAGTCAGCCACCGGTAAAGCCTACGAACTATCCAAATTTTCAAATTGCACATTTTCCCTTTTAGGAACCTCGAAATCCAATTTTGAACATACGCCCAAGTCCAAAATCACCATACAAACCTATTGAAAGCATCAAATCACCAATCAGAGGTCATCTACTCAAAAGTCAATCCTTGGTAAATTCTAGCAACTTAAGCATCCAAAATGAGACTAAGTGTTCCCAAATCACTCTCAAACCTTTCCGAACCCAAATCAACTATCCACGCAAGTCATAAAACAAAAAACAAACATACGAAAGTATCAAATAGGAGAACGAGACTCAAATGTATAAAATAACCGGGCGGGTCATTATATCTCCCTTTCTTAAATAAATGTTTGTCCTGGAAAGCATTTAGAATTATACATAGAATGCCAAAACAATGAGGATATCTGTTTCGCATAACATGTTCGGTCACCAAGTCGCTTCCTCGACCGATTAAACTCTCCACTGATGCAATAAATTTCGACCTCAACTTCCGAACCTACCTATCCAAAATGGCCACCGACACTCTTTCATAAGCCAAATTCTCATCTAATTGTACTGAACTGAAATCCAACACATGTGACTTGTCTTTACAATACTTTCGAAGCATAGAAATATGAAATATTGGATGAACTCCTGACAAGATGGGTGGTATGGCAAGCCTGTAATCGCATTCACAGAGTGTATATTTGGAGATAGGGGCTTGTGATTTGCGTTCGCATGCCCAATCCCACATTCGCGAAGAATTGGAAAGAGGTCTACGCATTCCCGAATGAGAGCACGTGTTCACGTAGAGGACGAGCGTGGATGAGTACTGGTATTCGCATTCGCGTTGCGGTTGACGCGTTCGTGATCGCGATGCTATTTCTACGATCGTACTGAAGTTTTGAGAAGGGGCTGATTTATTCATCGCAAATGCGAAGGATGTCCCGCGTTGGCGATAGGTACACCTCGGTAGAATTTATAAGCATTATATTTCGGGATTTCACCCATTGTTTCATAGTTTGAGCCTTAGACTTCGAGAATAGGAGATTTTGAAGAGCAATTTCACTACTACCTTGGAGGTAAGTGATGTTCACTTGGATTTGGTTTTATATATTGACTACCCATGGATTTCTACACCTAAAACTTGGAATTTTGAGATGGAATTTGGGGTTTTTGCCTACACCTTAAGAGAGTGTATTTTCATGATTTGGGTATTTGGACTCGGTTTCGGGTACGCGAGCCTGGGTTGACTTTGGTTGTTTAGAAAATTCTTCAAAGATCGAGGATTTATTGATTGAGATTACTTCCAATGGCATTGATTGACTTCCTTGATTGATGATTAGCTAAATTTGAGTCGGTTAGAGATGTTTTCTTAAGGAAATGCGATTGTGGAGCTTTGGACTAGCCCAGATGAGTAAGTGTCTTACGTATCTTTGGGTGAGAAAATATTTTCAACTAATTGATGATGTTTGCTTCATGAAGTTGATGTATATATGATGTGATGAGTGTATATACATATGCCATGGGTATTCATGCTCAGGGTAGATTCTAGATTGCTCTATGCCTTATTTGAATGTGTGATTCTATGTGTTATTCAATTGGTTGACTACACGAGCACGATGAACCATGCTAGTTCTAATGTGAGGCTAATAGTATCTTATTTTGAGCATGATTAACTATTCTGGGGGTTATTGTTACACTTGCTTGGATGTAGTCACACATATATTGTGAACACACTCATACTTACTATTCTTGTGTTATGTCTTTAATTGAAGTATGACTACTTAAGTTCCTTGCCCACGCTAAAAGACTACGAAGTGACTTTTGATGCTGCGACATGATGATCATTTAGGTGACGTACTACATGTTGGGTCCATGGTCATACGAGCATATAGGCATACATCATACTTAGGGATAATCCCTTGTATACATGCACACATACATGAATGGTTATTTCTCAGTCCACGTGCATTTTACATGCTTAGTTTCCCACTCATATGTATACATCACTGCATATGGTTTTCGGATATAGTCTAAGGTGTGGAACAAGGTCTTTGACATGCGATTGTGATGATATTGTAGCACCAGGTCTTTGCCTTGTGATTGTAATGTTATTGTGGCACAAGGTCTTTGCTGTTTGAGTATGATTTTGATTATCCACTTGTGGCTAAATAAGGGCGACATTCTTGGGTATGCACATGTGGTGCAATAAGGTGGCATTCGTGGTTATGCACATGTGGCTAAATAAGGGTGGCATTTCACTATTGATGTTCATGTGGTGGTATGAAGGTGACATTCTTGATTATGCACATGAAATTTTTATGCTTGTTATGCATTTCACATATCTTACACGTATTATCCAAGCATATCATTTACATATTCTAGTTGACGTAATCTTCATACGCATTGGAATTGTTAGTGGGTTAGTAGACACTCGAAGGGTGTTTCCGTGCTTCTTGACATTATGATATTAGAACAATGGGTGTTTCCGTACAAGTGAGAATGCGAGCTCATGGCATGAAGGATATTTCCGTGTAGGCGAGGATGAGAGACATGCATTATTGTACCGACCCGGTCGGTCGTTTTGAGTATTACGACCCCGTTTCCCCATTTACTGCTTATCCTGTATTAAATTATAAATATGTGACTTGTCGGGGAGGTTTTAGAATAAATTTAGAACATTTAATTTCAAGATTTAAAGCTTAAGTTGAAATAGTTGGCCGGAAGTCGGCTTATGTGTAAATGACCTCGAAATAGAGTTTTGATGATTAAAATAGCTCCATATGGTGCTTTCAGACGTAGGAGTATGTCCGGAAAAGTATTTAGAAGCTGGTAGTTAAATTAGGCTTGAAAATGGCGAAAATAGGAAGTTTAAGTTTGAAAGTTTAACCGGGGAGTTGACTTTTTGATATCGGGGTGAGAATCCATTTCTGAAAATTTTCATAGGTCCATTATGTCATTTATGACTTGTGTGCAAAATTTGAGGTCAATCGGACTTGATTTGATAAGTTTCGGCATCAAATGTAGAAATTAGAATTTCTTAGTTTTATTAAGCTTGAATTGGGGTATGATTCATGTTTTAGCGTTATTTGATATGATTTGAGGCTTCGACTAAGTTCGTATGATGTTTTGGGACTTATTGGTATAATTGGTTGAGGTCCCGGGGGTCCTCGGGTGAGTTTCAGATGGTTATAAGATCAAATTTGGACTTAGAACAAAGCTGGGAATTTCTGCCTACTGATGCAAGCACACCTGCGGAAATTATCACGCAGGTGCAAGCTTGCAGAAGCGAGCCTGGCATCGCAGAAGCAGACGAAGCCTCACAGAACCACGATCGCAAAAGCGACAAAATGGTCGCAGATGCAGCCTAGGCTAAGGAGGGACTGGACCACAGAAGCGAGTTCGCAGAAGCGGACTTCTTGTTCGCAGAGGTGAAGGTAGTCACAGAAGAGGTAGCTTCACTGCAAACTAGAACTGCATATGCGGTTAAAAATTCCGCAGAAGCGGAACCTCTGGACAGTGTACAAAAACAGAGGGGTCCGAGATTTTCTCATTTTTGGACATTTCAAACACGGGTTGAGGTGATGTTTCAGAGAGAATTCACTAGAAATCTTGAGGTAAGTCACTTATGATTATTGTTAGTCAATAATATTGAATTATGATTGATTATTCCGACTAGATTACGTGTTTTTGAGGTGTACTTCGAGGATTTGGGCCTAGGGATTTGAAAATAAAATTTGAGGATTTGAAGGTAGAGTTGATGTCAGAATTTGGTATACTTGATATGATTGAACTCGTGGTTAAATGGGCATTCATATTTTGTAGCTTTTGTTGGGTTCCAAGACGTGGGACCCACTGATGTTTTTTGAGTTGAATTTTGAATTTTGTTGGAAAATTAGTATTTTCGTAAGGAATTAATTCCTACATTTTGTGTTGACAGTATCAAATTACTTGTGACTAGATTCGAGGGATTCAGAGGCCGATGCGCGAAGCATGGGCATATTCGAATAAATAATTACACTGTTTGAGGTAAGTAACACTTCTAAACTTGGTTCTGAGGGTATGAACCCTGATTATACATGTTATGTGATTTGTTTGGAGATGACGCACATACAAGGTGACAGGTGTGTGGGCGTGCACCATAGAAATTGAGACTTAAATAAATTCTATGGAGTTATATAATTAGATAATCATGTCATTATCCACATATCCTCCACGTGTTAGAGGAAATTGCGCTGACACTCATGTTCAAGATCATGTTTAGGCTACGTGCCAATATTTTTGGACCCACAGGGTCGTGTTGTTGTTGAATTATTTGATTAAATTTATAATTTTGTACCCAGTCACATCTATCATTTGCATATCATATTTCAGTCTCTGTTGTCATTCATTGATACATCATATCATCATGCCGGGTTAATTTTTATGTGATTGAGAGCCCAAGAGACTGGAGATTTTGAGTGATATTTATGTGATCGGGCTGCACGCCGCAACATGTTTTATTTATTTATTCCTGGATATGGCTATTATAGCGCTTGGGTTGAAGGAGCTCCTCCGGAGTCTGCACCCCCCACAGTGAGCGCGATTGATTTATATTGAGGGATGGATCTTCCCTGGACATGGATCTTGTCCGAATCATTTATATATAGGGATGGATCTTCCCCTAGGTTGGATTGTCATTATATAGTACTGAATAGTCCATTGATGTGTATATATACGGGATGGATTTTTCCTGGGATGTATTGGCCATATACCGTACTGAGCGATTGAGTATTTTGAGATTTGTGAGTGCACGAGGTCTTCCATAGAGGTGCATCACATACAACATGTACACTGGAATATAGATATAGAGATGTCACATTCCTCATATCATTCAGAATTTATCTATTTTTATTTGTACTGAGTTAATTGTTGAACTTGAAAGCATGCCTACATTTTCGTAATGTTATTTGTATATTGGACTGTACCTGTTAAGCTCATCACTACTTTTAGCCCAAAGGTTAGTCTTGTTACTTATTGAGTACATGGGATCGATTGTACTCATACTACACTCTGCACTTCGTGTGCAGATCCAGGTAGTTCCGGACACGGCGATTGCTAGTTTTTGGAAGATTATCTATTGGAGACTATCGAGGTAGCTGCTTGGCATACATAGACCTTGTCTCTCTTTCCTTTCAGTTGTTTGTACTATTCTATATTTCCAGACAATGATTTGTCAATCAGACTATGTTATCATTTAGATGCTCATGTACTCAGTGACACCAGGTTTTGGGAGTGTGTTTTATATCATTATGTGTGGGGTTTTTCTATTGAATTCAAATATTATGGTTTCAAACTTAAAAGATTATAGTGTTTTATTGAGGTTATCGACTTGCCTAGTATTGAGATAGGCGCCATCACGACATGTGAATTTTGGATCGTGACAAGTTGGTATCAGAGCTGCTAGGTTACATAGGTCTCACGAGTCATAAGTAGGTTTAGTAGAGTCTTGCGGATCGGTACAGAGACCTCTGTACTTATCTTCGAGAGGTTGCCGAAGCCTTAGGAAGATTTTACTTTCTTGTATTTTTTCGTGCGAATTTATTGATTCTGGAAACTAAATTCCTATTATTCTATTCTCTAATAGATGGTGAGGACACATACTATCGGATCCGATGGCTAACAACCAGTGCCACCAGTTAGGGCAGCGAGAGGCTGGGGCCGTGGTAGAGGCCGTATAACAGTTAGAGTAGCACCGCTAGAACCACCAGTTTTTCTAGCTGAGGAGCAGGTTCCAGATATAGTTGAGCCGGCGGGGCCAGCTCAGGAACCAGTTATGCATATTGTCATTCTAGGCCTTCAGGAGGCTTTAGCACATATATTGATTGTTTGCAGTGGCCTTGCTCAGGTGGTTTCGGCTCAGGCCACACCAGCCACTTCTTAGGCCGGGGGAGGTACTCATACACCTATCGCCCGTACTCCAGAGCAGGTAGTGCAAGGACTTTAGATACCGGGGCACTACCAATCCATCCGGTTGCAGCTGCTCAGGCCTAGGTGGGTCCTATTATGAATGACGAGATGCAAAAGAGATTAGAGAGGTTTGGGAAACTCCGTCCTCCAACTTTTAGTAGAATTGAGTCAGAGGATGCTAAGGATTTCTTGGACAGATGCCAGCAGATGCTTCGTACAACGGGTATTCTGGAGACCAGTGGGGTCTTATTTACACTTTTCATCTGACTGGAGCAGCCTTCAGATAGTGGGAAACTTATGAGAGGAACAGACCAGTTGGTGCAGTAGCACTTTCATGGCAGGAGTTCTCCGTATTATTTCTGGAGAAGTTTGTGCCATAGACCCACAGAGAGGAACTACGCAGGCAGTTTGAGTATTTATGTTAGGTGGACTAGTCCATGACTTAGTATGAGATGCGGTATTCAAAATTGGCTAGTCATGAAATTTGGTTGTTTCCCACTGAGAGGGAGAAGATCAGGAGGTTCATTAATGACCTCAATCATCAGTTTTGTTTTGTTATGACTTTGGGAAATGTAGCAGGTGCTAAATTCGACGAGGTAGTTGACAGTGCTCGACGACTAGCTTGGAAATTTTAACAGAATGTTGTTAATTCTCAATATGTATTATTATGTTAGATGCCATACATGTAGGATTCAAATATGAGACTGGAAGTTGAACCCCCTATTCATGCTTAAAGTCCAAGTTATTCTGACTATTAGTAGGACCCTTTAGGTTGATTCTGTGTAATGTTAGCATGGATTCTTAGTGTGTAATGAAGTCTTAACTATATGTGTCACGACCCAAAATCTACTATAGGCCGTGATGGCACCCAACGTCGCTGTTAGGCAAGCCAACAGTAAACCATCTAAATAATTATTCTTTTTATTACTTTTGCAATAATAAGTTTTATTAAATAAATAATTTAATGCATTTAAAATCATAGATGTACACAATATTAATAAGATATGAAATAAAAGGTGACAATATTAATGCAAAACCATTAACACCTACTAGAATATCCCAAAATTCGGTGTCGTAAGTGCATGTGCATCTACTAGGAAGTATAATAATAATAATAATACAATATCTGTCTGGAATGTAAAATAGACAGAATAAAATAAATGAACATGATGGAGACTCTGTGTGTTGAGGATTGTATCATGGGATGTAGCTCACCTTAAAGTCCCCTCAATAGTTGCGCCCTTGCACGCAAATGACCATCAGAGATATAGCTTCACAATAAGTGCAGTAGTGTAGTATGAGTACGTAAATCAACGCGTGCCTGGTAAGTATCTAGCCTAACCCCGGAGAAGTAGTGACTAGGGGTCTACATCGACACTTACTAGTGGTCCAATAAATTAATATAATAAATTATAAACAGGTATGAAACACAACAGTAATAATGAGGCAAGAATTGTAACTAACATAATCCTCCAACCTAATGACATCATAAATTTCTCAAATCTCATGTACTATCTCAACAAATAGAAGAATCGAAGGCTACCTCAAACGGGTAAGGGATATCAAGCGCTATCTCAACAAATAAGGCATCTCGTGTAACCTTCAGAACCTAATCAAAAGAGGAATCTCATGACTATTCGGACTCCTAGCGGTATTACGCATGAGTTATGCCGAGGTCGTACGACCCGGTCCAGAATAATGTGTACACTGCCAAGGGTTCACATGCTCTAACCATAGATGTATCTCAATATACTACCGAGGCATTCAGTCCGATCCACACGAAAGGAACGAACGTATCGAGTTACGGGTCACGTGTTTGCCAGACAAGAACATGAACATAAAATAAGCATAATGGTTACCAACAATCGGATATCCTGCCAAACGACTCAAGGTTTCAAGATTCAACCTAGCATGATCTCAAATCAAATTACATTTACATGTTTGGGTAATTAAACTAGCAAGTTGAGTTCAGGTAATACAAATATCGCATGATATAGTCATAAGTCTACCCGGACATAAGCATGATTTAGCTACGTACGGACTCTCGTTGCCTCGTGCGTACGTAGCCCCTACAACAAGTAGATATCACAAATACATCGCCTATGGAGTAATTTCCCCCTCACAATGTTAGACATGAGACTTATCTTGCTCCGAAATTCCATAACTGGCTCCATCGCCCCTCTAACACCTCATACCGATGCCGAACGATCCAAAACTAATCGAACAATGTGCAAACCAATTTAAAAATTTATAACAATTACCAACTCCACTCGAAAAGCCAACAAAGTCAACACCCGGTGATAGGTGCCTGGATTCCGAAATTTTTCGAAGATAAACATTACCAATAACACCACGAACTCCAATATATAATTTATTCCTAATTCCATATCCAATTTCATGGTAAAAATCCAAATTTACTATTTATATGTTTTCTTTCAATAACCCACAATTTCTATAAATTTTCATATTTAAATCCATATATAACTCATGTATTTAGCTCACAATGTGTTGGAATTCACTTACCACATGATGGATGATGAAATGACACTTCAAAATCACCCCAAGATCGGCTCCCATGGAAGAATTGAGATAAAATGACCCAAAATCCGACTATCCAAACTTATACACTGCCACGCGACCCTTCATCGCGAACACGACACTCCCGTTGCGTTCGCGAAGCACAACCAGCACCTTCTCCAAAACTCTTCTTCGCGAACACGAGATGTGGCTCACGAACGCGAAGCTCTACCGGGCGACCCTTCGTGAATGCGACTCCACATACACGAATGCGAAGGCCAAAGTCCCCAGGCCTAACTTTTCCCCTTCGCGAACACGAACCCTTATCGCGAACGCGGGACCTCCAATGCGAACGCGATGAAAATTTAATCCTCCAGCATAATTCCTTCTTCGCGAACACGATCACCCATCCGCGTTCGCGAAGAACAAAACCAGAACCAGCAACAAAACATGGACAACTGATCCGTAACCCTCCCGAAACGCACCCGAGACCCCTGGGACCCTGTCCATCACCAACTAGTACCAATACCTTATCCAAACATATCCAAAGACTCGAAACGCCACGAACAACATCAAAACCAGGAATCGATGATCAAAATCCTTCTATTAACTTTCAAACGTCAAACTTCGTTGAACGCATCCGAATCACACTTAGACATTCCGTAATGACGTCAAATTTAATGTACAAGTTATAAATCACAATACGAACCTATTCCAAGGCAAGGAATCCCAAACGGATATCAATTACACCAAAATCCACTTCATATTAAACTTAAAAAATTCTAAAATCTTCAAAATGCCAACTTTCCACAATAAGCGTCGAAACGCTCCCGGACTACTCGAACATACGCCCAAGTCCAAAATCATCATACGAACCTATTTGAACTTTCGAATCCCTATTCCGAGGTCGTTTACTCAAAAGTCAAGCCTTGGTCAACTCTTTTAACTTAAAGCTTCCTAAGTGAGAATTTTCCTAGGCTACACGTACAAGTCATAATACTTAATGTGAAGCTAATCAAAGCTTCATACTGTCGAATGGCGCGCTAGAGCTCAAAATGACTATCAGGTCATTACATTCTCCGTCACTTAAACATACGTTTGTCCTCGAACGTGCCAAGAACCATTCTGAATTTATCCAAAATCACTATTTAACAGCTCATGCACCTACCTATGCCACCATAACCCATTAGCACACTAGCACAAGAAAGACAAAAGATCATTCCTACTGCCTTAGCCCACAAACCTTAGAACCAAATTCCAACATCCGGGATTCTCTACCAGGTCTGTTTCTAACATACGAACACCGTATCAATCTTGACACGCTGAACCAAAACATGACCGTGGACCCATGCTGGAATCACACAATGCACCACATAATTCATATGCTCGCAATAACATCCCCTAACCACAATAGCTGTAAATTTATGAACTCGATGCCCGTAGTATACCTCATAACACATATGAGCCTGGTTCCAACCCTCGAAATACTGCAACGATGAAAGAGATGTGTAGAAACTCATAATTACCTTCCAAATCAATAACTCATGGAGTCTCTCTGCTTGACAAGAACCATTTCCTCACTCTAAACTAATTAGTGACATTTCCCTCTAATATACATTATACAAATACGATTGCACTAATTTCAAATTCAATAACCTCGCCTCACCCACTACAAGCTGCTTGAGCAATAAGCCACCTTGAACACCATCTAAATTCTTATACGACGCCATCAATGCGCCAACAAGCTACAACTTGAGTACGACCAATAAGGAAAAATGAACTCTGGCAAAAGAACTACCCAGCCCGCATAACATTCAAATCAACCAGACAAACACTATGAACTATCACAATGATGAGAAACAAAACACACAAAATAAGTACAAGGAATCGTTCTCAACACCTCATGTTGCGGCGTGCAACCAAATCTACACATCATATCCGTGGCGGCGAGCCAACCAATCCACACTTAACAACTAATAAGGATGTACCCATAAATCCATAATGATCATACCCACGAAATGCCCGAATATCGACCACAAGCACGCCAAATGCATAAACACAACCCTGGGGAGACGGATAGCATCATGCGCTACAAAAACCCAAGTACGACTAAGGTTCAATAAACAACCAGGATGTCGAGAGCCATCTCACTCATATAACACCACAAGCTACGCCGGATCACTACACATATGTGAACAATCGAGCCATTTCACAACCCACGTGGCATAAAACAGTAGCACCTAAAATAGACGACGACCGAAATATCATCCATCACACCGAGGACCCATCCATAAGTGATGCTATGCCGAATAAGCGTATCTGATTTGATATAGAATATACATTCACATTAGGCCTATAAATGGATCCCAAGCCGATTCCGATCATCCCAAAATGGACCAATAACCTTCTAAGGATCCACGATGACCTTATTCATGACACATACGATCTACCGTATAATCCAGAACAAACTCCTATAGTCCACAACCAAAGGAATAGGGCGTATCTAAGACATAAACTTTCCCATAAGTGACTGTACCGTAATCTCCATACCTGGTCGCAACCACTGCCTCTTAAATGACTAACACACCATACTTATATGATCATCCCATGGGAGATACTACCATGAACTTCCACACCAGGTAGCAAGGTCTGTATATCCATGCCATTAATCGTACAATGCCTCTTCCACAAAATACCATTCTCAGGAGACTCAAAAATAGCGCCACCATACTCTGAACATCTGAAATCTCTCCCCAACTCTTCCGAGCTCGTGACATCCTTGTCAAAACTGGATTGCAACCTTGATCCTCAAATTCTAATTCCATACCGCTCATGCACCTATCATGCTGGTACGCGAGAGTACAAGAATTTCATCATAACTCCTGAACCACTAGTAGAATAAACATTTGATCAGCTAGAAACCTTTCACCTAACTCATTTCAGAATAAGAATCACAACACACAACTAACTTCCATAACCGCAAAGGACACAGAACTCAAGTCGTGTTCTAAACTGCCATAACTCTTCTGGGACCCATTTACATATAACAAAACCATAGAATCAAGTACCTCAAAATAAATCAAATTACAGAGGATGTCAAGCCTATAAGTGCAGCCATGAACACCCGTATAACTTTACCACACCAAAGGAACCGATCATTTCCTTAACCATGTTGATACAAACCACTAGTAACTGACTCAACTTCTTATGGGTTACCCTTAACTTTCCTTCGAAGTAATATCTCTATTCAAACATATAACGGACCTCAACCAACTCTCATCCTGAGTGACCCAAATCACAAGACCACGTCGTCTCAATGCCCATAAGCTATTTTATACCATCCTCACACACTCAATAGTATCCTGTGCTGATTAGATCTTCTGCAAATCCGGAGTTGTTTCTCCCATTTCTTTAACATTGTACCGTAGAACCGATAATAACATAGAAATACCCCAAGTCTCTACATAGTCGGCTGCAGAACCCAATCCTCAGCCACATAACAAACCCAAAAATCCTTAAGCACCATACCTTAAATCTCAAACCCATTAGAACCATTATTGAGAGTCTCCCACTTTACTCCAGTTCTGATTATTTAACCCTACAACTAGTGCTATGTTAGAACATGAGCACTCCAATGAAGCAACCCGATGAATCCTTTCCCTTGTACATAACATACCCGAAGAAATAACGGGTCTCAATCATTCCTCAGTTTTCACATGTATCAATAAGGCGAAATGTCGCACACCTTCATCAAATTCCTTACCCGAATTACCCTTGATGTTTTCTTCCCTTAGTCATAGCTAATCCACCAATGTACCAATAACTCCATACTGCCAAGGCACATAACCCCATGACCCAATCATAGGAAGTAGGCTACCCCGCTTTGCTTTGAACCACAATTACATAAATTCAGAACCAACAATTACACCTCCTTCTCAGTTACTATGATCTGGCACTGTTACTCCGCAAATTCCCTGCGAGGTCTTGTTGCACAAATTATCACACATCCCGAATTAACAGTCCCAATGCACACCCAAATTCATAACAGTCACACCATCTTCCCAAGCGAAACAAGCCCGCATCGTAGTACATGCTCTCTATTAGATAGAAAGTATGGCTCTTCATAGAAACTTTATCAGAAATAACGCAACTCCTAACATCCTCATTGGAGATAGCCCACCCATGTAACCCCATATCAACATCTCCCAACGACATTGCCCTGGTTACAACCACCACGATATCAAGTTAATCCTCCAGAGCCCACACTCGCCCACAATCTTTAAGCGCCCGTTCATTCCCATTAACATCAACTAAAATCCAGAAATGCATTCAAAACAAGAAGTCATAATACATATCAAAACGATAATCAAGCATTCATGTTCCTCCATGTCCTAAGAAAACTATTTAATCACATTAGAACTTCTGGTGTACGGGAGCCGCTGCCCCAAACAAAATACATAGACTTAGTCATTTGTCCACCGAGATCCCCAAACCGCTCTAATCTTTTCCAAAGCATGTGGCAATCCTACCACAGAATCCATATGATACACTACCACTCTCCTTTCAGTTAAACCATCTTTCTAAGCAAACTACTCGCCCTGTACTGTTCATACTTGACCTGTTAACAAACGTACCACCACAATGCATATCTAACCATGTTCCTTCTTGTTCTTCCGCCGTTAGTCATGCCACCCAAATTTACAATCCATCTTCGTAGCATTCGAATAAATAGATTGCCATCCACTCTAAGCCTCCGTAAGATCATCTTCCTCGAACCATCAACACTAGAAACACGGATTGACTTTGAAATTTCAACACATCGTATTCTCTGATAACTGCTTTTTAGGTACAATTTCACAACACCGTGCCCCAGAGGAAAATAAATTAAGACCATCATACCGACGAACCTTAATGCATTCAAACATAGACGACGACACCACTTCATGACCAAGAATACCACCAAGTTTGAAAATACAAAATCTCGCTACTACGTTAACCAAATCTTGAACATGCATAGTCCAATTGCATGTCCTGCACTAGGATCAAATGTCTAATCCCTAAACTATGAACCGAATAATCCTCCTTTCGAGTCATTCACTCCAGCGACATATAAATAAGCCCCCTACTATTTACATCAACATTGCGCGATAACAACGCATGAACACCACAATTTACTGCGCATAGCCTCAAAACCACAAGCAACACTAACGCTGGGATGAAACAATAGAACACCATTCCACAAGGCGACGATAATAGCCCGCCCAAATATGCAGGGAAAATTATCCTACATCACTACTACAACTCCTTGATGACCAATTGATAACAGGCTCTCAACAACGTATAAGAATGAGTAGGAAGGGAATGAAGACATAAGATTCGATGAAATCAAGCACAATGAGGAATCAAGAAGGGAAATTCTCCTAACTGCCGTTTAGCATATCTAAGATAAGTACAGATATCTCCGCACCGATCCGCAAGACTCTACTAGACTTGATCATGACTCGTGAGACTCAAGTAAACCTAGAGCTCTGTATTAAGCTATCACGACCCAAAATCCACTATAGCTCGTGATGGCGTCCAACATCGCCATTAAGCAAGTCGATTGTGAACCATCTAATTCATTTTATTACTTTTGCAATCATAAGAATTATTAAATAAAGAAATTAATGCATCTAAAATCATGGATACACACAATATTAGTAAGATATGAGATATAAAAGTGACAATATTAATGCTAAACCATTAACACCTACTAGAATATCCCAAATCCCGGTGTCACGAGTGCATGGGTATCTACTAGGAAGTACAATATTAATACAATATCTGTCTGGAATGTAAAATAGACAGGATAACATAAATGAACATGATGGAGACTCCGTGTGCTGCGGATCGTATCATGGGATGCAGCTCACCTTAAAGTCCCCCAATAGTTGAGCCCTTGTTCCCAAATAACCATCAGAGATATACATGCACAATAAGTGAAAAAGTGTACCATGAGTACGTAAATCAATGCGTATCCAGTAAGTATATAACCTAACCCCAGAGAAATATTGATGAGAGGTTGACATCGACACTTACTAGTGGTCCAATAGATCAATATAATGATATAATAAATAGTAGTAACGAGGTAAGAGTTGTAACTAACATAATCCTCCAACCTGATAACAACATAAATTTCTCAAATCTCATGTACTATCTCAACAAATAGAAGAATCAAAGGTTACCTCAAACGAGTAAAGGATATCAAACACCATCTGAACAAATAAGGCATCCCATGTAACTTCCCAATCCCAATCAAAAGAGGAATCTCATGAATATTCAGATTCCTAGCGATATTACGCACGAGTTAGGCCGAGGTCATATAACCCAATCCAGAATAGTATGTACAGTGCCGAGAGTCGACTGACGTGAATCATAGATGCATCTCAATATACTTCCTAGGCGTTCGGTCCAATCCGTAGGAAAGGAAGAAACTTACCGAATTACGGATAACGTGTTTGCCACACAAAAATAGGAACATAAAATAAGCATAATTGTTACCAGCAATCGGATATCCCACCAAACGATTCAAGGTTTCAAGATTCAACCTAGCATGATCTCTAATCAAATTAGATTTACAGGTTTTGGTAATTAAACTAACTAGTTGAGTTCAGGTAATACAAATATCGCATGATATAGTCCTAAGTCTACCCGGACATAATCATAATTTTAGTTACGTACGGACTCCCGTCACCTCGTGCGTACGCATCCCCCACAACAAGTAGTACATAACAAATACATCGCTTATGGGGTAATTTCCCCCTCACAAGGTTAGGCAGGAGACTTACCTCGCTCCGAAATTCCATAACCTGCTCCAACGCACCTCTAACACCTCTTACCGATGCCGAACGATCCTAAACTAATCAAACAATATGGAAACCAATAAAAATATACTTAAATACTCAAAATTTCACAATTTATAACAATTCCCAATTCCGTTCAAAAAGTCAACAAAGTCAACCCCCGGGCCTAGGTACTCGGATTCCGAAATTCTTTGAAGATAAACAATACCCATAACAACACGAACTCAAATATATAATTTATTCCTAATTCCATGTCCAATTTCGTGGTCAAAATCAAAATTAACCGTTTCCAGGTTTTCTTTGAATACCCATAATTTCTACAAATTTTCATGCTTAAATCCATATATAACTCATGTATTTAGATCATAATGTGAAAAATTCACTTACCGCATGATGGATGATGAAAAGGCACTTCAAAAGTGCCCCAAGCTTGACTCTCATGGAAGAATTGAGATAAAAAGACCTAAAATCCGACTTTCCAAACCTATACACTGCCAGGCGACCCTTCATCGGAAACACGACACTCCCCTTGCGTTCGCGAAGCACAGCCAGCACCGCTAAAACTCTTCTTATCGAATGCAATAAATGGCTTGCGAAAGCGACACCATATACGCAAATGCGAAGGCTAAAATACCCATGACCAACTTTTCCCCTTCGCGAACGCGTTCCCTTGTCGCTAACGCGATGCACATCCGTCCCACACCTTTGCGAACTCGGGACCTCGATCGTGAATGCGATGAAAAAAATAATCCTCTTGCTTAATTCCGTTTTCACGGACACGATCCCCTATCCCCATTCGCGATGAACAAAACCAGAACAAACAATAACAACATCAAAACATGGAGCAATGATCCGAATCCCTCGTCCAATCACACAAACTAGTCCCGATACCATATCTAAACTTATACAAAGGCTCAAAGTGCCACCAATAACATCAAAACTATGAATCAACGATCAAAATCCTTTTTTTAACTTTCAAGCATCAAACTTCGCCGAACGCGTTTGAATCACACTTAGAAATTTCGGAATGACGCTAAATTTTCACAAATCACAATACAAACCTATTCCAAGGCTCGAAATCCCAAACAGACATCAATTACACCAAAGTCTACATCATATAAAATGTAGGAAATTATAAAATCTTCAAAATGCCAATGTTTCTCTATAGGCGTCGAAACACTCCCGGACCATCCGATACTCAACTCGATCATACGTCCAAGTTCAAAATTATCATACGAAACTATTAGAACATTCGAATCCTAATTCTGCGATTGTTTACTCAAAGCAAGCCTTGGTCAACTATTTCAACTTAAAACTCCATAATTGAGAATTTTCCTTCCAAATCAACCCTGAACATACCGAAATGCAAATCCAACTACACGTACAAGTCACAATACTTTAAGTGAAGCTACTCAAGGCCTCAAACCTCCGAACGACGTCCTAGAGCTCAAAACGACCGATCGGATCGTTACAATATGCTTCTTACTTGTTGTTGAAGGGGATTGATCTTAGGCTCTTTTGATATTCTATAAGTTACTTTGTTAATCTAAACCTACTTAAAAGGAACTTAGATTAGGTCCTTATAAGGCTATAAACCGTTGATGAGATTTGATAAATGTGTATATGTCTGTTCTTTGCTAATCACTGCTGCCTTTAAAACCACTTAGAGTTACATTCTCAAGGTTAAAGTTGTTAGTAACACAGAAGGCATGACTATAGGGGTGTATAGTTAATCACATGTGCTCTGGAACCCTTTCATGATTATGTATGCTTACAACTTTGATTCTAGGAGCATTCTGTAAATGTTGTGCCATATAGAATGATTCAGAATCAACCACTAAGCCTTTGAAACTATTAGAAACTTTGAAAATTCACATGTGGTGAAATGTCTTTATGTCATGTGTTCTGATAATGATCATAGTCTTAAACTCAAGTGTGTATTATTTCTTGGCTACTTATGGCTTTTTTACTTCAGTGATGACTTCAATTCCTACAATGATTGTCAGTCCTATATTATTGGTGCCTTTGTGTGATTGATTTCCCTCGAATATGTCATGCTTAGATGAGGTTGAAATACTATATGAAACTTTCTATACTTCTAATAGTGTGTTCCATGTTGATTGTATAAGGCTACTTGGGCACCTGTTTGGTTGAATGCTAAGTTAAAATTTTATTTGTGCTTAAACCTCTGAAGAAGAGTGACGTTCAGTACTTAAGGGTGTTTGGTGTGGGCTTGACTTTACTGTTAAGTAATCCCTCCTTGGCACAAGTATTGCTCGGGGTCCACGAGACCCTCATGAACTCTAAAGTATTAGGGGTCCATAGGGGAACCTTATAAGTAAATATGGTTCACCCTAAGCCCATAATCACTGACCTCAATTATTCCTCAAGGGGTTAGCATAAAAGAAAATTTTGCTCTGTTATATTTAGATCATGTTTATTATAAATTTTATTTTACTTCACTTTTATTTGAATATATTAATTGACACTTTCTCTTTTTCTTTGCATGAATTACTGGGCCTACTGAGTTCATTGAGAAGCCATGCCCAAGTTCAAAGAACTGGGCTGCCTCCTGTATCGTCCGTCAAAGCCTGCTGCAGGTTAGAGCCTAGCTGGGCCTGACTAATTTGTCAGCCCAATATGTGAGTCCAGCCTTACTTCCCCTTCATCTGAAATAATAATAATAATAATAATAATAATAATAATAATAATAATTATTATTATTATTATTATTATTATTTGTATATGTGTTTGTGGAACTAACATTGATATTGGATATTCATTTTTACTTTGATTATTTAAGACGGACTTTAGGTAAATCAAACCTAATAAAGTAAAATGTGACTTTGATTGAAAAGGTTACCCACTTTAACAGTCTCAACATATTTTCGGAATCTGGTCGCTTTGAAACTAACCGTTTAGCCACTAATTTTTATTCCGTTTGTATACCTCTCTCTAATGATTTTTATTTTCTTTAGGCACTTACATGATTCTAATAAGCTTAAGTAAGAACGGCCCTTTGAAAAGCTTTAAAAAAGTCACATAGGCAATGTGACATCTGAATTTTTGAAATAAAAGAGGCAATCGCACCACACATGGCCGGATTCGATTTTACAAAACTAAGCCAAACAACCGTTTTGGAAAATGCCCGAATTTATGCCAAACAACTTTCCAAATAAAAAACAAGGTACATTTTATTTTTCTATATATAGAGTGTTAGCATAGAATTCAGGTTTTCCAATAATCCCTTATTTTCATAAACCTTATGGCATAGTTTTAAAAGCAAATGTTGCCATTTTTAAAGAGGTATAAATCTTTTCTTAAACATAAATGAACTAAAATGTGTTTTCTCATTTATTCAAGACTTTCACAGAGGCTCCTTAGTAGCCTTAATAATTAATCAACTAGGATATGAGCATTTCTTTCCCCGCACTTAGGCTTAGTTTAAGGAACTACCTCAGGTAGATTTTGAGGGATGCCTAACACATTCCCCTTAGAATAACTAGAACCATTACTCGGATCTCACTGGTTTAGCAGACCATTAGGATAATGATCCTTATAGACTTATACGTAACCTAATATACCTTTAAATATTAGGCGGCGACTCCTCTTTTATTAATTTTAGGGAAACCACGAGTTGTAATTTGTTTTGAACTATGCAAAATAGGGTACAACAACTTGACGACACTACTGGGGAGTTTACACTTAGGTTCTGACTTTAGCAGACTTAGGCTAGATTTTAAAACTCGAGGATGTTTGTTTATGTTCTATTTTGCTTGACACTTTACTTTTATGTTCTATTTTGCTTGACACTTTACTATGTGTTTACATCTACAAATATATGTTTACCTGCTATGTTTCATTTCCTTAATACTTTGTTATATACTTTACATTACTTCGTAACCTGCAAATATGTGTTTACCTGCTATTTTCTTAATATCATCGCTCGCTCATCATAATTACTTGTTACTACTTTACACACTGCCATCTCATTTTCCTATTGAGTCTTGTCCGTACACAATCACACACAAATTACGTGAGGGTTGTATTTTTATCCCTCCGAACCTTCTTTTCAAAACTCTCTAGTTTCAGGGAACGACATTGTGTGGCCAACTAAAATGTCATCCCACAGTTATTCACTCCCACTCCAAAATTTAGGAAACACTCTACTCTTAGAAAACATATGCCATGCTGCATACACCTTAGGTGAGTCGATCCTTGGCATTTACTCACAAGAAGGAAAGCCACCCTAATTTCAACTGGTCATGTACCTAACGACACGTCCTATGTGGAATGAAAAATCAATCCAGATTAAGACACCAAGGATTTGGAGAAAAAAACTTACCTAGCCTTTTCTCCCGTTTTGGATGGAAATCAACCACAACATCCCATAAATTAGCTTGGTCATGGGAGAACCCCACAAGTTGAAATAGTTGTGGAGAAATATTTGACGAGAACACAGAGATCGAATCAAAACGCATCTCGGATCACTGACTGCACTGATGAAAATTCGAGCTAATAGAGTTCTTACAAGGTTGTTGATAGAGTTTTAAGATCCAGCCGAGGCAATTTTCAAGTTTGTCGACTATGAGCTAACACCAATGTCGAGGAAGTTACCAACTTCACTGAGTTGCCATTCGCAGGACGGAAGCCTATACTACCGGTCATCATGTCGGGTCATAAATTTCTCTATGCACTGGGATTGAGGAGTAACAGGAACTTAAGAAGTGTCAAAGATGGGTGGGATAAGCCTAAAACAATTGTTTGATATACTTGGGCAATAGGAAAGGTACGATCTGCATCTCGAGGAGTTTTAGTGTGACAAGGCAACATGAGAGAGTGTTTTTCCCTTGAACTTCTCTTTGGAATTATTAGTTTTTTTTTTTGCAACGGAGGGGGAGAATCAACATCAATATACTACCTATAATTCTGTCCACATTCCGAGTGAATTTGTGGGTCACTATTGTTCCGATGCTGTTGGCGCAAATGTTTAGGGCACTATCGGTGTGTTTGAGGGGGTATGATTTCTGTGACGACCCGGCCGGTCATCTTGAGAGTTATAGCCCCAATCCCCTATTTAACTGCTTTCCCCATATCTTTTTCTGCTACTGTTACTTGCCAGGAGGTTTCATTTTGGTTTTTGGAAGTGTTTGGGACACTTAGTCCCTAAATGGAGGTTTAAGCCTTAGGATTGGCACCGTAGTCAGAACTGTATGAAGACGACTTCGGAATGGAGTTCTGTCGATTTTATTATCTCCGTTAGGTGATTTTGGACATAGGGGCGTGTCCGGATTGTGTTTTGGAGGTCTGTAGCCTATTTAGGCTTGAATTGGCGAAAGTCGCATTTTTGGAGTTTTGGACCGGTAGTGAAAATTTTGATACCGGGGTTGGAATCTGATTCCGGAAGATGGAGTAGGTCCGTAATGTTGAATATGACTTGTGTGAAAAATTTGTGGTCAATCGGACGTGGTTTGGTTGGTTTCGGCGTCGGTTGTTGAATTTTGAAGTTTCAAGTTCTTTAAGTTTGAATTGGAGAGTGATTCTTGATTTTTGCATTATTTGATGTGGTTTGAGGGCTCGACTATGTTTATATGGTGTTTTAGGATTGGTTGGTATGTTTGGTTGAGGTCCCTGGGGCCTCGGGTGAGTTTCGGACGCCCAACAGATCGATTTTTGGACTTAGGAGGTTGCTGAAGTTTTCTGATGTTTGAGTTCTGGTTTCCTTATACGCGATCGCGTGGGGTGATCTGCGATCGCGTAGACTTAGCTGGGCAGAGGACGGAATTTTTCTTCACATTCACAGACATGGGCATACGAACGTGTAGTGATGTGAGGTGGTGCTTTGCGTACGGAGAGACAAGGTCGCGTTCGCGTAGGGATAAGTGGACCAAAGATGGGCCACGCGCTTTGCTCATCGCGAACAAGTGAGGACGTTCCCGATCACGTGAGTATGTGATCTAGAGCATCACGTTTGCGTGGTGGTTTATGCGATTGCGTATAGTTAATTTCTGGGGCAGCAAAGTTGTTCTTCGCGATCGCGAGGCTATTTCCGCGATCGCGATTAAGGATTCACTGGGCAGTATTAAAGTTCAAAATGAGGGTCTTGAGTTCATATCACAAAATGGAATTGGGAGCTCGGTAGGTGACGAAATTTCTAGAGATTTTCAGACGAAGTCATTGGGTAATGATTCCTAACTCCTTTATGGTTATATCCTACTAATCTATCATTAACTTTATCATTTAATTTTTGATTTGGGGTGAAAATTTGGAAATAATTGAGAAAAGTTCTTAGGCCAAATTTTGGGGTTTTGATCGATATTTTGGTATCTGATTTGTGTGATTTTGGTACGAGTGAACTCGTGAGTGAATGGGTGATTTTATTTTGTGACTTTTACCCGATTCCGAGATGTGGGCCCGGGGAGGCTTTTTGGGCGATTTTCCAATTTCTTGCCTTAGCTTTGATTTTAATAGCTAGATTAGTTTCTTGTAGTTATATTTATGTTATGTAATTGGTTTTGGCTGGATTTGGGCCATACAGAGTCGGATATTCGTAGAAAGAGCATTGTGACGGATTGATTTGAGCTTGGTTCGAGGTAACTGGCTTGCCTAACCTTGTGTGGAGGAATTTCCCTTAGGATTTGGTAGTGATTTTGATATACGAGCACTGTGTACGTGAGGTGACGAGTGCGTACATGGGCTACTGTTGCAAAACTCCGTTTTCAATAAGTAAAATACATGTTTTCCTTTAATTGATCTACACTAGCATATGTAATTATCATGTTTAGTTTAGAACAACATGTCTACGTGTCTTAATTCCTTATGTGAACTCCGTGCAGGATTCTTAGTGCATTTCCTGCTTCTTTCTTGACTTGTACTTAGTCTAAATCGTAGAATTTTGTGATGTAGTCGTATTTCTATTGTTTGCCCTGTATATTTACTTTGGGACTACGGAATGGTATTCCGGTAGATCCCCCCGTTCTACATATTTACTATGGGACAGCGGAACGGTATTCCGGTAGATCCCCCTATTTTGCATATTTACTTTGGGACTACGGAACGGTATGCTGGTTGAACGGATATAACATCACCAATATGTACCACCCGGGGAAGGCCGATGTGGTGGCCGATGATTTGAGTCACCGGGTAGAGAGTTTGGGGAGTTTAGCTTATCTACCAGCAGTAGAGAGGCCCATGGCATTGGATGTTCAGGCCTTAGCCAACAAATTTGTGAGATTGGATATTTCTGAGCCGAGTCCAGTATTGGGTTGTGTGGTCTCTCGATCTTCCTTCTATGATCATATCAGGAAGCGTCAGTATGATGACCCCCATCTGCTTGTCCTTAAGGACACGGTCCAACACGGTGATGCTAATGAGGTCACTATTAGGGAGGATGGTGCATTGATGATGCATGGCAGGTTATGTGTGCCCAATGTGGACGGTTTGCATGAGTTGATTCGCCAGGAAGCTCATAGCTCGCGATACTCCTTTCATTCGGGTATCGCGAAGATATATCAGGACCTGAGGTAGCATTATTGGTGAAGAAGGATGAAGAAGGACATAGTAGAGTATGTGGCTAGATGTCTAAATTGCCAGCAGGTGAAATATGAGCATCAACGACCGGGTGGGTTGCTTCAAAAGATAGAGATTCCTGAGTGAAAATGGAAGCGGATCACTATGTACTGGGTTGTTGGACTCCCACTGATTCAGCGGAAGTTTGATGCAGTTTGAGTGATTGTGGACAGGCTGAGCAAGTCAGCTCATTTCATTCCTGTGATGACTACCTATTCTTCCGAGCAGCTGGCTCGATTTTATATACGAGAGATTGTCAAACTTCATGGTATGTCGGTATCTATCATCTCTGACCAGGGCATGTAGTTTACATCGTGGTTCTGGAGAGCCGTACAGCAAGAGTTGGGTACTCAGGTGGAGTTGAGCACAACCTTTCACCCTCAGACGGACGGGCAGTCTGAGAGCACTATTCAAATTTTTGAGGATATGCTCCGTGCGTGTTCGATGGAGTTTGGAGGTTCTTGGGATCAGTTCTTGCCACTTGCAGAGTTTGCCTACAACAACAGTTATTAGTCCAGCATTCAGATGGCACCGTTTGAGGCTCTGTATGGTAGGCGGTGTCGGTCCCCAACATGTTGGTTCGAGCCGGGCGAGGCCAGATTATTGGGTACAAACTTGGTTCAGGATGCCTTGAAGAGGGTAAAGGTGATTCAGGATAGACTTCACACAGGCCAGTCCAGACAGAAGAGCTATGCGAACCGGAAGGTTCGCGATGTTGCATTTATGGTTGGAGAGCGGCTCCTGCTTCGGGTTTCTCCTATGAAGGGCGTTATGAGATTCGGAAAGAGGGGAAAGCTGAGCCCAAGGTTTATTGGCCCATTTAAGGTGTTGCGGCAAGTTGGGGAGGTTGCTTATGAGCTCGCCTTACCTCCCAGCCTAGCAGGAGTTCATCCGGTATTGCATGTTTTGATGCTCCAGAGGTATCACGGTGATCCGTCTCATGTGTTGTATTTCAGATCAGTCCAGTTGGAGCCAGTGGCTATTTTGGACATGCAGGTTTGGAAGCTGAGGTAAAAGAACATTGCATCAGTAAAGGTTCAGTGGCGGGGCCAGCCGGTCGAGGAGGCGATTTGGGAGACCGAGAAAGATATGCGCAGCCGTTATCCTCATCTTTTCATAGCTTCAGGTATGTCTCTATACTCGTTCGAGGATGAACGATTGTTTTAAGAGGGGGAGGATGTGACGACCCGACCGGTCGTCTTTAGAGTTATAGCCCTGATCCCTTATTTAACGGCTTCCCCCATATTGTTTTCTTCTATTGTGACTTGCCGAGAGGTTTCATTTTGGTTTTTATAAATGTTTGGGACACTTAGTTCCTAAATGGAGGTTTAAGCCTTAAGATTGGTACCGTAGTCGGAATTGTGTGAAGACGATTCCGGAATAGAGTTTCATCGGTTTTGTTAGGTGATTTTGGACTTAGGAGCATGTCCGAATTGTATTTTGGAGGTCCGTAGCTTATTTAGGCTTGAATTGGCGAAAGTCAAATTTTTGGAGTTTTGGACCGGTAGTGAAAATTTTGATATCGGGGTCGGAATACGATTTCAGAAGTTAGAGTAGGTCCGTAATGTTGAATATGACTTGTGTGCAAAATTTGGGGTTAATCGAACGTTGTTTGGTTGGTTTCGGCGTCGGTTGTCGAATTTTGAAGTTTTAAGTTATTTAAGTTTGAATTGGAGGGTAATTCTTGATTTTTGCGTTGTTTGATGTAGTTTGAGGGCTCGACTACGTTCGTGTGGGGTTTTAGGATTTTTTACAATCTTGGGGGCCTCGGGTGAGTTTCAGATACCCAACGGATCGATTTTTGGACATAGGAGGTTGCTAAAGTTTTCTAGTGTCTAAGTTCTGGTTTCCTTATATGCGATTGCGTGGGGTGATCCGCGGTTACGTAGGCATAGCTGGGCAGAGGATGGAATTGTTCTTCGCGTTCGCGGACATGGGTATGCGAACGCGTAGTAATATGAGGTGGTGCTTCTTGAACGCAAAGAGAAGGTCACGTTCGCGTAAGGTTAAATGGACCAAAGATGGGCCACGCGCTTTGCTCAACGCAAGCACGTGAGAATGTTTGCGATCGCGTGAGTGTGGGAGCCAGAGCATCGCATTCACGTGGTAGTTTACGTGATCACGTAGAGTTAATTTCTGGGGTAGCAAAGTTTTTCTAGCGATCGCGAGGCTATTTCTGCGATCGCGATTAAGGAATCACTGGGTAGTATTAAAGTTCAAAAACGAGGGTTTTGTGTTCATATCACAAAATGGAATTGGGAGCTCGATTGAAGACGAAATTTCGAGAGATTTCCAGAGGAAGTCATTGGGTAATGATTCCTAACTCCTTTATGGTTATATCCCACTAATCTATCATTAACTTTATCATTTAATTTTGGATTTGGGGTGAAAATTTGGAAATAATTGAGAAAAGTTCTTAGGCCAAATTTTGGGGTTTTGATCGAGATTTTGGTATCTGATTTGTGTGATTTTGGTACGAGTGAACTCGTGAGTGAATGAGTGATTGTATTTTGTGACTTTTACCCGATTCTGAGACATGGGTCCGGGGAGGCTTTTTGGGCGATTTTCCAATTTCTTGCCTTTGCTTTGATTTCAATAGCTAGATTAGTTTTTTGTAGTTATATTTATGTTATGTAATTGGTTTTGGCTAGATTTGGGGCATTCAGAGTTGGATATTCGTGGAAAGAGCATTGTGACAGATTGATTTGAGCTTGGTTCGAGGTAAGTGGCTTCCCTTAGGATTTGGTACTGTTTTTGATATACGAGCGCCGTGTACGTGAGGTGATGAGTGCGTACACGGGTTACTGTTGCAAAACTCCATTTTCAATAAGTAAAATACATGTTTTCTTTTAATTGATCTACACTAGCATATGTAATTATCATGTTTAGTTTAGAACAACATCTCTAAGTGTCTTAATTGCTTATGTGAACTTAGTGCATCATGCTTAATGAATTTCCTTCTTCTTTCTTGACTTGTACTTAGTCTAAATCATAGAATTTCATGATGTAGTCGTATTTCTATTGTTTGCGCTGCATATTTACTTTGGAAATATGGAACGGTATTTCGGTAGATCCCCATGTTCTGCATATTTACTTTGGGACTACGAAACGGTATTCCGGTAGATCCCCCTATTTTGCATATTTACTTTGGGACTACGGAACGGTATTCCGGTAGATCCCCCCCTGCACATTTATGTTTGGGACTACGAAACGGTATTCCGGTAGATCCCCCCCTGCACATTTATGTTTGGGACTACAGGACGGTATCCTGGGAGATCCCCTATTGTTATCTCTATGTACTGAGCTGTTGACTTTCTATGATTTTATTCTTGTTAAATTTACTTATTTTTACTGCAATATTTCATTATGTCTTAGTTTATTATATATATACCAGTAGGGCCCTGACCTGATCTCATCACTACTCGACTGAGGTTAGTCTTGGCACTTACTGGGTACTGTTGTGGTGTACTCATTCCCTTCCTTGCACATGTTTTTTGTGTGCAGATCCAGGTATTGCTTATTAGCCGCATTATCACTAAGGCGAGGCAGCTGTAGAGACTTCAAGGTATATCTGTCGCGTCCGCACACGTCGAAGTCCCTATCTACTCTTCCCCATATCAAACACTTCTTGTATTTCCTTTTGTTAGACTCTGGAGTATAGAAACACTGTTTTCTTTTTGTAGCTTGTGACTTACAATATTCCGGATTTTGGAATGTTATTTTGTACATATTTTTAGAGGTGTTAATTGTATATGTCGAGTGGCATTCAGTTGCTTATTAGATATTTGTTACTATTAGTAGTTAATGTTCATGCTTTAGTTTCACTTCCGCAAAAGCGTTAGGCTTACCTAGTCGTAGAGACTAGGTGCCGTCACGATGGTTTATAGAGGGAGAAACTGGGTCGTGACAATTTCTTTAAGGGCTGCAACCTACTGTTGCAAATATGGGCTATAGAGCATTTCTTCCAAAGGTAGCCGACAACCGATTACTTCATCGGCACTAGCAATATGATTCACAGTCACGAAGAGAGAATGGCGCATTGGGAAACACCACATGGTCAAGAAGAATGGCATGAATTGTGGACCCACCTAACCTAAGTGTTCATCAACTAGAAGCTTTCTTGGCTATGTGGTAGAACAATTGTGAGAGGCCCGGAGAAGTATTTCATCGAGTTATTGGAGGGGATTCAGCCCTATGCACCACTGAGAGTCCTGAGGCATTTCGGCTTGGTTCAAGACGTACCTCCTTGGTCCAGAATTTCTTTATATGAGGACGACTACAATGGGCAAGTACCAGTTCTGAGGGTAAGATGACTTCAAGACGAGTGGAGTGACCTAATCACGATGAGTATGGGGAAAAACTCATGGTTTATGCCCAAGTACTTTGTGTTGATTATTGAAGAAGATTAACTAGCCAGGCCTAGTCAGGAAGGGTTAGCTGGGTTGGAAGACTCAAGATCAACCTTGCAAGTATACTACAAGATCTTGCCTCACTATCTCGTCCCCTCTACCATGCACCAACAGGTAGTCCCTAGATCGGTTGATCATATGTTGCTGCCGCTTGATGATGACAACCAGATAGTAGAGTATATACAGATTGAGTCCAAAGAAGAACTAGAAGAGGATCTAGAAGAATAGACTGAGTATAATCTTGATGATGTCTAGGAGGAATTCGAGGAAGATCCAGGGGAGGAGAGCTAGGGAGGGGATTCTGAAGATGACTATTAGGTCGTTAGTTGATTTCCATTATGTACTCTTTAAATTACCTAAGGGAAAATCTATAAGCCCATGAAGCCTTTGTAAACCTTGTAAGGATCACATTTTAGTAGTTGCAAACTATCCCTACCCTTTGTATCAGTGATGTGAAAGCCTTGAAATCTTTGTAATCCATATTGTAACCAGTAAATTTCCCGTTCATGACAAATCGAATTTGCTCCGGATCTGAATGTTTCAAAATTTGGATGTTTGTCAAGCACTTACATGTAGGCCTACCTCTGGCAAAGAGAGGTCCTTGAACATTTTTAGGAATGCGCTCGTTCGAATATGTGAATTAACTGCTCTGTGTGATTATATCTGTCCAATCCCTGAACTAACTTCTACTTTTCTTTTGCTTTGTTGATTTATTACTTTACTTATTTATTCCCGAAATAGAGGTTGATTTGTGCTGATATCTAAACTAATCGAGCCACCGTATAACCTGAGGTCTGAAGGGAAGATGACTACCACAGACAACCCGACCGGTAATTCTATAGTAGTAACTAACAACTCGCGGGGGATTAGGGGGAAGGGATGAGACTCGGAATGATGAGCTGTCACTTGGATGGAGCAAGAAATGGAGTCGTTAAGGGAAGAGTTACAAAAAATTAGGAAGTTGGCACATTTGGCCATGACGACGCTTTCACAACCACCCTAGTTTCCATCACTAGATTTAATCCCCAACCATTTTCCTTCATCAACCCGGCAACCTGCCAATACCCCAGCTGCTGTCACCACAAACCCCACCATAACCTAAGTTATATCACCAATTACCCCTATAAACCTACCAAATCCTCCTATACATACATGTCAAGCCCCGTAAAATCCACCAAATGCTATCATTTTGATCCAAACCCCTCCTCACGACAATGTCACTTTCACAAATAAACCATTTTCGCCGCACCCGTCACAGTCTAGATACCGTATGAGATCGATTAGTATGCTGAAATGGATAGGGAAGAAAAATCCAAGGAAGATGAGTTACTGTATGAACAACTACGGGTGCTAAGGAAACAAATGAAGTACCAGCAAGTTGCTCGAGGGAGCGATAGCTTAGACTATGGAGAATTATGCATACATCTAGATGCTGATATGTCGACAATGTACAAGCCTCCGAAGTTTGATATCTTTGATGGAACGGGCGATCACCACGCCCACTTGAGAGTGTATTGTAACAAGTTAGTAGGAGTGGGAAGGAACGAGAAGTCGAAGATGAAGCTATTCATAATAAATATGACCGGGGAAGAATTCACTTGGTACACTAGGCAAGACCCCCAAAATCGGAGAGAATAGCAAGACATGGCCGAAGATTTTATGAACCGTTTCAGGTTCAATACTAAAATAACCCCAGATAGATTCGCTTTGATGAACAGACAAAAGAAGCTTTCTGAGTTATTTCAAGAATATGCTTGTCGTTGGTGATCAGAAGCATCTAGAGCACAACCCTCGCTGGATCATAACGAGTTGGCCAAATATTTCATTCGTGCTCAGGAGGGGATGTACTTTAAAAAGATGATGGGGATGATGGGCTAGAAGTTCCCCGAGCTAGTCAAAATGGGAGATTTTCTACAAAACGGTATTAAGTATGGGAGGATACAGTATTTGGCTGCACTGCAGGATGCTAGCAAGGCTATGTAGTCCGGTTCCATCGGCAGCAGGAAGAAGAAGAAAGAGGAAGTAACAACAATTGTCCCCTATTATCAACTATGTCCTCCTTGTCGAGGTAATCCCTACTCCCGCAAACACTCACCCTCTAAACTAGTCCACTTATACCCCAGTTTACAACGCCCAACCATATTACAATACCCAAACACACGACAATCCCCTATGAGCCAAAATAGACCTACATATGCTCCCAGACCACGTCCAAATCTCGAAGCGCGAAACCACAAAAACTTCAACCTAATTGCGGAGCCTTTAGCCCTATTTTTTGAGAGGTTGAGAAGATACATACTACTTATATCGGGAAGCAAGAATCCTAGAGTAACCCAACAAGTATTTCGATGCAAGTAAGCAATGTGCTTATCATTAAGATGTGTCAGGACATCATACTGAGGATTGCTATGGCTTGAAGCACGAGATCGAAATGCTAATTAAAAGCAGAGATATCCAATGTACCCAACCCCCAACAAATGTAAACCACGATCCGTTTCCAAATCACAGAAACCAAAGACCAAGCATGATTACCTTGGAGGAGTACGGTGATTTAAAGGGGAGTATTTTTACTATTGGGAATGCTGAAGCAGTAAGAACAACCCCTCGGGCAGCCCTGTTAATCACTGTACAACTAAAGCCTCCAGTAATGGTTGTGACATATCAACCGTGGCCCTTCGTAGCCATCAGTGGGGATTGGAGTCAAGTGTATAAAGCAGTTCCATGGGCCTATCAGTCAAAAGGGAAAGAAAAAATAATAAAAACTGCAACCGCTCATAGGATGACTAGATATGAGAGATGCTACGCTCATGAGGAATTAAACTAAGGAGGAACATAACTGATGCAGAGCTAGAAGAGTTTCGAAGAAAGATGATAGTTAAGAAATAATCCGTAGAAGAGCAACTGAGAAGACTCGTGATCGCAGATCAATCGTGAATTTGTTGATAAGTTTCTACAATCATAAAGACGCTCTAGTGAAGGCGTAAAGCGGAGTGAGAGTGCTAGGAAATACCACTAGTGTGGAACTGGTAGCAATCATTGGGAAGATGGTAAAGGAAAACAAAATCTCGTTTCAGAGGGAAGAACTTCCTGCAGAGGGAGTAGATCATAACAGGGCTGTACACATCACTGTCAAATATGGAGACAAGGTCATATATCGGATACTGGTCGACGGGGGATCTGAAGTAAATATTTTCCCATTATCTACTCTATGAGAGTTAGTCATCTACATAAGAGAGCTAAAAGAGAGCCGCATGAGGGTAAGAGATTTTTTATGGGTCATAGAAAGACGTTATCGTGGAAATCTTCCTAGCTTTGCAAATTGAACCCGTTAAGTTCCCGTTATTATTCTAGGTAACCACATGCTACTGTGCAGGCCATGGATATACATAGTAGGGGCAGTTCCTTCTACTCTCCATCAGTGTATGAAATTTGAATAGGATTGCCAGGAGATAGTGATATATGGGGAATGGAGTCAGTCAAATTATTTAGAACATGCGGTTCCTTTTATAGAGGGACTAGATGGGGTCGCATTTCATATGGTCGAGATCATACAAGCAGTGGAAATGGGGAAGGTTAAACGGGACCACAACACGCATTCTCCATGAGGATCAGGGACAGCGATGCGAGAAATGATGAAGTATGAGTACATGCAAGGGTCCGTGCTAGGAGCCCGATAAGATGGGATAACTGAGCCAATCTAACCAAAGTGGCAGAAGGGTAATGCCGACTTGGGATATTTACTTACAATTGAAGGAGTCTACAACAGTAACCCCGGGGAGAAAGTTTTCGTGCTAGAGTATGTTCCGGGCACGAGTCAGAGCTTACCAGAAAAAGAGGAGATCATCAAAGGGATCGAAATGTTGCTCATGGAAATGATCGGAGAATGCTACGACAAATATGACATCAAAACACCGACCATTAGGGATGCCGAACTAGGAGAGACTTTGCAGAATTGGATAGTCAGTCCATCTCTAGTTCGCCAGGAGTCTTGGTAGTTTCCAATTGTAATAACTTTTGAAAACGGTATGGTCAATTGAGGCTTGGATCATGCCTGTGCTTTTTTGATAAATCGCCTTTTTGAACGCTGAGACGTTCCTTTCAATGAAATAAAACTACTTTTTTTTTCAAAAATCATTGCATATTTGTCTTTATTTTTACTTATACTCGATTCTTCTTTTCAGTGATTAAATTAATAAAACTTTGTGTTCTGGGATTATGAACTATAGCAAAACCCTTGAGCAAAATGATTCGGACTACGACAAATATGATGAGAGTATGATGCCCGATAACTTGCCGCAGGAGATTGAACAGCAAGAAAGCCAGAAGAAGCCCAACCTCGAGGAACCAAAGGTGATCAATCTAAGAAATGAAGAAGACATAAAAAATACTCGAATCAACATTCGTTTGGAGGAAAATTAGAAGAACTAATTGGTAGAGCTCCTCCAAGAATACATTGATGTATTTTCCTGGTCATATGATGGTATGCCTGGACTAAGTATTGACATCGTCTCACACCGATTTCCCACCAATCTTGCCAAGCCACCTGCCAAGCAGAAACCTAGGAAATTCAAACCTGATTTGACTCTAAAAATCAAAGAGGTTACCAAAAAAATAGAGGTGAATGTGGTAAGGGTCACAAACTACTCTACCTGGTTGGCCAACATAGTGCTAGTGCCTAATAAGGACGAAAAGATTATGATATGTGTGGATTACCGAGATATCAACAAAGCAAGTACCAAGGACGACTTTCCTCTACCCAATATACATATCCTTATTGACAATTGTTCGAAGCACGATTTAAATCATTCATGGATTGTTTCGCTAGATATCACCAGTTCGCACGATTAGCAATCATTCGTGGATTGTTTCACTGGATATCACTAGATTTTGATGCACGAAGAAAATGGAGAGAAGACAACATTTACCACACCATAATGAGTTTACTACTACAAGGTCATGCCATTTGGTCTCAAGAATGACGGTGCCACTTATATGAGGGCCATGACAACCCTTTTCAATGACATGATCCATAAAGAGATTGAAGTATACATGGATGACGTCATCATCAAATCATAGAAGAGTGCAGATCATTTAAGTGACTTGAGGAAGTTCTTCGAACGATTGCAAAGGTACAATTTGAATATGAATCCAATGGAGTGGGAATTTGGAGTTCCCAAAGGAAAATTATTGAGTTTCATCGTCAGCAGGAAGGGGATAGATCTAGATCTCTCGAAAATCAAAGCTATTCAGGATTTGCGTCCTCCCAAAAGTAAGAAGGACGTAATGAGCCTTCTAGGGAGATTTAATTACATCAGCCGGTTCATAGTCCGGTCAATGGTAATTTGTGAATTTATTTTCAAGCTATTGAAAAAGGTTGCCACAATGAAATGGATAGAAGAATTTCAAAAAGCTTTTGATAGAATCAAGAAGTACTTGTTTAGTCTGCCAGTGTTGGTTCCTACTGAACCTGGGAAGCCGCTGCTACTATATTTTTCTGTCTTAGATAATGCATTTGGGTGCATGTTAGGGCAACATGATGAGATCGAAAAGAAGGAACAAACTATCTACTACCTGTGCAAGAAGTTCACGCTGTACGAAGCGAGATACACCTTGTTGGAATGGACATAATGTGCTTTAGCTTGGATCGCTCAGAAGTTGTGACATTACTTGTCAGCATATACTACATACCATCTGATAACTAACGTGACCTGCTCAAGTACATCTTTCAGAAGCCAATGCCTTCCGAAAAATTAGCAAAAATGACAGATCCTTCTCAGGAAATTCGACATATTGTACGTGATGGAAAAAGCTATTAAAGGACAAGCATTGGTCGATCATCTCGCAGAAAAGATAAAAGACTACGAGCCACTTACTACGTATTTTCCAAATGAAAAAGAGTTATTCGCTGGGAAGGACATTTAGGAGTCGTATCCAAGATGGAGGATGTTCTTCAATAGAGACGCAAATTTCAAAAGAGTTAGAATCGGGACAGTTTTAGTCTACGAATCAGGACAACATTATCATATTTCAGCCAAGATAAGGTTACCTTGTACAAATAATACGGAGGATTACGAAGCATGCATCCTTGGGATTAGGATGGCGGTCGATATGAACATCAAGGAAATTTTGGTAATAGGAGATTCAGATTTGCTGATCCACCAAGTCCAAGGAGAATGGACCACAAAGAACGTCAAGATCCTTCCGTACTTGCATCGTGTAAACTAATTGTGTAAGAATTTCACCAAGAACGAGTTCAAACATGTCCCAAGAATCCAGAATATGTTTGCCAATGGTCTTGCAACATTGTCATCCATGATTCAACACCCGGATAAGAATTGCATCGACCCCATCGAAGTAGAGATCCTAGACCAGCATGCATACTACTTTCACTTAGATGAAGAACCAGATGGCAAGCCTTGGCATCATGACATCAAAATATTTCTCGAGGAAAGAGTATATCCAGATAGTTCCACTACTAGTGAGAGGTGAGCATTAAGAAGACTAGCAACTCAATTTTTCCTTAATGGGGAAGTCCTATACAGGAGGACCTCGGACTTGGGTATGTTAAGGTGTGAAGATGCCGCCTAAGCAACAAAATTACTGGAATAAATACATGCACGAACGTGCTGGACTCACATGAACGACTTCACTTTAGCGAGAAAGATTCTAAGGGCCGGTTATTTTTGGATGACCATGGAAAGGGATAGTATTCACTATGTGCATATGTGTTATCAATGCCAGTATCACGAAAATTTGATTAGGGTCCCGCCAGATGAGTTAAACGTAATGGGTTTCCCATGACCGTTTGTCTCTTGGGGCATGGAAGTAATTAGGCCCATAGAACTAGCCGCGTCAAATTGATATTCTTTCATCTTGGTAGCCATCGATTACATCACTAAATAGCTCAAAGCATCCACATACAAGGCTGTTACGAAGAAGGTGGTGGAAGATTTCGTCTATAACAACATAGTCTACCGATTCAGGATTCTAGGGTCAATCATAACTGACAATAAATCCAACCTCAAGTGCGATCTCATGAGGGAATTTGCAAGAAGTTCAAAATAGTCCATCGTAATTCCACATCATACATGCCACATATGAATGGAGCAGTTGCAGCAACTAACAAAAATATCAAGAGGATCCTGCGAAAGATAGTGAACAATTACATGCAACAACATGAAAAGCTATCATTTCCCCTACTTAGTTACCTCACCAAAATAAGGACATATACTGGGGCAACTCCATACATTCTGGTATATGGTACTGAGGCTATAATACTTGCAGAGGTCGAGATACCATCTTTAAAAATCATCTAGGAAGCCAAGTTGGATGACGCAAAATGGATACGTGTCAGGCAAGAACAACTCATGCTCATCGATGAAAAGAGGATGGATGCGGTTTGTCATGGTAAACTGTATCAAAATAGGATCTCCAATGCATTTAACAGGAAAATGAAACCTCGGCAGTTCACACAAGGGCAATTGGTCTAGCTTGAAGGAGATATTCCCCCATCAGGAGGAAGCTAAGGGGAAATTCGTGCCAAATTTGCAGGGTCCTTATATGGTCCATCGGGTATTGTCAAGAGGATTATTAATATTAGTAAAGATGGATGGAAGGGTGAGCACAAAGACCATCAATTTAGATGCAATCAAGAGATACTACATTTGAAGATAATAGAATTAGGGTTTGGTTGTAACAGAACTACGCCCGACCTGACTCTCACTGTGGGATACGTAGGCAGCCCATGTAGGGTCCAATCCCCCTCTTGTAATAGAAAGTCCAAATATTATTTTCATGTATTCAAACTATGCCATGACTTAATTTCCTTTGGTAGGAATAAGTAGCCAATCCCTATCGAATTCAGTCACATATTGTAATCGAACTACGTTTTGACCTGATTCCATTTGGATACGTAGGCATTCTGAGTCAGACTCGATCAAAACATTGCAAATTATTCCATCATTTTCCATCTATTGTAATCGAACTAAGTTTTGACCTGATTCCTATTGAATACGTAGGCTACCTGAGTCAGGCATGGTTATTTTAATATTTTATTTACTCATACCTTTGAACTATGTTAAGACCTAATTCCTTTGGATACAATGGCAACTTGAAAAGGTTCGGTCATCACCCTAGAAAAGCCTTTGTAATGCATTGCCTAGATTAAGAAATGATCGCGTCAGCGAGGAAACTTCATTGTTTGAGGCATAACCAGAAAATCACCATCAGTAAAGCAGAGCCATCCCAAAATGATAATCGCATCTAGGGAAGCGTCAAAACGTGTCATATTCCAGCACGACGACATTTTCCATAAACATAAAAGAGTTTTTCAATTTTTTTTATTTCTTAAAAAATACTACTTTTTCCACCAGCCAAACTTCATGGGCATAATCCACCCGATTCGGGGCAAGGCCAAGCTCACGAGCAAAATAAATCAACGCCCCTCCCCGACTAAGAATTTTATTTGAGCACAAAATCGACAGGAATCAGAGGCCGCCAGATAACACCGGAATCGATGATAGACCTGCTACAACCCAATGACCTCTCAATCCTCCTTTATTGTTCAATTCGTTTCAGTCTCATACAGCTAAAATAACTTTGAATTCTTTATAGGTGTCCCGGAGCCAAACCTTCAACCCAACCAGGTCACATCGTCCGCTTAGCTAATTAGAGCGTCTTGTACATATTACTCCGTCTGCTTTGCCAATCAGAGCACCTTGTATATATTACGCCATCTGTTCTGCCGAACTGAGCGCCTTGTACATATTGCACTGTCCACTTTGTCAATCAGAGCTCATTATATAGTCATAAATTCTGTCCTGGACGCATTATCGGATCATATAAATACCATGTTGCTCCACCAAATTGGAGAATTAAGATAAATCGTTTCAAACCTCGTCGCGAACTTTGCCAATCAAAGGATGGACCATTTAATTTCGTCACACACTTCGTCGATCGATGACCGCAAATTAGTTCTGCAGTCAAGAGTATCTCTTGGGCAAGCTAATTTATTTTCTTATTTTTTATATATTGAATGTCTCATCATTTTATTTGTGCAACTTAGAGCCCGTTTGGATTGGTTTAAAAAAAATGGCTTTTAAGCACAAGTGCTTAAAAGTAGCTTTTAAGTGCTAGAGCTTATTTTATAAATAAGTAGTTACATGTTTGGATAAAAGTGCTAAAACTTAAAAAAATTATTGAAGTGTTTGGCAAACAAATGCTGGTAAGCACTTTTTTCTATTAAAAAGACAAAAATATCCTTAAAACTGTTAACATTATAAAGGAGCTGGTTACTAAACTATATTTAATTATGAATTAATGCAAATAAAAAACAATTTATATTTTAATTTAATTTCAATTTAATTAATTAATTTAGATAATTTTTATAAATTTAATTCTTGAATGCTCATTTTCACCACTTTCAATCAAGTAAACATCCATAAAAGTCTCAACCTATTTAAAATACCAAATTATTTTGTTGAATTCCTCTTTCCCTTTTTGTCCATTTACTCTTGAAAAATTAAAGATGTAGTTACATCCATGGAAAGTTGAAGGAAGCTCATTTCTTTTTATGCCAGGTATGGTAACCATTGACTTATATGCGGGCAAATACATAGAAAAAATTTCTCTCTTAATAAAAATATTTCAATAAATTTAACAAATGTCTAACCAACTAGTGTTTTTACTCTCTAATTATAAGTATCAAGCTTCACAAATTTCATTAGCAATCAAATCACGAAGACCCATCCAAACGAGATCACCTTTCTCTTCCACATTTTTCACATTTATATTGTTATTAGTTCTCGAAGATGTACCAACATCAGGATCAACAGATGGAACATATCTCTCATTCTCAGCTGCTCAAAATGCATCATCCATATTGCATTTCTTTCTAATATAGTTATGAATGGCCATAGTAGCAAGTACGATATCTCTTTGAGTGTCAATGTGATAGAAGGGCATGTCTCGCAAAATAGACCATCTTGCTTTCCAAACCCCAAATGTGCGCTCTACAATATTTCTACAAGAAGAATGTAAATAGTTAAATTTTTCAATTCGTCCTCTTGGTTCACGTAATTCTCTTGTTGCACCGCAGCGGAATTGTGCTAGGTGGTATCTCACATTATCTCCTTTGAATGGAGCCATGTATCCCTTCATGGGCGGATATCCTGCATCCACTAGGCAACAATCAAGCAAATGAAAGGTAGCCACTAATCTGATGTTGTTAATCCTCAAATGAAAGGTAGCAAATGAAAGGCAACAATCAAGCAAATGAAAGCAAATGAAAGATAGCTACATCCCAGGCAACGCATAAAGCAAAGATGAGTCCTACCATCAATGAAGTTAGCACCATAACTGAAGATTACACATAGATGTGTAGGAAAATATTCCGTGCATGTTTACACATAAAAACCATAACTGAAGCTTACACATGAAACCATAATAAAGTTTACACATACAACTATAATATTCGAATACAGAACAATAAAAATATTCAACCACAATAATACATTATTCATTTTTCTTGAGGTATAACTGATAGTTAAACTCCAACCAAGACTTGCGAGATTCATCAGTAGGCATCCCCAAAAATATTTGTCGGTTATTTTTCTTGCGGAACATATTCATAATGAAACTGTAAATTTCACTCCCTACTAGAATATTAGGAATTTGTTCCAACTTGCCAATACACTTGTCGATGGATGTCTCATCAACTGCAGGAGATGTTGCAGTGCTTTTGCTAGACATAAACTCTATGAGAGAGTGTATATCCTCTTTTATTAATGTTGCGGCTGTTTTTTTTTCTTTATTCTTACTTGACTGCTAGTGCTAACACTATCAGTTGATTTTTGTCTTTTTAGTGATGGCTTTGGAAACATAACAGAATTTATATTCTATAGATCATCACTTTCATCGCTCATTTCATCATTAAGAAGAGTAAAGTGTTCTTTGTCACAACCATTAATATCATTTATTCAATCTTCGTCAAGATTTAGTCCAATGCCGGGCGATTGTTCTTGATTTGCTGCACGTGCTCTTTCTCCTGTGGCAATAACATCAGCAAATAGTGCGTCATAGCGAAACCATATGAGCGAAAGATCTTTGTTCCTAAATTTTTTATATCGAGCATTCTCCTGAAAATAAATTCAAAGCCACTTTAAGCTAAAAAAGAAATTTAGCAATGAAAAAGAAAAAGAACCACACATGTAGCAATATGAGAGATGTACCTTAATTTTTCGCTCCCACCAATCATCATCTGCTTTAATTGTATTTTTTGTGGCATCCCATCCTAAACCTGTCTCTCCTCTCATCAACTGCTTAAAAAGTGTCCATTCGGCTTTCATGTAATCCCAATGGTTTTTCAATTATTTTTTATTATACACTCTTCCCTTCTTCTTTTCGAACTCATTAATTATATTTTTTCACCCATCTTTAGATAAGTAAGTGTTTGGTCTATTCCCCTTTCTAATCTCTTGCTCACATAACTCAATAAATGTAATATGAACCTCATCGTCCCACTTAGCGTTACTTTCCGTCATGATTGAATGTAAATAATCTGAAAAAAAGAGAAACAAATATCTAATTAAAGTAGAAGAAACTTCCTCATTAGTTGGAGTGACTAAGGAAATATCCAATATATCCCGTAAGCTCTATTTACTGTGATAACTTAACAGGTTTGCTCATAAACAGGAAAAGTCAGGAAAGTTTAGTCCCCAATTTTGGTACATGGATATTTCATAAGCATTTGAGTGTTCTCCCTACCATGATAATTTTTCTGTGAAGCTAAAAAAAATATACAACGTAACTAGGTTACTGCACTTACGCCAATTGCCATAGTTTACATTTATTTTTAGATTTACAAAAATACCGACGCCTAGAACCAACACATAAGGAGGGCTCCGATCCTTTTCACATAGGACCTTAATTATAATATGTGCAAATATAAGGAGTAAAGAATTAATGTAGTTCTCTTCTAAAACGCTATACAAAATACATATTGTAGAAACAAAGGAAGTAGATGGAATCGAGAATGACACCGTAATATCAATAAATTATCACGATTAGAATAAGGATCGAGAAGAACTTACAACGACGATTGATTTTCACTGAAATGCTTGAGGAAAAGTCAAGAAAAATGAAGATGAAGCATAGAGGAAGAGGAAAGAAGAGGAACGACAGTCTTCAGAAGTGAAGGAAATAGGAGAAGTACGATGTTTTAGGGTTTTTTGACTGAGGGTAATTTTGGTATTATGAAAACTTATAATGGACAAGAAAGTAATTTTATTGGTAAAACTAAAATGGATTTTAAGCCAAAATCGGAAAAGTTGGGGTCAGCCAACTTGTTGCTTTTGGCTTTTTAAAGCACTTTTTAGCTTTTTTAAGCAGCTTTTCTTTTTGCCAAATACTCTAGAAAATAACCAGCTTTTAAGCGCATCCAAACACCCTCTTACACGTGTTTTTACATTCTTGCTTGTTTTAAATTTAAATACTCCCATCACGCGGATATCCAAATTCAAAGTCAAATATCCCGTCGTGCGGAGATTCAAATTCAAAGTTAAATTAAAAATCGAATTTTTCCATTTTGAGAAATTCAAATTCAAGGTCAAATTCAAAGTCGAATACTCCCATCACATGGAGATTCAAATTCAAACTCAAAGTCAAACGCTCCGATAACTTCGAAATGGTACACAACCCGGCTAACATTCAAAGTCAAAGTTCAAACATCCCGTCCCAGGTGTCCAAACTCATGCCCCACAACTCGTATTTTTCAAAGTTCAAACATCCCGTCCTCGACATCCCAAATATTTTGCCCAACTTAGAGGCTTCAAAGTTTAAACGTCCCGTTCCCGACATCCAAAATAATGCTCCGTGACTCAGAGGCTTCAGATTCAAACATCCAATCGCCTAGAGATCCCAAATAAAAGGCTAGTTGGCATCCATGCATTGTTGTTCCTACATATTTAAGATCATATCCAAACATATTTGCATTACAATATATGGGTACGTATGTATCTTCCTTTTTGCATGTTCAAACACTACAATACAGAACCTTCTCTAAGAAGCAAATAAGGTTACACCGCTAATGAGGGACAACAAACTCATAAGCGAGCGAAGGATCTAGTTTTCAATTCAATCCTATTAGTATAACTCCAAAAATTTCAAAATCCTTCAAATATATAATTAAGCTGCAATTCAGAAGTCATTGGGTCTCGAAATCTTTCAGTCTTGTAGTGTCATCATAACACGATATTGGGGTAATTCCTGCAGGCATAACTCTCTCCAAACCGTCATCCAGAATTACATATGGCTCGATCCTTGTTAAGCCTGAGGTATGTAGGCGATTCAAAGCCAAAATTCGGTTATAATCTCATAGGTCATGGCCTTTCACAATTTCATACACCATCTTTGCAGTTTTTACCTAAAGTCGGGGCAAAATTGTTCATTAAGTTAATTTCTTTACCCGCAAACTCTTTTATCGTCTCCGGCCAAAGAGGGACAACTGTTGAGGATCAATTTTGACACACCCCCTTTTAAATTAAATTTTTACGCTAGTTGATCAACAATAAATGTAGTAGAGTATTTTAAAAATTATTAATATCTATTTTTCTCAAAAATAAACAATATAATAGGTGATAATACATATAATAATAGGTAACAATATTAATTTTATAATTAATAATAATTTAGTCATAAATATTTATTACTGTATTACCTTTATTACTTTAATTAATCAAACAACTAACTTTCATAATTTTATAAACAAATATAATAATTATTTTGATAATCTAAAACTAATTACAATAATTAATTAATAATATACCTGTTAATTGCATTTTATTATATTTATTGGAATTAAATAAGTTTAAATAATATAATTGTAGAAAGGGATTAAAACTTTAAAAAGGCTACAATTGTAATTGATTGATTTTTATTCAGGTGGCAATGATTTACACGCCAATTCCAGCCTAATACCAAATTAGTTGGCCCCAAAACACTGCCCCAACACCCCTGACCCGGTCCGGCCAGCCTCACTACCCGTCCTAGTTGGCGATCCACGCCACTCACTCTTTACGAATCACAATACGCCACGTAACCTCCCCATATCACTCACACAACAAACACTGTCCATCTAGATCATTGATCAAATTCATCATTGGTCCAAAATCAATCATAATTCCCCTTTAGTTTTACAACCTCATAGCGTTTTATCTCCACCGTTAGATCCAAATAATCCAACGGCCCTTATTTTATCCTCACTAAATATTTTTCTATCTTTTTATCTCCAAAAAATATAGAGCTATTGATCTAAGTGATCCAACAACTCCCATACAATCTCCCTGCAACGACCCGGTCATTTTGTGTAATTGCACTCCGTTTCTTCCTTTGATGCTTCACACATGTGTGTTCACGATTTTATGACTTACGAGATTGATTAATTTCATTTTGGGAAGATTTCGGGTTGATTAAGACCCTTTGGTTCTTGACTTAGAAGTTAAAGTTAGAAATGTTGACCAAACTTTGACTTTTGTGAAAAATGACCTCAGATCGGTATTTTGATGGCTCAGATAGCTTCGTACCGTGATTTTGGACTTGGGAATATGCCTAGAATTGAATTCAGAAGTCAGTAGGTTGATTTGGGTTGTTTCGCCGAAAATTAGCAATTTGAAGTTGAGAAGTTTCACCGTAGGTTGACTTTTATCTATCGGGTTTGGAACTTGATTTTGGGAATTGGAATAGGTCCGTTATGCTATTTAGAACTTTTATGCAAAATTTGGTATCGTTTGGAGTTGATTTGATAGGATTTGGATGCTTAGCTACAATTCTAGAAGTTCTTGAAATTTACTTTGAAATTCATGTCTCTTGGTGTCCGATCGTAGTTATGTATATGTTATTTTAGTATTTTTGTCATGCGAGCGAGTTTGTATAATATTTTTAGACTTGTGTGGATGTTTGTTTTGGAGCCTCGATGGCTAGGATGACTTTCAGACAAGATTCAGAATGGTTTGAACTGAAAATGGAATTTGCTGGTGTGTTGGTGCTCAGTTTTCGCAATTGCGAGCATCAGCCTCGCAATTGTGAAGTTGACAGGGGGTGGTCAGATATCGCAAATGCAATTTCCCCTTCACATTTGTGAAGTCAGCAGGCCTGAGGGTTGGTTCGCAATTGCGAGCATTTGGTCGCATTTGCGATAGTGGCCAGCTTCGCAATTTCGAAACCTTTGTCATAGTTGCAACTTTGTTGAGGCTGTCAGGGTTCACAAATGCGATCCCTGATTAGCACTTGCGAAGGTTTGCAAATGCGAACCTTGTATCACAAATGCGACATCTGCAGCTGGTCATAAGGGCTAGGAAGTCGGGCTTTTATCTCATTTCTCACATTTTAGAACCATAGACTCGGTAGGAGGTGACTTGGAGAGGGGATTTTTACCTACAAACATTTGATAAGTGATTCTAATAAATTTCCAACTGTAGTTCATGATTATATCTTAGATTTAGCATCAAATTTATGTGAATGAAAGAGAAAAATTGGGAAATTTTGTCAAGTTTTTAAAAAATGAGAAATTGAGTTTTGAGAGTGTCACGACCCAAACTAACCCTGTCGTGATGACGCTTATTGTGGAACTAGGCAAGCCAAATTATTTTTCCAAAACAAACCGATATTTTAATTTCAAAGGTAATCTCAAGGCTATTTAACATAAAAACTTTCGTAAAATAGTTTAAATCAAAACAAAAGTGCGGAAAAGAAAAGCCCGATATCGGGGTGTCACTAGTCATGAGCATCTACTATAATTTGTCTATCATTATCGAGACTAACGTAGTCTGAAAAATAGCTAAATACAACTAAAGGAAGATAAGAGGGAGAAGAGCAGGGCTGCGATCGCCAGGCAGCTACCTTGCTATCCCCGAGGGAATCTGCAACCGGAATAGTCAACAGCCGCTACCGTGTCCAGCTACACCTAGATATGCACATAAGGTGCAGGGAGTAACGTGAGTATGACAAATCAGTAAGTAACAACAGTAAATAAAGACTGAGGAGTAGTGACAAGCAACAAAGCATATAAAGTTCATTTCATGAAATCTCGGTAAAATACAACATGCTTTAAAAATTAGTGTTTGAATGAAATCATCTCGTTTTAAACCCAGTTCCAGTAAAAATCATTTAAAGATGTTTTTCAACAGTTTCAAACAAAGGCTCAATGCAAAGGTGAGCAATAATAAAGAAATCATAAACAGCCCCTCGGGTAAAACATCACTAATATACAGCCTTTCGGGAAAACCTCACAATCACTCATGCCTCTCGGGCATATCTCGCAATCACTCATGCCACTCGGGCATACCTCACAATCACTCATGCCTCCCAGTCACTCATCACTTGGCACTAACACTCAGTAGGTACCTGCGCTTACTAGGGGTGTGTACAGACTCCGGAGGGGCTCCTTCAGCCCAATCGCTATATCAAGCCAAATCATGAGATAAATCACTCAGGCCCTCGACCTACATCAAACATGCGGCGACGTGCAGACCGATCCCATAAATATCCTCACAAATCAGGCCCTCGACCTCACTCAGTCATAAACCTCTCAAGCCACTCGGGCTTTCAGTAAAAACATGGTATTCAGCCCAAAACAACATTTATATGCATCAAAACAGAGTAATAAAACTGAGTTATGCAGTAAACAGGTATAACCATGACTGAGTATAGATTTTCAATCAAAAACAGTGAGAGGATAGTAAGAAAAAGGCCCCTAAGGGTCCAAACAGCACTGGCACAAGGCCCAAACATGGTATTCCGCCCAATTTACAGAAACTTATTTCTAAAACTCATAGGTATCATATAGTTTCAAAAAAATATGAAACTTTACAGTTTCTACAGGACGGACCAAGTCACAATCCCCAACAGTGCACGCCCACACACCTGTCACCTAGCATGTGCGTCACCTCAAAATAGTAAAATGATACGAAATCTAGAGTTTCATACCCTTAGGACTAGATTTACAATCGTTACTTACCTCAAACCGATCAAATCCCTACTACGCAATGCTCTGGCCCCTCAATTCGGCCTACAAATGCTCCGAATCTATTCACAATCAGTTCAATATCATCAATTTATGCTAGAGGAATGAATTCCATAAGAAAACTTCCAATTTAGACCAAAACCCCAAAATTGACTCAAAACCAGCCCCCGGGCCCACGTGTCGAAATTCGGCAAAATTTACAAAACTAGAAATCCCATCGACTCACGAGTCTAACCATACTAAATTCATCAAAATTCGACCTCATTTGGTCCCTCAAATCCTTAAATTACTCTCCAAATTCCCAAGCCCTAACCCCTCATTTTTCACCCCTAATTTCCATTAATTACATGATTAAATAACGGTTAATCACCATATATATGGGTATTAGGGATCAAGCAACTTACCTCACTAATAACCCTTAAATCATCCTTCAAAATCACTCCCAAAAGCTCCAAAAACCGAATTGAAAATGGTGAAAATGAACCAAAATTCGCAAAGTGCTATCTATACATTCTGCCCAGGTTTTTTGCACCTACGGACCAATTCTCGCACTTGTGCCACCGCACCTGCAGAAAAATCCATCTCAGGTACGGAACTCACTTAGGAGCCCAGGTTCTACATCTACGGCCCAAAATCTCGCGCCTGCAAAAGCGCACCTGCGTATTTCCTTTCGCTTCTGCGAAGCCTGCCCAGAATCCTCCTCTGCATCTGCGCCACAGGTCTCGCACCTGCGGGCTCGCAGATGCAACCTCCAACTCGCACCTGCGTATCCTGCCTAGCCTAGCATTGCTGCACCTGCGAACTCCCCACGCGCACCTGGGGTTCTCCACTCCGCATGTGCGAAAATATCATTAGCAGCAGCTTCAGCTGCATTCCCAACATCAAGCCATCCATTAACCACCCGGAATCACCCCGAGGCCCTAGGGACCTCAACCAAAAATGCCAACAAGTTATATATGATCATATAAACTTAGTCGAACCTTCGAATCACTCAAAACAACATCAAACCACCAAACTACCCTCGGATTGAAGCCTAAGAACTTCTAAACTTCCAAATTCGACAACCGATGCCGAAACCAACCAAACCAAGTCCGAATGACCTCAAATTTTATGCACATGTCACAAATGACACCACGAACCTACTCCAACTTCTGAAAATCCATTCCGACCCTGATATCAAATTTTCCACTGCGGACCGAAATCGCCAAATTTCTATCTTTCGCCTATTCAAGCCTAATTCCACTACGGACCTCCAAATCGCATTCCGGACGCACTCCTAAGTCCAAAATCACGTAACGGATCTAATTGAACTATAAAAATTCAAATCCAAGATCGTTTACACCAAGGTCAACATTCGGTTGACTTTTTCAACTTAAACTTCTAAATAGGAAACTAAGTGTCTCAATCCACTCCGAAACCACTCCAGACCCGAATCAACTAACCCGATATAACATAATATAGCTGAACAACATATAAAGAAGCAGAAATGGGGGAAACATGGCTATGACTCCCGAAACGACGGGCCGGGTCATTATAGAGAGTCGATTTGGACTAGGATTTCGAAACTAATCATATATATGAACTTGTGGGATTATGGATAGTCAAAATTTACCCTTTGACCCGGGTTTTTACCGGGCGGGCCACGGGTTGACTTTTGTTGTCTTTTTCGGAAAAGTGTATAGATCATAGTTTTATCTAATTTTGGTTTGATTTGAGCTGTGGGGAGGCGAATTTTAGGGAAAAAGCTATTTTCGAGGGTTGCGTTGGCCTGATTGAGGTAAAATTCTTGCCTAAGTTTGTATGGGGGAACTACCCCTTAGGAATTTGTTTGTTTGTGCTAATTGTGTTATGTGAAAGCCGTGTATGCAAGGTGACGATTGGATACACAGGCTATATTTGATATTTGACCGGTTTAAGCTATTTAGCCTCTAATCATGCTTTTAATTGAATTGTCTTAACATGTTATATCTTTCATATGTTAATCCACCATTTCATGTGCTAATACACCCTTACATGTTTTATTTGACATTGTTAACACTTGTTTCACCTCTTACTTGCTAGTTTGCTTTTATATGCTTTAGTTGAAGCTATTGGCTTCTTTGTGTTTTGTTACATCTTTAAATTGTTGAATTACTTGTAACTGAAGTTGTAATTTCGTGAAATATCTTATTGTTGAGTTATTGGTGTTGAAGTTGAGAAAGCTATTATCATATTCAGGAGAAGTTGTTAATTATTGAGATATCTTTCTATTGAGAAATTCACTTTTATATTGTAATTGTTGAGATTTCTGTACACATTGTGGTTGAGCGATGTGCTATTTGTTGTGAAAACATTGATATTGTTGATTCTTTTGGCAAGCTATGTCATATGGGCACTTGTGGTGCGCGTTATGATTGTGTTATGATATTGATATGCATGCAGTGGTATAAGGCTTGTGGTGATACACATGGGGTGAGTTAAGGTGGGCTTGATATACGCGTTTCTAGTAGGGGAACTACTTGAAGCCACACGGTGGAATAATGATTTTTAAAACTAAATGTAAGGCTCCAGCGGTGATATACGGAAATATTGTGATTAAAATTGAGAAATGTGAATTCGAGGCGATACCTTGGTTGTGATTCTTGTTGTATATGAAGCAGTACCTCGTTTGTGATTCTTGTTGTTTATCTCATGTTGTAAAGAGTTATTGGCAAAACAATTCTTGTTGCTTTCATTCTTCCTTGTCTTACCAGTTTTGTTCGTATTTGACTATTGTGGCTCTCTTTATTTGTTTCCTTCTTTTTATCTCCATGCTTACAATCCTTTCATTAGTCTATGTTGTTAACCTGCTTCGTTATCACTTATTTCTCCGCTTTCCATTATTTATCGTAATTATATTTCATTCTTCTTATTATGTACTAGTAAGTGTCTTGACCTAGCCTCGTCAATACTCTACCGAGGTTAGGCTTGATCCTTATTAGGTACCATTTTGGCGTACTCATACTATGCTTTTGCACATCGTTTTGTGTAGATCCAGATACGTCTGCCCATACTAGACGTTAGTGATTTATTTTAGGTGTTTTACCGGAGACTTCAAGGTATACATGCTCGACGTCCGCACGCCTCAGAGTCACCTTCCCTTATCTTTCATTCTGTTGTATTTCTTATTCAGACAGTGTTGTAGTAGATATTCCAGATTATTCTGTAGAGCTTAAAATTTTGTTCCACCAGTTTTGGGAAGAATGTTATTGAGATCCTATTTTGGAAGTTTATATGAGTTGATTAGTCTTGTTTTAGTATTTATGTTGATTATTTCTATTAAGTTATTATTAAATTCAAGGCTTACCTAGTCTTAGAGACTAGGTGCAATCACGACATTTTAAGGTGAGAAATTGGGGTCGTGACACTCCCAATTTTAACAAAGAACCTCAAACCCTAATCATTCTACCAAAGGCCGACCGCCCTTGTTTCTCCTTCCTCTCACTTTTCTCTCATCCTCTCACACTATGCTATCTCTGAAACCTAGCACTAACTCATGCGAAGTCACTCAAATACAACTGAGAGATTCATCATTTCTCTCTTTCAACCGCAAATCTTTTCGAGCCTACCTTATTCATCATCCAATTTTGAATCTCAAATTATGAAACCCTAATACTGAATGTGAAAGGGCAAGAATCTAATCATTCCCCTCCCATGCTCGTTCAAATCGGCACATGCAACTATATGTCTCTGAGATATTTGACATCACTATGACAAGTCTTAGTCTAGAGGTCAATCACAGTGACCTCTGGATTTTGGTTTTAACCGGCAGTCCATTTGGATTTAACGACCAATTCATTCATCATTTCGAATTGGTAAACTCTCCTTCTAATTTTCCCCTATGTTTTTCTCATATTTTCCCCTATTGTTCTCATCAGTGTTTATCAATACCTTCTGTTGTACCCTATTTTGCACTAGTCAAGACAAGATTCAACTTGTGGTTTCTCTGTAATTGATGAAAGAGAGTCGCCACCTAATATTTAAAGGTATACTAGGGTACCTATTTAATTAGTAAGTTATATTCCTTATAGGTCTGTGCAACAACCCAATTTCTCCCTCCATGAACCGTCGTGCCGGCACCTAGTCTCTACGACTAGGTAATCCTAACACTTCTGCGGAAATGAAACTAAAGCATGAACATTAACTACTAACAGTAACAAATATCAAATAAGTAACTGAATACCACTCGGCGTATACCATTACACCTCTGAAAATGACAAAACAATTTCCCAAAATCCGGAATACCGGAAGTCACAAGCTACTAAGAAGTCTTAACCATTCTATACATTATTTCTACAGAAAGAAGGAAAAAAATGAACATATGGGGATAGAGGGGGACTCCGAGAATCTGCGGGCGCGAGCAGATGTACCTTGAAGTCTCAAATAAGCAGCAGCGATTGCAACTAGTGATGAGGCTGATAAGATAAACCTGGATCTGCACACGAAAAATATGTGCAGGAAAGGGCATGAATACACCACAACGGTACCCAGAAAGTACAAAGCCTAACCTCGGTCGAGTAGTGACGAGATCAGTCAAGAGAGCAGAGGGTCTATATATATATATATATATATATATATATATATATATATATATATATATATATATAAAATAAACTGTCACTAAATATGAAATATTGCAGTAAAAATAAGTAAATTTACCAAGATTGAAATCATAGAAAGTCAATAGCTCGGTACGTAGAGATAACAACAGGGGATCTCCCAGGATACCGGCTCGTAGTCCCAAATGTAAATGTGCAGGGGGGATCTACCAGAATACCGTTCTGTAGTCCCAAAGTAAATATGCAAAATATGGGGGGATCTACCGGAATACCATTCCGTAGTCCCAAAGTAAATATGCAGAACAAGGAGATCTTCCGGAATACCGTTGCGTAGTCCCAAAATAAATATGCAGAATAAGGGGATCTACCGGAATACCGTTCTGTAGTTTCAAAGTAAATATGCAGAACAAGGGGATCTACCGAAATACCGTTCCGTAGTCCCGAAGTAAATATGCAGCGCAAACAATAGAAATACAACTACATCACGAAATTCTACAATTTAGACTAAGTACAAGTCAAGGAAGAAGCAGGAAATTCACTAAGCATGCTGCACAGAGTTCACATAAGCAATTAAGACACGTAGACATGTTGTTTTAAACTAAAAAGGATGATTACATATGCTAGTGTAGATCAAATAAAGGTAAACAAGTATTTTACTTATTGAAAACAGAGTTTTGCAACAGTAGCCCATGTACGCACTCGTCACCTCACGTACACGACGCTCATATATCAGAAACAGTACAAAATCCTAAAGGAAGTTCCCCCATACAAGGTTAGGCAAGCCACTTATCTCAAACCAAGCTCAAATCAATCTGTCACAATGCTATTTCCGAGAATATCCGACTCTGAATGGCTTAAATCTAGCCAAAACCAATTACATAACATAAATATAGCTACAAGAAACTAATCTAGCTAACGAAATCAAAGCTAAGGCAAGAAATTAGAAAAATGCACAAAAAGTCTCCCTGGGCCCACGTCTCGGAATCGTGAAAAGTTACCAAATATGAACACCCATTCACTCACGAAATCACTCGTACCAAAATTATCCAAATCCGATGTCTAAAGCCCACTCAAAACTCAGAAATTTGGTTGGGGAACCATTTTCCCAACTTTCTCACTCAAAATCCTTAATTAAATGAAGAAAACAATAATAGATTAATGAAATACAACCAAAAACAAGTTAGGAATCGTTACCCCATAGCTTTCTCTGAAAATCACTCAAGAAATTGCCTTCTCCCGAGCTCAAAAACCAAATTTGTGAATATGAACCTCAACCCTCGATTATGCCCCTTTTTGCCCAGCGATCTTCGCACTTGAGGGCCTTGGGTCGCACCTGCGAAGCCACATCTGTGAAAAATCCCTCGTAGGTGCGGAATCTCTTAAGAGGGCTGGGTCCGCATCCGCGGTAATGGGGTCTACACCTGCGCGTGTGCCCCTACGGAATAATGTCCACTTCTGTGGTCTTCCTCCGCGCCTGTGAATCTTGGGTGCAATTGCGGGCATCGCAGATGCAGAAATTCATCGCTCCTGCAAACCCTGGTCAAGCCTCCAAATTTCGCATATGCGTCTGTTCCTCCGCACGTGCGAGCCCGCATCTGCGGTCTCCCCTCCGCAGGTGTGAAACACCAGAACCAACATAACTCTGCAAATTCCCTAAGTCCAAAATTCATGCGTTAAGCATCTGAAACAATCTCGAGGCCCCCGGGACCTCAACCGAACATACCAACCAATCCTAAAATACCATACGAACTTAGTCGAGCCCTCAAATCACATCAAACAATGCAAAAATCACGAATTACCTTCCAATTTAAACTTAAAGAAACTTGAAACTTCCAAATTCGACAACCGATGCCGAAACCAACCAAACCACGTCCGATTGACCTCAAATTTTGCACACAAGTCATATTCAACACCACGGACCTACTCCAACTTCCAGAATCGGAATCCGACCCCGATATCAAAATTTCCACTACCGGTCCAAAGCTCCAAAAATTCAACTTTCGCCATTTCAAGCATAAATAAGCTACGGACCTCCAAAACACAATCCGAACATGCTCCTAAGTCCAAAATCACCCAACGGAGCTAACGGAACCGACGAAACTCCATTTCGGAGTCGTCTTCACATAGTTCTGACTACGGTCAAAATCTTAAGAGTTAAGCTTTCGTTTAGGGACTAAGTGTCCCAAATCACTCCAAAACCCAAAGCGAAACCTCCCGGCAAGTCACAATAGCACAAAAAGATATGGGAGAAGCAGTTAAATAGGGGATCGGGGCTATAACTCTCAAGACAACTGGCAGGGTCATCACATCCTCCCCCTCTTAAAACAATCGTTCGTCCTCGAACGAGCATAGAGACATACCTGAAGTGATGAAAAGATGAGGATAACTGTTTCGCATATCTTGCTCAGTCCCCCAAATCGCCTCCTCGACCGGCTGAACCCACCATTAAACCTTTACTGATGAAATGTTCTTTGACCTCAACTTCCAAACGTGCCTGTCCAAAATAGCCACTGGCTCTTTAACATAGGATAGATCCTTGTCCAACTAGACTGAGCTGAAATCCAACACATGAGACTGCTCGGAAGAATAGGTAGTCATCACAAGAAAGAAATAAGCTGACTTGGTCAGCCTGTCCACAATCACCTAAACTGCATCAAACTTCCGCTGAGTCCGTGGGAGTCCAACAACGAAGTCCATAGTGATCCGCTCCCATTTCCACTCCGAAATGTCTATCTTATGAAACAACCCATCTGGTCGATGATGCTTATACTTCACCTGCTGGCAATTTAGACATCTAGCCACATACTCTACTATGTCTTTCTTCACCCTCCTCCACCAATAATGCTGCCTCAGGTCCTGATACATCTTCGCGACACCCGGATGAATGGAGTACTGCGGGCTGTGAGCCTCCTAGAGAATCAACTCACATAAACCGTCCACATTGGGGACACATAACTTGCCTTGCATCCTCAATGCACCATCCTCCCTAATAGTGACCTCTTTAGCATCGTTGTGCCGGACCGTGTTCTTAAGGACAAGCAGATGGGGTCATCATACTGATGCTCCCTGATACGATCACAAAGGGAAGATCGAGAGATCACACAAGCCAAAATTTGACTCGGCTCAGAAATATCCAATCTCACAAACTGGCTGGCTAAGGCCTGAACATCCAACGCCATAGGCCTCTCTACTGCTGGCAGATATGCTAAACTCCCCAAACTCTCTGCCCGACAACTCAAAGCATCGGCCACCACATTGGCCTTCTCGGGATGGTTCATAATGGTAATGTCATAATCCTTAAGCAGCTCTAACCACCTCCTCTGACGCAAATTCAGATCCTTCTGCTTGAACAGATGCTGCAAACTCCGGTGATTAGTGAAGATCTCACAAAGAATGACGTACAATTAGTGCCTCCAAATCTTCAAGGCATGAACAATAGTTGTTAGCTCAAGGTTGTGGATAAGATAGTTCTTTTCATGCACCTTTAAATGTCTGGATGCGCATGCAATCACCCTACGGTCCTGCATCAACACAGCGCCGAGGCCAACTCCCGACACATCATAATTAACTGTATAAGACCCCAAACCTGAAGGTAATACCAATATTAGGGTTGTGGTCAAAGCTGTCTTGAGCTTCTGAAAGCTCTTCTCACACTCCTCTGTCCACTGGAACGGAGCACCCTTCTGGGTCAGCCTGGTCATAGGTGCTGCAATAGAAGAAAATCAATCAACAAACCGACGGTAATACCCTGCCAAACCCAAGAAAACTCCAGATCTCTGTAGCTGAGGACGGTCTGGGCCAACTCTCCATTCCTTCCACCTTCTTCGGATCCGCCTTGATCCCCTCACTCGAAATAATATGACCCAAAAATGCCACGGAGCCTAACTAGAACTCACATTTTGAGACTTTGCATACAACTTCTTTTCTCTCAAAGTTTGAAGCATTGTCCTCAGGTGCTGCACATGATCCTCCTGAGTTCGGGAATACACTAGAATGTCATTAATGAATACGATGACGAAAGAATCAATATAGGGCCAGAACACCTTGTGCATCAAGTGCATAAAAGCTGCTGGGGCAATGGTCAGCCCAAAAGACATAACAAGAAACTCATAGTGACCATATCTGGTCCTGAAAGAAGTCTTCGAGATCTCTGGATCCCGAATCTTCAACTGATGATAGTTAGAACGCAAGTCAATCTTGGAAAATACGTTGGCACCCTGTAACTGATCAAATAAGTCATCAATACGAGGAAAAGTATACATGTTCTTCACTGTGACTTTGTTCAACTGGCGATAATCAATACACATACTCATAGAACCATATTTTATTTTCTTCACAAACAAGACAAGAGCACTCCAAGGTGACACACTGGGCCAAATGAAACTCTTATCAAGAAGTTCTTGTAGCTGCTCCTTCAACTTCTTCAACTTAGGAGGAGCCATAAGGTATGGAGGAATAGAGATGGGCTGAGTTCCCAACAACAAATCAATGCCGAAATCAATATCTCTGTCGGGCGGCATGCTCGGAAGATCAGATGGGAACACATCTGGATAGTCGCTCACTACTGGAACTGACTCAACTATAGGGGTATCAATACTGACATCTCTCACATAAGCTAGATACGTGCCACACCCTTTCTCAACCATTCGTTGAGCTTTAGGAAATGAAATAACTCAGCTAGGAGTATACTCTAAGGTACCTCTATACTCTAATCGCGGTATGACTGGCATAGCCAGCGTCATGGTCGTGATAATCAAGAATAGCATAATGGGGAGACAACTAGTCCATGCCCAAGATAACATCAAAATCTACCATACTGAGTAATAATATGTCGGCTCTAGTCTCAAAACCACTAAGAGCTATCAAACACGACCGATACACCTGATCCACAACAAGAGAATCTTCCACAAGAGTAGACACATAAATATGGGAACTTAAAGAATCCTGAAATACGCCAAATATAGGGCAAAATAAGAGGACACATATGAATACGTAGAGCCTGGGTCAAATAATACCGTTGCATTTCTGTGACAGACCGGAACGATATCTGTAATGACAAAATTAGAAGCAACTGCCTCTATATGAGCAGGAATGGCATAATATTTGGTCTTTCCTTCCCCTCTAGGGCGACCTCTACCTCCTCGACCTCCATCTCGAGCTGACTGAGCAGGTGGGGTGGTAGCTGGTGCTGTAATCATAGCCTGAGGACCCGGTGGAGCATGCTGTGGTGAGAAGTCTGTAGAGGTGCACTCCTCATAAGTCTGGGGCGAATCCTCACCACATAGTGAGTGTCGCCACACTCAAAACAACTTCGCTGCTGACGTGGCTGTGGGAACTTTGTGGTACGGGTACCTTGAGACCCATGAACACTTGAAACACTGTGTGAAGCTTGAAACGCAAACTGAACTGGCTGACCCACAAAACCTCTACCATGTCGTACCCTGCCTCCAAAATAAGGACCAGTGGATCTCTCCAATCTACGAGGTCTCCTAGCCTCCCTGTACTCTCTCTCCTGAACTCATCTGTCCTCTCTCGCATGAATCGACCTGTCCTCTACCCGGCATGCGATCCCTACCACCTGCTGAAATGGGATAACAAGTTGTGTCGCCATAACACCTGGAACTTGACCAATGTGAACTCGCTGCTCTGGAGTAAGGGCGGCGGGAGTTTGGTCCCTCCCCCGGTCTGTGAAGTAGCTGGTATAACCAGAATCAACCCCGCCTGAACCAATGTACCAAACATGCTCAGGAACTGTACTAAGGTCTCCTAAAGTGCTGGAGTAGTAATAGTAGGCATATCAGGTTCCTGTGCTCCGAGTGGAGCTGCTGGTGGCTCCTCTGTAGCAGCTCACTCAGGTGCTCTGGCTGCACCACGTGGCCGTACTCTACCCCGGCCCAGGCCTCTGGCGGCTCTAGCAGGGGCGCAGGTGCCTGGTCATCTCCAGTAGCACGTGTCCTCACCATCTTTGAGAGAATAGATGAAGGAAGTTTAGAATTTCAAAGTCATTAATCTTGCACGACAAGGAATCAAATGAAATGGAATTTTCCTAATTGTTCCATAGCCTCCGGGATAAGTACAAACATCTCTGTACCAATCCGTGAGACTCTAATAAACCGGCTTGTGACTCACGACTCCTATCAATCTAGAGCTCTGATACCAACTTGTCACAATCCAATTTCTCCCTCCGTGAACCGTTGTGACGGCACCTACTCTCTACGACTAGGTAAGCCTAATATGTTTGCGAAAATGAAACTAAAGCATGAACATTAACTACAAATAGAAACAAATATCAAATAAGTAACTGAATACCACTCGGCATATACTATTACATCTCTGAAAATGTACAAAACAATTTTTCAAAACCCGCAATACCGTAAGTCACAAGTTACTAAGAAGTCTTAACCATTCTATACATCATTTCTACAGAAAGAAGGGGAAAACAATGAACATAGGGGGATAGAGGGGGACTCCGAGGATCTGCGGGTGCGAGAAGATGTACCTTGAAGTCTCCAATAAGAAGCAGCGACAGCAACTAGTGATGAGGCTGGTAAGATGAACCTGGCACACGAAATAAATGTGCAGAAAAGGGCGTGAGTATACCACAATGGTACGCAGTAAGTGCCAAGCCTAACCTCGGTCGAATAGTGACGAGGTCAGGTTAGGACCCCTACTGGTATATATATATATATATATATAAACTGAGACAAAATGAAATTTTACAGTAAAATTAAGTAAATTTAACAAGATTGAAATCATAGAAAGTCAACAGCTCAGTACACAGAGATAACAATAGGCCCAGGATACCGTCCCATAGTCCCAAATATAAATGTGCAGGGGGGAGGATCTACCGGAATACCATTCCGTAGTCCTAAAGTAAATATACAAAACAGGTGGGATCTACCGGCATACCGTTCCGTAGTCCCAAAGTAAATGTGCTGAACAGGGGGATCTACCAGAATACCGTTCCATAGTCCCAAAGTAAATATGCAGAATATGGGGATCTACTAGAATATCGTTCAGTAGTCCCAATGTAAATATGCAGAACAGGGGGATCTACCGGAATACCGTTCGGTAGTCCCAAAGTAAATATATAGCGCAAACAATAGAAATACGACCACATCACGAAATTGTATGATTTAGACTAAGTACAAGTCAAGGAAGAAGTAGGAAATTCACTACGCATGCTGCACGGAGTTCACATAAGCAATTAAGACACGTAGACATGTTGTTTTAAACTAAACAGGATAATTACATAGGCTAGTGTTGATCAATTAAAGGAAAACAACTGTTTTACTTATTGAAAACGGAGTTTTGCAACAGTAGCCCATGTACGCACTCGTCACCTCACGTAGACGACGCTCAAATATCAGAAACAGTACCAAATCCTAAAGGAATTTTCCCACACAAGATTAGGCAGGCCACTTACCTCGAACTTGCTACATCTCGTACCTTAGCATTAGGATGTGCCATAGTAAATCCACATGAGTTCGAAAGGATTATGTCTATTAGGAGGTTATAGAGGGTTTAAGACATTATTATTATGAGACCCTATAAGTTTACAACTTTGATACCGTTAGATACATTTTGATATGGTATTTATTTTGAGTGCAACATTTATTGTAGAAAAATATTTAAAATGTATGATTTTATATAGTTATTAATATTTTCGGATATGGTAAATTATACACATAATATAAAAAAGTTTATTGGATTTTTTTTGTTGTAAAAATAGAAATTTTTTTCTCACATGAAAAGAAGGTTATCTTTTTACCATTTTAAGAATTAAGCATACGGGAATTTTTACTCTTTATATGAGATTAGGAAAATTAGAAGTTGAGAAAATATATGTATTTTTATATGGATGTTTTAATAAAATATTAGTGTATGTATTAATTTTATATTGTACCACATGACCATGATAGTAAAGTATCTTATAGTAAGATATATAAAGTGTGTTAAAAGTGAGTAGTATTTTAAGTAATATTTAATTTTATGAATAAATTTTATATACATTAAGTACTAAAATATGGGAATAAGCATGTGATATATATCTTTTGTTTTAGTAGCCATTATGTGTTAAAAATGTAGGACTTCCACCGCCAATACATGGCTAGGTGGAAGCCAAACATTTAATGACCATTTGTTCTTATATTTGGGAGAGGCTTATTTAAAGTTGCTATCCCTTAAATGACTTTTTGATGTTCTATAGTATTGTTCGTCTCTAAAAATACAGTATTATAGGTTGATTCAGGATCTAGGACTTTTAACTTGTGGATAAATTTTGATTTGAAAATCAAATGATAGTGTTACTTGATAAAGTAACTAGTTTATTGTTTTGATAAGCTCTTCTAAAGCATCTACTGTATTGGATTTGGAATCAGAAAATTGTATCATTAAGAGGAGAAAACTACAAACTGGCACCATTGTTTGAATTGGTGAAATTTATGTATTCCGAGTCTTTTTCAAGATTGAGGTAATTCCACCTCAGAAGTCTTCGGCAATGTCTTTAGCTATGTTTCAACTTGAAAATAACGCAACAATACAGAGGTCAAATTCTTCTAGAGCCTGAATATATACAAGACATGTTTCGCGGTCTCCTCAAAGCAAGCACTCTCAGCGTAGGCATTCTCCTTACCCTGCCAGTGAAAGGATCAGGTATGTTAAGGTTAATCCTTCTTTTTTTTTTTGGCATGATCCAAGTAACGATACGTAAACGTAATAATATTTCATAAGTGGTTCTACTCTTAGCAGTTAAGGATATCTATGTTATTCATTCCCGTAAAGTGATATTCAAGCATGTCTAAGTATGTATCTAGTTCCCTATTGAGGTATTTGATAAAGATGTTAATGTTTATAATATAGTAATACATGCATCTTCATGCATATTCATTTACCAACGTGCTACGGCCGGTCGGGCAGTTATGCATTTACCACCGGGCTAAAGCCGATCGAGCAATTACCACCTATTGGGCAATCATGCATATTCATTTACCACCGTGCTAGGCCGGTCGGGTAGTCATGCATTTACCACCGGGCTACAGTCGGTCGGGAAGCTACCACCGGTTGGATAGTTATGTATCATTATTTACCACCGGTTGGGAAGTCATGCATATTCATTTACCACCGTACTACGGCCGGTCGGGCAGTCATGTATTTACCACCGGCTACGATCAGTCGATCAGTCATGCATTTACCACCGTGCTACGGCCGGTCGGGCAATCATGCATATTCGTTTACCACTGAGCTATGGCCGGTCGGGCAGTTATGCATTTACCACCGAGCTACGGCCAGTTGGGCCGTTACATATTTACCACCGAGCTATGGCCGGTCGGGCAGTCATACATTTATTACCGTTCTACGGCCGGTCGGGCAGTTACCACTGATCAGTTGGGCAGTCATGCATCATACGATATGGATAATAGTCTCAAAGAGAAGCATTATATATATATAATAAGTATGCATATACGGTGGCACTTCAGAGATTCAGGTTGATTCTTATATGTCTTTAAAGTAATGTGGACTTATTGTTATGTTTCAGTTCTGCCTTACATACTCAGTACATTATTCGTACTAACATCCTTTTGTTGGGGATGTTGCATTCATGCCTGCAGGTATAGATAATCAGTTTGACGAGCCCTCACAGTAGACGAGATTAGCATTCAGCAAAGGATCGGTAAGACTCCACCTCATTCGGAGTGCAACCGAGTCTATGAGTCATCATGTCAGAGTTTTACCACACACTTATGGGTAGGCCCGTACCCTGTCCCATTTGATATCAAATAATCTTAGAGGCTTTGTAGACAGATATTAATTTTGTACAGTAAGTCATAGGCCTTGACGGACCATGTGTATTCATGTTTTTAGAAAAATGGTTCAGTGATACGGTGTTGTCCACTTATAGTGATACATTACGAGTTGTGGCCATGTTGGCCCATGATAGTTACAAAGAAAGTACAGGAGTTACAGAATGGTTCGCTCGGGCCAGTACGGCACCGGGTGCCAGCCACGCCTCCCTAAGTTTGGGGCGTGACAAAGTGGTATCAGAGCAGGTCGTGTCCTAGGAAGTCTATAAATTCGTGCCTAGTAGAGTCTCACTTATTGGTGTGTTGCGCGCCACATTTATAATTGAGAGGCTATAGGACATTTAGGAAATGTTACCCTTCTTTTGTTTCTAGATCGTGTCATAGAGCTAAGTCATAAGAAGTCAGTATAAAGTTTCCACCGAATTTTGTATGTACCCGAGGTTCTATCACAATAGAGCTTTAAGGTGTAGATGTAATTTCTACCTATGTGGAAGGGAGGTTATGAAAGCGGCAAAAAATAATATGCGAGATTGAAGGGAAAGTAAGTTAAAGGTGAAGAAGATAGGAGATACACAAGTACAAAAGGGTGTGAATAGTCTAGAGCTCATATAGAGGTTGGGTTTTAGTGTAGTTTACAGAGGAGACCCTGGTAAAAATTTTGTAAATGTCTGAGAGTTAACATCCGAGGACGAATGTTTCTAAAGGGGGAATAGATGTTACATCCCGTACCTTAGCATTAGGATGTGCCGTAGTAAATCTACATGAGTTTGAAGGGATTATGTCTATTAGGAGGTTATAGAGGGTTTAAGACATTATTATTATGATACCGTTAGATATATTTTGATATGGTATTTATTTTGAGTGGAACATTTATTCTAGAAAAATGTTTAATATAGTAATACATGCATCTTCATGCCTATTCATTTACCACCGTGTTACGGCCGGTCAGGCAGTCATGCATTTACCACTGGGCTACGGCCGGTCGAGCAGTTACCACCGGTAGGGCAGTTATGTATCATTATTTACCACCGGTTGGGCAATCGTGAATATTCATTTACCACAGTGCTACGGCCGGTCGGAAAGTCATGCATTTACGACCGGGCTACGGCCGGTCGGGCAGTCATGCATTTACCAACGTGCTACGTCCGGTCGGTCAGTTACCACTGGTTGGGCAGTTATGTATCATTATTTACCACCGGTTGTGTAGTCATGTATATTCATTTACCACCCAGCGGCGGCCGGTCGGGCAGTCATACATTTACCAACGAGCTACTGCCTGTTGGGCAGTTACATATATACCACCGAGCTACGGCCGGTCAGGCAGTCATACATTTACCACCGTGCTACGGCCGGTCGGGCAGTTACCACTGATCAGTTGGGCAGTCATGTATCATACGATATGGATAAAAGTCTCAAAGAGAAGCATTATATATATATATATATATATATATATATATATATATATATATATATATATATATATATATATATATATATATATATATATATATACACACACACACACACACACATATACAGTGGTACTTCATATGACTTTAAAGTAATGTGGACTTATTGTTATGTTTTAGTTCTGGCTTACATACTCAGTACATTATTCGTACTTACATCCTTTTGTTGGGGACGCTGCATTCATGCCTGCAGGTATAGATAATCAGTTTGACGAACCCTCAAAGTAGACGAGATTAGTATTCAGAAAAGGATCGGTAAGACTCCACCTCATTTAGACTGCAGTCGAGTCTATGATTCATCATGTCGGAGTTTTACTACAGACTTATGGGTAGGCCCGTACCCTATCCCATTTGATGTCAAATAATCTTAGAGGATTTGTAGAGAGAAGTTCATTTTGTACAGTATGTCAGAGGCCTTGACGGCCCATGTGTATTCATGTTTTTAGAAAAATAGTTCAGTGATACAGTGTTGCCCACTTATAGTGATACATTACGAGTTGTGGCCATGTTGGCCCATGATAGTTACAAAGAAAGTAAAGGAGTTACAGAATGGTTCGCTTGGTCCAGTACAGCACCGGGTGCCAGCCACGCCTCCCCAAGTTTGGGGCGTGACATAACCAAGCTCAAATCAATCTGTCACAATGCTCTTTCCATGAATATCTGACTCTTAAAGGCTCAAATCTAGCCAAAACCAATTACATAACATAAATATAGCTATAAGAAACTAATCTAGCTAACGAAATCAAAGCTAAGGCAAGGTATTAGAAAAATGCCCAAAATGTCTCCCCGGGCCCACGTCTCGGAATCGGGAAAAGTTACCAAATTTGAACACCCATTCATTCACGAGATCACTCGTACCAAAATTATCCCAATTCGATGTCTAAATCTTACTCAAAACTCAGAAATTTGGTTGGGGAACGTTTCCCCCATTTTTCAAACTTTCTCACTCAAATTCCTTAATTAAATGAAGAAAACAATAATAGATTAATGAAAAACAACCAAAAACAAATTAGGAATCGTTACCCTAAAGCTTACTCTGAAAATCCCTCAAGAAATTGCCTTCTCCTAAGCTCAAAACTCAAATTTGTGAATATGAACCTCAACCCTCGATTCTGCCCCCTATTGCCCAGTGATCTGCGCACTTGCGAGCCTTAGGTCACACATGCGACTCCGCATTTTCAGCAATGGGGTCCGCACCTGCGCGTGCGCGCCTGCGGAACATTGTCCGCATCTACGGTCTTCCTCCGCGCCTGCGAATCTTGGACGCATCTGCAGGCATCGTAGATGCAGAAATTCCTCGCACCTGAGAGCCCTGGTCAAGCCTCCAAATTCCACATCTGTGCCTGTTCCTCCGCACGTGTGAGCCCGCACCTGCGGTCTCCCCTCCGCAGGTGCGAAACACCAAAACCAACAAAACTCAGCAACTTCTCTAAGTCCAAAATTCATCCGATAAGCATCCAAAATACACTCGAGGCCCCTGAAACCTCAACTGAACATACCAACCAATCCTAAAACACCATACAAACTTAGTCGAGCCCTCAAATCACAACAAGCAACGCAAAAATTATGAATCACCCTCCAATTCAAACTTAAAGAAACTTGAAACTTCCAAATTCGACAACTGATGTTGAATTCAACCAAACCACGTATGATTGACCTCAAATTTTGCACACAAGTCATATTCAACACTACGGACTTACTTAAACTTCCGGAATTAGAATCCGACCCCGATATCAAAATTTTCACTACCGGTCCAAATCTCTAAAAAATCGACTTTCGCCATTTCAAGCCTAAATAAGCTACGGATCTCCAAAACACAATCCGGACATACTCTTAAATCCAAACTCATCCAACAGAGCTAATGGAACTGAAAAAACTCCATTCCGGAGTCGTCTTCACACAGTTCCGACTACGGTCAAAATCCTAAGACTTAAGCATTCGTTTAGGGACTAAGTATCCCAAATCACTCCAAAAACCAAAACGAAACCTCTGGGAAAGTAAAAATAGCAGATAAAGATATGGGAGAAGCAGTTAAATAGGGGATCGGGGCTATAACTCTCAAGACGACCGACCGGGTCGTCACAGTCTGCAAACCCCTGAGATTATGGGTTAGGGTTCTTGTTCTTCTAAGGGGAGAGTGCTAGGTACCCCTTAATATCTACCTTAGGTAGCTCCATAGGACTTAGAGTAATTTTAAGGAATCAATTATTTATACTATGCTTAATTACTACTAAGGTATGTCTTACTACTAAGGTGTAGGTACGATAGTATCTTGACATTCTCGGTGGACCATTCTCCTTGGACTTGGTGTATCAGCAAATCAGAATCTCCTATAACCAAAAGTTTTTTTATGTTCATCTCGACTGTCATTCTGATTCCAAGGATGCACACTTCGTATTCAGCCATATTATTGGTATAAGGAAATCTTATCTTTGCCGATGCTGGATAGTGTTGTAAAGATTCCAAAACCAGGACTGTCTCAATTCCGACTCCTTTAAAATTTGCTGCTCTATCAACAAACATTCTCCACCCAGAGTATTATTCTGCAATATCTTTTCCGGTAAATATTGCTTCTTCATCGGGAAAACATGTGGTAAGCGGTTCGTAATCTCCATCCACTGGATTCTCGGCGAGGTGGTCAGCTAAAGCTTGCCCTTTGATATCCTTATGAGTTATGTACACAATGTCAAATTCACTAAGGAGAATTTGCCATTTAGCTAGCTTTCCGGTAGGCATTGGCTTCTGAAAAAGGTACTTGAGCGGGTCGAGCCGAGATATCATATGCATGGTGTATGCTAACATGTAATGCCTTAGATTCTACGAAATCCAAGTTAGGGCACAACAAGTGCGTTCTATTAGGGTATACTTGGCCTCACATGGCGTGAACTTCTTGATTAAGTAGTAGATGGCTTGCTCCATTCTCCTAGTCTAGTTCTATCCCCTTCCTCCTTACAATGAAGCCCAATAGTTTTCCAGCGGGGACTCCGAACGCGCACTTTGATGGGTTCAACTTCAAATTGTACCTTTGCAAGCGTTTGAAAAATTTCATCAAGTCATCCAAGTGCTCCGAGATCCTTTGAGACTTTATGATTACATCATCCACATATACTTCAATCTCCTTATGAATCATGTCGTGAAAGAGGTCGTCATGGCCCTCGTGTAGGTGGCGCCGACATTCTTGAGACCGAATGGCATAACTCTATAATAGTAGACACCCCAAGGTGTGGTAAAAGATGTCTTCTCTACATATTACTCGTGCATTAAGATTTGATGTTATCCAGTGAATCAAATCACAAATGATTGCAGTTCATGCTTTGCACAGTTATCGATGAGGATGTGGATATTTGGCAGAGAGAAATCGTCCTTTGGACTACCTTTGTTGAGATCTCGGTAGTCCACACATATTTTGATCTTTCCGTCCTTCTTGGGCACTAGGACATTGTTTGCCAACTAGCTTGGATTGTTGGTGACCCTTACCACATTTGCTTCTACCTGTTTAGTCACTTCTTCCTTTATCCTCAGACTAAAATTAGGTTTGAACTTTTTGGGTTTCTTCTTGATCGACGGTCTGGTAGGATCAGTGGGTAGTCGATGCGAGACAATGTTGGTGCTTAATCCTGGCATGGAATCATAGGACCATGTGAACACATCGACGTACTGACGGAGGAGCTCAATCACTTTTCCCTTCTACTCGGCTTCTAGATGAATGTTGATTCTGGTTTCTTTTAAATCATCTTCACTTCCAAGATTGACCACTTCTGTTTCTTCGAGGTTGGGATTTTTATGACTCTCCAACTGCTCGATCTCCTGCGGGAGATTGTCGGGCATCATGCTCTCGTCATACTCCTCGTAATCTGGGTCGTTGCGCTCAACAATTTCGTTATATGTCATAAGTATGGAACATCAGTTTGATTACTGAAAAGAAAAGACAAGCATAAATAAAACAGTAAAAATAAAGTTGCAATATTTAGGAAAATGATTCTTTTTATTTCATCAAAAGGGGAACGTCTTAAGCGTTCACAGGAGGCAAATGACAAAAAGGTACAAACACAGTACATGCCTTAATTGACCGTGCTCTTTTCAAAATAAAGCCTTTACAATTCCATAGTACCAAGACTCCCGGCGAACCAAAGATGGATCGGCGTTCCAATTTTGCAGTTGTTCCCCTGGTTCGGCATCCCGGACAATCGGTGTCTTGATGTCAGTTCATTCACAATATTATTCAATCATATTCACAAACTACTTTTTCATTCCGTCGATGATATCATCTTCGGGTACTAAACTCTGTCCCGAACTTGCGACATGCTCTGGCACAAAAACCTTTTTCCCGGAGCTAACAGTGCGAGTTTTCTTTTCCGGAGGCTGATATCCTATGCTAGCCCTTCCGTTTTTCCCAGTATGTTCAATTGGCTCTGTGATTCCATCTGACTTGGCTCCCAACCCTGTTCCTTGCCTGTATCCATATTTCATCATCTGCCTCATAGCCATCTTAGATCAATACGGTGACTGTATTCCCAAGTTTTTTTCAGTCTACTCCATTTCGGTACTCTGCATGATTTCCATAGTGTGGAAGGTAACTTCGTCCAGCCCTTCAATGAATGGAACGACATACTCCAAATAGGCGGAGTGGCCTCACTCGCCATGAACCACGATCTCCTAGCATCCCCACTCAAATTTTATGCATTGGTGCAAAGTGGATGGAATGACCCCTGCCATATGTATCTAGGGCCTACCCAATAACAAGTTGTAAGAAGAAGAGATGTCCATTACTTGAAACAGCATTAGAAAACCGACCGGCCCAATTTGCAAAGCTAGATAAATTTCTCTGATAACAACTTTTTGTGAACCATCAAAGGATCTCACCCTTATGTGGATTTCTTTGACATTCCTCAAATGAATTCCCAACTCTCGTATGGTGGAGAGCGGACAAATATTGACTCCTGATCAGCCATCGACCAACACTCGGGACACTATTTTATCCCCGCACTTGACTGTGATTTGAAGAGACTTGTTGTGACTTGCGCCTTCGACAGGGAGTTCGTCTCTTATGAAAGTGATTATGTTTGCTTTTACCATTTTCCCAATTTTCGCGGCTAATGCCTCACTAGTGGTGTTACTTGGTACACTTACCCCGCTTAGTACTTTTATAAGGGCGTCCCTATGACTTCCGGAGCTCATTAATAGATCCATGATAGATATATGTGCAGGGGTTTTCTTTAGCTGCTCTTCCATAGAATACTCTTTGCTTGATATTCTTTTCAAAAACTCAGCGGCTTCTAGGTCTATTATGTTCCTCCTTGGAATTTGTTTTCTCCCCTGATTTCCTCGATTGACATCTTCAGAGGTGTAATATCTCCCAGACTTAGCTATACCATGGGCTGCAACAGAGCATGTCATTTTGGCCTTTCCTTTTTGCTGGTATGTCCATGGGATGGTTATGTACTCCTGACCTTCTTCATCTCTGATGGAATTGGCACATTGCTTCGGATTAGTCTGGACCGTCACTATAGGCCTAAGTTGTACTGCAATGATCGGACCCTTTTGAGGAAGGATCCATGTGGCTTCTGTATTTCCTATAGTGATAATTGTTCCTTCCAGGTCACACTCTTCGTCTAATATGATCATGTTAGCTCCCTAGTTTCGATGATTTGGCAGTGGATTGCAATTCACATTGGGTGGTGCCGGAGTGCACTGAATGACTCCGCTCTTGATCAGGGTTTCAATTTCATTTTTCAACTTGAAACAATCTTCAGTATTATGACCAGGTACATTGGAATGGTACACGCATCTTTTAGTGGCATCAAAATACTTGGAGGGATGTTCATGAACCCTTCCCTTGATTGGGTGTATCAACTTTCCTCTTCTTAATCTTTCGAACAATTGGGCCAGAGGCTCAACAATCTGGCATAAGTTCTAGGACCCCTGTCTTCAAAATTGGGATGAGGGCGTGGTGCATAAGCATGTCAGTTATGATGAGTAGTGGTTTGGACATGAGCATATGGTCGTTGTGGTTTTTGGTTATTGTTGGCTCGAGGAGGGTTGTATTGTGGTTGGGGGTACGGCTAGGTATTATAGACTGGAGCATAAGTTTGTGGTGGTGAGTGGTTGTTTGGGGAATGAGAGGTGCTCCCGTGATGTGGGTTAGGTTGGTAATAAGAGACGACTACTGAGACCTCCTTTTTCGTCTTCTTTCCGCTACCGATTGATCTTGACAGGATGGCCTTGCTGGCCTCTTGCAGTGCTGCCATGGATTGTAGTTTACCGGATTTTATACCCTCTTCTAAGAAATCTATCTTGACCAGCTCCGAAAACTTCTGTCCCATCATTCCCATCATCGTTTCATAGTATATTCCCTCCTGGACTTTGATGAAATACTTGGTTAGTTCACTATCGTCCAGTGGAGGTTATGCCCTGGAGGCCTCTGACCACCACCGTCGTACATATTCTTGGAATGACTTAGATGATTTTTTCTTCAAGTTCACCAGTGCAAACCAATATGGAGTTATCTGTGTTTAATCGAAAATGATTCATGAAGTCCTCCGCCATATCTTGCCAAGTTCTCCAATTACGTGGATCATGTCGAGTATACCAAGTGAGAGCTTCTACCGTCAATCTTCTTATAAATAACATTATCCTTAGCTTCTTGTTCCTCCCCACTCTGACTAACTTGTCACAATATGCCCTCAAATGTGCGTGAGGGTCATCCGTCCCATCGAAGGTATCAAACTTTGGGGTGTTTGTAACCTGCTGGCATATCCAAATCTGGATGAATACACAGATCCTTGTAGTCCAAACTTTCACTTCCCCGAGCACTTTGGAGACTCTTCATTTTCCTTCTCAACATTTGCAACTGCTCAGATACTGACTCTTATTCCTTACACCTGACTTCTATCTTCATCTCAATGTATTGGTCAATCTCATAAGGCACCCTGACCGTGACAGGTGCTATAAAGGTAGGCTCATAAATGGCATATATAGGGGGAAAGTACCGTTCATGGGTGGAGGCATGTACCACAGGTATGTATTGGTTAGTGGTGAAAGTGACTCCATCACGAGGAGGGGCAGTTACATTAGTGGTAATAAGCGGGTTCTGTGATATCTGAGTTTATTGTGATTCATAAGAAGTGCGGATAGGGGGATTTTGTGGGTTAGAGGGGGTTACTGGAGGTATGAACTGAGTGGTTAGAGTTCAAGTTGGGGTGTTGTTGTTTTGTCGTGATGTGGAATGAAAGTGATCAAGAAGTGAATCCAAAGAAGAGAATCTAGGTGGCTGAGGAAGTGTTGTCACGACCGGGTAAGCCAGTTCTCTGGAATGCTCTACCTCTTCCCTTAAGGACCCCATTTCTTGGGCCATCATGGTCACGTGTTCATCATTCCTAGTGTTGTCATTTTCCCACGATTGCCCCGTGATGTTGGCTATGACCAGAGCATGTTCAATTGTGTTTTCCACGACTGACATATTCCCTTTGACCTTAGATTGTATGGTGGTTCCGCCAGTTTTGGTCGATATAAACCAACTTTATTTTCTTTTTTGGGGATAATAATAAAGCAAAAGAAAAGTAAGAAAAAATAAAAGAAAAAGGAACAAGTGTCAGTTTCTTCGTTTATACGAGCAGGAAATCACACAGAGCAGATAATTGGTGCATTAAAGCTAGTGCGTTCCTAGAATTCGCGGGGACCTCTCATTGCCGGAGTTAGGCCTAATTCACAGATATTTCACAGACATTTAGACTTAATATATTTAGATCCGAAGCAATTTATTTTCATTAATAATTTGGACTGATACAAGTGGTAACAAGGATTACATTCATAGAATTGCATGGGCTTGGACAATTTGCCTTTTTGGAAAGTAAAGAGAGAAAATTAGGGATAAGGATACAAGGTGGGAAAGCGGGTAAATCAACCAACACTATTAACCATCTCCTGAGTCATTTCCCATATCCTTCTCTTCTTCTAGCTCTTCTTCCGAATCCTCCTCCGGGTCTTCCTCAAACTCCTCCTCATCATCGTTGAATTCAGACTCCTCATCCAGATCTTCTATTTGGCTATGTGCTTGATTCTATCTTCTTCTATCAGATCGTTCCACCCTTCTTGTAGCCTTCTTATCTTTGGAATTGGGATCTGTCCATTACACTCATCCTCGTATAGTGTTTTCCTTATCCACAGAGGCACATCTTGGATCATCCCGAACTGTCTGAGGACCCACATGGTTGAGTATGGTTGAATGCCTACAAGTCCAATCAACTCAATGAAGTATTTTTAAGTAGTTCTCAAGATTTCCCTTCCACCTAACCAAGAGAGTTTTCAGTTGATCCATTCTCCTGTCAGATTGGTCAGCATTTCCCTCCATTCTTCTTGCCCATGTGGGGAGATCCAGTGTCTTATTCTTTCATTGTGGCTGCGGATCATATTGTTGACGCCCACAAAGTAGTCGATGGTGGCCTCTCGCTGGAACAAATATTCTAAAGCAGCAAGTTACAACCTTTAAAGAAATCATACCCTTGTGCGCATGCAGACAAAGCCCCCAACATCTTAGCTAACACCATCGGCACTAAAGTAACTTGAAGATTGCCATGGAAGGTTGCCAGCACCACTAGTAACAGGTTGATATTCATACGACCCCTTCACTGTGAGAAGACCGGTAATACCAAAAGTTCCATTGCAAAAGCGATAGGCCTAAGACTCTCCCACATCGCTTGGTCATATTGAAACTCCCCCGAATACTATTCGTACCTTTCACGGTGCCCAAATTTATCGAACAGCTGGTCGAGGCTCACCCATCCATCCTCGATACATATGAGACTTCTGCTGTTGGCAATGCCTAAGGCATCTAAGAACCGAAAATCGGGCATAGTAACTTGCAATACTGGCTTTCTTCCGTTGAACGACAACTTCGTGAAACTTGTGACTTCTTCCAATGTCGGTATTAACTCACAGTCGGCAATTGGAACATTATATTAGCCGGATTCTAAAATTCTATCAACAAGCGAGTGAGCACCCAATCTTCTTGGATGTTCATCAATGCACTTAATGCCTCCAGGTACGTCCGAACCTCATCTCTGTGTTCCCAATGAATATTCTTTCACTACTGTTTCAACTTATGTAGTTCTCTCATTGCCATGCTAATTTGTGGGATGTTTTGGTTGATTTCCATTTTTTGAGGTGGGTAAAAGAAAGATATTTGAGTAAGTGTTTGCTTCAGATCCTTAAGTGTCTTGTCATGTATGTTTGTCTTTTCACAGAAGTTATGTCGTTGGGTGCATGACTCGTTGACATCATGGTGGCTTTCCTAATTATGTGTCGGTACCAAGGATCGACTCACCTAAGATTTATGCAGTATATCCTATTTCACTAGAGTAGAGTGTTTCCTACTTTCCAATTGGATTGAAGGCTGCGAGAAGTTATGTCAGTTGACATGACAAAGCCATTCTTTGAAACTATATAGTTTTAAAAAGAAGGTTCGGAGGGGTTTGAAAGATAACCCTCGCGTGCCATTGTATGTGATAGTGTACAACCAAGACTCGATACGAAGAAATATGATAATAGTGTATATAAAGCAGTAACATACAAGAGTGTCACAACAATAAGCATGATAATAAGCATAGAGATCAACCAAAGCAGGTAAGCACGTAATTGCAATTTTATCTACAATTAAAGCAATGTACAAATAAATCTAGATGCCAAATTAGTCTGAGTCTGCTAAGGTCAACACCTAAGTGTGAATCCCCAGCGGAGTCGCCATGTTGTTGCACCCTATTTTGCACTAGTCAAGACATAATTCAACTTGTGGTTTCTCTGTTGTTGATGAAAGAGAGTCTCCACCTAATATTTAAAGGTATACTAGGGTTACTATTTAATTACTAAGTTATATTCCTTATAGGTATGCAAATCGGTGAGATTATGGGTAAGAGTTCTTGTTCTTCTAAGGGGAAGGACTTAGGCACCCCTTAAAATCTTTCTAAGGTAGCTCCATGGGACTTAGACTAATTTTAAAGAATCCGTTATTATATTATGCTTAATTACTACTAAGGTATGACTTACTATATATTAAAGGAAGTATATATATGTAAGACTTAGGAGGGATGTGAGATTATAAAAGAATTATTGAAGGTTAAGAGAGTTCTGAAAGGAGTCCATATTTTAAGGCTTGTAATTGTTAAGTTATGAAAGTAATTAATTTAAAGAATAGATGCTTGTATAATTTTAAAACATGTTCGTAAGAAAAGTGATTCTAAATGTACCTTAGTTAAACAAATTTTTGAAGAAGGGCAAATATTTGAAAATTCATTTGGGTGACCGTTCCTTACTATTTTTTATGAAAAATCTGGTTTCATTCCCAGTTAGCAAAGACCGGTGATTCTTTTTTCTAATTTTATGAAAACAGGTTGCTGTCTTTGATTAGAGCCCAAGCCTCTAAATTCTTTAAGAGAGGTGAGTGTACAAGATGAACAAGAAGTTATAATTAGTGGAGCGAAGATTAATTACTAACTAATTCTCTTTAACTCATATATTAGTTAAAGTTTTCCTATGGTTCATGTGATATAAAGCATGAAGGTAAAGCACATAATCCAATATATGAGTGTTAAATACATGATAATCAAATATGATAATTCGACAAAGGCAGTAAGCGAAAATAATAAAACAGTAAACTAGGCTATAAAAATAATGAACAGTAACAAAAGAAGTAAGGGAGAGAGGATTGGACTCTGATGGTTGGGCCTCAATAAGCTAGGCCCAATAATTGAGAGGCGCGACTATAGCTGACTGGACTCTACGAACAATGCAGCAAAGCTGGTTTGGGCCTAAGTTCCTTAGGAACTCAGCATGCCCAAATGTATACATGCCCAAAAAAGAAAGAAGGTCATTAGAAGTATATCCCACATTCTCAACATATTCAAAATATATATGAAATGTACATAGACAAACAAGAAAATAACCAATATTGTGGGAAATTATATTAATGTGATAGTTCTACTCGGCAAATAATTCACATTGAAAAACTTTCATTGTCATTAAACATTAAACCCAAAGAACTAAATGTGTCAATAAATTAAGGGCTAAGAAGGAAGTTCTACTCAAGCTCGATGCTCCCTTTGAATCCCCCGACACTCAAAGTTACCAAGGGTCTCAAGGCCTAGGGCAATGCTTGTGCCAGGGAGGGAAGCCCGACCTAGAGCCGAACTCCACTCACAAATACCCTTAAATACTAACATGTTTTCCTTACATGTTTAAATGCCAATTATGCCCTTTCAATGTAAACTAAATGCTATAGGGTTACTTACCACAAAAATATACTCTCCCTCCTAACATAAGAACATATGGTCCACATTGGATACCAAACAAACATATATCAAATGAATCTAAAGATCTGACATTAAAAGACATATAGGTGAGGAGCAGAAGCATCATAAGCATACTACAAAGGTATGAACATTAGAGTAGAACAATATTCCAAGGTAAGGCAAAACTATACAACAACAACTCAATATATACAGAGGTTCTTGTTTCTGGCAAACCAAGTATGAACTGGTTGGTTTTGCTTTTAGTACATACATAGGTTGATAATACTACTTTAACACTTTAAAGGGTTATCAATGAAGGTTCAGGCAGCACAATAATGGCTAGCCTTTTACAGAGTTTATCAAAGATATCTAGGACAAGATCACCTCTCTCAATAGGTCTACAAGTTCACAGATTAAAACATGGAATCCTTAAGGATTTCAAGAGAGTCATGCTCCTAATAGTGTTAGCTTTAAACAAATCATCACGTTTAGTAGTATCAGCAAAGGTCCTTATAAGATTTTAAGGATCAGATTTGATTTTAAATTTAATAGCAGGGAAAGTGCTTGGGTAGTTCTGGACAAGACATGAAATCAGGAATCATACATGAACATGCAATACCTAGTTAGTTACATGAACACTTCAAGTGAAGTAATACTTTCATACAGATATGGAAGCTTTACACATTTATGGAGTCAGGTTAAGCATGATATGAGGAGAAAGAGTCACAGATAAAGAAAAGGCATTTCATTAAAATAGGTTTAACTCAAACCTAAGTTTAGATTAGTATCTAAGTATGAAATGATGATGCTTCTATTTTCACAAGTTATCACTTGGTTATAGTAGAGTAACTAGGTCCTGTTTTTCTAGGGAAGACAATCTTAACAGATAAAATGTATGCGAGCTTTTCAAAGATCAATGATAAATTAAAGGATTAGAGACGGGAGGAATTATACCAAGTAAGGTTTAGATTGAACATGCAGCGCAAGATGTTAACTAATCAACAAAATAACCAAGTTTAGCCTATAAATTTATCACCCATTTGTAACAAAGAAAAAAACAGGATCATGATTGTGTTATGAGAAAAGATAACTTAGTTTTTAACAAATGTGTACAATAGGACTACTGGGATTCATGAAGAGAAGAAAGTTTAATTCAGAAAAGACTAGGTCAACAAATGCAACAACAACTAGACAAAATAAAAATACCATAGTGGCAACTCAGAAATAGTTTAACAAATATAAGTAGAGAAGAAAAACATATAAACACTTAGATTTTATGCTTAAGGCTAAAGTATTGATGATATAAACTTAAGCACCTTCAGATTCATCTCAGTCATGGTTATCAAATAATAAGCTCAACTTCAAGACTCACAAACCATAGAGATGCAACAGATAAGGATAAAGGTCACTGCAGATCAATGAAAAACTATGAAGTTCATGTGAACATGAACACATAATAACTGAAACATATAGACTGTTGGAAACTCACGAACAAAAATAAGCAAGAATCAATTAATGGTTTGATCAATCATCCATTAAAGACTCAACAGCAGGATACATATTCACAAGTGGACATTAAACTAACAGAACATAAGCACTAACATTCAGATCACAAACACCATAAAACAAATGTAATCCTCAGAATATAACTAACATATTTGTAGCATTCAAAGGAGATGAACAAAATAGAATGATGACATATGTGCTGACCTTTTTTAGAGCAGCAGACCAAAAATGAAGGCTCTTTCTCAGTTGCTTAAGACCTCAGGAACCTCAAGTTTTAACCAGCGATAATGCTCAGCAAATGAAAAGAAAAGAACAGTAAGAAAACCTAGGCTTTTGGAATTCTAAATTTCTTAGATGATTGATAGCTTTCGTTTCTTTGTGTGTGTTTTTCTTCAGTGTTAGTTGGTGGTAGATGAGAACATTGAAGTCCCTATTTATAGTGCCATTTAAGGCTCTGGTGTTTCAAAAGATTCAAATCAGATAGTGGAAGATGTCAATGGTCGAGTGATGATAGAAAAGTAGATGTAAAATCAGAGAACATAGAGGAAAAATAGTGACGAGTTTACCTGAGAGGAGAGAGGTCGACCATTGAGGGAAAAACCATTGGGTAAGAGCCTTAATGTCTAGAGGTCAGTTTGCTTGACCTATGGACCAAGAAAAATCATGATAACCCTGAGAAACGTTCATGCAAGCCATAGATTTAACAAAACATAGGAGGGTTTTAGAGATTTGACCGTTGCACGCTTTGGTCTAGGGTTTCAGATTTGGGGTTTTGAATTTTCATCAACGAGAGTGGAAATATGGTCTCAAACTTCATAGCCTAGGGACAATGTGACTTGACTCTGTTAGTAGGATTTGAGAGCAAAGCCAGAATGGTGTTTCAATATTAAGGGATTACAATCTGATGACTTAGATTTAGTGAACAAAAGAGGAAATAACAACGAGATTCTTGGATTCAGAAGGCAAGGGAGATGAAATCTCTGATCGATTTGTGACCTTGCACTAATTTTTGCAAAGTTTTGTGACTGATTTGGGTTGTGAGGTTGAAAGTAAAGAGAGGGGAAAGGGAAACATAGGCGCCAAGGTCAGAGGGAAATGATTTAGGGTTTTGGGTAGTTGGGGATCGGTATCTAAGGTTAACAGTGTAAGATGGAATATGGGTCGTTTGATCGTTCGATCAACGACCCGGATAAATCGAGGCTTTATGCTTTTTAAAGAAATTAGTTTGGAAAATACGGGAATCGTTGGATTTGTGTGATCCAACGATGGAGATAATATCTGGTAACGAGTTGGAATTAAAAGACAAAAACGGAAAATAACGCGGGGCATCGATGTTTTGGGTCAATGGCTTAGATCATTTGTAATTCTTATTTGAGGGCGTTGAGACGGGTGGCGTGGCGTGTTGTGATTGGTGCAAATGGGATGGATTGTATTGCCAACATGTAAAGAGATGGGTGTTTGGGTTGGGTAATTTTTGGATTGGGCTTGAGTAGTTGGGGCAAAGTAATTTATAAAATGGCCATTTTACATTTGATTCAAGAATTGCAATTGTGGCATCTTAGTCTTTTAACCCCTTTTGAATTTAATTTAAATAAACTTAATAGTTTTCAATAATTGTGGTAAAAATTATAATTATTATTATATACTACTAATTATTTGAAATTAATTATTTTTAAAATACTTTATTTTTTACATTGTAACACCAGTTTTTGAATTTTCACATACTAATCTAATTAACTAAAAATTAAAGAGTAATTTATCAGATTGATTATGGAACCTATATAACGTATGTATAAAAATTATTTTAATAATATTAAAAATAGTAAATATGTTTGTAAATACATAATCTTAATATTGTATGATTAATTTTACAACTAATGCTTGGTTAATTTGTGAAACATATTACTAAAAAAATCTTTTGAAAATAATTATTACAATTTATTAAGTATAAATAAATTAATTTAAGAGGGGAGGGTCAAAATTGGCCGTCATCACCTTCCACTAATTTTTTCATAATTCAAACGGAACCGTAAGTCTTGATTGCAACTATAAATAAGGGGGTTTAATGCCCTCCCCAAACACACGAACTACCTTAAGCATCCTAGTAAATTATCTCTATTTAAATACTATGAAAGTTCTTCACTGATTTCCTTTATTTCTTTCATTTTTGCTCAAGTTCAACTATTGAGAATTGAGCTTTGGTCCTTAAACAACTAATAACTACTACTTGATTTGCTGCCTCGAAGAAGGTTAGTAGACCATTGACCCCCCTTTAATTATTTTGTTATTTCATATATTATCTTGTAGTTGTGTTTATTTGAAGTTTTCTATTAATCAGTTGCCCATTCTTCTTCATGAAACTCATCAGTCAAGTATGTGACCTTTAATTGTGTTTTTTCTGCTTGTGTTGTTCTTCACTTAATTAGCTGATACTTCTTGCAAATTGTTGTGTTGATCCCCTATGTTGTTGTTTAAACAAACCTCTTATAGTAATCATTGAGTTCTTTTTCTCACATCTATATTACCATTGATGTATTGCTTAACTAATTGAAATGATTTTTGCTTTTGCGCTCATTATTGTGATCCTTGTGGATAGTCCAGTTTAATTCCTTACGTGGATTGAATTAATTGATCTATGTGTTGGCATCTATGTTTTGTGTATACTAATGCTATATTAATTGAGTGATGCTTATTGATTTCCATACTTATATTATCATGTTGATCCATAACCTTCATGTTGTCCTATTTAATTAATTGAAACATCCTCATGCTTATATCATTATGTTGTCCTGCTTTTATGATAGTAGATGTTTGTAGTATCATGTTGCTTTTGTTTAGTTAATTTAAATGACCCCCTCTGATAGTCATGCCAACATTACCATGCTAATTTTCCTGGTAAGGTGGTTCCAGTAACAATCCTACTTATGGTACTAGGTTAGAATGGTCTATGTTAGCAAGCATGTGTGTTGACCATGATAACAAGAACAAAAGAAAAAGTATATGACAAACTTTGTTGGCATGGTTTACTTTAGATTATAATAGTGATCATGTTTGTCTGACTAAAGTGATGACTTGTAATTCTGTGATTACTTCAATTCCTACAATGATTGTCAGTCCTAAATCATTGGTTCCTTTGTATGATTCAGTTTCTTGAAATATGTCATGCTTAGATGAGGTTGAAATACTATACGAAACTTTCTGTACTTCTGCTAGTGTGTTTCACGTTGATTGTCTACGGTTTTCTGAGCACTTGTTGGGTTGAATGCTAAGTGAATATTTCATTTGTACCTAAACCTCTGAAGAAGAGTGAGGTTCAGTACTTAAGGGTAATTGGTGTAGGCTTGAAATTACTATTGAGGAACCCCTCCCTCGCATAAGCGCTGCTCGGGGTCCAAGAGACCCTCATGAATTCTGAAGTGTCAAGGGTCCATACGGGATCATTATAAGTAAATATGGTTCATCCTAAGCCCATAATAACTGACCTCAATTAGTATTTAGGGGGTTAGTATAAAATAAAATTTAGCTTTTTTATATTGTAACAACCCGACCGGTTATTTCGAGCAATTGCACTTCGTTTGGTAGTTTGCGATCTTGAGTAGCTTCATAGGGTGTATTGTGACTTGCGTGTATCGTTGGTTTTGGTTTTCGAGTGGTTCGAGATTGATTTGGAATAATGAATCTCATTTTAGAAGCTTTATGTTAGAAGACTTGACCAAGTTTGACTTTTGTGTATTTGACCTTGCATCGGAGTTTTGATTATTCCATTATGTCTCGATGGTAATTTTTGACTTGGGTGTATGACCGGATTCGCATTTGGATATTTCTATAAGGATTCGGCTTTATTTGGTGAAAGTTGGAATTTTGAAGGTTTGAGAAGTTCATAGGTTTGACCGGGCGTTGACTTCAAGGTTATTAGTTTCGGATTGTTGTTCCTGGAGTTGTAGTAGGTTCCCTATTTCATTTGAAACTTGTATGCAAAATTTGAGGTGATTCCGAGTTGTATAGATGTGTTTGGCGTAAATTTGTATTTTAGAAATTTGAAATAGCTCATTAAGCTTGAATTGAGATGTGATTCGCCGTTTTAATAATATTATGTGTGATGTGAGGCCTTAATTAGGGTCGTGTTATTTTTTTGACTTGTTGTCATGTTCAGACGGGGTCCCGAGAGGTTCATGTGTGTTTTGGATTGGTTTCAGACCAATTTTGGGTGTGTGGCATATGCTGGTTTTCTGGTGCTTCAGCTGTTTTTTGCGATCGCGAAGGTGTGCCGCGATCGTGATGTGTTGTGGGAGACAGCTGCATTTGCAGTGGTTTGTCTATCACGCTGGAAGACCGCAATCCCATAGTGTTGCTGGAGGCAACTGGCTCGTTGGTTTACGTGTTCGCGTTACGTGGCTCGCATTCACGTTTCCTTGTTTCGCCGGTTTTAGCAATCACAAGGTATGGACACGATCGCGTAGTTCATTTTTTGGTAGTTCTGAATTCTTCTTCGTGATCGTCATGGATGTTCCGCGATCGCGATGTGTTTCAATGGGCAAAGCTATTAAAGTACTCCATTTCGAGGGTTTGTGTTATTTCATCACATTTTGATTTAGAGAGCTCGGATTTGGGCAATGTTGGATGGGATTTCACGATTTGGATTGGGATAAGTATTTTTTATTTAAATTTATTTATTTTTTATGATTCCAACCTCGATTTTAGTGTTTTTATTGATTATTTGAACTTGAGAAATTGGAGATTTAGTAAAAACTTTTCAAAAATATAAAATGATGATTTGAAAGTCGAATTGAGGTCGGAATTAGTTGATTTGGGTATGGTTGGACACATATCGGAATGCTGTTCGGTATTTATAAGTTTTGTCGGATTCTGGGGGGTGGACCCAGGATTGACCTTTTGAGTTGACTTTTTTTATTTTAGTTAAAGATCTTAACTTTATTAATCGCAATTGGTTTTGCTTCTATTGTTTGATAATATTAAGTCATTTTTGGCAAGATTTGAGTCCAGCAGATGTGAATCTTAAAGGAAAAACTATTTTTGAGTGATGAATTGGCCTAATTGAGGTATCTAGCCTAATTTTGTGTGGGTGAACTTCCTCGTATGATTTGGTCTGATTGCACTATTCTGAATTATACTAAAGATATGTACATGAGGTGATGAGCATGAACATGGCTTATATGTAGCATTTGACCGGTTTAGACTCGTAGGTTATTTATATACACTTAATTGAAGTTGTTATTTCATGTAATATATTTCATTGTTGAGTTTATTCCTTCCATTTCATTGTGTTATTGAAATTCTTGAACGCATTGTTGTTGAGCCGGGGGCTATGTGGGGCTTCAACATGTTGATAGTGAACTTTATTTGAACTTTATGTGTGGCTTCGTAGGCTATTAATATTCCTTTATGTGATAATGAACTTTATATGAAACATGTTGAAATTACTCTATGACTACATGATCATACACATCACATTGATTTAGCCATAATAATATTTTATTTAATTGAACACCCCTCCGTTGTTATGATTATTTGTTATGTCCTTGTGTTCTATTGTCGAAAGTTGTGAGATAATATCTCGATGTGACTTGGTATCATTGTTGTGATATTGTGCAACTTGGTATTGTGGAACTTGTGGACATGTCGAGCGGATTGATTGGGGGTGTCAGCATGAGGTTTTGCCTTGCGATTGTATTTATTATTGTGCGTGTGGGGCAAAATAAGGGTGGCGTTATCTCGGGCTGCCCACGTAGCAAAATAAGTGTGGCTATATGTGCATGTGAAAAAGCAAAGGTAGCATATCATGTTTATGTGCACATTCGGCGTAATAAGGGTGGCTATATGGGGATTTTATGTAATGGCATATGGGTGTGTTGTTAATGAAAAAGGAGTATTCTGGTTATTGCTTTTGACTTCCTTGTGTGTGTCATGCATATTACGTGATTTGTTGTGTTGTTCCCAATGTGCTACTCGATATCTCTGATACTGGTTTTTTTCTACAGGGTTGTACATTGCGATAGCATTGATTTGGACGCGATAGCAAAGAGAAAAATAGGAAAAATGGAGCGGTAAATCGCGACCGCGGAAAACTTCATGTGATCGCATAGAAGAAAATCTCTACTGCACTGACCCGACTTTGGAAGCTTATAACTTGCAATCTATAAATAATTTGGAGATGATCCAAAAATCAAAGTTGTAGCTCTTTGTGTCTAGTTTTCAAGAAATCAAACCGTTTGTCATTTAGAATTTTGAAATCTAAATTATGGATAATACACTACAGGATGTTTGAGAAGAGTTGGGAAGGGTTAAATGGAAGTTTGTTCATCGTGATCGCGAGGAAATGGCCGCGATCGCATAGGATAAAAATTGTCCTGCAAAATTTTGTGATCGAGAACGAGAGGTTTGTGACCACGATCGCTAAGGGTACCCTTGGAACAGTGTATAAAGTACTCTATTTCGAAAGTTTCAGACATTTTTGCATATTTGGACCTATGGAGCTCGGATTGTGACGATAGTTCAAGCGCTTTTCACCATATGGATTGGAGTAAGTGTTCTCCACTTATTTTATATTATATTTCATGATTCTATCTTCATTTTTTGCAATTAGATTGTGCAATTTAAAGAGATATTGGGGGTTTTAGCCTAAAGTCTCATAGAGTGAGTTTTTGAGTTTTTAATATTGATTCAGAGTCGCTTTTGAGTGAAACTAGTATGGTTGAACCCGTAATTGAATGAGTTATCGGATTTTATAAGTTTCATCGAGTTTTGAGCCATCGGCCAGGGTTTGACCTTTTGGCCAATTTTGGGATTTTAATTAAGGATTCGACCTTCATCATTTGGAATTGTTTCCTTAGGCATTAATTGATGTATTTGAGTTAGTTTTGGCTAGTTTCGAGCCGTTCAAAGGTCGGTGTGCACGGGATGGCATTTTTAGTGTATCAGTTCGCTTGCTTGGTATTGCAATTTGGCTTGTTCAAGGTAAGTAACACTTCTAAACTTAAAGCTGAGGGTATGAACCCTGATTATACGTCATATGAGATTTGGTTGGAGGTGACACACATGCTAGGTGACAGGTGTGTGGGCGTGTACCGTTGAAATTGAGACTCGGTCAATTCCATAGAGATGTGTAGCCAATTGACTTGTATTTTCCATGTATTTTTCATGTGTTAGAGAAACTGAGTTGTGACTCATGTAAGAAATTATGCTTAGGCAAATGCTGGTATTTTTGGGCCCCACTGACGTCATTACTGCTATCGAATTATATGTTTAAATTATAATTTTATACTGAGTCATGTTCATTCATTGCATATCATATCTCAATCTCTATTGCTACTTATTGATACATCATATCATCATTTTTTGCTAGTTTAATGACATTGTGAGCCTGAAAGACTAGAGAGGTTGATGATTGTGTGAGGCTAAGGGCCTGATTGTGAGTGATATTTATGGGATCGGGCTGCACGCCGAAACATATTTTATTGATTTATGCCTGGATTTGGCTTTTTATAGTGCTTGGGCTGAAGGAGCCCCACCGGAGTCTGCACACCCACAGTGAGCGCGGTTGATATTATATTATGGGATGGATCTTCCCTAGGCATGGATCTTGCCTAATTATTTATACTAAGGGATGGATCTTCCCTGAGCATTCATCTTGCCAAATTATTTATATTGAGGGATGGATCTTCCCTAGGCATGGATCTTGCCTAATTATTTATATTGAGGGATAGATCTTCCCTGGGCTGGATTAGCCCTATACAGTACTGAGTGACTGAATGTCAGTTCACACACACACACACACACACACACACACACACACACACACACACACACACACATATATATATATATATATATATATATATATATATATATATATATATATATATATATATATATATATATATATCTGGCTCAATTAGCCATATATAGTACTGAGTGACTGTGCGCTAGTTGTCATTTATATTTGGGCTAAATATTCCTTGTACAGTGCCGAGTGACTGAGCGTACGGAATATTGAGTGTGATGAGTGGAAATGCGAGACGGTGAGATTGGATACTCTGAGAGTATAAGTACATGAGTTCATCATTGTGTTGCATTGCATTAGACATGCATACTTGATATGTAAGCATATAGATGTATTTTTTCTCATGCCATCTGATAATGGAATTTCTTATCCGTTGTTAAAGCTTTTGAGAAAAATCACAGATTTTAGACTTACTCATATTTTCGGTGATTTCGGCAAAAGATTTGATTTTACAGTTATACTTGAAAAGAAAATATTTATTTTTCGAAATTAAATTCGAGCTGCGAGTTGTGTGGTATGTCATGTGATCACATCTTGGGTTATGGTTATGGGTTGATATAGCTTGCTCAGAGTTATACAGTGTGTAGATGCAAGGTTCGGGTCTTGTGGGAAATTCCAGATGATGGAAATTGGATTTTGTGGTTTATGGGCTGAAGTTGAAGTAATGATCTTCAGTTATGTTGTGTTGTTGGGCCTATATGGAATAGGGTGACGTGGGATCAACCCCGTGTATGTGCATGGTAAGTTTACTCGGCAATTTGATGGCTTTGGAATGACTCTGGGCACGTTCAAGGACGAACGTATGTTTAAGTGGGGGAGAATGTAACGACCCGACCGTTCATTTTTATCAATTGCACTTCGCTCGGTAGTTTAGGGGCACGAGTTGCCCCGTATGACGTATTATGACTTGTGTGAATTGTCGGTATTGGTTTTCAGGTGTTTTGGAACTTGTTTGGAAGAATGAATCTCATTGTTGAAACTTTTAAGTTGGAAAGTTGCCCAAGTTTGACTATTTAGTATTTGACCTCGAATCGGAGTTTTGATGATTCCGTTAGGTCCGGATGGTGATTTTGGTCTCGGGTTGTATGCCCGAATTTGCATTTGGATAATTCTAGAAGGTTTCAGCACTAATTGGCGAAAGTTGGTAATTTAATAGTTTGGAAATGTTCATAGGTTTGACATTATTGATATCGGGGCCATATTTCGATTCTTGAAGTTATAGTAGGTATGTTATGTCATTTATGACTTGTGTGCCAAATATGAGATCAATCTGAGGTGTTTAGGCTTGTTTGCCGTTAGTTGTGAATTTTGAAAGTTCATTAAATTCATTAAGTCAATTTGAGGTGCGATTTGTGATTTTGATGTTGTTAAGTGAGATTTGAAACATCGAGTAGGTCCGCGTTATGATTTGGAACTTGCCTGCAAAATTTGGGGTCGTTCGGAGTTGGTTTGATAGCATTCAGACGCTTGGATGTAATTCTAGAAGTTCTTGAGTTCTCCCTTCAAATTTCATCCTTGTTGATGTCTGATTCACGGTTTCGGGTGTTATTTTGGTGATTTGATCGTGTGAGCAAGTTCGTATGATGTTTCTAGACTTGTGTGGATGTTTGGGTTGTAGCTCCGAGGATTCTGGTGAGTTTTAGACAATTTTTAGGCCATTTATAGTTGCTTGTTTTTGGCTACAGGGGTGTACATTGTGATAGCATGGATTTGGATGCGATAGCGAAGAGAAAAATAGGAAAAATGGAGCGGTGAATCGCGATCGCGAAAGATTTCACGCAATCGCATAGAAGAAAATCTATGTTGCATTGACCCGATTTTTGAATCTTATAACTTGCAATCTATAAGGAATTTGTAGATGATCCAAAAATGAAAGTTGTAGCGCTTTGTGTCTAGTTTTTAGAAGACCAAACTGTCTGAGAAGAGTTGAGAAAGATTAAATGGAAGTTTGTTCATAGCGATCGCAGGGAAATGGCTGCGATCGCATAGGGTAAAAATTGTCCTGCAAAATTTTGTAGTCGCGATCGTGAGGTTTTTGACTGTGATCATGAAAGCTACCCTTGGAACAGTGTATAAAGTACTATATTTTAAAGGTTTCGGACATTTTTGCATATTTGGATCTATGGAGCTCGGATTGAGACAATATTTGAAGCGATTTTCACCGTATGGATTAACGTAAGTGTTCTCCACTCATTTTTTATTATATTTCGTGAGTCTATCTTTATTTTTGGCAATCTGATCATGAAGTTTAAAGTGAAATTGGGGGTTGTAGCCTAAAGTTTCATAGTGTCAGTGTTTGAGTTTTGAATATCGATTCGGAGTCAGATATTTGAGTGAAACTAGTATGGTTGGATTCGTAAGTGAATAAGTTATCGAATTTTATAAGTCTCATCGAGTTTCGGGGTGTGGGCCAGGGTTTGACTTTTTGTCCGATTTTTGGGCTTTGATTAAGGATTCAACCTTTATCATTTGGAATTGTTTCCTTGAGCATTAATTGATGTATTTGAGTTGTTGTTGTCTAGTTTCGAGCCGTACAAAGGTCGATGCACGTGGGATAATATTTTTGGAGAATCGCTTGGCTTGGTCGGTATTGGATTTGGCTTGTTCAAGGTAAGTAACACTTTTAAACTTGGATATGAGGGTATGAACCCTAATTATATGTGTTATGTGATTTGTTTGGAGGTGACGCATATGCTAAGAAACGGGAATGTGGGCGTGTACCGTAGAAATCGAGACTCGGTCGATTTTCGTAGAGCTATGTAGCCAATTGACATGTATTTTTCATGTGTTAGAGAAACTGAGTTGTTACTCATGTCAAAAATCATGCTTAGGCAAATGGTGGTATTATTGGGAACCACTGAGGTCATTCCTGCTGTCGAATTATATGTTAAAATTGTAATTTCGTACTCAATCATGTTCATTCATTGCATATCATATCTCAGTCTTTGTTGCTATTTATTGACACATCATATCATCATTTTGGGCTAGTTTCATGACATTGTGAGCCCCGAGAGACTGGAGAGATTGATGATTGAGTGACGCCGAGGGCCTGATTATGAGTGATATTTATGGGATCGGGCTACACGCCGCAGCATGTTTTATTGATTTATGCCGGGATTTGGCTAATTATAGCGCTTGGGATAAAGGAGCCCCTTTCGGAATGTGCACACCCACAATGGGCGCATTTGATATTATATGGAGGGATAGATCTTCCCTAGGCATGGATCTTGCCTAATTATTTATACTGAGGGATGGATCTTCCCTGGGCATGGATCTTGCCTAATTATTTATATTGAGGGATAGATCTTCCCTGGGCTGGATTAGCCTGTCAGTTATTATATATATATATATATATATATATATATATATATATATATATATATATATATATATATGGATCTTCCCTGGACTGGATTGGCCATATACAATACTGAGTGACTGTGCGCAAGTTGTCATTTATATTTGGGATGAATCTGCCATGTACAGTGTCAGGTGACTGAGCGTGCGGAATATTTAGCGTGATTAGCGAAAATGCGAGGTAGTGAGATTGGGTACTCTGAGAGTGTGAGTACATGAGTTCGGAAATCTGATAATGGATACTTGATATGTGCTGCGTTGCATTAAAAATGCATACTTGATATGTAGGCATAGAGAATTATTTTTCCTCATGCCATCTTATAATGGAATTTCTTATCTGTTGTTAAAGTTTTTGAGAAAAATCACACATTTCAGACTTACTCATATTTTCGGTGATTTCGGCAAAAGATTTGAGTTTTAGTGTTATACTTGAAAAGAAAATGTTTATTTTCCGAAAATGTATACGAGTTGGGCATTTATTTATTGAGTTATTTCTTGTACCATCTTTATTATATTGTTATGAACTTTTGTTGGTTATTGGAGTTGGACTCTGACCTTTGTCCCAGCTCGTTACTACTTTCAACTTAAGGATAGGTTTGTTACTTATTGAGTACATGGGGTCAGTTGTACTCATACTACACTTCTGCACCTTGCGTGCAGATTTTGGACATTGATGTTGCTGTGTATGACGGAAGCTAGCATTGAAGACATACCCGAGTTCCAGTTTCAGCTTCCTCTTTTTCATGGTAGCCCTAGACTTATGGAAATCTGTTTATGTGCATTCGGACAGATAATGTATTTATTTCATACTAGCTTTATAAACTCTTATTCTTAGAAGATCATGATTTGTACTACGAGTCATTGGGAATTCTTGTTAACCCAACTAACATGCCTCCTCAACTCTTCTAATATTGTTCTTATGTTCAGCATGCTACACTCTTTTTGTATATTGAATAACTGTTAAATCATGAACCTATGTTGTTAGTTAGTTTTTCATGTCAAGCCCATCATGTTGAAACTGAGCTTTGCTGGTTCTCCTAGTTGTCATGTTCAAGCCCTCTTGTTTGACCAATCTTGTCACCCTAGTTTCTAAAGTGCAAGTGCCAATATGCTTTATGTAATCCTTTCCCTACGATGTATTGTTGATTTGTTAATTGATTGACATGTGTAGTTTAGTCACTTATGTGGTTAAGTGGTTAACCTGTGATTGCCTAGTAAGTGGGTCCTCCATCTGGGCCTGGTATGAATCCATGTGTGGTCCCGAGCTGTACCATTGATACATTCTCATGTTTGAGGTATGTCTGCTATTTGTGTAAAGATGGAGTTTGTTGAAGGCACATGTAGTGCTGGGTTATTTTCCTTTGGGCCTACTCTTTTATCAGGTCGATAGTCTTTTAGTTTGTAATATTTGAATCTGTATTCTTTATTTTGGGCCTGTAATAATTTGTAAACAAACGGCGGGGGGAAATTTATAAAAAGGGGGCTAGGGTACTTTAATTCTCGCATGAATGGGTAGAAAAATATGCCTATAGGGTCTACATGCTTTGTTTGCTAATTTGTTTAGCATGCTCTATTTCTATACACAGATAGAAAACATGTCTATAGGAACCTAGGTGCTTTACTTGCCTAACATGTCTTACACCTGTACACTATGCAATACATGTCTATAATAATATAAGTATTTCACTTGTTCACAAGCTTACTTCTATGCACTATTAGGTAGCATGCCTATAGGGTTCAAACATCATTGATTATTTGCTCGACTTGTGCAATTGCAATGCGATTATTAGATAACATGCCTATAGGATCGTGTTAAGTAATCAAGATATGCTTCCCCCGATATTCATCTAGATACCATGTCTATAGGGTCTTAGTTGATTAACTAAATGGCTATTTTGTTGTTCTTATCACACTGCCCGCCTAGAAAACATACATATAGGAATAAGCATGATGAATTCGTGTTCAAATACCATCTGTTTAGAGAACATGCCTATAGGATATCACTACTCGCTTAGAAAGCATGCCTATAGGACTAAAGATGAATAATTATGTATTTTCTAATGCTTCACTGCCTAAGCGAGAATCACCTTAAGATAATGTCTATAGGCTTCCAATAACGATTATAATCTGTAATTTCAATAATCTGACCAGCTGTACTGCCTACGAAATTTTATTAAACTATGAAGCCACGTAGAAGCCATGCTTATAGGTTTGAAAGACTTTAATGCGTCTCAATTTTAAAAAAAAAACTGCCTATGACACCTTATTGCATAATCTGAAACCTGTTCGTGTGCCTTTGTTGCTATGTGTGAAGGCTAACATGAGCCACTCATTGCTATTATGTGCAGTCCTACTTGTTTCGAATGTGTGCCTAGTGTTATCATTTAGAGTACCCTATGTAAAGTCTAGAACTACCCAAATAGTATGTCCAAAGCCTCCTGGACCATAGGCATGAGACGGGTAATGCATGCATAGGACACGGTTTATAATTGTATTATAGCAATTTAGGTAAACAACTTTAATATAGTAATTGGGTAGCAAGATATGATATTCTATGCCCGCTGAATAATAAGAGCACCCCATACATTAAGGGAGTTGCGAAATATTATTTATGTTGCACGGGGTGATCCTTTAGGCTAAAAACTTAGGAACCCCCTCCCCCATATGTCTATTACTTTCACCTTTTAATCTTTTGACTAAGAACAAATTAGGTTGTATTTGTAATCTCCAAAGGCTTGTAGTAATCATCTACGGATGTATAGTCTAATTCCTTCATACGTGCAATCTTCTTTACACTTGTTTTATATCGTGGTCGAATATTTGAATTCCCTTTCTTCCTTTAATTTACATGATCAAATAGGACAATTATAATCCAATAATCCCACATAGCATTAAATTCTATCAGGACCCATAGTTGTGGACCTCGAAGAGTGCCTAACACCTTCTCTTTGAGGTAATTTGAGCTCTTACCTGATTTTTGGTGACACAGACTAGTTAAAATAGAGTTATTTGAAAATAGATTCCCTAAAGCACATTAAAATAGTTAGGTGACAACTCTTTCCTCTTAATAATCATTTAAAAGTGTTATTACACGTCGAAACGTGCTTTTGCAAGAAAACGTGGCACGACAGCATGGCGACTCTGCTGGGGATATACTTAGGCTCTTACCATAATGGTGTTTCGCTTATGTAGATTAATAGATTATTTGATGTCATGTACATACCCTCCCCATCTCCTTTATTTTGCTATATCATGTACATCCCCTCTTTATTTCCCTTAGTTGCTTAAACTTACTATATCACGTGCCTCCCATCCATATCTTCCCTATTTGCTTCATTTACTTACGTTCTAGCATTTTTTCATGAGTTATGATAACTTCTCTCCTTTGTCTTTCCTTTTTTATTTTCCTTATCCTATTCATTTTTATCATATTATTTACGGTTTTGACGTACTTTTATCATGCAAATATCTGGCAACATGTTACTATTTTTGCATAAAGCATGATTTCAACATCATACGCCAATCCTACCAATTATCAACATAGCGACACTTGACGAGCGTCTGCACTTTCCTAAAAACAACCTTTTAAACTGGAAAGACTCATTAGCGGTAGACTAGTCGATCAATGGTGCAGTCGATGGTCCCGTGCCTTTCCTTCTGAAGTCATCCACTTGAGAGTACTGGTCTAGACCCTTCAAGAAACCATACTCTGATATAAAATATACATGAATCATGCTAAACCTAGTATGGATTGAAACGTTATTGACGCATCAACCCGCTTATATAAACCTTGTCCAAAGTCCAAAGGGATTTCCATAATCCCAAAGGACACCATTATATTATGTGCATTGCTTGGAGAAAACGTGCCAACATGCTGACCATTATTATGTAAATAGTCAAAGTTGGATGGGGAAAGGGCTAACTTTTATTTGTTTGCAGAAAATGAAGCAAGAAATCCCCAGGTTTGGCATGGTCCAGAATATACCACCTCTACTAATTGACTGGTGGAATGACCTTGCACCATGTGACAGAAATCACGTGAGGAGAGTACTGGGTAACTTGTTGTCTTTGCTGAATATTCGACCCAACAGGGAATTAATTGAGGCATCCACCGTGTTCTGGCATAAAAAGAGAGTTATTTTCCAATTTGGCAATATAGAAATGACTCCTATTCTGGAAGAAATAGGGGGATTTGCCAAGTTACCATGGGATAGTTCGTGTCTACTGGTGCCAGAAAATTGTACCCCATGCATTTTTTCTGAAAATGCTAGGGTTTAAGAAGAACGACGAATTGGTTTGCCTAAAGAAATCCTACATCCCCTTCGAGTTTCTCTATGAGCAATATGGGCACAACAAATCATATTGCTTGCATCACGAGGAGCTAGCCATTACCTCTTTGGGATGGGTACACCGCCAGGTTTATGTCTTCATAGTCTTCTTTTTGGGTTTGTTGATCTTTTCGATGAAAGGAGGGAAAATTCACACTCCCTTAGCCACGGTCTCCATGACCATGATGAAGGGAATCGAGGGGCATAAATACACCATCATCCCTATGATCCTCGCTGATATATATCACGCTCTGGATCGGTCAAGCATGGGTTTGGGAATTTCGAGGGTTGTAATCTCTTACTATATATTTGGCTGCTAGAACACTTTTAGAGGGGAAATTACCGCCAGGAGCTCTTGCCTAGGCCACTGAATCACTACATAGCTAGTCACCATCAAAGAAGATGACATTCACTCCATACAGGTTTGCAAAGCCTGGGAATGTTGTAGGCTGGGTGCGTTTCTTTTGTAATATGACAGACGAGCAAGTGCGTTGGATGTTCGAGTGATTCCCTAGTAGCGAGTTCATCCTCAGGTCCAAAGGAACCACCCATCTAGTACTAATCGGGTTGCGAGGAATCTACTCTTATGCTCCTATAAGGGTAATGAGGCAAGCTGGGAGGAAGCAAGTCATACCTCAAGTTTCCAACATGGTTCAGTATAAAGCATATTTCAAAGGAGATGTTATCCCATTCAAATTTGAGGCCCAACACATGAGGAACCAAAAGACATTGTGGATGGAGAGACTATTGAACTAGACAGGTGTCACGCCGGTCATATGTACTACTACCTCTGATGGTTTGAAGGACACATAACCGGGGACGTCAAACCGAGGGTCAATCTGAAAGATAGAATCATAGATGAGGTGGCTAAGGCACAAGTAAAGTACAAAAGGTAACACACAAGAGTGTTCGAATCTGAAGCTAAGCATCTGGAGTAGCATAAGTTGGATATGGAAGCAATCAAAGAATGGAAGGAAATTGAAAATAAGTCGAAAGAGGTATTGGTAAACCTAGAGCAAAGATTGATAGAGGTAGAGGGGAAGATGAGAAAGAGTCTTTGGGATTTTCAAGGTATGGGATTTGATGAAGGAGGGAGGCTGGTGATGGCTTACTTGCTACTCGACATGCGCGACCTGCGAAGTGTGATTGATGAAGTCAAAAGAACCAATCATGGAGAAGGTCCTTCTAGGACCAAATAGACTAGGAGATAATGTTCTTTATTTATTTCTAGATTAGATAGATCTCAATTTAATAAGGCTTCGTACCATTAATGACTTCATATTATTATTTTAATTTAGTAAAGATTGATTTGATTTATTTTTGCATTATTGGAATGAGGCAACATTGGCATACATTTTCTTCAAAGTCTACTTGTCGCTTAGGATTTCCTCGGGCACAATGAGGTCCCCAAATTAGGATGCGAACTATTACATGCTTTACGTGCTATCTGTCTTAAATATTGCAAACACTCTTTTATTTTGTCTTACTAACTTAGTTACTTTTTGTTTTTTTTACTTTCTTTTGATTATTCCCATTCCCAAAGGTTGGTTCGTGCATTTAGGCATCATCGACATACCACACCAGATATAGAGGTCCCCCACCTAGCGACCCCAAAAGCAAAGGCAAAGGCAAAGGGAAGATGGATGATCTAAGTGGTAATTGAAAGAACAACGCTACCATGGTAGAGAATGTTGAGACCTCAGGCGGAAGGAGTATGACAGGACAGAACGAGTTGGTCATATGGTTGGAACACGAAATCTTGTAGCTAAAAGGTGAGCTTGAGCAAGTCCGAAATCTTGAAAACCTCTCCCTTACTATAAATGTCCCTAACGTCAATAATCAAAACACCACCACCCAAAATCAAACACCACCCCAAAACACACATGCCCAAAATCTGCCACCTATAGCTCCACAAAATCCTCCCGCAACGCACCCATATCACAACCACAAACCCTATGAAAACCTTAACCCCCTACTAGTACAAACCCCTCAACAATACCACCATCACCCAACCTAGTATCCGTAAATCACTACTTATCATACCCCTAAAATCTCACCACAACTTAAACTCGATCCCCCTTAAAACTCAATCAATGATAACCCATACACCTAAGTCCTAGGAACACACCAAGGCAACCCAATATATGTGGATACCTTACCACATACCCCGCAGCAAAACCTATACATACCCGAACCAACCAAGAAGGGCATGCTCATTTGAAACATGGCAGGGGAGCCAATGAAACTAACAGGAAGAGTCTAGTGTTGAGGGTGCGAAAGGTATTGATATTTTTAATTATGAAGACTTATGTATCCAGCCAGATGTGGAACTGCCGAAGGGTTACAAACCTCCTATGTTTGAAATTTTCGATGGGACCGGTGATCCTAAGTTCATTAAGAACCTATTGTGACAAGCTTATAAGAGTGGGCAAGATTGAGCAAATCTGCATTAAGTTGTTCATGCGAAGTCTTACAGGTTATGCCTTATCTTGGTATATTAGCCATAATCCAAAGAAGTGGGCGAACTAGGTAAGCACGATATCTGATTTCATGGATAGATTAAGGTTTAACAGAGGAAACGCACCAGACATTTTCTGTATTCAAAATCTCAAGAAGAAGCCAACAAAAACCTTTTGTAAGCATGCTACTCACTGGAGATCGGAGGCCCCCAAGCTGTGGCCGCCACTAGAAAAAGAGCAAGTGAATAAATTCTTTGTTAGAGCTCAGGATCCACAGTATTATGAAATATTGATGGTTATAGAGAATCACAAGTTTTTCGACATCATCATGTTAGGAAATATTTTGAGGTGCTACAAGCCACCAACAAAGCCTTACAGTCAGGACGTATTTTGAAGAAGAAGGAAGTGGGTGTCGTGATGGTAGCCCAGGGCCCTAAGTCTCCCCTTACGTATCAGACACCTCCACCAACATATCTACCCTCACCCCCAAAATACCAATACCCTTCCACTACCTAACATGCCTATAATACCCAACCTACATAATACCACTCACCTTCTACCGCCCGCCAAAACTACCCAATGCCATGACCAAACTTCGACCACAGAACCCCCAGGAAATACACCCTTATCGCTTAACCTATAGACTAACTATATGAGAGACTGAAGGTCGCTGGTTATGTCACTCCAATTCCTACTCTTGCTATTGAAAATCCTTCCAAGTGGGTTAACCCCAGCAAAACTTGTGCTTACCATTCAGGCATGAAGAGTCATATTATCGAGGAATGCCGCGTGTTGAAAGACATGATTCAGACATTGATTGACACCAAAGTTATACAAGCAAAGGAGTCCACTCCGAATGTCCGTAAGAACCCTCTCCCTGATCACATGGGCGAGGGAGTAAATGTGATAGAAACTGATGAGGAATAGGATCGGGAAGGATCCATCGGGCTTACCTGAGAGGGGGACGCTCCCAAAAAATCTCCTATCACCCTCTCACCAATTGTGGTGCAAACCCAAGTGCCATTCGAGGTCGAGGTAGCTATGACCTTTCAATGTGATATAGCTCTAACACTGTCTTATAAGTCTAATATTGTCCTATAGGATTATGTGGCGAAGGCAAAGAGAAAAGGAAAAGCCAAGATGGAAGAGACAGGTGCTGCACAAGGAATGACCAGAACCGGTAGGGTTTACACACCTGAAAATCTTGGAGGAACACGTAAAGATACCGCACCAAAACCACCTATTGTGGGGACATGCATTGATGGTCTTTGGAGGAAGCTACATACGAGGGAATACTCTGTTGTTGATCACTTAAACAAGACTCCCACCCAAATATGCATCTGATCACAGCTGCAAAACTCAGATGTGCACAAGAATTGCTTGATGAAGGTGCTAAGCAAAGCTTATGTTCCTACCAGTATCACTAGCGGAGAGATGGATAACATGGTGGGGAAGTTACTGGAGAGTCACAAGATTACTTTCCACGAAGATGAGCTACCGCCGGAGGGATTACATAACAACAAAGCATTGCACATCACTATGTAATATGAAGACAAGTTCATTGTTAGGGTTCTGATAGAGGGGGGAGAGGTTCAAGTCTTAACATATATCCGCTGACTACTTTGAAAAGACTGGGTATATGCCTGCATGTGATACGAATGAGAAGTATAAATGTGAAGGCATTTGATGGGTCTCATAGAGCCACCATCGGAGAGATCAACCTGGATCTGCAGATGGGCTCGACTTAGTTCGACGTTGAATTCTAGGTGCTAGATATACCCGCTACTTATAACTTGTTACTCTGATGACCATGGATACACGAAGTTAGGGAAGGCGCTTCTACTCTACACCAGGCTATGAAGTTCAAGTGGAATCACTAAGAGGTCATTATTCATGAAGGTGGAAGTAAACCTATCTACACCAACCAAACCATGCCAGCCATCGAGAATATGAGGAAATTGGGAGGAGAAACATACCACAACATTGAGTGGATAAACGCAATCGAGAAAGGGCGATGATGGAGCAACAAGATAGAGAGCAGACTAATATGGTTAGGTTATGAACCCGGAAAGGGTCTTGGTCCAAAGCTTCAAGGGATAACAGAACCAATACAACTACAATATCATGGAATAACCTTTAGTCTCAAATATGAATACACCGTGCAAGAATATAATCATTGGATACCACCATGGCGTTACTTTTACTATTAATTGGATCAACCCATACCACCGATGCCCCAGACATTGCGCCAGACTGATATTGATTTGAGGATCCGAGGAAGTTGAGGTTTTGGCCGGTATGAGGAAGTTGTTTCAAGACGAGGAAAATATGGACTACAGTGCAATTTTAGAGGAGGAGGAGGAGGAGGAGGAAGACCTTACCATTCAGACAATGGGAGAAGGAGTTGTTCTCAGGAGTTGGACTGTTATACCATCCCGGGCTAGCCGAACACTTGGGTAGACTTGGCAGAACTAGCATGATTTATTTTAAAATTGTTTACGACATTTAAGACATTTTTAGTGTTTTGTTTTAAAATAATTACTAGAGACACTAAGTCGTACTTGTTGACAGATTTATGTTTTATTAATGCATCATTGCTTTTCATTTATTTATATTATTATCTTTCTACATTCTCTTTTCAACATAGTTATTACATATCATGATGAACCTACGACTGTGAAATGTAATGAGACAACGCAACATAGGGAAAGTGATTGGGAAGATGATATAATACGTGACGAAATTTTCAAAGAAGTGGAGTATTTTGAGAACAAACAAAATTTCAATTTGGAAGAAACTAAGGCAGTTAACTTTGGAGACTCTAAAACAGTCAAAGAAACTCAAATTAGCATTCATCTATCACTATCAGAGAGGGAAGAGTACATCAGGTTTATAAAGGAATATGAGGATATTTTTTCATGGTCCTACGACAACATGACTGGGTTAAGCACATCCATAGTGGCTCACAAGCTACCTACCAACCATGTGTGTCCGCTGGTAAAGTAGAAGCTCAGGAATTTCAAGCGAGATATGAGTTTAAAAATAAAAGAAGAGGTTACCAAGAAAATTAAAGACAAGGTCCTTCGGGTAGTCGAGTACCCAACTTGGCTAGCCAACATTTTATCAATTCCAAAGAAGGATGGGAAAGTCAGGGTCTACGTTGATTTTCGAGATCTGAATAGCGCAAGTCCTAAGGATGATTTCCCGTTGCCTAACATACACATATTGAATAAAAACTGTGCCAAGCACAAACTCCAATCCTTTGTGGATTGCTTCGCAGGATATCACCGGATTTGGATAGACGAAGAGGATAGCGAAAATACAGCCTTTATCACGCCACGAGGAATATATTGTTACAAAATGATTCCACTTGGTTTGAAGAACGTCGGGGCTACCTGCATAAGGTCCATGACTACGTTTTTCCACGATATGATACACAAAGAAATCCAGGTGTACATGTACGATGTCATCATCAAGTCTAGGAGGAGTTCTGGTCACACAGCAGACCTAATGAATATTTTTGATCGACTACGAAGGTACAATCTGAAGTTGAATCCTGCAAAATCTGCTTTCGGAGTCCCTGCTAGAAAGTTGCTGGGTTTCATAGTCAGTCGTCGCAGTATTGAGTTAGACCCACCAAAAATCAAAGCTATTTAGGACCTGCCACCGCCAAAGAGCAAGAATGATGTGATGAGTTTTCTAGGATGCCTCAATTATATCAGCCATTTTATAGCGTAGTCAATAAAAATATGTGAACCTATCTTCAAAATGCTGAGGAAAGATGCTACGATGAGTTGGACTGAAGATTGTCAAAAGACTTTTGATAAAATCAAGGAGTACCTATCCAAGCCGCCCGTGATGGTCCCACCGGAGCCCGAAAAACCTTTACGGCTGTACTTATCCTTGCTGGATGGAGCCTTTGGTTGCATCCTTGGGCAACATGATTAAACAAGGAGAAATGAGTAGGCGATATACTATCTGAGTAAGAAATTCACACGTTACGAAGCACAGTACTTTTTGTTGCAACGCACCTGTTGTGCCTTGACATGGATAGCCCAGAAATTGAGACACTACTTCTGCGCATACACCACATATCTCATATGAAGGATGGATCAACTAAAATACATATTTCAGAAACCCATTCCTACGGGTAAGCTAGCAAAGTGGTAGATATTACTTAGTGAGTTCGACATCAACTATGTGAATCAGAAAGCGGTCAAAGGGCAAGCATTGGCCGACCACCTAGTAGAGAACCCCATAGATGGAGAATATGAACCATTAAAGACGTATTTTCCTGATGACGAAGTGTCATTTATAGGGGAAGATATTACCGAAGCATATGATGGTTGGAGGATATTTTTCGACGGAGTCACAAACTTCAAAGGAGTGGTCATCGGAGCTATCCTGGCATCAGAACCCGGTCAACAATACCCGATATCTACCAAGCTCAGGTACCCTTGCATCAACAACATGGAAGAATATGATGCTTGCATCTTGGGACTCAGTTTGGCCATCTACATGAAAATTCAAGAATTGATGGTAATCGGAGATTAAGATCTGCTAGTAAATCACGTACTAGGAGAATGGGCCGCCAAGAACCCTAAGGTATTTCCATACATGCACTGTGTGCAAGATTTGATTAAGAGATTCACAAAGATAGAATTCAAACATGTTCCAAGAGCTCAAAATGAGTTCGCCGATGCACTGGCTACCTTGTCTTTCATGATACAACATCCATACATGAATTGTTTTTATCCTATCCCGATAGAGATTCTTATGTAGCTAGATTATTGTGTTCATGTTGAAGAAGAGTTCTATGGAACTCCATGGTTTCACGATTTCAAGGAATATTTGGAGAAAAGGGGAATACCTAGGAAATGATACACACACTCAGAAGCACACGCTTCGAAGATTGGTCAACCACATCTTTTAGAGTGAAGGAACACTGTATAGAAGGACTACTGAATTGGGACTGTTGTGGTGTGTCGATGCCATGGAGGCATCTAGGTTGCTCAAAGAGATACATGCCGGAACCTGTGGACCTCACATGAATGGATTCGTTCTAGCCAAGATGATATTAAGGGCATGATATTTCTGGATGACTGTGGAGACAAACTGCATCACATATGTGTAGAAGTGATACCAGTGCCAAGTACTTGGTGATATGATATGGGTGCCACCAACAAACTCAATTCAATGAGTTTACCCTGGCCTTTCTTTGCCTGGGGCATGGACGTCATCGAGCCAATTGAACCCGTTGCTTCCAACGGAGACAGATTCATCTTGGTGGCCATATATTACTTCACAAAATGGTTCGAAGCAGCTTCCTATAAAGTTTTGACTAAGAAGGCCGTACCAAACATCGTCCGAGGTCATATTATTTGCCAATTTGGAGTACTTGGGTCAATCATTACCGATAATGCTGCCAATATCAATAGTGATCAGATGAAAGCCATGCGTGAAACATTAAAATCAGGCATCAGAACTCTACATCATATAGACCGCAAATGAATGGAGTCGTGAAAACCGCCAACAACAACATCAAGAGATATTTTATAAAAAACTGTGTTTATTATGTTATTTATGCTAAAAGAGCATTTTTTTTAATTTCATAATGTTGAGTTATTATTTTCACGGCATAAATAATATTTTTACAATTTATTAGACGTTTTGATAATTCATTGTTTAATTAATTTCGGGTGTTTCAAGAGCTGGCCGAAAACATGCCAAATTTCGGAGAATTTCAACGGCCCAAATGCCCAACACCTTTGGCCAACTCTCTTTAGCCCAAACCAAATAACCCCCATTGACTTAACCCGGTCATGACCCCATCGAGACCTACCAAATAACCCACCCCACTCCTCTCTTTATCCTGACCGTTGATCTCTCAAGATCAACGACCCTCACTCACCCAACCCTCTTTAATTAACCAAACCCACCCAAAACCCTACCATTTTTCCTGAGACCGCTGCCCTAAAAACCTCTCATCCTCTCCTTCTCTCTAAGAGAAGCCCTTAGTCGCCTCCATTCAAACCTCAGTCCTTAAACTGATATCACATAGAAAATCGTCCATGTCCCCTTTCCTTTTTTTGCACACACGGTGGTTCTTACCATTTCCTCAACGTTACAGTGGTTGGTACTCAGTTGTTTATGGTAGTTGAATCATTAGGTGCTCGTTCAACTCCGATTTTGTACTATCTTCATGTTCTTGAGTTGATACATTTACTACCAGGCTATATGGGTTCAATTCAGTGATATATTTAACTATTTGTTTCTCCTTCTTGAACTAGGGTTTGCCCGATTTTTCTTCTAAATTGATTCTAAATCAATTCTGCATGCTTTTCTTTCCTTATTCGTGTTTGATTAACTATGTTTCCTTATTTGTTCCTTCAATGTTGTAACTTTATAAACCCCCTTCCAAATATCCCCTAGAGAGACTTCTAACTACTATTATTACTCTTTCACTCTCACTCGTTCTACTATTCTAAATTGAGACCTTGAAAGCCAAGGCCAGTGAAATTAGATTGTTGCTCTTTCTCAGTGCGAGCAGTGCCTGGGGTTCACTTGAAACCCTTGGGAACTCCGACGCACTTGGATTTTGGGAGTCATGCTGTTTTTCTCTATTCCTGCTAACTGAACTACTATTGGCACTTGATTTCCTCTTTTACTTGCTTGTGGATCTGCAAACTGGTGAGTACCTCAACTCTTGCAATCCTACTTTTTCTTTGGCTTGTGTTCAGTGCTCTGTATGTTCATGTTGATTGATCTTTGTGATCCAATATGAGTACAATATTGTGTTATTTCAATTTGCAATCCTACTTGCTTTGAAGCTATTCTGCAGTTCTGAATTTCCTAGTGTCACAACCTACCTAGATTCTAGATTTCAATATATGTTCATTATGCTAAACTTGTATGATTTTGTATCCTGCTCTGGTGTTCTGGTCACCTATTATTTGTTGCGAGCCTTTTCTTATGCCTTCCCTGAGATCCTTATATTGAAACCCTTAAGGGATTGATTTATGCCCTGAATTTGCTTTAGTAAATTTCTTTTGATGCATCCTTTATGTATGCTTTATTTTTTTCCCCACTTTATGCTTATATGAACATTATATGCCAATGTTGCTCTGTTATTGAGAACTCTACTATGGAGTTTGTTCAATCCTGCATTCTTCCTACCATGGCCAACTGGCATAAGCCGTGAAGTCAAACTTTTCCATTAACTTTAAGACAATATGTCTTCCTTCCATGAGTTCTTTAGATTCTGGAATCCTTGGGTATACTCAGCATGTTAAGTTGTTTATCGATTGTTGTGGATCATGCATGATATCCTGTTGTTATGTGCAAATTGATGTTTCCCTGACTATAACTCTATCAGACTGTCATGATTAAGACTCCTAGGTTTAAAGTTCCTTTAGATTAATTCCGGATCACGCCTTACCCTAAAAAATTGTTGTTTTGGGAAACTTAGCGTGTTCATTTTGTGTGTGTCTAATATGCTTTCCTGTTAGCCCAAGTAACATGCCTCCTCAACTCTTCTAATATTGTGTTTAAAGTCAACATGCTACACTCTTTTTGCATATTGAATAATGTACAAATCATGAACCTATGTTGTGAGTTAGTTTTCCATGTCAATCCCATCATGTTGAAACTGAGCTTTTCTAGTTCTCCTAGTTGTCATATTCAAGCCCTCTTGCTTGACCAATCTTGTCACCATGGTTTCTAAAATGCAAGTGCCAGTATCCATTCTGTAATCCTGTCCCTATGAGGTATTGTTGATATGTTAATTAATTGCCATATGTAGTTTGTTCACTTATGTGGTTAAGTGGTTAACTTGTGATTGCCTAGTAAGTAGGTCATCCATCTGGGCCTGGTATTAATCCATGTGTGGTCCTGAGCTGTACCATTGATACACTCTCATGTTTGAGGTGATTTTGCTATTCGTGTAAAGAGGGAGTATGTTGAAGGCACATGCAGTGCTGTGTTATTTTCCTTTGGGCCTGCTCTGTTCATGAGGCCGGTAGTCTTTTAGTTTGTAATATTTGAATTTGAATTCATTATTTTGGGCCTATAATAATTTGTAAACAAACAGGGGGTAAACTACTAAAAAAGGGGATAAGCTACTTCAAATCTCGCATGAATAGGTAGAAAAACATGCCTATAAGGTCTACATGCTTTGTTTGATATTTTGTTTAACATGCTCTATTTCTATACACTGATAGAAAGCATGTCTATAGGAACCTATGTGCTTTACTTGCCTAACATGTCTTACTCCCGCACACTATCAGAAACATGTCTATAATAATCTAAGTGTTTCACTTGTTCATATGCTTACTTTTATGCATTATTAGATAGCATGCCTATAGGATTCAAACATCATTGATTATTTGCTCAATTTGTGCAATTGCGGCGTGATTATTAGATAACATGCCTATAGGATCGTGTTATGTAATTAAGATATGCTTCCACTAATACTCATCTAGATACCATGTCTATAGCGTCTTAATTGTTTGACTAAATGGTTGTTTTGTTGTTCTTATCACACTGCCCACCTAGAAAACATGCCTATTGGAATATGCATGACGAAATCATCTTTAAATACCATATGTTTAGAGAACATGCCTATAGGATATCGCTACTCATTTAGAAAGCATGCCTATAGGACTAAAGATGAATAATTTAGAGTTTTCCAACGGCTTCACTGCCCAAGGGTGAATCACCTCGGGATCATGTCTATATGCTTCCAATAACGATTATAATATGTAATTTCAATAATCTGACTAGCAGTACTGCCGATGAGATTTAATTAAACTATGCAGCCACATAGAATCCATGCCTATAGGTTTGAACGACTTTAATGCCTCTCATTTTTAAAAAACAAACTGCCTATGACATCTTATTGCATAATCTGAAATCTGTTCGTGTGCCTTTGTTACTATGTGTGGAGGCTAACATGAGCCACTCATTGCTATTATGTGCAGTCCTACTTGCTTTGAATGTGCACCTAGTTTTATCATTTTGAGCACCCTAAGTAAAGTCTAGAACTACCCAAATAGTAGGTCCAAAGCCTCTTGGACCATAGGCATGGGGCATGTAATGCATGCATATGACACTATTTAGAATTGAATTAGAGCGCTCTAGGTAAACATCTTTAACATAATAATTGGATAGCATGAGAAGATAGTTTGTACCCACTGAATAATATGAGCAACCCCTAACTTAAGGGAGTTGCAAAGTATTATTTATGTTTCATGGGGGGATCTTTTAGGCTAATAAAATTATGACCCCCCGCCCCCCATATGTCTATTACTCGCACCTTTGTTTCTTCAGACTTAGAACACATTAGGTTGTCCATTGTAATCTCCAAAGGTGTGTACTAATCATCTATTAATGTATAGTCTAACTCCTTCCTACGTGCAATCTTCTTTACACTTTGTTTTATATCGTGGTCGAATTTTTGAATTCCCTATCTTCCTTTAATTTACGTCACATAGGACAATTATAATCCAATAATCCCACGTAGCGTTAAATTTTTTCGGGACCCACAGTTGTGGACCTTGAAGAGTGCCTAATACTTTCTCTTTGAGGTAATTTGAGCCCGTACCCGATCTTTGGTGACGCGGACTAGTTAAAATAGAGTTATTTTCAAATAGGTTTCCTAATGCACCTTAAAATCATTAGATGGAGACTCTATCCTCTTAATACCTATTTAAAAGAGTTGTTACACGTCGAAACCCATTTTTTTAAGAAAACGGGGTGCCACACTACCTTGGAGGTAAGTTATTTTCACTTGGATTTGATTTTATATATTGATTACCCATGGGTTTCTACACCTAAAGCTTGGAATTTTGAGATGGAATTTGGGACTTTTGCCTACACTTTAAGAGAGTGTATTTTGGGGATTTGGGGTACCAATTTGGACTATGTTTTGGAATCTGATTATATATTTAGACTCGGCAGGTTATGGGTCATTGGATTTTTTTATTGGTTTCGAATTTCGGGAATGCAAGCCCAGGTTGACATTTGTTGACTTTTGGAGAATTTTCAAAGATTGAGGCTTTATTGATTGGGATTACTTCCTAAGGCATTTGTTGACTTCCTTGATTGATGTTTGCTAAATCTGAGCTGGTTAGAGGTTCTTTCGTAATGTAATGTGATTTTGGAGCTTTGGACTAGCCTGGATAGGTAAGTGTCTTGCCTAGCTTTGGTTGAGGGATATTTTCCTGCTAAATGATGATGTTTGGCACATGTAGGGGTGATGTATATATGAGGTGATAAATGTAAATACATGTTTTATTTGGTTGTGTGTTCTACTTCTATGTGTTATTCAATTCATTGACTACCTGAGCACGATAAATCATGCTAGAGTTAATGTGAGGCTAATAGTATCTTATTTTGAACATGACGAAATATTTTTTGGGTTATTGTTACACTTGTTTAGACGTACTCACGCGTATATTCTGAACACACACCTATACTTGCTATTCTTGTGTTATGCCTGTAATTGAAGTATGACCACATGATTACCTTACCCACGTCAAAGACTACGAAATGGATTTTGATGTTTATTTGGGACATGATGATCATTTGGGTGACATACTATATGTTGGGTCTATGGGCATACGAACATATAGGCATACATCATACTTATGGATCATCCCTTATATATATGCACACATCCATGAATGATTATCTCTATATCCACGTGCATTGTACATGCTTATTTTCCTACTCGTATGCATACATCGCAGTATATGTTTTTCGAATATGGTCTAAGATGTGGTACGAGGTCTTTTTGTGCGATTGTAGTGATATTGTACCACGAGGTATTTGCAGTGTGATTATGATGCTATTGGAACTCGAGGTCTTTGATTTGCTATTGTGATTTAGACTATGCACATGTAGCGAAATAAGGGTGGCATTCTCGGGTATGCACATGTGTCGCAATAAGGTGGCCTTCGTGATTATGCTCATGTGGCGCAATAAGGGTGTCATTCTTGGTTATGCACATGTGATAAAATAAGGGTGGTATTTCACTATTGATGTGTCACGACCCAATTTTTCCTATAGGACATGATGGTGCCTAACATCGCCGCTAGGCAACCCTATGATGAATTTACTACGTGATTACTTCTTTTAACATGGTTACAAGTAATTAAGTTCCATTTATTTAGAAATTTGCAAAATAGAGAGTCAAATTAATAAAAGAAAAGCATCTGAATGCAAGCATAAATATGTAAATACACCAAAACCATAAAGTCTACTAAAGTGTGTGCCAAGATCTGGTGTAACAAGTGTATGAGCATTAGTAGAATATACAAAACTATAACTACTGTTTGAAATAACATAGATAGAAAAATAAGTACAAAAGAAAGGCTCTAGGTACTGCAGAACGATTCAGGATACAACTCACCACTAGGCCTCAGGGTAACGGGGGTGTGTGCCTGTATGTCCACCAGATGCACCTGCCTCAGATCTTGCATGGTCAGTGCAGAAGTGTAGCGTGAGTACATAAACAACATGTACCCAGTAAGTATCAAGTCTAACCTACAAGAAGTAGTGACAAGGGGTCGACATCGACACTCACTATGGGCTACCAATAAAAGTACATAAGTTCTAAATAAGCATGGGTTATGTAATCAAAGTAATAACTAAATAACAAGCAGGAAGTAAAGAATACTTTCACACATGGTAAGTCCCAAATTAATTCCATCATGTATACTTTTAACCTCTCAAGCCATGAAATGATATCAAATATTTAGTTAAACTCTGAGTATTAACACGCAAGATTATGCCAAGGTCGTACGTCTTGATCTAGAATAATGTGTACACTGCCGAGGCGTTCGGCCCGCTCCATAAGAAGAGAGGATACTTTATAAGCATTTGACTCAAACGTTATTAAAGGTTAACACACAGTATAGTATAAATTCCATTAACGGTCTTTCACAATTCCTCTAACAAGTTCTAATATAATTTAGGCACTTTAATTTATAGATAGGATGCGACATTTCAAATAATTCATAATTTAGGTCCTAAACGACCCGGACATAGCATAAATAGTAGCTACGCGCGGACTCTCATCACCTCGTACATACGTAGCCCCCCACAATTAGAGGCAAGCATTAATCTAAATCACCTATGGGGTAAAATTCCCTCTTACAAGGTTTGACAAGAAACTTACCTCGTCTCAAGCTGACCTTCTGGCCTCAAATTCGCTCCAAACCCTCAACTCGGTGCCGAGCAATCCGAAACTAGTCAATTATTGAATAAATCGATCAATATATAATCAAAAGTTAATATTCTAACTATTAAAGTGATTACCCAACCCCAATTGAAGGATCTCCAAAATTCATCCCCAGGCCCACTTGCCAGGGTTCCGAAAATTTTTGAAGAAAGTTGTTACCCATAACCTCATGAACTCAAATATATAGTTTTCACTCAATTCCATAACCATTTTTGTGGTTTAATCCCATTTTTATCAAAACTTAGGGTTATTCATTTAAACCCATAATTTTCAAAAAATCTCATGTTAAAATATACCCATGATCTATGTATTGCACTCACATTGCATAGAAATTACTTACCTCGGTTAGCTAGGTGGAAATCCCCCTATTTAAAGCTCCCAAATCGCCCAAGTGTGTAATAAATGAACTCAAAATAGCCTAAGTCCTGATTTAAAAGGACCACTCTGCCTCTAGCGATTTCACACCTGCGGTCACTGGGCCGCATCTGCGGCACCGCTTCTGCGGACTAAGATCCGATTCTGCAGAAGTCTTAGGCTAGCTGGCTTCGCTTCTACGGACGGAATCCCGCTTCTGCGGTCCCACTTCTGTACTTCCTTCCTTGCTTCTGCGGGCCACTGGACAAATGCCCAAAGCCTCTTCTGCAGCCATAAGCTCGCATTTGCGGCTGTTGGCTTGCTTCTCCGAGCTCGCACATGTGGTTGGCCCTCCGCAGGTGCTGTTACACCAGAAGCTGGGTGCTTCAGCTATTCACCCATGGCTAAGAGACCTCCACGTATCGTCCGAATGGCATCCAAGGCACCCTAGGCCTCGTCCAAATATGCCAACAAGTTTAAAATCAAGATATGGACTCGCTCGCACCCTCGAAATGCGGAAAAAAACACCTAATCTAAGATTCACCCCCCAAACCAAATTGAATCAACTTATGAACTTCAAGTTCTTCCAATTAACTCTGAATACGCCGAAACATACTTAAACTACTCGGAAAGACATAAAAGTTTGCATGCAAGTCTTAAATCACCATACTAAACTATTCCCAGCTCGAAAACCCCAAACGGACCTCGACAACACAAAAACCTACTCCAAACCAAATTTAAGGAACTTCTACCCTTCAATTAAGCAAACTTTACTCAAAACCCGATCCAAATATATGCCCAAGTCCAAAATCATCATAAAAACCTACTAGAAATGTCAAATCCTAGTTCCGAGTTCGTTTACTCAAAAATGTTGACCAAAGTCAAACTTAGCCTTCTAAAATCCAACTAAGGAACTGAGTCGTATTTAGGGGAAAGGGAACTTAGAAAGCAAAACGACTGGTCGGGTCGTTACAAGACATTCATGTGGCATTCTTGATTTTGCACTTGAATACTTTATGCTTTTCATGCATTTCACATGTCCTACGCGTATTATCCAAGTATATCATTTATATATGCTAGTTGACACAATCTTCATATACATTGGACTTGTTAGAGTGTTGGTGGAAAATCGAAGGGTGTTTCTGTGCTTCTTGACAATGTGATATTGGCATAAGGGTGTTTCCGTGTAAGTGAAGATGTGAGTTTGTAGCAAGAAGGGTGTTTCCACGCAGGAGAGGATGAGAGACATGCATTATATTTTGTTATTGTTCCCTCACATATACATTAATGCCTTACTTCAGCGTTGTTATTATTGCACTTATGCTTTCTACCATGCTTGTTGTTGCTACATCTATGCCTCTTATCTTATTGTTACTGTTAGTTATATGCCTTCTACCTTATTTGTTGTTAAACATATGAATGGTGAGAAAGAGTGGAAATGCACGAAGGGTGTTACCGTGCCATTTAATTTGATATCTTAAACATAACCCTTTTTATTATACGGGTCTGCAGTCATGGTTTATATTGGTCCATGAGTTCCTCACAGACTCTATTTAGTTGAGACGTTTGTTTGTTATATTTGTGAAAAATGCTCATGAATTCTTTAGTTCAATTTTTTCACTAATAGTTGTCTTTCTCCTTGCCATTTCCCTTGCCTATGAACTGCACAGGTTATATTAAGTGAGAATCTTTTGACTTAAAAAGCTCATCACTACTTCACTAAGTTTAATCAAGACACTTACTGAGTACATGGGGTCAGTAGTACTCATACTACACTTCTGCACCTTGCGTGCATATTCTAGAGCTGAGTAGATGTGAAAGACAGAGCCTTGCATCGAAGACGTATCAACATTCCATTTCATGTTACCTCTTGTTCATAGTAGTTTAGGACTTGTAACGGCCCGACCGGTCATTTTGTGTATTTGAGATTTGTTTCCCATATTTAATGCTTCCCGTATGTGTATTTGTTTCTTGGGGATGGTTGATTTATTTCGGGAAGTTTTGGAATGAATTGAAATACTTAGTTCCTAGTTTGGAAGCTTAAGTTGGAAGTGTTGACCAAGTTTGACTTTTGTGTATTTGACATCCAATCGGATTTTAATAGTTCTGTTAGGTTCGAATGGTAATTTCTGACTTAGGCATATGTCCAAATTTTGATTCGTAGGTTCCTATATATATTTAGATCTAATTGGCTAAAAGTTGGTAATTTGAAGCTTTAGAAGTTCATAGGTTTGACCCATAGTTGACTTTGTGATTTTCGCTGTCTATTTGGGATTCCGAGCATTGGAATAGGTTTGTATGGTGATTTACGACTTGTTGTATATTTGGGGTTATTCAGAGTTGTTTAGGCATGTTCAACGTAAGTTTGGAATTCAAAAATCTAGATTAGTCCATTGTGATTGAATTAGGTGAAATTCGTGGTTTTAATAATATTTTTTGTGATTTGAGGCCTAGAGTAGGTCCGTGTTATATTTTGGGATTGGTTGGTACTATTGGACGGGGTCTCGGGGACCTCAAGTGTGTTCGGGGTGATTTCAAACCATTTCACTTGTTATGAAGTTGTTGGTTTTCTGGTGTTCATCGTGATCGTGGATGGGGTATCACGATCATGGACTGTGTTCTGGTGTGTGGTGAGTTTTGCTCTTCATGTTCGTGAAGAGGGTATCGAGTTCGCAGAGTGTGGTGGGGTAGTGGTCTTCGTGTTCACGACAAGGGAGTTGCATTGGCACTAAAGAAGGCTGGCTGGGTAGTGTTATGCATTTGGTCATCGCGTTCGCGTGTATGCTACAGTGTTCGCATAGGATTAGCACAGGTAGGCATCGTGTTCAAGTGGGTGCCCCACATTCACGAAGAAGGGGCAGAAGATGGGCAAGAGCTTGGCCTTCGCGATCGCGAATTGGGTCCCGCGATCACGAAGTGTATAACTGGGTAGATAGTTTAAGTACTCTATTTCGAGGGTTTGAGACATTTTTTCATATTTTGAGATTGGGAGCTCGGATTTAGGCAATTTTTGAGTGAATTTTCACAACTTAGATTACGGTAAGTACTCTTGACTTGGATTTGATTATGATTCATGATTGAATCCTTAATTTTAGCATTTGATTGATGAATCTATGTAAGGAAAATTAGGGATTTTGGCAAAGGTTTTCTAAAATGAAAAATAGGGATTTGAACCCTGATTCAGATTCGGATTTGGATGAAAATTGTATGGTTTGACTCGTATTCAAATGGGTGTTTGGAATTTGTGACTTTTTTCAGGTCTCGTGAGGTAGGCCCAGGTTAACTTTTTGGTTGATTTTTTGACTTTTGATATTTGATAAAGATCAAAGCTTTATCACTTGGAATCTATTTGTTGGGTGTTGGTACAAGATTTAGATGTGCGATTGTGATTACAGTTGTTGTTGTTGTTGTTATGGGAATATTATTAATCAAGAGTGACAAGACCAGATATTATTTTTTTGTCAGGCGGGAGCGACAAGGCGGGATATTGTTAAAGAGGAGCGATAATGCAGGATATTATTATTTTGTCCGGTGGGAGTGACAAGGAGGGATATTGTTAAAGAGGAGCGACAAGTTGGGATATTATTATTTTGTCAGGTGGGAGCGACAAGGTGAGATATTATTGTTTTTCAGGCGGAAACGACAAGGCGTGATATTGTTATTGTCAGGATGGAGAGATATGGGTGGCTATTATTATTGTGACACAAATGTGGGATCGACGAGCCATATGTATGTGTTTTTATTTGATGACTTGTTGTCAAGATGAACTCTTACTTGTTTGAGTTGTTTTCTCATGTTCAGAAGAGGTTGTTGATATTGTCTCCATTATCTATTCCATTATCAGTTTTCTTTTGATATATTGTACATGTTATTTGACTAGTGAGTATTACATGACTTGAACCTCGCCACTACTTCACCAAGGTTAGTCTTGATATTTACTCTGTACCGACTGTGGTGTACTCAAACTATGTTTCTGCATAGTTGTTTGCAGATCCAGGTACTTCTGATCGGGCGAATCGCTAGAGAGGCGTGCTTATTGGAGAATTCAAGGTATCCATGCTATTCCGTTTGCAGGACTCGAAGTCACTCGTTTCACTCTATGTCTATTGTTTATGTATTTGAAACATTATCGTACTCTTCAAGACTTGATATGTATTCCATAGCTTATGACTCAGTATACCGGGTTTTGGGAACTTGATTATTGTATCCATGTTTGGAAGTATTATCGTATTTCATAGTTTTAGTGAATTTGAAGTTGTTATATTTTTATTGACATCATTATGTGATAAGCTTACCTAGTCTTAAACACTAGGTACCATCACGATATTTGTGGTGGGAGTTTGGGTCATGATAGTGATATTACTGTTTATGTCAACTTCAAAAAGATGTTGTATTTATTCCTTATACTAGTTTTGTAAATCCAAATCATAGCGGCTCATGAATTGTTATACCAGTACTTGGGATAGTTGTATTGAATTATTTTGCAGTCTTTATTATTAATAGTGATGATTTCTCAATATATTTGTAACTTATACTGTTTGTCTTACCTAGACGGTTAGGTTAGGTGACATCACGACATGGTGGGATTATGGGTCATGACAGTATTTCAAATGGTCTCGTATAAGCTTCAATTTTAAATAAGCATACCTACCTGTGTATGATAAGTTAGGTGGTGAATTACTATCAAAGTAAAGGTCTTCAAATCTAGTTTCCAACGCAATAAACTATTCGTTAGTCTATCTTGTTACAAAATGTTATGAGTGTTTAACTACGGACATGTGCAGTGCCCAAGTGAATATGGGACACGTGGAACATTCAAGGGTTCACTTATACAAACTCCAAACTCAACTTTTCATTTATTTTCTTCCTTTTCTCCTCCAAGAACATAGCCCTAGTAGACGCACGACATTTCCCTTCATCCTAGAACTTGGAGGTAAGTTAATTTTATCATCAAGAAAGGTTATCCCAAGATAAAGTAAGTGGTTTTAACACCGATTACTCGTTGATGGTACCGAATAGAAATTTTCCCACGAAAACTTCAAAATGAATGTTTCTATGATTTCCAACAAGCGAAGGTATGTTAAATCTTTCCCCATACCTTCTTCCACGAGCTCTTATGAGTATTCTGCATATATTCTATGTGTAGGACTCACAGGGCAGTGATTCAAAGTTGTGAGTCCAAATCTTGTTGGTTGTATATGATAGATGTTATTGTTTTGTATGATATGAAGTGCGTGAAGAGTTTTTAATCTCATAAGAAGATTGTTTGACATTGTAGTTAAGGCGGACGGAAGGGTGTGGAGACACATCATTAAATTGATTGTCTAGGGAGCTTGCCGCTCTTCGAATGTATGTTGAATTTCTTATATAGCTGAAGGTTGTTGTGGAGTTTATAATAATAGCTTTCTTCTTCGTCGATTCTTGTAGTTAAATATTATAACGAAAGGGATGATTCTCCGTAGTTGATTTCATAATTGAGAATCGAGGTATGTAAGGATAAATCCCCTTCTTTTAAGCTATGACATGACCTCACAATCATATGTTTCTCGTTTACGAGTTTGTTAAGCCCTAGAGTAAGTATCATGTTAAAATATCCATTTTATTCTTCTATGAGAATGAGCTTTCATATGTTATCGTGCTCCTGTCATTGTTGAGCCTTATAGAGAGTATGGTCCTATTGTATCGAACCCTTTTTAAATATTATGCTGCTATCATTGATGAGTTACCATAGATATCATGTTCTTGATTGTTGTTGAGCCTTTCAGATTTCCTCAGATTAATTGTAGTACTTCTTTTGAGATGTCTAGCTGAATATTACATAAGTAAAGCCTGTTTCACATGGTTGTTCTCCTAATGAGCCTTATGTGCAGCATGACTTCCGAAGTTATAAGATGATCAAATTTTTTCTTAGATTGTTGTTAAGTACATTATGCTCTCATGTTCTCGTGGTCATGTTATGTATACCCTTTGTCACCCTAATAGGTCCATTAATTTCTGTGAGGCTAGAGGCTCTTGTGGTCGTGTATTGTACACCCTTTGGTACCCTTATATCCCACAGATATCGTGTGAGGCATGAGGCCCTTATGGTCGTGTTACTATACACCCTATGATATCATTCCCATAGAATAGAGGAAATAAGTGAATATAACCAGATCCAAGTATGATAACGAACAACGATTCCAGAATATCTTCACATGGCAATCCAAAGAATAATCATAATAACCCGTAAGAAGTTACATCGTAACTTAAGCATAGTAAAACTATAGGTTTGTCTCTTAGTTTCTTAGATGTCTTCAGTACAACATAATTCATGCCTTTCTCTCTTATATGAGCATCGTGTTTATCTTATGTTATTTTGTCTGCCTTATTATACGAGTTCTATTGTACATTACTCACGTCCCTTTTTGCTAGGGGTGCTACGTTCACCTTGTAGGTATACAGGCCCAAAATGGCAGACCCTCCAATTAGGCATCAGTTGTGCTATTCAGCTACTGTGGTGATCCACGCTTACTTCTGGGGCCAAGTCTAGACTTTTGTTATTGCGTGTAATAGTTTTGGGTAAGTTCGAGGTCTTGTCACGTCACTTCTACGGTTTAGTTAATCCTACAGGCTTCATAGGTATATGTTGACACTTTCAGATATTTAGAGATGTCTTGTTTTAGTCTTTAGTTGGGTTGTTTCGTTCTTTTATACTCAAACGCTCAACTTTTGTTATATATAGATAATTTATTATAATAGCATTTTTTTTGTTAAACTGCAAATCTTTTAGTTAACCAAGTAACTCAATATCTACAAGATGACTCGCCTGTGGAGTCATTCCTCGATTACAATTGAACTACTATTTTCTCTAAGTAACACTAGTTTCAATTATTCTCTATACAAAGTTGCTATTGAATTGTTCTAACTATTTCTCCACTTGTGGTTCTTCTGCCTTGTCACATGTAGCTGCAATATGATTTCCTTGATTCGTTGCTTGATTTATATTCTCTGATTGGTGAACCTACACATATTTCTTTCTGCCTAGATATGAGATAATGTTGATGCGAACATAAATCCCAGTATACCTTCCCTTGGCCTGCTATTGTTTACCTTCCTGGAGTGCCAGAGTATCTCTTTATCCCAGTTGTGAATTGATTTTGTTGTGCCTGCCCAGTTTGAGATAGTCTTCCACATGTTGTTCAAGTAGGGCAAATAGAAAAACATGTGTTAAGTATATTCTATAGAGTCAGTACCACAGAGTACAAATATTTGAGAGACATGCACACCCCATCTAATTAGTATGTCTACTATGGATAACCTTTTCTAAATAGCTAGGTTGCTATACAGAAAATCATATTGTTATCATGCTTCCATAGTTACTCTAGATCAATGTGAGTATTATGATTCTTACAGGTTGGTTCGTTTGGTCAAGTTAAGGCACGGGGAGTCGGACTGCCTTACCAAGGTATGGGACATGTCAAACTTGGTATCAGAGCAAGTTTGTTTTCTAGGCAGTGTATGAAGCCATTTCTAGTAAAGTACAACTTATGAGTGTGTTGCACACCATACTTACAACTGGGAGGCTACAAGGACTTTGGAAAGTTTTAACCTTCTTTCATATTATAGATCGTGCTATAGAGCCGAATCATAAGAACTTGATTCTAACTCGTGCCTTATTATATGTTCTACAAAATAAGCCTACAAAAAGAAACATGAAAGCCATCCAAAGGGCTAGTATGGCTCCAGAAGTAGATACCAGTGGGTTACCACCTACTGATTTGGGAAAAATTGAGGCTCGGGATAGTCCACCTATTCAAGCACGCCCAATCCTATAACCGCAAGGTCCAGAAAAGCCCAGAGAATACGTTTACCTCATATTCCACTGCCTAGTTCTACATATCAGAATATCATGGATATCGTCTAGTTGCTTACTCAGTAGATAGCTGCTCAGTCATAGCGGTAGGAAAAAGGATTTTTTGAGTGCTCGTCCGTCAGAAGCGTCAAATGATTCAAGAGTTTGTCATTTTCTTCACATGAGTCCTCCAAAATTTACAGGATCTAGTCCAGATGAAGACAATAATTTTATTAATTAAATTCACAGGACACTTAGAGTCATGCATGCTTCCGAGATAGAGACTGTTGAATTGGCTACTTATCAATTGAATGATTTTGTAGTGACTTGGTATGCAACATGGGAAGATTCTAGAGGGTCAAATGCACCTCTGGCATTATGGAAAGAGTTTACTAAGGCCTTCGTGGATCATTTTCTGCCGACGGAGATCATAGAGGCTAAGGCTATCAAGTTTGTAGCTGTCAGATAGAATGATACGAGTGTGAGGGATTATAGCCTTAAATTTACTTCGTTGACCAGGTATGCCCCAGAGTTGGTTGCTACTATGGGAACAAGGGTTCATCGATTCTTGATTGGAGTTGGGAAACAATAAACAAAGAAACGGTTATCTCTAGGATGATGGCCTTTGTGCAACAGATAAATAAGCGTATATGGAAGCTTCAGGCTGATAGAGAAAGAGAGTAGAGTAAAAGAACCAAGTCAGTTGGCAGTTATGAAAGAGCTCATGGAAGTAGTGGAGCATTCCCAGTAGGAGACTAGTAGGGCCTTTACATTCTCCAATTCATTCTACCGCTAGTGCACCGCCTTGATTTTTAATACCCATGTATGATCAAGGCATCCAATCCTAGTCAGTACAGGTTCAGAGTTATAGGGAGCCAGATCCACACATTCAAGGTAGCATGAGTCTGGGCAAACCACCTTGATCTCATTGTAGTCAGTATGGGAAAATGCATCCAGGGCTATGTTAGTATTGCTCTAATGCATGTTATCGGTGTGGTATGGTTGTCCATATTATGAGGAATTTTCCAGAAGCCTGACAGGAGACGAATGATGGTATAGCTCGGCCTACATGGACAGCAACACCTTCCCCATCTCGTGGTGCTCAAGCACCTACAACCAAGGAATAGGTAGGGGTGAATCGTCTAGTTTAGGTGGTGTTCAGAAGTGCATATATTCACTTGAGGGCTGAAATGATTCATATTCATCACCCGATGTGGTTACATGTATATTATATATTTCCTCTCATAATGTATATGCACTAATATCTAGGGTCTACCTTATCGTATGTTACTCCATTTGTTGTTGGAAAATTTGGGGGTAGAGCCAGAACAGTTAGGTAAGTCGTTTTCTGTATCTACTCTGGCTAGTAAGTCAATTATAATTAGACAAGCTTATCGGGGTTGTACTGTTATGATATGTCATTGTGCCATAAAAACAAATGTAATTGAGTTAGAAATCATTGATTTCGATGTCATTATGGGTATGGATCAGCTATCATCTTGTTATGCTACGCTCGATTATCAGGCCAAGATCATGAGATTCTATTTTCTGACCGAGCCGACCATTGAATGGAAGGTTGATATTGTGACGTAGGTTGGGTTTATTTCCTAACATAAGGTGAGGAAATTTTATTTCTAAAGGTTTTTTATATTACCAAGTCCGAGTAAAGGACATCGATGATGATGAAAAGGTATCGATTCTTCAATATGTGCCAGTGGTGAATGAATATCTTGAAATATTGCCTAAAGAACTTCCTGGTATCTCTCCAGATAGAGAGATTGATTTAGGTATCGATGTGCTTCCAGGTACCAAGCCAATATATGTTCCTCCATACAGTATGGACACAGTAAAATTGAAAGAATTGAAAGTGTAGTCGAAAGATCTTCTTGACAAATGTTTCATCAAACTAGAATCTCAACTTGGGGTGCACCATTTTTGTTGAAAGAAAAATAGTTCTATGAGGATATGTATAGATTACCACCAGCTGAACAAGGTCACTATAAAGAACAAGTATTCTCTCCCCAGAATTAATGATCTATTTGATCAATTACAAGGTGCAAGTGTTTGTCCAAGATAGACTTGAGATCCGGTTATCACCCTATAAAAGTTAGAGAGAATGATATACAAAATAGATCTTTTAGAACTCAATATGGTCACTAAAAGTTCCTTGTTATGTCCTCCGGCTTGACTAACGTGCCAACATTTTTCATGGACCTTATGAATACGGTCTTCAAGACTTTGCTCGACATATTTGTCATTGTATTTATTGATAACATCCTGATATATTCTCGGAGTGTGGAAGGATATGAGGGTCACCTCAGATTAGTTCTGCAGACACTGCAAGATCATACGTTATATGCCAAGTTCTCCAAGTGAGAGTTCTAGTCAAACTCTATAGCATTTCTGGGCTATGTGGTCTGTAGTGATGGCATTAGAGTGGATTTATAGAGATTGAGGTTGGTGAGGAGTTGGCCTAGACCTATACCTCCTGTTGAGCTTCAAAGTTCTTGGGTATAGCACGTTATTATTTAAGATTTGTAGAGGATATTTCCTCTATTTCTTCCCCATTGACCGGTTAACACAAAAGGCGACCATGTTCCAGTGATCGGATGCGTGTGAAAAGAGTTTTCAGGAGTTGAAAGACAAATTGACATCTCCACTAGTCTTTGACCAGCTGGAAGGTACTGAGGGATATGCTATTTATTGTGATGCTTCAATTCTTGGTTTGGGTTGTGTTTTGATGCAACATGGTAAGGTAATTTCATACTCTTCGAGGCATATTTAGAACACAAGAAGAACTACCCGCGGTATGACTTAGAATTAGCGATAGTGGTGTTTGTATTAATGATATGGAATCATTATCTCTATATAGTTCATGTTGATATGTACACTGATCACAAGTGCCTTCAATATATCTTCAAGTAAAGAGAGTGAACTAGAGGCAGAGAAGATGACTTGAATTGCTTAAATATTATGATGTTGATTTTTTCTATCATCCTGGTAGAGCTAATGTTATAGCGACACCCTCACTCAATGATCCATGGGTAGTTTGGCACACTTAGAAGAACAAAAGAGAGAAATAGCCAAATATCTTCATAGGTTAGTGAGTGTGGGATTCTGATTTATGGACTCAGATGATGGCGGTGTAGTCATCCAGAATATGACGGAGTAGTCCTTAGTAGCTTAAGTGAAATAAAAGTAGTATGATAATCTCCTGTTGCTTCAACTAAAAAAAGGGATCCAGTGCATAAAACCATAGCTTTTGAGCTAGGTGAGATGGTATCTTGAGGTACTAGGATAGACTGTGTATTCCTCATTTTGGAAGTCTTTGATAAATGATTATGACAGAAATACATGGTTTACGATACTCCACTCATCATGGTTCAACGAAGATGTATCATGACCTTAATAGGAATACTAGTGGAATGATATGAAAAGAATACGTTAGATTATGTAGCCAAGTGTCTGAATTGTTAGCAGGTCAAAGCTCAGCTCAAAAGGACCGACGGGTTAACACAGAACATAGAGATTCCAGTGTGAAAATGGGTGATGATGAATATGGATTTTCCTCGCTTGTTTCATAAGCATGATTCGATTTGGGTGATTGTAGACTAACTCACGAAGTCAGCTTACTTCTTATTGTTTAAGACTACTCACACAACATAGGATAATGCTAAGTTGTACATCAAAGAGATAGTTCAATTTCATGGCACTCTAGTTTCTATAATCTCTGACAGAGCTGCTCAGTTCAAAGTAAACTTCTGGAGGTCGTTTCAAACATTTTGTGGTACTCAGGTTAATCTCAGCACAACCTTTCACCCCACAGACAGATGTCTAGGAAAACTCACTATTGAGACACTCGAGGATATATTGAGAGCATGCATCTTAGATTTTAAAGGGAATTGAGATTACCACTTGCCCCTTATTGAGTTTGCATATAAAAATAGCTAGCATTCTAGGCATTGTATGGACGGCGGTGTAGATATCTGATCGTATAGTTTGAAGTTGGTGAATCATGGTTGCTTGGGCTAGACTTAGTGTATTAAGCTAAGGTGAAAGTTAAATTGATACATGAACATTTTAAAATAGTTAAGAGTCACCAGAAGTCTTATTAAAATGTGTGACACAGAGATTTAGCATTTGATGTAGATGATTGGGTGTTCATAAAGGTTTCTCCTATGTAAGGTTTCATGCGATTCGGAAATAAGGGAAACTTAGTCCGAGGTACATCATCCCATAACGAATCTTGCGAAATATTGTCCAAGTGGCCTCTAAACAAGAGTTGCCACCAGATTTAGTATCGGTTCATATGATGTTCCACGTATCTATGTTGCAAAAGTGTGTGGGAGATCCTTCCGTTATTGTAGATACTGATGACATAGTAATTATAGAAAACTTGTCATAAGAAGAAGTTCCAGTGGATATTCTTGAGCGACATGTCAAAACGTTAAGAACCAAAGAGATAGCCTATGTTAAGGTGTTATGGAGGAATCGGAAGAGTGAAGAAGCCACATGGGAAGCCAAGGGATCTATAAGATCGAAGTATGCACATTCGTTCCATGAGAAGGAAGAAGGTTCCTAAATTTTATTTCCATGTTCCAAGCTTCAAGTGTCCATTCTAAACGTTATCTTACATCCGTTTATTGCATTTAGGTCATGTTGATGTTTCACGCTAAACAACGTAGATTCATGCCTAAGATTCCCAAGAAGAGCAAAAAGCATGTAAGTTATGATAGTTGGGTGCTACTTTATAGCTAGGAAGAACCCTATATGTTTATACTTCATTCGATATTACAAATATTATTATGCCCTGTGACGCTCGTCTAGATTTTTTTGGTTCACTGACAAGATTTTGGATTGTCCTCTTTACAGAACAATCTCTGCCGAAATTTCTAAAAACCCCCAAACTTAGAATTTTCCTGAGTTACAACTCTCATTCGAGGACGAATATTTCAAAGGGGGGAGTGTCACAACCCCAATTTCCCACCATAGGATGTCGTGATGGCACCTAGTCTCTAAGACTAGGTAAGCCTAACATGCATTAAGAAGTAGCGGAATAATAAGACTCTCAACTTAAACCATTAAACTATCATAATAAAACTCAACAGTACAACTGTCAACCATTCCCCAAAACCTAGTGGAACAGAGTCATAAGCTTTACAATAATGTACTAATAGTCTCGAAATACAATACTATTTTGGAACAAGAAGTAAACAGTAGAATATCTAAAAGCAGAAGGTGACTTTGAGGCTTGTGAACGTCGAGTAAGTATACCTCGAAGTCTCCAAAAGTAGCTATTCAATCACTGACGTCCAGCACAGGTAAATGTACTTGGATCTGCACAAAAATGTGCAGAAGTGTAGTATGAGTACACCACAACAGTACCCACAAAGTATCAAGCCAAACCTTGGTAGAGTAGTGACTAGGCCAAGTCAAGACACCTACTACGATAAAAGAAACTAAACAATGTATAGTACGGTCAAATAAATGAAAATAAAGCAGTTCAATAATGTAAGCTATCAAAGAAATCTAAAGCCATAAAGATAACAAGGAACGAACACATGTTAAGAATTAACATCAAGTAATCAATGCAGACAACACAGGTAAAACAAATAAGGAAATGACAAAACAGTTCAACCAACAAGCCTTTTTAACATAGAGTGTGCGACAAGAATCACAACCGAGGTACCGCCTCATACTCACATTTCACAATTTCAATCACAATCTTTCCTTATCTCTCTGGATGAGCCTTATATTTAGTTTTGAAAATTATTTTTTTCCGAAATAGCTACATGTGTTTTTGCCCACCTTATCTCACCGCGTGGCATCAAGTAATTCCCTTACTAGCAACACGAGTATCAAGACCACCTTATCTCACCTCATGAGTATCAATCCCTAGCCTTATACCACCGCATGCGTACCAATATCACAACACAATCACAACTCACACCACAAATGCCCATATGGCACAACTTGCCAAAAAGTCAATAATACCAATGTTCTACATCAAATAGCCCATGAACTCACACATGTAGAATTTGGCATATAACGTATGATCTCGTAGTGTCTGTAGAACCAATCTAAGGTGACCTTCATATCCTTCGTCACTCTGTGAATATATCAAAATGATGAATATGTCAAGGATAGGCTTGAAGACACTATTCATAAAGTCCATGAAAATTGTTGACACATTAGTCTAGATGAAGGACATAACAAGGAACCAATAGTGACCATATTGCATTCTAAAAACATATTCGAAATATCATTCTCTTTTAGTTTCACCTAGTGGTAACTGTATCTCAAGTCGATCTTGGAGAAACACTTGACACCCTATAACTAATAAAATTAATCATCAATTTTGGGGAGTGTATACTTATTCTTTATAATGACCTTGTTCAACTAGAGGTAATCTTAGTATATCTTAGAGAACCATATTACCTTTGAAGAATAGAACTGGTGCACCAGAAGGTGAGATTCTGGGTCTGATGAAACCTTTGCTGAGAAGATCATTCAACTTGTCTTTCAATTCTTTTTGTTTCGCAATGGCCATTATGTATGGAGGAATATATATTGGTTGGGTATCTTGAATCACATCATTTAGAAAACAATCTCTCTATTTGGAGGGATACTAGGAAGTTTTTGAGGGTACACTTCTGGATATTCATTCACCACTGTCATAGATTGAAGAGTCGGTGCCATTTCATCCGCATCAATGTCCTTTACTAGGACTAGGTGATCTATACACCCTTTAGAAATCAAGTTCCTCACCTTAAGATAAGAAGTAAACCTACCCTTAGGCGTCTCAATATCATCCTTCTATTCCAAGATTGGCTCCCCAAACAATGGAATCTCACAATCTTGGCTCGAAAATCGAGCATTGCATAACAAGATGATAGCCAATCCATACACATAACGACATCAAAATAAACCATTTCTAACTCAATCATGTTTTCTATCATATCACGACGACATATCGCAATAGTACAACCACTATAAATCCTTTTAGAAATAATTGAATCACCAACCGGAGTAGATACTTACCTAACTATTATGGATCTACCCTAAATTTCTTAGCAACAAATGGAGTAACATACGATAAGGTAGACCTAGATCTATTAGTGAATATATATCACGAGGGGAAATAGATAATATACGTGTAACCACATCAAGTGACGACCTTGAATCTTATCAGCCCACAAGAGAATATATGCAGTTCTAACCCCGGCCTAAATGAGACGCTCTATCCCTACCTCAGCCTGCAGGTGCCCGACGTCTATGAGATGGGGAAGGTGCTGCTAATGATGTTGATCCGGACCTGATAGGCTGAGCTCTACTACCATTCGTCCTCTGTTGGGTCTCTGGACAATTCCTTATAATGTAGCCAACCAAACCACACCAAAAACATGCATTCGAGCTCTACTAACATGTCCCTGTATATGTCTTCCTACACTGACTACAACAATAATTAGGCATTCTCCCCTGAATCGTACTACCCTGAATCTATGGGCATGCCACCCTAGAACTCTGATCTTGTAATAACTGGGACTGGCTACCCTGATCATGCCTGGGCCTCAAAAACATAGGCATTGTGCTAGAGGTATAATGAATTGGTGGGTATGAAGGCCCTGCTGGTCTCCTACAAGGGAATGCTCCACTACTACCTTAAGTTCTCCCTTAACTGCCAACTAACTTTGCCCTTTTACTCTAGTCTCTTTTTCTATCCGCTTGTTGTCCTTTGTCTACTGCGCAAAGGCCATCATCCTATATATATCCATATCTTTGTTTAATGACGCGATAGAAAACTAATCAATCAAATGGGGTCCATGGCCTGTAACAACCATGCCGATCATTTTGTGTATCAGAGCCCTGCTCTATTATTTGATGCTTCCTGTGTGATTATTTGATGTTTTATGACTTGCGGGGATGATTATTTTTGTTTCGAGGATGTTTGAGACTGAATTCGAACACCTAGTTCTATTTTTGAAAGCTTAAGTTGTAAGAGATGCCCAGGGTTTGAATTTTTGTTAAACGACCTTGGATTAGTAATTTGATTGTTCCAATAGCTTCATAAGGTTATTTTGGACTTGGTAGTATGTCCAGGTTTGGATTTGGAGTTTCCTAGGAGGTTTTGACTTTATTTATCGAATGTTGTCAATTTGAAGAACTGAAGAATTTGTAGGTTTGACTGATAGTTGACTTTAATGTTATTGGGTTCCAAATGATGTTCTCGGTCTTTGGATAGGTTCATTTGATTTAATGGAACTTGTGTATGAAGTTTGGTTGAAATTCACAATTTTTAGGCATGATTCTGATGTGTTTGGCGAGGTTGGAATGTTTGAAAAGATAAGAGATAGATTTTGATCTTCGCTTATTTATTTTGATGTTATTTTTTGTGTTTAGAGTCTTTGGATAAGTTTTAACTAGGTATATGGACTCTTTTATATGATTGAACGGGGGTCCAGGTGCTCAGGTGCATTTCGGGATGGTTTCAAATCATTTGGGACTGGCGTGGTATTGCTAGTTCTAGTGTATTGCACCTGTGGAGGAAGGTGCGCAGGTGCGAAGTCGCACCTACGATGGGTAGGATCATTTTTGCCAGAGTGGTTGGTTTTGTTGTGTATCGCACATGCAATATATGTGCCCAGGTGCAAAGGCCACACCTGTAGAGATTGTGCGTGTCACGACCCAAAATCCGACTAGTCGTTATGGAACATAACCCAACCCGCTAGGTAAGCCAATTAACAGCCTACACATCTCAAATAAGAAGCATATGAGCCAATGAATAAAATAACTAAACTTATATACAAAATCTAAGAATTGGTAATACAAATCATGAGCTTCTAAGACTTAGAATTTACAAAGCTGATACGAAATAAGTACCTCATCTGTTCAAAATATACATAAACAGATTTAAAGATCTAGAGCTACCAAGGTTAGGTGGCAATTATGACTGAAATGTAGGTACATCTTCAATACTTTCTCCCGCCATACGCAGCAAGATCAGCTCCAATATTTGCACGTAAGGTGCAGAAGTATAGTATGAGTACAACCGGCCACATGTACTCAATAAGTAACAAATCCAACCTTAGGTTGAAAGTAGTGACGAGCTCGGAAAATAGTCAGAATCCAACATCGATAGCCAATAACAACTCATAATAGTATAATGAAGACAATAAAGTTATATAACTGGTATCAGAGCCATGTTGGCAGTATACATATTTAGCATGAGCAGCTAAGTACATATATTGTCTAGGGCATGGCAAAACTACTTTCAATTATCGCAATTTAAAAACATTATCTATGCTTATATCTATCATCTATACTGCTCTTTAAACTTATGTTCTTAAAATGCTTCTAAGTTATGTATGAGGTTATTATTTTCTCTATAAGTATGAGGTAACCGATTAATATTCAGTTCAGACGTTGGCTAGCCTTAAAATGATAGATCGTTGTTGCCGAGGTAGGCGTATAGACCTTGCTAGGTGATCCCGTCGCTAAGATGACTTTAGAAAAAACAGATGTAAACCCAAGAAGATTCTACTAAGAAGCCATTAGATCTTTGATGTTAAGGTACAATATCTGTTAGATATCAACATATTTACCGTTTTACTATTACAAGTATTGAATAGATATTTTAGCCTTATAAGCCCCTAGACTGTATTCTTGTCAAGATGAATTCAAACCAGCATATTTTGAATAATGTTAATTTATCTTCTCAAGCAACTAATATTGCTAAACTTGAAACTGATTTACAAAATTGGAATATTCTCAATGAACCTTTTAAAAAGATTTTTGAATTAGGAAGTTTCAGTTTCATTAAGAAGCATAACATTAAAACCTGTGAGTCCACTATTGCTATTAATAATTCTTTAGAAATTATTAAATTACTTTCTAAACAAGACTTGAATAGATATAAACATCAATTCAAATATTTGCATATAGGTCTTGTCCAAATTGTAGTCAAACCTCTTTTTTGAAAAAGTTTAGACGTATCCATCTGCGTCCTTCTAAGAGACGCTCGTCTCTTAAATTTCGACGGTTCTCTCTTAGGAGTCCTCCAAAGTAACCTAGCTAATGGCTCGGTATACTTTAATTGCTATCCCAATTTCTCGGTAGATATCAATGACCCTAACGTCATGGATACTTTAACATTAAATGTCAAAACAAGAATATGAATAGCAAAATTAACACTCCTGAGATAGCTATCATCCATCGAGTCTACTATAGACTTATGGACACTACTCTGGCACCCAAAGCTCGAGTTGAAAGTGTCAAAGGAGTCACCATGCTTATGGAAGCAAACACTAAGCATAGCACAGTCTTTGTACCTAGACTCCTTAATTGGAATGATATACTCTTAAGTGATGAATGGCACTTTGATGCCATAACTCAACCTTCCACTTTAAATCTTGAAAGATCCCAAATTGAATAAGTTATTCAATTTCCTGATGGATCTATAGATCTCAAGTTCTTAGGTTCAGGTTCCACTCTATCTAGAAGAACCAGTTCCTTTAGAAGAAAGTCTACAGTTCCTTTCGTATGTTCTTCTTCAAAACCCCTGAAAGAAGAGAACAAAACTTCTGTTTCTGCAGAAAGCGTTACAAATAACGACAAAGGGAAAGTCTCAGGAGTAGATTTCTCCTATGCAATTCCCAAAGTCTATTACCAAGATCATCCCACTAGTCCAACCCCTAGTTAGATGAAATCACCTTCTCCAAACGTACCAGTATTTCTCAAAATGATTAAATTAGGAAATATCTTTACTCCAAATCCCGAGACACTTGAACGTCTCTAGACTCATCCTGATAATTATCAAGAGAAAATGGTATGTTGCCAAATATTCTCTTCAACAAAGAGAAAAATTTAGAGATTGTTGGATATCAGACATGAGAAGAATTAAATGTGAAATTGACTTCTTCAAATGGTTTGAAATATCCGGCAAGATCGACGACCAAAAGGACTCTTTGCAAGTCTTGATCAACAAATGGTACACGACTACTAACAAAGTCGTTGAAACTGTCACTCTTCCCTTAGAAGGGATAAAAATCCCAGTATCCAATACTGCTATCTACGCCTCTCCTTTCAAAACCAAAAGCGAAAAGCCTACAAGCATGGTTGTTTGTTCTGACCTTATTCAACAAAATAACTATGCCAATCAACTACTTCATGTTGTCTCCAAGCAAATTGAAGAATCCAAAGAAAAATCATTTTTAGTGGAAAACCAACTCTTTCACATCCTAGCACCAGTCAGAATATTGAACCAAACCCAGGTTTCAAAATTACTGAGTTTTCTAGAAATAATTACCCTAAACTCAAAGATACCTTTGAAGTCTCTGGTAACATTCTTGATAAAATCAATGAACAACTAGCCAATTTCAATATCTCCGATAATAACAAAATTTCCACTATCTAAGAAAAGGAAGCTCTTCTTCGCAAACTTTCCAATTATTGCTATCATAATCAAAACAATTATCATAAGCGTCTTTCATTTTCTGATATTCAGTATGAGGAAAATCATTTCCTTTCCTCTACCTCTCATGAAGAAAGAAGCATAATAGAATGAAATATAGATGTTTTGGCAGAACAAAAGATATTTCATAAACTCCATGAAATGGGTGTTTGTATCACTACCTAAAAAATACGAGGCTCCTCTGACAAGGAAGCCGCCTCTATGATTGTGGCTGGATTTACTGGCATGTTAAAATATTGGTAGGATAACTATTTTATTAAAAATATTAGACAAGCCATTTACTCCTCCACAACCATTGAAACAGTGGTAGAAACTGAAGGTACTGCAATGGAAACTACCTCTCAGATAACTAGAGAAGACGTTTGTGCTACACTTCTCTACCATATAGCAAAACACTTCATTGGAGAAACCAAACTCTTCCAAGATAAAAGTTTACAAATCCTGAACAACTTATCTTGTCCAACCCTAGATGACTTTATCTGGTATAAAAATCAATTTATCAGCAAGGTCATGATTAGACCTGACTGTCATCTAGATATTTGGGAAGAACGTTTTATCAACGGACATCCACCATTATTCGCAAGCAATGTTAGGTCAAAAATTCAAGATCGTTGTGAGGATAAAATTCCTTATCATCAAATGACCTATGGAGACCTTGTTAGCATTATCAATGTCATAGGTCTTGAACTCTGCACAGACATCAAGCTCAAAAATCAGCTAAAAAAATAGCAGCATTCCTCTAGAAGAGAATTAGGAATTTTCTGTCAAGACTTCGGATACGCCCCTATTGCTGCCCCTTCTACTCACTTTTCTAAAAGAGACAAAACTTATAAATCTTCAAGAAAGATTCATCGTAGCAAAACTTGAAGAAATTTAGAAGATTCTCCTAGAAAGAAATCCAAATTTCGAAGACCTTCAAAATCGTATATGAAAGCCAAAGATGTCTGTTGGAACTGTGGAAGAACAGGTCACGCGGCCAATGAATGCAATTCTGATAAAAAGAAGAAGAAAATCAATCTTCTAGAAATTAGTGATGTTACCAGAAAGGAACTCTTCTCTATCTTAGAAGAAACCAATTCAAATTCCTCTCCGAATCATTCATCAAATGAATATAGCGATAAAGAAGACATCAACATCACCTATAATTTTGATTCAAGTCAATCTGGTAGTGAATGCCACTGCTCTGAAGCATATTGTACATGTGGTAACACATCAGTCTCGATTAAAGTTCTATCTGATAGCTCTAAAGAAGCTATTTACGATGTAATCCAACACATCAATGATGACGATTCTAGAAAATGCTATCTTCTAGAACTCAAAAATCTCATCCTTAATCATCAAGATGATAGACCCAATCCAAAACAAGTCATTGAACCTTTCAGCACGAAGTAAATCATGCCCCGTTTTGATAAATCTTCTGAACCATCAATCTCTAATCTAAGCCAAGAAGTCTCAAAACTCGAATGAGAAATCAGAGATATAAAATCCAGACTTAAAAAAGTCGAACTTGATATTATTACATAATAGGTCCTTAAAAAGGCCATTATCTACGAACACAAGTCCGAGCAAGAACAGGAAGAACCTCCAGAACTTCCAGAAAAAGATTATCACTCAGAAATGATAATTCTTCCAACTTCTATCTTACCCAAGATAAGACTTCATCATCCAACGCTCCTGGTATTACTGTTATAACTAGTATCAAACCTCAAAGCTATCATATCCCCATCAAAATTGTTATTAGCAAAAACTTTATTATTAATAAAATAGCTTTACTTGACAGTGGTGCAGATTGTAACTGTATCATGAAAGGTATTGTTCCTACTCGCTATTTAGAAAAAAGTACTTCTAAATTATACTCCGCTACAGGAGAACAACTTCTAAAGCCCATATTTGTAATAATGGTATTTGATTAACAAATAATTTTGTTATAACTGAAGATATAAATGAAGATATCATTTTAGGAATTCCTTTTATTACTCAAATAAAACCTTTCATTACTAGTTTAGATGGTATCTCCACTCATATTTTAGGAAAAGATTTACACTTTCCTTTTATAAAAATCCTTTCACCAGATGAAAGTAATTTTATAAAAAAAAAATTATTTTTTGTATTAATAAACTTTCTCAACACTCACCTTTTTACAAGATGAATTAAAAGTTAAGAAAATCAAGCAGATTTTAAAAACCCCGGAGATGGTTACCAAAATAACTAATCTTCAAATTCTTATTGAAAAAGAAATATACTCTGATTTTCCTAACGCCTTTTGGGGGAAAAAAAGCATTTGATTGAGCTTCCATACATTGAAGGATTCAATGAGCAGGTCATCTCTACCAAAGCAAGACTTATTCAAATGATTCAAGAAATGATGGAAACTTGTAAAAATGAGATTTCAAATCTCCTTAAGAATAACATCATTCGCCCCTCTAAATCCCCTTAGAGTTGTTTAGCCTTTTATGTTAATAATAGTGCATAGAAAGAAATAGGAGCACCCAGGTTAGTTATAAACTATAAGCCTTTAAATGTTGTCCTTAAATGGATTAGATATCCGATTCCTAATAAAAGGGGTCTCTTAAAGAGAACTTACAAAGCTAATATTTATAGCAAGTTCGATACTAAATCTAGTTTCTGGCAAATTCAAGTAGCCGAGAAAGACATATACAAAATTTCTTTCAATGTTCCCTTCGGTCAATATGAATGGAACGTTATGCCATTTGAGCTTAAGAACGCCCCTTCAGAGTTTCAAAATGTTATGAATTCCATCTTTAATGACTACAGTTATATGTCTATTGTTTATATAGATGATGTTCTTATCTTCTCTAAAAATATAAATTCTCATTTTAAGCATCTCAACACTTTTCTTAAAGTAGTTAAGAGAAATGGTCTAGTGGTTAGGGCTAAGAAAATTAAGCTCTGATACCAGTAAGGACGGAACGAAATGCAGTATATAAACAGTAAAGACAGTATAAGAAAAGCCATTAAAAACTTACAAAATTTTATTGAATGAACATTAAAAACTGTGAAGGAGTAGAAAGATTAGAGAACACTAAGGGAGAGAGGTCTTTGAAATTTGGGAGAAATTTCGGATGCCTCTAACAATGGAAAAGGGGGTCTTATATAGAATAGAGAAGATACCCTTTTGATCTTAGGCTTACAAGTGTACCGCTTAAATTCTTTAGACAAAATTTAGTGGTAGACAAAGAATAAAGTGGGTGATTTACTTTTGAAAAAGTAAAATAATTGCTTTTGATAAAGTAGAAAGATAAGATTCTTTTTGTTTTGTCTATCTTAATGATGGATTTCTTTATTCGCAGCTGGGGTCCATATAGGCCAAAGCTATTTCCTTTGGGTTGCACATGTCTCCGTTACTACTTTCTCCTGATGAAGCAACATCTTCTATTAGCTACATGATTTGATGTTCTTCGTAGTTGTCAATATTCTGCAAGGCTTGCTTGAGTTTCTTTTTGAGCGCTGCTTTAGAAGATGAAGCTTTTGTAGAACTTTGTTGAATATTTTTCGTTGCTTTGAGGATTTTCTGTTTGGGAGTCCAGCCTTTGATCTTGATTTTTTTTGACAGATATTTAATCCTTTCAAATTCTGCTTTAGAAAAGTTCCAACTAATAATGAAGGAAATTCTTTTTTGAATAAAATATTTGCACATTTTAATGTGCTCTGGTAAGGAAGATATTAACTCTTTGGTCTGAAAATGTCCTCCAAAAATGTTCCACCATTCGTAGAACCATCTGGGGATTATTGCCTTAGTGACTTCTAGACTATACTTAACAAATAACCATTAGAGTTTTGGGTCACGACCTATATCAAGGATCTTACAAACCTATTTGTAGAGCCATAGAATTCTCTTATAAATTTCCAAATGAAATCACAAATAAAACACAACTTCAGAGATTCATTAGAAAGTCTCAACTATGTTGCAGATTTTATCCCAAACATTAGACAGATCTGTGAACCTCTTTATAAAAGACTTAGGAAGAATCCTGTTTCTTGGAGCCCTGAACAAACACAATCAGTCAACCAAATAAAAGGTTTAGTGCAAAACCTCCCATGCTTAGGAATCCCTAACCCAGAAGCTTTTATGATTGTTGAAACAGATGCTTCAGACATAGGTTACGGAGGAATTCTTAAACAAAGAATAACCATAGAATCTCCTGAACAGCTTGTTCATTTTATATCAGGAATCTGGAATTTCGCTCAGAAAAACTATTCTACTGTCAAAAGGGATGTCTTGTCTATAGTACTATGTATTACTAAATTTTAAGACGATCTCATTAACAAAGAATTTTTAGTAAGAGTAGATTGCAAATCTGCCAAAGAGATTCTTCAAAAAGATGTCAAAAACCTTGTTTCAAAACAAATATTGGCTAGATGGAAAGCTCTACTATCTAGCTTCGATTTCAAAATAGATTTTATTAAAGGAGAAAATAACTCTTTACCTGATTTTCTTACAAGAGAATTTTTACAGGGAAAAAATGAGGCCCTTTAAGCCTAACACATCTTCCAAAGGAAAAAAGACCTATAATCCACAAATGGCTAGACCATTTGTTCTTCCTCCTATTACTCCCAGCAAAACAACAGCCCCTCAAATACCCCAACTTCCTTTCCAAAATAGGTATACAACACTAGTTGAATATCCTAAGCTACCAGCCCCAATACCAGTTCCATCAGCAAATTTGACCAATCTCCAGCCAACAAAACCTTTTGAAAGAGGAACAACTTCTAATTCCTCAATTCAAACTAAAGTAAGTTACGCTATGAAAGTCCTTGAGACTTGCAGAAGCAGGCAACCCTTCGGCAAAGAAAGTACAAGAAGATCTTCCTATAGAAGAGAAATTTGAATATGTTACCATCTAGGTATTACCTTTACTAGCACTCGACGAGGATTATGAAGGTCTTAGAATTGAAAACCATATCAAACCTTATTTTACAGACTTTAACTATGTGGATACAGAAAATTCATATAAAACAAGAAGGTTCTATTAAGCCATCCTCATTGACACTGATTATATACAAGTAGAACATACTTTAAATGACAAAAGTCCAGAATACATCAACTACTCTAGGGTTACCATTAAGAAAATATTATCACCATTTGAGTGGTTTGCTGATCACTTTGGAAAGAACATTTTATCAGCGGACTTTCACCATTATTCGCAAGCAAGGTTAGGTCAAATATCCAAGATCGTTGTGAGGGTAAAATGTCTTATCATCAAATGACCTATGGAGACCTTGTTAGCATTATCAATGTCATAGGTCTTGAACTCTGCACAGATATCAAGCTCAAATTTCAGCTCAAAAAAGAGCAGCACTCCTCGAGAAAGAATTAGGAAGTTTCTGTCAAGACTTCGGATACGCCCCTATTGCTTCCCCTTCTACTCACTCTTCTAAAAGAGACAAAACTTATAAATCTTCAAGAAACATTCGTCGTAGCAAAACTTGAAGAAATTTAGAAGATTCTCCTAGAAAGAAATCCAAATTTTGAAGATTACCCGGGCCTGTCGGCCAAGGTTATAAACTCGTTGAATACATCAGTGTAGCACGCGTGCGGCCCAGAACATCTAAGGGCATCACAGACCTGTTATTGCCTCAAACTTTCGCGGCCTAAAAGGCCGTAGTCCCTCTAAGGTACATGGTCGTTCTTAGTTGGTGGAGTGATTTGTCTTGTTAATTCTGTTAACGAACGAGACCTCAGCCTGCTAACTAGCTATATGGAGGTATCCCTTCGCGGCCAGCTTCTTAGAGGGACTATGGCCTTTTAGGCCGCGGATGTTTGAGGCAATAGTAGGTTTGTGATGCCCTTAGATGTTCTGGGCCCTTAGAAAGCCTTGGCCGACAAGCCCGAGTAATCTTCGTAAGTTGTTCAGGATTTGTAAACTTCTAGCTTGGAAGAGTTTGGGTTCTCCAATGAAGTATTTTGCTATATGGTAGAGAGGTGTAGCACAAGCGTCTTCTCTATTTATTTGAGAGGTAGTTTCCATGGCAGTACCATCAGTTTTTACCACTGTTTCAATGGCTGTGGAGGAGTAAATGGCTTGTCTAACATTGTCAGTAAAATAGTTATCCCACTAATATTTTAACATGCTAGTAAATCCAGCCACAATCATAGAGGCGGCTTCTTTGTCAGAGGAGCCTCATATTTTGTAGGCAGTGATACAAACACCCATTTCATGGAGTTTATGAAATATCTGATGTTCTGCCAAAGCATTTATATTCTATTCTATTATGCTTTTTCCTTCATGAGAAGTAGAGGAAAGGAAATGATTTTTCTCATACTGAATATCAGGAAATGAAGGGCGCTTATGATAATTTTTTTGATTATGATACCGATCATTGGAAAATTTGCGAAGAAGGTCTTCCTTTTCTTGGATAGTGGAAATTTTATTATTATCGGAGATATTGAAATTGGCTAGTTGTTCATTGATTTTATCAAGAATGTTACCAAAGACTTCAAAGTTATCTTTGAGTTTAGGGTAATTTTTTTCTAGAAAACGCAGTAATTTTGAAACCTGGGTTTGGTTCAATATTCTGACTGGTGCTATCAAAATTTCCTTGCTCAAGTCATCCTCAAAATCGACATCTTCAAGTCATCACAAATCCGTATAAATGCCGCAGGCCGAAATTAATAAAACACATAACTATGCAATCTAATCATGGATAACAGACTTCCCTACTTGGTTCGAAGCCATATGACATAATATCTGATATTCCAAAATACCCCTATTCCACAACTTCCATAATCCCGCACTATAATTCAACAAAATCCTTCACGAACCCCTGTAACACTAATCATAGAAATGCCCTGAATCAACTGCTAAGCTCACATTCCTTCTTGTGATAGTCATGCCAATCTCTTCAAGCGATCTAAACTCATATCGCAACACATATAACCCACCGGTAGAAAGAAACTCTCCGCGGAATCATCATAAGAATCACTCAACCTCAAACATCCCATATGAGCCCACATGCTTAGCCTCAAACTGACATCTATTTACACCCTACTATATTCACACTCACTATGCATTCACTAAATCTTCTCGAGTCTAAGTTCGCCAACAAAGCATAAGAATCTATTTCATACCACAAATGAACAACCTGACAGACCCCTCAACACGTTCATAACTCAAGACTGTATAACATATCAAGACAGAAATCAAACACCTAATAGTCATTTTCACATCCCAAGCAATTCTTCTCGTCATATCCAAATCGCCTTAACACACCTCGCATTCACATCATACTCATGATATAGCCATCCAACCATGCATCGATCCATAAATCCCCCTTCTAGGGACACTACCGAACAGATAAGTCCAAAGAACATACTCACATAATGAAAAACACCGAGCCTAAGCTGCGGTCTGAACCTGACCTCAAGTCCTCCACTGGCCCACCTTCATAACATAAAGAACACACCTTATCCTTGGCATCACAAGCAATCGAGGAACGATTGATACCGAGCACTCACATACCATATGAGTGAGTGGGGGGATTCAAAGGGATACACTTTAAGTTTAATCAATGTAGCATGATAATGAAATGAAGATGGGAGGTTTATCCTAGATGTCATGTAGCTTCTTGATGATAGGTATGGGCGTCATCATACCAATCCACTAGACTCTAATAGACACCTGCTCATGACTCGTATAACCTACGAACCTAGAGATCTAATACCAACTTGTCACAACCCAAAATCTGGCTAGTCATGATGGCAGCCAACCCAACCCGCTAGGTAAGACAATTAATAGTGTTCTGGTGTATCCATATATGTAGAGGTTTGATCGCAGATGCGGAGCCGCTTATGCGAAGTTTTAGTCACTTCTGCGATGTTGAGGCTTTTGGGGGAGCTTCGCTTTTGCAGAGTAAGTGACACAGGTGCGATGGCCATTTTTGCGGGCCAGCGATCGCAAATTCGAAGATGTCCGCTTATGCGGCTGCTTGTGCGCTTCTACGAAGTCATATGTGCAGCATACTTTTGCGCAGGTGTGGCCACTAGGCTGGCTAGTTGATTTCGCACATGAAAACGTTTTCATGCAAATGTAAGAGCGCATATGCGATTCCTTGTCGGCAAATGCGGATGTTCTGGGCAGAATCATATAAGTCGAGGGTTTGGCCATTTTCACCATATTTTGAGTTGTAGACCTCGGTTTTGAGAGATGTTTTGTGGGTTTTACAAGCCAATCATTGGGGTAAGTTTTCTTCACCCAGAATGTATTATATTCCATGATCCTATCTTTATTTTTATCTTATAATTAGTGTTTTAAGTTGGGGAAAATGGGAATTTTTGAAGAAATCTTTCAAAATGTAAAATGCTGATTTGATGGACAAATTGATTTCGGAAATTTATAATTTTAGTATGGTTGAACTGGTATCGGAATGGGTGTTTGGGTTTTGTAAATTTTATCGGGCTCCGAGGTGCGGGCCCGGGGGTTTGACTTTTGGGTTGACTTTTAGTTCTTGTTAAATATTGAAGCTTTATTATCCAGAATTGTTTTCTATGAGTTTTATTTATGAATTGAAGTTATTTTGGCTAGATTTGAGCCGCCCGAAGATTGTTTCACTCGAGTAGGTCTTTTAGAGTACGGTCTAGCTTCTTCGAGGTAAGCATCTTACCTAACCTTGTGTGAGGAAAACTACCCCTTGTGAGTTGAGTCTTTGGTGCTAATTGTGTAATGTGAAGTCCGCGTACGTGATGTCATGAGTACGTGATCGGGCTTATTTGTGGAAATTTGTCCGTTTATGGCTCTTAGGAAATTTGTTGAAATTTGACCGTTTACTGCCGTGCAGATGTTATTATCGCACGAGGTTTCTTTCGTGTGATTGTTATTATTTGAACGAGGTATTTTGCTATGCCATTGTGATTCATTTACGATTTGAGACTACGAGGCGGTACCTCGTGAGGTCTCTGTTGTCATTTCCCCTTTTTCCGTGCACTTATCTTTGATTGTTGTTATCTTAGCATACTATTAGTTGTTTTCCTCCGTGTTGCATTATTTGTTTGGTTCTGTGTAGTGTACTTTGTTGTGCTAGTCATTGTTTCAACTTCATTGCTTATTTTATTACTCTATACATTTTGTGACGATCGTTTCTCATGTGCCATTCATTGTCTCTACTATTATCGGTTGACTTGAACTGTGGTAGCATACTTGCACAAGCATAGACATAGTTAAATCACCCTATCGATTTAAGAAGAGGAATCTCGATGTTGTTGACCATTGCATGTGCTCTCGTCTATTTTCCTTCTCTGTGAGAGTTGTTCTATTGGCACGCGAGTTGTTCTTGCGGTTATGAATTGGAATGGGGGCACAAGTTTCCAAGTGAATAGGGTTCGAGAATTGAGACCCGTGAGTTGTGATTTTGAGGTTCGGTCCTCGTGGAAATGCTCGAACATATATGGAGAGAAAGCAGTTGTTCTTATTGAGTTATTGCAGGGTTTCCTTTATTTGGTTTCACCGGGCATAGATTTTGTCCAGCTTACTCTACGGCATTACTACTTGACTGCTTCCTGTGAAATATTCTTGTTATTAGTGTATCATTGCGAGTTTTTTTTTGTTTCTTATCCTACTTAGCTTTATATTAATATTGTTTCTCTGCTAGTTCACCTTTACACTTGTTCAAGATATTTAGTCTGGTAGGTGTCTTGACTGTCCCTCGTCACTACTTCATCGAGGGTAGTCTTGATTCATACTGGATACCCCTGCGGTGTACTCATACTACGCTTATGCACATTTTTGTGCAGATCCAGGTGCCACGATTGTTGATTATTAGCTGTTTAGTCGAGCTGTAGAGGCTCAAGGTTAACCTACCTTCGCGTTCGCAAGCCTCAGAGTCACCCTCTGATTTTGTATTTGTACTGTTTAGCTTCCATTTCAAACAGTTGTATTTAGGAATTTTTTTAATAAACTCAGTAGATCTTATGACTTGTACTACAAGTTTTGGGAATTGTAAGTTGTGTAATAAGGTTCTATTTCATTATTATTAATTGTTGGTCAAATTCTTCTATTAATTTAGTAAGTGTTAGGCTTATCATGGTAGGTAACCGAGAAGAAAGGACGGGGATAACAAGTAACCTCCCAACCAATCTCATGAATGTTATCAACGAAAGTTGAGGACACGACACCCAGCGCATCCCCAAGACGAGATCGGTCACCACCCCTACACAGCAGCATAGAAAAACCCCGTGGTAAAGGAGCCTCCATGTCTGTAGAGGAAGGGACACTCCCAGCTGTGAAAACCTCCTCGAGGCGTGGCTATCTAACATGCTAACAAGCGTCCTCAACAAACGCGCTTCAGGTACGATTGTAGAAACCGCAAGGACTTGCACGATGTAGCAAACAGACGAGCAGTGCAATTAACCCCTCCCTCCAATGACAAGTGTAACTCATAATGTCATTGACAGTGCAGGTGACAAAATCCTAGCCGCCATTCTAAAAAGAATAGAAGAAATGGAAAATGAAAACAAGGCGCTCCGAGACCATATGAAAGAACACCAAGAACGGGTTGATAAGATACCGGGTGCTCCTAAGCTTCTGCCAAAAAGGGATGCTGACCGGTTCGTCGAGCAACCGTACATTGATGATGCAGCCTTGCATGCCATACCAAAGTCCTTTAAAATGCCACCCTACCTCAATATATACGACAACACGACCGATCCTGAAGATCACGTGACTTATTATGTCACCGTCGTGAAAGGCAACGACCTTGCCAAAGAACAAGTGTCCTCAATTTTGCTGAAAAGGTTTGGCGAAACCCTCACGAGAGGAGCATTGACATGGTATTCACAGTTACCAACTCGCTCCATAGAAACATTAGAAGAAATGGCCGACAAATTAATAATCGCCCATGCCGGAGCCAAGAAGGCCGAGGCGAGAGTAAACGACATATTTGCCGTTGGGAGAGGGTCTAAGGGACGTCCTCGCCCGATTCAATTGAGTAAGGATGACTCTACCAAACGTATCTGAAGGGATGGCAGTTGCATCCTTTTAGAACAGGCTAAGTAGAGATGGTTCGAGAGAAACCAGAAAACTGTTGAGTCGGCTGATGAAGTATCCCCCAACCACTTGGGACAAAATCCACTATGCTTGTTATGCTGAGGTCCCTACAGATGAGGACGACCTCAACAGGCCAACTCATCGACTAACCTTAGTACAAGCTGAATCTAGAAAAGATCAAAGAGACAGTGCTAGAAAGGATCATCCAATTGTGTGAGCTAATAACGAACGACATCAACCGTATATTAGGATGGCCGATGCGCCCCCCCCCCCCCACAAAGAAGGAACATCCACGCCAAGGATGGGAACTCATCGGAACAAAAGAGGTATGCCTCTACTATTATCTACTCACAATTTTTGTATGTCACCTACAGAGATATTCTACGCGCTGGAGAAGTTCGGACCAAAAGTGAAATGGCCACCGAAGATGAGATCGGACCCGAACACCAGGAAGTTCAACTCCCTCTGTGAGTTTCACCAAGAACGAGGGCACAAAATCGAAGATTGTATCACCCTCAGACAAGAAGCCGTAAACAAGTTGCGAAAATGGAACTTCAAATAGCTGCTAAGAGACATGGGAAGAACCAATTTCACCGGAGGATGCGAACACCAATGACCGCCAAAGCCGCCCTTCACACCATCAACATGATTATCGACGATGGTAATGATGCCTCTATCAACAACATGAAGTTCACCACTACCCACAAACTCAAGCGATATATCACCCGTGAACGGTACGACGAACTAGAAGAAAGTATCATATTCGACAAGTCGGATGCCGACAGTTTGATTTTTTTCCATAGTGACGCCCTCATTATTACTTTACGAATTTTAGATACCGATGTTAAATGCATTATTGTTGATTACGGGAGCGGCGCGTGCATTATCCATACGCGAGTACTTGCACAAATGAGACTCGAAGTTAAGATAGTGTCACCGTGCATCACGCTAACTGGTTTTAACAATGCAGTTGAACGGACCTCCCCGTTTTGGCTGGCGGCGTAACTCTGGGAACAACATTCCACATCATGGACCAGGCCATTGCGTACAACGTTATAGTAGGACGACAATGGATACATCCCATGAAAGTCGTCCCCTCCAGCTTATACCAAGTAATATAATTCCCAACTCCATAGGGAATTTTCAGCATATGCGGAGAACATCACACATCCCATGAATGCTACCGCATTGCCTTTAATAAAACGGAGACCCAACAGAGAAAAGACAAAGAAAAAGAGGCATATCAATAAACAGGGTCGAGGTCGGAGCAAGAGGAGACATAGGACATCATGAAGGACCTTGACATGGTCGAAGCCACTGGGTCGACCATAGAAGACCCCGACCCCATTCAATTGGATCTTAATGACTAAAAACAAGAAGTCCTATATCCGCTACAGGCTTCGGGAACTAGATAAATTCGGTCAATTCTTAACAGCTAACGAAGATTTGTTCGCTTTCAGCCATGTAGATATGCCGGGCATCCCAAAGAAAATCAACATGCACAAATTAAACGTTGACCCATTCCACCCCTCAGTGAGACAGGTCAAACGTAAATTCAACTCCATAATTAATGACGTAGTGCGCAAGGAGGTGGAAAAACCGTTAGAAAATTGTTCCATCAGCGAATCAAAGTATCCCAGGTGGATCGCCAACTTAGTGTTGGCCAAAAAGAAGAATGGGAAATGGCAGATGTGAGTGGATTTCACAGATTTGAATTCAGAATGCCTGAAGGATTCGTTTTCATTGACACGTATCCACCAACTCATCGCCGCAACGATCGGGCATGAGCTACTATGTTTCTTGGATGCTTACTCAGGCTATAATCAGATCCTCATGGAAGAAGAAGATCAGGAAAAAAAATGTTCAAAGATTGGTTACAAAGATGTTCAAAAACAAACTCGGCAAAACAATGGAGGTATATATATACGACATACTGGTCAAGACCCAAAGGGGGAAAAGATCACATCATTCATTTGAAAGAAACTTTCAACATACTCAGACGGTACGGAACGAAGATGTACCCGGAGAAATGCGCGTTCGGTGTAGCCTTGGGAAAGTTCTTGTGTTTTTTGGTATCACAATGAGGGATCGAGGTCAACCTAGACCATATCAAAGCCATTGAGGGGATACTGGAACTCTTGACCACCAAAAAACAAGTCCAAAGGTTGATCGGTTGAATCGCCGCCGTATCAAGGTTTATCTCGCGGTCATCAGATATGTGCCATAAATTCTTTGGCATATCAACAAAGACAGTGGAATCAAATGGACTTCTGAATGCATTCAGGCTTTGCGAGAACTAAAGGCATACATGTCATCTCCGCCCTTGCATCTAAAACCCAAGCCGGGGGAGCATCTCCTCGTCTATCTCGCCGTATTTGAGGTATTTTTAAGCACAATCTTAATTCGATAAAACAAAGGTACACAATCTACCATATATTACATTAGCAAAACACACGTCGACGCCGAGACGAGGTACCCACACCTCAAAGAATTGGCTCTGGACTTAGTTGTAGCTTCACAGAAGCTTAGACAATATTTCCAAAGTCACCCCATCTCAGTCGTCACAACCTTCCCCCTCAGAAGCATTCTACATAAATCCAAACTTTCGGGAAGGCTGGACAAATGGTCCATCGAGCTAAATGTGCACGATATCACGTATCAGCCGCGAACGGCGATAAAGTTACAAGTGCTCGCCGGCTTCATCGCCGACTTCAACACAAAAATAATGCCCGATATCAAAAGGGAAGTCGTCCAAACCTCTCTCCAAACACAAGACCCCTGGGTCATATACACTAATGACGTATCCAACGCATCGAGGTCCAGATTGGGACTCGTACTCAAAGTCCCAACAAGAAAAGTGATTCGCCAGTCCCTAAGGTGCCCTGATATGACTAATAATGAGGCCGAGTATGAGACCGTAATTGCAGGTTTAAGACTATGACTCAGATATGAAGCAAAACGGTTGAAACTGCGCTGCGATTCCCAACTCGTAGTCAACCAAGTCACAGGGACTTTCCAAATCAAGGAACAATGATTGCAAAAATACCAGACCAAAATCTGCAAGCTACTGCCTGAGTTTGATGAATTTCAACTCGACCAAATCCCATGAGCACATAATGCCTAGGCAGATGGCCTCGCCAAACTAGCCGCAACCACCAAAAGCATCACAGCCGGAGAAACAAATATGGTCCACCTCCTCAACTCATCACTAGACCAAGTCGAGCTAAGAACCATAAACTTCACTTGGGACTGGCGCAACCGCATTGTCACATACTTGCAAGACGACACACTTCCTGGTGACAAAAAAAGGCCAAGAAACTAAGAATTCAAGCGGCCAGGTACAATATCATCTGTAGCGATATATAAAAGAGGACCTACAACGGCCTTCTGGTGAAGTGCATGGGCCCAAACTAAACTCAGCGCATCCTTGCAGAAGTCCATGAAGGCCATTGCGGAGCTCACTACGAAAACCGGGCACTTGTCAGATGCCTCATATGGGTAGGATATTACTGGCCCACCATGAAAAAGGACGCCAACCACTTCGTAAGGAGATGCGAGCAGTGCCAAAATTACACCCCAATGGTTTACCAAGAAGGAGAACATCCCCACTCAGTCACATCCCCTTGGCCGTTCATTAAATGGGGAATGGATATCGTGGTCCCCTTACTAACAGGTCGAGGTAATGTACGATTCCTTTTTGTTTTAACTGACTATTTCTCTAAGTGGGTGGAAGAAGGAGCATTCGCCCAAATACGGGAATAGGAAGTAAGCACATTTATATAGAGAAACATCATCTGTCGATTCGACCTTCCTGAAGAAATCAGCTACGACACAATTCACAGGAAAGAAAATCGGCGAATTCTTTGAGAAATGTTATATCGAGAGGATACTCTGGATCCCATATCACCCCACTCGTAACGGACGAGCAAAGTCCTCCAAGAAGTCAATACTAAACATCATGAAGAATAAGCTCGAAGACGCCAAGGGACTGTGGCCGGAAATATTACCAGAAGTATTGTGGGCCTACCGAACAACTCCGAAAACAAGCACAGGAGAGACGCCCTACTCTTTGGTCTGCGGGACCAAGGCAGTAATGCCAGTCGAGGTTGGAGAATCTAGCCTAAGGTACTCCCATGAGATCAGCACAAGTAACGACGAGAGCAGAAGGAAGGAACTCGACAAAGTCGATGAACGAAGAGACATCGCCTACATTAGAATGGTCGCTCAAAAACAACAAGCATAACGCTATTATAACAAGAAAGCAAAGGTCAGGCCGCTCAAAGTCAGGGACTACGCACTGAAAGCTAAAACTCAAGCGAGCAAAGATCCCAAGGAAGGCAAGATGGAAACAAATTGGGATGGTCCGTATAAAATCACAGCCGAAGCAAACAAGGGTTATTTCCAATTAGAGATAATTAAAGGAAAGCTACTACCAAACAATTGGAATATCATCCACCTCACGTACTTCAACTTCTGAGAGAAAAATTGTCCCCCAAGCCATACTCTTTTTTCCCTCACTTGAGTTTTACCCATTTGGGTTTTCTCAAGGTTGTTTTTAACGAGGCGGCGATTGGAACATTTCGAATTGAAGTACGCGAAGGTAGGGCCATGGTTACTATTTTAGTGCTCGACCGCTCAATACGCTCCAGATCGACCAATGAAGGGACTAGACAGACCGAGACTGGGAATGGAACGCTAGCCAAAACCCAAAAACTTTATAAATTTCTCCAAGTATGTAACTAAAACAACAATGTCAAGTAAATAAATTTTACACTTATTAGCTCATATTTCTCGCATTTAGGTTATGTTAGACCCTACTCGAACAAGCACCTACCGCCCCTTGGTCGCAACTTAATGAAAGGTTATGTTCGACCCTTCTCGAACAAACACCTACCGACCCTCATCCGCAACTTAATGAAAGGTTATGTTCGACCCTGTTTGAACAAGCACCTACTAGCCCTCAGCCACAACTTAATGAAAGGTTATGTTTAACCCTACTCGAACAAACACCTACCGGCCCTCGGCCGTAACTTAATGAAAGATTATGGTCGACCATGCTCGAGCAAACACCTACCAGCCCTCGTCCGCAATTTAATGAAATGTTATGTTCCACCCTCCTCGAACAAACCCCTACCGGCCCTCGGCCGCAGTTTAATGAAATGTTATGTTACAGCCTGCTCAAACAAACACCTATCAGCCCTCAACCTCAATTTAATAAAAGATTATACTCGATCTGGATCGAACGAACTCCTATTGTCCCTCGGTCACACTCCTACAAAGAAACAAACATATACACAAGTATAGAAATAAACCACATCAAGAGAAGAAGATGCAAGGAAACATTCTAGCATTTCATATACTTAAACAGTTTTTTACAATAGGCTCGTGATGATGCCAGCAAAAACATACACAAAAAAATCAAAAAAGAACTACTGGCCACTACCATCATGACCTTCAACATCCCCGCTAACTTGGTCGTCAACAACATCGCCTCCTTGGCCATCATCACCCACGCCATCACCACATTCTCCCTCAAGATATGATGCATCATACCAGGCATTCTCCTCAAGCCAGTCCACACCCTCATCCTCCTAGTCATCATTGGCCTTAGGTGTGGCGGGATCATACCCACAAGCGACTTGAGCCTCATGAGCCTTAACAAAAACATCTTTGAGGGCGACCACAGAAACGGATCCCACCTTATGTAAATCTCCAAACACATCTAACTAAGCCTCGGCATGAATCCATTCCTCGTATAAGTCCCGAGGAAAGTTGGAAAATCTGAAGTACGAGAAGAAGATGGTTGTGCAAGTAGTTGGGCCTTCTTAGCTTCCAAAGCAGCCACCCAATCATAGAGGATGGAGTTATCCTTCTCCACCTCTCCTCTCCTCTCCTCTAGTCGATCTTTTTTAACGTTCGTCGTGCACTGGTCAATCTCACGCTAGGCCAAAGGGTATCTTTATTTCCTCTGAGCCTCCAAACATGAATATTCTTCCTTCTCAAGCTCACTTTGCTTCTCAGGGACTTCACCATTAAGGACCTGCGATTGAAGCCATCATTCTTCCAATTGCCCATGCAGCTCGACCACTTGTGCTTACTGGGCCTCCATACCCCAGCTGACCTCAGGCTCCTCTTCCCTACTCCTCAACGTCCCCTCAAGGATGCTACACTTCTCAATGACTTTTACCAGCTCACAGTCCTTATCCTTCAACTCATCACAAAGGGTCTGCATATATCCACCCTCATGAAATCGCGTGCCAAACTCTTGGTAGTTGTCGCGATACTCAAAGTGCTTATTTTTCAACCTCACAAATATTTCTCTATGCTTCTCCTCCCTCCAGGCGATCTCAATCTCCAAAATTACCGTCTGCAATCATAAAAAGAAAAATAAGTAAGTCTAAAACAAAAACGCCCCAAAATAATAAAGGCAAAAAAGAGGAGAAGGACAAAACACCAAACACTCACCCTAAGAGAATGACCGACAATGCTCCTCGACAAAGTGACGCCATCCAATTCTTTGAGGGTTTCACCCTCTATTTCGGGAAAAATATGGCTGAGGGAAGGGACTATGTTCTATGTGTTCTTCAGCAATTCACGATCCGTAGGGATCGCAATGGTCCTCGTAGACCCCTCCAACCTCATCTCAAGTTGGGTAAATCCTTCTTTCATGATCTTCAGATCGTTCGCATCAACGTCCGTACCCGACTCATCGCCTTCCTCAGCAATGCCTTTACCTCTCTCATTGGCCGACAAAGAAGTATCAGCAGCTTGGTGGAAAGACGATGCCTCCACACGCCTCCTACAACGTTAGTTCTACTAGGATTATTGAGAATATAAACATCATACCCTTTAAGCAATTCAAGCCATGTTCTCTGCCTCATGTTCAGCTCTCTTTGCTTGAAGATATACATAATGATCTTGTGATAGGTGAATTTTTCAACATGAGCTCCATATAGATAATGACACCATATATTCATTGCAAACACCATTTCTACTAATTCTAAGTCATGCATATGGTAGTTCTTCTAGTGTTTCTTGAGATGTCTCAAAGCATATGCAATTACCATATCTTGCTACATAACAAATAGCCAAAACAAACACCTGAAGCATCACAATAAATAAAATACGACTTCGTACCTTCCGGAAATGCCAAGACTGGTGTTGATGTCAATCTATCTTTCAACTCCTGGAATTCTTTTCATACGCATCCGACTACTGGAAATTGGTCACCTTCTGAGTTACCTTGGTCATTGGGGCAGAAGTAGAGGAAACACAATCTACAAATCTCCGATAATAACCTTCCAGACCCAAGAAACATCGAACCTCTGTAGGAGTCGTAGGTCTAGTCCAACTCCTCACATCCACAATCTTCTGGAAATCCACTTTAATGCCATCACTGAAGACCATATCTCCAAGAAATGCTATGGAGTTCAACCAGAACTCACACATGTAAAACTTGGTATATAACCTGTGATCTCGTAGTGTCTGCATAACCAATCTGAGGTGACCTTCATATCCTTCCTCACTCTGCGAATATATTAAAATGCCATCAATAAACACAATGATGAATATGTCAAGGATATGCTTGAAGACACTATTCATAAGGTCCATGAAAATTGTTGACCCATTAGTCAAGCCGCAGGACATAACAAGGAACCAATATTGACCATATTGCGTTCTAAAAACATCTTCGAAATATCATTCTCTTTTAGTTTCACCTAGTGGTAACTGTATCTCAAGTCAATCTTGGAGAAACACTTGACACCCTGTAACTAATAAAATTGATCATCAATTTTGGGGAGTGTATACTTATTCTTTATAATGACCTTGTTCAACTAGCGGTAATCTTAGTATATCTTAGAGAACCATATTTCCTTTGAAGAATAGAACTGGTGATATATACACTAGAGAATATATGAAGTTCTAACCATGGCCTAAACAAGACGCTTTATCCCTACCTCAGCCTGCAGGTGCCCGACGTCTACGAGATGGGGAAGTTGCTGCTAATGATGCTGATCCGGACCCTATAGACTGAGCTCTACCACCATTCATCCTCTGTTGGGTATTTAGACAATTCCTCATATTGTAGCCAACCAAACCACACCAATAACATGCATTCGAGCTCTACTAGCATGTCCCTGGATATGTCTTCCTACACTGACAACGATAATAATTAGGCGTTCTCCCCCGAATCGTACTACCCTGAATCTATGGGCATGCCGCCCTAGAACTCTGACCTTGTACTAACTGGGAGTGGCTACCCTAATCATGCCTGGGCCTCAAAAACATAGGCATTGTGCTAGAGGTATAATGAATTGGTGAGTATGAAGGCCCTGCTGGTCTTTTACCGGGGAATGCTCCACTACTACCTTAAGTTCTCCCGTAACTACCAACTAATTTGGCCCTTTTAATCTAGTCTCTTTTTCTATATGCTTGTGGTCCTTTTTCTACTGTGCAAAGGCCATCATCCTATATATATCCATATCTTTGTTTAATGACGTGATAGAAAACTTATCAATCAAATGCGGTCCATGGCCTGTAACAACCATGCCGATCATTTTGTATATCAGAGCCCTGCTCCATTATTTGATGCTTCCTGTGTGATTATTTGATGTTTTATGACTTGCGGGGATGATTGTTTTTGTTTCGAGGATGTTTGAGATTGAATTCGAACACCTAGTTCTATTTTTGGAAGCTTAAGTTGTAAGAGTTGCCCAGGGTTTGAATTTTTATTAAACGACCTTGGATTGGTAATTTAATTCTTCCAATAGCTTCATAAGGTTATTTTGGATTTGGGAGTATGTCCGTGTTTGGATTTGGAGGTTCCTAGGAGGTTTTGAATTTATTTATCGAATGTTGTCAATTTGAAGAATTGAAGAGTTTGTAGGTTTGACTGATAGTTGACTTTAATATTATTGGGTTCCAAATGATGTTCTCGGTCTTTGGATAGGTTCATTTGGTTTAATGGAACTTGTGTATGAAGTTTCGTTGAAATTCGGAATTTTTAGGCATGATTCTGATGTGTTTGGAGAGGTTGGAATGTTTGAAAAGATAAGAGATAGATTTTGATCTTCGATTATTTATTTTGATGTTACCTTTTGTGTTTAGAGCCTTTGGATAAGTTTTAATTAGGTATATGGACTTGTTTGTATGATTGAACAAGTGCATTTCGGGATGGTTTCAAATCAGTTGGGAGTGGCGTAGTATTGCTAGTTCTAGTGTATTGCACCTGTGGAGGAAGGTGCGCAGGTGCGAAGTCGCACCTACGATGGGTAGGATCATTTTTGCCAGAGTGGTTGGTTTTGTTGTGTATCGCACATGCAATATATGTGCCCAGGTGCAAAGACCACACCTGCAGAGATTGCGTGTGTCACGACCCAAAATCTGGCTAGTCGTTATGGAACCTAACCCAATCTGCTAGGTAAGCCAATTAACAGCCTACATATCTCAAATAAGAAGCATATGAGCCAATGAATAAAATAACTAAACTTATATACAAAATCCAAGAATTGGTAATACAAATCATGAGCTTCTAAGGCTTAGAATTTACAAAGCTGATACAAAATAAGTACATCATCTGTTCAAAATATACATAAACAGATTTGGAGATCTAGAGCTACCAAGGTTAGGTGGCAATTATAACTATAATGTAGGAACATCTTTAATACTTTCTCCCCCCATACGCAGCAACATCAGCCCCAATATCTGCACGTAAGGTGCAGAAGTGTAGTATGAGTACAACCGACCACATGTACTCAATAAGTAACAAATCCAACCTTATGTTGAAAGTAGTGACGAGCTCGGAAAATAGTCGGAATCGAACATCAATAGCCAATAACAACTCATAACAGTATAGTGAAGACAATAAAGTTATATAACTTAGGAGGTGTAATTCCCAGCTCTTTCACAGATATAGAAAGTAGGCATGCTTTTCTAGTATAATAGTCCCACTCTAAATCTTACCACTGAAGTCAATTAAACATGCGTTTATCAAAGAACTGTGTTCTTCCCGATTTACTCATCATATATGACTTTTTATATACCGGATAGCATGAGAAAAATGCATCTCTATGCCTACATGTCAAATATACATGTCAAGTAACCAGAGGTCATGTCACTATCTATCATGATGAAGGTACATCTCTATGCCTACATGTCAAATATATATGTCAAGAAATCATATGTCATGTCACTATCTAGCACGAGGAAGGAACATCTCTATGCCTACATGTCAAATATACATGTAAAGTAATCAATTTCATAGTGAACTCATCAAGTACACAAAATCTTAGTACACTCCAGGTGCCTAGCTCAAATGTCCCAATATTATCACCATGGATCCATCAAAATAATCACACTTAGTACGGTATGAGCGTATATATGTAGCTAGGTTATGATCACATCCGGTAGAGATGGCTTGTGATTATGCCTTGTGTGTACTATGTGAATTTGTTATCCATGTTTTGTTGATTTTATGACTATGTTGTAACTTATAATTGCGGCTTAGAAGTATACTTAATGTTATGACTTGTTTACTTAGGTATAAAGGATTGTTTTCCACGTTGAGATTTATTATCAAGCTATAATCATATACTTGTCTTATTTGACGCATTATTTGGTGGTTAAATGGATTAATTTACTCATGTTAAATGTTATGATTAGAATTTCAATGTTGAAATAGCTCGTTGAATTGTTGTGCTAAATTTAATTGCATGATAGCCATAGCCATCTTTTGTCCACGTGAGCTTTTATCTGCATTTCTATTGTTATGTTCTGGTACCTCTTAATTATATTATTACATATACATATGCATGAGTCGGAGAGTTGGATATTGGAAAACGTTGAGGACAATGGCAATAATGACATTATGAGCGGAACTTGATTATTGGTAAGTGATCATTGATTATGAAATGATCAACACTTGGATATAGATAAGTCCCTCAGGAGTCAGGTGATTACCCATATTATCTTGGGCCCTATGAGCGTAGGCACTCGAATTTAGTGCTTGGCTTGGATATGTCGCATATGTCAGGTACATGGATTTGTGTTGTGATGTATTGAGAAAGGTTCCTGAGCATGCATTGTCGCGCCCCGTTTTCTCGCGAAAGCAGGCTTTCGTCGTGTGATAACCCTTTTAAATGGAGGATAGGTATTAAAAGAGAAGAGTCACCACCTAACGGGTTTTGAGGTGCGTTAGGGCACCTATTATACAAATGGCTCTGTTTGACTAATCAACGCCACCAAAGATAGAGTAAGGACTCAAATTACCTCAAAGAGAAGGTGTTAGTCACTCTTCGAGGTCCACAACTGTGGGTCCCAGCCGAACTTAAGACTATGTGGATTATAATTAGGCAAGATAAACAAAAAAAGTACGGGTTCAAATGATTTTATTAACACAACAAGAAGTAAGGAATACAAGGATATAACTATTAAACCTATATTAGATGTTAAACAAACAAAGAAAAGAAGGGGGTCCTAAGTTTTTTAGCCTAAAGGATCACTCCATGCAACATAAATAATAGTTCGCAACTCCCTTGAGGTAGGGAGTTACTCATATTATTTAGTGGTCACATACTATCATCTTCTGCTACCCGATTACTATGTTAAAGTTGTTTAACTAAGCGCTCTAATTCAATTCTATGTCGTACCCTATGCGTGCACTACCCGTCCCATACCTATGGTCCAGAAGGTATTGGACCTCTAATTAGGGTGGTTCTAGACTTAACTTAGGCTGCTCAAAATGATAAAACTAGACAACATACAAAACAAATTGGACTTCAAATGAGAGCAGTTAAAGGCTCAAGTTAGCCTCCACACTTAGACAACAAATGCACGTAAAATAGGTTCTCATATTGAGCATTGGATAGTTTCAGAACTGAAGCCAATTAGAAATCATTAAGCCCTATAGACATGGTTTCTATGTGACCTTGGATTCAAACGCGCATATATGACATTACTACTTCTAGTAGCTTAGACGAGGAAGCAGTAAACCATTTGTTGTTAACGCTGGTTTTAGATACCAGTTTTAGAAAGGAGACATTGTCCTACATACATAATATCTAATAGTGGCATAGTTAAGCAAATGAAAATAGTCCTTGGAACCAAGCCTTGACAAGGGGATAAATAAAATTAAGCAAATTACAGTATCCTATAGGCAAGATCTCTAACAATTGACAATCGATCCTCAATTTATAACACTTTACATTTATGAGCAGGTTATCTAGGCAGAGCAATAACAATAACAGTAGCTAATTGATTAGTCAAGGTCCTATATGCATGATTTATAGGTGAAAATAGAACATAATCTAGTGAGATACTATATGCAGGGTATTTAATGAATATGTTATAATCATACAAATCGAAAGAAAGTTCTGGCATTTATTTCTTGTATGTTGTCTAGTAGCACATATCAATAAAATAAATAAAAGCGTTTATACCCATGCTTTGATGGTAGACAAGTTATGTGAGTGTGTGAGTTTCCTAAAGGCATGATTTCTACCAGTGGAAGTTAAATGGCATATTCAGCAAGTCGGATAACAAGTAAATCACATGAATCCTATGGGCATGTTTTCTACCCTTACATGCAAATATCAGAGTATACTCGTTCCACAGTTTCACTATCACCCCAATTGTTCATTACAGAGTTATTACAGACCCAATGATAAACATAATTACAAAATATTATACAAGCAATGACAGTAGGCCACAGCGGGTCCAAAAGGAAATACCCAGCATTTCCTGGGCCTTCAACAACTCTCACAGAGCATACACAGATTGCCAAGAGAGAACTATATTCATCAGCACAACCCAGAAGCCATAGGAGAACTCAAGCCAAACCAAACAGCCATAGATTGACCAATATTACCCAGACATTGAATCACTTAAACCAACCAGTTTACATATTCAGTAGACAGTAGGAAGAAAGAGTTGAGTGTTAGAGATAGCTCAAGTCTCAGTAGTAAAGAGGGTGGCTAAAAGACCCCAAATCCTGGTGTGACAGAGTTCACAAGGGTCTCAAATGGACCCCGAGCAGCGTCACACTAGGGAGGTCAGTAGTAAGAGTCTTGGTGGCCTTGTCTTTCAGCCGGCCAAGAATGACAGGTTCAAAATTGCACAAGTAACATATGAGAGGGAGTGGACAGTGGTGAACGGACAGAAGTTGAGGAAATACACTTATAGTTTAGAAACCAGACATAGCAAAGTTTCGAAAACAAAGTAGTTAATCAAAAAGGTCAAGAAGATTTAGAAGCAGGTGCAACACTTAGCACAAATAACACATTGGCAGAACGCACATTGGGAGTTGTTGGAGAATCAAGTTCCCTGAGATTACAAGAACAACCAGTTTATCATACTAAGGTGCATATTATCAAACAAGTCTAAGTGGGGTACTAACTTATAAGGTTTAAAGCTTAAAGGTCCAAATTATACTAAGGATTCATCACAATATCATAAGAGAGCCATGTTAACTTATATCATGAAGCAGAAAAGTATCAAACATGGTATGGAAATACAAACTAAGATAATCATTCTAAAGGTTTCAAACTGTTACTAAGGATAGAGGATTAAGCAAACTAGAGACATGCTGTGAGACACATCAACAGGGGAGCGGTTCATAGTTGATAGAAAAGGTCTTAACATAGATTAGAACACATTACATGTGCAAGTCTGTCATTACTGAGATTCAGAACAGAGTGGGAAAGCAATCTCATGTCAAATAGTAAACGTAGGCATTCAGGTATGGACATAGTAGACTAATACAATTAAGAGCGTTCAAATTAGCCGTAAACATGTCTCAGAACAGGTAGCATTAGGTAAAATTAAATACTAAAGAGATTCAAAACAAATGCAAAACTAATCAAAGTTGCACACAAAAGTAGCCCAAAAACACACTAAGCCATGAATTTCAGCGGTAAGAATGTGTGAATCATAAACACATAAGAACAAAATTACAAAGCCAAGTGACTTACCAGTTAAACGGACAATAAGAAACAATAAATTCCAAAATGTTTCTGAGTATCATCAAAGAACAAGAACCCAGAATCTCAATGCGTCAAAGTTCCGAAGGGCTTCAACGGAACCCCGGGCAGTGCTCGCACCAAGAAAAAGTTGAAAAGTCGAATCCCGGTGGCCTTGGCTTTCAGCCGGCCAAGAATCAAGGTATAGAACAAGAGAACGAGAGAAAAATAAAGTGATAGCTCCAATATTCAGTGAAAATCTAGCGATTCAGGTCCTTCCAAAAGGGGAATCGGGAGGGGTTTATATAGTTATAGAAATCCGGCAAACAAACAAGGAAATACTATAAAATTAACATAAATAAGGAAATAATATCAAGCTGAATAAGTAAAAGTCAGATTAGGGAAACATTAGGTAAACCGTAGTTGATAGAAATCGGAGATTGGCCGGAGATCTTGGCTAATCGAACCCGTATAGCCTCGCCATGATGCATATGGATGAGATATCGTCCAGATTTTGAAGGGTGAAGCTAATCTCCCTTGATTCAGAGGTTTACACTTGAAAATATAGAACAAGTACTTATGTAACACCACGGAGAAACACCAAGTAACGAAGCAACACTGATATGGTAAGTAAATAATGGGGGAATCCCATTATCAGTGGGATTAGAAGAGGGAATTAAGGGGAGGCGACTAGGGTTCTTCAGAAGAGTGAAGGAGAGATTGAGCGTTTAGGGGCGGCAAGTTGGTAGAAATAGGCTAAGGTTTTGGGTAAAGGGTAATATAAAGGAACGGGTAGGTTAATTATGGGCCGTTGATCATTTAAGATCAATGGCCAAGATCAAATGGGGAAGCGGGGCAGGTTATTAAGTGGGTCGTGGCCGGTTTGGGTACAAGGATCGCCTGGTTTGGGCTTGGGGTTTATTGGGCTAAGGTGCTGGGCCATTTTGGTCCGAAATATTGGCTTAAAACTGGGCTATTATTTAAATACACAAAATTTATCAAAACATAATTTATAAAAATGCTTAATAAATAAATAAAAAATATTATTTATGCACTAAAATGATTGAAAATAATAATTTAGCATTATAAAAATATAAAAATGCTATTTTGACACAAATAACATAAATAAATGCAATTATGGATGAGTATAGGCTATTACTGCAAAATTGTGCAAATAGCTTAACAAAAGCTAATGTAATTATATATAATGAAGTAAAAATATTTGAAACATGTATTATAGGTGAAAAATAATAATTTTAGGTAACTAGGTCATCACAAAATAATTTAAAGGAGTAATTAATAATTATTCAAGTAATTCCCGTACAGGAAAATCAATTTAAAAGCTCTAACAATTATGGAAAATTATAGAAAATGCTCATATAGATTTGTAAGCTAAATAATGATGCAAAAAATGATGTTTTGAAAGTATATATATTATTTGAGAAAATATGAAAGCAAAATTGGGTATCAACAGTTGCCCCTCTTCACCTAGGAATGATGAAAGAGTTATCGGGTAAAGAATATGATGACAAATTTTGGCCGAATTGAGTGAGGAATGATGTGATTTAAAACAAAATGGGGGTCGAACCCTGGTTCCTAAGTTGCCTACATATCCCTGGTGTTACGGGAATCAGGTCGTGTGTAGTTCTGAATCCAATGGTGAACAAAACTGATGGACTTGTTATAGGAGTGCTCGAATGTTTCGGAGAGGGTTCGCTTGGGTAGGATAGTATCAGATGAATTTATGCGGAGTCATGCATATGAATCTGAAGCGTTACGGATGTATCATAGAGTAAATATGTGAACTGTCATAAAGTAAAAATGGGCAATTGCTGTGGTCGGTTACGTTTGAAACAATTGAAGGATGTGAACGTTGTGAACGTTGTGAACGGAAACTGAAACAAAGATTCCTCCCATTTGTAGAACGGTTACCTCCTGGATTATCTACAAAACTTAAAACACAGTGCATACGAATATATATATGGATTATTGCAAAAATTTGAGCATGATACAAATTCACTTCGGACCATGAAGGTTGTCTTTGGACGGTGAGGATGATATCCTTAGACCATGATGTCCTGGACCATGAAGCGTGTGATAAGGGATTCGCATGCCATGAAATGGTATCCTCAGGCAATGAGGATGGTGCCTCTAGACTATGACGCCTTTGAATAATTGTGTGCAATTTTGAGAGATCCTCAGGCCATGGAATGGTGTCTCCTGGCTATGAGGATGATGCATTCGAACTATGACGCTTTCGGACAAAATGGCGATGTTTCAGCCCATGAAATGCAAAGATATGATGCTTGGTCATATGCGAGGTCGAGACAAGACAAGGCTTAGTCTTGTGTGAGATGAGGGCAGCGCTTAGCCCTAGATGAACAAAGAGATAGCATGGTGGCGATAGAATTTAATCTTATGCAAGGAAAAGGCAATTCTTATCCTTATGCCAAATGGGAAGACAATACTTAGTCTTGTGCAAGGAAAGGAAGTGTTTAGCCTTATTAAATCAGGGAGACAGTGCTTAGCCTCATACAGGAAGAGGAGACAATGCTTAGTCTCATGCAATTAGGGAGGCAATACTTTGCCTCATACAAGAAGAGGAGACAATGCTTAGTCTCATGCAAGGAAAGGCAACCCTTAGCCTTATGTAATTATGGAGGCAGTGCTTAGCCTCATGCAGGAAGAGGAGACAGTTCTTAGTCGCATGCAATTAGGGAGGAAATGCTTAGCCTCATGAAATAAGAGGAGACAATGCTTAGTCTCATTCAAATGAGGGAGACAATGCTTAGTATCATGCAAAGAGGGGAAACGGTGCTTAGTCTCATGCGGGAAAGGCATTGCTTAGCCTCCTGCAAATAGGGAGGCAATGCTTAGCCTCATGCAAGAAAAAGAGACAATGCTTAGTCTCATACAGGGAAAGGCAATGCTTAGCCTTATGCAATTAGGGATGCAATGATTAGTCTCATGCAAGAAGAAGAGACAATGCTTAGTCTCATGCGGGGAAAGGCGATGCTTAACCTTATGCAATTGGGGAGGAAATGCTTAGCCTCATGCAAAAAGAAAAGACAATGCTTAGTCTCATGCGAAGAAAGGCAATGCTTAGCCTTATGCAATTAGGGAGGCAATGCTTAGCCTCATGCAAGAAGAGGAGGTAGAGCTTAACCTTATGCAAATGATGAGAAGGCGGTGAGAAAGTAAAGTATTTCTTAGTTGGAGGTGTCTGTGCTAGGTAATTAGTCACCATGAAGGTAGTGACTTTATGTATCTACGAGTAATGTTGTTTTATCGTGCTTGCATCCAAAGAAAAATCATGAATTTTGTGGGGGGGAAGGTTGGTTCATGCTTTTGTCTTCTTGATCGGCCTTTGCTCCTGTCTTGGGATCACGTTTAAGTTACCCTGGGCAACATCTGGCTATTATAGAAACAAAATTTTCGAAAAACATGCAATGTAATTCATAAATATAGTTATTTGAAATGTAGTAGTATGCGACATCAAATAATTTCGATGAACCGGTGACTGTGACACATTTTAGAGACATTGCGACCTCCTTGCCTTAGAATTTTGAGGGCCCCCTTCAAATTTTTTCCCCAGTTTAAATGCATACTTTTGATAATACTTTTGGTTGTTCTGCATATGACGAAGTTGGCTGAACTTGCGATCTTGCCCCAGTTTCTGATCATGGGGAAAATGAAGATTTTATTAAGATGTGACCGAACCTACAGGGCTGCCTACGTATCCCCTCTTAAACGGGAATCAGGTCAAGCGTAGTTCAGTTACATCAAGTGAAGACATGTAAACAATCATAAAACATAGTATCTCTTGATTGCATCCGAGTTGATAGGGTTTGGCCAAATCTCTCCGTCCATTTCTGCAAGTATGAGTGGTCCTCCTGGTAGTACTCGATGAACCATGTAGGGACCTTGCCAGTTGGGTGAGAACATCCCCTTGACTTCATCCTGATGTGGGAAGATCCGCTTTAGCACTAACTGCACTAGCTTCCTGAGTTGATAGGTTGTCTTTGTCTAACCTTCTTGTTGAAAGCTCTTGCAATTCTATTCTGGTAGATTTGACTGTGACATATCGCATTCATTCTTTTTCCATCGATGAGAGCCAGTTGTTCATATCGGCTCTGTACCTATTCTGCGTTGCTGAGCTCAGCTTCTTGCATGATTCTTAGAGAAAGGATTTCTACTTTGGCAGGGATAACCGCTTTTGTACCGTAGACCAACAGGTAAGGAGTTGCCCCAGTTGATGTGTGAACCATGGTACGATACCCGAGCACAGCAAAGGGCAGCTTCTCGTGCCATTGTTTGTAATAGTCTACCATTTTCATTAGTATCTTCTCGATGTTTTTGTTGGCGGCTTCTACAACTCCAGTCATCTGCGGCCTGTATGATGTGGAATTCTTATGCTTGATCTTGAAAGTTTCACACATGGCCTTCATTAAATCACTGTTGAGATTGGCGGTGTTATCGGTGATGATTGACTCTGGTAATCCAAACCGACAAACAATGCGACCCCGAACAAAATCTGTGATGACCTTCTTAGTTATAACTTTGTAAGATGCGGCCTCAACCTACTTTGTGAAATAATCTATGGCCACTAGAATGAACTTATGCCCATTTGAAGTAGCGGGTTCGATTGGACCGATGAAATCCATGCCCAAAGCAGAGAAAGGCCAGGGTGCACTTGTTGCATTTAGTTTATTGGGTGGAACTCGTATAATATCAGCATGTATATGGCACTGGTGATACTTCTGGAAATACTTGATGTAGTATGTTTCCATAGTCATCCAGAAATATCCTGCTCTTAGTATTTTCTTGGCTAAGACAAAGCCATTCATGTGCGCTCCGTATGTTCCGGCATGTATTTCCTCAAGAAATATGGTTGCTTCCTTGGCGTCGACACACCGTAATAATCCCAGGTCTGGAGTCCTTCAGTACAGAATTCCTCCGCTTTGAAAGAAATGGTTGGCTAACCTTCGGAATGTGCTATGATTTGCATGTTCTCGATATTTTCCCTTTCCCAAGTATTCTTTGATGTCGTGGAACCAAGGATTCCCGTTACTTTCATCTTCAACATGAGCATAATAAGCCGGTTGTTTATTAATTCCTATTGGGATAGGATCGATGAAGTTCTTGTCTAGATGTTGTATCATGGAAAACAAAGTGGCCAATGCATCTGTGAAATCATTTTGAATCCTCGGAACATGTTTAAACTCTATTGTCTTGAACCTCTTGATCAACTCTTGTACACAGTGCAAATATGGTAATATTTTGGTGTTCTTGGTAGCCCATTCTCCTAAAACCTAATGCACCAAATTATCGGAATCTCCAATCACCAATAACTCCTGAACATTCATGTCAATGGCCAACCTGAGTCCCAAGATACAAGCCTCATATTCTACCATATTGTTGGTACATGGAAACCTGAGTTTTGCAGATACCGGATAGTGTTTGCCAGTTTCTAATACTAAGACAACTCTGATACCCACTCCTTTGAAGTTTGCAGCTCCGTCGAAGAACATTCTCTAACCATCATACGCTTCGGTGATATCTTCTCCTACGAATGATACCTCTTCGTCGGGAAAATTCATTTTCAATGGTTCGTATTCTCCGTCCACAGGATTTTCTGCCAAATGATCTTCCAATGCTTGCCCTTTTACCGCCTTCTGAGTTACATAGATAATGTGGAATTCACTCAGCAATATCTGCCATTTTGCTAACTTTCCCGTAGGCATGGGTTTCTGGAAGATGTATTTTAGCGGATCCATCCTTGATATGAAATATGTGGTGTATGCACATAAATAATGCCTCAACTTTTGAGCTATCCTTGTTAAAGCACAGCAGGTGCACTCCAGCAAAGAGTACCGAGCTTCGTAAGGTGTGAATTTCTTGCTCAAATAATTTACTGCCTGCTCCTTTCTTCCAGTTTTATGATGTTGTTCCAAAACGCAACCGAAAGCTCCATCGAGTACAGACAAATAAAGCAGCAGTGGTCTTCCTAGCCGTGGTGGGACTAGAACGAGCGGTTTGGATAAATACTCCTTGATTTTATCAAAGGCTTTCTGACATTCTTCAGTCCATCTTGTTGCAGCATCTTTCTTCAACATTTTGAAGATCGAATCACAAATCACAGTTGATTGTGCTATGAAACGGCGGATGTAGTTGAGACGCCCTAAGAAGCTCATCACATCTTTCTTATTCTTCGGCGGTGGAAAGTCCTGGATAGCTTTGATCTTTGACGGGTCCAATTCAATCCCTCAACGACTTACAATGAATCCTAGTAATTTTCTGGCAGGGACTCCGAAGGCACACTTTACAAGATTGAGTTTAAGATTGTACCTTCGAAGCCGATCCAAGAATTTCCTCAAGTCTGCTATATGATATGTGCTTCTTCTAGATTTGATGATGACGTCATTCACATATACCTCTATTTCCTTGTGTATCATATCGTGGAAAATGGTTTGTCATGGCTCTCATGTAAGTGGCTCCAGCATTCTTCAAACCAAACGACATCCTTTTATAGCAGTATATTCCCCATGGTATGATAAAGGTTGTGTTTTCGGCATCCTTTTTATCCATCCAGATATGATGATACCCCGCAAAGCCATCCACAAAGGACTGGAGTTAATGCTTGGCACATTTGTCAATTAGTATGCGTATATTAGGCAATGGGAAATCATCTTTGGGACTTGCCCTGTTTAAATCTCGGTAATCAACACACACTCTGGCTTTCCCATTTTCTTCGGAACCGACACAATGTTGGTCAACCAAGTCGAATATTCAACCACTCTAAGAATCGTGGATTTGATTTGCTTAGTGACCTCCTCTTTTATCTTCAAACTCATATACGGCTTGAATTTTCTAAGCTTCTGTTTTACCGGTGGACACATGGGATTGGTAGGTAGCTTGTGAGCCACTATGGATGTGCTCAAACCAGTCATATCATCGTATGAACATGCAAAGATATCTGCATACTCTTTTAGGAATCGTACATACTCTTCATTCTCTGATGGCGATAGGTGAATGCCTATACTGTTTCCTTGACCATTTCGGAGTCCCCTAAGTTAACTATCTTAGTCTCGTCTAAATTAGACTTAGGCTTGTTTTCAAAGTTTTCCACTTCTCTGACAATTTCCTCAGGTATTATATCATCTTCCAAATCCTATTAATCACTATTCTTATGTTGCGTTGTCTCATTATATGTCACATTCGTATTTCCATAAGGATATGTAATAATAATGTTGTAGAGAGAAAATGTAAAGAATAATAATAAATACTAAAATTAACAATGCATTAAATAAATCTTGAAAACGTCAAACAAGTATGGCTCGATGACTTGAGCAATTATTTCAAAACAAAATACGTTCAAAACAAAATACTAAAAATGTCTTAGATGCTCATACAATTGCTTTAAAAATAATTGATTCTAATTGTCAAGCTACCCAGGAACTCAACGAGCCCGGGATGGTGCAGTAGTCCTATTCTTGAGAACAACTCCTTTTTCAATGGTCTGAATGGTAAGGTCTTCCTCCTCCTCAACTATCGCACTGCAATCCATGTCTTCGTCATCCAGAAATAGCTTCCTTATGCCAGCTAAGGCTTCATCTTCCTTAGACTCCCATATCATGTCAGCTTGATGAAATGTCTGGTGCAAATGTTGTACCGGTTGTTCCAGCAAATAATAAGGACCGCGCCATGGTGGCAACCAATTCTAGCACTCTTTCCAAGTATATTCGTACCCAAGTCCGAACGTTGTACCATGATGCTTCGGCTGTATCGGTTAGGTGATCCCTTGGAGGTTCTTGCCGAGACCCTTGCCAGGTCCATACCCTGTCCATAGCAGTATGCTTTTGATCTTATTGCTCCACCATTTGTCCTTTTCAATTACGTTGACGCACTCAATATGATGGTATTTTTCTCCGCCTAACTTCTTCCTATTCTCAATGACCGGAATAGTCTGATTGGTATAAATCAGATTACTTCCATATCCATGGATGATCACCTCCTAGTGGTTCCATTCAAACTTCACGGCCTGATGTAGAGTAGAGGCTACTTCCCCAACGGCATGTATCCAGTGTTGTCCCAACAATAGATTGTAGGTAGCAGATATATCTAGCACTTGAAACTCAACATCAAACCATGTTGGGCCCATCTTGTCACGCCCCAAACTCGGGGAGCGCGACCGGTGCTCAACCGAGTGAACCCGGTCGAGCAAGCCTATTAAACCTTTCCTACCCGGCTCATTCATAATCCAAAAAGGGATCGCATCACCATTTGTAAAACAGGGGAGAGATCAGTTATATAAATATATAAATGTTGCTAGTTCATTTTTCCTTATATACATTATGCCATAGTTGAGTTTCCAAAATACAACTCGATCCAATGACCACCCCAACATACATACATGACCCACATAAACGTCTACGGAGCCTCTAAGAGTACAAAAGAGCAACATGACAATGCCGGCAACAAGGCCCCGGCTATACCTCAAAATATGAAAACTTATACAAAAGAAGGACTACATGACCCCTGGGAGAAATGGGGCTCACCAAGACTGTTGTGAGGAGAGAAAGAGAGCACCACTATCAGCGATCGGCACTATCTACGATTGAACCACCTACATCCATTCAAAGATGTAGCGCCCCCGGCAAAAGGGACGTTAGTACTGTCGAATAGTTCTAGTATGTAAGGCAAATACCAATCTTAGTAGAATGAGAAAGCAAACAAGGAGAAGGAAGTCATAATAATCAATAAGTACTTCATAGAAATACAAAGAAACACCAAGTAAGGATCACATAGTTTCCAATTCAATCTGTCAATCTTATTAGATTAATAATCTTTAGTGCCAAAGCCGCAACTCACAATTCCACTGTGATTTTACACGGAGTCCGGTCTCGGTACGACCGGCTAATCCATTTCAAGTGAGACATATCCATATCCGCAATGTAAATCAATAATTCCAACACAAGTGCCACCATGTGTACAGCATGGCGTCCGATCTCGGCCCGATCGGCTAAGCCATCTCACTTGAGACATGACCTCTTTCAATTGTTCACTCAATTCACAATTCTTTCCCATCTTTCGTTACATGGCACAAATAACCTCATTTATTAATTAGTTCTTGGCACTTGGGAACATTTTACAATTCAAGTCTTTCCCTTTTTATTCATTCAAATAACATCATCATTCATGTCGATAAGTACCATCGCATATGGCATTTCACACATAAGGGAAAGAGCTTGGAAAATCATAATTTCATTCTCAAATAGCATGATGACATGGTAACCATCTAAAACAATTAGGGAACATGAGTCTTTCAATCCAACACACTAAGGAAAATAATTCTAGTATGATCAAGTTAGAACTTACACCCATTATTCGGACACCAGGAGTTCGATTCTAGGAAGAAGAGAGTTAGCCATACATACCTCAATTTCTCTTCTTTGGACTCTACAATTATCCGGAACCCTTAGCAACCTCAATATATTTTAGCAATATACAAATTGAACCCAGAATTAGGAAAACGTTCATGGTTCTAACTCACTTTCTTTCCCCACACTCTTTATCACACATGCATGCACGATAAACCACCCTCATACTCATGAAGTATCACCATAGTACCTCATTATAGCTATGTTTTAAATTTAGAGCTGGCTGATGAAGCCTTATCTTTTAGGGTGAAGAATTTTGGTGCTCTATTTGAATATTTCCAAGGCTTTGAGTGATGATTGAAGATCAATTTGATGAAAACTTAGGCCCTCCCTCTTGAACCCTCTCTCTCTTACTCTAGAAATATCAGAAAATGAGCTCAAAATAGACCTAATGGATGTTTTAATGGAATGGGGTTGGGTTTTAAATTAAGAAAAATGGTGCCCCAACACAGGTCTGCGGTCGCATATGCGACCGCATAATGGTTATGCGGTCCGCAAAGTGACCGCAGAAATGGCCTCAGGTGCCTAAACTTTCGGCTCAGGTATGCAACCAGTATGCGGTCCGTATACTTGTTCTGCAGTCGCATAATGCATTGCAGAACTCCCTCTACAAAAACCCAATAGGAATTATGCGACCGATATGCGGTACACATATCGATTATGCGGTCACTTAATCGACCGCAAAACTGACTTCAAGTTGGCCAAACTTACTACTTCACTTTGCGGCCATTATGCGGCCGCATAATGGGCCGCAGAAATGCATTCTTCTGCGAAACATTTTCCTCTCAGTCCGTAGGGTACTGTTCAATCCAAAAAGTCCGAACCACGAAACCCTGAGTTTGTGGTTTAAATTTTTACGGGTCCTTACAGTTAAGTAGTGTCTTGCCTAGTTCCACAATAAGCGCCATCACGACGGTTGGTTTTTGGTTCCTGCTCGTATCTCGTGCAGACCTTTACCCAATCTCTTCAGAGTGGTCAGTGGACATATATTGAGACTCGAACCCCTATCTATCAGGACCCTGGCGATGAATTTATCTTCAAATTGCACTATGATATGTAGTGCCCTATTGTGTCTTAGTCCTTCAGGTGGAAGCTCCTCTTCATTAAAGGTAATTTTATGGCTTTCTAGTACCTGCAAAACCATGTTGGCTATTTCCCCACTAGTGATGTTGGTGGGTATATAGGCTTCACTCAGAACCTTCATCAGGGCATTCTGTGTGTCTCAGAGTTTTGTAGCAGTGACAAGATAGATACTTGAGCTGGAGTTTTGTTCAAATGGTCAACCTCAGAGAATTCTCTTGCTTTCACTTTTCTTCAAAGGTCGTCATGGCTAGTCTCAATGACAGGCGGCTTAGATGCAACTTCTTTGCTTGTTCCTCCCAAGTGCTCGGGTGTATAAACTCTACCAGTTCTAGTCATGCTTTGTGCTACACCTATTTCTTCCATTTTCGCTTTTCCTTTCCTTCTTGCTTCCGTAACATAATCCCATTGAATAGCATAATACTTATAAGATGGCGTAGGTGCTACCATCACGGTAAAATATGTGGTCACCTCAACTTAAAATGGCGCTGGTGCGACTACCTCAACTTTGATCGGTGACTGGGTTTGTACCACGATAGGCGTGAGAGTGACTGGAGATGTTTTAGGATCATCCCCCTCCCGAATGAGTCCAATGGACCCTTCCGGATCCCATTCTTCATCGGTCTCTATCACATTTACTCCCTCACCTCTGTGATCCGGAAAAAGATTGTTACGAACATTGGGTGAAACGTCCTTTGCCTGTATGACTTTAGTGTCAATTAATGTATGAATCTTATGCTTCAGAGTGCAACACTCATCAATGGTATGACCCTTCATGCCTGAGTGATAGGCACATGTCTTGTTTGGGTTAATCCACTGAGAATAGTTTTCCGTAGCAACAATGAGAATGGGAGTGATGTAACCGGTAGCCTTCAGTCTCTCGTATAGTTAGTCTATGGGTTCAGCAATCGGAGTGTATTGTCTGGGTAGTCTGCGGTCAAAATTTGGTCTTGGTTTTTGGTAATTTTGGCTGGCTGGTGGTGGTGAGTGGTAATACGCGGGTTGGGTGTTATAAGTGTGGTAGGTGGCAGCGGGTTGTTGGTGTATGGGGGTGAAGGCTGGTATGTGGGTGGAGGTGTTTGATATGTGAGGGGAGACTTCGGACCTTGGGCTACCATTACTGCACCCAATTCTTTCTTCTTGGAGATACCTTCTGACTGCAAAACTTTATTAGTGGCCTGGAGTGCTTCGAAATTTGTCACCATTCCGCTCTTGATCCGTTCTTCTATTCTTTCTCCCAGCTTGATGATGTGAGAAAATTTATGGTTTTCAATAACCATTAGCCTTTCATAGTATTATGAGTCTTGAGCTCTCACGAAGAACTTATTCATCTGTTTTTCTTCAAGTTCCAGCCTTAATTTCGCTACTTCAGATCTCCACCGAGTAGCATACTCGCGGAAGGTTTTCGTTGGTTTATTCATGAGATTTTGAATGTAGAAAACGTCTGGTGCATTTTCTATGTTGAACCTGAATCGATCCATGAAATCTGACGCCATGCTCACCTAATTATCCCACTTCTTTGGGTTCTGACAGACGTACCGAGACAAAGCATCTCCAGTGAGGCTCCTCATGAACAGCTTCATATGAATTTTTTCATCTTTGCCAACCCCTACAAGTTTGTCACAGTATGTTCTTAGATGCACTTTTGGATCACCAGTTTCGTCGAACATTTCAAATTTGGGAGGTTTGTAACCCTCAGGTAGTTCTACATCTAGTTGAATGCACAAGTCCTCATAATTCAAACCCTCAATGCCCTTGCCACGTTCGACACTCTGAACTCTGCCAACGAGCTTCTTGACTTCTTTCGCCATGTTCATCATGAGCAGGTCCTTCTTGGTGGATTTCGGTATATATAGGTTTTATTGTGGGGTATGGGGTAACGTTTCCACATAAATGGGACTGCTTTGGTGGACTCCAGGAATATGGGCATAATGGTGGTCGTTGGTTGAGTTTTGGGGATTAGGAGTAGGTTGCAGTACAATCTGAGAAGTGTGATAAGTTGTGGTTTGCGGGTATTGAGTCGGATGATGGTGGTGTAGTTGTAGAGTAGGTACTGGTGGAGGGTTGTGGTTTTGAGGAGGTATGGTGTATTGATGTGTTGCGGGAGGATTCGGTGGTGGAATTTGGTTCTGCGTGTTTTGGGTGGTGCCGGGCTTTGGGCATTTGGATATTTTTGGTTGATATCAGGGACGTTTATGGTGAGGGAAAGATTTGCCAAGTTTCGGACCTGCTCAAGTTCTCCTTGTAGCTCCAGGATTTTCTGTTTCAGGCGTAACACCAATTCGTTCTGTGCTGGAGTACTTCGGCCATCTGAAGTTTCAACGTTTTCTGCTATAGTAGCATTGTCTTTTCTGATACTGCTCAAATCATCCATTTTTCCTTTCCCTTTTCTTCTGCCCTTAAGATCACTTGGTGGAGGAGGAGGTGGAGGACCACTGGATCTAGTGTGATATGCAGATGATGCCAGTATGTACGAACAAACCTTGGGGAATGGGAATAATCAAAAAGAAAGAAAAAAAAGTAACTAATCAGTAAGGGATATTTGAAAGAATGCTTGCAGTATTTAAACATGTTCTGTAAAATCATCCAATAATTCGCGTCCTAATTGGGGACCTCATTGTGCCCGAGGTAGGCCTAAGGGACACATATACTCGGAGAAAATTGATGCCAATATTATGTCATTTAATTAAAGCCAAACTTTTAATATATCAACAATAATAATGGAGTTACTAATGGCGTTTAGACTTATTACAATCGAAATCTAAACTAAGTTGGAAAATAGTAAAGAACATCATTTGCTAAATCTATTTGGTCCTTGAGGGACTTCTCCATACTTGGCTCTCTTGACTCCATCAATCAGATTCCCCAGGTCGCGCATATCCAACAATATGTAAGCCTTTGCTAGATGCCCCTCCTTCATTGCCATCCGTGTTCTGACAATCTGAAAGCCTCTTCCTCATATTTCCCTCAAACTCCATCAACACTTGTTCCAAATATTCCAATCTCTCGGTGGACTTAGTGGCGATTTCCTTCCATTCATTAATTGCCTCCATGTCCACTTTATATTGTTCCATATGTCTAGCTTTAGACTCAAAAACCCTTTTGCGAAGCCTTCTATACTTGACCTGTGCCTCGGCAGCATCATCAATGATCCTATTTTCCAAATTGACCCATGGCTTGACGTCTCCCGCTATATCATCTACCAACCATGATAGATAGAAATACACATGACCGACATGGTACCTATTTGGCTCGATAGTCTCTCTTTCCACAATGACCTTCTGGTTCCACATATGTTGCGCCTCGAACTTGAAAGGAATGATGTCCCCTTTGAAATTTGCCTTGTACCGGACCATGTTGGAAACCGGAGGTATGACTTGTTTTCTTCCTGCTTGTCTCATTACCCTTATAGGAGCATAACGACAAATGCCTCGCAACCTGATCAATACCAAATGAGTAGTATCCCTCGACCTGATGAGGAACTCGCTATTGGGAAACCACTCAAACATCCAATATACATTCTCATCTGTCAGAATGCTGAAGAAACGCACCCAAATTACAGCACCCTCGGGCTGTGCAAACCTATCTAGGATGAATGTCATTTTATTTGGGTGATGGTAAGCTATGTAGTCATTCAACGATCGTCGCAGAAGCTCTTGGCAGTATTCTCCCCTCTGAAAGTGTTCCAATATCCAGACTTGTAATAATAGATTACAACCTTCAAAATGTTTGAACCTCTGCTTGCATCGATTTAGAGCACGGTACAATTTAGCTAGGATCATAGGGATATTGGTGTAGGTTTTCCCCTCGATGCCTTCCATTAAAGTTCTTGCAACCATAGCTAAACTAGTGTCAATCCTTCCCCCTTTCATTAGAAATATCAACAAACCCAAGAAGCAAATGATGAATACATAAACTCGGCGGTGCATCTAACCTAAGGAGGTAGTGGCAAGTTCCTTATGATGAAGACGATATGACTTACTATGCCCGTAACGCTCATAAAGGAATTCAAATGGGATGTATGACTTCTTCAAACAAAGCAACCTAGCATTTTTAGGAAACCGCCAGTGGTGCAATTCTCTGACACTAATAACCCTGGACTATCATATGGTAGCTTAGCGAAGCCTCCTATTTCTTCTAGGAGAGGAGTCATTTCTATGTTACCAAAGCAGAAGACTACCCTTTTCTCATCCCAGAACATGGTAGCGTCCTCAATCAATGCCCCATTTGGTTGGATGTCTAGCAAGGATGGAAAATTACCAAGGACCCTTCTCACATGATTCTTGTCGCAAGGCGCGAGAGTTTTCTACCAATAAAGTAGTAGAGGTGGGATGTTTTGGACCATGACGAACCTGGGGACTTTGTGCTTCATTTTCTGCAAGCAAATAGAGTTAGCCCTCTCCCCCTCCAAATTCGACCATTTACACAATAATGATCAACATATTGGCATGTTTTCTCCAATTAATGCACATAACATGGTAGTGTCCATTGGGATTGTGGAAATTTCGTCAACTTTGGACAAGGCTTATCTTAGCGGGCTATTACCTTAACAACGTCATAACCCGTACAAGGTTTAACATGATGCATGTATATTTTATGGTGGAGTAAGGTTTGTAGAATGGTCTAGACTGGTTCTCTCAAGTGGACAACTTGAAAGGGAAAGACATGGGACCATCGACTGCACCATTGATCAACTAGTCTACTGCAAATAAGCATTTCCGATTTAAAAAGGGTAATTCTGGAAGAGCGTGGACACTCATCAAGCATCGCTATGTTGATAATTGGCACGAGTGGAGTATGATGTGGAGCATGCTTTATACAGAGATAATAAAACGTTGCCAAGTATTTGCATGATAAATATGTAAAAGCAGCAAATACGGTAATAAGTTAAAACATGAAAAGCATAAGAAAGAAAGACAAAGGAAAAAGTTAGTTCGTGGAATATATGCGACAATGTAATAAAGCAAGTAAGGGAGTAGGGATTGGAGAGGCATGATATAGCAGAGCAGTCATAGCAAATAATGGGGAAGGGATGTTCATGTTAAAACAAATTTAAACAAATAAAGGTGGAGAAGGGAAATGATGTGCATGTTATAACAAAGAAAATAATCCACATAAGACAATTTCATTATGGTAAAAGCCTAAGTATTTCCCCAGCAGAGTCAACATGCTGTCGCGGCCCGTTTTCTCGCGAAAGTGGGCTTTCGACATGTGACAACTCTTTTAAATGGAGGATAGGTATTAAAAGAGAAAAGTCGCCACCTAACGATTTTTAAGGTGCGTTAGGGAGCCTATTATGCAAATGACTCAGTTTGACTAGTCAACGCCACCAAAGATTGGGTAAAGGCTCAAATTACCTCAAAGAGAAGGTGTTAGGCACTCTTCGAGATACACAATTGTGGGTCCCGGCCGAACTTAAAACTATGTGGATTATAATTAGGCAAGATAAACAAAGAAAGTAGGGGTCAAATGAATCTATTAACACAATGAGAAGTAAGGATTACAAGGATATAACTATTAAACGTATATTAGATGTTAAATGATTAAAGAAGAGAAGGGAGGTCCTATATTTTTTAGAGTAAAGGATCACCCCGTGCAACATAAATAATACTCCGCAACTCTGTTGAGGTAGGGAGTTACTCATATTATTCAGCGGGCACAAACTATCATCTTCTGCTACCCGATTACTATGTTAAAGTTGTTTACCTAAGCGCTCTAATTCAATTATAAGGCATGCCCTATGCGTGCACTACCTCTCCTATACCTATGGTCCATGAGACATTGGACCTTTATTTAGGATGATTCTATACTTAACTTAGGCTGCACAAAATGATAAAAATAGATGACATACAAAACAAATTAGACTTCAAAGGAGAGCAGTTAAAGGCTCAAGTTAGCCTCCACACTTATACAACAAATGCACGTAAAATAGGTTCTCACATTGAGCATTGGACAGTTTCAGAACTGAAGCCAATTAGAAATCATTAAGCCCTATAGACATGGTTTCTATGTGACCTTTGATTCAAACGCGTATATTTGACATTACTGCTTCTAGTAGCTTAGAAGAGGAAGTAGTAAACCATTTGTTGTTAACGCTGGTTTTAGATACCAGTTTTAGATACAAGCAATGACAGTAGGTCACAACGGGCCCAAAAGGAAATACCCAGCATTGACTGGGCCTTCAACAACTCTCACATAGAATACCCAGATTCCCAACAGGGAATTATATTCATCAGCACAACCCAGGATCCATAGGAGAACTCAAGCAAAGCCAAACAGCCATAGATTGACCAATATTACCCAAACATTGAATCACTTAAACCAACCAGTTTACATATTTAGTAGACAGTAGGAAGAAAAAGCTGAGTATCAGAGATAGCACAGGTCTCATTACTAAAGAGAGTGGATAAAAACCCCAAATCTTAGTGTGTCAGAGTTCACAAGGGTCTCAAATGGACCCCTAGCATTGCTCACACTAGGGAGGTCAGTAGTAAGAGTCTTGGTGGCTTTGGCTTTCAGCGGCCAAGAATGATAGGTTCAGAATAGCACAGGTAACAAATGAGAGGGATTGGACAGTGGTGAAGGGACAGAAGTTGAGAAAATACACTTATATTTTAGAAAGCAGACATAGCAAAGTTGAGAACACATAACAGCTAATCAAAAAGGTCAAGAAGATTTAGAAGCAGGTGCAACACTTAGCAAAAATAACACATTGGTAGAAAGAACATTGGGAGTTGGTGGAGAATCAAGTTCCTTGAGATTACAAGATCAACCAAATTATCATACTAAGATGCATATTATCAAAAAAGTCCAAGTGGGGCACTAATTAAAAGGTTTAAAGCTTAAAGGTCCAAATTATGCTAAGAATTCATCAAAATATTAAAGACAACCATGTTAACTTATATCATGAAGCAAAAAAGTATCAAACTTGGTATGAAAACACAAACTAAGATAACCATTCTAAAGGTTTCAAACACTCACTAAGGATATAGGATTAAGCAAAACAGAGACATGCTGTGAGACACATCAAAAGGGGAGCGAATCATAGTTGATAGAAAAGTTCTTAACATAGATTAGAAAACATTACATGTGCACGTCTGCCATTATAGAAATTCAGAACATAGTGGGAAAGCAAGCTCATGTCAAATAGCAAACGTAGGCATTCAGGTATTGACATAGTAGACTAATGCACTTAAGAGGGTTCAAATTATTCAAATTAGGCGTAAACATGTCTCAGAACTGGCAGGATTAGGTAAAATTAAATACTAAAGAGGTTCAAAACAAATGCAAAACTAATCAAAGTTGCACACAAAAGTAGCCCAAAAACATATTAAGCCATAAATTTCAAAGGTAAGAATGTGCGAATCATAAACACATAAGAATGAAATTGCAAAGCTAAGTGACTTAACAGTTAAACTGACAATAAGAAAGAACAAATTACACAATGTTTTTGAGTATCAACAAAGAACAAGAAACCAGAATCTCAATGCGTCAAAGTTCCCAAGGGCTTCAAAGGAACCCTGGGCAGTGCTCGCACAAAGAAAAGGTTGAAAAGTCGAATCTCGATGGCTTTGGCTTTCAGCCAGCCAAGAATCAAGGTATAGAACAAGAGACCGAGAGAACAATAAAGTGATAGCTCCAATTTTCAGTGAAAATCTAGCGATTCAGGTCCCTCTTAATAGGGAATTGGGGGGGGGGGTTTATATAGTTGTAGAAATCCGGCAAATAAACAAGGCAATACTGTAAAATTAACATAAATAAGGAAATAATATCAAGAAGAATCAGTAAAAGCCAGATTAGGAAAATATTAGGTAAAGCCTAGTTGACAGAAATCGGAGATTGGTTGGAGATCGTAGCTAATCGAAGCCGTATAGCCTCGCCATAATGCATATGGAAGATATATCATCCATATTTTGAAGGGTGAAGCTAATCTCCCTTGATTCGGAGGTTTACACTTGACAAAATAGAGCAAGTACTTATGTAACACCATGGAGATACACCCAGTAATGAAGGAATGCTAATATGGTAAGTAAATAATGGGGGAATCCCATTATCAGTGGGATTAAGAGACGGAATTAAGGGGAGGCGGCTAGGGTTCTTCAGAAGAATGAAGGGGAGATTGAGCGTTTAGGGGCGACAGGTTGGTAGAAATAGGCTAGGGTTTTGGGTAAGGGGTAATATAAAGGAATGGGTAGGTTAATTATGGGTCGTTGATAATTTAAGATCAACAGCGAAGATCAAACGGTGAAGCGGGGCGGGTTATTATGCGGGTCGCGAGCGGATTGGGTACAAAAGTCGCCTGGTTTGGGCTTGGGGTTTATTGGGCTAATGTGCTGGGCCATTTTGGTCTGAAACATTGGTTTAAATCTGGGCTACTATTTAAATATTCAAAATGTATTAAAACTAATTTATAACAAATGATTAATAAATAAATAAAAATACTATTTATGCACTAAAATGATTATAAATAATAATATAGTTTTATCAAAATATAAAAATGAAAAAGTAGCCCAAAAACATATTAAGCCATAAATTTCAAAGGTAAGAATGTGCGAATCATAAACACATAAGAATGAAATTGCAAAGCTAAGTGACTTAACAGTTAAACGGATAATAAGAAAGAACAAATTACACAATATTTTTGAGTATCAACAAAGAACAAGAAACCAGAATCTCAATGCGTCAAAGTTTCCAAGGGCTTCAAAGGAACCATGGGCAGTGCTCGCACAAAGAAAAGGTTGAAAAGTCGAATCTCGATGGCTTTGGCTTTCAGCCTGCCAAGAATCAAGGTATAGAACAAGAGACCGAGAGAACAATAAAGTGATAGCTCCAATTTTCAGTGAAAATCTAGCGATTCAGGTCCCTCTTAATAGGGAATGGGGAGGGGTTTATATAGTTGTAGAAATCCGGCAAAATAAACAAGGCAATACTATAAAATTAACATAAATAAGGAAATAATATCAAGAAGAATCAGTAAAAGCCAGGTTAGGGAAGAATTAGGTAAAGCCTAGTTGACAGAAATCGGAGATTGGTTGGAGATCTTAGCTAATCGAAGCCGTATAGCCTCGCCATGATGCATATGGAATATATATCATCTATATTTTGAAGGGTGAAGCTAATCTCCCTTGATTCGGAGGTTTACATTGGACAAAATAGAGCAAGTACTTATGTAACACCATGGAGAAACACCCAGTAATGAAGGAATGCTAATATGGTAAGTAAATAATGGAGGAATCCCATTATCAGTTGGATTAAGAGACGGAATTAAGGGGAGGCGGCTAGGGTTTTTCAGAAGAATGAAGGGGAGATTGAGCGTTTAGGGGCGACAGGTTGGTAGAAATAGGCTAGGGTTTTGGGTAAGGGGTAATATAAAGGAATGGGTAGGTTAATTATGGGTCGTTGATAATTTAAGATCAACAGCGAAGATCAAACGGTGAAGCGGGGCGGGTTATTATGCGGGTCGCGAGCGGGTTGGGTACAAAAGTTGTCTGGTTTGGACTTGGGGTTTATTGGGCTAAGGTGCTGGGCCATTTTGGTCCGAAACATTGGTTTAAATCTGGGCTACTATTTAAATATTCAAAATGTATTAAAACTAATTTATAACAAATGATTAATAAATAAATAAAAATACTATTTATGCACTAAAATGATTATAAATAATAATTTAGTGTTATAAAAATATAAAAATTATATTTTGACACAAATAACATAAATAAAAGAAATTATGGATGAGTATAGGCTATTACTGCAAAATTGTGCAAATAGCTTAAAAATGCTAATGCAATTATATATAATGAAGTAAAAATATTTGAAACCTGTATTATAGGTGAAAAATAAAAATTTAAGTAACTAGGTCATCACAAAATAATTTGAAGGAGTAATTAATAATTATTCAAGTAATTTAAGTACAGGAAAATCAATTTAAAAGCTCTAAAAATTATGAAAATTTATAGAAAATGCTTGTATAGATTTGTAAGCTAAATAATGATGCAAAAAATAATTTTTTGAAAGTATATATATTATTTGAGAAAATATGGGGGCAAAGTTTGTTATCAACATGCATATTTATGTATTTTTGACTCATGTAGTGGCTTTAAATAAATGTTTGTTGATATACATCATGTCTTTATGCAAGGATTGAGGTATTTGATATCTGATTTGATCTCTTTATCCGCAAAGCATGCCAAAATTCCGCATGTACTATATCTCTAGACCTTTTATATGTTTGACAATTTCATGCTTTACTTTGTATCTTACCTATGGTTTTACCCGAATCATGGACAGATAGTAAGTGTCGATGTCGACCCCTTGCTACTATTTCTTCGAGGCTATACTTGATACTTACTGAGTACCGTGGTCTTGTACTCGTACTACACTTCTGCATATTTTTGTGCAGGTTTTGAGGTAGGCATTAGTAGTATCTATCCAACAGAGTAGGAGTATTTGTTGGCGATTTCGTGATGAGCTGCTTACCTAATCCGACATGTAGCACATAAAGTCCCCCTTCCGTACTTTTCCATCTATGTCTATTGATTTCCTTTTCATACGGTTGTTATTTTCAGTTGAGACTATATACTTTGATTATATGCTTGTGGCATATGACACCGGGTATTTAGCATTAATTGGACAATTGTAGTCGTGTTTAGACTCTATGTTGGATTGATGTATATCCACTTTCATATATTTATCATATCTATGTTAATGACTTAATAATTGGATTCTATTATAGTTTTTTAGTTTTGGATTGCCTAGTAAGTGAGTTAAGCGCCATCACACACTTTGGTGGGATTTTGGGTCGTGACAAGGCCAATCATGAACCGATGAATCTTTGCTTGCTTTGTAGCAACCAGCTCTAGGACATACCTAGCAAATGAAGTAAATTTAAGGTCATACCCCCCACCCCACACTCATGTCATTCTATCTGGGAGCTACAAACTCTTCTACCTTAGCCTCCCTGATCTCTATCGGCAGAAAATGATCCATGAAGACCTCAATAAACTCTTTATACATTGTTGGCGGTGCATTCTACCCTATGGAATCTTCCCATATCTCATACCAAGTCGCCACAACATCTTTTAATCAATAGGATGCAAATTCAACAGCCTCTGTCTCGGAAGCATGCATGACTCTAAGTGTCTTGTGAAATTTATTAACTAAATTCTTTGGGTCTTCATCCGAACATGATCCTGTAAATTCTGGAGGACCCATATGAATAAGATTTTTAACTCTAGAATCGGAGGACCTTTCTGATAGACCAGTACTCATAGATGCTTCAGCCTCCCTTTGTGACTGATCAACTACCAATTGAGTCAGCAACTGAACGACATCTCTGATATTTTGATCGATAGAATTAGCCTGTGGAATAAGAAGGTAAAAGAACCTCTCTCGGATTTTATGGCCCTGATGCTAGTGGGACTGGGGTGCCTAACTAGGAGAACCATCTTGAGCCTCAATCTGGCCCTCATCAGTAGGTGGCAACCCACTGGTGTCTGCTTCTGGAATCGTACTAGCCCTATGGCTCGCTTTTGTTTGTATATTTGTAGGTATTTTATGTAGAACATATAACAAGGCACGAGTTAGAATCAAGTTCGTAAGATCCAGCTCTATTGAAGGATCTAGAGTATGAAAAAGGGTATATTTCCTAAATGTCCTGTAGCCTCTCAGTTATAAGTGTGACGTGCAACACACCCATAAGTAGGACTTTACTAGACACGGCTTCATAGACTCCCTAGGAAATAGAGTTGCTCTACCAAGTTTTACATGCCTAAAACCTAGGTGAGGAAACACGACACACAGTAGCTTAACTTGACCAAGTGAACCAACATGTAAGAATGATGATATTCACACAGAATCAAATGACAAACTGTTTGTATATAACATAAGCTGAGGGTTTGAGTATAAAATATTGAAACAACTCAACAGAAGACTAAATCAAGATACATGTACACTAAAAGTGTCAACATATGACTATAAAGCCTGTAAGATAAACTAAAATATAGAAGTGTCAGGACAGGGCCCCCACCTATTCAATACTACTATACACAATAACAAAAGTCTATACTTGGGCCTAGAAGCAAGTGGGGATCACCACACCAGCTAAACAACACAATTGATGCCTATTTGGAGGGTCTGGCACTCTGGGCCTCTGTACTTGCAAGGTGAATGCAGCATCCCGGCCAAAAGGGACATAGTACTTTGGAATAGTACTCATATGATAAGGCAGCCTGAATAGCATGCGATAAACAAGAAGATCATATAAGAGAGAAAAGCATGAAATATGTTGTATTGAAGACATTTGAGAAACTAAGAGACAAGCTCTAGTCTTATTAAGCTTAAGTCATACCGTAACTTCTTATTGGTTATTCTAGTTATTCTTTGGATTTCCATGTGACAATATTTTGTAATCATTGTTCGTTATCATACTTGGATCTGGATACATTCGCTTATGATATAAAGGGGTGCATAGTAACACGATCGCAGGGCCTCGTACCGCACATGATATAAGGGTACCAAAGGGTGTACAATACACGACCACAAGAGCCTCTAGCCTCACAGAAATTAATGGACCACGAGAACATGATAGAGTAATCTACTTAACAACATTCTGGGAAAATGTTTTATTATATCATAAATTTGGAAGTCATGCTACACATAAGGCCGTTAGGAGCACAACCCTTTGAAACAAATCCTACTTACGTAATATTCAGCTATCATCTTAAAAGAAGTACTACAATCAATATGAGGAAATATAGAAGACTCAACAACTATGAAGAACATGAAATCTATAACTCATGATCAATGATATATGAACAATCTATAAAAGGGTACGACACAATAAGAGCATACTTTGTATAAAGGATCGATAATAACAGGAGAACGATAGCTTATAAAAGCTCATTTCCATAGAAGAGTAGCATAGATATTTCAACATGATACATACTCTAGGTCCTCACAAACTTGTAAACGAGAAATATATGACTAAGAGGTCATGACATAGCATAAAGTAAGGGGATTTGGCCTTGCATACCTTGATTTTAAACTTTTAAAACAACTATGAAGAATCAACCCTTCCGATATAAGCTTTAATCTACAAAAATCGGAAAATAAGAAAGCTAATATTAATAACTCCACAACAACTTTCATTTATATAAGCAATTCAACATACATTGGAAGGGCGACAAGCTTCGGAGACTATCAATTTCATGGTGTATCTCCATACCCTTTCTTCCATCCTTAACTACAACCTCAAACAATTTTCTTACAAGATTAACAACACTTCCCAAACTTTATGACATACAAAACAACCCCCCATTTACCATATGCAGCTAATAAAATTTGGACTCACAGCTTTCGATCACCGTCCTGTGAGTCATAACCATGGAATATATGAAGAATACTCATAATAGATCATGAAAGAAGGTATTTAACATACCTTAGCCTGCTTGAAATCTCATTGACGTTGAAGCTTGTTGGAGAAAACTTTGATTCGCTACAATCGACGAGAAATCGCGGTTAAAACCACTTACATTATGTTAGGATAACCTTGCTTGATGATAAAAGTAACTTACCTTCAAGTTCTAAGATGAATTAAGGGAAATGTCTTAGGTCTGATATGGTTCTGTTCTTGGTGGAGAAAATGAAGAAAGTGAATTAAAAGACAAGTTTGGGGTTTATATATGGGAACCCTTGGATGTGCCATGTTTCCTATATTTACTTGGGCACTACACATGTTTTTAGTAATGCACATAAAATTTTGCACCAAGATCAGATTAACGAACGGTTTATTGCATTGAAAACTAGACTTGAAGACCTTTATATTGATAGGTAATTTACCACCTAACTCATCATACATACGTAGGTATTCTTGTTTGAAGTTGAAGCTTGTGCATGCTCATTTGAAATACGGGTCCGTACTGTAACTTCTAACTTGACTCTGTTCTAGGGCTCATCTTATACCTTATTAACTTTTAAAACACCTCCTACACTTGCCATTATGATCATAAAATATATTACTATTCCATAGCTTCCTTGGGCACGCTCAACATTATTTTCGATCGTTGTTGTAGCACTTTAAATTCTTGAATCATTTCGGGACTTAATCCTTTTATACATTAAGATCTTGTTATGTATACTTGAACACAACTTTATTCTTGTGGGTTTGGGTAAATTTGCTCATGTCGGACCCGAACGGTCATTTTATGTATTTGCGCCCCTTTTCCCCTTTTGATGCTTCACACATATGAATTTTTAGTTTTATGACTTACGTGATTAATTGGTTTTGTTCCGAGAAGCATTTGGGTTGATTTGGACCATTTGATTCTCGGCTTAGAAGCCTAAGTTGATTATGTTGATCAAACATTGACTTTTGTGAAATCGACCCTAGAACGGTATTTTGATGGACCAGATAGGTTCGTATCATGATTTTGGACTTGAGTGTATGTCCGTAATCGAATTCGGAGCTCCATAGGTTGATTTGTGTTATTTTGTTGAAAATTAGTAATTTGTGGTTGAGAAGTTTGACTGTAGGTTCATTTTTAGATATCGAGTATAGAATTTGATTTTGGGACTTGGAATAGGTCCGTTATAATATTTAGAACTTGTCTACAAAATTTGGTGTCATTTGGAGTTGATTTCATAGTATTTAGACGTTTTGTTGCAATTCTAGAAATTCTGGAACTTTTCTTTAAAATTCATGCGTTTTGATAGCTGATTTGTAGTCTAGAAGTTATTTTTGTATTTTGATCATGCAAGTGAGTTTATATGATATTTTTAGAAATGTTTGAATGTTTGGTTTGGAGCTTCGGGGGCTCGGATGAGTTTCAGAACGGTTTTGACTGACGTAGGATTTTTTGGTGTGTAGGTGCTCTAATGTCGCAATTGCGAGCACCAGCCTCACAATTGCGAATTGGGCAGAGGGTCATCGGATGCCGCTAATGCGACTTCCCAATTCCCATTTGTGAAGTCTGTCCATACCTGGGTTGGTTCGCATTTGCGACCTTTTGGTCATTTTTGTGATGGGAGTGAGCTTCGCAATTGCGAAGCCTTTTGTCACAATTGCGACTTCTGTTGAGGCTGTCAGGGTTCGTAATTGCGATCCCTATTTTACAATTGTGAGGGTTCGCAAATGTGAACTCAAGGTCACATTTGCGATATTTACAGCTGATCAAATGGGTTGGGAGACGGGATTTCATATTATTTTCTCTCATTTTAGAACCCTAGACTCGGTAGGAGGTAATTTGGAGAGGGGACTTTCATCTACAAATATTGCGTAATTGATTCTAATAGATTTCCAACTATATTCATGATTACATCTTAGATTTAACATCAAATTTATGTTAATCAAATATGAAATTTGGGGATTTGTTTCAACGTTTTGAAAAATGAAGATTTGAGTCTTGAGAGTCGATTTAAATCAGATTTGAAAACAAAATACATATTTGAACTTGTGGGATTATGGATAATTGAAATATACGCCTGGACTCCGGTTTTGACCGGGTGGGCTTGAGGTTGACTTTTTGGAAAATATGTAAAGATCATAGCTTTATCTAGTGCAATTGACTTGCATTGTTTGATGTTTTAAGTCATTTTTTGTTAGATTTGAGCCATGTGGAGGCGAACTTTAGGGGACTTGAGGGTTGATTTGGACTAGTTGAGGTAAGTATCTTGCCTATCTTTGTGTGGGGAAATTATCCCGTAGGATTTGGGTTGATTGTGCTACTTGTGTCATATAGAAGACGTGTACGAGAGGTGACGATTATGTACACGGGCTATATGTGGTATTTGTCCGGTTTAGGATATTTAGACTCTTTCCATGCCTTTAATTGAATTGTCATAACGTGTTATATCTTTTATTGTTAATCTACTCTTACATGTGTTAATCTACTATTACATTCTTTATTTGACATTGTTAAAACTTGTTCTACCTCTTATTATATTTGCTTTCATATAATTTAGTTGAAGTTATTACCTTCATTATTGTCTTGCTACCTCTTACTTTTACTTGAAGTTGTTATCCCGTGGGAATTATCTCCTTGTTGGGTTATAGACGTTGAGGTGATGAAAGCTAGTATCACATTGAGGTTGAAGTTGTTGATTTATGAAATATCTTTCCTTGTTGATTATTTCTCATTCATTATGCCATTATTGAGATTCTTGTACACATTGTAGTTGAGCCATGGGCTATTTGTTTTGGAAACATTGGTATTGTTGATTATTTGGCAAGTTGTTGCATATGGGCACTTGTGGTGCGAGTTGTGATTGTGTTGTGATATTGAAATGCATACGGTGGTATAAGGGTAGAGGTTAATACGCATGCAATGAGATAAGGTGGGCTTGATATGAGTGTTGCTAGTAAGGGAATTACTTGAGGCCACACGGTGAGATAAGGTGGGCAAAAACACATGTAGCTATTTTGGAAAAACTGATTTTCAAAACTAAATATAAGACTCATCTATAGACATAAGGAAAGAGTGTGATTGAAATTGTGAAATGTGAATATGAGGTGGTACCTTGGTTGTGATTCTTGTTGCACACTCTATGTTAAAGAGGCTTGTTGGTTGAACAGTTTTGTCATTTCCTTATTTATTTTACTTGTATTTGTATGCATTGATTTCTTGATGTTCTTATCATGTGTTCATTCCTTTTTACCTTTATTGCTTTAGATTCCGTTGCTAGCTTACATTATTGAACTTCTTTATTGTTATTTATTTCTCTGTTCTACATTATTTGACCGTACTATACCTTGTTCAGTTTCTTTTATCCTAGTAGGTGTCTTGACCTGGCCTCTTCACTACTTTACCGAGGTTAGGCTTGATACTTACAGGGTACCGTTGTGGTGTACTCATACTACGCTTTTGCAGATTTTTGTGCAGATCCAAGTACATCTGCCCCTGCTAGACGCCAATGATTGATTAGCTACTTTTGAAGAATTCAAGGTATACCTGCTCGACGTTCGCATTCCTCAAAGTCACTTTCTTGTTTCTAGATATTTCTCAAACAACCTAAATTACGCCAAATTGTTCCACGACAACGGCGTCAATTTTGATGACGTCCAAATCCACTACTAAAAAGTAAATGGACATTATCGCATGCAATATAATTTACCCAACTATGAGTCGGGGTCGAATCCCACAGAGAACAATATGTAGGCAATTAGGCGTGTAAGAGAATTATTACTTATTATGCTAAGCCAAACACTTAGAAAGGTTTGGAGAAAATATTTATAAATAATTGTGAAAATGTAAACTAACCTAGAAATCAAGTAAAATGATCAATGGCTACAAGCATGGATGCATTGGAAAATACACTCAAGCAACGATCCAATGTATTTCACAATTTTACAAGTATGAGCGAGTTTATGTTAATTAGCCTTGGGTAATAATTCTATATTAACTTCTTCTGAAGACTAACAAGAATTTCTAATTGAATTATCCCTAAAACAATTAAGATATTAAGCACACTCGAATATGGCTACTAGTAGTTCAATCCAATCCCTAGGTAGAATCTATAAAGTAAGGGTTAACGTCTTAAGTTCTTGTTAATTAATCTTTGCCTAACCCCAAATTATCTTTCCTAAAATTAAATCTAAGTGAATGGACGAGTCCTAGGGTTAGCTAATCCCTTTGGAAACATTAAAAAACAAGAATAATTAAAGAAACAATAACTCACTTCATAATAAATAAAAAATTGCTCAATACATAAGCACAACAAGATATTTAATCCATACTTTAAATATAAATATTCCCATAAACAAGATTCAAGTATTGGAAAAACTACTACACACTTAGATATTCAATACAAAATAAGGAAATGAGGAAATGAACATAAATGGGTAAGAAATTCTCAACCAAAAGCTTCAAATCTTTAAGACCCAAGTGTGTGTGCAAGAACCCTAGCTTTAAAATTTGTGTTCTCTAGTCATGAGATGTCAAAGATATGCCAAAGACGTGTTTTCAATAAGCTAGGTCGTGTATTCCTGGGTTTGGAATGGAGAAAATGTGAATTGCCAAGTCTGTCAAGAGTTGGAGCCCGTTGACCGCACCTGTGGAAGAATACTCGCAGGTGCGGTTCCGCATATGCGAATAACTTCTCGCAGAAGCGATTATTGTTGAAAATTACAATTCTGCAGAAGCGAACCGCGATGCGCAGAAGCGCACACGCAGGTGCGGACTCTTTGCACAGAAGCGCCTTCGCAGATGTGGATGACCAATTGCACATGCGATCCCAGTGAAGGTTGTCCAGATTCGTAGAGGCGGTCTTCTTCTCGCATATGCGAAGTCGCATAAGTACGCAGTGTTTCGCAAATGCGGAATCACTAAAGGAATATGCACTTTTTAAATTCTTTTTTGCTCAATTCCACTTCAATTGAATTCATCTCTCTTCATGGCATCATTTACCTGAAAATCTAACAATGCACACCATAATTCACCTCATTTTATAATTAAAGGACACAAAAACTAAAGAAAGGAGACTAAAAGAAATGGCAAAATCACCACTCATCAACACCCCAACTTAAAGCTTTTGCTTGTCCTCAAGCAAATCAAAACCAAAAATTCAACGAGGCTCTACCATTTAAAGCACAATTAGCATCGCTATCATTTCCAAATCACATTCTCCAATTAAGCATAACACTTATGAATTTAGTTGGTACTAATAATTAGGCTCAAGCATGTGAATCTCAACCAAATAACTCCCTCATTTAAAACAACCTCAAGAATGCAATGGAGTTTCACATAATCAAGTGATAACAACCAAGTCTCAAGTAGTGACTTAAAAGCACTAGTCTTCTACCTATGCTCAATTTACACAATTCGGAATCTATCAATGTCACCAATCCATTATAATACATGTGACCTCACAAGAAAGAAAGTTCTAAAATCATCATATTTCCAATAACAACACAAGGGACAAATGCACAACGGCACTCACTCTCAGTAAAGAATTTCAAGTGTTACAAAATATCATGCCATAAGCTTGTCCTTATTTTAATTCGCCGCCTATTCAAGAACATTCGGTTGGATATCCCATAAGTACTTTTCAATCATATAATGCAGGCTTAGGGAAGGGTAGGATAAACATATGAGATACAAGTGACAACACCCTCCTTGAACACTACTCACATTTGTCTTTCGTTTTGCACTTTGCTTCTTTTTAAACCACATAATCCTTATCGACATCTAGTTACCAACATAGAACCACCTTAAAGTACCTCTCTAATTTTCTCAAGACTCCATTTTTTTATACAACTATTTTCTTTTGGAGCTTGAGTATCTTCATATAAACATCTTTGAGGTATATGTTTCTACACACCATGTACATCTTCATCATTTCCCGGTTAACACCAATAGCCCTAACTTAGGCTTTGAGCTTCATTCTAAACATTCAAGGAGGGACGAGTTCAAAATAGGGAATTATTTCACAAAAAGAGTAAATGTTTGTAATGAGGTAGCTAAAGAAAAGGTTGAAGGCAAAAATGGGGTTAACTATTGATAATATTTATGCAATGGTAGGCTTGAAAGGCTAAAGAGGCTTTTTCAAAGATCACAAATAATGCATAAGGTCATCCCTCCATCTAAACATAATTAATATTAGCATTGAAATACCAACTGGGCAAGTTTTAGATGATAAAGCTAAACACAAGAATTATTTTTAACAAAAACCAACACACATGGCACATGAAATAATCAACACAGACCAATTTCACTTCTTAATAAGAACAATTAGAGAAATATCATGCCAACTAGTGGGAAAAGAGTCACAAAATGAGCCAAAGAGTTTTCACAAGAATTATTCTTCCCCATGTAACTTACTTTTTCAATTTACAATCAAAATTTGGAGGTGTATTCTTAATTAACACATCACATACAAGAGACTAATTTTATTAGTACCAAACAATTCAAAAGTCTCTACATAACACAACAAGACTAATTCCATTAAGAAAGTCATCACGCCATCCATCATAGGAAAAAGTCACCCGGTTCAACACAAAAATAATCCTCTGGAAAACACCATAGAATGCAACTAGTCCAAAGAATCAAGCCAAACGGGACCAGCAAGCCATAACTGCAGAACAACTATTTTTTGCCAAAACTACCCAGTTACCGCACCTGCGGGAAAAGCTTTGCAGGTCTGGTTCCGTTTCTGCGGAAATTCTATTGCTTCTGCAAACTTTCACAGCTGACCAAAAATCGCACTTGCGAAGAAGGCATCGCAGGGGAGAGGCCACATATGCGGCAATCGTTTTCGCTTTTGCAGTTTCCATCAAGGGTTTCACAAACCCAGCTACTGCCGACTCTTTTCAATGCCAAACATGATTTTGGCACAAAATGTATACTCAAGAATTCTAAATTAGTGCACTACATGGACATACGACTTGACTCCACATAGTAGAAAAAGTTCTTTCAGACAATTTGTCGAACACATGACAAGCACAAAGTTATTTTTGTTTCTTTGAAGCAATTGGGTAATCAGACTTAACCATTTCTTTTCAACAATAACAGCACACACAACTACACTCAACCAATTTCTCTCACACCTAAAGCTTACAATGATCGAGAAGGGAAAACAATGGCCGTGGGAAAATGGCCACGGAAACCCAGAAATGAAGAAGAAAAAGAAGAAGAATAATAAGACAAAAGTAGAAGAGAGAATTGAAGATGATACATGTGTATCTTGTGTGAGGGCAGTAGAAATCGAGAGCAATGGAGAGTTTGAGTAGCAGTTATGAGAGAGATAGAGGAGTTCGAGTTTGGGGGAAAATGGTTCGAGTGTTACCTGTAAGAGAGGCCTTTTTTCTTTAAACTCACCTGACAGGTCGCTTCTGTGGGATTTTTATCGCTTATGCATTAACGCTTTTGCGCGTAAGCTGCCGCTTCTATGATAAGTTTGCATTTGGGCACAAATCACGCTTTTGTGTGGTTGCTTCTGCATGAATATTTCCGTAGAAGCGGTTGCACTAGATTTCTTAATGACACAACTAGGCAGCCACTGCGTTGGCTCATTCCAACACCTCAACCTCCTCAATTCAACTCCAAACAATCTGAAACTTTGCAGGTTAGTCGAAAATAACACAATACACTATTCTAAAAAGAAAATTTCAAAAATGGCTAAAACTTTGAAAACGATGGGTTGCCTCCCACCAAGCACCGTATTTACCGTCGTGACATGACGCAAATCAACTTTATCACTTTTATCGCCACTTGGATGATATGAATTGGGCACCTAACTTGGAATTAAGCTTGTGACCACGAGTAGCTGGGGGTGGTAAGTAGATAATCAAGCCAAATATCAATTTCATCATTTTTTATTTATTGGCTTTCTTTTGAGGAATGTCATTTTGCACTCTTTAATTTTCAAATTGCAAGATGTATTGCTTTTGTCTTTCCTCTTTGCACTCCCACATGGATTCACGCGGATCAATTCCCATATCACCATACAAGTCTAAACTTGAAAAGTGCTTGGAATGAGATATCAAACTCTCAACTTGCAACTTTTTCCGGATTTCGACATCCTCTTTTTCCCCTGAACTAGAGGCAACTTCAACCATATTTTCAATTATGCCGGTTGACTTTAATTCTATATTTTTCTTGGCATCACCAACAAGCATGGAGTTGGTTGGTGGATGTTTAATTCTTGATTCCTCGAAATACAACTCACATTCTTTCTCGAAGTTGGACTCTTCTTGACCTTTTTCCACACTCTCAAATTTATAGGCATAGTGATCCTCAATCAATGATTTCATTTGATTTTCCAAAGTGCGGATAGTCTCATCATTTCGACGTAGTGCTTGTTTTAAGTCCTCGAGTGACAAGTTTTTCTTCTCCTCATTTTCAAGAATGGCCTCCAACATGAACATCATCATCTCATTTTGAGCATTTAAGAGCTCTTCTTGATTTTGATCAAGTGCCAAATCAGGATTTTCGGCTTCAACCTCTAAGGAAGGTTCTTGGCTATCATTCACTTCCGAGAATTTTTGGACCTCTAAAGCTTCAAGCATTTCTCCTATTTGTAACTTCAACCTTTTAACCGCCAAATCATTTTGGAGACTATTTTCCAAATGCCCCTCAAATGCATTTTGCTCTTTGTTTCCTCCTTCAAGTATGCATTCTATCATGTGCTTGAACTATCCATTTTGAACGTGCTCACTTTCTTCCACTTCCATATCCCTATAATTATCATCACAAAAAGTAGAATCATCATAGCGGGGTTTGAGGAAGGGAAGGACAACTAAGCACAATTATCCCAATGGCCATTTTGACAACCATACTTGTCACATATACTCCACTCATGCGTTTGAGATTGTGCGCACAATCCGTCCCAGGGAGAATTTAATAATTTTGCCATGAGTGTGGTCCTCCATAATAAGGAAAAGGGTCATCAAAGTATGAAAAACAACCATCCGACCAATTTTCATTACATGATGCCATTTTTTAAGAAATAAGAAAATAAACAAGAAAATCAACAAGAAAACAATTAAGAAGATAAACAAAGATAAGAAAATAATTACATAAATATTCACAAGTTCGGACCAAATCGTGTATGCTTACTTCTCAAACAACCTAAATACACCAAATTGTTCCCCGACAGTGACGCCAATTTTGATGACGTCCAAATCCACTACTAAAAAGTAAATGGACATGGTCACATGCAATATAATTTACCCAACTATGAGTCGGGTTCAAATCCCACATAGAACAATATGTAGGGGATTAGGTGTGTAAGAGAATTATCACTTATTATGCTAAACCAAACACTTAAAAAGTTTTTGAGAAAGTATTTATAACTAATTGCAAAAATATAAACTAACATAGAAAGTAAGTAAAATGATCAATGGCTACAAGCATGCATACATTAGGAATTACACTCAAGTAACGATTCAATGTATTTCACGATTTTACAAATATGAGAGAGTTTATGTTTATAGCCTCGAGTAATAATTCTATATTTTCTTCTTTCGAAAACTAACAAGACATCCTAAATGAATTATCCCTAAAGGAATTAAGAGATTAAGCACACTGGAATATGGCTACAAGTAGTTCAATCCTATCCCTAGGTAGAATCTATAAAATGAGGGTTAACGCCTCAAGTTATTGTTAATTAATCTTTCCCAACACCAAATTATCTTTTCCAAAATTAATTCAAAGTGAAAGGGTGAGTCTTAGGGTTAGCTAATCCCTTTGGAAACATTAAAGAACAAAAATAATTAAAGAAAAAATAACTCACATCATAATAAATAAAAATCGTTTAATACATAAGAACAACACGATATTTAATCCACAGTTTAAATATGAATATTCTCTTACACAAGATTCAAGTGCTGGAAAACATACTACACACTTAGATATTCAATACAAAGCAAGTAAATGAAGAAATGTTCATAAATGGGTAAGAAATTATCAATCAAAAGCTTCAAATCTTTAAGACCCAAGTGTGTGTGCAAGAAACCTAGCTTCAAAACTTGTGTCCTCTACTCAAGAGATGTCAAAGATATGCCAAAGATGTGTTTTCAATAAGATTGGTCGTGTATTTGTGGGTTTGGAATGGAGAAAATGTAAATTGCCAAGTCTGTCAAGAGCTGGAGCCCGTTGACCGCACCTGCGGAAGAATCCTCGCAGGTAAGGTTCTGCATATACAAATAACTTCTCGCCGAAGCGATTATTGGTGAAAATTAAAATTCTGCAGAAGCGGACCGTGATACGCAGAAGCGCACACGCAGGTGTGGAGCCTTTGCACAGAAGCGCCTTCGCAGATGCGGATGACCAATCGCAGATGCGATCCCAGTGAAGGTTGCCCAATTTCACAGATGCAACCTTCTTCTCGCTGATGCGAGGTCGCATAAGCGCACAGTGTTCTACATATGCGGAATCGCTCAAGGAATTTGAAATTTTTAACTCTTTTTTGCTCAATTCTACTTTAATTGAATCCATCTCTCTTCATGGAATCATTTACCAGAAAATCTAAAAATGCACACCATGAATGACCTCTTTTTATAATTAAAGAACATAAAAACTAAATAAAAGAGACTAAAATAAATGGTAAAATCACCACTAATCAACGCCCAACTTAAAGCTTTTGCTTGTCCTCAAGCAAATCAAAACCAAAAATTAGATGAGGCTGTACCATTTAATGCACAATTAGCATCGCTATCATTTCCAAATCACATTCTCCTATTAAGCACAATACTTATGGATTTGGTTAGTTCTAATAATTAGGCTTAAGCATGTGAATCTCAACAAAATAACTCCCTCATTTAAAACAATCTCAAGAATGCAATGGAGTTTCACATAAACAAGTGACAACAACCAAGCCTCAAGAAGTGACTCAAAAGCACTAGTCTACTACATATGCTCAATTTACGCAATTCAGAATCTATCAATGTCACCAATCCATTATAATCCATGTGACCTCACAAGAAAGAAAGTTCCCAAATAATCATATTTACTATAACAACACAAGGGACAAATGCACAAAGGCACTCACTCTCAACAAAGAATTTCAAGTGTAACAAAATATCATGTCATAAGCTTGCCCTTATTTTAATTCGCCGCCTATTCAAGAACATTCGGGTGGAGATCCCATAAGGACTTTTAATGCTTGTAATGTAGGCTTAGGGAAGGGTAGGATAAGCATATGGAATACAAGTGACTACACCTTCCTTGAACACTACTCACATTTGTCTTTCGTTTTGCACTTTGCTTCTTTTTATACCGCATAGTCCTTATTGACATCTATTTACCAACATAGAACCACCTTAAAGTACCAATCTATAGTAATGCCTTACAATTTTGTAGAAGTAGGCCACGATGCGCATAAGCACACACGCAGGTGCAAACCCTTTACGCAAAAGCGCCTTCGCAAGTACGGATCACCAATCGCACATGTGATCCCAGTGAAGGTTGCCCAGTTTCACTGATGCGACCTTCTTCTAGCATATGTGTGGTCGCATAAGCACACAGTGTTCCCCAGATGCGGAATCACTGAAGGAATTTGCACTTTTAAAATTCATTTTTGCTTAATTCCACTTCAATTGAATTCATCTCTCTTCATGGCATCATTTACCTAAAAATCTAACAATGCACACCATAAATCACCATATTTTATAATTAAAGGACACAAAAACTAAAGACAAGAGACTAAAAATAAATGGTAAAATCACCACTCATCAGTGACAAGTTGGTATAAGAACTCTAGGTTCATAGGTGTTACGAGTCATAAGCACGTTTAGTAGAGTCTTGCGGATAGGTACAGGGATATCTGTACTTATCTTTGAGAGGCTACGGAAATGTTAGGAAATTCCACTTCTTTGATTCCTTATCATGCGAGTTTGTTGATTTCGAAATCTGAATCTTTGTTTTTTTTATTCTCTAATAGATGGTGAGGACACGCATTGCTGGATCCGACAATTAGACACCCACACCCCCTGCTAGAGTAGCGAGAGGTCGGGGACTGGGCAGAGGCTGAGGAGGGGAACGTGGTGCCGCTAGAGCACCTGCCCGAGAAACGACTGATGAGCCGCCAATAGCTCCAATTAGAGGACAGGCACACGAGGCAGCTATTGTCACCCTGCACTTCAAGAGTCCCTATCACAACTTTTGAACATGTTTGGCACTCTTGTTCATGTGGGATTGATTCCCCTCGCACTAGATACATCACAGGATAGGGGAGGATCTCAAACCACTTCATCCCGTACTCTAGAGAAATGGGTTTATGTTTATAAGGTCCCGAGAGTTATTCTAGTGGAACCTATTGTTCCGGTTTAGCCCGAGGTCAGAACGGAGGTATCTAAGGAGGAACAACTTAGACTAGAGCGGTTGAAGAAGTATCATCCTACTACATATAGTGGCACAACTATGGAGGAGTGTCAGGAGCAGCCTACATGTGGTGGAAGGCTTACGAGGAGGGTAGCCCAACCGATGCAACTTCACTCCCTTAGATTCAATCTATAGAGATGTTCTTGAGAGAGTTTGTTCCACTGACCCTTCGGGATACATGGCACGATGTTTGAGAAGTTGCGTCAAGGACTATGATAGTTTCATAGTATGCTATCGGATTTAGTGAGTTGTCCTGACATTCACCATCCTTGGTTACCATAGTCAGAGAACGAGTCTGCATATTCATCGAGGGGGTCAACTATGCTATTAGATTCGGCATGGCTCAAGAGTTGGAGACGAAAACCCCGTATCAACACGTGGTGGAGATCGCGCAGAAGTTAGAGGGTATGCAGGACTATTAGGGAGAGGACATGGAGGACAAAAGGCCTCGAGATTCTAGAAGATACAGTGGTGCCCGCACCCTAGTTGTAGCCCATCATGGTAGGGGCTGTGTGAACCGCCCGATCCATTTAACACTTCCAGCTTCCAGTGGTACTCCGGCTATTCTGAGGTCTCAAGTTGATCATTTTGCTCAGCCACTTTCTAGCGCACCTTCTGTATGGGGTGCCTTCAGCGCCCAATCTAGTCGACCAGGATAGAGTCAGCTTCAGCAACCACGCCCACCAAGAGCTTGGTTAAAGTGTGGGGATACAAGACATATGGTGAAGGATTGCCCCAAATTTTGGAGGGAGGCACCTCCATATACTACTCAGGCTCCCAGAATTCCACCTGGTCCAAAGACTTCACAGGCTATGGTTGCTGCTCCAGTTGCTACTCCACATCCACAACCAGCTAGGGGTGGAGGTCAGACGGGTAGAGGTTGCCCTAGAGGGGGAGGCCAAGCCAGATTCAATGTTTTTCTGGGTATGACAAAGATGGTTGCATTGGATGCTATCATCATAGGTATTGTTCTGGTTTGTCATAGGGATGCATCAGTCTTATTTGACCCGGGATCCACTTATTCATATGTGTCATCTTATTTTGATCCGTATTTGTATTTATCTTGTGATTCTTTGAGTTCTCTTTCTTATGTGTTCATGCCTGTGGGAGATTCTATTGTTGTGGACCGTGTGTATCGGTCATGTTTAGTTGTTATTGGTGGTTTTGAGACCAGAGTTGATCTATTGTTACTCAATATGGTAGACTTTGATGTGATCATGGGCATGGACTGATTATCGCCTTATCACACACTTCCGGATTGTCACGCCAAGACTATTACAGCGGCTATGTCAGGTTTTCCACGGTTAGAGTGGAGAGGTACATTGAATTATATACCTAGTAGGGTTGTTTCCTTTATAAAGGCTCAACGAATGGTTGAGAATGGGTGTGATACATATCTAGCCTTTGTGAGAGATGTCAATGCTGATACTCCTACTATTGAGTCAGTTCCGCTAGTGAGAGACTTCCTGGATATATTTCCAGCAGATCTTCCAGTCATACCACCCAATAGAGATATAGATTTTGGTATTGACTTGTTGTCGGGCACTCAGCCAATTTCTATCCCACCCTATCGTATGACACAAATAGTGTTGAAGAAGTTAAATGAACAATTGCAAGAGTTTCTCAATAAGGGTTTCATCTAATCTAGTGTTTCACCTTAGGGTGCCCCAGTTCTATTTGTAATGAAGAAGGATGATTGTATGTAGATGTGTATTGATTATAGGCAGTTGAACAAGGTTACCGTGAAGAACAGTTACCCATTACCGCACATTGATGACTTATTTCACCAGCTACAAGGTGCTAGAGTGTTCTCAAAGATTGATTTGAGGTTAGAGAAATTCGGGACACGAATATCTCGAAGACTGCCATTAGGACTCGGTATGGTCGCTACGAGTTCCTTGTAATGTCATTTGGCTGACCAATGCCCCAACATCATTTATGCATATGATGAACAGTGTATTCCAGCCATATCTGGACTCATTCTTCATTGTGTTTATTGATGATATTTTGGTGTATTGCCGTAGTCGGGATAATTATGAGCTGCATTTGAGGATCCTGCTCCACACCTTGAGAGAGAAGAAGTTGTGCGCAAAATTCTCAAAGTGTGAATGTGGCTTGATTCGATGGCACTTTTGGGTTGTGTGGTGTCGAGTGAGGGGGTTACGGTTGATTCAAAGAAGATTGAGGCAGTTTAGAGTTGCCCGGACCATCTTCAACTACTAGGATTCAGCGTTTTCTTGGTTTGGCTAGGTATTATTGCTGTTTCGTAGAGGGTTTCTCATCCATTGCTGCACATATGACTAGATTAACCTAGAAGAGTGCTCCTTTTAGATGGTCCGACGTGTATGAGCCGAGCTTTCAAAAGCTCAAGACTGCTTTGACTACAGCCCCAGTGTTGGTGTTACCTACAGGTTTGGGGTCTTATACTATGTATTTTGATGCATCACTTATTGGGCTGGGCGCGATGTTGATGCAAGATGGTAGAGTAATTGCCTACGCGTCTCGGCAGTTGTAGGTTCATGAGAAGAATTATTCGGTGTACGGCTTTGAATTGGTAGCTATTATGCATACATTAAAATTTTGGAGGCATTATCTTTACGGTGTCCCATGTGAGGTCTATACCGACAACCGGAGTCTCCAGCATATGTTCAAGCAGAAAGATCTTAATTAGCAGAAGCGGAGATGGTTAGAGTTCACTAAAGACTATTATATCACTATTCAGTATCATCCCTAGAAGGCCAATGTGGTGGTCGATTCCTTAAGTAGAAAAGTGGAGAGCATGGGCAGTTTGGCATATCTACCGGTAGCAGAGAGGCCACTATCCATGGATGTTCAGGCCTTGGCCAATTAGTTTGTTAGATTTGATGTTTCAGAGCCCAGCCGAGTTCTGGATTGATTGGTTTCTCGGGCTTCCTTATATGAGTGCATCAGAGAGCGCTAGTTTGACTACCCCCATTTTCTTGTCCTTAAGGACACGGTGCTGCCCGGTGATTCCAATGACATTTCTATCAGAGATAACAGTGTGTTGCGGATGCAAGGCCATATATGTGTGCCCAATGTAGATGGGTTACATGTGTGCCCAATGTAAATGGGTTACATGTGTTGATCATTGAAGAGGCCCAATGTTAGCAGTACTCTATTCATCCGGGTGCCGCAAAGATTATCAGGATTTGAGGCAACACTATTGGTGGAGGAACATGAAGAAAGATATAGTGGAGTATATGGCTCGATGCCTGAACTGTCACCAAGTGAAGTATGAGCATCAGAGGCCAGGGGTTCGCTTTAGCGACTTGAGATTCTTGAGTAGAAATGGGAGCGTGTTACCATGCGCATCGTTGTTGGGCTCCAGATGGACAGTCAGTTAGGCACACGGGTTGAGTTGAGTATAACATTTCACCCCAGATGGGCAGTCAATTCAAGCGCACCATTTAGATCTCAGAGGATATTCTATGTGCTTGCGTTATGGATTTCGAGGGTTCTTGGGATCAAAACTTGCCTCTTGCAAAGTTTGCCTACAACAACAGCTACCAATCGAGTATTCAGATGCCTCCTTATGAGGACCTATATGGGAGACAGTGCCATTCTCCAGTTGGTTGGTTTGAGCCGGGTGAGGCTAGGTTGTTGGGAACTGATTTAGTTTGAGATGCGTTGGAGAAAGTTAAGTTGATTTAGGATCAGCTTCGAACAGCGCAATCTAGGCAAAAGAGTTATGTCGATCAGAAGGTTCGTGATGTAGCAATCATGATATGAGAGAGGAGTTTGCTCCAGATTTCACCTATGAAGGGTGTGATGAGGTTTGGGAAGAAAGGCTAGTTAAGCCCTAGGTATATTGGTCCTTTTAAGATCCTTGAGAGAGTTGGTGAGGTGGCCAGCATTTCTTGGCGATATGGTCTTCAGCGATGGAATTAGAGTGGATTTCCAGAAGATTGAGGATGTGAGGAGTTGGCCTAGACCTACAACTCCTACAAAGGTTCGATGTTTCTTGGGTCTGGAAGGTTATTATCAGAGATTTGTAGATTGTTTTTCCTATACTTCTGCCCCATTGACCAAGGTAACTCAGAAGGCGACCAATTTCCAGTAGTCAGATGCGTATGAAAAGAGTTCCAGGAGTTGAAAGATAGATTGACATCAACACCAGTCTTGGCCTTTCCAGAATGTACGAAGTCATATGTTATTTATTGTGATGCTTTATGTGTTTGTTTAGGCTATTTGTTTGTAGCAAGATATGGTAATTGCATATGCTTTGAGACAGCTCAAGAAACACTAGAAGAACTACCATATGAATGACTTACAATTGGTAGAAATGGTGTTTGCAATGAATATATGGTGTCATTATCTCTATGGAGTTCATGTTGATAAATTCACCTATCACAAGATCATTATGTATATCTTCAAGCAAAGAGAACTGAACATGAGGCAGAGAAGATGGCTTGAATTGCTTAAAGATTATGATGTATATATTCTCAATAATCTTACTAGAACTAACTTTGTAGGAGGCGTGAGGAGGCATCGACTTTGCACCCAGCTATTGATACTTCTTTGTCGGCCAACGAAAGAGGTAAAGGCGTTGCTGAGGAAGGCGAAGAGTCGGGTTCGAACGTTGATGCGGATGATCTGAAGATCATAGAGGAAGGATTTACCCAACTTGAGATGAGTTTGGAGGGGTCTACGAAGACCATTGTGATCCCTATGGATCGTGAATTGCTGAAGAACCACATAGAACACAGTCCCTGCCCTCAACCATTTTTGTTCCGAGATTTCATGAGGGTGGCAATATGCAAGCCCTTTGTTATGAGTTGAAGGATAAGTACGATGAGCTGGTAAAAGCCATTGAGAAGTGTAGCATCATTGAGGGGACATTGAGGCACACGAAAGGGGAGCTTTAGGTCAGCAGGGGTGTGGAGGCCCAGTAAGCACAAATGGTTAGCTGCGTGGGCAATTGGAAGAATGACGGCTTCAATTGGAGGTCTTTAATGGTGAAGTCGCTGAGAAGTAGAGTGAGCTTAAGAAGGCAGAATCTTCCCGTTTGGAGGCTCAGAGGAAATAAAGAGATGCTAGAGTTGGCGAATAGGACACTTCAGGCCTAGTGTGATATTGACCAGTCCATGGCAAAAGTTAAAGAAGATCGACTAGAGGAGAGGAGAGGAGAGGTAGAGAAGGATAACTCCATCCTCTATGATTGGGTGGTTGCTTTGGAAGCTGAGAAGGCCAAACTACTTGCACAACCATCTTCTTCTCGTACTTCAGATTTTCCAACTTTCCTCGGGACTTATACGAGGAATGGATTCACGCTGAGGCTTAATTAGTTGTGTTTTGAGATTTTCATTAAGGTAGGATCCGTTTCTGTGGTCGCCCTCAGAGATGTTTTTGTTAAGGCTCGTGAGGCTCAAGTCGCTTGTGGGTATGATCCCGCCACACCTAAGGCCACTGATGACAAGGAGGATGATGGTGTGGACTGGCTTGAGGAGAATGCCTGGTATGATGCATCATATCTTGAGGGAGAATGTGGTGATGGCGTGGGTGATGATGGCCAAGGAGGCGATGTTGTTGACAACCAAGTCGGCGGGGATGTTGAAGGTCGTGATGGTGGTGGCCAGTAGTTCTTTTTTGATTTTTTTGTATGTTTTTGCTGGCATCATCACGAGCCTATTGTAAAAAACTGTTTAAGTATATGAAATGCTTGAATGTTTCCTTGCATCTTCTTCTCTTGATGTGGTTTATTTCTATACTTGTGTATATGTTTGTTTCTTTGTAGGAGTGTGACCGAGGGTCAATAGGAGTCCGCTCGATCGAGATCGAGTATAATCTTTTATTAAATAGAGGTTGAGGGCTGATAGGTGTTTGTTCGAGCAGGCTGTAACATAACATTTCATTAAACTGCGGCCGAGAGCCGATAGGGGTTTGTTCGAGGAGGGTGGAACATAACATTTCATTAAATTGCGGATGAGGGCTGGTAGGTGTTTGCTCGAGCATGGTCGACCATAACCTTTCATTAAGTTGCAGCCGAGGGCCGGTAGATATTTGTTCGAGTAGGGTTGAACATAACCTTTCATTAAGTTATGGCTGAGGGCTAGTAGGTGCCTGTTCGAGCAGGGTCGAACATAACCTTTCATTAAGTTGTGGATGAGGGTCGATAGGTATTTGTTCGAGAAGGATCGAACATAACCTTTCATTAAGTTGCGACCAAGGGGCAGTAGGTGCTTCTTCGAGCAGGGTCTAACATAACTTAAATGCAAGAAATATGCGCTGATAAGCGTAAAGTTTATTTACTTGACATTGTTATTTTAGTTACATACTTGGAAAAATTTATAAGGTTTTTGGGTTTCGGCTAGTGTTCCATTCCCAGTCCCGGTTTGTATAGTACCTTCATTGGTTGATCTGGAGCGTATTGAGCGGTCTAGCACTAAAATAGTAACCATGGCCCTACCTTCGCGTACTTCAATTCGAAATGTTTCCCTCGCCGCCTCGTTAAAAACATCCTTGAGAAAACCCAAATGGGATAAAACTCAAGTGAGGGAAAAAAGATTATGGCTTGGGGGACAATTTTTCTCTTAAAAGTTGAAGTACTTGAGGTGGATGATATTCTAATTGTTTGGTAGTAGCTTTCCTTTCATTATCTCTAATTGGAAAGATCACTTTTTTGCTTTGGCTATGATTTTATACGGACCATCCCAATTTGTTTCCATCTTGCCTTTCCTGTGATCTTTGCTTGCTTGAGTTTTAGCTTTTAGTACCTAGCCCCCAACTTTGAGCGGCCTGACCTTTGCTTTCTTGTTATAATAGCATTATGCTTGGTTTTTTTTAGCAACCATTCTAATGTAGGCGATGCCTCTTCGTTCGTCGACTTTGTCGTGTTCTTGCCTTCTGCTCTCGTCGTTAATTATGCTGATCTCATGGGAGTACCTTAGGCTAGATTCTCCAACCTCGACTGGTATTACTGCCTCGGTCCCGTAGACCAAAGGGTAGGGCGTCTCTCCTGTGCTTATTTTTGGAGTTGTTCGGTAGGCCCACGATACTTCTGGTAATATTTTCGGCCACAGTCCCTTGGCGTCTTCTTAAACCTATAATTACGGTGTCATACTCGGCCTCATTGTTAGTCATATCCAGGCACCTTAAGGACTGGCGAATCACTTTGCCTGTTGGGACTTCGAGTACGAGTCCCAATCTGGACCTCGATGCGTTGGATACGTCATAGGTGTATAAGACCCAGGGGTCTTGTGTTTGGACTGAGGTTTGGACGGCTTCCCTTTCGACTTCAGGCATTATTTTGTGTTGAAGTCGGCGATGAAGCTGGCGAGCACTTGTCACTTTATCGCCGTTCGCGGCTGATACGTGATATCATTCTCATTTAGCTCGATGGCCCATTTGTCCAGCCTTCCCAAAAGTTTGGATTTATGTAGAATGATTCTAAGGGGGAAGGTCGTGATGACTGAGATGGGGTGACTTTGGAAATATTGTCTAAGCTTCTGTGAAGCTACGACTAAGTTCAAAGCCAATTTTGTGAGGTATGGGTACCTCGTCGTGGTGTCGACGTGTGTTTTGCTAATGTAATAGATGGGAGATTACGTACCTTTGTTTTCTTGAATTAAGACTGTGCTTAAAACTACCTCAAATACGGACAGATAGACAAGGAGACGCTCCCCCAACTCGGGTTTTGGATGCAAGGATGGAGATGACATGTATGCCTTTAGTTCTCGTAGAGCCTGAACGCATTCAGAAGTCCATTTGATGCTGCTGTCTTTCTTGATACGCCAAAGAATTTATGGCACCTATCTGATGACCGCGAGATGAACCTTGATACGGCGACGATTCGACCGATCAACCTTTGGACTTGTTTTTTGGTGGTCAAGAGTTCCTGTATCCCCTAAGTGGCTTTGATATGGTCTAGGTTTACCTCGATCCCTCATTGTGATACAAGAAAACCCAAGAACTTTCCCAAGTCTACACCGAACGCGCATTTCTTTGGGTTCATCTTCATTCCGTACCGTCTAAGTATGTTGAAAGTTTCTTTTAAATGAATGATGTAATCTTCTCCCCCTTGGGTCTTGATCAGCATGACGTATATATATACCTCCATTGTTTTGCCGAGTTGGTCTTTGAACATCTTTGTCACCAATTTTTGAACGTGTTTTTTTCCTAATCTTCTTCTTCCATGAGGATGTCATTATAGCCTGAGTAAGCATCCAAGAAACACACTAGCTCATGCCCGGTCATTGCGGCAATGAGTTGGTGGATACGTGGCAATGAAAATGAATCCTTCAGGCATTCTTTATTCAAATCTGTGAAATCCACGCACATCCGCCATTTCCCATTCTTCTTTTTGGCCAACGCTAAGTTGGCGATCGATTCCCTGATGGAACAATTTTCTAATAGTTTTTCCACATCCTCACGCACTGCATCATTAATTGTGGAGTTGAATTTATGTTTGACATGTCTCACTGAGGGGTGGAATGGGTAAACGTTTAATTTGTGCCTGGTGATTTTCTTTGGGATGCCCGACATATCTACATGGCTGAAAGCGAACAAATCTTCGTTAGGTGTTAAGAATTGACTGAATTTACCTAGTTTTAGAAGCCTGCAGCGGATATAGGACTTCTTGTTGTAGTCGTTAAGATCCAATTGAATGAAATTGGGGTCTTCTATGGTCGACCACTAGCTTCGACTATGTCAGGGTCGTTCGTGACGTCCTATGTCTCCTTTTGCTCCGACCTCAACCCTGTTTATTGCTATGCCTCTTTTTCTTTGTCTTTTCTCTGTTGGGTCACCGTTATATTTAAGGCAATGCAGTCGCATTCCCATGATGTGTGATGTTCTCTGCATATGCTAAAAATCCCCTATGGAGTTGGGAATTGGATTAATTGTTATAAGCTGGAGGGGACAATTTTCATGGGACGTATCCATGGTCGTCCTACTGTAACGTTGTATGAAGTGGCCTGGTCCATGATGCGGAATGTTGTCCCCAGAGTTACGCCGCTGGCTAAAATAGCGAGTGTAATTTCCCCGGAGGTCCGTTCAACTGCATTGTTAAAACCAACTAGCGTGATGCAACACGACACTATCTTACCTTCGAGTCTCATTTGTGCAAGTACTCGAGGTCCGTTCAACTGCATTGTTAAAACCAACTGCATTTGTGCACGCGCCGCTCCCGTCATCAACCATAATTCATTTAACATCAGTATCTAAAATTCGTAAAGTAATAATGAGGGCGTCACTATGAAGAAAAGTCAAACTGTCGGCATCCGACTTGTCGAAGATGATACTTTCTTTGAGTTCATCGTACCATTCGCGGGTTATATATCGCTTGAGTTTGTGGGTAGTGGTAAACTTTATGCTGTTGATAGAGGCATCATCACCATCGTCGATAATCATGTTGATGGTGTGAGCTGGTGAGGGCGACTTTGGCGGTCATTGGTGTTCGCGTCCTCTGGCAAAATTGGTTCTTCCCATGTCGCTTAGCAGCTATTTGAGGTGCCTTTGTCACAACATGTTTATAGCTTCTTGTCTGAGGGCGATCCAATCTTCATTTTTGTGCCCTCGTTCTTGGTGAAACTCACAGAGGGCGTCGTACTTCCTGGTGGTCGGGTCTGATCTCATCTTCGGTGGCCATTTCACTTTCGATCTGAACTTCTCCAGGGTGTAGAATATCTCTGTAGGTGACACACAAATATTTTGAGTAGATAATAAGGGAGGCATACCTCTTTTGTTCCGATGAGTTCCTGTCCTTGGCGTGGATGTGCCTTCTTTGTGGGGGGGGGAGGCACATCGGCCATCCTAATATACGGTTGATGTCGTTCTTTATTAGGTCACACAATTGGATGATCCTTTCTAGCACTGTCTCTTTGATTTTTTCGGGATTCAGCTTGTACTGAGGTTAGTCGGTGAGTTGGCCCGTTGAGGTCGTCCTCATCTGTAAGGACCTCGGCACAACAACTAGAGGCATCTCAGCTTGTTGGGAGAGCCTTGCACTGAGAAATGTCTCCGCTTGTTGGGAGAGTTTTGCACTGAGGAATGTAAAGCAACATCTGTTTGGGAGTGATTAATTAAGACCGTAATCGTTCCAGAAGCCACATGAGCAATACGTTAAAATATTCAAAGTAATAGCAAATGAAATAAAAGCATGCCCAAGAGATACTCTTGACTGCGAAGCTAAGTTGCGGCCATCTATTGGCAGAACATCGGTGACGAGGTTTGCAACTGTCTATTCTGGCATCAGTTGTGATGGAACAGCAATGTGAATTGCTTTGTTTGCAAAGTTTGTAGTTTGCTATAGACACGGCTCCGATTGGGGAAGCCGACGTTCGATTGGTACAGGGTGCTCCGATGGATTGATCTTGTTGAAGTCTTTCTCACAGCCTATTGTCTATTTCGTAGCAACATCCTTTTTCAGCAGCTTGAAGATAAGCTCGCAAATTACCGTATACTGGGCTATGAATCTGCTGATGTAATTTAGCCTGCAAAGGAAACTCAACACATCCTTCTTGTGTTTAAGCGGCGGTAAGTTTTGAATGGCTTGGATCTTTAAATGATCCAATTATATCCCTTTCATTCTTACAACAAAACCCCAACAGTTTTCTGGCAGGGACTCCGAATGCACATTTTGCAGGATTCAACTTTAAACTATACCTCTGCAAGCTTTCGAAAAACTTCTTCAAGTGATCCAAATGTTTTGCACTCTTTCTAGATTTGATAATGACATCATCCACATATACCTGTGGATGATTTCATTATGTGGTTCACCGAGCACTGTCAGGTGGAACTCTTATCTTGGCATAAATGGATGGAAGAGTCAACACAAAGCCCATCAACTCAGATGCAATCAAGAGATACTATATTTGAAGATAAATAGAGTTAGGTTTTGTTGTAACAGAACTACGTTCAACCTGACTTCCCACAGACGGATACTCAGGCTACCCACGTAGGATTCAGTTTCTCTCCCCCTTTATCTTGTAATAGAAAAACAAAATATCACTTTTGTATGTTGCTAGGGAACTACGCCGACTTGATTTTCTCAGAAAGGAATACATAGGCAATCCTCATCGGATTCAGTCGTCTTATATAATAGAACTACCTTTTGGCCTGATTCCATTTGGATACTTAGGCAGTCTGAGTCTGACTCGGCTATTTTCATTCTTAATCTCATCATTTTGTATCTGTTGTAATCGAACTACACTTTGACCTGATTCCATTTGGATACGTAGGCTGCCTGAGTCAGGATCGGTCATCTTTATCATATTTTATCATTATCCACAAACTACGTTCAGACCTGATTCCGTTTTGGATACGTAGGAAACCTGAAAGGGTTCGGTGATAACCTTAGGAAAACCTTGTAATGCATTAGTTCGAATTAGGATACAGTAGCGATAGCAAGCAACCGCATTTTCGGAAGCATCACGGAAAATCGACATCAACCGGACAATGTTTTAAAGAGGATACACTCGCGTGTGGAGAACCTTTCGTAACATGTCATAATCTGGAATGCCGGCAGTTGTCATAAAAACAACGTATTTTTAAAATGTTTTCTAAAATATATATCCATTAATTTGTTCTATCTACTGAACTTCGCGGCGCAATCATGTCAAAGGCCGGAGCAAACCAAAATTGTGGTCGACGCAAACCAACTTTCCCGCCCCCACTAAGAATTTTTCTTTGAGTGCAGGATCAAAATGGAGCAAGGAAGCGCTAAGACTACACTGGGGCAAATGACAGATCCACCATTTGCCTAAGATTATCTCTCTTCATCCTTTACTTGAATTTTTCTAGTTTAGCTAAAGCTAAGCTTTGGATCCTTTGCAGGTACCTCGGAGTCAGACCGCTGATATGAAAAACATGTACATAGGAAACCGCCTACTCAAATAATCGGGGCATCTTGTACAAAACGGACCGTCGGCTTCACCAATTGAAGCCCTGTATATAGCAAACTGCCCGCTCAACTAGTTGTAGCACCCTGTACATATGTACTGTCGGCTTCACCAACTGAAGTCTTGTATATAGAAAACTGTCATCAATTGTCAAATCCACCGGTGTTGGTTCCTCCCAAGCCTCAGAAGCCACTATTATTATATTTATCAGTTTTGGATAATGCATTTGGGTGCGTGTTGGGACAACACGATGAGATCGGGAGGAAAGATCAAGCTATCTACTGCTTGAGCAAGAAGTTTACACCATGTGAATCCAAATACACTCTGATAGAGCATACCTACTGTGCTTTGACTTGGATCATACAGAATTTGAGGCACTACGTGTCGGCAAACACCACATATCTAATATACCGGCTTGACCCACTCGCGTATATCTTTCCGAATCCGATGTCTACATGGAAATTGGCCAAATGGCAGATTCTTCTCAGTGAATTTGACATTGTGTACGTAATGCAGAAGTACATCAAAGGACAAGCCTTAGCTGACCACCATGCAGAGAATCCAGTGGACAAGGATTATGAGCAGCTCATTACATACTTTCTAGACGAATAACTATTGTTCGCCAGAGAAGACATTGCAGAGTCATACCCATGATGGAGAATGTTCTTCGATGGAGTAGCAAACTTCAAAGGAGTAAGAATTTCGGCAGTCTTAATTTCAGAATCTGGATAACATTATCAGGAATCAACAAAGATAATGTTCCCTTTAACCAACAATATGGCCGAGTACGAAGCATGCATCCTCGGGATTAGGATGGCGGTCAACATGAATATCTAAGAGCTTCTAGTCATAGGAAATTCTGATCGGTTGATACATCAACTTAAAGGAGAATGGACTACCAAGAATGTCAAGATCCTTCTTTATCTGCATTGCATAACGGTTATGTGCAAGAAGTTCACAAGGATAGAGTTCAAACACATTCCCAGGATCCAGAATGAGTACTCATTCCATGTAGATGACGATCTGGACGGCAAGTCATGGTACTACAACATCAAAAGGTTCCTTAGAACAAGAGAGTACACAGAGAGTGCCACCAACGGTGAGAAGCGACCACTTAAAAGGCTAGCCAATCACTTTTTCCTTAATGCGGAAGTCCTGTATAGGAGGACCCCAGACTTGGGTCTGTTAAGATGTGTAGATGTTGCTGAAGAAACCAGATTGCTAGAAGAAATACATTCAGGGACATGTGGACCTCACATGAATGGCTTCACCTTATCCAAGAAGATTTTAAGAGCCAGATACATTTGGATGACCATGGAAAGTGATAGAATCCGTTATATGAAGAAGTGTCACTAGTACCAGATGCACTGGGATTTCATCCGGGTTCCACCCAATGAGTTGAATGTAATACATTCACCTTAGCCATTCGCCGCGTGGGGCATGCTCGTAATCGGATCTATAGAGCCTACTGCATCAAATGGACACCGTTTCATCTTGGTAGCCATTGATTACTTCACCAAATAGGTCGAAGCTTCTACATACAAAGCTTTCACATAGAAAGAAGTAGCTGATTTCATCTGTAACAACATAGTCTGCCAGTTTGGGATACCTGAGTCAGTCATCACTAGCATTGCAGCCAATATCAATAGTGATCTCATGAGGTAAATTTGTGAGAAGTTTAGAATCGTCCATTGTAACTCCACAGCCTATAGACCGCAAATGAATAGGGCAGTTGAAGAAGCTAACAAAAACATTAAAAGGATTATGCGAAAGATATTGGACAATCATAGGCTATGTCGCGAGAAATTATCCTTCGCCTTAATGGGTTATCGGATCACCATAAGGACATCCACTGGGGAAATGTCATACATGTTGGTATATGGCACCGGAGATACCATCTTTGATGGTCAGTCTGGAAGCCAAGTTAGATGATGCGGAATGGATACGGGTCAGGCAGGAGAAACTCATGCTCATTGATGAAAAGAGAATGGACGCAGTATGACATTATCAATTGTATCAAAAGAGTATGGCCAATGCATTCAACAAAAGGGTGACTGGGGTAGTTAATTTTATAGAAGAAATTTCCTCAGCAAGAAGAAGCCAAGGGAACGTTTTCGCCGAACTGGCAGGGTCCTTACGTAGTCCATTGAGTATTGTCGGGAGTAGCTTTGATCTTGGCAGAGATGAATGGAAGAGTCAGCACGAATCCTATCAACTCATATACAATCAAGAGAGACTACATGTAACAACACGGCTTGTCGTTTTGAGGTATTACTCTTCTCTCTACTATTTGAAATCTCGAATAACTTCATATGATGTATTATGATTTATATGCAAAATTTGAGGTCAATCGGACTTGATTTGCTATATTTTAACGTCGATTCTTCAAGAATACGTGGTATAACATTAATCAAATGAGCTCCGAATTCCATTTTTATTGAAGTATTAGATCCGTATTGAAATTCGGAAGCCATAGCAAAAAGAATTGTCGAATTTGGACATTGTATGAGAGAGTTATGCCCATTTCTATATCGGAAAAGATTTCCTGTCGCCGCGAGCGCCCAGGGTAGTTTGGGGCGCTAGCCCTGGCACTGGGATATTTAAGGGTAATGGAAATAGTGCCACAGGCAGTGCCCGACGCTACCTGTGACGCTCGAAAACACCAGAGGTTCTATAAATAGGGTTTTTGGCCATTTTTGACATAAAATGATATTTGAGATTCTAAGTAAGCACAAAGTCAAAGAACGAGCCTCGATTTCACAAGAATGACAAACTATTTTTTTACAAAATTTGAATGGTGCAATTTATTCCACAAAAACTTATCACATGCTTGAATCTAGAACAAAAGAACCAAACAAGTCAAAACGTTTTATGCTACAATCATGGTTCTACTATTACACCCTTGGAAAAGAACCCGGCAAAGAAACACCAAGGGGAATTCATTACTATATACAAATCTACTCTATTGGGACTAAGAGTTTATATATAAGTTTCAAAAGCCTGTCGACTACCCCACCCCCAATTTAAGAACATACAGTGTCCCCAATGCATTGAAAACAAAATAAGAACAAAGTTTAGGAGCTTCTTGGTGCACTAGGCGCTTAGTTGGGGAGCTCGGTTTGGGCGATTTTTATAGGTAAACATTGGGGTAAGTATTCCTTATCCTATATTGATTATATTTCATGATTCCATACTCATTTACATCATGAATCCGTGAATTAATGGAAGAAACATCAGATTTTTGTAAAATCTTCCAAAAATTGGTATGGGTAGACTCGTAATTGAATGGGTTGTCGGATTTTGTGAGTTTCGTCAGATTTCGAGATGTAGGCTCCATGGGCGATTTTTGAGTTAAATTTTGAATTTTGTTGGAAAATTAGTATTTTCATATGGAATTAATTTCTATGATTCGTGTTGAATATATCGAATTATTTGTGACTAGATATGAGGCTTTCGGACACGAATTCGCAATGCAAAAGTGAATTGAAATCTTGAAATTGGTTGCGAAACGAGGTAAGTGTCTTGCCTAACCTTGAGTGGGGGAATTATCCCTTAGGCATTGAGTCTTATATGGAAATTGTGTAATTGAAAACCATGTATGCGAGGTGACGAGTACGTACTTGGTTTATATGTGCAAATTATATCGGTTGAAATTCGTAGACGCCCTTATGTATTAAATTGGAAAATTGTTGGAACTTAGTAATTTCTTGATTTGTTATGCCTTATTCCTTGTTTGTAGAATTTGTATTTTATATGATAAATTGGTGTTATTGTCACTTAGATTTTTATGTGAATTCCGTGTGTTGTTGATTTGATATTTCTCGAAAATAATCACATTATGGATTTTCATCTGCAAATAATTAATTAAATATGTTTAAATTGAGGCGTTTATATATTTATCAAAAAGTTGGATTAAAGAAGGCGTTGTCCTGTGATGAGTTATTTTCCCATCCTTGTGGTTGTTTTTGAGATTTTATATACGCTATGTGGAGCCTTGGGCTATTTATTGAGAAATTTATTGATTCTGCTACATATTTGGAATTTGGTTGTGGTCAGTGGCAAATTGTGATATGAATTGTTGTATTGTGTTGTGGTTTAAACACTCTCCTTGATGTTATTTATGCTTCCTACCGTGTTTGTCAATGATATACATGTGCTTGGTAAGGAAGAGTGTAAAGCACGAAGGGTGATGCCGTGCCATTTGAATTATGTTATCATGTGAGAAAGAGTGTAAAGCACAAAATGTGCTGTCATGCCATATTGTGAGTGTAAAGTACGAAGGGTGATGGCGTACCATTGTGAGTGTAAAGCACGAAGGGTGATGCTGTGCCATATTGTGAGTGTAAAGCACGAAGGGTGATGTCGTTCCATATTGTGAGTGTAAAGCACGAAGGGTGATGCCATACCATTTCATTTATAAAGCACAAAGGGTGATGCCGTGCCATTTCATTTATATTATCAGGTGAGGATGAGAGTAAAAGCACGAAGGGTGATGTCATGCCATTATTTTTATATTATCATATGTGTGATGTTGTGCCATTGAGAGTTTAAAAGCACGAAGGGTCATGCCGTGCCATTTCATTTATATTATCAGGTGAGGATGAGAGTAAAAGCACGAAGGGTAATGCCGTGCCATTATTTTTATATTATTATATGTTCATGGCACGAAGGGTGTTTCTGTGCAGGCGACGATGAGAGACATACATTATATTGTGATATCTTTTCGTTGTGTATTTATTCAGGCCTTTATCTTGAGATGTTATTGTGCACTTAGGTTTTCTATGTAACTTGTAGTCGTTGTTGCTTACTGTGTGCCTTCCACTTTATTTATTTTTCTTGTTATTGACTTTTCGCCCACCTAGTTGGTATTATTATATGTATGCACGGTGAGAAAGAGATAAATGCACGAATGGTGTTGCCGTGCCAATTGATTTGATGTATGTTGAAATTGGGAGCCTGTGGCTATTGCCAGGCGGATTATGAAAAGAAATGTGGGCGAGGTGCCGTGAGTAAATAATGATAATATTGGCACGTGAATTGTCTGTGCAGATGTGATATGAAATATGGGCACGATGTGCCATGGAAATATAATGATTATGTTATTGTCATGTGAATTGTCCGTGAAAATGTGAAATGAAATGCATGTGAGGACACGTGCTACTAGGTCAGCTGAGCAGAGACCCGCGCATTCTGCTAGAGGCTGAGGAAGGGCACGTGCCGCGACTAGAGCACCCGTCATAACAGCAGTTGAGGAGTCGCAATTAGATCCAGTTGGGGGATAGGTACCATAAGCACCTGTTGTTACCCCTAGACTTCAGGAGACTTTAGCACAGTTCCTGAATATGTTTGGTACATTAACTAAGGCGGGATTGATCTTCGTTGCTTAAAATATTTCGTAGATTGGGGGAGTAGCTTAGACTCCTACCATGACTCCAGAGGAGCAGGTTCACATTGGTTAGGTTACGGGTGTAGTACCGGTACAACCGCTTAAGCCTGAGGTCAGGCCAGAGGCATCAGAATCAGAACAAAAGAGAATTGAAAGGTTTAAGAGGTATAGTCCACCTACTTTCAGTGGCATGGCTACAAAGGATGTCCAAGGATTTCAATAAAATTGTCACCGTATTCTTCGCACCATGGGTATTGAGGAAATGAACGGAGTTGCCTTTAATACATTTCAACTGTCAGGCGCAGTATATCAGTGGTGGCAAATCAATGAAGAAGGTAGACCAGCCGATGCAACACTACCAACTTGGGCTCAATTTTCGGAAATGTTCTTGAAAGAATTTGTTCCCCAGACTCTCCGAGATGCGTGGCTCACAAAGTTTGCACGGTTGCGTCAGGGCACTATTACAGTGTCAGAATATGCTATTAGGTTCAGTAAGTTAGCCCGTCATGCACCTATCTTGGTTCCTACAGTCAGAGAACGGGTCCGCAAATTCATTGAGGAGCTCGATTATGATATTAAAATATGTATGGCTCGAGATTTGCAAACTCATACTCCATTTCAACAAGTAGTGGAGATTGCAAGGAAGATTGAGGGTGTTTTAGGCGAGGAAAGGGAGTCCAAGGAGGCCAAAAGGTCTCGAAGATCTGAAGGGTTCAGTGAATTTTACTCTTCATCTAGGACCCATTATGGCGGAGGTTCGAGGAGCCGGACAGCTCAGTCTGCACATCAGATTACTTGGGGTGCTCAAGTAAGTTCTTATAGTGCACCACCAACATAAAATTCTTACAGTGGTTATTTCAGTTATCTGGCACAGACTCAGTACGAGCAGTCGCGACCTTAGAGGGGTTGTTATGAGTGTGGTGATACTAGACACATTATGAGAGATTGTCCCAGACTTGGGAGAGGTGGATTTCATCAGAACACATCAGGATATGGGCCCCAATACAGTTACTACCCCACGTGCACAGCCAGTTAGGGGTGGAGGAAAGATGGGTAGAGGGCACCTAAGAGGTGGAGGCCCGACCCGTTGATATAATCACTATGATTTGGCAGAGGCTGATACAACAGATGGTGTTGTTACAGGTATGATCCTAATTTATTATAAAAGGATAATTCTCCTTAATTTGATTCGGTTCTGAATATTGAGGTGAGTCCTCCTATTATGCTTCGCTTTTGAGTGAGCATCGTAATTTTGTGAACCACTTATATGTTTATCCTTATTAGGAGGTTTGATAATGTTAGTATGTGTCTATCATTTTATTTTTGGGCACCATTGAGGACTATAAGTCCAAAAGAAAATTTTATTACTCACTATAGTGGGTTTTGATGTGGTTTCGGGATATTTGATTTCAATTTTATGAATTATATGCCCTACCGGTATGGGGGTTTATTATGTGTTGAGAAAATTGTTTACAAAATTTATTGAAAAGAAGAATGAAAAGAAATTGAAAATTTCAGTTGGCATAATGTGCAAAATACTTGTAATTCGAAGTTGAGGATGAGATCCTCGCATTTTTATATGATGTGAAATATTTAAACTAGGCTACAAGCCACGATGGAAGTTATATAAGGATAAGGTCCTTGTGGTGAAATTTTATGAGTTTAAATTCTCCCTTTGTGAAGTTAAATTTGTACTATGGTACTAATAGGGAGTTATGCCTGATAGGCTTATGTGATAATTCTTTTATGTGTTTCTGTGCCATAATTGTGCTATAATTATTGTGCTTTAGCCTACGAGGTGAGTGCCCAGGTGGCGTTAATTGTGACTCATTAAGACAGGTAAATAGTTATGAGGTCTTCATGCCTCACATTCTGTTAGTAGTGTTGTGAAAATTCGAAGCGAGGTATTGGTTAATATGAGATTAATTGATGATGCTAGAATTACTTATGAACAGCTTTTAAGACCAGAGATGTGGTGATGAGCATACATATGATGTGCTTCATGTCTTGATATCATTATGTTAATGCAATGCTTGTAATGCTGAGATTAGTGTTATGGATATATATACCTTGTGGTGTTTTGTTGGGCTGTGGAGGTGTTGTTAGGAGTTGTTTTGGTGTTACTGTGGTAGGTGGATATGCCCAATTACAGGGGAGACTCTACCAAAATTTCTGAAAAACTTGGGAGATAGTAAATTTGAGGGATTGAGACGTGTGAAAGAAGAGATAAGTTATGTTATGTGTTTGAGGGCGGACTCTACTTCTCATTCAAGGGTGAATGATCCTAAGTGGGGGAGAATGTAACACCCCGAAAATATTTTGAAGTACCTCAACACTATCAAGAAAGTTGATGTGTGCGTAGGCACGAGTTACTATAGCCAATTGAGACTAATACCGTGCGTTGATGTGAAAATCAGGCCTTTTGAAAATGTTTGGAGTGTAAGAAATTTAGTCTTAAAGTTTACAAATATGGATAAAAGGAATAATCACAATTCAGATGGTGTTGTCGGGCTTATGTTGAATAGGGTGATGTGGGATCACCCCCAGGTATGTGCGTGGTAAGATAGAATAGTGATTTGATGGCTTAGAAAACAACTCTTGGCACGTTCTAGGACGAACGTATGTTTAAGTGGGGGAGAATGTAATGACCCGGCTTATCGTTTTGAGTAATTACTCTGCTCTCTACTATTTGAAGTATCGAATAGCTTCATATGATGTATTATGACTTGTACGTAAAATTTTAGGTCAATCGGACTTGATTTGCTATATTTCGACATCGATTCTTCAAGAATACGTGGTATCACATTAATAAAATGAGCTCCAAATTCAGTTTTTATTGAAACATTAGATCCGTATTGAAACTTCAGATCCATAGCAAAAAGAATCGTCGAATTCGGACATCGTATGAGAGAGTTATGCCCATTTCCGTATCGGAAAAGATTTTCCATTGCCGCGAATGCCCAGGGTAGTGTGAGGTGCTAGCCCTGGTGCTGGGGTATTTAAAGGTACTGGAAATAGCGCCACAGGCAGTGCCCCATGCTACCTGTGACGCTCGAAAACACCAGAGGCTCTATAAACGGGTTTTTTGGCCATTTTTGACATAAAAATAGTTGGGGAGCTGGGTTTGGGCAATTGTTGGGCGATTTTGAGGGGTAAACATTGGGGGTATGTATTCATTATCCTATATTGATTATATTTTATGATTACATACTCATTTACATCATGAATCCGTTAATTTATGGAAGAATAATCAGATTTTTTTAAAATCTTCAAAAAATGTAAAATGAAGATTTGAAGGTCAATCCGATATCGGAATTTGATAAAATTGGTATGGGTGGACTCGTAATTGAATGGTTTGTTGGATTTTGTGAGTTTCGTCGGATTCCGAGACGTAGGGCCCATGGTCGATTTTTTGAGTTAAATTTGGGATTTTGTTGGAAAATTGGAATTTTCATATGGAATTAATTCCTACGATTCGTGTTGAGTATATCGAATTGTTTGTTACTAGATTTGAATATTTCGGACATGAATTCGCGAGGCAAAGGTTTATTGGAATCTTGAAATTGGTTGCGAAACGAGGTAAGTATCTTGCCTAACCTTGAGTGAGGGAATTACCCCTTAGGCATTGAGTCTTATGTGGAAATTGTGTAATTAAAAACCATGTACGTGAGGTGATGAGTACGTACTTGGTTTATATGTGCAAATTATATCGGTTTGAAATTCGTAGACACCCTTATGTATTAAATTGGAAAATTGTTGGAACTTAGTAAATCCTTGATTTATTATGCCTCATTCCTTGTTTGTCGAATTTGTATTTTATATGATAATTTGGTGTTATTGTCACTTGGATTTTTATGTGAATTCTGTGTGTTGTTGATTTGATATTTCTCGGAAATAATCACATTATGGATTTTCATCTGCAAATAATTAATTAAATATGCTTAAATTTACGTTTATATATTTATCACAAAGTTGGATTAAAGAAGGCGTTGTCCTGTGATGAGTTATTTTCCCATCCTTGTTGTTGTTTTTGAGAATTTATATACGATGTGTGGAGCCTTGGGCTATTTGTTGAGAAATTTATTGATTCTGCTACATATTTGGAATTTGGTTGTGGTCAGTGGCAAATTGTGATATGAATTATTGTATTGTGTTGTGGTTTAAACACTCTCCTTGATGTTATTTATGCTTCCTACCCTGCCTGTCAATGATATACATGTGCTTTGTAAGGAAGAGTGTAAAGCACGAAGGGTGATGCCGTGCCATCTGAATTATGTTATCATGTGAGGAAGAGTGTAAAGCACGAAATGTGCTATCGTGTCATATTGTGAGTGTAAATTACGAAGGGTGATGGCGTGCCATTGTGAGTGTAAAGCACGAAGGGTGATGCTGTGCCATATTGTGAGTGTAAAGCACGAAGGGTGATGTCGTTCCATATTGTGAGTGTAAAGCACGAAGGGTGATGCCATACCATTTCATTTATATAATCATGTGAGGATGAGAGTAAAAGCACGAAGGGTGATGCCGTGCCATTATTTTTATATTATTATATGTTCATGGAACGAAGAGTGTTTCTGTGTAGGCGAGAATAAGAGACATACATTATATTGTGATATCTTTTCATTGTGTATTTATTCAGGCCTTTATCTTGAGATGTTATGGTGCACTTAGGTTTTCTATGTAGCTTGTAATCGTTGTTGCTTACTGTGTGCCTTCCACTTTATTTCTTTTATTGTTATTGAATTTTCTCCCACCTAGTTGGTATTGTTATATGTATGCACAGTGAGAGAGAGATAAATGCACGAAGGGTGTTGCCGTGCCAATTGATTTGATCTATATTGAAATTGGGAGCCTGTGGCTATTGCCAGGTCGATTATAAAAAAAAATGTGGGTACGAGGTACCGTGAGTAAATAATGATAATATTGGCACGTGAATTAACCGTGTAAATGTAATATGAAATATCGGCACGGGGTGCCAGGGAAATATAATGATTATGTTATTGGCACGTGAACTGTTCGAGCAAATGTGAAATGAAATGCAGGCATGAGGTGTCAGGGAAATATAATGATTATATTATTGGCACGTGAGTTGTCCGTGCAGTTATGAAAGAAATATGGGCACGAGGTGCTGGGAAAATATGATAATATTTACTATTGGTACGTGAGTTGTCCGTGCGGCTTTGATAGAAATATGGGCACAAGTTGCCATGAAAATATGAAAGTGGGCTAAGACCCGTGTTACGACATTATGAAAAGGGCTGAGACCCGTATTTTTATGATTATGAAATAGGGTGTCAAATGGTGACTTTTTATCGAAGAATTATTTTCAAAATATTTATTTGGAATGATTTTTATTCAAAAAATATTTATTGAAAGAATTATATTTGAAAGATACCTAATTGAGGAAATTATGTTTGAAAGAGATTTATGGAAAGAATTATATTTCAAAGATATTTATTTGAAGGACTTGATTTAATTGGGTGTTGTCATGACCCGAAATTTCCCACCGATGGGACCGTGATGGTGCCTAACATTTCACTTGCTAGGCAAGACAACGTTAGAGAATCATTAAACAATTCCTTAATTCCATTCAGAAATTAACAATAATTAACTAAGGTGAAATATAATAAGTGCGGAATATCATGAAACTGTATTAACTGCTACCACCCAGATCTAGAGTCACAATTCACGAGCATTCTAGAATTTACGACAAGTAATAATCTGAAAGAAATACAACTGTCTGAATGAAAGAAAACAGTAGGACATAAAAGATAAACGGAGACTTCAAGGTCTGTGAATGCCGACAGATCTACCTTGAGTCTCCGGACAGCGGACCAGTAGCAAATCTCAATCAACCTGAGCCGGTATCAAAATCTGCACAGAAAGTGCAGAGTGCAGCATCAGTACAACCGACCCCATGTACTGGTAAGTGTCGAACCTAACCTTGGCAAAGTAGTGACGAGGCTAGAACAAGACACCCACACATAACCTGAACAGTATAATCATTCTAGTGACGACAACAGTAAATAAAGCAATAACGCAGAAATAATGGGAAGGGGGCATACAGTGGGGGAATACACCATGAAGAGTGAGAATAATGAAAAGACAGAATTGAACAGAATATCCTTAAACGAATTGAGCAATTAAAATAGCAAAGTAAAACTACACGGCATCACCCTTTGTGCTTTTACTCTCAACCTCACCAAATAACAAATTAGACTGCACGGCATCACCCTTCGTGCTTTTACTCTCTTCCTCACAATATAAATAATTCATGTACGGTATCACCCTTCGTGCTTTACACTCTTCCTCACAATATAAATAAATTATGCACGACATCACCCTTCGTGCTTTGCACTCTTCCTCACCATATAATGCACTAACTTAGTCAGCCTGTCCACAATAACCCAAACTACATCGAACTTCCTCTCAGTCCGTGGGAGTCCAACAACAAAATCCATAGTGATACGCTCCCACTTCCACTCAGGAATATCTAACCTCTGAAGTAAACTACCAGGTCTCTGATGCTCACACTTTACCTGCTGGCAATTTAGGCACCGAGCTACATAGGCAACTATGTCCTTCTTCATTCGCCTCCACCAATAATGCTGCCTCAAGTCCTGATACATCTTGGCGGCGCCCGGATGAATAGAATACCGGGAACTGTGGGACTCCTCAAGGATCAACTCACGAAGTCCATCCACATTAGGCACAGAAATACGACCCTGCATCCTCAAAACTCCGTCATCTCCAACAGTAACCTTCTTGCACCACCATGCCGCACTGTGGCTCTAAGGACAAGTAAATGAGGATCGTCATCCTGTCGATCTATGATGCACTCAAACAAAGAAGACCGAGCAACTGTACAAGCTAGAACATGGCTTGGCTCAAAAACATCTAACCTCACGAACTAGTTGGCCAAGGTCTGAAAATCCAATGCAAATGGTCTCTCACCAACTGGAATATATGCAAGGCTACCCATTCTGACTGACTTTCTACTCAAAGCATCGGCCACCACATTGGCCTTCCCAGGATGATACAATATGGTGATATCATAGTCTTTCACTAGCTCCATCCACCTCTTCTGCCTCAAATTGAGTTCCTTCTGCTTGAAAAAATACTGCAAGCTCCAATGATCAGTGAATACCTCACATGGCATGCCGTAAAGATAGTGCCTCCAAATCTTCAGCGCATGAACAATGGCTGCCAGCTTTAGATCATGAACAGGGTAATTCTTCTCGTGAACTTTCAGTTGCCGCGAAGCATATGTAATAACGTTGCCGCCTTGTATCAACTCCGCACCCATACCAATACGTGATGTGTCACAATATACAGTATAAGATCCTGAACCTGTGGGTAATACCAATACTGGTGCCGTAGTCAAAGCTGTCTTGAGCTTCTGAAAGCTCGCTTCACACTCATCTGACCACCTGAACGGGGCACGCTTTTGGGTCAATCTGGTTAACGGGGCTGCTATGGATGAAAACCCTTCCACAAATCGATGGTAATAGCCCACCAAACCCAGAAAACTACGGATCTCTGTAGCTGATGTGGGTCCAGGCCAATTCTGGACTACCTCAATCTTCTTAGGATCCACCTGAATACCCTCTACTGATACAACGTGACCCAAGAAAGCAACTGAACTCAACCAAACTCGGATTTTGAGAACTTAGCATATAACTGGATGTCTTTCAGAGTCCGAAGAACGATCCGAAGGTGCTGCTCATGCTCCTCACCCTTCGTGGTTTACACTCTTCCTCACAATATAAATAAATCATACACGACATCACCCTTCGTTCTTTACACTCTTCCTCACAATTCACAGAATTAATAACAACGGATAGAGAGAAGTTTCAAAAGAAATCAACATTTCATCAATGATTACTTTCACAATTTAACATCTCAACCTCGAATCAATATTCACAATTTTATTGACCTTGGTGGAATCGGATACAAGTCTCCCAACATTTAAATAACAACAATAAGCATGGGTAACAAGATTAAAGACTACAAATTTGCAAGAAATGGAATTTCACTCGCATGCTATGAATCGACCACAATGTATAGATGCTCGTCACCTCAACTTTACGTCGTATTCAAAAACAAAATACGTAGCAAATACTCACACAATACCTATTCCCTCAAGCCAAAGTTAGACACAACACTTACCTCGCTCCGAAGGGCACTTAATTCTCAATCACAGCTTTTTCTTTGGAATTCACCTCCAAACCACTCGTATCTATTCAAAAATGTCTCAATGATATCAAATATTGCTAAAGGAATCAACTATATTTCATAAATTAAATTTCCCAAATTTTCCTCCAAAAAGTCAAAAAAATCGACCCAGAGCCCGCTTGGTCTAAACCTGAGGTTCGGACCAAAAGCCTTTTACCCATTCACCCCCGAGCCCTAATATGTAATTAGTTTTGGAATCCGACCTCAAACTAGGGTCTAAATCCTTAAATTTCTGAAATCCCTAGTTTCTACCCTAACCCCTAATTCTACCATGAAAACTCTAGATTTTAGGTTGATAATTCATAAAATGCAATGGGTAATTGAAAGAAAATGGTTTAGAATCACTTACCAATACTTTGGGGAAGAAAACAACGCTCTTGAAAAATCGCCTCGCACCGTTTGGTTTTGAGAAAAATGAATTTTTGGCTAAAATCCCGTTTTGGATTCTGTTAAGTGCTGGGCGACAGTGTTCATCGCGTTCGCGAGAGCACTGTCACGTTCGCGAAGGGTACTGGCTGCCAAGCCTTCGCGTTCGCAATGATTACTCCCCCTGGCCTTCGTGTTCGCGAGGCATGGCTCGCGTTTGCGATGAAGGAACGACCAACCTCCCCTCCCCCCCCTCCACTCCCCAGGTCCCCACATGCTTCGCGTTCGCGTTGAGCCGGTCACGTTCGCGAAGGGTAAGTCCCCCATCACTTCTCATTCCCGACCAGGACTTCGCATTCGCATTCGCGTTCGCGTTAGCCATCCAGTTTACACTTTGCGCTCGCGAGAGTACCATCGCGAACGCAAAGAAGGACATGCCAGAACACAGACTCTGCAGAAAAACCCGATTTCCAAAGTCCAAAACATCCAGTTGTCTCTCCGAAACTCTCCCGAGCCCTCGGGGCTCCAAAACCAAAGATGCACACAAGTCTAAAAACATCATACGGACCTGCTTGCGTGATCCAATCGCCAAAATAACACCTAGAACTATGAATTTAGCACCAAATCAAATGAAATTCTCAAGAATACTTTAACATTTCTATTTTCTCAACTGGACGTCCGAATCACGTCAAATAAACTTCGTTTCTCACAAAATTTCACAAACAAGTCTTAAATAACATAATGAACCTGTACCGGGCTCCGGAACCAGAATACGGACCTGGCACTAACAATGCCAAACATCAATCAATTCTTAAAAATAATTAATTTTCATACTTTTAATTTTTATCAAAAATTCTTAACTTGAGATAGGGACCTCCGAATTTGATTCAGGGCATACGCCCAGGTCCCATAATTTGATATGGACCCACCAGAACTGTCAAAACACGGATCCGGGCCCGTTTACCAAAAAGGTTGACCAAAGTCAACTAAAATTAACTTTTAAGGCATAAATTCTTATTTTCATCAATTTTCAACATAAAAGCTTTCCAGAAACATGCCCGGACTGCGCACGCAAATTGAGGAGGATTAAAATGAGATTTTTAAGGCTTAAGAGTGCAGATTCGAGTTCTAAAATATAAGATGACCTTTTGGGTCATCACATGTGTACTTGTATTTATTATTTGTTGAGCGATATTAATGGCTTTCTTGTTGCCCTGCTGTGCATATCATTGATTGGTTTGTGTTGCCCTTATTATTATTATTTTCTTATTATTTTGTATATCTTATTGCCCAGGTTATTAGACTAGTGAGTGTCTTGACTGTACCTCGTCTCTACTCCACTGAGGTTAGTCTTGATACTTACTGGGTACCGACCGTGGTGTACTCATACTACACTTCTGCACATTTTTGTGTAGAGTCGGGTATTGGAGCTATCGGACTCAGACAGAGTTAAAGTGAGATCGCAGGGATTCCAGGTAGAGCTGCTCCTTTGCGGCAGTCCCTTGGAGTCTTTCCATTTTATTGTACTGTTAACTCTTATTCGAACAGTATTGTATATTCAATCCTTGAGATCATTTCATGCATTCAGTAGAGTTTGTCATTCAGTATTACCAGTCTTGGGAGGTCGTTTGTGAATATTTTCATTGTTCATTTTGATTACCTATTTAAAAAATAAAAAATATTGGCTTGAATTGTAATTATAATCGGCTTACTTAATCTTAGAGACTAAGTGTCATCACGACGCCTATGGTGGGATTTTGGGTCATGACACTACATTTGAAGATAGTAGAGTTAGGTTTGGTTGTAACAGAACTACGCCCGACCTGACTTCCCACGATGGGATACAGAGGAAACCCACATAGGGTCCGGTCTCTCTCTCCCCCCCCCCCTTCTTTTATAATAGAAAATATAAATATCATTTTGTGTCTATTCAAAACTACGCCATGACGTGATTTCCTTTGGAAGGAATATATAGGCAATCCTCGTTAAATTCAGTCATCCATTATAATTGAACTACGTTCTAGCATGATTCCATTCGAATACATAGGCAGTCTGAGTCAGACTCGGCCATTTCATTTATTAATCTCATCATTTTGCATATATTCTTATCGAACTACATTATGACTGATTCCATTTAGATATGTAGGCTGCCTGAGTCAGGCTCGATCATTATCATAATTCCTTTACCACTACCCATAAACTATGTTCAAACTTGATTCTATTTCGAATATGTAGGCAACCTGAAAAGGTTCAGTCAAAACCCTAAGAAAACATTTATAACACATTCATTTATATTAGGACACAATCGCAACAACAAGAAACTACGTTATCAGAGGCATCTCCAGGAATTGACATTAATGGGACAGGATCCTCCAGAAATAACGTTTGCGTCTAAGGGAATATATAAACATGTCATAATCTGGAATGACAACATTTTCCATAAGATAAGCGATTTTCAAAATGTTTTTCTAAAAACTATCATTCCACCTACCGAACTTCATGGCGTAACCTCACCAAGCACATGGCAAAGCCATGATTACAGTCGACACAAACCAACACCCCCCCACCCTCCCCGCTAAGAATTTTTCTATGAACGACATGATACAAGGAAATGTTGGGGCACGCGAGAGCAATGGCGCATCCGCTACTCTCTCATAACTATCATCTCTCTGTCATATTTAAATATTTCCTCATATAGATGAAACCTTAATTTCAAATCTTTTACAGGTATTTTGGAACCAGGCCGCAGACACGATCAGGGCATATTGTAAATAGCAAACCGACTGCTCAACCAAGCGGAGCACTTTGTATATAGTGAGTCGTTGGCCCCGCCTACAGGAGCCATGTATATAGAAAACCATCAGCTCAATCAATCAGAGTATCCTGTAAAAATCGAGTCGTCGGCTTTGCCAATCAAAGCCCTATATATAAAAAATTGTTTGCTTCACCAACAGGAGCGTCCCGCACTGCCACTCCACCATATTAGAGATTACAAGTAGATAATTGGAAACCCCGACACCGACGTTCTGCCGATCGACAACTGCAGTTAGTTTTGCAGTCAAGAGTATCTCTTGGCCTTGCTCCTTATTTCTTTATTTTATCTTGAATTTTTTGACGTTTTGCTCATGCAGCTTACAAGCATGTTTACATTTTTTTTTCAAGTCAGAAACTCCCATCGTGCGAAGATACTTTACATTTTGATGTAACTACTCCCATCACTCGGAGATATATTCAACATTACAAGTCAATTACTCCCATCACGTGGAGATACATTTTACATTACAAGTCAACTACTCCCATCGCGCGGAGATACTCCTATCGTGAGGAGACTTAATGCTCCGACAGCTGCAGAACGATACATTTCCCGACTAATAATCAAGTAAATTCAAGTATCCCGTCGCCCCGATCCCAAATAACGGCTAGCCGGAATCCAGGCATCATCATTCGTGCATCATTTACATCACATCTTAACATATCTGCATTACGATATCTGGGGATGTGTGTATTTTGTTTTTGAAGGAGCAAACATTGCGACACGGAGCTTCTTCTAACCAGCAAACCAAGCTACAACGCAATGAGGGACAAAAAAATCATAAGCGGACCAATGATCCAAACTCAAACTCAAAACAGAAAGCGGAACTCTAATTCATCAAATCTTTCAAATCAAGCTGCAATTTGGAGCTATCATGGGTATCAAAGCTCCCATTTCGTAGTATCGTTATAATACGCTACTAGGGCTCCTTCAGCGAGCATCACCCTCTCCAAATCATCACTCTTCAAAATTCTCCGGAAAGTTCCTTAGCTCCTCCATTAATTTTACAACTCATAGTCTTCCTTAAATCCATATGACATTCCTACAATGTATGCCTAAAGACGGGATAAAATTGGCCTTTGTTCAATTTCTTTACCCGAAAACTGTTTTATCGTCTTCGGTCAAAGAGGGGCAGCTGTGGACGACCAATTTTGACCCTCCTTTTAAGAATTGATTTATTCACACTTACTAACATTAAATAAATATGTTAAATGTATTTTCTAATTAATAAAACCTATTTTTAAATAATTAATGGTGTTAATTAGGAATTTAGTAACTATATAATTATAAATCATATTATCTTTACTATTTACTATTTTTTAAACTATTGAAATAGTTTTTTATATGTATCACATAGTATTATAATTAATTTGATAAGTTTATTCCTTAATTTTAGTGAAATAGCCTATTATTTCAAAACGAATCCAACGTTAGTGTAGAAAAGTGATATTTAGTAGATAATTAATTAATTAATTACATTAAGTAGTAGTGTATTTGATTATTAAAACATTTATTACATTTTATTGAGACTCATTAAGTTTAATTAAATTAATTTTTAAGAGGTTAAAAAATGAAAGGCTACAATTGCTATTGTGTAATTAAACACAAAAATGACTATTTCTTAAAGTAATAACAACCCAATACCCAAGCCCAAACAAAATTTGATCTAGTCCAAACAACCCTTCAATTCTTGTTGGAAATCCGTGTCATTCTCCCTAAGCTAATCTAAGCTCACCACATCACCTGTCCCACTCACTCACAAAACAAATAGACACCATCCTGACCGTTGATTCATAATCATCAACGGACCAGGTTTAATCCCATTATTTAATTATTTTGAGAGCCCCGTCATATTTTACCTCCGCCGTTGGATTACAAGAATCCAATGGCCATCGATTGTTTTCCATTAAAACTCCCAAATATCAAAATAATCTGAGTCGTTGACCAAACGATCCAACGACTCCAGTTACATCTCTTATTTTTAACCTAGAGACAACCAACTCCAATCCCCCTAACCCTAAACCATTTTTATCCAGACCAGCTGCCCCTTCTTTCCCCTTTCCTCTCTTTTCTCTCCACTCCCATCACCATATTAGTCAAGAAAACCTTGCACAAATTCGTGCAAGGTCTCATATCACCGAGAAATCATCCCTTTTGCCCTCTAATCCACGAATCCAGCCGGTCCACATCTATTATCATCACTCAAATTCAAATTCCTAAAATCCGAAACCCTAGATGAAATATGAAACTTCAAAATTGACGGATTTCTTTCATGCTCCATCAATTCAAAGCATGCATGGAGGTTTTTCTTAGAATTAATCATGAATATTTGATGTCCATAGGTCAAACGAAGTGACCTCTGGATAATGGAGCCTTAGCCGATGGTTTTTGCTCGTCAACGGTCCATTCTGAAATTCATATTGCTCAGGTAAAATCTCTCATTGATTTTCACTTCTGCCTTCACTGATTTCACTTTATTTTCTTGCATCATCTAGTAGTCGTCATTCTCCACTACCACTGTTTCAATCTACCGGAACCCTAAGAATTGAATGCACTATAAATAGTAGCTTTAATTGCTCTTGCTTAACAACACATAACAATCTGAGAAAAACAATCTAATGCAAGTTTAAAGTCTATCAGAAACCCTAGTTTTCTAACTGATTCTTCATCTTCCTCTACTTCAGGTTCTGAGTTCAATTCCTTGGTAATTGTTTAAGCTTTGGTTCCTAAATGGCTATAAGGATCCTTGATGTCGTGACGGCACCTAATCTGCAAGAGTAGGTAAGCTTATCAAGTATGCGGAATAACCGAAATATTAAGCTAAAACTCAAAACGTCAACAGTTGTAATAAATAAAAAATGCAACCCAAGAATAAACAATTCCCAAAAGTCAGTAGATATAATCACAAGCTCTAAAGAGAAATACTAAATATCCCTATACATCAGAGTCTAATGAGGATAAGGAAACAACATAATAAAGATAGGGGGTTTCGAGGTCTGCGGACACTGGCAGATGTACCATGAAGTCTCCATGTACGGACTAGCTCACCGATACCTGGTCTGGTAGGCAGTACTTGGATCTGCACAAAAAGATGTGAAGAAGCGTAGTATGAGTACATCAAAATGGTATCCAGTAAGTGCCAAGCCTAGCCTTGGTAGAGTAGTGACGAGGTCAATTCAGGGCCCTTACTGGAAATAATAAGAAACAAGGCAGAATATAAAATGATATAACTAAATGAGAGAGAAGTGAAACAATAAGAATTTACGGAATGTAATAACACGGAGTTACAAAACGACAAATACAATATGAAAGGAAAGCAAAAATCTTACAAGTTAAGGAACAACAACAATACAGAAAATATAGGAAATCAACAGGGGCACTCCCGAGGTACTGCCTCGTAGTCCCAAAAGTAAATATCTCACAATCTTTCCTTATATCACCGCGGGAGCCTTTATATTTTGTTTTGAAAATCAGTTTCCCGAATAGCATCCCGCGTTTTAGCCAATCTTATCACACCACATGACTTCTAGTAGTTCCGCTACTAGGTACGCGTATCAAACTCACCTTATCTCACCGCATGTATTTCAACACCCAGACCTTATACCACGACATGGGTATTAATAATTACAACCGCATGGCAGAAACCTCATGCAACAACCAAACAATCATTTCAACAATAATCACGGAAAACCAAAATATAACAACTCAAACAACGATATTTCAAGGATAGCAATTTCAAGTAAAGAATCACACAATTAAATAATGAATATGGAATCAAGAAAGCAGGTAATTCAACTAAGCATGTAGTACAAGTTGCAGATAAGTGATAAGACAAGTAGAAAGGTGAAATGAGGGAAATAATGACCACTATACATGCTAAAGTAACTCAGCTAAGACCACTATACATACTCGTCACCTCACATACACAGCCCTCGCATATCACAAATTGTCACAACAGTACCAAATCCTAAGAGGATTTCCTCCACACAAGGTTAGACAAGTCACTTACCTCAAACCTCGCTCAATCAATCAACGAGAAGGCCTTTCCCTCGATTTTCCAACTCCGATCGGCTCGAATCTAGCCAAAATAATTTCATACTATAAATATAACTATAGAAAACTAATTTAGGTAATGCAATTACAACAACAATATTTTCTTGGTTCATTTGGCCATTCACAAGATTCTTTATTCCTGGCACGGTGGCAGTATTTCATGTTCTACACTTTCACCTCTTTTATTTTCAAGGACCACCATCAAATATCAACATACATAATATTTCAGAAATCATATACTTCAAATCCATTTGTAATGGGAACTTTAAACACAAAAGGTTTCTTCCCAAAGAATGGGGCATACCAACAACTATAGAAACACACATCAAAATCATAAACAATCAATACACCATTTATTCTAGCAATACTCTTTCCTAGAAATGACAATGTATAGTTTCAACACCCGAGTATGTAAGAACTCGAATCACACAGGATATATTTATAAAGCAAAATATTAGTTACGAAAGCTTATGGGCAATTTTATTTACGAAAGCCACTTATGGGCTTGAATTGAGTACGAAAGCTTTTAGGCAATTTTATTTACGAAATCATTTTTAAACAATTGAGTCGAGGCTCATTTCATATTCTTTATCGTATCTTTTCATTTCATTTGCGCTACTAGCCACAATCATAACTTAAATTCTTGGCATGTTGTCCACACTCTATGTCCCAATTCACTTATTTCATTTTGAAGCAGCTTTATAGATTATCAACAACAAGATATTTTCAATCAAGACTTTAGGTGCACATATGAGCAATTTAGAGCCTTAAACATATCGAGTTTTCCCACAATATTTGGCATACTAGCTTTCATTTGAAACATGACTCAAAGCCATAACATTTTAATACGCAACCCATACATTGAAATGTAATGACCCGGCCGGTGGTTTCGAGAGTTATAGCCCCATTTTCCCCATTTATACTTCTTTTTGTGTTATTCAGCTATATTATGTTATACCGGGTTAGTTGGTTCGGGACCAGAGTAGTTTCAGAGTGAATTGAAATACTTAGTCTCTTAAGTAGAAACTTAAGTTGGAAAAGTCAACCAGATGTTGACCTATGTTTAAACATTCTCTGATTTGAATTCTGATGGTTCTGTTAGCTCCGTTAGGTGATTTGGGACTTAGGGTGCATCCGAAATGTGATTTGGACGTCCGTGGTAGAATTAGGCTTGAATTGGTGAAATTGGAAATTTGGTAATTTCGGTCGGCAGTGGAAAATTTGATATCGGGGTCGGAATAGAATTCCGAAAGTTGGAGTAGATTTGTAGTGTCATTTGTGATGTGTGTGCAAAATTTGAGGTCATTCGGACGTGGGTTGGTTGGTTTCGGCGTCGGTTGCTGAATTTGGAAATTTAGAAGTTCTTAGGCTTGAATCCGAGGGTAATTTGATGATTTGATGTTGTTTTGAGTGATTCGAAGGTTCAACTAAGTTGGTATATTGATATATGACTTGTTGGTATTTTTGGTTGAGGTCCTGAGGGACTCGAGGTGATTCCGGGAGGTTAAAGAATTTGTCGAAGTTGGAAAATGCAGTTGAAGTTGCTGCTACTGCTATTTTCGCACCTGCGGAAGAAAGAGTCGCAGGTGTGAGGCCGCTGGTGCGCGTGGGGAGTTCGCAGGTGCGGGCAATTCTGGGTTAGGCAGGTTGCGCAGGTGCGAGTTGGAGGTCGCATCTGTGAGCCCGGAGGTACGAAACCTGGGACGCAGATGCGGAAAGGGAGATGCTGGGCAGGCTTCACAGAAGCGGAGGAAAAGCGCAGGTGCGCTTATGAAGGCACGAGAATTTGCTGCGCAGATGCGGAAAAATGTGAGGCCAAGGCTGGAGCATAGGCACGAAGGATTTGGCCGCACCTGCGAGCCCGCATGTGCGAGGCCTGGAGTGCAGGTGCGGAAGCTGGGGAATTTAGTGGAGTTCACGGATGTGGTGCCTTGACCACATGTGCGGTCCCGCAGGCATGGAAAATGAGCCCGCATGTGAGAAAAACCTAGGCAGAAACCAAAAATAGAACCCTTCGCGAATTTGGTTCATTTCCACCATTTTCAAGTCTGTTTGTAGAGCTTTTCGAGTGATATTTGAAGGGTGATCCAAGGGCTATCAGTGAGGTAAGTTGCTTGAGCCCTAATACTTGTATATATGGTGATTTTCCGTTGTTTAGTCTTTGTAATTAGTGAAATGAGGGGTTAGGGCTTGGGATTTTCGGAGAAGTAATTTAAGGATTTGAAGGACCAAACGATGTTGGATTTTGATGAATTTGATATAATTAGATTCGTGAGTGAATGGGCTTTCTAGTTTTGTAAATTTTGTCGGATTTCGAGACATGGGCCCGGGGGCCGAGTTTGAGCCAATTTCGGGTTTTGGTCTAATTTTGTAGCTTTTCTTGTGGAAATTCATTCCATTAGCGCGTATTGATGGTATTGTACTGATAATGAATAGATTCGGAGCATTTGGAGACCGAGTCCAGAGACGAGGGCATCCCGGAGTAGGATTTTTACGCTGTTAAGGTAAGTAACAGTTTTAACTCTGGCTTTGAGGGTATAAACCTTGAGATTTGACATCATGTGATTGTTTGGAAGTGATACCCACGCTAGGTGACGAGCGTGTGGGTGTGCACCGCGAGGGATTGAGACTCTGTCCGACCCGTGAGGATATGAGGCCTAATGGCTATTATCTGTGGTTATGTGTTTATTTGTTGTTGAACTTGTTTGCCTTCATGTCAGAGATCATGCTTAGGCTTTATTCATGCTCACATTATTTGTACTCAGTCACAGAAATTATTGTACATATTTACCTCAGTCTCTATTATTTGCTAATATGCTGTGATACTTGATGTGGTTTGTGTTCCCTTATTTGTTGATGATGGTGAGGCTAGTGAGGTACATGATTGAGTGAGGCCGAGGGCCTGGTTGTGAGGATATTAATACCATATCGCGTGAGTTGTCCGCGTAGCACGTGAGTTGACCGTGCGGATCCAGGTATTGATACCATAGTTCCGTGCTTAGTGCTTGGGCTTTGGGATCCCCTCCGGAGTCTGTATACACCCCCATTGAGCGCAGGGTGTTGAGTGCTGAGTGCGAGCGAGAGTTATGGAGTGACACGGCCGTGAGGTTGTATTTATTTGTGTTGTTGCTGTATTTATCTGTTAAACTTATTTGTGGCATTTATTTCTGTTTATTTTTAAATTGTGAAAATAAATAATTGGACTGTTTTACTTAGCTTGTCACTATTGCTCAGTTCCTTAGTTATTTCTGTTACTACTGAGTCGGTTGTACTCATACTACACCCTGCACTTTATGTGCAGATCCAGGTGAGTTAGAGTACGGCGATCGTTGAGTTCAGGCCGACTATCTGTGGAGATTGCAAGGTAGCTGCTAGCGTCTGCAGAACCTTGTTACTCCTTTTGTCATTTCTTCTTTTGGACAGTTAGACAGTTTATATATCTTAGTTTATAATTTTAGACGCTCATGACTTAGTGACACCCCTATGTTTGGGGCTCGTTTCCGTATTTCTATAATTATATTTAGAGTTGATTTAGTTTATGAAAAATTCAAATGTTGGAAATGTTTTATTAAATTCTTATAATCGGTTTAGTAGTAATATTTTGGGAAGTAGGCTTGCCTTGTAACACGATAGGCGCCATCACGACCATGGTTAGATTTTGGGTCGTGACATGAAACTCACAAGAACATTATGGAATTTGATTCTAAGAGAGAAAGTTTAGCCAACATATCTTGTCCAAGCTTTCCTTAAGTTACTACAATGCCCCAACACTTCTAGCAATACCAATCTATAGGAAGATAGTGAAAATCGATTAATAATTAGAAGGATTTCCATGATGTAACTCTCTTAGGAATTTTGTCAAACACCTAACATGCGAAATAGACCACAAGGCTCTACAATGCAGATCCTTTCATCGCTCAATCAATTTCAACAAGAAACTACCCAAAATGGTTTATTAACCCCACATACTACAACTTTGTATCACATGCATGGACTATTTGCAACCACACAATATATTTGAACTCATAACCTCTTGTATGAAAGCTTAGAATTAGGACTTACCCCGATGAAGGATAATCTAGTTAATGACTTCCTTGATTCTTGAAGATTGGTGCAATATTGGATGATTGGAAGGTTAGATTTGCTCCTTCTCTCTCTCAAATGCTCTCACCTCTCTCTAGACTCACCAGAAAATCGTCCCAAATAAAGCCCCAAAGGCTATATATTAAAATGGGGTCGGGTTGTAAAAACCTCGAAATTTGCACAGTCGCGCCATATGGGGCGTGGTGCGGTAGTGAAAAATGTGCCTAGAAACGAAATTTTGAAGTGTTCTAGAAATCCCCACAGGCACGCCGCATGGGGCGGCGCGGTAGTGTTACATTCTGCCAGCTTTTGGTAATTTGGTCATAACTTCTTGTAGGAGTGTCCAAATGACAAACGGTTAAAAGCGTTAGAAACTAGACATAATTTCTTGTAGGAGTGTCCAAATAATGAACGGTTTGAAGCGTTAAAAACTAGACTCGAAGATCTTTCATTTGATAGGTTGTTCATTACATAAGTCTTTATATATATGTATATATGCTCGTCCAAAATTTGGTCTTGTGCGTACTCATTTGGAACTTTAGTCTATCTTGTAATTTTCCAACTTGACTTAGACTTAGGCCTCTCCTTAGACCCCACATCACTTATAATATGCCTAGTACACTTATTATCATATCCAATTGATATACATCATATTAATAATCCTCGCCTGCACATAAAATAATATAATTAGCACACATCAACTTTCTTAATAGTGCGTAAGTACTTCAAAATTTTCTGGGGTACTACATTATCTCTCTGGATTTTTCCAGTAATGCCCCGTATGGAGCGTCGCCCCATGAGCCACGCCTGTGTAATTTTTACAGAGTAAATATCCTATATTTGCTAGGAGAAGGTGGTTTCATCTTGGCCCGACCCTACTTGGTATAAATACATGGAAAAACATTGTTTATTGTACTTTTGACACATATTTGACCTAAGAAGACTAAGGAGGAGTTAGAAGAACACGAGCACAAGGATTTCGTCATTCCTTCCTCACTCAAGACCCGAGTTTGGATTGGATTTATGTTTTCTTTACTTCAACTTTATTTGGGATGAATTGCTCTATATCTATGGAATAGTTCTATTTAGGGTTTGATGGATTTGGTGTATTAATGATTATTTGTAGATTATAACTCTAGTTTTTTGTATTGAAGCATTTCTTGATGATTTAATTGTTACATCTATATACACTTGTTCATGTAATCGAGAGAGGCATAACTTGTGATATCTTTGCATTATATTGTTGGTTGAGTTCAGAGATTATTATAAGTAATCGAAATATGCTAATTGAATCATTGATTAAACCTAATTAGGAGGATAATCGAGAGCGGTTCTCCTGAAGACCAATCCACTATGCATTCTTGCATATCTTCACGTGCTTAAATTGGTTCATCTTGTGAGGTTAAGACTTAATCGAGAGAGGAGATTTGCTGAACGTTTGAACTAATAATTGAGTGAATTCGATAGACTCACTTGAACATTAGAAGTAAATTACCTAGAGTTAGATCCCAAACAATTATCTTGCACATATACCATCAAAACCCTATCTTCTCCCATTGATAAATTTATTTGCATGTTCCTTGTTACTATTGCCATTAGTCAATAGCTTTAAATTCTTAGCAAATTTTAGTTAGAAATCATATAACTCTCAGTCCCTGTGGATACGATATTATACTATACTATATTTGATTAGTGAGCAGAATTTAAGTTTGTGTTTTGCGCTCGCCACATTTTTGGATCGTTGCCGGGGATTGGCAATCAATAGTGCTTTAAATAGTTTGTAGTGCTAATTTAGAAATTTGTTTGTATTTATTTAATTTTATTTTTCTCTTTTAACGATTGGTGTTCTTTGACTGTGCGCAGGTTACAGGTTAAGATTGGTGCATGACTCGAACTTCTGTGAAAGAAGTGCTATAATACGAACCATAAATTGAAAAACAACAGCGACACATGAGGAAGGAAATAAATCTCACCGAGACATCAGAAAAGGATGGCCAATCCTCAACCAAAGAACTTATGGCTGGAAACAGTGAGGATAATGTAGATTTGGCTATGAGAGAAGTAGCCCAACAAAGAGAACAAGCTATACGGGATGTTGAGGAAGTAGCTATTAGAGATGCACAGATTATCTACGAAGAAGAGAAGGGTTAGAGAATTGCTCAAAATCAACCCTTAGCTACAGATCAGTTAGTAAATATAGATCCTGGGCCTGGGAGACCACGTGTAAATTATGTTAGACCGGTCTACAATCAAGGTTTATCAAGTGTTAGACCACCTCCAATTGCAGCAAACAATTTCGAGTTGAAGCAAGGGTTGCTTCGAACCCTTCAGAATTGTTGTGTCTTCAGAGGTTAGCCAAATGAAGAACCAAACACACATCTAATAGACTTCGAGGAGATTATGAACACCTTTCAATACAGTGGCGTGTCACAAGATGCAGTGTATTTAAGGGCATTCCCCTTTTCTTTTAAAGATGATGCAAAACAATGTTTTCGAAGCTTGCCCACGGGATCAATTTGAACTTGGGAGGAGATGACTAGAAAATTCCTTGATAAATGTTTCTCCTCAGCTAAAACGGACAAGTTTAGAAGAGAAATCCATAACTTCTGCCAGAAAGATATGAAAATTGTTTTTGAAGCATGTGAGAGGTTTAAAGAGATTGTTTCGAAAGTGTCAACATAGAGGAATTGAACTCTGGATGAAACTCCAGGACTTTTATGATGGATTGACACTAGTCTCGGGTAGAACATTGAGCAATGAAACTGGAGTCCTGTTGATAAAGAAGACTCCAGAGGAGATAGATACAATTCCTGGTGAGTTATCTGAAGATGCAAATCTGTGGCCCTCTGATAGTGCTGAAGAAGAAGATCGACTAGTGTTCACCAGGTTGATGTTAATACATCTGTGCAAGTATAACTTGATGCTATGGCTAAAGAAATACGAAAGCTGACCTTAGCCTCGATACAAAATGAGTCTCATGTAGCTTGTGATATATTTGGAAGAGGACATCCTACTCATGAGTGTCAAGCCTCAATTGAGGAAGTGAATGTTGTAGGGAACTATAATTTTAATGCAATGGGACAGAAGCACCCCGGTTTTTCATGGAGTTCATCTGGGGGTGCTACAAATGCATGGCACCAAAAAAAACCCTAGATTTCAGGGACAAGGAGCTCCCGGTTTAATGAATTAGCCGAGGCAGCAGTTTCAGCCTCAACAGCCCAATCGGCCTGGTTTAGAAGATCTTATGAAGGCCTTCATTGTGAAAACTGAGGAAATATCTGAAATACAAGGGGCATCAATTCAAAATTTGGAGAAGCAAGTGGGATAGATTACAACAATATTATCTGAGAGGGTTCCAGGCACTCTCCACAATTATATAGAAAAGAATCCCAAAGAAATGGTGAATGTTGTGACCTTAAGAAGTGGGCAAGTGTTGATAGATCCCACCCTGATCCAGAAAGATGTGATACTTGCAAAAGAAAGGGGGAGCAGCTGAAAAGTGATGATGAGAAGAAGAAGAAAGTCCCAATGAAAACTGAGACAAAGAAGAAGAAAGAAAAATCAAGAAGGGAGGAATTTGAAGAGAGCCAGTATATGCCTGTTTTACCCTTCCCTCAAAATCAAAGTAGAGAAAAGATGGACAAGCGGTTTAGGAGATTTCTAGATGTGCTGAAATAGGTTCATGTAAATTTGCCATTCACAGAAATGCTCTCACAAATGCTTGCTCATGCCAAATTCTTGAAGGAGATCCTTACAAAGAAGAGGAAAATAGAGGAGAACTCGGTGATGAAGCTCATAGAGCATTGCAGCATGATATTGCAAAATAAACTCCCACAAAAGTGTGGAGACCCAGGGAGTTTACTATACTTTGCGCATTAGGAACTATCAATTTTGATAAGTCTTTATGTTATTCTGGTGCCTCAATTAACTTAATGCCTCTATCTATTTACAGGAAACTCGAGAAGGAGATCGGAGAGATAATGTCGCTGCTAATATTTTTGCAGATGGCAAACCAAACGACTATAACACCCGAGGGGATAGTGGAAGATGTGTTAGTTCGGGTGTATAAGTTCGTAATTTCATGTGAATTTTATAGTGGTGAATATGGAGGAGAACAAAGAGATCCCCCTCATCCTAGTAAGACCATTCTTAATAACAGGTAGAGCTATATTGGATATACATGAGAGAAAACTCATGCTTAGAGTGAGTGAGGAAACTATGATGTTCGAGATGGATGTAGAAAAGGGGGTGCAAAAAGAAAAACCAGCTGCAAGTGTTGAGTGGAAAGGGAAGGGTATGAAAGATAAAGTTGCGGTGAGTGAGAAAGATAAATGTGGGATGTAATCCAAGAAGGCGGAGAAGAAGCTGTCTGCATGGATATGTGCATTAGTTCGAAGGCGAGGAATGTAGCCCGACTTCGACTCAGACCCCGACTAGATGATCAGGGAAGTTACCTTTACCTTATACTTTTTAATTGTATATCATGGGGATATGCCACAAGTTAAAGTGTGGGGTGGGGGATATGTTGTATGTATGTATGTATATTAGTTTTAGTTTTTGTTGTTTTAGTAGTTAGAGGTAGAAAACAAATTGAAAAAAAAAACATAACAATTTAAAAAAAAATTAAAATTTTTAATTTGTCCCGACGATGGATATCATCGACGGGTTTCTTGATGGATTAAAGTCGGAAGGAAGAAGACAAAAAGATTTTCTTTTGTAGGGAGTGTAATAATTTCCCCTTGGTTATTCTTTGTACGACGGTTCTTTCCCAAGGGTTTTATTTAAACCGGATGTAGTTAGTTTTTATTTTTGTTAAGAGTAGGAAACCTTGTGCTATGGTAGATGGAAGGAAAAATCTCTTGACTCAATTATACCTTGAGAATAGTGTGAGTGCTTTAGTTGCAACGCTTAGGCTCAGTTTTTGACTCTTGTATAAGTACCTTAAATTGTATGATCTTAACTTTGCTTAGCTGCTTTGACTAGAGTGTTTTGATGTTCCAATCCTAAGTGAGTTATGGTCAATGTGTGTGTGAGGTTTTGTGTTATTCTGTGCATTGCATTTGATGTCTAGAACTTGCCCCGTGTGTTTTCAAAGCGAGATGGTTGTTTTTTTCAATCTTGGAAGGGATATAGCCGTTTCTTTGTTGAGTTAGATATATGATTTTGCCCACCTAATTGTTATGTATCATAGTTAACCCCTTTGAGCTTGTAATCCTGTTTCTTTGGGAACCACATTACAATCCCTAACCATTTGTTTGAATTGACCATCTATTTGAACCTTGTACCTCTCGTAAGCACTTGAATTTGTTATGAACTTTGTAAAAGTGAAGTGTGGGGTGGTTGGTTTGGCTTTTGAGTCGAACTATTGAACTAAGGAGAAAGGTGCACTGCTTTGAAAAAGAAAGAGCCACTTGAATTGAAAAAGAAAGAAAACATAAGTGTATGATTGTGAAAATCGTTCCTTGATAGCGGTAACTTGATGATTGTGCTTAAAGAAGTAGGGAGTTAATGTATATTGATGAAAAGGTGGAGATATGGCTTGACATAAGTATGTTGTTTTGAACAATGAAATGTATGTATTAAAGTTCTTAGGAAGGTGTATTCACTCTTATATCTAAATGTATCGTACACATCCCGTAGCCTACATTATAGCCAGTTAAAGTCCTACTTGATCCTTGACTGAATGAGCTCAATTAGTAGAGTAGTACACTACAGGCAAGCTTATGGTACGTCTTTTGTGGCATATGAATGTTGTTTCTAAGAGTAAGTGAATTCTTTCTATCTTGAGTTCCTAATTATTCTTAATTTCATTGTGTGTGGAACTACTCTCTATTGTTATGTGAGGGAACTTGATTCACGAAGGAGAGGTAATGCTTGACCTTTGTGTTAGAGTAAGTGAGTGGGTTATAAAAAATGCATGGTTCTTTTGAGTCAACTTTTAAGGCTATGATGTTACGGTATTGTGCTTAATCTATTTTAAATGTTCTTGGTATGACGAGTTATGAGAGCTATTGAAATATATCATGTTCTATGTAAAGTGTAGTTGGATTGCTCGAGGACAAGCAATGGTTTAAGTGTGGGGTGTTGATGGTAGGCTATAATTGTGTATTTTAGTCGCTTATTACACTCTAATTCACTGTAATTTATTCGTTTTGAGCTTTAATTGATAGTGTTTTGCACTTATTGTGTGTTTTATGCCTTGTAGGAGTGATCCCAAGTGATGTATATATTGCAGAGCTAATTCGAGCTATTTGGAGCTTTGAAGTCTGATTAAAAGCCCAAGGAATTAAGTCGGGATTATGTTCGGGGGTCGAGGACCAACTCTGGACGTCAAAAATCGAAGTTTGATCCGTACAGTAAGAAATCCCCACTGCCGCGGCGCGTGGGGCATCGTAGGTGTGCAATTTCCTATTGTCTTTCGGAACATAGCTCTCTGGGTATCCCCACTAATGCCCCGCATGGCGCGTCGCACCATGCGGCGCGCCTATGTATTTTTTATAGAGGCTAGGAGAAGGTGGTTTCGTCTGGGCCCGACCCTATTTGGTATAAATACATGGAAAACATTATTTACTTGACTTTTGACACATATTCGACCTAAGGAGGCTAATGAGATGTTGGAAGAACACGAGCACAAGGATTTCATCATTCCTTCCTCACTTAAGATCCGAGTTTGGATTAAATTTATGTTTTCCTATACTTTATCTTTATTTGGGATGAATTTCTCCATATCTATGGAGTAGTTTTCTTTAGGGTTTGATGGATTTGGTGAATTAATGATTGGTTGTGGATTATAACTCTAGTTTTATGTATTGAAGCATTTTTGGATGATTTAATTATTGCATCTATATTCACTTGTTCATGTAATCGAGAGAGGCATAACTTGTGATATCTTTGCATTATATTGTTGGTTGAGTTCATAGATTTTTCTGCGTAATCGAAAGAGGCTAGTTGAATCATTGATTAAACATAGTTAGGAGGATAAGCGAGAGAGGTTCTATAACCACTCGACCGGTCATTTTACTTTCTAGAACACCGTTCCCCTAAATAAGACTCCACGTATGTGCTTTTAATGTTTTATGACTTGCGGGGATGGTAAGTTCGGGATTTGGAAGGGTTCGGGTTGAAATCGGAACACTTGGTTCCTTAGTTGACTTTAAAAAGGCTAAGTTTGACTTCGGTCAACATTTTGAGAAAATGACCCCGGAATCGAGATTTGACGGTTCCAATAGGTTCGTATGATGATTTTGGACTTGGGTGTATGTTCGAATCGGGTTTTGGACGGCCCGGGAGCGTTTCGGCCTTTAATAGTGAAAGTTAACTATTTGAAGGTTTTAAAGTTATTTAAATTTGGTTTGGAGTAGGTTTTGGAGTAATTGAGGTTCGTTCGGAATTTAGGGCCTGGGAATAGTTCTGTATGGTGATTTAAAACTTACACGCAAAATTTGGTGTCATTCTGAGTAGTTTAAGTATGTTTCGGCGCGTTCTGAGTAAGTTTGAAGTATTTGAAATTTCTAAGTTGAATCAATTTGGTTTGAGGTATGATTCTTAGTTTTGATGTTGTTTTGCGCGTTTCGAGGGTTCGAGCGAGTTTGTTTTATGAATTCAAACTTGTTGGTATGTTCGGGCGGGGCCACGGGGGCCTTGGGAGTTAATCGGACGATGCTCGGACCAAGTTGGAACTTGGGAGCAATAGCTGAAGCTCCGAGTTTCTTGTGCACCGCACCTGTGCATGGACAGCCGCAGGTGCGAGCTTGCAGGTGCGAGCTTGCAGAAGCGAGCCAAGAGCCGCAGAAGCAGCCAATAAGGGGGCTGCAAGTGAACGCAGAAGCGGGGAAATGGACCGCACCTGCGAAGGCGCAGTTGCAAGGAAGGCAGTGCAGAAGCGGACAGAGGTCGCAGGTGCGACGCACGCACTGCAGAAACGAGCCGCTGGTCGCAGAAGCAAAGGAGCCGGCTAAGGGAAGGACCGCATCTGTGAGGCCCTTTCTACAGATGTAGTGGTTGGGTCATAGATGCAGATACCACAGAAGGCAGAACACTTTATTTAATACGGGACTTAGGCATTGTTGCTCATTTCTTACACTTCTTGGGGGCGATTTTGGAGCTGGTTAGAGAGGTATTTTCATCAACCAATTGCGGTGAGTAATATCTACCATATGTGAGTTAAATACATAGTTTATGGGTAGATCATAACTTGTGAATTAGTGAACAATCATGGGTTGGATGAAAAACCTAGGGTTTTGGTAAAAATGGTATTTAGCCACGAAAATGGTTATGGAATTTAGTGAAAATCATATATTTGAGTTCCTGAGGTTATGGGTAACGACTTTCTTTAAATATTTCCAGAATCCGGGCACATGGGCCCGGTGGTGAATTTTAGAAATTCTTCAATTGGGGCTGGGTAATCCATTTAATAATTGTGACGTGAACGTTTGAGCATGTATTGACTGTTTTATATATCATTTGACTAGTTTCAAATTGTTTGGCACCGAATTGAGGGTTTACGCACAATCTTGGATTGGAAAGTAGTCCTTGAGATGAGGTAAGTCTCTTTTCTAACCTTGTAAGAGGGAATTAACCCCATAGGTGAATGTAATTAATATGTGCTTCTATTTGTGGAAGCTACATATGCACGAGGTGACGAGAACCCGTACATAGCTACTAATTATGCTTATGTCCGGGTAGTTTTAGGTTTACACCATGCTTTGCTGACACTGTTAATTGATTATGGTTACTAATTGTCTTGGATAGAGCTGAGGTTGAGGATTTCAATATTTTAAAAAACAAGTTTCCAGTTGAATTTCTTGTTTTGGAAAGAGTTGAGGGATATTATGATAATTTGAGAAATCTATGTTCAACCGCTATATTCCGCGAGCAGGGTAAATTTTCACTACTCTCATGGGAGCGGGTCGTTCGCCTCGGCAGGTTAATAGATGCATCTATGGTTCATGACGTTCGACCGTCGATAGTACACACAATATATGTATATGTATTTTGGGATCGGGTCGTACGTCCTCGGAATAATTCATGTGTATTAATACTGGCAACCCAAGTATATTTGATATTGCTTCATTGGCTTTAGAGGCTAAACGATTAAATGAGGGAAAATGATTTGGTACTGAATTTCGATGAAAGGATTATTTATTTATTTATTGCTTGCTTCCGAGTTCTATTGTCATTTACATATCCCATGTTTAATTATAATTTTATATATTTTATTATTGGCCCATAGTAAGTGTCGAAGTCGACCCCCTCGTCACTACTTCTTTGAGGTTAGACTAGATACTTACTAGGTACATATTGTTTATGTACTCATGCTACACTTCTGCACTAAATGTGTAGGATCTGAGGTAGGTGCATCAGGATAACAGTCCGGCGTGCATCCTTGGTTATGCGACCGGAAAGTATAGGAAACTTTTTGGCGGAAAAGTGCATTTCTGCGGTCCATTATGCAACCACAGAATCACTCTGCGGACCGCATAATGACCGCAGAGTGAGGCACTTAATGGGGTCAGTTGGAAGCAATTATGCGGTCGACTATGCGACCGCAGAACAGTTATGCGGACCGCATAGTGACCGCAGACTCAGGCAAATATTTGGTCATTTTGGACACCAATTATGTGACCGATATGCGGTCCACATAACTATTATGCGGTTGCATATGCAACCGCAGAACCTGTTCCGGAGCTTTATTTTTGGGTTTTTAAAATCCGAACCTACTTCTGAGTATCATCACGCACAATTTATGCCGAGGTCGTACGACCCAATCGAAAAATATATTGTGTGCACTGTCGAGGGTCGAACGGCACGAAACATAGATGCATCTATTAACCTGCCTAGGCGAACGGCCTACTCTCATAAGAGTAGAAGAATTTACCTCGCTCGCGGAAATTCTTGCGACGCGAGGGAACATGGATTTATCAGAGTTATTATAAAATTCTTCAATTCTTCCCAACATAAGAAATCCAAACTGCAGACTTTAAATCTTAAAATCCTTAATCTCAACTCTATTTAAGACAATTAATATATATAATCAACATAACATGATGTAAATCTAAGACTACCAAGGCATCACATAAAATTTAGCTACGCACGGACTCTCGTCACCTAGTGCGTACGTAGCTCCCTACACAAGTAATTCACAACAAATATGCCTAAGGGGATGAGTTCCCTCTTACAAGGTTAGGCAAGTGACTTACCTCGTTCTCAAGCTCACTTCCGATCCCCAAATATTCTTGAAATCCTCAACTCGGTGCCAAACGACCTGAAACTAGTCAAATATTACATAAATTAATCAATACATGTTCAAAAGTTCACAATTTAACTATTAGAGTAATTACCCAACCCAAATTGGAATATTCCTAAAATTTACCCTCAGGCCCACATGCCCGGATTCTGAAAATATTTGAAGATAATTATTACCCATAACCTCACGAACTTAAATATACAATTTTACCCAATTCCATATCCATTTTTGTGGTTAAATCTCATTTTTATCAAAACCTAGGTTTTTCATCTAAACCCAAAATTTTCACAATTTTACATGTTAAAATCTAACCATAATCTATGTAATAAACTCATATTGTATAGAAATCACTTACCTCAAAGTGGTAGGCGAAATTCCCTCTTCAAAGAGCTCTATATTCGACCAACAAGTGAGAGAAATGAAGAAATGAGCCTAACCCTCGTCTTAAATGCAACCCTTCTGCCCAGTGGTTTTTCCGCTTCTGCGGTTCACTTGCCGCATTTGCGGCATCGCATCTACGGAAGGTTCATCGTAGATATAGTTCTCCCTCCACTGGCCTAAATCCGCATCTGCGGAAAATGGCTCGCTTCTGCGAGCCCACTCATACGGCTTACGAGCCGCACCTGCGACCATACCCGCTTATACGGACCACTGGCTGCTTCTGTTTTGGGCTATTTTTGAGATATAATCTGACATTTTAGAGTGAGAGAGAGTGCCCTAGAGTGATAATGTGTTTTTCAATAATTGTTCTTCAATTCTTGCTTAAGTTTTGGAAGATTAAAAAGGCAAGCTGACTAGGTCTTCATCCTAGAGGTAAGATTCTACACCTTAAACCCTAATTTCGAAATCGTCTGAAAATGGGTAATTAACAAGATAATATTTGGGCATGAGAGTTGATTATTTTACATGCATGTGATATCAAGGGTGTAGGAAGATTGTTGAACTAAGCATGGTAAAGATTGGGTTGTGGGATGATGGAATCCTCCATAAAAAGACCTTGAAATCTTGTGCACACCTAGTGTTTGATAAAATGCTCAAATGAGCTAGAACCATGATCATCTTCCTAATTTTGATTCAATTTGTTATATTTCTAAAATAGATTGAAGTTGCTAAGAATTCCGGAATGTTTTAGAGTTTAAGGAAGCTCAATTGAGGTATGTTGGCTAAACTCTTCTCTTAGAATTGAATCCCACGATATTCATGCAAATTATGTAAGTCCCGATTGATTCATTATGAAACTGGCTATTCCGAGTAAGATTGGGTTAAAAGAAATATGTTCAACAAGCATCCCAAATTCTTTATTAATGTTATGTTATCAATTGAGGATGTGTTAAAATATGGGTTGTGCATTAATAATGTTTCGACTTTAAGTCAAATTTAAATGAAGGCTATTATGCCAAATTATGTGAAATATCTCTATGTGCCTTAGACTCTAAATTGTTCACATGTGTAGTACACACCTTGATTTGAATTGTATTTGTTGTTGATGATGATAATGATGTTTGAAATTGATAAGGTGAGCATGAAATACTTAATATGGCCAACGTGCCAAGAATGATCTTATAATTATGGCCACTAGTGCGGTGATTGACTTAAAGTTGGGTCGTGATCAACGTGCAACAATTATGGCTATCTCATTAGAGATCTTATAAAGATGTGAAAGTATTATGAAATGCGATGATTGATATAAAAAGGGTGATGTCTCAAATAAGACAGCCTAGCTGATAGGGTCGTGATCGAACACCATGCCGCACACATGGTGGTGATTGTGCTGGAAATTGGTAATGATAGTAATTGTGGTTGATGTCTCTATTGAGATGGCCTAGTCAATCGGGCCGTGATCGGACTCCGTACTAAATTTATGATGGTATTGATATTGACAGAAATTGTGGTTGATTCTCTAATGAGATAGCTTTGCCAATCGGGTCGTGATCGGACTCCGTACTAAATTTACGGTGGTATTGGTATTGATAGTAATTGTGGTTGATTCTCTAATGAGATAGCCTAGCCGATCGGGTCATGATCGGACTCCATGAAAAAGTATGGTGGCATTGGTATTGTGAACACTGGTATTACGGACAATGGTATATCGATACTAAAAATCTCCCAATGTGAGATATGGAAATTAATTTGAACACTGTCTTGATCCTAAATTGAGGTTTGATGCTGATTAAAGCTTTCATTGATATTATGATAATCTTGTTTGTATTAATTATCATTATATTGAGAGGGTGTTTAGTTATACATACTAGTACTATTCGACGGTACTAACGTCGAATAGTAGAGTCTAGGGGAAGGACCGCATCTGCGAGGCCCTTTCTGCAGATGCGATGGTTGAGCCGCAGATGCGGTAACCATAGAAGGCATAACACTTTATTTAATACGGGACTTAGGCATTTTTGCTCATTTCTTACACTTCTTGGGGGCGATTTTGGTGCTAGTTAGAGAGGGAATTTCATCAACCAATTGAGGTAAGTAATTTCTACCGCATGTTAGTTAAATACATAGTTTATGGGAGATCATAACATGTGAATTAGTGAAAAATCATAGGTTAGATGAAAAACCTAGGGTTTTGGTAAAAACAATGGTATTTAGCCACGAAAATGGTTATGGAATTTAGTGAAAATCATATATTTGAGTTCCTGAGGTTATGGGTAACGACTTCCTTCTAAAATTTTCGGAATCCGAGCACAAGGACCCGGGGGTGAATTTTAGGAATTCTTCAATTGGGGTTGGGTAATCACTTTAATTATTGGGATATGAACTTTGGAGCATGTATTGACTATTTTATATATCATTTAACTAGTCTCAAGTCGTTTGGCACAAAATTGAGGGTTTACGCATAATCTTGGACCGGAAAGTAGGCCTTGAGACGCGGTAAGTCTCTTTTCTAACCTTGTAAGAATGAATTAACCCCATAGGTTAATATAATTAATATGTTCTTCTATTTGTGGGAGCTACATCGCACGAGGTGATGAGAGCCCGTACGTAGCTACTAATTATGCTTATGTCCGGGTTGTTTTAGGTTTACACCATGCTTTGATGACACCGTTAATTCATTATGCTTACTAATTGTCTTGGATAGAGCTGAGGTTAAGGATTTCAATATTTTAAAAAAAAAGTTTCCAGTTGAATTTCTTGTTTTGGAAAGAGTTGAGGGATATGACAATTTGAGAAATCTATGTTCAACCGCGTCGCAAGTATATTCCACAAGCGGGGTAAATTTTCACTACTCTCGTGGGAGCTGGTCGTTCGCCTCGGCAGGTTAATAGATGCATCTATGGTTCATGTCGTTCGACCCTCGGTAGTGCACAAAATATATGTATATTTATTTTTGGATAGTGTCATACGTCCTTAGCATAATTCATGCGTATTAACACTGGGAGCCCAAGTATGTTTGATATTGCTTCATTGGCTGTAAAGCTAAACGGTTAAATGAGGGTAATTGATTTGGTACTTACTATCGGTGAAAGGATTATTTATTCATTTATTGCTTGTTTCCGAGTTCTATTGTCATTTACATATCCCATGTTTAATTATAATTTTATTTATTTCATTATTGGCCCATAGTAAGTGTCGAAGTCGACCCCTCATCACTACTTCTTCGAGGTTAGATTAGATACTTGCTGGGTACATGTTGTTTATGTACTCATGTTACACTTCTGCACAAAATGTGCATGTTACACTTCTGCACAAAATGTGCAGGATTTGAGGCCGGTGCATCTGGATATCAGTCTGGCGTGCAAACTTGAATACTATGAGACGTTGGGTACATGTTGTTTATGTACTCATGTTGTTTATGCTTTTTCTAGTAGGTCATACACTTGTGACACCAGGTCTTGGAGATTTATGCTAGTAGACACTTGATGGTTTTGGGTTATTTTACTTATATCACTTGCTTTAAAAATACTGATCCCTCATTTTTATTTAACTCTTACTTCTTATTTATGCATAAACTAAAACTCAACTATTTCAAATCTTTAAAAGAGAGGATCGCGGAGTTAGTTCGGGGTTGGCTTGCCTAGCAGTAAAAGTTGGACACCATCACGGACTATAGGAGAAATTGGGTCGTGACAGGTTCTCTTAAAGACCATTCCACTACGCATTCTTGCCTATCTTCATGTACTTAAATTGGTTCATCTTGTGAGGTTAAGACTTAATCGATAGAGGAGTTTTTTCTGAACATTTGAACTAATAATTGAGTGAATTCGATAGACTTACTTGAACATTAGAAGTGAATTACCTAGGGTTAGATCACAAATAATTATCTTGCACATAACCCATCAAAACCCTGTCTTCTCCCATTGATAACTTTTTTCGCTTGTTCCTTGTTGCGATTGTCATTAGTCAATAGCTTTAAATTCTTAATAACTTTTAGTAAGAACTCATGTAACTCTCAATTGTTGATCATCTTGGATAACAACCAAGCTAGAAACTACGAGAATACCATTTAAATCCAATCCATGTGGATACGATATTATACTATACTATATTTGATTAGCGAGAAGAATTTAAGTGTGTGTTTTGCGCTCTCCATTTATATAATAGCCAATATATAATTTCATTCATTAAGGTCATACGTATCAGCCACTAGTTATTCATAGCAACCATATAAGTCCATTGAATAATGTTGTAGTCATATAACCTATGTTATTTACATCATTGCGATTCATAGTTATATTGGCCGTTTATATAATAGCCAATATATAATTTCATTCATTAAGGTCATACGTATCGGCCACTAGTTTTTCATAGCAATAAAATAAGTCCATTGACTAAGGTTGTAGTCATATAACCTAAGTTAATTACATCATTGCGATTCATAGTTATATTGAATGTTTATGTAATAGCTAATATATAATTTCATTCATCAAGGTCATGCGTATCGGCCACTAGTTATTCATAGCAACCATATAAGTCCATTGAATAAGGTTGTAGTCATATAACCTAAGTTAATTACATCATTGCGATTCATAGTTATATTGAATGTTTATGTAATAGCTAATATATAATTTCATTCATCAAGGTCATGCGTATCGGCCACTAGTTATTCATAGCAACCATATAAGTCCATTGAATAAGGTTGTAGTCATATAACCTATGTTAATTATATCATTGTGATTCATAGTTATATTGACCATTTATATAATAGCCAATATAATAATTTCATTCATTAAGGTCATACGTATCGGCCACTAATTTTTCGTAGCAACCATATAAGTCCATTGACTAAGGTTGTAGTCATATAACCTATGTTAGTTACATCATTGCGATTCATAGTTGTATTGGCAATTTATATAATAGCCAATATATTATTTCATTCGTTAAGGTCATACGCACCGCCCACTAGTTTTTCATAGCAACCATATAAGTTCATTGACTAAGGTTGTAGTCATATAACCTATGTTAATTACATCGTTGCGATTCATAGTTATATTGATTGTTTATATAATAAATAATATATAATTTCATTCATTAAGGTCATATGTATAGGCCACTAGTTATTCATAGAAATAAAATTATTGGCCAATATTTTTCAATACTATTGTAGAATCTCAGTATACTATATTTTATTGGTTAATCTTAATTATAATAAAAGATAAAACATGATTAAATTTTAGGACTAAAATGAATTCTAGCTTCTTTTATTTATAGGGAAAACATGATTAAATATTTTGACTAAAATGTCAAATAAAATATTTGGAGGGAAACAAAGGGACTCTTAAAAATACGATTGGAGGGATATTAAAAGTTTTTGACTCTTTATATATATCTCCTAAACATAAGCTAACCTACATTTCCTACTCTACAAACAAAATACATACTCTAAACATGAATGCTAACGGATGGATTGAAGATGATTTCTATCCATGGTTTAGGATGAACCTGCCCAGATCGTACATTAAGCACGATGATCTGGTAAATTCACTTTTTTTGTTTTTCTAGTTTACATGATATGATGTTTTACCCTAAATTTCCATTATGACTGTGCAGTTCCTTCCAAAGAGTATCTGTGACTATCTTCCTGCTAGTTCGGTTAAAACAATACTTCGATGTAATGGGAAGGAGTGGACTATGACTCTAACAGGTGTTGTTTGAAGAAGACTTGTTAAGGGGTGGAAATAATTTGTTGTCGACAACAATCTGAAGAGAGGGAGTGTTCTTCTTTCTGAACTTGTTGAGGCTACATCAAGGGCTCTGATATTCGTTGTTGAAGTGCAAGGAACATCTTATGCTTAGCGTTTTCGATTTTTTCATTAAGGTCATCCAGTGACTGTGTTCTACCCTTGTCATTAAAATGTTTATGGATTAATATGATTTACTTATAATATTGTCTGTTATTTTTTCTTGTATTATTGTTATACTTATTTATTTTAAGAAAACTGGAAATATTGTTTGTGATTTTTCCTTGTTATACTTTTCCATATTTATGAAAATTATTTTATACATTTAGTATAAGGAAAAAATAGCTAAACCCTAAACTACAAAGAAGACTGGAAATTACAAGTCCCCCTCTTCTTTTGGATATAATAGAACCCAGAACAAGACTAGGAAGCTTTAAACAAAACTCTTGAAAATCGAAAATAATTTGGTCATAGAGAATTGGAAAAGTCAACACGAATAACGAAATATTGTACTCCATCTATTCTAATTTATGTGAACCTGTTTGACTGGACACACAGTTTAAGAAAAAATAAAGACTTTTGAAATTTATGGTTCTAAACCAGTCAAAAAGAGGCCCAGAGTATTTGTGTGGTTTTAAAAGCTTCTCATTAAGGGTAGAATTTGAAAGTTTAAGCTAAATTATTTCCAAATTTAGAAAGGTGTCATTCTTTTTGGAACGGACTAAAAAGGAAATAGGTTCATATAAACTGGAACGGAAGGAGTATTAATTAGTGATTCAAAGTTTTGGAGACCAAAATATTAAATACAATTCAACCACCTAGACTCTTCAGATGAAAACGAACTAATAAGGGAATGAACAATTTCGAAACAAAATATGTTGTAGCAAGGTTTCGAACCTTGGTAGCATATGTAAGGGAAAGAACTTTGAGAGTTGATCAACCAGAGGGTCTATCGGCATTTCTGGTTGGAATCAATATTACAAATACTTTAATACCTTTATTAGTGAGTTTAAAAAAAGAGAATACCGCTACTTGATTCGAACCCAGGCAACAAAGGTTAAGGGAAACACTTAGCAAATGCTTTCATCATCGCAAAGGTTAAGTATTATGAACTTCAAGATCGTTTCTTCATCGCAAATAACTTCTTAATCTACATCTGTCACGACCCCAAATCACCTTTATATGATGTCGTGATGGCACCTAGTCTAAAAAACTAGGTAAGCCTAACAATATGCGAAAAACATCAAATAAAAACTTAAATTTCAAAACTTCAACAATTTCACCAATATACTATAAGCTCAATACGTACAATTTTTCCAAAATTCGGTGAGATATATGTTATAAGCTCTAGATACAAAGTTTCACAATCCTATGCATCACTCTCTATCAAGAACATAAAGAAACAAGGAAAAGACGGGATAGAAGGGGACACCGAGGCCTCGGACAGGTATACCTTGAAGTCTCCATTAAGTAAGTCACTCCACACACTAACACCGAGGATGACAAGATGTACCTGGACCTGCACAAAATATGTGCAGAAGCGTAGTATGAGTACACCACAATGATACTCAGTAAGTGCCAAGCCTAACCTCGGTAGAGTAGTGACGAGGTCAGGTCAGGAAACTACTGGAAATAAAAAGAAACAAGGCAGAAGATACAATAATTTGACAGAGAAGTGAAAAAATAAGAATTTACGGAAGGTAACAACACGAAATCAAGAAAAAGACAAATAAAACACGAAAGAAAGCAAGAATCTTACAAGTTAAGGAGAACAACAACAAACAATGTAGCAAATAGAGGAAATCAACATAGGCACTACCGAGGTACTGCCTTGTAGTCCGAAGAGTAGAATATGTCACAGTCTTTCCTTATATCACTGCGGGAGCCTTTATATTTAGTTTTTAAAATCAATTTCCCGAAATAGAATCCCGCATTTTTGTAAGGCGCCGTAAAATTTTACCTAAAACTCGGGGTTTCGTGGTGCCAAAGTAGACTTCTATGTTGACATTTTTAGAGATTCTTCATGGAGAGCTTGCTAGCTGCGGTTCGGCCTTTTTGAGTTAAACAATGCGTTGGGGAGTTGAAGAAAGGTTTTGGAAGTTCAGGGTATTTTTGTGGTCCATTCTGTGGACCGTAGATCTGTCGCAGATTGAAGCAGAAACTTGGGCCAATTTTTGGACCATGATGCGGTCCATTATGCGGCCGCATAACCCATCGCAGACCCAACACAAAAAATTCTGCAGGGAAGTTCTGCGGTGCATTATGCGACTGCAAATCGGTCGCAAAGTGGGGCAGAAGTACCCAGTTCTGGAGGGCCATTATGCGATCCATTTTGCAGACCACAGAAGCGTTATACGGTCGCATATGCGACAGCAGATCTGCATCGGTGCTTAATTTTTTCTATTTTTTGAACCCGACCCCATTCTTATAAAACAGTCTTAGGGATCATTTTAGAAGGTTCAAACTTATATTTTAGAGAGAGGAAGGTGGTCTACTGTGATAAAAGGAATTTCTAAGTCACTTGTTCATAAATCTTTGCTCAAGCCTAGAAGAATTCTCTTGGGTAACTCACAAGGTCTTCAACCAAAATGTAAGGTTCTAGCCTTAGCCTTCAATTTCGAGATTTGACTGAAAATAGGTAATAAGCTAAGCAGTTCTTGGGTGTGGGAGTTGTTCATTATGCATGCATATACTATCCAGAGTTGTGGGGAGATTGTTGAGCTCAATTGGGTAGATTTTGGGTAGTGAAATAGAGGAATCCACCACAGGAGGACCTTGAGATCATAATGGCCACCTAGTATTTTATAAAATGCTCAAATGAGCTAGAATCATGAACTCCTTCCTAATTCGTGTTCAATGTCCTTGTGTCTCTAAATAGATCAAAGTTGCTAGGATTTCGGAACTGTGTAGTGAATTAAGGAAAGCTCAAAGTGAGGTATGTTGGCTAAACCAGTGTTTTAAAAGGCGTTTTCGAGACGAGGCATACCAAACGCGCCCCAGGGTAAGCCCAGCAATTCCGGGCATACACTCGGGCGTTTGGGGCGTACGCCCGGGCATTCGGGGCGTACGTCTGGGCGTTTGAGCTGCGTTTATTTAGTGAGGAGTAAGCCCCAGAGACTCTTTCAAATTAAAACAAGATTGGTTGAATAAGTCCTTCATATAATATCCAAATTCTCAAAAGTGAGTTTGGTAATTACTCAAAAGGTTTATAAAGGAATTCAAAAGTATTAAATTTAAAAGACGAGACGTTTTTTATTGATTGAAACCCTAATTCATGATCTTTTCCAATTCTTTATCTTGTCCGCTAGTCTGCTAATATGTCCCAAAAGTAACAAATATTTAATTTTGTTTACATACAAATACAAAGAGAACTCCATTCTCCTTCATAGCAGCAAGTTCAAAGTTCAAATTGCAGGTTAATCATCCTTTTTGTTCCTCCATGTAGAAAACTTTATTCTTTTAGAATCAAGTTACTTGTGCTTGTAAGTAGCGTATAATAGATTGTTTTGACTAATTTTTTATCGGGATGGAGTGCGCGCGCACACACACATATATATTTCACATATTTATAGCTTTCTTCAATTTTTATACAATTTTACCTGTTTATAAATATTTACTGTCATTATATTATTTTATAAAATATTAAAAATTAAATACCTATGGGGCTTACGCCCCATGCCTCGGGGCTTACGCCTCGCTGAGGCATATGTAAAACGCCTCGCCTTACAGCTCAAAGCGAGGTATGTTGGCTAAACTCCTCTTTTAGAATTGAACCCCACAATGGCCTTGTAAGTCCTGTGATGCTCATTATAAATTGATTATTCCAAATAAGCCTTATGTCAAAATAAATATGCATTCAGTATGTATTCCAAAGTTTCTTGTTATGTTGAGTTACTATTTGAGAATGTGGTTTAAATATGGGCTATGTGTTGTTATGTTATGATTTAAAAACGTGATTCTAATGAAAGCTATCATGTCAAATTGTGTAAGAAATCACATGTGCCTAAGACCCTAAATTACTCAAATATGTGGTTAAAGCCTTAAATGGAAAGGCCTTGTCGTTGATAATCCGTGATGATATTTGAAAGTGAAAGAAGAGAACATGAAATATGATGTGCGGCCAACGTGCCAATAATGATAGTGCGTCATGGACATTGGTGCCAATGAAATGAATGATATGCAAAAGATTACAAAATAAGTGGTAAATCCTTTTAATAGTAAATGCTTTGGGAGTATCGAGTAGCCACCGAGGAAGGGTCGGTCGAAACACGCTAACCCCGAAACTACATGTGCCGGGGTAGGAGTGATTGAGGGGTAAATCCTCGTGTTAATGTGACGAGATTGTTTCCCCTCATATGGGATGAGATTGATGTGTTGAGATGCTTCCCCTTTTATGGGATGAGATTATTGCTAGCGAGATGTGATGTGATGTCGACCCACACGACATTGTGGCGAGACGGCTTAGCCGATCGGGCTGAGATCAGATGCCATGTCGCACACATGGTGGTATTATAAGTGGATGTCTCGGGATAAGATCGGACTCCGTACTAAAACACGGTGGTGTATCAATGCTTAAGATCTCCCAACTTAAAATAATTGGAACTTACTTGAAATTTGCCTTTCCCCTAACTTGACACCTTGTTACTATTTGATTCTCTTATTGATAGTAGGTGGTATGATGAGTGATAGAAGCACACCCTCTCCTCATCTGACTTGGTGAACCCCACTTCATGTCGGGGTCATGTATCTCTTGTACTTTGTACATAGTGTTTGAGGTATAGCCGGGGCCTTGTTGCCGGCACTATCGTATCACTCTTTTGTTTTTGTTAGAGGTTCGGTAGATATAGTGTGGGTTGAATATTGTTTTGTGAAGGTTGAACTAAACTTGTTGTAATTGCATCATCTATCCCACTTTAACTATGAATGTATAGTGTAGTATTTTGGAGACTTGTTAATGACATAACTAATGGAAACGAACTGGTGTTATTCACATGACCTCTTACTGTCTAATTAATGAAATGTAATCTTCTCTTTATTCATGGGTGATTTGGGTAGACGGCATTGTGCAGACTTGCTCGAACAGGGTAACTCTGTTGAGCATCGGACGCGCTCCCCAAGGTCGGGGCAAGACAAACTTGGTATCAGAGCCTAAGGTTTTAAAGTGTCCTAGGATGTCTCGGAGTCGTGCCTAGAAGATTCCTTCTTATCGGTGTGTTGTCGACCACATCGATAATTAGGAGGCTACTTAGGCATTTAGGAATAATACCCTTCTTTGATGTTCTAGATGGTGAGATAAAGCTGATTGTAAGATTGTTCCTGCTTTAACTCGTGCATTGCTCTAATTTTCAGTATATGGTGCCTAGGATGAAAGCAAGAACTGGCCAAGGAGCCAATGCCACCCCAGGAGTGGCAGTTGATCCTTTACTTGATCATGCGGATGAGCACCCGAGGGGTGAGAATATTCCCCCGACTACTACACTGCTTGATTCTACTACACCTTATCAGACCGCACCAGTTCCTGCACCTGCTTAGGGTGCAATGATCCGTCCAACTGATATTCTAGTTCCACCTCCAGCCCCAGCTTCCGGTCCTGGTGTACCTGATAGGGATCTTAGGGGATCCATATAGATGTTGGCTCAGATAGTGGCTTCCCAGGCCTAGAGATCAAATGTTGCACCCACTTCTTCTAGTCAGCCAGGGATCCCACTAGTTCCAAGATGAACAAGTTTCTCCAGTTGGATCCTCTAGTGTTCACAGGTACTGATCTTGAGGAGGACCCCCAGGATTTTATTGACGAGATGCACAAGACCCTCCGAGTTATGCATGCTACTGAGATGGAGGGAACACAGTTGGCCTCCTACAGCCTGAAACAGGCGTCCTATTCTTGGTTTGAGATGTGGGAGGACTCTCGTGAGGAAGGGGAGCCCTCCGGTGAGGTGGAGTGAGTTTGTTGATGCTTTCATTGTTCACTTATTACCTGTCGAGACTAAGGCAGCCCGAGCCGCCTAGTTTGAGAGTCTAAAACAAGGGAGCATGAGTGTGTGGGAGCATTATATGAGAGTCGCGCTTCTATTCAAATATGACATCTACATGTTGCCCACTATGGAGGCTAGAGTGCGCCGGTTTGTGTAGGGCCTTAGCCCCAGGGTTATTAATAAAGCCGCTACAGTTGCATTCATTTCTGATATGAAATATGGTAAGATCATGGAATTTGCTCAAGCCACGGAGACCCGCAAACTTAAGAATAGAATGGAGCTAGAAAGTAGCAACAAGGCCGGGTTAGCGGGCAACTTCAGTGGTACTTCTAGAGGTGGTGGTGGCAAGTCAGCATTTAGGGGAGGGTCATCAGGGCCATCCCAGTCTTTCGCTCAGTCTTTAGGCAGTGCGTAGCCATCGAGGCCCAGTCAGCAGCAGGGGAGCCATTTTAGGCCCAGCCATGGCAACAGGGGATCCTACCAGCAGGGTCGTCCTAGTGGGAGATTTCAGCAGCAGCGGAGGCCCCCATGCCCTAGATGTGGGAAGATGCACTTTGGGGCCTGCTTCATGGACCAACCCATATGCTATAGGTGTGGAATAAGGTGTCACATTCAGAGGGATTGTCGTTCGTCCCACCAGAGCATGGGCAGGGGTGCAGCACAGCCAGCCAGTTCTGCAGCTACTACATCGGCAGAACCTCCTCCGGCTCGAGGCACTCTTGCACCCGCAAGGCTTGGTGCATCTAGGGGTGGCACACAGAGTTCATGAGGACCCAGTCATTTCTATGCCATGAAGGGTGGCCAGAGTTCAGAGGCTTCTCTATATGTTGTCACGTGTATATTGACTGTCCGATCTCATGATGTGTATGCCTTTATTGATCTTGGTTCCACCTTGTCCTATGTCACTCCCTATGTTTCTATGGAATTTGGGATACAATCAGAACAACTTCATGAGATGTTCTCTATATCTACTCTGGTTGGCGAGTCTATTGTGATCGCGCGGGTTTATAGGGATTGTGTTGTTACGGTGCATGGTCGGTGACACCATGGTCGATCTCACTGAATTAGGGATGGTTGATTTTGATGTAATAATGGGGATGGATTGGCTTTATTCATGTTTTTCCAAGCTTAATTGTCGAACCAGATCGGTTAAGTTTGACTTTCCAAATGAGTCCGTTATTGAATAGAAGGGGGATGATGTGGTGCCGAAGGGTAGGTTTATTTCTTACCTTAAGGCCACGAAGATGATTAACAACGGGTGTATCTACCATTTGGTCCGGGTTACGGACACCGATGTTGAGGCACCTACACTTGAGTCTGTTCCTGTTGTGAATGAATTTTTGAGGGTCTTTCCATATAACCTCCCTGGGATCCCACCGGATAGGAAGAGATCGATTTTGGGATTGATGTGATGCCAGGCACGCAACCTATATCTATTTCGCCCTACAAAATGGTACTGGTAGAATTGAAGGAGCTAAAGGAAAAATTAAAGGATTTCTTAGAGAAAGGTTTCATCCAGCCGAGTGTGTCGCCTTGGGGTGCATCAGTTCCTTTTTGTAAGGAAGAAAGATGGGTCGCTAAGAATGTGTATTGACTATCGGTAGCTCAACAAGGTTACAATCAAAAATAAGTACCCATTGCCAAGGATAGATGACTTATTTCACCAATTGCAATGTGCTAAGTACGTCTCCAAGATCGATTTAAGATTCTGGTATCACAAATTGAAGATCAAGGAGCATGATATTCCGAAAACAGCTTTTAGGACATGGTATGGGCACTTTGAATTTTTGGTAATGTCTTTTGGGCAAACAAATGCCCCGGCAGCTTTCATAGATCTTATGAACCAAGTTTTCAAGACGTTCCTCGACTCTTTTGTGATAGTGTTTATTGATGATATCCTTATATATTCATGAAATCGAGAGGACCATGCCAAACATCTCAGAGCAATTCTACAGACTCTATATCAGCACCAATTGTATGCGACGTTTTCGAAATGTGCATTTTGGCTTGAATCTGTCACGTTCTTGGGTCATGTCGTCTACAAAGAAGGAATTAAGGTCGACCCTCAGAAGATTTCAGCGGTGAAGATTTGGCCTATACCTATGACGAACGCAAAACACACACTTAAATATGCTCGTTAGTCGAATATAGTATAATATAATATCGTAACCACAGGGATTGGAATTAAATAATATTATTGTAATTTTAGCTAGATTGCTATCCAAGATGATCAACAGTTGAGATTTATGTGATTTAAAACTAAAATTAACTAAGAATCTAGATCTAATTGATTAATGACAATCGAACAAAAGTAAGCAAGGAAGATATCAATGGGGGAAAATAGGAGTTGATTGGATAGGTGCAAGATAAATGTCTGGGATTTAACTCTAGTTAATTCACTTCTAATGTTCAAGTGAGTCTCTCAAATTCACTCAATTATTAGTTCAAACATTTAGTAGAAACTCATCTCTCAATTAAGTCTCAACCTCACAATATGAACCAATTTAATCTCGGTGAAGATATGCAAGAATTCGTAGTGGATTGGTCTTTAGGAAAACCTCTTCTGACTTTCCTCCTAACTAGGTTTAATCAATTATTCAACTAGCCTCTTTCGATTACTAAGAAGAATTAATGAACTCAACCCACAAGATAATGCAAAGATATCACAAGTTATGCCTCTTTCGATTACATGAACATCGGAATATAGATGCAACAATTAAAACACCCAAAACGATTCAATGCATAAAAATTAGAGTTAATATCCATAAACAATTATCAATACACCAAATCCATCAATCCCTAAAGAGAACTACTCCATAGATATAGAGTAATTCATCACAAATATAAAGAAAAACATAAAACGGTCCAAACTCTTGTCTTGAGTGATGATTGAATGATGAATCCGTCGTGCTTTCACTTCTCTGCCTCCTTCTTAGCCTTCTTAGGTCTTAGATCTATCCAAAGTCCTAAAAATAACATTTTTACAAGTATTTATACCAAGTAGGGACGGGCCCAAACCAAACAACATTTTCCTTCGCGAATTAGGAAAATTAATCTATAAAATTTGTACAGGCGCACCGAATGGGACGATGCGCCAGGCGGGGATGCAGTAGGAAACTTCAGAGAGCTTGCACTTTGATAGGAGAAGGAATTTGCATAGGTGCGGTGTGCCGCGGTTGTACACTATTCTTAGAGTCTGGCTTTTTTCTTCGATTTTTACATCTAGACATGGTATTCGATCCCCAAACGCGATCTCGGCTTAATACCTTGGGATTTTACTAAGACTTCAAAGCTCCAAATAGCTCAAATTCATTTCGTAGTATCTACATAGCTTGGAATCCTTCTACAAGACATAAAATACATAATTAGTGCAGAACACTAGCGATTAAAGCTCAAACTCAATTAAAGTGCAGTAAATTAGAGTGCAATAAGCGATTAAACATGAGATTATAGCCTACTATCAACACCCTACACTTAAACCATTGCTCGTCCTTGAGAAATCAAACTACACTTCATATATACATGACCTTTTTAAACAACTATCATAAATCATCAAACCAAGAATATTTAAAATAGATTAAGCACAATAAGGTTATGTCATAGCCTCAAAATTTGACTCAAAAGCACCACGCATTATTTTTAACCTGCTCACTTACTCTATGTAACGACCCGACTGGTCGTTTTGAGCAATTGCGTCTGGTTTGGCGGTTTGAGGTCACGAGTAGCTTCATACAATGTAATATGACTTACGTGCATCATTAGTTCAGGTTTTTGAGGGGTTCGGAAATAATTTTTAGAAGTGACTCTCATTTTGAGAAGCTCGAAGTTGAAAGAATTGACCTAGGTTTGACTTTTGAGTAGTCGACCTCGGATTGGAATTTTTATGGTTCCTATAGGCTCGGGTGGTGATTTTGAACTTAGGCGTGCGTCAAGATTTGGATTTGGATGTTCGTAGGGTAATTTGAAGCATTTTGGCGAAAATTAGAAAGTTGAAGTTTTGGAAAATTGAGATGTCTGACCGGGAGTTGACTTTGGTGATATCGAGGTCGGAATGTGATTTTGAGAGTTGGAACAGCTCCGTTATGTCATTTGGGGACTTGCCTGCAAAAAGTGGTGTCATTTGGAGTTGATTTGATATGGTTCGGTTGCTTGGTTGCGATTCTAGAAGTTCTTGAAGTTCATGGTGATTTTCATGTGTTTTGGCATCCGATTCGTGGTACTAGAGATTATTTTGGTGTTCCTATCGCGCGAGCAAATTTGTGTTATGTTTTCATACTTGTGTGGATGTTTGGTATAGAGCCCCGAGGGCTCGTTAGAGTTTCATAAAAGTTTCGGAGTGTTGTAAGAAGGTTCAGCTGTGCTAGTGTCTCTGTTCTCGCATTTGCGAGGTTTTCATTGCATTTGCGATGTCCACATTTGCGAGATTATTCTCACTTTTGCAACGATGGGCTGGGGCAAGGGAGTTCATAATTGCGAACTATTTCATCGCATTTGCGATTAGGCAGCTTCGCATTTGTGACACAAACTGTCGCTTTTGCGAAAACTCTAAGCTCGCATTTGCAAATCTTGTGTCATATTTGCGACCTTAGCAGAGCTGGTCAGCCTTCGCCTTTGCGACGCTTTTGTCGCATTTGCGAGAATCAAAATTGTGATCCGGATGTCGCAAATGCGACATCTGAGGCTGGTATTAAGACTTCCATTTCGGGGTTTAGCTTCATTTTATCATATTTTGAACCCTAGGTCCGAGAGTGGGCGATTGTGAGATAGGATTTTCATATCAAATCATTGATTAAGTGCCTTTAATCAATTTTTAATTATATTTTGTGATTATACCTTAGATTTAACATCAAATTCTTGAGAATCTAAAGGAAAATTTGGAGAAAATTGTAAAATCTTTCAAAAATAAAAAATGATGATTTGAAAGACGAATTGGTAGCGCAACTTGATAATTTTGGTATGGTTGAACTCATATCAAAATAGGTGTTCGGGATTTGTAAATTTTATTGGGTTCCTAGGTGCGGGCCCGGGGGTTGACCTTTGTTGACTTTTTGCAAATTCTATAAAGATCATAGCTTTATTAATTCAAATTGTTTTCTCTTGCATTGTTTGATATATTTAGGTCGTCTTTGGCTAGATTGAGCTTAGCGGTGGTGAATTGATAAAGGAAAAGCTAAATTGAGTATTGAGTTGGCCGAATTGAGGTAAGTTTCTTGTCTAACTTTGTGTGGGTGAACCTACCCCTTAGGAATTGAGTCGATTGTGCTATATTGTTATGTGGAAGTTGTGTACGCAAGGTGATGAGTGGGTACACAGTCTATTTGTGGCAATGACTGATTTAGATTGTTTAGTCTCTTCCCATTCCTTTTATTAAATTATCATAACCTGTGGTATCTCGTTGTTAGGCTACTCTTACATGCTCTATATGATATTGTTAGCACTTATTTACCTCTTGCTCGTTATTTGGCCCTTATATGCCTTGGTTGAAGTTATTGCCTTCCTTATTGTCTTGTTACCTATTAATTGTTGAGTTCCTCTATGAATCTGTGCATATCTGCTACATGTCCAAATTGTTATAATTGTACGGGGGATCGGGTTGCACGCCGCAACAGGTGAAATAAGGGAGGTGGTGAAATAAGGGAGGATATTTATATTGTGACATTGTGATTGTACGGTGGGATCGGGTTGCACGCCGCAACAGGTGAAATAAGGGTGAATTATGATATTTATATTATATGGTGGGATCGGGTTGCGCGCCGCAACATATTATGTTTATTGTTATGATATTGATGTTGTATGATGGGATCGGGTTGCACGCCGCAACAGATGAAATAAAGGTGAATTGATTTGGTGGAATAAGGGTGAAGTATGATATTGATATTATATGGTGGAATCGGGTTGCACCCCACATATTTGTGTACTTTGTATCCCCTGTTTTATTGTATTGGCTTCAGTTCCTTCGTACGAGATTCTAAGGATATATTTATTGTCATTGACTTACTTCCTTGCCGTCATTTGCTGAACTCTTTTTCCTAGTATTATTATTTTGGTAAATTGATTTTCAAGGTGAATTTACTACGTTGAGTCATTACCGCCTGCGCTGCTGAGTTGTCAGTAATATGGTGATTTAAAATAAAAGAATTAATATCATGCTACCTTGCATGACTTCTAAGTTAAAACGCGTCATATATCTCGGTATTTACTATTTCTAATAGTTGTAATATTTTATTTCAATTGATTTCTCAACTTAATCTCCTTAACATGTCTGAGGTTTTTTCTTACTTCAAAAGGAATTGTTATTATGGTTTAATTTATTAAATTCTATATTAAATTCAATAGCTTGTTCGATGTTGTAATTTTATTTGAATAATGTTATCTTTCTTCACTCAAATAATTTCTAAAATAAAATCATCTTTCTCACGGATTTCCTACCTAGTCTAGAAACTTAAATTTTACCTTACAACAACAACAACCCAATATAATCCCACTAGTGGGGTCTGGGAGGGGTACTTTGTACGCAGACTTTACCCCTACCCTGGGGTAGAGTGGTTGTTTCCGATAGACCCTCAGCTCCCTCCCTCCAAGAACTCCCCACCCTGCTCTTGGGGCGACTCGAACTCATAACCTCTTGGTTGGAAGTGGAGGGTGCTCACCACTAGAGCAACCTACTCTTGTCAACTGAAATTTTACCTTGTGATGTATAAATAAAATCTCTAGAACATCTTATTTAGCATTTAAAAAGGATATTATGTACCGAATAGCACGTGGGTTTTGCCGTGCAAAGTGAGATGGAAAGTTGTGGGCATAAGGTGCCATGTGTGTTAAAGGTTTGGAAGTTTTGATTTATGATATAAGATTACGAGCATTGGAATTGTTGGAACTATGTATTAGAAAAGATTTGATTGGTTGAGTTGACATCGTTTTCCCTACATGAGCACATTTATACTTCATTCGTACCCCAATTATGTTGTTGTTTAATTATTTGGTTATTTCTTGTTGCCATTCGTGTTCCTCTTATCGTTATTATTGATTGTAATTTGATTTCTTTCTGCTATTGGCATTACTCTGATATTCCTTCCTTGTTAGCTTTATGTCATATCCTGCACAGGTTTATATTTTCAGTATGTGTATTGACCTGGCCTCGTCACTACTCTACCTATGTTAGGCTTGATACTTATTGGGTACCACCGTGGTGTACTCATGCTATGTTTCTGCACATTATTTTGTGCAGAACCAGGTACCTCAGATCGAGTTGGTTTTGAGACTTATGCTTAGTGTGGCTGGAGACTTCAACGTACACCTGTTGGGCGTTCGCAAGCTCCAAAGTCACCTTCTATTGTATTTAATTCCATTGTTTCCTTTTATTCCGGAACACTGATGTATTCATTATGTATAATTACTCCTAGAAAGGCTTATGACATGTACTACCGGTTTTGGGATTGTAAATTTGTATAAAGATTTCTATTTCGAAAATTATTCGATATTAGTTAAATATTGTTGTTATTTCAGTCAATGTTAGGCTTACCTAGTTTTAGAGACTAGGTGCCATCACGACTTATTCGGAGGGATTTTGGGTCATGACAAGTTGGTATAATAGCCCTAGGTTCATAGGTGCTACAAGTCATAAGCAGGTTTAGTAGAGTCTTGCGGATCGATACGGAGATGTCTGCACTCATCTTCGAGAGGCTACGAAAACTATTAGGAAATTCCACTTCTTTCATTCCTTATCATGCGATATTGATTCAGCTCGAAGCATATACCTTACATTCCTTTGTATTCCCTCGTGTAAGGTATTGCGCTTTTGGTATCAACTATGCGCCAGCAGTTTGTGATGTTACAGATAGACTACGAGGGAGCCAGAGATGCTCAAACATTGTCTCAACGTGTCGTCCAGACTAAGAATGCAAAGGTATTGAGAGACTCTTCAGTTGTTCACATGGGGGTGCAGCGGGTTCTGGTATCCAGTTGATAAGTACGAGCTTGGGAAGGTTTAATTGGTTGAGTAGTGGTCGCGATTGAGGTAGGGTCATGAGGTGGATGTTGATTGAAGATAGTTGGTAGTGTTAGAGACTATGTGGGTCGTATTGGATTTCTACTCAGTGGAAGGTACAATTTATTATTCAAGGCACTGAAGAAAGCGAGTTTGACTGTCACGAGAATGGACGTGCGCTTAGTAGATGACTTGGAGTACCTTATGATTGGTGTTGTACGAGGTGTGAAGGTTAGTTTTGCAGATCATCAGATGTTATTTTCTATGACTTCGCACCAAGTGGGGGAGTCTACTAGCAACATTCAGATTGCAGAGTCAGGTGTTACATCTGTTTTGGCCTAAGATGTGTATATATCTGATATTGGAAGGTTCCCCGAAATTTGCATACGATTAAGGTCTGAGCTCCTGCATGGGATGATGTTGGGGGCTTGCTGTGTTTCTGCATCATTAATGGATCTATATTTCAGTATCAAAGGAAGTAGGAGAAACAACTTCAGATTCACAGGAGGTCTAATCAGCGTGGGCATCTTGGTTGCGGCATTATAGGGTGCTTCAGAGGAAATACAGTTGTTTATGAGCTTCTAGGCTGCGTGGTTCGTGCTAGGATTTTCTGCATTGGGTTTTGGTTGGGATCATTGTGTATCGACAGGGAGAAGTGTTACCCCAGAGGAAAGACGAGGAGTATTCGAAGAAATGGATTAGCAGTAATTGGTCCTTTTTAAATGGGAATTCTCTACCGGCATTTATAGCAGTACTCTTAGGTTGGACGGTTTTTGTGACTCGGTTGATTTGGGAAGATGCGGTCCTGATGGCTTAGTTGCATGCGGGCGGGTCTCGGAGAGTTCTCGATGGTTTCGGCCACGGCTTGAGTCGGTGGTCCGCTATGGGCATATTGAATATGTTGTACATTATGGTTTTCTCCTGGATGGATATCATAAGTTAATAGGATGTTGGCATTATTGGATATCATATGTGAAGAGTGTGCATTTTAGGAAGGAACCTTGAGTTTTGGTTTGCGGGTGTGTTGCTAGTGGCATGGTGATTACTGGGTTTTGAGTCTTTTGTGGTTCAGGTTTTCTTACGCGGCCAGTAAATCTAGATGGGTGCTTCAATATGATGATGGGGTGTGAGTGATGTATCAGCCATTCGAGTAGCGTAGTTGAGTTCGGGTATGGAAATTTTGGTATTCCTGAGGTTTTGGGGCTGGATGTCCTCATAGGCTGACTATTTCTTATTTGCGGATTGTGAATAAATGTTGAGAATAGCATAACTGATAACATACATTATCGACAGGTTTCTATGGGCTTTTGGAAGGATATTTACCTGTTTAGGAATGATTAGAATTTGGTTTGGGAACTATTTGAAAGCCTAAAGGGAATGTATACTTTATATCGGATCAGGTTTGGGTACTCTTGTGAAGTTGATATCATGGTTATGTTACCGGGCAGAATGGATATTATTTGTGCCCCTGGCCTATGTTATGTGCTACTCTCTTATGCTGTGATGGGCTGTAAGGTTGTATGATTATTCTCCATGCATGTTGTAATTCCGTTCAAGCCTTATGGCAATGTGGGCAAGATGGCCCTCATGATGTTGATTTGTTCATTTCACCTTAGTTGTGCTTGTTTTCCTCCATGTTATTCTATTTCTATTCGTTTACCACAGTTATACTTGTGCACTCTATTGTGCTTGATATCAGCATTCATGTGATCAGTGAACCTGAGCACTTTGGCTCAATGAGTATCCCTATATGGATTTATATATTTGGGGTCGGGCTGTACGCCGCAGCGGATGTTATGTGGGATACCCTTTCCTTGTGTTTATATGGTGTTTTGTATTCCCTCTATGAGACGATTTAATAAAATTGTACTTTTGTTTTGTTACACCTGTTGTACTTGTTAGATAGTCCCCATACCTTGCTTTCTTCTATCTGTACTGCATAACTAAGTTATTGCTGGTTGGGTGTAAGAACCGTGTGGTGTGCGAATCTGTGTGGTTCTGTGATGAGTTGTCATTTAGGCTGCTTTCTTGGTGTACGGACGGGAGAGCTTCTTGACTTGTTGACATCATGGGTAGCTATGAGTTCCCGTATGTTTCTTTATTATGGGCAGCATTGTGGAGGTCCGGAATAAAATATTATTTGAAGAGAAGTGTATTACTGATGCCAAGATTGTGATGGGACAACTATGGTGGTCGGAAGTTATTACTACGGGCATTTGAGTTGTGTGGAACATCATGTGATTGTACCCTGGGTTGGAATTGTAGCTCGATTTGGCTTGATCAGGTTTATGCAGTGTATTGATACGAGATTCAGATCCGATGATGAGTTTCATATGTTGAGGGTTGGGTTCTGTTCTAAGGATATGGACTAAGGATGAACTGAGATCCTCAGTTAAATTGCGTTGTCAGTCCTACATAGGTTTGGGTGATGGAGAATCACCCCCGGGTATCTGCATTGTAAGGTTACACAGCGACTTGTTGGCTTTTGGAACAACTACGGGCACGTTCGAGGACGAACGTATGTTTAAGTGGGGGAGGATGTAACGACCCGACTGGTCGTTTTGAGATTTTGCATTTCGCTCGCTAGTTCTCGAGGTCACAAGTAGCTTCACACAGTGTAATATGACTTGCGTGCATTATCGGTTCGGGTTTTTGAGTGGTTCGAAAAGGATTTTTAGAAGTGACTCTCATTTTGAGAAGCTCGAAGTTGAAAGAATTGGCCAAGGTTTGACTTTTAAGTATTCAACCTCGAATTGGAGCTTCGAAGGTTCCGATAGGCTCGAGTGGTGATTTTGGACTTAGACGTGTGTCCGGATTTGAATTTGGAGGTGCGTAGGGTAATTTGAATCATTTTGGAAAAAATTAGAAAGTTGAAGTTTTGAAAGATTGAGATGTTTGACCGAGAGTTGACTTTGGTGATATCGGGGTCGGAATGCGATTTTGAAGTTGGAACAGCTCCGTTATCTCATTTGGGACTTGTATGCAAAATTTGGTGTCATTTGGAGTTGATTTGATATGGTTCGGACGCTTGGTTGCGATTCTAGAAGTTCTTGAAGTTCATGGTGATTTTCATGTGTTTTGGCATCTGATTCGTGGTTCTAGAGGTTATTTTGATGTTTCGATCGCGCGAGCAAGTTCGTGTTATGTTTTTCGACTTGTGTGGATGTTTGGTATAGAGCCCCAAGGGATCGGATGAGTTTCGTATGCGTTTCGCAGTGTTGGAAGAAGGTTCAGCTGTGTTGGTGTCTCTGTTCTCGCATTTGCGAGGCTTTCATTGCATTTGCGATGTCCGCATTTGCGAGATTATTCTCGCGTTTGCGACGCTGGGCTGGGATAAGGGAGTTCGCAATTGTGAACTATTTCATCACATTTTCGATTAGGCAACTTCGCATTTGTGACACAAACTGTCGCTTTTGCGAAAACTCTGAGCTCGCATTTGCGAGTCTTATGTCGCATTTGCGACCTTAGCAGAGCTGGTCAGCCTTCGCCTTTGCGACGCTTTTATCGCATTTGCGAGAATCAAAATTGCGATCTGGATGTCGCAAATGCGACATCTGAGGCTGGTATTAAGACTTCCATTTCGGGGTTTAGCTTCATTTTATCATATTTTGAACCCTAGGTCCGAGAGTGGGCGATTGTGAGATAGGATTTTCATATCAAATCATTGAGTAAGTGCCTTTAATCAATTTTCAATTATATTTTGTGATTATACCTTAGATTTAACATCAAATTCTTGAGAATCTAAAGGAAAATTTGGAGAAAATTGTAAAATCTTTCAAAAATGAAAAATGATGATTTGAAAGACGAATTGGTATCGCAACTTGATAATTTTGGTATGGTTGAACTCATATCGGAATGGGTGTTCGGTCTTTGTAAATTTTATCGGGTTCCGAGGTACAGGCCCGGGGAGTTGACCTTTGTTGACTTTTTATAAATTGTAAAAGATCATAGCTTTGTTAATTGAAATTGTTTTCTCTTGCATTTTTTGATGTATTTAAGTCATCTTTGGCTAGATTGAGCCGAGCGGTGGTGAATTGATAAAGGAAAAGCTAAATTGAGTATTGAGTTGGCCGAATTGAAGTGAGTGTCTTGTCTAGCTTTGTGTGGGGGAACCTACCCCTTAGGAATTGAGTCGATTGTGCTATCTTATTATGTGAAAGCCATGTACGCAAGGTGACGAGTGGGTACACAGTCTATATATGGCATTGACCTGTTTAGATTGTTTAGTCTCTTCCCATTCCTTTGATTAAATTGTCATAACATGTGGTATCTCGTTGTTAGGCTACTCTTACATGCTTTATATGATGTTGTTAGCACTTATTTACCTCTTGCTCGTTATTTGGCCGTTATATGCCTTGGTTGAAGTTATTGTCTTCCTTTTTATCTTGTTACCTCTTAATTGTTGAGTTCCTCTATCAATCTGTGCATATCTGCTACACGTCCAAATTGTTATAATTGCATGCTTAATTACCACGTGCCTTACGTCTCTTGTCATTTTTGTAAAGGTTGTTGTATTCCTTTGATTTTTACGTGGTTCCTTTGTTGCCGTGAATTGAGTTATTGAATTGTTGTTGTTGATTTAAATTATTGTACGGGGGATCGAGTTGCACGCTGCAACAGGTGAAATATGGGAGGTGGTGAAATAAGGGAGGATATTTATATTGTGACATTGTGATTGTACGGTGGGATGGGGTTGCACGCCGCAACAGGTGAAATAAGGGTGAATTGTTATGGTGAAAGAAGGGTGAATTATGATACTGATATTATATGGTGGGATCGGGTTGCGCGCTGCAACATATTATATGTATTGTTATGATATTGATGTTGTACGGTGGAATCGGGTTGCACGCCGCAACAGGTGAAATAAGGGTGAATTGATATGGTGGAATAAGGGTGAAGTATGATATTGATATTATATGGCGAGATCGGGTTGCACGCCGCAACATATTTGTGTACTTTGTATCCCCTGTTTTATTGTATTGGCTTTAGTTCCTTCGTACGAGATTCTGAAGATTTAGTTATTGTCATTAACTTGCTGCCTTGTCGTCATTTCCTGAACTCTTTTTCCTAGTACTTCTATTTTGGTAAATTGATTTTCAAGGTGAATATTCTACGTTGAGTCATTACCGCCTGCCCTGCTGAGTTGTTAGTAATATGGTGATTTAAAATAAAAGAATTAATATCATGATACCCTGCGTGACTTCTAGTTTAAAACTCGTTGTATATTTCGGTATTTACTATTTCTAATAGTTGTTATATTTTATTTCAATTAATTTCTCAACTTAATCCCCTTAACCTGTCTGAGGTTTTCATCTTACTTCAAAAAGAATTGTTATTATAATTTAATTTAGTAAATTCTATATTAAATTCAATAGTTTGATCAATGTTGTAACTTTATTTGAGAAATGTTATTTTTCTTCACTCAAATGATTTCTAAAATAAAATCATCTTTCTCATGGATTTCCTACCTAGTCTAGAAACTGAAATTTTACCTTGTGATGAATAAATAAAATCTCTGGAACATCTTAATTAGCATTTGACACGGATATTATGTACCGAGTAGCACGTGGTTTTTGCCATGCAAAGTGAGATGGAAAGTTGTCAGCACAAGGTGCCATGTGTGTTAAAGGGTTGGAAGTTGGGATTTATGATATGAGATTATGAGCATTGGAATTGTTGGAATTGTGTATTAGAAACGATTTGATTGGTTGTGTTGACATCGTTTTCCCTACATCAGCACATTTATACTTCATTCGTACCCCATTATGTTGTTGTTTAATTACTTGGTTATTTTTCGTTGCCATTCGTGTTCCTCTTATCGTTATTATTGATTGTAATTTGATTTCTTTATGCTATTGGCATTACTCTGATATTCCTTCCTTGTTAGCTTTATGTCATATCCTGCATAGGTTTATATTTTCGGTAGGTGTCTTGACTTGGCCTCGTCACTACTCTACCGAGGTTAGGCTTGATACTTACTGGGTACCACCGTGGTGTACTCATGCTATGCTTCTGCACAATATTTTGTGCAGAACCAGGTACTTCGGATCGAGTAGGGTTTGAAAATTATGCTTAGTGTGGCTGAAGACTTCAAGGTACACCTGTTGGGCGTTCGCAGGCTCCGAAGTCACCTTCTATTGTATTTATTTCCATTGTTTATTTTTATTCCGGAACAATGATTTTTTCATTATGTATAATTAATCCTAGAAAGGCATATGACTTGTACTACCGGTTTTGGGATTGTAAATTTGTATAAAGATTTCTATTTCGAAAATTGTTCGATGTTAGTTAAATATTGTTGCTATTTCAGTCAATGTTAGGCTTACCTAGTTTTAGAGACTAGGTGTCATCACGACTCCTTCGGAGGGATTTTGGGTCGTGACACTCTAATACAGAGGTCAACGACCTTACCTTTCCTTCATGAATCAAGTGCCCTCACCACAATAGAGAGTCGTTCCACACACAATAGAAATTAAAAACAATTAGGAACTCAAGATAGAAAGAGTTCACTCACTCTCAGAAACAACATTTATATGCCACAAACGATGAACCATAGGCTTTCCCATAGCGTACTACTTAACTAATCGAGCCCATTCAGTCAAGGATCAAGTAGGACTTTAATTAGTTGTAATGTAGGCTGCAGGATGGGTAGGATACATTTAGATATAAAAGTGACTATACCTCCCTAAATACTTTAATACAAACAATTTAATATTTAAAACCCCACACTTGTGTCAAACCATACTCCACCTTCACATTAATATACATTAACTCCCAACTTATAAGCACAATTACATCAATATTTACCACTATCGTCGAATATTTTGCACAATCATACAACATTTGTTTCCTCTTTCAATTCAAGTGGCTCTTACTTTTTCAATACAGTGTACCTTTCTCCTTATTTCATTAGTTTAACTCAAAAGCCAAACCAACCACCCCACACTTCAACTTTTACAAAGTTCATAACAAATTCAAGTGTTCACGAAAGGTATAAGGTTCAAATAGATGGTCAATTCAACCAAATGGGTACGGCTTGTAATGTGGTGTCCAAAGAAACAGGATTACAGGCTCAACAGGGTTAACTACGATACATAATAATTGGGTGAGTAAAAGCATATAACTGGCTAAACAAAGAAACGTCTAAATCAGTTTCAAGACTGAACAAAACTACTATTTCGCTTTGCAAACACACGGGGCAAGTTCTAGACATCAAATGCAAGCACAGAATACACAAAACCTCGTACTCACATGGCACCTAACTCACTCAAGATTGGACTATCAATACACTCTAGTAAGAGCAATTAAGCAAAGTTAAAATTATACAATTTAAAGTGTTTATGCAAGATTCAAAGACTGAGCCTAAGCATCACAACTAAAGCACTCACTATTCTCAAGTTATAATAGAGTCAAGATATATTGCTTTCAATTCAAAACACAGCACATAATTTGCTACTATTCTACAAAACAAAAACTAACTACTCCCGGTTCAAATAAAACCTTGGAAAAGAACCGCAACACAAAGAAAAACCAAGGGGAATTATTATACTAACTACAAAAGAAAATCATTTTGTCTTTTCCTTTTAACTTTAATCCCTCAAGAAACCCGTCGAATGATATCCATCGTCGGGAAAAGTCAAAAATTCAATTTTTTTTATGATTTTTTCTCATTTTTCTATCTCTAACTACTAAAACAACAATAATAAATTACTAACACAGATACATACAACATATAATTTTTCCGGCCCGACACTTTTAGTTGTGGCATGTCCCCATGACACACAATTAAAAAGCATAAGGTGAAGGAAACTTCCCTGAATTTTCAGTCGGGGTCTGATCTTGGGGTACACCCCACGCTTATCTTTTCCACTCGTTGCGGCCTTTTCTTTAGAGCTCTTCAGTATTCACTCAACACTTGTAGCTGGCTCCTTCTTCTTCACCCCCGTTTCTACATTCATCTCGAAAGTCACCATTTCCTCACCCACTCTAAGCATGAGTTTTCTATCATGTATATCTAAAATTGCTCTACCCGTTGCTAAGAATGGTCTTCCTAAGATTAGGGGTATCTCTATGTTCTCCTCCATATTCACCACTATAAAGTCTACTGAAAATACGAACTTATCTACCCGAACTAAGACATATTCCACTATCCCCTCGGGTATTATAGTTTTTTGGTCTTCTAGTTGCAAAGATATTGGTGCAGACATTATCTCTCCATGCTCATTCTCTAGTTTCCTATAAATAGACAAAGGCATTAAATTAATTGAGGCACCAGAATCATACAAAGACTTATCAAAATTAAGAGTACCTAACGAGAAAGATATAGTAAAACTCCCTGGATCTCCACACTTTTGTAGGAGTTTGTTTTGCAAGATTGCGCTACAATGCTCTGTGAGCTTGACTACTGATGTTTCTTCTATCCTTCTTTTCTTTGTTAGTATTTCCTTCAAGAACTTTGCATAAGCTGGCATTTGAGAGAGCACCTCTTTGAATGGCAAATTTAAATTAACTTGTTTCAGCATATCCAGAAATCTCTCAAATTGCTTGTCCATCTTCTCTCCATAAAGCGCTTGGGGAAAAGGTAAAGCAGGCATGTGGTTGCTCTCTTAAGATTCATCCCTTCTTGAATTCTCTTCCTTCTTCTTTTTCTCAGTTCCCTTCTTACCTTTCTTCTTCTTGTCAACTTCATTTTTCAGCTGCTCCCCACTTTCTTTTTTAGGTACCACCTCTTTTTGGATAGGGGTGGGCTTTTTCACTACTTGTCCACTTCTTAGAGTTATTGCATTTACCGTCTCCTTGGAGTTTCTTTCAGTATCAGCTGGCAAAGTACCTGGGATCCTTTTAGACAATATGGTGGAAATTTGTCCCATTTGTTTCTCCAACTTTCACAGCCCTGTGCCAAGGTCTTTGATAGCTGCATCATGAGCATCTAACCTCTCATTTGTCTTGACAATAAAGGACTTCATCATATCTTCTAGCCCAGGCTGATTGGATTGTTGAGGTTGAAACTGCTACCTTTGCTGATTTTGGAAGCCTGGAGCTCATTTCCCTGGATTCTGGAGTTGTTTTGTTTCCATGCATTTGAAGTACCCCCAAGTGAACTCCATGAAAAATCGGGGTGCTTCTGACCCATTGCATTAAAGTTAGAATTTCCCACAGCATTTACTTCCTCAGTTGAGGCCTGACACTCATGAGTAGGGTGTCCTCTTCCACATATATCACACGCTGTGTGATTCTCACTTTGTATGGAAGCTAAGGTCAGCTTCCTTATCTCTTTCGCCATGGCATCAAGTTGTACCTGCACAGATGTGTTAGCATCAACCTAGTGAACACCATTCGCCCTTCTTCTTTCAGCACTTTCAGAGGGCCACTGATTTGCATCATCAGACAATTCATCGAGAATAGTGACTATCTCCTCTGGTGTCTTTTTCATCAAGGGCCTCCAGCTGCATTACTCAATGTTCTATGTGAGACCGGTGTCAACCCAACCCAAAAATCCTGGAGTTGCATCCAGAGTTCAATTCCACTATGTTGACACTTTCAAACTAATTCCTTGAACTGCTCACATGCTTCAAACACAGTTTCAGTCTCTTTCTGGCATAAGTTATGGATTTCTCTTCTAAACTTGCCCGTCTTAGCTGAGGAGAAAAATTTTTCAAGAAATTTTCTGGTCATCTCCTCCCATGTTCTAATTAATCCTTGGCGGCAAATTTCTAAGCCACTTATTTGCATTATCTTTGAGAGTGAAGGGGAATGCCCTTAAGCACATTGCATCTTGTGACACACCATTATATTGAAAGGTGTTCATAATCTCCTCGAAGTCCATTAGATGTGTATTTGGATCTTTGTTTAGCTTCCCTCTGAAGACACAACAATTCCTAAGAGTTTGGAGCAACCCTTGCTTCAATTCGAAATTGTTCGCAGCCACTGGAGGTGGTCTAATACTTGATAAACCTTGGTTGTAGACCGGTCTAGCATAATCACCAAGTGGTATTCTAGCCCCCAAAGGTTGATTCTAAACAATTCTCCTAGCCCTGTCCTCCTCATAGACAAGTTGTGCATTCCAAAGACCTGTTTCCTCGGCATCCCTTGCAGCTTTTTCTCTTTGTTGGGATGCCTCTCTTGCAGCCAAATCAACATTATCATCATCTCCCGCCATAATTTCTTTGGTTGAGGATTGCCCAACCTTCTCTATATTCTCAGGGAGATTTCTTTCCTTCCTCAACTGTCGTAGTTGTTTCTCAATTTCTAGTTCGTATGGTAGCACTTCCTTCCCAGAAGATCCAGTTATGCACTAATTTAACCTGCAGCCTGCGCACAGTCAAAGAACACCAAACGTAAAAAGAGAAAAATAAAATAAAATAAAATAAAAGAAAAAATCCTGAATTAGCACTATAAACTATTTCAAACACTATTGATTGCCAATCCCGCAACGGTGCCAAAATTTGACGAGCGCAAAACACACACTTAAATATGCTCGCTAGTCGAATATCATATAATATAATATCGTATCCACAAGGATTGGAGTTAAACAGTATTATTGTAGTTTGTAGATACATTGCTATCCAATATGATCAACGTTTGAGAATTATGTGAATTAAAACTAAAATTAACTAAGAATCTAGAGCTAATTGACTAATGACAATCAAACAAAAGTAAGCAAGGAAGATATAAATGGGAAAAAATAGGGGTTGATTGGATAGGTGCAAGATAAATGTCTGGGATTTAACTCTAGTTCAAACATTTAGTAGAAACTCCTCTCTCGATTAAGTCTCAACCTCACAATATGAACCAATTTAAGCTCGGTGAAGATATGCAAGAATTCGTAGTGGATTGGTCTTTAGGGTAACCTCTTCCGATTATCCTCCTAACTAGGCTTATCAATGATTCAACTAGCCTCTTTCGATTACTAAGAAGAATTAATGAACTCAACCCACAAGATAATGCAAAGATATCACAAGTTATGCCTCTCTCGATTACATGAACATCTGAATATAGATGCAACAATTAAAACACCCAAAACGATTCAATGCATAAAAAATAGAGTTAATATCCATAAACAATTATCAATACACCAAATCCATCAATCCCTAAAGAGAACTACTCCATAGATATGGAGTAATTCATCACAAATATAAAAGAAAAACATAAAACAATCCAAACTCTTGTCTTCAGTGAGGATTGAATGATGAATCCCTCGTGCTTTCACTTCTCCACCTCCTTCTTAGACTCCTTAGGTCTTAGATCTGTCAAAAGTCCTAAAAATAACATTTTTACGTGTAGTTATACCAAGTAGGGTCGGGCCCATACGAAACCACATTTTTCTACATGAATTAGGACAATTACTCCGTAAAATTTATACATGCGCGCCGCATGGGGCGACGCACTTGGCGGGGTAGCAAGAAACTTCAGAGAGCTTGCACTTTTACAGGAGCAGGAATTTACACAGGTGCGGTGTGCCACGTGCCGCCCCACGTGCCGCGGTTGTACACTATTCTCAGAGTTTGGCTTTTTGCTTCGCTTTTGACATCCAGACGTGGTATTCGACCCCTGAACGCGATCCCGACTTAATCCCTTGGGCTTTTAGTAAGACTTCAAAGCTCCAAATAGCTCAAATTCATTCCTTAATGTCTACATAGCTTGGAATCCTCCTACAATGCATAAAATACACAATTAGTGTAGAACACTAGTGAATAAAGCTCAAACTCAATTAAAGTGCAATAAATTACAGTGCAATAAGCGACTAAAACACGAGATTATTGCCTACCATCAACCTACTACCCAAACTGAGATTCGCAGTTTCTTGGGCTTAGCTGGGTATTATAGGAAGTTTATGGAGGGGTTCTCTACCCTTGCCTCTCGGTTGACTAAATTGACATAGAAGGCGATTAAGTTCTAATGGTTAGATACTTGTGAAAGGAGCTTCTAGGAGTTGAAATCGAGATTCACTACGGCACCAGTGTTGACTCTACTAGACGGTACAGATGCGTTTGTGGTATATTGTGATGCTTCAAGAATCGGGCTTGGGTATGTATTAATGTAATATGGCAAGGTGATAGCTTATGCTTCTAGAAAACTCAAAAATCATGAAAAGAACTATCCAACACATGACATAGATCTTGCGGCAGTGGTATTTGCATTGAAGATTTGGTGTCATTATCTGTATAGGGTCTATTTGGATATATTCACGGACCATAAAAGCCTACAATACATTTTCAAATAGAAGGAATTGAATATGAGGCAGAGAAGATAGCTTGAGTTACTCAAGGTTTACGACATCGATATTCTGTATCATCCAGGGAAGGCTAATGTTGTAGCGGATGCTCTTAGCCGGAAATCTATGGGCGGTTTGGCTCACTTAGAGGCATATTAAAGGCCGTTGACCAAGGAGGTTCATCGTTTGGATAGTTTGGGAATTCGTCTTGAGGATTCTAGTGAAGGAGGAGTGATTGTGCAAAATAGGGTTGGATCATCGCTTGTTGTGAAAGTCAAGGAGAAGCAATACAACGACCCATTGTTGGTACTATTGAAGGAGGGTATTCATAAACATAAGACCATGGCCTTTTCTCTTGGCATGGATGATGGCACACAAAGGTACCAAGGGCAATTATGTGTTCCAAATGTGGATGGTCTACGGGAAACAATCATGACCGAGGCTCACACTTCTAGGTATTCCGTGCACCCGAGAGCTACAAAGATGTACCATGATCTTAAGGAATTCTATTGGTGGAATGATATGAAGAGGAATGTAGTGGACTTTGTGGCAAGATGTCCAAAATGTCAGCAAGTGAAGGCCTAACACCAAAGGCCCCATGGGTTGGAACAGAACATAGAAATGCCGATATGGAAATGGGAGATGACCAATATGGACTTTGTGGTAAGACTACCTCGCATTTCTTGCAAGCTCGACTCGATTTGGGTGATTGTGGATCGACTCACGAAATCAGCACACTTTTTACCTGTTAAGGCTACCGACACAACGGAATATTATCCTCAGTTGTATATCAAAGAAATCGTCAGGCTTCATGCACTCCAGTTTCCATCATTTCTGATTGGGGGCATAGTTCACAGCTAACGTTTGGAAGACATTTCAGCAAGAGTAGGGTACTCAGGTAAATCTTAGTACAGCTTTCCATCCACTGACCAACGGTCAAGCAGAGCAGACTATTCAGACGTTTGAGGATATGTTGCACGCTTGTGTTCTTGACGTCAAAGGTAGCTGGGATGATCATTTACCGTTCATAGAATTTGCCTACAATAATAGTTATTATGCTAGCATTTAGATGGCACCGTTCGAGGCTATATATGGTAGGAGATGTAGATCTCCCATTGGATGGCTCGAGATTGGGGAAGCATAATTGATAGGACCAGACCTCGTGCATTAAGCTATGGAGAAGGTTAAGATCATTATAGAATGGTTGAAAACTACTCAGATTCATCAAAACTCCTATTCGGATGTGCGTCGCAGGGATTTGAAGTTTAAAGAAGATGATTGGATATTCTTGAAAGTTTCCCCCATGAAGGGTATAATGTGATTTGGTAAGAAAGGGAAGTTGAGTCTGAGGTATGTCGGACCATATAGAATCATTCAAAGGATTGGTCGGGTGGCTTACAAGCTTGAACTACCTCCAAAGATGTCTTTAGTGCACCCGGTGTTCCACGTATCCATGTTGAAGAAGGTGGTTGGAGATTCGTCGCTTATTGTTCCAACTGAGGCTATTGAGGTTAATGAGGAATTGACTTACGAAGAAATTCTTATTTCCATTCTTGATGAGCAAGTCTGTAAGCTGAGAAATAAAGAAATTGCCTCCGTGAAAGTACTATGGCAGAACCAACAGGTTGAAGAGGCCACCAAGGAGGTCGAAGAAGATATGAAGAAGAAATAGCCTCATTTGTTTGAATAATCATGTATTTATAAAGTTGTGTTCTATGAAAATATGAAGAGTTTACCTTCTATAAATTATGTAGCATTTGTACAGTTGATGTTAAGGATGTTCTTTTTTGGTGATATACTGCTCGTGAGGCCACAATTGCCATTGTTTTTATGTTATGTTGCGCCGTTGGTTTATCTATATGTTGTTAGGGTTGGTTTCTGAGACTCTCTGGCAGGTGGATATGCCCAGTTATAGGGGAAACTCTAGCGAAAACTTTGGAAATTTGGGGAGTTTGTCAAAAGTTAGGAACTGTTATTGGTGTGTGTTATAGCAGCTAAGTCACATTGGTTTCTAATGGCGTATTTTGGCCCTCATTCGAGGATGAATGATCTTAAGCGAGGGAGGATGTAAGGCCCCGTAAAGGTTTACCTAAAACTCGGGGTTTCGTGGTGCCAAAGTAGACTTATATGTTAACGATTGTAGAGATTCTTCGTGGCAAGCTTGCTCGTCGCGGTTCAGACTTTTTGGGTTGAACAATGCGTTGGGGAGTTGAAGAAACATTTTGGAAGTGCATGGCATTTCTGCGGTCCTAGAACTGATCTGCAGACCACAAATCTGCTGCAGATTGAAGTAGAAACCTGGGCAAATTTTTGGACCATTATGCGGTCCATTATGCGGCCGCATAATCATTTTACGGATCGCATAACCCATCGCAGACGCAGCACAAACATTTTCGGAGGGAAGTTCTGCGGTGCATTATGCGACCGCAGAATAGGTCTGCAGACCGCAGACCGGTTGCAAAGTGGGGCAGAAGTACCCAGTTCCGGAGGGCCATTATGCGGTTCATTTTGCAGACCACAGAAACGTTATGCGGTCGCATATGCAACCGCAGATCTGCATTGGGCCTTCATTTTTTCTATTTTTTGAACCTAACCACATTCTTATAAAACAGTCTTAGGAATCATTTTAGAAGGTTCAAACTTATATTTTAGAGAGAGGAAGGTGGTCTAGAGTGAGAAAAGGAATTTCTACCTCACTTGTTCATCAATCTTTGCTCAAGCATTGAAGAATTCTCTAGGGTAACTCACAAGATCTTCAACCAAAAGGTATGGTTCTAGCCCTAGCTTTCAATTTCGAGATTTGACTGAAAATAGGTAATAAGCCAAGCAATTCTTGGGTGTGGGAGTTATTCATTATGCATGCATATGCTATCTAAGGTTGTGGGGAGATTGTTGAGCTCAATTGGGTAGATTTTGGGTAGTGAAATAGTAGAATCCACCATAGGAGGACCTTGAGATCATAATGGCCACCTAGTATTTGATAAAATGCTCAAATGAGCTAGAATCATGAACTCCTTCCTAATTCGTGTTCAATGTTGCTGTGTCTGTAAAAAGATCAAAGTTGCTAGGATTCCGAAACTATGTAGTGAATTAAGGAAAGCTGAAAGCGAGGTATGTTGGCTAAACTCCTCTTTTAGAATTGAACCCCACAATGGCCTTGTATATCCCGTGATGATAATTATAAATTGATTATTCCAAATAAGCCTTGTGTCAAAATAAATATGCGTTCAGTATGTATTCCAAAGATTCTTGTTAAGTTGAGTTACTGTTTGAGAATGTGGTTTAAGTATGGTTATGATTTAAAATGTGATTCTAATGAAAGTTGTCATGTCAAATTGTGTAATAAATCACATGTGTCTAAGACTATAAATTGCTCAAATATGTGTTTAAAGTCTTAATTTGAAAGGCCTTGTCGTTTATTAACCATAATGATATTTGAAAGTGAAAGAAGAGAACATGAAATATGATGTGCGGCCAACGTGCCAAGAATGATATTGCGTCATGGCCATTGGTTCCAATGAAATGAATGATATGCAAAAGATTACAAAATAAGTGGTAATTCCTTTTAATAGAAATGCTTTGGGAGTATCGATTATCCACCGAGGAAGGGTAGGTCGAAATAACCTAACCCCGAAACTACACGTGCTGGTGTATCCATGTTAATGTGACGAGATTGTTTCCCCTCATATGGGATGAGATTGATGTGTTTAGTTGTTTCCCCTTATATGGGATGCGATTATTGCTCATGAGATGGGATGTGATCTCGACCCACACGGCATTGTGGCGAGACGGCTTAGCCGATCGGGCTGAGATCAGATGCCACGCCGCGCACATGGTGGTATTGTGAGTGGATGTCTCGGGGTGAGATGGCTTAGCCAGTCGGGCTGAGATCGAACTCCTGCTAAAACATGATGGTGTATCGGTGCTAAAAATCTCCCAACTTAAAATAATTGGAACTTACTTAAAATTTGCCTTTCCCCTAACTTGACACATTGTTACTATTAATTCTTTTATTGATTTCATGTTTCCTTCTCCGTTTGCTGTTACTCGTTCTATTGAGTGGGTGTTTAGTTTTATATACTAGTATTATTCCATATGTACTAGCGTCCCTTTTTCCAGGGGTTCTGCATCTTTAATGGATGCAGGTGGTTCCATAGCAAGTGGTATTGATCAGTGATAGCAGCACGCCCTCTCCTCAGCTTACTTGGTGAGCCCCACTTCATTTCGGGGTCTTGTATCTCTTGTCCTTTGTACATAGTGTTTGAGGTACAGTCGGGGCCTTGTTGTCGGCACTGTCGTAGTCCTCTTTTGTTTCTGTTAGAGGTTCCGTAGACATAGTGTGGGTTGTATCTTGTTTTGGGAAGGTTGAACTAAACTTGTTATAATTATATCATTTGTCCCACTTTAACTACGAATGTATAGTTTACTGTTTTGGGGACTTGTTATTGGCATAACTAATGGAAATGAACTGGTGTTATTCACATGACCTCTTATTGTCTAATTAATGAAATGTATTCTTCTCTTTATTCATGGGTGAGTTGGGTAGATGGCACTGTGCAAGCTTGCTCGACCAGGGTAACTCTGTTGAGCGTCGGTTGCGCTCCCCGAGGTCGGGGAGTGACAGTTTTAGCCCACCTTATCACACCGCATGGCTTCTAGTTGTTCCCCTACTAGCCACACGTATCAAACACACCTTTTCTCACCGCATGCATTTAAACACCCACATCTTATACCACCGCATGCGTATCAATAATCACAACAGCACGATAGAAACCTCGTGCAACAATAACAACCGCATTGTAGAAACCTTGTGCAAACAATAACAACCACACGGCAGAAACCTCATGGAACAATAACAACAGCATGGAAGAAATTTCATGCAAACAAACAAACAATCACCTCAACAATAACATGAAAGCCAAACACAACAATTGAATAAATGATATTCAAAGGATAGCAATTTCGACTAAAGAATTTCCACAGTTAAATAATGAATACGGAAATCAAGAAAAGCAAGTAATTCAACTAAACATGTGATACAAGTTGCAAACATGAGATAAGACAGTAGACATGTGAAATTAGGTTAAACATGATGACTACAACATGCTAAAGTAACTCAATAAAGGCATGAAAGGAAAACTACGTAGCAAAAGTCGGAATTTCAATATTTAGCCCGTGTACGCACTCGTCACCTTACGTACATGACCTTCACATATCACAAATTATCACCACAGTACCAAATCCTAAGGGGAATTTCCCTCACACAAGGTTAGGTAAGTCACTTACCTCAAACCACGCTCAATCAATCAATTAGAAGGCCTATCCCTCGATTTTCTGACTCCAAACGGCTCAAATCTAGCCAAAAATAATTACATACTATAAATATAACTATAGAAAACTAATCTAAATAATGAAATTATGATTTTTTCAAAGAATTGGAAAATCGACCCAAAATGTCAACCCGGGCCCGTATCTTGGAACCCGACCAAAATTATAATCTCCGTACACCCATTCGATATAGAGTCCAACCATACAAGAATTATTCAAATCATATCCCATTTCGCCTTTCAAAACTCAAGAATTCAGTCTAAGAACTTTTACACTTTTTTCCTAATTTTTCAACCCAAATCCTTAATTAAAAGAAGAAATAGAAGATAGATTAGTGGAATTTAATCAAAAACGAGTTAGGAACTCTTACCCCAACAATCCCTATGAAAATCTCTCAAAATATCGCCTTAATCCGAGCACTCAAGTCCAAATGGTGAAAAATGACATAAACACTCGATTTGGAGTTTAAGTTCTGCTGGCCAGTTAATCCTTCTTCGCGAACGCAGAAATTGCCTCGCGTTTGTGAAGCACAAAAACGTTACTGCCTAATTTCCTCTTACGCGAACGCGAGGAGCCACTCGTGAATGCAGTGACCAAGGGTTTTCAAGCTTCGCGATCGCGAATCCCTTCTCGTGAACGCATTGGCCATGCGTGATTCTCACCCAAGCTGCCTTCCTCATCGCGAACACGTAACCCAGTCCACGATAGCATAGCACCAAGTCCTGACCCTTTGAGAACGCGAAGGGTAAATTTCCAGCCATCTCTGAAGACTCTATGCGAATGCAGGAGCATCATCGCGAACACATAGAATGACACCAGAACTGAGAAAAATCAGCAACTTCAGAAATTCTCCAAAGTTCCGAAATACGCCGATAATGGTCAGAATCACACCCGAGGCCCCCGGAACCTCAACCAATTATACCAACAAGTCCTAAAACATCATATAAATTTAGACGAGCCTTCAAATCACATCAAACAACTCTAAAACCACGAATTGCGCATCAATTTAAGCCTAATAAACTTTAGAACTTCTAACTTCAACATCCGATGTCGACACCTATCAAATCAAGTCTGATTGACCTCACATTTTGCACACGAGTCCTAAATGACATAACGGACCTATTCCGACTTCCGGAATCGAAGTCCGACCTCGATATCAAAAATTGCACTCGCGGTCAAAGTTTCCAAAAAAATCTTCCAACCTTCCAAATTTTGCCAATTTGCGCCGAAACGACCTACGGACCTCCAAATCAATACCCGGACACGCTCCTAAGACCAAAATCACCATGCAGGGCTATTTGGAACCATCAAAACTCTATTTCGGGGTCATCTTCACACAAATAAAACTATGGTCAATTCCTACGACTTAAACTTCCAATTTAGGGACTGTGTCCCATTTTACTCCGAAACCAAAAACCAAACCTCACGGCAAGTCAGGTAACCACAGTATAACACAGAGAAGGCAATAAATATGGGGTCGGGGCTAATACACTCAAAACGACCGGTCGGGTCGTTACATCCTCCCCCTCTTAAAACAAATATTTGTCTTCGAATGAGTATAGAGACATATCATGCTCGGTCTCCCAAGTCCCTCCTTGATTGGATGAACCCTCCACAAGACCTTAACTAAAGCAATGTTCTTTGACCTCAACTTTCGGACTTGCTTGTACAAAATGGCAACCAGCTCCTCAATGTATGATAGATCCTTGTCCAACTGGACTGAGCTGAAGTCTTACACATGAGACGGATCGGCTTCGACACTTTTAGAGCATAGAAACATGGAACAATGGATAAACTACAGCTACACTAGGTGGTAGTGCAAGTTTGTAAGCCACCTCTCCAACCCTCTCAAGAATCTCAAAAGGTCCGATATACCTAGGGCTCGACTTACCCTTCTTCCCGAACCTCATAACGCTCTTCATGGGTGAAACACGGAGCAAGACCCTCTCCCCAACCATAAATGCAATGTCGTGAACCTTCTGATCCATATAACTTTTCTTTCTGGATTGGGCTGTACGAAGTCGATCCTGAATCAAATTAACCTTCTCTAAAGCATCTGGAACCAAGTCTGTATCCAATAGCCTAGCCTCTCCCGGCTAAAAATAACCTACCGGAGACCGGCACCGCCTACCATACAAAGCCTCATACGGGGCCATCTGAATGCTCGACTGATAGCTGTTGTTGTAGGCAAACTCCGCAAGTGGCAAGAATTGATCCTAAGAATCCCCAAACTCCATCACACATGCACGAAGAATATCCTCCAATATCTTAATAGTGCGCTTGGATTGTCCGTCCATCTGAGGGTGAAATGTTGTACTCAACTCCACCCGAGTACCTAACTTATGTTGTACGGCTCTCCAGAACCGCGATGTAAACTACGTACCCCAGTCAGAGATAATAGATACCAGCAAGCCATGAAGCCGTACAATCTCGTGAATGTAAATTTGAGATAGTTGCTCCGAAGAGTAAGTAGTCTCCACTGGAATGAAATGAGCTGACTTGGTCAATCTATCCATAATCACCCAAACTGCATCGAACTTCCTCTGAGTCTATGGGAGTCCAACAACAAAATCCATAGTGATCTGCTCCCATTTCCACTCTAGATCTCTAGCTTCTGAAGCAATACACCTAGCCATTGATGCTCATACTTCACTTGCTGGCAATTTAGGCACCGAGATGTATACTCCACTATGTCCTTCTTCATTCTCCTCCACCAATAATGTTTCCTCAGGTCCTGATACACCTTCGCGGCACCTGAATGAATAGAGTAGCGCGAATTGTGTGCCTCCTGGAGAATCAGCTTATGCAAGCTATCTACAATGGGAAAACATAGCCTTCCTTGCATCCGTAATACACCATCATCTCCATAATGACCTCCTTGGCATCGCCGTACTGAACCGTGTCCTTGAGGACAAGCAGATGGGGGTCGTTATACTGACGCTCCCTGATACGATCATAAAGAGAAGACCGAGAAACCACACAAGCCAAAATGCAGCTCGGCTCAGAAACATCCAATCTAACAAACTGGTTGGCCGAGGCCTGAACATCCAAGGCTAATGGCCTCTCAGCTACCGGTAGATATGCTAAGCTGCCCAAACTTCTGCCTTGCGACTCAAGGCATCGGCTACCACGTTGGCCTTCCCGGGATGATATAGAATGGTCATATTATAGTCATTAAGAAACTCTAACCATCTCCGCTGCTGGAAGTTAAGATCCTTCTATTTGAACATATGATGTAGACTCCGGTGATCGGTGTAGACCTCACAAGGGACATCATATATATAGTGCCACCCGATCTTCAAGGCATTAACAATAGCTTCTAGCTCGAGGTACTGGACAGGATAGTTCTTCTCATGAACCTTCAGTTGTCTAGACGCGTAGGCAATCACCCTACCGTCATGCATCAACACCGTGCTAAGACCAATGCACGACGCATCACAATACACAATATAAGACCCCGAACCTGTACGCCATACCAACACTGGGGTCGTAGTCAAAGAAGTCTTGAGCTTTTGAAAGATCTCATCACACTCCTCGGTCCACCTGAACAGAGCACCCTTCTGGGTCAGCCTGGTCATATGTGCTGCAATAGACGAGAAACCCTCTACAAGTCAATGGTAATACACCGCCAAACTAAGAAAACTCTTGATCTCCATAACTGAGGATGGTCTGGGCCAACTCTGCACTGCTTCAATCTTCTTTGGATTTACCTTGATCCCCTCACTCGACACTACATGACCCAAAAATGCCACTAAATCTAGCCAGAATTCACACTTCAAAAATTTTGCATATAACTTCTTTTTCTCTAAAGGTCTGAAGCACAGTCCTCAGGTGATGTTCATGATCCTCCCGGCTCCGGAAGTACACCATTATGTCGTCAATAAACACAATGACGAATGAGTTAAGATAGGGCTGAAATGCATTGTTCATCAAGTGCATGAATGTTGTTGGGGCATTGGTCAGCCCAAAACACATCACAAGGAACTCGTATTGTCCATACCGAGTCCTGACGGTAGTCTTCAGGATATCTGGTTCCCGGATCTTCAACTGATGATAGCCTGGACGCAAGTCGATCTTAGAGAAACTCTGGCACCCTGAAGATGAGCAAATAGATCATCAATACACGGCATTGGATACTTATTCTTCACTATAACCTTGTTCAACTGGCGATAATTAATACACATACACATACAACCATCTTTCTTCTTTACAATTAAGACTGGAGCACCTCCATACGACACACTGGGCCGAATGAAGCCTTTACCAAGAAACTCCTGCAACTATTCCTTTAACTCTTTCAACTCTGTTGTGGCCATACGATAGGGTGGAATAGAAATGGGCTGAGTGCCCAGTAACAAATCAATACCAAAGTCGATATTTCTGTCGGGCGGCATGCCCGGAAGATCTGCCGGGATTATATATGGATAGTCCCTTACTACCGGAACTGACTCGACGGTAGGAGTATCAACACTAACATCTCTCACATATGCTAGATACATATCACACCGCTTCTCAACCATCCGTTGAGCCTTTAGAAATGAAATAACCCTGCTAGGAACACAATCTAAAGTACCTCTCCACTCTAACCACGGTAGACCTAGCATAGCCAACGTCACCATCTTGGTGAGACAATCAAGGATAGCATGATAGGGAGACAACCAGTCCATGCCCAAAATAATATCAAAGTCTACCATACTGAGCAACAATAAATCCGCTCTGGTCTCAAAACCACTGAGAACAACTAAACACGACCGATACACACGGTCAACAATAATAGAATCTCTCGCAGGTGTAGACACATAGACAGGCAAACTCAAAGAATCACGGGATACACCCAAATACAGAGCAAAATAAGATGACACATAGGAATAAGTGGAGTCCGGATCAAATAAGACCGATGCATCTCTATGACAGACCGAAACAATACTTGTGATGACAGAGCAGGATGCAACTGCCTACGGACCTCCAAATCTATACCGGACACGCTCCTAAGACCAAAATCACTATACGGAGCTATTGGAACCATCAAAAGCCTATTCCAGAGTCGTCTTCATACAAGTCGAAACTACGGTCAACTCCTACGACTTAAACTTTCAATTTAGGGACTATGTGTCTCATTTCACTCCAAAACCAAAAATCAAACCTCCCGGCAAGTAACGTAACCATAGTATAACACGGAGAAGGCAATAAATTGGGGATCGGGGCTAATACACTCAAAACGATCAGCCGGATCATTACATCATCGCTACATTAAGATCGTGCATCATTTTGGAGTTCAACACGACATAATATTTGGCATCGAGCAACTGCTTTATGCACTCTCTAAGTTAGAACAATTTTATTTCAAGTATTGAAGTTAGAGTACAACGTAACTAATCTAAATCCATGTGGAGAGATAGAAACAATTATGCAGTAGCTAATATGCCATCCATAAGGCATAAATGTTGGGGAATTAATTTTGATTGAACTGTTAAAACAATCTAAGTAATGCATAAGCTTCATAAATCATTAAACAATAAAGTTTATGCAAAACAAGTAATTTTTTTTCAAAAATAAAAAGTGATGGACCAAATAAAACAACAATGCAATTAGGCTTATTGAGAACTCCAAGTTTCAACAATATTCTTTATCAACTATTATAGTTCCAAGTCTGGTTCGGCATTGAGATCAAACAAGCTTGATTACGATTGCGTAGCGTTAATATGCTACAATCAAAATCAAACAAACACTATAAGAAAAAATGATATGTTTGAGTAATAAATCAAATGTCATTGCAAAATTATATCTCATTACCACCTAGGGAACCATCATGCTCAATGTTTGTACCTCTGCCTTGCCCATTACCCCTACCATTGTGTCCACTACTTCTACCGCCACCCCTACCACCACGATTGCCACTACCACTACCACTAATCCTGCCACCACCCCTGCAACTCACTCTAACATCAGTTCTTCCGCCATTACTAGCTCCAAATACACCACGCGGATGTGAACTTGTAAAGTAGTATTCCATTCTTTCTCTATATCGATTCAAACACGGCCTGCCACGTGAATGAGTATACTGGGATCTCATAGAGTTCTGCCTTTAGTTTCATCTAAGTCATCCTGGTCGGGGTTTGGCACGGTCATTTCATCATCCCAGTTTTGAAGATCATGCACCATCATCTTCAAATTATGCTTAACATATTGAACCTTCACGCTGGTGCCCGATGCTATATCACAAGCCATGTCAAAATACTTCAACATGCTCCTATAAATCTTGTACTCATGAGTCATGTTTGGGTAACCAACTTGATGAAACTGATTCAAGTGTGGCCGAATAACATCGCTTCTCCGCCTTGTCAGTATATACCTTTCATCAATTTTATCAATCTTCTTGTGCGACAAGATCTTGAGTAACGATGAATTTCTCAACACCAGGGATAGCTTGATGATCGTCGGGGCTGTTGACTTCCCAATGATACAATTTCCTTAGTTGTGTCTTGAAAAGTTCATACATTGTACGCATATAACACTGAATTACTTGCTCCTCCCACTTGAACAATGACTCAGACACAATTTGAATGCCCTTTGACCTGTATTTTGCTTCCAACTCTTTATCATGCTTAGCTCTTATAGCTAACTCATACTGGTGAATAAACATCCTAAGAGTGCTTTGACTAGTAATATATCCATCAAAGAACTCATGCATCCCCTCACTTCTTTGCGTCAATAGTATACCAGCCTAAAAATACACATCAAGGTACACAGAAACTCATTTTTCCTTCCAGAATAAAGCTTGTTGAACCAATTCCTTATATGTAAATTATACTTTGCAATATATGTTGTCCATTTTCTCTCAAAAACTTCAAAAGTAATGCTATCAAGGACCATGGATTTAAATTCTCCACGTGCAATTAGAAGGACGGACACCACTTAAGTAAAGAGGCAACTTTGCAAATATATGCCAAATACAATACCTATGTATTGTATGTGACATCACTTCAGCAATGGTTGGCTTAATGCTCGGACACTGGTCAGTTAAGCTAGCATTTGGATGAACAATTCCCATGGCCTCAAGCCAAGTTCTAAAAACCAATTTGTAACTATCGATATCTTTATGATACATGAGAGCACATCCCAGTAAGATGGACTGTCTATGGTGATTGATGCCAATAAATGTAGCACATGGCATATTATATCGATTCACAATGTACGTCGTATCAAAGCATATCGCATCATGGAATTGCTCATATGCCGCCTTCCGGTGTGAATGCACCCATACCACATTTCGCAGCCTACCAATATTATCAACGTCTATTGAATAGAAAAACTCCTTATCCTTTACCTACATTTCACGAAAAAAGTTAAGCAATAACTGTGTGTCCCCTTCTTGCATTTCAAAACTCCTACTCTTTAAAATAAAATTTCTACAATCTTTTGAAGTGCAACCCAAATTTTGCGGTCCACCACGTTGAACCTTAACAAGTCTAATATTCTTGGAGAGTCTAATGCCAGATCGATCGTGAGCTACAAAATCTCTCTTCAAAGAATCACAAAGGGACCTATGTTCAGCCATCAGGCGCGATATGGAAGGGAGAAAATCATGATTGTGATCGTGAACGACCTTAGAGACACGCCAACAATCAGAATCATCCAAAATAGCAGTGCGCCTAGCTTTACAATTGTTACCCTTGGTGGTAAACTTAGTTTTGCGAATCCTAGCCATATCACAACAGTAAGTTATGTACCTGGTAGTATCACCACCCTTCTTGTTGGAATTTCTTTTGACGACGGAGAATCCTTTCAATCGTGCATATTCTTTGTAGAATGCAAACAAAGAATCTTTATCTCTATATCGTATTTCGGAGATTGGACCTACAACCACATCATTGTCGGTGAAATCATTCTCCATTTCCTGATCAACATCATATAACTCTAACTCATTTCCTAAAAACTGCTCCTCATCATCGTCAGTTTCTCCATAATATTCTCCATCGGGGACTTCATCATCATCATCATCTAAGTGCACAGCATTGTTGAAACTGTCGTGAGAATCAACATCGACCCATTCGTATTCATTCAACAAACTGTCGTCCGATGTCATCCCTAAAGATGTGTATAATTCGTCCCTAACTCGATCAAACCTATTATCTTGGTTCATATTAATGGTTATTGTATTTGTGTTATGTTTATTTGGATTCATATTTTCTTGCACCGCCAAATTTTCTTGTTTTGAATTTATTTTTAGATAAGGAGGAAGTGTCCACTTTGACTTGGTTTGATAAGGACGAAGTATTGATACTACTAAATCTGGTGAATTCAAATTTCTTGGTCCAACTAAATCGTATACCGTATTTTTTTTAAATACAATAATTTACTATACACATAAAATACAATAAAAATACAATATGATGTAAAGACTTTTCAGCTTCCTCCGTATGTGAACATGGATGATTTCACGTTGCTCAATGCTTGGGAATAGGAAGAAGCTTTCGATATTTAATATTCTGTTTTGGAGGAAAAATTGTAGGGCTAAATAATTAGGAGGTCGTTGATGTAATTTCACCCGTGTGGCCACAGTTGGGTCACAAAAGTGTGGTCGTTTAGCACCTCTCGAAAGATGTCATTTCTCTTTTAAATTGACTAAAAAAGTATCACATAAATTAAGTTAGAAACGGGTTATTGAATAGAGTGGATGGACTTGTAAATCAAAGACCCTTAGTTAGGAACTTTCGAGGAATTACCTCTCGCTACAAAAAAGATTTGCTAAAATATGATGGTTTATTTGTGGGGGTAATAAAAAAATCCCCACTATATATTTGTCTTGTGGTGTTTATGCCAATCCCCATAATTTTATTGATACATTGAGATGAAATTGGGGGGTTTTAAACTTTCCCTAGTTATCTTTAAACACCCACCTTCCCCCACTAATTTAAAATTTATTCAAAGATAACTATAACACTTGCAGAAACTGTCATAATTTTTTTGTGGAGATCAAAAACCGTCACAAATCAACAAAAAAATCTCACAAATTAAATTTCTTATTGTGTATTCTCTTTCTCTTATAAGACGTTTATTATTTTCTTAAATTTTGGTAGTGCTTTACGAACTCTTTTTTATAGCCAATTGATCAGTACCTCCAGGCTCCCTCTTGTGTGTGTACTTTATCTTATTGTCTTAAGAGTAGATTGAATCATGATTTTTCATACTAAACAATAACAACAACAACAACCCAATATAATCTCACTAGTAGGGTTTGGGTAGTAGGGTCTGGGGAGGGTAGTTTATACGCAGACTTTATCCCTATTCTGGGGTAGAAAGGTTGTTTCCGATAGACCCTCCACTCCCTCCCTCCAAGAACTCCCCACTTTGCTCTTGGGGTGACTCGAACTCACAACCTCTTGGTTGGAAGTGGAGGATGCCCACCACTAGAACAACTCACTCTTGTCAAAATAATTATATTAATAATAGCATGTAAGATTTTTGGCAAGCAATAAACACTTAAATAATACATTACAAGTGTACCATCTTCTTTCTTATTTTGAGTGCAGAACATCTAATTCAAAGGGAAATTTTTTTTGCTTTCCGTTTCTGCTTAAATATTCGTTTTCATTGAAAAATCTAAAATATGGTTCAGTTAGATTTGTTTCTAGATTCGATTGGTGATAAGTTATGTGTCCTGCTATGTTTTGACGAGCTGACAAACTTAATGTTAAGAACTAGATGGGAACTTGTTTCACATTCTCTGAGTGCTCAAAGACCAACAAGTCTCAAGTTTGGGGCATACTCCGACTTTCAGAGTCCAAGAAACAACAGAAGGAACAGATCGATATCAGTCCCCTTGCTGACTGTACCAGTCAACTCCCCACAGCTGTAAAGTGACTGCAACTGTTCCTCTGCACACATGGAACACTGCAAACAGTGAAGCAGTCACTTTATGGGGAATGCCCTTGTACCAAACATGTTTACATCATTCAAGTGATGTCACTTATGCAATATTAACATGAAGGAAAGTCAAAACAACACTTGCACACTCTAAAATTCATCAAGCTTTCTCTAAGTGTATTGCCAACCTGCAAGTGACCTTCAAGGCATCAAGAACAAAGAACATCATAACGAAGGACCAGTTTCATGTATTGAGTCATTACATGTCCCTAGTTGTGTTGCACCTTTATTAAAGTTCTTTACTTGTAATTCCTACTTAGCTTAGTTAGAAGCATTGTGTAGAAAACCTTTGTAAATCATAAACTCTTGTATTTGTATCTTGGCTAGAGTTAGTCGAGTTGTAAGTCTTTGTAATAGAATTATTATAAAATGGCTTGTAATAAATTGTTACAAGTTAGTGAGGAATTAAGAGGTTAATTTCTAGGTTATTATAGGTTGTAATCTAAAATTTGCTGAGTAGTGAAGTTGAAATCCTACAAGGGTATGTCGTGGTTTTTAATCCTGTGAGCTGAGAATTTTCTACGTAAAAACTCTTAGTGTCATTTATTTATTGTTGTGTGTGCGTAATCTGTAGAAACTAATAAAGAATCTGATTCTCTATATAGTTTGATGGACCCTCGAATTCTATGAAATGGATTTTTATAATTCCTTTACTACCTCTATTAGTTTCGACAAGTAAATATAGCTTATTCGTCGTCTTTCTTGAATCCATAATCTGATAACAAGAATTAATTATTGACATTGACGAAAGAAGCAACTCGGAAATTGAGCTGACGATATAATTTGTAACGTGTCAACATGGTTAGTATTTTCATGAGTTTTGACTGCACATCAGGTCAGAAATTGCTGCTATCTGCATTTGAAGGTCATTATGAAATACGACGAGTTATTTCTTCTATTATAGACAGACAAGCCAGAAAGTCACTGTCTTTTTCACATAGAAGTATGACCCCTATCAATATATATATATATATATATGTTAGTAAAAGGTTTGGAGTCACAGTGGGCGCCTTGGAGGGGTCGTTAGTACTCCCTCCATTGAATTTTATTGTTTTTCGAGACTCAAATTATATAAATTTTGATCAATATTTTTAAATGTATATTTTTATCGTATTGACGTAAGAAGAATTACGACTTATAGTACTTTTTGTATAATATTTGAATATTTAATTTATTTTTTTTAAATATTGAGTTAATCTAATTTAATTTAACGTCAAAGATTAATTATGACTTTCGAATAGCGAAAAAGTTCACATAAATTAAAATGGAAGAGTAATTGTGTTGGTCAATCTCTAAAGAATTAAATAATCCTGCCATGACTTAAAATTTCTCTTTTACGTTCCTTTAATTAAAAAAAAATTAAAAAAGTAAATTTAGGCAGTGGTAAGTTTGAGGAAGACATTTTAATAGAATGATTATAGTAGATGGAATTTCATGCAATCTAGAAAAAGAATAGAAGTGTTTTCGCATCGACATATTTGTCAAATAAAATATGGAATAATCATCACAAGAAAAAAAAATTATGCGAAAAAAAGACCGATAAGAGTTTGAACATTATAACAAACAAAGAAATTCCAAGACGCTTATCAGTTGGAAGAACAAGAACTGAAATGAGAATTTCGTTCCAAATCTCAATCCCATGAAGTATACATCTTATCAGTTTTCTTACGTTGTTACGAGTCAAAAATATTGGTTTTTTGGTGTGAATAGGGTTTATCTCATGATACTTGGGTTAGACTGTGAATGAAAAATGAAGGGACTTTTTGACCGAAGTTCTTTTTTCTTTTTCTTAATTTTTGTGTCTTCTTTTAATTAAAGTAGATATAATCGTTTTTGATAAATAGGCACCTGCTTGTTTGTTCCCAAAAGGCTTTCCGGAAAAGGCACGTTTGCACCTTTCTTTTCACCCAGGCTTGATTATTAATACAGAGGCCTTGCCTCAGAATTTTTACACTAAAAAACGAATTCTTCTTCCCCGCTTCTCTCCATTCTTATCGAATAAATGTAAGTGTTAAGTGTGATTTGCTTTATTACTTTGAGTTTGCCAAATTTTTTTTAATTTGAAATATCGCTATTATAAATTAGTATATTTTTTTTATTCCGGGAGAAGTTAATTCAAACTTTGGGCAACAATAAGGAGATTAAATTTCTTAAGAGGGTATAGTATAATCTGTGTCTCGAAAATTTATTTTTGTTTAACTAACATTCTTTAAAGTTTATGTTTTCCTAGTTTACTTTTGTTATTATGGTTTATGTTTCGAATATAAATGATAACAAGCTTAAGGAATATAATACTTTATTATTTCATGTAATCATCTTAGTTTCTATTTGTGGAGACTAAAGCCTTTGTGATTTTCTACTTTTATTTCGGAGACTAAAATTCTTGTGATTTTCTACTCCTATTTTGGAGACTAAAATTCTTGTGAATTTTACTCCCATTTAGAGACTAAAATCTTCATTAGTTACTATTTGATTTACTACTCGGTTTAAAGATTAAATTTTTTTATCGTTTTACTAAATTTGATTGTGTTATTTTTAATAGATATGACAGAAATAATAGTTTCAATAGTTGGCTATACAAGGCAGGTTGCCTCTTCAAACAGCTCTGTACCGACACCGGCAGAAAAGGCCCAAAAGGTTTTCGGCACTAATTTCAATAGATGAAAGCAAAAGATATTCATTTATCTGACCACTCTAAGTTTGCAAAAGTTTATTAAGGAGGACGTTCTAGTCCTACCTGAAGGAACTCTCGACAAAACGGTTCATTGTGACTGAGACTTGGAAATACTCTGATTTTTTGTGCAAATATTTTATCCTTAGTTGGTTGGAGGATGACTTGTATAGTGTCTACAATAATATAAGTACTTTGAAAGAATTACGGACTACGCTTAAAAAGAAGTACAAAATTTAAGACATCAGGTTAAAGAAATTTGTGGCTGTCAAATTTCTGGACTACAAAATAATTGATAGCAAGCCTATTGTTACCAAATTTCAAGAATTACAAGTTATCATTCATGTTATCCTTGCTAAATATTTGATCATCAATGATGCATTTCAAGTTGTGGCACTGATTGAGAAGTCGCCTTCTTCATGAGGGGACTTTAAGAATTACTTGAAATACAAGCGCAAAGAGATGTCGCTTGAAGATCTCATTATTCGTTTGGCGATCAAAGAGGACAGCAAATCTGCTGATAGGAAGGCTAATGGAAACTCAAAAGTACTGGGAGCAAACATTATTGAGACTACTCCACCAAATCAAAATAATATAAAGAGGTCTCCTGGACCAAAGAATTACTCAAACAAGAAGAAGTTTAAGGACACAATTGCCACAACTGCGAAAAGGAAGGACACAAGTGTGCAATAGACTGTCGTACCACAAAGATTGACAAAAAAGGGGTCAAGCAAACATAGTTGAAGATATTATAAAGATCTCACAAAGAGTTGATGACATTGAATATTGTGCTATGCTATCTGAATCCAGCGTAGTGGGATAATGTCAGGCACCGTAAAAAATTTTTAATGATTTAAAATTTTAAAGTGCGCCAACGGTATTTGGGATTAACGTATTTGAGTATTAAAGGAGACCTATGGGATAGAGTCACATTATGTTGAATTGATAATGGATGTTTAGGGTGTGTTTGAACATACTAAGGTATTTTGGGAATGGCAAGAACTTGTGTGGAATAAGTTGGGCACATTAAGTGGAAAGGATGTTTCAATTGTCATAAGACCCAACTTTAAATGAATAGAAATCCTTCAATATAATGACTTAGGTGGTGATCAACCTATCAAATTAAATCCCTTTGAATCTAGTTTCCAACGCATTAAACCATTTGTCATTTGGATATGTATACAGAAAGTTATGGCCATTTTATTGGACTTGTATCATATGGGCGCCCAACAAGTATCGAGAGGCGAGAAGGATGAATTCCCAACTAAGGGAATAAACCACGTAACGTATGGAAGAACACATGGCTATTCACTAACTAGGAAGAATGAGACGAGAAGAATTGGAAGAAAAGTCTATAAATTTAGATGGCCATGGTTATCTCAAAATAGTTCGTATCAGAATGGTGGACTCGCCTAGAGCACAAGTGTTAATAGAAGATATAAAGGATCAACTGTAATGTAGCTGACTTGAGTGACACTGAATATCAACTAAATAATTTAGAGGGAGTTAATGTCTTCATATTACATTGAAAAGTGAGACTACTGGTGATGAAGTGGTGGTGTGATAAACTCAATAAACCATGCACAATGATACTACGAGTTCATGGGAGGCAAACAAGTGTGTGGCACAATAAGGTTGTCAACTATGAATTAAGGGCAAAATAGTATGAGAGTGAATGCTCCAGTCACGAAGAAAATATAGTACCAACATATTGTATAGACCAAAGGGTAAATGTTTGAAACAGATTGAGAGAGGATGAACACTTGTTACGAACCAAATATGTTTAACATGATAACTCTTAGGCTGCAATACCAGAAAACACTATTGGTGACTACAATACTGGGAATAAGGTGAGTTACTCATCGAGGATGGAATTAGGTGGACTAAGTCCTACACTTATAAGGAAAACAAGAAGTCGTTGTTGAAAAATTTAGGAGGATCCCAAGTTTCAAAAAAGGGCATGTTCGAGCCAATGATTTTTTTTATTGAATATATATGAAGGATGTCGATATGTGTTTTGGGAAGTGTTTAGCAGTAAAGAGGAATCGAGAGAATGTTCACAAGGGAAGTAGAGTGGTTTCTTAAAATCCTATAAGACTTATAATAAGGAAAGAGGGTGGCTAAGAAAGATCTGAGCACGATGTTACTTCACATATTAAGGCAATGCCATGCAGGTTGATGTTATCAGGGTGTGCGCGGAAGCTAGTAGATGTTATTCATTTGAAACAGATGATCCCATAAGAAAACTAACCTAGTAATGTCTTTTGTTGAGAAATTTGGAAAAACAAGTTGCAAGTACTAATAAGATTGTAACCGTATCAAGGAAATTTTTGTAGAACTCAATTCCTAGAAGGTCATATGAAGGAGAAATCTGATATAGATGTTCCACTAATAATGCAATGTGGCAAGATGATCATTTATGCTTCTAGGCAACTCAAATATCATGAAAAAAACTATCCAACACACGATTTAGAACTTGCGGCGGTGGTGTTTGCATTCAAAATTTGGCGTCATTATTTATATGGGGGACCATGTGGACATATTCACGGACCATAAAAGCCTTTAATATATTTTCTAGTAGAAAGAATTGAATCTGAGGCAGAGAAGATGGCTTGAGTTACTCAAGGACTACGACATTGATATTCTATATCATCCGGGAAAGGCCAATGTTATGGCAAATGCTCTTAGCCAGAAATCCATGGGTAGTTTGGCTCACTTGGAGGCATATAAAAGGCCATTGTCAAAATAAGTTCACTGATTGGCTAGTTTGGGAGTTAGTCTTGCGGACTCTAGTGAAGGAGGGGTAATTGTGCAAAATAGGGCTGAATCAACGCTTGTTGGGGAAGTCAAAGAGAAGCAATACAACGATCCATTGTTGGTGCAATTGAAAGAGGGGATTCATAAATATAAGACCATGGCCTTTTCTCTTGGCATGGATGATGGTACACTAAGGTACCAAGGGCGACTATCTGTTCCAAATGTGGATGGTCATCGGGAAAGAATCATGGCCGAGGCTCACACTTCCAGGTATTTCGCGCACCCAGGTTCTACGAAAATGTATCATGATTTTAAGAAAGTCTATTGGTGGAATAATATGAAGAGAAATGTGGCGGACTTTGTGTCAAGATGTCTGAATTGTCAGCAAGTGAAGGCCGAACACCAAAGGCCCGGTGGGTTGGCACATAACATAGAAATTCTAATATGGAAGTGGGAAATGATTAATATGGACTTTGTTGTAGGATTACCCCGTACTTCTCGTAAGTTTGACTCGATTTGGGTGATTGTGGATAGAATCACGAAGTCAACACACTTTTTGCCGGTTAAGTCTACCGATACAGCGGAGCAGTATGCTCAGTTGTATATCAAAGAAATAGTCAGATTGTATGGCACCCCAGTTTCCATCATTTCTGATCACGGGGCACAATTCACTGCTAATTTTTGGAAGAAATTTTAGCAAGTCTTGGGCACTCAGGTGAATCTTAGTACAGCCTTTCACCCGCAGACTGACGGGTAGGCAGAGCGGACTATCCAGACGATTGAGGATATGTTGTATGCTTGTGTTCTAGACTTCAAAGGTAGTTGGGATGATCATTTACCACTAGTAGAATTTGCCTACAACAATAGTTATCATGCTAGCATTCAAATGGCGCCGTTCGAGGATTTATATGGAAGGAGATGTAGATCTCCCATTGGGTGGTTCGAAATTGGGGAAGTAGAGTTGATAGGGCCAGACCTCCTATATGGAAAAAGTTAAAATGATTAAGGAGCGGTTGAAGACTGCTCAGAGTCGTTAGAAGTCCTATTCGGATGTTCGCCGTAGGGATTTGGGGTTCAAAGAAAATGATTGGGTATTCTTGAAAGTTTCCCCCATGAAAGATGTAATGCGATTTGGTAAGAAAGGGAAATTGAGTCTGAGGTATGTCGGACCATATAGAATCATTCAGAGGATAGGTGAGATGGCGTACAAGCTTGAGCTACCGCTTGAAATGTCACTAGTTTACCCGGTGTTTCATATGTCTATGTTGAAGAAAGTAGTTGGAGACACGACAGTCATTGTTCCGGTTGAGACTATTGAGGTTAATGAAGGATTGACTTATGAAGAGATTCCAGTTTCTATTATTGATCAGCAAGTTCAAAAGTTGAGACATAAGGAAATTGCCTCCGTAAAAGTGCTATGGTGAAACCAACAGGTTGAACAGGCTACTTGGGAGGCCGAGGAAGATATGATGAAAAAGTACCCTTATTTGTTTGAATAGCTATGTAATCATTCTATGAAATTGTTCCCTATGAATTATGTATCAACCGTATAGCTAATGTTAAAGGTGTTCCTTTTTGGTAGTATACTACTCGTGAGGCCACGATTGGCATTGTTTTAATGTTATGTTGCATCATTGGTTCATGTATATGTTGTTAGAACTGGTTTTGGTGATTCTCTGGCAGGTGGTCAGGCCCAATTACAAGGGAGACTCTGCCAAAATTTCTGAAAAGTTTTGGAGTTAGTCAAATTTCGGGGATTGAAATGTTTGAAAAAAGAGTCGAGTTATGTTAAGTTTTTGGGGTCTGACTCTACTCCTCATTTGAGGACGAATGATCTTAAAGGGAGGAGAATGTAAGGCCCCGCAAAAATATTCTAATGATTTAAATTTTATAGTGCGCCAACGGTATTTGGGAATAACGTATTTGAGAATTAAAGGATATCTATGGGATAGATCCACATCATGTTGAATTGATAATGGATGTTTAGGGTGTGTTTGAACATACTAAGGTGTTTTGGGAATGGCAAAAATTTATGTGGAACAAGTTGGGCACATTAAGTGGAAAGGATGTTTCAATTGGTACAAGTCCCAACTTCAAATGAATAGAACTCCCACAATATAATGACTTAGGTAGTGATCTACATATCAAATTAAATCCCTTTAAATCTAGTTTCCAACGCATTAAACCGTTTGTCATTTGGCTATGTATATAGAAAGTTATAGATATTTTACTGGACCTGTGTCATATGCGCGCCCAGATGGGCGGCCGCGCATTTTTGAGAGTTTCTGCCTCAGTGCACGGCCAATGCGCGGCCGCGTATGTAGGAACTCATTAAATAACCCAAGGCTGGGTATAGAGAGGGGTTAAGTCATTTTGGCCAAAAATCTGATATTTTTAGAGTGAGAGAGAGTGTCCTAGAGTGAGAAGGTGTTCTTCAATAATTGTTCTTCAATTCTTGCTCAAGTTTTGGAAGATTAAGAATGGAAACTCACTAGGTCTTCATCCTAGAGGTAAGATTCTACACCCCTAACCCTCAATTTCAAATTTTGTCTAGAAATAGGTAATTAGCAAGATAATATTTGGGCATGAGAGTTGTTTATTTTACATGCATGTGTTATCAAATGGTCTAGGAAGATTGTTGAGCTAAAAATGGTAAAGATTGGGTTGTGGGTTGATGGAATCCTCCATAAAAGGACCTTAGAACCTTAATGCACATCTAGTGTTTGATAAAATACTCAAATGAGCTAGAACCATGAGCATCTTCCTAATTTTGGTTCAATTTGTTATATTTCTACAATAGATTGAAGTTGCTAAGAATTCTGAAACATTTTAGAGTTTAAGGAAGCTCGATTGAGGTATGTATGACTAAACCCCCTTCTTCTTAGAATCGAATTCCACGGTGTTCATGTAATTGAATTAAGACTTTGATCATTATTGAATTGGCTATTCCTAATGTGGTTGTGTCAAAGGATATATGTTCAATATTTATTCTAAATGTTTATCATGTCATCTTGCCATTTGAGGATACGTTCAAAATGTGGAATATGTGTTAGAAATGTTAAGACTTTATGTCAAGATCGAAATAAAGGTTGTTATGCCAAATTGTATGAAAAGCCTCTATGTGCCTAAGATTCCCAAATTGTTGTGTTATGTGAAATTAACGTCTTGAACGGGAAGCCTTATTGTTGTTGATAATGATTACGATAATGATATTTGAATGTGGAAAAGGGGACTGGAATTATGAAATACGGCCAAGAACCAAGAATGATTTTGTCATCTTGATTACTAGTGCCAATGAATCGAAAGAATATGAAAGAATTATGATGTAAGATAATTGAAATTGTGGTTATGGTTGATGTCTCAAGTGAGATGGCCTAGCCGATCGGGCCGTGATCGGACTCCATGCCGCACACATGGTGGTAACTGTGCTGGAAATGATAATTGAAATTGTGGATATGGTTGATGTCTCAAATGAGATGACCTAGTCGATCGGGTCGAGATCGAACTCCGTGTAAGAACACGGTGGTATTGTGGATTGTGGCATATGGAACTAAAGATTACCCAACCTAATAAGATGGAAAATGACTTGAGAACTTATGTGATCCTTAATTGAAGTTGCTAAGAATTCTGAAACATTTTAGAGTTTAAGGAAGCTCGATTGAGGTATGTATGACTAAACCCCCTTCTTCTTAGAATCGAATTCCATGGTGTTCATGTAATTGAATTAAGACATTGATCATTATTGAATTGGCTATTCCTAATGTGGTTGTGTCAAAGGATATATGTTTAATATTTATTCTAAATGTTTATCATGTCATCTTGCCATTTGAGGATACGTTCAAAATGTGGAATATGTGTTAGAAATGTTAAGACTTTATGTCAAGATCGAAATAAAGGTTGTTATGCTAAATTGTATGAAAAGCCTCTATGTGCCTAAGATTCCCAAATTGTTGTGTTATGTGAAATTAACGTCTTGAATGGGAAGCCTTATTGTTGTTGATAATGATTACGATAATGATATTTGAATGTGGAAAAGGGGACTGGAATTATGAAATACGGCCAAGCACCAAGAATGATTTTGTCATCTTGATTACTAGTGCCAATGAATCGAAAGAATATGAAAGAATTATGATGTAAGATAATTGAAATTGTGGTTATGGTTGATGTCTCAAGTGAGATGGCCTAGCCGATCGGGCCATGATCGGATGCCATGCCGCACACATGGTGGTAACTGTGCTGGAAATGATAATTGAAATTGTGGATATGGTTGATGTCTCAAATGAGATGACCTAGTCGATCGGGTCGAGATCGAACTCCGTGTAAGAACACGGTGGTATTGTGGATTGTGGCATATGGAACTAAAGATTACCCAACCTAATAAGATGGAAAATGACTTGAGAACTTATGTGATCCTTAATTGATGTTTTAGTATTGTTTTGAAGCTCTTATTGAACTCATGACTGTTTTCCCCTTGTATTATTGTCCATTCTATTGAGATGGTATTTTAGCTTTACTAGTACTATTCGACGGTACTAACGTCCCTTTTGCCGGGGGTGCTGCATCTTTAAATGGATGCAGGTGGTTAAATAGAAGACATTGTTGATCACAGTTAGTGGTACATCATCATCTTCTTAGCAGAATCGGTGAGTCCCATTTCATCCCGGGGTCATATATCTTTAGTACTTTGTGTATCCTGTTTGAGCTATAGCCGGGGCCTTGTTGCCGGCAGTATCATTGTACTCTTCTTTATCTATAGAGGCTCCGTAGACATAGTGTGGTTTGTGTATTGGTGCTGGAAAAGTTAAACTATGCTATGTTGTGGTTGTATTACTTGTCCATTTGAGACTTTAAAAATGATGAAACTTATGGCAAGAAATTGGTAATTTCAGGCATGACCACTTTATTTTGTAATTAATGAAAACATATATTCTCTTTATTCATGAATGAGTTGGGTAGAAGGAAATCTAATAGGCTTTCTCGGCCGGGTTCACTCAGTTGAACGCTAGTCGCGCTCCTCGGTTTTGGGGCGTGACAGATATCCCAAGGAATAGTGGATTGGTTCTAGAGACATTCACCATGTCTTTGCCAATAGATTGCTTCTTATGCTTCCACTAGAACCGAAGAATTATGTTCATAGGAAACTCTACAACTACCAAAAGTGAAGAATTTGGAAAGATATCTCCGAAGATTATATTTCTGAAATTTGCAACAATTACTGCACTTCTTTTTAAGAATTGGTTTATATGTGTATTTTTTTCTGATAAGATTGTAATAAGAAAAAATAAGATGTATATAGGAAAAGGTTACCTTACTTAACAAGAAGATCAAAATGATAAGAAGTGGTAAGGGTGGCGAATATGAATCTTCTCTTGTACAAATATAATTAAAATATGATCTTATTCATCAAACAACTGCCTCATATATGCCACAATCTAAGGGAATTACGGAACGAAAGAATCGAATATTAAAGAAGATGATGAATCATTGCTAATAAATTCTGGTTGTGGGGAAAAGTTATTTTTACGACTAGTCGAATACCCAATCGAGCGCCTCATAGTAAAATAGAATCAATTCCATATGAAGAATTTAAAGGAAGAAATCTCAACTTGAATAACTTCAAAGTGTGGGAGTCGTTGGCTAAGGTACAAGTAATTTAACCCAAAAGGGTAAAGATACTACCGAAAACTGTTGATTGTGTTTAATTAGGATATGCCACTAATAGTAAAGCATATCAGTTCCTGATTTACAAATCATAAAATTTCAATATTCATATCAATTCGGTAATAGAATCAGACAATGCTAAAAAATTTAAACACGCACACACACACCTTATAAAATAGAATATGAGTCGTCTAGTGAAGGATATAAAATACCTAGGGTAGAAACAAAGAAAAAAATACTCCCAATGAGGAGAATTCAAATAGCAAACATCAAAGGATAACTACTTCCTTTGGACAAGGTTTTCTGGTATTCTTGTTGGAAAATGAGCCTCAAGCTTTTAAGGAAGCTATGTCTTCTCCGGAATCATAATTTTAAAAAGAGACAGTCAATAGTGAGATAGAATCACTCAATATCAGTCAATTTATCACAATCTGTGTGTCCGCTATCAAGATAGAAACATGAGAGGGAAACTCCATGGAGATAGATACATATCAACACGATGCACAATAAAGACCTCATGCCATAACAATAACAATATCATCATAACCGCACGGCAAAGGCCTCGTGCCATAACATCATCAACACCACAACATCCGTGCAGAAGAGACCTTGTGCCAACACCAAAGCAATCTGCTCAATATGGCCTTATCGAATATAAAATTCTTTCAATAAATCTCTTCAAATATAATTGACAATTTTTATTTTCAGTATTCTAAGTAGTTGACTAGTTTACCAATTAGTCGACTAGAGATAAGAAAAAAATAATAATAATACAGAAATAAAGTACAGAAAATAAAGACACCAAAATTTTTATACTGGTTTGGATTCAATGTGAATCCTACGTCCAATCCCCTTGAGTTGCAAGGGTGATCTCTTTCAGTATTTGAAGTATCTCGAGTAGAAGTGGGTTGATGTAGCTTTACACCAAAAGCTTAGTTTCTATATCATTTTTCCCTTGTTGATACAATGCCTCACCAGTATTTATCTCTTTTTCTTCTCTCACTAATTACACAGCAGATCTAAAAAGAAGTACAATGCTTGTTTGGAGTAGAATAAAAAGAATGATAATAGTTCGTTCAAAGTATATCTGCTTCAAGCCTCGAACATATGTATAAATACTTCGTGAGGCCTTCTTGATTCTTGATTCTTGATTGACGTGAATCTTGAGAGATTTCAAACCCAAGAGAATTGATCCTTGAACCGAATCGCAAATCGATTCTTTCCAAGAATAAGGTTAGGTTCCCGTTGATCTTCCTTGAGTTGTGTCCTTGACAGGCTTTTCTTCCGCTGGGCAGATCTTTCGTTACTTGAGTGATTGATGATGGATCCCTGATTTCAGGCTTTGACGATCTCCAGTGTAGAACTTTGCACTCTTATTTTTCTTTGATTTTTGGACCTTCCTATACTAGCTTCCGTCAATTATCTATCAAATCATTGATTGATTCTTCTTTCGAATTTTCGCTGCTTTTTCCTTTTTCATAGCTAGTCATTGATACTTTTCCTTTCCTTTGTTTCTGTTGATGGATTGTTTCCCCTAGTCCATGCTTGAATGATAGGGAGTCTTGATTTGTTTGTTTTATTCCTTATGATCCTGCACCAAATGTGATATATTATTTTTCATCATTGAAACTCTTATTTAACAATCTTTCCCTTTTTGATGATGACAAAAATAATATATATAAACAACAGTTTACTTCCCTATTGGCTTGCTCAGCTGTAGTCGACTCCCCCTCAACAGGTGCTACATATGCTTCAGTCGACTCCCCCTCAACAGGTGCTACTATTTGTCCTACAATGTTTGACTATCTTTTCTCCCCCTTTTTTTGACATCAGCACATATATATATATGTATATATATATATATATATATATATATATATATATATATATATATATATATATATATATATATATATATATATATATATATATATACACACACACACACACAAACATGTACATCATAGGAAAATATTTGCAAATTATAGGCATGCATAGTTTAGCAAAAGTAAAGAAAGTATCCAACGATTGGTTATCCAGTCCAAAATAGCAAAATGGAAAAAACAATTGTCTGAAACATCCGCAACTAACGACGCAAGAAATAAGTGAGAGTGTTTCAAATCACCTCCTTTAGATGCTCAAAGTTGGCATTAGCTAAAACTGTCACCCCATCAATCATGTCATATACTTCCTTGAAGGCTTTGACTGCGTTTTCTACAAGTTTGAGAATTTTGACCCTTATCTTTGAAACGTCTGACCCAGTCTCTTTGGAGATGGCATGGATGTCCCCAACCATTGAATGAGTTGTAGCAAGAAGGTCCTTGATGATGGTCAACTTGTTGTCAATAGCAGTCAATTTCTCTACAAGATCAGGATCACCCACACTATGATGGGAAATAGAGGCTTTGATCTTAGAATCAGGCTGAACATTCTTGACTTCACCTTCCTGTTTCTTCACCCAGGAACCCTTAGTACACACATACCCCATATTGGCAAAGGCTCTAGAGTTGTAGGACTTTGAAACATAGACAAAAGGATATTCTGAGATAGATATGTTGTGGGCTTCCAAGATTTGGGTGATAGCCATACCATAGGGCAGACTGGTGGGATCATCAGCACTTTCAATCATGAAGTTTATGACCCATGAGGACAGTTTAACCTTAAGTTTGGTCATAAGACAGTAGACAAGAAAGGTGTCTCGTTGAGAGAAGGTGGAGAATGAGCCAGTGCGAGAAAGAAGAGTAGTTGCAACAATATTAGCCAGAACTCGGGTTTCAAAACTAAATTCACTGGACCTAACTGGTTAGGAAGGGATTCAGATGGACACTCAGCAATACAATATTTTGCTTGATCAAAAGAAATTTCAAATTCATCAGGCCGAGTATTTTTGAAAAGCATGGGAAAGCCAGAGCACTTACACTAAGAAATTGAGTCAAACATGGCACAATCAAGGACGGTGTGTTTCCCTAGAACTAAGGATTCTAACTTATCAGGTTTTCTAGAATGAATATTACCATAGAACATTCTCACTAACGGTTCATAAACTTTGGGAGGGGGTACATAGAGGAATTTAGACCATCCTTGAAAAACAAACAAATCTTTTACCTTACAATTGAGGGCCTCCATATCATCAAGATCGATTACTCTGTCGTGAGAAATGGGCTTGTCTTTGAGAGCAATAAAGAAATCCCTATTTGGGGTATCCCAGAAATTGAGATCGGACTCTAGAGAACTCGAGGGGTCTACTTTGGATTTCTTGGTGGTAAAAGATTCAAGGGGGTATTACATGGGCCTTTTGCCAAGAGCTTTTTATCCTATTCATAGAGAGTGGCCAGATGGTTCTGCCTGAGAAGAGGCAAACCCTTATGAGTGGTCAGACCCTAGGTCTACTTGTTCTGGAGACTGATAAAAGGGTTTTCTCTTAGAAAGAGTACTTTTTCTAATGGATTCAGAAGGAATCTTGGAGTGTTTAGCCATTGGAGAATTTTGAAGAAGGGTTTCTGAGCGATAAGAACAATTAAGACAAGGGAGGATGGTTCGGAGATTAAAAAAAAAGTATTGTGACGGTTGAGTGCACAAAAGGAAAGGGTGTCAGTTAAGGGTCATGATGATTATTTTCCTTTCTTGAAAGCTGCGACTGATGGGAAAAGAGAGGTAAATCGGAGGCACTTAATTAATGTGTACTTACAGAGAAAATAAAACTGAAAACATTAGATACGCAAGAATTAAAATTAATGCTCTTTCTGTCTTCCTTATCACCTGCAAGATCAGCATCTGAAAAACCTTCAAGCTTAAAATTGTTAGAACGTGGGTACCATAGTCCATATGATATAGTTCCGATGAGATAATGAATTATTCTCTTTACTGTAGCCAGATGCGATTCCTTAGGAGCTGACTGAAACTTGGCACATTTGAACACATTGAACATAATATTTGGTCGACTGGTAGTCAAGTAAAACAAAGATCCAATCACTCCACGATATTTAGTTTCATCAACTGGATTTCCTTTTTCGTCCTTGTCGAGACTTGTTGATGGGCTCATTGGTGTACCAATTGCTTTGGCACTGCTCATGCCAAACTTTTGAATTAATTTCTTTGTATATTTCATCTGGCACATAAAAGATCCTTCTTCAGATTGTTAAATTTGAAGTCCAAGGAAAAATGTAAGCCCTCCTATCATGCTCATTTCAAACTCACTTTGCATCAGACTAGCGAATTTCTTGCACAAAAAAAGGTTAGCACTTCCAAATATAATATCATCAACATAGACTTGAATAATAATATTACCTCCTGATGATCTTTTGATAAATAATGTAGTGTCTACTTTACCTCTTGTAAAGCTATGGTCAAGTAGAAATAAGCTAAGCCTTTCGTACCAGGCTCGTGGAGCTTGTTTGAGTCCATACAGAGCTTTAGTCAACTTATACACATGGTAAGGGAATTTTGAGTCTTCCAAACCAGGAGGTTGTTTTACATATACCTCCTCATCAATAAACCCATTTAAAAAGACACTATTGACATCCATATGAAAACGTCTAAATCGTTTGAAGGATACATATGCAAGAGGAATTCGTATAGACTCTAGTCGAGCTACTGGTGCAAAGGTTTCATCGTAGTCGACTCCTTCCTGCTGTGAGTAGCCTTGGGCTACTAATCTGGCTTTGTTTCTCACAACCTTTCCATCTTCATTTAGCTTATTTCTGAAAACCCATTTGGTTCCAACTACAGTAGTATTTGCAGGCTTAGGTAATAGTTCCCAGACTTGATTTTTATCAAATTGATTGAGTTCCTCCTGCATTGCTTGTACCCAGCTGGAGTCTTTTAAGGCTTTCTCAACCTTCTTTGGTTCGATCTGAGAGATGAGTGCTACATTTTCCTTTCTCTTGAGAGATCCCCTGATTTTCATTCCTTCAGTTGGATCTCCTATGATAAACCTCTGAGGATATTCCGATTCACTTCTCCACTCATTTGGATGTGTTGCAACCGTAAGAGTAGTTGACTCCTTCTATGATTATGGTTGATTATTGACAGGTTCATTAGTTGACTCTGTGACACCGTGTATTATTAGTTGACTTTTATGATTTTCTTATCTGTGATGCTTCTTGGTTGATATCTTCATCAGCTACAATAATTTCTTTCTCGGCCGTAGTGTTATTTTCATCAAATATGACATGTACTGATTCTTTTATAGATAAAGTACGTTTATTATAAACTCGAAAAGATCTACTATTTATGGAATAACCCATAAAAATACCTTCATCACTTCTTGGATCAAGTTTTTCAAGATTGTCCTTACCATTGTTGTGGATAAAACACTTGCTGCCAAAAGGATGAAAATAGTGGACAGTTTACCTTTCCATAATTCATATGGAGTTTTCTTCAAGATAGGTCTTATAAGACATCTGTTGAGAATGTGGCAGGCTGTGCTTACTACTTCTGCCCAAAAATGATTTGGCAGGGAATGTTCCAATATCATTATTCTGGCCATATCTTGTAGAGTTTAATTTTTCCGCTCAACTACTCCATTCTGTTGAGGTGATCTTGGAGCTGAAAAGTTGTGAGTATATCCTTGATCATCGCAGAAATCTTCAAATGCTCTGCTTTCAAATTCTTCTCCATGATCACTTTGGATGGTTGTAATAAGGTACCCTTTTTCTCTTTCAACTCTTTTATAGAAAATCTCAAAGTATTTCAAAGCTTCATCTTTATGAGATAAGAAAAACATCCATGTAAAACGTGAGTAGTCATCAACAATAACAAAAGCATATCATTTTCCTCCAATGCTAGTACTGGGTCCAAATAAATCCATGTGAAGAAATTGTAAGGGCTTGGTGGTAGACACAATGTCTTTGCTTTTGAAGGAGTTTCTGGTTTGTTTACCAATCTGACATGCATCACATACATGATTTCTAGAAAATTTGAGTTTAGGAAGACCAATAACTAAATCATGCTTGGAGCGTTTCTCAATTAGATGCATGTTTGCACGACCAAGTTTCTTATACTACAACCATGGATCATCAGATATAGATGCTAAGTAGATGTAACTATCTTGATTTTCAATGTCATCAAGAATGTAAATATTTCCATACCTTTTTCTTGGGAGTATTATTTTACCTTACTCGTCTTCAATAGCGCATCATGTTTTTTTTAGAATTTAACTTCCTACCCTGAATCACAGAGCTGACTTATACTCAGGAGATTATAGTTGAATCCATCTACAAGATATACTTCAGTAATATCACAGTTGTTATTAAATGGAACTGTGCCGGTGCCAACTATCTTTCCTCTTGAATCATCACCAAATTTGACTCTTCCTCCATTTATCTTAGTAACTTCTTTGAACAGGTTTTTGTCACTTGTCATGTGACTGGAACGAACACTATCTAAGTACCATTTTCCTTTGTGACTCTTTCTGTGGTGTTCCTACAAAATACAATTATCACTTTTTTTAGGTACCCAAGCTTGCTTGGGTCCTTGTTGGTTAGTTATACTAAGATTAGGATTGTTTTTGGGTTTCCAAATCCATCTTGTAACATTAGATTTACGAAATCGACAAAAAAATATTTATGTCCATTTTTGTTAGAGTAATGACACATAGGAATTGATTCAGTTTTTGATCTACCACTTGTGTTAGTACCTGTGGACTCAATTCTAACCAGTCATTTTCCAGTTGACTTGTAAGTCGCCTGGTTAGACTTGACAGAACTGTGACTGGTGGACTTGCGCATGCCATTAGGTTGCATTTGCAATTCCTGAACTTCATCTTGAAGTACATCTCTTTCGATTTCACACACTTCAAGCTTAAGTTCCCAGTATTTCTTTTCCCTATGGAGTCTCCTTAGTTCATTCATCATTTTTTTGAGACTCTTTTAGGGTAAGGTCAATAATATCCTGCAATTCATTACATCTATCACAGTTATAAGATCTTACCTCGCTTGTTTCACCTCGTGCCATGAAATAATTTTTAGTATCTTCTTTGCATTCATCATCTGATGCATCTTCATCGGTCCAGCAGCCCAAGTATCTGTTCATGTTGTTTTCCAAAATGGTCATGAAGCACATGTTTGCTATTTCTTCGTGTTCTAAACTGTCTTCATTACTCCATATTCCGAAAGATTTATTTTTATTGAATCTTCTGGAGACCTTTCTTTTAAAATCTGAGCATTCAGCTTGAACATGACCATACCTTCCATACTCATAACATTTTCCATCATTCTTGTCTTGTTCATTGTATTGCATGGTTCACCTGGGTGACATCCTTCCCCTTCTTGTGTTTCTATATCTTCTCATTAAACCATCCATGTTTCTTGATACCATGGAAATCTCTTCTTCAAGAGCTTCTGGTTTGTCATCAATATCATTTTCAAGTCTTTCAATTGTAGATTTGAAAGCAACTATTTTCTTCATGGTTTGTTTTCTTGAGATGTGTTTTCTTGAATGCTATAAGATCTCCTCGTAGTTCATCATATGAAAGTTTGTTTAGATCTTGAGATTCGAGTGCAACTACTTTTGTCTGCCAAGTGGTAGGTAGACTCCTTAGAATTTTTCGAACTTGATCGCCACTTGAGTAGGGTTTACCAAAGACTTTTATATCGCTAATGATTTTGTTGAACCTTGCAAATATTTCCTCAATGGATTATCCTTCTTTCATCTAGAAGAGTTCATGATCATGAACCAACATGTTTATGTGAGTTTCTTTCACTTTGTCGGTTCCTTCATAAGTAACTTCCAGTTTATCCCACATTTCTTTGGTTGTATCACAGCTTGAGATTTTCTCATACTCCTCTCCACTTATAGCATTATAGGGTAAATTTCGTGCATTATCATTGACATGAACAACTGCCATTTGCTCGTCTGTGTATTCATCTATATCTTCCGGATCAGGGGGTGGTTGAGCTGCTGCTAGTAGTGGATAATTACCCTTTTTGATAACGCACCATACTTTGGCATCATAGGATTTTGCATATATTTTCATTCGCACTTTCCAGTGAGAAAAGTATTATCCATTGAAATATGGTGGCCTAACTTGCGACGTTCCTTATTGAAAGAATGCTCCAACAGTTACTTGGTTATTTTTTCTCACAAGCTGTCAAGAAAAAAAGTGTGAGACAAGCTCTGATACCAATTGAAAGTACAAGAGGGAAGGGGGGAGGGGTGAATTGACGATTTTTATTTTCAGTATTCTAAGTAGTTGACTAGTTTACCAATTAGTCGACTAGAGATAGGAACAGAATAATAATAATACAGAAATGAAGTGTAGGAAATAAAGACACCTGGATTTTTATACTGGTTCGAATTCAATGTGAATCTTATGTCCAGTCCCCTTGGATTGCAAGAGTGATCTCTTTTAGTATTTGAAGTGTCTCGAGTACAAGTTGGTTGATATAGCTTTACACCAACAACTTAGTTTCTATGTCACTTTTCCCTTCTTGGTACAATGCCTCACCATTGTTTATCTCTTTTTCTTCTCTCACTAATTACAAAGTAAATCTAAAAATAAGTACAATGCTTGTTTGGAGTAGAACAAAAAGAGTGATAATGGTTCGTTCAAAGTATATCTGCTTCAAACCTGGAATAGATGTATATATACATCGTAAGGCCTTCTTGACTCTTGATTGACGTGAATCTTGAGAGATTACAAACCCAAGGGAATTGATCCTTGAACCAAATCGCAAATTGATTCTTTTCAAGAATAAGGTTAGGTTTACGTTGATCTTCCTTGACTTGTGTCCTTGACAAACTTTTCTTCCGTTGGGCAGATCTTTCCGTTACTTGAGTGATTGATGATGGATCCCTGATTTCGGGCTTTGACGATTTCCAGTGTAGAACTTTGCACTCTCATTTTCCTTTGATTTTGGGACCTTCCTATACTAGCTTCCGTCAATTATCTATCAAATCATTGATTGATTCTTCTTCCGAATTTTCGCTGCTTCTTCCTTTTTCATAGCTAGTCATAAATACTTTTCCTTTCCTTTAATTCCGTTGATGGATTGTTTCCCCTAGTCCATGCTTGAATGATAGGGAGTCTTGATTTTTTTATTTTATTCCTTGTGATCCTGCACCAAATGTGATATATTATTTTTCATCATTGAAACTGCTATTTAACAAATCCAAGATATAAATTTATCATAAAGAAGACATATGCTCACAACTCATCAATAAGGTACACAAGGACATAATAGTAATACAGTACGAATGTGTGCTCAAGATGTGAAAAATGACTATGACTAAATCAATAATAGTAAAAATTCCAAAATAACCCATCTCGGATAATTATGAGATAATAATCCTAAACATTATCTCTAGCATGAAAGGATAAACTCATGTAGTCATACAAATGATTAAACATATATCATGTAACGCATGCAATCCAAACAAGACATATAAGAAGCCTAAAGTCTAATCCGGTCATGAATCATGCATAGCACCCACATATACGCCCGTCACCTCGCATATACGTCGCTTCTCACATGTCACAAATAGACAAATAAGTTCAAATCCTAAGTGTTATTCCCTCACACAAGATTAGGCAAGATACTTACCTTTACAACCCAAATTAACCTTTTAGAATTGCCTATCCCTTAGAAACTACCTCCGGTCGGCTCGAATCTAGTCAAAATTACTCAATAACCTCAAATAAAATTATAAGAATCAATTCCAAACTATAAATCTTCAATTTTTAATCAATTCTCAAATGTCAACAAAAATCAATCCGGGCCCACATGTAAAAATCCTAGTCATGGGATAGATTCTGATTGCCCATAACATCACGAGTCTAAATATGTATTTAGATTCCAAAATCAAGTCCAACCATAGCTCAAACCCCACATTTTCACTCTCTTATGTTATAGGAAAAATCTCCAAATTTCCCTTAGAATTTCATGTTTTGGGTGTTAATAATCCATGTAGATTCTTGAAATAATACCATAAATAAGTAGAAATTACTTACCCCAAATTCTTTTATGAAAATCTCCAAGAAAAAATCGCCCTTCTCCAAGTCTAGGTTCAAAGTATGAAAAAATGGGCTAAAATCCCGAATATAACACTTAAATGTACTGCCCAGGGGTACTCTTCGCGAATACGGCACATGTCTCGCGTTCGTGAAGCACAAATGCTTTTGCGTAGAAAAAGACCCTTTGGGTTTGCAGAACCTCCCTCACGAACGCGATGAACAAGTATGCCCCACTATGCAATCGCGACCAGGCCTTCGCTAACGCAAACACCAATCCTCCCGCTCCCAGGTCTCAATTGCGCACGCGACCTTCCTGGCGCGAACACAAAGAGCAAGTCCACCAACCTTCGCGAATGCGACCCCCAGGCGCGAATGCAAAGAATTAAACCTCCCCAGCATCAAATTCCTGTATCACGAACGTGAGGCTCCTCTCGTGAACGCGATGAACACCAAATACCAACAGAATCAACCAACTTCAAACTTGCTCTGGGTGGTCCGAAATTTACCCGAGCCACTTGGGACCCCGTCCAATCATACCAACAAGTCCATCAATATTGTCCGGACCTATCTAAAGTATCCAAACACATACAATAATATCACATCAACGAATCAAAGATCAAATCAAAAGTTAAACTTCTCTTAAGTTCAAGAACTTCAAAACTTCCAACCAAGCGCCCGATTGAAGCCTAACCAATCCGGATTAGTTCAAACTTTAAGTTTCAAATGACAAAACGAACCTATTCCAAGCTCTAGAATAAAAATTCGAATTCGATATTATCAAAGTCTACTCCACATCAAACTTAGGAACTCTCCAAACCTTCAAATTGCCAACTTTCGGCAAATGGAACCAAAACATTCTAGGACCCTCCAAATCTAAATTCGAACATACGCTTAACAACTTGTTTGGATTGTTGTTACATATCGTTTCATAATGTATCATATTGTATTGTATTGTATTGTTTGATGAATACAACGTTTGGATAGATTGTATCGTTTGCCAACGTTTCATGATGTCATGCACCAACAATATGAAAAATAAACATGCAACATTATTAAGAAAAAATATGATACGGAGTAAAATTATTATATAAAAAAGTAGGATAAATGATAAAATATGATTATTTAATAATAAGGAAGGGCAAGATGGGAGAAAAAAGCAAGGAAACGGCGTCACCACACCAAATCCGCCGTTTCATAAAGTGACATTTTTCGTGGTTACGAAATGATGGATTTAACGATACGATACAATAAAATTTAAGTAACAGTCAAAACAAATATTGTATTGAGAGTAACAATACGATACAATACAACAGATAACAACCATCCAAACAAGATGTAAGTCCAAAATCACCATACAAACTTTTGGAACCATCAAATTATTAACCCGAGGTCGTTTATACAAAAGTCAAACCTTGGTCAACTCTTACAACTTAACCTTCCAACAATGTTCCAAACCTCCCTGTAACCAAACCAACCATCCTCGCAAATCACAAAACTACAAACAGGCATAAGAAAAATATTAAATAGAAAAATGGGACTCAAATACATAACACAACCGACTGAGCCGTTACAAGAAGTTATGTGTGAGACACACTTCCAAGAAATAAGCGAAGGTCTCATATGTTGTTTCTCTGTATTTAATATAAATTATATTTTTTTTTGGGGGGAGGGTGGCGGGGAAGGGGAGAATTATGATTCTCTTTTTCAAGAAGCGAAAAGTTCTCTAACATTTAGAACCTCTCTGAAGTATTTTGAAATTAAACAAAATTTTTGGGACTTTTTCAATTGTTGTGTCTTTTCTCCCTTTTCTTTTATTATACATAACAATTATGTTTAATAATTTAGTTATACATAAATTTTGATTCATCCACATGAAGTAATCTGAATCCAATTTCCTTCATTCACATAAGATTGGACATACATTTTTTTGCCACAAAACTCAAATAAAAGCAGACGGAGGACGGGAGTAGGAGTAACGGTATGTCGGTATAACAATCCAAATGGATGAAATGCGACCTGAGAGCTCATTAAGTAAAATAATTGATACTCTCTCCGTTCGCTTTTACTTGGCACGTTTTAATTTTTCACGCCCCTTAAGAAATAATAAATGAAGTGCATAATTTACCATGATACTCATATTAATTGATGCATATTTTAGTGAATTTGAGAAAATGATTTGAAATAAGTAATAAATACTGTGGGTATAACAAGAAAAAAAATTATCTTCTCTAGTAAAGTTGAACGGAGGAAGTAGTTTTTTAATCCACTATTTTTGACTAGCTAGTTTCCAAGGCCACTAAGCCCTTTAAAAAAAGGAGTAAGAGCAGCCATAAGAGACTGAAGAAAAACTCTTTGAAGAAAAAAAAAAAACACATTTAAAACAGTTGATAGCCCCATCAGCCGTGGCACAGAGGAAAAGCGGCCATTACACAATCTTTCAGTAGTCCATTATATACAACAATGGACTTTGAATAACTTGATAATAGTATATACCCCTCCGTTTCACTTGATGTGACAACATTTGAATAGGCACCGAATAAAAAAAAAGAAATATTTACTATTTTAAAATTTGTGATCTAAAATAATCATAAATATTTATATGATTATAAATCATGTTATTAAGAGTAAAATGTGCAATTTAAAGCTAAATTGTTTTAATATTAAAAGTTATTATTCTTTTTAAAACATGCTAAAAAGAAATATTGTCACATAAAATAGAATGAAGAGAGTAATATACAGTGTACATTCATATTAAATTTAAAAAAAAATTGACTTTTGCGATTTCCTGGGCTATATAACACTTTAATACTATATGCTTTCTTTTTGACCGAATATGATCTACGTTAAGTGAGAAGTTTGAGGGTCAAAGTGTAGTAAATATAAAAATACGTAAAAGACTAGCAAAACTAAGAAAGTGCATTAACTTCTAAGAACAAGGTAATAGCTAAATAAGGCAGATCTAAAATTTGAAGTTTATGAGTTCTTATAAATATTTTAAATTAAGACTTCAACCTTTTTTGCATTCGCAGTTACTTATTTTATAAATATTTACTTAGTTTCTTAATATATATATATATATATATACTAAATTCACATAAGCCCATAATCAAATCCTTGCATCCGCCCCTGGGCCTAAATCGATGCCTCAGTATTCTTTTTAGTTATTTTGACTACAAGGAGAGGTAATTCGTCGCAAGTTCCCCAATTAAGGGTCTTGAGGTAATTTTAAGAACACTATGCATTAAACAATTAGGCTGCTGTCGACGAATTTTGAAACGGAATAATTTGAGCCCGGAGCCATAAATTTTAATATATCAACAACAAATATAGGAATTACTCTATTTTATCCAAATTGCCAACTCGTTGTTTGCTCCTTATGTTAATTGTCATTCTACTTTCCTAGGCAATTTTGGTGTTTTAATTTTCTAATTTTATTTAAAGCCTGCAGAAATAGGGGTGAATGTCGGGATGGAGCCTTTAGGTTCGGCTTGCATCTGAATCCAATGTTTTTTACATCGGAGAAGACATACAGTCACCAATATTTTAACTAATATTATATCTTAATTTATAATTTTAAAAGTATAATAAAATTTTTATTAGTCGAAACTATCAAATTTAATGCTGTATTCGCTCTCGCCAAAATAACTTTTGGAATCAACTTGAATTAAAATAGACATATACAATATTAAATAAACATTTTGAATATAAAATAATCAAATAGGAATTCACCACAATTTCTTGTCCTTTTTTATTTTAATCATCTTTTGTTTTTTTCCCCTTGTTCTTTACAACTTAGAATGCTCGAGTTCCGTTTTTCAAGCAAACCAACACTATCAAACTCTTACGAACAAGTACCAGTGTGAAGAAAATGACATACTGAGGTTTCCACACATGGGAAGATGTTTTTATCTTTTATCAGCCATTTTAGCTACGATTTCACTGCCTGTCTTTAAGCATTTGGTTTTGGTTGATCCACGCAGCAAAGAGGTGTTAGTATACAGTTGAAGTGGGGTAAATTTTATGAGAGTACCCGAACTATTGGTAAAATAATAGAGTAAATGGGTAGAAAATATGGATATATTGGAGTTTTTCAATTCATATGATATAGTTTAAAGGGAAAATGGCCCAGTTTGCCCCTCTACTATGCAAAACGATCAAATTTTCCGTTATACTTTCGGTACAAAATTATCATTCGCGCATCCAGAATTTCAAGAGAATGGATACACCACTATCTTTAATTAGGAATATAGACATTTGGTTTGGCTATATAATTAAAATTTTATGATGAAAATTATTAAGTTTGAACTATAACTAATACTATTGTCACAAAACTCATCATTCATTTTACTATTGTTCTTGACGAGTTTTCATTCTTTGGATGGAAAAGATCAATAATAGCATTGTAAAACGGTCGAAATAGATTTCGACTTTCGTACGTCTGATCGAGTTCGAAAGATAATAGATCGAAGTGAGACCCCGAGATAGGTTCCGAAGATGGTACAAACAAGCTTCGAATCCGAAGGGCTGATCAATGTCGAGTTCGATATCATTGTCAAGCTCGGATCCAAATCGAACTATGATGCAAAATAAAGCTATCAAGCTTATGATCCAGAGACCGACTAACATTGACCCCGAATCAATTCGAGAGCTCGAGTCAGAATCGAGCTCGAGCCAAGATCGAGAGCTTCAGTCAGAATCGAGCTCAAACCAAGATCGAGAGCTCGAGTCAAGATCGAGAGCTCGCAGACAAAAGCCGTTGCAATCCCACTAGGGAGAATCTTGGCAGGAATTGTGGAAAAGCTGATTTATTGTGGATCTCCCACTGAGCATTTCTAATTATGTTTAGAGCAAGATCCCTCTACTATAAAGGGCATGGTTATCATTTCTGTAAAGACAAGTTTTTTCATGCTTACATTGTAATCAAAATACTATATTCTCCCATAGTAAAGAGTTGTTCTTTCAAGCTTCCTAAATTGATTCCACTTGTTTAGTCCTAAAATTCATCTTCCTTACAACCTTATTTATTTTGCATTCTTTGCAATCCATACTTATATTTCTATTTATCCTTACAATTTGTATTAAGTTGCGCCGCATATCCTTAGAACTATGTACAAATTCAACTCCATCCGTTTTTCGGGTAAACAGTTTGGCGCCCACCGTGGGGCTAAGGATAGCAGTGGTTATTTGATACGAATCTGAAGAAACACACTGTTGTGTTTTGCGCTCGGTTCCGAAAATATCTTGGATTTCGGATTAGCAACGACTAACTACCAATCAAATGGCTTCACCAATCGACAACGGAGCCAGTCTTCAAGATGAGAACAATAACTTGACACCCAGTACCGAAGGCCACTTGTAAACGTCGTTGGAGTTCGAATCGGAGTTTCAATAGATATCAATTCGCATGTAGCCATTGAGGCGAACCTCCATGCTGAACCCGAGAATATCATCCATGGTGGCACTCGGTCTACAGCTCGAGATACCCATAACGTCGAGAAAAACGGCGTTAGCTTGTATATGATTTTCGAAATGTTGCAAGTCCAACAGGCAGCAATAGCTCAGTTGTAGAGCCAAATCCAGCTACAAAGCGGGCCGGAGCCCAGTTCACCTCGAGAAATCACCCACAGAACGGAGCCAGCCATGGTGAAGTCAAATGAGCAAGAATCGGGGACTACTCCCGAAATTGCTAAATTGCTCGAGGAACTCACAAAGCGAGTCGAAGCCAATGATAAAAAAGAAGAAACTTATAACTCTAGGGTCGATCAGATCCCGAGAGCTCCACCAATGATAAAAGGGTTGGATTCAAAAACATTCGTGCAAAAACCTTTTCCCTCGAGCGCAACCCTGAAACCAATCCCCAAAAAATTCCGTATGCCCGAAATTCCCAAATATAACGGAACGACCGATCCCAACGAGCACGTCACTTCTTACACGTGTGCTATCAAAGGCAATGATTTAGAAGACGATGAAATCGAATCTGTGTTGTTAACAAAATTCGGAGAGACCCTCTCAAAGGGGGCAATGATTTGGTATCACAACCTACCACCAAATTCCATAGACTCGTTTTCCATGTTAGCATATTCTTTTGTGAAAGCACATGTCGGCGCCATAAAAGTCGCAACAAGGAAATCGGACCTCTTCAAGGTAAGACAAAAGGATAACGAGATGCTGAGGGAGTTCGTATCTGGTTTTCAAATGGAACTAATGGACTTGCCACAGTCACAGACGATTGGGTTGTTCAGGCTTTCACTCAAGGTTTGAACGAACGAAGTTCGACGGCTTCACGGCAATTAAAGCATAACCTGATCGAATACCCAGCCATCACGTAGACCGACGTGCACAATCGGTACCAATCAAAAATTAGGGTCGAAGATGATCAATTGGGGTCTGAACCCGCTGTTCGAAGGGATACTAATCGAGAATCAGGTCCGATCGGGGATCGATACCAACCGTACAACGGAAGCCACAGAGTCAGTGAATCGAGACACAACCTCAGGCAAAATAACAAAAGAAGTGATCGAGGTCAAGGGTCCTGGGGGCTGATGAACAGAAGTAGGTTCGATAGGCCTGCCAGATCTAAGGAAGCACCTCGGTTATCGGAATATAACTTCAGTATTGATGCATCCGCCATCGTTTCGGCTATCGAACGCATCAAAGACACTAAATGGCCTCGACCCATGCAGACCAATCCTGCCCAGAGGAATCCCAATCAAATGTGCGAATATCATGGCACTCATGGCCACAGAACGGAAGATTGCAGGCAACTAAGAGAGGAATTAGCCCGGTTATTCAACAAAGGGAACCTTCGAGAATATTTGAGCGATAGGGCGAAGAACCATTTTAAAAATAGGGATTTCGGCAAGCAAAACAAACAAGAAGAACCACAGCACGTCATTCACATGATCATCGGCGGTGGCGATACCCCTCAGGGACCAGTGCTTAAATGCACTAAGACATCGATTGTGAGAGAAAAGCGATCTCGAACTCAAGATTACACACCCATAGGAACTTTGTCCTTCAATGATGAAGATGCAGAAGGGGTCATACAACCTCATAACGATCCACTGGTAATATCCGTACTCATGAATAAAACTAAAGTTAAGCGTGTGTTGATTGATCCAGGTAGCTCGGCCAACATCATCAGATTGAAGGTTGTAGAAAAACTCGGCCTGCAGGCCCAGATCGTACCCGTAACCCTGGTTCTAAACGGGTTCAATATGGCATGTGAAACCACTAAAGGCAAGATAATTCTACCAATAAACGTGGCCGGAAGCATCCAGGAAATGAAGTTCCACGTGATCGAAGGCGACATGAGATACAACGCCCTTTTTGGAAGGCCATGGATCCACAACATGAGAGTTGTACCTTCGACCCTATACCAGGTCCTCAAATTCCCAACATCGAGAGAAGTCAAAACAGTGTACGGAGAACAACCAGCCGCAAGAGAAATGTTCACCGTCGAGGAACCGAAACCAATATCCTTGCCTTCTCCAGTAAAGGGATCGGGCTCAGAAGGGGAACGAGATACCAAATAGCAATCACAGATATTGGATTTGACCCAATCAGATAACCAGAAGATCGAAGAAGATGATGATCAGAGGATCCCTCGATCCTTCGTGATTCCCGATGACTCCGACGCCACTAAATCAATGATTGAGGAACTGGAGAAAGTCACACTAATCGAGCACTGGCTCGAACGGAAGGTATACCTGGGAACGGGGTTGAGCCCCGAACTCAGGAAGAAACTTATTTAATTTCTTATTGATAACATTGATTTCTTTGCCTGGTCCCATTTAGATATAACAGGGATCCCACCGGACATAACGATGCATCGACTAAGCTTGGACCCTAGGTTCAGACTGGTGAAGCAAAAGAGAAGACCCAGTCCGAGGTAAAGCACGCATTCATAAAGGATGAGGTAACCAAACTTCTCAAGATAGGGTCCATTCGGGAGGTGAAATATCCCGAATGGTTAGCCAATGTAGTTGTAGTGCCTAAAAAAGGGAACAAACTTAGAATGTGAGTGGACTATAAGGATTTGAACAAAGCATGCCCCAAAGATTCTTTTCCGCTGCCCAACATCGATCGCATGATCGATGCCACGGCCGGTCACGAGATCCTCACTTTTCTCGATGCCTATTCCGGGTATAATCAAATCCAGATGAACCCGGAAGACTAGGAAAAGACTTTATTTGTCACCAAATATGGAACATATTATTATAATATGATGCCCTTCGGGCTAACAAATGCAGGGGCTACTTACCAATGCCTAGTAAATAAAATGTTCGAAGAACAAATAGGTAAATCAATGGAAGTTTATATTGATGACATGCTAGTTAAGTCCCTGCGCGCAGAGGACCATTTGACCCATTTGCAGGAAACGTTCGAGATTTTGAGGAAATACAACATGAAGCTCAACCCCGAAAAATGTGCTTTCGGGGTCGGTTCTGGCAAGTTTCTCGGCTTCATGGTGTCAAATCGGGAATCGAGATTAACCCCGATAAAATCAAGGCCATCAAAGATATCACCATCGTGGACAGCGTGAAAGGTGTACAAAGGCTAACAGGATGGATTGCATCCTTAGGCCGATTTATTTCGAAGTCATCAGATCGAAGTCATAAATTTTTCTCTCTACTCAAAAAGAAGAACGATTTCGCTTGGACCCCGGAATGCCAATATGCATTAGAGGAACTAAAACGATATCTATCGAGCCCACCACTACTTCACACTCCAAAAACAGACGAAAAACTTTGCTTGTACTTGGCAATGTCAGAAATTGCAGTAAGCGGTGTCCTAGTTCGGGAAGAGCAAGGTATGTAATTTCCCATTTATTATATAAGTCGGACCTTAGGAGAAGCAGAAACTAGATATCCGTACCTAGAAAAATTGGCATTTGCACTGATAAGTGCCTCTAGAAAGTTAAGACCATACTTTCAATGTCACCCCATATGCATATTAACCACTTACCCGCTTCGTAATATTTTTCACAAGCCCGAACTATCAGGCCGATTGGCCAAATGGGCCGTCAAACTCAGTGGGTACGATATCGAATATCAACCCCATACGGCCATCAAGTCTCAAATTTTAGCAAACTTCGTGGTCGATTTCACGCCAACCCTCGTACCCGAAGTCAAAAAAGAACTCTTGTTGAAATCAGGTATGTCATCGGGGGTATGGACCCTTTTTACAGACGGGGCTTCGAATGTGAAGGGGTCTGGGCCAGGCATAGTTTTAAAGCCACCCACGGGTAACATTATTAGGCAATCTATTAAAACTACCAGGTTGACTAATAACGAGGCCGAGTATGAGGCCATGATTGCAGGTCTCGAGCTAGCTAAAAACTTGGGAGCAGAAGTCATTGAAGCCAAATGCGACTCTTTGCTAGTGGTAAGTCAAGTAAACAAAACCTTCGAAGTTCGAGAAGATAGAATGCAAAGTTATTTGGACAAACTACATGTCACTTTGCACCATTTCAAACAATGGACTTTACAGCATGTTCCACGAGAGCAAAACAAAGAGGCTGATGCACTTGAGAATTTGGGATCATCGGTCGAGGAAGGTGACTTGAGCTCGGGGATTGTCATTCAACTCTCGAAATCCGTGATCGAAGAAGGTCACGCCGAGATAAATTTTACGAGCTTAACCTGGGATTGGAGAAATAAGTATATTGAATTCATAAAGAACGGAAAGCTCCCATCGGACCCTAAAGATTCAAGGTCCCTACGGACTAAAGCTACTCGATTCACGTTGGCTTCAGATAGAACTCTATACCAAAGGACGTTCGATGGACCATTGACAGTATGCTTGGGTCCAGGAGATATCGATTACATCCTACGTGAGGTGCACGTGGGCACTTATGGGAATCAGTCTGGTGCCGATCCATTAGTCCGAAATATAATCAGGGAAGGGTATTATTGGATCGATATGGGCAAAGATGCGAAGGAATTTGTTCGAAAATGTGACAAATGTCAAAGGTGTGCACCAATGATCCATCAACCCGGAGAGCAAATTCACTCAGTCCTATCCCCATGGAAATTCATGAAATGGGGAATGGATATCGTCGGCCCTCTGCCATCGACCCCAGGTAAAGATAAATTTATTTTATTTATGACTGACTATTTCTCTAAATGGGTTGAAGTACAGGTGTTCGAGAAAGTAAGAGAGAGAGAAGTTATAGACTTTATCTGGGATCATATCGTATGTCGATTCGGGATACCTGCCGAAATAATATGTGACAATGGGAAACAATTTGTTGGCACCAAAGTGACGAAATTCTTCGAAGATCACAAAATAAGAAGGATATTATCAACACTGTATCACCCCAATGGGAACGGACAGGCCAAATCAATGAACAAAACTATCATTCAAAACCTAAAGAAGAGGCTGAACGACGCTAAAAGAAAGTGGAGAGAAATCTCACCCGAAGTCCTTTGAGCATATTGAACAACGTCAAAATCTAGTACAGGGGAAAACCCATTCTCCTTAGTATATAGGTCTGAAGCCTTGATACCAGTCGAAGTCGGCGAACCCAGTGCCAGATTTCGATACACAACAAAAGAATCAAATAAAGAGGCTATGAACACTAGCCTCGAATTATCGGATGAAAAACGAGAAGCTGCTCTCGTCCAATTGGCCGCCCAAAAGCAACGAATCGAAAGATACTATAATCAAAGAATCAAGCTCTGCCATTTTAAGTCCGGGGACTTAGTGCTAAGGAAAGTCACCCTCAATACCCGAAATTCGAAGGAAGGAAAACTAGGACCGGACTGGGAAGGACCATATCAGGTTCTCGAGAACGTCGGAAAGGGATCATACAAGCTCAACATTATAAATGGTAAACAACTATCAAGCAATTGGAATGTGTCACATCTAAAACGATACTACTGCTAAGGTACGACCCTCCCATATTCATTTACATTTCAAAACTAACCCTTGCAGAAGTCCGATTAGGAGCTAAGATGGATCCTTCAATACGAAGCCTTAGATCTGAAAGCACGTGTTGCATTCTTTTTCCCTTAGACCGATTTTTATCCCAAATGGGTTTTTCGGCAAGGTTTTTAATGAGGCAACCAATGATCATGCTGCACTTACAACAATATCTGAGGCCTCTTTACAATCAACCTCGAATACTGGGGGGGGGGGGGCTAGCCCTCAAATATATCAAGTTCGGATGCAAGAAAGTTATTTCGCAACAACGGGGTTCCAATAGGAAAAGTTGTAAGAGCCAAATGGTCAAAACGAACCATGCTCATGTAGTTGGCCCGAACCCAGACGCGAAACGTGAACACATGTATAATGACTTGCAAAGAAAGTTCTCCTCTTTACCGACATCTTATATCTAAGAAAGATTCCTCTATTTGGAGATTTATTACGCAAACAGAATTAAGATAAACTCGACCACTAAGCCTACGAGCTACTTTTATTTCGAGTTCGAGCAAGCACTCACTCGACCGTTATGCCTACGGGCTACATTACTTCGAGTTTGAATCATACACTCGACTACTAATCCTACATGCTACATTTATTTCGAGTTCGAGCAAGCACTCACTCGACCATTACGCCTACGGGCTACATTACTTCGAGTTCGAATCATTCACTCGGCTACTAAGCCTGCGGGCTATATTTATTTCGAGTTCGAGCAAGCAATCACTCAACCATTATGCCTACGGGCTACATTTATTCGAGTTTGAATCATTCACTCGACTACTAAGCCTATGTGCTATATTTATTTCGAGTTCGAGCAAGCACTCACTCGACCATTATGCCTACGGGCTACATTACTTCGAGTTCGAATCATTCACTCAACTACTAAGCCTATGGGCTACTTTTATTTCGAGTTCAAGCAAGCACTCACTCGACCATTATGCCTACGGGCTATATTTCTTCGAGATCGAATCATTGACTCAACTAATAAGCCTAAGGGCTGCATCACTTCGAGTTTGAATAGGCGTTCGCTCGATTATAGAGGCTACGAAGTCCAAATTTGATTAAGTTGTTTAAATCCTTGTGAAAACCTTCATAAGGCGTGAATAAAGTCTTCACAAGACCGGAAACAAAACAGAAGCAAGTCGGCAAAAAAGGGGGATATTTCTATATACAAAATTGTTTACATGATTGATTACAACGTAAAAATTAAGGACTAAGCTTCCTGATCATCCCCAGGAGCGGCCTCTTCTCTATCGGGCTCCCCCCCCCCCCCATTCTCGGATCCACTCTTACTCTCATTGTCATCATCATCAGCATCGAAAACCAAGGCATCAGCATCGGCTTCGAGTTCTTTGGCCTTTTTTATCTCTTCAGCGAGGTCGAAACCACGAGCATGGATCTCCTCGAGGGTTTCCCTCCGAGATCGGCACTTAGCAAGTTCAGCGACCCAATGTGCTCGAGTATCGGCGATCTCGGCTGCCTCTCTTGCTTGGACCTGGGCAGTTCAGCATCGGCCCGATAGACGGCCACGAGTGCATCCGCATCGGCCTTTGCCTTTTCGGCATCAGATTCGGCCTTGGAAAGTACAGAGGCCAACCGAGCCTCGAACTCCTCTATTCTTCTTTCTTGAACCAGACCTTTTTCCTTCATTCTCTGAAGTTGGGTTTCGGCCGATGATAACTGGGCTCGAGCAGTTTCTTTCTCTGCAACAAAGTTGTCCATACCTTTTTTCCACTGCAAAGACTCCGCTTTTATCACGTCGACCTTCTCACGAAGCTTCCCGATCATCTCAATTTTTTGCTGCAACTGTGAGACCGAAAAATTAGCCATCGTTCCGGTATCAAGCCCATAGGCTTTTAAAAGTATTATTACCTGCTCAAACAGATCGGTCTGATCTAGGTAAGCCTTGACCAACTCAGCTCGGAGGTCTTTTATTTCCTGTTCCTTTTGCCTTAAGAGACGTTTTAAGGAGTTCCTCTCATCAGTAACCCGTTGAAGGCCGGCCTCGTATCGACGCAACTCATTTTGGGACCGAGAACATGCTTCTCGATAAACTGTCACTGCCTACAAGGAAACAAGAAACAAAATTAGAAACGAAAAGTAAACATAAAGGTAGTACCGACAAAATAATTTTAAGGCTTACCTAATTCAAAGCCTGATGCACCTCGTGAAAAAGATCTGATTCATCACTAGTACCAGCAACGTCCTTGATACCGGTAAACATGTTGCGAAAAGGATCCTCTCTATCATAAGGCCTGTCTAGATCGTGGGCCCCCAAAGCTTGGGATTCCCGAATCACCTCTGCGGAAAAAGCAGGAAAGGTGGGCAAATCTTCGATTGTTGCTGCCCCAAATGAATCACTTGGATTCTCTTCGGTTCGAAGGGATTCAAGAGGGGCCCTTTCAGACATATCCCCCATCTGTTGGCTCCGATGGGATGCGTCTTCGATCTCCGATAACTCAGGGACTCCACCCGAATCTTTCTCCGGTATACCCTCATCTCGAGGTGGAGCCTCATGAAGCATCATTGATCCAGCTGCCGATGGGGCATCAGTTGTTCTCTTCGTTCGGGCCGCCAGCGCGGACCCATTGTTTTCTTCTTCATCATCATCTTCATCCCTTAGACGCAGAACAGATTCTACGGTCAAAGGAATGGCATTATTGTCCCACTTACGAGCCGTCCTCTTCTTTGGTTTTGGATCTTCGGGAACGGAGGCTCTTTTCCTTTTATTTTCCTTCACCGGCTTTGGGACATAGGCCAAAGTTTCTTCATCGATGGACAAGGGCCTCAAAACTGCATCTTTGCCCCAACCTGCATATGAAAAATTTTATTAAAATATTTGGAAGGAATCTCGTTGGAATTATCAAAGAGTACGAGAAAGGGGCTTACCGTGTTTTTTGGCCTCCCACCGACCCTTTGACAAATCACGCCATGAGCGCTCGACGTATGTGAAAGTCGAAACAAGAGCTCGTACCCAGTTCTTGAGATCGGGAACTGCTCCGAGAATCCAAGGAACCACTGCATTACAAAAAGAAGAGTATCGATGAGAAAAGAAATAAAAGAACAAAATAGAAGGAAGTAACAGCAGGATCACACTTACATTTCATATTTCACTCCTCGGGAAAGGGCATGTTTTCGGTCGGAATCAGGTCCGAAGTCCTCACTCGAATGAACCTGCCCATCCAGCCCCCGATCCTTGTCCTTGTCAATGCTCGACAAACAGAGCCTTGGTAGCTCGACGCTGAAGTTTTATTAACCCTCCTCGAAAAGGTCGAGGACGGTACAATCGGATAAGATGGTCGAGGGTGAACGACATCCCCTCGATTTTGTTCACAAAGTATCGGATCAAGATAACGATCCGCCAAAAAGAAGAATGGACCTGGCCTAACGTTATTTGATATTGACGACAGAAATCAATAATAACAGAATCGAGGGGACCTAACGTGAAAGGGTAAGTATACACATTCAAAAACCCTTTCACGTAAGAGGTGATATCTTCGTCAGAAGTAGGAATTATTATTTCTTTTCTATCCCAATTGCAATCTTTCTTTAGTTGTTTGAGGTACTTCTCGGTTATCGAACATATGTACCTCGATACTGGCTCACATCGACCAGGGACCGATGAGCCTTTATCGACCTTAAAATTAGAAGTAAGAACACACGCCCCGGGAACGCATTCCTCAGGCCGTGGTTCTGCCGGTGTCTCATCGGCGGCACACTATGAAGATGAAGCCTTCTCTTTCTGAGGAATGGTTTGTGACGTTTTCGCCATTTTCGATTTCAAAGGTGAGGAATAGAAGAAAGTGACAAAGATTTGATAAAATTGAAGGGGGACTTTTTGCAAAGAGAAATCACAGATTTGTGGGTAAGCCATAATATACGAAAAGGGACTTGAGAAATTTGGAGGATTGAAGAGGTAAAAGTAGTAAATGATAAAAGAAAGGGTTATTTATAGGTTTAAGTGATGGCGGTTCAGTATCAGCGGTGACCGACCACCGTCTGACATGCATTAAATGCCTTGAAAGACTAAATTGACGGGATAGATATCACGTGCGTCATGATCGAGCCCGATGAAGACGTCAGCTTATAATCTGATTGAGCCGTTGAAAAATCATAGCATTTCTCACCACATTCTTCCTGAGAAACGAGGGGACTATCTATATACGGTCGAAATAGATTTTGGCCTTCGTACGTCTGATCGAGTTCAAAAGATAGTCGATCGAAGTGAGACCCCGAGATGGGTTCCGAAGATGGTACAAACAAGCTTCGAATCCGAAGGGCTGATCAATGCCGAGTTCGATATCATTGTCAAGCTCGGATCCAAATCGAACTATGATGCAAAGTAAAGCTATCAAGCTTATGATCCAGAGACCGACCAACATTGACCCCGAATCAATTCGAGAGCTCGAGTCAGAATCGAGCTCGAGCCAAGATCGAGAGCTCCAGTCAGAATCGAGCTCAAACCAAGATCGAGAGCTCGAGTCAAGATCGAGCTCGCAGACAAAAGCCGTTGCAATCCCACTAGAGAGAATCTTGGCAGGAATTGTGGAAAAGCTGATTTATCGTGGGTCTCCCACTGAGCATTTTTAATTATATTTAGAGCAAGATCTCTCTGCTATAAAGGGCATGGTTATCATTTCTGTAAAGGCAAGTTTGTTCATGCTTACATTGTAATCAAAATACTATATTCTCCCATAGTAAAGAGTTGTTCTTTCAAGCTTCTTAAATTGATTCCACTTGTTTAGTCCTAAAATTCATCTTCCTTACAACCTTATCTATTTTGCATTCTTTGCAATCCATACTTATATTTCTATTTATCCTTACAATTTGTATTAAGTTACGCCACATATCCTTAGAACTACGTACAAATTCAACTCCGTCCATTTTTCGGGTAAACAAGCATCATTACCTACTTATACACTCGAAACAAGCAGTCAAAAATTTGCATTTTTTAATGTACTTAATTGTACTTTCTCAGGCTTGCGGTAGTATTAGGTAAAATCGAAGTTAGTGCAAAAGTGAATAAATAAGTGACCAAGTTTGGCCTATTTGTTTCTACCATTACTCTAGCAAGATCTTTAATTTCCTTCACGTTGAAAAACTTAGATATCATACTTTTGAGTATAGATAATGAAACTATCAAGCTGGATGCCAAGTTCCTAAAGCTTGTTACCACCAAACTCTCTAGGATAATATTTGGTCAATTGTATTATTAAGTCCTTGTAAAGATTAGTAAATAAATCAACCGAACTCAAACAAATTATACCAATAAGTAAGCACTAGCCACTACATTATAATAATAATTATTAAGCTCCAAAAATTGTAAATTTAGAATAGCATAAAATACTTTCACACGAAAGTAATATAAATTTAAAATTTTGGACCTCTTAACTCAGACTTTTCAAATAAAAGAAAAGGATGAAGAAAAGAAGTAGAGAGATTGAAGAAAAGAAGTAGAGAGATTGATAAAGAAATTGGGGAAGGGATGTGTCTTTTGTTCTTAAAGTTTTTGCCAATTTATTCTGATTCAAGAGAGGAAGAATGTTCGAGAATAGGTACTTCTATTTTTTGGGTATTTTGAAACTCCACATAATGACCAAAAAAGTAAACCTGGGGTACGTCTCCCATCCTGTTTCGTGTGAATTTGTCCCTGAAAAATATTTATATTGTTACATAATTGGTTTAAATATGTCCCTCGTTCATTAAGATTGTCCAAAGTGAAATCTCAATCCTATATGACACTAATATTTTGATGACACCACATGACGTGCTACCTCATTTCCCTCAAACAATTTTAACACCCCCCTCCCCCCTCCTCCTCTCTTCATCTTCTACCACTATACTTCCTCCCTCTACCGCTGCTGCCATCATCAACACCACCAGAACCACTAGATAATTGTATTTGTTTTATTGGTCTTCTTATAATTGGTAGTAAGAAATACAGTTTCATCTAAGAAAAAATAAGATTTTAAAAAACGTGTGGTTAGGGACGGCTCAAGAATACCAGATGCCTAAAGCTAAAATTTTTGAGTCCTTAAACATTTTAAATATTCATATTGAATAACTGACATTTAAATTTGATAAAAAATAAAATAAAATAAGTGATATACTATTATGAGGTAAAAATATAAAGATATACTACTAAATATTAAAATTTTAAGAAAAAATAGTAAGAAGTTAGAATAGTAAAATCTGATTATAGAAGAAGAAAACTTGATATTAGATAAAATTTCATTAATTCACTTTATTTGCTGCAATGCTTGAGAACTTGAGATAGAATAAAAAAGAATTAATTTATTCAATGCCTTTCATCGCTTATTTTTGACGAATAATCAGTAAGGTAAGATAAATAAAAGAGGATATAAAATACAAGTCTTATTATGAGAAAGAAAAAAAAGAAGAATATAATTATTAAATATAAATTAATCATCAATCATCAACCACAAAGGCTAAATAATTCTCTCTTTTTGTTTAAAAGATCTTATACTTCTTAGCATAAATATTCAATAATTGTTTGACAGAAAACTACCATAAAATTATTCTATGATTAATTTAGAAAATAGGGCCTTAAAAACATGAGGGCCTACGGCCATTGCTTTATTTGTTTGGCTCTTGAGACGGTACTACTTGTGGCCTTAAATATATATTACTCCATGTGTTCCAGTTTATGTGAACCTATTTTCTTTTTGGTCAGTTCCAAAAAGAATGACCCCTTTCTATATTTGATAACAATTTAGCTTAAACTTATAATTCTACCATTAATGAGAAGCTTTTATAACCACACAAATACTTTGGGTTCCTTTTTGACTTGTTTAGGATCACAAATTCCAAAAGTTTTTATTTTTTTCTTAAACTCTGTGCCCAGTCAAACATGTTCACATAAATTAAAACGGAGAGAATACCATATAATAGCATTTGTATGATCATAAAAAATTTTAAAATATGTGTCTAAAATATGATATAACATTTGTATGGTTATAAAATATTTTCATTAAACTTTAAATGAAAATTGTAAAGTTAGTTGTCTCCAAATTTAAAGTGCGTAATCTTTTGGGGAAGGGATTAAAAAGAAAAGTGCATATCTTAAATTGGACCGAATGGAACATATATTTTGTGTTGGAAATTGGAATTCAGCTACCTGAATTCATATATTCGGTAAGCACTATTTTTCGTTATATACAAGTATAAAAGATATATATTCTAGTTACAAAACATAGTTTAGATTTTTTGTGGGAAAAAACCAATAGATGGGACAATCACATATTTAATTTACCAAATTTAAGATGGCATGCACTTACTTAAGAGTTGCCTCTCTTATATATTTTTATTATTATAATAAAGAATACATATCCGTCAAAGTTCAAACATAACAAACTTGAATCTTTTGCATACCTAATATTTTGCTTGTATAAAAGGAAATCTCGAGTGCATACAATCACCATATTATAAATCAAAGACTAAAAGATGTCGGTCTTTGCGGTTATTTCATTCTTTCTACTTCTGTTTTTTCTTTTCAAATCATATTTGCCCTCATCGAAAACAAAGAAAAATTCTCCACCATCTCCTTCAAAGCTTCCGTTAATCGGTCACTTCCACAAACTAGGCTTACAACCTCACCGTTCTCTACAAAAACTATCAAATGAACATGGTCCCATGATGATGCTTCAATTCGGTAGCGTACCTGTGCTTATCGCTTCATCAGCTGAAGCTGCTTCCGAAATCATGAAAACCCAAGATTTGTCTTTTGCAAACAAACCCATTTCAACCATTCCTAGCAAGCTTTTCTTCGGCCCAAAGGACGTTGCCTTCACCCCATATGGGGATTACTGGAGGAATGCCAGAAGCATTTGCATGCTTCAGCTTTTGAACAACAAAAGAGTCCAGTCTTTTCGAAAGATAAGGGAAGAAGAGACTTCTCTTCTTCTCCAGAGGATTAGGGAATCGCCAAATTCAGAAGTCGATTTAACGGAGCTGTTCGTTTCCATGACTAACGACATAGTTTGCAGGGTGGCCTTAGGAAGGAAGTATTGTGATGGGGAAGAAGGGAGGAAATTCAAGTCTTTGCTGTTAGAGTTTGTGGAATTGTTGGGAGTTTTTAACATTGGAGATTACATGCCGTGGCTTGCATGGATGAATCGTTTCAATGGTTTGAATGCCAAAGTGGATAAAGTGGCGAAAGAGTTTGATGCATTTTTGGAGGATGTGATTGAGGAACACGGAGGAAATAAGAAATCAGACACTGAAGCTGAAGGGGCAGACTTCGTGGATATATTATTGCAGGTTCACAAAGAAAACAAGGCTGGTTTTCAAGTCGAAATGGATGCAATCAAAGCTATTATCATGGTATGTGTATATATATATCACTGGCATTCAACTTTAAACTTTCATTTTACTCATTTTACTCTTGATGAGAAGCATTTATAATCACATAAATGTCATGTCCCCACAAAACATTTACCCCTTAAACTTCTAAGAACACAACTTTCAAAAAATAAAATTTTTCATAAATTTCGTGTCGAGTCAAACTAAGTCATGATCTAATTTGAAATGGAAGGAGCATATAATTACCCTCTAAACGAACAAATTAAACTGAAAGAGAAAACTATATATTGTATTTGATTTACATGTGCTAATTAATTGTTTGATGCAGGATATGTTTGCTGCGGGAACAGATACAACTTCCACGCTTCTAGAGTGGACAATGAACGAGCTCTTAAGAAATCCAAAAACATTGAATAAGTTGAGAGATGAGGTGAGACAAGTGACTCAAGGGAAGACAGAGGTAACAGAGGATGACTTAGAGAAAATGCCGTATTTAAGAGCAGCAGTTAAGGAGAGTTCCAGGCTACACTCTCCAGTGCCACTTCTACCTCGAGAAGCAATTAAGGATGCAAAGGTTTTGGGCTACGATATAGCTGCAGGGACTCAAGTCCTCGTTTGTCCATGGGCAATCTCAAGAGATCCAAACCTTTGGGAAAATCCAGAGGAGTTTCAACCTGAAAGATTCTTGGATACTTCCATAGATTACAAAGGCTTACATTTCGAGTTAATTCCATTCGGTGCAGGTCGGAGGGGTTGCCCTGGCATCACATTTGCTAAGTTTGTGAATGAGCTAGCATTGGCAAGATTAATGTTCCATTTTGATTTCTCGCTACCAAAAGGAGTTAAGCATGAGGATTTGGACGTGGAGGAAGCTGCTGGAATTACTGTTAGAAGGAAGTTCCCCCTTTTAGCCGTCGCCACTCCACGCTCGTGATTTTTATTTTAGAGCTCATTCTATGCCTTAAAAACTACTACTAGATAACTGCGTAGTAAATAATGCTTGGTATATATCAAATGGCATGAAGTTTGACTACACCTTTATGAATATCGCTAGCATGTAGTAGTAATTTAGCAAAATCTTATATACATAAAAATCTTTGGAACCTCAAATTCAGTGTGCCTATAGCAAAGGGCTTTAATGGTTTGGGATCGAAGACAAGAATCTTATATATATTTACCATATTTTACGACATTGTTATCATAATTTCAGGCAATTATTTACTTTGTGCACTTAATTCTGTAAATTCTGCTCTATATAATGCAATTTTGTTTCCTTCTAACATGACTAAGGAGACTAAAAATGTTGTATCAAATTCACAAAACTAACTCTTAGAATCCTAAACCTATACTCCAATAGCCATGCACGTGTTATATTTGCTAAAGTAAATTGGTAACAGTACATAAAAGACGTGTTATATTCATTGATTTGACATAGAAACTGAAAGTATATATATATGTATGTTTTCTTTCCAAAGGGTGCCTCTACCATTATCCTCTTGGCCCTTTCACCAAAAACAAATAATGAACACACGGTATAGATACCGTAATTATGGTAAATAAAGGTTCGGGGCTAATACTCTTAAAACAACTAGTCGGATCGTTATAGCCATGTCCTTGAAGATCTGAAGCCTTGCCACATTGCGCTTGATCACCTCTCCTCAATACTTCTTAGACTGCCCTCTACCTCTCCTCATACTTACCAATTCCAACCGCTCTCACCTCCTTACCGCGACATCTGGGATTTTTCTATGTACGTGCCCGAACTATCTGAACCTCGCTTCCCTCATCTTGTCATCTATAGGAGTCACTCCCACCTTCTTCCGAATATCTTCATTTCTAATCTTATCCATCCTAGTGTGCCCCTACATCTATCTCAACATCCTTATTTCTACTACTTTCATCTTCTAGATATGTGAGTTCTTAACTGGCCAACACTCAGCCCTATACAACATGGCCAGTCTATCCACAACTCTATAAAATTTACCTTTGAGTAGGGGTGGCACTTTCTTGTCACACAAGACTCTAGATCCTAACCTCCATTTTATCCACCTCACCCCTATACGGTGTGTGACATTCTCGTCGATCTCCCCATCCCCCTGGATAACCAACCCAAGGTACTTGAAACTGCCTCTCTTGGGAATGACCTGTAATCCAAGCCTCACGTCCATGTCTGTTTCCCTCGGCTCGGCACTGAACTTGCACTCAAGATATTCCGTCTTAGTCCTGCTCAACTTACAACCCTTGGACTCAAGGGCCTGTCTCCAAACCTCCAGCCTCTCGTTCACGCCGCTTCGCGTTTCGTCTATCAAAACTATGTCATCAGCAAATAACATACACTATTACACCTCCCCTTGAATATGGTGATAGCTATAGTAGGAGTTTAGTTATAGGTTTACTGAAATTGGTGATGATTGATAAGATCGATAATGGTGCATTTAATGGTGGTTGGTAAAATAATGGTGGTGGCTAGTTGTATTGATAGTGTAGATTTGGTGGTGGCCGGTAGAATTGGTGGCAGCGACGGCTTTGGTGATGGCTGGTAAAATTGGTGGCGATGGTGGCAGTAGGGGCACTGATGGTGTCACTGGTGTTAATGAAAATTTGGTGGTAGGTATGGAAGTTAAAGAAAAAAAAGAAAAATGTGTGAGCGAAAAGAAAGAAGAAACAATAGTTAAAAAAAAAAGCATAAATTATTATATTTCTCATATGGCACTGATGAGGCACGTGCATGTGAAGCACCTCACAACATGAAAGTGATATTATGCTTTACAGGGTGATATTAAATTAATTTTGGATAAGAATAAGAGGTATTAGGGATTTGACTCCTCTCCATTTCCTAGTACCTTCATTTCCCCAAGTTCTTACTTGGATAGGAGACACCTATACCATTTTAAAATTATCGGTCTAGATTAACTAAAATAAGACATTAACCATAGTTACGTAATAAATATTCCATATATAATTTTCAGAAATTTCTACATTCCCTCCTACAAACTCCATTTCTGGCACCAAAAGTTATTCCCAAAAGAATTTACCCAACATGCATGTCAATCCTTTTAAAAATTTAAGTTGCAATCTACCGTAGTAAATTTACCTTCGATTCCACAATTTTCTTTTCCTTAAGCTGGAGTTCTCTATCCTTTAAAAAAATTGAAATAATTATTTAAAAACTCAATCTAATTTTAACCGAAAAATTAAACTTTATTTGTAGCAGAACCATGTATTGGAGAGATTTGAATTATTCTTGTTGACTTGCTTTCTGCTTTTCAATGGTAGATTTGTGGTCACATCTCAAAATTAATATATGGATGTTTCTCATTCATTTGTACCAATAAACCTTGGGATAATTTGATTCATTTAGACTTGCATATGAATACTACGAAAGAAAACACTCCTAGAATTGGTTGGAAAGAAAATTACTACAAGAAAGAAAGAAAGAATCATAGATAATGTGTAGTTATAATTGTGGGACTGCAAAAAATATTATTTGGGAATAAATAAAAGAAGGAATTAAATATTTTAATTATGGTTAGAGCTTTATTTTATTTAATTAAATCTCATCCATTAATATTTAATTATTACAAGTGTCGAAATTGGAGAAATGAAAAGATTAAAAAATGGAGGAGAGTTGGATCCGAGGCTATTAGAATACTATAAAAGTTAAGTGTAAAAATGACTTAACAAGTATATGGTACATCTTATATATTTTGCTTAAAAAAAGTTAAATAAAAGAAAAAAGGAATGACGGAGTTCGGCATCGGCAGCAGTCATCTAGAATACAACAAAGGAAAAAAGCCATTACAAAAGCTTTAATAAAACAATTGCCCTACGGTCAGTTATTATGTCTTTTTTTAAAATTCTTGTGTGACCAATTACTTTACTTTTTATTATATAGAAGAGGGAATAAGCAGGCAACAAATCATGAAATCAACATGTCTGCTTGGCATTAAGAGGATATTATGGTCATTCCCAGTACAATGGAATAATATGGTTGGTCAAAAAGGGATCTTACTGTAGCTGATATATCAACTTTTGAGTGTTATTATATAGAATTGCCATTTGCTTATGTCATTGTTCATCACTCTTAAGATATGCATAGCTTTGGAAATTAACGTGAGCCCATCTGACTATTTAAGTTGATTCTTCCGTGCTTGTTGTACTTATGTATTACTATTTCCAACACGTGGCCCTCTTTCCATGACCAGATATTCCAATTCTACCGTCTCTTTGATATGGAGTAATTAATAAACAGAGAAAGCTTCCCCATGAAATTCTTGAAGGACGTATTTTCACTTTTTTGCTTCTTTTCTTTTTCTCTTGTACAAAATTTTAACATTAACATTTTTTTATTTAAAAATAAAATCTACAACTAACAACAAAACACGATTCATAGAGGTGTTATTATTTGATATTTTAAAAGACCTAATATGAATTGGAATTAATATCCTTATTATTAAACATTTAATAGGATAGTACTTTATAATTGTATAATTACTTTTCTAACCAAAAGCCATAGATTACAAATCAATAATCATGATATAATACTCATTGCCCGCGAGAATGCTAGGAGGTAAATTATGTCATCTCAAAAGTGTGTAAACTTTTAATCTTAATTTTCTGTTTGATAATATAAATTGTCTCATTTCATTTCAAAATAAATGCTTTGAGATTATACTTGGTGCAAAGTTCGTAATATTATTGCAGGTATTATTTTTTCTACCATGATAGATTATATTAGTAGTATCGGAATAATACTTCTAATTTGTACTCCAAAGATTTTTTAATAAAATAGGAGAGAGTTGACTATAACAAAAAACTTTAAGAACATTTAAATTATACTAATATAAATATTTAAATTATGCTAATAACTTTATAAAAATAGAGGAAAACTTCAAGAAGCTTTATAGAAGAGTTAACCTAACAATGAAGATGTAACGATCCGACCGGTCGTTCCGAGAGTTATAGCCATGTTTCCCCATTCCTGCTTCTTTATGTGTTGTTCAGCGGTATTGAGTTGTATCGAGTTGGTAGGTTTGGGTCCGGAGTAGTTTTGGAATGAAATGAATATTTTGTCTCTCAGTTAGAAAGTTAAGTTAGAAAAGTCAACCGGAAGTTGACTTATGAGTAAGCGAATTCGGATGTGGATTTTTATGATTCGATTAGCTTTGTTGGGTGATTTTAGACTTAGGAGTGTGTCCGGAATGTAATTTGGATGTCCGTAGTAGAATTAGGCTTGAATTGGCGAAAGTTGGAAGTTTAGAAGTTCTTAGGCTTGAATCAGAGGTTGATTTGGTGTTTTGGTATTGTTTTGGGTGTTTCGAAGGTTTGACTAAGTTCAGGTAGTGATATATGACTTGTTGGAATTATTGGTTGAGGTCCCGAGGGCCTCGGGTGAGTTTTGAATAGGTTTGGGTTGTATTGCGCTCGTTTTTCTTATGTTTCGACGCCGTTTCTTCAAGCATAAATGATATCATATTGAACAAATGAGCTCCGATTTTGATGAATTTTATATGGTTAGACTCGAGAGAGGACTAGGTTTATTATTCTTCCATTTTTGACTGATTTCGATATGTGGGACCGGGGGCCGGGTTTTGGCCGGTTTCAGATTTTTGGCATATTTTATAGTTTTTATTGTGGAATTTGATTCGTTAGCCTATGTTGATGGTATTAATCTGATTATGGTTAGATTTGGAGCTTTTGGAGATCGAGTCCAGAGACGAGGGCATCCCGGAGTAGGATTTTACGCTGTTAAGGTAAGTAACAGTTTTAACTTTGGCTTTGAGAGTATAAACCCGGAGAATTTTATATCGTGTGACTGTTTGGAGGTGATACCCACGCTAGTGACGGGCGTGTGGGTGTATACCTCGAGGGATTGAGACTTAGGCCGTCACGTGAGGCCTCATGGCCATCATCTGTGTTTACGTAGTTACTTGTTGTTGAACTTGTCTGCCTTCATGTTAGAGATCGTGCTTAGGCGTTATTCATGCTCACATTATTTGTACTCGGTCATAGAAATTATTGTACATGTTCACCTCAGTCTCTACTATTTGCTAATATGCTGTGATACTTGATGTGGGCTGTGTTCCCTTATTTGTTGATGATGGTGAGGCTAGTGAGGTACATGCTTGAGTGAGGTTGAAAGTCTGATTGTGAGGATATTAATACCATAGCGCATGAGTTGTCCGCGTAGCACTTGAGTTGACCGTGCGGGTCCAGGTATTTATATCATAGCGCGTGAGTTGTCCGCGTAGCACGTGAATTGACCGTGCAGATCCAGGTATTGATATGATGGCACGTGAGTTGTCCTTGCGCTTGGGCTTTGGGACCCCCTCCGGAGTCTGTACACACCCCCAGTGAGCGCTGAGTGTTGAGTGTTTTGAGTGTTGAGTGTTAAGTGCGAGTGATGAGTGATGGAGTGACATTGCTGTGAGGTTGTATTTATTTGTGTTGTTGCAACATTTATCTGTTAAACTTCTTTGTGGCATATACTGAGTTATGGAATTTACCTGTTTATTTCTATTTATTTTTAAATTATGAAAATAAATAATTAGACTGTTTTACTTAGTTCGTCACTACTGCTCAGTTCCTTAGTTATTTCTGTTACTACTGAGTCAGTTGTACTCATACTACACCCTGCACTTTATGTGCAGATCCAGGTGAGCAGGCCGGCTATCTGTGGAGATTGCAAGGTAGCTGCTAGCGTCCGCAGGACCTTGTTACTCCTTTTGTCATTTCTTCTTTTGGACAGTTAGACAGTTTATATATCTTAGTTTATAGTTTTAGATGCTCATGACTTAGTGATACCCCGATGTTTGGGGCTCATTTCCGTATTTTTCTATATTATATTTAGAGTTGATTTAGTTTATGAAAAATTTAAATGTTGAAATATTTTATTAAATTCTTATAATCGGTTTAGTAGTAATATTTTCGTAAGTAGGCTTGCCTTGTAACACGATAGGCGCCATCAACCATGGTTAGATTTTGGATCCTGACAAGTTGGAATCAGAGCGTAGGTTACATAGGTCTCACGAGTCATGAGCGGGTTTAGTAGAGTCTTGCGGATAGGTACGAAAACGTCTGTACTTATCTTCGAGAGGCTGTAGAACCTTTAGTAAAATTTCACATTCTTGAATTCTTTTCATGCGGTTTTGATTCATCTTAAAGTGTAACTCTTTGAATTCCTTCCACGCATTCGTATGCGCACATGTGTGCTCGATATCAGTTGTGCATCGACGACTTGTGATTCCCTGGATGAGGTGCGAGATGTGATTTCTGTGTGTTGATGTCCGGCCATTCTGGAGGATATGAGGCCGGGTTTTGACTGTAGCTTGAGCACTGAGGTGTTGATTGTGTGAGCGCGTGCTTATGGTACTTTTGGGGATATTTAAGAGAGTATTCATCGGCTTATGAGCCTTAGGGCGGTGTGGTTTTATGCTTGGGTCTCGTGTGGTGAGTCTGGGTTGAGGATTGTGGTGTTATGGCAGGGAAAAGTATCAATTTGAAGGTAATTCAGAAGGAACTCGGATAGATAGGACATCTTGATAGTAGGTTGGATCGGCATGGTAATGGATATGATTAGTTCTTTGGGTGTGTATGAGGTAATGAGTTCTACAGGTGTTTTGTGGCAATGTCCTTGGATTTTTGGTGGAATGAAAATCTTAAAAATAAAAATAAAAGATAGAAGTATTATATTTTGAAGAATTCACTTTTAGTATTATTTTAATTTATATAAATGGCTATTGGGTTGGGTGGGTCGATGTAACGACCCGGCCAGTCGTTCCGAGAGTTATAGCCATATTTTTTCATTCCTGCTTCTTTATGTGTTGTTCAGCGGTGTTGAGTTGTATCGAGTTGGTAGGTTTGGGTCCGGAGTAGTTTTGGAGTGAAATGAACACTTAGTCTCTTAGTTAGAAAGTTAAGTTAGAAAAGTCAACCGGAAGTTGACTTATGAGTAAACGAATTTGGATGTGGATTTTTATGATTCGATTAGCTTTGTTGGGTGATTTTAGACTTAGGAGTATGTACGGAATATAATTTAGAAGTTCGTGGTAGAATTAGGCTTGAATTGGCGAAAGTTGGAGGTTTAGAAGTTCTTAGGCTTGAATCCGAGGTTGATTTAGTGTTTTGGTGTTGTTTTGGATGTTTCAAAGTTTTGACTAAGTTCGGGTAGTGATATCTGACTTGTTGGAATTATTGGTTGAGGTCCCGAGGGCCTCGAGTGAGTTTCTGATACGTTTGGGTTGTGTTGCGCTCGTTTTTCTTATGTTTCGACGCCGTTTCTTCAAGCATAAATGATATCATATTGAACAAATGAGCTCCGATTTTGATGAATTTTATGTGGTTAGACTCGGGAGAGGACGAGGTTTATTATTCTGCCATTTTTGACTGATTTCGAGACATGGACCCAGGGACCGGGTTTTGGCCGGTTTCGGATTTTTGGCATATTTTGTAGTTTTTATTATGGAATTCGATTCGTTAGCCTATGTTGATGGTATTAATCTGATTATGGTTAGATTTTGAGCTTTTGGAGATCGACTCCAAAGACGAGGGCATCTCGGAGTAGGATTTTACGTTGTTAAGGTAAGTAACAGTTTTAACTTTTGCTTTGAGGGTATAAATCCGGAGAATTGGATATCGTGTGACTGTTTGGAGGTGATACCCATGCTAGGTGACGGGCGTGTGGGTGTATACCTCGAGGGATTGAGACTTGGTCCGTACCGTGAGGCCTCATGGCCATCATCTGTATTTACGTAGTTACTTGTTGTTGAACTTGTCTGCCTTCATGTTAGAGATCATGCTTAGGCTTTATTCATTCTCACATTATTTGTACTCGGTCATAGAAATTATTATACATGTTTACCTCAGTCTCTATTATTTACTAATATGCTGTGATACTTGATGTGGGCTGTGTTCCCTTATTTGTTAATGATGGTGAGGCTTGTGAGGTACTTGATTGAGTGAGGCCGGGGGCCTAGTTGTGAGGATATTAATACCATAGCGCGTGATTTGTCCGCGTAGCACGTGAGTTGACCGTGCGGGTCCAGGTATTGATACCATAGCGTATGAGTTGTCCGCGTAGCAGGTGAGTTGACCGTGCAGATCCAGGTATTGATATGATGGCACGTGAGTTGTCTGTGCTTAGCGCTTGGGCTTTGGGACCCCCTCCGGAGTCTGTACACACCCCTAGTGAACGCAGAATGTTGAGTGTTTTGAGTGTTGAGTGCGAGTGATGAGTGATGGTCTGTTAAACTTCTTTGTGGCATATACTGAGTTATGGAATTTACCTGTTTATTTCTGTTTATTTTTAAATTGTGAAAATAAATAATTAGACTGTTTTACTTAGCTCGTCACTACTGCTCAGTTCCTTAGTTATTTCTGTTACTACTGAGTCGGTTGTACTCATACTATACGCTGCACTTTATGTGCACATCCAGGTCAGTTAGAGCGCGGCGATCGTTGAGTTTAGGCCGACTATCTCTGGAGACTGCAAGGTAGCTGCTAGCGTCCGCAAGACCTTGTTACTCCTTTTGTCATTTCTTCTTTTGGACAGTTAGACAGTTTATATATCTTAGTTTATAGTTTTAGACGCTCATGACTTAGTGATACCCCGATGTTCGGGGCTCGTTTTCGTATTTTTCTATATTATATTTAGAGTTAATTTAGTTTATGAAAAATTTAAATGTTGAAATATTTATTAAATTCTTATAATCGGTTTAGTAGAATATTTTGGGAAGTAGGCTTGCCTTGTAACACGATAGGCGCCATTACGATCATGATTAGATTTTGGGTCGTGACAGAAGATTTAGTAGGGATCTAGAAGGCACTGACGTAGTTATACAATTTTTAAAAAGGGAATAAAATAATAAAAATCTATACCTTTGCCCGAGGAATTAAATTAAAGCAGATGAATTCATGTTAAAACTTAGCCCTCAAACAAATATAAGAGAGCAATATTAAGAAGACAAAGCAATAAACATATACTTAGATGTATATCTAGGTATTTAGACGATTATAATTAAATTATAAAGTTAATAAAAGGAGATTATTACTATATTAAAAATATGAAACAAAAATTAGATAATATGACCGTCATATGTCATATTATCTATATTATGTTATTATCATTCTTTGAAAACTGAAGAGAATTATGTTGTTATAGCTAAACATGGATCATATAGTCAAATTTTGTCATACACCCCTTCATGGAATACATTATCTATTTGGTCTTTGATTCATTAGTGATTAATATCAACCATATAAAAAAGAAAAAAATTTAAGCATGTATTCTTATTTATAAAAATATAATTAAGCAACTCTTCGCTCTTTTCAACACATCACATTTAAATGTACTTCTTTAGAAATAGTAAATATTATTTTTTTGTTCAGTACTTTCTTAAGCCTATTATAAACTAACATTTCATAGAATTAGAGAGAAATTCTGAATACGATATTATATTAAATTATTTAAGTGTATATTAAAAATAATTACAAACATTAAAGAGTATAAAGATACATTACTAAATTTAAAACAATAGAAGTTTATATCGCATTTGAATTTTTGGTAAAATTTGACAAATTTAAGTTCAGTATTGCAGAAACTATCAATATACCAATAAGTTAAAAAAGATTTTACCTTAAGATGAGTATGTGAAAAAGTTATAAACATAAAGGAACATAGAAGTTTAAATTACAAATATGCAAAATTTAAATTTTTTAGAGTGGCATTCTCTTTTGATTTGCACAATTAGGCGATTTTTATGCTACTATTTTAAGTTTTTGAATTGTATAAATAAGAGCTTGCAGACAGAATTTAGATCTTTTGGGTCAAAACTTGGCTGCGAGTCCTAGTGAATAGTAAAATATTCAGATAAGTAAGACTTGTCATGAGTCCAACGCATCATTAAAGCTCCAATACAAATTATGTCACAACTTCGGTATCAATTATACCCAAATCTAGATGACTTGCACAAAAAATATTTGTGAACACATTTTTTGTTCAAAAGTGATCAAATTGGTCCAAACCAGTCTTAATTTAATATCCAACCTTCTAATACCTATCACAATAATTCTTGATTATTAAATTCAATCCATAACTTCAAAGACCAATAGATGCACTTTGCCTTCTTTACCAATCAAGCTCAACAATTGTGTTCTTAATATTCCTTCGAACAAACCATTCCAAACCAACTACAAATATGCAACGAATATTTAATTTTTTATAACTCAAATGAAAAAGAAAAAGGAGAAGTAAATTCTGGCATATGATGTATATTTATTTAACTTCTAAAATAAGGTACTTGTAAGGCCCCGTTGTTGATCCGAAAAACGGATAGAGTTGAATTTGTATGTAGTTCTAAAGGTATGTGGTATAACTTGACACAAATCGTAAGAATAAGTAGAAATATCGAATATTGATTATAAAGAAAAGATACAAACTGAGTTGAAAGGAAGATGATTTGTGAACAAGCAAAAATGAAATTATGTATGAAGCTCAAAAGGATAATCTCTTCATATGGGAATGTATCCACAGTCTTTGAGTTACAATGTATTAATGAGTTTATGTTGGATGCCCTTACAGAAATAATAACCATCTCTCTTATAGTGGAGGATCCTACTTTGGATATAATAAAAAATAAATAGTGGGGAACCCATGATAAATCAGCTTTTTCCTATTTTTTGCCGAGATTCCCTTTCTTGGTGAGCTGTAACGGCTCTTGTCTCTTGGCTCGATCTTGATCGGACTTGGTATCGGTCAGTTTCCAGGCTTAGAGGTCGATGTGGGATCGAGCTCGATATTAACTCGGGGTCCGATATTGACTCGAGCTCGGTATTGGTTGGCTTCAGTTCTTAAGCTCGATTCCATCGCTTCTCATCATAGTTCGATTTAGATTCGAGCTCGGTAATGACTTAGAGCTCGGTATTTGATTTATCCCTGAAACTCGAAGCTCGTTTGTGACTTCTTCAGATCTCATCTCAATATTATGAAGACTCTCTTTGGTCCATTATGTTCTCATCTCAACCAATCGTACGAAGGCCAAAATCGGTTTCGACCGTATACACCCGTAAATTTTTGGCAAGTAATTTAAGGTTCCGTGGTGCCTATGTAGGCTAATGTATTGTATTTTTAGACTTTTTGGGTTGAACAGTTCATTGGAGAATTGAATCGTTTCGACCTGGCGAAGCCAAGTCTGTAGCACACTAGACCATGCTATATACCTCGTGAAGCCAGGTCTGTAGCACGCTAGACCGTGCTATACACCTCGCGAAGCCAGGTCTGTAGCGTGCTAGACAGTGATATAGAGCTCGCGGCGCAAGGTATGTAGCGTGCTAGACTATGCTATATCCCTCGCGAAGCCTGGTCTATAGCTCGCTACAGAGCGTGCTTAGCCTGGTCTGTAGCCAGGTCCGGATTTCAGAGGGTCCATTTTTCCAATTTTATAACCTGACCCCCATTTTATTTATCTAGCCTAAGGGTTCATTTTTAGGGGATTAGCTGATATTTTGGAGAGAGGAGAGAGCTATTCTAGAGAGAGGGAAGGGAGGACTAAGGATTTCTCTACTATACTTTGATTGAACCTTAGAATTCCATCAAAAGGAACTTGCTAGAGCTTCAAAAAGGTAAGAATCGCTTTCCCCAATTCTTCAATTTCAGGTTTGGGGCTGATTATGGGTGATAAGGGTAGAATTATCACATGCATGAGTTAATAGAGATTGTGGGAAAGTTGTTGAAAAATCTTGAGTGGGTTTGTTGTTACAGTGGTTGAGGGAAAGGTTGGATCATAGTTGTAACAGCCCTTGCCATACGAATTTCTCTAATCGTGCTTGTAATTCTTTCCTCCTCTATAGATTGGCATCTTTAGGAGTGTTGGAAAATTATTATTGCATTACGAAAAGCTCTTTCGAGGTATGAAGGCTAAACTCTTCTTCTAGTATCGAAATTCCCGAATCCTTGTAAAATTCTATCATGTGTAGTTGAACTTGAAACGCTATTGATGTAGGATGTTCAAGCTAGTAAATCGATTCTCAAATTGCATAACGTGTCCGAACCCTCATGTGTTAAAGATTGTCTATTGTGACTTAATTATATTATACCCTTTGTGAGAAGAAGGTATTGTATGAAATCAATGTGATTAAGCACTTATTTCTCATATGATGGAACCTTATAAATTTACACTTACTAAGGCCAAAGATGCCAAACGGTTGATTGGAAAGGAACTCTTTTGTACATATTATTAGCATTTTGGAATTCGAGCTGTGGCACTGTGGTTACACCTCCACCCACATACATTGGGGTGAGGCGGTGGGACCGCTTTGTGTAGAGTTATAGTATTGTGAATACACTTTCACCCGCATACATTGGGGGTAAGGCGGTGGGACCGCTTTGTGTAGAGTTGTGGTATCGTGAATACACCTCTACCCATATATATTGGGGTGAGCCGGCGGGGCCGCTTTGTGAAGTATTTCTGGTATTGTGATTGCACCTCCACCCGCATACATTGGGGTGAGGCGGCAAGACCGCTTTGTATAAAGGTAGTTGTAGAGGACCCTCGACTTGAGATGTTATTGGAAGTTCTTAATAAATCTGCTTTGACTTTTATGGCTATCTAGGCCCTATTATTGTTACTATGACTCATCATATTCATGTTGTATTTCCAAGTTCTTGAATAAATGTTTTGGATTTCATACTAGTATTATTTGACATGTACTAACGTCCCTTTTTTTGGGGACGCTGCATCTTTAATGGATGCAGGTAGTTCCACAACAGGGGGCATTGATCAGTGATAGCGGTACGCTCTTTTTCCAGCTCACTTGGTGAGCCCCACTTCATTCCGGAGTTGTGCATCTTTTGTTTTGTGTGTATTATGTTTTGAGGTATAGCAGAAGCCTTGTTGCCGGCACTATCATTGTACTCTTTTATATCTATTAGAGGCTCCGTAGACATAGTGTAGATTGTGTATTGATATTGGAAAAGTCAAGATAGTAATGTTGTATGTGTGTTACATCTTCTACTTTAAACTATGAAAGTGTGTGTGTTTTGAGACATTATAAATGAAGTAACTAATGGTGATGGAATTAGTGTTGTTCATGAACCCTCTTGGTGTTAATTAATGAAATGTATTTTTCTCGTTATTCATGGGTGAGTTGGATAGACGGCACTGTACAGGCTTGCTCGACCGGAGTAACTCTGTTGAGCGCCAGTCGCGCTCCCCGAGGTTGGGGCGTGACAGTACTCATATAATCGGTGTCAATCTGAGTGACAACAAATAAAATTTCCTGGCATTCTCTTTAAGATTGGGCTCGTGCCTCGCACGAGCACTTCCTTACTAGTATATATAATATGGACCGATAGTTGAGGTAGTAAACTCTTTATTTCTCTCTTAAATTTCATATCTACTGCTTAAACGCTTAAACGGTAGTTGAACACATTGATAACATATCGGAATAGCAGTAAATACAAAAAGCTTTCAAAATTTTCGGCAGTAAAAGTTGGACGTTTAATATACCACTGTCCACTTTAATTAATTTTTGAATGTTTTCACACATATTAAAAAATTCACCTTTTAGCAAAATTAATATTAAAAATAACCATATTAACATTAATTTGTTCATGGAAAATATAACAAAAATTTCTATGTTCTTTACTCCAAGGGCAACTTAGAAAAACAGAAGTTAATTCCTTCTTGGTATCTGAAAAAATCAAATATTATGAATCACAACAAAAAGGCTAAAAAATCAATTATAATGGACCGGAGGGAGTATCAAATTGGATTCAAAATTTAAGTTCAGATTCGATGGGATTAGAAAAAATTAATTTTGTTGGGATAAGAAAAATTGGATGTTGAGGTCAACTAAATTAAATATGAAAATTACGAAAAAGTCTAACAATAAAAGAATGTAACGAATATTTAAGAGCAAGGTAATGTCTAGTCCATGCCTAAAAATCGTATCACGTTTTTAAGCACTATAAAAGGATAATTGTTGAAAGTAAATATAATTAAAGGTCTTTGAATTCAAAATCATTAATTCTGCAAACTAGTACTACCTCCGTTTAAGTTTATATTAATCTATTTGTTTTTTGAGATTCTATTTGACTAATCTTTAATGCTACATTGAACTAGGTTAACTCGATAATTTAAAGTTAAAATTTAAATATTTAAAAACTCTGCGAAAAATAGTATATGTTGCAATTATTTTCATCTCTATATGATAAAAAATACATTTCAAAATGTTGGGTCCAAATTTATAACATATCTCAAAAAGCAAAAAAACTAAAACGGGTGTTTTAGCATATAACCGGTCCCCTGTATCTTCCCTATTTAGACTATGACAAGAGAGCAGTTATTGCCCATTTAATTTAAAAGTTAGGATCCTCTTAATGTAATGTTTGGAGTCAAAGTAGGCAGCTGAAAATAGGCATATGTATATGTCGATTTCCAAAGGAAAAGAAATTTGAAATGAGATTTCTAAATAGTTAGACAACTTATTAGTAGTTTTCTATCTTTAAATTGTTACATGTCAAACTTTAAATAGTTAAAATTATTGCTTTTCCTAATAAGTTAAATATAAGCAACATGATTACATTTGACCTGAAAGTATTATCAACTTCAACTTTAATTATTATATCAATTAGACAATGTATTTTCTTCTGTTTATCTTTTTTTAACAACGAATTTCTTCTCAATTACTAATAAAAAATAATCATGCTAGTATCATGCTATCTGTTTACCCGTAAAACGGTACAGTTGAATTTGGTACGTGGTTTATAGACAAGCGAGCTGATTTGCTCCAAAAATGATAAATAAACAAGACTAAAAATTAGACTTAGCGATTAAAATCGAAGGCAATGATAAGCTTGGCTCCGAAAGCAATGCCTCTAAGGAAAGAAATAAAAACAATATAAAAGAGCAAATAAAGTTATTTGATTGAGCTTCAGAATGGAATATAGCCCAAGTTTTGCCAAGAATTTTGCGTTTCACAATGGATGTTGAACCTACTATTTATATATATACTTAGGGAAACAAGATCCTAGGATGGATCAAGCCCCTCTTAAATGACAATAAATGAGCCATTGATGAATATGTAACGGCAGATCATGAATGCTAATATTATCTGCAACGGCTTCCCATTTAATGCCAAGGAATATTCTTCATTGAATGCTATCCTATGGCAAACATTCGATCTACTAACATTGACAATGCTCCCTTCGGGGTCTATCTGATGCTTATTGCAACTGTTGTTCCCGGTACTGGTTGTTCGTTGATTTACTTTTTATCTGTCTTCGGTTCCACATGTTTCCCTATCATTCGATCATTTATTATAAACCAATTCTACCCAATACAGATAATCCCCATGCTTTTCGGTGGCATATGTTTGTGTCACCGTGGAAGTTGATGAAGATCCCTTTCTTAGCGGGAAATCTTCTTAGAACCTTCTGAACAGTCTCTGATGCTTGAAAGGGCGCACGTCTTCTCGCATTTAATACCCCGAACATGTGTTGCCCCACGATTCAGCAATAGTTTTACCGATTTTTGAGGTAATCATGACCATGATTTATGTCGTCTATATCTTTACTTATACTCATCATTTTACCTCTTTCACTTCCAAAATTTTCATAAGTTTATCATCTTCTTTGCACTTAACCTCCTTTTGCTTTCATCTTTTTTCTCACTTTCTTTAAAATATTTCACTACTTTTTTACTACCATGGCTTCTTTTACTTAATCTTTCAAAAACTCTGGTCTTCTCTTCGCTGGAGGCCCGAAGAGAAACAAAGACAAAGAGGTTGATGCCGACGCCGATCCTCCCACGGTAAGCACCATCATACACAAACACCTGAGCATCACCAATGACTTCCAAGAGAAGTTTCCATCCGCGTCTCCACGGACTTGGGTCGTTAGCAAGTATCTTTCCTCTATTCAACCTTTTAGTATTCCTACTGTGAAGGAGGACTGCAACTGCCCAAACCTTAACATCATTGCTCTAGACATTATAGAGCGAGTTACCTTCATCAAGGAAGGTTTTACGTATATCTATATATATCCCTTCACTTTAGGTCTGTTTCCTTTTAGCGGGGGGCTCGACCCCGTGATCTTGGAGTTTTGCCACCGATACCAGGCATGCTTGGAACAAGTAGACTCTTCTGTATGGCGAATGGTGGCTTGTCTACGCCAGTTGTGCACGGACACTGGAAAAAATCTAACCTTGGCACACATGATGAATCTCTACTCCCCCAAAATCTTTCGTCGGAGAGTAATAAATTTTAGCAAACGTGGCTACCATGCCCTTCTCACCAACGTGGATGATGACAGTGGTTGTGGATGGATGGAGCGGTTTGTCATCATTGCAACCAGGGATATCATCCCAACCACAACCCCATCCTTTTCTGAATCATGGAATCATTCACGTAAGTTTGTAAAAAATTTCATCTCTTTCCTGTGTAAAATGAATGTTTCTGTCATTATTGACATTTTTATTTTCGTTGTTTCAGCTACTCGGTAGACACCACCAAGGGTTCAAGGCCTAGACCAATGGGTTCAGAAGATTCTGAATACTATAATGCCAGAAACCCGTCAGTGGAAGGAGATGGCCCCCAAATATGGGTGGAAAGCCAAGAACCACGGTAAACTCAGTCCTTCTTCCTTCTGCCTCTATATGAACATAAATTTGCTAACTACATCTTTTGCTTGATTCTGGACTCCCAAAGGGCTCTGTCAACTGCCCCGAGGTAGATGTTTGGCTGAGCCCGGGGAGGCCGCGAGATTGCTACAAAGTTATCTCGCTCAAAGTTGTACCCTTGGAGATAACTGCCCGAGAACGTCTCCCTGCTTAACCTGCTGCAACCGACTCTTCCAGAACCGGTTCTGAGTATTCGAGAATCGAGGATAAAATTGGAGAGAATGATGATGAAGGTCCAGGCTCTGAACCAGCAGCTGATCCGCCCTCTCCCACTAGGGGGGGGGGGAGGGCGCAGATATCTCTCTCCCCCAGGCTTCGGCGGCGATAACCCTTAGATTTTTTCCTTTTGTTTCTTTTATTTGTAATTTTAAAATTATGCCAAACTTTTCATCGGGTTTGACACTTTTGATAAATAAATAAGATTTTTTCTTAAGTGTTGTGCAAGATATATTTTCTTTGCATCGAATTAGTTAAAGTTTCGGGTACATTTTCATCTGATAGCTTTTGATTCCGGGCAAAAATCCTTACGAAATCAACCCTTTAGTATGAGGGTTTCATAAGAGAGGGCTCTCTTATGTTTACGGTGCTTTTGAAGAGGACGTCTCCTATTCATTTCGGCACAAGCATTTGAAGTTTTTTGTTAACTTTTAAATGATAAAATCAACTCATCGTTTGGACAAGACACAAGATAAAAATAAAAGGACTTCATTTTATTCCTTCTATATTTAAAAGTACATAAGCATTGATTTGCTAAGAAAAAAAGAAACTGCCAATACATGTGGCTAAAATCTACAACTTATCGCCATGTAGTCCTCGGTCCCAACAAGATATTATTGTTCCCAGTTCTCGCAGTCACCGATTTATGTGGCAATCTTGTTGCCGTATCTTATACTATTCCCCCTAGTGTTCGAATGTGAAGTATGCGAATTGGAACACTGAAAGTCTTGCTTCATTTGGTAAAACACTTGTGAATGGTTGAATAGTCTTTGGTTCGATAGCAAGCTTTGCTTCCCATTAGGAACTTGCCATCGAGCCAAAGATTATTTAACCATCCCGTAGCGTTTTATCATTTCAATGACTTGTCAATTAAAGGTCTTAACATTGCCGATGATGCTCTTCTCGTTGTTTGCTTTCCGTTGCTGCCGCATTTAAAACCTTGCCAGAAAAACCCGATTGGGACAAAAATTGGTCGAAGAAAAAATGAGTGCAGCACGTACTTTTAGTATTGGTAGGATCCATCAGCAGTAATACCTTCTGAGGTGAGTTACATTCCAATTTCTAGGAAATTTGACTCCATCTTAATTTTCCAGCTCTTACGATCCCTTACCGGTGATAGATGAAACTCGGTAGGGACCTTCCCCCGTCAGTCCTAGCTTTCCAATGTTGACTTCCTAAGTGCTCTGAGTCACCCTTCTCAAGACTAGGTCTCATACTTTGAAGTAACATAGGTTGGCCCTTCGATCATAATATCTCTCCATCCTTTGCTTCTGAACCACCATCCTTACATATGCCAAGTCCCTGCGTTCATCGAGCAGATCCAGCTTCACCAACAACTCTTTGTCATTTGCCTCTTTGCTTGCTCGGGAAAATCGCAAGGTTGGTTCCCCCACTTTCTCCGATATTAGAGCTTCCATAATACACAAAAAAGAGATGTGTCTCTCCCGTACTCGATTTTGCGTCGTCCGATATGCCCATAGCACACCGGGTAGCTCTTTGGTCCATTTGCCTTTAGCAACTTCTAACCTCTTTTTGAGGTTCTGGATAACTGATAAGTGTGGATTTTGACCATTAGCACCTTCTTGCTTTAGTTTTAGTCCGAAAGTATTGATTTATGTTACCAAAACAAATGAAAGTGTGCAAATTGCAGGAATGTTAGAGATTTGGACTCTAATAAAGAAATCCAACTCAAAAAGGAGTATTCTGGATCATAAGGCAAAAAGGGGCGCATCAGACCAGAAGTGCAGTCTGCAGAAAAAAGTGTGGACTGCAGATCTGATGTAGAAGCCTAGAAGTGATTGAAGAGAAGTGCGGACCACACACAATTTGTGTGGCAGCAAAATATGGTCTCACTGAAAAAAATTCAAAAAGTTCAGAGAGCGTGCAAAATGACCAAGACCGAAACCTTGCTAGAAATGCGGACCACACATGAATTGTGCGACCGCAGAAGTTGAAGTGCAGCCACATATCAAATTGTGCGATTGTAGAATCTCTCAACCTGCATACTCAAGAATGTGTGGACCGCACATGAAATTGTGCGGCCGCAGAACCTCCCAAAGGACATTTTTGTCAGCGAATTTTGGGCCACTATAAATAGATGAGAATCACTTTTTTAGATCAAGTTTTGTAGTTTTTTAGCTGTAGCCGCTATAGTTTACTATTTTGACTTGGTCTTTACTTGAGAAAGAGGGACCTAGTCTAGGAAAGCTTGGCTAACAAGAAATTGAGCTAGTTAAGGATTTGACTAGCCTAATTAAAGGGTTTGAAGTAGAGATAGGAAAAACCCGACTTGAGCTCATGTTAACTATTTGGCTTGATACTCATTTGGGTTTGAGAAAGCCAAATTGGGCAAAATCATTATATGACCGAGAGGTATTGAGTGGGTAACTTAGAGTTGAGAGCTATAATACACCCCAATCAATAAAACATGTGTTAACGGAATTAGCCCCTTAGGCGAACACCTAGGCGAATGTTGCATCCCTAGGCTTTTTAACTATTTGAAAACAACCAAAAACAATTAGTCAATTTCTAGTTTCATCTCTCTAGTTAATCATTAATAGTGTAGTTCATATAAGTAATTTGCAACACCAACTTATTTGGAAGTGTAATTAAGTTATTTCTTCTACATGCATCAAGTGTATATTCTAACACCCAAACTTAGGTCCCTAAGGAAATCGACCCCGACTCATAGTTGGGTACTATTCTTCCAACGACCTCTTCCACTTACTGTTAAGGAAGTCCCAGGTAAGAAAGAGATCGGTTGACAAGCTCAGGAAGGAGGTGACCAGACTTGCGATGGCTGGGTATCTACCTTTTGATATGTTACTTGACCCAGACCAGTCCATTCCAGATCTATATGTACAATCTTCATCGGTTGCACTAGTTGGCCAGTCTAATGAGCCATGCCTTGCTGTCGACACTGCTGAGGTAGTGCGTGCGATGTTTGCCACTCCTGCCACTCCCAGATATGATGATGATAAGATACAGTTGGATGACCCAACGGGAGATGATGTTGCTGGGGACACTGAGATGTCCAAGGAGCCTTAGTAAGTTTTCTTCGTCGTCTCTCTTTTCACTCTTATTTTGTTAAGCATTGGGGACAATGCTTACTTTTATTTGGGGGGTGGAGTTTATTTGATTTGACATTGATACATTTTGGATACATTTGGACTGTAATAATTAGATTATTCTGTTCCTTTTATTATTTGTAGTTTATATATCTTTAGTAGTTATTATTCATTCGCTTTTTTAATTTTCCACTTTAGTTCTTGTTTTGTTAGTAGATTCTTTTTATGTTTTTGTAAATAATAAGCCTTTGGTTTTCTTAATGCCACGGTTATTTTCAAAGGTTATTTTTATGTGAACCGGGTGACTCGTCCCGAGGATGGATGGCATGACAACCTTCTTAAGGGAATGAGTCCATTTCTTTGTGTTTAGGTAATAATAATAGTAATAGTAATGAATAAAAGGCCTAATCAGGTCATTCTCGAAAAAAGAGTCATTCATGCTTCATTTGGTACCAACACACTTAACTACGTGTTTATGATTTGAAAAAGGGTTTTGAAAGAAATTAGCTCTAGTTATTGACTTTGAGACTCTTGAGTTGACTTTGGTAATCATTGAGTGGTGTATTGGACCATAGTGATCTTTAACTTGATTGTGGTTGTTTTAGGCTCTCGACTCTATCCTCTTTTACGATTTAGTTGCGTGAGGGGTGAGGTGATCTTTCGTTTCTAGTCCAAGTACCCATGCGAATGGTCTAGAACTTGCCCCAAATGTACTTCAAGGCGAAATCCTAAGTTTGCTTGGTTTGGGAAATGATTGTAGACTTTCCTTGGTCCATTTGAGCTTTCTATTTCCAACCAATGTTGTTATACCTAGTCAACCCCTTTGAGCCTCTAACATTTCTCATTTGATAACCATGATATAAGCCTTTACCCGTTTTGTCGTGATCCTCTCTTGGCACCCGGACCTTCCTTAACACTCTTGTGAAATAAGTGGCCTAAGGCATAGGTTTGGGGGAAGAGTTGAGGAATTTGAAAAAGGTATCAATGCACCAAAAAGAGAAAAGAAATGATCTCTATGAAAAGAGAAGGCAAGAAAAGAGAAAGAACAAAAAATAAAATGCAAGAAAGAGAATAAAAGGAAGGGTCGATGGATTCAAAAAAAAGGGAATTATCCCTAACATGAGCATCAGGGGAGAAAAAGAATCAAATGAACAAGAAAGAGTGATGTCAAGTCTCTCTAGTCCTCGATAAAAAGAGAGTGCCTCTAAGAATTGGTAATTGTGAGCCAAGAAATGAAAATGTGGAGTGCTTAAGGAAAGGTGTAACCACTTACCCATATGGTATCCTACCATAATCCAAAAGCCTTCATTATAATCCGAAAGACGTCCTACTTGATTTTGAACCGAGTAAGCTTACATTAGTGGTGATCTACATGAGGGGAAAGCCTATGGTACTTGAAGCCGTACTTCTGACATTCTTTTGTGAGAGAAGAGCGAAACTTTCATTGATCTAATAACTTGTCAAGACCCAATTTACCCCTCTATGAGTTGTCGTGACGGCACCTAGTCTCTACGATTAGGTAAGCCTAACACTTTGCAGAAATGAGATAAAAACTTGAGCATAAACCACTAACAGTAACAAATATCTAATAAGCAACTGAATGCCACTCGGCATATACAATTATCACCCTTGAAATGTATCAAAAAAATTCCCAAAACCCAGAAACCCGCAAGTCACAAGCTACTAAGAAGTCTTAACTGTTCTATACATCATTTCTACAGAAAGAGGAAATAAATGAACATATGGGGATAGAGGGGGACTCTGAGGATCTGCGGGCGCGAGCAGATGTACCTTGAAGTCTCCAATAAGCAGCAGGGACTGCAACTAGTGATGAGGCTGGTAAGATGAACTTGGATCTGCACACAAAAAACATGTGCAGGAAAGGGCGTGAGTACACCACAACGGTACCTAGTACGTGCCAAGCCTAACCTCGGTCGAGTAGTGACGAGATCAGGTCAGGGCCCTACTAGTATAAATATAATGAAATAAGACATAATGAAATATAGCAATAAAAATAAATACAAAAATCTAACAGGAATAGAATCAATGAAAGACAACATCTCAGAACACAGTGATAACAACAGGGGATCTCCCGAGATACCGTCTCGTAGTCCCAAATGTAAATGTGCAGGGGGATCTCCCGGAATACCGTTCCGTAGTCCCAAAATAAATATGCAGAACACAGGGATCTCCCGGAATACCGTTATGTAGTCCCAAAGTAAATACGCAGTACAGGAGGATCTCCCAGAATACCGCTCCGTAGTCCCAAAGTAAATATGCAGTACAGGAGGATCTCCCGGAATACCGTTCCATAGTCCCAAAGTAAATATGCAACGCAACCCATCGAAATAGCAGTTACAGCAAGAAATCCTACAGTTTAGATTAAGTTCAAGTCAAGGAAAGCAGGTAATTTCACTAAACATGCTGCACAGAGTTCAAAGAGGCAGTTAAACAAGTAGGCATGCTATTCTAGTCTAAACAGGATATTTACATATGCTAGTGTGTTTTAATTAAGAAGAAAACAAGTTACGACTTAGTGAAAATGGTGTTTTACAACAAATAGCATATGTACGTACTAGTAACCTCACGTACACGACGCTCACATATCAAACAGTACCAAATCCTAAGGGGAGTTCCCCCACACAAGTTTAGGCAAACCACTTACCTCAAACCAAGCTCAATCAATCAGTCACAATGCCTTTCCCATGAATATCCGGCTCTGAGTGGCCCAAATCTAGCAAAATCAATTACATAGCATAAATATAAATATAAGAAACTAATCTAGCTAATGAAATCAAAACTAACGCAAGAAATTGAACAATTGCTAAAAAGGCCTCCGGGCCCATGTCTCGGAATCGGGTAAAAGTCACAAAATATGAACACCCATTCACTCACGAATCTAACCATACCAAATTCACTCAAATCCGATACCAAAATCGCGATCAAAACCCCAAAATTTGGTCTAAGAACTCTTCTCAATTTTTCTCAATTTTTCTCAATTTTTCACCCCAAATCCGAAATTAAATGATAAAATTAATGATAGATTAGTGGGTTATAACCAAAATCAAGTTAAAAATCATTACCCAATTGATATCTCTGAAAATCCCTAAATCTCGTCCAAATCCGAGCTCCCAAACTCAAGTTTTGATAAAAATGGCTAACCCTCGATTTTGAAATGTTTAAGTACTGCCCAGGAAAATCCTTCTTTGCGAACGCGGTCAAAGCCTCGCGTTCGCGAAGCACAAGCTGCTTCAGAACAAATTTATACTCATCGCGAACGCGAAATACTGGCCGCAAACGCGAAGCTCTATTAGCCTGACCCTATGCAAATGCGGGACACTCATCGCAAACGCGTAAGCTATCATGCCTGGAACCCATCTGACCATTAACTCTACGCGAACGTGAGGTCCTTATCGCGAACGCGTACCCTTAATGTTCCATACCTTCGCAAACACGGGAAAAACATCGCGAACGCGAAGAACAAACTCGGGTGCCTATCCCAGATGCTCTACGCAATCGTGAGACCTCTCTCGCGAACGCGATGAAGGATTGTGTGCAACAAAAATACCAGAAATCTGCTACCTTTCAAGTCCAATAACTAGTCCGTTAAGCACCCGAAACTCACCCGAGGCCCCCCGGGACCTCAACCAAACATACTAACCAATCCTAAAACACCATACAAACTTAGTCAAACCCTCAAATCATATCAAACAATGCTAAAATCATGAATCACCCTCCAATTCAAACTTAAAGAACTTGAAACTTCAAAATTCTACAACCGATGCCAAAACCTATCAAACCACGTCCGATTGACCCCAAATTTTGCACACAAGTCATAATCAATAGTACGGACCTACTCCAACTTCCGAAATTGGATTCCGACCACGATATCAAAAATTTCACTATCGGCCCAAAACTCCAAAAATTCAACTTTCGCTATTTCAAGCCTAAATGAGATACGGACCTCCAAAACATATCCGTACACGCCCCTAAGCCCAAAATCACACAACGAAGCTAACTAAATTGACGAAATTCCATTTTGGAGTCATCTTCACACAGTTCCGACTACGATGCCAATCCTAAGGCTTAAACCTCCATTTAGGGACTAAGTGTCCCAAGCACTTCCAAAAACCAAGATGAAACCTCCCGAAAAGTCACAATCGTAGAAAAAGATACGGTGGAAGCAGTTAATAGGGTATCGGGGCTCTAACTCTCAAATCGACCGACCGTGTCGTTACATCCTCCCCCTCTTAAAACAATCGTTCGCCCTCGAATGAGTATAGAGACATACCTAAAGTGGTGAAAAGATGAGGATAACGGTTGCGCATATCCTGCTCGGTCTCCTATGTTGCTTCCTCGACCGGCTGACCCCGCCACTGAACCTTTACTGATGTAATGTTCTTTGACCTCAGCTTCCGAGCCTGCATGTCCAAAATAGTCGATGACGCCTCAACATAGGATAGATCCTTGTCCAACTGGACTGAGCTAAAATCCAACACATGAGATGGATCGTCGTGATACCTCTGGAGCATCGAAACATGAAATATTGGATGAACTCTTGCTAGGCTGGGAGGTAAGGCAAGCTCATATGCAACCTCACCAACACGCCGCAACACCTCAAAAGGACCAATGAACCTTGGGCTCCAGTTGCCCTTCTTTCCAAACCTCATAATGCCCTTCATAGGTGAAACTCGAAGCGGGACCCGCTCTCCAACCATGAATGCAACATCACGAACCTTCTGGTCCGCATAACTCTTCTGTGTGGACTGGGTTGTGTGAAGTCTGTCCTTAATCACCTTTACCTTCTCCAAGGCATCCTGAACTAAGTCCGTACCCAATAATCTGGCCTCGCCCGGCTCAAACCAACCCACTGGGGACCGACACCGCCTACCATACAGAGCCTCATACGATGCCATCTGGATGTTGGACTGATAACTGTTCTTGTAGGAAAACTCTGCAGGTGGAAAGAACTGATCCCAAGAACCTCCAAACTTCATCACACACGTACGAAGCATATCCTCAAGAATCTGAATAGTGCGCTCGGACTGCCCGTCCGTCTGAGGGTGAAAAGTTGTGCTAAACTCCACCCAAGTACCCAACCCTTGCTGTACGGCTCTCCAGAACCGCGATGTAAACTGTGTGCCCCTATCATAGATGATAGATACCGGTACGCCATGAAGTCTAACAATCTCATGAATGTAAATTCGAGCTAGCTGCTCGGAAGAATAATTAGTCATCACAAGAATGAAATGAGTTAACTTGGTCAGCCTGTCCACAATCACCCAAACTGCATCAAACTTTCGCTGAGTCCGTGGGAGTCTAACAACGATGTCCATAGTGATCTGCTCCCATTTCCACTCTAGAATCTCTATCTTCTGAAGAAACCCACCCGGTCGCTGATGCTCATACTTTACCTTCTGGCAATTTAGACATCTAGCCACATACTCTACTATGTCCTTCTTAATCCTCCTCCACCAATAATGTTGCCTCAGGTCCTGATACATCTTCGCGGCACCCGGATGAATGGAGTACTGCGAGCTGTGAGCCTCCTGGAGAATTAACTCACGCAACCCGTCCACATTGGGCACACATAACCTGCCTTACATCCTCAATGCACCATCCTCCCCAATAGTGACCTCCTTAGCATCATTATGCTAGACTGTGTCCTTAAGGACAAGCAGATGGGGGTCATCATACTGACGCTCCATGATACGATCATAAAGAGAAGACCGAGAGACCACACAAGCCAATACTCGACTCAGCTCAGAAATATCCAATCTCACAAATTGGCTGGCTAAGGCCTGAACATCCAATGCCATAGGCCTCTCTGCTGCTGGTAGATATGCTAAACTCCCTAAACTCTCTGCCCGATGACTCAAAGAATCGTCCACAACATTGGCCTTCCTGGGATGGTACAAAATGGAAATGTCATAATCCTTAAGCAGCTCTAGCCACCTCCTCTGACGCAAATTAAGATCCTTCTGCTTTAACAGATGCTGCAAACTCTGGTGATCAGTGTAGATCTCACAAGGAACTCCGTACAAATATGCCTCCAAATCTTCAAGGCATGAACAATAGCTGCTAGCTCAAGGTCGTGGACATGATAGTTCTTTTCATGCACCTTAAGCTGCCTGGACGCTTAGGCAATCACCCTACGGTCCTGCATCAACACCGCACCGAGACCAACTCGCGACGCATCACAATATATTATATAAGACCCTGAACCTGAAGGCAATACCAATACTAGGACTGTAGTCAAAGCTGTCTTCAGCTTCTAAAAGCTCTCCTCACACTCCTCTGTCCACCTGAACGGAGCACCCTTCTGGGTCATCCTGGTCATAGGTGCTGCAATAGAAGAAAATCCCTCAACAAACTGATGGTAATACCCCGCCAAACCAAGGAAGCTCCGGATCTCTATCGCTGAGGACGGTATGAGCCAACTCTGCACTGCTTTCACCTTCTTCGGATCCACCTTTATCCCCTCACTCGACATAATATGATCCAAGAATGCCACGGAATCTAACCAGAACTCACATTTTAAGAACTTTGCATACAACTTCTTTTCTCTCAAAGTCTGAAGCACTGTTCTCAGGTGCTACTCATGATCCTTCCGAGTCTGGGAATACACTAAAATGTCATCAATGAATACGATGATGAAAGAATCAATATAGGGCCAAAAAACACTGTGCATCAAGTGCATAAAGGTTGTTGGGGCATTGGTCAGCCCAAATGACATCACAAGGAACTCGTAATGGCCATACCGAGTCCTGAAAGCAGTCTTTGGGATATCTGGCTCCCGAATCTTCAACTGATGATAGCCTGAACGCAAGTCAATCTTGGAAAACACTTTGGCACCCTGTAACTGATCAAATAGGTCATCAATATGAGGCAAAGGATACCTGTTCTTCACTGTGACTTTGTTCAACTGGCGATAATCAATACACATACGCATAGAACCATCCTTTTCCTTCACAAACAAGATAGGAGCACCCCAAGGTGACACACTGGGCTGAATGAAGCACTTATCAAGCAACTCCTGCAACTGATCCTTCAACTCCTTCAACTCAGGAGGCGCTATACAGTATGTAGGAATAGAGATGAGCTGAGTGCCCGGCAACAAATCAATGCCAAAATCAATATCTCTGTCGGGCGGCATTCTCGGAAGATTAGCTGGAAACACATCTGGGAAATCCCTTACTACTGGAACTGACACAACTGTAGGGGTATCAATACCGACATCTCTCACATAAGCTAAATACGCATCGCACCCCTTCTCTACCATTCGTTGAGCCTTAAGAAATGAAATAACTCTGCGGGGAGTATACTCTAAGGTACCACTCCACTCTAATCGCGGTAAGCCTAGCATAGCTAGTGTCACGGTCTTAGAGTGACAATCAAGAATAGCATAATGGGGCGATAACCAGTCCATGCCCAAGATAACATCAAAATCTACCATGCTGAGTAATAATAAGTCGGCCCTGGTCTCAAAACCACTAAGAGCAATCAAACACGACCGATACACGTGGTCCACAACAAGAGAATCTCCCACAGGAGTAGACACATAAACAGGGGAACTTAAAGAATTCTGAGATACGCCCAAATGTGGGGCGAAATAAGAGGACACATATGAATACGTAGAGCCTGGGTCAAATAATACCAACACACATCTATCACAGACTTGAACAATACCTGTAATGACAGATTTGGAAGCAACTGCCTCTGTACGAGCTGTAAGAGCATAATACCTGGCCTGACCTCCCTCTCTAGGGCGACCTCGACCTTCGCGACCTCCACCTCGAGCTGGCTGAGCATGTGGGGCAATAGCTGGTGCTGGAATCATGTCCCGAGGACCCGGTGGAGCACATGGTGGCTGAGAAGCCCGTGGAGGTGCAACCCTCCTAAGTCTGGGGCAATCCATCACCATATGGCAGGTGAATCCAGACACAAAGAAACCCCTCGGAGGGCGTGGCTGCTGTGACTGACTTGGGCCAGGTCTACTGGACTGGCCGCTAAAAGCACCCCGAGCAGGAGGTACACTAGATACTGGTGGTGCATAATAAGGATCCTAGGGCCTAGAAGGGGCTACAATACCACTGGCGGCTGGAAGAGCTGAATGAATGGGGAGATTCACATAACCCCTGCCATGGCGAGCTGCTGGGGCACGAGCTCGAGAATAAGAACCAGTCTTTCGAGACCTCTTGGACTTTCTCTCCTCTCGGGCTCGGGCAAGAATGTCCTCCAATCTCCTAGCAATACGCACAACCTGTTGGTAAGGAATATCCATCTCCAACTCCCTGACCATACTAATCCTGATACTGGGGTGGAGTCCCTCAATAAATCGCCGAACCCTCTCTCAAACTGTGGCAACCAAGGCCGATGCATGTCGGACCAAATCACTGAAGCGGACAGCATACTCTTACACAGTCATAGCACCCTGGCGCAGCTGCTCAAACTCCGCGCACCATGAGTCCCAAAGGCTCCGAGGGACATACTTTCTCAAAAACATGTCCCAGAACTTAGTCCATATAAGTGAAGCTGCCTCATTCGGACTACTCAACTCATAAGCACGCCACCACTGATAGGCTGCTCCTCTAAGCTAGAAAGTGGTAAAAGAAACCCCACTCGTCTCCGCTACACCCATAGTATGGAGAATACGATGACACTCCTCCAGAAAACCCTGAGCATCATCTATATCCAATCCGCTAAAGGTAGATGGGTGGTACTTCTTGTACCTCTCAAGTCTGAGCTGCTCCACCTCAGAAGCGGTTGTCCTAGTCTCGTGCTGAACCAGAGCTACCGACGGCATAGGAATGAACTCTGAGGCCTGATCAACCCGGACCCTCTGCTCAGGAGTACGGTCTGTGGGAGTCTGTGCCCCTCCCCCGACCTGAGATATGGCGGGAGCTAACAGAATCAATCCAACCTGAGCTAAGGTGCTGAACATGCTCATGAACTGGGCTAGAGTATCCTGGAGAGCTGGTGTAGCAATAGGAACCTCCGGTGCCTGTCCTCCAACTGGAACTGTTCGCGGCTCCTATGTCGCAGCTCGCGCGGGTGCTCTGGATGCACCGCATGGCTGTACTCTACCCCAGCCCCGGCCTCTAGTGACTCTAGCAGGGGGCGCGGGTGCCTGGTCGTCAGATCCTCAAGTACGGGTCCTCACCATATGTGAGAAAGAATAGAATAGAGAATTTTTAGAATATGATGCCAATAACTCGCACAAGAAGGAATCAAAAGAAGTATGTTTGTTCCTAACAGTTCCATAGCCTCCCGAAGATAAGTACAGACGTCTCCGTACCGATCCGTGAGACTCTAATAAACTGGCTTGTGACTCATGACTCCTACGAACCTAGAGCTCTGATACCAACTTTTCATGACCCAATTTATCCCTCCGTGAGTTATCGTGACGGCACCTAGTCTCTACGACTAGGTAAGCCTAACACTTTGTAGAAATGAGATAAAAACTTGAGCACAAACCACTAACAGTAACAAATCTCTAATAAGCAACTGAATGTCACTCGGCATATACAATTATCACCCTTGAAATTTATCAAACAAATTCCCAAAACCCGAAAACTCATAAGTCACAAGCTACTAAGAAGTCTTAACTATTCTATAAATCATTTCTACAGAAAGAGGGAAACAAATGAACATAGGGGGATATAAGAGGACTCCGAGGATCTGCAGGCACGAGCAGATGTATCTTGAAGTCTCCAATAAGTAGCAGCGACTGCAACTAATGATGAGGCTGGTAAGATGAACCTTGATCTGCACACAAAAAACATGTGCAGGAAAGGGCGTGAGTATACCACAACGGTACCCAGTAAGTGCCAAGCCTAACCTCGGTCGAGTAGTGACGAGATCAGGTTAGGGCCCTACAGGTATAAATATAATGAAATAAGACAGAATGAAATATCGTAGTAAAAATAAATACGGAAATCTAACAGGAATAGAATCAATAAAAGACAACAGCTCAGAACACAGTGATAACAACAAGGGATCTCCCGAGATACCGTCTCGTAGTCCCAAACATAAATGTGTAGGAGGATCTCCCGGAATACCGTTCCGTAGTCCTAAATTAAATATGCAGAATAGGGGGATATCCCGGAATACCGTTCCATAGTCCCAAAGTAAACACGAAGTACAAGGGGATCTCCCTGAATACCGTTCTGTAGTCCCAAAGTAAATATGCAGTACGGGGGATCTCCCGAAATACAGTTTCGTAGTCCCAAAGTAAATATGCAGCGCAACCCATCGAAATAACAGTTACAGCAAGAAATCCTATAGTTTAGACTAAGTTCAAGTCAAAGAAAGCAGGTAATTTCACTAAACATGCTGCACAGAGTTCAAATAGGCAGTTAAACAAGTAGGCATGTTATTCTAGTCTAAACAGGATATTTACATATGCTAGTGTGTTTCAATTAAGGAGAAAACAAGTTATGACTTAGTGAAAAATAGAGTTTTACAACAAATAGCCCGTGTACGTACTCGTCACCTCACGTACACGGCGCTCATATATCAAACAGTACCAAATCCTAAGGGAGTTCCCCCACACAAGTTTAGGCAAGCCACTTACCTCGAACCAAGCTCAATCAATAAGTCACAATACCTTTCCCGCGAATATCCGGCTCCGAGTGGCCCAAATCTAGACAAAATCAATTACATAGCATAAATATAACTACAAGAAACTAATCTAGCTAATGAAATCAAAGCTAACACAAGAAATTGAAAAATCGCTCAAAACGCCTCCCTGGGACCACGTCTCAGAATCAGGTAAAAGTCACAAAATACAAACACCCATTCACTCACGAGTCTAACCATACCAAATTCACTCAAATCCGATACCAAATTCTCGATAAAAACCACAAAATTTGGTCTAAGAACTCTTCTCAATTTTTCTCAATTTTTCACCCCAAATCCGAAATTAACTAATATAATTAATGATAGATTGGTGGTTTATAACCAAAATCAAGTTAAGAATCATTATCCAATTGATTTCTCTGAAAATTCCTCAAAATCGCGTCCAAATCCGAGCTCCCAAACTCAAGTTTTGATAAAAATGGCTAACCCTCGATTTTGAAATGTTTAAGTACTGCCCAGGTAAATCCTTCTTCGCGAACGCAGTCAAAGCCTCGCGTTCGCGAAGCACAAGCTGCTTCATACCAAAAATATACTCATCGCGAAAGCGATGCACTAGTCATGAATACGAAGCTCAACTAGCCTGACCCTAGGCGAACGCGTTGGCTATCATGCCTGGAACCCTTCTGACCGTTGACTCTAGGCGAACGCGAGGTCCTTATCGCGAACGCGTAGCCTTAGTGTTCCATACCTTCGCGAACACGGGCACAATGTCGCGAACGCGAAGAATAAACTCAGCTGCCTTTCCCATATGCTCTACGCGATCGCGAGACCTCTCTCGCGAACGCAATGAATGATTGTTTGCAACAAAAACACCAGAAATCTGCTTTCTTTCAAGTCCAAAACTAGTCCGTTAAGCACCTGAAACTCACCCGAGGCCCCCCGGGACCTCAACCAAACATACTACCCAATCCGAAAAAATCATACGAACTTCGTAGAGCCCTCAAATCACATCAAACAACGCTAAAATCACGAATCACCCTCCAATTCAAACTTAAAGAACTTGAAACTTCAAAATTCTACAACCGATACCGAAACCTATCAAACCACGTCCGATTAACTCTAAATTTTTCACACAAGTCATAATTTCAAGCCGGAATCGGATTCTAACCCCAATATCAAAAATTTCACTACCGGGCCAAAACTCCAAAAAATTGACTTTCGCCATTTCAAGCCTAAATGAGCTATGGACATCCAAAACACAATCCGAATATGCCCCTAAGCCCAAAATCATACAACGAAGCTAACGGAATTGAAGGAATTCCATTCCAGAGTTGTCTTCACATAGTTCCGACTACGATGCCAATCCTAAGGTTTAAACCTCCATTTTAGGACTAAGTGTCCCAAACACTTCCAAAAACCAAGATGAAACCTCCCGGCAAGTCACAATAGCAGAAAAAGATACTGGGGAAGTAGTTAATAGGGGATCGGGGCTCTAACTCTCAAAATAACTGGCCGGGTCATTACAATGATTGAGTGTTAACGTTTGAAGTGTGCTTGGAAAATGGAAGGTAGAGGAGGAAGAGTTTGGAGTCTACCATGATCTAGATGATATAACAAGAGCCCTCGATGAGTAAAGTCAATTCTTGAAGCTCAAATGTCACATTAGAACTATAGGTGCATGATATGTGAATTGCCACCTTGTTGATAATGCATGAGTATTATAGGTAATTGTTGGTCCCAACTGAGTTTGGATGGCTTACCGTTGACTCGCTGAAATGACCTTTCATGGTGAGGAGGTGGGAACTAGTCTATTTTCTTGAGGACAAGTAAGGAATTAAGTTTTGGGGAGTTGATTAGTATGGATTTTGACCACTTATTAGTACCTTATTTCTTTAGTTTTAGTCTGAAAGTGTTGATTTATGTTCCCAAAACTAATGAAAGTGTGCAAGTTGTAGGACTATTGGAGATTTGGACTATAATGAAGAAATCTAACTAAAAAGTGAGTTTTCCAGTTCACAAGGCAAGAAGGGGCACAACAGACCAGAAGTGCGGTCTGCAGAAGTATTCTTGTGGACGCAGAAGAAAGTGCGGTCCGCAGATTGAAGAGAAGTGAAAACCACACACAATTTGTGCGGCCGCAGAACATGGTCGCACTAACAAGAATTCAAAAAGTTCAGAGAGTATGCAAAATGACCAAGACTGAAGCCTTGCCAGAAGTGCGGACCGCACATGAATTGTGCGGCCGCAGAAGCTGAAGTGCAACCATAGATCAATTTGTGCGGATACAGAATGTCTCAACTTGTAGACTCAAGCAATGTGCAGGCCGCACATGGAATTGTGCCGGGCCGCAAAACCTCCCGTAGGGCATTTTTGTCAGCAAATTTTGGGCCACTATAAATAGACGGGAATCACTTTTTAGGTCAAGTTTTGAAGTGTTTTTAGCTGTAGCCGTTGTAATTTACCATTTTGGGTAATTTGTGATTATTTTGGGATAAAAACATCATAGTTTATCATTAATTTTATATTATGGCTTTAATTAGTGTTTCTTCTTTGTTTATGTCATTTTCTACTATGAGTAGCTAGATACTTACTAGGGTTGTGATCCAACCCTAGTGTGTAAATCTCATGGTATTTAATTTAATACTTGTTTATGATTGGGTGTTTGTTATTTAGCCCTGTTCATGCTTTAATTTTTGAATTAATGGTTGCAAATATTGATTCGTGCCTTTTTGACTTGGTCTTTGCTTGAGAAAGAGGGACCTAGTATAGGAAAGCTTGGCTAGCAAAAAATTGGGCTAGTTAAGGATTTGACTAGCCTAATTAAAGGGTTTGAACTAGAAATAGAAAAAATCCGACTTGAGCTCATATCAACTATTTAGCTTGATACCCATTTAGGCTTGAGAAAGCCAAATTGGGCAAAATCACTATATGGCCGAGAGGTATTGAGTGGATAACTTAGAGTCGAGAGCTTTAATACACCCCAATCAATAAAATAAGTGTTAACGTAATTAACCCATTGGGCGAACACCTAGACGAAGGTTACATCTCTAGACTTTTTACCTATTTGAAAACAACCAAAAACAATTAGTCAATTTCTAGTTTCATCTCTCTAGGTAATCATTAATAGTGTAGTTCATAGAAGTAATTTGCAAAACCAACTTATTTGGAAGTGTAATTAAGTTGTTTCTTCTCACGCATCAAGTGTATACTCTAACACCCAAACTTAGCTCCCTGAGGAAATCGACCCCAGCTCATAGTTGGGTACTATTCTTCCAACGACCTCTTCCACTCATTATTGAGTGGGGATTGGGAGTGGATCAATAATCACCTTATTGGTGGATTCCGCCTGTCCATTAGCACTCGGATGGTACGGTGAGGATGTAATCCTCTTGATTTTTAAATCTTCGAGAAATTTTTGTATTTGGAGCCTATGAATTATGTCTCATTATCGCAGGAAATCTCCTTCGGTATTCTGAATCGGCAGATTATGTGTTCCCATAGGAAGTCGATCACTTCGCGCTCACCAGTCTTTTAGTAAGGACCTACTTCAACCCATTTAGTAAAGTAATCAGTTAAAATTAAATGGAATCTTACCTTTCCGAGACCCAGTGGCAGTGGACTGACTATATCCAACCCCCATTTCATGAATGGCCACGGGGACAGTACCAAATTCAAGAGTTCCACCGATTGGTGAACCAACTCTGCATAGCGCTAACATTTATCGTATTTCTGAACGAACATCTTTACGTCTTGTCCCACCCAGGGCCAGTAGTATCCTACCCTAACCAACTTTAGCACCAACGAACCTACACCGGAATGGTTCCCGCAAAGTCCGCCTCTGGGGCTCCTAAACATCGGGCCAACGGGCCTTGGTATGTTCTCCTATATAATTGCCCGTCCATGAGGCAATAATGAGCCGCCTTGGTGCATAATGCCTGGGATGCCTTCGGGTCTTCGGGCAATTTGCCATACTGAAGATATTCGATGAACTCATTCCTCCAGTCCCAGATTAGGTTGGTTGTGTTCACTTCACAATAGCCATCCACATCCAACATCGAATGTAGAAGTTAAATGACAGTATCGGAGTCAGATCCTTTCATCTCCGTAGATGACCCCAAATTAGCCAATACATCTACTTCCACATTCTCTTCACTCGGAATGTCTGTGATCGACCACTCCCTGAATCGTGCAAGCAATGCCTGAAATTTATACACATACCGCTACATGCGTTCCTCCTTTATGTCGAAAATCCCGTGCACTTGGTTTACTACCAGTTGGGAATCACATTTGATCTCTATGACCTCAGAGCCAAGTCCCCGGGCTAGTTTGAGTCGTGCAACCAAATCCTCATACTCGGCACTCGGCTTCATTGTTAGTTAACGGAATAGTCTTAATGGCCTGTCTTAGGGTTTCCCCCGAGCAGTGGCGGATGTATGTTGATGGTCACCCATTACTTTTGGATTCTTGAACTATTATTTATTTAAAAAACTAGTAATTCTTACAAATATATTACTTGAGCACCACGTATTAATAGTAATTTTCAGATAAGTAATAATTCAGTACCCATGTCTTAAAAATTCAAGATCTGCCACTACCCTCGAGGGCACGATTAGAACCACCCTGAGCCCGGACCTTTTACATTGGAAGCCATATCCGTAAACAATATCCAAACTCTTGATGTCATTTTCGACACCACCACCATTGTTTTAGCACCTAAGGTCATTAACCCGGGGCTGGAATCGGCCACGAAGTCGGTCAAAACCTGTGACTTGATTGCAGTTCTGGGTTTGTACTCAATATCAAATTCACTAATTTTGACCGCCCATTTAGCCAACTGGCATGAAAACTCAGGCTTGTGAAGAACATTCCAGAAGGGGAAGGTTGTCACAACGGCTATCGGGTGGCACTTAAAATAAGGCCTAAGTTTTCGGGAGGAAACTACGAGAGCTAAGGCTAGCTTTTTGAGGTGAAGATAGCGAGTCCATTAGAAATTGTTCTTCTTCTTCAGAAGTGATGACATTTTTCTGAAGATCGGTAGATGAACCTGCTTAAAGTGGCCAATCTTCCGGTTAGTCTCTATAATTCTTTTACGCTGGTTAGCTGGTCCGGAATGTCTTCCATGGCTTTAATTTTATCGAGATTAACCTCAATCCCTCTCTATGAGACCAAGAACCCCAGGAGTTTTTGGAGCCAACCCCGAACGCATATTTATTCGGGTTGAGCTTCATGTTATGCTTCCTCGAGATATCTAAGGTTTCTTGGAGGTGTTTCAAATGATCAACTGCATTCAAAGACTTGACCAACATGTCATCGATATACAGTTCCATTGTTTTGCCTATTTTCTTCTCGAACATCTTGTTCACGAGCCTCTGATAAGTGGCCCCGATGTTTTTAAGACCAAATGGCATCACATTATAATAATATGTGCCAAATTTTGTTATGAACGAGGTTTTTTCCTGATCCTCCGAGTTTATCTTGAATTTGATTGTACCTATAGTAGGCATCGAGTAAACTCATTAACTTGTGCCCGTCTATTGCATTAATCATCTGATCAATTTTTGGCAATGGGAACAAGTCTTTAGGGAACGCCTTATTTAAGTCCATATAATCTACGCACATTCTAAACTTGTTATTCCTTTTCGGAACCACAACAACATTAGCTAACTATTTGGGATACTTTACCTCTCGGATTGAACCAATGTCAAGTAGTCGAGTTACCTATTCTTTAAAAAACCTATTTCCGACCTCGGCTATTGAGCGTTTCTTTTGCCCTACCGGTGGGAAATTTGGGTCTAAGCTAGATTGTGCATGGCCACTTGTAACAGGATACCTATCATATCTGAGTGCGGCCATGTAAAATCGACGTTAGCTTTAAGGAAACTAATAAATCCTTACTTGAGTTCGGGATTGAGTCTTGTTCCCAAGTGAAACTTCCTTTCCAGGAATTCTTCGAACAACGCCACTTGCTCGAGTTCTTCTGCAGCGGAATTGGTTGCATCTGTCTCCTCCGGCACCTGAAAGTATTTTGGTAGTTAGTGGGATTCCAATGACCCCTCGCCTTCATCTTCATTGGTCAGGGGAGAAGGCGTCAGTTTTGGTAATTGCTATTTGATAGGCTCCTTCCCTTTGCTACTGGAAATCGATACTACGCTCATTTCTCTTGCCGCCAGTTGATCTCCTCTTATCTACTTGATTCCTTCCGGGGTCAAGAATTTCAATAGCTGATGATACGTCGAGGGAACGACCTTTATCTCATGTAACAATGGCCTTCCGAGATATGTTATAGCCCATGTCGCCGTCTACTACTTCAAATAATATGGTTTTGGTTACCCCTTTGGCATTCGTGGGCAGCAGGATCTCTTCTCGGATTGTCACACTTGCCAAGTTGAACCCGGCAAGGAGCTTTGTTGCCAGAATAATGCTTCCGGTTAACTTCACTTGTTCCAGTACTCTCCAATAAATGATGTTGGCTGAGCTTCCTGGGTCAACAAAAACACTTTTAATTATGAAATCTAAGATATTGAGAGAAATTACGAGAGCTTCATTATGCAGAAGAAAAGTCAGTCAGTGTCTTCCTCTGTGAAGGTGATATCATCTTCACCGACTTCTTGGAGTCTCTTGATATACGTCACTAAAACCTTTGTCTTCTTGGCCGCCGAGAAGGTTACACTGTTGATTTCATTCCCTTCGAAAATCATGTTGATAGTCAACTGAGGAGGATCTGCTGCTATCTTAGAATGCTCCCCATTATCCCGGCTACAGCCATGATTGTTCTTGGCCCGGCCACTCAAGAACTCCCTAAGATGGTCATTCTTCAACAACGTCGCCACCTCTTCGCGCAGATGCCGGCAGTCATGTGGCCATGAGTCCCATGATATTCACACCATAATTTAGGATCCCTTTGGTTGGGATCAGATTTGATTGGCTTTGCGAATCGTGCTTCTTTGATATTCCTCATCGTCGATACCAATTCCACTATGCTGATGTTAAAATTTTAATTCGACAACCTGGGATATGTGGAATCCCAAGCCCCTAGTACCTCTTTTTCTTGCAACAATCTATTGTTCCAACCACGGTAAGTTCTTCTATCGAGAGCAAACCATTCGAGGATGAGAACACTTTGTTGCCGTGTCCTTCGGGTCTCTCGTATGGAAAGAATTGACCTTTAGAAGATCACTGATCCGCATCAAAATCACTTTTGAACTTATCCCGATTCTTGTCTCGGTCCCGTCCCTTTGTTGATGTCAGGAACCCGAACCGATCGTCTTCTATCCTTATTTTTTACTCATAGCGGTTATAAACATACGCCCATGTAGTCTCTTGTAATTCGAGCAGTCCTTCATCTTTTGGGAGGCATTAGAGGTCCTCAGATTCAAACCCTTTGTGAATGCATCCGCTGCCCACTCGTCTGGTACGACCAGTAGCAACATCTTCTCCTTTTGGAATCTGATTACGAATTCTTGCAACAATTCAGACTCACCTTGAGCAATCCTAAATATGTCTGCCTTCCTGGCTTGGACCTTTCTAGATCTGAGATGGGCCTTTATAAAAGAATCTGCAAGCATTTCAAAAGAGTCAATTGAATGCTCGGGTAAAAGTGAATACCATGTCAGTGCCTCCTTTGTGAGGGTTTCTCCAAACTTCTTTAGTAGAACCGATTCGATCTCATGTTGAGCCAAATCATTCCCTTTCACAGGCATGGTATAAGTTGTGATGTGCTCCTATGGGTCCGAAGTCCTATCATATTTTATATATTCGGCATCTTGAACCTCTTCGTAATTAACTCCGGTGATGCGCTTGGTTTAAACAGAAATTGAGTATATTTTTTCGAATCCAGACCCTTCAAACCTGATGGTGCACCTGGAATCTGATCCATTTGGGAGTGAAACTACTTCATGTTTTGATCAATCCGTTCGTTCATTTCCCTCATAAATCTCATGAGCTCGATTTTGAATGGATCATTACTGTTATCGTTACCAGATCCGCTACCGGTCCCCCCGGCACCGTCGAAATTGACCTAATCCCTCAAGGTATTGTTATCAACTCTTTGAGCCATCTGATTTGCAGAAGTACTGGGAATAATTAGACCTCTTCTGTTTGCATTGTTGGAAGTGCCTGACAACGCTTGCTTCAATTTCATCAACATCTGATCCTGCCTTGAGTGGTGGCCTATGATGGCCTTCTGTTGTTCTCTTAGGATTATTACTGTTTCCACAACATGTTCCTCTTCCGCGTCATCGGGAGTTGGCTCCCGTACATGTCTGGGATATTGTCCTTCATGGATCGGGGTTGCCTCAACCCTCTCATTGCGGGTGTCGCTGATTGAATCCTCATATTGAGGCAGATTTTCATGTCCCTCAATGTTGTGTGCCATGTTGACATCGTTAGCTGCCATTTTTTGATTTTTTTGCTAAGGAACAAAGAATCAAACAAGTTAGTAATAAACGCAAAGATCAACTCAATTACACAATTATCTAAGCCCCATGGTGGGCGCCAAACTATTTACCCGTAAAACGGTACAGTTAAATTTGTTACGTGGTTTATACACAAGCGAACTTATTTAATCCAAAAATGATAAATAAACAAGATTAAAAATAAGATTTAGCAATTAAAGTCGGAGGAAATGAAAAGCTTGGCTTCGAGAGAAATGTCTCCGAGGACAGAAATAAGAACAATGTAAAAGAGCAAATAAAGTTATTTGATTGAGCTTGAGAATGGAATATAGCCTACGTTTTACCAAGAATTTCATGTCTCACAATGGCTGTTGAACCTAATATTTATAGCTATACCTAGGAAAATAAGATCCTAGGACCAAGCCCCTCTTAAATGAGTCAAAATTGCATGGAGCGCCCTATTTGGTCGCCCTTTTTTTAACTTATACCCGTTTTATTTTTCCGTTTGCATCCGTACCCATTTTTTTGTTAAAAGCATTTTAAAAAGACAATTTTTCCCTTCTTTAATAAAATACTACTGACAAACTGCTGGACAAAAACTTTAGCATGTTTAGGCTGAACCTTTAGCAAATAAACTAAAAAACTTCAACTTGTTTAGACTGAAGTTTCGGATAAAACTCAGGACAAAACTGTAGATTGTGTTACAAAACTTCAGCATGTTTTGGTATGAAGTTTTAGCAAATGAACTAAATAACTTCAGCATGCATTAGCAAAAACTCTTTAGAAAATTACATACTGCAAGACAAAAACTTAAGCATGTTTAGTCTGAAGTTTTAGCAAATGAACTAAAACACTTCAGCAAGTTTAATCTTAAATTTTAGCAAATGAACTAAGTAACTTCAGCATGTTTTGTCTGAAGTTTTAGCAAATGAACTAAATAAGTTCAGCATGCATTAGCAAAAACTTATTAGAAAATTACATACTACAAGACAAAAACTTAAGCATGTTTAGTTTGAAGTTTTAGCAAATGAACTAAAAAACTTAAGCATGTTTAATCTCAAGTTTTAGCAAATGATCTAAAAAACTTAAGCATGTTTAGTCTGAAATTTTAACAAATGAACTAAATAACTTAAGCATATTTAGTCTGAAGTTTTAGCAAATGAACTAAATAACTTAAGCATGTTTAGTGTGAAGTTTTAGCAAATGAACTAAATAACTTCAGCATGTTTAGTCTGAAGTTTTAGCAAATGAACTAAATAACTTCAGCATGTTTAGACTGAAGTTTCAGATAAAATTCATGACAAAACTGTAGACTGCAGGATAAATAACTTTAGCATGCATTAGCATGAAGTTTTAGCTGCAATGTGAAATAACTTCATGCTATATTAACTTGAAGTTTTAGCTTCAACATGAAACAACTCCATGCTACATTAGCATGAAGTTTTAGATTCAAGGTGAAACAACTTCATGCAAGTGTGATTCTGAAGATGAATCTGGACAAGTTTCTATTTTTTTTTATAAAGTTGCTGAGAGGAGAGGAGGAGATTGTTTTATATCTTTTATTAGGGGTGTAATTGTCATATTATTACGGATTTTTTGTCAGATGGCTACCAAATCAATAATTTTTAAAAATAGGGTACATGTTAAAAGGTGGCACAAATATCTGCAAAGTCCCCCTTAAATGACAATAAAAGGGCCATTGATGAATATGTAACGGCAGACCATGAATGCCAATATTCTCTGTAATGGCTGCCCATTTAGGACCCGTTTGGGCATAGATTTTGCCAAAATAAATTTGAATTTTATTTGGCAAACACATATTTGGGCATAGATTTTGCCTACATTTTAGTAAAATCCCAAGTCCCAAAACCAGCTCAATAGCTGATTTTGGGCCAAAATATCACTATTATATTTTTTAAAAAATTGCCCCAAACTTTTATATTTTATAAAATTGCCCACCATTTATTATTTTTTAACAATGTTGCTTCGTCTTCTCGGTTACCTGATAGTGTATCGTGTAGTTCATTATAAAAATAATAATTTTGTATCAAATTTATTTATGTTCAGGACTATGGTTTGCGATAATATAATGAATGTTATTAATAATGATAATGTTGGGTATTTGTGATAGTTTTTATAACTTGTGGGTATAAGTCATATTTCATATTTTTTCAAAATAAATTTGGGAAATATGTTTTGAAAACTGATGTCCAAACGCATTTTCATCTTCAAACAAAACTTCACCCAAATCAGATTTTTATAACTTGTGGCCAAACGCTAGCTTAATGTCAGGGAATATTCTTTATTGACTGTTATCCAATGGCAAACATTCGATCTGCTCATGTTGACCATCTTCCCTTCGAGGTCTATCCGATACCAATTGCAACTGTATTTCCCGATACTGGTTGTTACTTGATTTACTTTTTATCTGTCCTTAGTTCCACGTGTCACGCTATCATTCGATCATTCATTATAAACCAATTCTAGCCAATACACTATCTATTTCAAAGGTCGAGGAATTTTGTTTCAAAGAGTAGACCTACCATGGTGTAGAATTTTGACCACAAAGGCAAATAGAAAAAAGGGAAAAATAAAAAAGAAGTGCACATTATTAAAGTTAAATTAAAAACTATTTTTTCGTGTCTTCCCCCACTTGTTCTCCATCTTAACAGTTAACACTCACTCTTTCTTCTCCATTTTCACATCCACCCCTTCTAAGAACAAGTTTTCTTGCCTTTCCCTTTCTTTCTTTATCTTCACATACCAACCCTTCTTTCTTTTTCACCAATTCATTTACTAATTTTTATTGTACATAAAACTAATTTCTAATATACAATGTTTCTTCCCGCCAATGTCCTCCATTGAGAAGCACCCTAAGGTTTCAAATTTGAACCAGTTAACTTAAGATTATCCCAGATTCTGTGTTTGTGTGGCTGGGTTCGTGGATTTATGAGAGGTTTACTCTGAATTTACAACAAATTTAAGAATTTCAATCAAGTCCCATTTACCTTAACCTCTATCCAAAGAACAAAATTTTCAAGAAAATGCAAATAATAACATACACACAAGCTGTTATTGGGAAAAAAGATTCATATAATGAAGAAAATAACAATAGTAGCTATAGTAGGAGTACAGTTCTAGGTTTGCTAAAATTGGTGATGATTAATAAGATCAATAGTGGTGCATTTAATGGTGGTTGATAAAATAATGGTGGTGGATTTGGTGGTGGCTAGTAGTATCAGTAGTGTAGGTTTGCTAGTGGCCGGTAAAATTGGTAGTGGCGGCGGCCTTGTTGAAGGCTGGTAAAATTGGTGGCGATGGTGGTGGCAATGACACTGACGATGTTACCGGTGGTAATGGAAGTTTGGTGGTAGGTATGGAAGTAAAAGGAAAAAAAAGTGTCCATATACGCATAAAGTGTAATACACTATGTATCCAGAAATTTTCTTACTTAAGTCATCCTCAAAACCAACCTCTGCAAGTCATAAACGATCCATAAGTATGCCTCAGACCGAAACCAATACAACACATAATCATACAATCAAATCGTTGATAGCAGCCTCCCCCACTAGGCTCAAAGACATAGATCAAAATACTCGATAACTCACAATGCCCATACTCTATGACTGTCATAACACCGGAGTGAGATTCAACTAAATCCTTCCTAAGATCATGTAACACAAACCATATAATACCTCAAATCATCTGCTAAGCTCGCATTCATCCTCGTGATAGTTAGGTCAACTTTCATAACCAATCCATACTCAAATCGCAAGACATATAACCCACTAGTAGAAAAGAAACCCTCCACACAATATCATAAGGATCACACATCCATAGATTACCCTGCAGGTGATAACCTACCTGCTTAGCCTCAAACAGACATCTCTCTATATCCTTTCATAGCCACAACTACTAGAAAATCACTTAATCTTCCTGAGTCTGAACTCAGCAACAAGACATGAGGATCCACTTCGTTATAGTCCGATCCTGCATGAGTTATGTGCCATGTGTGTCTGAGGTTTTATGTTATTCCGTGCATTGAATTTGATGTCTAGAACTTGCCCCGTGTGTTCGCAAAGCGAAATAGTAGTTTTATTCAGTTGTGAAAGTGATATAGGCATTTCTTTGTTGAGCCAGTTATATGCTTTTACCCACCTAATTCTTATGTATCTTAGTTAACCACGTTGAGCCTATAATCCTATTTCTTTGACAACCACATAACAAGCCTTACGCATTTGTTTGAATTGACCATCTATTTGAAGCTTATACCTCCCGTGAGTACTTGAATTATTATGAACTTTGTAAAAGTTGAAGTGTGGGGTGGTTGGGTTGGCTTTTCAGTGGAACTATGGAAATAAGGAGAAAGGTGCATTGTTTTGAAAAAGAAAGAGCTCCTTGAATTGAAAAAGAAAGAAAAAAAAATAAGTGTATGATTGTGAAAAATATTCCGTGATAGTGGTTACTTGATGTAATTGTGCTTAAAGAAGTAGGGAGTTAATGTATATTGATGTGAAGGTGGAATTATAGTTTGACATAAGTGTGGGGTTTTGAATGGTTAATGGTATGTATTAAAGTGCTTAGGGAGGTGCAGTCACTCTTATATCCAAAAGTATCCTACCCATCCCACAGCCTACATTACAATTCATTAAAGTCCTACTTGATCCTTGACTGAATGAGCTCAATTAGTAGAGTAGCATACCACGGGCAAGCCTACGGTACTTCTTTTGTGGAATATGAATGTTTTTCTGAGAGTGAGTGAATTCTTTCTATCTTGAGTTCATAATTGTTCTTAAATTTTATTGTGTTTGGAACTACTCTCTATTGTTGTGTGAGGGCACTTGATTTGTGAAGGAAAGGTAATGTCGTTGACCTCTATGCTAGAGTAAGTGAGCGGGCTGTGAAAAATATGCGGTGCTTTTGAGCAAATCTTGAGGCAAGGATGTTACGGTATTGTACTTAATCTGTTTTAAATATTCTTGGTGTGATAAGTTATTAGAGATGTTGAAAAAGGTCGTGTCTATATGAAGTGTAGTTTGACTTCTCGAGGACGAGCAATGGTTTAAGTTTGGGGTGTTGATGGTAGGCTATAATTATGTGTTTTAGTCACTTATTGCACTCTAATGCATTGCACGTTATTTGTGTTTGAGCTTTAATTGGTAGTGTTTTGCACTTATTGTGTGTTTTATACCTTGTGGGGATAATTCCGAGCTATGTAGATGTTATGGAATGAATTCGAGCTATTTTGAGCTTTGAAGTCTGAGTAAAAGCCCAATGGATTAAGTCGGAATCGTGTTCGGGGGTCGAGAACCAAGTCTGGACATCAAAAATTGAAGTTTGAGTTGTACTCTGAGAAAACCCCACTGCCACGGTGCGTGGGGCGCCGTGGCTGCCTATGTCCTTATGTCTGACAGAAGTTGAGCTCTTTGGATTTCCCCACTAATGCCCTATATGGCACATCGCCCCATGTGGCGCGCCTGTGATATTTTTACAGAGTGAAAATCCTATTTAGGCTAGGAGAAGGTGGTTTCGTCTGGCCCCGACCCTACTTGGTATAAATACATGGAAAACGTTATTTTCTGGACTTTTGACATTCTTTAGACCTAAGTAAGCTAAGGAGGAGTTGGAGGATCAAAATCACAAGGATTTCAACATTCCTTCCTCATTCAAGACCCGAGTTTAGATTGAATTTATGATTTTCTATACTTTAATTATATTTGTGATGAATTGCTCCATATCTACGGAGTAGTTATCTACAGGGTTTGATGGATTTGGTGTATTGATGATTGTTTGTGGATTATAACTCTAGTTTTATGTATTGAAGCATTTTTGGATGATTTAATTATTGCATCTATATTAACTTGTTCATGTAATCGAGAGAGGCATAACTTGTGATATCTTTGCATTATATTGTTGGTTGAGTTCATAGATCCTTCTACATAATTGAAAGAGGCTTGTTAGATCATTGATTAAACCTAGTTAGGAGGATAATCGAGAGAGGTTCTCCTAAAGACCAATACACTACGAATTCTTGCATATCTTCACGTGCTTAAATTGGTTCATCTTGTTAGGTTAAGACTTAATCGAGAGAGGGGTTTTTGCTGAACGTTTGAACTAATAATTGATTAAAATCGAGAGACTCACTTGAACATTAGAAGTGAATTACCTAGAGTTAGATCCCAAAAAATTATCTTGCACCTATCCCATCAAAACCCTATCTTCTCACATTGATAACTTTCTTTGCTTGTTCCTTGTTGCGATTGTCATTAGTAAATAGCTGTAAATTCTTAGTAAATTTTTGTTAGAAATCATATAACTCTCAATTGTTGATCATCTTGGATAGCCACCAAGCTAGAAAGTACGAGAATACTGTTTAAATCCAATCCTTGTGGATACGATATTATACTATACTATATTTTATTAGCGAGCACAATTTAAGTGTGTGTTTCTAGCTCATCAATGCCATACCGTCCGCAGTCCTAAAAGTTCTCTTCCTGTTATCTTTATTTTTACTATTTCTCATTATCAGACAGTTGTATTAGTGGATTTATTTCGTACCTCGTTATTCAGTAGTGCTCGTGTACTTGTTGACACCAGATTTTGGGGTTGGTTGTTATAGCATTTTGACCTTATTCTCAGATATTTTATGGTATTCTTTCGTTGTTGATTTATTAGACTATGTTATTTCATTTTCATTGTTAATCGTGTGATTGTTGGCTTACCTAGTGGGTTGGCGTAGGTGCCATCATGACTTGTGAATTTTGGGTCGTGACGAGTTGGTATCAGAGCACTAGGTTGCTTAGGTATCACGAGTCACTAGCAAGTTTAATAAATTCTTGCGGATCGATACAGAGACGTCTGCACTTATCTTCGAGAAGTTACCAAACTATTCGGAAACTTCACTTTCTTGCATTCTTATCATGCAAATTTGTTAATTTCGAAGTTTGAAACATGACTCTTATATTCTTTCACAGATGTTGAGGACGTGCGACCAGATCAGGCAGATGACCACCAGCACCACCAGCTAGGGCCACGAAAGACCGGGGACGCGGTAGAGGCTGAGGTGCAGCTTGTACCACAGCTAGAGTGGCACCTGTTTAGCCACCAGTTGCTCCAGCGGAGGAGTACATACCAGATGTTACTGAGCCGGTGGGACCAGCTCAGGCACCAGTTGTGCCCATTGTGATTCCTGGCCTTCAAAAGGATTTGGCCCAGATTTTGACTGTATGCACTAGCCTTGCACAGGCGGTTTCAGTCCCAGCCGCACCAGCCACTTTTCAGGCAAGGGGGTGCTCAAACTCCTGCCGCCCGTACTCTAGAGAAGGTATCTTAGGGACTCCAGACACCGGGGTACTACCAGCCTACCTGATTGCTGCTGCTCGGTCTGAGGTTAGCTCACCTATGAGTGATGAGGAGTAGAAGCAACTAGAGTGGTTTAGGAGTCTTAAGCTACCAGAGTTCAACGGTGAGGAGTCAAAGAATGCCCAGGATTTCCTAGACCGGTGTCAGCGGATTCTTTGCACAGCGGATATTTTGGAGACCAGTGGAGTTGCATTTACCACTATCCAGTTGACTGGGGCAGCCTACCGATGGTGGCATGCCTATGAGTTGAACAGGCCAGTTGGTGTAGCGCCACTTTCATGGCATGAGTTCTCCATTCTCTTTTTAGAGAAGTTTGTTCCACAGACTCGCAGAGAGGAGCTACGTAGAGATTTTGAGCAGCTATGCCAATGAAATACGATTGTAACCCAGTATGAGATAAGATTTGCAGATTTGGCCTGTTATTCTATATGTCTAGTTCCCACAAAGAGAGAGAGAGAGAGAGGATCTGGAGGTTCATTGATGGCCTCAACTATGACCGACATTACAGTTTGGCCCGAGATGCCGAGATGGATGCTAGGTTTGACCAGGTGGTCGAGATTGCTAGGCATTTAGAGATTGTTCGCATGCTTGATAGGGAAGAGCGACAGGGAAAGAGGCCCAGTAGTTTTGGTGGTTTCAGTGGTACCTCATCTGGAGGTCAGTCACATCACATCATAAGTCATCTTTACGGCCCGTTCAGATGGCTCGTCTGATTTATCGTGGTGCATCAGCTAGTCATGGTTCATATAGTGCTCATCCGGGTCAATCATATTTAAGTTCCCTCCCAGCTCAGAGTTCATCCCGTGCTCCATCAGTTCAAGGTTTATTATTACCGGGTTCTTCTAGTGGTTATAGTTCTCAGGGTCCGATGCAGTCCCCACCACCATTTTCGGCTCGAGGTTGTTATGATTGTAGAGAGTTAGGCATGTGAGGAAGTATTGTCCCCATCACACAGAGGTCCAGTGCAGCAAGGAGACCAGTCTATGATCCCTGAACCAGTTGCTACACCACTCGCTCAGCCAACTCAGGGTGGAGGTCGTAGGGGTCGAGGTCTCCCTAGAGGGAGAGGTTAGACATGTGTGGTTCAGGCTTGATGCTATGCTTTTCCCGCCAAGCCAGAGGTAGTTTCTTCAAATGCAGTGATCATAGGTATAGTTTAAGTGTGCCAGAGGGATACTTCCATATTATTTGATCCTGGTTCCATTTATTCATATGTATCATCGTACTTTGCTCATTATTTGGACATGCCCCGTGATTCCTTAATTACACCTTTTCATTTATCTACGTCGGTGGGTGATTCTATTCTTATGGACCTTGTATATCGCTCATGTGTGGTGACTATTGGGCGATTGGAGACGAGAATTGATCTTTTACTGCTTAGTATGGTTGATTTTGATGTGATTCTAGGCATGGATTGGTTGTCTCCATGTCATGCTATTCTGGTTTGCCACGCTAAGACCGTGAGGTTGGCAATGCCGGGATTTCCTAGGATTGAGCGGAGAGATTCTCTAGACTGTGTTCCTAGTAGAGTGATTTCATTTCATATTTCAAGGCCCAACGGATGGTTGGGAAGGGATGTCTGGTATATTTGGCCTTTGTGAGGGATGTTTGTGCTGATACTCCTACAATTGAGTTTGTTCCGATAGTAAGAGACTTTCCAGATATGTTTCATGCAGACCAATCGGGCATGCCGCCTGATAGGGATATTGATTTTGGTATTGACTTGGTGCGGGTCACTCAGACCATTTCTATTCCTCTGTATCGTATGGCTCCAGTAGAGTTAAAGGAATTGAAAGAACAGCTTCGAGAGCTACTGGATAAGGGATTCATTCAGCCTAATGTGTCGCCTTAGGGTGCACCAGTTTTGTTAGTGAAGAAGAAGGATGGTACTATGCGGATGTGCATCGATTATAGGCAGTTGAACAGAGTTACAATTAAGAAAAAGTACCCACTGCCGCGCATTGATGACTTATTTGATCAGCTTCAGGGTGTAAGGTATTCTCTAAGATTGATCTGAGGTCTGGGTGTCACCTTTTGATGATTCATGATTTTGATATTCTGAAGACGGCATTCAGGACCCGCTATGGTCATTATGAGTTCCTTGTGATGTCTTTTGGACTGACCAATGCCCCAGTAATATTTATGCATCTGATGAACAGTGTATTCCAGCCATATCTTGATTCATTTTTCATAGGATTCATTGATGACATACTAGTGTACTCATGCAGCCAGGAGGAGCATGAGCAGCATCTGAGGATTGTACTGCAGACGTTGAGGGAGAAGAAGCTTTATGCTAAATTCTCCAAGTGTGTGTTTTGGCCTGCCCTTGCGGCATTCTTTGGGCACGTGGTGTCCAATAAGGGTATCAAGGTAGATCCGAAGAAGATTGAGATAGTTCATAGTTGGCCCAGACCGTCTTCAGCAATTGAGATTCGGAGTTTTCTTGGCTTGGACAGATATTATCGTCATCTTGTGGAGGGTTTCTCGTCCATTGTTTACCTTTGACTAGATTGACCCATAAGGGTGCCCTATTCAGGTGGTCAGATGAGTGTGAGGAGAGATTTCATAAGCTCAATACTGCCTTGATCACAACTCCAGTTCAAGTTTTTCCTTCAGCATCTGGCTCATATATAGTTTATTGTGATGCTTCTCGAATTGGTATTAGGTGTGTCATGATGCAGGAAGGTAGGGTGATTGCTTATGTTTCACCCAGTTAAAGCCCCATGAGAAGAACTACCCCATTTATGATTTAGAGTTGGAAGCCATTGTTCATGCATTGAAGATTTGGAGGCGTTATCTCTACGGCGTGTCTTGTGAGGTATTTACCAATCATCGGAGCCTATAGCACTTGCTTAAGAAAAGGGATCTAAATTTGAGGCAGAGGAGATGGTTGGAGCTGGTAAAAGACTATGATGTTACCATTTCGTATCATCCTGGGAAGGACAATGTGGTGGTTGATGCCTTGAGTAGGAAGGAGGTGAGTATGGGTAGCCTTGCATATTCGTATTGGTGAGACACCGCTTGCATTAAATGTTCAGGCCTTGGCCAATCAGTTCGTAAGGTTAGATGTCTCGGAGCCTAGTCGGGTTCTAGCTTGCGTGAGTTGTGAAATTCAAGAAAACCTCCAAAACAATACATACAACATAGGAGAAATCTGTAATAGGAAGTGAAATCTCTACTCCTAATAAATTAGCTCTCCATACATCACGAATCGTAAGTCTGATACTTTACGCAAGTCTAGTCTCAGGCAAAATGCATATTAAAGTAGTTAAGCAGGCAAGAATAACTCAAATATTATAATTAAAGCATGGCGTGAGTCTAAGACTACCCGGACCTAATCATGCATTCTAGCATACGCACAGACACTCGTCACCTCATATATGTGTAGCCCCCACAACATGTAGCACATAGCAAATATAACACCTACGAGGGTAAATTCTCCCTCAAAAGGTTAGATAGGAGACATACCTCACTCTGAAGTTCCATAACTGGTTCCAACACCTCTCTAACACCACAAGTCCATGCCCATCGATCCGAAACTAGTCAAACAACGTGCAAACCAATAAACATATACTCCAATACTCATAATTAATCAATTTATAACAATTTCAAACTCCACTAGAAAAGTCAACAAAGTCAACATCGGGCCCACGTGCCCGGATTCCAAAACATTTCAAATATAAACATTACCCATAGCACCACGAATTTCAATATATAATTTATTCCTAATTCCATGTCTAATTTCGTGGTCAAAATTCAAAAATACAAATTCTAGGTTTTCTTCCAAAAATTCCACAATTTCTAACAAATTCCATGTTCAAATCTATATATAATCCATGTATTTAACTCGAAACAAGTAGGAATAATTTAACTTATAATATATGGCAAAAATGGTCTTGAAGAATCACCTCAAATCGCCTCACATGTGCTCCAAGAACTTAAAAGTAAAGAATGAGATCAAAATCCCGAAATTAGATATTTAATACACCTGCCAGGCATCCTTCTTCGCGATTGCAGTCAATAGCCATGCGATCGCGGATATCAAATGTTGCAGCATCGTTTTCTTTATCGCGATCAGGGCCAAAATCCCGTGATCGCGATGTACAAATTGTATTTGTTTCTTCACAAACACCCTTTAGTATATTGGTCATGACTTTTTATACAAAACTCCAAATGACAAACTGTTTGATTTTCTGAAAACTAGATTCAAAGGGATACAACTTTTATTTTCCCCTAATTCCTTATAGATTACATGATATAAGCTCTCGAAGTCAGACCACTGACAACAGAAATTTCTTCTACGCGATCGCGAACTTCCTTCCGCGATCGCAATTCACTAAGCCTGGGTTGCACTTTGCTCTTCGCGATCGTGGCCCAGAACTCCATGATCGTGATTCACACCCCTGGCATCAGATATCAGCAGTTCAAAAGGGCCTAAAAATGATCTGAAACCACCCCAAATCTCACCCGAGGTTCGAGGAACCCCGTCCGATCATTCTAACAAGTTTATATACCCTATGTAAACTTGTTCTAAGGCTCGGAACACGAATTAAAACATCAAAACCAAGAATTAAATATTAAACTCAATTTCTTAAACTCTCTTAACTTTTAAACCTTTATGCTTCGTAGAACGTCTCTGAATCCCACTTAGACATTCCGGAATGATGCCAAATTTTACGTACAAGTCACAAATCAGAATACAAACCTATTCCAAGGCTCGGAATCCAAAACGGACATCGATAACACCAAAGTCCACTTCAAATCTAACCTAGAAAATTCTAAAACCTTTAAAATGCCAACTTTCCACATTAGGCACCGAAACGCTCTCGGACCATCTGATACTCAACCCGAACATACGCCCAAGTCCAGAATCATCATACGAACCTATTGGAACCTTCAAATCCCGATTCCTAGGTCGTTTACCCAAAAGCCAAACCTTGATCTACTCTTCTAACTTAAAGCTTCCAAATTGAGAATTATACTTCCAAATCAACTCTAAACTTCCCAAAAATTGAAACCGACCACACATATAAGTCATAATACATGAAGCGAAGCTACTCAAGGCCTCAACCCGATTGGTAGGGTCGCTACACACAAAAACTAAACCCTCCACCATTGTAAGTCCCTCAACAACATCCTCACAATACAACCAAATATCCACAAACCACTACTTACCCCACTCCTCAAAAAGTACCACAACCTACCCACGATCCACCCCAGTCATCCATCAATGATCATCCATAGACTCAAGTCCCTGGAACACACAAAAGAAACCCTATATATGTGGAAACTCAACCATACACACCACAACAAAACTATACATGCCTGAACCTACTAAAAAGGACATGTGATAAGTTGGTATGTTACCAACTTACCTCTTCTTGATACTTAGAATTTTGCATGATGTTTTTGAGAAAATAAGGTATTTATTGAGGTTTATTGGCATATTTCAGGTATCATATGATTTGGGGAAGATACGAATGAAAGCAAGTCAAATGTATTATTGGGAAAAATGGACTGCTGCCAGATATTGCTCTGTGCGATCGCGGATAGTTACATGCGATCGTAGAAGTCTAGGATGATGAAGTTATGCGAACGCGGTTGAAGGTGTGCGAACGCAAAGAAGAAAGCCTGGTCGGCGGCTGGTCAACTCTGCTACGCGAACGCGACTGTTGCTAGGCGAGCACGTAGCTTGGCAGAAGTTGTTTACCGCGATTGCGGTTTTATGTGTGCAATCGCATAGCACATTTTCTGGGCAGATTCTGGGCAGAAATGGAATTTTATGTTTTGATCCCCAAGCCATTTAATACACGACCTAGCTCATTTGTAAAATATCTTTGGCATCTTTGGAATCTTTGGATTATTTTTTAGTCTCTTGACTAGAGAACACAAGTTTGGAGTTAGGGTTCTTGCACACACACTTGGTCTTGAAGATTTGAAGCTTTTGGTTGAGAATTTCTTACCCATTTATGTTTATTTCTTCATTTCCTTGCTTTGTATGGAATATCTAAGTGTGTAATATTTTTTCCAATAATTAATTCTCTTTTATGGGAATATTCATATTTAAAGTGTGGATTAAATATCTTGTTGTGCTTATGTATTGAACGATTTTTATTTATTATGACGTGAGTTATTGTTTCTTTTATTATTCTTGTTCTTTAATGTTTTCAAAGGGATTAGCTAACCATAGGACTCGCCCATTAACTCTGAACTAATTTTGTGAAAGATAATTTGGGGTTGGAAAAGATTAATTAATAAGAACTTTAGGTGTTAACCCTCACTTTACAGATTCTACCTAGGGATAGGATTGGACTACTTGTAGCCATATTCAGGTGTGCTTAATCTCTTAATTGTTTTCGGGATAATTGAATTAGGAAGTCTTGTTAGTCTTCTAAAGAAGCTAATATAGAATTATTACCCTAGGCTAATTAACATAAACTCGCTCATATTTGTAAAATCGTGAAATACATTGGATCGTTACTTGAGTGTAATTCCCAATGCATCCATGCTTGTAGCAATTAATCATTTTATTTGCTTTCTAGATTTAGTTTACATATTCGAAATTAGTTATAAATATTTTCTCAAAACCTGTCACGACCCAAAAACCAATTGTCGTGATGGTGCCTATCGTGGAACTAGGCAAGCCACTACTCAACTATCTCAAAACAGTAAAAGCTTTAAAAGTATAGGCGGAAGCAATTAATATTTAAGAAAAACCCATTTTTGGAACCGAAATAAACTCACAACACAATACAATCTATCCCAAAACCGGGATATCACCGAGTACATGAGCATCTATGTCAGAATACAGTCTACTACAATGTCTAAGGAGTAGAAACTGAAGTACAGATAAAGATAATGAAGGAGAGTCAAGGCCTGCGAACGCCATGCAGCTACCTCGATAGTCTCCGAGATCCTGTCTCCTCAATCAGCAGCCGCCGTAACCAGAAGTACCTGAATCTGTACACAAGGTGCAGGGTGTAGCGTGAGTACAACCAACTCAGTAAGTAACAAACCCAAACTGTGGGCTGAAATTTGTGACAAACTCAACCGGCATAATTCAATACAGAAAATAACAGTGCAAAAATGTAGACATGCTTTCAAGTTTGATAGATATCTTAAGACAGTAAAATGGATCAATCTGAATGATATGAAAAATATAACTCATCTACTTCTACCATGTCAATGCACATGTTGTATGTGATGCACCATGCTGACACCCTCATGTGCTCACACTCTCAAATGCTCAATCACTCGGTACTGTATATGGCCCAAAAGGCCTAGGGAAGATTCATCTCGGAATATATACGTCACTGACCATCAGTCATCAAGAATCGAGTAGGGAAAATCCAGCCCATGGAGAAGATCCATCTCTAGGTATAAAATGCTTTAGACAAGATCCATGTCCAGGGAAGATCCATCCCTCAATAATATCAACCGCGCTCACTGGGGGGTGTGCAGACTCCGAAGGGGCTCTTTCAGCCCAAGCGATATCATAAATTAGTATAACCACTGCGACGTGCAGCCCGATCTCATAAATGTCACTCATAATCAGGCACTCGGCCTCACTCAGTCATCAATCTCTCCAGTCTCTCTCTCACGGGATCACAATGTCATGATACTAGCCGAAAACAATAATATGATGCATCAATAAATAATAACAGAGACTGAGATGAGATATGAAATGAATGAATATGACTGAGTACGAAATATCAATGAAATCAGTAAGACAACAGCAAGAAACGACCACTATGGGTCCCAACAGTACCGGCATAAAGCCTAACATGACATCTAGCATGAGTGACAGTTCAATTACTTTATCACATGATGAAAACACGGATATCAACAAGATAGAACCACTATACGGTGCTATGGAGTCAACCAGGTCACAATTCTCATGGTGCACACCCGCACGCCCATCACTTGGCATGTGCGTCACCTCAATACCAATCACATAACACATAATTTAGGGTTTTGAACCCTCAGAATCCAAGTTTAAAAGTGTTACTTACCTTAATCCGGGCTAAATTCTACTCCAAAATGCCCCTGCCTCTCAAATCCGTCTCCAAACGTCCCGAATCTAGCCACAAGCAGTACAATACAATCAATATAGGCTAAAGGAATTAATTCCACAAGAAAAATACGAAATTATAGCCAAAATACGAAATCGACCCAAACCCGGCCCCCAGGCCCACGTCTCGAAATTCGACAAAAGTCACAAAATCTGTAAGCCCATTCACTCACGAGTCTAACCAAGTAGTTTCTTTTTCCGCAGCCAGGCGGTCCATATTCTCCTTCCATCGATCACAATCGGCCTTGACCTGATCGACTTTTCCCCGAAGCAGCTCGATCCTTTCAACCTTTTGTTGCAGCTGAGATAATGAAGTATTAGCCTCCACAGTTGAGTCGAGTCCATACTTTATCAAAAGGATGCTCACATGCTTATCTAGCTCGGCCTCTTCCTCACAAGCCTTGGCCAAATCCGCTTGAAGGTCCTTTATAGTTTCGTCTTTTTGACCGCAGAGAAGCTTCAGAGCGTTCCTCTCCTGTGAGACCTTTTGGAGCTCGGTTTCACACTGGCTGAGGTCAGCTCGAAATTTGGCGAAAGCCAATACAAAAAGGAAAACACAAGTCAGATTTAGAGAAAAAAGAGTAAAGAAAAGAAATGTAGTAAACTGATTCTTACACGAGATAAGGGACGTTAGGCCTCTTCTAAAAGAATAGAAGCGTCACTGATATCAGAGGCATCATCGACTCCAGTAAAGTAATCCCGAAAGGGATCCCCTACACTAGAGCCTCCGCCTATATCAGGGGTCTTCAACTCTCTAGCTTCCCTTAGTGCCTCCTCAGAAAAAGTCGGAAGAGAAGGCAAGTGACATGCTGTCATGGTCCCGAGAAAGTCGCTCAGGACGCTATGATCGATCTTTGGGGTATCAGAACCGGCCCCGTCCGGTGTAGTTGTAGATGGCCGAGAAACGATCTCGGCCTCTGGTAATTCGGGATCCTCACCCGATTTCTTTCTAGAAGCCTCCTCGACACGAGGCTTGATTTTAGCAGCCGTCGTCGGCTCAGAAGGTTTGGTGACCTCGACGGCTTTACTAGGTCGGACCGTTAGTGCCAAGGCATTTTTCTCTTCTTTGTCTCTCAGTTTTTGGACTGAGTCCATCGTGAGAGCGATTACTTTCCTCCTCACCCTTAGAGGTTTGGGCTTGGGGTCCTCGGACTGCGAGGCAGTTTTCCTCTTCTTGTCTTTCCCCTGCTTCGGAACCGGGGACTTGGTTTCTTCCTCGCCACTTGAAGGCCTCAAAATGGCATCCTTGGTCAGGCCTACATGAAAGAAAATTAGTGACGAATGAAATATAAAAAGTGTTTCAGAACATGAAAAAGGAGATCTTTACCGTGGTTCTTGGCCTCTCATCTGCCCCTTGCCAAATCACGCAACGCGTGTTCGGCATAAGTGGAAGTTGAGGCTAACTTCCGAACCCAATCTTCGAGGTTAGGTGTCGCTTGAGGCATCCAAGGAATAGCTGCATGTCGAAAGGGGGTTCAGGGTCAGGAACCAAATACAAAGTTTAAAAGATCACTTACGGTCGAAGTTCCACTCCTCAGGGAACGGCATCTTCTCTTCCGGGATAGTGTCGCGGGTCCTCACTCGTATAAAACAGCTCATCCAACCCCGATCCTTGTCCTCGTCGATGCTCGAGATCAAGGCCTTCGTTGCCCGGCGTTGGAGCCTGATTAGTCCTCGATAGATTCGAGGCCGGTACAACCGCATGAGGTGATTTAGAGTAAACTCTAGCCCCTCAGCCTTGCTAGAGAAGAAGCACATCATGATTACTATGCGCCATAGAGAGGGTGGATTTGGCCGAGGGTGACCTAATATCTCTTACAGAGATCAATAATCACTGGGTCGAGGGGACTCAATGTGAAGGGATAAGTGTAAACACTTAGGTACCCCTTCACATAAGCGGTGATGCTCTCTTCGAGAGCAGGAATTTGCACCACGACCTCGGGACCCTAGTTGCATTCCCTTTTCATGGCCTCGATGTGGCTCTTCGTTATTGAGCACATGTACATCGACACATGCTCACATCGGCCCGGGATCGATGAAGGGTTTTCGACCTTGAAGTCGAATTTTAGAGTACACGGGCCGGGAACATACTCGTGGGGAAGCGGCTCCACCGGCGCCTTGCCGTCGGACGGCCGGGAAGAGAAGCAAGAAGCTTTCTCCTTCTGCGGTACGGTCTTTGAGGTTTTCGCCATTTGTATAAGTAAAGAAGAGCGAAGAAAGATGAAAAATTGGTGGTTTCGGTGCTAACGAAGATGGCTCTACAGATGGCGAAAAGGAGGAGACGAAAAGAGTGAGAAGACTTAGAAGTTTGATTAGAGCAAAAGTAAAGTTTGACTCAATGAAGGAGCGGGTATTTATAGGCTCACGGCGACGGTTCGGTGGCGCTAGTGGCCGACCGCTAACTGACAGGCATTAATGATTTGGGGAACTAAACTGACGGGACATTTCGGTCACATCTGTCACTTACGCCATGCGGACGACGTCATGATCGAGGTTTCGGAAAATCAAGGCTCAAACCGTTTCTTATCATTTTATTCCAAGAAACGTAGGGATTATCTGTATACGGTCAAAATCGGGCATGTCCGAGTTCATAGGCATGAGGAGCTGCCTCGAGAGTTAGCTCGTAATAGACCAGGCTCGAGCTCAATGGCAGAGTATGGAGCATGAAGATCGAAGTGCTCGCTGAAAATCGAGACCGAGCATGACCGACTTCGAGTAAGGCATAATAACGAAATGGCGAGATATTAGCAACCGACCGAAGATCTCGGCGAAAATCCCGGAACAGATCAAATCAAGCGGTTATTGACGCCAATCATGGAATTTGTTTCCGTTATTAGAATTGTACCTTATTTAGGATTCCTCTACTATATAAAGAGGGACCACATTCATTTGTAAGGGGGATGGATTGACTAATAAACACATACACATACATTGCTTTCTCTATTTCACTTACTATCTATTACTGCTCATCACTGTTTATTGTCTGTTCTTTATTGTTCTTATTACCCAACCTCGAGACCATCTCGAATCAAAGTCGAAAGCACTACCAGAACACTGGTTTGATTTATTTTACTATTCAGATTATCTATTTAATTCCTTGTTTATCAATTAGCATTGGATTAAATCATGTATCCTTGAAACCACTAAATAAGTTTAGTTGTTACTCGAAATTCTAGGGTAAACAATAGGTCAAATTGTGAAGAATAAGAAATTCTTGTCGTCTAAATTTTTAATTTTTAAAACTTAATTATTTTCCTTCTCTTGGTGACATTGTCTGCTTTCCAAATAATCTCTCTATACCTACCTAACAAAATTGATCACAATATCATGGGCTAGCATGCAGATGGAATTTCAGGTTCTTTTCTCAACTAATCTAATAGGAGGAAACTTAATAGTAGGCCAAAAGATAATGTAGACAATTAAATTAGACATACAATAGACACATCTCCTCAAGAATGACCATGCTTAACCAATAGAAAAGTTGTGATTATCAGTACCAAAATCATCAGGAATCTTGCATTTCATCAGATTCAAATTTAATTAGCTATTGAATGAACATGATACTTCAACAACAAAGTTCAAAAAAATGTTGTCTGAATTACCTGTATCAGTTGCACCAGGAAAAAGCTGCTCGACCAGAAGCCTTCACACTGTATCCTCCCGCAGCAGTATTACTTAGTCCCAAGAAATCCAGACTTTTTTTTTTTTTGAATAATGGTGGTGTATGGCCAGCTTGGACGTACCTCGACTATTCCAACAGATAACTGTATCACCCACTATTACAGGTACCAGGTAACTTTGGTCACCAAGGTTTAGGCAGATAGGAAAAGAATCACCTAATATTTTTGGTCTCTGCTAGGGGTGGCAATTTGAGCCCAAACCCATTTGACCCGCCCAAGTTTGGGCGGGTTATTGACCCGCTCATTTGTTGAACTCGGCCTATCTTGACCCAACCCATTTCAGCCCATCTAAAGTTGGGCTGATTTTCAGCCCAAATTGATACATGAGTAATTCTGTTAAAATAACTTAAAAATAATTTTGTTTTGTTGGATATGTTATATATATGACCATAACAAAAAAAAAAGTCTTATTTGATAATTAAAAATTCATAAGAAAATAATACACATTAATTAAAGCTTGATAAAAGTTGGACGGGTTGGGTTATGACCCAAATTTTAGCCCAACTTGATCCAATCTATCTCAGCCCAAGTTACTTTTGGGCGGGTCATACATTAATTAAAGCTTGATAAAAGTTGGGCGGATTGGGCTATGACCAAATTTCAGCCCAACTTGATCCAACTCATCTCAGCCCAAGTTACTTTTTTGCGGGTCAATGACCCGCCCATTTATTGACTCAACCCATTTTGACCCGCCCAAAATTAGCCCAACCCGCCCATTCTACACCCCTAGTCTCTCCTGGGATTTGAACACTGGTTTTCACCCACTTCTTTGACCATCATGCCCTTGGATGCAAAAGCCACAGAGATGATTTAGGCAATGCCTGTATGTATAATAGGGAGCAATCTAGAATCACAGGAAAACATTTAAAGATTCATGGGTATTACCATCAAATTTCTGATAAGTGTGATGGCACAAAACAAGACAAGACACAACTCATCACAATTTTGAATAAAGTAGATGATAATGAGGCTTACATGTAGGAGGACCTTAGTAGAAAACTTGGTTGATTCGTTACCTAATCATGATGTATATAATTTTGTGGATAGGTAAAGAAACAGCTCAAAAAGTATATAATTTTGTGGAGTTCTGGACCCTTCAATTTGCGTTGCTTTCATAATCATGATGTATGAACATGGGTACTGCATAAACCTGGCATGCCAAGCCGGAAATTTGTAAATATAAGACAACTCATACTTAATATTCAAACCTGGATCTAGCTATATTAATGCAGATTAAGGATCATCAACCATTGAAGTCTATTCACATTACACAAATTAATAAGGCAATCACTGCATTGTGTCCTACATGAGAAGACCTCAGTTAAAAAATGTTTCAGCGAAATACAAAGGGCATTTAAAGGTTGGGGCAGGAGCCCAGGCCCCGAGACACTCCTGCCAATGGATTTTCATCTCAGTTCTCTAGCTTCAGAAAAGGATGCTAGGAAAGCCGTTTAACTCATTACTGAATTCAGAAAACAAAATCATTTCCTTATGGCTGCAAGGCGCGGAACACGCGTAACTTCAAGCTCCAACTAAAGATCTCAGTGAGTCCTTAACTCCTGAAGATATTGTCCTACTTTCTGTGCTCCAATAAGCAGGGCATCAGCAGCAAGAACGACTCCAACCTGTAACAGAAAGCATTAGTTCACTAAAGAACCAGAATATTGTCCTATTCAAAAAGGGAAGAGAACCAAGTACCAATCGGGCAGAAAAAGTCAATCGGTAACCCCAACCTTCTTTAGCAGCAGCATCTCTCTGTTGGTCAGTCCAACTGACAATATCCAAAGAATTGTAAGTGATTACAAAGAAAACTGCTTTATGACAAAAGTTAATGGGACATGCGGACTGCAGGTCTATTAATACAAGTCTGTGATCTAAGCTTTTCTCCCAAGCACCAACTCATTATGATAAAGAGAGCTTGTAATTTTGATAAATAATCAAGTAGAATATGTGGGGAATACTTCTTAATGAGAGGCAATCTATTGGATGTTTGTTTGGCATGAGTAACCTACGAGCCCTTACTTCAGGTATGTGCTACCACTATAGCTAGTGAAATCCTTTGAATCATAGAAATGGCGACACATTCGTAAAGAGAGATAAATATTCCTTTCACTCTAGAAGGCTAGCTCAAATGAACAATCAGAAGGAGCATCTCCAATAGTAAAGCAGCAACATAGTGGATCAGTATGCTAAACTACATGGCATTGTGCTATTTATTCAAAGTGATAGAAAGAACTTGTGATATACAGGTGCAGTGCTTAATTGATGGCATCATCTGTGGTTACATGACATGAGATTGTACTTTAATAACAGATAAGGATGACATACAGCTGTTTTACATCAAAATTTTGACACCAGAAGTAAGAAGTCATTATCAGATATGAAGGCATCTAGAAGTACAGGCACGGGCATGAAATAATTACCCGAGGAACTCTGAAAGCCCACCAATTCCTGCGAACTTAAATGGTTGAGGACCTTCTCTTTCAAGATCCTGATCCAAAATGTATTTAAATATATGAACTTGTATTCTGGAAAGATGAACATATATTAAAGCAAAAAAGACGCAAGTAAGATTAATTTGAAACCTCTTCTTCAGCAGCTTCTAAACCACCTTGAACCCAGAAAATGTTGTTGTAACCAGCATTGTATAGCACCTCACAAGCCGCAATGGACCTGCCTGATGCAACGGGTTACGCATGATTAATATGGAACACAAATCAGCAGATTTGTCATGAACATAAGGATCTTTCAGTGCCTACTCTATCTGTCTGACTATGGACCTACTACCAGCACGAGACGCTTACTACCTCAGAAACTGACACTCTGCCACTTAGATCTATACGCACTCCTCGATTGCTCCTTTTAATGTGGAAGAAAGCAGTCAAGTGTTACGCTACAAAGGATTCAATTTATGATACATCAGATAGTTGCATATTGAATCGTCATATTCGATACCATTGAAAATTCCAGATTCTCATAATTCAGATTGAATTGTAAACTTGGGACACCATGGAGATACATGAACATCCACTCCCTTTGCAACAGTAGTGTACTGACTGATTTCACCTAGATTCTTCCCAAGCTACTTGTACTCAGCGGAGTGCAAAGTTTTACTTTATAGAAGAGAATCTGAAATGTGGTTAATAGACAGATAAATTCACCTCAATCCCTTCTGGCATGCCACAATGAGATCTGTATCTTTGGCAAATTTCTCCTCAACATTTGATAAGAATTGTCTGTAAAGGATATTATTTTATTCTTTATAATCAAAATAAGGAACTGAAACAAAGAACAAATCTACGAGTTAAAATAAAAGGGGTTGTTTATAGCATACTTGTTGAAAGAGAGAGAAGGCACACCACTCCACCAACCTCCTATTGTGAAGAAGATACATGAATTAGTGATCAGAACCTTAGAGAATGCACTATGACAGTCAAAAAGACGTTTATTTATTTAATTACAAATTTATATGTAAGCGTATCAAACACAACCAATCTGAGAAATATTAAGTCAACCATATAAATAAAAGAGATCATGGTGGTATATTTCTCTTGTGAAAGAAATTTTTCTGTCACTATTTTCAAAACAACTTGAGATTGTTCCATTGTTATACGAACTAGAAAAGGATTTTTGTTGCACGGGTACTCCAAAGAGGTTTTCACACATATGCTTTGTGCAATAGTTTGAAAAAGATTAAATTCTGTAAGTAAAATGTCAAACAAAAGATTAACAATCTGAACAGTCAAATTTCGTACTCCAAATTGCGATTATATCAAACTTAAGATCTGTCATTTGCACTTCACTAAGGAATACAATGAAGAAAGAAAGAGAAGGGATGAGGTCTACACTTGTGACGTACCAAACATGGATAATTATACATCACACATAAGCTGTATGTCTTTGTGTCTCATCAAGTAACTACAAAGATAAAAATATAGTAAAAATGTATCTTCTGTGTGTCACAAGGAAAGTTTGTTACCCAACAAAAAGTTTGTTGCTTTCCGGGAAAGAATACCAAGTTCTAAACTAGTATCGACATCAAAAATTGGAATCCAGGTGGAGCCTTTTACCCAGGCCTGCAAAACAGTTGAGAAAATCATGATAACTAGGACAATAAAATATCACGATCATTTAAGCAGGAAAGTATTTGGCTTTTAATCTAATTCATATCCCAAAAGGCATGAACCTAGAGTTTAAGAGGAAATTTTTTCAACAAAATTTGGGCGTTCACACATCACAAACTTTAATAAGCTTAGACGATGCACTTGAACCATAGCAAGGAGCTTTGAAAGAAGAAAAGCCACTGACATGCAGAGTTCAGCAAAGACTGGCACAATTATTAAATGAGAATTGTGTAAAGCATGTAAAGTGAAATGACAGGAAGCTGGAAGGGAAACAATGCTGAACCATTTAGCATTTGCCTCGTAATGTGGATAGTAGAGAGAAGTGATTTTTGAAGGAAAGTCGAATCCACCTTCTTTCGCTCCATAGAGGGACGAACATCAAGCAGCGTTTTGTTTGAGAGTTGAATTGCATAACCAGCTTCCCTTGGGGTAAGAACTTTAACTTTCCCATCTCTGATCTAGAACAAAAAGGGAACACAGATGTTATTCTCATAGTATAACATTGAAGAACTTAATAAAGGATAAATCATGGTTAAGATGTTTCCATACAGCACAAATTAATTGTTTACGCGACTTATAATTTCTAACAAGTTGAAACTGTGATATAACTCATCACCTAGAGGGGCTTGGAAGACATTCTTTAATTGCAATAACAAACTCTGATCTTGCCTTAAAAAGAAGGCCAAATCAAACATTGTTGCAACTATGTATGCAGTAACTTATCCACTTCCTCTAGGTTGGCAGTTAATTGGAAAAGAAGTTCCTAGGAGAACAAAACATGTTCATAGTCCCCACTTTCATTTTTGACACCTGAATCCAAAGAAGGGCATCTATGCTATTCTTAGAGCTAGCTAATTACTCTAAAAACATGAAACAACCACAAACAACGGACTGAACCATGGGAAATTCAAAGAGTAAGATATACTTTTGTGGTTTTGCCTTTTTATGTTCTTTTTAGGGACACATAACCATCCCCTCTAGTTTTCCGATCCATCCATAACTCCCTCACAGATTATCTTTAAATTTGCTATCATTATTATCCGAAAAGTGAACTAAGCAACTCTTTTATTTTTAATCTTTCCCCACTACGTTCTCTGTCCATCTCATTCTTCTTCTATGGCAACTGAAATAAACCTAAGCTACTTCTTTTATGTAGAAACAAACCTGACGCCATACTTTTTTCATTGTCATTCTTTTCTTTGTTTTCACTTTTTTCATTGTCATTCTTTTCTTTGTTTTCGTCCTTGACTCTTATATCTAGCAGTAGCTACAAAGTTCACTAACAATATTTCTTTATTATAGGAACTGCAAGGGGGAGAAAGAAAAAAAAAATTGCAAATAAGAAAAGGAAACCCAGACAACTTAGGAGCCAATCGCACGCACTACATTAGCCTGAGACCAGAAAAACTTTATCCACATTTCCCTTGGCAGTAATTTGAAAAACAATTTACTACATATAAGGGATGTCCGGGTTCAATCGTGGAATTCACAAATGGAAAATTATGAATATTGCATTAAACCACAATGTAAAAGATTAATCCATTTAAAAGCATTGCTATTTAATAGTATTGATTGGTAACCTAAACAAATGGTAAATAACAAGTGAAACACTTATAGGGTAAAAAATTCATCCTATTCCATAGAAATTAACCCTTAATTTTTCATCTATCTCCATCTACATGTCTGATCATAAGTACCAAAAGAAATATTGGAATATTAGTCTGAGAAAAATACCAGAGCGTCCCATCTCTTTTTAGCAGCAGCCATATCTTTCATTTGCTTCAACTCATATTTTTCTTGCATCCTTATAATGCCACTTCTATACTGAACCAAACCAAACATATCCCAATTCAGAAATCTCAACTAGAAATAAGTACATGGTACGCAAACGAAATGAACAAAAAAAACCGCACCAACAAGATACACGAACCTTTGTGGGTGCACTGGATTTTAGAGAAGATGGAAATGGAGAGCTAAGAAAATGGATTGAACCGACATGTTGACACCTATGTTCTTTTTGACATGTTCTAAGAGCACTGAGGGGTAGGAGCCCATGAGCTAAAGCTTCCATTGTTGAGAGCAGAGAGAAATAGAGAAGATTTGAGTAGCTTATCCACTCTTTTCTTGATTCTTGTACTCTGACTTACCCGCGGTTTGTCGTGTACTCCCTTTATTCCAAAAGGATTTAAGCTTATATATGCTTCCAATGTATAAAATTTTCAAATTATAGAGTAGTGGAGAACTTAGTTTTCTTTGAGATGAAAATGGGTATATTAAGTTATGTATAATGTATAGTAAATTTTAATACAATAAACCAAAACTATTCAACAAGAAATAATTTATGCATTGTAATTCCTGCAATACTAATTCCTATGTAGTTAATTCTTACATTAATAGTTCCTACATGACTAATCCCTGCATAACTTGGTTTCCAACTAAACAGACCCCTTAGTGCTCGTTTGATTTGAAGATAAAATAATATAAGTATTGGTTTGTATGTTGAATTTGTGTAGCAAATCATGCTATAAGTTAATGACCCAATTGGTGTATTTATACCTAATATAACTTTGTATAACAATATATGAAATAAGTTATACATCCTTCGATTAAAAATAAAAGACAAAATTACTCTTTGTCGTCTCCTCAAAATCAAAATCAATCTCCTTTATATCCCATTTTTAGTATATATAAAAAAACGCCCAATAAAAAGTAATCTTGCGTAATTAATCTATGAATTGCTAATTCATACATATCTTGTGCTCAACCAAAAGATTTAAAGTTCCCGAAGCAAGAAAGAACGACATCGAAAAAGTTTGGAAACTTAAAAATGCAATTCTTTTTTATAGTGGTGGTGCAGTACAGCAACTTGTGCCAACTTGTGCAATTCACTGAATATTTAAATGTATAAAGTCCACTAAGCTTGAAGACACATTTATTCCTGTAATAAGACTCATTTTCCACTCAGTTTCCACATCCAGACCAACGACAATGGCTAAATTCTTGTCATGCCTGGCTGATCTTAAATTCCTCCTGTATCTATGATAAACACCAAAATTTGAATAATAATAATAAACAAATGAATTCTAACGAGGCAAGAGTCCAAGAGAAAGCCAGTTAATGCAAAATGAAATACAGGCCAAATAAAGGTTTTGGATGGTAAGACATATTCACAAAGGATATAATTCATATTATCAGTCAAAGGATGATCTCTTGCCCCAATTTAGCTGCTTTTACAAGAGCGTCTGCAAAATACTCTCAGTTGTCCTGAGAAAACAATTCATACACATTTAATGGAACCTACAACTAGCACTTGAGAAAGGTATTCCCATTGAAACTGCAGTCTACATTATGCATCTTTCCATTAAAGACCTCTGTGATACAGATTGTAAGGGAATGATTGTGGCGAAGAATCTCCACAAAACTCTCTTCAAGAAACGAGTTACGAAGTTAAATGGATGGACCTTTGCAAGAAATATCTTCACCAAAGAGTTCAGTTATTCCTTTAGCAGGATCCTTCTGTTTTACAAGTGACTCTCCAACTAGCACCTACAAAATCCAATGACATTTATGATATATGCATCACATAAAATTGAAAATATGGCATATGAAAACAACTGATAAATTGAATCTAACATAGCAGATAATGGGCACAAGATTTGTCAAATGAAGACAAAAGGAACTAAGTGAAATAACTTCAGAATAGCAACGACAATGTATCCTAGTAACTATATGCAGTCCGCAGTAAGGATTTCAAGATTATTAAGACAACTTACTGCTTTAACACCAGCTTCTTGTACATAAGCAACATCAGCAGGTGTAAAGAGTCCAGACTCCCCAACCACCTAGAGAATTAAAGTATCAAGAAACATCACAACTTATTGAGAGAACAAATTACAAAAGAATAATAATTATAAAATATATGCATAGAAGTTCTTACAATTATGCCCTCCTGACGGATCCTTTTCCCACGTTCTCCTTCAAGAAGGTTTTTGGTATTGCTAATGTCCACCTTGAATGTTCCTGATAACATAAGAAGTTAATTTATGGGCCAATAAGTCTTCAACAATTTAAGTGTGAAGTTGACATGCATGTGCCTATACTTGGTTTACTATGCTCGTACAGTTTTCACTTGCCCTACAGGCAGCCAAACAATTTGCTTCTGATAGTAATTGACGACATGTATACAAAACAAGTAATGATCAATGAGTAGTGTTGTAATAAAGAAAATACCAAGATCTCGTAAAGTTGATACGCATGTGCCAATACTTGGTTTACTATGTTTGTACAGTTTTCACTTGCCCTACAGGCAGCCAAACAATTTGTCTCCTGATAGTAATTGACGACATGTATGCAACCAAGTAATGATCAATGAATAGTGTAGAATTAATAGAGCAAATACCAAGATCTCGATTATTGATGCCAATAAGCTCAATCCCATCGATTCCGAGGACGCGATCCATTTCCCTCTCATCATGCACCTAGAAGATGAACAACCAGGAAAAATAATTGAATATGCTAAGAATTTAGGAAATAAATAGAGGCTGAGAAAGAGATGCTGTTTCTCTTGAAAAGGAAACAGAATCAAGGCAAAGAAAGATGAGAATTCTCATCCATCAGCTAAGAATGTCAAATTACATTGAAAATACAGGGGAAATCAAAGCAAACATATGCAGCTACAGAAGAGCTTTCGACAAGAAAGAAACTTGTTGCACACATAATACATTATGAATCATTTTACCTAACTTAGAAAATGCAATTTCACTTTTTTCCGCTTCTTGGTTAACGAAATGAAGAACAAAAGCTTGGCAACACATCAATGTATCGAAGATAAATTTTCCCCCTTTTGGTCCAAAGGATCAAAAACTAAGAGTGAAGAAATCAAATTTTACCTCAACTAGCGCCGTCAATCCAAGTAATTTGCAGATCTTAGTCATATACATGATGTCAAGATCTGGTAGAACAGCAGCAATTAAAAGAATTGCATCGGCACCTTTAATACGAGCATAGTAGATTTGCCAAGCATCTACAACAAATTCTTTACACAGCAAAGGACACTGCAAACGGTGGAGTTTAATGGAAAAGTTGATAAATTATAGCTTGTATAACAAACTCTAAGCTAACCTGCATACCTCTACTCCAGCATTTCTTATGGCCTCGAGATTTTCAAAGCTTCCCTAATTGATCAAATGAAGGAATGTGTCAATTTTAAGAGAAAATCACGTCTAAGCACATCATGATTCACCAATATGGTCTACAAGCAAATCTATGATGGAAAATGACATTCCTCTGAAATACTATTCCAAAAGTGACGACTAATAAGAATGTAAAAATCATCATTTTCATATATCCTAATCAGCTAGTCTGGTAGATTTCACTATTTCCCATAGTCATTCATAGTACAAAGAGTACAAACCTTCTAAGAGTTTTGAAAAATGAAATTTTACCTGAAAATACTTCTCGTCTGTCAAAACACTAAGGCATGCTGCCCCACCTTTTTCGTAAGCTTTGGCAATCTCTACCTGTCAAATAAACATAAAAAGTTTGAAGTAAAGGTCCATCTGAAACATTGAACTCACTTTGACGATGGTTTGACCAAAAGGCTAGGGTTCTTTGTCAACGACCATGAGATTCGCGCAGCGGAAGATCCTGAATTTGCTCATATTGGTAATAAAAGCCTGAATAGATGTTGTTTATTTTCTACGCTCGTTATAGAAAGTTAGGTCTAAAGCAGTTCAAAGTCAAAATATGGCCGGAAGAAGAAAATAATCATATGAACCTATGGAACAGATCCTATTCAAGTAAGGTGTCTGATGAACTTAATCTCGCATATGACTTAAACTCTGCCTTTTTGGCATCTGGCTCTTTTATTTCCAATAAATATAGTTCCTGGATGAAGACCACATTTACAAGAAGGGGCAATTTTGGGGGCTGCAAGCATCCAGTGTGACAACTGAAAACTTGTGCGCAAGCAAGATTTCATTTGCTTGATGATGCAGGACTAAATAAATGTAGTATCTTTTCCAACTTACAGGGTTGACAAACATTAGATCCGCCATCTCATTTGAAGAATTTCCAAGAAAAACAAAGATGGCCATTTTTAGCATTTGACTTCTCTAAAAAAAAAAATCATTTTTTTATAAAGTTATATTTGACTTTTTTATTTATAAGGTGTATATTGGGTTATTTTGTTGTTGTTGGTATATTTGACTGCTATATGCGGCTCTTCCAAAATAAAATGAAAACTAAAAACCAGCTGAAGCTAAGAAACAGGGATTCAACAGGCTGCTACCAATACTAGTTGAAGATCTCTTTTACCTTGACATTTAAATGCATGGAAACCAATAATCAGTTTCCTTTTTTTTCTTTTTTCTTTTTCTGGAATGAGGTAAAAAAGAAACCTAGCTGACTGAATCCAAGCTTGCAACTAAAAAGTTTCGGGAACTGTTAGATCAGTCAAATATTTTAGTGCTTGAAATGGGTGAATCAATATGGCAGTAGAGTCGGAAATAGTTAAACCTCTCTACAAATGCATTCTACTGTTTCAAAGGTGCGCTTGAAGCAAGGTGCAAAACATGTTGAGCGCTTTTCCTCGCTTAGCGGGCGCTTTAGTGTCGTCATCAAGGCTCTAAGTGTAATCCTGAAGAGGTCACACTATACAATTGATATTTCACTTTGTCGTATTCTCTTTTCAGTTTCTTTGTCCATATATTAGTTATTCATGCTTGAAGGGGAGCCTTGGAACAACGGTAAAGTTGTCTCTGTGTGACCTATAGGTCACGAGTTCAAGTCCTGGAAGCAGCCACTAATACTTGCATTAGGGTAGGCTGTCTACATCATACCCCTTGGGGGCGGCCCTTCCCCGGACCCTGCGTGAACGCAGGATGCCTTGTGCACCGGGCTGCCCTTTTTATAATTCTAAGTCTTGGACTACACATACATATTTGTATTTTTTCTCCATTTGCACCTTTCTTCATTGAAGCTCACGCTTTATTTGTGATTTTTGCTTAAAGCCCCAATGGAGGTTAAGTTTTTTTGCGCTTTTCAATTTTGATAACACTGATGCATCCAACTAGATTTTAATCTCAAACTAATCTAGTGAAGGATAAAAAGTGACCATTCTTCATCTATTTCATTGTTACCTAATGGTCAGTTATATGCTAATTTACATAAGAAATAGATCGCAAAGTTGTTTTCAATAATTTTAAATATATTTCACCATACAGTTCAGATGACTTACAATTAAGTGAGATTAGTCAGTAAATTCCTTTTTTTAATAAGGAGATCAGTCAGTAAATTTCGTTTCATCAATTTATCATTTTAGAGGATACAGATAGAATTCAACAGTTATTCCGTCACTAGATATCCTATCCTATAGCACAGAATTATGTCAAAAAGATGCCAAGTGTGCCGTTAATCTCTGATTAGCTTTCAAACCTAATTTCAAACAACAAAAGAAGTGGAAATTATAAAGGAACTTTCAATAACTAGATCAAGAATACATGTCTAACAAAGTAAGATTTCTTTTTATTTGATTTCACATGAAAATAAACATCACACTTACAGGATTAAAATCTTCTCGAAGTACTCCTCTACTTGGAGAAGCCTTCTTAACTTCAGCAATAAGACCAGGCAATCCAGTTCTCGAATATGATCTTCTGAGAGCTCCTAGAAAATCTCTAGCAGGTGGAGCACTGCTAATAGCTTTCTTCAATGCGGAAAGAGGTGTCCTCTCTTTCATCTGGCAATCCAACCTCCAGTTTTAATTCATAGATAATGAAACAAAGAATGACTATCATATGAACTCTCAGGCAGAATTTTGGATTTGAGCCTCATAGCTACCTGCGAAACTTCCTTGTCTTTGTACCATATAATTTCTTCTAGAATATTGCATGGAGTATTGCCTTCATTCTCCACTTGAAATTCAAAAGGGCCAACATAGTGCAAAGGAGGTCCTGTTGGTGGCCTCCTCCTAATTCTTATACCCTGACTTGCAGCTATTTCATCTTGCAATCTCTCCACTTCCCACTCCTTTATTTTGAGAGCATCTTCTTCAGAAATGGTGTCTTCAGAAATCACTGCAGATCCATCCTTCAATCAGAGCAATTACAATGCATCTTAGAACTGAGCGTAAGGAAGAGCAGCATTTCTCATGTATCCTTATGATGCTACCAAACAATCTAAAGGCCAAATGGCAGTTGGAAATATTCAAATTGAAATGAAATGTTAACAGGTATCAGACGAAAACTTTTATCATTTCAGGTTAGGAGTCAATAAATAAGTCAGTGCAATCACAACAATTTGATATGAATTGTAGAATATAGATATCACCACCCGCATAAAAAAGGAGACATGATTTTTATAAATTCTAAGAAATCAAACAACCCGATGCGCAAGTGATATGAACATGATTACAAAAATAATTATATCTAACCAGTCAGACTTTCTAAATCAGTCATAATGAATAGAAAATCATATATTATCACAAAACTTCGTTGATATGCTTTTAAACAGACAATGTACATAAGTTTATAGGATTTCAGTAAGCATCATTATTTGTGAGACCATCAAATGTTTAAGTATATCATTCTAAGGGGGAGATATGGACCACAAAATATGAAAACCTTGATATAATAACCCTGCATATCTTTCCATATGTGAAAGCCTTGGTGAACAGAGTTATCCGGTACCAATGTTGGTGAGACGTAATAAGTATCCGGTGGATTTAGTTGAAGTGCGCGCAAGCTGGCCCTAACACCACCGCTATAAAAAAATACCCTGCATATCTTCTAGGGCCCACCTTCAGAACACAATACCATCCTAAGGGCTCAATGTGTGCGTACATAATTTTCTGATCTATACAAAGACGTTCTGATTACAAAATAGACAATGCTCCCTTTGTCTCATTTGTGTGACACTATTACTATTTGGAAGTCAAACAGTTTATCTTTTTATGATGTTTTTAAAATCTGACCCTTGCTTGGTTCAGCAATGCAAACCATGAGGCCGACGTGGAGATGAGGCTTGATACTCAAGTAATCCCCAGGAGATGGAGTTTCAAGTATCTGAGATTTATAATTCAAGGTAATGGGGAGATTGACGAAGATATCACACATCATATTGGAGCGGGATGGATGAAATGGAGGCTCACATCCGGGGTCCTGTGTGATAAAAAGGTACCATCGAGTCTTAAAGATAAGTTCTACAGAGTGGTAGTTAGACTGACTATGTTGTATGGGGTGAAGTGTTGGCCAGTCAAAAACTCTCATGTCCAGAAGATGAAAGTAGCGGAAATGAGAATGCTAAGATGGATGTGTTGGCTTACTAGGAAGATAAGATTAGGAATGAAGATATTCAGAATAAGGTTGGAGTGGTCTCAATAGTGGACAAGATGCGGTGAGTGAGCTGAGACAGGACGGGCATGTGAAGAGGAGGTGCACTGATGCACCAGTCAGGAGGTGTGAGAGGCTGGCCATGGTGGGTCTGAGAAGAGGTAGAGGTAGGCCGAAAAAGTATTGGGGAGAGGTGTTTAGGAAGGACATGACGCAGCTGCAGCTTACCGAGTACATGACTCTTGATATGAGGATGTGGAGGTCAAGAATTAGGGTAGAGGGTTAGTAGGTAGACGCACGGTTTCTTTTTCATTTCAGTAGTATTAGTATTACACTCGCTTTCTCTTATTCTTAGATTTCTAGTATTACATGTTGTTTGCTTCAGTTATCCTATTTTTCTTGTTGTTGTTACTTCCTGCTTTTTTTCTTGCTATTGTTGCTGCTTCTTTTCCGTGACTATTTCTTTTCAGCCGAGATTTTATCGAAAACAAGCTCTTTACCTTCGCAAGGTAAGGGTAAGGTCTATGTACATACTACCCTCCCTATACCCCACTCATGGGATTTCACCGGGTATTATGTTGTTGTTGTTGTTGACACTTGCTTCAAGCTCCGGGAGAATGGCCCTACCCGATGTGATCTACACTGTATCTCGACTGTCTATGTTGTGGAGCAAACACTGACTCAGAGGAGAAAGAAACTCCTTCCTGAAGTGAATTCAAGCTGGTGCATCATCAATAGAAAGAGACGCTGTACTGAATATTATACCAGTGAAAAATCAGAATATTTAGTATTTCCGCTACCTGTTCTTGTTTATGCCAATTGCTCTGCTCCTTATCACAATATTTTTAATTTAGAAAAATTGTGAATTATAGTGTTTTTCATATAGTTTCTACATTTGTAAAATTTTATTCTAAGTGACTAAAAAGTCGATATCCAATGCATACCGACAGATTACATGGTTTACCTCTCATACTCTGATGCGATGCGAACCGGTAAGTGTTAGAAGTTGACAAATGAGAAGATTATTCGATCTTCTAGAGGCAATCATAACGCAATACCTAAACAATGAATGCACGATTCAAGAAGCTACCTGTTGAACTCGAACGGGCGGACATTGCAGCGAAGAGCGAGCTCGATCAGTCATGGAAATTCCGGTTGGAATTAACCTGGAGATTGCGAATTTCTTGGCAAGGGGTTGGAATGATAGCCTAGGTCTTGCCGTCGACGCTGCAGTTGCCGTCGCGGTAAAGGTGGTTCTCAATGGCACTACAGCTTCCATTACAATGTGTTGACTGCGGTGGAAGTGTAGGGCCGCCGTACGGAGAGTGGGGGCGATAGTTCCGGGAATAGAATGGGATGGCGATTTGGACCAGATTATTTGTCACTTTAGGTTGCACGTGTTTGTCAAATGGTCCCTTTATTTTACTCCCTTGCTTTCCTTATTAATCCGTTTTTAATTTCTTTTTATATTTTATATTTAATAATAATTAATTTTAATTTTTTTATTTTATTCATAATTAAAAAAAATTATAGTCGCACAATTATGTGAATGTGTTAAGACCAGAGAGAGTGACCGATAGATCATTTTATAAGTTGATTTGACCGAGGGACTTTCAAGTTTTAACTCTTGAACACGTGATCTTCTTTATTACTCCTAATGAGTATTGATGTGAGAATGACCTTCCCTTAATGATAAGAGGTGAAGTGAATAGTTTAGACCTTAGTCTTAAAGTTTTTCTTATTACAAATTAATCAACATATATTGATAAAATTATTTCTAAAAATAGGAAAATTTTCCCAAATTTCTATTATTGTCCCTCTTCTTCTTTCTCTTCCTACGCCCAAATCTGCCAATGTTGCCCCTTTTGGCTCGCAATTTCTTTTAATTTTTCACATAGAGCTCAATTTTACCTTGTTCTTTCTTCCTCCTTTCCTCTTGTGTATGGTATAAACCGAGCTCATCTATTGCATGACAGATCGGGGATGAAACATAATGGATTGAAAATCGACCCTGGGTTTCATCGAGTGTAGGTATGAGGTTAGAACATGCACCTTCAAGATTATCGAGCCTATGACCCCTGAACTAACTCTGACTTTGAATTAGCTCGAGAGAACATCATCAAACCAAAATAACAGAAGGCCGAAATATCCGTAATCGGTCGGACTCACGGCGTAAATCTCGGCACGTATCAATGAAATCGATTAATTAGCGAATCATGAGATATTTTACCTTATATAGAGTTGTACTTAAAGTAGGACTCCTCTACTATATAAAAGGGGTCTGTTTATTTGTAAAGCACATTGTAACTGGCATTCTAAAGCAATATACTTTTCTTTCAAGTTATTAATAGCTCATCACTCTGTTCCGGCACCGATTGCAATATTTTTTTGGTTCAAGGGCGATCAACCTTCAAGGCCAAAACTGCTTAACTTGTGTGGTTTACATTTACCTTTTACCATTAATTTCAATTTTAATCTGATTTCTCATTTTGTATCAAGTTAAATCACGTATTCTTAAAATCGCGTACAAATTTAATTGTTATCCGATTTTGAGGGTAAACAATTTGGCGCCCACCGTGGGGCTAAGGATAATAGTGATTGTTTGATGCAAATCTCCATAACACACATTGCTTTATACTTTCTCTTTGAAGTGTCTTTGATTCCAGGCTAAAATACAAAAATGTCAAACTCCCAATCAGCACCTCTGTATGTTGACAACGAGTCCGGTCACCAAGGTAAAAATAACAATATAGTGCCTGGTAACGAGATACCACCTGCTGATCCCGTTGGAATTCCAATCGCAGATCCGATTGACGCTAATTCGCATGTGGCTATCGATGCAAACTTGCCTTTCGACCCCGAAAATAGCATTCGTGGTGGAGCCCGATCGGCAACTCGAAGCACGCAAAATGTTGAAGGAGACGGGATCAGTCTATGAGTGATCTTCGAAATGTTGGAGGCTCAACAGGCAGCGATAGCTCAGTTAAAGAACCAAAGCCACGCACCGAGCAGGGTTGAGCCCGATCCTCCCTGGGAAGTCACCCGCAGGGATGAACCGGTCATAGAAAGGTCGAACGAGCACGAATCAGGGGCTAACCCCGAGATCATAAAGATGCTCGAGGAGCTGACAAAACGGATAGAATCAGGGGAGAAGAAGATCGAGGCTAACGACAAAAAGGTAGAAACCTATAATTCCAGGGTAGACCAAATCCCAGGAGCACCTCCGATATTGAAAGGCCTGGATTCCAAAAAGTTCGTGCAAAAACCTTTTCCTCCGAGCGCGGCTCCGAAGCTAATCCCCAAGAAGTTCTATATGCCTGAAATACCCAAGTACAACAGAACGACCGATCCTAACGAGCACGTAACCTCCTATACATGTGCTATCAAAGGGAACGACCTGGAGGACGATGAGATCGAGTCTGTTTTGTTGAAAAGATTTGGGGTAACCCTGTCAAAGGGAGTTATGATATGGTATCACAACTTACCTCCTAATTCTATTGACTCATTTGCTATGCTTGCAGATTCTTTCGTAAAAGCACACGCATGTGCCATCAAGGTCGAGACTAGGAAATCAGACCTTTTCAAAGTCAAACAGAAGGATAACGAGATGCTTAGGGAGTTCATGTCCCGGTTACAAATGGAACGAATGAATCTGCCATCGGTCGCTGATGATTGGACTGTTCAAGCTTTTACTCAGGGACTTAATATTCGAATCTCGGTGGCTTCACAGTAGCTGCAGTAGAACTTAATAGAATATCCGGTTGTTACATGGGCCGACGTGCATAATTGGTATCAGTTAAAAATCAGAGTCGAAGATAACCAACTCGGGGTCCCTTCGGGGTCTGTTTATCCAGTCAGAACCTTCGACAGAGTCAATAGAGAGATCGACCGTGAACCGAGGCCAAATAGGGATCGGTATCAACCATATAATAGAGATCGGAGAAGCAGCGGGTTTGGGCGGAACCCCATGAGAAATGAAAGGAGAAATGATCGAGGTCAAAACAGCCGGGGACTTATGACTAAAAATGGCTTTGACAGGTCTAAAAACGCACCAAGGCTATCGGAATACAACTTTAATATCGATGTTACCACACTGTATCAGCTATCGGGCGCATCAAAGATACCAAATGGCCTCGACCCCTACAGTCTGATCCAACCCAAAGGAATCCTAACCAGATGTGAAAATATCATGGCACCCACGGTCACAGAACGGAGGATTGTCGATAGCTGAGAGAGGAAGTAGCTCGTCTATTCAACAATGGGCACCTTCGAGAATTCTTAAGCGACCGAGCCAAAAATCATTTCAGGAACAGGGATTCTAACAAACAGGCAGAACAAGAAGAACCTCAACACGTCATCAACATGATCATCAGCGGGGTTGATATCCTGTAGGGGCCGATGTTGAAACGCACCAAAGTATCCATCACTAGGGAGAAACGAACACGAGACTACATATCAGAAGGAACTTTATCTTTCAACGACGAAGATGCGGAAGGGATCGTGCAGCCCCACAATAATGCACTAGTAATATCTGTACTCGTAAATAAAATTCGGGTTAAACATGTGTTAATTGATCTAGGTAGCTCGGCCAACATCATTCGATCAAGGGTCGTGGAACAGCTCGGTCTGCAAGACCAAATCGTGCATGCAGTTCGAGTTCTAAACGGATTCAACATGGCTTGTAAGACCACTAAAGGCGAAATAACGTTACCAGTAAATACTGTCAGGACCATCCAGGAGACTAAATTTTATGTGATCGAAGGGGACATGAGGTACAATGCTCTATTCAGAAGTCCATGGATCCACAATATAAGGGCGGTGCCTTCGACGATGCACCAAGTATTGAAATTTCCAACACCTGACGAAGTTAAAACAGTCTAGGGGGAACAACCGGCTGCAAAAGAAATATTCGTGGTTGAAGAGGTGACACCGGCATCTACAGTTTCAACATCGAATGGCCCAAACCAGGTGGTCAAAAACGGGGCAAAATAGCAATCACCGATACCATCTTTGGCAGATTTGGACAAACAAGAGGAAGTCGAGGATGATGATTATGGGGTTCCCAGATCTTTTATAGACCTCGATGATTTCGACGCCACTAAATCGGCGGTCGAGGAACTGGAACAAGTCATATTACGAGAAAACTTTTCCGATCGAAAGATATACCTAGGCACGGGGTTATGCTCCAAGCTTAGGAAAAAGCTCATTCAATTTTTTATAACTAACGAAGATTGTTTCGCTTGGTCCCACCTCGATATGACAGGTATCCTACCGGAGATAACCACTCACAAGCTGAGCTTGGACCCGAAGTTTCATCCGATTAAACAAAAGAGGAAACCCCAGTCCGAGATCAAGCATGCTTTCATCAAGGATGATGTATCTAAACTTCTTAAAATACGGTCTATTCGGGAGGTCAAATACCCAGATTAGTTAGCAAACATAGTGGTAGTCCCTAAAAAAGGAATAAACTAAGAATGTATGTAGACTATAAATATTTGAATAAAGCATGCCCCAAAGACTCTTTTCCTTTGCCCAACATCGACCGTATGATCGATGTCACGACCGGCCACGAGACCCTCAGTTTTCTCGACGCCTATTCCGGGTACAACAAAATACGGATGGACCCGAGTGATAGGGAAAAAACTTCCTTCATCACTAAATGTGGCACATACTGTTATAACGAAATGCTATTTGGATTAAAAAAATATTGGTGTCACATACCAACGCTTAGTAAATCGGATATTCGAGGAACAAATAGGAAAATCAATGGAGGATTACATTGACGACATGTAAGTTAAGTCCCTGCGAGCAGAGGACCATTTAAGACATTTGCAGGAAACCTTCAGCATACTGAAGCAGTACAACATGAAGCTGAACCCAGAAAAATATGCGTTTGGAGTGGGGTCGGGTAAATTCCTCGGATTCATGGTATCCAATCGGGAAAGCGAGATCAATCCTAATAAAATCAAAGCCATCGAAGATATCATGGTCGTGGACAACGTAAAGGCCGTGCAAAGGTTAACCGGGCGAATAACCGCCCTGGAGCGATTTATTTCGAGGTCATCCGACAAAAGCCACTGATTCTTTTTTGCACTGTTGAAGAAGAACAACAACTTTTTATGGACCCCGAAATGCCAGCGAGCTTTGGAGGAACTTAAAAGGTATTTATCGAGCCCGCCCCTGCTTCACACACCAAAGGCGGACGAACAACTGTACTTATACTTGGCGGTCTCAGAGATAGCGGTAAGTGGAGTCCTAGTTCGGGAAGAGCAAGGTATGCAATTTCCAATTTACTATATTAGTAGAACCTTAGGTGAGGCCAAAACTAGGTACCCTCAACTGGAAAAACTGGCGCTCACTTTGTTAAGCGCCTCTAGGAAGCTAAAACCGTACTTCCAATGTCACCCCATATGTGTCGTAACTACTTACCCATTGAGGAACACTATGCATAAGCCCGAACTCTCGGGCCGATTGGCCAAATGGGTCGTAGAGATAAGTGGCTACGATATTGAGTATCGACCTCGGACTGCCATTAAGTCTCAAATTTTGGCAGACTTTGTGGCCGATTTTACGCCGACCCTAATACCCGAGGTTGAGAGAGAGTTATTGGTTAACTCGGGAACTTCCTCAGGAATCTGGACCCTCTTCACGGACGGCGCCTCAAATGCAAAAGGGTCCGAACTTGGCATCGTACTAAAGCCACCAATAGGTAATATAATTAGACAATCTATTAAGACTGTGAAATTGACTAACAACGAGACCGAATATGAGGCCATGATTGCAGGCCTTGAGCTAGCCAAAAGCTTGGGGGAAGAGGTGATCGAAGCCAAGTGTGACTCCCTCCTCATGGTAAATCAAGTTCGTGGAACATTCAAGGTCAGAGAAGAACGAATGCAAAGATACTTGGACAAGTAATAGGTGATATTACATCGGTTAAAATAATGGACTCTACAACATGTACCTCGGGATAAAATAGTAAGGCCGATGCCCTAGCTAACTTGGGGTCGTCGGCCGAGGATGGCGAGTTCCACTCGGGAGAAGTCGTACAGCTTATGAGATCGGTGGTGGAAGAAGGCCACGCCGAGATCAACTCAAAGAGCCTAACTTGGGACTAGAGGAATAAATACGTGGAATATCTCAGGTCCGGTAAATTACCCTCTGATCAAAAAGAGTCGAGGGCCCTACGTACCAAAGCTGCCCGATTTAGCCTGTCTGAAGACGGAACCTTATTCAGAAGAACATTTGATGGCCCAATTGCAATATGTCTAGGGTCGGGGGATACTGAGTATGTTTTGAGGGAAATCCACGAAGGTACCTGTGGAAATCATTCGGGTGCCGAATCACTGGTTCGAAAAATAATCAAAGTTGGTTATTACTGGATCAATATGGAAAAAGACGCAAAGGAGTTTGTTCGAAAATGTGATGAATGCCAAAGACATGCTCCGATGATCCATCAACTCGGGGAGCTGCTCCACTCGGTTTTATCGCCATGGCCGTTCATGAAGTGGGGAATGGACATCGTTGTCCCCCTTCCGTGGGCACCAGGTAAGGCTCAATTTATATTATTTATGACTGATTATTTTTCTAAGTGAGTGGAAGCCAGGCATATGAGAAGGTCAGGAAAAAGAAGGTCATTGATTTCATTTGGGATCACATCATATGCCGATTTGGAATGCCAGCCAAGATTGTATACGATAATGGGAAACAATTCAGCGGAAGCAAAGTAACCAAATTCCTTGAAGATCACAAGATCAAAAGGATCCTATCAACACCCTATCACCCTAGTGGGAATGGACAAGCTGAATCTACCAACAAAATCATACTCCAAAACCTTAAAAAGAGATTTACCGACGCCAAAGGAAGATGGAAAGAAATATTACCCGAAGTCCTGTGGGCGTACCATACAACCTCAAAGTCTAGTACCGGGGCTACCCCGTTTGTTTTGGTTTATGGCGCCAAAGCTTTGATACCGGTCGAGGTTGGGGAACCGAGTATCAGATTCCAATATGCGATAAAGGAATCGAATGACGAAGCTATGAGTACGAACCTGGAGCTATTAGATGAAAGACGCGGGCCTCCCTTGTCTGGTTGGCCACCCAAAAATAACGGATCGAAAGATATTATAATTGAAGGGCCAACCTTCGACACTTCAATAATGGGGACTTGGTACTAAGAAAGATCATGCTAAGCACACAAAACCTGAACGAAGGGAAATTGGGGCCGAATTGGGAAGGACCGCACCAAATTATCAAGATCACTGGAAAAGGATCCTACAAGCTTGGAACAATGAATGGCGAGAAACTACCCAACAACTGGAATGTAGCTCACCTGAAATGAAATTACTTCTAAGGTACAACCCCATCCATTTCCTTTTACTTATATTTCAGACTAACTCTTGCAGGAGATCGACAAGGAAAAGCACGAGATTTTAGGTCTAAAAGCACGCGTTGCACTCTTTTTCCCTTGAATCGGTTTTGTCCCAAATGAGTTTTCCAGCAAGGTTTTTAACGAGGCAGCAAGTAAATCGTGCTAACTTATAATCGAAGTCGGCAGCGAATCGGTGACGGTGATCAAAACAGTATTCGAGGTCTCTCTGATATCGACTTTAGCATGGAAAGAGACCTCAGGATTGAAGGGTCTTGATCGATAGGATTCAATATAAGGGCCAAACGGTCAAATGAACCGTGCCCGCATAGACTACTCGAACCCTGACACAAAGCATGTACACATACGTTACTATTATGCACAAGAATAAAGAGAAGTCTCTTCCTTGCAAACATCTTGTCATTTAAAAAATTTTCCTTTACATTTTTTAAGGAATTCCCTGCTTCCGATCCCCTAAAGGAAACAAGCCCAAGGGCACCTTAACCTGAGTTCGAATAATCACTCTCTCATTCGGAGACTGCTGTCCGGAAACAAACTCGGACGGTCCAAGCTATTAGACCTCAGGGGTATAAGACCTATTAGGCAAACCCCGAAATTTTATAGGCTAAGGCCACCCCCATTCGGGGACTGCCATCTTAGGCAAACCCGGATAACTCAGGATAATGATATTAACACGGGACAACACCTGAACTATAAAGGCTACAGACATATAAAGTCGGCTCGGAGATGTCTGAAGCCCGTCATAAAAACAACAAGGCTTTAAGATTTTCTTAACCAGTTCCAAAGGCTATCCTCGACAGATTATGACTAAAAGTCTAAGTACTTTGGGGAAAGAAAACTTTCGGTCACACTGAAGCCCCACGATGCCTTAAAACGAAATAGTTGAAGGCAAGGTTTCTTCGAGTCTCTAAACAAAAACCAACTGTTTTATGCCAAGGCATGTAGATCTTTGCAAGTAAAAATAAACAAGGCAAAAAGAAAAATTGAAAGTTGTTGAAGGGAAAAGCCTTATATTCATAATCAAAAATTTCTTTTACAAGGGCCGAACTGCCCGATGAAACTTCTTACAAGGGCCAAAAATGGCCTCAACAAAAACAAACCAAAGACATCTAAAAAATCCTAAGTGGCCTAGTCTCCACCGGGGGCCGCGTCATCACCTTCGGGGTCTCCGCCATCTTCGAGATCACCCGAATCTTCAGACTCCTCGAAATCCTCCTTCTCAGGGTAAGCCAACTTCCTAGCGTGGGCTTCGGATACCGTGGCTTTCTCGATCTCAGCTAGCAGGTCAAAACCCTGAGCTCGAACTCCCTCGAGGGCCTCTCTTCGGGATTGCCACTTTATATGCTCCACCAAGTTTCTCACTTGGTCCTGAGTTGCCTCGGCGTCAGCCTTGTGCTGGTCCACCCGCTCATTAGCCTCGGCCTTAACCACAACAACCTCCAACTTGGCCACCTCAAGTTCCTTGGCTAGATTTTCTTGGCTGGAGACTGCCGAGCTCAGTTGAAACTGGAGCTCCTCAATTTTTTTGGCCTATACCAAGGCCTTTTCTTTTGCAGCCCGGAGCTGGACCTCGGTCGAAGCCAGTTGTTCTCGGGCAGTCTCCTTTTCCAAGGCCAGGCGGTCCATATTTTTCTTTGATTCTTCGGCCTTAGCTTTCACCGTGTCCACTTTCACCTGGAGCTGCTCGATTTGGTCAAGTCTCTTTTGAACCTGCGGGTTCGGGTCATTATCCACTGTGTCTGAATCGTCGTCACTAAGTTCAAATACTTATCTTACCTGCTCGACCAGGTCGGCATGCTCCTTCCGAGTCATTTCTAACTCGGCCTGGAGGTTCTCACTGAGGAGCTTGTAAACATCCCTCTTCTTAGTGAGCCCCTGAGTCTCGGCCTCATGTTGGTTTAACTACTCCCCATATCGGAGAAAAGTTTCATGATGAAGCATCGAGTCCTGCAAACACAAAGAAGAATGTTATGATTGTTCGTAGCTTAATCTAAGTACTTAATAGAAAGGCTTTCGAAGTTACCCGATTCGATGCCTGTTGAGCTTCGTTAAAATGACAGGGGGGCTCCATTGCGTCCATTTTGGCATGATCCTCTTCGGTCACCAGGCATCAAAACTGGCAACCCCAACGGGGGCGGAGAAAACCCAGGCATCCTTCGGTACGAATATGATGATTGACCACTTCCAGTCAGGATCTGCACTCGGGGTTGGGAACTGCTCAACCAATCTCGGACTTAAAGAAGATCTGATGGTTCCCGAAGACGGCATCTTCTTTGGTACCGAAAAGTTACCTAACCCGGTAACATCTTCCGAAGCGGTAGAATCCATACCGTCGAAGAAGTTATTAAAGGAATTGGCCGCCCCTTGAGGCCCTTCACTTGGTCGTCCTTTCAGTGTCTGAGCCTCGTTTATCATAGAATCAGTAAACGAAGGTGATTCAGAGAGATCTATCACCCCAAGTACGTTCTTTGGTACATTATCTTCTACCTGAGAAGCACCGGCCATAGTCTCTCTATCGACCTCCTTAGCTCGGGGCAAAACGGGCTCGACCCTCCCAAGTTTGGAAGCCTTGGCCACTGCCTCCCCATCAGCCTCCCTGGTTTGAGGAAGCTCGGTACCGCTCCTCACGCGGGTCATCAATTCAGAGTCTTCTTCTTTTTCTCCAGACTTATCCCTCAACTGATGGAGCGAGTCCGATGGGAGTTCTCGGGCACTAGTATTTTCTTTAGATTTCTGCACCAGTTGCCTCCTTGGCTTCTTCTTTTCGGGGCCCGAAGAGCTCGGAGCTTTTCTTATTTTCTTCTCTTTATCCTGCTTCGAAGCAGGGGGCTCGGTGAATGTGTCATCATCACCAGACGGAGGCCTCATCTCAACATCTTTTGATAAACCTGCAAAGAGAAAGTAAAACAAGTTAGAAATCGACGATGTAAAAATAAGGTCGATTATAACTTAAAGAAAAAAATCTCACCATGAGAACGGGCCTCCCACCGGCCCTTTGAAAGTTCGTGCCACGCGCGCTCGGAGTAGGGATTTTGTGACACGATGCCCTCGACCCACTCCTTGAGTCGAGGTACTGCATTCGGTATCTGAGCAGCAGCAGCATCACAAGGAGTCGATAAGAAGAAGGGCAAAAGAAAAATAATGAACAGAACATTAAAGGTAAAGTTGTACTTATGCTTCATGTTCCATTTCTCGAGAAATGGCATTTACTCGGCTGGGATTAAGTCCGAGGTCTTCACTCGAATGAATCAGCCCAACCAACCTCGCCCCCGATCCTCCTCGATCCTCGAGAATGCGGCCTTGTGGCCCGACATGCAAGTTTTATTAGCCCCCCTCGATAGAGTCGGGGACTATACAGGCACATAAAGTGGTAGATGATAAAGGGACACCCCTCATGTTTGCCCACAAAGAAGCGAAGAAGAATTATAATCCTCCAAAACGAAGGATGAATCTGCCCGAGAGTCACCTTGTACCTTTTGCAAAAGGCTATAATAATTGGATCTAGAGGGCCCAGCATGAAAGAGTAAGTGTAAACACTTAAAACATCCTCCAAGTGGGTGGTGATCAATTTCTCGGGGTAGGGATCACTACGAGCTTATCGACCCAGTTGCAGTCATCTTTGACCTTCTCGAGGATACTGTCGGAGATTAAACATATGTATCTTGAGACTGGCTCGCACCGACCCGGTACCAAGGAGGTTTTCTCAGCCTTGAAATCGGCTCCGGCTGGACACCCCGCAGGGACGAGCACATTTATAGGGGGTTCTGGTGTCAGCTCCTCAAGGGAAACAGGCAAAACGTTCTCAGATGGTCTCGAGGAAGAACTGTTTTCTTTTTGAGGAACATATTTTGAAGTCTTTTCCACTACTTCTAAATAGAGGGAAAAATAAGGTCTTGATGAAAGAGGAGGTGCAATTGGCAGATAAATTATGAAAGCTTTCATAAAACCAGAAGGGAAGAGGTTTTAAACCTAAGCTAGAAAACCCGAAAATGAGAGTGATGAAGTTTTCTTAAAGCACAAGAGCAAAAGTTTGAATGTAAAAGTTCTAATGAATAAAAGTAGGAAGTATTTATAGTTTGCAAACATCGGTTCAAAACTTGCAGTGGCCGACCAACAAGTGACAAATATTTAATGCCATTAAGATGTGAGACGTTTCGCTCATTTTGTCATTTCTGGCATAAGATATCGGGACAAGGATCGAGGGCTCATATTGTTTCTCGTCGTTTACTCTCCAAAAAATGAGGAGACTATCTGTAAATGGTAGAAACCGAGCTCATCTATTTCATGACAGATCAGGGATGAAACATAATGGATTGAAGATCGACCATGGGTTTCATTGAGGTTAGGTACGAGGTTAGAATATGTGCCTTCATGATTATCGAGCATGTGACCCCGGAACTAACTCTGACTCTGAATTAGCTCGAGAGAACATCATCAAACCAAAATAACAGAAGGCCAAAATATCTGTAACCGATCGGACATCACAGCGGAAATCTCGGTACGTATTAGTGAAATCGATTAATTGGCGAATCATGAGATTTTTTTACATTATATAGAGTTGTACCTAAAGTAGGACTCCTCTACTATATAAAAGGGGTCTGTTTATTTGTAAAGCACATTGTAACTGGCATTCTAAAGCAATATACTATTCTTTCTAGTTATTATTAGCTCATCACTCTGCTCTGGCACCAATTACAACATTTTTTGGCTCAAGTGCGATCAACCTTCAAGGTCAAAACTGCTTAACTTGTGTGGTTTGCATTTACCTTTTACCCTTAATTTCAATTTTACTCTGATTTCTCATTTTGTATCAAGTTAAATCACATATTCTTAAAACCGCGTATAAATTCAATTGTTATATAATTTTGAGGGTAAACACCTATCAACACCAAGTTTTTAGCTCATTAGTAGTCAATTTCGTTTGGAAAAGAAGTTCGAATTTGTCCATTTGGAAGTTAACTTGATGGTGCATTAGATTGAAAAATACTTCTAAAGGATATATTCTATCATCAACTCCGCTGGTAAGTGATCAAATCTCGTATTGTTTGTTAATGTGTAGTTTGTGTTCTGCAGATTTTAGCCAAGATTTATAATCTGTTCAGTTACTCACTTGATCATTTGTTTATAATAAACCACCGTTAAATCCCACTGATAGGTCGTTTTGAGTTCTAATGATTTAAGAGCTTTATTTGATGATTTAAGACTTGCGTGGGTAGTTGATTTTGTTTGTTTTTTTCTTTTCTTTTCGTTTATTATTATTTTTATGCTAATAAGTTGGGCCACTATTTAAGGGTAGTTCTGAAGTGGATTGGGCTTAAAAGCATCTTGAGGCTTTTTTATTCAACCCAGTCTAAAGGAAAAAAACCTAAAAGCCCAAGAATTTAGGAGCCTGTGCAGTCGAAACCCCAATCCAGCCCAGCCTTTCCTCAAAAGAGATAAGACGTGAAATTGATTAAGTTATCGGGGGGTTTTAAGGAAAAAGAAGTTGGAGAATCTTTTAGGAACTTAGTTAGAAGATTGGCTGCATTCTCAGCTAATCGTTAGAAGCATAGGTTCCCCTTAAGTGGTAGAAAAGGAAATTGAATGAGTGGGAAGCTTCTAGGAGAGAGGATCATAAGTTGGAATATGATAGGCTTCAGGTTGTTCAGGGGGTAATGAGGGGAAATCAGTATGGATTTATTAGCTTGGGGTTATTTGATTAGCGGAGGAGTTTAGGATTCTTTTAAAGAAAATCTAGAGGAGGGTAAAAGGGAAAGAAAAATGAGGTTAAACCCTAGGGATCCCTTTATAAACTCGGCTTTCTTTCTGTATACAGGTAAAACTGAGCTTGGTGTTCGATCGAGCTTAAGAAATGGAGGGCCAAGATCGGTACATCTGTAATAGGGTAAAAATCGAAGTCTGAAGTTCGATCTGACATCCAACATAGTCAGCCAAGGGGCGAAATATAATATTCAAGATCGGGCCCAAAGCATCATCAAAAGTAGCCATCAAGATTATCAGATTTGCCCTCGAGTCTACCGAAGGCATAACCGGTCCTGTTTCTAATGGTCTCGAAGAAAGCTCTGCCAGCTCAGTCGACAAGGGTTCGTGATTCCTGCCATTAGCCGATCATTATGGCAGAAATTACGGAATTAGTCAAAAAGGGAACCAACGGTCTTTAAAATTAAGGACTTATATTTTTTATAGTATAATTAAATAATACCCTAAGGGGTAGGTCTCCCTCAATATATAAAGGGGACTTGACAATCCACGAAGGATATTGTAACATACACTTATAAGCAATACATTTTTCAAGCTCCTACCCTTTGATATTTTTTGTGTCAATAAAAGTGTATTCAACTCAAGGGTGGCTGGCATTCTTAAATTGAAATCATCAAATTCATGTGGTTTGGAGTTTATTTTATCACTATTTATTTTAATTGCAATCTAATTTATCGCTTCGTATCAAGTTAATCCACATGTCCTTATAACCACTAACGAATTCAATTGTTATCCGATTTTGAGGGTAAACAGTTTGGCACCCACAGTGGGGCTAAGAAAAATAGTGGTTATTTGATACAAATCATCATAACACACACTACTTTACACTTGCTCTTTGAAGTATCTTTGATTTAAGGCTAAAAATGTCGAACTCTTAATTAGCACCCCTACATATCGACAACGAGTCCGGTCATCAAGGTGAGAATAACAACATAGCGCCCGGTAATGTAGGACCACCCGCTGGTCCCGTAGGAATTTCGATCGCAGATCCGATTGATGTTAATTCACATGTGGCAATCGACGCCAACTTGCCTACCGACCCTGAAAATAGCATCCGTGGTGGGGCCCGATTGGCGGCTCGAAACATACAAAATAATGAAGAAGACGGGATCAGCCTACAGATGATCTTCGAAATGTTACAAGCTCAACAGGTGGTGATAACTCAGTTGCAGAGCCAAAGCCAGGCACCGAGTAAAGTTGAACCTGATCCGCCCCATGAAGTCACCCGCAGAAATGAACCGGTCATAGTAAGGTCAAATGAATAAGAATTGGGTACTAACCTCGAGATTATAAAGATGCTCGAGGAGCTGACAAAGCAGATAGAATCAGGGGAGCAGAAAATCGAAGCAAATGACAAAAAGGTGGAAACCTACAATTCTAGGGTAGATCAAATCCTAGGGCCACCTCCGATATTAAAAGGACTGGATTCCAGGAAGTTCGTGCAAAAACCCTTTCCTCCAAGCGAGGCTCCGAAGACGATCCCCAAGAAATTCTGTATGCCCGAAATACCTAAGTATAACGGGACGACCGATCCAAACGAGCATGTAACTTCTTACACGTGTGTCATCTAAGGGAATGACTTGGAAGACGACGAGATCGAGTCTGTTCTACTAAAATCATTCGGGGAGACCTTGTCAAAGGGAGCTATGACATGGTATCACAACTTACCTCCTAATATTCGGAGCTCAGGGACTCAATATTCGGAGCTCGGTGGCTTCACACCAACTGAACCAGAATCTGATAGAATACCCTGCCATTACCTGGGCAAATGTACATAGCCGGTATCAATCAAAAATTAGAGTTAAAGATGACCAACTCGGAGCCCCCTTGAAGTCTGTTTATCCCGTCAAAACCCTCGACAGAGTCAAGAGAGACATCGATCGTGAACCAAGATCAAACAAGGATCGATATCTACCATATAATAAATATCGGATGAGCAGTGGGTCCGGGCGGAACCCCGTAAGAAACGAAAGAAGAAATGATCAAGTTCGGAGCAACCGGGGGCTTATGACCAAAAACAGCTTCGACATGTCCATCAAGCCTAAAGAAGCGCCGAGGCTATCGGAATACAACTTCAATATCGATGTTGCCGCCATCGTATCAGCTATCGGGCGCACCAATGATACCAAATGGCCTCAACCTATACAATCTGATCCAGCTCAAAGGGACCCTAACCAGATGTGCAAATATCATGGCACTCACTGTCACAGAATAGAAGATTGTCAACAGTTGAGAGAAGAAGTAGCCCGTTTATTCAACAATGGGCACCTTCGAGAATTCTTGAGCGACCGAGCCAAGAACCACTTTAGAAATAGGGATTCTAACAAACAGACGGGACAAGAAGATACCAAACCTCAACACGTCATAAATATGATCATCAGTGGAGTCGATATCCCATAAGGGCCAATGTTGAAATGCACCAAAGTATCCATCATTAGGGAGAAACGAACTTGAAACTACGTACCAAAAGGAATTTTATCTTTCAACGACGAAGATGCGGAATGGATCATATACCTCACAATGATGCACTGGTAATATCTGTACTCGTAAATAAAACTCAAATTAAACGTGTGTTGATTGATCTAGGTATCTCGGCCAACAACATTCGATCGAGGGTCGTGGAATAGCTCGGTCTACGAGACAAAGTCGTGCCTATAATCCGAATTCTAAACGGGTTCAACATGGCATGTGAAACCACTAAGGGGGAGATAATGTTACCGGTCAATATCACCGGAACCATATGAGAGGCCAAGTTTTATATGATCGAATGGGACATGAGGTACAACGCCCTTCTCGGAAGGCCATGGATCCACAACATAAGGGCAGTGCCCTCAACTCTTCACCAAGTGTTATAATTCCCAACTCCGGAAGGGATTAAGACAGTCTACAGGGAACAACCGGCCGCAAAAGAGATGTTTGCGGTCGAAGAAGTGATTCCAATATAAATACTCACAACATCGAAAGAATCAAATTCGGGTGCAAACCAAGAGGCCAAATAGTAGTCACCGACACCGGCCACGACCCAATCAGATAAGCAGGGGACTTATGAAGACGATGATTACTGGATCCCCCGATCTTTTATAATCCCCGATGACTCCGACGCAACCAAATCAACGGTCGAAGAGCTGGAACAGGTTATATTGGTCGAGCATCTGCCCGATCGGAAGGTTACCTGGGCACGGGGTTAACTCCCGAGCTCAAGAAAAATCTTATTCAATTCCTTGTAACTAATATAGATTGTTTCACTTGGTCCCATCTTGATATGACAGGGATCCCACCGGAGGTTACCACTCATAAACTAAGCCTAGACCCGAAAATTAATCCGGTCAGGCAGAAGAGGAGGCCCCAGTCCAAGGTCAAACATGCTTTCATCAAGGACGAGGTATCTAAACTCCTTAAAATGGGGTCCATTCGGGAGGTTAAATACTCGTATTGGTTGGCAAACATAGTGGTAGTCCCTAAAAAGGGGAATAAACTAAGAATGTGTGTATATTACAAAGATTTGAATAAAGCATGCCCCAAAGACTCTTTTCCTATGCCCAACATCGACCGTATGATCGATACCACAGCTGGCCACGAGATCCTCCGTTTTCTCGATGCCTATTCCGAGTACAACCAAATACGGATGGACCGAGGTGATCAAGAAAAAACCTCCTTCATTACGAAATATGGCACATACTGTTATAATGTAATGCCGTTCGGATTAAAAAATGTTGGTGCCACATACCAACGCTTAGTAAATAGGATGTTCGAAATGCAAATAGGAAAAACGATGGAAGTTTACATTGACAATATGTTGGTTAAGTCCTTGCGAGCAGAGGACCATTTAAAACATTTGCAGGAAACCGTCAGCATATTGAAAAAGTACAATATGAAGCTGAACCCGAAAAATGTGCGTTCGGAGTAGGATCGGGTAAATTCCTCGAGTTCATGGTATCCAACCGAGGAATCGAGATCAACCCCGACAAGATCAAAAACATAGAAGATATCACGGTCGTACACAACTTAAAAGGGCACGCAAAGACTAACCGGGCACATAGCCGCTCTGGGGCGATTTATTTCAAGGTCGTCCGACAAGAGCCACCGATTCTTCGCACTTTTGAAAAAGAAGAATAACCTCTCATGGACTCCTGAATATCAACAAGCTCTCGAGGATCTCAAAAGATACTTATCGAGCCCACCGCTGCTTCATACACCAAAGACACACGAATAACTGTACTTGTACTTGGCAGTCTCGGAGATAGCGGTAAGTGGAGTCCTAGTTCGGGAGGAACGAGGTACATAATTTCCGATTTATTATATTAGTAGGACCTTAGGTGAGGCCGAAAATAGGTACCCTCACCTAGAAAAATTGGCGCTCGCCTTGCTAAGCGCCTCCAGGAAACTAAAACCATACTTCCAATGTCACCACATATGTGTCGTAACAACTTACCTGTTAAGGAACGTGATGCATAAGCCCGAACTCTTGGGCCGATTGACCAAATGGGCCGTGGAAATAAGTGGTTACGATATTGAGTACCGGCCCCGGGCCGCCATTAAGTCCCATATTTTGGCAGACTTCGTGGCCGACTTTATGCCGACCTTAATACCCGAGGTCGAAAAAGAGTTATTGATTAACTCGGGGACTTCCTCGGGAATCTGGACCCTCTTTACGGACGACGCCTTAAATGCAAAAGGGTCCGGTCTTGACATCGTACTAAAGCCACCAACATGTAAAATAATTAGACAATCTATTAAGACTGTGAAATTGACTAACAATGAAGCCGAATATGAGGCCATGATTACAGGCCTTGAATTAGCCAAAAGCTTAAGGGCAGAGGTGATCGAAGCCAATTGCGACTCACTCCTTGTGGTAAACCAAGTTAATGGGATATTCGAGGTCAGAGAAGAACGAATGCAGAGATACTTGGACAAGTTACATGTGAAATTACATCGGTTCAAAGAATGAACTTTGTAGCATGTACCTCGGGATCAGAACAGCGAAGTTGATGCCCTCGCTAACTTGGGATCGTCGGTCGAAGATAACAAGATCAACTCGGGGGAAATTATACAGCTTATGAGATCAGTGGTGGAATAAGGCCACGCCGAAATCAACTCAACGAGCCTAACTTGGGACAGGAGGAATAAATACGTGGAATATCTCAAGACCAGAAAATTTCCATCACACCCAAAGAAATCGAGGGCCCTACGAATGAAGGCAGCCCGAACGTTCAATGGACCGATTGCGATATGTTTGGGACCAGGAGACACTGAATACATTTTGAGGGAAATCCACGAAGGTACCTATGGAAATCATTCGGGCGCCGAATCAATGGTTCAAAAAATAATCAGAGCCGGTTACTACAAGATCGATATGGAAAAAGACGTGAAGGAGCTCGTTCGAAAAGGCGACGGATTCCAAAGGCATGCTCCGATGATTCATCGAGCAGGAGAGCCACTACATTCGGTCTTGTCACTATGTCCGTTCATGAAATAGGGGATGGACATCGTTGGCCCCCTTCCACGGGCACCCGGTAAGGCTCAATTTATTTTATTTATGACTGACTATTTTTCTAAATAGGTGGAAGCACATGCATATGAAAAGGTCAGAGAAAAAGAAGTCATCGATTTTATCTGGGACCACATTATATGTCGATTTGGAATACCGGCCGAGATTGTGTGCGACAACGGAAAACAGTTTATTGGCAACAAAGTAAGCAAGTTTCTTGAAGACCATAAGATCAAAAGGATCTTATCCACTCCTTACCACCTTAGTGGGAACGGACAAGCAGAATCCACCAATAAAACCATAATCCAAAACCTCAGAAAGAGGTTGATCGACGCCAAAGAAAAATGGAAGGAAATGCAACATGAGGTTCTATGGGCGTACCGTACAAACTCGAAGTCCAGTACTGGATCCACATCATTTTCTTTGGTTTATTGCACAAAAGCTTTAATACCGGTCGAGGTCGAAGAACCGAGCATCGGATTCTAACATGCAACAAAGGAATCGAACGACGAGGCTATGAGTACGAACCTGGAACTATTAGATGAAAGGAGCGAAGCCGCCCTTGTCCGGTTGGCCGCCAAAAAATAACGGATCGAAAGATACTATAATCGAAGGGCCAACCTTGGATATTTCAATACCGGGGACTTAGTACTAAGAAACGTTACACTAAATACCCGAAACCCGAACGAAGGGAAATTGGGGCCAAATTAGGAAGGACCGTACCAAATTATCGAAATCACCGGAAAAGGTTCCTACAAGCTTGAAACAATGAGCGGAGAACAATTGCCGAACAACTGTAATGTAACTCACTTAAAGTGATATTACTGTGAAGGTACAACACCGTTCTTTCTTTTATTTTGCATTTCAAACAAACGCTTGCAGGTGACCAACAAGGGATGATGCGAGATCCTAGGTCTGAAAGCACGTGTTGCACTCATTTTCCCTTGAACCGGCTTTGTCTCAAATGGGTTTTTCGGCAAGGTTTTTAACGAGGCAACAAGTAAATCATGCTAACTTAAAATCGAAGGCCAGCTACGAACCGGTGCCAAGGGAAGAAACTTTGTGATTGAAGGGTCTCGATCAATAAGATTTATTGTAAGGGCCAAACGGTCAAATGAACTGTGCCCGCTCAAATTGCTCGAGCCCTGGCAAAACATATGTATACATTTGTGAGCAAGAATATAAAAAAAGATTCTTCCTTGCACATAAACATCTTGTCCTTTGAAATATTTCTTACATCTTTCAAAAAGTCAAAGATATCAAGCCCAAGGGCCACCCTAATCCGAGTTCGAACATTCACTTCACTTGGGGCTTGTAAGCATTGCCCGAATCAAAAGGCTAAGGCCGTTCCGAGTTAAAAATACTCGATTGCATGTAGCTTATTTGGTATTGCCCGAATCAAAAGGCTAAGGCCGTTCCGAGTTAAAAACACCCGAGGGCATGAAGCTTATTTGGCATTGCCCTAATTAAAAGGCTAAGGCCATTTCGAGTTGAAAACACTCGAGGGCATGAAGCTTATTTGGCATTGTCCGAATTAAAAGGCTAAGGCCATTCCGAGTTAAAAACACTTGAGGGCATGAAGCTTATTTGGCATTGCCCGAATTAAAAGGCTAAGGCCATTCCGAGTTAAAAATACTCGAGGGTATGAAGCTTATTTGGCATTACCCGAATTAAAAGGCTAAGGCCATTCCGAGTTGAAAATACTCGAGGGCATGAAGCTTATTTGGCATTGCCCGAATTAAGAGGCTAAGGCCATTCCGAGTTAAAAACACTCGAGGGCATAAAGCTTATTTGGCATTGCCCGAATTAAAAGGCTAAGGCCATTCCGAGTTAAAAACACTTGAGGGCATGAAGCCTATTTGGCATTGCCCTAATTAAAAGGCTAAGGCTATTCCGAGTTAAAAACACTCGAGGGCATGAAGCTTATTTGGCATTGCCCGAATTAAAAGGCTAAGGCCATTCCGAGTTAAAAATACCCGAGGGCATGAAGCTTATTTGGCATTGCCCGAATTAAAAGGCTAAGGCCATTCCGAGTTAAAAACACTCGAGGTCATGAAGCTTATTTGGCATTGCTCGAATTAAAAGGCTAAGGACATTCCGAGTTAAAAATACTCGAGGGCATGAAGCTTATTTGGCATTGCCCTAATTAAAAGGCTAAGGCCATTTCGAGTTGAAAACACTCGAGGGCATGAAGCTTATTTGGCATTGTCCGAATTAAAAGGCTAAGGCCATTCCGAGTTAAAAACACTCGAGGGCATGAAGCTTATTTGGCATTGCCTGAATTAAAAGGCTAAGGCCATTCCGAGTTAAAAACACTCGAGGGCATGAAGCTTATTTGGCATTGCCCGAATTAAAAGGCTAAGGCCATTCCGAGTTAAAAACACCCGAGGGCATGAAGCTTATTTGGCATTGCCCGAATTAAAAGGCTAAGGCCATTCCGAGTTAATAACACTCGAGGGCATGTAGCTTATTTGGCATTACCCGAATCTAAAGGCTAAGGCCATTTCGAGTTAAAAACACTCGAGGACATGTAGCTTATTTGGCATTGCCCGAATCTAAAGGCTAAGGCCGTTCCGAGCTAAAAACACTAGAGGGCATGAAGCTTATTTGGCATTGTTCGAATTAAAAGGTTAAGGCCGTTCCAAGTTAATAACACTCGAGGGCATGAAGCTTATTTGGCATTGACCGAACTAAAAAGGGCTACGGCTATATTAACACGGCTCGGATACCCAACAAAAGCAAGGCCTTCAAAAAATTCTTATAACCGGTTCTAAAGGCTACACTCGGCAAGCTATAAACCTAAATTATTCTGGGAAAAATTTTCGGTAACACCGAATCCCTATAATGCCTTAACACAAAGTAACGTTAAAGGCAAGATTTGTTTGAATCTTCGAACATAACTTAAGTATTTCATGCTAAGGCATTTTGACCTTTGCAAAAACAAGTAAAAAGTAAAACGATATTGCAAAAACCATGAAAGGGAAAAAACTTTATATATATATATATATCAAAATTTCTTTACAAGGGCTGAATAGCCCCGATACATATTTTTTACAACAGCCGAACGACCTCAACAAAAAGTTGGTGTAAAAAAACAAAAAGATCCTAAAAGGCCTAATCTTCATCGGGGGCCTCACCATCGGACTCACCCAACTCTTCAGACTCCTCAGAATCTTTCTCTGGATAAGCCAGCTTCCTAGCCTTGGCTTCGTATATCTTGGCATTTTCGATTTCAGCCAATACGTCAAAATTTTGAGCATGGATTCCCTCGAGGGCCTCCCTTCGGGATTGCCACCTCACATGTTTCACCATGTTCTTTTGCTTGGTCATGAATCGCTTCGGCATCAGCTTTATATTGGGCCACCTTATCATCGGCCTCAGCTCTGACCACATCAACCTCTAACTTGGCCGCCTCAAGCTCCTTGGCCAGGTTCTCTTGACCAGAAATAGCCGAGTTCAACTGAGTTTGGAGTCCCTCGATCGTATTGACCTGCACCAAGTATTTCTCCTTTATAGCCCGAAGCTGAACCTCAGCCGAAGTCAACTGCACCCGGGCAGTCTCTTTTTTCGAGGTCAGATGGTCCATATTTTTCTTCCATTCTTTGGCCTCAGCCTTCACCGTGTCCACCTCTACCTGGAGCTGCTCGATATGGTCAAGACTCTTTTGAACCTATGGGTTCGGGTCGTTAGCCAATATGTTTGAATCATCACCACTAAGTTCGAATATTCGTCTTACCTACTCGACCAAATCAGCATGCTCCTTCCGAGACGCTTCTAACTCGACATGGAGCCTCTCACTAAGAACCAGCAAGCTCCCGAGTCATGACCTCATGATGCTTGAACTCCTCCCGATATTGGAGAAAGGCCTCGTGATGAAGCACTGAGGCCTGCAAACATAAAGAAAAATGTTTCGATTGTTCATGATTAAATCTAAGTACATAATGAAGGGACATTCGAAATTACCCGATTCAGTGCATGTTGAGCTTCGTTGAACAGGCAGGGAACTTCCACCTCGTTCATTCTAGCTTGATCCTCTTTGGTTACCAAGCACCGAAGGTAACTGGCAATCCCCACCGGCTCAGATAGAACTCGGGTATCCTTCGAAATGGACATATAAATTGCTCATCTCCGAGTAGGATCAACACTCGGAGCTGGGAACTGATTCACTAATTTTGGGCTTGAAGAAGACCCGCCAGCTCCCGGGGACAATATCCTCTTTGGTACTGGTAAGTCGCCCAACCCGGTGACATCCTCCGAAGTAGTAGAATGCAAGCCATCGAAGAAATTGTAGAAAGAATCGGTTGCTTCTTGGGCCCCTTCGCCGAGGTTACCTCTCAACGTATGAGCCTCATTTATCATAGAATTGGTAAACGAAGGCGATCCAGAGAGATCGATCACCCCAAGTGCCTCCTTAGGCACATTACCTTCTGACCGAGAAGTACCGATCACAGTTTCTTTTTCGACCTCCCTAGCTCGGGGCGAAACGGTCTCGACCCTCCTTGGTTCAGAGACTTCAGCCACTGCTTCTTTTACGACCTCCATGGCTTGAGGCAGTTCGGAACCGCTTCTCACGCGGGTCACCAATTCAGAATATTCTTCTTCTTCAGACTCATCCCTCAACCGATTGAGTGAGTCCGATGAGAGTTCTCAGGTGCTGGCATTCTTAGGTTTGCGCGCCAGCCGCTTCCTCGGTCTCTTCTTTTTTGGGCTCGAGGAACTCGGAGCTATTACTCTTTTATTCTCTTTATCCTGCTTCGGAGCAGGGGGATCGACGTATATGTCGCCATCGGCTGATGGAAGCCTCATTTCGACATCTTTTGGTAGACCTGCAAAAAGAGAGTAAAACGATTCAGATATCGATGATGTTAAAGTAAGATCAAATATAACTTATAGAAAAAAATTCTCACCATGGTTACGGGCCTCTCATCGGCCCTTCGAGAGCTCACGCCATAAGAGCTCGGAATAAGGTCTCTGTGTCGCAATACCCTCGACCCCCTCCTTGAGTCGAGGAACAACATCCGGGTAACAACTGTATCATCACATAACATCGATGAGAAGGGAGGGAAACGAAAAGCTATAAAAGAAAATTTGAAGGTGAAGTTACACATACGTTTCATGTTCCATTTCTCGGGGAATGGCATGTCCGCAGTCGGGATTAAGTCCGAGGTCCTCACTCGAACAAATCGGCCCAACCAGCCCCAGTCCCGATCCTCGTCAACGCTCGAGAATAAGGCCTTAGTGGCTCGACGTGCGAGCTTGATTAATCTCCCTCGGTAAAGTCGAGGGCTATACATGTGCATGAGGTGGTCGAGGGTAAATGGACATCCCTCGAGCTTTCTCACAAAGAAACGAAGCAGAATGACGATCCTCCAAAATGAAGGATGGATCTGCCCGAGCGTCACTTCATACCTTTTGCAAAAGGCTATGATAACTGGGTCTAAAGGACCCAGCATGAAAGGGTAAGTGTAAACACTTAAAAAACTCTCCACGTGGGTAGTGATCAATTCCTCGGGGGTGGGGACCACTAAGAGTTTATATTCCCAGTTGTAGTCCTATTTGACCTTATCGAGGATGCTGGCAGTAATAGTACATATGTACCTCGAGACCAGCTCGCGCCGACCCGGTACCAACTGGTTTTCTCGATCTTGAAGTCGGCCCCCGGTTGGGCACCCCAAAGGGACAAACGACTTTAGAGGGGGTTCCGGTATTGGTTCCTCAGTAGCAGCAAGCAAAACATTTTCAGATGGTTTCGAGGAATAAGGGGTTTCCTGTCACGACCCAAAATCCCACCACAGGCACCGTGATGGCAACTAGTCTCTAAGACTAGGTAAGCCGATTTCTATCATATTTTGAAGCCATTTTTTTAATTAAATAAGTAACCAAAACTAACAGCGAAATAAATATAAATATACAATCTCCCAAGACTGGTAGTACTTAGTCACGAACCCTAACTGAATATATGGAATGATCACGAGGACCGAATATATAATACTGTTTGATTAAAAATTAACAGTACAATGAAATAAAAAGACTCCAAGGGACTGCGACAACCAAGCAGCTCTACCTTGAATCCTTACGATCCCGCTTTAACTCTGCTCAAGTCCGATATCTCCAATACCTGGTTCTGCACAAAAATGTGCAGAAGTATTGTATGAGTACACCACGGTCGGTACCCAGTAAGTATCAAGACTAACCTCAATGGAGTAGAGACGAGGTACAGTCAAGACACTCACTAGTCTAATAACCTGTGCAATATAGCATGCAAAAATAATAGAAAACAAATAGCAGTAATAGCAACATCAATCAACTAGTGATTTAAATAACAAAGTAATATGAACACCATAAATATTGCTCAAACGAGTAATAAACACAGGTACAACCAATTAATCAAATCCTTCAGAATATATATCTTTTATCTAAGTTATTCAATAAAAATCTCTGGAATATAATTCTTTTAAATAAATATATTTTCGAATATAATTCTTTCAAGTAAATATCTTTCGAATATAATTCTTCCAAGTAAATATCTTTCAAATATAATTCTTTCAAGTAAATACCTTTCGAATATAATTCTTTCAAGTAAATATCTTTCAAATATACTTCTTTCAAGTAAATATCTTTATAATATAATTATTTCAAATAAATATCTTTCTAATATAATTCTTTCGAATAAATATCTTTCAAATATACTTCTCTCAAGTAAATATCTTTATAATATAATTCTTTCAAATAAATATCTTTAGAATGAAATTCTTTCAAGCAAATATCTTTCAAATATAATTCTTTCAAGTAAATACCTTTCGAATATAATTCTTTCAAGTAAATATCTTTCAAATATACTTCTTTCAAGTAAATATCTTTATAATATAATTATTTCAAATAAATATCTTTCTAATATAATTCTTTCGAATAAATATCTTTCAAATATACTTCTCTCAAGTAAATATCTTTATAATATAATTCTTTCAAATAAATATCTTTCTAATATAATTCTTTTGAATAAAAGTCACCATGTGACGCCTCATTTAACTTTCCTGGCGTGAGGAATACATTCAACATATCACATCAAATGGCACGGCAATACCTTCGTGTACTTAGCTCATTCTCACCCAATATATATATATATTTGATTCAAATCAATTGGCACGGCAACACCCTTCGTGCATTTATATCTTCCTCACTGTGAATACATATAATAGTACCAACTAGGTGGGAGAAATGCCAATAACAATAAAAGAAATAAAGTGGAGGCACACATGAAGCAACAATGACTACAAGTCACACAGAAAACATAGGTGCACAATAAACATCTCAAGATAAAGGCATGAATGTATACACAACAAAATGATATCACAATATAATGTATATCTCTCGCCCTCGCCTGCACGGAAACAACTTTCGTGCCATGAATATATGATAACATAAAAATAATTGCACGGCATCACCCTTCGTGCTTTTACTCTCATCCTCACCTGATAATATAAATGAAATAGCACGGCATCACCCTTCGTGCTTTACACTCTCAATGGCACGACATCACCCTTCGTGCTTTACACTCTTAAATGGCACAGCATCACCCTTCGTGCTTTATACTCTTCCTTACCAAGCACATGTATATCATTAACAAGCAAGGTAGGAAGCATAAATAACATTAAGGAGAGTGTTTAAACCACAACACAATACAACAATTCATATCGCAATTTCCACTGACCACAATCAAATTCCAAATATGTAGCAGAATCAATAAATTTGTCAACAAATAGCCCAAGGCTTCACACAACGTATAATAAACCTCAAAACAATCAACAGAGGTGAAAAATACTCAGTATAGGGCAACGCCTTCATTATTCCAAATTCTTGATAATTATATTAACTCCTCAATTTAAACTTATTAATAAATATTTGCAGATAAGTATCCCATCATGGATTTAATTCCAAGAAAATATCAAATCAATAAACATACAGAATTCACGTAAAATCCAAGTGACAATAACCCTAAATTTATTATATAAAATACAAATTTGACAAATAAGGAATGAGGCGTGATAATTCAAGGATTTACTAATGCCAATAATTATCTAATTTAATACATAAGAATGCCTAAAACTTTAAACCACGAAAATTTACACATATAAGTCCGAGTACTACTCGTCACCTCGCGTACTCAGCTTCACATTTCACAAATGGCACATAAGACTCGATGCCTAAGGGGTAATTCCCCTCACTCGAGGTTAAGCAAGACACTTACCTTTTTGAAGTTATGCTGATATTCCAAAATCGCATCCTTTCTTGAATTGACCTCTAGACTGCCCAAATCTATCCAAATTAATTATATAACTCCATTAAAATTCATCGAAAATATTTCAGATAATAATACGTCGACTTAAAAATTTATTCCAAAAAGTCATCAAAAGTCAACGTGGGACCCACCCCTCGGAACTCGATATAATTTTCATGAAATCCGAACACCCATTCCGATACGAGTTCAACCATACCAATTTTATCAAATTCCGATAACAACTCGACCTCCAAATCTTAATTTTCGTTTTTGGAAGATTTTGCAAAAATCTTAATTTCTTCCATTTAAATCCGAAATAAATGATGAATATAACCATATAATCATGAAGTATAATCAGTTTAGGATATAGAACACTTACCCCAATCCATATGGTGAAAATCACCTCAAAAATCGCTTCAATCCGAACTCCATAGCTCCAAATATGTTAAAAATGACTGAAATCTCGAAATATAGCTACTGCCCAGGTATTTACTCTTCGCGATCACGGAAAACCAATCGCGATCGCGAAGAACAAACTCCCCAACTCTTCCGGACAGCCTCTAGTATAATGGTCATAATATTTTGTACAAAACTCCAAATGATGAATGGTTTAGCTTTCTAAAAACTATATTCCGGGAACTATAACTTTCATTTATTTCTCATCTCCCAATTCCTTATATATTTCGAGATATAAGCTTCCAAAATCAGCCCTATGCAACAGATATTTCCAAACTCTTTGCGGATAGCCTATAGTATATCTACCATAACATTTTTTACACAACTTTAAATGACAAATGGTTTACCTTTCTGAAAACTAGACACAAAGGGCTACAATTTTTGATTTTGGATCATCTTCAAATTATTTATAGATTACGAGATATAAGCTTCCAAAGTCAGGTCAGTGCAGCAAAACATTTCCGCTACGCGATCGCGAAAGGCCTTCCGCGATTGCGATCCATTGGCCATTTCCCCCCATTTTGTGCTTCGCGATTGCGGCCAATTCCATGCGATCACACAGCACACTGCTGTAGCCAAAAAAAATCAACAGCTATAAATGACCTAGAAATGGTCCGAAACCACCCCGAAACTCACCTGAGCCCCTCAGGACACCATCCAGTCCTATAACATAACACGGACCTGCTCGAGGCCTCAAATCACATCGAACAACATCAAAACGACGAATCGCACCTCAAATCAAAATCTATGAACTTTGAACTTTCAAATTCTATATCTTGTGTCGAAACACATCAAATCAATTTGGAATGAATTCAAATTTTGCACACAGGACATAATTGACATAACGAAGCTATTCAAATTTTCAGAATCGGATTCCGACGGCGATATCAAAAAGTCAACCCCCGGTCAAACTTTTCAAAAATTTGACTTTCGCCATTTCAAGCTTAATTCGACTACGGACCTCCAAATAATTTTTCGGACACACTCCTAAGTCTAAAATCACCCAACGGAGCTAACGGAACCGACAGAACTCCATTCCAGAGTCGTTTTCACACATTTCTGACTACGGTCAAAATTCTAAGACTTAAACTTCCGTTTTAGGGATCAAGTATCCCAAATCACCCCAAAACATCCGGTAACTGAATTCAACCGTGCACGCAAGTCAATACACATGATACAAAACTTCTCAAGACTTTAAGTCGTTGAACGGGGCGTTAATTGTTAAAACGACAAGTCGGGTCGTTATATTTCCTTTTGAGCAATAGATTTTGAAATCTTTGCCATTTTTTTTATAAACAATGTAGAAGAAAGTGTTGGTTGAAGAGGAGGCGTGCTTGGCGAAATAACTTATGTAAGCTTTCAAAAGAACTAGAAGAGAAGGTATGACTATCAGATAACTTATAAGAACTCTAAGAAAATCAGAAGGGAAGAAGTTTGAACTTAAGCTTTCAGAAAACCAGTAGATGAGAGTGATGAAGTTTTTCTCAAAGCACAAGAGCAAATCTTTGAATGTAAAAGTTCTAATGAATGAATGAATGAAAGGGGTATTTATAGTTTTCTCAAAATGGCGGTTCGCTTCCTGTAGCGGCCGACCATCAACTGACACCTATTTAATGCTTTGAAGACTGGGCCGACGGGATATTTTCAATTATTCTTATCACTTACGTCATAAGTCCGTCATCATAATTTGTCGGAGTGAGAATCGAGAGCCCGTATCGTTTCTCATCATTTACTCTCCTAAATATAAGAGGATTTGACGTCATATTTTGTCTCTTACGTCATGATATATCGAAATGAGAATCTGAGGCTCATATCATTTTTCGTCACCTAGTCTCCGAAAAACGAGGGGAGTGTCTGTGTACGGATAAAATTGAGCTCGGTATTCGATCGAGCTTGAGAAATGGAGGGCCAAGATCGGTACATCTCGTAAAAATCGAAGTCCGAAGTTCGATTTGACATCCAACATGGTCAGCCGAAGGCGGAATTAATATTTAAGATCTGACCCAAAACATCATCAAAAGTAGCCATCAAGATTATCAGATTTGCCATCGAGTCTACCGAAGGCGTAACTGGTCCTGTTTCTAATGGTCTAGAAGAAAGCTCTGCCAACGCATCCGACAAGGGTCAGTGATTCTTGCCATTAACTGATCATTATGGCGGAAATCACGAAATTAGTTAAAAAGGGAACCAACGGTCTTCAAAATCAAGGACTTATGTTTTTTATAGTACAATTAAATAATACCCTAAGGGGTAGGTCTCCCTCAATATATAAAGGGGACTTGGCAATCCACGAAGTATATTGTAACATACACTCATAAGCAATATATTTTTCAAACTCCTACCCTTTGATTTTTTTCCTGTCAATAAAAGTGTATTCAACTCAGGGGTGGCTGGCATTCTTAAATTGAAATCATCCAATTCCTGTGGTTTGCAATTTATTTTATCACTATTTATTTTAATTGTAATCTAATTTATCGCTTCGTATAAAGTTAATTCACATGTCCTTATAACCAGTAACAAATTTAATTATTATCCGATTTTGAGGGTAAATACTTTCACTAAAGAAAAAAAATAGCAGTCAGCAATGGGGATTTGGTGAGCATTTCTCTCAAAAAAAACTGAGTTTCCTTCATAAATTCCAAAATCTGAGTTTCATTCATAAAATCCTGAGATCCGATGCCAACTGAGGCCGCGAGCTCTAATGTTTTTTTTTAATTGGAATTCAAATTTGTGGATTCTTTCTGGGATTTAAAAGCTGAGAAGCAATCTGGATCTGCTTGTTGTTTTGCTAAGAAGTTGAGCTTCATCTTTTACTTTGCTTTCAAGGTATTTTCCTTGATTCCAGTCATATAACTTTAGGGCATTTAAATGAATGATGATGTGAAAAATCAATGCTGTATTTTTATTCTGATATGTGATGAGATATGCCCAGGGGCGGCTCTAAGGCTTTGGGTAGTGAGGCTGCCTTAGGCCCCCAAATTTTGAAGGCCCCCAAATTTATTTTAAATTTTAAATTCTTATTATTATTGTTACTATTATATATTATATAATTTATATAAATAATTAGAATAAAAAAAGTGTTACAGTATATTTTTTGTTACTTGATTGAGGTTATTTTATACAATAAATTTATAAATTATGATAATTTTCTTCCCTCATTAATTAGTATATTTGACAAGAGTGGGTTGTTCTAGTGGTGAACACCCTCCACTTCCAACCAAGAGGTTGTGAGTTCGAGTCACCCCAAGAGCAAGGTGGGGAGTTCTTGGAAGGAGGGAGCCGAGGGTCTATCGGAAATAACCTCTCTACTCCAGGGTAGGGGTAAGGTCTGCGTACAAACTACTCTCCCCAAATCCCATTATTGAGATTATACTGGGATTAAGGGCCTCCGAATATGATTTCGCCTTAGGTCCCGAGATATGTTGATCCGTCCTGGATATGCCTTGCATGAAGTAGATATTGCAATTTAAGGTAAAAGCATGAAATTTAATGGTAAAATAGCTTACTGTTTTTGCTGTCTTCTTAAAAGAATATTGAATCTTACTGTTTATGTGAGTGATTTGAGGTTGGCTAAATATGTGTTGAATTCATTTGAAAATTAGTTGAAGAGTATTAGGTGTGCAAATATAACTATGTGGTGTAAGATTGTAAGTCTTGAACAAGAGTAGCCATTGCATAAATACCAGACATAATTATGTATGTATTACCAGCTATGAATGACCATCTTCAAAATCAATGAGTTTCAGCTATATGTGTTTAACTGAAAATGTTATGTTATTAAAATTCATATGTTTACTTGAGAATGTTAGTTTGGTCAATAAGTGCTGAAGGGTCATCTTGGCAGACTCAAGGTCCAAAAGTGGACTTCACTACAAGCTGACCCCAAAGACTTGTCGTCAAATTTGGGCTTAGCACTATCTCTTCAGCATACGAGCCCAGATATTTAAGCTCTTCAATGCTTATTCGCAATTAACCCGTTTAATGAAGAAGAACTTCATTTCTTGTTACATGCTTTGGGCTACGATGACAGTCCCAATTGAAATGAGATTGAGACCGACCTCTTGAATTGTTCAATATTTCACTCACTACTTTCGAATTAAGAGAGCATAATTATTCATTCAGATCATTTAGCAATATGTAAGCAACAACATTTAGTACTATGATATGATAAGCCCAACTGATATGTAACTCTTCGAGAGTCTCTTCACCCTTTTCAATATAGTTCGATAGAAATCCACCCCCTTTAGTATTAATTTGTAGCCTCCATAAAATTATAAGGACTGATGTGTGGTACTTTTAATAAGTCAATGATGGGTTTAGCAGCACCGTTAACTTGTTTATTACTATCACTAGTTTAAAAGCTATACTCTTTTTTCACAATGATTTCCATAAACCATGGTCTCACAACCACCTCAAATCAGTGAGGAAAAGAACAATTGCAAAAGCGCTAGCATGCTTTAGACACGATTCAAACAACTTAATCATCGTGATTATGTACACGTTCACATGATATAGTTATAATTTTAAATTAAAGGCAAAAGTATACTTTCGCGCGACTTTGAATAATAATCTTATAAAGTGTTATTAATTGTGTACACGCACGTATGACATGATTCTTAACGCGCCAAATAAAATGAGTATACGTATACATGACTTATTTCAAGATAAATTCCATAAATAAGCAAATAAAAGTAGTTTAAAAGCAAAAAATGCATAAAATGCCTAAAACATAGAATATTCGGGTTAATTAAGCCAATTGTTAAACCGTGCAAAAATTACTAAATTCGGGAGTGCCTTACACCTTCTTCCGGGTTTATAAAAGTTCTTACCGGGTCTTTTGTGTTCGTGGACCATATTTGGAGTCAAAATTTTCCCTGAATTTGGGATTTTAAAATGGGGATTTGGAATACCGAAATTAAATAATTCCAAGTAGCGACTCCTTTAAAATAATAAATCAATTCATTTTCAAATAATGTCACTTTAATTAGAAAAACTCATTTCCTTCCACAATCCTAGAAAAAGGAAGTGTGACCTTTACCAATGCACTCTTTTCTACCCTATTTCTAGATTTGTGTTTGTTGTTCAATTTCCATTTCCGTGCTCATATCAGATCAAGAAATATATGTAACAATAACATAAAAAATAAAATAATAATCCTTTTGTACAAAATTGATTAATCAAAGTAAAATTTTCATAATTGCACTTTTATGATTAACACATTAATAAAAGGATCAATATACATTCACAATATTAAAATTTTAATTTCAATCAAGGAAATCATAGAGCAAACACGACTTTGAAATTTAAAATAAAGTTAAAGAATGAAAGTAAAATAGATATGAATTATAACTTTATACAATATTATAATGTAACCTTCCTCTTTGGAAAAAAATGTAATAATTGATATATTGGAAATTACTTTTGAGATTTAAAATTTTCGACTAGAGTTATATTATTTTGGCCGTCAAATTTAAGATTAACTTAAGTTATCTGTTCGGTTCAAAAGGTAAAAAGGTTATTATTTGTCAAAGTCAAATGGTTAAGGCAATTATATGAATTTTACTCTAAAGCTTACACATTAAGATTTAAAGTAGACTTACAAATACTATAAATTATAGTAAGATTCATTATTTGACAAATACAGTAATAATATGTTGTAATTTGTAAAATTCCATTGACAATTTGAAAGTACAAAACTTATATTTCCATAGCTTTTCATTCGCAGACTGACGGGCAGTCGGAGCGGACAATTCAAATTCTAGAGGATATGCTTAGAGGAAAGCTATCGCGCGGGCTAAGCCAAGAAGGCTTGGGGTCGTAGGGGCGGGAGTTTCTCCGCAAGCGCGAGTGCGCAGATGCGGACCATTTCTGCAGAAGAGGATGCGCAGGTGCACATGCTTCTTCGCAAAAGTGGACTTGGCCAAGCTTGGTTAGAACCACATATGCGATGGAGTTTCCGTAGGTGAGGCGTTGTAGGTGCGACCCAAGGTCCGCAGAAGCGGAAATCGCCAGGCATTAAGGCCTTTTAATGCGAGACTTAGGCCATGTTTCCTCACATTGCAATTAGTCTTGGGTGATTTTGAGAGCATATTTGAGGGGAATTCTCATCAATATCCTAAGGTAAGTAACTCCCACCCATTTTTAAGTTAATTATGCGAATTTTAGGTAGATTAAACATGGAAAAATTGTGAAAACTTGTGGGATTTGTGAAGAACCTAGAGTTTTGATAAATTTGGGATTTGACCACTAATTTGGTGATAGAAATGAGAATAAATTATATATTTGAGTTCGGGAGTTCATGGGTAACAATTATATTCAAAACATTTGCGGAATCCGAGCATATGGGCCTGTGGGCGAATTTCATTAATCTTCCAAATTGAATTGGGTAACTACTATAAAAGCTAAAATATGGACGTTGAGCATATATTTACTAGTTTATATGACTTTTGGTTAGTTTCGGAGTCTTTGGCGTCATTTGAAGGGTTCTAGTGAGGTTGGAGAGCCGGATTGAAGACTTGGGAACGATGTAAGTCTCTTGTCTAACCTTGTAAGAGGGAATTCATCCCCTTAGGCTTATTATTGTTGTGTGTTACTTGTGTGGGGAGCTATGTATACATGAGGTGACGAGAGTCCGTGCGTAGCTACGTTCCATGATATGTCCGGGTAGACTTTGATTCATATCATGCTTTTAATTGTACTGTCGTATTTATCATTGACTCTTATATATATTGACATTGGATCATGAGCACGCACTGATAGCTTAGACTCATGTAGAGGCTCTTATACACATTTGAATGTTAATTGACTCATATCATGATAATGAAAGAATTAAGAAACAGATATTGTACCCCATCTCTTTATTTAAGTATGCCTAAATTCTAAATTTACTACACCATTGCTTTTGGACTTGACTGATGATATTATACCTTATCACATATTCTATTTATATTTTCATATGCTTATTGAACTATTAGTAGGTGTTAGTGTCTACCCCTCATCGTTACTTCTTAGAGGATAAACCTGATGCTTATTGAGTACCGTGATTTTATACTCATACTATACTAATGCATATTTTGTGCAGGTTCTGAGACTGATATTAGCGGTATCCTTTGAGATGAGTAGGAGTATTATTGGAGACTTTGTGGTGAGCTATTGTACTTGATCTAGTCCGTAGCACATGGATTCCCCTTCGCAACCTATTCATTTCTGTTTATGTATTTCTATTTCGGACACATGTTATTATTCATTTGAAGTTAGTTACTCTTATTAGATGCGCGTGGTGTAGTGACACTGGGGTTTAGGTGTTTGTTAGACAACTATGGTCATATTTAGACCTTGTCTTTGATTTTATAATTTTGTGGGACCACACTGGGTTTGTTCTTGTTGTTGTTGTTGATATTGAATTGACATATATTCCGCTTTATTATTTATATCATGAAGTAGTGAATGACTTAGTAATTGGATTCTATGATTGTTTATGTACGTTGGCGTGCCTAGCAAGCAGGTTAGATGCCATTACGGCCTTTGGAGAAATTTTGGATCGTGACAAGTTAGTATCAGAGCTCTAGGTTCTAAGGGTCTCATTAATCACGAGCAGGCCTACTAGAGTCCTGTGGATTGATACAGAGATGTTAGTATCTATCTGCGATAGGCTATAAGGCTTTAGGAACTTTCCCTTTCTTGATTTCTTTATCGTGCGACCTTATTTCAACTTCAAGCCTATATCTTCACTACCTTCCTATTCATTCCTACACGATGTTGAGTACTCGATATCAGTTGGGCACCAGTGAGCGGTGATGATGATGCAAATATGGTATGAGATGATTCTCTCCTTTGTTATGAAGGCATACTATTGTCGTCGCTTGTGGAGGGGTTTTCTATCTATAACATCCCGGTGTTGGCATTGCCTACATGTTAGGGCCATAAACAATGTATTGAGATGTTTTATGCACTGGTCTTGGTGCGGTGTTGGTGCAGAATAGTAGAGTGGTTGCTTACATATCGTGGTAGTTGAGGCCCCATGAGAAGGATTGCCCGGTTCATGATGTGGAGTCGACTGCTATCGAGCATGTACTTAAGACTTGGAGGCATTATCTTAACGGAGTGTCATGGGAGGTTTATATTAGCCATTGAAGTCTTTAACAATTATTCAGACAAAAAGATATGAGTTTGATGCAACAGAGAGTTATGAATGTCCAGACCTTGTCTTATAAATTTGTGAGATTGGATATCTCTGAGCATAGTTGAGTCCCTGCTGGTGTGGTTGCGTGGTCGTCCTTGATTGAGCGCACGAGAGCTCGTCGGTGTGATAATTTTCATTTGCTTGTCATTAGGAATACAGTGTTGCGAGGTGGTGTTACAGATATGGCCCTTGGTGATGACAGTGTATTACAACTTCAGGGTCGAATTTATATTTCTAATGTTGATAGTTTGAGGGAGCTGATCCTTGAGGAGGCCCATAGTATGCATTATTCAATTCATTTGGGTGCTACAAGGAGGTGTCGTGATTTGGAGCAACATTATTGGGGGCGAAGGATGAGGAAGAACATTATTGGATATGTCATGTGGTGTTTGAATTGTCAGCAGGCCAGGTATGAGCGCCAGAGACTGAGTTGCTTACTTCGGAATATAATTCTGCATATCATTGTGGATTTGTGGTAGGGTTTCCACAGATCTCAAAGAAGTGTGATGCTATTTGGGTCATTGTGGACAAATGGCTAAGTCAAAACCTTTCACTCTGGTGATGACTTCTTACATTTCTAGAGTTTGATTGTGACGAGATGGGTCTTTGCTTGATATATAAAGGGATTGCGAATGCTTGAATATCATCTTGGTGTACAATATGGTCTGGAGTTCTAGATGCGTTAGTGGATCTCTTGGTTATTCATTGATGGAATGAAGCAGATTCGTACAGCTTGCGTACGAGTGTAGACTCAGGAGGATCAATTGATTACATAGTGGTTGTAGCCACGGTAAGGTCATAGAAAGATGTTGATATTAGGTTACATATGAGGACTATCTCATGTGAGAAGGTTGGATGATGCATGATTTCTTATAAGATTTCTATGAAGAGTTTTACCTTCAATCCAATGGGATGTATGTGCTACGATGTGAGTTTGTATTGCTTGCAGAAGATGACATGACTGTCATAAGGTTGAGTGTGCATTGGGTTGATAATTTGGGATGTATTATGATTAGTGCAACATGAGCTTATGAGAAATTCAGCTGATTAATAGTGTTAGGTCATGGTAGCTGAAGATGAGCAGTCATTATGGGTTCTTGGGTTTTGTAAATATGGCTTAAACCCAAGTTGGGGATTCTACCATCGATGATTGGATCACATAGTCATGTGTTGTTATAGATTCTAGACTAAGGGACACTTATGAATTAGTTATGACTTAAGGAGGATGACTTCGAGGATGATTCGATCAAGGAATTGCTGGGTGTGTTGTATTTCACCTTAGTGATATATATGGAAGTTGTGGAATGAGTTAGGTTCGACAATCTTCCGTGGAAGTAGTGTGCAAGGGAAAAGATTCACTCGGTTGTTTCTTTTTGGAGTATTTATGTTCTAACGGAGCACTAATCGTTTGGCATGATTGGCTATGTATTCAGGACTAGGGCATAGTGGGTAATTCTCGGGAAGGTTCTAATGGATTCAATATTTAATATGTGAAGAAATTCCTGAATTTGTGTGTGACTAAGAATTTGAGATTTGTGTGGATAGTGAAAGAGACTTGGAGCATTTATGCATCATTATCAGTTTTGCGATGCAGTGCGGGAGAGATGGAAGAAATAGCTTCAGATTCATTGAAGTTCTCTTCAGAGTAGACATTTCGGTTTGAGGTACTATTGGGTGCATGGGAGGGTATAAAGTGGCTTACTGTCTTAGGACGACGAGGTTTTATGTTGGGAACACTTGGTATGAGTTTTCATTGAGGTCCATAGTATATTGGGGTGAATAGTTTAGCCTTGAAGGAGGGTCATGAGTAATATGAAGAATTTGGGTCAGTATAACAATGACTTGGTATGGTAATAGAAGTGATTGGTTCCTTTGGTATGATAAGGCTTTGCAGGTGCTTTGCATCTAGACTCTTGGGTTTGGTAGTTTACGTGACTCGCTTGATTTAGAGGGATTCAGTTTAGATATCTTGGTTGTGCAAATAGGTTCCAAAGAACTTGCAATGATTTTGACCATGACTTGCGGTTGATGTCTTCTACAGGCACGGGAAGCTTATTGCGAGTTGTGATTTCCTCCTGAATTGGGCTAAGTGAAAGATTTTAGGTTGATGTAGCGTATATCCTAGTGATTCAAAGTTGATAATGAGATTTTTGTATCTTCTTATGATAACATGTTAGATGTAGTGAGCTGTGTGGCATTGAGATTGAATGGACAAGGTTGCAGTTCTGTTTTGAAAGGAATGTCATGAGTTTTAGACAGTATGGGAGATTTTAGATGTTTGAGAGAATGCTAGCATCTTGTATTACTCACTGAGAGTGTGTGTTGCAGAAGATGCATCGTGTATTGATTTGAGGATGCTTAACTAGTACTACAGAGATCACATAGTTAATAACCGTTGAGATTCAAGTTTTACTATTTGGCGCAGGAGATATATGTTAGTATTTATTATGATGTGATTGTGTATGTTTAACGTGGCCGCCACCTAAGTGGTGGAGTTAGAGATTAGGTATGAAGATTATTTATTCTTGAGGTTTAGAGATTCGATTTTCATAGAGCTAGACTATCACTTGATTGCAGACTGTGGAAGTGTGTTCAGGATTTGACAACTAATTGTGTGTATCATGGATATGGTCACTGTGGACTTTTGGAAGGCTATTTACCTATTTTGGAATAATCCAAATTGGTTTGCTAGCCCATTGACATGCCTAATGAGAATGTGTATTCAATGTTGGATTGGTTTGCATACTCAGCACACCATTTTTGCTATAGTATGACATCGGGTGGAGTTGATCTTATTCGCACCCTGATTTATTCATGTGTTACTCTCTTATGATATGATTGGTTGTGAAATTACTTGATTATTTGCACGCATGTTGTGGCCTTGTTTAGGCTTTGTGGCATCATATGAGCGAGATAACTCTTGAGATGTTGATTTGCTTAGTGCACCTTAGTCAATGTATTATACTATCCGTCTCCTCATGGTTATGTGTATGCACTTTATGTGCTTTTTATTTATACACATGTATTTAGTGAGCATAAGCATTATGGCTCGATGGGTATCCCTATGTGGATTGATGTGTTTGGATCGGGTTGCGCGCCACAAAGGAGTTATGTGGGATACCATTCCTTGTGTTTATTTTGTGTGTTTTATTTTCCCTTTGTCGGATGAGTTCATAACATTATGCTTGTATTGTTATATATGTTAAACTTGTTAGAAAGCTCTCCTATTTGGTTCTCTTTCCATTATTGGTCATATTCGAGATGTCCGGTTATAGCACATTAGGTGCACGAATCATGCCGCGTGAGGTTCTACATACCGGTAGGGCATATTGTCACAACCCAATTTTTCCTCCGTTAGGATATCGTGATGGCACCTAGTCTTAGGGACTAGGTAAGCCTAACATTTATTGAATAACAACAATAATAAATAACATCTAGCAACTTTTGAAAGGATTTCTCTATAAAATTTACAATTCCCAAAATCGGTAGTACAAGTCATAAGCTCTACAGAGTTTGCTACAATGCTTCGAAATACAACTGTTTGAAATAAAGCAACAGTATGAATACAAATCAGAAGGTGACTTCGAAGCCTACGAATGCAGCAACATGTTTACCTTGAGTCTCCACAGCAACAATCCACACAGCTAGCTAATGATCACCTGACCCCAAAATACCTGGATATGCACAAAAATGTGCAGAAGTGTAGTATGAGTACACCACGGCAGCACCCGACAAGTATCAAGACTAACCTCAGTGGAGTAGTGACGAGGTACAGTCAAGACACCTACTGGACTAAATAACCTGAACAAGTATAAGTATAGAAACAATAGAGTATGATATCTATATAAAGACTACGCGAAGTGGAAATTAATATGGTAATTGCAATAAGGAAGGAAAATAACAACTATCAGCGAAACACCATAATGATAACGTAGAAGAATGAACGAAAACACAGCCTAAGTCCGATAATCACAGATAAAGAAAGGGCAAGTAACAACTCAACAATACGACAACTTTCACACCGGGTTTTAGTCAATAAACTCCACGAGGTACCGAACCTCGGACAATCACAACTCACAGGTCTCAATAGCTGAACCCTAACACTTGGCATCCTATGCCCTCATTACACCTCATAACCGCACTGACGACTCGCGTGCCAAATAGAGCCATTCTCACATAGAAGGCAAGCAAGCAAGGGTGTGCATCTATACTCAACAATATCAAGGAAGCCTCTTATTCGATAAAAGTGCTTAACGTGTATGCTTGTGCAAGTGTCCTAACATAGTTCATACCAGCTAGTGAGCATAAGGAAAAGAACGGACAACACGTAGAATATTTTTTCACAACTTTCAAGAGATAAAGCTCACACAGATAAGTATACCACTACATAAATATCAACAACAAGAATGCCCCCAGGTCATCACAAATCATCACAAATCAATCCCTGACATAGCACACCTTGTCTTTCCACGTGTGCAATAGTAAAGTAAATGCCCGTCTTGTCTCGCCACACGTGCATAATAATGTTCCCACCTTATCTCGCCACATGCGCAACCCACATATATATATACCGCCTTGTCACGCCGCATGTGCAAATATCAATAGTAACAATGGCACCGCAGAAACCTCGTGCAACCCCATAACAAAGAGATATCAACAAAGGGCACTCCCGAGATACCATCTCGTAGTCCCAAAAGTAAATGCTCAACAGGGGATCTCCCGAGGTACCGCCTCATAGTCCCAAAGTAAATATGCAATACAGGGGGATCTCCCGAGGTACTGCCTCGTAGTCCCAAAGTAAATATGCAAGACAAGGGGATCTCCCGAGGTACCGCCTCGTAGTCCCAAAGTAAATACGCAAGAACAACAAATACAACAACAACAATAACACTAATACAATGGTACAACAAATAAATCAACTCAGAAATTCCAAAACTCAAAGAAACGGAGGAATTAATTCACGAGGAGTGGCCACAATAGAGAATGCTAGTAATAATAAGAACAACTCAACAAGAAAGGAAATATTATGTAACAACGGTCCATAATGTACAGTTCGACAACGAGGGAGATAACATAAGGTGAATATTTCCAAATAAGGACAAGTTAACTAAAATATAGGATATCTAACTTCTTTTAAGGTTGGCAATTAAGAAAGAGATACAACAAGTTCAATTAGGGATAAGCAGCAGAAAGATAATCATAGCCTCAATTAAGGATGAACAATTATAAAAAGAGATAATTATAGCTTTAAATAAAGATAAGTAGTTAGGGGAAAGATAACATGGCAATAGAAGAGATAACAATTTCAGTTAAGGCACAAATGACTCAAATAAGCATCAAGGGCGGATTATGAAGCAATTAATTCTAATTAAAGCAGGTAGAGGTGAAACTAGTAATTAAGAGACATATTCATAACATAACAATTGCATATTCAGTGAATACAAGGACCTAAGAGCCTTAAAAGGCCAACTTTCCACAAATAAGTCCGAGCACATATTCGTCACCTCGCGTACACGGACTACAATTAGCATAGAAGACTCAAATCCTAAGGGGTAGTTTCTCCACACGAAGTTAGGCAAGATACTTACCTCGAACCAAGCTCAATCAATCAGTAAAATGCCCTTTCCTCGAATATCCGACTCTAAATGGCACAAATCTAGACAAACACAATTACATATCATGAATAAAATTACGAAAAATTAATTTAAATAATAAATCTACGACTTTAGCAAAGAATCAAAAATTCGGCCCAAAATGTCGACCCGGGCCCACATTTCGAAATCTGGTAAAAGTCACAAAATACAAACACCTAATCAACCACGAGTTCACTCGTACCAAAATTATCCAAATCCGATGTCAAAATCCGAATCAAAACTCAAAAATTTATTTGAAGAACCTTCCAACCTTTTCCCAAATTTCCCAACCAAATTCCTTAATTAAATGATGAAATCAACTATAGATTAGTGGAATATAACCATAAATGAGTTAAGAATCGTTACCCAAAAGCTTCCTCTGAAAAAATCTCCCAAATTATCACCCAAAACCGAGCTCTCAAAGGCTCAAAATGAAAATGAGACCAAACCCTCAAAATTTCCTCTTTTCTGCCCAGCGATCTCGCACATACGGACCCATAGTCGCACCTACGACGCCGCACTTGCAGAAAATCCATCGCAGGTGCGGACTTGACTTACACACCTGGGTCCTCTTCTACGATCAAATGGCCGCATCTACGAGTGCGCGCCTGCGAACAAATATCCGCTTCTGCGGACTGCCCCTCCAGCTCACTCTCTGCATCTGCGGAACTTCAAGTGCATCTGCAGGCTCGCAGATGCGGAACTTCCCTCGCACCTACGACCCCTGTCCATCTCCTAAATCCATCTTCTGCTCTTGGCCTCTCGCACGTGCGTGTCCGTACCTGCGGCCACCCTACCGCAGGTGCGATTACACCAGAAGCTTGAAAGCTTCAGCAATTACACAAGTCCAAATTTTGATCCGTTAAGCATCTGAAACTCACTCGAGGCCCCTGGGACCTCAACTAAATATACCAACCAGTCCTATAACACCATACGAACATAGTCTAGCCCTCAAATCACATCAAGCAATGCTAAAAACATGAATCACCCTCCAATTCAAACTTAATGAACTTGAAACTTCAAATTTCTACAAACGATGCCAAAACCTATCAAACCACGTCCGATTGACCTCAAATTTTGCACACAAGTCATATTCAGTATTACAGACCTACTCCAACTTACGGAATTGGAATCCGACCCCGATATCAAAAATGTCCACTTCCGGTCAAAAATCTCCAAAAATTTATCTTTCGCCAATTTAAGCCTAAATCAGCTACAAACTTCAAATTCATAGTCCGGACACGTTTCTAAGTCCAAAATCATCCAACGGAGCTAACAAAATCGACAGAACTCCATTCCGGAGTCGTCTTCACATAGTTTCGACTACGATCAAAATCCTAAGGCTTAAGCTTCCGTTTTAGGGACTAAGTATCCCAAATTACTCTGAATCATCTGGTACTTGAATTCAATCACGCACACAAGTCAATACACATAATACAAAGCTTCTTGGGGCCTTATTCCACTGAACGAGACTTAAATTCTCAAAATGATCGGCCGAGTCGTTACACATATAGGTTGAGTAGTTTGTACTGGGTGAGACGAGTTTATTGGACTTGAAATTTGTGCAATTGTATTTGTATAAGGTATTCTTAGAAGAAGACAAATATTAGTCAGTTCGGAATTTTGCAATGGTTCTCGCCGGGTGAGAGAACTCCATGACTTCTTAAATTGATGGTGTTACAAAGGTTTGACATAGGGTTTTATTGGATATGAGGTATGTTAGAAGTACCGAGTTTGGTAATGAGCATCTATTGGGGTCCAAAGATATTGTTATGAGTATAGTTATGCGGTACATCAGGTGGTTACATCTTGGAAATATATTTATGGCTCGATGTGGCTTGTAGGGATTGATACAACATTTATATACTAGAATATGCATCTTGTGGGGATTGATACAAAGTATATATACAAGAATCAGATCTTAGAGGGGGTTCCGAATGTTGGAGTTTGGGTTCTAAGGCTTAGATTGAAGGAAGAACCTTCAGTCAGGAATGTGTTAATGGGTTTATATGGATTGAGTTGGCATGAGATATCTTATTATATGTGCACGATGAGCTTACGTAGTTAATTGAGGACTTTGGGATGACTCTTGGCACATCTAAGGGTGAATGTATATTTTAGTGAAGGAGAATGTAATGATTCGATAGTCGAGCTTTGGTAGTCCGTTAGGTAACTCGAGACTTTGAATAGTTTTATATGATTTATTACGACTTGCATGTATGGTTGATTTTGTTTTTCGAGAGATTCGAAGTTGATTTGGAAGAGTGATTCTTAATTTGGAAGCCTTAAGTTAGAAAAATTGACTAAGGTTTGACTTTTGAATAAACGATCTTGGAATCAAGATTTGATGGTTTCAATAGGTTCATATGGTGATGTTGGCTGGCGTGTGGTCAGATTCGTATTCGGAGGTTCCTAGAAAAGTTTTGCTCTAATTGCCGAAAGTTGGCAAGTTGAAGGATTGGAGAGTTCTTAAGTATGACCGAGAGTTAACTTTGGTGTTGTTGGACTCCGATTATGATTTTGAGACCTTGTATATATTCATTTTGCTGATTGGAACTTGTGTGTGAAGTTTGGTTATGATCCAGAATATTTAAGCATGATTTGGATGCGTTCGACGTAGTTGAAGGTTTGAAAGTTAAGAAAAGAATTCTGATCTTTGATTCTTGATTGTAGAAGCTATTTGGGTGTATTGAGCTGACGAGCGAGCTTGTATGAGGTTGTAACGACCCGTCCAGTCGTCTTGTGTATTTGAGCCCCATTTTCTCTTTAGAAGCTTCCCCTATGTGTATTTGTGGTTATGTAACTTGGGGGGATTGTTGGTTTTGTTTTGGGGAGGTTTTAGATTGATTTAGAACATTTGGTTCTTAGTTTGGACGCTTAAGTTGGAAGGGTTGATAGAGGTTTGACTTTTGTGAAAATAACCCTAGAATGGTGTTTTGATGGTTATAATAGATTTGTATGGTGATTTTGGACTTAAGTGTATGCCCGAAATTTGATTCGGAGATTCCTAGGTTGATTTGGCTCTTTTCGCCGAAAGTTGGCAATTTGAAGGTTTAGAATTTGCCTATGTTTAACCATAGGTTGACCTTGTGGCTATCAGGTTTGTATTTTGATTTCAGGATTTGGAATATGTCTGTTTTGTCATTTGGAACTTGTGTGCAAAGTTGAGTGTCATTCCGAGTTGGTTTTGTAAGAATTAAATGCTTGGTTGTGATTTTAGAAGTTCTTGAGTTTCATTGTGATTTTTATACATTTTGGTGTTCGATTCGTGGTTCTGGATGTTATTTCGGTATTTTGAGCTCGCGAGCGAGCTCGTGTGATATTTTTAGACTTGTGTGGATGTTTGGTGTGGATCCCGGGGGGCTCGGGTGAGTTTCGAACATGTTTTATACCATTGGAATTAAGTTTTAGATTACTGGTGTGCTGGTGCTGCAATTATTGCAAATGCGATCACCATTTCGCAATTGCGATTATCACAATTGCAAAGGGCATATCACAAGTGCAAGTGGTCAGGGGGTGTCACATATCGCAAATGTGACGCCTTGACCGCAACGGCGAAGGGGGATCTGGGCTTGGGCAGTCGCTTTTGCGACATGGGCTGACTTCACAACTGCAAAGTCTATGTTGCTTTTTGACATTCCCTAGGCATATCAGGCATCGCATTTGCGATCACCAGGTCGCATTTGTGAGGGATCACATTTGCGAACCCAGGTCGCAAATGCGACTTTTGCAACTTGGTTAAAAGATGGGACTTAGTCTTAATTTATCACATTTTGAGCTCTAGAATCGGTGGGAGGAGATTTTAGGAGGGGATTTTCATACAAAGCTATTGAGTAAGTGATTTTGACTCAATCTTGAATTTATAACATGATTATTTATGGATTTTAACATCAAAATCATGAGAATTTTGGGAATTTTTTACTATGTTTTGAAAAATAAAAATTTGAGACATGAGGGTTGATATGGACTTGGATTTGAAAATCAATCACATATATAGACTCGTGAGGTTATGGGTAGTCGAGATTTACCCCCCGACCCAGGTTTTGACCTGCAAGCTTGGGGTTGACTTTTGTTGGCTTTTTTGAAAATTGGTAAAGATCTTAAATTTATTAATTGAAATTGAATTCTCTTGCATTGTTTGATATTATTGTGTCGTTTTTAGCTACATTTGAGCATTGCAAAGGTGAGTTTCAAATAAATAGTGTTTTAAGAGTATTGATTAGAGCTATTTGAGGTAAGTTTCTTGCCTAACTTTGTATGGGGAAACTACCCCTTAGAATTTGGTCTAAATTTCATTATTTGTGCTATGTGAAACGATGTGTACATGAGGTGACGAGCGTGTACACAGGCGTATGTGTGAGAAATGACCGGATTAGACCTTAGGCTATTAATATGACTTGAATTGGGGTTGTTTGTTATATGTAACTTATTTTGTTGTTGAATACTCCCCACACTCTTACTTTATTGCTCTGATTCTTGTGCACATTGTCGTTGAGCCGTAGGCTATATCTTGATGTGACATATGTATTGTTCTTCGGTGATATTGTGGCACATGTGTATGTGTTGTGCGGGTTAATTATTGTTGCGTGAATGAGATGCGCATGGAGCGACATATGGAAGGCATTTCATTGTGATGTGCATGCGAAAAGATAATGGTGGCTATTTTATGTGCATGTGGCGACATAAGGAAGGCAAATCATTGTTTATGTGCATGCGGCGACATAAAGGTGGCTTTGTTGGGATTGTTGTGAGATATATCGGGGCGATCTGTTGATGTGGCTCATGTGTTGGAACCTGGGTTGTTGTTTTGATCTCACACTTGTTTCTTAAATGTTACTGGCTTATGTTTTATGAAATGTCGGTTGATTTTTATATGATATCACATGCCTCATCCCCATTGATATTTCGTTGGAATAAACGGTTATTTTTATATTGAAGTTGTTGTTACACATTCTCCGAAGTTGTTAATATTTGTTCTATTATGCTTTCCGTTGTTAGTTTTATGTTGATATCCTGCATATGTTATTTGATTAGTGAGTGTCTTGACTTGAACTTCGCCACTACTCCACCGAGGTTAGTCTTGATACTTACTGGGTACCGACTATGGTATACTCATACTACACTTCTGCACATTCTTTGTGCAGATCCAGGTACCTTAGATCGTGTTGGTTATTAGAGTGTTGAGCCCGAGCTGTTGGAGACTTCAAAGTATACCTGTTGTTCCGCTCGTAAGCCTTAGAGTCACCTTATATTATTTCTTTGTTATTGTTTATGTCTTCCAAACAGTGATGTACATTTGTGACTTATTATGTAATCCTCGTAAAGCTTATGACTCAGTATTATCGGGTTTTCAGATTATGACTGTTGTATCCCCGTTTTTGCTATGTTATGGCATTTCTTAGCTTTTATTTAATATTTAAAGTTGTTATATTCTATTCGATATTATTGTGTGGTAGGTTTACCTATTCTGAGAGACTAGGTGCCATCACAACCCTTAAGGTAGGATTTTGGGTCGTGACAAGTTGGTATCAGAGTACTAGATTCATTGGTTCTATGAATCATAAGCAAGTTTAGTAGAGTCTTATAGATCGGTATGGAGACGTCTGTACTTATCTTCAAGAGGCTACGGAACAATCAGGAAATTTCTCTTCTTTCATTCCTCATCATGCGGATTTATTGATTTCAAAGTTTGAGCCTTTGTATTCTATTATCTCACAAATGTTGAGGACACGAGCTTCAGTTATTGATGATGCTGCCCCCAGTGCTGGTGTTACTAGAGGCCAGGGAAAAGGCGGAGCACGTGGCGTAGTGAGGGGCCATGCTAGGGCCACGACTGAGGAGACACCAGTAGCTCCGGTTGGGGAACAAGCACCCGAGGTATCTGTTGCTACCCATGGACTTCAGGAGACTTTAGGGCACTTTCTAAGCATGTTTGGTACGTTGGCTCAGGCGGGGTTGATTCCAGTTGCACCGGCTATTTCTCAGGTTGGGAGAGGAGCTCAAACTCCCGCTGCCCATTCTCCAGAGCAACGAGCTCATGTTGATCTGGCTCCGAGTGTTGTACCGGTGCATCCTGTGATTGCGGTTCAGCCCGAGGTCGGCCAGATGCGTTAGTAGAGGAACAGAAGAGGTTGGAGCGGTTCTAGAAGCATCACCCTACCTCTTTTTAGTGGCATAGCTTCTGAGGATGAACATGGTTTCTTAACCAGTGTCACCATATTCTGCGTGCTATGGGCATAATGGAGTTGAGCGGGGTCGGTCTTACTACTTTCCAGCTAACAGGGCCGACATATAGATGGTGCCAGACTTCTGAGGCGAGTAGGCCAGCTAGCACAACGCCACTTACTTGGTCCCAGTTCACTGATCTCTTCTTGAGGGAGTTCATTCCACAGATGCGTTGCGTACCGAGTTCGAATAGTTGCGCCGGGGGAGTATGACAGTGTTCGAGTATGCTATGAGGTTTACTCAGTTATTTCTTCATAAACCTACTTTGGTTTCCACTGTTAGAGAGAGAGTCCGCATATTTATTGAGGGACTCGGTTATAGCCTCAGATTTGGGTTAGCACGGGAGTTGGAGACTGAGACTCCATTCCATCAGGTTGTGGAGATTGTTGCATCCTATTTTGCACGAGTCAAAACAAGATTCAACTAGTTGTTTACTTGTTGATGATAAAAGAGAGTCACCACATAAAATTTAAAGGTATACTAGGGTACCTATTTAATTATTAAAATCATCATCCTATTAGTTTGCTAACCGGTGAGATTTGGGTAAGGGTTCTTGTTCTTCTAAGGGGAAGGTGTTCGACACCCCCTAGAAATAAAACGACTATATGTGTAATTTTAGTAAAGTAAGGCTATTTGAAGAAGTAGGCTTTAGATATATCTTAAGATCAATTTCAAATCTTGTACCCAAGTTTTAGATGAAAATCATTTAAGGTATCCTTCGACCGCGACCGTGTTTCATTTTTGTTTTGGAAAACATGTCTTGGAAATTGTTTTTTTCTCGATTCTGGTTTTTAAAGAAGGGGAAGTCGCTTGCTTTCAAATCTCCCTTGATCTTCAAAGGATTTCATAAAAAGGGTTAGTTTACGCAAAAATGAAAACCATACGGGCGAAATAATTAAGTAAGTTGATGTTATTAACTAATGTAATAAACAACAATTCCTTTTAATTTTATCTATAGTTTTTTAGTTAAGTTTCTAAAGTAATTCAAAGCTAATAAAGGGAAAGCATTCACTAAATATTATCAGTGTTATATACACATAGAAGGAAACAACATATTATGTAAAGTAAAAGTGAACCATACTCATGGTTTTGGGCCTGAAGAATGTTAGGCCCAGCAACAACGAACAACAATAACAGCTTTTAGGTAACTCCAAGCTCGGGATAAGAGTTTGGGCCGGAGTTCTTTGAGAACTCGGCAGGTTCAACTCAGATTTATGTAAAAAAAGAAAAGTAGAAGGTCAATAGATACATGACCCAATTCAACATTTAAACACAAATAATATCAATGTAGACCCAAGATCAAACTGTAACAATTATCAATAGTTAAGGGTGCAAATTAATGTGAAGTTACACAAAGTAAAGCAATTTACAGTGAGATCTTTATTTTCATTAAACACTAAATCTAGAGAGATTAGCAAATGTCAATAGATTTAGGGCTTAAGGTAAAATTCCATTCATGGCCAAGATACCCTTTGGATCCCTGATACTTCAAAGTTCACAAGGGTCTCAAGGACCCCTAGCATTGCTTGTGTCAGGGAGAATATTTCAACCAAAAACTAAACTCTACTCTCAAATACACCTAACTAATCACACCTACTCTTCCCTATAGGTTTAAGTGCTAATGAGGCACTCAATGTAAATTCCAATACAAAGTGATGACAACATATAAGGAGATCTATATATCTTGTAAGTAACTCTTCAGAACACTAAAATATTATCAAACAAATCATGGTTTGCACACAAGCATATAAAACAATGTGATATACTTTTATCAGGCTTGAGAGAACTCAACAGAATCAGTTATAGATGCTAGCAAGCAATGAGAGACACCAACATGCTAATACAAGGACCCAGAATATGTAAGTCATGTAGTTCATAGGAGATATTCCTGTGTATTACCCTCATTAATCTCAATGGTAGGTTTATCATTAGCTGTAATCATGTTCTCAATCATATTTACACTTAATGATATGTACACACAGACTAGCACTCTGCTTCTCACTAAATGTAAGGGTTAACAATCTACTTCAGGGTTCCTAAAGAGAGGGGATAGGAAAATGCATGACCCTCTAAAGAGATCTTTTATTCCATCTAGGTTGGTTTAAATATACAGTCATACACTTAAACAGGGCAGACAGACATAAAAAAGGGCTCTCCTAAGTCTATGGGTATATTGTAGTAATTTAGTAGGCTTCAATGATATGGAAGTACAATCACAAACATGGTGTACAAATAACAGTTCAGTTCTGAAACATGGATGTGTATAGAACTTCCAACAGATGGTATTTAAATATGTACATGTCGCATTCTAACCAGATACAACATTATAACATGATTGAGCACCAAACAACATGGGATTAGACTATCATTATAGTGGTCCAGAATAATAAAAGTTTTATACTAGGTATAGTGAGTCCACTTATACAGGTTTAGTAGATTAGTCCTAACATGATGAAGTTCTAGTTTAACATGACCAATTTAAGAGATGATACACAAACACAATAACTAAAATTCTTAATCAAATTATGTTTCTTAACCTGATTCTTGAAAATCATTCTAAACATGCTTGGTCTAAGTTAACAACAACAACCGGAGTTCATATGAGGCTAATTGCAGCAATTCATTAGAACCTAGTTTGGTTATATTCATAGGCATACTTATACAGTGGAGCTCACAGGTAAGATCAAACAGTCATGAAGGCTAACAAAAATTCATTACAATGGTTTTTCAAGAGCTGCAAAATCACAGAAAATGCATTGGGAAAGAGAAAACAACCCAAACAAACTTAAACTAATATATTTCAACTGATTGATCGCCTTGTAGTTAACCTCAGGTGTTCATAGCCTATTTTTACTTTAGTTTATCAAGTAAGCAACCTCAAGTGCATGATACATATCAATAGGTAACTATAAAGTAAAAATAAATAGAGTAAACATGAGAACCATAGCAACTATCAAGAGAATCTAAAGATAGAACAAGCATACCGAACCATTAAGGTTCTTTAGCCAACTACATAAGTTTTAATTAGCATACAAATTACTTAACTTAAGGAGCATTCATTAATCTTGCAAGAGTAGTCAATTAGTGTTAACTCAGTCTCAAGACATTAAGAGATATAGTTGGTTCATATGCAAAGCATGATTATCAACACAAGTTAACAACAACACACCACGAACATAAACAATCATTAGAGAATAAAAGGGTAGACATGATTTTAACCAAAAATCGATTAAAAGAAAGGATGGGGTCGAAGTATTGACCTTTCTTTGAGAAGTAAACCAAACAAGGATTCTTGTTTGCCATTTAGGAACCAAATCTCAAACAACTACCAACGAATTGAACTCAGAACCGGAAAGAGAGGAAGACGAAGAATCAGTTAGAAATTAGGGTTTCTGATAGATTCTGTAAAGTCGTATTAGATTGTGTTTCTTAGGTTGTTAGGTGTTGTTAGGTGAGAGAAACTAAGGCTACTATTTATAGTGCCTTCAAGCCTTAGAGTTTTGGTAGATTCAAGAATGACGACTACCATATGATGCAAGCAAAGACGAGTGAAAATTGAAGAAATAGAGGGGAAAATAGTGAGGATTTTACCTGAGAGGGGAGAGGTCGACCGTTGAGAGCAAAGATCCATCGGGTAAAACACTAAAACCAGAGGTCACTACGTTTGTACTCTGGGGTCGAATCCTTATGATGAATCTCTGAAAGAACTCCATGCATGCTCCGATTTGATGGAGCATAAGAGAGATTAAACAATTTGAAGTTTCACTCATTGGCTAGGGTTTTTGGACTTAAGAATTTTGAATTCTATTAGTGGAATTGGAAATGAATCGGCAGGATTCGTAGCGTAGGGATAAGATGAGTGTTTCAGGCTTCGATTGAGATAACCTTGCACAAATTTGTGCAAGGTATTGGCGATTGATGAGGTAGGGCAAAAGGGAGAGTAGAGAGCGTTTTGGAAAAGAGAGGCGGCTGGGTCAAGGGTAAATGATTAGGGTTTTAGGGGTAGACCAAATTCGGTCTCTAGGTTAAGGCTGAGAGTTGGAATGGAAGCCGTTGGATCCTTTGATCAACGACTCCGATTATTTGGAGATTTAGGAATTTTTAAAATGGTTTTAGGGAAAACATCGGTGGCCGTTGGATTCTTGTAATCTAACGGTTGAGATAAAATATGATGAGGCTTTTAAAATAACTAAAAAACGGGATTAAACCTGGTTCGTTGATGATGTGGACAACGGTCAGAATAATGTGTGTTTGTTTTGTGAGTATAGGTAACGAGTGACGTGGCACGAACTCATTGGCTGCATGAAGGTTTCCCTGATTACTAAGTTGGAATGGGAGGGTGGATCGGGACAAATACGGATTGGGCTTGTGTTTGGGCCAATTTCAATTTAAAAGATGGCCAATTTGTGTTTAGGAGAGCAATTGCAATTATAGCCATTTAGCCTTTAACCTCTTTAAAATTAATTTAATTAAACTTAATTAATTCCAATAAAATATGATAGAAATTTTAATCATCAAATATACACTACTTACTCTAATTAGTTAATTTATTTACTAAAATATCTTATTTTCCTATTTACTACACTAATTTCGAATTTATTTTGAAACAAAATTTATGTTTCCAAAAATTGAGAAATAACTTTATAAATTAACTATATACCTATGTGATGAATATGAAAATTATTTTAATAATTTTAAAAAGGGTAAAATAGTAAAGATAATATTTTTTTTATAATTATATAGTTATTAAATTACTAATTAACACCATTAATTACTTAAAAATAGGTATTATTAATTAGAAAATATCTTTAACATATTTATTAAAAATTAATAAGTATAAATAAATTAATTTTTAAAAGGAATGTCAGAATTAGTTGTCAATAGCTGTCCCTCTTTGAACGGAGACGATAAAAGAGTTTTCGGGCAAAGAAATCGAACCAAGGCCAATTTTGTCCCGACTTTAGGCATACATTGCAGGAATGACATATGGATTTAAGGAAGAATATGAGTTTTAGAATTAAGGGAGGAGTTAAGGAGACTTCCGGAAAAAGTTTGAAGAGTTGGGGCCGAATTCTAGCTTTGAATTGCTTACATACCTCGGGCTTAACGAGGATAAGGCCTCATGTAATTCTTAAGTGCTGATTTGGAAAAGGCAATGCTTGCAGGAATTTCCCCAGTATCGTATTATGACGATACTGCGGGACGAAAGATTTGGTACCCATGATAGCTCTAAATTGCGGCTTGATTCGAAAGATTTTGAAGAATTAGAGTTCCACTGTTCGTTTTAAGTTTGTGTTTGGATCCTTGGCCCTCTTATGAGTTTGTCCTTCCTCATAGCGTGTAGCTTGGTTTGCTGCTTAGAAGAAGTTCCACATTGCGATGTTTGTTCGTGCAAAAAATATAATACACACATACCCATATATCGTAATGCAAATGTGTTTGAGTGTGATGTAAATGATGCAAGATTGATGATGCCTAGCTGCCAGCTCGCCGTTATTTGGAATCGGGACGATGTGATACTTGAATTTGACTTGATTGTTAGCCGGACTTTGTACCGTTTTGCAGTTGTCGAAGCATTAAGTCTCCTTACATTGGGAGTATCTCTGCGCGATGGGAGTAGTTGACTTATAATGTAAAATGTATCTCCGCGTGATGGGAGTAGTTGCATTGAAATGTAAAGTATCTCCGCATGATGGGAGTTTTTGACTTGATAAAAATATAAAATGCTATAAGCTCCATGAGCAAGACGTCAAAACATTCAAGACAAAATAAAGAAATAAGGAGCGTGCCTAAGAGATACTCTTGTCTTCAAAATTAACTGCGGTCATCGATCGGCAGAACGTTGGTGACGGGGTTTGCAGCTATCTACTTGTAATCTATGATAAGGCAGCGTGGCGGTGCAGAACACTCCCATTGGCAAAACGAAGAGTTTGCTATATATAGGGCATTTGATTGGCAAAGCCAACAACTCGATTTGTACGGGACGCTCTGATTGATTGAGCTGACGGTTTTCTATATACATGGCTCCGGCCGGCGGGGCCAGCGGCTTGATATATACAAAGTGCTCTACTTGATTAAGCAGGTGGTTTTCTATTTACAATATGTCCCGATCGTATCGGTGGCCTGGTTCCAGAATACCTGCAAAGGATTTGAGAGTTAGTATTCAATTATATGAGAAAAATTTAAATAATTAAAAAGAGTTGATAGTTATGAGAGAGTAGCGGATCCGTCATCTCCCCAGCGTGCACCAGCGTTTCCTTGTACCATGTCGGTCCTGCGTTCAAAGAAAAATTCTTACAGTGGGGTGTCGGTTTATATTTAATGTAGTCTTGGCTTTGCCTCGGGCCTGGTGAGGTTATGCCATGATGTTCGGTAGGTGGAATGAAGTTGTCTTTTTAGAAAACATTTTGCAAATCATCCATTTTTTGTCATCGTTCCGGATTGACAAGTTTCTAGAAATTTCCTCAGACGTGAATATTGTTTCTAGAAGATTTAGTCCAGTTGACGTCGATTCTCAGAGGTGCCCCTGATGACGTAACTTCTTGTCGCTGCGATCGCGTCCTAATCTAAACGAATGCATTACATAGGTTTTCTTAGTGTTATGACCGAACCTTTTCAGGTTGCCTACGTCTCCGAAATGGAATCAGGTCTGAACACAGTTCGAGGTTAATAGTAAAGAAATTATGATGATGATTGAGCCCGACTCAGGCAGCGTACGTATCCAAATGGAATCAGGTCAAAACGTAGTTCCATTACAAAAGATGCAAAATAATGAGATTGAAAATGAAGTGGCCGAGTCTGACTCAGACTGCCTACGTATCCAAATGGAATCAGGCCAGAAAGTAGTTCAATTACAATAGATGACTAAATCCGATGAGGATTGCCTACGTATTCCTGCCAAAGGAAATCAAGTTGTGGCGTAGTTCTGAATACATACAAAATGATATTTGGATTTTCTATTACAAAAGAAGAGGGGGAGAGAGACCGGACCCTACATTGGTTGCCTACGTATCCCGCTGTGGGAAGTCAGGTCGGGCATATTTCTGTTACAACCAAAACATAACTCTACTCTCTTCAAATGTAGTTTCTCTTGATTGCATCTGAGTTGATAGGCTTCGTGCTGACTCTTCCGTCCATCTCTGCCACGATCAGAGCTACTCCCGACAATACTCGATGGACCACATATGGACCTTGCTAATTTGGTGCAAACTTTCCTTTGGCTTCTTCTTGATGGGGGAATGTTTTTCAACACCAATTGCCCCAGTGTAAATTGACGAGGTTTCACCCTTTTGTTGAATGCATTGGCGGTCCTATTTTGATACAAATGACCATGGCACACTGTGTCTATTCTCTTCTCATCAATGAGCATGAGTTGCTCCTGCCTAACTCGTATCCATTCTGCATCATCTAACTTGGCTTCCTGAATGACCCCCAAAGATGGTATCTCGACTTCTGCGGGTATCACAGTTTCGGTGCCATATACCAACATGTATGGCAAAGGATAACCTAACAAGGCAAAGGATAACTTCACATGCCATTGCCTATGATTGTCCACTATCTTTCGTAAGATCCTTTTGATGTTTTTGTTGGCTGCTTCAACTGCCCCATTCATTTGCGGTCTGTAGGCTGTAGAGCTATGGTGGATGATTTTGAACTTCTCACAAATCTCCCTCATGAGATCACTGTTGAGATTGGCTGCATTGTCGGTGATGATCGACATAGGTATCCCAAATCGGCCGACTATGTTATTACCGACGAAATCTACCACTACTTTCTTCGTGACCGCCTTGTATGTAGAAGATTCAACCCATTTGGTAAAGTAGTCAATGTCTACCAAGATGAAATGGTGTCCATTTGATGTAGTGGGCTCTATGGGTCCGATTACGTCCATGCCCCAGGCGGCAAACGGCCAAGGTGAACCCATTATATTCAACTCATTAGGTGGAACCCGGATGAAATCCCCGTGGATCTGGCACTGGTGACACTTCTGCACATAGCGGATGCTATCGCTCTCCATGGTCATCCAAAAGTATCCGGCTCTTAAAATCTTCTTGGCTAAGGTGAAGCCATTCATATGAGGTCCACATGTCCCTGCAAGTATTTCTTCTAGCAATTTGGTCTATTTAGCAACATTTATACACCTTAACAGACCCAAGTCTGGGGCCCTCCTATATAGGAATTCCCCATTAAGGAAAAAGTGATTCCCTAGCCTTTTGATTGCTCGCTTCTGACCATTGGTGGCAATCTCTGGGTACTCTCTTCTTTCAAGAAACCTTTTGATGTCGTAGTACCACAACTTAGCGTCTGTCTCTTCATCTACATAGAAACAATATGCATGCTGATCCCGAACATCCATCTCAATAGGATTGATGTTATTCTTATCTAGATGCTAGATCATGGACGACAAAGTTGCGAGAACGTCGACAAACTCATTCTGGATCCTAGGAATGTGTTTGAACTTGATCTTTGTGAACTTCTTGCATAGTTGTTTCACACAATGCAGGTACGTAAGGATCTTGACGTTCTTGTTAGTCCATTCTCCTTGAACTTAACGTATCAACAGATCAGAATCTCCTATGATCGGAAGCTCCTTGATGTTTATGTCGACTGCCATCCTAATCCCGAGGATGTATGCTTCGTACTCAGCCATATTGTTTGTGCAAGGTATCCTTATCTTTGCTGATGTCGAGTAATGCTATCCTGATTCTGAAATTAAAACTTCTCCGATTCCCACTCCTTTGAAATTTGCTGCTCCGTCAAAGAACATTCTCCATCCAAGTATGACTCTGCAATGTCTTCTAGGCGAACAACACTTCTTCATCCAAAAAGTATTTAGTGAGCAGCTCATAATCCTTGTCCATTGGATTCTATGCAAGATGGTCAGCTAAGGCATGTCCTTTGATGGCCTTCCGCGTTACGTACACAATGTCAAATTCGCTGAGAAGAATCTACCATTTGGCCAGTTTTCCTGTTGGCATTGGCTTCTGAAAGATATGCTTGAGTAGATCGAGCCGGGATATTAGGTGTGTGGTGTATGCCGACATGTAGTTCCTCAATTTCTGGGCGATCAAAGTCAAAGCGCAGCAGGTACGCTCTATCAGGGTGTATTTGGCTTCGCATGGTGTAAAATTCTTGCTCAAGTAGTAGATAACTTGCTCTTTCATCCCGGTCTCATCGTGTTGTCTCAACATGCCTCCAAATGTGTTGTCAAAAATAGACAAATATAATAATAGTGGCTTCTCAGTCTCGGGGGGAACCAATGCTGGTAGAGTTGACAAGTACTCCTTGATTTTGTTGCACACTTTCTGACACTCTTCTGTCCATTTCGTAGCAGCTTCCTTTTTCAACAGCTTGAAGATAGGCTCGCAAATTATAGTAGACTGGGCTATGAATCTGCTGACGTAATTTAATATGCCAAGGAAACTCATCACGTCTTTCTTGCTCTTAGGCGGCGGTAAGTCTTGAATGGATTTGATATTTGAAGAATCCAATTCTATCCCTTTCCTGCTTACGATGAAACCCAACAGTTATCCGGTAGGGACTCCAAATGCACAGTTTGCAGGATTCAACTTCAAATTGTACCTCCGCAAACGTTTGAAAAACTTCTTCAGGTTGTCCAAATGTTATGCACTCTTTTGAGATTTGATGATGACATCATCCACATATACCTCGATTTCCTTGTGGATCATGTCATGAAAGAGGGTCTCCATAGCCTTCATATAAGTAGCACTAGCGTTTTTGAGGCCAAATGGCATGACTATGTAGCAATAAACTCCCCTAGGCGTAGTGAATATTGTCTTCTCCACATCTTTTTCATGCATCAGGATCTGGTGGTACCCGCCGAAAAAATCCACGAATGACTGCAGCTCGTGCTTCGCACAATTGTCGATGAGAATATAGATGTTTGGTAAAGGGAAATCGTCTTTTGTACTGGCCTTGTTAAGATCTCGATAATCCATAAATATCTTGATTTTCCCATCCTTCTTTAGCATCGGTATGATATTTGTCAACCATGTAGGATAATTGGTGACTCTCACCACGTTTGCCTCTATCTGCTTGGTCACTTCTTCTTTTATCCTCAAATCCGACTTGAACTTTCTGGGTTTTTGTTTAACTGGCGGTCTGGCAGGTAGGCAATCGATGCAAAACAATGTCATTGCTTAATCCGGGCATATTGTCATGAATACGTCGATGTACTATCGGAGGAGCTCGACTAGTTCTTCTTTCTGCTCTGCTTCTAAATGGATGCTAATTCGAGTTTCTTTCACGTCTTCTTCGCTTCCCAGGTTGACTGCTTCTGTCTCTTCAAGGTTAGGCTTTTCCTGGCTTTCCAACTGTTCGATCTCTTGTGGGAGATTAGCTTACATCATTCTTTCATCGTATTCCTCGTAATCTGGATCGCTTTGCTCGAGGGTTTTGTTACATGTCATAATCGCGGAATGCGAGTTGTTATCATTTTAATTACTAAAAAGAAAAATTAAGTATAAATGAAGCGATAAATAGTTCTGCAATAATTTTTAAGAAAGTAATTCTTTTATTTCATCAAAGAGGAACGTCTAAGCATTTAGGGAGGCAATTGACAAAAGAGTACATGCACGGTTCAAGCCTCAATTGACCGTGCATTTTTTTCAAAGGATTTACAATTCCACATTACCAAAACTCCCAGCGAACCAGTGATAGGCTGGCGGTCCAATTCTGCAAGTCCTCTCCTGGTTCGACATTCTGAATGGTCGGTGTCATGATATCAACTTGTTCGCAACATTCCTCGATCATGGCCACGAACAACCTTCCCATTCCATCGACGATGTCATCCTCTGGTGTTGAGCTCTGAACCAGACCTGGAACATGCTCTGGCACAAAAGCCTTCTTCCCGAAGCCACTGGTGTAAGTCATTCCAATTGGAGGTTGATACCCTAAACCGGCTCTACCTTTCTGCCCCCTTAGCTCAATAGGCTATGTTATCCCATCTGATCGGGCTCCTAGCCTGGTCCCTGGTCGGTACCCATGCTTCATATTTCTCTCATAGCCATCTTTGATCTGTATGGTGACTGCATCCCTAGATTCTGCTCAGCCTTTTCTATTTTTGTGGTCTGCATGATCTCGACCGCATAAAAAACGAGCCATTCTAGTCCTTTTATGAATGGGACTGCATGTTCTAGATAAGCTGACTGACTCCATTCCCCGTGAACTACAATCTTTTGACAACCCCATTCGAACTTTGTATACTGATGGAGGGTGGACGGGACTGCCCCTGCCATATATATCCAAGGTCTTCTCAGCAACAGGTTGTATGAGGATGAAATGTCCATTACCTGGAATAGTGTTGGGAATTCAACTAGTCCAATTTGCAAAGCTAAATAGATTTACCTAATGACGTTCTTCCGCGACCCATCAAACGCTCTTACCCTCATATGGATTTCTTTCACTTCTCTCAGATGAATACCCAACTCTCATAGAGTAGAGAGCGGGAAGATATTGACTCCAGATCCTCCATCAACAAATACTCGGGACACCACTTTATCTCCACACTTGATGGTGATGTGTAAAGCTCTGGTGTGACCCACGCCCTCTACTGGAAGTTCATCTCTTCGGAAGGTAATCATGTTCGCCTTGACCATCTTCTTGATGGTCGCTTCCAGTTCCTCGCTGTAGTGTTACTCGGCATGCTCACTCCACTTAACACTTTCATCAAGATGTCTTTATGACTACCAAAACTCATCAGCAGATCCATGAATGATATATGTTTAGGGGTTTTCTTCAATTGTTCCTCCACAGAGTACTCTTTAGTTAACATCTTCTTCCAAAATTCTGTTGTCTCAGCACTTATTTTATTCCTCCTTTGAATCTGTTCCCTTCCTGGGTTTCCTCATTTTATCTCCTCTGGAGCGTAACACCTCCCTGACCTTGTCATTCCATGAGCAGTTGTGGAATCCGTCATCTTGCCTTTCCCTTTCTGCTGATACGTCCACGGGATTGTCTTGTATTCCTGATCCTCCCCATCCCTGATAGTGGCGGTGGACTATTGTTGGTATGTCTGGACTATCATTGGAGGTTTAAACTATACGGTGATCATCAGAATCCTTCGGGGTGGAACCCTTGCAGCCTCAGTGTTTCCTATTGTGATGATAATCCCTTTCAAATTATATTAGCAATCATATTAGCTCCCTGGTTCTTGTGGTTCAGCAGTGGGTTACGGTTCACATTCGGCTGAGCTGGGGTGCACTGAATGGCTCCACTTTTGATCACTGACTCGATTTTATTTTTCAGCCTGAAGCAATCCTCGGTATCATGACCCGTTACGCCTGAGTGGTAGACGCTTCACTTGGTTGCATTAAAGTATTTTGAAGGATGCTCAGGAATCCTCCCTTCTATCAAATGTATCAGTCCAACTCTACTCAAACTTTCAAACAATTGAGCCAAAGGTTCAATAATCGGCATGTAGTTTCTGGAACCTCTTTCTTTGAAATTTGGTCGAGGTCGGGGTGCATAGGTGGGCCGATTTTAATGGGTGGTGTTCTGAACTGGAGCGTATGCTTGTGGTGGTTTGGGATTTGTATGATTATATTGAGGTTGAGGATTGTAGTATGGTTGTGTGTTGTATACCGGAGCATAAGTAGGCGGGTGTGGGGAATGGGTGTTTAGAGAGTAAGAGTTGCTTCCATGGTGTGAGTTGGACTGGTAATAGGGAACGATTGTTGATACCTCTTCCCTTTTCTTCTTTTCGCTACCTATCGAACCAGATTAAATTACTTTGCTAGCTACTTGCAATGAGGCCATAGATTGTATCTTGACGGACTTGATGCCTTCCTCTAAAAATTCTCCCATTTTAACAAGTTTGGGGAACTTCTGCCCCATCATGCCCATCATATTTTCAAAGTAGATTCCTTCCTAAGCTCTGATGAAGAACTTAGTCAGCGCATTGTCATCTAACGGGGGTTGTGCTCTGGCAGCCTCTGACCTCCATCGATGTGCATATTCTTGAAATGATTCTGACATCTTTTTCTGCAAGTTTACCAGGGCGAACCTATTAGAAGTAATTTTTGTGTTGAACCGGAAACAGTTCATGAAATCTTCTACCATATTGCCATTCCCTCTAGTTTCTGGGATCCTGGGAGTGTACCAAGTGAGTGCCTCTCCTTTCAAACTCCTTATGAGTAGCTTCATCCTCAACTTCTCGTTCCTTCCTACTCCAACCACCTTATCGCAGTAAGCTCTTAAATGTGCATGGGGATCAGCTGTCCCATAAAAGATGTCAAATTTCGGAGGCTTGTACCCCACTAACATATCTACATCAGGGTGTATGCACAAGTCCTCGTAATCTAGACTTTCACTCCCTCGAGAGACCTGAAGTTTCTTTATTTGTTTCCTCAATGTCCGCAACTATTCGGATGCCGACTCTTTCTCTTTATACCTTGCTTCCCTTCCATTTAAGCATATTGATCAACTTCATAAGGCGACCTAGCCGTGATGGTCGCTGTGAAAGTGGGTTATGAAACAACATATACGAGAGGAACATATTGCTCGTGTGCAACAGTATGTGCCATGGGTATGTGCTTGTTTTGATTGTTGGTAAAGGTAACGCCATCGTGAGGAGGGGTATGAATTGTGTTGGTAGCAACTGGTGGGTTTTGTGATATTTGAACATAGTTTGGTACATAAATGGTGTGTATATGAGGGTTTGGTGGGTTTGCAAGAGTTACCGGGGGTATAATTTAGGTTGTAAGGACTGAAGTCAGGGTATTGTTTGCTTGGCAAGTAGCTGAAGGAAAGTGATCGGGGATCGAATCTAGATAAGGAAAATGGGGTGGTTGTGGGAGCGTCATCACTGCCAGATGCGCCAGTTCCCGAATGTGTTGTACTTCCTCTCTCAACGATTCCATCTCTTGTGCTATCCTAGCTACATGTTCGTTTTTCCGAGTATCATTCTTTTCTCCCCATTACCCCGGGCTATCAGCTATTACCAGAGCATGTTTGGTCGGGCTATCTGTCGCTGATATCTTCCCTTTTGATCTCAAGTTGTATGGTGGTTCAGCTAGTTTTTTGGTTCAACACAAACCAACCTCTGTTTTGGGGGGATGATAATAAAGTAATGCAAGAAAAAAAGAAGAAGAATATAAGACAGTTTCAGTGTTTGCAAAAATATGAGCACATGGAGCAATTAGTTCACATATTCAAGTAATCTCGTTTCCTAATGTGCGTGGAACCTCTCTTTGCTGGAGGTGGGATTACATTGCGAATATATGACAAACAATTATATTTGACACATTTAGATCCGAAGCAAACTTTGAGTTTTCATTAATAATATTTGGATTGTAGTAAACGGTAGCAAGGGTTACAACATTGTTTTTCCAATATCCATGAGATTACATGGGCTTACAGCTTGGCCCTTAGGGAAATAAAATGATACAAGATAAAAGATGTGGCTAGGAAAAGGAAGGGAGAAATCAACCAACCACTAGTAGCCATCCCCGGAATCATCTCCCATATTCGTCTTCTGGTTCCTCTTCTGGGCCTTCTTCAAATTCTTCCTCTTCATCATCATTGAACTCGGGCTCTTCTTCTAGATCTTTTTTCTAGTTCTGTTTTAGATTCAATTTGTATACACTCGACCACTCGATCATCATCCTCTGGAGGTGGCAACATGTGATCAACTAACCATGGGACCACGTGACAGTGCATAGAGGTAGTCACGAGGTAGTGAGGCAAAATCTCGTGATATATTTGTAAGGCTGCCACTGCATCTTCTAGACAAGCTATTCCTTCTCTGCTTGTTTGGGCCATGTCATCCTCTTCATTGATCCAGACATAGTATTCTGGAGTGCGCCATGAATTCTGGCCCATCAGCATCATAATTAAATCATTCCACTCCTCCTAAAGTATCCTTATCCTTGGTATCGAGATCTGCCCATTGTACTCGTCTTCATACAGAGTTGTCCTCATCCAGAGAGGTACCCCGAATCAAACCAAACTGCCTGAGAAAATGTAGGGGTGCATTGTAACGACCCGACCGACCGTTTTGAGCTTTAGCGTTCCATTAAGTGGTTTGAGACTTTGAGTAGTTTCATATTATGTATTATGACTTGTGTGTATGGTTGGTTTCGATTTTCGAGCGGTTAGGGATTGATTTGGAAGAATGATTCTCGTTTTAGAAGTTTTAAGTTTGAAGAGTTGACCAAAGTTTAACTTTTGGGTTAACGGACTCGGAATCGGGTTTTAATTATTCCAGTAAGTTTGTATGACGATGTTGGACATGTACACAAAGTTTGGTTAAATTACGATCAGTTTTGGATAAGTTTGGGTTGTATGGTGATTGTTTTCGATTTCGATGTCGATTTGAGCATAAAGGTTACCATATTGAGCAAACGACATTTAATTCGTATTTCGACTAAACCATTATATCCGTATCATAATTTTGAAACCATTGAAACTGAAATCATCAAGTTTCGTCATCGTATGAGGAATTTATAGTCATTTTGCTAAGAATTGGGTTGCCAGAATTTTCAAATTAATTACGAAATTGCCACTGAATTCGTATTTAAAAATCTGCACTATTTCTAAATATTAAAACCAACATATCTCCTTCATTATAAGGTCAAATGGAGTGCTTCAAAAGCCTAACTTGACTGAAATTTTACAAGGAATCCATTGGAGGCATTAAAAGTGAGTTTCGGGATTGTTTGTCATAAAAAATGAGGCAGAACAACTGGACGTTTTTGGCTATTAATGTTGTTGAAGTTTTTCTCATCTTGAAAGTTTGGAATTGCGAGAATTCAAGGATGTTCTTCAAGTTTCTTCCATGGGGTAAGGTATAAACTACAACTTAAGTATTTTCCTTTGATTCTTTCCCTTGCTTTAAGCTTTAATCTATAATTTTAATTAAAAACCCATTTAATTCTTTAAATCGAGACCTACACTTATGTCCTAAATTGTAAAAATTGAAATGAGTTAGAGGTGTTTATTTTTTGATTTTTTTTGGGATTTTGTTCATCTATATTAGGAGAATAACATACTTGAATTTGGCGAGTTTTGGAGGAGTATTTCGGGAGATATGGGACCCAACTAGTGGGGGTTGGACTCTTGGGTTATGAACACCCAAGAGCGATGTTTTGGCGAATTGGTTGAGCTATCGGACTCCGATTGAGTCAGTTTCCATTCGTGTAAGCTTATATTAGTTTGGATTTCACTCGGGTAAGCTTAGATTCAGAATCCAAGATGGGCCCGGTGTTGACTTTTGTTGACATTTTGGGGAAAATATAAAGATCATAACTTTATTTATTATAATTGATTTCTCTTGAATTGTTAGATGTTATTAAGTCATTTTTTGGTTATATTTGAGCCGTGTGGAGGCGAATTTTAGGGAAAAAACTATTTCAGAGGGTTGAGTTGGCCTAGTTGAGGTAAGTGTCTTGCCTAACTTTATGTGGGGGAACTACCCCTTAGAATTGGTATTGATTGATTCATTTGTGCTATGTGAAAGCCGTGTACGCAAGATGACGAGTGGGTACAAGGGTTGTACGTGGTATTTGGCTGGTTTAGGCTACTTAGACTATTTTCCATGCTTTAGTTGAAATGCCATATCATGTTCTAAATTCTCTTAGTTAATCTATTCTAGTTTGTGTTAGTCTATCCGTACATGCCTTAATTGACTTGTTTAAAACTTGTTCTACATCCAACTTGATAAGTTGCTCTCATGCCTTAGTTGAACTTGATGCCTTTTTTATTGTTACATGTTATCTCATCATTGATAACTATCATTATTTGAAGTTATTGTTCGTGTTATCCCCTTCATTCTTGATTATCATTACTTGACGTTATTGTTCATGTTATCTCTTTCCTTGTTGATTTCCTATATTTGAAGTAATCATTATACGTCTCTTCCATTGTGAGTCATTCTTATTTAATATCATGGTTATACATTATCTCATTGTTGAATTGTTGGTGCTGAGGTTGTGAAGGCCGTTATCATGTTGAGGCAAAATTATTATTGTTGAAACACCTTTCTTGTTGGGCATTTTACATTCGTTATTTTTGTTGATATTGTTGTACCCGTTGTGGTGGAGCCATGGGATATTGTAGTGGAAATATTAATATTGTTGATTGTTGGCAAATTATGATATATGGGTACTTGTGGTGCGAGTTGTTATTGTGATGTGATATTGGTGCGCATGCGGCAATATAAGGCTTGGGGTTCATGTGCATGCGGCAGTATAAGGTGGGACTTATGTACGTGTTGCTTGTAGGGTAATTACGTGAAGCCACGCGACATCATAAGGTGGGCTAAAGTGCATGTAGCTATTTCGGGAAAGCTATTTTCAAAACCTATTTCAAATATAAGGCTCATGCGGCGGTATTAGGAAAGATTGTGATTGAAATTGTGAAATGTGAATACGAGGCGGTACCTCGGTTGTGATTTTTATTGTACATTCCATGTTGGGACAACTTGTTGATTTGAACGGTCATTGTCCTTCCTTCAATCATTAATCCGCATTTTGATTGTGTTTGGTTATTCATTGTTATCTTGGTGTTGGAATGATTGTGATTTCTTGTGTGAGTCATGCATTCGACGTGATTTGTTGTGTTGCTTTAACATGCCAATCTGTGCCTCTGTTATAACTTGGTGAATTGATTGTCAATGTGAATTTAATTGCGTGGAGTCACTATATCATATTCTGTTGAGTTGTTGATATCATAATAGTTTAAATAAAAGAATTATTAACATGTTTTACTCTATGTGCTTCTTAAGATAGAATTCGTTACCTCACTCGGTGCCTTATTATTCTAAATGGTTGTCGCACTTTTACTATAATTGGGTTCTCAAATTATACTCATCACCTTGTTAGATGTTTACCTTACTTAAAATTGTTATCATATTTTTCTTTAACAAATTCTATATTTAATTCGTTAATTTAACTTATGTTTTGCTTTGTTTAAAAATGATACTTTTACTCAATTTTATTGATTTCTAAACTAAACCCATCTTATACTTTGTTTCATACAAATTGTATATTATTTTACTTTACTTAATTTCTTAAATAAACTCATTATTTCATTTGACATATTACCTTATTCAAGATTGTTATTATGTTTTATGATATCTAAATATATCTTTCATTCATTTAAATTAATAGTTATCATGGTTTTAAAGTACATGGTAGCACGTGGGCTTTGCTGTGCGAACATGATTGTTATTATGGGCACGAGGTGCCATATGTGTAAGATTTGGAAATTGTGGTTTATGAGGTGAGGTGCCTCGGAGTAATTCTTGTTGTAAGTCCAGGAGTTGGGAGCAGTTTGATTATTTGAGTTGTAATTTTTTTCCCTTTATTTGAGTTCATTTACATCTCATCGGTGTTCTGATTATGTTGTTTCTTTATTACTTGTTTATTACTTGCTGCCATTTATGTTTCTATTACTTCATTATTGGTTGTAAATCAATAATTTTTTTGTCGTTGGTCTTACATTGATGTTCTTTCCATTGTTAGCTTATGTATATCTTGAACAGGTTTCTATGTCTAGTAGGTGTCTTGACCTGGCCTCGTTGCTACTCTACCGAGGTTAGGCTTGATACTTACTGGGTACCATTGTGGTGTTCTCATTCTACACTTCTGCACATTTTTGTGCAGATTCAGGTATTTTGATTGTATTGTTGAGAGTTGCGTTTGCGCGGCAGGAGACTTCAAGGTATACCTGCTTGATGTTCGCATGCCTCGGAGTCACCATCTTACTTCATTATGCTACTGTTAAATTGTAATTAAAAATAGTATTATGTTTAGAAATTCTAGTATGTTTTAGTAGTGCTTATGACTCCGTACTATCGGTTTTGGGAAATGTATAACTATTAGACACTTGCGGATATGTATATCATTTAATAATTTATGATTAATGATTAAATAGTTCAATTCTGTTATTAAATCAGTATGTGTTAGGCTTACCTAAGTCTTAGAGACTAGGTGCCATCACGATATCCTAAGGTGAGATATTAGGGTCGTGACATGCATATGGCTAAATGCCTTCGAGTCCTATCATCTCAATGAAATACTTCTGGGGAGTCCTTAGAATTGCCCTGCTGCTCAGCCACGAAAGCTTCCAATTTATCCATTCCCACTCAAGTTGGTCAGCATCTCTCTCCATTCGTCCTGTCCGTGCGGGGAGACCCAATGCCTCATTCTCTCATTGTGATTCTGAATCATATTTCTAACACCCACAAAGTAATCAATTGTGGCCTCCCGTTGAAAGAAGTGTTTTGTGGCCCATATTTGGAGTAACAAGTTGCAACCTTTGAAGAAATCATACCCCTAAAAACATGCAGACAATGCTCTGAGAGTTTCTGCCTAACCATAGGCACCAAGGTGGCTTGGATAGATCTGGCAAAAGCGAAAGACCCCGTAACATAATTTGAATGGAGGCTGACTGCTGAGCCCACTCTGGCCTCGCGGGGCGGGCCCCTGTGGTTGTGAGTTGGAGTTGCCATAACTTATGGCTATAGTAATGGGATGGTTGCCTCAGAACATGGCGAAGACCACAGACAATAAGTTGATGTTGATCCGTCCTCTCCTTTGTGGGAAAACCAGGAACCCTAGTAGCACCAAAGAGAAGGTTATAGGGCGGAGACTTCCCCAGGTTGCCTGATTATACTAGAACTCTCCCAAGTACCATTCGTAGCTCTCTCGATGTCCAAACCTGTCGAACAGTTGGTATAGGCTTACCAATGCGTCTTCAATGTTCCTCAAACTCTGACTGCTTGCCAGACCCAAAGCGTCGAGAAACCTGTAGCCGGGCATGGAAACCGGTAGTATCGGCTTTCTCCCAGTCAATGGAAGCTCTGAGAAGCTGGTAAACTTCTTTTAGTGTTAGCACCAATTCACAGTCAAAGAACTTGAAAACCACTTTGGCCGGATCCCAGAATTCTATCAGCAAACGGGTAAGCACCCTATCGGCCCGGATGTTCAGTAAGGGGGTCAATGCTCCTAGATGCATCCTGATTTGATCCCCATGCTCTTGGCGAATATTCTTTCACTATTTCTTTAGCTTCTGCGGTGCTCCCATGGCCATATTGATTTCGGGGATGTTCTAGTTGATTTCAATTTCTGAAGAGGGTAGGAAAATGTATTGATAAGTGTTTTGCTTCAGATCTTTAGTGTCTCATCATGATTGGTTCGTCATTCCAGAAAAGTCATGTCCTTGGGCACATGACCCATCGACACTAAGTTGGCTTTCCTAATTATGTATTGATTTGCGAATGCTTGACTAGTATAACAAAGATCGCATAGTTAATAACCATTGAGATTCAAGTTTTACTACTCGGCACATGAGATTTAAGGCAGTATTTATTATGATGTGATTGTGTATGTGTGACATGGCCGCCACATAAGTGGTGGATTTAGAGATCAGTTAGAGATTATGTATGAAGATTTTGTATTCTTGAGGTTTAGAGATTCGATTCTTGTAGAGCCAAACTATCCCTTGATTGCGGACTGTGAAAGTGTGTTTAGGATTTGACAGTTGATTGCGTGTATCATGGATATGGTCACTGTGGACTTTTGGAAGGCTATTTACCTATTTTGGAATAATCCAAATTGGTTTTCTAGCCCATTGATAGGCCTAATGAGAATGTGTATCCAATGCTGGATTGGTTTGCATACTCAACACAACATTTTTTCTATAGTGTGACATCGGGTGGAGTTGATCTTATTCGCACCCTGATTTCACACGCATGTTGTGTCCCTGTTTAGGCTTTGTGGCGTCATATGAGTGAGATGACTCTTGAGATATTGATTTGCTTAGTGCACCTTAGTCGGTGTATTATGCTATCCGTCTCCCCATGGTTATGTTTATGCACTTTATGTGCTTGTTGTTTATACACATGTATTTAGTGAGCATAAGCATTGTGGCTCGATGGGTATTCCCATGTGGATTGATGTGTTTGAATCCGGTTACGCGCCACAAAAGAGTTATGTGGGATACCATTCCTTGTGTTTATTTTGTGTGTTTTGTTTTCCCTTTGTAGGATGAGTTCATAACATTATGCTTGTATTGTTATAACTGTTAAACTTGTTATAATTCTCTCTTATTTGGTTCTCTTTCCATTATTGGTCATATTCGAGACTAACATTTGACTTTTGAATAAATGATCTCGGAATTAGGATTTGATGGTTTATAATGGTGATTTTGGACAGGCGTTTGTTTGGATTTAGATTCAGAGGTTCCTAGAAAATTTTAGCTCTAATTGTCGAAAGTTGGCAAGTTGAAGGATTGGAGAGTTCTTAAGCTTGATCGGGAGTTAACTTTGGTGTTGTCGGACTCCGATTATGATTTTGAGACCTTGTAGAGGTTCATTTAGCTTATTGGAACTTATGTATGAAGTTTGGTTATAATCTGGATTATTTAAGCGTAATTTGGATGCATTCGACGTAGTTTGAAGGTTTGAAAGCTAAGAAAAGTATTCTGATCTTTGATTCTTGATTGTAGATGTTATTTGGGTGTATTGAGCTGATGAGCGAGCTCGTATGAGGTTGTAATGACCCATCCCGTCCTCTTGTGTATTTGAGACCCATTTATCCTTTTGAAGCTTCCCCTATGTGTATTTGTGGTTATGTGATTTGCGAGGATAATTGGTTTAGTTTCAGGGAGGTTTTAGATTGATTTGGAACATTTGGTTCTTAGTTTGGGAGCTTAAGTTGTAAGGGTTGATCGAGGTTTAACTTTTGTAAAAATAACCCCAGAATGGTATTTTTATGGTTCTAATAGGTTCATATGGCGATTTTGGATTTATGCGTATGTCCGAAATTGGATTTAGAGGTTCCTTGGCTGATTTGGCTCTTTTCGATGAAAGTTGACAATTTGAAGGTTTAGAATTTTCCTATGTTTGACCATAGGTTGACCTTGTAGCTATCAGGTTAGTATTTTGGTTTCGGGATTTATAATAGGTCTGTTTTGTCATTTGGAACTTGTGTGCAAAGTTTGGTCATTCCGAGTTGGTTTGGTAAGAATCAGATGTTTGGTTATGATTTTAAAAGTTCTTGAGTTTCATTGTGATTTCTATACATTTTGGTGTTCGATTCGTGGTTCCGGATGTTATTTTGGTGTTTTGAGTTTACGAGAGAGTTCGTATGATATTTTTAGACTTGTGTGGATGTTTGGTGTGGAGCCCGGAGGGCTCAGGTGAGTTTCAGACATGTTTCATACCATTTGTGTGTTGGTGTTGCATTTACCGCAAATGCGAGCACCAGTTCGCAATTGCGATTATCACAATTGCAAAGGGCATATTGCAATTGCAGAGTGGTCAAGGGGTGTCAAGTATCACAAATGCGACGTCTTGACCGCAATTGCGAAGGGGGATCTGGGCTTGGGGTGTCCCTTTTGCGAAATGGGTTGACTTCAAAAATGCGAAGTATGTGCCACTTTAGTGACATTCCCTAGGCATATCAGGCATCGCATTTGCGATCGCATTTGTGAGGGGACACATTTTCGAACCCAGGTCGCAAATGCGACTTCTGCAACTGGGTTAAAAGATGGGATTTTGGGATTTAGTCTTATTTTATCATATTTTGAGCCCTAGACTCGGTGGAAGGCGAGTTTAGGAAGGGATTTTCATACAAAGTTATTGCGTAAGTGATTTTGACTCAATCTTGAATTTATAACATGATTGTTTATGAATTTTAACATCAAAATCATGAGATTTGAAGGGAAATTTTTACTATATTTTGAAAAATAAAAATTTGAGATTTGAGAGTCGATTTGGACTCCAATTTGAAAATCAATCACATATATAGACTCGTGGAGTTATGAGTAGTCGAGATCTACCCTCCCCCCGACCTAGGTTTTGACCGGACGAGCTCGGGGTTGACTTTTGTTGATTTTTTTTAAAATTGGTAAAGATCTTAAATTTATTAATTGAAATTGAATTCTCTCGCATTGTTTGATATTATTGAGTCATTTTTAGATAGATTTGAACCGCGCAGAGGTGAGTTTCAAAGAAATAGCATTTTTAGAGTATTGATTAGAGCTATTTGAGGTAAGTTTCTTTCCTAACTTTGTGTGGGGAAACTGCCGTTAGAATTTGGTCTAAATTGCATTATTTGTGCTATGTGAAACAACGTGTGCATGAGGTGACGAGCGTGTACACCGACGTATGTGGATCGGATTAGACCTTAGGCTATTAATATGACTTGAATTGGGATTGTTTGTTATATGTAACATGTTTTGTTGTTGAATACTCCCCACACTCTTACTTTATTGTTGTGATTCTTGTGCACATTGTTGTTGAGCCGTGAGTTATATCTTGATGTGATTTATGTATTGTTGTTTGGAGATATTATGGCATATGTGTATGTATTGTGCGGGTTAACGGTTGTTGTGTGAATGAGATGCGCATGCGGCGACATATAGAAGGCATTTCATTGTGATGTGCATGCGGAAAGATAATGGTGGCTATTTATATGCATCCGGTGACATAAGTGTAACGACCCTATCGGTCATTTTGTGTAATTGCACCCCGTTACCATTTTTTATACTTTAGACATGTGTGTTTATGGTTTATGACTTGCGGGGTTGGTTAGTTTCGTTCCGGGAAGTATTTAGGTTGTTTTGGACCCTTTGATTCTTGACTTAGAAGTTTAAATTAGAAATGTTGACTAAAATTTGACTTTTGTGAAAATGACCTAGGAACTGTGTTTTGATGGCTCAGATAGCTTTGTATCCTGATTTTGGACCTAAGCATATGCCCAAAATTGATTTCGAAAGTTTGTAGGTTGATTTGTATTATTTTTTGAAATTTGGCAATATGAAGTTGAAAGGTTTGACTGTAGGTTGACTTTTAGCTATCGAGTTCAGAATTTGATTTTGTGACTTGGAATAGGTCCGTTATGCTATTTTGAACTAGTCTGAAAAATTTGATACCATTTGGACTTGATTTGATATGATTCGGACATTTAGTTGTAATTCTAGAGATTCTTGAGCTTTACTTTGAAATTCATGCGTTTTAGGGTTCAATTCGTAGTTTTAGATGTCATTTTTGTGTTCTGATCGCGTAAGCGGGTTTGTATGATATTTTTATACTTGTGTGGATGTTTGGTTTGGAGCCCCGAGGGCTTAGATGGGTTTCAGACATGTTTCAGAATGAATTGCATTGAAAATAAACTGCTGGTGCTGCTGGTGCTCAGGTATCACAATTGCGAGCACCAGCATCGCAACTGCGAAGGTGACAGTGGGAGCTCAGATGTCGCAATTGTGACTACCCCTTCGCATTTGCGAAGTTTGTTGCCTTTTGACATGGTTCGCATTTGCGAACATTTATTCGCTTTTGTGATGATGTCCAATTCGCAATTGCGATGATGCATGAGGCTGTCAGGGTTCACAAATGCGAGCCCTGGCCCGCAATTGCGAACCCTGTATTGCAAATGCGAAAATTGCAGCTGGTACAAAGGGGTAGGAGATGGGATTTTTCAAACATTATCTCATTTTTGAACCCTAGACTCAGTATAAGGCGATTTGGGTAAGTGATTCTAATCTATTTCTAATTATATTCCATCAATATATCTTAGAACATCAGAATCATGTGAATCAAAGTAAAAATTTATGAAAAGAGATTAGAATTTTAGTGTTGAGAGTCGATTTGGACTCAAATTTTGAATCTAATCACATATATGAACTCGTGGGGTCATGGGTTGTCGAAATCTCCCATTAGACCCGGGTTTTGACCGGGCGAGCCCCGGGTTGACTTTTTAGGAAAAGAGTAAAGATCTTAGCTTTATCTATTGTAAAGGATTTCCCTTGCATTATTTGATGATATTAAGTCAATTTTTATTAGATTTGAGCCGTGTAGAGGCGAATTTTAGGGGAAAAGCTATTTTTGAGGGTTGAATTGGTCTAGGTGAGGTAAGTATCTTGCCTAACTTTGTGTGGGGGAACTACCCCTTAAGATTGGTATTGGTTGGTTCATTTGTGTTATGTGAAAGCCGTGTGCGCAATGTGACGAGTGGGTACACGGGTTGTACGTGGTATTTGACTGGTCTAGGCTATTTATACTTCTTCCATGCCTTAATGAAATTGTCATATCATGTTCTAAATTCACATAGTCAATCTATTCTTACTTGTCTTAGTCTATCCTTACATGCCTTAAATGATTTCGTTAACACTTATTCTACATCCTAATTGATAAATTGCTCTCATGCTTTAGTTGGACTTGTTGCCTCTTTTATTGTTCATGTTATCTCTTTCATTGTTGATTATCATTATTTGAAGTTATTGTTCATGTTATCTCTTTCATTGTTGATTTCCATTTTTTGAAGTCGTTGTTATACGTTATCTCTTTTATTGTGAGTTAGTCTTATCTAATATCGTGGTTACACATTATCTCTCATTGTTGAGTTATTTGGTGTTGAAGTTGTGAAAGTCGTTAACACGTTGAGGCGAAATTGTGTATTATGGAGACATCTTTCTTGTTGAGCATCTTACATTTATTGTTCTTGTAGATATTCTTGTACACGTTGTGGTGGAGCCATGGGCTATTTTGGTGGAAACATTGATATTGTTGATTGTTGGCAAGTTGAGATATATGGGCACTTGTGGTGCGAGGTGTTATTATGATGTGTTATTGATGCTCATACGGCGGTATAAGGCTTGGGGTTAATGTGCATGCGGCTGTATAAGGTGGGACTTATGTGCGTGTTACTAGTAGGGAAACTACATAAAGCCACACGACATTATAAGGTGGGCTAAAATACGTGTAACTATTTCGGAAAAACTTTTTTCAAAACCTATTTAAATGTAAGGCTCACGCAGCGGTATAAGGAAAGATTGTGATCGAAATTGAGAAAAGTGAATACGAGGCGGTACCTCGATTATGATTCTTGATTTATACGAGGCGGTACCTCGGTTGTGATTCTTGATTTATACGAGGCGGTACCTCGGTTGTGATTCTTATTGTACACGAGGCGGTACCTCGTTGTGATTCTTGTTGTTTATCTCATGTTGGAAAGAGTTTTGGTGGGAACATTTCTTGTTGTTTTGTTCTTCCTTGTTCTAGCACTTGTTAACCATATATGATCATTGTTGTTCGGTATTAGTTCATGCTATTATCTTGTTTCGTATCAGTTATTTCTCCGATTTCCATTATTATTGGTTCTTATGTTTTCATTCTGTTTATTTATATCCTAGTAGGTGTCTTGACCTGACCTCATCACTACTCTACCGAGGTTAGGCTTGATACTTACTGGGTACTGTTGTGATGTACTCACACTACGCTTCTGCACATTGTTTTGTGCAGATCCAGGTACGTCTGCTCGTGCCGGACGTTAGAGTTGATTCAGTAGCTGCTTTCAGAGACTTCAAGATATACCTGATCTACGTTCGCAGGCCTCAGAGTCACCTTCCTTTACTTTTAACTCCTGTTGTATTTTTCGTTCGTACAGTGATGTAGTAGACACTTTAGCTTAATCTGCAGAGCTTATGACTCAGTTCCAGCGATTTTGGGAAAGTATTTTATGAGATTCTATTTGGTGAGACTCTCGCGGCCCGTACCCTAGAGCGGTGAGTCAATGTTGATCGGGTCCCAAAGGTTATACCGGTACAGCCTACTATTCAATTCAGCTCGCGGTCAGGGCAGCAACATCTGAGGAGGGGCAGCTTAGACTTGAGAGGTTCAAAAAGTATCACCCTCCTACTTTCAGTGGTTTGGCTTCAGAGGATGCACATGATTTTCTAGATGAGTGCCACCGTATTCTCCGCACCATGGGTATTGTGGAGACGAGCGGAGTTGCTTTCACTACTTTCCAGCTGTCAAGAGCAGCATATCAGTGGTGGGGAGTGTACGAGGAAGATAGCCTAGCCGACATAGCTTCACTTACATGGAATCGATTTTCAAAGTTGTACTTGAGAGAGTTTGTTCCTCAGACCCTTAGGGATGCATGGCGCTCGGAGTTTGAGCAGCTATGCCAGGGGTACTATGACAGTGTCAGAGTATGCTGTTCGATTTAGTGATTTGTCCAGACATGCATCTACCTTGGTTTCTACAGTAAGAGAGCAAGTCTGCCAATGCATCGAAGGGCTCAACTATGGTATTAGATTCAGTATGGCTGAGAGTTGGAGATAGATACCCTATATCAGTATGTGGTAGAGATTGCACGGAGGTTGGAGGGTATGCGAGGCTGTGAGAGAGAAGACAGGGAGGCCAAGGGCCTCGAGATACTGGAGGATTTAGTGGTGGCCACGCTGCTGCTACAGCCCATCATAGTAGAGGCTATGTGAGCAGTCCAGTGTACTCAACACTTCCAGCTTCTAGTGGTGCTCCGGGTATTCCAAGGTCTCAGGTTGCACACTTTGCTCAGCCACTTTATAGTACACCTCTTGCATGGGGTGCCTTTAGCGGTCAATCCAGCCGACCAGGACCGATCTAGTCCCGACAGCCACACCCACTGAGAGCTTGCTTTGAGTGTGGTGATACCCATCACATGGTTAGTGACTGCCCCAGACACAGGAGGAGTGCACCTCCATAGACTACTCAGGCCCACATACTTCTCAGGACATTATCGCTGCCCCAGTTGCCGCTCCACCCGCGCAGCTAGCTAGGGGTGGGTGACAGGCAGGTAAAGGTCACTCTAGAGAGGGAGGCCAGGCCAGATTCTATGTTTTTTGGGTAGGACGGAGGTAGTTGCTTCAGACACAGTCATTATAAGTATGGTTCCGGTTTGCCATAGAGATGCATTAGTCTTATTTGATCTGGGATACACTTATTCATATGTGTCATCTTACTTTTCTCCGTATTTGGATATATCTCGTGATTTTTCGAGTTCTCCTGTTTATGTGTCCACGCCCATGGTAGATTCTATTATTGTGGATAGTGTGTATCAGTCGTGTTTAGTTGTTATTGGTGGTTTTGAGACCAGAGTTGATCTATTGTTACTAAGTATGGTAGACTTTGATGTTATCTTGGGCATGGACTGATTGTTACCCTATTATGCTATTCTGGATTGTCACGCCAAGACGGTGACCTTGGCTATGCTAGGTTTGCCATGGTTAGAGTGGAAAAGTGAATTGGATTATGTTCCTAGCAGGATTGTGTCATTTCTAAAGGCTCAGTGGATGGTTGAGAAGGGGTGTGATGCTTATCTAGCTTTAATGAGAGATGTCAGTGCTGATACTCCTACCGTTAGTTAGTTCCGATAGTGAGAGACTTCCCGGATGTATTTCCAGCGGATCTTCCGGGCATGCTGCCCGATAGGGACATCGATTTTTGTATTGACTTATTGTCGGGCCCTCAACCCTTTTCTATTCCACCATATCATATGGCCCCAATAGATTTGAAGGAGTTAAAGAAGCAGTTGCAAGAGCTACTTGATAAGGGTTTCATTCAGCCTAGTGTGTCGTCGTGGGGTATTTCGGTCTTGTTTGTGAAGAAGAAGAAGGATGGTTCTATGCGCATGTGTATTGATTATCGGCAGTTGAACAAGGTTAAAGTGAAGAACATGTATCTGTTGCCACACATTGATGACTTGTTTGATCACCTACAGGGTGCCAGAGTGTTCTCAAAGATTGATTTGCGGTCAGGTTATCATCTGCTACAGATTCAGGATACATATATTCTGAAGACAGTCTTTAGGACTCGGTATAGCCACTACAAGTTTCTTGTGATGTCATTTGGGCAGACCAACACCCTATCAGCATTTATGCACCCGATAAACGGTGTATTTTAGCCATATCTTGATTCATTCATCATTGTGTTTATTGACAACATCTTGGTGTACTCACGCCGTCGGGAAGATCATGAGCAACACTTGAGGATCATGCTCCAAACCTTGAGAGAGAAGAAGTTTTATGCAAAATTCTCAAAGTTTGAATTCTATCTTGATTCAGTGGCATTTTTGGGTCATGTGGTGTCAAGTGAGGGGATCAAGGTAGATCCGAAGAAGATTACAGTAGTGCAGAATTGGCCCAGACCGTCTTCAACTACTGAGATCCGGAGTTTCCTTGGTTTGGACGGGTATTATCGACGTTTTGTAGAGGGTTTCTCATCTATTGCTGCACCTATGACCAGATTGACCCAAAAGGGTGCTACTTTCATATGGTCCAAGGAGTGTGAGGCGAGCTTTCAAAAGCTCAAGACTGCTTTGACTATAGCCCCAGTGTTGGTGTTGCCTACGGGCTCGGGGTCTTATATCGTGTAATGTGATGCGTCGCGTATTGGTCTCGGCGTGATATTGATGTAGGCGTAGGGTGATTGCCTACGCATATAGACAACTAAAGGTGCATAATAAGAACTATCCTATCCATGGCTTGGAATTGGCAGATATTGTTCATGCATTGAAGATCTGGTGGCATTGTTTGTACGGTGTCCCTTGTGAGGTCTTTCCCGACCATCGGAGTCTATAGCATTTGTTCAAGTTCAAGCAGAAAGATCTTAACTTGCGGCAGCAGAGATGGTTAGAGTTGCTTAAGGACTATGATATCACCATTTAATATCATTCCGGGAAGGCCAATGTGGTGGCCGATGCCTTGAGTTGAAAGGCGGAGAGCTTGGACAGTTTAGTATATCTACTGGCAGCGGAGAGGTCATTAGCATCGGATGTTCATGCCTTGTCCAACCAGTTTGTTGGATTGGATATTTTAGAGACTAGTCGTTTTCTTGCTTGAGTGGTTTCTCGGTCATCTCTATATGATTGCATCATAGAGCGTCAGTATGACGACCCCCATTTACTTGTCCTCAAGGATACGGTTCAGCACGGCGATGCCAAGGAGGTTTCTATTGGGGATGGCAGTGTGTTGCTGATGCATGGCCAATTATGTGTGCCCAATGTGGATGGGTTACGTGAGTTGATTCTTCAGGAGGCCCACTGTTCGCGGTACTCCATTCATCCAAGTGCCGCTAAGATGTATCAGGATTTGAGGCAACACTATTAAGGGAGGAGAATGAAGAAAGACATAGTGAAGTATGTAGCTCGGTGCCTAAATTGTTAGCAGGTGAAGTATGAGCATCAGCAGCCGAGAGGTTTGCTTCAGTGACTTGAGATTCCCGAGTGGAAATGGTAGCATGTCACCATGGACTTCGGTGTTGGGCTCCCATAGACTCAAAAGAAATTTGACGCGATATGGGTGATTGTAGACAGGTTGACCAAGTCCGCTCATTTTATTCCGGTAGTGACTATCTATTCTTCAGAGCAGCTGGTTCAGGTTTATATCCGTGAGATTTTCCGACTTCATGGTGTACCGGTATCCATCATCTCTGGCCGGGGTATGCAGTTTACATTGCATTTATAAAGAGCTGTACATCGTGAGCTAGGCACACGGGTTGGGTTGAGCACAACATTTTACCCCCAGACGGACGGATAGTCCGAGCGCACCATTCAGGTATTTGAGGATATGCGTCGTGCCTGTGTTATGGATTTCGGGGGTGCTTGGGATCAGTTCTTGCCGCTTGCGGAGTTTACCTATAACAACAGCTAACAATCAAGTATTCAGATGGCTCCTTATGATGCCCTATATAGGAAGACAATGTCGTTCTCCAGTTGGTTGGTTTGAGGCGCTCGAGGCTAAATTATTAGGCACAAATTTAGTTCGATATGCCTTGGAGAAGGTCAAGTTGATTCAGGATCGGCTTCGCACAGCCCAATCTAGACAGAAGCATTATGCGGATCGGAAGGTTTGCGATGTTGCATTTATGGTTGGAGACCGAGTCTTGCTTCGGGTTTCACCCATGAAGAGTGTGATGAGGTTCGGGAAGAAGGGCAAGTTGAGCCCTAGGTATATCGGACCATTTGAGATCCTTGAGCAGATTGGTGAGGTGGCCTACAAGCTTGTGTTGCCACCTAGTTTATCTGCGGTTCATTCGGTGTTCCATGTTTCTATGCTCTGGAAGTATTACGGTGATCTGCATTATGTTTTAAAATTCAGCACAATCCAATTGGACGAGGATTTGACTTATATTGAGGAGCCGGTGGTTATCTTAGACAAACAGGTCAGGAAGTTGATATAAAAAAGCATTGCTTCAGTGAAGGTTCAATGGAGGGGTCATCTGGTCGAGGAGGCGACCAAGCATGATATACGGAGTCGTTATCCTTACCTATTCACCACTTCAGGTATGTCCTTATGCACGTTCGAGGATGAATATTTGTTTGAAGAGGGGGAGAATGTAACGATCTAATCGGTCATTTTGTGCTATTGCGACCCATTACCCTTTTATATGCTTTACACATGTGTGTCTATGGTTTTATGACTTGCAGAGTTGGTTATTTCATTCCAGGAAGCTTTCGGGTTGTTTTGGACCCTTTGATTCTTGACTTAGAAGTTTAAATTAAAAATATTGACCAAACTTTGACTTTTGTAAAAACGACCCCGGAACTGTATTTTGATGGCTCTAATAGCTTCGTATCGTAATTTTGGACTTGGTTTGGAGCCCCGAGGCTTCGGATGAGTTTCGGACATGTTTTGGAATGAATTACATTGAAAATGAATTGCTGGTGTTGTTGGTGCTCAGGTATCGCAGATGTAACCACCAGCATCGCAATTGCGAAGGTGACAGTGGGTGATCAGATGTCGCAATTACGACTACCCCTTCACATTTGCAAATTTTGCTGGCTTTTGACATGGTTCGCATTGGCGAACATTTATTCGCTTTTGCGATGATGTCCAATTCACAATTGCAATAATACATGAGGCTGTCAGGGTTCACAAATGCGAGCCCTGGTCCGCAATTGCGAGGGTTCGCAAATGCTAACCCTGTGTCACAAATGCAAAAATTGCAGCTGGTACAAAGGGCTAGGAGACGGGATTTTTCAAACATTCTCTCATTTTTTAACACTAGACTCAGTAGGAGGCGATTTGGAGAGGGGATTTTTATCTACAAACTTTGGGTAAGTGATTTTAATCTATTTCTAATCATATTCCATCAATATATCTTAGATATTAACATCAAAATCATGTGAATTAAAGTGAAAATTTGTGAAAAAATAAGAATTTTAGTGTTGAGAGTCGATTTGGACTAAGATTTTGAATCTAATCACATATATGAACTCGTTGGGTCATGGGTTGTCGAAATCTACCATTAGACCCGGGTTTTGACCGGGCGAGCCCCAGGTTGGCTTTTAAGGAAAAGAGTAAAGATCTTAGCTTTATCTATTGTAAAGGATTTTCCTTGCATTTTTTGATGATATTAAGTCGATTTTTGTTAGATTTGAGCCGCGTGGAGGCGAATTTTAGGGGAAAAGCTATTTTCGAGGGTTGAATTGGCCTAGTTAAGGTAAGTATCTTGCCTAACTTTGTGTGGGGGAACTACCCCTTAGGATTGATATTGATTGGTTCATTTGTGTTATGTGAAAGCCATGTGCGCAAGGTGACAAGTGGGTACACGGGTTGTACGTGGTATTTGAACGGTCTAGGCTATTTATACTCCTTCCATGCCTTAATTCAATTGTCATATCATGTTCTAAATTCACATAGTCAATCTATTCTTACTTGTTTTAGTCTATCCTTACATGCCTTAAATGATTTCATTAACATTTGTTCTACATCCTAATTGATAAATTGCTCTCATGCTTTAGTTGAACTTGTTGCCTCTTTTATTGTTCATGTTATCTCTTCCATTGTTGATTTCCAGTTCGCAATTGTGAAGCCTCCTCTCACAAATTACATGAGACTATCAGGGTTCGCAAATGTGAGCCCTGGTCTACAACTGAGAGGGATCGTAAATGTGAACCCTGTGTCGCAAATACAACAACTGCAGCTGGTACAAATGACTGGGAGACGGGATTTTTCAAACATTCTCTCATTTTTGAACCCTAGACTCAGTAGGAGGTAATTTGGAGAGGGAATTTTCATCTACAAACTTTGGGTAAGTGATTCAAATCTAATTCTAATCATATTCCATCAATATATTTTAGATTTTAACATCAAAATCATGTGAATCAAAGTGAAAATTTGTGAAACCTTGTCAAGTTTTTGAAAAATAATAAGAATTTGAGTGTTGAGAGTCGATTTGGACACGGATTTTGAAACTAATCATATATATTAACTCGTGGGGTCATGGGTAGTCGGAATCTACCATTGGACTCGGGTTTTGATCGGGTGAGCCGCGAGTTGATTTTTGTTGACTTTTTGGGAAAAGAGTAAAGATATTAGCTTTATCTATTGTAATTGATTTCCCTTGCATTGTTTGATGATATTAAGTCGATTTTGGTTAGATTTGAGCCGTATGGAGGCGGATTTTAGGGGAAACTATTTCCGAGGGTTGAATTGGCCAAGTTGAGGTTAGTATCTTGCCTAACTTATGTGAGGGAACTACCTCTTAGGATTGGTATTGATTGGTTTATTTGTGTTATGGGAAACCCGTGTACACAAGGTGATGAATGGGTAAACAGGTTGTACGTAGTATTTGACCGGTCTAGGGTATTTATACATTATCTCTCTCATTGTTGCGTTATTTGGTGTTGAAGTTGTGAAAGTTGTTAACACGTTGAGGCAAAATTATGTATTGTGGAGACATCTTTCTTGTTGAGCATCTTACATTTATTGTTGTTATTTATATTCTTGTACATGATGTGGTGGAGCCATAGACTATTGTTATGGAAACATTGATATTGTTGATTGCTGGCAAGTTGTGATATATGGGCACTTATGGTGCGAGTTGTTATTGTGATATGTTATTGACGTGCATACGGCGGTATATGGCTTGGGGTTAACGTGCATACGGCGGTATAAGGTGGGACTTATACGCGTGTTGCTTGTAGGGGAACTACGTGAGGCCACGCTGCGTCATAAGGTGGGCTAAAGTACGTGTAGCTATTTCGGGAAAACTATTTTCAAAACCTATTTAAATGTAAGGCTCACGCAGCGGTATAAGGAAAGATTGTGATAGAAATTGAGAAAAGTGAATACGAGGCGGTACCTCGGTTGTGATTCTTGATTTATACGAGGCGGTACCTTAGTTGTGATTGTTGATTTATACGAGGCGGTACCTCGGTTGTGATTCTTATTGTACACGAGGCGGTACCTCATTGTGATTCTTGTTGTTTATCTCATGTTGGAGAGAGTTTTGGTGGGAACATTTCTTGTTGTTTTGTTATTCCTTGTTCTAGTAGTTGTTGTCCGTATATGATCATTGTGGTTCTCTTTAGTTGCTTCTTTTATGTTATTTTCATGCTTAATTTCCGTTATTAGTTCATGCTATTATCTTGTTTCGTATCAGTTATTTCTCTTATTTCCATTATTATTTGTTCTTATGATTTCATTCTGTTATTTATATCCTAGTAGGCGTCTTGACCTCGCCTCGTCACTACTGTACTGAGGTTAGGCTTGATAGTTACTGGGTACCGTTGTGGTGTACTCATACTACGCTTCTGCATATCTTTTTGTGTAGATCCAGGTACGTCTGCATGTGCCGGATGCTAGAGTTGATTGAGTAGCTACTTTCGGAGACTTCAAGGTATACCTGCTCTACGTCCGCAGGCCTCAGAGTCACCTTCCTTTACTTTTACTCTTGTTGTATTTTTCATTCAGATAGTGATGTAGTAGACACTTTAGCTTACTCTGTAGAGCTTATGACTTAGTTCCACCGGTTTTGGGTAAGTATTTGTTGAGATTCTATTTCATGAGTTTATTTAAGTTATTCAGCCTTGTTTTAGTATTTTATTAATTATTTCTGTCAAGTATTATCAAATGTTAGACTTACCTAGCCGTAGAGACTAGTTGCCATCACGACACCCTACAGAGGGAAATTGGGGTCGTGACAATAAGGGAGGAAAATCAAATCATTGTTTATGTGCATGCGGCAACATAAAGGTGGCTTTGTTGGTATTGTTGTGAGATATATCGGGGTGATCTATTGATGTGGTTTTTGTGTTGGAACCTAGGTTGTTGTTTTGATTTCACACTTGTTTTTTAAATGTTACTGGCTTATGTTTTATGAAATGTCGGTTGATTTTGATATGAATCACATGCCCCATCCCCATTGATATTTTGTTGGCAAAAACGGGTATTTTTATATTGAAGTTGTTGTTACACATTCTCCGAGGTTGTTAATATTTGTTTTGTTATACTTTTCGTTATTAGTTTTATGTTGATATCCTGCACAGGTTATTTGATTAGTGAGTGTCTTGACTTAAACCTCATCACTACTCCACCAAGGTTAGTCTTGATACTTACTGGGTTACCGACTATGGTATACTCATACTACTCTTATGCACATTCTTTATCCAGATCCAGGTACCTCATATCGTGCTGGTTAATAGAGTGTTGAGCCCGAGCTGTTGGAGACTTCAAGGTTGTTCCGCTGGTAGGTCTCAGAGTCACCTTCTATTATTTCTTTGCTACTGTTTATGTCTTCCAAACAGTGATATACCTTTGAGACTTATTATGTAATCCTTTAAAGCATATGATCAGTATTATCGGGTTTTGAGATTATGACTGTTGTATCCCTGTTTTGGCTATGTTATGGTAAATCTCAGTTTTTATTTAATAATTAAAGTTGTTATAGTCTATTCGATATTGTTATGTGATAGGCTTACCTAGTCTTAGAGACTAGGTGTCATCACGACCCTTAAGGTGGGATTTTGGGTCCTAACAAGTTGGTATCAGAGTGCTAGATTTATTGGTTCTACGAATTATAAGCAAGTTTAGTAGAGTCTTGCGGATCGGTATAGAGACGTCTGTACTTATCTTCGAGAGGCTACGGAACTATCAGTAAATTTTTCTTCTTTCATTCCTTATCGTGTGGATTTATTGATTTCGGAGTTTGAGCCTTTGTGTTTCTATTATCTCATAGATGTTGAGGACACAAGCTTCAGTTACTGATGATGCTACCCCCGATACTGGCGTTACTAGAGGTCGGGGCAAAGGCAGAGCATGTGCCACAGCGAGGGGCCATGCTAGGGCCACGACTAAGGAGCCACCAGTAGCTCCGGTTAGGGAGCAGGCACCCGAGGCGCCTGTTGCTACCCTTGGACTTTAGGAGACTTTAGCGCACTTTCTGAGCATGTTTAGTGCATTAGCTCAGGCAGGGTTGATTCTAGTTGTACCAGGCTAAGAAAGGAGCTTAGACTCCCGCTGCCCATTCTCCAGAGTAGCGGGCTCATGTTAATCAGGTTTCGGGTGTTGTACCGGTGCATCCTGTGATTGCGGTTCAGCCCGAGGTCGGGCCAGATGCGTTAGTAGAGGTGAGTAGGCCAGCTGGCACAATGCCACTTACTTGGTCCCAGTTCACTGATATCTTCTTGAGGGAGTTCATTCCACAGACCCTCAGGGATGCGTTGCGCACCGAGTTCGAGCAGTTGCGCCAGAGGAGTATGACTGCGTTTGAGTATGCTATGAGGTTTACTCAGTTATCTCTTCGTGGACCTACTTTGGTTTCCACTGTTAGAGAAAGTTCGCAGATTTATTGAGGGACTCGGTTATAGCCTCAGATTTGGGTTAGCACCAGAGTTGGAGAGTGAGACTCCATTCCATCAGGTTGTGGAGATTGTTGCACCCTATTTTGCATGAGGCAAAACAAGATTCAACTAGTAGTTTCCTTGTTGATGATAAAAGAGAGACGCCACCTAATATTTAAAGGTATACTACGGTACCTATTTAATTATTAAGATCATCTTCCTATTAGTCTGCTAACCAATGAGATTTGGGAAGGGTTCTTGTTCTTCTAAGGGAAAGGTGTTAGGCACCCCATAGAATCTACCTAAGGTAGCTCCATAGGACTTAGACTAGGCCGGGAATTAAATATCTATATTCTGCTTGGTTAGTGCTTAAAAGTGTATAGCTTACCCTATGTCATGTTTTAAGCTTATCACTTTGAAAGAAAATAGTATATGTACTTTGAAAAGAGAGTATAGGTTTTTATTTATAAAAGTCCTTTGAAAAGTGTCGACACAATTTGAAAGAGTTTTTGGGAAATGTATTTATAAGGTCTATGTTTGTAAACATGTAAACATGACTAGGTTTTAAAATGCTTTACCCTTGAAATAAAATGGCTATATGTGTAATTTTAGTAAAGTAAGGCTATTTGAAGAAGTAGGCTTTACATATACCTTAAGATCAATTTCAAATCTTGTCCCCAAGTTTTAGATGAAAATCGTTTGAGGTATCCTTCGACCGCGACCGAGTTTCATTTTTTTTTGTTTTGGAAAACATGTCTTGCAAATCTATTTTTTCTCGATTCTAGTTTTTAAAGAAGGGGAAGTCACTCGCTTTTCAAATCTGCCTTGATTTTCAAAGAATTTCATAAAAAGGGTTAGTTTAAGCAAAAATGAAAACCATACGGCAGAAATAATTAAGTAAGTTGATGTTATTTAACTAATGTAATAGACAACAATTCCTTTTAATTTTACCTATGGATTTTTAGGCTTGCCTAAGTTTCTAAAGTAATTCAAAGATAATAAAGGGAAAGAATTCACTAAATATTATCAATGTTATATACACATAGAAGACAACAACAGATTATGTAAAGTAAAAGTGATAATGGAAAGGGGAACTGGACTCTTGGTTTTGGGCCTAAAGAATGTTAGGCCCAGCAACAACAAACAACAACAGCAACTTTTAGGTGACTCCAAGCTCGGGCTACCCAACTCAGATTTATGCAAAAGAAAAAGAAAAGGAGAAGGTCATTAGATATACGACCCAATTCAACACTTAAACACAAATAATATCAATGTAGACCCAAGACCAAACTGTAACAATTATCAATATTTAGGGGTGCAAATTAATGTGAAGTCACACAGAATAAAGCAATTTACACTGAGACATTTATTTTCATTGAACACTAAACCTAGATAGATTAGCAAATGTCAATAGATTCAAGGCTTAAGGTAAAATTTCGTTCATGGCCAAGATAACCTTTGGATCCCTTACACTTCAAAGTTCACAAGGGTCTCAAGAACCCCGAGCAGTGCTTGTGTCAGGGAGAATATCTCAACCAAAAACTAAACTCTACTCTTAAATACCCCTAACTACTCACGCCTACTCTTCCCTACAGGTTTAATTGCTAATAATGCACTCAATGTAAATTCAAATACAACAATGATGACAACACATAAGGAGATCTACATTTCTTACAAATAACTGTTCAGAACACTAAAATATTATCAAACAAATCATGGTTTGCACACAAGCATATAAAACAATGTCATATACTTTTATTAGGCTTGAGAGTACTCAATAGAATCAGTTATAGGTGCTAGCAAGCAATGAGAGACACCAACATACCCTTTGGATCCCTGGCACTTCAAAGTTCACAAGGGTCTCAAGGACCCCGAGCAGTGCTTGTGTCAGGGAGAATATCTCAACCAAAAACTAAACACTACTCTCAAATACCCCTAACTACTCACACCTACTCTTCCCTACAGGTTTAAGTGCTAATGAGGCACTCAATGTAAATTCCAATACAACAGTGATGATAACACATAAAGAGATCTATATTTCTTGCAAATAACTGTTCAGAACACTAAAATATTATCAAACATATCATGGTTTGCACAAAAGCATAAAAAACAATGTCATATATTTTTATCAGGCTTAAGAGTACTCAACAGAATCAGTTATAGTTGCTAGCACGCAATGAGAGAAACCAACATGCTAATACAAGGACCCAGAATAGGTAAGTCATGTAGTTCATAGGAGATATTCATGTGTATTACCCTCACTAATCTCACTAGCAGCTTTATCATTATATGTAATCATGTTCTCAATCATATACACACTTAATGGATATCTACACATAGATTAGCACTCTACTTCTCACTAAATATAAGGGTTAATAGTCTACTTCAGGGTTCCTAAAGACCGGGCAAGCAGACATAAAAAAGGTTTAAATATACAGTCATACACTCAAATAGGGCAGACAGACATAAAACGGGATCTCCTAAGTCTATGGGTATACTGTAGTAACTTAGCAGGCTTCAATGATATGAAAGTACAACCACAAACATGGTGTACAAATAGCAGTCCCCTTCTAAAACAGGGATGTGTATAGAACTTCCAACATATGGTATTCAGATATGTACATGTCACATTCTAACCAGACTACAATAGTATAACATGATTGAGCACCAAAAAACATGGGATTACACTATCATTATAGTGGTCCAAAATAATGAAAGTTTTATACTAGGTAAGTATGGTTCAGTTTCCCTTGTGAGAACATGGGCATGAGTATGAGATCACAAAAATAAGCAAAAGTCTATTTCAGGATAAGTATAAGTGCAGTGCCCTTAGGAGATATACAAATACACACACATGAGGTATTCCTAAAGAGTGCAGGGCTACAACATGGTAGATTATCAAAGAGCATAGCATCAAATCAGCATCAAATCACAAGGGTTCAGAACAATAGATTATCCACATTAAGTATACACAGCTCTAGTAGCAAGATAGTGAGTCCACTTATACATGTTTAGTAGATTAGTCCTAACATGATGAAGTTCTAGTTTAACATGACCAATTCAAGAGATGATACACAAATACAACAACTAAAATTCTTAATCAAATTTTGTTTCTTAACTAGATTCTTCAAAATCAATCTAAACATGTTTGGTCTAAGTTAATAGCAGCAGTCAGAGTTCATATGAGGTTAATTGTAACAATTCATTAGAACTTAGTTTGGTTATATTCATAGGCATACTTATACAGTAGAGCTCACAGGTATGATCAAATAGTCATGAAGGCTAACAAAAATTCATTACAATGGTCTTTCAAGAGCTGCAAAATCATAGACAATGCATTGGGAAATAGAAAACAACCCAAACAAACTTAAATTGATATATTTCAACTGAATGATAGCCTTGTAGTTAACCTTAATGTTTATATCCTATTTTTACTTTAGTTTATCAGGTAAGCAACCTCAAGTGCATGATACAGATCAACAGGTAACTCCAAGGTAAAAATCAATAGAGTAAACATGAGAACCATAGCAGAATCATCAAGAGAATCTAAAGTTAGAACAAGTATACAGAACCACTAAGGCTCTTTAGCCAGCTACATAAGTTTTAATTAGCACACATATTACTTAACTTAAGGAGCATTCATTAATCTTGCAAGAGTAGTTAATTAATGTTAACTCAGTCTCAAGACATTAAGAGAAATAGTTGGTTCATATTCAAAGCATGATTATCAACACAAGTTAAAAATAACACATCACGAACAGAAATAATTATCAGAGAATAATAAGGTAGACATGATTTTAACCAAAAATTGATTAAATATAACGACCTAGCCGGTTAATTTGAGTGTATTAGCCCTGATCCCCTATTTATTACCTCTTTTATGTTATATTATAGTTACATGACTTGCCGGAGGTTTTGGTTTTGGTTTTGGTGAGTTTCAGATTAAAATGGGACACATAGTCCCTAAGTTGGAGGTTTAAGTTGTAGGAGTTGACCGTACTTTGACTTGTGTGAAGATAATTCTAGAATAGAGTTTTGGTAGTTTCAATAACTCTGTATGGTGATTTTTTTCTTAGGAGCATTTCCGGATGTTGATTTGGAGGTCCGTAGGTCATTTCGGCATGATCTGGCGAAAGTTGAAAAATGAAAGATTTTTAGAAAGTTTGACCGGGAGTTGACTTTATTATATCGGGGTCAGATCTCGATTCTAGAAGTTGGAATAGGTCTGTAATGTCATTTATGATTTGTGTCCAAAATTTGGTGTCAATCATAGTTGTTTTGGTATGAATCGGCATTTGTTTCAGAATTTGGAAGTTCATAATTCATAGGCTTGAATTTGGGTTGCGATTCATAAAATTTGTGTTGTTTGATGTGATTTGACGCTTCGACCATGTTCGTATGATGTTTTATGACTTTTTTGTATGTATAGTTGTGGTCTCGGAGGCCTCGGGTGGAATTCGAACCATGTTCGGCGCTTTTCGGATCATTGACGAATAGCTGAAGTGCTGGTTTTTCTCACTTCTGGTTTTCTTCTACGCGTTCGCGAAGGTGTTCTCGCATTTGCATAGAGTATTCTGAGATTTGCTGAAGATTACCCTTTGCGTTCGCGAAGGGCCAGGACCTTGTGCACTGCAATCGCGGACTGGGATCCGCGTTTGCGAAGAAGGAAGGCAACATGGGATGGGGACTCACGCGTTGGTCTACGCGTTCGCAAGAAGGGCTTCGCGATTGTGAAGTTTGAGAACTTTTGTCACAGCGTTCGCGAGTGGACCCTCGCGTTCGCGTAAGAGGAAATCTGGGTAGTAATAATTTTGTACTTCGCGAACGCGAGGCATTTTCCGCGTTCATGTAGAAGGAATAACTGGACAACAGACTTAAGTTTCAAAATCGAGGGTTTATTACACATTTCACCTTTTGGACTTAGAGAGCTCGGTTTGAGGCGATATTTCGAGGGATTTTCAGAGAGATCATTGGGGTAAGGATTCCTAACTCAATTTTGGTTAAATTACTCGAATCTATCATTGTTTTTATCATGTAATTAGGGATTGGAGTGGGGAAAATTGGGAAAAAGTGATAAAATTTCTTAGGCTAAATTTTTGAGTTTTGAAAGGCGAAATGAGGTCGGGTTTGAATAATTCTTAGGCCGTGGTTTCTATTGAGGCAAAGTGTAAGTTGTGAAATATCATTTATTGAGTTACTCTCTACTTGTTATTGTTAAGACGTTGTGTACATTGTGGTTGAGCCATGAGTTACTTATTGTGAAATTTTGTTATTGTTTGGTTTTTCTGGCAAGTTTGTGATATTGGGCACTTGAGGTGCGAATTGTGATACATTATGATATCGATATGCATGCGGTGGTATAAAGTCTGGGTGTTGAAATGCATGTGGTGAGATAAGGCGGGCTTATACGCGTGGCTAGTAGGGGAACTACTAGAAGCCATATGGTGTGATAAAGTGGGCTAAAACGCGGGATGATATTTCGAAAAAATGATTTTTAAAACTAAATGTAAAGGCTCCCGCATAAGGAAAGACTGTGATTTATTTTTATGATTTGGGACTACGAGGCGGTACCTCGGTAGTGGCCCTTGTTGATCTTTCTCTATTTGCTGTATTTGCCTTGGTTGTTTGTTTCCTTAACACGTAAACCCTTGTTTCCTTCCGTGTTGTATTTACTACCTTGATTTTGTGCTGTTAACTTTCCATAAATTTCTTATTGTCTCATTTCTTTTGTCATTATCATTATATTGTTATATCTTTCTTCTTGTTTCATATTATCTCCAGTAGGGCTTTGAACTGACCTCATCTCTACTCTACCGAGGTTAGGCTTGGCACTTACTGGGTACCGCTGTGGTGTACTCATACTACACTTCTGCACATCTTTTTGTGCAGATTCAGGTACTTTCTATCAGTCCCGGCATTAGTGAGCTGAGGTTGATTTGGAGACTTCAAGGTACACCTGCCCGTGTCTGCAGAACTTGGAGTTCCCTTTTATCCTGTTTTTCCTTATTTCATTACACTATCTTAGACAGTGATGTATAGGATTGTTCAGAATTGTTACTAGAGCTTGTAACTTATACTTCACCAGGTTTTGGGAGTCGTACATTTTGAGTTACATATTTTATTTATGCAGTTGTTGATGTTTTGATATTTTTTTGTTATTTCAATTTTTTCCGCATGTTGATAGGCTTACCTAGTTTTAGAGTCTAGGTGCCGTCACGACATCCTACGGAGGAAATTTGGGGTCGTGACAAATTAGTATCAGAGCTCTAGATTCATAGGTGTTATGAGTCACAAGCAGGTTTAATAGAGTCTCGCGGATCGGTACGGAGACGTCTGTACTTATCTTCTGAAGGCTATGGAACTGTTAGGGAAAACTTCACTTCTTTGATTCCTTATCATGCGAAATTATTTAATTCAGGGTTCTAAACATCTGTCTTTCTGTTCTCTCAAAGATTGTGAGGACACACACAATCGGATCGGATGACCAAATACCTGCACCCCCTGCTAGAGCCATGAGAGGTCGGGGCTGGGATAGAGGCCGAAGACGTCCACATGGTGCATCCTGAGCACCTGCACGAGCTACTACAGAGGAGCCACCAGTAGCTTCAGCTGGAGAGTAGTCACCTGAGATGCTGTTAGTGCCCTAACACTTCTGGAGTCTCTCACCCGGTTTCTGAGCATGTTCGGCACTTTAGCTCAGGCAGGGTTGATCCCACTTGCTCCTTCCACATCTCAGGCCGGGGGAGGAGCACAGACTCCTCCCGCCCGTACCCTAGATCAGCAGGTCCAGGTTGAACAGGTCCCAGAGGTCGTACCAGTACAGTCGGTCGCCTCAGTTCAGCCCGAGGCTTGGGCAGTAGCTTTTGAGGGGGAGCAGCTCAGGCTCGAGAGATACAAGAAGTTCCACCCTCCTACTTTTAGCGGCTTGGCATTAGAGGATGCCCAGGGTTTTCTTAAGGAATGCCACTGTATCCTTCGTATTATAGGTATTGTAGAGTCCAGTGGAGTTTCTTTCACCACGTTTTAGCTTAAGGGAGCGGCTTATCAGTGGTGGCGAGCGTATGAGCTGGGTAGCCAGGTCGAGGAAGCTTTACTCAATTGGGCTCAGTTCTCACAGATGTTCATGAGGGAGTTTGTTCCCCAAAGTCTTAGAGATGCATGGCGCACAGAGTTTGAGCAGTTATGCCAGGGTTCTATGACCATATCGGAGTATGCGGTATGGTTCAGTGATATGTCCAGGCATGCACCAGCCTTGGTTGCTATTGTTAGAGAGCGAGTCTGTCGATTTATCGAGGGGCTCAACCCTAGTATCAGATTTAGCATGGCCTGAGAGTTAGAGATGGACATCGCATACCAGCAGGTAGTGGATATTGCTAGGAGATTGGAGGGTATGTGGGCTCGGGAGAGAGAGGAAAGGGAGGCTAAGAGGCCTCGAGATTCTGGCACATATAATGGTGCCCGTGCCCCAATTGCAGCTCGTCATGGTAGGGGCTATGTGAGGTGCCTTGTTCATTCAGCACTTTCATCATCTAGCAGTATTCTGGCCACTCCTAGGCCCTAGGATCCCTATTATGCACCGCCATTGTCTAGTGCACCTCCTGCACGAGGTTATTTCATTAGTCAGTCCAGCCGATCAGGCTCGAGCCAGCCACAACAGCCACATCCTCCAAGAGCTTATTTTTAGTGTGGTGACACTCGTCATATGGTAAGGTATTTCTCCAGACTCAGGAGAGGTACACCTCCACAGACTACTCAAGCTTCGCGTATTCCACCGGGTCCTCAGGCTTCTCAATCCATGGTCACCTTACCAATTGCCACTCCACCTGCACAACCAGCTAGAAGTGGAGGTCGGGAAGTTAGAGGTAGTCCTAGAGGGGGAGGTCAGGCCAGATATTATGCTCTTCCTGCTAGGACGAAGGCAGTTGCATCAGACTCAGTCATCACAGGTATTGTTCTAGTTTGTCATAGAGATGCATCAGTCTTATTTGATTTAGGCTCAACTTATTCCTATGTGTCATCTTACTTTGCTCAATATTTGGGTGTATCCCGTGATTCCTTGAGTTCTCCCATCTTTGTGTCCACACTTATAGGAGATTCCCTCGTTGTTGATTGTGTGTATCGATCGTGTTTGGTTATTCTTAGTGATTTTGAGACCAGAGTCGATTTATTGTTGCTCAGTATGATAGATTTTGATGTTATTTTGGGCATGGGCTGGTTGTCGCCCTATCATGCTATTCTTGATTGTCACGCCAAGACCCTGACGCTGGCTATGCCAGGGTTACCACTGTTAGAGTGGAGAGGTACTTTACATTATGTTCCTAGCAGAGTTATCTCATTTCTAAAGGCTCGGTGGATGGTTGAGAAGGGGTGTGATGCGTATCTAGCATACGTGAGAGATGCCAGTTTTCATACTCCTACCATTAAGTCAGTTCCGTAGTGAGCGATTATCCAGATATATTCCCAGTGCATCTTCTGGGCATGCCGCCCGAGAGGGATATCGATTTTGGTATTGATTTATTACCGAGCACTCAGCCCATTTCTATTCCTCCATATCGTATGGACCTACCAGGGTTGAAGGAGTTAAAGGAGCAGTTGCAAGAGTTACTTGATAAGGGTTTCATTCGTCCCAGTATATCACCTTGGGGTGCTCCGGTCTTGTTTTTAACGAAGAAGGATGGTTCTATGCGCATGTGCATTGATTAACGCCAGTTGAACAAGGTTACAGTGAAGAACAGGTATCTATTGCCACGTATTGATGACCTCTTTGATTAGCTACAAGGTGCCAGAGTGTTCTCCAATATTGACTTGCATTCAGGTGATCATCAATTAAAGATTTGGGAGCAAGATATCCCGAAGACAGCCTTCAGGACTCGGTATGGTCATTACGAGTTCCTTGTGATGTGCTTTGGGCTGACCAACGCCCCAGCTGCATTCATGCACTTAATGAACAGTGTATTTTGGCCTTATCTCGACTCTTTAGTCATTGTGTTTATTGATGATATTTTCTGGTATACTCCCAAAGCCGGGAGGATCATGAGCATCACCTGAGACCCGGCTTCAGACCTTGTAAGAAAAGAAGACCTTGTGAGAAAAGAAGTTATATGCAAAATTTTCAAAGTGTAAATTTTAGCTTGATTCAGTGGCATTTTTGGGTCATGTAGTGTCGAGCGAGGGCATCAAGGTAGATCCGAAGAAGATTGAAGCAGTGTAGAGTTGACCCAGACCGTCTTCAGCTACGGAGATCCGGAGTTTTCTTGGTTTGGCAGGGTATTACCGTCGATTTGTCGAGGGTTTCTCGTCTATTGCAGCACATATGACCAGATTGACCTATAAGGGTGCTCCGTTTAGGTGGACGGAGGAGTGTGAGAAGAGCTTTCAAAAGCTCAAGACATCTTTGACTACAGCCCCAATGTTGGTATTGCCTTCGAGTTTGGGGTCTTATACTGTGTACTGTGATGCATGCATATCGGTCTCAGCGCGGTGTTAATACAGGACAGTAAGGTGATTGCCTATGCGTCTAGACAATTGAAGGTGCATGAGAAGAACTATCCTGCCCACGACCTTGAGTTAGTAGCTATTGTTCATGCCTTGAAGATCTAGCGGCTTTATTTGTATGGTGTCCCTTGTGAGGTCTACACCGACCACCAAAGTCTACAATATCTGTTCAAACAGAAGGATCTTAACTTGCGGCAGCGGAGGTGGTTAGATTTGCTTAAGGACTATGATATCAACAATCTATATTATCCCGGGAAGGCTAATGCTTTGAGTCACAAGGAGGAGAGCTTAGGCAGTTGAGCATATCTACCGGTAGGAAAGAGGCCATTAGCCTTAGATGTTCAGGCCTTGTCCAACCAGTTTGTTAGATTGGATATTTCTGAGCCGAGTCAAGTTTTGGCTTGTGTGGTTTCTTGGTCTTTTCTTTACGATTGTATCAGAGAGCGTCAGTATGACGACCCCCATCTACTTGTCCTCAAGGACACAATTCAGCACGGTGATGCCAAGGTGGTAACTAATGGGGATAACGGTGTATTACGGATACAGGGCAGGCTATATGTGCCCAATGTAGATGGCTTGCATGAGTTGATTCTCAAGGAGGCTCATAGTTCGCGGTACTCTATTCATTCGGGTGCCGCCAAGATGTATTAGGACCTGAGGCAACACTATTGATGGAGGCGGATGAAGAATGACATAGTGGAATATGTAGCTCGGTGCCTAAACTGTCAGCAGGTGAAGTATTAGCATCAGCGGCCTGGTGGATTGCTTCAGAGGTTAGATATCCCAGAGTGTAAATGGGAGCAAATTACTATGAATTTGTTGTTGGGCTCCCACGGACTCAGAGGAAGTTCGATGCAGTTTGGGTGATTGTGGATAGGTTGACCAAGTCAGCTCACTTCATTCCAGTGGTGACTACTTATTCTTTAGAGCAGCTGGCTCAAGTTTATATTCGCGAGATTATCAGGCTTCATGGCATGTTGGTATCTATCATCTCTGACAGGTTACGCAGTTTACATCGTGGTTCTGGAGGGCTATTCAGCATGAGTTAGGCACACGGGTGGAGTTGAGTACAGTATTTCACCCTTAGACAGACGGACAGTCTGAGTGCATTTTTCAGATATTAGAGGATATGCTTCGTGCCTGTGTGATGGAGTTTGGGGGGTCTTGGGATCAGTTCTTGCCGCTCGCAGAGTTTGCCTACAACAACAATTACCAGTCGAGCATTCAGATGGCCCCGTATAAGGCTTTGTATGGTAGGCGGTGGCGGTCTCCGGTGGGTTGGTTTGAGCCGGGTGAGGCTAGGCTATTGGGTACAAACTTGGTTCATGATTCTTTGGAAAAGGTTAAATTGATTCAGGATCGACTTCATACAGCCCAATCCAGATAGAAGAGTTATGCGGATCGGAAGGTTTGCGACGTTGCATTCATGATTGGGGAGCGGGTCTTGCTCTGGGTTTCGCCCATGAAGGGTGGTATGAGGTTCGGGAAGAAGGGCAAGTTGAGCCCTAGGTATATCGGACCTTTTGAGATTCTTGAGAGGGTTGGAGAGGTGGCTTACAGACTTGCACTACCACCCAGTCTAGCTGCAGTTCATCTAGTATTACATGTTTCTATGCTCCAGAAGTATCACGGCGATCCGTCTCATGTGTTGGATTTCAGCTCAATCCAATTGGATAAGGATTTATCTTATGTTGAGGAGCCGATAGCCATTTTGGATAGGCAGGTTCAAAAGTTGAGGTTGAAGAACATTACTTCAGTAAAGGTTCAGTGGAGGGGTCAGCAAGTCGATGAGGCGACTTGGGAGACCGAGTATGATATGCGTAGCCGTTATCCTCATCTTTTCACCACTTCAGGTATGTCTCTATACTCGTTTGAGGACAAATATTTATTTTAAGATGGGAAGATGTAACGACCCAGCCGGTCGTTTTGAGTGTATTAACCCCGATCCTCTATTTATTTCCTTCTCTGTGTTATATTGTAGTTACGTGAGTTGCCGAGGGTTTTGGTTTTGGTTTCGGGTAAGTTTCGGATTGAAATGGGACAAATAGTCCCTAAGTTGGAGGTTTAAGTCGTAGGAGTTGACCGTAGTTTGAATTGTGTGAATACATCTCCGAAATAGAGTTTTGATGGATCCAATAGCTTCTTATGGTGATTTTGGTCTTAGGAACATTTCCGAATGTTGATTTGGAGGTGCGTAGGTCATTTCTGCACGATTTGGCGAAAGTTAGAAAAATGAAAGATTTTTGGAGAGTTTGACCGGGAGTTGACTTTATTGATATCAGGGTCGGATCCCGATTCCAAAAGTTAGAATATATACATAATATCGTTTATGACTTGTGTGCAAAATTTGGTGTCAATCGGAGTTGTTTTGGTATGAATCGGCGTTGGTTTCGGAATTTGGAAGTTCATAGTTAATATGCTTGAATTTGGGTTGCGTTTCAAAGAATTTGTGTTGTTTAATGTGATTTGATGCTTCGAACATGTTCGTCTGATGTTTTAGGACTTGTTGGTATGTTTGCTTGAGGTCCCAGGGGCCTCGGGTGGAATTCAGACCATGTTCGGTGCTTTTCGGATCATTGAAGAATAGCTGAAGTGCTGGTTTTTCTGAGTTATGGTTTTCTTCTACGCGTTCGCAAAGGTGTTCCCGCGTTCGCGTACAGTATTCTGAGATTTGGTGAAGATTACCCTTCGCGTTCGTGAAGGGCCATGACCTTGTGCACTGCGATCACGGACTGGGATTTGCGTTCGCGAAGAAGGAAGGCAGCCTGGGATAGGGTTCTCACGTGTTGGTCTATGTGTTCACGAGAAGGGATTCGCAATTGCGAAGCTTGAGAAGTTTTGTCATAGCATTCATGAGTGGACCCTTACATTCGCGTAAGAGGAAATCTGGGCAGTAATAATTTTGTGCTTCGCGAACGCGAGGCATTTTCTGCGTTCGTGAAGAAGGAATAACTAGGCAGCAAACTTAAGTTTCAAAATCGAGGGTTTATTCCACATTTCACATTTTGGACTTAGAGAGCTCGGTTTGAGGCGAAAGTTCGAGGAATTTTCAGAGCGATCGTTGGGGTAAGGATTCCTAACTCGATTTTGATTAAATTACTCAAATCTATCATTGTTTTTATCATGTAATTAAGGATTGGAGTTGGAAAAATTGGGGGAAATTAATAAAATGTCTTAGGCTAGATTTTTGAGTTTTGAAAGGCGAAATGAGGTCGGATTTGAATAATTCTTATATGGTTGGTCTCGATATCGAATGGGTGTTCGATTTTTGTAATTTTGGTTGGGTTCCGAGACGCGGGTCTGGGGTGACTTTTTGGGTCGATTTTTCAATTCTTTGCAAAGATCATAATTTCATTGTTTAAATTAGTTTCCTATAGTTATATTTATAGTATGAAATTGTTTTGGCTAGATTCGAGCTGTTCAGAGTTGGAAAATTGAGGAAAAGGCCTTCTAGTTGATTGATTTAGCGTGGTTTGAGGTAAGTGACTTGTCTAACCTTGTGTGGGGAGAAATTCTCCTTAGGATTTGGTATTATTTTGATAATTGTGATATGTGAAAGCCGTATACGGAAGGTGACGAGTGCGTACACGGGATAATTGTGAAATTTCCGGTTTTTAGCTATGTAATTCCCTTTCCTACTTTAATTGAGTTACTTTAACATGTGGTAGTCATCATATTTAGTCTAATTTTACATGTCTACTTCTTTTATCTCTTATTTGTAAATTGTCCTACATGTTTGGTTTAATTACTTGCTTTCTTTTATTCCGTATTCATTATTTAACTGTAAATGATTATTTGAAATTTCTATTCTCGGAATATGTTACCGTTAAGCTTGGTATTGAGTTGCAAAGGCCGTGTTTTCTATTGAGGCAAAGTGTAAGTTGTGGAATATCATTTATTGAGTTACTCTCTGGTTATTATTGTTGAGACGTTGATTCTGTGTTGTTAACTTTCCGTAAATTTCTTATTGTTTCATTTCTTTTGTCATTATCATTATATTGTTATATATTTCGTCATGTTTCATATTATCTCCAGTAGGGCCTTGACATGCCTCGTCACTGCTCTACCGAGGTTAGGCTTGGCACTTACTGGGTACCGTTGTGGTGTACTCATACTACACTTCTGCACATCCTTTTGTGCAGATCCAAGTACTTCCTATCAGTCCCGGCATTAGTGAGTTGAGGTTTCTTTGGAAACTTCAAGATACACCTGCCTGCGTCCGCAGGACTTGGAGTCCCTTTCTATCCTGTTTTTCCTTATTTCATTACACTATCTTAGACATTGATTTATAGGATTGTTCAGAATTGTTACTAGAGCTTGTGACTTATACTTCACCAGGTTTTGGGAGGTGTACATTTTGAGTTACATATTTTATTTATGCAGTTGTTGAAGTTTTGAGATTTTTAAGTTGTTATTTCAATTTTTTCCGCATGTTGATAGGCTTACCTAGTTTTAGACACTAGGTGCCGTCACGACTTCCTACGGAGGGAATTTGGGGTCGTGACAAAAAAAGAAAGGATGGGGTCAAAGTACTGACCTTTCTTTGAGCAGCAAACCAAACAAGGAGTCTTGTTAGCCGATTAGGAACCAAAGCTCAAACAACTACTAACGAATTGAACTCAGAACCGGAAAGAGAGGAAGACAAATAATCAGTTAGAAACTAGGGTTTCTGATAGATTCTGTAAACTCGTATTAGATTGTGTTTCTTAGGTTGTTAGGTGTTGTTAGGTGAGAGCAATTAAGGCTACTAATTATAGTGCCTTTAAGCCTTAGGATTCCGGTAGATACAAACTGTGGCAATGGAGAATGATGACTACTAGATGATGCAAGCAAAGACGGGTGAAAATTGAAGAAATGGAAGGAAAAATAGTGAGGATTTTACCTGAGAGGAGAGAGGTCGACCGTTGAGAGCAAAGACCCATCGGGTAAAACTCTAAAACCCAGAGGTCACTGCGTTTGACCTCTGGGTGCTGAAACTTCATGATGAATCTCTGAAAGAACTCCATGCATGCTCCAATTTGACGGAGCATAAGAGAGATTGAACAATTTGAAGTTTCACTCTTTGGCTAGGGTTTTCGGACTTAGGATTTTTTGAATTCTATCAGTGGAATTGGAAATGAATCAGCAGGATTCGCGGCATAGGGACAAGATGAGTATTTCAGGCTTCGATTGAGATGATCTTGCACAAATTTGTGTAAGGTTTTGGCAATTGATGGGTTAGGGCAGAGGCGAGAGTAGAGAGCATTTTGGGAAAAAGAGGCAGCTAGGTCAAGGGGAAATGATTAGGGTTTTGGGGGTAAACCAAAGTCGGTCGCTAGGTTAAGGCTGAGAGTTGGAATGGGAGATGTTGGATCCTTTGATCAACGACTTCGATTATTTGGAGATTTAGGAATTTTTAAACTGGTTTTATGGGAAAAATCGGTGGGTGTTGGATTCTTGTAATCCAACGATTGAGATTAAATATGATGAGGCTTTTAAAATAACTAAAAAGCTGGATTAAACCTGGTCAGTTGATGATGTGGATCAACGGTCAAGATGGTGTGTGTTAGTTTTGTGAGTGTGGGAGATGGGTGACGTGGCACGAACTCCTTGGCTCAATGAAGGTGGCCTGGATTGCCAAGTTGGAATGGGAGGATGGACCTGGACCGAGTCAAATATAGATTGGGCTTGTGCTTGGGCTGATTTCAATTAAAAAATGATCAATTTATGTTTAGGGATGCAATTACAATTATAGTCATTTAGCCTTTAACCTCTTTAAAATTAATTTAATTAAACTTAATTAATTCCAATAAAATGTGATAGAAATTTTAATCATCAAATATACCACTATTTACTGTAATTAGTTAATTTATTTACTAAAATATCTTATTTTCCTATTTACTACACTAATTTCGAATTTATTTTTAAATAAAGGTTATGTTGCCTAAAATTGAGAAACAACTTTATTAAATTAACTACATACCTATGTGATGAATATGAAAATTATTTTAATAGTTTAAAAAATGGTAAAATAGTAAAAATAATTTTTATTTTATATTCATATAGTTATTAAATTACTAACTAACACCATTAAATACTTAAAAATAAGTATTATTAATTAGAAAATATTTTAACATATTTATTGAAAATTAATAAGTATAAATTAATTAATTTTTAAAAGGAGGGTCAAAATTGGTCGTCAACAGAGATCGCTAGGAGGTTGGAGCGTATCCACGGGTAGGAGAGAGGGGATAGGAAGGCCAGGCCTCGAGGTTATGGAGGATTTAGCGGTTCCCACTCTTCGGCTATAGCCTGCACTTCAGGTTACTTGTAGTGCTCCAGCTAGTCAGGGACCTTAGGGTACTCATATTGGACAACCATCTTCTAGTGCACGGTGTTCCTACAGCAGTTATTCTAGCCGTCCGAGGTAGACTTAGTACCAACAGCATGCCTGTAGAGAGGTTATTTTGAGTATGGTGATACCAAGCACATAGTGAGAGACTGTCCCAGATTTCGGAGGGGTGGACCTCTGTAGGGTACTCAGGATATGGTTTCTGCTCCAGTTGCTACTCCACCTACACTGCCAGCTAGAGGTAGGGGATAGGCAAGTAGGGGACATCCTATAGGGGGAGGCCAGGCTCGTTTTTATGCTTTCCCTGATAGGACTGAGGCTGTTGTATCAGATGTTGTCATTACAGGTATTATTCTGATATATCGTAGAGATGCATTAGTTTTATTTGATCCGGGTTCCACTTATTCATATGTGTAATCCTATTTTGCTTCATATTTGGATATGTCTCGTGATTCTTTGAGTACTCCTGTTTATGTATCTACGCTTGTTGGGGATTTTATTGTGGTATACGATATCTCTCATTCTTGTTTGGTCACTACTGGGGGCTATGAGACTAGGGTTGACCTTTTGTTACTTAATATGGTGGATTTTGACGTGATTTTTGGAATGGATTAGTTGTCACCATATCAAGCTATTCTTGATTGTCATGCTAAGACCATGACGTTGGCTATGATGGGGTTGCCGAGGTTAGAGTGGAGAGGTTCATTGAGTCATGTTCCTAGTAGGGTGGTGTCTTTGTTGAAGGCACAACGGATGGTTGAGAAGGGGTGCTTGAAGAATTTAGCCTTTGTGAGCGATATTAATGCTAATACTCCTAACATTGAGTCAGTTCCGGTAGTGAGGGAGTTTCCAGATATGTTTCCAGCAGACTTATTGGGCATGCCTCCCGACAGGGATATTGATTTTGGTATTGATCTGGTGGCGGGCACTCAACACATCTCTATTCCACCATATTGCATGGCACCAGTGGAGTTAAAGGAATTAAAGGAACAGTTTCAGGAGTTGCTTAATAAGGGTTTCATAAGACCGAGTGTCTCGCCTTGAGGTGCTCCAGTTCTATTTGTGAAGAAGAAAGATAGTTTTATTAGGATGTGCATTGACTACAGGCAGTTGAACAAGGTTACTATCAAGAACAAGTACCCACTACCGCGTATTGATGATTTATTTGATCAGCTTAAGGGTTCTAGGCTATTCTCGAAGATTGATTTGCAATCGGGGTACCATCAGTTGAAGATTCGTGCTTTAGATATTTCTGAAGACGACTTTCAGGACCCGTTATAGGAATTATGAGTTCTTGATGATGTCTTTTGGGCTGACCAATGCCCCAGCAACATTCATTCACTTGATGAACATCGTATTTTAGCCGTATCTTGATTCCTTCGTCATTGTGTTTATTAATGATATATTGGTGTATTCTCGTAGCCGAGAGGAGCATGAGAAGCACTTGAAGATTGTGCTCTAGACCTCGAGGGAAAAGAAGCTATATACTAAATTCTCCAAGTGCGAGTTTTGTCTAGACCCAATGGCATTCTTGGGATACGTGATGTACAGTGAAGGGATTAAGGTGGATCTTGAAATGATTGAGGTAGTTCAAAGTTGTCCTAGACCTTCTACCGCTAGTAAGATCCAGAGTATTCTAGGTTTGGCGGGGGATTATTGTTGTTTCATGGAGGGTTTCTCGTCCATTGCAGCTTCTTTGACTAGATTGATCCAGAAGGGTGCCCCATTCATGTGGTATGGTGAGTGTGAGGAAACTTTCAGAAGCTCAAGACTACCTTGGGTACAACTACAATTTGGGTTTTGCCTTCAATATCGGGTTCTTATACAGTCTATTGTGATGCTTCACGAGTTGGCATTGGGTATGTGTTGATTCAGGAGGGTGGAGTGATTACTTATGCTTCACATCAGTTGAAGTCTCATGAGAAAAACTACCCATTGCACGATTTGGAGTTAGCAGCCACTATTCATACGCTCAAGACTTGGATGCAGTATCTTTACAATGTGTCTTGTAAGGTGTTTACGGATCATAAGAGTCTTAAGCACCTGTTCAAACAAAAGGATCTGAACATGAGGCAACGGAAGTGGTTAGAGATACTAACGGACTATGATATCACTATTTTTTATCATCTTAGGAAGGCCAATATCGTGGGCGACGCTTTGAGTAGGAAGGCTGAGAGAATAGGGAGTCTTGCTTTTATTCCAGTTGGGGAGAGACCGTTAGCTTTGGATGTTAAAGCTTTGGACAACAGGTTCGTGAGGTTGGAGCCTAGTTGGGTTCTTGCTTGCGTTGTTTCATGATCGTCTTTCTTTGAGTGCATCAAGGCGCGTCAGTATAATGATCCCTACTTGTTTGTCCTTAAGGACACGGTGTAGCATGGTGATGGTAAGGAGGTGGCTATTAGTGATGATTGGATATTAAGGATTCAGGGCCGGATTTCTGTGCCCAATGTGGATGGGTTGCTAGAGTTGATTCTTGAGGAGGCCCACAGTTTGCGGTGTTGTATTCATTCGGGGGCCGCGAAGACGTATCATGATTTGAAGCAGCACTACTACTGGAGAAGAATGAAGAAAGATATTGTTGAGTATGTGGCTCGGTGTTTGAACTGTCAACAGGTTAAGTATGAGCATCAGAGACATGGCGGTTTGCTTCAGAGGCTAGATATTCCAGAGTGGAAGTGGGAGCGTATCACTATGGATTTCGTCGTTGGTCTACCATGGAACTTGAAGAGATTCGATGTTGTGTGGGTTATTATGGACACACTGACCAAATATGTACACTTCATTCTAGTCATGACTACTCATAACTACATGATAGGGGATTTAAGAATTATTAAAGAAAATCAAAAAACGTGCGGAAGCTAAAATAAAATAGGGAAAGAAAAAAGAAGACAGAAATTAAAGATATATTGAATTCAAGAAATATATTCTTGAAGTTGAATCCTAACAATAATAATTAGCTAATGAAGAACTAATCGCCTTTGATAGAGAATTAAAAATAAGAGATAGATTGTGAAATCCGACCCTTTAGAATAACAAGAACAACAATAAGCCTAAAATTATCACCTTTCTTGAATAGCTAGAAGTGATCTAAGATTTCGAATAGGGTTAATCTTACCACCATAAATTGAGTCTTGAAGGTAGAAGAATAAATCCAAGAGTAGCTACACACAAGAGTGCAAGAAAAATCTCACAATTTTTATTGATAATAGTCTGTAATAATCTATCTAAAACAAAGAATACACCCCTTATATAGGTAGGAGGGGTCACAAAATTAAGACTAAAAAACAAGGAAATAAAGTCCTAAAATACTTTGGACAACAAGTCCAACCACCTTAGGAAAAGGAAAAATACTAGAAAAACAAAAACCAAGTCATTCTTGGAAAGTAATTCCAACAATCGTAGGAAAAGGAAACCATAACCTTAACTACCTAGGAAAGCAATAAATATAGTCCCAAAATATATGGAAATAAGTTAAAACCAATCTAGGATAGGATCTTGAAAGTCTCAAACCAATCTTGGATAGGATCTTGGAAATCTTGAAGGAAATTTGCAAGCAACTTGGCACCAACTTGCACTCAACTTCTAGCACGCCTATTGTACCCTTCTTGGACATAAATTAATTCCTTTTTATTTTATAAAAACGTGACTTCATGTAGGACTTATTGAGGTGTAAGTTTGGAGACATTTTAGGTGCCAAATGGTTCCAAAAATGGACTGATTATGACCTTCTTCAAAGGATGTCTCTTGGGATCCAATACTCCTCTTCTTGGACATAAATATGGGCCATAAAACAATTTTAACACCTAGCCAATTCACATCCTTCATCCTTGAGCTCTTCCTCCCAATTAACAACTTTATTTGCATTTGAAGTCTAATGACCTTGTTTCGCAACTCTTTAGCTTGATATCTTGTTAAAGACCCTCTTTGAGATTCCAAAACTTCATCCTTGTCCTTGAATAGAGTTGAGCTTCCTAGGATTCTACCATTCCCCTCTTCTTGAAGAAAATTCGTCCTCGAATTTACCTTGCAAGAAAAAGAAAACAGGCATTAGTAAATGGCATCCACTAATCTGAAAAAATGGTAGGAATAAAACAAGATAGTGACCATGTGTCCACTTAATCCAATTAAGCCTAATAGGTGTAAATACTCCCTTATAAAGCATATGGACATCATCATCCCAATAAAATTTATGCCTACGTAGATTAGTACAATAAAAACCTCTTAGATACACTATACAGTAGAACTTGCAATACCATCTTGTCAATAAGATAGTCCAAAAATGTGCATGGAAAAGAAATAACAAAAGATTGATCACGCATCCATTTAAAACAAGTGACTCTACCACATGTATCAAATATGACATTTTATGATATAGCCAAGTATCAATTACAAATTCCATGCATTCTTCTACATGTAAGGTATTCGAAGAAGTACATAAATTCTCAAGAAGGCTAGAAGAACCCATAAATTCCAAAATAAAATTTTCAATACATTTAAGCTCATAATTATAACTCTCCCCAATAATATCCCCGACATCAATGGATTCTAAGCAATTGCTCAAATTTTCACAGAAAGAGCCATAGATAGTTTCATGAATGAGTATTTGATTACTAGTATCACAATAATCATGCATATCCTCTTGACTAGTAGAAAACACTTTTACAAGCTCACAATCAACATGACTTAAAGAATGACTCCCCATCACACAACAAAAATCATGTTCTAGCAATTTATCACATGAAAACTCATTTGCAAGCCTCTTCTCATAGATTTCATGCCTCTTTCTACCAAGTTGTAACACATAATCATCTATGTCATACTCAATTTCAAAAAGAAGCAAATTACTCTTGCACTTGAACATAGATATTACATTTAATGACTTGATATGCATCAAAATATCATCATCCATAAAAATTATAAATCAACAATATAAGAATTAAGAGTATAGTTCATTACCTCCAAAAATACCTTTGGTGTTCTAGAAAACCCAAGAATTCGAATAAACCAATTATACATACCATACTTGGACTTATTTACTAATGAAACGTCATCACCTTGTATTCGTTTATGCAATGGTTCCAACTTAGCAATGGCTTTAGGCTACTCCATGTAATAAACCTGAAAATAAGAATCAAAATAATCAAAAGGTTCAATAACAAAGAATTTAACTAAGCTTTTATCTTCCACCATCCAACAAGAATTGATTTCACTAAATTCATGTTGGAATCCGATTAGATCCTTACTATCATCTCTTGTGCCTCACTTCCCCTTTCAAAAGGTCTTTTCACATATGGCTGCACAAAATCACAAGAACTAAAAGAAGAAAGAGTTAATGGGTTAGGAAGTAAAGAAATAATTTTTATGCTTACACTCTCTTTGGCTTTTATCACAAGACTAACTTTTTTCTCACCCTTCGCCTATTTTCTCTCACTAAAGTTTTTTCTTTTTCTTCACGCAAATCCTCTTGTTTTTCTCTCTCTACCTCACAGACTTTTTTTTATCTAATTGCCTTCTCTCTTTTCTTTTTCCTCAAGCTCACTCTTTTCCTCACTTGTTATCCCACTCTCTTCACTCAACACAACCTCTCATTTTTCCTCTCTTGGGATGTCAACATGCACTCCCTTACTCCTCTCATTCTTTTCTCTCTCATAATTTTTCATATTCTCTTTATCAGTCTTTTCATCTTCATAAATTTGTGAGGGAGTCAAAGGCCTAAGAATGAGTTTCTTCCTGTTAACCTCAAAAGAGTATCGATTTTTTTCCATGCTATATGAAGCTCCTCTATAGATATACCTTGGATTTCCTAACAAGATATGATAACTATTCATGGAATAACATCACACCAGATCACATCCTCATACCTTCCAATAGAGAATGACATTAACACTCTTTTATCTACCTTTACTCCTTTCTACATGTAGGGTTCAATATGCTCAACACAAGGCAAGTTCAATTTCTCAACCATATAAGTGATAATTGAATTATAGCCAAACTCTTTGTCAATTCTAAGGGCACAAATCACAGACATCACTTTAGCTCTTAATTGAAAAATAACTTTACCATTGTCTTCCTTCTATTCAGTATACTGAAAGTTCGACTTTTCAAGTTGTTGAGTCATAGCTCGCCTCCTTTCTCCATAACTACCTATTTGAGACATCTTGAAAAAAGATTAGAAGAAATATATATCTCTCAAGTTTGGCTTTTTCCCTATAATGCTCTCACCTCTCTTTCCTTTTTTCACTCGAAGCAACTCTTGATCAATAATCTTTAGATTTATCAATAGACCTTACTAGTCACAACCCTTGGTGATAAGAATACGGAGTTAGAAAAAGAAAAGGAAAGTGAAGGACCAAACCTAGGAATAATAGGAAGTGGTTAGTAGAAAAAAAAAAGAATTTAGGAAGCCCAAAACCCACAAGAATAAGGAAAAAAGTTATCTTAATCTTCAAGAACTAGGATCCCCTCTTTGTGTTTCCTATCTTGACTTGAAAACCAAATAATACTTGAATTTTGATATAATAATGAGCAATAACACTTTTCTTTTTGGGCTGATTCTTTTTTAAAATTTTTGTTTTTTTTTGTGCTCAAGAACCTCCCAAGATTATCAAGATTAAAATCTTTATTAGCCTATGCTCTAATGCCACTTGATAACTACATGATAGGGTATTTAAGAATTACTAAAGAAAATCAAGAAATGTGTGAAAGCTAAAAGAAAATCGAAAACGACAAAGAAGACAAAAATTAAAGATAGATTGAATTCAAGAAAGAGTTTCTTGAATTCAAGAAGTCTATTCTTAAAGTTGAATTCTAACAACAACAATTAGCTAACGAAGAACTAATCTCCTTGGATAGAGAATTAAAAACAAGAGATAGATTATGAAACCCAACCCTTTAGAATAACAAGAACAACAATAAGCCTAAACATATCACCTTTCTTGAATACCTAAAAGTGATCTAAGATTTTGAATAGGGTTAATCTTACCACCTTAAGTTCAGTCTTGAAGGTTGAAGAATAAATCTAAGAGTAGCCACACACAAGAGTGCAAGAAATATCTCATAATTTTTGTTGATAATAGTCTGCAATAATCTATCTAAAACAAAGAAGACACACCTTATATAGGTAGGATAGGTCACGACATTAATTCTAAAAAACAAATAAATAAAGTCCTAAACTACTTTGGACAACAAGTCCAACTACCTTAGAAAAATAAAAAATACTAGGAAACAAAAACCAAGTCATTCTTGGAAAGTAATTTCAATAATCTTAGGAAAAGGAAAACATAACCTTAACTACTAAGAAAAGCAATAAATATAGTTCCAAAATATACGGAAATAAGTTAAAAACAATATAGCATAGGATCTTGAAAGTCTCAAACCAATCTTGGATAGGATCTTGGAAATCTTGAAGGAAATTTGCAAGCAACTTAGTACCAACTTGTACTCAACTTCTAGCATGCCTATTGTACCCTTCTTGGACATAAATTAATTCCTTTTTATTTTATAAAAATGTGACTTCATGTAGGACTTATTGAGCTACAAGTTTGGATACATTTTAGGTGCCAAAAGGTTCCAAAAGTGGACTGATTAGGACCTTCTTCAAAGGATATCTCTTGCGATCCAATACTCCTCTTTTTGGCCATAAATTTGGGCCACAAAATAATTGTAACACCTAGCCAATTCATATCCTTCATCCTTGAGCTCTTCCTCCCAATTAACAACTTTATTTGCACTTGAAGTCTAATGACCTTGTTTCACAACTCTTTAGTTATATATCTTGTTAAAGGCCCTCTTTGAGATTCCAAAGCTTCATCCTTGTCCTTGAATAGAGTTGATCTTCCTAGGATGCTATCAACTACCTACTCTTCAGAGCAGCTGGCACGGATTTATCTTCGTGAGATTGTTCGCCTTCATGGTGTGCCAATGTCTATTATCTTAGATCGAGGCACTCAGTTCATATTGCATTTTAGGAGAGTAGTGCAGCGTGATTTGGGTACACAGGTCGAGTTGAGTACATTATTTCACCCCCAGATAAACGGGCAGTCCGAGCGCACTATTCAGATTTTGGAGGACATGTTATGTGCATGTGGCATTGATTTTGGGGGCTCATGGGACCAGTTTCTACCATTAGCAGAGTTCACCTACAATAAAAGTTATGATTCAAGCATCCAAATGGCTCCGTATGAGGCCTTAGGGAGGTGATGGCATTCTTCGATTCGAGCCTAGGGATGTTAGGTTACTGGGCACTAATTTGGTTTGAGATGCCTTGGAGAAGGTAAAGTTGATATAGGAGCGGCTTCATACAACGCAGTCCAGGCAGAAAAGTTATGTTGATATGAAGGCTCGTGATGTGGCATTCATAGTGGGTGAGAGGATTCTACTCAGAGTTTCTCCAATGAAGGGTGTAACGGGATTTGGGGAAAAGGGGAAGTTGAGCCCTCGATATATTGGTCCTTTTGAGATTCTTGAGAGAGTGGGTGAGGTTGCCAACAGACTTGCTTTGCCACCTAGCTTATCGGGAGTTCATCCAGTATTCTATGTTTTCATGCTCCAGAAGTACTATGGGGATCCGTCTCATGTGTTATATTTCAGCTCGGTGAAATTGGACAAAGATTTTACTTATGTTGAAGAGCCGATGGCTATTTTGGACAGGCAGGTCCAGAAGTTGAGGTCGAAGGACATTGTATCGGTGAAGGTCCAATGGAGAGGTCAACCAGTCGAGGAGGCAACTTGGGAGATCGAGCATGATTTGTGGAGTAGATATCCTCACCTTTTTTGCGCTTCATGTATATCATTATACTCGTTCGAGGACGAACGTTTGTTTAAAAAGGGGAGAATATAATGACTCGGTCGGTCGTCTTGTGTATTTGAGCTCTATTTTCCCTTTTGAAGCTTCCCCTATGTGTAATTATTGTTATATGACTTGCGAGGATAGTTGGTTTTGTTTCAGGGGAGGTTTTAGATTGATTTGGAACATTTAGTTCTTAGTTTGTTAGAAGGGTTGATCGATGTTTGATTTTTATGAAAATGATTTTGGAATGGTATTTTGATGGCTCTAATAGGTTTGTATGGTAATTTTGGACTTAGGCGTATGCTCGGAATTGGATTCAGAGGTTCTAAGGTTGATTTGATTCACCGAAAGTTGGCAATTTGAAGTTTTAGAATTTTTCTAAGCTTGACCATAGGTTGATTTTGTAGCTATCGTGTTCGGATTTTGGTTTCGGGACTTGGATTAGGTCTATTTTTTCATTTGGAACTTATGTGCAAAGTTTAGTGTCATTCCGAGTTGGTTTGGTAGGAATCGGATATTTGGTTGTGATTTTAGAAGTTCTTGAGTTCCATTGTGATTTCTATGTTTTGAAAAATAAAAATTTGAGATTTGAGAGTCAATTTGGAGTCGGATTTGAAATCCAATCACATATATGGACTCGTGGAGTTATGGGTAGTCGAGATCTATCCCTCGACTCAGGTTTTGATTGGGCAAGCTCGGGCTGACTTTTGTTGACTTTTTGGGAAATTGGTAATGATCTTAACTTAATTAATTGAAATTTAATTCTCTTCCATTATTTGATATATTAAGTTATTTTTTCTAGATTGGAGCCGAGCAAAGGTGAATTTTAAAGGAAAAGTGTTTTTAGAGTATTGATTGGGGCTATTTGAAGTAAGCTTCTTGCCTAACTTTTAGGATTTGGTCTAAATTGCATTATTTGTGCTATGTCAAATGACGTGTACGTGAGGTGACGAGCATGTACACAGGCGTATAAGTGGGAAATAACCGGATTAGACCTTAGGTTATTAATATGCCTTGAATTGGGGCTGTTTTTTATATGTTACATGTTTTATTCTTGAATATTCCTCTCACTCTTACGTTATTGTTGTGATTCTTGTGCACATTGTTGTTGAGCCGTGGGCTATATCTTGATGTGACTTTGGTATTGTTGCTTGGTGATATTATGCCACATGTGTACATGTTGTGCGGGTTGATTGTTGTTGTTATTGTGTGTATGAGATGCGCATGTAGTGACATAAGGGAGGCATTTCATTGTGATGTGCATGCGGCGAGATAAGAGTGGCTATTTATGTGCATACTGAGACATAAGGGAGGCAAATCATTATTTATGTATGTGCAGCGACATAAGGGTGGCTTTGTTGGGATTGTTGTGAGATATATCGGGCTAATCTGTTGACGTGGTTCATGTTTGGAACTGGGGTTGTTGTTTTGATCTCACACTTATTTCTTAAATGTTCCCAACTTGTGTTTTATGAAATATCGATTGATTTTGATATGATATCACATGCCACGTCCCCATTGATATTTTGTTGGCAAAAATGGGTATTTTTACATTGAAGTTGTTGTTACACATTCTCAGAGGTTGCTAGTATTTGTTCTGTTATGCTTTTCGTTGTCAGTTTTATGTTGATATCCTACACCGGTTATTTGACTAGTGATATCTTGAGTTGAACCTCGTCACTACTCCATCGAGGTTAGTCTTGATACTTACTGGATTCCGACTGTAGTGTACTCATACTTCGCTTTGGCACATTCTTTGTGCATATCCAGGTACCTCATATCGTGTTGGTTATTAGAGTGTTGAGATCGAGCTATTGGAAACATCAAGGTATACTTGATGTTCTGCTCGCAGGCCTCAGAGTCATCTTCTATTATTTCTTTGCTATTGTTTATGTCTCCAAACAATGATGTACATTTAAGACTTATTATGTAATCCTTGTAGAGCTTATGACTTAGTATTACTGGGTTTTGGGATTATGACTGTTGTATCCCCATTTTGGCTATGTTATGGCATTTTCACCTTTTATTTAATATTTAAAGTTGTTATAGTCTGTTTGATGTGATAGACTTACCTAGTCTTAGAGACTCGGTGCCATCACGACCATTAAGTTGTGATTTTGGGTTGTGATAGAGGTTTGTATACTCGTATGGATGTCTAGAATGGGGCTCGAGGGGCTGGGGTGAGTTTCAGATGAATTTTTAGCTAATCTTACTAAGTTGGGATTTGCTGGTTCTGGTGTATTGCAATTGCGATGGAGGGGTCGCAATTGCGACTATCGCATTTGCGACTATGGCTTTTGTAAAGATTATTGTCACATTGGCAGCCTGGTTGTATTGGGGGACCTCGCATTTGCGAGGATATGTGTCACATTTGTGACTATGCGCTTCTGAGAGTATCTTCATAATTATGAAGAGTTGTGTCACTTTTGCGACTAGAAGATGGTGAGACTTCGCATTTGTAAAGTATTTAGTCGCAATTAAAACATGGCAGGACAAGCGTGGCTTCACATTTATGGACCCAGGGTCGCATTTGCGGACATAGAGTCGCATTTGTGATGGTTGCATTTGTGAATCCCATATCACAAATGTGATATCTGCAACTGGGTTATTAATTGATATTTTGGGATTTTAGCTCATTATCTCATATTTTGAACCATAGACTTGGAGAGGGGCAATTTTTCTTGGAGATTTTTATACAAGCCTTTGGGGTAAGTTATTTCTACTCATTGTTTGTGTCATTTCAAGAATATACAAGAAATTTAACACCAAAAACATGAAACTTTGAGATGAAATTGAGGTTTTTATCTACAACTTAAGAGGGTGTAATTTGGAGATTTGGGGTCAATTTGGACTCGGTTTTGGTATCTAATCACATATTTGGACTGGTGGGATTATGGATAGTCGGGATATATCCCTTGACTCAAGTTTTGACCATGTGGGACCGGGCTGATTTTTGTTGACTTTCGAGGATTTGATTAAAGAATGAAGCTTTATTGTTTCGAATTGATTCCTACGGCTTTATTTGACGTTATTAAGTTGTATCTGACTAGATTCGAATCGTTTGGTGTGGATTTGAGCAGAAAGGTGGGTTGTAGTTGATTAAAGCTTCCTAGGTGGAGGTAAGTCTCTTGTCTATCCTTATATGTGGGATTTGTCCCTGTAGGTGATCTATTTGCTATGTGTTACATGATGTAGGTGCCACATATGTATGAAGTGATGAGTGTATATACGTAGCTAGGTTATGACCTTAGCCGCATAGAGTTGGGTTCATGATATGCCATATTTGGACTTTATGAATTGTCTCTTCATGCTTCCTTGATTTTCATGACTACTTGTTGAATCTAAATTCATGATTATAAGCCATGCTAGAATTATGACTTATTAATATGAACATGACGGAATCTTTCACCGTGTTGGACTTTCTAAATTGTCCATATTCATGTGATTGCCTTGATTGACTCATGATTTTGTGATTATTGACTCTTGTTGCTCGTGCTTGATACTATGACCGCACTTAAGGATATTAAAGGAACATATTGAACTATATCAAAAGTTAGATTACACGATTAGCCATGACCATCTCTTATTCAAGTTATTATTCGTCCATATTTGCATCTTCATCATATCATCTCATATGCATATACATGTGTTGGAGAGTTGGATATTGAGGAATGTTGAGGATCTTAGCAGAAGGAAATTATGGGAGGATATGATTATTGATGATATTTTTAGTGGATCATGTTGCACACTGCAACAACGCTTGGATATGGGTCTGTCCTTCGGAGTCAAGTGATTACTAATATTACTTTGGGCCCTACGAGCGCAGGAACCAGATTGGTTCTAGTTTGGACACTTGGCTAGTATCTAGTGTCAGGCACATGGATTTGTGCTATGAGGTATCGAGGTCAGATAATGAGCATGAATTGGTAGCCTAGATTCATGCATTGGCTCTTATATTCATTGACATTGGATCATGAACATACATTGGTAGCTTAGACTCATGCATTGGCTCTTATATACATTGATATTGGATCACTAGCATGTATTAGTAGCTTAGACTCATGTAGAGGCTCTTATACACATTTAAATGTTAATGGACTCATATCATGATAATGAAAAAATTAAGAAACTTATATTGTACTCCGTCTCTTTGTTTAAGAAGTATGCCTAAATTTCAGATTTACTTTACCATTGCTTTTGGACTTGACTGATGATATTATGCCTTATCACATGTTCTATTTAGGTTTTCATATGCTTATTGAATTGTTAGTAGGTGTCAGTATCAATCCCTCGTTACTAATTCTTTAAGGCTAAACTTGATAATTATTGAGTACCGTGGTTTTGTACTCATACTACATTATTGCATATTTTGTGCAGGTTTCGAGATCGGTATTTGTTGTACCCTTTGAGCTGAGTTGCAGTTTACTAGAGACTTCTTGGTGATCTATTGTACTTGATCCGATCCGCAGCACATGGAGTCCTTTTTCTTGCCTATTCATTTCTGTCTATGTATTTTTATTTCGGACAGATGTTATTGTTCATTTGAAACTACCTACTCTTATTAGATTCTCGTTATGCAGTGACAATGATTTTAGGTGTTTGTTAGACAATTGTAGTCGTCTTTAGACATTGCCTTTTGATTTTGAAATTTTTACATTAAATTGACATTTATTCTTCTTGTCATTTATATCATGAAACAGTTAATGGCTCAATAATTGGATTCTATGGTTATTGATGTCTATTGGCTTGCCTAGTAAGGGAGTTAGGCGTCATCTTGTCCTTTGGTGAGATTTTGAGTCGTGAAACTACATAATTATAATGACCCGACCAGTCGTTTTGAGCATTTGCATTCTGTTCGATAGTTCGAGGTTATGAGTAGCTTCGTATGATGTATTATGACTTGCTTGTATAGTCAATTTTGGTTTTCGGGTGTTCAGAATTGATTTGGAAGGATGATTCTCATGCTAGAAGCTTTAAGAGTTAACCAAGTTTGACTTTTGTGTATTTGACCTCGGATCAGAGTTTTGATGGTTCCATTAGGTCTGGATGGTGATTTTGGACTTGGTCATATGCCCAGATTTGCATTTGGAGGCTTATAGAAGATTTTGGTCATAATTAGCAAAAATTAGCAATTCAAAGGTTTGGCAGGTTCATAAGTTTGATCGGGAGTTCACTTTGATGTTATCGGGTTCGAATTGTTATTCCGGGAGTTGGAATAGGTTCGTTATGTCATTTAGAAATTATGTGTAAAATTTGAGGTCATTCCGAGTCGATTTGATATGGTTCGGTACGAGTTTTAGAAGTTGAAAGTTCATCAAGTTTGATTTGAGGTGTGATTCATGGTTTTGATGTTGTTATGTGTGATTTGAGGCCTCGAGTAGGCCCGTGTTATGTTTTGGAACTTGTTGGTATGTTCGGACAGGGTCCCGAGAGGCTCGGGTGAGTTTCAGATGTCTTTCGGATCCTTTTGTCTCATGTTGGATTGCTGAAGAAAGCTTGGTTCTGGTGTTTCATATCTGCGTATGTTGGAGCGCAGATGCGTGTCCACTTCTGTGATGGTGGAGTCACTTCTGCGAGGTCTTGGCATGGTCTGTTATTCCGCTTCTATGGGTGAGGGGATGCAGGTGCGAGGTCGCATCTGCAGAAGAATGATCGCAGATGCAGGATTGAGGCTCCAGGTGGGTGTCCGCTTCTGCTAACGTGTTCGCGCTTCTGCGATGCCGCAAATACAGTTTGTTTCGCGCAGATGCAGTTGATGGTCAGGTAAGTGAAAGTCGCAGATGCGAGCTTTTTCTCGCAAATGTGGATGCGCAGGTGCGTTATTTTGTCCGCAGATGCGTAAATCCCTGGGCAGATTTTATATATATCGAGGGTTTGGTTTTCTCATCATATTTTGGGATCTAGAGCTCGGTTTTGGGCGACTTTCGAGAGGATATTCACCACATGGATTGGGGTAAGTATTTTTGACTCAGTTTTGATTATATTTAGAAGAGAAATTGGGGATTTTTGTCTTAACTTTTCTAAAGTGAATATTTGAGTTTTGAAAATCGATTCGGAGTTAGATTTGAGTAAAATTAGTATAGTTGGACTCGTAATCGAATGAGTTGTCATATTTTGTGAGTTTTGTCAGGTTCCAAGGTGCGAGCATGGGGTTGACGTTTTGGTTGACTTTGAGCAATTGATTAAAGATTCGACTTTTATCGTTTGGATTTGTTTCCTTTGACATTATTTGATATATTTGAGTTACTCTTGGCTAGTTTTTTAGCGGTTCAGAGGTTGATTCGCGCGGGATGGCATTTTTAGAGTGTTGTTTGGCTTGCTTGGTATTGGATTTGGCCTGTTCGAGCTAAGTAACATTTTAAAACATGGAATTAAGTGTAACTATCCCTGGGAACCATGTTATTTGTGATGTGTTGAGATGATGCACATACTAGGTGACAGACATGTGGGCGTGCACCGGGGTAATCATGATTCAAGTTGACTTTTAAACTAGTAGCAGACATGTTCTACTATCATATCATGTCATATCCGTGTTTTTCCCTACTTGTTTGATTACGTGAGTTGTGATTCATGTTAGAAATTATGTTTAGACTATGTGCTTATAAGGTTGAGACCTAATGAGGCTAGTTCTGTTGTTTTGAGTTATCTGATTTAACTGTAATTATACACTCATTCATGGTTCTTCATTTGCATATCATATCTCAGTCTTTGTTCATCATTCATTGTTACATCGCATGTTATCATTATTTTTCCATATGTGGAGATGTTGGGCTGAGTGGTATGAGATTGTGAGCCCTTGAGACTTGAGAGGTTGATGACTGAGGTAGGCCTTAAAGCCTAGTTGAGAGGAGTGTTGTGGATCGGGCTGCACGCCGCAGTTGGATTACTTACTACTACTACTACTACTACTACTACTACTACTACTACTACTACTACTACTATACTACTACTATTATTATTATTATTATTATTATTATTATCGGGTTGCATGCTGCAGCATGCCTTATTGGCTTTATTATTATTGTGGATCGGGCTGCACGCCGCAGCATACCTTATTGACTTTTGATTAGCGCATGGGCATGATCCGCCCTTCCGGAATCTGACATATCAGTAGTGAGCACGGGCACAATGATATACATATACGTGCTCTGGTAAGGGGCATTGATGTCAGGTACCCGTATAGTGCTGAGTGATTTTGTATGTGTGATAAAGTGGGTATTTGAGACAGACAATTTGAGTAGGTTGAGGGTGAGAGTACCTGGGGATATCACCGTGAGATCATTCATTTGACATTCATACTTGGCATGTAGGCATAGAGATGCATTTTCCTCATGCTAGACGGTAATGTGACATTTATGATTTGACATATACATTTAACATGTAGGCATAGAGATGTATATTCCTCATGCTAGATGGTATATGATAATTGATGACTTGACATATATATTGACATGTAGGCATAAAGATGTACTTTCCTCGTGCCAATTGGTAAAAGGGAATTCTTATCTCGTGTTGTGAATTGGGAATACAGTTCTTTTGATAAACTCATATTTTGTTTTTTTTCAGTGGTGAGATTTAGAATTGACTGTTTTACTTGAAAAGTATGCCTACTTTCCCGTAACTGTGAACAAGTTGAGCATATATCTCTTGAGTTATTTATCTTTACTGTTCTCTTTATATTATTACGAGTTGTTATTGGCTATTGGTGTAACTCTAACCGTCTTCCGAGCTCGTCACTGCTTTCAACCTAAGGTTAGGTTTATTACTTATTGAGTACATGGGGTCGGTTTTACTCATATTACACTTCTGCACCTTGCGTGCAGATCTTGGAGTTGATGTTGCTGTGTATGGCGGGAGCTGGCATTGAAGATGTATCTGCGTTCCGGTTATAGCTACCACTTGTCCTTGGTAGCTTTAGATTTAAAAATCTGTTCATGTATAATTCGGTTAGATGGTGTATTTATTTCGTATCAGCTTTGTAAATTCTAAGTCTTGAAGCTCATGACTTGTACTACCAATTCTCGGGATTTTGTATAGAAAGTTCAGTTATTTTATTTATTGACTCTTGTTATCTTATTTGAGTTGTGTTGACTGTCATTTGGCTTATCTAGCGGGTTGGGTTAGGTACCATCACGACTAGTTGGATTTTGGGTCGTGACAACAATATACTAGTATTACTATTGAATCATGGTATACTGTGATTACTGTCGAACAATGATGTATTCAACAAAACACTTAATATATTATGTAGTATATTAAAATACCATTAAATTATGGTATAATGCGATTATTGGTAGCTTATATAGTATACTATGATTAATGTTGAATCATGATATATTTATTACTGGTATGTTAAATGATATTTAAAATATTTTTGATATATTGTGTACTATATCATGATTACAGTTAAATCATGGTATACTGTGATTATGATATACATTAAATGATATTCACAATATTCTTGATATATTATTGAATCATGATATAGGATAATTATTTTAAAAAATGGTATACTATGAAGCGATATCCACAATATTCTTGATATACAATATACCATGATTATAGTTTAATCATTATATATATATAGTATTCACAAATATTCTTGGTACACTGAATCATATACTATGATTATAGTTGATTCATGTTATACTGTGATTACTGTTGAATGATACTATATTGTGATTATTGATATATTAAGCAGTATTCACAATATTCTTGGTATATACTATACCACGATTAGAATTGAATGGTATTCTCAAAATTCATTAAGTTGAATGATTGTATAATGTGACTATTGTTGAATGATGGTATATTGTAATTACTTGTTGAATGATGATATATTATAATTATTGGTATGTTAAAGGATATTCACAATATTGCTGAAGATAGATTCATGTAATAATCATATATCTAAGTAAGTCTTACTTATCCTAGTGAACTAGATGAAACCCCCTAAAAAATATCACTTTAATCCGAGCTTCATAGCTCCCAAAATAGTAAAACAAACTCTAAGTATGAAATGTGACTTATTTAACAATAGGGCAAAAAAAAATGGCTACTAGTGCAAATTGGCAGAAAATGGCCGGTGAACTACAAAAATAATCCTCAAAGTGGATGGTGTTAAATTTTTGTTTCCGCTTGCCCATCGATAGAACTTCAAGTTAACAAGTACTGCATATCGCTTGCCCCATGAGCAATACTTTTAATTTTTGACCTTAAACTTTTGCCCGTGGAGCAAGCAAGGGTCAAAAGTTAAAGACCACCCAAAAAAGTATCATATTTCAGTAAAAATTTTAAAAAATGGTTGCGGGTAATTGGTAGAAAATAGCTGATGGTGCAAATTTAATTGTTGATTTTGCTAGTTTTTGCCTTAAAAATCTTATCCTAACATCCTAAAACTTACCCAAGCCCTCCATAACCACTCCAAATTATCCTAACAAATCTAAATACCTTATATGAATTTATCCAAAGGCTCAAAACATAAAACGAAGTACTATAAATAAAATCAATAACTCAAATCAACCAAAGAATCCTTAAAGTTTTAATTTTTATGCAGTAGTGCCGAAATACACCCGAACCCTCGAGTCTTAGTCTGAACATCCGTATAAGTCCAAAATCATCATACGAACTTGTTAAGCTTCAAACCGAGATCTAAGCACATTAACACAAGTTGTTGACTTTGTTCACCTTCATGAACTTAAGACTTCAAGTTAGAAATCAAGTGTTCCAAAATACCTCCAAATACTTGGGGACCGAACCATTCATACCCGTAAGTCACAAATATTTAACTGAACCTACAAAAAGTCTCAGATCACAAAATAATATGCGGAACTCAAAACAATCGGTTGGGTTGTTACATAATTTAACATCCCATATCCTATATATATATATATATATACACACATACATACATACATATATACGCGTATATAACGCCATCTGATCTTCCGAGAAAAAGATTCAACTGAACTCTCTTCATCCTACATCACTTTGCAATCGATTATAATCTTTGCATTACCAACATCTTTATTATTAATCTCTTAGGGCTCATTTGATACGACAAATAAGGGATAATTAATTGCGAGATTAAATTTGAGACGAGTTTGTCCCACGTTTGATTGGGATAAAATCACAATATAACTGATTTTGCGATTAGTTACCCCAGGTTGTAGTATTATTTTTTTCCCTTATGGAAGGGTGAGATTACTATCAGGATAACTAATCCTGGGATAATAAATCATGGGATAACTTATTTCCTAACCAAACGACCTATTAAAGGATAAAAATAATTATCCCGGGATAGTTATCCCACCCTCTTATAGGGATAAAAATAACAATATAATTTTGGGATAATTAATCTCAGGATTAATTATACCGTGACTTTATCTCAATCAAATATGGGACAAACTCATATGAAATTTAATCTTGAGATTAATTATTCCTTTATCACTCGTACCAAACGAATCCTTAATCTTAGCTTGACTGTGCACCAAACGATTCCTAACAAATTTAATATGAGTTTTTTTTAACCTCCAAATCCCCTTTCCTAGTCCTGGAGGGCAAAAAATCTTTAGAAAAATCCCCAACAAAATCTAGGTTTGCCTTTCTCCTCAGTCCTCTTCATCTTATCCTCTGTCCCTCCTCTAAACCCTTCTACTCGAAACCCTTCCTTAGAGAGGCATAGAGAAATGTCCTGTGCAATCAAGCCAATAATAAAGCCTTCATCCATGGCAACTAACAGTTGCCTCATTTCTCTTCCTCCCCTCTTTGCCACCACCACAAAATCCAAATCTTTTTCCTACCCACATCTTTCAAACACATTAAAACCCATTAAACTCCTCCACCTTTCTTGCTCTTATTCTCCTTCATCACTTCCCTTTATCTTATCCCTCAAAAAGAAAACATCAGTTTCTGCACTGCAAGAAGAAGAAAACACCCTTATACTTGACGGCCAAGAACAGGAATCTGGAGACTTGTTTAACTTTGAAGCTAGTGGTGAAGAAACAGAAGAAGAAGGGTTTGTAGAGGCAGTTGAAGATGCTGGGGAGAGTGATGAGGTTGAAGCAGAAGAGGAGGAGGAGGAGTTTCAAGAACCACCTGAAGATGCTAAGTTGTTTGTTGGGAATTTACCTTATGATGTAGACAGTGAAGGGCTGGCTCGGCTTTTTGAGCAGGCTGGTGTTGTTGAGATTGCTGAGGTAACTATTGAGACAATTTCACTGAAAAGTTTGAATTTTATTTATTTATTTCAGAGGTTCTTGTTCCATATGTTGGAAAAACAAAGGGGAAATTGACAGTAGGAGAAAATTATTTATTTTATGAGGAGATACATGTAGAGCTTGAGTCGTGTAGACACTGTCTTAAGAAACTATTCCAACATTCTAAGAGTTTCCTCAGCATTAAAAATTTAAGCAAGCAAACCAGCAAGTCAATATTGAGCTGATGTTTTGTTTTTACAGGTTATTTACAATAGGGACACTGATCAAAGTCGTGGATTTGGGTTTGTGACAATGAGTACGGTGGAAGAAGCTGAGAAAGCTGTGGAAATGTACAATCGTTATGTGAGTTTACGTTATCCCTTTTTTGTACCAAATCTTTGTGTGAGAAGCTTATTCTTGCATGCCGCATGCTAATGTGTTTATTTGGGAAAATAATATGGAGAAAGAAGAATTATACAGAGATAACAGTTAGATGGGATTTGAATATGATGTTTACTGTTTTGTATGGCTTTGAGCTGTTTCTTGTGAAGAGACCTGTATAACAATTCAGTCATTTCGTGGTTACAATAGATGAAACATAAAAACATGGGACGCAAGTCCATTGCTTATTTAATGGTCCTCATGGAAAGAAAGAAATGTGAGGGGTGGTGAATTTAGGAGCTTATTGCTTGCATGATTTGTTCTTCCGGTGTATGCGATAAAATGTGAAGGATTTATACATTCGTGTGTATCTATATATTGCTTAATTAAAAATTTGAATAGATTCTCGTGAAAATTCGATATATGAAGCACAAATACTTTGATATGTTTCCAGACTACTTCAGTATCTTTTTGATTTTTCATTTTTTGCTATGAGTAGGATGTCAATGGAAGACTCTTGACAGTCAACAAAGCTGCTCGTAGAGGAGAGCGACCTGAGCGTCCGCCTCGGACATTTGAACAGTCTTACAGGATCTACGTCGGCAATATCCCATGGGGCATTGATGATGCACGCCTTGAGCAACTGTTCAGTGAACATGGTAAAGTAGTAAGTGCTCGGGTAGTTTATGACAGAGAAACTGGCCGGTCGCGAGGTTTTGGTTTTGTTACGATGGCAAGTGAAACTGAAATGAGTGATGCAATTGCTAACCTTGATGGACAGGTAATACTTTCTCACACACAATCAAAGTCATGCTCATTTGTTAATTTATATTGTCTTTGAAGAGTTAGCCAGAAGAGGAAGCGTGTCAATTCTCTCAATCGTCTTTCATATTTTCCATTGTCTAAATTTTCACTTTTCTTTTTCGGCAGATCAGTTTTCTAATTAAGCTATTTTATTTGGGTTTCTTTGATAAAATCCAAACTGAATGCTGGAAACTAAAGGCAAAATTACGATAGTGCGAAATTGCAACAGCTATATTATAGAGTATAATTATTCTTTTCACAACGATAAGCAAGTCGACATTAAAGATTGTTGTTTCTTTTACCTATAGTTTGTTCATCATACTTGTTCACTCAAAAAAACCCTTTTTCATCATTACCCGAGTTCTTACTGCACTGATTTAATTATGGCATTAGCAATGCATGTGTGATGTTAAATGTTTTCCAATATAATAGAGTAAGTGCATGAGTTGTTGGAGAGTCAGATAAGCTAATTTTTCGAATAAGGTATTGTTGTTTATTCAACTGTGTTTATACGTTAGAGCCTAGAGGTACATTACAATGATATTTAATTGGTACATAAAAGATGAATTTATTCAGTGGTAAGAAACATGTGAAGCTTAGAATATCCGACACTATGAAATATTATTGTTATTCTGAAGGTCATCTGACATCTACAGCCTAAATCAGATTTAATCCATTACTTCTTTATCTCTTAATACAGTTAAACAGTTGAGATATATTTGTTTGACAGTGTTTCTTGAAGCTAACAATTCTCTCTACGGCTGGTATATTACAGAGTTTGGATGGGAGGACAATCAGGGTAAATGTTGCTGAAGATAGATCCAGGCGCAACATGTTTTGATTTGATCAAAGGTTCATTTGTTCTATAATCATAGCGGTCACAATTCTGCAGCTATGAGTGTTTTTTCCTATTTATTTTTTTTCCGGAATTTTGGTTAGGCGTTTTCCATTTTAGCACTTGCTTGTAAGCTTTGAATTCCAAGTTTTGAACCCTAAATTGGCAATTGCTTATATATAGATAATGCGTCTACTATTTTTTTTTCTTTCTTTGTTTTGCTTTCTGGGAACTTCAAATTGGTGGATGAATGTTTGTGGGTGGACAATATTCTTGTTCCACTGATATGTTAATTTGCCTTTACTTTTAAGCCGTGGTGTTCTCCAGTTGCTAGATTAAACCAGTAAACATAGACTATATTGGTGCTCTTCTATTCAACTTCACCAGAGCTTTTTCTTTTTTAGTATTCGCTGGCTGCTAAAATATTTTTTTTCGCATAATGGTGGTGTCCATCGGTGTTTTAAAAGGCGGAGCGTTTTACCTAATACAATTCCAGGCCGACAGATCTTTACTTTTTGAAATTTATAAATTAATAATAAAGCACTATAACAAAAATAAAATATAAAAGATATATTAAAAGTTCAAGAAAACTAATTTTTTTTTAAAGAAACTCATACAAAATAAAATATCTAGCATGTTTTACAAGTTTAAATAATGCAATATTGTTAAATTTACTATGAAATATAAATTAACTACAACGTCTTAACTTTCAAGCAATTAAAAATTATAATTTCTTAAAAAATATTATCAAATTGCATATTTTACCTCTTTAAAAACTCAATAAATTTTATCAACACTGTAATTTAAAATATTACTCCTTCATGAGTAAATATAAAGTTATTTTTAAATAGTAAAATAATAAATGCATGATAATTTGAAGAGACATAGAACTAAGACATGAAGATATATCAAGTAAATATATAAATTTGGGTTATCTATTTTCAAAAGAAATATTCAAATGATATTCACCCTCTCGATGTTCTCAATTAGTAAATATACAATATTATGGTTCGTTATTTGAGTTGTTCACAATTTTCATATTCCTATAGATAAAAAAAAATTTAATAATTTATTTGTTAAAGAATATTGTGAGTCAACAATGCTAATTAGTGAATTTAACACATGATTTGCATAAGAACTGTTACGCGAGTCCCGAGCTTTGAGCGTTAAGCGTGTTTAGGGCGCACAGTCGGGCGCTTGGGGGCGTAAACCTCACAGAACTAAGTCTCACATATGAGTCTCAAGGCGTTTTGATACTGCCCCGCTCCGGGGCGAGCCCCGAGGCGAGTCCCATAAAAGCCTTTTAAAGGGGCGAGTCTCAGAAAAGCCTTTTAAAACACTGGTGTCCCCATTAGCTTGAATACAATTTTGACTATTACACTAAGTACCTACTGTCTTCCACTAGTACATGTACGATACGATAACTCTATTCACCAGAACTTACGCAAATCGAAAGAAATTATCTGGCAATTTTTTTTTGTTTCTGTTGGGATTTGAACTCTAATTCCATTATGGTCTTCATCTCACTTCATTGTCCGACTGTTAAGTAACACCTTTGTGTACCTATGTTGCCCGGATGATAGCATATCCTTCCCTGCATCTTCAAGCGAAGTTACAAAAGTCCCACATTTGCATATATCTTCTGTTAAGCAGTCTCTATCTCATTTCAGTATAATCTTAGAGCACATCTCATCTTCCACAATTTCCAAGGCATGATGAAGATAATCTTGCTGCAGTGCATAGTTTCAGGTTTAGCAACCAACTTTATATCCAAAAGCACTTGAAATCCAGCTCAAGAGATTGAACTCCCAGATCGGCTAATCTCAAATATTTCGCACTTCCATTTTAGGTTCCTTGGGCAGCAACATATTGAAGGGAAGTTCCTGAAATGTTCCCTTGTATTTTTATGTTTTCATTTTCATGCCAAGTAACCAAGGGGCTTTTCGATTCAACATCACCATATGAAATATTGTATGCACAAGACTGTCTTAGTATGAGAAATCTAAATAGAAACTAAAACAGCATCATTTCATACATTGATTCATCATTCTAATTTCTAAGGGTTCGCAGAGCTGTACAAAAGAAAGCAGAAAAAAGAAGAATTAGTTATACACAGTAAACTATGACTATTACCATCACATGCGAACAGCTGAATTTACAGGCCCTCTAACTGTGAATCCCGACTAGTGAGAGGAACATAACGGACAGAAGTCTCACTTCGACTGCTGATCGAACCATCTGAATTCTTGTCTATAACCTGTACGTGTTGAAAAAAAGTTCCCACTGGAATCACCATCCTTCCTCCAGGCTTCAACTGATCTATGAGATCTTGAGGAATATCACCCGCTGCTGCTCCGACGTGAATAGCATCGTAGGGTGCATGCTCTGACCAACCCTTCCTCCCATCTGTTATAATACACATAAATCCCATCAACTTATCCACGGAAAATAGTCAAAGTAGAAACTAAGAAATAACGTTAAGAAACATCTAAAATTTCTTAGAACTTATATATGTTTTTTTTTTAATAGTTCGGAATGTCTTTTATGTTTTGTTATGATCAGTACATGTAAGAATAAATATTGACTATTGACAGTTCTTTAGTTGTGATCCATAAAGAGAGACAACATTCTTTAGACTTGGTTTAAGTTGTAGTATATCTCTCAATTCTTACGCTTCCTGCTGGAAATACAAAGCTATAAACCATACCACCAACATGCAGTGAGAGGGAGCCGTCTTTCAGTAAGGGAGCTGCTGCACTTTGTTCAACAATCTTGATTGACCATGCAAGTAACTCCGGGATATGTTCAACACCAACAGCTCGACCTTTTGGTCCAACCATTAGTGCAAAACAAGCTGTGAGATACCCAGTTCCTACAGGAAACAAGCTATTCAGAAGCCAGTCTAAGTGCCATGTAAAATCAGCATCCACACAGTCATAATAACCACATCAACATAGATTTACTGGCACTTAACGAACGCCAAAAAGAATAAAAATAAGGAATGAGAAATAGACATCACCACCAAAGAGGATATGAGGAAGAGAACTTTTAAGATGCACACCGGCTGTGAAACAGTTCAATCAAGGTACAAAGTTCAGCACTCTAAACCATTGCTTGATTGATGAAAAACAAGGTAATTTCACCCTTAGCTAAGCCAACCTAAAGTACACCAACCTATCCTTTTAGCAGGCAAAACTAGCTTAAAGCTTTTAAATAATAGCTTAAGACTTCATAAACTGGATGGTCCATAGATTCAAAAATCTAGTTGGTCAGGATGTTTAAATATATTATTCAACAAGCTTTCTACTGATACTTCCTACAATCAAACATCCTCAGATCTTCCCTGAGTTCCCTCCAAGAGGTCTATACAACAAACTACAAAAAACTCCCTCCACTCCATTTTATGTGCACTGTTTTCTTCTTAATCTGTTCCAAAAAAGAAATGTCACCTATCTATACTTCGAAAGAATTTTAACTTTAAACTTTCCATTTTATCCTTAATAACATGCTTTAATAGCTACAGAAAGCTCATGGCATTTTAAGATCATAGGTTCTATATGTCTTTCTTTCTTAATTAAACTCCATGCCAGTCAAACTATGCCACATAAATTGAAAGAGGGGGAGTAGCAATTATCAACCCCTTATCATTGCAGTGAGGGCAATTACAATTCACGAGAGACATTTACATTGTCTGAAATATATGTTCAACATCAACATAGAATTTATTTTCAAATTAAAAGAGCCAATGGAGCTGGTATAAGTGTCAAATTGTTATCCTATATCTGCATGACATGCAAACAAAACATAGATAATTTGGGGAAATAAGAGGAAAAAGTTTGAAGATGGTTCATTCTCAATCCAACTACGGCTGGATCTCCCAGAATCATGGAATCAACCAAGTCTAGAAAACTCAGAATCAATAAGCAGCGACTATTTTCCGTATCAACTGCATCCGATGGTGTCACTTCTGTCACCCACCATGTAAAAACAATGCTACTTATGGTAATAAACCCCATGCTTCTAGAGCTTGTAAATAGCGATTTCTTATTCCTCGTAAAGCCAATTACAATAATGACTTAGCAGTTGAATATGAAAGACACACATTTAGCCACATACTCAGAGACATCCCTCTTAATACCTTCCCACCAATAGTGAAAGAAACAGTAACAATTTGCTAAGAGATTGCAGGAATAGTGATGTCGAAAATCACCTGAACCGACATCAAGAGCATGCATGCCCGGCTGCAACTTGTCCTCCAATAATTGAAGACACATAGCATGCATATGAGGTGCTGAAATAGTGGCATTGTAACCTATACTCGCGGGGCTATCAACATAAGCTGGGGTTCCCTCGGGTACAAATAAAGCCCTGTCGATAGTTTTCATTACTTCCACTACTCTCTCAAATCTGATCACTCCATATCTCTGCAACTGCTCAATCATTCCCTTGTTTCTGCTAATTGCAGTTCCACTCCAATATTGCTGTTGACAGACACAAAACAAGATTGTGATAAGAGATACATTGGCCAATCTCCTAACCTGTTCAAGGTTGAACGGGAAGGAGAAAGAATACACAGTAAATAAGACATCATAACTACAGTGTCAAGATATAATAACATTGGATGTATGATTAAGTGGGTAGGACGATGCATTGAGTAGATCCAACTTCCCTTTGGCTGAACGGAATAAATACATAGCCACAGTTTATTACTATTCAAGTACATCCTACACAAATTATCAGCCATATTATCATCATATCTTCTCTCTTTTTCATATTAGGAAAAAAATTCAAAAAGAACCTAAAAAGGTGGCAATAACAGCTTATGACTTACGGCGAGGTGCTTTAGTAGGAATTTAAGAAAATTATCAGGTCACATAGTCAGAGAAGAAGAAGTCTGCTTTAATTAACCTTATTTGCTAATACCACTTGGCCCTTGCTAATCAAGGACTTGGGTTGCAAGTGGTACATTGATTGAAATGAGCTACCATCCAGTTACTGAATTAGAACTACTGAAGTTTAGGAAATAATTTCAAGGGAAGAACCCTTAAACCATACAAGCAAAAGTGAGTATAAAGCCATACAAATAACTCATTACTCTTAGTGGCATACTTAGGCAAGAAGGTATGGCCAGAGACTTGAGGTAAAACTGTGATGGCAGCTCATAGCAACGCAGATCAGGCAACATCAAGCATGACAAGCGAATTTTGTCCGGTACTCTATTTATCATTTCATAAAGCAGCCTCAAGACAAGCTCTCGTCTAAAGCTACTTGTTTTGGCGTTATAGGAAAAAAATATGCAAATTATAAATGTTAAACTTCATTGGATTTTAAAACTGAAATAAGTTAAAGTTCTAATCAGTTTAATATGCATGAACTCTCAATACATTAATAATCTAGAAATAATTCTAATTAAACTCTAATGACTTTTTAGAGTTCTTCAGTAACTAAGAACTGAACAACTGATAAACAACCCAAGAATTAAACAAACAATTCTTTAGTAAACACAAATATTACATACATCAACTCTAACAGCTAAAACTACAAATCCACAACTAAGAACTAAACAAAAGAGTAAATACTTCAAGATTTACTAATTATTTCAATACTAAAGGGCAAAAAATCAAACTAACCAATAAGGTAAGTTGGAAAAGATGGTTTATCACAATATCAATATTGACACCGAGATAACCTCAATATACTAAATATGAATTTTTGTAACATTATCAAAGATACTTTCAAGTAAAGCAAGCAACTATTATAATAATTTAAATTTATTATTAAGACATGAAAAGAGGAGAGAGAGGGAATGTGTGTACCTCCATCCAGGAGAAGAGAGGGAAGATTTTAGGATTACGGAGACGAGAGAAGGAAGAGGAAGTGGGGAGGAGAAGACTGAAGAGGAGATGGTAGTTGATGGCTATAGAGGTGGCGACTGAAGGTTATGGGAATACACTTTAGAGGCGCACGATAGAGGAAACCACATGCAATTGCTGGTAGAGATTGCAACAACACTAAACACGGCATCTTCACTCTCTGTTGTGTCTCACCTTAATTAATTTAGCTTTTTCGCACCAACACCTGTTGGATACCTATCAACTCAACTCAATTTATTTAACTATAAAATATGACTCATCGGATACCTATCAGATAGGAATTCAAGGCAATTCAATAAATACGAAAAGTCATGGGTAACTATTGTTCGTGAACGAATAAGTATTGCCTCTGTTATAAATATATTATATTATGGATATTCATTTAGTACTTCATTGTAAATAAGCTTTCTGAAAAAACTTATCCATATAAGATTCTGCAGTAAATATATTTATCTATTTAGTACTCTATTAGAAATAAGCCTTCTGAAGAAACTTATCCTTTCGGTACTCCGTTATAGATAAATATTATCCATCGTAGAAGATTATCTATATCTGGCACAACAGCTTAGAGTAGCAGCTTACAAGCAGCTTACACAGCAGCTTCCTTTCTTCTATAAATAGAGGAGAATTCAGTTCATTATGTACATAAGTTTGAAGTTTGAATAATATATCAGTTTCTCTCTATACTTGTCTTTACTTTACAGTTTTTATTTTATAACACGTTATCAACACGAGACTCTTCCATCTCGAGAAAATACTTTGAAAGTATCAGAGGTACGGACTTTCTTTTTCTAAATAATGTCAAATCTTTCTAAACTTGAGTTTGTAACCCTGGATATATCGGGAAAAAGCTACATGTCTTGGGTGCTTGATGCCGAAATTCATCTTGATGCGATGGGTGTAGCAGACACCATCAAAGATAAAAATCAGGCATCAAACCAAGACCGTGCCAAAGCAATAATATTCCTACGCCATCACCTTGATGAGGGCCTGAAAATGGAATATCTTACTGTTAAGGATCCAGTCATACTGTGGAATAATTTGAAAGATAGATATGACCACCTGAAGATGGTCGTTCTTCCACGGGCACGTTATGATTGGACTCATCTAAGGCTACAAGATTTTAAATCTATCAGTGAGTATAATTCTGTTATGTTCAGAATTATTTCCCAATTGAAACTATGTGGTGACAATATTACTAATCATGATATGTTGGAGAAAACTTTCACCATTTTTCATGCCTCGAATATGCTCCTGCAGCAGCAATATCGAGAGATGGGATTCAAAAAGTATTCTGAACTTATCTCACATCTTCTTGTAGCCGAGCAACATAATGGGCTATTAATGAAAAACCATGAAAGCCGACCTACTGGTTCTTGTCCATTCCCTGAAGTGAATGAGACGAACTTCCACCAAGCTAAGCGTGGAAGAGGACGTGGCCCCAGTCGTGGTCATGGCCGTGGTCGGGGAGGAAACTCTAATCGTGGTAATAACAATGCACCAAAGAACCCTCCTCACCACCAGCAGTGGAAAAGGAAGGAACAAAAGCATGAAGCGGTGCAAGCAGCAAAGCCAGAAAATGCATGCTATAGATGTGGAGGAAAAGGGCACTGGTCACGTACATGTCGTACGCCAAAGCACCTGGTTGAGCTATATCAAGCCTCCCTAAAGAAGACAGAGAAAAATGCTGAAGCAAAATTTATTTTTGAATATAATTTAGACATCATACATTTGGATGTAGCTGATTATTTTGTACTCCCAGAAGGAGAAACAAGTCATGTGATCAGTAGTGAATCTGTAGAAATGTAAATATTTTAATTTTTGTTATTTGTAGTAGATAGTATGGTTATGTAATTGTTGTACATAAATAAAAGTTATGCTTAGATAATAATGTTTACTATCATATTTATTTTGTTTATGTCATTTTGAAGAATATGGATAATCCTCAAATTATGTTTGGATCAAAGACCAATCATGAAGATATTTATGTAATTGATAGTGGAACAACTCATGCCATATTCAAAGATCAGAAATACTTTTCTTATTTGCATAAGGAAAAAATAAATATTTCAACAATTTCTGGTAATATAAGTTTGATTGAAGGCTCCGGAAGAGCTATTGTATTTCTGTCTAAGGAAACAAAGCTTATTATCGACAATGCATTGTTCTCCTCCAAGTCCCGAAGAAACTTGTTGAGTTTTATAGATATCTACCGAAATGGGTATCATGTTGAGACTATAGATAAAATGAACGTGGAATATCTTTGTATTACAAAGAATATTTCTGGCCAGAAATGCATTATAGAAAAGTTACCAACTTTATCTTCTGGCTTATACTATTCAAAGATTAGTACAGTTGAAGCACGCTCTATCGTAAATCAGAAGTTTACTGATTCAAATAATTTTGTGCTTTGGCATGGCCGTTTGGGCCATCGTGGATCAATAATGATGAGACGAATTATTGAAAATTCGAGTGGGCATCCATTAAAGAACCTGAAGATTCTTACAAATGATGAATTTTCTTGTGATGCTTGTTATCAAGGCAAAATGATCACTAGACCATCACAAATGAAGGTTGGCATTGAGTCCCCTGCCTTTTTAGAACGTATACATAGGGATATATGTGGACCTATTCACCCACCAAGTGGGCTGTTTAGATATTTTATGGTCCTAATAGATGCATCTTCAAGATGGTCTCATGTGTCCCTACTATCATCTCGCAACCTGGAGTTTGCAAAGTTATTAGCCCAAATAATTCGATTAAGGGCACAATTCCCAGATTATCTTATAAAGGCTATTCGCCTTGATAATGTTGGAAAATTCTCATCTCAAGCTTTTGATAATTACTGTCTATCAGTTGGAATAAAAGTTCAACATCCTGTGGCTTATGTTCATACTCAAAATTCCCTTGCAGAGTCATTTATTAAACAACTGCAATTGATAGCAAGACCACTACTTATGAAAACAAAATTGCCCACTACTATTTGGGGCCATGCTATCTTGCAAGCAGCATCACTTATCCGTCTTAGACCAACACATTATAATAAATATTCTCCGTCACAATTAATTTTTGGTCATGAACCAAATATTGCCCATCTACGAATTTTTAGATGTGCTGTATATGTGCCAGTAGCACCACCACAGCGCAGTAAGATGGGCCTCCAAAGAAGGTTAGGAATATATATTGGGTTTGAATCACCCTCTATTATTCGCTATCTTGAACCATTGACGGGAGATTTATTTACTGCTCGATTTGCAGATTGTCGATTTGATAAAACAAATTTTTCATAATTAGGGGGAGAGAAAAAGAAAATCAAAAGAGAAATTGTGTGAAAAGTTTCATCATTATCTCACTTTGATCCACGTACCCCTATATGTAATCAGGAGGTCCGGAAGATCATCCATTTACAGAATATAGCAAATCAAATGCCAGACGCATTTACTGATTTGAAAAGGATAACTAAGTCGCATATCCATGCAGAGAATGTGCCTATCCGAATTGATGTCCCAGTAGGACCATCTATAAGCATGAGATCTAGTGAACCTAAAGCACGCCTGAAGCGTGGTAGACCTTTGTGTTCTAAGGATCGAAATCCTAGAAAAAGAAAATCGACAAATGATCAAAATGATATTATGAAGGGATCTCCTGAAGAGACCCAAGATCTGATTAGTTCTGAGATTCCTGAAGAAATCAATGAACCCGAGACTCAAGTGAGTGAGGAACTTTTAATAAGTTCTACTGGCGATGGGATTAATTTAAATCGATCTGAAATAATGGTGGATAATATTTTTTGCATATAATGTTGCACTTAACATTATGCAAGATAGTGAGAATCTTGAACTCCAATCTGTCGAAGAATGTCGACAAAAATCTGATTGGCCAAAATGGCAAGAGTCAATTGATTTAGAATTGAAGTCACTTACTAAAAGAGAGGTTTTTGACCAGTAGTCCAAACACCTGGTAGTATAAAGCCAGTTGGTCATAAATGGTTTTTTGTGCGAAAAAGGAATAATAAAAATGAAGTTGAAAGATACAAGGCTCGCCTTGTTGCACAAGGATTCTCACAACGACCTGGAGTCGATTATGAAGAAACATATTCACCAGTTATGGATTCCATAACATTTCGATATCTCATCAGTTTAGCCTTACGTGAAAGGCTTGAAATACATCTAATGGATGTGGTTACAGCTTATCTGTACAGGTCACTTGATAATGAAATTTACATGAAAATCCATGAAGGATTTAAAATGCCTGAAGCATATTCAAAATCTCGGGAAATGTACTCAATCAGATTACAAAGATCTTTATACGGTCTAAAGCAATATGGGTGCATGTGGTATAATCGCCTCGGTGAATATTTGCTGAAAGAGGGTTACATAAATGATATTATTTGTCCATGTATTTTTATAAAGAAACTGGCTTCAAAATTTGTTATACTTGCTGTTTATGTTGATGACATAAATCTTGTTGGAACTTCAGAAGAGCTCCAAAAGGCAATTGAATATCTTAAGAAAGAATTTGAGATGAAAGATCTTGGAAAGACAAAACTTTGTCTTGGTCTGCAAATTGAACATTTAGCAGACGAGATCTTTATCCATCAATCTGCCTATACAGAAAGGGTCTTAAAACGCTTTTACATGGACAAAGCGCACCCATTGAGTACACCAATGGTTGTTCGATCACTTGAAGTGAATAAAGATTTGTTCCGACCTCCATAAGAGGATGAGGAACTCCTTGGTCCTGAAGTACCCTATCTCAGTGCAATTGGTACACTAATGTATCTTGCTAATGCTACAAGGCCTGACATAGCATTTTCTGTTAATTTACTAGCAAGATATAGTTCTTCTCCTACACGGAGACATTGGAACGGGATTAAGCATATATTGCGATATTTAAAGGGAACTCTTGATATGAGTTTGTTTTATGCTAACAAAGATAGTGCAGATCTTGTTGGTTATGCAGATGCAGGTTATTTATCTGATCCCCATAAAGCTAGATCTCAAATCGGGTACGTTTTTACATGTGGAGGTACTATCATATCATGGCGCTCCACAAAGCAATCTATTGTTGCTACTTCTTCAAATCATGCTGAAATAATAGCTATTTATGAAACAAGTAGGGAATGCGTATGGTTGAGATCAATAATTCATTTTATTCGAGAAAAATGTGGTTTGGAATGTGAGAAAAGACCCACAATTTTATACGAAGACAATGCTAGATGCATAGCCCAATTGAAGGGAGGATTTATAAAAGGAGATAGAACGAAGCACATTTCACTAAAATTATTCTACACACACGATCTTCAGAAAAATGGTGACATTGATGTGCAATAAATTTGTTCAAGTGACAATCCGACAGATTTATTCACTAAATCTTTACCAACTTCAACTTTTGAGAAGATGGTATACAATATTGGAATGCAGAGACTTAAATATTTAAAACAAAGTTTTAATCAGGGGGAGTAAAATACGCGATGTACTTTTTTTTCCTTACTAAGGTTTTTTCCCACAGGGTTTTTCTTATAAGGTTTTTAATGAGCCAGCTAGCAATGCGTATTACTAAATATGTGTACTCTTTTTCCTTCACTAGGATTTTTTCCCACGGGATTTTTTCCTAGTAAGATTTTAATGAGGCACATTATCTTTTAATGAATATCCAAGTGGGGAGTGTTATAAATATATTATATTATGGATGTTCATTTAGCACTCCGTTGTAAATAAGCTTCCTGAAGAAACTTATCCATATGAGACTTCATTGTAAATATGTTTATCTATTTAGTACTCTATTGGAAATAAGCCTCCTGAAGAAGCTTATCCTTTCGGTACTCCGTTATGGATAAATATTACCCATGGTAGAAGATTATCTATATCTGGCACAACAACTTAGAGTAGCAGCTTACAAGCAACTTACACAGCAGCTTACACAGCAGCTTACACAGCAACTTCCTTTCTTCTATAAATAGAGGAGAATTCAGTTTATTATGTACATAAGTTTGAAGTTTGAATAATATATCAGTTTCTCTCTATACTTGTCTTTACTTTACAGTCTTTATTTTATAACAGTCTCTTCCTTATAATTTAAGCTCTAGGAGCCTTAGTTCAACACAATCGAAAATAAGATGAGCATACAATTGGTTGGGATTTTTAAAACATGGGTCTACCACTAAAACAAAGGGAAAAAAATGTTAACAGCTTGTTTTCATAATTGTTACTTATTATGTTGTATCGTATTGTTACTTTAAATACAATGTTTGTTTTGATTGTTACTTCAATTTTATTTTATTATATCGTTAAATCCGCCCTTACGTAATGGCAAAAAGTGCCACTTTATAAAACGACCGATTTGGTGTGATCGCATCGTTACCCTTTTTGTTTTCTCTCATCTTGCCCTTTTATATTATTAAATAAATAATCTTAGTTTATCCTTTACCCTACCTTTTTATATAGTAATTCTACCTCGTACTTTATTTTTTCTTTATAATATTGCAAGTTTATTCTTCATATTATTAGTGCATGACATCTTGAAAGCTGTTTACCCGTAAAACGGTATAATTGAATTTATACGTGGTTTATAAACAAGTTAATAAGATCCAAAAATAACAGACGAATTAGACAAAAATATAAGACTTAGCTTTAAAATTGAGATAAACGGCAGATATCTTGGTTCGGGGCGCACAACTACCGGGAGCAATAAGAACAGTGCAAATAAGCAAGAAAGTAAAATGTTATTTGAGCTTTTGATGAAGTATAGTATATGCTTGTCAGAAAATTCATGTCCTTACAATGATGATAGAACTCACTATTTATAGTTACACCTAGGGAACAAGGTCCTAGGATTAAGCTCCTCTTTAATGATAATTATGAGGGCCATTTGAAAAATGTGTAATGGTGGGCAGTGAGTGCCATATTCTCTATAACGGATTATGCACTTAATGCTGTAGAATATTCTTCATTGAATGCTACCAGATGGTGGCATTTATTTTGTCTTTATGAGTATCATTCTCTCCGATGACAAGCGAGATTATTGCCTTCGGGTTTGGATATCTTCTATCTTCGGTTCCACATGTCGTTTTCTCATGCGATCATTAAGTATGAACATATTTTATCCCATACAGATAGTCCCCCTGCTTTTCGGTGGCATAACTTTGTGTCACCGGAAAGTTGGTAGAGATACCTTTCTTGGCGGGAAATTCTCTGACACAGTCTGAAAAGTTTCTGACGGTTGATTAGACGCACGTCTCTCCACATTTAATGCCCAGAACACGCGTCATCCTATGATTCAGCATCACTTTTCCCGGTTATCAAGGTAATTAAGGCCAAGATTTTAGCCGCCTATTCCTTTACTTATACGCATCAACCTTCTTCATTTACACTTCATAATTCTTCAAACTTTCTCCAACTCTCTTTAATCAACTCGTACTTTGTCTTCAAGCTTTCTTTAACCTTTTTCCTGAGAGAAATCTTTCCTCCTTTTCTGATAAAAAATGGCCTCTTCTTCCAGAAACCCCAGTTCCTTAAAGAACAAAGGTAAAGCTGATGACGCTCCTCCTCCTACGGTGAGCTTCATCATCCCAAAGAGTCTTATCACAACTAAAGACTTTGAAGAGAAGTATCCTTCCGCTCACCCTCGTACGTGGGCCGTTAGCGTATATCCTTCTTCCATCCGTCCTTCTAATATTCATGCTGTGAAGGAAGACTGCCATTGTCAAGATTTAGACATTATCACCCCTGACCTGGCGGAGTGGATAACCTTACCCAAGAAGGATTTTACGTATTTTTATACGTATCCCTTCACTTTGGGGTCGTTCTCTTTGAGTGGAGAGCTTGACTCCGTCATCGTGGAGTTCTACATCCGCTACCAGGTATGCTTGGCATAAGTAAGTCCTTCTGTGTGGAGAATAGTCGCTTGTCTCGGCGTCTGTGCCAGGAGACGGGCGAGGAGCTAACCCTAGCTCGATTGATGAACCTTTATTCCCCCAAGATCTTCTGCGGGGAATGATAAATTTCAGCAAGCGTGGCCATCATGCTCTTCTATCCAGCGTGGATGATGACTACGACCATGGGTGGATAAAACGGTTCGTTGTAGTCACCACCAGTGACATCATTCTGTCCACGGCTTCATCCTTTCTGGAATTATGGAACCGCACTCGTAAGTTCTCCATTTGTCTTTCCTTCTATTAAATATCATTCCATATTGTTATTGACCCTTCTTCTTTTGCTTATTTTAGTGACTCTGTGGGTACCACCTAGGGTTGAAGGCTTGGACCAGTGTGTCCAGAAAATTTTGGACGTTACTACGCCGAGATCCCCACGTGAAAGAGCTGCCCTTAAATATGGATGGAAGGCCAAATATCATGGTAAGTCGAACTCATCTTGTTTTTACCTTTCACATAAGGAAGTTGTTTAACCTTTCTGTCCTGTTGAATTCAGGTCTACCCCAAGGCTCAATTGTCGTCCCCAGGGAGGACGTTTTGGCTAATCATGCTGATGCGGTGAGGCTGCTGCAGGAGGCTTTTACACAAATAGGTTTCTCCAGGCCTGCTTCTAGTGCAAGTGCTTCTTCTCGGAGTCACGACCGGAGAATAAATAACCAAAAAGAAGACGTTCCTCCGTGGCCGGGGGAAAAAAATAAAAAGGCAAAGAGTGCCGCTCCCAAGTCGTCTCCGAAAGTTGTGGTGATGAACCCCCCTCCCCCGCCTGAGCCGGCTATAGACATCGTGATGATTGGCGATGATGGAGAAGCCAGCAAGGAGGGGCTTCTCTACATAGAAGATGACAACCTTCCTCAGCTCAACAAACTGCTTAATTTGTTGAGTTAGTTACACCAACCGAGGACGATGCCTTGACACTTTAGGGGGAGTATGATATGGTGGAAAATACCAACTCCTGCTTCCGAATCCCAGTCGCGGTGCCCGGTACCATGAGGCTGAGTACCGGGTCCCTGCCGTCTTTTATTGACGAGCAACCAATAACCAGCACTGCGATTGTCGCATCCACTTCTCATCCTTCAATGCCATCAGCTTCATCTCCTTCTTCACCAACTCTTCCTTCGCCACCAGCAACTGCTACATCATCTCCACCAGCCGTGGTTTCCCGAGAGAAGAACGTCTCCCTCCCCTAGTCCCCAGTTCACGGGAATTTCGGGCGAAATCATGCTTCCCCCTTTAAGGATCCACAAAGGAGGAGGAGTGTCACCCTTTCGATTTCCACCGGATGTCATCTGTTGTCCCGGCCGGTGGAGCTTGCTAGATATCTGAAGCCCTTGGCTTCAGAGAAAGATTGGGAGAAAATACAAACTCTCTCGGGAGAGTGTTTGTTGAACAATGCTATGCACAATGCAGTTGCGGTATAGTTTTTATTTTCACTGTTGTTTCTTCTATCTATGTTATATCAGGGTTTTAATTTTGCATTCTTGTCTTGTGATAAGTGTCGATTTTGACCACTTATTAGTACCTTTTTACTTTTGTTTTAGTCCGAAAGTATTGATTTATGTCCCCAAAACTAATAAAAATGTGCAAATTACAGGAATGTTGGAAATTTGGGCTCTTTTGAACAAATCCGACTCAAAAAGGAGTGTTCCGACTCACAAGGCAAGAAGGGATGCAGCATACAAAAAGTGCAGTCCGCAGAATTCCCTCTGCGACCGCAGAACTGATGAAGCAGCCCTGAAGTACTTGAAGAAGAAGTGCGGACCACACACAATTTGTGCGGCCGCAGAACATGGTCAGCACTGACAAGAAATCAAAAAGTTCAGAGAGTGTGCAAATGACCAAGACTGAAGCCTTGCCTGATGTGCGGACCACACAAGAATTGTGCGGCCGCATACCAAATTGTGCTGCTGCAGAATCCAGTTCCCTGCAAATTCAAGCATGTGCGGACCGCACATGGAATTGTGTGGCCGCATAACCTCCCGAGGGGCATTTTTGTCAGCGAATTTTGGGCCACTATAAATAGACGAGAATTACATTTTTAGGTCAAGTTTTGAAGTTCTAGCAGCTGTAGCCGTTGTAGTTTTCCATTTCAGGAAATTTGTGGTCATTTTGGGATAAAAACATCATAGTTTATCATTTTAATCTTATATTATGGGTTTAATTTGTATTTCTTCTTTGCTTTCTTCATTTTCTACTATGAGTAGTTAGATATTTACTAGGGTTGTGATCCAATCCTAGTGCGTGAACCTTATGGGTATTTAATTTAATGCTTGTTTATGATTGGGTATTTTTTATTTATCCTTGTTCATGCTTTAATTTTAAAATTAATGGTTGCAAACATTGATTCATGCCTTTTTGACTTTGTCTTTACTTGAGAAAGAGGGACCTAGTCTAGAAAATCTTGGCTAACAACAAATTGGGCTAGTTGGGGATTTGACTAGCCTAATTAAAGGGTTTGAACTAGAGATAGTAAAAATCCAACTTGAGCTCATATCAACTATTTAGCTTGATACCCATTTGGGCATGAGAAAGCCAAATTGGGCAAAATCACTCTGTGACCGAGAGGTATTGAGTGGGTAACTTAGAGTTGAGAGCTATAATATACCCCGATCAATAAAACTAGTGTTAAGGTACTTAACATATTAGGCGAACATCTAGGTGAAGAAGGTCACATCCCTAAGACTTTTACTCATTTGATAAAATAACAAAAACAATTACTTGCTTTCTAGTTTCTTCTCATTAGTTTACAATTGTTAGTATTAATTTAGAAATAGAAAACAAAATCCTTATTTAGAAGCGCAATTAAGTTATTTCATTTACTCTCATCAAGTGTACACCCTAACACCCATATTAAACTCCCTGTGGAAATCGACCCCGACTCTTGTTGGGTACTATTCTTCCAACGACCGTTTTCACTCACTATTGAGTGTGGATCAATTTTTGGCACCGTTGTCGGGAATTTAAAATGGTGTTAGCTATATATTTGAGTTTGGAATATCTTCTTTCCCTTCTGTATTACTAATTTATTTAAGAAATTATAGGTAAAAACATGGCGAACAATGATCTCAGAAATTTGCCTTTGGGGGAATAGGACAGCGAGAAGGAACAAGTAGAGGAGGTACCTCTTGAGCCTCAAGACAATCGGAGAGTCCGGGTACCACATGACAATGTGCCCGTTCCACCCCCACCTCTACCACGAGCGGCTCCACATCGGATATTGCCCAACGAAGGTTATGATAGTACAATAGTCCTTCCCCGTATTAGGGCGGGCAACTTCCAAATCACCAATGTGATGCTCACTTTGCTTGAGTAATGGGGTTTCTTTACAAGTGCTCCTACTCAAAATGCTTATAAACATTTGAAGGGTTTTATGGATACATGTTGGGGGAGCAAGCAAACTAATGTTTCCGAGGATGCATTGAGGCTAAGGCTTTTTTACTTCTCTATACGGTGGAAAATATTAGATTGGTTGGAACGATTGCTGAACCATTCAATTCACACTTGAGATGAGTTGGCGGAAAAGTTCATTGCTAAATTTTTCTCTCCCAGGCACATGGCTATACTTCGAGATGAGATCTTGGCATTCAAGCAAGAGCCGAATGAACCACTACACGAAATATGAGAGCACTATAGAACAATGATTAAGGAATGTCCCAACAATGATATGACAAAAAACATGATACAACAAACCTTTTATCATGGGATTAACACAACCAACCAATATGTAGTGAATTAACTAGCCGGTGGGAACTTTATGATTACGCCTTATGCAGAGGTATGTGAAATTTGGATGAGATGGCGGAAACGTCATCGGCTTGGCAACCCCGGGCCAATGTCCCACAAGGCGATCCGAATATGATCCACCTTCACAAAGAATTGCAAAATCATGGGCAAGCCATTGCCGAATTGACCACTACCATGACTCAACTAGCAAATGCCCAACTAAATCAAGTGCAAGCTCCTAAGCAAGTTAATGCTATGGAGGGAATGAATGTTTTGGTGAACTAGAGGAGGACTAAGGGTCCACAAGTGCTAACTCAACTGGAGAACTATGTGCAAGATGATGGTGGTTTTGAGCAAGATAATTCTTATAATGAGCAAGAGGAGGAAGTGCAATATGTGAATAATTTTCAAGGGCAAAGAAGCAACTTCCAATACCCAAACCAACAACAATGGCGACCACAAAACAATCATGGCAATTGGAATTCTAACAATCAAGAGAATTGGCATAATAACAACAATCAAGGAAATTTGAGTGGAAACAACCAAGGAAATTGGTAAGGAAAAATTCAAGGTGGTTGGAGTAACAATCAAGGCAACTAGGGGTCGGGTTTTCAAAGGCCCCCAATGTATCAACAACTGAGCAACCCACCTCCTTATCCTTCCCATGGTTCAAGCTCTTCAAACAATGAGATGGGACATATTTAATGTATGTTCAAGCCGATGATGGAAAAGAATGCCGATTCAGATGCCTAACTTGATACACACAACACATCAATCCGCAACCTAGAAGTTCAAATGGGGCAAATCTCTCAAACTTTAAATTCTCATCCTAAGGGAGCACTACCAAGTGACACGGTGGTAAACCCAAAGGGTGGTAATATTACGGGGCATGCTATGGTGGTTATCACAAAAAGTGGAAGAGGTGGGAATGCACCCACCTCAAGTGGAAGTCAACTTGTTGATGATGATCAAGTGATGCAAGAAGAAGAGATCCCGAACAATGTTTCTCAACCTAATGAGGAAGTTCAGATTGATATTGATGATAGTGTGGAAGAAACTTAAGAGGATGTGAACCCGTCTAGGGAACACATTATAGACATACCGGAACTGGTAGTGCAAAAGGCAAAGGCACCATTGCCTAAGCCTCCATCTCCATACACTCAAAGACTTGCCAAGCAAAATGATCAGAAACAATTCAAGAAGTTCATTCAAATGATGAAGAGTCTTTCAATCAATGTACCATTGGTCAAAACTTTGGAACAAATGCCCGGTTATGCAAAATTTATGAAAGTTCTGGTGACAAAGAAGCGGTTAATAAATTTTGAGACCATCAAAGTCACTCATCAAGTGAGTGCAATTGTTCATTCAATGGCTCCTAAGTTGGAGGATCCCGGTGCTTTCATGGTTCCCTGTACAATTGGAAGTGCCGAGTTTGCTAAAGCTCTTTATGATCTTGGGGCAAGTATAAATTTGATGCCCTATTCGGTTTTTAAGACTTTGGAGATTGGGAAACCAAGAACCACTTCTATGAGATTGCAAATGGCCGATCGTACCATGAAAAGGCCGTTGGGTGTGATTGGGGATGTTTTGGTCCGGGTTGATAAATTCACTCTTCGAGGAGATTATTTTATTCTAGATTATGAGGTTGATTGCCAATTATTCTTGGGAGACCTTTCCTTTCTACGGGTAAGGCTCTTTGTGATGTTGAAGCCGAAGAACTCACTTTCCTAGTTGGTGATGAAAAAGTGATATTCTATGTGTGTAAGTCTATGCGAAAACCAAATAGCAATGAGGTGTGTTCTTTTGTGGATTTGGTGACCGATGTCATAGTTGATGATACAAGTACTACAATTAATGTTGGTGATATGTTGGAGGCCGTCTGCTCAACTTTTATGACTACGAGATGGATGGCTTCATGGAATGTATGAACTCTTTGTGAGGAATGGGGTCGTATAAGTATGCACCCCGGAAATTGTCCTTGTATCTTGAAAATAGGAAGACTCCTCCTACAAAGCCTTCTATTGAAGAGCCACATACCTTGAAGTTGAAGCCATTGCCTCCATATCTTCGGTATGAATTTCTTGGCCCTTTTTCTACTTTACCGGTTATTCTTTCCTCTTGTTTGACTAACGTGCAGGTAGATTCCACATTGGCGGTGCTACAAAAGATGAAGAAGGCTATTGGGTGGACCTTGGCGGATATTCGAGGTATAAGCCCCGCCTTTTGCATGCATCAAAGAAGACTCAATAAGGCTATGCAAGAAGTTGTTAAGAAGGAGATTATCAAGTGGTTGGATACCGGGGTTGTTGTTATGCTCCAACCTTGGGAAGCACGACCGGCGCTCAACCGAGTGAACCCGGTCGAGCAATCCTGTTAGATACTTTCTACCCAACTCACCCATGATCAAGAGAAGACATGATTTCATTAATTAGACAGTTGGAAGATCATATATACAATACTAAATCGTCTCATTGGTTACATTATTTTTTTTAAGTTTCAAGATAAACACATTCTTATGATTTTAGTGGGACAAGAGATCAAAACACAACACAGTCTGTTTGACTTTTCTAGCACCCATGTATAACCCACATAGTGTCTACGGGGCCTCTAAAAGATACAAAAGAGTGTTATGATAGTGCCGGCGACAAGGCCCCAGCTATACCTCAAAACGTTATAATAATATGAACAAAATATACAACACATGACCCCAGGATGAAATGGGGCTCACCAAGTCTGTTGGGAAAATGATGTACCACTATCACTGATCAACACTACCTGCTATGGAACCACCTGCATCCATTTAAAGATACAGCGCCCCCGGCAAAAGGGACGTTAGTACTGTCGAATAGTACTAGTATGTAAAACTAAACACCATCTTAATAGAATGAATAATAATACAAGGGAGAACAGTCAAGAATTCAATAATAACTTCAAATAATATTAAAACATCAAGTAAGGATCACATAAGTTCTCAAGTTAATTTCCATGTTATTAGGTTGGGTGATCTTTAGTGCCGATATACCACAATTCATAATACCACTATATTCTTACATAGAGTCCTATCACGATCTGATCGGCTAGGTTGTCTCATTTGGGACATCAACCATAACCACAATTTCATTATAATTTCCAGCACAGTCACCATCATGTGTGCGGCATGGCGTCCGATCACGGCCCGATCGACTAGGCCGTCTCACCCAAGACATTACCTTTTTCAGTCAATCATCTTACATCATACTTCTTTCATATCCTTTCGATTCATTGGCACTAGTGGCCACAATTATAAAGTCATTCTTGGCAGTTGACCGTATTTCATAATTCCAGTTCCCCTTTCCACATTCAAACATCATTATCATTAGCAACAACAATAGGGCTTCCCATTCAAGACATTAAATTCACATATGATCAATTTGGGAATCTTAGGCACATAGAGGCTCTTCATAAAATTTGGCATAACAACCTTTATTCGATCTTGACATGAAGTCTTAATACTTTTAACACATATTCCACAATTTGAACACATCCTCAAATGGCAAGATGACATGATGAAGCATTTAGAATAAATATTGAACATACATCCTTCAACACAAACACATTATGGATAGCCAATTCTATAATAATCAATTTGGGACTTACACCAATTACATGAACACCGTGGAATTCGATTCTAAGAAGAAGGGGGTTTAGCCAACATACCTCAATTGAGCTTCCTTAAACTCTAAAATGATCCGGAATTCTTAGTAACTTCAATCTATTTTAGAAATATAACAAATTGAACCAAAAATTAGGAGGAAGATCATGGTTCTAGCTCATTTGAGCATTTTATCAAACACTAGGTATGCATTAAGGTTTCAAGGTCCTTTTATGGAGGATTCCACCATCCCACAACCCACTCTTTACTATTTTTAGCTCACAACCTTCCCACATTATTTGATAACACATGCATGCAAGATAACAACCCCCATACCTAATAATTATCTTTCTAATTATCCCCTTTTTAGTAGATTTTTGAAATTAAGAGCTGGGGCATAGATTCTTACCTTTAGGGTGAAGACTTATTTGTAAATCTTCAATAATTGAGAAAGAATTGATGGATAATAGGTTGAAAGTTACTCCCCCACTCTAAGAACTCTTTCTCACTCTAAGAATATCAGAAATATGCTCAAAATGGACTATGGCATATGTTTTAACGAAATAGGGTCGGGTTTAAAAACCACAAAAATGAAGCTCCAGAATAGGGTATGCGGTCGCATATGCGACCGCATAATGCATATGCGGTCCACAGAATAGGCCGCATAATTGCCCTCCAGAACTGGGCAAATCTGACTCGGTTTGCGGTCATTATACGGCCTGTAGACCTGTTCCGCGGTCGCATAATGCACTGCAGAACCTCCCTCCAAAAAATCTCAAAGTTGGATATGCGATCAGAGTGTGGACCGCGAAATGATTTTGCGGTTTCATAATGGGCCGAAAAAATGACATCAAAAATGGCCCAAAAGACTGTCTCACTTTGCGACCATTATGCAGTCCGCAAAGTGATTCTGCGATCGCATAGTGGGCCGCAGAAGTGCATTTATTCTGCCCAAAATTTTTATTTACTTTCCAGTGCATTGTTCAACCCAAAAAGTCCGAGCCGCGAAGAATTTATACAATCCTCAAACACGTAAGCCCAGTTCAGCACCACGGAATATTATTTTTCCTTTGCCAAATCTTACGGGGCCTTACAGTTGTCTACCCCATCTCCGATAGTTCATGGACTTCTCCGATTCAATGTGTCCCAAAGAAATGAGGCATGATGGTTGTCACCAATGAAAATAATGAATTGATTCCTACAAGAACGGTGACCGGTTGAAGGGTGTGTATGGATTATCACAAGCTCAAAAAAGTCATAAACAAGGATCACTTTCCACTTCCTTTCTTAGATCAAATGCTCGATAGATTGGCCGATCGTGCTTTCTATTATTTTCTTTATGGGTACTCGGGCCACAACCAAATTCTCATTGCCCCAGAAGATCAAGAGAAAATAACCTTTACATGTCCCTATAATACTTTTGCTTTCAAGCGGATGCCATTTGGTTTGTGCAATGCACCGACAACTTTTCAAAGGTGTATGATGGCTATTTTCACAGACATGGTGGAGGACTACCTTGAATTTTTCATGGATGACTTCTCGTTGGTTGGGGATTCCTTTGATGATTGTCTCACAAATTTGGACAAAGTGTTGGCTAGATGTGAAGAAACCAATTTGGTACTCAATTGGGAGAAGTGTCATTTCATAGTTGAGGAAAGTATTGTTCTTGGCCATAAAATCTCAAGGAATGGAATTGAAGTTAACAAGGCAAAGATTAAGGTGATTTCTAATCTTTTACCCCCAACTTCGGTGAAGGGTGTACGGAGTTTCTTAGGTCATGTGGGTTTTTACCGTCGTTTTATCAATGATTTCTCTAAAGCGGTGAACCCGTTGTGCAAGCTTATTGAGAAGGATGCCAAGTTTAATTTCAATGGTGATTGCAAGAGAGCTTTTGAATTGTTGAAGCTCAAGTTGACAACTACTCCCATCATCACCGCTCCAAATTGGAGTGTGCCTTTTGAACTCATGTGTGATGTAAGTGACGTAGCGGTTGGGGCTGTTTTGGGGCAACGTATCAACAAGATTTTTCATCCGGTCTACTATGCTAATAAGACCATGAATAGTTCCCAAGTCAACTATACCATTATGGAGAAAGAGCTCATTGCTATTGTGTTTGCAATTGAGAAGTTCCCCCCGTACTTGATAGGTGCAAAGGTTATTATCCACACGAATCATGCAACGCTTTGTTATCTTGATATTCAAGATGGGAAAGGTAGTGAAGACCAAGTGGCGAACCACTTGTCTCATTTCGAGGAGGAGGGGAGGCCGCATTATGGCCTTGAAATCAATGAATCCTTCCCAGATGAGCGACTTTTGGAAATTTCAATGAAAGAGGTGCGATGGTTCGCGGACTTAGCAAATTTTCTTGTGTGTGGAATTATTCCGGATGAGTTCTATTCAAGCCAAAGGAAGAAGCTCAAAACAGATTGTCAAGATTATTATTGGGATGAACCATACCTTTTCAGAATTTGCACAGATGGGATGATTAGGAGGTGTGTACCGGAAGAAGAGCAAGGTGATAATCTTGGGGCTTATCATTCTTCGCCATATGGTGGTCATCATGGTGGAGCAATAACAGTGGCCAAAGTGCTAAATTATGGTTTTTATTGGCCTACTCTTTACAAGGAGGCTAGCGAGTTGGTGAAAAGATGTGATGAATGTCAACGGGCCAGTAGAATCTCAAAGAAAAATGAAATGCCTCTCATAACCATCTTGGAGATTGATATTTTCGATGTTTGGGGCACTGACTTCATGGGCCCTTTTGTGAGTTCTTGTGGAAACACCTACATCTTGGTCGCGGTGGATTATGTGTCCAAATAGGTTGAGGTCGTCGCTTTACCAAACAATGAGGCAAGAAGTGTAGTGGCCTTATTGAAGAAGAATATTTTCACAAGGTTTGGTACTCCACGTGCAATCATAAGTGATAGAGGGTCACACTTTTGTAACAAAGTTTTTGACACTTTACTTAGCAAGTATGGTGTTACTCACAAAGTCACGACTCCCTATCACCCACAAGCTAGTGGGCAAGTGGAAGTCTCCAACCAGGAGATAAAGAGTATATTATCTAAAACGGTGAATGCTAATCAGGCGGATTGGTCCAAGAAGCTTGATGATGCATTATGGGCCTATCAGACGGCTTACAAAACACCTATCGGAATGTCGCCATACCGGTTAGTGTTCATAAAAGCTTGTCATCTTCCGGTGAAACTAGAGCACAAGGCAATGTGGGCTCTAAAGAAGTTGAATCTTGATTGGGATGTAGCCGCTAACTTGAGGGTTGCACATTTGAATGAATTGGATGAGTTTCGACAACATGCATATGTGAGTTCGTCCTTATACAAAACAAAAAGATGAAATATCTTCATGATAAATACATTTGGAACAAAGAGTTCAAGGTGGGCGATATTGTATTGTTGTTTAACTCAAGATTGAGAATGTTTTCCGGGAAGCTAAAATCCAAGCGGAATAGTCCATTTGAAATTGTTGGTGTGACACCTTTTGGTTCATTAGACTTGAAGAACAAAAACAATGAAGTATTATGAGTCAATGGTCACTAGGTGAAGCACTACTTAGTCATGGTTGGAGATAGACACATGGTGGCGGTCATTCACTTCACTTGAGGGTATTTTGCGTCGTGCCACGATGTTAAATCAGGCGCTTCTTTGGAGGCAACCCATGTTCTTTTCCTTTTTCTTTTGTAGTTAGGTGTTATTTGTGTTCTAACTTGATTTGAAGTGTGCTACAGGTATGAGTGTGACTTGCAAGCAAGGTGGACAAAAATATGGCTAAGTGTTCAACTTTTTGCGGACCGCACTTTATTTGTGCGGGCCGCATATTTCTGTGTGCCACAACAGGAGAGCATTGCGGCCGCACATTCTTTGCGCGGACCGCGCAATTGGAATATTGAAAAATTGTCAAAATGTTAACTCTCTGAAGTTTGAGCTTGTCAGTGCGGAGGCTGATCTGCGACAGCACGGGAAATCTGCGGCTGCATCTGAAAATGTGCAGATCGCACATTGAGATCAGAGACATTCGTCCCAGGTGAAAGAGTGCGGACCTCACATGAAAATGTGCGGCCGCACTCGACTCTTTTCCCTTTTCAATCGCTTGGTATAAATAGGAGAATAAATATCATTTTACACTTTTCACTCTCTTAACAAACAATGTTGCTCTATTGATTTTTTGGAGAGATTTTCACTGTCCCAACACACAACCACTTGTGATTATTCACCCATTGTAATCACTCTATTTGGTACGCTTCAATTCCTGTTAAATTTTTGTGTTAGTTTAATTTCTTTTTAAATTTTTAGTTTCTTTTTAGGCCATTTGTTATTAGAGTTCATCTATGTGTCCATATGGGGTAGATATGAATCGGGTAATCATAATACATGCTCTAATGGGATTGGGTTAGTGAAATTTCATGTTTATACCATGTTTCCATGTCTATTTGTGCAAGAAATAAAAAAATCTAAGTAGAAAAAATGTGATTGTACGTAAATTTTGATATCTGCGGCCACACTTGAATTTGTGCGGTACACAGATTAGGAGATCTGGGAAAATCAGTGAAGCAAGCGACCTACGGCCGCAATTTAAAATGTGCGGACCGCAGATTTCTCTTGTTGCCACAGATTAGCCATCGCACTATCTTCAGAGCCTCTGAACTTTGAGAGTCTGAAGTGTGGCCGCACTTGCAATTGTGCGGATCACACTTCCTTCTTGCGGCCGCACATCCAAATTTTACGGACCGCTGTTCCTTTCTGCACCGCACATCAAAAATGTGCTGACCGATTAACCCATTACCTGTAACCCTGTGTTTTAATCATAACCCCATTATGTCCCCATGTGCCTCCCTTGCCTACATAAGTCCTGAACGTGCTGAATGATGACTTACAACTAACAATCTTCTTTGCTTTGACACAGACAATGGTTCGATCGTAAGGCCTAGGCGACACTACAAAGGGAAGAGGTGAATCTTCTAGAGGTCGAGGTAGAGGTACCTTGCCCCTTGGCCAGCCTAAGACCATCAGAAAGAAAGCCATAACAGGAAGAGGGAGAGGTGCAGACCCCTTTGAGTTTAGTTCCTATGTCCCGTCTAGGGAAGTGTCAGAGAGCAACTCAGCCTCTGTTCAGGAGGAGTAGACAACCACTCAGTCTAGGCCACAGGGGCGATACCAGCTCAGGGATGAGCCCTCTTCATATCACAGCACCTCTGAGGGGGGTGCTAGCCAGCAGCTACACCAGACACAAAGGCACAAACTGTGCAAGAGATCCCTGATGATGGTAGAGGGGGAGATGGTACATCCACGGGTGTTGAGAGATCAAAGAAGAAGCAGATATGGGAGGATAGGTTTGTCAGCTTGGCCGCCTTCACTGATTTTTGTATGTGGTGGCCAGTGAGGTATTTGACACTTGAGAGGCAGTTCCTATTAAAGGATTCGGAGAAATACAACCGACGATCTTGAGGCAGTTTCAAGAAAGAAAGTGTTGGATGTGGTTTACTGAGAGAGTTGAGGATGCCAAGGAATACCTCATCCGAGATTTCTACGCTAATGTTGCTCAAATCAAGAAGGGGACGAAGGTGACCAAAGTACGCAACCTCAAGGTGAGGTTTGATCAGCATACACTAAACGTGTACTTGGGATTTGAGTATGTGGAGCCAAAGGAGTACATGGAGAAATGTGCAATGAAGGAAGAAGTCTGACCTTCACTAGTTGAGATCTTAGCACTACCAGGCCCACCACCACCATGGATTACCGCTGGAGTTCCCATTCAGCGGAACACATTGAGCTTCGAGGCGAAAGGATGGCAGACCTTTGTTTGCAACAGACTGGATCCATGCCAGAATGAGACTCATCTACCTATTCCTCGGGCTTTTATTGTGGCTTCCATCATGGCCGGGTACCTAATTAATGTGGGTGCCGTGATGTCAACCAATATTTCATTGATAGCATAACATGCTAGCTCGGCCTATCCTTATCCCAACACTATCACAGAGTACCTCACTGATGCAAAGGTAGAGTTGAGATCATTTGACACCAAGGTGAAGCCGAAGAAGCCATTTGACTGGTATTCACTGATGGATGAGACCAACCTAAAGAAGAAAGCCCAGCCTTCTACCACCACAGGCATGTCTGATGAGCCGGCAGTGGTAGTTACTGAGACAGTTGACCTTCCATCCACCTCTGTTGAGCCCTCTTCCAGTGCTGCTGCTATGCCTCCACCATCATCCTCAGCTCCTACCACAACCCCCAGGGCAGTCCCTGCTTCAGCTCTGAGGCCAGTGCCTATGCCTACAGCTCCATTATCTGCTCTACAAGTCTCCCAGATATTGGCGAGTCTCAACAACTGGATGTAGACAGCTACTTCAAAGTTGTCTGACTTATCTAGTACTGTTGCAGCACAATCATCTACACATGCACCACAAGTCTCCTCTAATCTTGATGAGAAATTGAAGAAGATTCTGGACAACCAGAAGATAATCATGAACACTCTAGTACAACACGAGTCGGTTATTGAGGAGTTGGGCAAAGAATTAAAAAAATCAGAAAGTCCCAAGCAAGCAAGAAATCAGTGGACAAGCTCCAGAGGGAGGTGACCAGACTTGCGACAGTGGGGGATCTACCTTTCGACATGCTACTTGACCCGCACCAGTCCGCCCCAGATCCATCAGCACCATCTGCACCAGTTTTACCAGCTGGCTAGTCTGAGGAGCCAGACCTTGCTGTTGACACTGCAGAGGCAGTGTGTGCGATGTTCACCACTCCCACCACGCCTAGATTTGATGATGATGAGATACAGTTGGCTGACCCTACGGGAGATGATATTGCTAGGGACACTGAGATGTCCAAGGATCCTTAGGGAACCATATATTCTTTCACTCTTATTTTGCTAATCATTGGGAACAATACTTACTTTTATTCGGGGGGTGAGGGGTGGGGTGGTGGAGTTTATTTGATACATTGACACATTTTGGATACATTTGACTGTAATAATTTGATGATTCTCTTTCTTTTCTTATTTGTAGTTATCTCTCTTTAGTAGTTATTGTTCATTAGCTTCTTTATTTTTCCACTTTAGTTCTTGTTTTGTTAGTAGCTTCCTTTTATGCTTTCGTAGATAATAAGCCTTTGGTTTTCTTAACGCCACGGTTCTCTCCAAAGGTAATTTTTGTGTGAACCGGGTGACTCATCCCAATGATGGATGGCGTGACAATATTCTTAAGGGAATGAGTCCATTTTTATTTTTAGATAATAATAATAGTAGTAGTAATGAATAAAAGGCTTAATCAAGTCATTCTCAAAAAAATAATTATTCATGCTTCATTTGGTACCAACACACTTAACTATGTGCTTATGGTTTGAAACAAGTTTTTTAGAAGAAAATAGCTCTAGTTAGTGACTTTGAGACTCTTGAGTTGACTTTGGCAATCATCAAGTGGTTTATTGGACCATAGTGATTCGTAAACTTGAGTGTGGTTATTGTAAGCTCTCGACTCTATCTTCTTTTACGGTCTAGTTGTGTGAGGGGTGAGATGATTTGTTGCTAGTCCATTGGAAGGTAGAGGAGGAAGAGTTTAGAGTCCACCATGATCTACATGATAGAACAAGAGTCCTTGATGAGTAAAGTCAATTCTTGAAGCTCAAATATCATATTAGAGCTATATGTGCATGAATATTTGACTTGTCACCTTGTTGATAATGCATCGGTAGTGTGGATAATTGTTGGTCCCAACTAAGTATGAGTGGCTCACCATTGACTTGCTGAAATGATCTTTCACTTTGAGGAGGTGGGAACTAATCTATTTGCTTGAGGATAAGCAAAGACTTAAGTTTGGGGGAGTTGATAAGTGTGGATTTTGACAACTTATTAGTACCTTTTTACTTTTGTTTTAGTCTGAAAGTATTGATTTATGTTTCCAAAACTAATGAAAATTTGCAAATTGCGGTCCGCAAAAGGTGGGCTCTTTTGAAAAAATCCGACTAAAAAAGGAGTGGTCCGACTCACAAGGCAAGAAGGGATGTAACATACAAGAAGTGCGGTCCACAAAAGTATTTCTGCGGCCGCAGAAGCAAGTGCGGACCATGGAATTCTCTCTGCGGCCGCAGAACTGATGAAGCAGCCCTGAAGTACTTGAAGTAGAAGTGCGGACCGCACACAATTTTTGCGGTCGCAGAACATGATCCGCACTGACAAGAAATCAAAAAGTTTAGAGAGTGTGAAAATGACTAAGACTAAAGCCTTGCCTGAAGTGCAGACCACACAAGAATTGTGCAGCCGCAGACCAAATTATGCGGCTGTAGAATCCAGTTCCATGCAGATTCAAGCATGTGCGGACGACACATGGAATTGTGCGGCCGTAGAACCTCCTGAGGGGCATTATTGTCAGCGAATTTTGGGCCACTATAAATACACGAGAATCATATTTTTAGGTCAAGTTTTGAAGTTCTAGCAGGTGTAGCCATTGTAGTTTTCCATTTTAGGAAATTTGTGGTCATTTTGGGATAAAAACATCATAGTTTATCATTTTAATCTTATATTATGGGTTTAATTAGTATTTCTTCTTTGCTTTCTTCATTTTCTACTATGAGTAGCTAGATATTTACTAGGGTTGTGACCCAACCCTAGTGTGTGAACGTTATGTGTATTTAATTTAATGCTTGTTTATGATTGGGTGTTTGTTATTTAGCCTTGTTCATGCTTTAATTTTAGAATTAATGGTTGCAAATATTGATTCATGCCTTTTTGACTTGGTCTTTACTTGAGAAAGAGGGACCTAGTCTAGGAAAGCTTGGCTAACAAGAAATTGGGCTAGTTGAGGATTTGACTAGCCTAATTAAAGGGTTGGAACTAGAGACAGGAAAAATCCCACTTGATCTCATATCAACTATTTAGCTTGATACCCATTTGGGCATGAGAAAGCCAAATTGGGCAAAATCACTTTATGGCCGAAAGGTATTGAGTAGGTAACTTAGAGTTGAGAGCTATAATACATCCCGATCAATAAAATAAGTGTTAAGGTACTTGACCCATTAGGCGAACACCTAGGTGAAGGTCACATCCCTAGGCCTTTTACCCATTTGATAAAAATAACAAAAACAATTACTTGCTTTCTAGTTTCTTCTCATTAGTTTACAATTGTTAGTATTAATTTAGAAGTAGAAAACAAAATCCCTTGTTTGGAAGTACAATTGAGTTATTTCATTTACTCTCATCAAGTGTACACCCTAACACCCATATTAAACTCCATATGGAAATCGACCCCGACTCTTGTTGGGTACTATTCTTCCAACGACCGTTTCCACTCACTATTGAGTACAGATTGGATGTGGATCATCTTGCAGGCCAACTTACTTGCTTCTGAGGGCCTTCAAAGGCTGATTCGTGATAAGAAGGAGCTTACCTTCGAGCGGGATCAAATTTTGGTCGAGCAAAATCAAACTGTTGCTCGCCTCTTAGAGCTGGAAGCACGAGCTGTTGAAGCTGCTGAAGCTGCTGAATTGGAGGCTCGTTTGCAGCAGAGTGGCCCTTAGCCAAGAGGTTGTCCCATTAAGTGCATAATTTGAAGAAACAATGGCCAAATGGGTTGAAGTCCATAATGTCGTCCTTGCTGCATCCGATCGTGATGCTGCCTATGCTAAAAGATTGAGTAATTTGGAGGTAGCCTTAAACTCCAAGGCTGAAGAACTTAATGCTGCCGAGGAAAAGCATGCCCGGTTGGAGGAGAAACATAAGAAAAACTTAGATCATAATAAAATTTATAGCTCCATTGTCCGTGATTTTGATGCCAGCCTCTGATCCATGAGATTCGCGTGAGACAACCTCTCTGCTAAGGTCGACCAGCTTAAAGGAGAACTTCAGTGCCGAACGGCTTCCCTCATTATTGAAAAAACATATTCTATGTATAGCATAAGGAGAAAAACCTTGGAAAAGTCCAAAGCGGGTGTCATTGACTTTGATGCCTAAATCACTAAGGCTCGTGAGCTGGAGTTAGCTGCAAAATGAGGTCTTTTGGCCCGTCCTGATGCTACTGATTCTTTGGGTTCTGTTTCTGAGTTCTCGAGAACTGAAGTGGAATCGAAATGCTGAAAGCCAAAATGACGAAGGTCAAAATATCAAACCGGTAGCGGATCCACCTGTTTCTCCTAGGGGCGTAGATATTTTTCTTCCTTCGGGTTTCGGAGATACATCAGCTTAGTTTTTGCTTTCTTTTTCGAAATTTTGTACTTGTGTTGTTTGGTACATTTATTGTAAATAAAAACACTTTCTCGTTCAAGTATCATATAAGTTTCCCTTTCTGTATACTTTCGTTTAAATATTTTTGCAAGTTAGCTCTTTGCGTCTTTTTTTGTTTAAGTATTTGCGCAGGGTTTACTGCTTGCATCTAATTGTTCAAGGCTTTGGGTGTATTTTCCCTCGAAAGCGTTTGGATTTCGGGCACAGGTTCTTCCAAAAATCAACGTTTTATCATGAGGGTTTTCATAAGAGAAGGCCTTCTTATGTTTACAATTCTCTTGAAGAGAATGTCTCCTGTTCATTACGACACTAGAATTTGAAGTACTTGTTTAACTTTCAAATGATAAAATCAATTCATCGTTCAGACAAGAAACAAGATAGAAACAAAAGAACTTTACTTTATTCCTTCCATTTTCAAAAGTACATAAGCATTCTTTGGGCTAAAATGAAATTGCCATTTCTTATGGCCAACTTGTACAACTTGCTTCTACGGGACTGGCCTCGTAGTCCCCGGTCCCGATGATACAATTATGTTTCGGGGTTTCGTATTTCGGTCGAAATGGCAGTCATTGTTGCTGTATCCTCATATCATTCCCCCAGTGTTCGAATGCCAAGAATGCGAATTTGAACACTGGAAGTTTTACACCTTCGAGGATTCCACTAGTGAATTGCTAGATAGTCTTCAGTTTGATAACAAACTTCGCTTCCCCTTAGGAATTTATGCTATCGAGCCAAAGATTATCTAACAATCCCCCAGTGTCTTGCACTTATGAACAGTCAGGTAATCTCTGTTTGACAGCAAACCTAACTTCCAGGTAGGAACTTTGCTATCGAGCAAAAGACTATCTAACCACTACGGGTAAGAGTTTTGCTATCGAGCAAAAGACTATCTAACTGCTCCGTAGTGGTTCTTTGCTTGTGTGCCTTGTAATTTAAAGGCCTTATTGTTGAAGTTTCCTTCGTAGTATACTTTTCGTTGCTGCCTCGCTAAAAACCTTGCCAGAAAAATCTAATTGGGATAAAAACTAGACGAAGGGAAAAAGAGCGCAGCACATACTTTCAGTACAGGTGATGTTCATCAGCAATAGTATCTTTTGAGGTGTGCCACGTTCCAGTTGCTTGGCAACTTTTCTTCATCTTGATTCTCTAACTCGTATGACCTTTTTTCGATAACAGCTGAAACCCGGTAGGGGTCTTCCCATGTTGGACCTAGCTTCCCCGCATTCAGTTCCCGGGTGTTCTGAGTTACTTTTCTTAAAACCAAGTCTCCTACTTTGAAATATCAGAGGTTGGCCTTTCGATTGTAATATCTCTCTATTCACTACTTTTGAGCTGCCATCCTTATATGCGCCAAGTCCCTGCGTTCATCGAGCAGCTCCAAATTGACAAACATTGCTTTATTATTTGCTTCTTCATTTGCCTGTAAGTACCTCAGGGGTGGTTCCCCTACTTCTACCGGACTCAGGGCTTCTGCCACGTACACAAGATAGAAAGGAGTCTCCCCCGTGCTCGATTTGGCTGTTGTTTGGTATGCCCATAGTGCCCCTGGCAGCTCTTCGGGCCATTTTCCTTTAGCTGCTTCTAATCTCTTTTTGAGATTTTGTATAATCACCTTGCTCGTTGATTGTGCTTGGTCGTTTGTGCTCAGATGATAAGGTGGTGATATGATCCTCTTGATTTTCAAATCTTCAAGGAATTTTGTGACCTTTGCGCCTATAAATTGCGGTCTATTGTTGAAAGCTATCTCTTTTGGTATCCCAAATCTGCAAATTATGTTCTCCCACAAGAAATCTACCACTTCACGTTCGCCGATCTTCTGATATGGACCTACTTCAACCCACTCAAAAAATATTTAGTTAAAATCAAAAGAAATCTTACCTTACCGGGGGCCGGTGGCAGTGGTCCGACGATATCCATTCCCCGCTTCATGAACGACCATGGTGATAGAATTGTCTGCAATGGCTATGCTAGTTGATGTACCAATGGTGCGTAGCATTGATATTTATCACATTTTTTAACATACGTTTTGGCATATTGTTCTATCTGGGGCCAATAGTATCCTGCCCTTATTAATTTTAGTACTAAGGAATCTTTGCCCGAGTGATTTCCGCAAATCCCTTCATGGACTTTTCGCATAACATAATTAGCTTCGGAGGCTCTCAAATATCGGGCCAACGGTCTTGGAAAGATTTTGTATATAGTTGACCCCCCTTGAAGCTATATTGAGTTAATTTAGAGTGCAACGCCCGAGATGCCTTAGGATCTTCAAGGAGTTTCCCATGTTCGAGGTAGTAAATAATTTCATTTCTCCAGTCCCAGACCAAATTAGTCGTGTTTACCTCGTAATAGCTATCTGCGTCCAGTACCGAGTGCATAAGCTGTACGACCGTACCGGAATCCGATCCTTTCATTTTTGTAGATGAGCCAAGGTTAGCTAGTGTGTCTACTTCTGCATTCTCTTCCCTCGGGATATGCGTGATTGACCACTCCCTGAATCGAGTGAGCAGAGCCTGAACCTTCATTACATATTGTTGCATGCGTTCCTTCTTGGCTTCGAAGATCCCATAGACCTGATTTGCAACCAGCTGGAAGTCACATTTGATTTCTATGACCTCGGAGTCCAGTCCCCGGCCAATTCGAGCCCTTCGTCCTCACAGACTAAAACAACACGTACCGCAACCTCCGAGACCGCTAAGTATATCAGTAGTGTTTTGCCTTCCTCTGGTTTTGTTAATAACAGAGGACCTGACAAATACCTTTTTAGATCCTTCAAAGCCTACTGGCATTCCGGTGTCCACTCAAAGTTACTCTTTTTTTTGAGAAGTGCAAAGAAATGATGGCATTTTTCCAAAGATCAGGAAATGAATCTGCTTAAAGCGGCCAATCTCCCCGTTAGCCTTTGAACCTCTTTTACGTTTGATAGCTGGTCCGGGATGTCTTCGACGACTTTGATTTTATAAGGGTTAACCTTGATCCCCCTCTGTGACACCAAGAACCCCAGGAACTTACCGGAACTGACCCCGAACGCACACTTCTCGGGGTTAAGTTTTATGTTATGCTTCCTTAGGATGTCAAAAGTTTCTTGGAAGTGTTTAAGATGATCACATGCATTCAAAGACTTAACAAGAATATCATCTATGTAAACTTCCATGGTTTTCCCTAATTTCTTTTCAAACATCTTGTTCACGAGCCGTTGATAAGTGGCTCCGACATTCTTTAGCCCGAAGGGCATCACATTGTAACAATATGTGCTGAAATTCATGATAAACGAAGTATTTTTCGGATCCTATGGGTTCATTTTGATTTGGTTGTACCTGGAGTAAGCATCAAGGAAACTCATTAACTCGTGCCCAGCCGTTGCAACAATCATTTTATCAATGTTTGGCAATGGGAACGAGTCTTTTGGGCACGCCTTATTTAAGTCCTTATAGTCTACGCACATGCGAAATTTATTATTCTTCTTTGGAACTACTACTACGTTAGCTAGCCAATCAAGATACTTTACCTCTTGGATTAAACTGATATCAAACAAGCGAGTTACCTCTTCTTTGACAAATTTTTTTCTGATCTCGGTAATAGGATATTTTTTCTGTCTTACCAGAGGGATGATGGGATCCAAGTTTAGTTTGTGTATGGCCACTTTTGATGGGACACCTGTCATATCCGCATGCGACCATAAAAAACAATCGATATTAAATTTAAGGAATTTAATAAATTCAGAAAGAGTTCGGGGTGCAGTCCTGTCCCCAAGTGGAACTTCCTCTCCAAGAACTTTTCGAATAATGCGACTTGCTCGAGTTCTTCCGCTGTGGACTTTGTTGCTTTCGTCTCTTCTGGTACCTGGAAATACCTTGGCACTTGATAGGGTTTCGGTGACTCTTCCCCCTGGTTGACTTCGCTCGGCTCGGGAACATGCGTCGGTTCCTGTAATTGCTATGCCGCATGATCCTTTCCTTTGCTACTGGAAACTGAGATTGCATTCATTTCTCTCGTTGCTGGTTGGTCGCCTCTTATTTGCTTAATCCTTTTGGAAGTTGGAAATTTCAGCAACTGATGATATGTTGATGGCACAACCTTCATCTCGTGCAACCATGATCTCCCCAGGATGATGTTGTAACCCATATCGCCATCCACCACCTCGAAAAGGATTGTCTTCATCACCCCTTCGGCATTCATGGGCAGCGGGATCTCTCTTCGGGTTGTCACACTTGCAAGGTTGAACCCGGCGAGAAGCTTTGTGGCCAGAATGATGCTTCCGATAAGCTTGGCTTGTTCCAATACCCTCCATTGTATAATATTGGCCGAACTTCCTGGGTCTACCAAAACACGTTTAATTTTAAAATCTAAAATAGTGAAAGAAATTGCCAACACATCGTTGTGCGGTAGCAGCAATCCATCCGCGTCTTCCTCCATGAAAGTAATATCGTCTTCAGCAACTTCCCAGAGTCTCTTGTGGTGGGTCACTAACACCTTCGTCTTTTTTGCTGCCGAGAATGTAACTCCGTTAATCTCGTTCCCCCGAAAATCATGTTGATCGTCAGGCTCGATGGATCTTCCGTTGCTTTCGAAGGCTCCGTGTTATCACGATTGTGAACGTAGTTGTTTTTAGCCCAGTCACTTAAAAATTCCCTGAGATGGCCATTTTTTAGCAATGTCGCCACCTCTTCATGCAGATGCCGGCAGTCTCAAGTTTGGTGACCGTTTGTCCCGTGGTATTCGCACCATAAATTAGGATCCCTCTGGCGAGGATCAGATCTCATTGGCTTCGGGAACCGTACTTCTTTAATGTTCCTCATAGCCGATACCAGCTCCACTACATTGACATTGAAGTTGTATTCGGAAAGCCTGGGGTAGGAAGAATCTCGAGAACCTGACGTTTCCTTGTCCTGTAATGACCTGTTGTTTCGGCAGCGATCAGCTCTCCTATCGGTAGCAAATCTATCCGTCGATCAAAAACCTCTGTCACGTCCTTCGGCCGGTTCATAGGGCAAAAACTGACTCCTCGAAGACCGTCGATCTATGTCGAAATCGTCTTTTGATTTCTCCTTATTCTTCTCTTAGTACCAACCCTTGACTGACGCCGGAAAACCGAGATGGTCATCCTCAATCCTTATCTTTGACTCATACCGGTTGTGAACATCCATCCAAGGTATTGCCTGAAACTCGAGCAAACTTTCTTTCAATTTTTGAGAAGTGTCGGAGCTTCTCGGATTCAGACCTTTGGTGAATGCTTAAGCCGCCCATTCGTTCGGTACGACCGGTAGCAACATCCTTTCCTTCTGGAATCTGGTTACAAACTCCCGCAACAACTCAGACTCTCCTTGCGCAATCCTGAATATATCGACCTTTCGGGCATGTACCTTTCTGGCCCCGGTATGGGCCTTGATGAAAGAGTCCGCGAGCATCTCAAAGGAGTCTATGGAATGCTCAGGCAAAAGCGAATACCACATCAGGGATCCCTTCGTTATAGTCTCCCAAAATTTCTTCAGCAAAACTGACTCAATCTCATGAGGAGCTAAATCGTTCCCCTTTACCGCTGTTGTATAGGTGGTGATATTCTCTTGAGGATCTTAAGTCCCATCATACTTCAGCACGTCTGGCATTTTAAATTGCTTTTGGATTAATTCTGGTGTCGCGCTTGGTTTGTACGGTAATTGCATGTACTTCTTTGAGTTCGGCCCTTTCAGCACTGGTGGTGCGTCCGAAATTTGATCTATTTGGGTGTTTACTTCCCGCATAAACCACATGAGTTTGATTTTAAAGAGATCACTCTCGTTGTTATAACCGGATCTGCTCCCCTGGCCCCATCGGAGCCGACCTCGCCCCTCAGGGTGTTGTTGTCGACCCTTTGTCATGACCTTATCCTGTCCTGTGAGATGGCATGTAATGGCCTCCTGTTGCTCCTGCAAGACCCTGACTTCTTCGACGACGTGCTCTTCTTCATCATCATCAGGAGTCACCTCCCGAACATGTCGCGGATATTGGCCGCCGTGGACCGGCCTCATTCCCCTCATTGCGGGTATAGCTGATAGAATCTTCGTGCTGAGGCTGATTTCCTTGGGCCTCAACGTTGTGTGCGTTATTAACATCATTATATGCCATTTTTAATGATTTTTGCTAAGGACAAAGAATCAAATAAATTAGTAATAGATGCACGGATCAATTCAATTACATAATTATTTATGCCCCACGGTGGGCGCCAAACTATTTACCCGTAAAACGGTACTGTTGAATTTATACGTGGTTTATAGAAAAGTAAATTAATTTAATCCAAAAATAACAGATTAATTAGACATAAATATAAGACTTAGCATTAAAATTAGAATAAACGGCAGATATCTTGGTTCCGGGCGCAGAGCTACCGGGGGCAATAAGAACAGTGCAAATAAGCAAGAAAGTAAAATGTTATTTGAGCTTTTGATAAAGTATAGTATATACTTATCAGAAAATTCATGTCCCTACAATGATGATAGAGCTCATTATTTATAGTTACCCCTAGGGAACGAAGGTCCTAGGATTAAGCTCCACTTTAATGACAATTATGAGGGCCATTGAAGAATGTGTAACGGTGGGCAGTGAATGCCATATTCTCTGTAACGGATTATCACTTAATATTGTAGAATATTATTCATTGAATGCTATTGGATGGCGGCATTTATTTTGTCTTTATGAATATCATTCTCTCTGATGACAAGCGAGATCATTGTCTTCGGGTTTGGCTATCTTCTGTCTTCAGTTCCACGTATCTTTTCTCATGCGATCATTAAATATGAACATATTTTACCCCATACATAAACCACAACAAACAATATAATATATCCAAACATTGTATACATCAAAACAATACAGTACAATACAATACAATACTATACGATACATTATGAAACGATACATAACAACCATCCAAACAAGCTGTAAGTGGGAATTGATCCTCGATTCTTTGAGTAAATAATTAAGTATTGAGCTAAGTGCACCATTCAACATTTATGTAGCATGAGTGCCAATATATAATATTGGACCAATTTTAGAAAATATATACATAAAATACCAAGTTTAATGGGGGACCATAGATTCACGTGCCCCATAATTTAGGCTATAAATACGCCTTTTTTACTACAATCTTAGGATACGCATTCTTTCTCATGTCAATGAGTAAACAATTTTAAAAAAATTGCAAAACATGCACTACATTGTTAGTGGCGGAAGTATATTTTTTTTAAAAATAACAATTCAAAATTGACGCATATACAATAGTTTATATATATTTAATAGTATCGATTAAATTTATATCTATACTATATTAGCAGCACGAATCCCCTAAATAAAATATTATTTTCTTTTTTGCCCTTTAAAAATTAGTTTCACACTAGATAAAATAGTCAATTAATTATTTCTCTAATTTTTGAGAATAAATATTTAATTATTTTCCTAATATTTAAGATTTCAAAATAAACTAAATTTTGTGTATTAAAACCTTCTTTATTTAAACTATGTAATGAAACTAAATTATAAAAATAAAATAACTCAAAAAATCACATTATTTTTGGTAAAATCTTTGCCCACTTTCAATTCATTTTAGGTTTACACGTATTTTTTTTTCCCTATCTCATTTAGCATGCTTATATTTTGAGCACTTTCCATTTCTTTAGGTGTAGGTGTCCTTCTTTTCCTGTTAGCTCCCAAAAACTTTTTCCTATCAACTACGGAATTTGACCAATTGAGATATGATTGTAACTATAAATTTATTTTGTCAAAATTAAGTATTTATTTAAAATAAAGGTCTACCAAAAAACAATGAGTTTTAAGACTCTTTATTATGCATTTATTTGAAGAATGATTAACGTAAATATAAATAAAATAAAGGAGCTTAAAAAAGATAAATAGTAGTTAAAGTATACTTTGAAGTGCATTGTAACATTTGTAATATATTTGAAAGTTATAACTAAAGTCAATAAAGTCGGTATTTCTTTGATTTTTCTTATTCATAAATAGATTTATAGCCGTTCATAAAATTAAGATCAATTAATTTATATAATTTAATTATCTTAATAAAAATCAAAAAGAAAAATAAATAAAGATATTTTGTGAAAATTTATGTTTGATTCTCTAAGTATACAATAGTATGTCCATTACCCTTTACCTAAACACTCCTTCCATAAAGTTTATGTACTAAAATGAAATTCACATTCTAATAAATACTATAACTAAATATAATTTGTATACGGCAAAAATCGATCTCAGAAGTTTTGTGAATTAGGAAACAACACGTGTCAAAGGATGACCAGTCAGTAGTAATTCAACCATGGGTAACACCAGACACTAACCTGTGGACGGGTAAGAAGTAATTCGATATATGACCTGTAACGATCCGGTCGATCATTTTGAGAGTTGTAGCCCTATTTTCTCATTTACTGCTCATTTTGTACATTATAGCTGTCATGTAACTTGTCGGGGTAGTCGGTTCGGGTTCGGTAAGATTTCAGGATGAAACGAGACACTTAATCTCACGGTTGAAAACTTAAGTTGAAATGATTGACCGGATGTTGATCTTTGAGTAAACGACTCCGAAACAGAGTTTTGATGGTTTCGTTTGCTCCGTTAGGTAATTTTGGACTTAGAAACGTGTCCAAATTGTGATTTAGAGGTCCGTAGTGAAATTAGGCTTGAAATGGCAAAAGTTGAATTTTTGGAAAGTTTGACCGGGAGTGGACTTTTTGATATCGGGGTCGGATTCCGATTCCGGAAGTTGGAGTAGGTCCGTAATGTCATTTGTGACTTGTGTACAAAATTTGGGATCAATCGGATGTGATTTGATAGGTTTCGGCATCGTTTGTATGAATTAGAAGTTTAAAGTTCATTAGGCTTGAATCTATGTGCGATTCGTGTTTTTGATGTAGTTCGAGGTGGTTTGAAGGATCGACTAAGTTCGTATCGTGTTTTAGGATCCGTTGGTATGTTTGGTTGAGGTCCCGGGGGCCTCGGGTTGATTTCGAATGGTTAACGGATCGAATTAAAGTTTGAGAGAAGTGCTGAAGCTCACAGCTTCTGGTGTAATCGCACCTGCGGAGTGGGGATCGCAGGTGCGATCTCGCAGAAGCGAGAGGTGAACCGTAGAAGCGGCCAGGGAAGAGGCGAGCACAGGTCGCAGGTGCGAGGTCATTTCCGCACCTGCGATGCCGCAGATGCGGTTGGGTTTACGCAAAAGCGGATTTGGGCTGGGCTAGGCTGGGCTGGGCATAGGTGCGAGGGAGTTACCGCATCTGTGAGCCCGCAGGTGCGAGCAAGGCTCCGCAGATGCAGAATTGAGAGTGAGGCTTGTTTTCGCAGAAGCGGGTGGAAGGCCGCAGAAGCGCCTCCGTAGGTGCGGAACCTGGAGCACAGATTCGGGCTTAGGGGACTCAAGTGATTCCGTAGAAGCGGAGGAATTGACCGCAGAAGCGCATCCGCAGGTGCGAAAAGCTTGGGCAAATTATTAAAATAAGGGTTTGCGATTTTGGCTTCATTTCAAGCACGGTTTAGGTGATTTTTTGAGAGGGTTTTCGAGGGGATTCTTGAGGTAAGTCCCTTGTGCTTATTTTCTCAATAATATTGCTTCCCCATTGATTTTTCCACCTAGTTGGTGTGTATTTAAGGTGCAAATTGGGAGTTTAGGAGTAGGGAATTAGAGAGTTTGATTTGGGGATTTGGGGGACGATTTGGTGTCGGTTTTTGATAAATTTGGTATGGGTAGACTCGTGGTTGAGTGTGCTTTCGGGTTTTGTGACTTTTAGACGTGGGCCCAGGGCTGACTTTTGAGCCGATGTTTGATTTTGATTAATAACTTAGCATTTTCTTATGAAGTTGATTCCTTTAGTCCGTATTAATTATATCGCATTGTTTATGCCTAGATTCGAGGCATTCAGAGGCCGTTTCGCGAGGCAAGAGTGTGTTGGAGTAGAGATTAGCTCGGATTGAGGTAAGTAACAGTTCTAAATTCTATTTTGAGGGTACGAAACCCCGTATTACGTGTCATGTATTTGGTTTTGAGGTGACGCGCATGCTAGGTGACGGGCGTGTGGGCGTGCACCGTAGGAATTGTGACTTGATCAAATTTCGTGGAACCGTGTAGTTGTATAATATGTTGTTATCTATACATTATCCATGTATTAGAGAAATTACTCCACAAATCATGTTTAGACCACGTGCTGGCATTGTAGGGACCCACAAAGGTCATGTACATGTTGAATTATCTGCTAAATTATTATTTTGTACTCAAGCATAGTTGATTTGTATTTTACATCTCGGTCTCTAGTGTTCATGTTTGATGCATCATATCATTGTTGTCTGGACTGCTTATTATGAGTTCTGAGAGCCCGAGAGACTGGAAGGGTTGATGACTGAGTGAGGCCAAGAGCCTGATTGTGAGGTATTATACTATAGCATATGAGTTGACCGTGCGGATTCAGATATTATACTATAGCACGTGAGTTGTCCGTGCGGATCCAGATAGGCTGCACTCCGAATGAGGTGGAGTCTTACCGATCCTTTGCTGAATGCTAACCTCGTCTACCAGTTAATCAGGTGGGGGTGCGTATATAATGTCATAACCTTTTTCTATATCCCATATATATATAATATATGTGTATATAACGCCATACGGTCATGGGTCAATATACATGTATAAATGCATAAGAAATATGTTAATAAGATTTCTCGAAATGCCATAAACAACAATATGCCTTTCAGATAAACTTTATAAAATACGTATTTTTCTGATACCCATGAATAGAAAATATAATAATAATTCACATGGAAAATCAAGAATGTAGGCATCTCTAATACTTCTATGAATAGAGTTATTTATGAAAATTGTGCGTTTATTCGTTTCGTTTATATCGTATTGATCATGTCAAAGAAAAGAAGGGATAGCCTTTGTTACATCCCACATTTTTGTATATGAAAACACGCCATAAATAAATTGATGAGAGCTTGAAAATGAGATGTTACATCCCGTATTTGTTTTGTACGCTAATATTTCGTCGTAAGTTAATCGACGTAAGCTCGGGAACGAGATTATTTTGGGATTATAAGTATTATGCTATTCCAAATAAGTGATGAGAATATTCATGAAGGAGAGAGGGTAAGCAAATCGAAAAAAATGAAATTCCTCGAAGTTTGACAATTTGGGATAAAATACGGTCCGAGCTATAATACCCGGTATTTATGGATTAGTGTCATACAAGGTACCATATGGCCATGATAGTATGATGTATAAAGTGTATTAAAAAGGAGTAGTATTTTAGGTAATTTGAGATAATTCTTAATTATAATAGCACGTGAGTTGTCCGTGAAATACGTGAGTTATCCGTGCAGCACGTGAGTTGTCCATGCGGATTATAGCGCTTGGGCTGAAGGAGCCCCTCCGGAGTCTGCACACACCTCCAGTGAGCATAGGTACCTACTGAGTGCGAGTGCCGAGTGTCAAGTGTCGAGTGTTGAGTGAATGGGAGGGATGAGTGACTGTGGCCCTGAGAGGATGCATTTGATTTCATATTTGCTGCACTTAACTGCCATGTATCATTGTCTTTATAATTTCTGAAAGATATTACACTCTGTTTCAGTTGAACTTGACATGAAATTACTATTTTGACCTTAATTGTAGAACTTGAAAGCATGCCTACTTTCTTATGTTGAAATCACTGTAATTGAACTATAATTGTGAAGCTCGTCACTACTTTTAGTTCTTTATTTAGTATTATTACTTTCTGAGTTGGTTGTACTCATACTACACCCTGCATTTCGTGTGCAGATTCAGGTATTTCCGGACACAGTGGGTGTTGATTTCCGCACACAGTTGATCTTCTGGAGATTTCGAGGTAGCTGTCGGTGTTTCGCAGACCTTGTTTCTCCTTCCCTATCTTTCCACTTATTTTATTTGGTTTCAGATTCTCAGGCATCGTATTAAAGCCACTAACATGCAATGTAGTTAGACAATCTATTAGGACTGTGAAATTGACTAACAATGAGGCCGAGTATGAGGCCATGATTGTAGGTCTCAAACTAGCCAAAAGTTTGGGGGCAGAGGTAATTGAAGCTAAGTGCGACTTCCTCCTTGTAGTAAACTAAGTTAATAGGATGTTCGAGGTCAAAGAAGAACGAATGCAAAGGTACCTGGATAAATTGCAGGTAACATTACATCGATTCAAAGAATGGACTTTGCAACACGTACCGCGGTATCAAAATAGTGAGGCCGATGCCCTCGCTAACCTAGGGTCATCGGTCGAGGATGACGAGTTCAACTCGGGGGAAATAGTACAACTTATGAGATCGGTAGTGGAAGAAGGTCATGCCGAGATTAACTCAATGAGCCTAACAATGGAGAAATAAATATATAGAATACCTGAAGACTGGAAAACTGCCGTCGGATCCAAAGGAATCGAGGGCCCTACGCACAAAGGCAGCCCAGTTTAGCCTGTTCGAAGATGGAACCCTATTCAGAAGAGCATTTGATGGCCCACTCGCAACATGTCTAGGACCAAGGGACACCGAGTAGTTTTAAGGGAAATCCACGAAGGCACCTTTGGAAATTATTCAGGCGCCGAATCATTGGTTCGAAAAGTGATCAGAGTCGGCTACTATTGGATCGATATGGAAAAGGACGCGAAGGAGTTCGTACGAATTTGTGATGAATGTCAAAGGCACGCTCCGATGATTCATCAGCTCGGGGAGCTTTTGCATTCGGTTTTGTCGCCATGGCCGTTCATGAAGTGGGGAATGGATATCGTTGGCCCCCTTCCGTGGGCACCCGGTAAGGCTCAATTTATATTGTTTATGACTGACTATTTTTTGAAGTGGATAGAAGCACATGCATACGAAAGGTCAGGGAGAAGGAAATCATCGATTTCATTTGGGACCACATCGTATACCGGTTCAGAATGCTGCCGAGATCATGTGCGACAACGGGAAACAATTCATCGGCAACAAAGTTAGGAAGTTTCTCAAAAATAATAAGATCAAAAGGATCCTATCAACACCTTACCACCCTAGTGGGAACGGACAAGCAGAATCAACCAATAAAACCATACTCCAAAACCTCAAGAAGAGGTTGACCGACGGCAAAGGAAATCCTACTCGAAATCTTATGGGCATACGGTATGACCTCAAAGTCCAGTATCGGGGCCACCCCAATCTCACTGGTTTACGGCGCCGAAGCTCTAATACCAGTCGAAGTTAGAGAACCAAGTCTCAGGTTCTTATATGCAACCAGGTAATCGAACGACGAGGCTATGAACGCGAGCCTAGATCTATTAGATAAAAGGCGCGAAGCGGCCCTTGTCCGGTTGGCTGCCCAAAAACAGCGGATCGAGAGATATTACAATCGAAGGGCCAACCTTCGACACTTCAATGTCGGGGACTTAGTGTTAAGTAAGGTCACATTAAACACCCAGAATCCAAATGAAGGAAAGTTGGGGCCGAACTGGGAAGGACTTTATCAAATTATCGAGATCACCGGTAAAGGATCGTACAAGCTCGGAACAATGAACAGTGAGCAACTACCGAATAACTGGAACATAACACTTGACACGATACTACTGTTAAGGTACGATCCCATTCATTTCCTTTTATTTATTTACATTACGAACTAACACTTGCAGGCAATCATCAAAGAACGATACGATCGTTAGGCCCGAAAGCACGCGCTGCACTCTTTTTCCCTTGAACCTATTTTTTCTCAAATGGGTTTTCCGGCAAGGTTTTTAACGAGGCAATAGTAAATCTTACTAACTTAGAATTGAAGGCCGGTTACGAATCGGTAACAAAAGTCATGACAACAGTATTCGAGGCCTCTCTACGCTCGACCCCAAACAAGGGGGGGGGAGGGGGGCATCACCCTCGGATAATGACTTTAAAAAGAAAGGAAACTTTATGGTTGAATGGCCTCGGCTCGGGCGATAGGATTTACTGTAAGGGACAAACGGTCAAATAAACTGTGCCCATATAAACTGCTCGAGCCCTGACACAAAACTTGTACACATGTGTAACTATTACGCACAAGAATAAAAAGAAGTGTCTACCTTGCGGATAAATATCTTGTCCCTTAAGAATTTCTCTTTTTTCTTTTTTCTCTTAAGGAATTTCCTATATTCGATCCCTTAAAGGTATCGAGCCCAAGGGTCATCTTTACCCGGGTTCAAACAATCACTCCCAATCGGGGACTGCCGCCCAAAAAGAAACTCGGACTGCTCGGGCTGAGAAAGCCCGAGGGTACAAGACCTATTAGGCAACGCCCGAACCTTAAAGGCTACGGCCATCCCCATTCGAAAACTGTTATCTTAGGCAAGCCCGGATAACTCGGGGTAACAAGCCTACTAGGCAACACCCGAACTAAAGGCTACGTCCATACTAAAATGGCTCGAAGATGTCCGAGACCCGTAACAAAAAACAAGGCCTTCAAAATTTTATAACCGGTTCTAAAGGCTACCTTCGGCAAACTATAATCTAAAAAATCATAAGTACTTTGGGAAAAAGGTTTCTGGTCATACCGAACCCCTACGATGACTTAAACAAAACAATGTCTAAGGCAAGGCCTGTTAGAACCTCTGAACATGACTTAACTATTTATGCTAAGGCATTTCGATCTTTTCAAATATAAAGAATAAAGCAAAGGAAAATAGAATTCGTAAAATATCGAAGGGGAAAAACGAGCCTTATATTATATACAGTCTTTACAAAATATATATATATATATATATATATATATATATATATATATATATATATATATATATATATATATATATACACACACACACACACACACACACACACACAGTACACAAAGTACTAAAAATAAAAAAGCATAAAATATTTACAAAGACATCTAAACAGCCTGGTCTTCTTCGCCCCCGGTTCTATCGGAACCCTCAGAGTCTTCTTCTTCTTCTTCTTCTTCTTCCTCTTCTTCTTCTTCTTCTTCTTCTTCTTCTTTCTTCTTCTTCTTCTTCTTCTTCTTCTTCTTCTTCTTCTTCTTCTTCTTCTTCTTCTTCTTCTTCTTCTTCTTCTTCAGGGTAGGCCAACTTCTTGGTCTCGGCCTCAAGCCCCTTAGCGGTCTCGATCTCGGCCGATAGATCGAAACCCCGAGCATGAATCTCCTCGAGGGCTTCTCTTCGTGACTGCCGATTCTCATATTCAACAATATATTTCAAGTGGTATCGGCCATATATTGGGCCACCATATCGTCGGCGTCGGCTTTAACTACCACCGCCACTGACTTGGCCATTTCAAGCTCCTTGGCCATAATTTTCCGATCAGAGGCAGCCAAACTTAGCCGATACTGGAGCTTTTCGATATTTTTGACCTACATCTCAGCCTTTTACTTTGATGCTCGAAGCTGGACCTCAGCCGAAGTCAGTTGCGCCTGAGCAGCCTCCTTTTTCGAGGCTAGATGATCCATCCTGCCCCTCCATTTGTCGGTCTCGGCCTTGACAACGTCCATCTCAACTCGAAGTTGGGCAACCTAGTCGATTTTCTGTTGGACCTGCGGATTCCGATCATTAGTTACCAAGCCTAGCTCGTCATCGCTAACCTCAATTATCTTTACCTGCTCGGCCAGATTGTCATGCTCCTTCCGAGCCACCTCGAGCTCAGCTCGGAGGCTCTTGGCCTCCCATTCACGCTGCTCACTGAGAAGTTTGTAGGAATCCCTCTTCTTAGTGAGCCCCCGGACCTTGGCCTCAAACTGTTTTAGCTCATCCCGGTGTCGGAGAAAAGTCTCGTGGTGAAGCACCGAGGCCTACAAACATAAAGAGAAAATATTAGAGTTATCTGCAAAATAGCCTAAGTACAAATTGAGAACCATTGAGGAATATCTAAAGTTACCCGGTTTAACACCTGTTGTACTTCATTGAATAGACAGGGTGCATCCACCTCATTCATCTTGGCCAGATCATCCTCGATCACTAGATACCGAAGATAGCTAGCCACCCCTATGGGGGCGGAGAGGACCCGGGAGTCTTCCGGAAGGGAGAAAGTGATGAATCACTTTCGATAAGGATCCACACTCGGGGCAGGGAATCGATTGGCCATTCTGGGACTCGAGGAATGTCCGCATGCTCCCGAAGATGGGCTTTTTCTCGGTATCTCTAAATCACCCAACCCGGTGACACCCTCCGTGTCCGTAGAATCCACTCTATCAAAGAAGCCGCGGAAGGGATTGTCCGCTCCGAGGACTCCCTCATCGGGATGTTCTTTCATAGTTCGAGCCTCATTGTACATGGACTCAGTGAACGAAGGTGACTCGGTGATCTCTATTACACCGAGATCTTCCTTTGGTGCACTGCCTACGTCCTAGGAAGCTTCGGTCTCGACCTCCTCATCGACCTCCCTAGCTTGATGAAGATCGGCATCGTCTCCCTCTAGTTCGGATGCCCCCTGCCCTTCGATTAGTGTCAACACCTGGGCCACCAGATTGAAGGTTTCTTCCTTTTGTTCTTCTTCGGGTACATCCCTCACCTGATAGAGAGAACCCGAAGGTGGTGCTCGAGTGCTGGTGCTTTCTTTGGACTTGCGCATTAGCCTTCTCTTTGGCTTTTTCTTCTTCGAGCTCGGAGAACTCGGGCCCCTTTTTCTTTTCTTCTCTTAACCCTGTCTCGGAGCAGGGGACTCGGTGGGGACGTCATCGTTACGAGATGGGGGCCTCATTTGGACATCCTTGGATAAACCTGCAAAAAAGAATAAAGTAAGTGAGAATTTTGCATAAGGAAAACCAAATATTACCTATGAAGAAGATCTCACCATGAGAACGGGCCTCCCATTGGCCCTTTAAAAGCTCGCGCCACGAGCGCTCGGAATAGGGCCTTTGTGATACGATGCCCTTGACTCACTCCTTGAGTCGAGGAACTGCATTTAGGACCCGAGCAACAGCTGCACCACCATAGAACACCGGTAAGAATGAAGGCAGAAAGGCGATAAATTAAAATTTTGGAAGCTAAATTATACTTACGTGACATGTCCCACTTCTCGGGGAACGTCATGTGCTCGGTTTGGATCAAGTATGAGATCCTTACTCAGACGAAACGGCCTAGCCAACCTCAATCCTTGTCCTCGTCGATACTCGAGAACAGGGCCTTACAGGCCCGATGGGCGAGCTTGATCAGCCCCCTCAGTAGAGTCGGGGACTGTACAAATACATGAAGTGGTTGATGGTGAAAGGGCACCCTTCGATCTTGCTTACAAAGAAGTGGAGGAGGATTACGATCCTCTAGAAAGAATGGTGGATTTGACCGAGGGTTATCTCATATCTTTTGCAAAAGTCGATTATAACTGGGTCCAAGGGGCCCAACGTGAAGGGATAAGTGTAAACACTTAAAAACCCCTCAACGTGGGTGGTGATGGCTTTGTCAGGTTCGGGAACCACCACATATTTGTCAACCCAGTTACAATCCTTCTTGACTTTGGAGAGAATATCCTCGGTAATCGATCAAATGTTCCTCGAAACCTCTTCACACCGGCCTGGTACGGAGGAGGGCTTCTCGACTTTAAAATCAACCGGGCACCCCCTCCCCCGGGATGAACATTTTTAGAGGTTCTGGTGTTGGTTCCTCGACAGCAGTGCGTGAAGCGGTCTCTTCTGTAGCCGGCCGCGAGGTAGAAGGAGTTTGTTTTTGGGGAACGGTTTTGGAAATTTTTGCCATTTCTTTATAGAGAAGAAATAAGGAAAAAGAAAGAGTACACTTGGTGGTTTGAGAAAAAGATGAATAAGAGTTCTTATCAAATAGCTCAAAGTAACCAGAATATAAGTGCTTGGAAGTATTGAAATTTCTTAGGTACGAGGACAGAAGGTTTGAATGTAAAGTTTGAATGAACAAGTGAGGAGGTATTTATAGTTTTTCAGCGACGGTTCGCATCTAGGAGTGGCCGACCAACAACTGACGAGCATTTAATGCCATTAAGACTTGACTGACAAGACGTTTCGACTGTTTTATCATTTCTACCGTGAAAAGAATCAAAAGGTCATTTCGTTTCTCGTCGTCTACTCTCCGAAAAATGAGGGGACTATCTGTATACGGTCGGAGTCGAGCTCGACTACGACATGGCAGGTTAGGCTCGGAATATGACAATCAAAGACTGAAGATCGACCCCGAGTCCCACCGAGCTAGAACTCCGGTCCAGAACGCCTGTCTTCGAGAACATTAAGTCAGTAATCTCGGAGTCGACCTTAGCCCCGATCGAGCTCGAAGAAACATTGTTAGCATAACTAACAGAAGAGCGAAATATTTGTGACCGGTCGGATATTAAGGCAGGAATCTCGGCACGAATCAATAAGGAACCAGCAGTCAATGAATCAAGAGATCTTTTACCTTTTATAGAATTGTACCTAAAGTAGGACTTCTCTACTATATAAATGGAGGTCTAATTATTCATTGGACACATTATAACACGCACTCCAAAGCAATACATTATAATTCTCTTTAAGTTCTTACTACTCTCTTTAAAGCTCTCATTTTTTTGTCTTGATATCGATCGAAGTACCTGGTTCGAGGGTGATTAATCCTCCAGGGCTAAGACTGTTCAATTCGTGTGGTTTGCGTTTACTTTTTCATTACTTATTTTAATTGCAATCTAATTTGTCGTTTTGTATCGAGTTAAATCATGTATCCTTAAAACTACTTACAAATTCAATTGTTATCCGATTTTGAGGGTAACAAAGTTTGATTTGACTTCAAAGTCCTAAATCTTATAAGGAAGATAATTAAATGACTATTTTGTCTAGTGTAAAATCTATCTTAATAGAATAAAAAAGCCGAATAATATTTTGCTAAGGGATTTCGTGCTTTTTATATAATATAGATAAATTGTGAGATAAATTTATGGACTACTCGAATATATTTGGAAAAAATACAAAAGGTCGGTCGACTGAAACTAATTGCATAGCCAAAAAAGTATATATAATATGTACTCCCTCCGTTTCAATTTAGATGATATAGTTTAACTCGGCACGAAATTTAAGAAGAAAAAAAGACTTTTGAAACTTGTGATCTTAAAATCTTAAGGGGTAAAAACTTTGTGGGACTATGATATTTGTGTGGTTATAAAAGCTTCTCATTAAGGGTAAAATGGGTAAAATGAAGAGTTTGAAATTGAATTATTTCCAAATTTGGAAATGTATCATTTATTTTGGAACAAACTAAAAAGGAAAGTACCTCATCTAATTTGAAACGGAGGGAGTATATTATAATATACACATATATACAAAATATTTATATATTTTATCGGCTATTTTTTTTTTGGAGCGGCTAAAAATATACACTTTTCTATATTTATACCCGAACAACTAACTTCGTAAAAATTCTTTTATCAATATTGGGCTCAACCAATACTATTGATAGTTAATGGGCCTTCACCATGTTGGGCTAAATATGCTTGCAAATGATCAACCCAATTATCTTTCAGTCCTTGCGAATGGTCCAGCATAATCCAATTGAGTCGACTCAAAACTCACTTTTTTTTCTTTAAAAAATGTATATTTTCAGCCACTTCAAAAAATATTAGCCGATAAAATATATATTTATTTTTTTGCCTTCAAATAGAATGAGTTTCAGTCGATCGGTAATTCAATAAGAAAGGTAGGAAGTGCTGCCTATTCACTGGAGTTTAAGGAAATTCGATAAGAAAGGTAGGAAGTGTCATCAGTAAATGTTGTTCATTGGGAAACTAAGTTGTCTTTAAAGTCTATAAGATAAACATTGCCTATGAGGCTAGAGTTATAGAATATCTCATAAGTTGACCTATTAAGATAATATAAAGTGTTCTCTCAGTCATAAGGTTATTATTTTGTGTGAATTGACTATGACTGCTAATTGAGCAAGTGTTTCGTCTTCGTCATAACAACAGGGCAATTCTAAGACAATTTTCTATGTTGTAGGACAGTAGGAGTAAGTGTTGCGTGTGCGGCATTACTAGTTCAAAACAATCGAAATAAGACAAGCATAAAATCGACTGTCATATATATAAGTTGTGAGATCAATATGTGGGCCACTCGAATGTATTAAGTTAAGTTATACCCCCAACGGACTAGGGCATATAGATAAAACTCAGTCCATCTATTGGCAAAAAATAGCCCAACCCTAAATTATTGGCCCAATTTGAATTTTTAATAAACAAGTTGGCAAAATATATCATATTTCTTAAACCCTAGTTTCTCATCTATTATCTCTCCATGTAATATCTCTCCACCTCTCTCTACCGTCTCCCTCTCTCTTTTCCCGTATCTTTTCTATAATAATCTTTCCTCTCTTTCATCTTTGAGAAGATGAATTAAGACAAACAATATCCTTTTGTGAATTTATAAAGCAAAGCAGCAATGTTTCTTAGCAAGATTAACAAAACAAAGAGTCTATAAAGTTGGATATATGAAAAGTTCATAAATATTTAACTTTAACCTAAGCAGTTGAGCAGACATTTAGAGTAAGTATGTTAAAGAAACAGCTATAATTTGATATTCATGATGACAATAAACGGCCCTAACAAATGGAAGCTCTTTAAATTACGAGAAATTTTCAGAAACTACTAGTATTTAGTGATTATTAACTTTCTATAACTATCATATACATAATTACTTCCTATAGTAACTATTTAGTTATTACGCGACTATATTCGTTGTATTCGCGCACTGTATTCATGAATACAGTAGTGGAATTCAGGTGGAATTCGTTATAGGGGAGTCCAGCTGTGCGGCTGTATTCGCGCTACTATATTCATGAATTTGCCTAAAAAAATAGGGGAGTCCAGTGGGAAGAGGATCAATTAGCGTGTATCACTCTTAATTTAACTCAACAAAATTAATTCTACATAAATTTTGCTACTACTGTGATGTATTCCATGTATTCGCGCGTCTGTATTTATATAAAAAATAGGGATTGCAGTTGTTTAATTCTATATTTCATGTATTCGCGCGACTGTATTTATAAATTAAGTGAGGTAATCACTGTATTTACGAGTGTTTACGGGTGTTTAATAATGGAAAGTGCAATATTGAATTATATTCAATTTTATTATATTGAATTCAGTTGTATTCAAACAATAAAAAATCAAGAAATATGGTGTATACCGTTCTATTCAATTCGACTGTATACATTGTATTCAATTCACAAATATTCATTATTCACTATTATAAATTGTATTCAATTCACCGTATTCAATTCGACTATATTCAAACAGCAAAAAATCACAAAACATAGTGATATTTGGTTGTATTCAAAAAATAATAATACAGACCTTCCGAATACATAAATACAAGCGAAAAAAATACTATATTTATATAAAAAATACAATATATTTGAGTGTATTTGTACAAAATACAACGTATTTGTATCATTGTATGTGACTAAATAGCAAAGAAGAGAAGAAAGTTTGCCGGAGATGACATTTTCCGGCCAAGCAAAATACTGTATACATTGTATTAAAACTAAAAATAGAGACGAACAAAATCTCAGCCCTCAAATCTTCTCCGGCGTAGCCAAGGCCAGATCTGAAATTTTTGACGTTGATACACGACAGCAATATCTGGTTCCAGAATTTGATTTGGAGGGACAATCAAATTGGTGTTTTTCGGCAGCTAGGAGTACTGCCCACAAATCAGCTGCGTTTCAAATTCCACCATGTTAGTACTACCCTAAACATCTGAATCGAGATGGAAAATTAATCTGAGGATGGAAGAGTTTTTACCCACTCGAGAAGTCATGGTTTTGCTCGAAGAGAGAGAAGGAAGAGAGAGAGAAAGAACATAATTGACATATTTCATGCATCAATGGTAGGTATAAATAAATACCTATTTTTCTATAAAATAGAGAAGGTAAGTATAAGTAATAATATTTTAAAATTATTTTGATTTATAATAAATAAGGTGTAATAGTTTACTATGGGAGGTAAAATTTCCTTAAATTAATTCATAGTTTAATCAAACTGTAATGGTACGGACTTCCAAATGGTAGTGAGAAGCATACTTCAATTTTATTTTCTTCCCTTTCTTTGGATTAGAATAGTATTATGTTATTATGATAGAATGATTGGTAGTTATGATATTTTTGTGCTGGTAATACGGCGATGATGTGTTAAAATACATTAAATACATTAAATAGGTATATAAATTGTATTATGTTATAGTTATATATATATTTTTTTTTATTTGAATGTTGTATGAAAGTTAAAAAATAGTTGTATAATGTATGAATCATTGTATGAAATTTGTATTTAAGTTAAAAATACTATCTTTTTACATAAAGTTGTTGATATGTATCAAAATTATATTAAGAGAGGAAGTTTTGATTGAAATTTCAGGGAGGAAGAAGAACACACCACTTACAAAATATATACAAATCATATACAAAAAATATGCAAAAGACATATTGTATAAAAATTGTATTTAAGTTATATGATACTGTAGTTATATTTAACTGTGTAGAAATAATGTATGAAAGTTATAGATAAGTTATAAATAAGTTGTATACTATATAATTTGTTGTATGAAATTTTATTTTTACTATGTATGTTGTTGTAGCTAGATGTTCAAATTTACATTAAATTTGTATCAAATTTATTTTTAATCTGTATGTTGATATACCATACATTGTTCTTTTCTCAATTGATTTATTAAGGAAAGAAATGTAGAGAATGAATTCCAAATTGGCTCATGTGCACTAATTCATATTTGTTTGAACTGAAAAACTTAAATATTGATGGGAACTGAATGATTTGGTGGAAAAATTTCGAGTTTCACATTAAAAGTACCATCGCCGTACTTCGGAGAAACTGAGTTTACTAAAAGTCCAAAAAGAGAATATTCCCATTCAGACCTTGTTTGGTTACTGAGCAACCTCTAAAGTCCACATACAAATCATCAAAAAAACTCAAAGCTTATAGGGTGCTCAATGAGAAACTACACGTGTCTGTTCTCCGTCTTTGGATGGTTGTGGTGGAAATAGATTAAACATTTCTTGAACAAAAAAAAAATAGAATGTACAAATCAGCTGACTTGATTAGGCAAAAGTAAATCTATTTCGTTCTTGGTGCAACTTTTAATGAGTTGACCGAGAAAATATCGGGTTTATTTAAACCATCTACTCCCAAGAGAAATAAGAAGAAAATCATGAGAAACTTGTTGTGTTATGCGAGAACCAAATGATCAGATTCAAGAGAAGTAGAATGAGATCTCTAATTTCATCATGTTATTATGGTGTATATGTATTGTTCAATGCACTAATCCGACACCCCTCCAACCCCTCCCCAAAACTAAAAGAAAATTGACCCCAACATTTAATCCCTTTTTCTCATTAAATTGGGATTCAACAGAAATTTAAAAGAAAGACCGAAGCGGTTCTCCACTGCGAGCGCCGATGTGCAACACCGGGAAGGGACGTAACATGAAGGAGTCTTATTAAGAGAGGAGTGAAGATAAAAAAGTAAAATGATGTAACTAAATCCCCTAATTTAAGAGATTAATAATGAATTTTATATAATTTGTAAGTAATCCTTGTTTAGGGGGTAATATATAAAATTAGTACAATTTTAGTAAATAAATTTCAAATATTTTATAGAAAAAAAAAAATCCCCTTTAGAATTATATATAGTGTCAATGTCCCCCTTGTAAAAATCCTTTTTTATTGGGCTCAACCAATACTACTGAAGGTTAATGTGCCTTAACCACGTCGCGGTTTGCAAATGATCAGCTCAATTATTGTCCAGTCCTTAGGAACAGTCTAGCACGATCCAATTGAGTCGACTCGAAACTCTCAGAAAATATTTAGGGAAAACTACCCTATATACCTAAAAAATTTAAAATAATTACTCATTTTTACATATTTTAAAAATATTCAAATATATAACCTAATACTTAATTAGCTTTCTTCTTCATCATACTATCAATTCTTCATGCCACCACCCATTCCTCACGGAGAAGCAGATATATAGCGAAAAACACTTTAAAGAAGATTTCATCAACCCACAGGCTGATTTTTTTATTTATTTTTACTTTATCAAAAATCTCAACTTTCAAATCCGAATTTCAATTACAAAAGCGATAGCATTTATATTATTAGTGTTGCACCTTTTATTTTACTGCTGTCACGCTATTTAAACTCCATAATCCCTTTTATCTCCCAAAAATAAAACAAGAAACAATATGTACTCTTCAAATTACAATATGTACTCTCCATATAATATCTGAATTTTTGTGCGTGTTTGAAGTATTTTGCTGTTGGAATTCATTGAGTATTCTCTTTGATGTGTAGATTATGGTGTTAATGCTGATTTTTGAAGATTTTATTGCGAGAAAAATCAAATCCGCTATTGAAGGACTTTGGAGCTTGAACTCATATATTTGGTTTGTTGAGTTTGTAGTTGTCTTGATCCTATTATGACCGGGGCATGTTCGAAATGTTGATTGAAAGTTGTGGCTAAATTTTGAGTCGATTTGATGGAGATTTTGAAGAAGCATTGTGAAATTTAGGTCGAAATTGAATTGAACTAATGAAGCAGACGAATTGTATATCGTATATAAATGATATACCATATATCAAAATGGTATACAATGAATTTTAGTATCTTTGAGAAGTTTATGCTGAAATTTTGTCACGACCCAAAAATTCCACCACAGGCGTCGTGATGGCACCTAGTCTCTAAGACTAGGTAAGCCGATTTAAATTATATTTTTGGAGATATTTTTTTTAAAATTAAATAAGTAACCAAAACTAACAATGGAACAAATATGAATGTACAACCTCCCAAGACTGGTAGTACTGAGTCATGAACTCTAACTGAATACACGGAATGATCACGAGTACCGAATATACAATACTGTTTGATTAAAAGTAACAGTACAATGAAATGAAAAGACTCCAAGGGACTGCGACGACCAAGCAGTTCTACCTTGAATCCTTACGTTCCCGCTTTAACTCTTCTCAAGTCCGATGTCTCCAATACCTGGCTCTGCACAAAAATGTGTAGAAGTGTAGTATGAGTACACCACGTTCGGTACCCAGTAAGTATCAAGACTAACCTCAATGGAGTAGAGACGAGGTACAGTCAAGACACTCACTAGTCTAATAACCTGTGCAATATATATTATACAAAATAATAGGAAACAAATAACAATAAGGGCATGATAAAACAACCAGTGATATACACAACAGACAACAAGAATACCATTAATATTACTCAACAATTAATAAACACAATTACACCCAATTAAATCAAGTCCTTCAAATAAATATCTTTCACATATAATTCTTCAAGATAACTCTCTTTCAAATATAATTTTCTCAAATAAATATTTTGAATATAATTCTTTCAATTAAAAAGTCACCATGTGACACCTCATTTCATAATCATAAAAATACGGGTCTCGCCCTTTTTTCATATTTCCACGGTATCTCATGCCCATAATTAAATCATCATATTTTTCCGGCACCTCGTGCCCTCATTTCATATCTCAACTGCACGGACAATTCACATGCCAATTATCATTATCATTTTATCACAGCACCTTGTGCCCACATTTCATATCACAACTGCACGAACAATTCACGTGCCAAATAGCCTCATTATTTACTCACGACACCTCGTGCCCACATTTTATTTTATAAACCGTCTGGCAATAGCCACATGCTCTCAATTTTAACATAAATCAGATTGCTATCAATTTACCAACAATAAGACAAATTGCACAAGGTATAAAAGTAAACACAAAAAAATCACAACATCACATGAAAATTATCAACACCACAACCCCACATCATCACATATCGTCCCTGACAATAGCTACCCTTATCGCTCCTATTGTCGCCCTTATCGCTCCTATAGTCACCCTTATCGCTCCGCCCAGACAATATCAATAGCCACCATTATCGCTCCTATTGCCACTCTTATCGCTCCTATAGCCACCCTTATTGCTCTGCCCAGATAATATTCCAACAAACATAACGACAGTAAAATGCCACCCTTATACCCACATAGTATCAACAGTGAAATGCCACGTAGGCCACCGGTCCCATACCTTCGTGAATGCGACCTTCTGATCGCGAACGTGAAGAGAAAAATGCCCAGTCCCCCAATTCCTTCTCCGCGAATGCGACTCCACCTCCGCGTTCACGAAGAAGGAAACCAAAACCAACAACAACAGAATTTCAGACTTAGCTCCGGGTGATTCGAAAGTCACCCGACCCATCCGGGAGCACGTCCAACTGCACCAACAAGTCCATAAACATAGTATGGACTTGCACGAACCCTCGGAATACATAAAATAACATCAAAACTAAGAATTGCACCCCAAAACCAAATTAAATCAACTTATGAACTTCAAACATTTCAACTAGCTCCGAACGCGTCGAATCTTACTTAGACAACTCGGAATGACACCAAATTTTGTGTACAAGTCATAAATTACCATACAGACCTATTCCCAGGCTCGAAATCCCAAACGGACCTTGATAACACCAAAGTCTACTTCAAACTAAGTTCAAAGAACTACAACACTTTTAATGCGCTAACTTTTAACATTAGGTGCCGAAACGCTCCCAGATCACCCGAAACTCGATTCGAACACATGCCCAAGTACAAAATCATCATACGAACCTATTGGAACCATCATATCCCAGTTCCGAGGTTGTTTACTCAAAACATTAATTCAAGTCAAACTTGGCCATCTTAGGCCACTATTAAGGAACTAAGCATTCCGATTTTAATCCGAACCCTTCCAAACCCAAACCAACTATCCCCGGAAGACATAAAATAGTAAAAGAACATACGGGGAGTCTTAATTAGGGAAAATGGGATCTAGAAAGCAAAATTATCGGCTGGGTCATTACATTCTCCAGCTCTAAAATAAACGTTCGTCCTCGAACGGGTCTAGAATCATACTTGGAGTGTTGAATAAATGTGGATATCTGCTCTGCATGTCCTCCTCGGTCTCACAAGTTTCTTTCTCGACTGATTGACCCCCCATAGAACCTTTACCGCTAAAATCTTCTTACACCTCAACTGGCGAACATGCCTGTCAACAATGGCAATTGGCTCCTCCTCATAACCCAAGCTCTCATCTAGATGAACCATGCTGTAACCTAACACATGCGACCTGTCGGCATGGTACTTTCGGAATATAGACACATGAAAAATTAGATGAGCTCCCGATAGACAGGGAGGCAAAGCAAGCTCATAAGCAACCTTCCCAACTCGCCTCAATACCTCAAATGGGCCAATAAACCTCGGGCTCAGCTTTCCCTTCTTCCCAAACCTCATGATACCCTTCATCGGCAAGAATTTCAAGAGAACCTTCTCGCCCACCATAAATGATAAATCTCGTGCCTTCTGATCCGCGTAACTCTTCTGTCTAGACTGTGCTGTGCGATGTTTCTCCTAAATCAACTTTACCTTATCCAAGGCATACTTCACTAAATCAGTGCCATATAACCTAGGCTCGCCGGGCTCAAACCATCCAATGGGCGAACAAAATGCCGACCATATAAAGCCTCAAATGGAGTCATCTCGATGCTGGACTGATAACTGTTGTTATAAGTAAACTCGGCCAGAGGCAAGAATCGATCCCACTGCGATCCGAAGTCAATCACACACGCTTTGAGAATATCCTCCAGGATCTGACATGTCCGCTCCGTCTGCCCGTCGATTTGCGGATGAAAGGTTGTGCTGAGCTCTACCCGGTTACCCAACTCGTTCTATACTGCTCTCCAGAAATGCGAAGTGAACTGAGGGCCTCTATATGAAATGATGGAGACACAGGCACATCATGCAACTAGACAATCTCCTGAATGTAAATCTGGGCCAATCTCTTTGAAGAGTACGTAGTCACCACCGAAATAAAGTGTGCCGACTTGGTCATCCTATCGACAATAACCCAAACGACATCAAACTTCCTCAATGTACGTGACAACCCAACAACAAAGTTTATAGTGATCGACTTCTATTTCCACTCTGGTATAATCAATTACTGAAGTAGGCCACCCGACCTCTAGTTCTCATACTTAACCTGCTGGCAATTTAGGTATCTCGCTACACACTTAACTATGTCCTTCTTCATCCGCCGCCACCGATAATGCTACCTCAGGTCACGAAACACCTTCATGGCGCCTAGATGAATAAAATACTGAGAGATGTGTGCCTTCTCTAGAATATTCTCCCTCAAGCCATCAATATTAGGAGCACATAGGCGACCCTAGAGTCGCAGAACACCATCCTCATTGATAGTAACCTCCTTGGCACCACCCTGTAGTACCGTCAATCTAAGAAGCAGCAAGTGCGGATCATTGTACTATCGAGCCTTGATCCGCGCAAATAATGAAGACTGAGCCACAACACATGCAAGAACTCGACTGGCTCTGAAATATCGAACCTCACAAGTCTGTTAGCCAAGGACTGAATGTCCAAAGCCAATGGACTATCCTATGCTGAAATGAATGCCAAACTACCAATACTCTCGGCCTTTCTGCTCAAGGAATCCACATCCATATTCGCCTTGCTCGAATAATAAAGGATGGTAATATCATAGTCCTTCAGTAACTCAAGCCACATGTGTTGCCTCAATTTAAAATCCCTCTGCTTAAACAAATGCTGCAAGCTGCGATGATCGGTGTAAACCTCGCAGAACACCCCATAAAGATAATGCCTCAGATCTTGAGAGCATGAACTACCTCGGCCAACTCTAAATCATGTATAGGGTAATTATTCTCGTGGGGCTTCAGCTGCCTCTCCTGCATGAATACACAACCCAAGCCAACACGCGAAGCGTCGCAATACACGGTATACATCCCTTATTTGGAGGGCAACACTAACACTAGTGCTGTAGCGAAAGTAGTCTTGAGCTTCTGAAAGCTCGCCTCACAATCATTAGACCATCTGAACGGAGCACCCTTCTAGGTCAATCTAGTCAAGGGTACTGTAATAGACGAGAAGCCTTCCACAAATAGACGATAATAACCTGCTAAACCTAAGAAAATCTTGATCGTAGTCCCTCTTGTAGGACGAGGCCAACTCTGGACTACCTCGATCTTCCTGGGATCTACCTTAATACCCTCACCTTATACAACATGCCCAAAGAATGCCACAGAATCTAACCAGAACTCGCACTTGGAGAACTTGGCATATAACTTATGTTCCCACAAGGTATAAGGCACAACTCTTAAGTGTTGTTCGTGCTCCTCCATACTACGTGAGTAGATCAATATGTCATAAATGAAGACAATGATAAATGAGTCAAGATATGGCATGAACTCCCGATTTATCAAATCCATAAATGCCGCCGGGGTGTTTGGTCAAGCCGAAGGACATCACTAAAAACTCATAGTGCCCAAATCTAGTCCGGAAAGCTGTCCCCGGAACATTCGAAGTTGTTTTGGTATGAATCGACATTAGTTTTGGAATTCGGAAGTTCATAGTTTCAATAGAGTTGAATTGGGTTGTGATTCGTAGAATCGATGTTGTTTATGTGATTTTTTGCCTCGAGTTGGTCCGTTATGTGTTTTGGAACTTGTTGGTATATTCATAGGGGGTATGGAGGGCCTCGGGTGTGATTTAGATTGAATCCAGATCAAAATTGGACTTGGTGCATTACTGAAGCACTGATGCTTCTAGTGCAATCGCACCTGCACATTTTGGGTCGCAGGTGCGGCGCCACAGGAGCGTCCCTCGAGCCACAGAAGCGAGTTTTTTCATGGACACCTGGGATCGTAGGTGTGGTCCATGTTCCGCAGAAGCGGACTCGTCGATGCGGGGAATGCATCACAGAAGCGGATATGGCCAGGGAGGCCTTAGATCGCAAAAGCGGACAGTGTCCACAGAAGCACTTGCTCAGAAGCGATAAGGGGTCTGCAGGTGCCAGTCTTCTGGGATTAAGTTTGAACCGTACCTGCAATGGTTTTCCCATAGGTGCGGCGTCGCAAAGGCGACTGGGTGTCTGCAGATGCGGAATCACTAGGCAGAAAAGACCTAATTTTGAGGGTTTGATCTCATTGTGGCAATTTTTCGAGAGATTTTCAAGAGAATCGTTGGAGTAAGTGATTCTAACTCGGATTGGACTATATTTCATGAATCTAGTGTTGTTTTCATTATTTAATTAGTGTTTTGAGTTGGAAATTTGAGGAAACAATTGTGAAAATTCTTAGGCTAATATTTGGGAATTTGGAAAGCAATTTGAGGTCGGATTTCTTGTATGGTTGGACTAGTTATCGAATGGGTATTCGAATTTTGTAATTTTGGTCTGATTCCGAGACGCGGGCTTGGGTTAACTTTTTGAGTTGACTTTATATTTCTTTGCAAAGATCGTAATTTTATTGTTCGAAATAGGTTCCTATAGTCTATATTTATGTTATGAAGTTGTTTTGCCTAGATTCGAGCCGTTCAGAGTTGGAATCGAGGGAAATGCCTACTAGTGGATTGAGTTAGCGTATTTTTAGGTAAGTATCTTGTGTAACTTTGTGTGAAAAAATTACCCCTTAGGGTTGGTGTTATTTTGTGATAATTGTGATGTGTGAAAGCCGTTTATGCAAGGTGACGAGTTTATACACGGGCTAAATATGAAATTTTACTGATTTTAGCTATGTAGATTCCTTTCATGCCTTAATTGAGCTATCTTAACATGTTATCTTCATCATCATTAGTCTATTTCACATGCTCTACTTGTCTTATCTTACTTGTTAATTGCACTACATGTTTAGTTGAAGTTCTTATTTTCTTTATTCCATATTCATTATAACCGTTCAATTCTTACTTGAAATTGTTATTCTTGGAATATCTTGTTGTTGAGATTGGTATTGAGTTATAAAGGTCGTGATTCATATTGAAGCAAAGTGTTAAGTTGTGAAATACTATTCTTGTTGAGTTATTCACTTCCGATTATTATTGTTGAGACTCTTGTGTACATTATGGTTGAGCCATAGACTATTTATTGTGAAAACACCGTTGTTGTTGATTTCTTTAGCAAGTTGTGATATTGGGCACTTACTGGGTAGCGTTGTGGTCTACTCATGCTACGCTTCTGTATATCTTTTTATGCAGATCCAGGTACCTCCTATCAGTCCAGGCACCATTGAGATGAGCTCAGCTTCGGAGACTTTAAGGTATACCTGTCGGCGTCTGCAGGACTCAGAGTCCCCCTCTACCTAGAGTATTATATTTCCTTATCCATTTATAGACATTGATGTATAGGGATATTCAGTACTACTATTTAGAGCTTATGACTTATTATCACCGGATTTTGGAAAATTGTATATGTTGAGAAACAAAGTTTATTTTATATAGTTATTGAGTATTTAAGATTTTATTTGATATTTCAGTTATATTCCGTGTGTATGTTAGGCTTACTTAGTCTTAGATACTAGGTGCCATCATGACATCCTACGGAGGAAATTGGGGTCGTGACAACGTCAGACAACAATATTCATGGCTAAATCACAACCCCAGAACTATGGGTTTTAGCTACTCATGATAAGATCAAAACAAATTCACAAGTGTTGAATAATTGAGAATACTAAAAAAAGATAAAGAAAAATGAGATATCCTCGCTCCTCGGATGTTTCTCGTGTGTATTTTTCCCTTAAAGTGGCGTATCCCCTCACAAAATAAGCTTAGGTTTGCTTTTATACGAGTTGTGGGGGGGGGGGGGAGGTCTTGGGCCGAAATAACCTTGTCCCGGACGAACTAGGAGAACTTTCCCGTCACCAATGCCCAGGGTAGCGTAGGGCGCTAACTCTGGCGCTGGGATGTTTTCACTTCTGACTTCTGCGCCACAGGTAGCGCCCTACGCTAGCCTGGGCTCTACTCTGTGGCATTTTTTCCATTTTGCTCCTTTTTGCCTTCAATCTCGTACCTTCGTCTCATATTGCCTCTGGATGATTCTTACACATAAAAACATCACAAATTAACACAAATCATTACATTTCACATCCGAAATCTACGAAACTTGAGTAAAATGCGAGGCGATATGCATATAAATATACATACTTTAAACTAAATATCATTAACCATGTTAATCATGAATCAATAAAACCAGATAAATTAATCAGACAATTTAAATGGAAGACTCAACAGGATTGTTAGCTAACCCATAACTCTGGAATATTTTTTCCCCTTCGTAGACTCAAAGATGAAGAACATTTTTATTTACTATATTTTACGTTTACAGAAATATCCACTCCATTGAATAAATAAGCTTACTTTGTGTTTTTAGGTTAAATATGGATAAGGTAAAACTAGGACGCTGACCAATTTGATGTTATCCTGAATTGTGTAAATTGTAATGTCTAAAATTTAAACTATTAGAGAGAACATTTATTTAAAGAAATTATTATAAGTCTACAAAAGGACATCAGTACCAACTGTGGAGAAAGTTGGATTTTTATAATCAGTACTTATTAGTTTTTGCAGTCTTTCCCCGGCAAAGCAAAAGATGAATTCGTATTCGCCTATCCTTTAATCAAGTACCCTTCTCGTAAAAGAAAGTTAGATTTTAATAATTCAGCTTTAGCATTTTTCTCAGTAAAGCAAAAGATGAAATTCACATTTGGCACTCCCTTCAAGTAACCATCTCTCACTTTCGCTTCCTTTTTGTCGCTGCATGCAGTGAAATAGCTAGCCTAGTCACTCAAGTCTAAATTAGTGAGTTGTCTTACTGAGGGCTGAAGTGAGATTGCAGTCTTTGCATATGTTATTTTACTTCCTTTTTCCACACATTGTTATTATTCTTTTAAGTTTGAAGTTACAGCATATATATAGTGCAAATTTACCTTTATATCTTCTTATCTTTTGAAGAGATCAATCGCCAATACTTGGACACGAATTCTATAACATAAAGATATTCGAGGAGAAGTTTGAGTTTTTAACCTATCATCTACGTAGAAATAATGCCATAAAGAGCCATTTCGAAAGAGTATACAATTTTATTAAATACTTCGTCACAAAAAAATATATCAAACTAACAAAATTCAATATTATAATATATCTCAAACAACAAGAACTATCAGTATTAAAAAGGTAATTCTGGATGTAAGTCTATAAAAATTTCCCTATATGAATAAGAGAGTCGCCGCATCTCAAACCTTACTAGCTGCGACAAGCAAGCAATGCACATCCTTATCATAGATTCAAAATTCTTTAGGTAATCAAGATTATTTAAAAAGACAATCAGATCTGGAGTCTTGTTGAAATCGATGGCAAAAACATATTCTCTACTTTAGCCCTGTAAAGAAATTTCCAAGGGACCACCATGCGTAACTAATTAATTTCTTATCCAATTTTGAAACTCCTTTTGACTGATTCATCCCTCTTACAAGCAAGGTACTTGATTCGTTATGTTTGGAAAGCAAGTAAGAATTGGATTTGAGTGTAATTACATAATTTAACATGTTTGTCTAGTCAATTATTACTTAATAAGTATAGAATTGAGGGTAATTGAAGATGTGTAATTACACTCTCCAATTCTCAAGGGGAGGTGAGAATTCGTGGTAATTACACTGTGTAATTACAAGATTACTTTTTAGTTGCTTTCCTTTTTGTTTTTATTTTTTATAACTTTTTATTTTTATGTAATTGCTCATATATTTTATTTCTTATTTATTTTATTTTCTTCATTTAGCATAACTGCGTTATTATTCTAGTTTTTGAAGCTACATCTCCTAATATAATGAGTTATTAACAAACTTGGCATATAAAGAGTGATGTTATTAAAGTAGAATTTCGTTGTTGACTGAGGTTATAAACTTATTATGTTTCCTAATCTTAAAGTTATTTGAACTTATTTTTATTATGTTGGAATTTGACATATGTTAAGCTTTTTTTTTTTTTTTTGGATTTTGAAATTGTGTTATATTTATGGTTCCAATTTACTTATTTTAGTAGTATTGGCTTGTTATTTCACATTGCATGTTGTTCATTTTTTAGTTAGAATTGATAGATTAGTTTTGTAAAACTTTTGAATAATGTTATGACATTATATTTATAAATATTAATTTATTTTATCAAACATGCATTCCATGATATTCTTACAAAACGTATGTTTTTAGTTTTTATAATTAATTAAACTAAATATTATTAATTTGGAAAGTATATATCAATTATTTTTACAATATTAATTATAAATATATGATGACTAATTAATGTATATTCAAGAAAAAATATGCATCTTAAATACCAAATCTAATATCATTTATACTTATGAAAAATCATTTATAGGCATATATTATATTAACTTTTAAGTTTTGATAATTATTTCATTTAAAATTTAATCTAACTATGTAATTACACTTGTACGACTAAACAGTACGCTTGTAATTACATTATGATAAAAAAACAGGTCATCATAATTACTACTCCTATATTGTATAATTACTACCCTAGTAATTATACCAATTTCAATTAGTGGGTGGCTTTCCAAATAGACTCTAACTGTCAACCTTTATTCCCATCTTAATTTTTCATCACTATTTATATCTTAGTGACGATTATCAAACTATCTCAGCAAACTCACTATTTTCTTTCTATTTCCCCCTTAATTATTGCAAGTAAAAAATGGCTAGTCATTCTTTGGTGTCATCTACAGCTAAGCCTGAGCCAGTAACTAGGCGTGAACGTCCAGTTTTCTCAATGTCAGATGATCATGCAATGTCCAAGAAAATCCTGGATACTCATTCTCCCAATGGTCGTGAAGTCGATGTGGCCATCATCCTTCAAGTCATTGAGGAGATTTTTCAGCATGCTTTCCTTGCCATTGATGGCGTTCTACAGGTAAATGGATGTTTAGACAATCAGTGCTATATAACCTGGCCTGTTGTAGAAGGTTATTATTGCCTTATTTTTCAGAGTTTAACTTATAAGTATATATTATCAGTGCAAATTTTTTTGTCACACTATTTGGTCATAAAAATGATGATATCTACAGGCCAGGTAAGCTTCCTTCAAATAAGGCAAGTTACATGTGACAACATGTAAAGGTGACTTGATGGCGTAAAACTTTTTTATCCAATGTATATATATTTTTCAGGTTTAATTTTACTAATTTTACTTGTTATAGGTAATTATCTTTAATTATATTTTAAGTGACTTGATAATTTAAACCTATTCTTTCTTTTATATTTCCCTCCTACCCTAGCTTTCTGTTTTTGTGCCAGTACAATTTTCTGAACACCTGCTTGCTACATGAAGAGAAGTCTTACTTGCTTTTATTCAGTAGATTGATTGCAATTTGTAGCAACACTAACTTTTGCTGTTATTGTTATATATAATCAGGATAGTCATCGTGAAAGCATGGAAACATCAAAACTAGAAGAGAAGACCTCATTTACCTTTGACAGCTTCCATCTTGAAGGATTGGCTTATATCATGCACAAAGTCTCCTGCCAGGTTATACTCTCCTCTTTTGTAGTAATCTGTAGTCACCCAAAAAAAAAAAAAAAAATGAGTGCAATTTTATTGTTAAATACGCTGGGAATGTATCGATTTATTGCCATACTAGTGTAGTTAGTTGTCATTTATACTAGGTTACCCAATTAACACTTATGATAGAGAGTTACTTGTATTTACATATAAGTGACATGATTGTGTAAATATTTTTTATATTGTCAGTGCATATAACTTAAACTCATAATTATTTTTAAAATTTATTTTGGCTTTAACACTATGAGCCCACATTATTTTCAGTTGACATGCAAGTTCTCGGGAGGAGGGGAAGCCCATGCAACAACAATGGAAATCCTAGGGATGCTCTCTAGTTATCATTGGGATGCAAAACTAGTCTTAACTTTGGCATCATTTTCCATAATATATGGAGAATTCTGGCTGGTGGCTCAAAAGTTTGCTACTCAGCCTTTGGCCAAAATGGTGGCTCTGTTGAAACAGCTACCTGATATAATTGAACATGCTGCTGCTCTCAAGTCGCGATTTGATGCCATCAACAACCTCCTCAAAGCTATTTTGGACATAACCAAATGCATAATTGAATTCAAGAGACTTCCATCTCAGTACATCTCCGAAGATCAACCACCTATGTCTGTGGCTATTGCTTACTTCCCTACTGCAGTTTATTGGACCATAAAAAGTATTGTCGCTTGTGCTTCCCAGCTCACTAGCCTTCTTGGCATGAGTTATGAGTAAGCCTACTATGCATTTAATTTAACTTAACGATGTAAATAATTTTAATGTAATTTGCTGTAGCATGTGGCATGCCTTATTTTTCAGGTGATCTTATAGAAGTTAACCTCTTAATTAACTACACAAATTCTTCCATCTCTTTTCGTTTCCTTTCTTTTTTATCTTACAAATTTCGGCCAATTTGTGGAGAAACAAAGAATTTTGTTCATGTAAAAATGCAGGTTCATATCAGCTACTACAACAGACACATGGGAAATGTCAAGCTCCACGCACAAGCTGAACAACATTAGCGATCACCTTAGAGCTGAATTGGAGCGTTGCTATGAACATATTCGTGAGTTAATTTAATCTTTGTAGGAAATGAAATTGCATAGACAGTAAATAATAAACACATTATAAGATCAGAAGGTAGAACAATGAGTGAATGTGATTAGAATAAATATCAAAGCTTTACTATGATCTTTAAGGGCGGAGAGTTGATGATTAATCGATATAGTAATATTTGAGAAATCATGGCTAGTAGGAATTTTCTAAAGGGCTTATGTCGTCAAATGCAGAGGAGAAGAAACATACCGAGTATTATCAAATGCTTGTGCACTTATTCGAGACAACCCAATTCGACAACATGAAGATCAACAAAGCACTTATCTACATCAAAGATGATTTACTGCCACTTGAAGTTGGAACTATGCACACGAGGGTATGTTCAGTATTCTCCTTATATATTTCTCTAAGAAGTTTCTTGATTATAAAGACTTGTCACAGGCCAGTATTGACGCGCTGAGAAGAAAGACCGTCTTGCTGCTAATATCTGATCTTGATATTACCCCAGAAGAGGTATTAATACTTGCCACTATCTACAATGAATCAAGGGGCAGGTCAGAACTGCAATACGAAATAGTGTGGCTTCCGATTTCGGATAGATCAAGGGAGTGGAACGAAGGGTACGAACACAAATTTAAGGAACTACAAGCACGTATGCCTTGGTTCACATTGCACCATCCTTCTTTGCTAGAGCCAGCAGTTATCAAGTATGTCAAAGAAAGGTGGCATTTCTCTAAGAAAATGATGCTTGTAGCCTTAGATCCTCAACAAGGTAAAGTAGTATGTCAAAATGCAATCCACATGGCTTGGATTTGGGGAAATTTGGCCTATCCATTCACTATGGCCAAACAGGAAGAGCTCTGGAGCATTGAGTCTTGGAGACTTGAGCTAGTCGTTGATGGCATTGATCAAAATATTATTGAATGGGTAATTTTGTTTAAACAAAATTCTAATTGTTGATCCTCTGTTTCTTCTTCTACTTAGTCTCACATATGTGTTCTATAATTTGATGATCAGATGACGGCTGGGAAGTATATCTGTCTATATGGAGGAGAAGACGTCGAATGGATAGAAAAATTTACAACTTCTGCTAAAAGTGTGGCACACAGAGCTGGCATTGATCTGCATATGATCTATGTTGGAAAGAGCAACAACAAGGACCGAGTTCGAAGGATCAATAGCATTATAAGAAAAGAAAATCTAAGTTATTGCTTGGATGATGTGATGTCAGTTTGGTACTTTTGGACAAGACTAGAGAGTATGTTCTATTCAAAAATGCAGTTAGGACAAACAATCAAAGATGACAAGATAATGCAAGAAGTGTTAACAATGTTGAGTTTTGATGGGAGTGATCAAGGATGGGCAGTCATTAGCAGAGGATCATTTGAGATGGCCAGAGCCAAAAGTGTAGTAATAACTAAGACTTTGGAAGATTTTCATGTTTGGGAAGAAGATGCTAGAGAAAAGGGATTTGTGTTAGCTCTAATTGATTACTTTCTCCATCTGCACACTCCTCAGCACTGCAATCGCCTAATTCTTCCGGGACTTGATGTGGACATTCCGGAAATGATAACTTGTGCTGAATGTGGGAGACAAATGGATAAGTTCTTCATGTATCGTTGCTGCACCGATTGAGGGAACTATCAATAGTTGCTAGATATGCATTCTACTTGATTACTTTCTGTTCCCAAGTTCAGGATTTTCATCATCTAGTCCCAAAAATAAATGGTGCTTCTTATACCATCATTTTCCTTACTGTCTTATTTCATTGAATTATTGTATGTACTCTCTGAAATTCTAATGCTCACTTTTCTGGGAGCTCTTGAATGCACTTGAGTGTGTCATAGCAATGACAAGGCTGGTCTACTTAGTTTATTCTGTCCCAGATATTAGTATTTTTGCCAAACTGAATTTGCTTCAAAATACTTATGCTCTAATTAGTATATTCTACCAGCTTATGCCATATAATATTCCCAGCACACTGAAATATTGTATCAATACCCCCACCCCACCCCACCCCACCCCACCGCGGATAAAGGTCACTCTTGCCTACAAGGGTGTTAACATGAAGAAGGAATCACCCGGATCGAACAGAATGGAGATTCAGTTTTCCCTTGGGCTTTGATGACTTCTTCCAAGGACACACACGTCCACATTTGTGATGATCCAAATTCTACCTAGTCGTGATAACATCTAATCCAGCCCGCTAGGTAAGCCAAACAACAATTACACAATTCTAATGAAGATCATAACTAATCAATAAATGAAATAACTGAATTTCCATACAATATCCCAAGGATTGGTAGTACAAGTCACGAGTCACTAAGATTTAGATTTACAAAACTGGTACAAAAATAAATACAACGTCTGTTAGAATATACATAAATATAATACGATTCCAAAACTACCAACTAGAACAAGTGGTAGTTATATCCGAAAAGCAGGTATATCTTCAATGTCAGCTTTCGTCATTCACAACAACTCCAACTCCAAAATACGTATGCAAGATGCAGAAGTGTAGTATGAGTACAACCGACCCTATATACTCAGCAAGTATCATAACTAACTTCGGCGAGGTAATAGTAGCAAGAATTATTAATGATACTCGCTAATAACTTGTTCCATTCCTGATTCACAAGTACACAACAATGGTGCCATCTAATCATATAACACATATAAGACCACATCGGTGCACAAAGAGATAATGTGCTAAGTCCTGAGTTAGTTAACAATCCAACATATAGAGAAGATATGCGACCAATATCATTAAATCATCAAACATGCATATAGAGAAGATATGCGTGAAATACCATGTAATCCTTCAACAATTGCATATAGAGAAGATATGCATGATTAAACAAGTCAAGTCACACAGATTCACATATAGAGAAGATATGTACCGTTTCTCATCTCATCAAGTAAGGTAGCATATTGAGAAGATATGCATAAAGGCATGTATACACTCCGAATCTAGCAAATAGAAAAGAGATGCAATAAAATCATGTATACATCCAAGGAATTTGCAAATAGAGAAGAGCTGCAAAGTCCAACCAATAATTAACTTTACCAAAATCCATATCAACAAGAAACCCGTCAGTCTCTCACAACCTGCTTGTACACCATCAAGAGAGAAACATGAGAGGGTGACCCTAGGGGGGTGGATACTTATCCACACGTTGTACGGACAACTCACGTGCCAATAATAATAACCACATGATAACTCGCGTGCCAATAATAGTAACCGCACGGACAACTCACGTGCCAATAACTCGGATACGCACGGATCACTCACGTGCTATCAGTCCAGTCCATATCACACAAAAAACATATATATACAAGAATATATATACATGAACAATGGATATCAAATTACATACTCATGGTGTCACGACCCGAAATTCCAATATCGGGGTCATGATAGAGCCTAACATCTACTTACTAGGCAAGCCGATGTGGAACAGAAAATTAACTAATTTTAACAATCTATAACAAGATATTAACAATGAAAACGATATAAGTTTGAAGTATAGTAAAATAATATCGAACAACAAAGTCTAAACATAACCCAGAAGTTGGTGTCACTAGTACATGAACATCTAGAATGTTACAAACATGGTGTGAACAAAGTACACTATTTTGAAACTCAATAAAACAGTAAAGAAAGGGAGGAATGGGACTTCAAGGTTGCGAACGCTGCAGTTGTACCTTAAGTCTCCGTCAGCGACTGAATCCGAGCAAAAGCTATTGAACGTAGTTAGAACTGAATCTGGTATCTGCATAAGAAGTGCGTAGTGTAGTATGAGTACAACCGACCCCATGTACTCACTCTATAAGTGCCGAGCCTAACCTCGACGAAGTAGTGACGAGGCTAAAGCGGGCCACTTACAATAACATGTACGCAGTAATAATAATAATAATAACAGGGAAGGAAAATGCGAAATAATAATAATAATAATAATAATAATAATAATAATAATAATAATAGTAATAATAATAATAATAATAATAATAATAATAATAATAATAATAATAATAATAATAATAATAATAATAATAGTAATAATAATAATAATAATAATAATAATAATAATAATAATAATAATAATAATAATAATAATAGTAATAATAGTAATAATAATAATAATACTAATATTCACAAAATAATAATAATAATAATAGTAATAGTAATAATAATAATAATAATAATAATAATAATAATAATAATAATAATAATAATAATAATAATAATAATAATAATAATAATAATAATAGTAATAATAATAATAATAATAATAATAATAATAATAATAATAATAATAATAATAATAATAATAATAATAATAATAATAATAGTAATAATAATAATAATAATAATAATAATAATAATAATAGTAATAGGAAAAGCAGGGAATAGAAGTAAAACAATTAATTTGTGAAAATGAACTCAAACCTCACTATTAGAAAGCCAAGAATAACAAGTCTTGTAATCTCATATAAAAATGCTGAAACTAACACAACAACATAAACAAGCACAACACACACAATCCGTTGCGGCGCAACCCAATCCCACCATATCATCCTTTATCAATATCAGGTACCACGTATACAATCCATTTCATCGCGCAACCCAATCCCACCATATCATCATTTATCAATATCGAGTATCCACGTACAATCCGTTGCGACATGCAACCCGATCCCACCATATCATCATTTATCAACATCAAGTATCCACCCTTATTCCACCGTTTTAATTCATTATCTTTCAATTTCCGTGGCAGCGTGCAACTCAATCCCCAAACAATTTTAATTAACATAAACGATCCAATAACTCAATTTACAAGAATTTCTACATCAAAGAGTAAAACTGCAAGGCAATAAAGGACCATGTAATAATCAAGAATCCTTAAAATTCGAAGTTTCTACTTTGTAAGTTTATCGGTGTCTAACACACTCAACGACTCAGGCAAATGAAACTACATCTTAGAATGTAACAAATATTACAAAAATAGTAGGACAAGTAAAGCATGTGACAATTAAGGTGTTCAAGTAAAACAGTTAAGGCAAGTAGCAAATAAGCACAGAGTTATGGAACAGACGAACAATTTAATACAAGAATAATTAAATGACAAATAACAATTACGGCATAAAAGTGAAACAAAGCATGTAATAATTAAGGCATTGAATAAGATAATTCATGAAATAACGAGAAAACATGGAAATAAATATCTTGATGGCATATATACATTCGTCACCTCGCATATACACCGTTTCTCACATAATCCACACAACACATAGTTCAAAAATTCCTAATTCCCTCATGTCAAGGTTAGATCCAACACTTACCTCACTCCGCAATCAAATCAAAGCTCAACCGGGGCCTTTTCTCTAAAATTCGCCTCCAAACCAATCGAATCTAACCAAATATAGTTTAAACAATTCAAAATAAGATTTAGAAACTACCCACGAGTGAAAAAGATTCACTCTTAAATGATTTTGGAATAAATTAACAAAAGTCAACTTCGGGCCCGCTTGGTCAAAATCCAAGATTCGGACCAAAACTCGATTACCCATTCACCCCCGAGCCCGATTATGTGATTAGTTTTGAAATCTGACCTCAATTTGATGTCTAAATCTCAAATTCTCAAAGTCCCCAATTTCTACCTAAATTCCTAATTTCTACCATAAATAATCATAGATTAAAGGTTAAAATCAATAGGTGTTTATGGAAATGGAAGAAAACCAGTTAAAATCTTCTAACCTATGAAGTGAGGATGAAAATTCTCTTCAAAATCACCTCTAGGCCGAGCTCAAACTTGAAAATGGTGAAAAATCGGATGAATCCCGACTTTTGGTCTGTTTTAGTCACTGGCGTCAGGTCATTTTTTGCGTTCGCGAAAGACCTGACGTGTTCATGAAGCACTGCGGTCCAACTGGCCTACGCGTTCGCAAGATGATCTTCGCGTTCACAATGGCCTCTCCCCCTGGCCTTCGCGTTCGCGGTCCTAGGATCGCGTTCGCGTAGAACACCACACAGTTCCCTTCCCAGGCTCATTACCCTAATCGTTCGCGAGAGGCTGGTTGCGTTAGCGAAGGGTAAACCCCCCAGTGCTTCGCGTTTGCGACCAAGCCATTGCATTCATGATGAAGGAATCTGTCCCCAGCCCAACTTCCCCTTCACGATCGCGAGAGTAGCTTCGCGATCGCAAAGCACAAAATGACAAACACCAGATAATAGCAAACCAGTAGATCCTCTAAGTCCAAAAATGACACGTAGCCTATCCGAAACTCACCCGAGCCCCTCGAGCTCCAAATCAAACATGCACACAAGTGTAATAAAATCATATGAACTCGCTCGCGCGATCAAATCACCAAAATAACACCTAGAACTAAGGATTGAACATCAAAATGTATGAAATTTTCAAAGAAACTTAAGAACTTTCAAATTTACAACCGAGCGTCTGAATCATGTCAAATCAACTCCATTTTGAACCAAATTTTACAGACAAGTTAATAATAGTAAAATGAACCTATACTAAGTCTTAGAACCAAAATCTGAACCCGATAGCTATAAAGTCAACCTATGGTCAAAATTCAAAATTCCTTAAACCTTCAAATTATTAGTTTTTAACAAATCACGTTAAATCAAGTTAGGGACTTCCGATTCAATTCTGGGCATACCCAATTCCAAAATCACTATACATACCCACCGAAATCGTCAAAATACTGATCTGGGTTCGTTTATAGAAAATGTTGACCGTAGTCAACTCAAATCATTTTTAAGGCAAAAATTCACATTTTCTTCAATTTTTCACATAATGACTTTCCGGAACAAGACACAGACTGTGCTCAAAAATTGAGGAACGCTAAATGGAGCTAATCGAGGTTTTGGAACACAAAAATAAAGGCTAAAACTCAAAATGACCTATCGGGTCATCACATTCTCCACCTCTAAAACAAACGTTCATCCTCGTATGGACATAGAAAGGTACCTGGACTAGTGAAAAGGTGTGGGTATCTACTCCGCATGTCGGACTCAGACTTCCACGTGGCTGCCTCGATTGGCTGACCTCTCAACTAAACTCTAACAGAAGGATAACTCTTAGACCTCAACTTTTGGACCTGCCGTGCTAGAATTGCCACCGGCTCCTTCTTGTAAGTCAAATCCTTATCCAATTGGACTGAGCTGAAATCTAATACATGGGATGGATCACTGTGATACTTCCGAAGCATGGAGACATGGAACACCGGGTGAACTGCTGATAAGCTAGGTGGCAGTGCAATCTTGTAGGCCACCTCACCAACCCTCACAAGAATCTCAAAGGGTCCGATATACCTAGGTCTCAACTTGCCCTTCTTTCCGATCCTCAACACACCCTTCATGGGTGAAACTCGAAGCAAAACCCTCTCTCCAACCATGAATTCAACATCACAAACTCTAAGACCAGCTTAACTCTTCTACCTAGACTGAATTGTGCGAGGTTGATCCTCAATCATCTTGACCTTTTCCAAGGCATCCTGAACTAAATCGGTACCTAACAACTGAGCCTCTCTAGGCTCAAACCAACCAACTGGAAAACGGCACCGCCTCCCATACAATGCCTCATAGGGAGCCATGTGAATACTAGATTGGTAGTTGTTGTTGTAGGCAAACTCCGCAAGTGGCAAGAACTGACCGCAAGAACCCCCAAAATTCATAACGCAGGCACGAAGCATATCCTCCAATATCTGAATGGTGCGCTCGGACTGTCCGTCCGTTTGGGGGTGAAATGATATACTCAACTCAACCTGTGTGCCTAACTCACGTTGTACGGCCCTCTAGAAGTGCGATGTGAACTGCGTACCCCAATCAGAAATGATGGACACCGGCACACCGTGAAGACGAACGATCTCGCGAATAGAGATCTCAGCTAACCGCTCTGAAGAATAGGTAACTGCTACTGGAACGAAATGTTCTGACTTGGTCATCATGTCCACAATGACCCATACTGCGTCGAATTTCTTCAATGTCCGTGGGGGCGCAACAACAAAATCCATGGTAATACGCTCCCACTTCCACTCGGGAATCTCAAGCTTCTGAAGCAAACCACCAGGCGTCTAATGCTCGTACTTTACTTGTTGATAGTTTGAACACCGAGCCACATATGCAACTACATCCTTCTTTATTCTTCTCTACCAATAATACTGCCTCAAATCCTAATACATCTTGGCGGCATCCGGATGAATGAAATACCGCGAACTGTGGGCCTCCTCACGAATCAACTCACGAAGCCCATCAACATTGGGCACACAAATCCGACCCTGCATCCATAACACCCCATCATCTCCAATAGTAACCTGCTTGGCACCACTATGCCGCACCGTGTCCTTAAGGACAAGCAAATAAGGGTCGTCATACTGACGCTCTCTGATGCGCTCATACAAAGAAGACCGAGAGACCGTGCAAGCTAGAACCCAACTAGGCTCCGAAATATCTAACCTCACGAACTGATTGGCCAAAGCCTGAACATCTGATTCTAGCAGCCTCTCACCAACTGGAATATACGCAAGGCTACCCATACTCACAACCTTTCTACTCAAGGCATCGGCCACTACATTGGCCTTCCCAGGATGATATAAAATGGTGATATCATAGTCTTTCAACAGCTCCAACCACCTCCACTGCCTCAAGTTGAGATCCTTTTGCTTGAGCAAATACTGTAGACTGAATACCTCACACGACACGCTGTAGAGGTAATGCCTCCAAATCTTCTGTGCATGCACAATGCCTGCCAACTCTTAGTCATGAACATGGTAATTCGTCACATGAACCTTTAGCTACCGCGACGCGTATGCAATCACCCTGCCATCCTACATCAATACTGCACCGAGCCTAACACGCGATGCATCACAATACACCGTGTAGGATTCTGAACCTGTGGGCAACACCAACACTGGGCTATAGTCAAGGTTATCTTAAGCTTCTGAAATCTCAACTCACACTCATCAGACCACCTGAATGGAGCACCCTTTTGGGTCAATCTAGTCAATGAGGCTGCTATAGATAAAAACCCCTCTATGAACTGATGATAATAACCCGCCAAACCCAGAAAAATCCGAATCTCTATAGCTGAAGTAGGTCTAGGACAATTCTAAACAGCCTAAATATTTTTAGGATCCACTTTTATGCCCTCGGCTGATACAACATGCCACATAAAGGCGACCGAGTCCAACAAAAACTCACACTTTGAAAACTTGGCATATAACTGATTATCTCTCAGAGTCTGAAGTACAACTCGAAGATTCTACTCATGCTCCTCTCGACTGCGGGAGTAGATCAAGATATCATCAATGAATACGATTACAAAAGAATCTAAGTAGGACTTAAATATCCGGTTCATCAAATCCATAAATGTTGCTGGGACATTTGTCAACCCAAATGACATCACTAGGAACTCATAATGCCCATACCGAGTCTGAAAAGCTGTCTTAGGGACATCTGATGCCTAATCTTCAACTGATGGTAGCTAGACCTCAAATCAATCTTCAAAAATACTTTGGCACCCTGAAGTTGATCAAATAAGTCATCAATCCTCGGCAACGGATACTTGTTCTTGATAGTGACTTTTTTCAACTGTCGATAGTGTATACACATCCTCATTGAACCATCCTTCTTCTTCATGAACAACACGGGCGCACCCCAAGGCGATACACTAGGTCTAATTAATCCCTTATCAATTAAATCTTTCAACTCCTCCTTCAATTCCTTCAACTCAGGTGGCACCATACGGTATGGTGGAATAGAAATGGGCTGAGTGCCCGGAGCCAAATCAATACAAAAGTCAATATCTTTAGCGGGTGGCATCCCCGGTAGATTTGCAGGAAACACCTATGGAAGCTCACACACAACAGGTACCGAATCCATGGAAGGATCCTTCACACTAGAATGGCTAATATAGGCCAAATAAGTTATACATCCCTTCTCGGCCATACGCCAAGACTTCACATAAGAAATAACCCTGCTGGAAGAATGGCCATGAGTCCCTCTCCACTCTAATCGAGGCAACCCCGACATAGCTAAGGTCATCGTCTTGGCATGACAATCCAATATAGTATGATAAGGTGATAGCCAATCCATGCCCAAAATAACATCAAAGTCTACCATATCAAGAAGTAGGATATCTACACTAGTCTCAAGACTCCCAATAGTAAGCACACATGAGTGTTGCACCCTATTTTGCACTAGTCAAGATAAGATTCAACTTGTGATTTTTCTGTTGTTGATGAAAAAGAATTGCCACCTAATATTTAAAGGTATACTAGGGTACCTATTTAATTACTAAAGGTTATATTCTTTACAAGTCTGCTAACCGGTGAGATTATGGGTAAGGGTTCTTGTTCTTCTAAGGGGAAGGTGTTAGGCACCCCTTAAAATCTACCTAAGGTAGCTCCATAGGAATTAGACTAAATTTAGAACTAATTGTTTGTATTATACTTAATTAGTGTTAAAAGGGTATGACTTACTATACATATCTAAATTAAGACTTGCTAACTTGAAAAGATGATGTGTAGTTTTAAGAGGAGATGAGTTTATGAAAAGAGACTTTGAAGATAATAGTTATATATATAATTTGTATTTTTAAGAATATGGTTGTTTTATATCATTCTAATAAAATAAAGATATTGTATGAAAATGAGCATAAGATGTACCTTGCTTTCAAAATCTCAATTCCTACACTTGAAGAAGTCGTTTGAAAATTTTTCACTGGGCGGCAACACTTTGTTTCAAAAGATTTGCTTTTGAAAGACCGGTTCTGGATTCCATCTTTTTGGGTTTGAAAAGAGGTATTGTCATCATTTGCTAAGCTATTTTGGCTTCAAAATTCCATGAATTGTTAGTAAAGCATACGGGATTAATGACATGAGAAATATAGTTAACAAATAAATAAAAAAATAATTACTATTAAGCCTACTGTTATTTTTAATCCTATATTCTTTAGGGCTTGCCTAAGTTACTTACATGATTCAAAGGATGAGGTAAAATATTTTGATCAGATATGATAAGTGTAGTGTCATATACATATAAAAAAATATGAATAACATAATATAATAAAGCAGTGAGGAGTAAGGAAGGACTCTCGTTTGGGCCTAAAAAATTTAGGCTCAGCAAAGAGCAAAAACGGACAGCAGTGAGCTCCAGACTCCCAAGTGCGCAGGTGCAGATTTGGGCCTGAGTTCTTTTGAGAACTCGACAGGCCCAATTGTTATACATGTTCAAAAGAAAGAGAGAAAGTCATTAGATATAATACTCTATACATACAATCATACATGAAATATATATAGGTAAATGACTTAAACAAAATATAACAACTAATAGTAATTTGAATTATAAGAGTTTATATTAATGTGGAATCACCTATGGCGAAGTGAGTCACATTGAAGACCTTTCGTTGTCATTAAACACTAAACCTAAAGGGAGTAATGAATGTCAATAGATTAGAGGCTAAGGGTAGAGTTCCGTTCAAGGCCAAGGCTCTCTTTGGATCCCTCATACTTCAAAGTTCCTAAGGGTCTCAAGGCCCAGGGCAGTGCTTGTGCCAGGGAGAGTAGCCCAATCAAGAGCTAAACTCTACTCCCAAATATCCCTAACCACTCACACTCATTCTTCCTCACAGGTTTAAGTGCCAATGAGGCACTTTCAATATGAATCCCAACACCACAGTGATACCATGCCATAGAAGCACATATATAGAATACCACAAAACACCCTATTCATATTGTTATAACCATATTACAAAGCTAAATGGATGATTCACTATGAGTAACGTGCTAAGCAGGTTCAAAGAAATCAGCTCCAAACACAAATAGAGGCAGGAATATTATCATATTACTACTATTAAAGAATTAAAAAATCTGAGATCATAGATCTTAAGAATAGGAAAGCATATATCCCCAGTCTGTAACAATTACGAACACAAACACATATGCCCTAACAACCTTTAATTAGACCAGTTAAAGATTGGTTTTAACTTAGGTCTTGCTCACACATAGGTTAACAGCCCCAATTGAACCTCTTAAAAGTATTCACAAAGATATAGACCACCAACTTCGATTAACTTATAAGGGGGATTAGGAGAAGGCAGATTAACAATTACCGCTAAGACTCCTGAAGATTGTTAACAATACTACAGATTAATTACTATAGTTGACACTCTCTAAAGAGTGCCAATACAGATACAGGTCAGCAACTTCAAATAGAGATGTATTTCAATAACCTTAATTAAGAAGCACAGGTTGATGACTTCAATTTGAACATTCAAGAGTATTAATAGAGGTTCAAAGACAATGCAGACATGTATGCGATCAGGACAAACAGAGGCACTGAAGAACAAAAATAAGTACAAGATTACCAGAGCATACACAAAAGGAAACTTAGCAGAGTTCATATTATGCAAGTATTACTAACAATGTCATCAGATGAGCTCCAAGAAAGGGATAAAGATATCATTATATTGGGGAAACATGTTAAGCATATCTGGGATAGGAACTTCGGTATACTGGAACTTAGCAATAACACTTTAGCGAAACAAATGTGTCAATACATTTCATCCTTACTTCATGGATTAAACTAAGTATAAAGTAATCTCAGAACATACAAAAAAGTGATACAAAGATCCAGCTAGCTTAGGTCATGTCTATATAAATAGTCGTGAGTTTAATCAAGTGATTAACAAGATTATAGAGGCATATTAAGGAAATTAGAACATGTTCAAGGTCTTGATTTGGTATTTCTAAACTAAGGTAGCAAAATGGTTCTCATTCAAATGATTCGTACTTTGTTTAAATATGGACCATTAAGTGAACTACAAAGTAACATTCGAAGCAGATTTACATAACAGTTAGAGTAGTGCTAATAGAATCATTAAAGAGGTCTGAAGCTAGGTGTTAGGAACACTGAGAAGCTCTTTAGGTACTTTCAAAGTTAACAGCAGACATGAGTCATTGAATACACATCAATATCAACATATAATTCTAATTTCAGCAACTTAAGAAAGTTCATGATAGCAGAATCTACTTAACATTCATACAAATACAAAACAGTTAAAAAACAAGAACACATTACTTGATAAAATCATTCAGCAAAAATAGTAAAGCAGTTCATATTCAGGAATTTGAACTAGTAAAAGAAGAATAAGGTCGAGGTTTTACTAACCTTTCTGGGGGCAGCAAACCAAACGAGTGTTCAAATTAGCCTTTAGGAAAGCCAAGAGCTCAAGCTCTCAATCAGTATCACACTCAGAATCAGAAAGAGATGAAAAAGCAGAAATTGATCAAAACATAGACTTTTATCGAGATTTCCCAAACGACTATTAAAATTCTCAGATGCTAAGTGTAGTTGGTAGGTATATCTTGTTGTTTTTGGTGAGACCATTGAAGACCTTATTTATAGTGGCCATCGATCCATTAGGGTTTCAGCAGATTCAAATCGTTAGTAGAAGATGACGAAAGACGATGATGATAGAAAGTAGGGTAAAATTAGACTGAAAACAGAGGGAAAAATGATGAAGAAGTTTACCTAAGATGAGGAATCGACTGTTGAAGGCAAAGAACTAACGGACAAATCCTAAAACCCAGAGGTCACTGCATTTGACCTCTTGGTGTAGAATTCTCATGATGAATCTCTGAAGAAGCTCTATGCATGCTATGATTTGACGGAGCATAAGAGGATTTGAACGATTTGAAGTTGCATCCTTAAACTAGGGTTCCAAATTTTAGGCATTTTGAAATTAAATGACAAAACGGGGAAGAAATTAGCAGGATTCACGGCTAGGGAAGACAAAAGGAATGATTTGGTTGTTGATTTGTTTATCTTGCATGGATTTGTGCAAGGTCTCGTGACTGATGAGGCGAGAACAGGCGGGAGAGTAGAGAGCAAAAAGGGAAACGGGGCGGCTTGGTCTCTGATGAAATGATTTAGGGTTAGGGGTTCTCTTGGGGTTAAAAATGCGAGATTGGATTCGGGCAGTTGGATCATTTGATCAACGGCCCTGATTTTTAGGGAGATAAAGATTTTATAAAATTCAAAAAATGCTAAAATTGACGACCATTGGATCTCTCTGATCTGACGGTGGAGATTAAGTCTTATAAGATTAAAGAAAAATGAAAAATGAGGATTAAACACGAACCGGTGATGAGATGGATCAACGATCCAGATCGATTGTGCTTTCTTTGTGAGTGAGGGCGACGAGTGACGTGGCGAGCGCTGACTGGTATAGGGAGAGGGACGCGGATCGCTATAGTGGATTAGAGGGTCATTTGGACTGGGTGTTTTTTCCGGATTGGGCTTGTCATTTGGGCCAAAATGAATTTAAAAGATGGCCATCTTGTGTTTAATTAGAGATTTGCAATTGTAGCCTTTTTGCCTTTTAATCCCTTTTGAAATTATTTTAAATAAACTTAATTATTTTTCAATAAAATGTAGTAGAAATTATAATCATCAAATATACTAGAAATTATTATAATTAATTATTTATAAAATACTTTGTCTTCTAAATTATAATACTAATTTTGAACATAACAATATAACTAATCAGAATTTGAGAAATAATCCATTAAATTAATTATAAAGCCTAGGTGGTGTATTTTAGAAATTTCTTTAATGATATTAAAATAGTAAGTATATTTATAATTACATAATGTTAATACTAGGTTATTAATTTCAAAACTAATACGTAATCAATTTTGTAAAATAGGTATTTATTGATAGAAAATACTTTCAAAACATTCATTTTAAATATTTAAGTATAAATAAATTAATTTTAAAAGGGAGGGTCAAAATTGGCCGTCAACAACGAGCGATAGACACGGTCTATAACAACAGAATCTCCCACAGGCGCGGACACATATAACAAGCGCAAAACACACACTTAAATATGCTCACTAGTCGAATATAGTATAATATAATATCGTATCCACTGGGATTGGAGTTAAACAGTATTATCGTAGTTTGTAGCTAGATTGCTATCCAAGATGATTAACAATTTAGATTTATGTGATTAATAATAAAATTAACTAAGAATCAAGAGCTAATTGACTAATGACAATCGAAGCAAGGACTAAGCAAATGAAGATATCAATGGGAGAAAATAGAGTTTTGATAGGATAGGTGCAAGATAATTATCTGGGATTTAACTCTAGATAATTCACTTTTAATGTTCAAGTGAGTCTCTCGAATTCACTTTCATCAATACAATTGTTTAGTAGAAACTTCTCTCTTGATTAAGTCTCAACCTCTCAATATGAACCAGTTTAAGCTCTGTGAAGATATGCAAGAATACGTAATAGATTGGTCTTTAGGAGAACCTCTCTCGATTATCCTTCTAACTAGGTTTATTCAATGATTCAACTAGCCTCTTTCGATTACTAAGAAGAATTAATGAACATAACCAACAATATAATGCAAAGATATCACAAGTTATGCCTCTCTCGATTACATGAACAAGTGAATATATATGCAACGATTAAATCATCCCAAACGATTCAATACATAAAGCTAGATTTATAATCCATAAACAAATATCAATACACCAAATCTATCAAACCCTAAAGGGAACTACTCCATAGACATGGAGCAATTCATCACAAATATGTTTAAAGTAAAGGAAAACATAAAACGATCCGGTCTCCAATATGTCAAAAAGTTTAGAAAATAATATTTTCCCATGTATTTATACCAAGTAGGGTCGGGCCCAAACGAAATCACCTTTTCTTACGTGAAATAGGACAATTACTCTGTAAACTTTTCACATGCGTGCCGCATGGGGCGATGCGCCATGCGGGGCATTAGTGGAAAAATCTAGAGAGTTATTTCTGACAGGCACCGGGAAAATGCACTCGGTGCCCCACGCACCGCGGCTGTGGGGTTTTCTCAAAGTACAGAGTTTTTCATGCTTTTTGATATCCAAATGCGGTTATCGACTCCCGAACGCGATCTCGACTTAATCCCTTGGGCTTTTACTCTGACTTTAAAGTTTTAAATAGCTCGAATTCATTCGGTAACATCTACATAGCTCAGAATCACTCCTACAAGGCATAAACATACAATTAGTGCAAAACAGTAGCGATTAAAGCTCAAACAAAATAAAAGTGCATTAAATTAGAGTGCAATAAGCAAATAAAATATGAGATTATAGCCTACTATCAACATACACAGGTGCACTCAAAGAATCACGAGGCACAACTAGATATGAAGCAAAATAGGATGACACGTAGGAATAAGTAGAGCCCGGATCAAATAGAACCGAAGAATCTTTATGGCAAACTGTAACAATACCTGTGATAATGGCGTCAGATGACTTGGCCTTGGGTCTAGCTGGGAATGCATAAAAATGGGGTGGGCCCCACCACCCTGACCTCCGCCTCTCAGACGGCCTCTAGCTAGCTGTCATCCACCTCTAACGGCCTGACCTCCACTTCTGGCAGCCTGACCCCCGCCTCTAGCTGGTAGAGCGGGCGGTGAAGAAACCGGTGCCAGAACCATGTCACGAGAACTCTGTTTTGGCATGTTTCTCAACAATCTAGAACATTACCTCCTGATGTGACCTGTACCCCCACACTCAAAACACCCTCCCGGCTGCTGTGGCTACTAAAGTTGAGACTGACCCGAACATGCCAGATAACCATTGTGGTAGCTCTGGATCGGAGGTGCACTAATAGGAGCTGATGGTGCACTATAGGCTAGCTGCCCAGGACAAGATACATAAGGACCACGACTACCCGAAGCACTGTGGGATGCTTGAAGTGCAGACTGAAATGTCCTGAGAGGATGGCCTCTACCCAAAGTACCCCTGCCTCAAGATGAGGCACCGCTGAAACCTCCAAAATGACGAGGCCTCTTTCTGATACCGGCCCTCTCTCCTAACCAAGAACCATCTTGACCCGTCTAGCAATCTCTACAGCCCTCTGAAAAGAAATATCATCTCCAGTCTCCTTGGCCATCTATAGTCTGATACTGAAAGTGAGCCCATCAATGAATCTCCTCACTCTCTCCTTCTCAGTAGAGAGCAAGACAATGGCATGGCGATCTAGGTCCACAAATCGAGTCCCATACTGGGTAACGGTCATACCACCATGCTGAAGGCGCTCAAACTGCCTGCGATACTCCTCTCTCAAAGTGAAAGGAATGAACTTCTCTAGAAATAGCTATGAAAACTGATCCCAGGTAAGTGAGGGCAAACGAGCTGGTCTGGCTAACACATAATCTCTCCACCATCTCTTGGCAGAATCGGTCATCTGGAACACTGCAAAGTCAACCCCATTGGTCTCAACAATACCCATGTTGCACAACACCTCGTGGTAAACGGTCCAAGTAATCCTGTGGGTCCTTAGAAGATGCACCACTAAAATGAACATGAAAGAGCTTGGTAAACTTATCCAGCCTCAGCAAGGCCTCATAAGACATAGTGGGCCTATTTCCGGCCTGTGCCGCAACAACCGACTGAACTACCCCAACTGGATAGGTTGAAGGAGTCTGATATAGGGGAGCCATCTGCTCCGGAGTGTGATTAGAAGGAGTTTGCGATCCTCCCCTTGCCTGAGAGATGGCTGGTGCCACCAGAAATTAACCGGTTTGGGCCACACTCTCCATAAGGTCCACCAAGTGGACTAGAGTGTTCTGAAGCACTAGAGTGGCTATGATTCCCTCCGGTACCTGAGCTGGTCTGACGGGTACAGTCTGAGTTGGGATCTCCTCCTCATGATCAATCTGAGGATCCACTGTGGGTGCTGCTAACTCTAGGCTTAGTTCTGCCGCTCGGACTCTGGCTCAACCATAGCTCGACCTTGGCCTCTGCCTCTGCCCCTCGTAGTAGCTGCAACAGGGGGCTCCGGCTCCTGCCCGACTGTAGATGATGTGCGTGTTCTCACTATATGCGAGAGAGCAAGAATGGAATGATTCAAACATCAATGATATAACAAAATCGCATGATAGGGGAAGAAAGAAGTGAAAGTTTTCCTAAAACTCCATAGCCTCTAGAAGATAAGTACAGACGTCTTTCTACCAATCCTCCAGACTCTACTAAGCTTGCTCGTGACTCGTGAGAGCTAGGCAACCTAGTGCTCTGATAACAACTTATCACAACCTGGAATTCTAATCTCGGGGTCATGATGGCGCCTAACATCTACTTGCTAGGCAAGCCGGCGTGGAACAGAAAATTAACTGATTTTATTAATCTATAACAAGATATTAACAATGAAAACGATATAAGTCTGAAGTATAGTAAAATGATACCGAACAACAAAGTTTAAACATAACCTAGAAGCTGGTGTCACGAGTAGATGAACATCTAGAGTGCTACAAATATAGTCTGAACAAAGTACATTGTTTTGCAACTCAATAAAACAGTAAAGAAAGGGAGGAAGGGAACTTCAGGGCTGCGAACGCCATGTAACTGTACCTCAAGTCTCCGTCAGTGACTGAATTCGAGAAAAAGCTACTGAACGCCACTAGGATCGACTCATGTATCTGCATAAGAAGTACATAGTGTAGTATGAGTACAACCGACCCCATGTACTCTATAAGTGCCAATTCTAACCTCGACGAAGTAGTGACGAGGCTAAACCGAGCCACTTACAATAATCTGTATGCAGTAATAATAATAATAATAATAACAGGAAAAGAAAAGCAGAAAATGGAAATAAAGCAATTAATTTGTGAAAATGAACTCGAACCTCACTTTAAAAAAGCTTAGAATAACAAGTCTCGTTATCTCATATAAAAATGCTGAAACCAATACAACAATAACAACAAGTACAACACACACAATCCATTTTGGCACGCAACCCGATCCCACCATATCATCCTTTATCAATATCTAGTACCACATATACAATCCGTTGTGGCGCACAACCCGATCTCACTATATCATCATTTATCAACAGCGAGTATCCGTGTACAATCCGTTGCAGCGCGCAATCCGATCATACCATATCATCATTTATCAACATTAAGTATCTGCCCTTATTCCACCGTTTCAATATATTATCTTTCAATTTTCATTACAATGTGCAACCCGATTCCCAAACAATTTCAATTAACATAAACAATCCAATAACTCAATTACAAGAATTTCTACATCAAAGAGTAAAAGTGCAAGGCAATAAAGGACCACGTAATAATCAAGAATCCTCCAAATTCGAAGTTTCTACTTTGCAAGTTTATCGGTGTCTAACACACTCAACGACTCACGCAAATGAAACCACATCTTAGAATGCAACAAATATTCCAAAAATAGTAGGACAAGTAAAGTATGTGACAATTAAGGTGTGCAAGTAAAATAGTTAACGCAAGTAGAAAATAAGCACGGAGTCATGGAAGGGACGAACAGTTCAATACAAGAATAATTAAATGACAAATAACAATTACGACATAGAAGTCAAACAAAGCATGTAACAATTAAGGCAAATAATAAGATAATTCATGAAATAACGAGAAAACATGAAAACAAATATCTTGACGGCGTATATACACTCGTCATCTCGCATATACGCCGTTTTCTCATATAATTCACACAACACATAGTTCAATAATTCCTAATTCCCTTAAGTCAAGGTTAGATCCAACAGTTACCTCACTCTGCATTCAAATCAAAGTTTAACCGAGGCCTTTCCTCTAAAATTCGCCTCCAAAACAATCGAATCTAACCAAATATAGTTCAAACAATTCAAGCTTTAGAAACTACCCACAAGTGAAGATTCAATCTTTAATGATTTTGGAAAAAGTCAACAAAAGTCAACCCCGGGCCCGCTTGGTCAAAACCCGAGATTCAAACTATAACCCGATTACCCATTCACCCCCGAGCCCGACTATGTGATTTATTTTGAAATCCGACCTCAATTTGGGTTCCAAATCTCAAATTCTCAAAGTCCCCAATTTCTACCTAAATCTCTAATTTTTACCATAAAAAGTACAGATTAAAAGTCAAAATCAATGGGTGTTTTGCAAATGGATGAAAACCAGTTAAAATCTACAAACTTATAAAGTGGGGATGAAAATTCTCTTCAAAATCACCTTTAGGCCGAGCTCAAACTTGAAAATGGTGAAAAATGGGATAATCCCAACTTTTGGTCTGTTTTAATCACTGTCGTGAGGACTTCTTCGTGTTTGCGAAGGACCTGACGCGTTCGCGAAGAACTGCGACCCAGCTGGCCTACGTGTTCGTGAGATGCTCTTCACGTTCGCGATGGACTCTCCCTCCTGGCCTTTGCGTTCATAGTCCTAGGATCGCGTTCGCGTAGAACACCATACAGTTCCCTTCCCTGGCTCATTACCCTACGCGTTCGCGAGAGGCTGGTCGTGTTCGCGAAGGGTAACCGCCCCTCTAGTGCTTCACGTTCGCGATGAAGGAATCAGCCCCAAGCCCAACTTCCCCTTCACGATCGCGAGAGTAGCTTCGCGATCGCAAAGCACAAAATGACAGACACCAGATAACAAGAAACCAGCAGATCCTCTAAGTCCAAAAATGACATGTAGCCTATCCGAAACTCACCCGAGGCCCTCGAGTTCCAAACCAAATATGAAAACAAGTGTAATAATATCATACGAAATCGCTCGCACGATCAAAACACCAAAATAATACCTAGAACTACGAATAAGACATCAAAATGTATGAAATTTTCAAAGAAACTTAAAAACTTTCAAATTTACAACCGAGCGTCCGAATCATGTCAAATCAACTCCGTTTTGAACCAAATTTTGCAGACAAGTCAATAATAGTAAAATGAACCTATACCAAGTTTCGGAATCGAAATCCGAACCCGGTAGCTATAAAGTCAACTTACGATTAAAATTCAGAATTCTTTAAAATTTCAAATTACTAGTTTTTAACAATTCACGTTAAATCAAGTTAAAGACTTCCAAATTCAATTTTGGACATAAGCCCAACTCCCAAATCACGATACGGATCCACTGGGACCGTCAAAATACCGATCCGGGTCTGTTTACACAAAATATTGACCGTAGTCAACTCAAATTATTTTAAAGGCAAAAATTCACATTTTCTTTAATTTTTCACATAAAGACTTTTCGGAACAAGACACGGACTGCGCTCGCAAATCAAAGAACTCTAAACGGAGCTAATCAAGGTCACGAAACATGAAAATGAAAGGCTAAAACTCAAAATGACCTATCGGGTCATTACACATGGACTGATATACATGCTAAGGTGTATGCCTGTGAAGTGTACTACCATAGCCCAAATTAGGCAATTTCATCACAAAAATTATAGTTTTCATGTTCAATCAAGGAATTAACCCATATGTAACCTCTAATAGGATCCAATTACTCACAAAGGGGTAAAAACATAAGGAACATAATAGCATGGGGCTTAGCAATCAATTCAAGGCATATCGTAGCTTAAGAACTACCCGAGCATAAATAATTCCCCAATGCATGCACATGGCCTCAACCCCTCACATGTGCGCCACCCAAAGCATTTAGTTATCACTAATAATCCAGGAAACTAGTGCCTCAACCAAGTTTAGATAAGATACTTACCTCAGACAAGCCAAATCAATACACTAAAATGCCTTCTCATGCGAATCAATCACCGAACGGCTCGAATCTAGTCAAAAGTAATTTAAAAACATCAAATAATTACATAGGAATCAAACCCAACCGATAAAGATTGAATCTTTAATCAAATACTCAAAGTCAACCAAAACTTCAACCAGTGCCCGCACCTCGAAACCTGACAAAACCCACAAATTTCAACAACCCATTCGAATACGAGTCCAACCATATAAGTTTCATCCAAATCCGACTCTGAATCGATGTTCAAAACCTAATTATTCACTTTAGAAAATCTTTACCAAGAGACCCAATTTCTCTTTTAGATTCATCAATCAAATGCCAAAACCAAAGATAGAATCATGAATAATAATCAAAACCGAGTCAAGAACAATTACCCTAATCCAAGTGGGGAAAATCGCCTCAATCCGAGCTCTCAATCTCAAAATATGATAAAATGAGCAAACCCCCCAAAATATAAGTTTCTGCCCAGGGATGTCGCATCTGCAACTAAAATATTTGTTTCTACAGAACCGTATATGTGGCCAAGACCTCGCTTCTGCGAGATGCCTCACCTTAGCCCAGTCGCTTCTGCGACTAATAGTGCGCTTCTACGCATAAGGAACCGCTCCTGCAGACGTGCAAATGCACCCAGAACTCCGCATCTGTGGACTACCCAACCTCCAGCCTTCCTCGCAGGTGTGCAATAGCAGAAACAGACCTGCCAAAACACTCCTAAATGGTCTGAGGCCTATCCAAAACACACCTGAGGCTCTCGGTACCCCGTCCAAATATACCAACAAGTCCCAAAATATAAGACGGACCTACTTGAGGCATCATGTCACGCCCCAAAACCGAGGAGCACTACCGGCGCTCAACCGAGTGAACCCAGCCGAGAAAGTCTGTTAGATTTCCTTCTACCCAACTCATCCATGAATAGAGATAATACATATTTTCATTAATTAGACAAAAAGGTGTTCATGTCCATAATACCAATTCATTACCAATAGTTCCATCATTTTTAACGTCTTAAATAGAACAAGTAATACAACCACAACATAACATAGTTTGTCTTTCCCAGCACCAATACACAACCCACACTATGTCTACGGAACCTCTAAAATACCAAAGAGTACAATGATAGTGCCGGCAACAAGGCTCTGGCTATACCTCAAAATACGATAACACATACGAAACAAAGGATGCATAACCCCGGAATGAGATGGGGCTCACCAAGTCAGCTGGGAAGAATGAGCACTGCTATCACTGGTCAAAATCCTCCGTTGTGGAACCACCTGTATCCATTAAAGATGCAGCGCCCCCGGAAAAAGGGACGTTAGTACATGTCAAATAGTATTAGTATGAAAACCAAACACCAATTAAAGAATTCGGAAATACAATATAAATATGATGAACCAGGGCGACAATAGAATAGCATAGTTAACCGTTTAAACCAAAGAAAGCTTATCAAGAGCTGTCATTAACATTTATAGAATTTAAGATGAGATCCTCTGTAACCATTCCCTCATAAAATGGCCCCGCCGCCTCACCCCAATGTATGCGGGTGGAGGTGTAAGCACAATACCAAAACTCTACTAAAGCGGACCTGCCGCCTCACCCCAATGTATACGGGTAGAGGTGTAAAAACAATACCCATTTTCACACAAAGCGGCCCTGCCACCTCACCCCAATATATGTGCGGGTGAAAATGCATCAACGATACCAATACCTACACAAAGCGGTCCTGTCGCCTCACCCCAATAACACAAAGTGTCCATGCCGCCTTACCCCAATATATATATGTGGGTGGTGGTGCAACAACAATACCAAAATCATACACAAAGCGGCCCTGCCGCCTCACCCCAATATATGCGGGTGGAGGTGTAACCCCAATCACATTCTCTACACAATTTGGCATAATAGTTTTCTACATAAATCACGACTTGGAATCATAACACGTAGATGCACTATCCATAGTTTGGAACACATCCTCAATGTATAATACAATATCATGAGAGCATTTGAAATGCAAATTAAACATATGTCTTTGTCACAAAACTTATTCGGAATACTCAACTTGTAATAAATATCTTGAAACCTACAAGGATATTGGGGTTCCAATTCTTAAAGAACAGTTTAGCCAACATACCTCAATGGAGCTTCCTTAAACTCTAAAATATTTCAGAATTCTTAGCAACTTCAATCTATTTTAGAAATATAACAAATTGAACCAAAATTAGGAAGATGCTCATGTTTCTAGCTCATTTGAGCATTTTATCAAACACTAGGTGTATATTAAGGTTTCAATGTCCTTTTATGGAGGATTCCATCATCCCACTACTCAATCTTTACCATTTTTAGCTCAACAATTTTCCTACATCCTTTGATAACACATGCATGTAAAATAAACAACTCTCATGCCCAAAAATTATCTTGCTAATTACCCATTTCTAGACAAAATTCGAAAATGAGGGTTAGGGTGTAAAATCTTACCTCTAGGATGAAGACCTAGTGAGTTTCCCTTATTAATCTTCCAAAATTTGAGCAAGAATTGAAGAACAATTATTGAGGAACACCTTCTCACTCTAGAGCACTCTCTCTCACTCTAAAATGTCAGATTTTAGCTCAAAAATGGCCCAAAGCGTGTATTTAACGAAGTAGGGTCGGTTTTTAAAAACCCAAAATGAATCTCCGGAACAAGGTCTGCGATCACATAATTGATATGCGGACCGCATATCGGCCGCATAATTGGTGTCCAAAGCTGGCCAAAAATCTGCCTGGGTATGTGGTCACTATGCGGCCCGCAAACCTTTTCTGGGGTCATATAATGAACCGCAAACCTTTTCTGGGGTCGCATAATGAACCGCAGAATGGCATCCAAAATTGTCCCTCTCCTGCCTCACTGTGTGGCCATTATGCTGTCCGTAGAGTGATTCTGCGATTGCATAATAGACCGCAGAAATGTATTTTTCTGCCAAAAAATTTTTCTTTATCCCCCAGTGCATTGTTCAATCCAAAAAGTTCGAGTCGCGGCTCGCAAGCTCATCGCGAAGAATTTCTATAATGCTCAACACAAAAAACCAATTCATCACCATGAAACATTATTTTCTTTTGCAAAATTTTACGGGGCCTTACATTCTCCCCCACTTAGGATTATTCGTCCTCGAATGAGGGTCAAAATATGTTATTAGCATCTTATGCAACTCAGTTGTCATACCACACACTAACAACCCCAAATTTGACTAACTCCCTACACATCAAATCCCATAAAATAACATCAAATTCATGAATTGCTCATCAATTCAAGCTTAATGATCTACTTTAAATTTCAAAATTCTAAACTTACGCTAAGCACCTCTAAACAACTTGGAATGACCCCAAATTTTGCACACAAGTTATAAATCACCATACGAACCTATTCTAAGGCTCGGAATACCGAACAAATATCAATAACCACAAAGTCAAGTATGAGTCAAACTTATCAACTCTCCAAATGTAACGACCCGTCCGGTCATTTCGAGAGTTATAACCCTGTTTTTCCTATTCCTACTTCTTTTTGTGTTATTCAGCTATATTATGTTATATCGGGTTAGTTGGTTCGAGTCCGGAAGGAACTCGGGGTGAAATGAGACACTTAGTCTCATAATTGAAAATTTTAAGTTAGAAAAAAGGACCGGATATGGACCTATATGTAAACGACCTCGGATTTGAATTTTGATGATTCCAATAGCTCCGTACGGTGATTTTGGGCTTAGGAGCGTGTCCGGAATATTATTTGGAAGTCCGTAGAGAAATTAGGTTTGAAATGCCGAAAGTTTTATTTTTGAGAAGTTTGACCGGGGGGTTGACTTTTTGATATCAGGGTCAGAATCTGATTCTAAAAATTGTAATACCTCTGTTATGTCATTTAGGATTTGTGTGCAAAATTTGAGGTCAATCGGACGTGATTTGATAGGTTCCGGAGTTATTTGTAGAAATTAGAAATTTCAAAGTTCATTAGGTTTGAATTGGGGTGTAATTCATGGTTTTAGCGTTGTTTGAGGTGATTTGAGGATTTTACTAAGTTCGTATGATATTTTAGGACTTGTTGGTATATTTGGTTGAGGTCCCGAGGGCCTCGGGTGAGTTTCGGATGGTTAACGGATCAGTAATTGAACTAGAACAACTGCTGCAATTTCCTTCTGTTGGAAATTGCTTCTGCCCAGAATTGAGCCCTGATCGAGCTCAGGGTCGATGGCCACGATCGAAGCCCAGATCGAGCTCAAGGTCGAGGGCCACGATCGAAGGCACTATCGAGCCCAGGGTCGAGGGTCACGATCGAAGGCATGATCGAGCCCAGGGTCGAGGGTCACGATCGAAGGCATGATCGAGCCCCGGGTCGAGGGTCACGGTCGAAGGCTGGGAAGAAGTCATAATCGAGGGCCAGGACCGAGAACCAGGATCGAGGACCTCGATCGAAGGCCAAGATCGAGGCAGAACCGAGGATGTCTGGGCAGAGTTATAAAAATGGGGGCTTCGTCCCATTTGCCCTTTTTGACAAATTTGAGCTTGGGGAGAGGCGATTTTTGTTATATTTTCAAGGAAAAACTTGAGGTAAGTCCCTGGTGATCATTTCTACTCCATAATATTGAATTATCATCGAGTAATCCGACTAGATTTCATGATTTTGAGGTGCAAATCAGAGATTGAAACTTAGAAATTTGGAAATAAGATTTATAGATTTGAGGGTCGAGTTGAGGTCGGATTTTGGTAAAATTGGTATGGGTAGACTCATGGTTGGATGGGCTTTCGGATTTTGTAACTTTTGTCGGGTTCCAAGATGTGGACCCCACAGGCGAATTTTGAGCCAATTTCGAGTTTTGGTCTAATTTTGAAGCTTTTCTTGTGGAATTCACCCCATTAGCGTATATTGATGGTATTATACTGATTGTGAATAGATTTGGAGCATTTGGAGGCTGAGTCCAGAGGCAAGAGCATTGCGGGGTAGAGATTTGACCGGTTTGAGGTAAGTAACGATTGTAAATCTAGTCCTGAGGGTATGAAACCCCGGATTTCGTATCATTCTATTATTTTGAGGTGACGTACATGCTAGGTGACGGGCGTGTGGGTAACGTACATGCTAAGTAACGAAAGTTGCATACTTTGTTGAAACCGTTGATACTTATATGATTTAGAAAGAATTTCTGTAAATTGAGTTGAATGCCATATTTGGGCCTCGCGCCAATGCTGTTTGGACCCTTAGGGACTATTTTGTATCATCCTCTCATTGTTTTTGATTGAAAATCTATACTCAGTTATGGTTATACTTGTTTACTGCATAACTCAGTCTTATGACTCTATTTTGATGCATATAAATATTTTGGGCCGAATGCCCTATTTTACTGAAATACCCGAGTGGCTTGATTGGTGAGGATGAGTGTGGATCGGGGCTGCCCGCCTGCAGCATACTTGTGACTGAGTGAGGCCGAGGGCCTGATTGGTGAGGATGAGTATGGATCGGGGCTGCCCGCCTGCAGCATACTTTATTATCATCGCACGTGAGTTGTCCATACAGATTATAGCACTTAGGATGAAGGATCCCCTCCGGAGTCTGTACACATCCCCAGTGAGCGCAGGTACCTACTGAGTGCGAGTGCCGAGTGCTGAGTGATTGTGAGGTATGCCCGAGTGGCAAGAGTGATTGTGAGGTATGCCCGAGTGGCAAGAGTGACTGTGAGGTTTGCCCGAGGGGCTGTTTATGATTTAATCATTTTTACTCACATTTGCTGAGCCTTTGTTTGAAAAACTGTTGGACAAATATCTTTAAATGATTTTCACTGGAACCGGGTTTAAACGAGACGATTTGATTCAAACACTGATTTTTAAGCATGTTGTACTTTACTGAGATTTCATGATATGAACGTTATATGCTTTATTGCTCGTCACTACTGCTCAGTCTTTATTTATTGTTGTTACTTACTGAGTTGGCGTACTCACGTTACTCCATGCACCTTGTGTGCAGATCCAGGTGTGGCTGGACACGGTAGCGATTATTGAGTGTTCTGGTTACAGATTTTCTTGGAAATAGCAAGGTAGCTGTTTGGCGATCGCAGCCCCTGCTCTTCTCCCTCTTATCTTCCTCTAGTAGTATTTAGCTATTTTTCCAGGCTGAGTTAGCCTTGATATTGTCAGACAGATTATAATAGATGCTCATGACTAGTGACACCCCGATGTCGGGCTTTTCTTTTCCGGACTTCTCTTTTCTTTGATTTGAACTCTTTAAATAAAGGTTTATGCTAAATAACCTTGAAATTATCTTTAAAACGAAGATATCGGTTTGTTTTGGAAATGAGTCGGCTTGCCTAGTTCCACGATAGGCGCCATCATGACAGGGGTTAGTTTTGGGTCATGACAGATTGGTATTAGAGCCTAGGTTTCATAGGTCTCACGAGTCATGAGCGGGTTTAGTAGAGTCTTGCGGATCGGTACGGAGACGTCTGTACTTATCTTCAGGAGGCTGTAGATCTTTTAGGAAACTCCATATTCTTGAATTCTTGTCGTGCAAATCTGTTGATTCTAGTAACTAAACATATGTTGTTTCATTCTCTAACAGATGGTGAGGACTCGTGCTACCGGTCAGGAGGGCCAGCTACCAGTACCACCAGCCAGGGCCGCGAGAGGCCGAGGCCACGGTAGAGGCCGTGGTAGGGGCAGAGGTGCAGCCCGTACAGCAGTTGGGGCAGTACCTACAGATCCACCGGTTGTCCCAGATCAGGACCAAGTTCCAGTTGTTGATGCACCAGCTCAGGCACCACATGTGCCTATTGTGATTCCAGGCCTTCAGGAGGCCTTAGCTCAGATTCTGACAGCGTGTACTGGCCTTGCTCAGGCGGTCTCTATTTCGACGGCCGCAACCACTTCTCAGGCTAGGGGAGGCACTCAGACTCCCATCGCTCGCACACCCGAGCAGGTTATTCAGGGACTTCAGACACCAGAGGCACCACCAGCCCATCCGCTTGTTATTGCTCAGGATTATGTGTCTCCTTCTATGCCTGAGAATGATCAGCATAGGTTGGAGAGGTTTGGGAGACTTCAGCCACGACCTTTCAGTGGCACAGAGAGAGAGGACGTTCAGGACTTTTTGGACAGGTGTCAGAGGATACTCCATACTGCTGGTATTTTGGAGACTTGCGGGGTCTCGTTCACTACCTTTCAGTTTTCTGGGGCTGCACTCAGATGGTGGGAGACTTACGAGAGGCGTAGGCCTGTCGGCGCAACACCCCTTACTTGGCAGCAGTTCTCCGTGGTCTTTTTGGAGAAGTTCCTGCCTCGATCCCGTAGAGAGGAGGTGCGTAAACAGTTTGAGCGGCTACGCCAGGGTGATATGTCTGTGACGCAGTATGAGATGCGGTTCTCCGAGTTGACCCGTCATGCTATCTGGTTGGTTCCCACAGATAGAGAGTGGATCATGAGGTTTATTGATGGCCTCACTTATCAGCTACAGTTGCTCATGACCAGGGATCGAGTTTCGGGTGCTACCTTTGATGAGGTTGTCGACATTGCTCGGCAGATTGAGATGGTTCGCGGTCAGGAGAGGGTTGAGCGGGAGGCCAAGAGGCCTCGTGGTCAGGGTGGATTCAGCGGTGCTCCTTTTGGGGGTCAATTCTAGCACGGTAGAGGTCGTCATTTCAGACAGGCTCAGTCAGCTCGGCCATTTCATCGGGGTGCATCATCTGGCCATGGTTCTCATAGTTCTCATCAGAGCCACTCATCACTTACTGCCCTTCCAGTTCATAGTTCGTCCCGTGCTCCACCTGTTTAGGGCTCTTCCATGCCAGGTTCTTCTACCAGTCATCTCGGTGCTAGGGGTTCCCTTCAGTTTCCGCCGCCAGCACTAGGGAGTTATTTTGAGTGTGGAGAGCTTGGGCATATGTGGAGGCAGTGTCCTCGTCATCATGGAGGTCTATCTCAGCAGAGGAGTCAGCCTCCGACTACAGTCCCAACTACCTCACCATCCGCCCAGTTAGCTTGGGGTGGAGGTCAGTCAGCTAGGGGTCGCCCTAGAGGGGGAGGCAGATCAGGGGTTGGTCAGGCCCGTTTCTATGCTCTCCCTGCCATACCATATGCTATTGCTTCAGATACTGTGATTACAGGTATTGTCTCAGTTTGCCACAGAGATGGCTCAGTATTATTTGACCCTGGTTCCACGTATTCTTATGTTTCCTCGTATTTTGCCCATTTTCTGGATATGCCCTGTGAGTCCTTAGTTTCATCTGTACATGTATCTACTCCTGTGGGCGATACTATTATTGTGGACCGCGTATATCGGTCATGTGTGGTGATTATTGGGGGTCTGTAGACCCGAGTAGATCTATTGTTGCTCAGTATGGTTGACTTTGATGTGATATTGGGTATGGATTGGTTATCTCCATGTCATGCTGTTCTAGATTGTCACGCTAAGATGGTGACGTTGGCTATGCCTGGAATTCCGAGGGTTGAGTGGAGCGGTTCTATAGATTATGTACCAAGTAGGGTAATTTCATATTTGAAGGCTCAGCGCATGGTTGAGAAGGGTTGCCTATCTTATTTGGCTTTTGTGAGGGATGTTAGTGCAGAGACTCTTGTCATATATTCTGTTCCGGTGGTACGTGATTTTCCGGATGTGTTTCCTGCATACCTACCGGGCATGCCGCCTGACAGGGATATTGACTTTGGTATTGATTTGGTGCCGAGCACTCAGCCCATTTCTATTTCACCGTATCATATGGCACCGACGGAGTTGAAGGAATTGAAAGAACAACTTCAGGAACTCCTTGATAAGGGGTTTATTCGACCTAGTGTGTCACCTTGGGGTGCACCGGTTCTATTTGTGAAAAAGAAGGATGGTTCTATGAGAATGTGTATTGATTACAGGCAGTTGAACAAGGTCACAGTCAAGAACAAGTATCATTTGCCTCGTATTGATGATTTATTCGACCAGCTTCAAGGTGCGAGGGTGTTCTCCAAGATTGATTTGAGGTCCGGTTATCACCAGCTGAATATTCGGGATTCAGATATTCTCAAGACAGCTTTCAGAACCCGATATGGCCATTATGAGTTTCTGGTGATGTCTTTTGGGCTGACCAATGCCCCATCAGCGTTCATGCATCTGATGAACAGTGTATTCCAGCCCTATTTGGACTCATTCGTCATTGTATTCATTGACGACATCCTGGTGTACTCTCGTAGCCAGGAAGAGCACTCTCAGTATTTGAGGGCTGTATTGCAGAGGTTGAAGGAGGAGAAGCTTTATGTAAAGTTCTCTAAATGTGAGTTTTGGCTCAGTTCAGTAGCATTCTTGGGGCACGTGGTGTCCAGTGAGGGTATTCAGGTGGATCCGAAGAAGATAGAGGCAGTGCAGAGTTGGCCCAGACCGTCCTCAGCCACAGAGATTAGGAGCTTTCTTGGTTTGGCGGGTTACTACCGCTGCTTTGTGGAGGGATTTTCATCTATTGCATCGCCCTTGACCAAATTGACACAAAAGGGTGCTCCGTTCAGGTGGTCAGATGAATGTGAGGAGAGCTTTCAGAAGCTCAAGACTGCTTTGACCACAGCTCGAGTGTTAGTTTTGCCATCAGCTTCAGGTTCTTACACCGTGTATTGTGATGCCTCGAGGATAGGCATTGGTTGTGTTTTGATGCAGGAGGGTAGGGTGATTGCCTATGCCTCGCGCCAATTGAAGACCCATGAGAAGAACTATCCTATCCATGATCTTGAGTTAGCAGCCATTGTTCACGCCTTGAAGATTTGGCGTCATTATTTGTATGGGGTTCATTGTGAGATCTATACTGATCACCGGAGTCTGCAGTATCTGTTAAAGCAGAAGGATCTTAATTTGCGTCAGCGGAGATGGTTGGAGCTTCTTAAGGACTATGATATCACTATTTTGTACCATCCGGGAAAGGCCAATGTGGTGGCCGATGCTTTGAGTCGCCGGGCAGAGAGTTTGGGGAGTTTAGCCTATCTTCCAGCAGCAGAGAGACCTTTGGCATTAGATGTTCAGACCTTGGCAGGCCAGCTTGTCAGATTGGATATTTCGGAGCCTAGTCGGGTATTGGCTTGTGTGGTCTCCAGGTTTTCTCTTTATGACCATATCAGGGAGCGTCAGTATGATGACCCTCACTTGCTCGTTCTTCAGGACAGGGTTCGAAGAGGTGATGCTAGGGATGTGACTATTGGTGATGACGGGGTGCTGAGAATGCAGGGCCGGATATGTGTGCCTAATGTAGATGGGCTTCGAGAGCTGATTCTTGAAGAGGCCCACAGCTCGCGGTATTCCATCCATCCGGGTGTCGCGAAGATGTACTAGGATTTGAGGCAGCACTATTGGTGGAGGCAAATAAAGAAGGATATAGTTGGGTTTGTGGCTCGGTGTCTAAACTGTCAGCAGGTTAAGTATGAGCATCAGAGACCAGGTGGCTTGCTTCAGAGGTTAGAGATCCCAGAGTGGAAGTGGGAGCGGATCACTATGGACTTTGTAGTTGGGCTCCCACGGACTTCGAGGAAGTTCGACGCTATTTGGGTTATTATGGATTAGCTGACCAAGTCTGCGCACTTCATTCCAATTGGTACTACTTACTCTTCAGAGCGGTTGGCTGAAATTTACATCCGAGAGATCGTTCGCCTGCATGGTATCCCAGTTTCCATCATTTTAGATAGGGTACTCAGTTTACATCACAGTTCTGGAGGGCCGTGCAGCAAGAGTTGGGTACTCAGGTTGAGTTAAGCACAGCTTTTCACCCTCAGACGGACGGACAGTCAGAGCGCACTATTCAGATATTGGAGGACATGTTGCATGCTTGTGTCATTGATTTTGGGAGTTCATGGGACCAGTTTCTGCCACTCGCGGAGTTTGCATATAACAACAGTTATCAGTCGAGTATTCAGATGGCTCCATACGAGGCTTTGTATGGGAGGAGGTGTAGATCTCCGGTTGGATGCTTTGAGCCGGGTGAGGCTAGGCTCTTAGGTACAGACTTGGTCCAGGACACATTAGATAAGGTGAAATTGATTCAGGAGCGGCTTCGCACGGCGCAGTCTAGGCAGAAGAGATACGCGGATAGGAAGGTCCGTGATGTTTCTTTAATTGTTGGGGAGAAGGTTTTGCTGAAGGTATCACCCATGAAGGGTGTTATGAGGTTTGGGAAGAGGGGCAAGTTGAGCCCCCGGTTCATTGGGCCTTTTGAGGTGCTTTAGAGGATAGGAGATGTGGCTTATAAGCTTGCCTTGCCACCCAGCTTGTCGAGTGTGCATCCAGTGTTTCATGTTTCCATGCTCCGGAAGTATATTGGAGATCCGTCCCATGTTTTGGATTTCAGCACGGTTCAGTTAAAGGATGATATGACTTATGATGTGGAGCCGGTGGCTATTTTGGATCGGCAGGTTCGAAGGTTGAGGTCAAAGGATATAACTTCAGTGAAGGTGCAATGGAGAGGTCAGCCTGTGGAGGAGGCCACTTGGGAGATCGAGCGGGAGATACGGAGCAGATATCCACGCCTATTCGAGACTCCAGGTATGTTTCTAGACCCGTTCGAGGACGAATGGATGTTTAATAGGAGGAGGATGTAACGACCCGGCCGGTCGTTTCGAGAGTTATAACCCTGTTTTCCCCATTCCTACTTCTTTTTGTGTTATTCAGCTATATTATGTTATATCGGGTTAGTTGGTTCGAGTCCGGAAGGAACTCGGGGTGAAATAAGATACTTAGTCTCATAATTGAAAATTTTAAGTTAGAAAAATGGACCGGATATGGACCTATATATAAACGACCTCGGATTTGAATTTTGATGATTCCAATAGCTCCATACGGCGATTTCGGTCTTAGGAGCGTGTTTGGAATATTATTTGGAAGTCCGTAGAGGAATTAGGTTTGAAATGCCGAAAGTTTTATTTTTGAGAAGTTTGACCAGGGGGTTGACTTTTTGATATCGGGGTCGGAATCTGATTCTAAAAATTGGAATACCTCTGTTATGTCATTTAGGACTTGTGTGCAAAATTTGAGGTCAATCGGACGTGATTTGATAAGTTCCGGAGTTGTTTATAGAAATTAGAAATTTCAAAGTTTATTAGGCTTGAATTGGGGTGTAATTCATAGTTTTAGCGTTGTTTGAGGTGATTTGAGGATTCGACTAAGTTCGTATGATGTTTTAGGACTTGTTGGTATATTTGGTTGAGATCCCGAGGGCCTCGGGTGAGTTTCGGATGGTTAACGGATCAGTAATTGAACTAGAACAGCTGCTGCAATTTCCTTCTGTTGGAAATTGCTTCTGCCCAGAATCGAGCCCAGATCGAGCTCAGGGTCGATGGCCACGATCAAAGCCCAGATAGAGTTCAAGGTCGAGGGTCACGATCGAAGGCACTATCGAGCCCAGGGTCGGGGGTCACGATCGAAGGCATGATCGAGCCCAGGGTCGAGGGTCACGATCGAAGGCATGATCGAGCCCAGGGTCGAGGGTCACGGTCGAAGGCTGGGAAGAAGTCATAATCGAGGGCCAGGACCGAGAACCAGGATCGAGGACCTCGATCGAAGGCCAAGATCGAGGGCCAAGATCGAGGCAGAACCGAGGATGTCTGGGCAGAGTTATAAAAATGGGGGCTTCGTCCCATTTGCCATTTTTGACAAATTGGAACTTGGGGAGAGGCGATTTTTGTTATATTTTCAAGGAAAAACTTGAGGTAAGTCCCTTGTGATAATTTCTACTCCATAATATTGAATTATCATCGAGTAATCCGACTAGATTTCATGATTTTGAGGTGTAAATCAGAGATTGAAAATTAGAAATTTGGAAATAAGATTTTTAGATTTGAGGGTCGAGTTGAGGTCAGATTTTGGTAAAATTGGTATGGGTAGACTCGTGGTTGAATGAACTTTCGGATTTTATAACTTTTGTCGGGTTCCGAGACGTGGGCTCCACATGCGAATTTTGAGCCAATTTCGGGTTTTGGTCTAATTTTGAAGCTTTTCTTGTGGAATTCATTCCATTAGCGTATATTGATGGTATTATACTGATTGTGAATAGATTTGGAGCATTTGGAGGCCGAGTCCAGAGGCAAGAGCATTGCGGGGTAGAGATTTGACCGGTTTGAGGTAAGTAACGATTGTAAATCTAGTCCTGAGGGTATGAAACCCCGGATTTCGTATCATTCTATTATTTTGAGGTGACGCACATGCTAGGTGACGGGCGTGTGGGCGTGCACTGTTGGAGATTTGTGACTTGGTCCGTCCCGTAGCAACTATAAAGTAGCATACTTTGTTGAAACCGTTGATACTTATATGATTTAGAAAGAATTTCTGTAAATTGGGCTGAATGCCATGTTTGGGCCTTGCGCCAATGCTGTTTGGACCCTTAGGGGCTGTTTTGTATCATCCTCTCACTGTTTTCGATTGAAAATCTATACTCAGTCATGGTTATACTTGTTTACTGCATAACTCAGTCTTATGACTCTATTTTGATGCATATAAATGTTTTGGGCCGAATGCCCTGTTTTACTGAAATACCCGAGTGGCTTGATTGGTGAGGATGAGTGTGGATCGGGGCTGCCCGCCTGCAGCATACTTGTGACTGAGTGAGGCCGAGGGCCTGATTGGTGAGGATGAGTATGGATCGGGGCTGCTCGCCTGCAGCATACTTTATTATTATCACACGTGAGTTGTCCGTGTAGATTATAGCGCTTGGGATGAAGGATTCCCTCCGGAGTCTGTATACACCCCCAGTGAGCGCAGGTACCTACTGAGTGCGAGTGCCTAGTGCTGAGTGATTGTGAGGTATGCCCGAGTGGCAAGAGTGATTATGAGGTATGCCCGAGTGATAAGAGTGATTGTGAGGAATGCCCGAGTGGCAAGAGTGATTGTGAGGTATGCCCGAGTGGCAAGAGTGACTGTGAGGTTTGCCCGAGGGGCTGTTTATAATTTAATTATTTTTACTCACATTTGCTGAGCCTTTGTTTGAAAAACTATTGGACAAATATCTTTAAATGATTTTCACTGGAACCGGGTTTAAACGAGACGATTTGATTCAAACACTGATTTTTAAGCATGTTGTACTTTACTGAGATTTCATGATATGAACGTTATATGCTTTATTGCTCGTCACTACTGCTCAGTCTTTATTTATTGTTGTTACTTACTGAGTTGGCGTACTCACGTTACTCCATGCACCTTGTGTGCAGATCCAGGTGTGGCTGGACACGGTAGCGATTATTGAGTGTTCTGGTTACAGATTTTCTTGGAGATAGCAAGGTAGCTGTTTGGCGATCGCAGCCCCTGCTCTTCTCCCTCTTATCTTCCTCTAGTAGTATTTAGCTATTTTTCCAGGCTGAGTTAGCCTTGATATTGTCAGACAGATTATAATAGATGCTCATGACTAGTGACACCCCGATGTCGGGCTTTTCTTTTCCGGACTTCTCTTTTCTTTGATTTGAACTCTTTAAATAAAGGTTTATGCTAAATAACCTTGAAATTATCTTTAAAACGAAGATATCGGTTTGTTTTGGAAATGAGTCGGTTTGCCTAGTTCCACGATAGGCGCCATCACGACAGGGGTTAGTTTTGGGTCGTGACACCAAACCTTCAAATTTCTAACTTTTGGCAATTAGCCTCAAAATTATCTAGGAACACTGAAACTCAAATCGGGGCATACCCCAAGTCCAAAATTACCATCCGGACCTAACGGAACCATCAAAACTCCGATCCGAGGTCAAATACACAAAAGTCAAACTTGATCAACTCTTTCAACTTAAAGCTTCTAAATTGAGAATCATTCTTCCAAATCAAACCTGAACCACTCGAAAATCAAAATCGACCATACACACAAGTCATATTACATCATATAGAGCTATTCAAGACCTCAAACCACTGAACGGAATACTAATACTCAAAATAACCGGTCGAGTCGTTACAAGATTTTTGACCATAAGAGTTAAGTTCTAACTTCACGTAGTTCCATTTCACTAATATCTGCTGCTGCCAGTTTTAATTGCTAGGCCAATGTCACCACAAAATCTGTGGGAAGCACGTAGCTTTACCTTGAAAAAGACATCAGCTTATAATGGTATTTCACAGAGAAAACTTTCAGTCTCATTTAGTCCGTCAATGTGACGCATCATGCAAACATAAATATAGGTTAAAATGTTGAATTCCTATAGAGCAAGCTAGAGTAGTATTTAATGTGCATTGCTAAAATCCATAAAGTGTAAGCATTTATGGCTTTCAAATTTCAAAACCTATAGAGCAGGCTAGAGTAGTATTTAGGGATTTTTACCTTCTTATACTAAATATGAAACTTATTTATCCTCTCTAATCAAGTCTTAACTTAATTATATGGGCATATACAATTTACCAATTATATACAAATTAGTATTAATGAATATCCCTTTATATTAAGAATTGAATAGGGAATCAGTTATTTCCTCTCTCTCCGTATCTCTTTCTCTCTTTCTCTCTTTCCGTCTCTCTCTCTCTCTCTCTCCGTCTCCTTCTCTATTCTTTCCCCAATTTTTCTTCCTTTGTTTTTCTCTATTTTTCCTCCTCTCTTTTTATCAATAAATTTTAATTGTTTTAATATAGAGTTTTAACTTAGTAATTTTCTTTCATGTTGCACAATTGGTGTTGCAATTGAAATTGTCAATCAAATAATTTTGAAGATATTTGATTCTCCACCATTGACAACCATTAAAAAGTTTCAAAGCTTTGAATTTGAATTTGGGTTTTCAAAAACTATTGTTTGTTTGGATTGGATATTGTTGCAAATAATTAGGAATATTCTGTAGAGTTTATATCTCAATTTTGAGGGTGTTTGATGAAGATTAGACTTGATTTTAGTTGAATTTCAGATTGAAACTCGAAGAAGAAGAAGAAGAACATATGGCATACAATATACTTACTAAATTGTATTAATATTGTATGTAAATTGTATTTAAGTTGTATTCTGTTGTAATTATATATACTTTTATTTGAATGTTGTATGAAAGTTAAAAAATAGTTGTATATGTATAAGCCGTTGTATGAAATTTGTATTTAAGTTATAAATACTATCTTTTTACATAAAGTTGTTGATATGTATCAAAATTATTTTAAGAGAAGAAGTTTTGATTGAAATTTAAGAGAGGAACAAGAACACACCACTTACAAAATATATACAAATCATATACAAAATACATACAAAAAAAATATCGTATAAAATTTGTATGAAAATTACATTTAAGTTGTATGATGTTGTAGTTGTATTTAACTGGGTAGAAATAATATACGAAAGTTGTAGATAAGTTGTAAGTAAGTTGTATACTATATAATTTATTGTATGAAATTTATTTTTACTATGTATGTTGCTGTGAATATTCAAATTTACATTAAATTTGTACGAAATTTGTTATGTAATAGTGTAGGAAAGTAAAAATCCCCTCATAAAATTCTTATAATTTTGTATCTATGGGAAAAAGCCCCCCAAATAAAGAGGGGTGATATGGTTAGGCTCAGCCCATAGCACGTTGTACAGATCCCATTACAGATAGTCGAATAGTAACACAGAAATTCGATGAAAAAATAATATTGTATAGTCGATGTAAAAATAAGGGAAATAGGTCAAAATTGTCCCTACACTATCAAAAATTAGTCACGTTTTTATCCGTTTCTACTTCCGGTCTAGATATATGGCTACCGTTATTAAAGTATACAAAATTGTCCCGAACCCTAACAGATTTCCAACGTGGCAGTAGGACCCTTCACTTAATGTGCCAACTAGGCAAATACCTACCCGAATCTCATTTTTTTGACCCAACTATTCAAATACTTTATGGGTCCCACCTCTCTCTCTTAATTCAACCGACAACTTTTCTTCTTCTTCCTCAGTTCTTCTTTTCCAGTTCTTGTTCTTCCTTATTTTTTCTTCTTTTTTTCCTCTTTCATTTTGGAGCTGGGAAATTATGTCTGATGATAAGATAATCATGGTTTTTGGTTTCTTATCTTATGTACAAAAAGTTCAGTGGGAATATTTAGCTTTTTCTCTTGTGATTCTTGGTTGCAGGATCTTGGCGATAGTGTTAGCTTCTAGTTGAGAAAATATCTGAGAAGGCCGACCACCAAAAAATCTCTCTAGACAGTGAAAAAACTCGGATGACCCCATCCCCATTCATGTTATTTTTACCATTCTTTTTATTTTCTGTTTCAACATGACCTCACCCCTCTTTTCTGTTCCAACATCTATTGAAAATCTATCTGCAATTTACAGTCTACCGCAGTCCTTTTGTTTCGTAGATTATAGTGGGTTTTGATAGCAACTATAATAGTGGTGAAAGTGGTAGTTTTTGATTGAATTTCATGATGGGTCTCCGGTGGAGATGGTGAATAAGAGCAGTGGGCAATAGAACTTTTTTATGGTGGGATGAAGTGAGGTGATGATCAACTATAAAAGTTGTGGTGGCTTTGGTGAAAGAAGGTGGTGGACTGGTGAAGCGGCGGCTGTTTTGATGAAGGTGCAGGCGGCGATGGCGGCCGACAGGGGGTTGGGTAGGTTGTGGCTACAACCTTTTACATGTTCAATCATTAGATATATAAAACCTCAAGTTCTTTAGGTTCATGTTTACAGATTTGAGATACTTTTAGGCTTTCATTTCTTTTCTTCTGTTTATTCATTTTTCTGATCTTCAACTCTTCACAAGAAGATGGTAAACGGGAAGGGAGGGGTCAAAGAAATGGGCATGGGTTAAAAAAAAATGAGCATGGGTCTACAATTCGGGTTGGTATTTGCCCAGTTGGCACATTAAGTGAGGGGTTTACTGCCACATTGGAAATCAGTTAGGGTTTGGGACTATTTTGTATACTTTACTAACGATATGCGTATATTTGGACCGAAAGTAGAAACGGGTATAAACGTGACAAATTTTCGATAGTATAGGGACAATTTTGGCCTTTTTCACTAAAAATAATAGCCGAAAAATGTATAAAATTTGTATATTTTTTGTATATATATATATACATTCTGTATATTATATACAAAAATTATACAAGTTTTATATACTTTTTCGGCTACCAGCAATATAAAAGTGAATTAGTTTATAAATATGGAAGATGCTAATGGTGCTGAGATGGACAAATAGGGGAAAAGTCACGAAATAGTTTATAAAATACAAAATCGTAGGCCCCTATAGCTCAGTGGTAGAGCGTCAGTCTTGTAAACTGAAGGTCCGCAGTTCGATCCTGCGTGGGGGCAATTTGTTTTATTATTATCCTACTTCACATTGCCTACTTAAGTATTTAAGCATTTTTATTATTATAGACTGGAAATAACCTAGGAACGGATATCACTATTTTAAATTCCAACCCAGTTATGTATCAGACAAGGAATCGCAAGTTACTTGGATTAACTTTCTGATGATACTCTGTCCCAACTCAATTATTTAATTAGCACTTTTGGATCATCTAATGAATCGAGTGTGGCGAAAACTATTCCGTAACCTACAAATAAAAGAGTTTGTTCTGTGCTAACTTATTTTAGTGTAATTTTTAATCATTGGAAACGTGCATTTAATTTGTCCATACCACTCAACTTTAGATTATATCCATGGAAAAACAATGACGAAGAAAACAAAAATTGATAAAATAAAGAATGAAAAAAGTATATATTACCAGCTTATTTCTTTTACAGTTAGAGTAATTTTTTAGGTGTTATTTTCTCGTATAAAAGAATAATCCAATAAAATACGAGCATATGATAGGAATATTAGATCCGTAATCTAATAAAATATGGGAATATAATGTTTTCTTTTAAAAGAATCAAATTGAAGTATAACAGACAATTTGCCACTTGAAAATTAAGTAAAATTGTACTCCTACTTTTTCCTACTTTTATTACGTAAAACTTGAAAGAAAGTTTGGTTTTTATCAAATGCATCTAATGATAAAGATTAAGATAAAATGAGTTAGTTTTATTACACAAATCAATAGAAAAAGAACATCAAAATAACACATACGGGCAAGGAAGGTTTCCCTTTTATGAATTAAAAAATCACAGGAGAGACCTTAAGGAAGGTTTAATTTCCCTTTTCTGAATTAAATAGTACTAAATTTATTAAATTTTTTAAACTTAAATGGTAGATTCTTGAAACAAGAAGAAAAAGTACTCTACAATGTTCTGCATATCAAAATGACAAAAAAAAAGATAAGTATGTTTTAACATGTTTCAAAAGCGAACAGTGACATATTATTTGAACGATATAAAAAAATTTATTTCTCGTTTTATTATATTTTAATTTTTATTTCATGGCCTTGATTCTTTGAACCTTGATTAGGTTAGTCTTGGATTGTGTTACGCAATAGTAGCACGCAAGCAAAATTTTCCTCTCCTTTTCTATTTCTGCCAATAGTTTCCGTGTGATATCATTTGCCACCTCGAAGCTCACCAATTTTGTAGTATCTCACAAACAAATTTAGATAATTAAAAGCCCATATAAAAAGAAACTAAAAATCAAATTCTCAACAAAATTAACGGCGAGCACAAATTATATCTAAGGACATTTGCTTAACTTAAGCATGGCTTAACTTAACTTATATGAATTAAAATTGTACTCCTACTTTTTCCTACTTTTATTACGTAAAACTTGAAAGAAAGTTTGGTTTTTATCAAATGCATCTAATGATAAAGATTAAGATAAAATGAGTTAGTTTTATTACACAAATCAATAGAAAAAGAACATCAAAATAACACATACGGGCAAGGAAGGTTTCCCTTTTATGAATTAAAAAATCACAGGAGAGACCTTAAGGAAGGTTTAATTTCCCTTTTCTGAATTAAATAGTACTAAATTTATTAAATTTTTTAAACTTAAATGGTAGATTCTTGAAACAAGAAGAAAAAGTACTCTACAATGTTCTGCATATCAAAATGACAAAAAAAAAGATAAGTATGTTTTAACATGTTTCAAAAGCGAACAGTGACATATTATTTGAACGATATAAAAAAATTTATTTCTCGTTTTATTATATTTTAATTTTTATTTCATGGCCTTGATTCTTGAACCTTGATTAGGTTAGTCTTGGATTGTGTTACGCAATAGTAGCACGCAAGCAAAATTTTCCTCTCCTTTTCTATTTCTGCCAATAGTTTCCGTGTGATATCATTTGCCACCTCGAAGCTCACCAATTTTGTAGTATCTCACAAACAAATTTAGATAATTAAAAGCCCATATAAAAAGAAACTAAAAATCAAATTCTCAACAAAATTAACGGCGAGCACAAATTATATCTAAGGACATTTGCTTAACTTAAGCATGGCTTAACTTAACTTATATGAATTACCAATTCGGAGAATCATGCGATTATTTCAATCAAGCTTTCAATTACTTCTAACTGTGCAGCCTCTCCTCAAATTGGACTATGTCCATCTACATGTTGAACAATATTATTTCCTTCTGAATTCAGAAGAGGGGAAAAAAAAAAAGACAAAATAATACGAGTACTATTTTATATTTCAGACTGAAAATCGCATCGCTTTTTGTTTAAGGCAATAGGGGAGTTGGGGTGTGGGGGTGATAGAATGAAAAGGAAAAAAGTTTGTGATATATATATAGGCAAGCTGCATGATTCTTAGCTGCTCAGGGTTTAAGTTATATTATACATACTGGATATTATTTTTTAAGTTATTACATTAACTTATTATAGGCATGTGTAACGCGATCAATAAAAAAATTTCAGTTTAGAAGTTAAACTCAAGTAGTGCAAATGACATATACACACATTTCGCAGCAATAAAATGACAATCCCCTTATTTTTATTTCAAAGATAAAATGGAAAATTAAAAAATATCTTAGTTTCAGTTATTTGCCCACTCCTGACAGCTCGTGCCATGATACCACAAAGTCTCTAACAATATAACTAACGTTCGTCATTCTCTTTAATATCACACATCAATAACTTGTTTGGCTTGCAAACAATTTCTTTTTGTTAAAACCCAAACAGGAAACTGCTTACTGCCTAATTCGAAAAACCCTTTTCCCCCTTCTATATTTGTAATAACCAAACAGGAAACTGCTCCTTAGCTAATTCTTATACCCTATCTTGACTTGTCCCTGCATTATTGTTGAATGTTGTTTTATGCCCATAAGAAATCCATCACTTAGGGAATCCATCACTTGTACTATTCTTACAACTTGACATCTATCTCTTTCGACACTCTTCTATAAAAGGCTACTTCATAGTTCATACTCGATCTCCAAATTCTCATATTGTGGAAATGAAGAAGTTCTTTCTTGTTCTTTTCTGTTTAGCTCTGGTTCTTAGGCTCGGGGAGGCTTTCGATTTCCAAGAGAAGGAGTTGGAGACGGAGGAAAGTTTGTGGGAGTTGTACGAGAGGTGGAGAAGCCATCACACAGTGTCAAGGAGCCTTGATGAGAAGCACAAGAGGTTCAATGTGTTCAAGGCCAATGTTCACTATGTTAACGACTTCAACAACAAGGACAAGCCTTATAAGTTAAAACTTAACAAATTTGCAGACATGACTAACCATGAATTCACAAGTCATTATGCTGGTTCCAAGGTTAAACATTACAGGTCACTCCAAGGAACTCCAAGTGGGAATGGAAGTTTCATGTATGCTAATGTGAACAACGTCCCTCCCTCTGTTGATTGGAGGAAGAAAGGCGCCGTAACTCCTGTCAAAGACCAAGGCCAGTGTGGTAAGAATTAATATGACATGATATCACTTTTTTTTAAACAAAAAAAAAGAAATTGTAGCTTGGGGCCAGTCCACCTGCAGGTATTAGCTATTTTTCACTTGCACAGATTCCGAGTAGCTCTGTCCATCAGAAATCGCCTAATATTTTTTTTTCTCTACTAGGATTCATGTCACCATTCACACCATGTTGCTATAATAGAAAGTAGGAGATCAACATAATGTGTTTTATGATATGATTGTTCATGGAAACTCTTCTACACATTGTAGGAAGTTGCTGGGCATTTTCAACTGTGGTAGCAGTGGAGGGAATAAACCAAATCAAAACGAATAAATTAATTTCTCTATCAGAGCAAGAGCTTGTCGACTGTGACACTAGACAAAACCAAGGATGCAATGGAGGATTGATGGACTTGGCATTTGACTTCATCAAGAAAAAGGGAGGCATCACTACAGAGGATAACTATCCTTACAGAGCTGCAGATGGAAAGTGTAACATCCAAAAAGTAAAGCACTTTCACATAGGATAATTAACTCAGATTAGAAATTTTATTGAATTGGCCTTTATCGAAAAATAATTATTGAATTGACAGGAGAATTCTCCTGCTGTATCAATCGACGGACATGAGGATGTTCCCCCTAATAATGAGGATGCATTGCTTAAAGCAGCTGCCAACCAGCCTATTGCTGTAGCAATAGACGCTTCAGGCTCTGATTTCCAGTTCTATTCTGAGGTAAAGTATATCACCATTACTTAAGTTCAAGAAACTAATATTATTATATGCTTATTTATACATATTTAGATGTAAAAAATAAATTTACGCTATTAGTATATTTTAACCTGTTGTAGTAGGTACGACAGTTATTTTTTAAGTCACTAATAGTGTTTTTGTTTTACAGGGGGTGTACACGGGAGATTGTGGGACTGAGCTAGACCACGGAGTGGCAGTTGTGGGCTATGGTACGACTGTTGATGGAACCAAATACTGGACTGTGAAGAACTCCTGGGGAGCTGAATGGGGAGAAAAAGGATACATTAGAATGCAGCGTGGAATTGATGCAAAAGAAGGATTGTGTGGTATAGCAATGGAACCCTCCTACCCAATCAAGACTTCAAGCAACCCTACAGGGTCTCCTGCAACAACATATAAGGATGAACTCTAGAAATACATTTACTTTGCTCAGAGAATGTCCTTTAATGTTTGATGAAATGTCTCTTCTCTTCAAATTGTGGGCATGTACTCATAAACATGTCAACAACATATGACCAATTTAGTTTCCTTGTGTCAAATTACCTAGTTGTCCAAACTTCAGAGTTTGATTCAATAAACAGTTACTACTTAGTCACTGCAGAGGATAACTATTCTTTTTGCAAATATACATTTTTCTGCAAAATAAAGCTTGGTAGATGGGCACATACTTTTCTTACTCCTATTCTTTTAATAACAGTGGACCACAAAATCACCTACCATTTTTTTTAGTTTGAACTATAATTAATCTCCCATGATTTTTATGCACTTCATAGACGGCTAGATTACACCCTTGGATGCATATTCTTTTCTTTTCTTATTCCTACTAGACAACCAAGGATAAAAAAACCAATTCTACTCTAGTATGCTTTCATCCAAAGCTGCCTCAATCAAGACTTCAACTAATTTAGGTGTGCTATGAAAATAATTATATTGTGGATGTCTATTTATTACTCCGTTATTGATAATCTTCCCGAAGAAGATTATCCATTTGTTACTCTATTGAAATTTATCTACAAGCAGCTGATGCAGGCAGGTTGCAAGCAACTCAATAAAATGATTTGCAACGGCTTCTTATTAAACATGCATGTTCCAAGCAGCTCATGCAGGCAGCTTACAAGCAGCTCAAGAAAAGCCTTGCAACTGCTTCCTTTCTTCTACAAATAGAGGAGTTTTCAGTTCATTATGTATATTATTTTGAAGTTGAATAATATATCAATCTCTCTCTATACTTGTCTTTAGTTTATTACTTTATAATCTTTATTTTATAATACATTATCAGCACAAGACTCTGCCATCTCGAGCAAATACTCCAAGGTACGAAGTTTCTTTTTCTAAATATATGTTTATCATGCATGTTCATCACGTCTTTCTAGCCAACTAATGATGCAGATGTCATTTTACTTGGATGTGGTCTCGCGTCTCGCAAAATTGGAAAGAAAAATTGATTTTACTTAAGCTATTATATGGTCACGAGTCTACACCAGTAGTTTATGTGGCAAACGGTTGGGGATTATGTATACTTATACAATTGCTATTTCTGTACTTATTTTCCTCCTTGATCGATTAGTGAAGGATTAAAAGGTGAATAACAATGTCAGATCCATCTAAACTCCAGCAGAGTTTATGAGAAATATATAATTACCAACAATGGCAATATTTTCTAAGTCTCGCTATGACTTAACTTCATGGTTCACTTGAACTCCAGCAGAGTACGGCCATCAGAAGCGGCTATGTTTCATATATCTCATTGTAACTAAAATTTGTTAACCACTAGAAATGTTATATGCCTATGACCACCAGAAATGATAATTTAGGCTTGCTATGGTTACAATGAAGATAAGTTAGAGAAAATTCTCTATATTATATGCATACCTTGATTTGCTTCTAAAGTAGCAAATATCTTAAAAGAAGTTCGAAGCATCACAATTTAATGTGATTATGCATGTTCAGATAATTATGTTCTATCTCCTGAAGGAAGTGAACTTTTGATAATATTAATCCATTTCCTGAAGTAAATGTGTCAATATTAAATATGAATGCGCTCCTGATGTAAATATATTATGATTCACCTCCAGAAGAGGTAATACGGTTGAGAGAATATATTCTCAATATTTTATATTTCTCCTGAAGTAGTAAATAATTAAAATTTTCTCCTGAAGCAGGAAAATATTATGTAGTGGTAAAGATATTAAAATTCTTAATTTTTGTCATTTATACATTTAGAATTGTCTTTATATTGTTTATTTGATTATGATTTTCTATCATGATACCAGAAGTGTCTGAGCAATATTTTGTAGTACAAAATTTATCAAAAGCTCGTGAAGAGCTAATTGTTTGTCTAGAAGACACAAGATACCAGTAGTGTCTAATAAATATTAGATTGTGGATAATAAATGAAGGCTCTCGAAGAGCTTATATACAAATATGTCATTCATATTATATGATTTCGATCAAAACATATGTTGTAGTAAACCTGAAGTTTACTAATACAAATGGCCATCATCTTGATACTACAAATGACTAAAAGATTGAAAATCTTCATGTTTCCACAATCATAGGGGGTAATAATATGTATGTGAGAAGTTACCCACCTTATTCTTTAATTTTGTACTATACCATGTATCAAAGTAAACCAGAAGTTTACTAATGCAAAAGCAGTTACAGTAAATCAGAAGTTTTACTGTGACAAAAATAGCTACAGTAAAATAGAAATTTACTGATACAAAGGTAGCCACAATAAATTAGAAGTTTACTAATGCAAAAGTTTATGTCATAGTAAACTAGAAGTTTACTAAAAGAAAGCACATGCCATGATAAACTTGAAGTTTGCATTTTTTATCTGGTTTAAATATGATGAGCTAATTGAGAATTATGATAAACATAAATTGAATAACTAGAAGATTCTTCAAAAAATCTCTTGTGTTGCTTGTTCTCATAATAAATTGATTATACCAGCTAAAGTTGGGACTAAGACCCCTGAATTCTGGAATATATAAAAGGTGAAATGGGCCTATTCACCTATCATGTGAACCACTTATAGATGCATATATGAGATGGTTACATGTGTGTTTATTGTCAACCTGCAGTTTGGCATTTGAAATTGCTTTTCTTAATTAAGAGTATAATTATCAGAATATGTAATCAAGATAATTCATCTTGATAACGATGGTATATTCAAGCTGGTTTAGCATTAAATGTCTTCTGTTAATGACTAAATCATTTCTTATGAGAACAAAGCTTCACGTGTTGGTCTAAGATTTTTCAAATTGCATATAGCAACAATTGTATGCATAAGACCAATAATATATAATAAATCCTCCTCTCACAATTGGTTTAGGATCAGAAATCAAATATTTTTACTATCTAATAACTTTTGATATGTGGTATATGATTAATTTCTCTACCACATTGCACAAAGATAGATTTTCCAAAGAAGATTGGGGATATATGTTAATTTTTCTAACATTTGGGGTATGGAATAAACAGAAATATAATATATGAATCGAATTATCATTAATATGATCCTCACTTAGAAGATAATTCAAGTCAAATGGCAGAAGCATTTGCGATCCAAAATAAAATATCATATTTCAGCTTCAAATACTCCTATTAAAATTAAGGTCCCTGAAAGATAGAGTTTACTATACGCATGAAGCGTGGTAGACCAATCGGTTCTAAAGGTAACAATCCTTGAAAATGATAGGAGCAAATGATTAAAATGATCATAAAAGGAGGAAATAAGCTCTAGAAGAGCCCATGACGTAATATTTCATGAAACTCCAGAAGAAGTTCAGGTACCTGAAAATAAAGAAAGTGATGAGATCTCAACACGTTATGTCGCTTGCGAACCGATACAAAATGATCATCGACGATATATTTGATACAATATGGTGCACAATATTATAAAAGGTTGTGAGGGCCGGACCTGTAGTCCAAACACCTGAAAATATCATGCCATTTAAGTGCAAGTCATAACATATATAACTCATTTGATTAAATCTATATGAAGATCCCTGAAGGATTTAAAATTCTTGAAGCATATAATTTAAAGTCTTGAGAAATGCACTCGATCAAATTACAAAGATCTTTGTACGGTTTAAAATCAATCTGGGCGTATGTGATATAATCGCCTCCGTGAATATTTGCTGAAAGAAGGTTACATAAATGATGTTATTTGTCCATGTATTTTTATAAAGAAAATGACATCAGAATTTGTTATACTTGCTGTTTATGTTGATAACATAAATCTTGTTGGAACTCCAGAAGAGCTCCAAAAGGCAATTGAATATCTTAAAAAAAAATTTGAGATGGAATACAAAATTGAACTGCGGAGACTCAAATATTTGAAATAAGATTTTCATCAGGGGGAGTGAAATGCACGCTGTACTCTTTTTCCCTTACTAAGATTTTTCCCGTGGGGTTTTTCTTATAAGGTTTTTAATGAGGCATCTAGAAATGTGTATTACTAAATATATGTATTCTTTTTTCTTCACTAGGATTTTTGTACTATATTTTTCCTAGTAAGGTTTTAACGAGATAATATTTTTTAATGAACATCCAAGGGGGAGTGTTATGAAAATAATTATATTGTGGATGTCTATTTATTACTCCGCTATAGATAATCTTCCAGAAGAAGATTATCCATTTGATACTCTATTGAAGTTTATCTACAAGCAGCTGATGTAGGCAGGTTGCAAGCAACTCAATGAAATGATTTGCAGCAGCTTCTTATTAAACAGGCAGGTTGCAAGCAGCTCATGCAGGCATCTTACAAGCAGCTCAAGAAAAGCCTCGCAATTGCTTCCTTTCTTCTATAAATAGAGGAGTTTTCAGTTCATTATGTAAATCAGTTTGAAGTTGAATAATATATCAATCTCTCTCTATACTTGTCTTCAGTTTATTTACTTTATAGTCTTTATTTTATAACAAGGTGTAATTTGTTAGAAGATTGTGTTCGAAAATAAATTCTGCAAAATTAAAAAAGAAATAGAAGTAGGAGAATTAAAGTGTTTCGTACCCAATATAAAATTGTATTTCCTTAAGAAATTTAATCCTCCTACTATTGCCCAAGGTTATTAGATTAATTTTTCCGAGGATAAAACAGAATAACTATTCTGTAATACTGACAATGAAAATTACAGAACTTCGTCGAACTCAACAAACGGCACCAAACCACACTAATAGACTTATGTTTTTGCTTTAAAAACTATACAATTTGCAGAAGAGAGAGGGGAGAGTTTTTTCAGATTTTCAGTGTTGAAAATTCAAAATTTCATTTCCCTCCATTTTACCCCTCCATTTTCGCATTCACACCTTTCTTAAAATCCAACATAATTCACTACCATTTTCAGAACAAATGTGACAATATGCAGGTAGTCCAAAAGTAGAGAAAATACCTACAGGATAGTTTTAATGTAATCTCTCTGTAGGAAGAATTTCTGCTAGAATTTTCTTATCCTTAAAATCCTGCTTTGCTTTCAATGATTCTAACTGAGCATCACTGTAAATAGCATGTCCTATAGCTTACCACATCATCACCTTAGCAAATAAATATCACCTGTTAATATGTTGCTTTCTGTACATGTGTTAATAACCCTAGGTGGTAGATGCATAAATCCATAATGAATGAATGAAATATATAAGGTAATTATTAATTTGCTACGAGATATAGAGGGACAGCACAAGGATACAATGTCACTGAAGAGTTCATGTTGAACAGTTGAAGCACAATCAGAATTTACAGATTGCAGAAAAGAACAACAAGTATTGTTGCCCACACCACACAACTTATTTAACTTCCGAACAACTTATTCTTCATGACCAAATTGCGCAAATGCAAAGAAATATTGTCATATAGACATAAGACAATAACCCAAAAGAGACCAAATACAAATTAAGATAACTAAAGATAGTCAACTGTTATACCTGCGGAGGAGTAGGAAAAAAGACATCTTACAATGCTTGTATTTGTGACTTTATAATTGCCAACTCTTGTTGCAACTGTAGAGATAATGTGCTAGCACTAGATGAACCCAAGTTTAAACCACCAATACAATGAAGTCGCTTAATGGTATGCTCCATAACTCATAAAACACTGTAAATCTTACCCCTCATGATGCCCTTCATCTAATATTTCTTCTCTATTTAAAGACTCACAACACACACAAGCATAAAAAATCATGATTTCCCTTGCATATTGGATTATTTTATTTTATTCCGAAAAGAGTTAAGTATCTTGATTAACCTTGGTTTGAGGGAAGTAAGGTAGAATCGAGTATATATGCTATGTGAATTATGTGTTGGGGGCGGCATATATGTAAGGTGGCGAGTGTATATGCGTTGGCCATGGGATAAGCATGCGGGTAGAAATAGCCTTACTTGTACGATGTTATTTTATGTATTATGTCTTCAATGCTTTAGATAGATTATTTATTTCTTTGATTACTCGTTTTCATGTTATTTCTTATGTTGAGATTATTGTGATATTGGGTGTTGAGATCGTGGAATTTGTTGATTTGTTGTTGGCACTAATTATTGAAAGATTCTCATATTACGAGTTGTGTTCAAATACTTTTGTTGATGTTGAATTTGCTTCCCACCTTGCTTGGTATTGTGTTGTTGTGATTGCTGGGTGAGGAAGGGTAAAATGCACAAAGGGTGTTGTCGTGCTTTATTTATATATTGATATTATTGTTTGAGTGAACGTGAGGATAAAACACGAAGGGTGATGTCGTGCAATTACTCTATATTATTATGTGAAGATGAGAGCAAAAGCACGAAGGATGATGCCGTGCACTTGCTTTTATATTATTATGTAAGGATGAGAGTAAAAGTACGAAGGGTTATGCCTTGCACTTGGTTTTATACTATAACCAGAGAATGATTGTAAAAGCACGGGGGGTGATGTTGTGCAATGTTTTTTATTCATTTCTCTTTTCTTTGACATTTAAACATGGTCTTGACTTTATGGCTTCGTTATTTGCTTTTGAAAGGTTGTTCAGAGTTATTGTCATTTTACTTTATGTTTTCGCTTTCAGCCCTTTACTTATGTACTTATTATCCCTCAACTTGTTGTTATCCCGCCTTTATACTTGATACTTTACTTGTTATTTCGTTACTTCTTAATATATTTAACTACACAGGCTTATTGTAAGTGTCTTATCTTAGCTTCGTCACTACCTCATCCGGGTTAGGCTCGACACTTACTGAGTACATTTGCTCGGTTGTACTCATACTACACTTCTGAACTTCTTGTGCAGATTTAGATATTGGTACCAGCGGAAATCCCGAGAGGTACGTAGCGGATACCAGACGGTGATTCAAGGTAGAGCTGCATTCTGTTCGCATGACTTAGAGTCACTTTCCTATTTCTATTGTACTATTTCCATTTCCCAGACAATTTCTTCAAAATATTATATTTAGTATAATCTAAAAGCTCATGTACTTATGACTCCACATCTTGGGATGGTTTGCATTAGATATTGGTTATATAACTTATTATGTTTATCTCAAAGTTGGTTTTACGTTATGTTATTATTCTATTATCAGTCATGTATCACAGTTCTTCATATTTATCAGTTGTGTGTTGTCTTGCCTACAAAGTGGGGTTAGACGCCATCATTACCCTGATTGGTTGGAATTTTGGGCCGTGACAAGTAGGTATCAGAGTACTAGGTTGCATAGGTCTCACGAATTATGAGTAAGCTTAGTAGAGTCTTGAGGATCGGTAACGAGATATCTGTACTTATCTTCTAGAGGCTATAAGGCTTTATGAAACTTCACACTCTTTCTTTCTTTATCGTGCGACTTAGTTCTACCATGAGTTCTGAATCTCTATTCTCTTATTCTCTCACAGATGGTGAAGACACATACATCATCCGCAACGAATTAAGAGCCAGAGCCCCAGATTGCAGCCACTACCAGGGGTAGGGGCCGGGCCAAGGTAGAGCCAGAGGTAGAGGTAGAGCTCAACCTAGAGCAAGCACAGCGACACCCATTGTCAAGCTTCGGATAGAGCCGGATGATGATATCCCTATACCAATAGAGTTAGTAGGACCAACTCAGGTCCTAGAGAGGTTCAGGGCTACCCTAGTGTTTCAGGACGCCTTAGTTTTCATGGTTGGCTTGATGGAGAGTATGGCTCAGGCCGTGTGTTTCATGTGGCACCAGCCGTTTCTTAGGCCGAGGGAGGAGCCCAGACTCACGCTACTCACACGATAGAGTAGATGCTCACGATTATTAGAACCTAGCAGTTCTACTAGTTGAGGCAGTTTAGCCCGTTATTTTTACACATCCCGGGGAGAGATCCGATATGTCAGCCGACGAGCTAAAGATGTTGGACATGTTCACCAAGTTTTATCCCCTTCTCACAAGAGGCCCCATCATTTTGGAGGATTCAGTGGTGCCTCGTCTAGAGGCAGGGGTTCTTTTGGTAGAGGCCATCCTATTAGGCCAGTTCAGCCACCTCTACAGGTCTCCCAGGGTACTTCAGGCAACCACAATGCTTACGGACCTCGTTCTGAGAAACTAGCATACAATGCATCTTCAGCTCCGGTGAGTGCTCCTCCAATACAGAGTTACTAGGGTGGTTATTCAGGTCGATAAGGACAGTTCAAGGATCAACAGTCATGTTAGTCGAGGGCATGTTATACATGTGGGGATCTAAGGCATATCACGAAGTTTTTCCCCAGGTTTCAGAGAAGTATGACACAATAGGGTACTCGTGCCATGATTCTGGTACCGGTGACTCCACCACCCGCACAACTAGCTAGAGGGGGGGAGGGCATCAGGCAGCCTGAGGTGGGGGCCAGTAAGTTAGAGGTGGATGTTAGTCAGTGAGAGGTCGTCCCGGAGGTGGAGGATAGGTTGGTGGGGCTCGACCATGTTGTTATGCATTTCCAGCTAGACTTGAGGCATAGTCGTTTGATACAATTATTACAGGTATTATCTCAATCTGTCATAGAGATTCTTCTATGTTGTTTGATCCGGGTTCTACATATTTCTATGTATCTTCATATTTTGCTTTGCATTTGAGTATTCCTCATGATTCTCTTAAAGATCCTATTTTTGTACATACACCGCTTGGAGATTCTATAGTAGTGCATCGGGTATATCGGTCTTGTGTTGTCACTATTAATGGTTTGATACTGTAGTCGATCCTTTATTACCAAACATGGTAGATTTCGAGGTCATTCTTGGTATGGATTGGTTGTCCCCGTATCATGCTATCTTGGATTGTCATACCAAGACTGTGACTTTAGCCATGTTAGGGTTTCCTAGATTAAAGTGGAGAGGGACCCACGGTCACTTCAATAGCAGGGTGGTTTCATAATTGAAGGCCCGGCGTATGGACGAGAAAGGGGTGTTTGGCGTATTTGGCTTATATACATGATTCTAGTGCAGAAGTTCCTTCAATGGATTCTGTACCAGTTGTGAGTGAGTTTCCTGAGGTGTTTCCTAAAGATATGCCGGGTATGCTACCCGATAGGGATATCGACTTTTGCATTGATTTGGTTTCGAGCACTTGGCCTATTTTTATTCCACCGTACTGTATGGCTCCAGTTGAGTTGAAAAGATTGAAGGACCAGTTGCAAGATTTGCTTGACAATGGATTCATTAAACCAGTGTCTCGCCATGGGTGCGCCAGTGTTTTTATTAAGAAAAAGGACGGATCGATGATGATGTGCATAGATTATCAGTAATTGAACAAGGCCAATATTAAGAACAAGTATTCGTTGCCTAGGATTGATGATTTATTTGACTAGATTCAGGGTTCCAAGGTGTTTTTCATGATTGATTTGAGATTTGGATACCATCAGGTGAAGATTAGGGCACCGGATGTCCCTAAGACAACTTTTAGGACTCATTATGTTCATTACTAGTTCTTGGTGATATCGTTCAGCTTGACTAATTGTAACGACCCGGCCAGTCGTTTCGAGAGTTATAACCCCGTTTTTCCCATTCCTACTTCTTTTTGTGTTATTCAGCTATATTATATTATATCAGGTTAGTTGGTTCAAGTCCGGAAGGAACTCGGAGTGAAATGAGACACTTAGTCTCATAATTAAAATATTTAAGTTAGAAAAGTGGACCGGATATGGACTTATGTGTAAACGACCTCGGATTTGAATTTTGATGATTCCAATAACTCCGTATGGTAATTTTGGGCTTAGGAGCGTGTCCGGAATATTATTTGGAAGTCCGTAGAGGAATTAGGCTTGAAATGCCGAAAGTTTTATTTTTGGGAAGTTTGACCGGGGGTTGACTTTTTGATATCGGGGTCGGAATCTGATTCTGAAAATTGGAATACCTCTGTTATGTCATTTAGGACTTGCGTGCAAAATTTGAGGTCAATCGGACGTGATTTGCTAGGTTCCGGAGTTATTTGTAGAAATTAGAAATTTCGAAGTTCATTAGGCTTGAATTGGGGTGTAATTCATGGTTTTAGTGTTGTTTGAGGTGATTTGAGGATTCGACTAAGTTCGTATGATGTTTTAGGACTTTTTGGTATATTTGGTTGAGGTCCCGAGGGCCTCGGGTGAGTTTCGGATGGTTAACGGATCAAAACAATTGAACTAGAACAGCTGCTGCAATTTCCTTATGTTGGAAATTGCTTTTGCCCAGAAATCGAGCCCATATCGAGCTCAGGGTCGTGGGCCACGATCGAAGTACAGATCGAGCTCAGGATCGAGGGCCACGATCGAAGCCATGATCGATCCCGGAGTCGAGGGCCACGATCCAAGGCATGATCGAGCCCAGGGTCGAGGGTCACGGTCGTAGGCCGGGTCGAAGACATAATCGAGGGCCAGGATCGAGAACCAGGATCGAGGGGCAGGATCGAGGACCTCGATAGAAGGCCAAGATCGAGGCAGAACCGAGGATGTCTGGGCAGAATTATAAAAACAGGGACTTCGTCCCATTTGCCATTTTTGACAAATTGGGGCATGAGGAGAGGCGATTTTTGATATATTTTCAAGGAAAACTTGAGGTAAGTCCCTTGCGATCATTTCTACTCCATAATATTGAATTATCATCGAATAATCCGACTAGATTACATGATTTTGAGGTGTAAATCGGAGATTGGAGCTTAGAAATTTAGAAATAAGATTTGTAGATTTGAGGGTCGAGTTGAGGTCGGAATTTGGTAAAATTGGTATGGGTAGACTCGTGGTTGAATGGGCTTTCGGATTTTGTAACTTTTGTCGGGTTCCGATACATGGGCCCCACAGGCAATTTTTGAGCCAATTTCGGGTTTGGTCTAATTTTGAAGCTTTTCTTGTGGAATTCATTCCATTAACGTATATTGATGGTATTATACTGAATAGATTTGGAGCATTTAGAGGTCGAGTCCAGAGGCAAGATCATTGCGGGTTAGAGATTTGATCGGTTTGAGGTAAGTAACGATTGTAAATCTAGTCCTGAGGGTATGAAACCCCGAATTTTGTATCATTTTACTATTTTTAGTGACGCACATGCTAGGTGACGGGCGTGTGGGCATGCACTGTTGGGGATTTGTGACTTGGCCTGCCCCATAGCAACTGTAAAGTTGCATACTTTGTTGAAACCATTGATACTTATATGTTTTAGAAAGATTTTCTGTAAATTGGGCGGAATGCCATGTTTGGGCCTTGTGCCAATGCTGTTTGGACCCTTAGGGGCTGTTTCTTACCATCCTCTCACTGTTTTCGATTGAAAATCTATACTCAGTTATGTTTATATTTGTTTACCGCATAACTCAGTTTTATGACTCTATTTTGATGCATATAAATATTTTGGGCCGAATGCCCTGTTTTACTGAAATGCCCGAGTGGCCTGATTTGTGAGGATGAGTGTGGATCGGGGCTGCCCGCCTGCATCATACTTTATGACTGAGTGAGGCCGAGGGCCTGATTTATGAGGATAAGTGTGGATCGGGGCTGCCCGCCTGTAGCATACTTTATTATTATCGCACGTGAGTTATTCGTGCAGATTATAGCGCTTGGACTGAAGGAGCCCCTCCGGAGTCTGTACACACCCCCAGTGAGCGCAGGTACCTACTGAGTGCGAGTGCCGAGTGCTGAGTGACTGGGAGACATGAGTGATTGTGAGGTATGCCCGAGTGGCAAGAGTGATTATGAGGTATGCCCGAGTGGCACGAGGGACTGTGAGGTTTGCCCGAGGGGCTGTATATGAGTGATGTTTTGCCCGAGGGGTTGTTTATGATTTCATCATTTTTGCTCACCTTTGCATTGAGCTTTTGTTGGAAAAACTATTGGAAAAATATCTTTAAATGATTTTTTTTTACTGGAACTAGGTTTAAACGAGATGTTTGATTCAAGTCCTGATTTTAAAAACATGTGGTATTTTACTGAGATTTCCTGATATGAACGTTATATGCTTTATTTCTCGTCACTACTGCTCAGTCTTAATTTATTGTTATTTCTTACTGAGTTGGCGTACTCACGTTACTCCCTGCACCTTGTGTGCAGATTCAGGTGTAGCTGGATACGGTAGCGGTTATTGAGTGTTCTGGTTGCAGATTTTTCTTGGAGATAGCAAGGTAGCTGTTTGGCGATCGCAGCCCCTGCCTTTCTCCCTCTTATCTTCCTCTAGTTGTATTTAGCTATTTTTCAGGCTGAGTTAGCCTTGATATTGTTAGACAGATTGTAGAAGATGCTCATGACTAGTGACACCCCGATGTCGGGCTTTTCTTTTCTGCACTTCTATTTTTCTTTGATTTGAACTCTTAAAAATGGAGGTTTTATGTTAAATAACCTTGAAATTATCTTTGAAATGAAAATATCGATTGTTTTGGAAATGAGTCGGCTTGCCTAGTTCCACGATAGGTGCCATCACGACAGAGGTTAGTTTGGGTCGTGACACTAATGCTCCAGTAGCCTTCATGGATTTGATGAACCGAGTGTTCAAGCCTTATTTGGATTCCTTCGTGATTGTCTTCTTTGTTGATATTCTGGTTTATTCTCGCAGTAGAAAGGAGCATGAGCAGTACCTATGGATTGTACTTTAGACTTTAAAGGATCGTCAATTATATGTCAAGTTTTCGAAGTGTGAGTTTTGGTTAGACTCGGCTGCTTTTTTAGGTCATGTTGTGTCTTCCGAGGTTATTAAGGTGGATCTTAAGATGATTGAGGCAGTTTAGAATTGGGCTAGACCTACTTCAGCTACAGAGATTCAGAGCTTCTTGGGTTTGTTGGGTTATTATCGCCGATTCGTGGAGGGGTTTTCATCTATCTTAGCCCCATTGACTAAGCTGACCCAAAAGGGTGCTCTTTTCAGATGGTCCGACGAGTGTGGGGAGATTTTAGAAGCTAAAGACTGCCTTAACTATAACCTAGTATTGGTATTGCCCACAGGTTTGGGATTTATATTGTGGCGCATCGCGTATTGGACTTATGCAGGACGATAGGTTGATTGCCTATGTGTCTCGTCAGTTGAAGCTTCATGAGAAGAATTACCTTGTTCATAATTTGGAGTTGGCAGCCATTGTTCACGCGCTCAAGTTTTGGTGGCACTATCTATGCAGTGTTCCATGTGAGGTCTATACCGATCATCGGAGTCTCCAACATCTATTCAAATAGAAGGACCTTAATTTGAGGCAGCGGAGATGGTTAGAGTTACTAAAGAACTAATATATCACCATATTATATCATTTGGGGAAGGTCAATATGGTGGTTGATGCCTTGAGTAGGAAGGCGGAGAGCATGGGCAGTTTGGCATTTTTAGCGGTAGTGGAGAGGCCATTAGCCATGGATGTTCAGGCTTTGGCCAATCGATTCGTGGTGTTGAATGTTTAGGAGCCTATCAAGGTTCTTGCTTGTGTTGTGTCACAGTCATCATTGTTGGAGCATATCAAGGCTCGCTAGTTTGATGTTCCTCACTTATTGGTGTTGAAGGACAAGGTGCAGCGGGGTGGTACCAATGAGGTTGAGATTGGGGATGGTGGAGTTATGCGGCTTCAATACCGGATTTTTGTTCCTAACGTTAATGGGTTGAGGGAGTTGATCCTTGAGGAGGCTCAAAGTTTACGGTATTTCATTCACCCATGTGTCATGAAGATGTACCGTGACTTGAAGCAACACTATTGGTGGCGGAAGATGAAGAAAGACATTGTTGGACATGTCTCTTGGTTCTTGAATTATCAGCAGGTGAAGTATGAACATAAAAAACCGGGTGGGTTGACTTAGAGATTGTTTATACTGGAGTGGAAGTAGGAGCGCATCACTATGGACTTTGTGGTAGGCTTACCATGGACCTTGAGGAAGTATGATGCTGTTTGGGTTATTATGGACCGGTTGACTAAGTCTGCACATTTCATTCCGGTGATGACATCCTATTCTTTAGAGCAGTTGGCTTAGATTTAAACCCGTGAGATTATTCGCCTGCACGGTGTGCCCATTTCTATTATTTCAGATCCGGGCACGCAGTTAACTTCACACTTTTGGAGAGCTGTGCAGCATGAGTTGGGCACGTCTCTTGGTGCTTAAATTATCAGCAGGTGAAGTATGAACATAAAAAACCGGGTGGGTTGACTTAGAGATTGTTTATATCGGAGTGAAAGTAGGAGCGCATCACTATGGACTTTGTGGTAGGCTTACCATGGACCTTGAGAAAGTATGATGTTGTTTGGGTTATTATGGACCGGTTGACTAAGTCTGCACATTTCATTCCGGTGATGACATCCTATTCTTTAGAGCAGTTGGCTTAGATTTAAACCCGTGAGATTATTCGCCTGCACGGTGTGCCCATTTCTATTATTTCAGATCCGGGCACGCAGTTAACTTCACACTTTTGGAGAGTTGTGCAGCATGAGTTAGGCATGCGGGTCGAGCTGAGTACCGCATTTCATCCTCACACGGACAAATAGTTTGAGCGTACTTTTCAGATTTTGGAAGACATGTTGCAGGCATGTTCTACGAATTTCTGCGGTCAATGGTACCAGTTTCTACCTCTACCAGATTTCGTCTACAATAACAACTATCAGTTGAGCATCTAGATGGTTCCGTACGAGGCCTTATATGGGAGGCAGTGTTGTTTTCCGATTGGTTGGTTTAAGCCCGGTGAGGCTAGATTATTGGGCACAGATTTGGTTTGTGATTCTTTGGAGAAGGTTAAAGTGATTCAGGAGCGGGTTTGTATAGCTCAGTGCAGGCAAAAGAGTTATGCAGACCAGAAGGTTCGAAATGTGGCTTATATGGAGGGTGAGAATGTTCTTCTCCGAGTTTCGCCTATGAAGGACATGGTGCGATTTGGGAAGAAGGACAAGTTGAGCCCGAGATTTATTGTCCCATTCTAGATCTTGGAGAGAGTTGGCCGGTGAGGTTGCTTGCGGACTTGCATTTCCTCGTAGCCTAGTAGGGGTACATCTGATATTTCATCTCTCCGTGATTGGGAAGCACCATGAAGATAGGTCGTATGTTTTGGACTTCAACACTGTGTAGCTTGTTGAGAATTTCACCTATGAGGAAGAGCCAGTGGCTATTATAGACTGGCAGGTTTGAAAGTTGAGATCTAAGTGCATTGGAGAGGTCAGCCGATTGAGGAGGCTATATGGGATTCCGAGTCTGATATAAGGAGTAGATAATCACACCTTTTTACTAGTCCATGTTCATTTCAATGTCCGTTCGAGGACAGACGTTTCTTTTAGAGGTAGAGAATGTAATGACCCGATAGGTCATTTTGAGTACTATCTCACTTTTCTGTATTTCGAGACTTCTCATATCTCAATTTAATGATATATTACTTGTATGTGTAGTCCGTGTCAATTTCTGAAAATATGATATGTGAAATTTTAAAGAAAATGTAATTTCCAACTGTAAAAATGGCTAGAATTGACCGCGGTCATATTTTTGGTAAACGATCTCGGATAAGTGTTTTGACAATTCCGTTAGGTTTGTATGATATTTTTAAACTTGTAAACATGTTTGGTTGGGGTCCTGGGTGACCCGAGTCCATTTCGACGCATTATGTGAAAAGTTCAAAAATTGAGTTTTGAAGTTGAAAATCTTGAGTTTTAATGATTGATTCATGAATTTTGATGTTATTTTGATGATTTAAGCTAGCGAGCAAAATTGTATGATATTATTACATTTGTGTGAATGTTCATATTGGAGCACGAGAGACTCGGATGAGTTTTAGATGTGTTTTGGGATATTTTTGGACTGCTAAGAACATCTGGTGTTGTGAACTCGCAAGTCTCGCAATTGCAAGCCTAACATAGCAATTGCGAGGCTTCGCTTTTGCGAAGAAAATATTGCGTCTGCAGACTGGAGGGAAGTCGCAAATGCAATATGTGTGTCGCATTTGCGATCTGAGTGTCGCTTCAGAAGGCTGGGTACAACTTCATTTTTGCGAAGTTTGGTTTGCATTTGCAAAGATAGGGACCTTTGCAAATGCGATGGATTAGTCGCTTTTGCGATAACTGAGGCACTACTTTGCGAACGTCGCAATTATAAACAAGAGTTTGCAATTGCGACATCTACAACTGAGTAAAATGTTAGGATTTCGGGACTTAGCTCATTTTACGCTATTTTTTAACCCTAGACTCCATAGAGCCGATTTTTGAAGAGCAATTTCTTCCCAAATTCATTGATTAGAAACTTTAACTTGTTTTTAATCAATTTCCATTACTTTTTTCATGAATTTCATCGTCAAATTTAAGAATTTCAAGGTAGAAATTAGGGGTTTTGGGTGGAATTTAGGAATTTTATAAAATTGAGATTTATACCTCAATTGAGGTCGGATTTTAAAACAAATCACATATTCGGGCTTGGGGGTGAATGAGTGATCGAGATTTGATCCTAATTTCAATTTCGACCACGTGAGCATGGGTTGACTTTTTGTTGACTTTTAATTATGTTAAAGATTGAACCTTTTTCATTCATGGGTAGTTTGTAAAGCTTTTTTTAAATTGTTTAATCGATATTTGTCTAGATTCAATTAATTTGGAGGCTTGTTCTAAATGAAAAGACGTGTTGGATTGTTGATTGTATTCTCGAAGGAGGTAAGTATCTTGATTAACCTTGATTTGAGGAAGTAAGGTAGAATCGAGACTATATGCTATGTGAATTATATGTTGGGGGCGGTTGTAATGAACCGATCAGTTGTTTTATGTAATTGCGCCTGTTACTACCATTTTATTGCTTTACATATGTGAGTTTATGCTTTTATGACTTCCGAGCTTGATCAGTTTCGTTCCGGGAGGCTTTTGGGTTGATTTGGACCCTTGATTCTAGACTTAGAAGCTTTAATTTGAAAATGTTGACCAAACTTTGAAATTTGTGAAAATGATCCCGGAGCTGTGTTTTTATGACTCCGATAGCTTTGTAGCGTGATTTCAGACTTGGGCGTATACCTGGAATTAATTTTTGAAGTCCGTAGGTTGATTTGTGTCGATTTGCCGAAATTTGTCAATTTTAAGTTGAAAATTTTGACTGTAGGTTGACTTTTAGCTATTGAGCTCGGAAATTGATTTTGGGATTCAGAATAGGTCCTTTATGGCAATTAGAATTTGTCTACAAATTTGGCATCATTCGGAGTTGAATTGATACGTATCGGACGCGTAGTTGTAATTTTAGAAGTTATTAAGATTCTCTTTGAAAATCATGCGTTTTAGAGTTCAATTCCTAGTTTTAGATGTTATTTTTTTGTTTTGATCACGCGAGCGAGTTTGTATGATGTTTTTAGACTTGTGTGAATGTTTGGTTTGGAGCCCCGAGAGCTATGGTGAGTTTCGGACGCTTAGCGGAGTGTTGGTAGGATTGAAGTTTGATGGGTTATTTTTTTTTTTGCAGGCCTCTGATCTCGCATTTGCGAAGTCAGGCCAAGCCTGTTGTGTTCGCATTTGCGAACACATTGTTTGCATTTGCGAAAAAGACTGAGAAGGGGTCAGTTCGCATTTGCGATCCATTTTGTCGCAATTGCCAAAGTCCAAAGTTCGCAATTGCTAACTATTTATCGCAATTGCGATGATAGCAGATATGGGAAGGTCTTTGCATTTGCGAGAGATTCTTCGCATTTGTGGGGTTCGCAATTGCGAACCATAGGTCGCCAATGCGACATCTGCGACTGGACAAATAGCCGAGGGTCGAGATTTTTGAGTTCATTCTCTCATTTTTGAACCCTAGACTTGGTAGGAGACGACTTGGAGAGAGGATTTCACCTACAAACCTTGGGTATCCTAATCTATTTCTAATCACATTCCATCAACTTATCTTAGATTTTAACATCAAAATCATGAGAATCAAAGTAGAAATTTATGAAACTTTGTCAAGTTTTTGAAAAATAAGAAATTGAGTTTTGAGAGTCGATTTGGACTCGGATTTTGAAACTAATCACATATATGAACTCGTGGGGTCATGGGTAGACAAAATCTAACTATTGGACCCAGGTTTTAATCGGGCGGGCCCCGAATGGGCTTTTGTTGACTTTTGGAAAAAGTGCAAAAATTTTAATTTTAAATATTGCAATTGAATTCCCTAGCATTGTTTGATGTTATTGAGTCGATTTTGGTTAGATTCGAGCCGTGTGGAGGCGCATTGTAAGGGAAATGCTATTTTTGATTATTGAGTTGACCTAATTGAGGTAAGTGTCTTGCCTAACTTCGTGTGGGGGAACTATCCCTTAGGATTGGTATTGTTTGATTCAATTGTGCTAAGTGAAATCCGTGTATGCAAGGTGACGAGTGGGTACACAGGTTGTACCTAGTATTTGACCGGTTTAGGCTACATAGACTATTTCCGTGCTTTAATTAAAATGCCATATTATGTTCTAGATTCTCATAGTTAAATCATCCTTAATTGTATTACACTAACCTTAAATGCTTTAGTTGAATTGTTTAGTAATTGTCCTACATCTTACTTGCTAAATTGCTCCCATGAATTAGTTGAACTTGTTGCCCCTTTATTGTCACATGTTAGCTCTTCATTGTTAATTATCATTGTTGAATTAATTGTTTACGTTGCCCTTTAATTTGTTGACTTCCGTTATTTGATGCTCATTGTTGAAGATTTGTTTTATTTTATCGTGAGTTAGTCTTATGTAATATTGTGGTTACACATTGTTTTTCCATTGTTGAGTTATTTGATGTTGAGGTTGTGAAAGTTGTTAATACGTTGAGGCGATGTTGGTTATTGTTGAAATATCTATCCGATTGAGCATTTCCATCCATTATTGTTGTTGATATTATCGCATACGTTGTGTTGGAGCCATGGGCTATTGTTGTTGTTGGTAAGTGGTGATATGTGGGCACTTGTGGTGTGATGTTGTTATTGTGATATGATGTTGATGCGCATGCGGCGGTGTAAGGCTTGGGTTGATGTGCATGCGGCGGTATAAGATGGGACTTATATGCGTGTTTCTTGTAGGGAAACTACGTGAAGCCATGCGGCATCATAAGGTGTGCTAAAGTGCGTATAGCTATTTCGGAAAAACTATTTTCAAAATCTAATTTCAAATGTAAGGCTCACGCGGCGGCATAAGGAAGGATTGTGATTAAAATTGAGAAATGTGAATACGAGGCAGTACCTCAGTTATTATTCTTGATTATACGAGGTGGTACCTTGGTTTGATTTCATTATACACGAGACGGTACCTTGTTGTGTTTCTTGATGTTATTTAATTTTGCAAAGTGTAGTGGAAGGAATATTTCTTGTTGCTCCATTTGTTATCATTCTAGTAGTTGTAGCCCGTACATGATCTTTGTATCACTTTAGTTGTTTCTTTCATGCTATTTCTACTGTTGAGTTTTTCCGCTTTTAGATCATGCTATCATCTTGTTTTGTATTGGTTGCTTTCTTACTTCCCATTTTATATCCGTATTTTATTTTATACTATCTATTTCATATCCTAGTAGGTGTCTCGGCCTGGCCTCGTCACTACTCTACTGAGGTTAGGCTTGATACTTGTTGGGTACCGTTGTGGTGTACTCATACTATGCTTCTGCACATCTTTTTGTGAAGATCCAGGTATGCCTGCTCGTGTCGGTAGATAGAGAGTCTTGCTAGCTGCTTTTACTGGAGACTTCAAGGTATGCCTGCTCGGCGTCCACAGGCCTCGGAGTCACCTTCCCTTTTTTTTATTACTGTTGTATTTCCTTTTCATACAGTGATGTAGTAGCACTCTAGTAGCATTCTATATAGCTTATGATTCAGTTCCATCAGGTTTGGGGTGTGAAATTGTGGGATCCTATTTACAGACGGTATTATCTATTACTTAGACGCTTTCAATATCTTGCATTTATATATCTATTCAGTGGTTGCTATTTGTTAGGCTTACCTAGTCATAGAGACTAGGTGCCATCACGACATCTTTCGGAGGGAATTTGGGTTCGTGATAAGTTGGTATCAGAGTTCTAGGTTCATAGGTGTTACGAGTTATAAGTAGGTTTAGTAGAGTCTTGCATATCGGTACGGAGACGTTTGTACTTATCTTCGAGAGGCTATGGAACTGTTAAGAAAACTTCACTTCTTTGATTCTTGATCGCGTAAATTGGTTGATTTTGAAAACTAAATCTTTGTCTTTCTATTCTCTCACAGATAGTGAGGAAATGCACCGTAGTATCCGACGATCAAACACTTACGCCCCCTGCTAGAGCCGCGAGAGGTCGGGGCCAGGGCAGAGGCCGAGGATGGGCATGGGGTGAAACCAGAGCACCTGCCCGAGCTACGATAGAGGAGCCACCAGTAGCTCCAGTCGGGGGTCAGACGCCTGAGGCGCCTATTGCCACCCCAGTACTTCAGGAGACCCTCAGGGTTAATCCCACTTGCACCAGCCATATCTCAGGGCGGGGGAGGATCATAGACTCCCGTGACCCGTACCCCAAAGCAGTGGGTCCAGGTTGATCAGGTTCCAGAGATCATACCAGTACAACCTATTGCTCCAGTTCAGCTCATGGTTAGGGCATCAACATCTGAGGAGGAGCAACTTAGGCTCGAGAGGTTCAAGAAGTACCACCTCCTACTTTCAGTGGTTCGGCTTCAGAGGATGTGCATGGGTTACTTGAGGAGTGTCACCGCATTCTCCGTACTATGGGCATTATGGAGACGAGTGGGGTTGCCTTTACTATATTCCAGCTGAAGGGAGCGGCATATCAGTGGTGGCAGGCACACGAGGTAGGTAGCCTAGTCGAGGCAGCTTCACTTACATGAGATCTATTTTTAGAGTTTTTCTTGAGAGAGTTGTTTCTCTGACCCTTTGGGATTCTTGGAGCGCGGAGTTCGAGTGACTGTGCCAGAGTACTATGTCAGTGTCAGAGTATGCTGTTCGATTCAATGATTTGTCCAGGCATGCACCTACCTTGGTTGCCACAGTCAGGGAGCGAGTCCGTCGATTTATCAAGGGGCTCAACTAGAGTATTAGATACAGCATGGCCAGGGAGTTGGAGCCAGACACTCCGTATCAGCAGGTGGTCGATATTGCACAGAGGTTGGATGGTACGCGAGACTGTGATAGAGAAGATAGGGAGGCCAAGAGGCCTCGTGGCACATGGGGATTTAGTGGTGGACACGCTGTAGATTCAGCACGTCACGGTAGGGGATATGTGAGCCGCCCAGTTCATTCAGCACTTCCAGCTACTAGTAATTCTCCAGTTGTATCGAGGTCCCAGGTTGTACACTTTGCTCAGCCACTTTCTTGTGCACCTCCTGCACGGGGTGCCTTTGGTAGTCAGTCCAGCTGACCAAGCCCGAGACCCAGCCACCGCGTCCTCTGAGAGCTTGTTTTGAGTGTGGTGATACCCGCCACATGGTCATAGATTACCCAGACTTAGTAGGGGTGCACCTTCCTAGACTACTCAGGCTACTCGGATTCAGTCGGGTCTGCAGACTTCTCAGGCCATTATTGCTGCCCCAGTTTCCGCTCCACCCGCTCAGCCAGCTAGAGGTAGAGGTCGAGCAGGTAGAGGTGGCTCTAGAGGCTGAGGCCAGGCCAAATATTATGCTCTTCCTGCTAGGACAGAGGCAGTTGCTTCAGACTCAGTCATTACATGTATTGTTCTAGTCTGTCATAGAGATGCATTAGTCTTATTTGATCTATGCTCCACTTATTCCTATGTATTATCTTACTTTGATCCATATTTAGGTATATCGCATGATTCCTTGAGTTCTCCTGTTTATGTGTCTACATATGTGGGAGATTCTATTGTTGTTGACCGTGTATATCAGTCATGTTTAGTTGTTCTTGGTGGTTTTGAGACCAGAGTTGATCTGTTGTTACTTAGTATGGTAGACTTTGATGTTATCTTGTGCATGGACTAGTTGTCGCCTTATCATGCTATTCTTGATTGTCACGCCTAGACTGTGATGTTGGCTATGCCAGTACCGTGGTTAGAGTGGAGGGGTGCATTAGATTATGTGCCTATAAGGGTTATATCATTTCTAAAAGATCAGCGGATGATTGAGAAGGGGTGCAATGCTTATCTAGCCTTTGTGCGGGATGTTAGTGCTGATACTCATACCGTTGAGTCAGTTATGGTAGTGAGAGACTTTCCAGATATATTTCTAGCAAATCTTCCGGGCATGCCGCCCGACAGAGATATCGATTTTGGTATTGACTTGTTGCCGGGCACTCAGCCCATTTGTCACGACCCAAAATCCGTTAAAGGTCGTGATAGCGCCGGACACCACTGTCAGGCAAGCCAACACTAAATAGTTAATTAAATTTTCATTTTAATATTTTTGAAATCGTAAATTTACTTCAATTTATCTAGTAAAAGATGAATTTATCGAATAATAATAATATTTTCCAATTTCAATACTGAACATCCCATAATCATCCCAGAACCTGGTGTCACAAGTGCATGAGCATTTACTAGGAGTTTAAAATAAAATACAATAACTGTCCAGAATACAAATTTGGACAGGAAGGAAAGTACAATACTCTGAAGGAAACTCTGCTGGCTGCGGGTCGTACATAAGATGTAACTCACCTAAGTTCCCGTAATAACCGTGCCTCTGCGCCCACAAGGCCGCTAGTAATATATGTACCTGCACAAAACATGCAGCAAGTAGTATGAGTACGTAAATCAACGCGTACCCAGTAAGTATCCCGTCTAACCTCGAAGAAGTAGTGACAAGGGGTCAACTTTGACACTTACTGTGGCCATCAATAATATAATTAGTCATAGATTTATTAAAAACGGCAGTAAACTCAAGAAAATCATGAATCAAGTAAACAATTCCTTTATTAATAAGGGGTTTCCAAATTCACATTTCATCATTTATCAATTTATCTCAGACCAGGGAGGCAATATCATTATTTATAAATTTCAAGGCAAGCAATAAGAGCATGCCCAAATCATGTCGAGGTCGTACGACCTGATCTAACAAATATTTAAACTATGCACTGCTAGAGGGTCGAATGGCTCGAACCATAGATGCATCTATTTAATCTGCCGAGGAGAACGGCCCGCTCCCATGAGAGTAGTGGGAAATACTCCGCTGGCGAATCATACATGCGACGCGGTCAAACATAAATTTAAGAATCACCCTGCTCGCGGATCATACTTACGACGCGGTCAAATATAAATTTAACATTTAAAATTATATCTCTCTATGGATTCTTTTCAAAATAAGGGAAATTCAGCTTGTAGCTTTGTAAGGAAATTACACCGCTCGCAAAACATACATGCGACGCGGTTACACATAGATTTCTTCAGCTATTATATTATTCCTCAATTCTTTTCGAAATTACGAAGTTCAAATGAAACCTTTTCAATCTTAAGTTCTTCAATTTCAACTCCTTTCAAACATTTAATAAGCAGACTCAATCCCTCTCCCTCTCAAACAATAAACATAAATCAATAACAATATCAACAAGGCATGATGTGAGCCTAATCCTACCCGGACATAGGCATAGCTAGTAGCTACGTACGGACGTAGGCATACTAATTTCCATGTTCAATTCCTTATAAACTCATGTATTTAACTCAAAATTGTGAGGAAAACAGTTACCCTATTATGATTGTTGAAGATGGCACTCCAATGTGCTCCAAAATCGGCTCCCATGGGCGAAAATGAAATGAGATAGAGCCAAACCCTCGCTTTAAAGGAGACACTGACCAGCCCCGACTTCCGCACCTGTGGACTCTTCGTCTCATCTGCGGTCTCGCAGGTGCGGCCAAAACCTCGCACCAGCACATTCCCTCTGCCTAGGTCGACTCCGCACCTGCGCCTTTCCTTCCACATATGTGCCTTCGCAGGTGCGAACATACCCTCGCACCTGCGCTCCCAGATTCTTCTCTCATTCACGCACCCGCGACGCACCTCCACATCTGCGACCTCGCAGGTGCGGACAACCCTTCGCACCTGCGGTCACTGCCCAGCTTCGCCCAAACCGCACCTGCGACCACTGGCTCGCACCTGCGGCCTCGCATATGCGGCCCTTTTTTGCGCAGGTGTGATCACACCAGATATCAGCTTCCTCATCTTTTCTTCCAAGTCCAAACTCGATCCGTTAACCACCTGGAATCCACCCGGGGCCCTCGGGACCTTAATTAATTATACCAACACGTCCCAAAACACATTACGAACTTAGTCGAGCCTTCAAATCACCAAACAACGTCGAATTCATGAATCACACCCCATTCTAAGCTTAGTGAACTTTAAAATTTCAAACTTCTACATTCGATGCCGAAACCTATCAAATCACGTCCGATTGACCTCAAATTTTGCACACAAGTCATATTTGACATTACGGGCCTACTCCAACTCCCAGAATCGGAATCCGACCCTGATATCAAAAAGTCCACTTTCGGTCAAACTTCTCAAAAACCTTTAAATTTCTGACTTTCGCCAAACGACTCCAAAATGACCTACGGACCTCCAAATCCATTCCGGACGCGCTCCTAATTCTGGAATCACCATACAGAGCTATTCTCAGACTCGGAATTCCAAACGGACATCGATAATAATAAAATATACTTCAACTTAAATTTATGAAAATTCTTCCAAAATGCTAACTTCCACAATAGATGCCGAAATTCTTCCAAAATGCTAACTCTCCCACTTAAACATACGTTTGTCCTCAACGTGCTAAGAACTGTGCTGGAGTTGTCCGAAATCACTGTTTATCACCTCGTGCACCTACCTGTGCTACCACAACTCAGTTGAGAGTTACTCCTTTTGTTTAGTCCAATTAGCCTTAGAGCCAAATTCCAACATACAGAATCTTCTATCAGGCATGTTTCCAACATACAAACCGTATCAATCACCACACGACGTACCAAAACATGACTGCCTACCTTTGCTGAATTCACACCAGGCACCGCATAATTCACATGACCATAATAACATACTTTGATAACAATAGCCGAAATTCCACGAACCTGATGTCCACAACACACCTCATGCCACACACATGTCCTGCTCCAACTCTTGTAATGCTGCCGTAGCGGAAACGATGCGTAGAAATTTACAACCAACTACCGAGTCAACCATTCATTGAGTTTCTTCCCTTGAGAAGAACCATTACCTCATTCTGGACTGAATACCGATATTTACTCTTTAACTAGCCCTCATACCGATCTGATCACACTGACCCTAGGTCCAATAATCCTGTCTCTCCCAATATAAGCTGCCCAGGCAATAAACCACCTCAGACTCTGCCAAAAATCTCATGTGATGCCACAATGTGCTAATAAGCTACAAACTTGAATGTGATACATGAGGAAAACAAACTTTGAAAAGAACTACTCAACCCATGTAACTAATTAAATAACCGAAAAAGTGTTATGAACCTTCCTCCGAAAATGAGAAACAAAACACACAAAAATGGATATAGGGAACTGTACTCAACATCACACTGTTGCGGCGTGTAACCCGATCCAAACAACACACCCGTGGCAGCATGCCACCTGATTCACACACAAATAACCTGTAAGGAATTAGTTACCGAGCTAAAATGCTCATACTTGTGAAATACCCGAATATCGGCCACAACCACGCCAAGTGCATAATACCATCCACGGGGAGACAGATAGCGCCATACACTACAAAACTCAAGCACAACTAAGGTGCGATATATGATATAACTCTCGAGAGCCATTCTGCTCACATGACCCCATCGTTTACGCGGAACCTCAACACATATGAAATCATCAAGCCATTTCACAACTCACATGACACAATATAGTATTACATGAAATATCCGGCGATGAATTAACATCCAACATCCGAATACTCCTCTACAAGGAGCGTTATGCTGAAATGAACACCTCCGAACCGACATAGATCCCACATTCATATCTAGATCCACCCACGGACCTCAAGACGATTCAGATCGCAGCATACTAGTCTAATAACCGTTCAAGGGTCCATAATAACACCTTTTTCCCATAACACATAAGAACAACCATCATAACCAGAACAAGATTCCACAGTCCACCACCAGACGAACCGAGTGTCCTCCAGGCATGAATTCCCAATTAGCGATATTACCACAATCTTCATACTTGGTTTCCATTCTTCAATCAATCAAGTAACTACACGTCACACTTATACAATCTTCCCGTGGGATATGCTTCCATGACCTTCCGTACCAGGTAACAAGTCTATACATTCATACTACCGGCCACACCAACGTTGTAAAGCAATTCAAGAATCCGCATTTAGTATGCAAAGCCTCTTCACACTAGGCACCGATCTCAGGTGACGCCAAAAATAATGCCAGCTGACTCTAACCATTTGAGTCATTTCTCGCTCGTCTGAGCTCGTGACATTCTTGTCAACACCGAATCGCGACCTTGATCCTCAACTTCTAAATCCCATGCTAATCACCGCACTTAATCGTGCCAATGCGCAAGAGCACCAAATATTTCATCATAACTCCGGAATCACTAATAGGGTAAACACTTTATCATATAGAAATATTTTACTTAGCTCATTTCAAGAGAACCATTGCAACACGCAGCCAAATTCCCATGACCATAGAAAATACAAACCTCGAGTAATGGTTTAAACCACTATAATCCTTCCGGGATCCATCTACACATAACATGCCATAACGCTCGAATGCCCCCAAATAAAATCAATTACGGCGACCATCAAACCTCGCACGTACTGCCACAAATCACATGCACAACTCAACATGCTGAAGGAGCTGATCATTGCCATCATCATGCCAATTCAACCATACTATGGACTCGAAATCCTTAGATATCACACCTTAACTTTTGAATCTACTAGGACCGTTATTGGGAGTCACCCACTCTGACTTGGTCCCGAATATAATCAACTCCAAGTCTCTGCTAGCATATGAGCACCCTCTCAAAGAAGAACCTGGACGAATCATCTTCCTTGTAACTAGCCTCTGCACGAAGCATAAATCTCGAGTCTTCCCAAAATCGCTTGCTCGAATTACCACTGATGTTCTATTTCCTTAGTTGTAATAACCCATCAATATGCCGATAACCAGAAATCTTACAAACAGACAACCATGCAATCCAACTGTGGGTGGTGGGACTCTCCCACTTAGCTTGAAGCTACAATTGTATAAACCTGAAACCCACCAAGATTCTTCCTTCATCGACATGATCTAGCACCATCAACCCGCCAAAATCCTCGAAATTATTCTATTAACCTTTAATAAACACTCCGAACCACTAGTCACATTTACCTATTAAATCTCTTCCCGGGTAGCTAGTAGAATTCTTCGCAGAAGCTTAGCCAACACCACGCGACCGCTAACATTCTCACAGAAGATAACCCACAAGTGAAAATTACATGCCGACATATTCCAACATCGCTGCACTGGTTATAATTACTACGAAATCAATAGATCATTCTGAGTCCGAGCTCATTCACCAGCTGCACCAGTCCGTTCACTCCTCATGGACGTCAACTAAAGGTGCGACAATACATTCCAATCCAAAGTCATGTGGTATCCTTCTTCATATCATGCAACTCATTTATGTTGTATAAAATCTCCCGCCGCATAATAGCCAATATTTCAAATTAAGTCCGCAGCTTTAGTCACTGACCACCATGAATCCCAAATCACTCTAAACTTTCCTCAAGGCGTGTAGCTATCCAATCACAGAACCCACATGCTACTCTTCCACTCTTCTACTTTTGTCAAACCCTCTCCTTTAAGCAACTACTCGACTTCTGTTTCTCACACTTGTCCTTCTAGGAACGCAACCACCACAAGACACCTCCCACATGTCCTTCCTCATCCTTCGCTGCCCAGTAGTTGCCTTAAATCAAAACCTACCTCTGTAGCACTTGAACCGATTGATTGCTACCAACTTCAAACCCTTCCGGAAATCATCTTTCTCTAGCCATAAATACTGGGAATGTCGATTCGATCCTGAACCACTGCACACTACGACCTCTGACAACCGCTTTCTCGGCACCATTTATAATACTCTACCCCAAGGCGAATTGAAGGAAACCATAACACCGGCGAACTTAACACATCATAACTAATCAAGGACAATGACGCCACATCACAGGCGACTATTTTACCACACTCGAAAATATCGAATCCCACTACTCCATCAACCCAAGTCTGAACATTCTTAGTTCGATTGCCTTTCCTTTGTTGGAAGTAAAATACCGAACCTCTGAATTATACACTGAGTAAACCTCCTTTCAAGCCATTCACTACCCCGAGACATAGGCAAGCATCCTACCATCACATATATACTATGCGATAACAACTCATGAGCATCATAGCAACCTGTGCATAGCCCCAAAGCTCTCAGAAGTATAGCTATTGAGCTGAAATGACAGAATATCCTTCCACAAGGTGACGACAATAGCCCAATCAACTATGTAGGGAGAAACATCCCGCACCACATTTGTAGTACCATTTACAATTCCTCAATTCCTGATTTACAACCAGCACTTCACATCGCATAAAAGTGAATGGGAAAGAAATGAAGGCATAAGCCTCAAAGGAATCAAATTGCACGATGAGTAATCAAGAAGGGAAGTGCTCCTAACACTCCTGTAGGCTCTCGAAGATAAGTACAGATGTCTCCGTACCGATCCGCAAGACTCTACTAGACTCGCTCATGACTCGTGAGACCTGCATGAACCTAGCGCTCTAATACCATGTTGTCACAACCCAAAATCCTTTAAAGGTTGTGATGGCGCCGGACACCACTGTCAGGCAAGCCAACACTAAATAGTTAATTAAATTTTCATTTAATATTTTTGAAACCGTAAATTTACTTCAATTTATCAAGTAAAAGATGAATTTACAGAATAATAACAATATTTTCCAATTTCAATACTGAACATCCCATAATCATCCCAGAACCCGGTGTCACAAGTGCATGAGCATTTTCTAGGATTTTAAAATAAAATACAATAACTTTCCGGAATACAAATTTGGACAGGAAGGAAAGTACAATACTCTGAAGGAAACTCTGCTGGCTGCGGGTCGTACATAAGATGTAACTCACCTAAGTTCCCGTAATAACCGTGCCTCTGCGCCCACAAGGCCGCTAGTAATATATGTACCTGCACAAAACATGCAGCAAGTAGTATGAGTACGTAAATCAACGCGTACCCAGTAAGTATCCCGTCTAACCTCGAAGAAGTAGTGACAAGGGGTCAACTTTGACACTTACTGTGGCCATCAATAATATAATTAGTCATAGATTTATTAAAAACGGCAGTAAACTCAAGAAAATCATGAATCAAGTAAACAATTCCTTTATTAATAAGGGGTTTCCAAATTCACATTTCATCATTTATCAATTTATCTCAGACCAGGGAGGCAATATCATTATTTATAAATTTCAAGGCAAGCAATACAAGCATGCGCAAATCATGTCGAGGTCGTACGACCTGATCCAACAAATATTAAAACTATGCACTGCCAGAGGGTCGAATGGCGCGAACCATAGATGCATCTATTTAATCTGCCGAAGCGAACGGCCCGCTCCCATGAGAGTAGTGGAAAATACCCCGCTCACGAATCATACATGTGATACAGTCAAACATAAATTTAAGAATCACCCCGCTCATGAATCATACTTGCGATGCGGTCAAATATAAATTTAACATTTAAAATCATATATCTCTATGGATTCTTTTCAAAATAAGGGAAATTCAGCTTGTAGCTTTTTAAGGAAATTACACCGCTCGCGAAACATACATGCGACACGGTTACACATAGATTTCTTCAGCTATTATATTATTCCTCAATTCTTTTCAAAATTACGAAGTTCAAATGAAACCTTTTCAATCTTAAGTTCTTCAATTTCAACTCCTTTCAAGCATTTAATAAGCAGACTCAATCCCGCTCCCTCTCAAGGCAAACAATAAAAATAAATCAATAACAATATCAACAAGGCATGATGTGAGCCTAAAACTACCCGGACGTAGGCATAGCTAGTAGCTACGTACGGACTCTCGTCACCTCGTGCGTACGTAGCCCCCACAAATAGAAGCACATAATAATTTAGTTCACCTATGGGGTTAATTCCCCCTTACAAGGTTAGAAAGGAGACTTACCTCGCTCTGTGGTTCCATAACCGGCTTCCGAGCCCTTCAAACAACTCGAATCGATGCACAACACCCCAAACTAGGAAAATAATTATGCAAACCCATTAATATATACTCAAATACTCAATATAATCCAAGTTATAACAATTTCTAACCCTGATCGAAAAGTCGATAAAAATCACCCTCGGGTCCACGTGCCCGGATTCCAACATTTTTCGAAGATAACTTTATCCATAACCTCACGAACCCAAATATATAGTTTATTCTCAATTCCATGCCCAATTTCATGGTCAAAATCCAAAGATACTAAATTCTAGGTTTTCTACCAAAACCCCCACAATTTATACTAATTTCCATGTTCAAATCCATATAAACTCATGTATTTAACTCAAAATTGGGAGGAAAACACTTACCCCATTATGATTGATAAGGATGGCACTCCAATGTACTCCAAAATCTGCTCCCATGGGCGATTATATAGAGCCAAACTCTCGCTTTAAAGGAGACACTGCCCAGCCCCGACTTCCGCACATGCGGACTGTTCGTCGCATCTGCGGTCTCGCAGGTGCAGACAAAACCTCGCACCTGCACATTCCCTCTGCCTAGCTCGACTCCGCACCTGCGCCTTTCCTTCCGCATCTGTGCCTTCGCAGGTGCGGACATACTCTCGTACCTGCGCTCCCAGATTCTTCTCTCATTCACGCACCCGCGACGCACCTTCGCATCTGCGACCTCGCAGGTGCGGTCAACCCTTCGCACCTGCGGTCACTGCCCAACTTTGCTCAAACCGCACCTACGACCACTGGTTCATATATGCAGCCTTGCACCTGCGGTCCTTTTTTGTGCAGGTGTGATCAAACCAGATATCAGCTGCCTCATCTTTTCTTCCAAGTCCAAACTCGATCCGTTAACCACCTGTAATCCACCCGGGGCCCTCGGGACCATAACCAATTATACCAACACATCCCAAAACACATTACGAACTTAGTCGAGCCTTCAAATCATATCAAACAACGTCGCATTCATGTATAGCACCCCATTCCAAGCTTAGTGAACTTTAAAATTTCAAACTTCTACATTCGGTGCCAAAACCTATCAAATCACGTCCGATTGACCTCAAATTTTACATAGAAGTCACATTTGACATTACGGACCTACTCCAACTCCCAAAATCAGAATTCGACCCTCATATCAAAAAGTCCACTTCCTGTCAAACTTCTCAAAAACCTTCAAATTTCTAACTTTCGCCAAGCGACTCCAAAATGACCTACGGACCTCCAAATCCACTTTCGGACGCGCTCCCAATACCGGAATCACCATACAGAGTTATTCTCAGACTCGGAATTCCAAACGGACATCATAACATTAAAATACACTTCAACCCAAATTTATGAAAATTCTTCCAAAATGCAAACTTTCACAATAGGTGCCGAAATACCCCCGGGGTATCCAAAACCCGATCTGAACATACGCCCAAATCTGAAATCATCATACAAACCTGTTGGAACCTTCAAATCCCTATTTTGAGTCCGTTTACTCTAAAATCCAATCTTAGTCAATTCTTCCAACTTAAAGCTTTCGAAATGAGAATTTTCTTTCCAATTCGATTCCAAACTTCCCGAAATTCAATCCAGACCATATATACAAGTCATAATACCTGAAGTGAAGCTGCTCATGGCCTCCAACTATCGAATGACGTGCTAGAGATCAAAACAACCGATCGGGTCGTTACACCATTTCTATTATACCATATCGTATAGCCCAGCAGAGCTGAATGAGTTAAAGGAGCAGTTATAAGAGTTACTTGATAAGGGATTCTTTCAACCTAGTGTGTCGTCGTGGGGTGCCCCGATCTTGTTTGTTAAGAAGAAGGATTGTTTTATGCGCATGTGTATTGATTATTGTCAGTTGAACAAGGTTACGGTGAAGAATAGATATCCATTGCCATGCATTGATGACCTATTTTATCAGCTACAGGGTGCTAGTGTTCTCCAAGATTGATTTGCGGTCAGGTTTTCATCAGTTGAAGATTCAAGATCCGGATATTCCGAAGACTGCCTATAGGACTCGGTATGGTCATTACGAGTTCCTCATGATGTCTTTCGGGCTGACCAATTCCCCAGCAACATTATTGCACCTGATGAACAATGTATTCTAGCCTTATCTTGATTCATTCGTCATTATGTTTATTGACGACACATTGGTATACTCCCGCAGTCGGGAATATCATGAGCAACATTTGAGGATTGTGCTTCATACCTTGAGGGAGAAGAAGTTATATGCAGAGTTCTCAAAGTGTGAATTCTGGATTGATTCGGTAGCATTTTTGGGTTATGTGGTGTCGAGTGAGGGGATCAAGGTAGATCTAAAGAAGATTGAAGCAGTGCAGAGTTGGCCCAGACTATCTTCAGCTACTGAGATTCGGAGTTTTCTTAGTTTGGCTGGGTATTACCATCGATTCGTAGAGGGTTTCTCATCTATTACTGCACCTATGACCAGATTGACCCAGAAAAGTGCTCCATTCATGTGGACCGAGGAGTGTAAGGAGAGGTTTCAAAAGCTCAAGACTGCTTTGACCACAACCCTAGTATTGGTGTTTCCTACGAGCTCGGGGTCTTATATTATATATTGTGACGCGTCACGTGTTGGCCTTGGCGCGGTGTTAAAGCAAGATGGTAGGGTGATTGCTACGCATCTCGATAGTTGAATACTTATGAGAAGAATTATCCAGTCCACGATTTGGAGTTGGCATCCATTGTTCTTGCATTGAAGATCCGATGGCATTATTTGTATGGTGTTCCTTGTGAGGTCTTTACCAACCACCAGAGTTTATAGCATATGTTCAAACAAAAAGATCTTAACTTGCGGTAGTGGAGATTCCTAGAGCTGCTTAAGGACTATGATATCACCATTCTATATCATCCTGGGAAGGCCAATATGGTGGTTGATGCCTTGACTCGAAAGGCAGAGAGTTTCGGTAGTCTAGAATAGCTACCGGTCGCAGAGAGACCGTTAGCATTGGAGGTCAAGTCCTTAGCTAACCAGTTTATTAGATTGGATATTTTGGAGTCGATTCGAGTTTTGGCTTGAGAGTGTCAGTATGACGACCCCCATCTGCTTGTCCTCAAGGACATAATTCAGCACAGTGATGCCAAGGAGGTTATTATTGGGGATGGTGGTGTGTTACGTATGTAGAGTAGGCTATGCGTGCCCAATATAGATGGTTTGCATGAGTTGATTCTCCAGGAGGCTCACAGTTCACGGTACTCCATTCATCCAGGTGCCGCCAAGATGTATCAGGATTTGAGGGAGCACTATTGGTGGAGAAGAGTGAAGAAGGACATAGTGGAGTATGTAGCTCGGTGCCAAAATTATCATCAGGTGAAGTATGAGCATCAGCGGCCAAGTGGATTGCTTCAGAGGCTAGAGATTCCAGAGTGGAAATGGGAGCGGGTTACTATGGATTTTGTTGTTGGGCTCCCATAGACTCAGAGGAAGTCCAATGCAGTTTGGGTGATTATGAATAGGTTGACCAAGTCGGCTCATTTTATTCTAGTGGTGACTACTTATTCTTCAGAGCAGCTGGCTCAGGTTTATATTTGCAAGATTATCAGACTTCATGGCGTGCCGGTATACATCATCTCTGACCGGGGTACGCAGTTTACATCATGATTTTGGAGGTCCGTACAGCGTAAGTTAGGCACGCAGGTTGAGTTGAGTACAATATTTCACCCTCAGATAGATGGACAGTCCGATCTCACTATTCAGATATTGGAGGATATGCTTTGAGCGTGTGTGATGGAGTTTGGGGGTTCTTGGGATCAGTTCTTGTCGCTTGTGGAGTTTGCCTACAACAACAGCTACCAGTCGAGCATTCAGATGGCTCCGTATGGGGCCTTGTATGGTAGGCGGTGTCGGTCTTTGGTGGGTTGGTTTGAGCAGGGCGGGGCTAGGCTATTCGATACAGACTTGGTTCAGGATTCTTTGGAAAAAGTGAAATTGATTCAAGATCGGCTTCGCACAGCTGAATCTTAGACATAAGAGTTATGTGGATCAGAGGGTTCGCGGCGTTGCATTCATGGTTGGGGAGCGGGTCTTGCTCCGGGTTTCTCCCATGAAGGGTGTTATGAGGTTCGGGAAGAAGGGAAAGTTGAGCCCTAGGTATATCAGACCTTTTGAGATTCTTGAGAGGATGGAGAAGTGGACTACTAGTTTGCACTGCCACCTAGTCTAGCTACAGTTCATCCAGTATTCCATGTTTCTATGCTCCGGAAGTATCACGATGATCCGTCTCATGTGTTAGACTTCAGCTCAGTCCAATTGGACAAGGATTTGTCTTATGTTGAGGAGCCGGTGGAAATTTTGGACAGGCAGGTCCAAAGGTTGAGGTCGAAGAACATTGCTTCAGTGAAGGTTCAGTGGAGGTGTCAACCAGTCAAGGAGGCGACCTGGGAGACCGAGCACAACATGCGGAGTCATTATCCTCATCTATTCACCACTTCAGGTATGTCCTTATGCATGTTCGAGGATGAACGTTTGTTTTAAGAGGGGGAGAATATAATGACCCGATCAGTTATTTTGTGTAATTGCACCCTGTTACCCCCTTTTTATTGCTTCACATATGTGAGTTTATGCTTTTATGACTTACGAGGTTGATCAGTTTCGTTCTAGGAGGCTTTCAGGTTGATTTGGATCCTTGATTCTAGACTTAGAAGCTTTAATTTGAAAATGTTAAACAAACTTTGACTTTTGCGAAAATGACCCAGGAACTGTGTTTTTATGACTCTGATAGCTTTGTATCACGATTTCGGACTTCGGCGTATGCCCGAAATTGATTTTGGAAGTCCATAGGTTGATTTGTGTTGATTTGCCAAAGTTTGGCAATTTTAAGTTGAAAATTTTGACCGTAGGTTGACTTTTAGATATTGAGCTCGAAAATTGATTTTGGACTTGGAATAGGTCCGTTATGGCATTTAGAACTTGTCTGCAAAATTTGGTGTCATTCGGAGTTGAATTGATAGGAATCGGACGCGTAGTTGTAATTTTAGAAGTTCTTCAAATTGTCTTTGAAAATCATGTATTTTAGAGTCCAATTCGTAGTTTTAGATGTTATTTTTGTGTTTTGATCATGAGAGCGAGTTTGTATGATATTTTTAGACTTGTGTGAATGTTTGGTTTTGAGCTCCGAGGGCTCGTGTGAGTTTTGGACGCTTAACAGAGTGCTGATAGGATTGAAGTTTGCTGTTATGTTTTGTAGGTATTTTGGTTCACATTTGCGAAGTCATTGTTCGCATTTGCGAAAAAGGCTGTGAAGGGGTCAGTTCGCATTTGCGATCCATTTACTCGCAATTGCAAAAGTCCAAAGTTCGCAATTGCGAACTATATTCACAATTACGATGATAGCAGAGATGGGAAGGCCTTCGCATTTGCGAGAGATTCTTCGCATTTGTGGATGCGACTGGACAAATAGCTGAGGGACTGGATTTTTGAGTTCATTCTCTCATTTTTGAACCCTAGACTCGGTAGGAGACGAATTGGAGAGAGGATTTTTACCTACAAACCTTGGATAAGTGATCCTATTTTCTTCTAATCATATTCCATCAACTTATCTTAGACTTTAACATCAAAATCATGTGAATCAAAGTAGAAATTTATGAAACTATGTCAAGTTTTTGAAAAATAAGAAATTGAGTTTTGAGAGTCGATTTGGACTCGGATTTTGAAACTAATCACATATATGAACTCGTGGGGTCATGGGTAGACGAAATCTCCCATTGGACCCGGATTTTGACCGGACAAGCCTCAGGTTGACTTTTTGGAAAAAGTGCAAAAATCTTATCTTTATCTATTGCAATTGAATTCCCTAGTATTGTTTGATGTTATTGAGTCGATTTTAGTTAGATATGAGCCGTGTGGAGGGGTATTGTAAGGGAAAAGCTATTTTCGAGTATTGAGTTGGCCTAATTGAGGTAAGTATCTTGCCTAACTTCGTGTGGGGAAACTACCCCTTAGGATTGGTATTGTTTGATTCAATTGTGCTAAGTGAAATCCGTGTACGCAAGGTGACGAGTGGGTACACAGGTTGTACGTGGTATTTGACCGGTTTAGGCTACTTACACTATTTTTATGCTTTAATCGAAATGCCATATCATATTCTAAATTCTCATAGTTAAATCATCCTTAATTGTGTTAGACTATACTTAAATGCTTTAGTTGAATTGTTTAGTAATTGTCCTATATCTTACTTGCTAAATTTTCCCCATGCTTTAGTTGAGCATGTTGCCGCTTTATTATCACATGTTATCTCTTCATTGTTAATTATCATTGTCGAATTAATTGTTCATGTTGCCCTTTTATTTGTTGACTTCCGTGATTTGATGCTCATTGTTGAAGATTTGTTTTCCTTTAACGTGATTTAGTCTTATCTAATATTGTGGTTACACGTTATTTTTTCCATTGTTGAGTTATTTGATGTTGAGGTTGTGGAAGTTGTTAATACGTTGAGGCGATGTTTGTTATTGTTGAAACATCTATCCTATTAAGCATTTTCCATCCATTATTGTTGATATTCTCGTATACATTGTGTTGGAGCTATGGGCTATTATTATGAAAATATTGCTATTGTTGTTATTGGTAAGTGGTGATATGTGGGCACTTGTGATGCGATGTTTTTATTGTGATATGGTGTTAATGCGCATGCGGCGATATAAGGCTTGGGTTGATATGCATGCGGCGGTATAAGGTAGGACATATGTGCGTGTTGCTTGTAGGGGAACTACGTGAAGCCACGCGGCGTCATAAGGTGGGCTAAAGTGCGTGTAGCTATTTCGGGAAAACTATTTTCAAAACCTATTATCAAATGTAAGGCTCACGTGGCGGCATAAGGAAGGATTGTGATTGAAATTGAGAAATGTAAATACGAGGCGGTAGCTCGGTTTGATTTTATTATACACGAGGCGGTACCTCGTTCTGTTTCTTGCTATTATTTTATTTTGCAAAGTGTCGTGGAAGGAATATTTCTTGTTGCTCCATTTGTTATCATTCTAGTAGTTGCAGCCCATACATGATCTTTGTATCACTTTAGTTGTTTCTTTCATGCTATTTCTACTGTTGAGTTTTTCCGCTTTTAGATCATGCTATCATCTTGTTTTGTATTGGTTGCTTTCTTACTTCCCATTTTATATCCGTATTTTATTTTATACTGTCTATTTCATATCCTAGTAGGTGTCTCGGCCTGGCCTCGTCACTACTCTACTGAGATTAGGCTTGATACTTGCTGGGTACGGTTGTGGTGCACTCATACTATGCTTTTGTACATATTTTTGTGCAGATCCAGGTACGTCTGCTCGTGCCGGTAGATAGAGAGTCTTGCTAGCTGCTTTTACTGGAGACTTCAAGATATGTCTGCTCGGCATTGTGCAGGCCTCATAGTCACCTTCCCTTATTTTTGTTACTGTTGTATTTCCTTTTCGGACAGTGATGTATAGCATTTTATAGAGCTTATGACTCAGTTCTAACGGTTTTGGGGTGTGAAATTATGGGATCCTATTTATAGACCATTTTATCTATTATTTAGACACTTTCAATATCTTGTATTTATATATCTGTTTAGTGGTTGCTATTTGTTAGGCTTACCTAGTCGTAGAGACTAGGTGACATCACGACATCGTTCGGAGGAAATTTGGGGTCATGACAACGGCGTATATGTAAGGTGACGGGTGTATATTCATTGGCCATGTGATAAGCATGCAAGTAGAATTAGCCTTAATTGTACTATGGTATTTTATGCATTATGTCTTCCATGCTTTAGATAGATTGTTTAATTATTTGATTACTTATTTTCATATTATTTCTTATGTTGAGATTATTGTGATATTGGGTGTTGCGATCGTGGAATTTGTTGATCGGTTGTTGGCACTAATTGTTGAAAGATTCTCATATTACGAGTTGTGTTCACATACTTTTGTTGATGTTGAATTTGCTTCCCACACCTTGCTTGGTATTGTGTTGTTGTAATTGCTTGGTGAGGAAGAGTGAAATGCAGAAAGGGTGTGTCTGTTCGTAATTTATATATATTGATATTATTGTTTGAGTGAACATGAGGATAAAGCACAAATGGTGATACCGTGCAATTACTTTATATCTTTATGTGAGGTTGAGAGTAAAGGTACGAAAGGTGATGCCGTGTACTTGCTTTTATATATTATGTTAGGATGAGAGTAAAAATATGAAAGGTTACTCTGTGCACTTGCTTTTATATTATAACGAGAGGATGAGAGTAAAAGCACGAAGGGTGATGCCGTGCATTTTGTTGATTCATTGCTCTTTACTTTGACATTTAAATGTGGTCTTGACTTTATGGCTTCGTTATTCGCTTTGATAGATTATTCAGAGTTGTTGTCACTTTAATTTATGTTTCTGGCTTCAGCCCTTTATTTATGTACTTGTTATCTCTTTACTTGTTGTTATCCTATCTTTATACTTGACACTTTACTTGTTATTTTGTTACTTCTGGATATATAACTGCACAAGTTTATTGCAGGTGTCATGCCTTAGCCTCGTCACTATCTCATATAGGTTAGGCTCGACACTTACTAAGTACATTGGGTGAGTTATACTTAAACTGCACTTCTACACTTCTTGTACAGATTCAGATATTGGTATTAGCAGAGTCCTAAGAGCTACTTAGCGGATACCAGACAATGATTTAAGGTAGAGCTGCATTTTGTTCGCAGGCCTTAGTGTCACTTTTCTATTTCTATTGTACTGTTTCCATTTCCCGGACTGTGTTCTACTTCTTTAAAACATTGTATTTAGTCTAATCTAGAAGCTAATGTACCTGTGACTCCACATATTGGGATGGTTTGCATTGAATATTGGTTCTACAACTTATTATGTTTATCTCAGGGTTGCTTTTACATTGTGTTATCATTGTATTTAGTCTAATCTGGGAGGTTGTTGTTGTTATTGCTGTTGTTGTTATTGTTGTCTATTGTCAGTCATTTATCGCAGTTCTTCATATTTATCAGTTGTGTGTTGGCTTTCCTAGTAAGTAATGTTAGGCGCCATCACGATCCCAATTGGTTGGAATTTTGGGTCGTGATATAATATATTTTTCACTCTTCTATAAATTAGATGCCTATATTAATAATTAAGCTTACATAACCGCAAATCAAAAGAGGACCAAGAAATCACATTTACAATGCACGATCAAGACTAGACTCACGTGGAAGAAATTAGAATCCAATAGAATTAAATTCAAATTAATTCTATCTTAGATTTTGTGGGTATACTTATTATAAGTTAGAACTTTTTAAAGTTATGTACTATGTTAAAATAATATTTGTAGTGACTCACGTGCAAGGCACATATTATCTATATCTATCTATACTATATTAAAAGCACGAAAGCCCTTAACGAAATATCGTTCGTCTTGTTTACCCTTTAAATATAGAGTCCACACTAGACAAAATTGTCATTTAATTATTTTCCTAATATTTAGGAATTTAAAATTGACTAAAATTTTAACTAATAAACCTCTCCTTATTTTAAATATGTTGGAGTCCTAATTCACACATGTATTGTACCTTAATTACCTTTATTATTTCCTTATATTCACTAATACCTTTAAGTTTCGTACAATGCAATTAATTGCTTTTCATACAAGACAATGTCTCCTATTCCTATCTCATTACTCTGACTAAGTACGTAGAAGAAATTATATGAAGGAAACTTGTTTGTGAGGGATTCACTGTTTTAATGGTACTTCATGGAATTTTTCGCTCATTCAATTCTGGATAAAACATTGGCTAAATTAATGACAATCTATTGCACATATTATGTATCATAGATCCTCTTGGTATCAAGTAGATTTAATTGAAACATGGTAGAATCTTTCAAAAGTCCAGGTACAAAATTCAGTGTTACAATTTTGTATATAAGTCTACGAAATTAAAAAATAATTTTATTATAAAAAATATTAAAGGAAAAAGTACAACTTCTTAGAATGAATATCAAATTACTACATGGAATTTTGATGCTAGAAATTTACTTGTATAATGATCCATAAAATATTCGTTATCTGAAACAGGAAATTGCTTTCCTTTATCAGATTGGGCAATTGATTTTGCACATTGTATTGTGTAGTACATAACATTTATTCATTTTTTCTATTTTTTTCTAATTTAGTTTGTTTGTTAATTTTTGTTGAACAATGATAAAATCTTAAATAACACAGAAGCAAGTACTCTGGTATTGAAAACCTCACAAGGCGGTGTTGGAAGTCTGAAGTTATTAATGAGAAATATTCTCTCGAGGGACCGAATGAAACACCTAAGGATCTTTAGACGTAGGTTTGTTGATTCTTTATTTTATTTTTCTATATTTTCTATTTGGGTGTATTGATTTTATTGTTAATTTTCTTTAATATTTTGTTGGTTTTCTGGTAGGGAGAGGTATGGTTGATTTTACCGGAAATGTTGTATGTCTGCTACAATAATAATCCATGGTTTTTTATTATTATTATTATTATTATTATTATTATTATTATTATTATTATTATTATTATTATTATTATTATTATTATTATTATTATTATTATTATTATTATTATATGTAAGCTCTCATCAATGCTTTGTGTCCTTTACGAGCATTCTTTTATTTATATGACTTCCTTCTTGGTGATTGTATAATTATAACTGGTGAATTTGATGCCGAGAGTCACAATTTAGGAATAGACATGTATGCAAAATTATTAGGAAAGCTATTACATGGGAATTGATTCCTAAAAGTATATGATTCACAATATCTTCTTCTTTCAACTCCTAACAATTCGTGTACCTTTTAATAGTTTTCTTAAACTTCCTTTAAAGATATTTTATGAAGATCAATTTATTATTTGTTTTAATTTTTTGATTATTATAAGTGTTTTAATTTACAGTAAAAAATATTACTTATTCTTAAAATTGATTCTCTGCTTCACTTCGACAATAAAATTTGAGCATAGGAAATTACCCTCTTCAACTTTGGCTATGGTTAAGAAGCGGGGGTGATTATGGCTTGAAGAACAAGGATCTATCATCTTTAGTTACGAAGAAGGAATGCAAATTATCCCGTTGAATGAGCAGCTATAGCATTTAGTTCGGCAAGTGTTTCTTTTAGAAGCTCAATTGATAATTTATACTATTTTTTTTATTGTTATTCTTAAATTTGGCTAGGTCAGTATTTCTACAATTTATTTCTCTACAAATAGTATCTATTATTAGGTTTAGAATTAGTAGTAGGTAGATATTTGAAATCTTTATTTGAAAAAAGGAGTTCTTTACTATTTGTCTAGAAGAAAAGATAACAACACTAGAAAAAGACCAATCATAAGTAATGATGCAACGCATGATGGAGTAGCTTCATTGCCTATGTCTCGATGACTTTTGTTGAGTATGGTTTCTTCCTTTAGTGTGTTAGTTAACTAAGGTCATTTATCATTTTCATGAACTTAAATATTTTTTTTATAATTTAAATATAATTTTTAAATAATTTATCAATGTGATTATTAAAAAGTTTACCCAAGGACTTATCTATACTCTATACTATATTAAAAGCACGAATCCCTTATCGAAATGTCGTTCGCCTTTTTAACCCTTGTTATGTGCATTCTAAGTTGGATATAATTGTAAGTGTGATCACCCATAATTTTAATTTTGGAAAAAAATAAAAAATTATCGTGCATTTAGGTTTAGAATTCTTTAAGTTTTCTTTGGTTAGAATTAGGATTTGTAAAGTAAAATTATTAAAACTTGAATAGAACACAACAATTACATATTAGCTAAAAATAGAAATCCAAAAGTTACGACTAGGTCCCTATTCTCACGACTCAACTTCTCCTATTTTCTTCTGACATCAACTTTGGCACTATATTTTCTATCTTCTTTCGAAGCTTGATTTTTTTCCTATTGAGTTGGTGAATATTATGATATTTTCTTGATTTTATGACCAGTACTCTAAATGTATTGATCCAAAGTATCAGACGAAAATTAAGATGTTAAAAATAATAAACTGTCAAGTCTTGAGATTGATTTTGATAGCACAAAGGTGATGTAAAGAAAAAGATGGGAAAAAAGTAAATTAAAAAAATAGAAGAGATTTCAGTGGGATATTTTGAAATTCACGAGCGGGGATTGTAATGACCCAATCGGTCATTTTGACTTTTAGAACCTCGTTCCCTAAAATAAAACTTCACGTATGTGCTTTTAATGATTTATGACTTGCGGGGATGGTTGGTTCGGGATTTGGAAGTGTTTGGGTTGAAATCAAAACACTTGGTTCCTTAAGTTGGCTTTAAAAGACCAGGTTTGACTTCGGTCAATATTTTGAGAAAACGACCCCGGAATAGAATTTTGACGATTCCAACAGCTCCGTATGGTGATTTTGGATTTAGGAGTGTGTTCGGAATTTTATTTGGAAGTTCGTAGTTAAATTAGGCTTGAAATGGCTATAATAGGAATTTAAGTTTGGAAGTTTGACCGGGGAGTTGACTTTTTGATATCGGAGTCGGAATCCAGTTCTGAAAATTTTCATAGCTCCGTTATGTCATTTATGACTTGTGTGAAAATTTGAGGTCAATCGGACTTGATTTGATAGGTTTCGATATCGAATGTAGAAGTTGGAAATTTTAAGTTTCATTAAGCTTGAATTGGAGCATGATTCATGATTTTAGCATCGTTTTATGTGATTTGAGGTTTCAAATAAGTTCGTATGATATTTTTAGGACTTGTTGCTATATTTGGTTTAGGTCCCGATGGCCTCGGGTGAGTTTTTGATGGTTAACGGATCAAAAATTGGACTTAAAACAGATGCTTCAATTTTTCTCTTCTGCGGAAATTCTGGGTTGTGATCGAGCCCAAGATCGAGGCCCAGGATCGAGACCCAAGATCGAGGCCATGATCGAGGGTCATGATCGAAGGCAGGGCTCGAGGGTCATGATCGAAGGCAAAGGCTCGAGGGCCATGATCGAAGCCACGATCGAGGTCGAGGATCGAAGGCTATGATCGAAGCCACGATCGAGGCTGAGGATCGAGGCCGAGGATCGAGGCCATGATCGAGTCCGAGGATAGAGGCCATGATCGAGGGCCATGATCGAACCACGATCGAGGCCGAGGATTGAGGTCATGATCGAGGGCTGCCTGGGCAGAATTATAAAGGAGGGCATTCGTCCCATTCGCCATTTTTGACAAATTGGAGCATAAGTAGAGGCAATTTTTGATAGATTTTCAAGGAAAGATATTGGGGTAAGTGATTCTAACTCGGATTTGGTCAATATACACAAATATATCATTGTTTTCACCATTTAATTAGTGTTTTGAGATTGAAATTTGAAAAAATTTTGAAATCTCATAGAAACGAAATTTTGAGATTTCGGCATCGATTCGGAGTCGGATTTGAGTGAAACTGGTATGGTTGGACTCGTAATTGAATGGGTTATCGGATTTCGTAACTTTCACCGGATTCCAAGACGTGGGTCCCACGGATGAATTTTTAATTAATTTCGGAATTTTTATTGAAATTGTAGTATTTTCTAATGAAATTGATTCTATAATTTTTGGTGACTGTATCGAATTAGTTTTGGTTAGATTCGAGCCAATCAAAGTTGGATAATCGAGGAAAAGGCCTACTAGTAGATTAAATTGAAGCAAGACGAAGTAAGTCTCTTGTCTAATCTTGTGAGAGAAAAATTACTCCATAGGTAATTAAAGTAATAATTGTTGTTAATTATGGGGGCTACGTATGCACGAGGTGACGAGAGTCCGTGTGTAGCTACTATTAATGCTAAAGTCCGGGTAGTTTAGGACTCAAAGCATGAATTACTTGTGTAAATTATATTCTTTGTTTAATTAATATTATTTGATATATATATATATATATTGTATTAAAGGAATAAAGTTTCATGTGCTCGATTTTCTGTTTAAATTAATTAATTGTTAAGAGAAAGTGTTCTTCCTCCCGAATTTATCTTAATAAATATACTCTCCTTCCGGAGGTACATAAGAAAATGTTCTCCTTTCTTGTGGAGCGGGCCGAACGCCTCGGCAGGATAGATGCATCTATGGATCGCGCCGCATGTCCCTCAGCAGTATACACGATACTCTGGATCGGGCCGTACGACCTCGACAGAAATCGTCCTAATAATAATAATTACACGATACTTAGATAGTTTATTGCAGCTTGTAAAGCTAATTGATAAATTGAAAATTTATTGGAATTGAAGGAATTTAATTAATATATTGAGAATTGTTGCATTTGAGGGAATTTAATTATTTCTGCTGATTAAATAAAATTATTGTTGACTTTGTGAATCATGCTGAGTTAAATAAATTCTGTTTTATTCTATTTAATATTGTTGACCCTTAGTGAGTGTCAAAGTCGGCCATCTCGTCTCTGCCACTTCGAGATTAGGCTTGATACTTACTGGGTACACATTGCTTACGCACTCATACTACACTTGCTGCACTTTTTGTGCAGGATCTGAGACAAGCACTAGTGAAGGACCTATCATCGCACATCCACGTTATCCAGAGGCGTAGTAGTGAGCTGCTTTTCTGAGCCATTCTGCAGCTACCAATGCCTCTATTGCATTTTATTCTGTCTATTTTTTATTACAGACAGTGTTTGGAGTTTTGTATAATCAACTAGATGCTCATACACTTATGACACCAGGTCTTGGCACACACATTTGGTAGAATTGGGAATTGTATTATTTTCTTGGATTTAAGTTAATCGGTATCTTTTCTAATTTGTTTAATATTGCTAGTAAAATAATAAAATTTCTTAGAAAATGATTCTGAAAATAATTGATATATGTTTAATTTATTTGTTGGCTTGCCTAGCTGTAATGTTAGGCGCCATCATGACCTATAGGTGAAATTGGGTCGTGACAACATGGTATCAGAGCACTAGGTTCGCATAGGTCTCATAAGTTATGAGCAGACCTAATGGATTCTTGCGGATCAGTACGGAGATATCTGTACTTATCTTCGAAAGGCTATAGGGTGTTAGGAAACTACCTTTCTTCATATTCCATCGTGCAATTGATGTAGTACAAAATATTCTTCTCTTATTCTCTCACAGATGGTGAGAACGCGCTCTAATGAGGTTCCAGACCAGGGAAGAGCTACTCCCCAGTTGCTAGAGGCCGAGGGAGGGCTCCAGCCCATGGTAGAGGGCGAGGACGTCCCAGGACTGTTCCAGTTATGCCGCCAGTAGATCCAGCAGAGAATTCCATTATTGAGGAGCAGGGTGAGGTACCTGTGGCAGAGCCAGCTTCAATGGATTTCACATCTGCACCGGGATTCTAGGATGTTATGGGTCGTATGCTGCGGTTCATGGACAATATGACTCAAACTGGTTTATTTCCAACAGACCGAGACACATTCCAGGCGAGTGGGGGAACACAGACCCCTACCACGTAGGCTCATGGGCAGGCAGCTGTTGTATATCAGACCCAGGGTGCACTACCCATAGGTGGAGCCCAGCCAGTGGCAGCAGCTACACTTGAGCCCAGGCCAGCTGCAGCCGCTGATCCTCAAAAACTATTGGACAGATGGACTAGACTACATCCTTCTGTCTTTAGGGGTGAGCAACATGAGGATCCCCAGGATTTCATTGATCGGTGCAAGGATAGACTATACAACATGAGGATATTGGAGTCTCATGTGGTAGACTTTGCTACTTTTCAGCTAGAGGGCAGAGCCCGTAGATAGTGGCAGTCTTATGTTCTTGGCAGACCAGCAGATTCTCCTTCCATGTCTTGGGACTGGTTCACCCGTATCTTCCTGGATAGGTATATTCCACCCTCCCAGAGGGAAGAGTTGAGGTTTCAGTTTGAGCAGCTCCAGCAGGGTCAGATTTCAGTGACCGATTATGAGGCGAGGATTTCTGAGTTATCTCACCATGCACTTATGATACTACCTACTGATGCGGAGAGAGTGCAGAGGTTTGTTACGGGTTTACATACTGGCATTCAGGCCACTATGGCTAGAGAGGTTGAGATGGGTACTTCTTCTGAGCTAGTCATGGAGATAGCCCGCAGGATTGAGGGTGTACGTCAGCGGAGCCAAGAGCAGGTTATGAGAGATAAACGGTTCAGGTATTCTGGAGAGTTCAGAGGTGCTCCGTCTGGGGGCAGAGGTCAGTTCATGAGAGGGCAGTCTAGCAGGCCCCCATATCCAGCACCACCGCCTCTTCGAGGTGCTCCAGTGCAACCCTATATCAGTGCTATACCAGAGAGTTCTTATCGCCCACTAGCTATTCAGGGTCCTCCCAGTAGGTATTCAGTTCCCCAAGGCTAGACTCTTAGTCAACAGCCCATCACACCGAAGAGTTGTTATGAGTGCGGGAACCCCAGTCATATACGGAGATTGTTCCCCAGGCTTCAGGGTAATCTAGTGCAACAGGGTCAGCAGCCTATGATTATTGGACCAGTAGCTCCACCAGTTGTCCGACCATCAAGAGATGAAGGACAGGTGGGTAGGGATCATCCTAGAGGTGGAGGCCAGCCAGTTGGCGCTCCAGCTCGGTTCTATGCTTTTCCTGCCAGACCAAATGCAGAGGCCTCAGATGCCGTGATTATAGGTATTATTTCTGTTTGTGGCAAAGATGCCTCAATATTATTTGATCCATTCATAGGTGTTTCTCGTGAGTCCTTAAGTACTCATATTTATGTGTCCACTCCTGTGGGCGATTCTGTTGTTGTGAACCGGATCTACCGGTCCTGTATTATTACATTCTGTGGTTATAAAACTAGAGCAGATCTCCTATTGCTTTAGATGACTGATTTTGAAATTATTCTGGTCATGGACTAGTTATCTCCATATCATGCTATTCTAGATTATCATGCCAAGACTATTATCTTGGCTATTCTAGCATTGCCTAAGCTGGAGTGGAAGGGTTCATCTGTTAGTTCATTTAATAAAGTTATTTCTTTTATAAAGGCTCAACACATGGTTAAGAAGGGTTGTTTGGCTTATCTAGCCTATGTTTGGGGTACTACTACAGAGACTCCGGCTATTGATTCAGTGCCTGTAGTTCAGGAGTTCTCCGATGTATTGCCTTCAAATCTTCCAGGCCACCTGATCGTGATATTGATTTCTGTATTAACTTGGCTCCAGATACCCAGCCTATATCTATCCTACCCTATTGCATGGTTCCGAAAGAATTGAAAGAACAGCTTGAGGAGTTACTATCCAAAGGGTTCGTCAGACCAAGTGTATCGCCTTGGGGTGCACCGGTATTATTTGTGAAGAAGAAGGATGGAACAATGCGGATGTGTATTGATTATCGCCAATTGAACAAAGTCACTATTAAGAACAAGTACCCGTTGTTGCGTATTGATGATCTATTTGACCAGTTGCAGGGTGCTAGGGTGTTCTCTAAGATCGACTTGAGGTTGGGGTACCATCAGTTGAAGATTCAGGATTCGGATGTTCTGAAGACTGCTTTTCGGACTAGATATGGTCATTATGAGTTTTGGTGATGTCCTTCGGTTTAACTAACGCCCTGGAAGCATTTATGGATTTGATGAACATGGTATTCAGGCCATATATTGATTCGTTTGTCATTGTCTTCATTGATGACATCTTGATCTACTCGCGCAGTAAGGAAGAGCACGAGCAGCATATGAGAGTGGTGCTTCAGACGTTGCGGGAATAAAAGCTATATGCTAAGTTCTCTAAATGTGAGTTTTGGCTAGAGTCTATAGCATTTTGTTGGCATATTGTATCGGGTGAGGGTATTAAGGTTGATCCCAAAAAGATTGAGGCAGTTCAGAATTGGCATCGTCCCACTTCGGTGACTGAGATCAGGAGTTTCCTAGGTTTAGTAGTTTATTATCGTCAGTTCGTAGAAGGTTTTTCATCTATTGCAGCACCTTTGACCAAATTAACCCAGAAGGGTGCTCCGTTCCGATGGTTTGATGATTGTGAAGTGAGCTTTCAGAAGCTCAAGACAGCATTGACTACAACACCAATGTTAGTGTTGCCTTCTGGTTCAGGGATGTATATAGTATATTGTGACGCTTCACACGTTGGTTCGGGTTGTGTATTAATGCAGGAAGGGCGAGGTATTCTATTCATCCAGATACTACGAAGATGTATCGTGACCTGAGGCAGCATTATTGGTGGTGACGAATAAAAAAGGACACAATTGAGTATGTAGCTAGGTGTCTAAATTGCCAGCAAGTTAAATATGAGCACCAGAGGCCAGGTGGCTTACTTCATCAATGACTATACTAGAGTGAAAATGGGAATGTAGTTTGGGTCACTGTCGACAGGTTGACCAAGTCGGCATACTTCATTCCGGTTGTGACTAGGTATCCTTCAGAGAGGTTGGCCCAGATTTATATTCAGGAGATAGTTCGGTTGCACAGCGTGCCAATTTCCATCATATCATATAGAGGTCCTTAGTTTACTTCACATTTCTGGAGAGCAGTACATAGTGAGTTGGGGACCCGGGTAGAGCTCAGCACAGCTTTTCATCCGCAGACCGACGGGCAGTCAGAGCGGACAATTCAGATTTTGGAGGATATGCTCAGGGCATGTGTGATTTACTTTGGAGTTTAGTGGGATCAGTTCTTGCCTTTGGCCGAGTTTGCTTATAATAACAGTTACCAATTCAGCATCGAGATGGCTCCATTTGAGGCTTTATATGGTCGGCGATGTCGTTCGACCATCGGGTGGTTTGAGCCCGGTGAGGCTAAGTTATATGGTACTGATTTGGTGAAAGATGCCTTGGAAAAGGTAAAGTTGATTCTGAAGTGACTTCGTACAGCGCAGTCCAGACAGAAGAGTTACGCAGATCAGAAAGCGTGTGATTTATCCTTTATGATGGGTGAAAAAGTTCTCTTGAAGGTTTCACCGATGAAGGGAATCATGAGATTCGGGAAGAAGGGCAAGTAGAGCCCAAGGTTTATAGACCCATTTGAGGTGTTGAAACGAGTTGGGGAGGTTGCTTATGAGCTTGCATTGCCTCCCAGCCTATCAGGAGTTCATCCGGTTTTCCATGTATCTATGCTACGAAAGTATCATGCCGACCTATCACATGTGTTAGACTTCAGAACAGTTCAGCTAGATAATATCTTGGGTTATGAAGAGGAGCCAATTGCCTTTCTTGATAAACAGGTTTGCCAGTTGAGGTCCAAGAGGAGTTCTGCAGTAAACGTCTAGTGGAGGGGCCAACCAGTCGATGAAGTGACTTGGGAGGCCGAGGAAAACATGTGGAGCAGATATCCACACTTATTCAGCACTTCAGATATAATTCTAAACCCATTCGAGGACGAACGTTTGTTTAAGAGGTGGAGAATGTAATGACCCAATCGGTCATTTTGACTTTTAGAACCCCGTTCTCTAAAATAGAACTTCCCGTATGTGCTTTTAATGATTTATGACTTGCGGGGATGGTTGGTTCGGGGTTTGGAAGTATTTGGGTTGAAATCGGAACACTTAATTCCTTAAGTTGGCTTTAAAAGGCCAAGTTTGACTTCAGTCAACATTTTGATAAAACGACTCCGGAATAGAATTTTGACGATTCCAACAGCTCCGTATGGTGATTTTGGACTTAGGAACGCGTTCAGAATTTTATTTGGAAGTTCGTAGTTAAATTAGGCTTGAGGCTGTAATAGGAATTTAAGTTTGGAAGTTTGACCGGGGAGTTGACTTTTTGATATCGGAGTCGGAATCCAGTTCAGAAAATTTTCATAGCTCCGTTATGTTATTTATGACTTGTGTGCAAAATTTGAGGTCAATCGGACTTCATTTGATAAGTTTCGATATCGAATGTATAAGTTAGAAATTTTAAGTTTCATTAAGCTTGAATTGGAGCATGATTCGTGGTTTTAGCGTCGTTTTATGTGATTTGAGGTTTCAAATAAGTTCGTCTGATGTTTTAGGACTTGTTGGTATATTTGGTTGAGGTCTCGAGGGCCTCAGGTGAGTTTCGAATGGTTAACGGATCAAAGGTTGGACTTAAAACAGCTACTGCAATATTTCTCTTCTGTTGGAAATTCTGGGCTGTGATCGAGCCCAAGATCGAGGCCCACGATCGAGGCCCACGATCAAGATCCAAGATCGAGGCCATGATCGAGGGTCATGAACGAAGGCAGGGCTCGAGGGTCATGATCGAAGACAAAGGCTCGAGGGCCATGATCGAAGCCACGATCGAGGCCATGATCGAGGTCGAGGATCAAGGCCATAATCGAGGGTAATGATCGAACCACGATCGAGACGAGGATCGAGGTCATGATCGAGGACTGCCTAGTTATAAAAGAGGGCATTCATCCCATTTGCCATTTTTGACGAACTTGAGCTTGAGCAGAGGCGACTTTTGACAGATGTTCAAGAAAATACATTGGGGTAAGTGATTCTAACTCGTATTTGGTCAATATACACGAATATATCATTGTTTTCACCGTTTAATTAGTGTTTTGAGATTGAAATTTGGAAATTTTTTAAAATCTCATAGAAACGAAATTTTGAGATTTTGGTATCGATTCAGAGTCGGATTTGAGTGAAACTGGTATGGTTGGACTCGTAATTGAATGGGTTGTTAGATTTCTTAACTTTCGTCGGATTCCGAGACATGGGCTCCACGGACGAAGTTTTAGTTAATTTCGAAATTTTTATTAAAAATGTAGTATTCTCTTATGAAATTGATTCTATAATTTTTGGTGACTGTATCAAATTATTTTTGGTTAGATTCGAGCCAATCAAAGTTGGATAATCGAGGAAAAGGACTACTAGTGGATTAAATTGGAGCAAGATGAGGTAAGTCTCTTGTCTAATCTTGTGAGGAGGAAATTATCCCATAGGTAATTAAAGTAATAATTGTTGCTAATTGTGGGAGCTACGTATGCACGAGGTGACGAGAGTCCGTGCGTAGCTACTATTAATGCTAAAGTCTGGATAGTTTAGGACTCAAAGCACGAATTACTTGTGCAAGTTGTATTCCTTACTTAATTAAAATTATTTGATATATATATATTGTGAATTGTTATATAAAAAAAATATTAAAGGATGGAAATCTCATATGCTTGATTTTCTGTTTAAATTAATTAGTTTTTAAGAGAAATTGTTCTTCCTCCCGAAATTATTTTAATAAATATACTCTCTTTCTGGAGGTACATAAGAAAATGTCCTCTTTTTTTGTGGAGCAGGCCGAACGCCTCGGCAGGATAGATGCATCTATGGATCGCGCTGCACGTCATTCGGCAGTGTACACGACACTTTGGATGGGGTCGTACAACCTCGGCAGAAATCGTGCCTAATAATAATAATTACACGATACTTGGATAGTTTATTGCAGCTTGTAAAGCTAATTGATAAATTGAAAATTTATTGGAATTGAAGGAATTTAATTAATATATTGAGAATTGTTGCATTTGAGGGAATTTAATTATTTCTGCTGATTAAATAAATTTATTATTGACATTGTGAATCATGCTGAGTTAAATAAATTCTATTTTATTCTATTTAATATTGTTGACCCTTAGAGAGTGTCAAAGTCGGCAACTCTCTGTAATGACCCATCCGGTCATTTTGACTTTTAGAACCCTGTTTCCTAAAATAAAACTTCCCGTATGTGCTTTTATTAATTTATGACTTGCGGGGATGGTTGGTTCGGGATTTGGAAGTGTTTGGGTTGAAATTGGAACACTTGGTTTCTTAAGTTAGCTTTAAAAGGCCAAGTTTAACTTCGGTCAATATTTTGAGAAAACGACCCCAAAATAGAATTTTGACGATTTTAACAGCTCTGTATGGTATTTTGGACTTGGGAGCGTGTTCGAAATTTTATTTGGAAGTCCGTAGTTAAATTAGGCTTGAAATGGCTAGAACAAGAATTTAAGTTTGGAAGTTTGACCTAGGAGTTGACTTTTTGATATCGGGGTCGGAATCCAGTTCCGAAAATTTTTATAGCTCTGTTATGTCATTTATGACTTGTGTGCAAAATTTGAGGTCAATCGGACTTGATTTGATAGGTTTCGACATTGAATGTAGAAGTTGAAAATTCTAAGTTTCATTAAGCTTGAATTGGAGCATGATTCGTGGTTTAAGCGTCATTTTATGTGATTTGAAGTTTCAAATAAGTTCGTATGATGTTTTAGGACTTGTTGGTATATTTGGTTGAGGTCCCGATGGCCTCGGGTGAGTTTCGGATGGTTAAAGGATCAAAAGTTTGATTTAAAAAGCTGTTGTAATTTTTCTTCTACTGGAAATGCAGAAATCGAAGCCCAGATATCTCGCCCAGGGTCGACGGCCAGGGAAGAGGCTCAGGATGGAAGCCATGATCGAAGGCCCAGCTTGAGGGCCATGATCGAAGGCAAGGCTCGAGGGCTAAGATCGAGACCCAAGATCGAGGGTCACAATCGAAGGCCCATGCTCGATTCCATGATCGAGGCCATGATCGAAGGCCCATGCTCGATGCCATGATCAAGGCCATGATCGAAGGCCCAGGCTCGATGCCATGATCGATGCCATGATCGAGGCCATGATCAAGGCCATGACCGAGGTCTAGGCTCGAGGGCCATGATCGATGCCACGATCGAGGCCTAGGCTCGAGGGCCATGATCGAAGCCACGATCGAGGCCAAGTTCCGAAGGCTACCTTGGCAGATTTATAAAAGAGGGCATTCTTCCCATTTGCCATTTTTGACGAACTTGAGCTTGAGTAGAAGCGACTTTTGACAGATTTTCAAGGAAATACATTGAGGTAAGTGATTCTAACTCGGATTTGGTCTATATACACAAATATATCATTGTTTTCACTAATTAATTAGTGTTTTGAGATTGAAATTTGGAAATTTTTTAGAAATCTCATAGAAACGAATTTTTGAGATTTCGGTATTGATTCAGAGTCGGATTTGAGTGAAACTGGTATGGTTGGACTCGTAATTGAATGGGTTGTCGGATTTCGTAACTTTCGCTGGATTCCTATATGTGGGCCCCACTGGCGAATTTTTAATTAATTTCGGGATTTTTATTGAAAATATAGTATTTTCTTTTAGAATTGATTCCTATAAATTTTAGTGATTGTATCGAATTATTTTTGGTTAGCTTCGAGCCAATAAAAGTTGGATAATCGAGGAAAAGGCCTACTAGTAGATTAAATTGGAGCAAGACGAGGTAAGTCTCTTATCTAATCTTGTGAGGGAGAAATTACCTCATAGGTGATTAAATTAATAATTATTGCTAATTGCGGAGGCTACATACGCACGAGGTGACGAGAGTCCATGCGTAGCTACTATTAATGCTAAAGTCCGGGTAGTTTAGGACTCAAAGCATGAATTACTTGTGCAAGTTGTATTCCTTACTTAATTAAAATCAAAGCATGATTACTTGTGTAAATTGTATTCTTTGTTTAATTAATATTATTTGATATATATGTATATATATTGTGAATTGTTAGATAAAAATATAAAAGGATGGAAATCTCATATGCTTGATTTTTTGTTTAAATTAATTAATTGTTAAGAGAAATTGTTCTTCCTCCCGAAATTATCTTAATAAATATACTTTCTTTCCGGAGGTACATAAGAAAATGTCTGCCTTTCTTTTGGAGCGGGCCGAACGCCTCGGCAGAATAGATGTATCTATGGATCGCACCGCACGTCCCTCGGTAGAGTACATGAGAAATCGTGCTTAATAATAATAATTACACAATACTTTGATAGTTTATTGCAACTTGTAAAGCTAATTGATAAATTGGAAATTTATTGGAATTGAAGGAATTTAATTAATATATTGAGAATTGTTTCATTTGAGGGAATTTAATTATTTTTGCTGATTAAATAAATTTATTATTGATTTTGTGAATCATGCTGAGTTAAATAAATTCTATTTTATTCTATTTAATATTGTTGACCCTTAGTGAGTGTCAAAGTCGGCCATCTCGTCTCTACCACTTCGAGATTAGGCTTGATACTTACTGGGTACACGTTGTTTACGTACTCATGCTACACTTGTTGCACTTTTTGTGCAGGATCTGAGGCAGGTACTAGTGGAGGACCTATCATCGCACATCCAAGTTATCCATAGGCGTAGTGGTGAGCTGCCTTTCTGAGCCGTTCTGTAGCTACGATTGCCTCTTCTTGCATTTTATTCTGTCTATTTTTATTACAGACAGTGTTTGGAGTTTTGTATAATCAACTAGATGCTCATACACTTGTGACACCAGGTCTTGGCACACACATTTGGTAGAAATGGGAATTGTATTATTTTCTTGGATTTAAGTTAATCGGTATCTTTTCTAATTTCTTTAATATTGCTAGTAAAATAATAAAATTTCTTAGAAAATGATTCTGAAAATAATTGATATATGTTTATTTTATTTGTTGGCTTGCCTAGCTGTAGTGTTGGGCGCCATCATGACCTATAGGTGAAATTGGGTCGTGACAACATGGTATCAGAGCACTAGGTTCGCATAGGTCTCATAAGTTATGAGCAGACCTAATGGATTCTTGCGGATCAGTACGGAGACATCTGTACTTATCTTCAAAAGGCTATAGGGTGTTAGGAAACTACCTTTTTTATATTCCATCGTGCAATTGATGTAATACTAAATATCCTTCTCTTATTCTCTCACAGATGGTGAGAACGTGCTCTAATGAGGTTCCAGACCAGAGAAGAGCTACTCCCCCAATTGCTAGAGGCTGAGGTTGAGGCCGAGGGAGGGCTCCAGCCCGTGGTAGAGGGCGAGTACGTCCCAGGACTATTCCAGTTATGTTGCCAGTGGGTCCAGCAGAGAATCCCATTATTGAGGAACAAGGTGAGGTGCCTGTGGCAGAGCCAGCTCCGGTGGACTTCAAATCTGCACCAGGATTCCAGGATGTCATGAGTCGTATGCTGCGGTTCATGGACACTATGACTCAGGCTGGTTTATTTCCGACAGACCCAGCCACATCCCAGGCAGGCGGGGAAGCACAGACCCCTACCGCGCAGGCTCATGGGCAGGCAACTGCGGTATATCAGACCTAGGGTGCACTATCCGTGGGTGGAGCCCAGCCAGTGGCAGCAGCTGCACCTGAGCTCAGGCCAGCTGCAGCCGCTGATCCGCAGAAACTATTGGACAAATGGACTAGAATTCATCCTCCTATCTTTGGGCGTGAGCGACATGAGGATCCCTAGGATTTCATTGATCGGTGCAAGGATACACTGTACAACATGAGGATATTGGAGTCTCATGGGGTAGACTTTGCTACTTTTCAGCTAGAGGGCAGAGCCCGTAGATAGTGGCAGTCTTATGTTCTTGGCAGACCAGCAGATTCTCCTTCCATGTCTTGGGACAGGTTCACCCGTATCTTCCTGGATAGGTATATTCCACCCTCCCAGAGGGAAGAGTTGAGGTTTCAGTTTGAGCAGCTCCAGTAGGGTCAGATGTCAGTGACCGATTATGAGGCGAGGATTTCTGAGTTATCTCACCATGCACTTATGATACTACCTACTGAGGCGGAGAGAGTGCAGAGGTTTTATAGCTGGTTTACATACCGACAGTCAGGCCACTATGGCTTGAGAGGTTGAGATGGGAACTTCTTATGAGCTAGTCGTGGAGATAACCCACATGATTGAGGGTGTACGTCAGTGGAGCCGACAGCAGACTACGAGAGATAAGCGGTTCAAGTATTCTGGAGAGTTCAGAGGTGCTCCATCTGGGGGCAGAGGTCAGTTCGTGAGAGGGCAATCCTGCAGGCCCCCATATCCAGCACCACTGCCTCCTCGAGGTGCTCCAGTGTGACCTTATCTCGATGTTATACCAGAGAGTTCTTATCGCCCACCAGCTATTCAAGGTACTTCCAGTGGGTATTCAGGTCCCCAGGGCCAGATACTTAGTCAGCCGCCCATCGCACCAAAGAGTTGTTACGGGTGCGGGGATCCCAGTCATATATGAGGATTTTGCCCCAGGATTTGGGGTAAAGTAGTTCAAGAGGGTCAGCAACCTATGATTACCGGAAAAGTTGCTCCACTAGTTGTCCGACCACCAAGAGGTGGAGGACAGGTGGGTAGGGGTCGTCCTAGTAGTGGAGGTCAGCCAGGTGGATGCCAGCCAGTTGGCACTCCAGCTCAGTTCTATGCTTTTCTGGCCAGACCAGATGCATAGGCCTCGGATGCCATAATTACATGTATTATTTCTGTATTTGGCAAAGAGGCCTCAGTATTTTTTGATCCAGGATCTACGTATTCATATGTGTCATCTCTATTTGCTCAATTCCTGGGTGTTTCTCGTGAGTCCTTGAGTACTCATGTTTATGTGTCCACTCTTGTGGGCGATTCTGTTGTTGTGAATCGGATCTACCGTTCCTGTATTATTACATTTTGTGGTTATGAAATTAGAGCAGATCTCCAATTGCTTGAGATGATCGATTTTGAAATTATTCTGGGCATGGACTGGTTATCTCCATATCATGCTATTCTAGATTGTCATGCCAAGACTGTTACCTTGGCTATTCCAGCATTGCGTAAGTTGGAGTGGAAGGGTTCGTCTGTTAGTTCATTTAATAGAGTTATTTCTTTTATAAAGGCTCAACACATAGTTGAGAAGGGTTGTTTGTTTATCTAGCCTATGTTCGGGATACTACTTCTGAGACTCCTGCTATTGATTCAGTGCTTGTAGTTCGTGAGTTCTCCGATGTATTTCCTTCAGATCTTCCAGGCATGCCACATGATCGTGATATTAATTTCTGTATTGATTTGACCCCAGATACCCAGCCTATATCTATCCCACCATATCGCATGGCTCCAAAAGAATTGATAGAAATGAAAGAACTGCTTGAAGAGTTACTAGCCAAAGGGTTCGTCAGACCGAGTGTATCACCTTGGGGTGCACCGATGTTATTTGTGAAGAAGAAGGATGGAATAATGCGAATATGTATTGATTATCGCCAATAGAACAAAGTCACTATTAAGAACAAGTACCCGTTGCCATGTATTGATGATCTATTTGACCAGTTGCAGGGTGCTAGGGTGTTCTCTAAGATCCACTTGAGGTTAGGGTACCATCAGTTCAAGATTCGGGATTCGGATGTTCCGAAGACTGCTTTTCTGACTAGATATGGCCATTATGAGTTTCTGGTGATGTCCTTCGGTTTAACTAACGCCACGGCAGTGTTTATGGATCTGATGAACAGGGTATTTAGGCCATATATTGATTTGTTTTTCATTATCTTCATTGATGACATTTTGATTTACTAGCGCAGTAAGGAGGAAAACGAGTAGCATATGAGAGTGGTGCTTCAGATGCTGCGGGAACAAAAGTTGTATGCTAAGTTCTCTAAATGTGAGTTTTAGCTAGAGTCTATAGCATTTTTGGGGCATATTGTATCGGGCGAGGGTATTAAGGTTGATCCCAAAATGATTGAGGCAGTTTAGAATTGGCATCGTCTCACTTCGACGACTGAGATCAGGAGTTTTTTGGGTTTAGCAGGTTATTATCGTCGGTTCGTGGAAGGTTTTTAATATATTACAGCACCTTTGACCAAATTAACCCAAAAGGGTGGTCCATTCTGATGGTCCGATGATTGTGAGGTGAGCTTTCAGAAGCTCAAGACAACATTGACTACAGCACCAGTGTTAGTGTTGCCTTCCGGTTCGGGGATGTATACAGTATATTGTGATGCTTCACGCGTTGGTTTGGGTTGTGTATTAATGCAGGAAGGATGAGTTATTGCATATGCTTCACGTCAGCTGAAGCTCCACGAGAAGAATTATCCGGTACATGATTTGGAGTTAGCTGCGATTGTTCACGCTCTTAAGATTTGGAGGCATTATCTTTATGCGGTGTCTTGTGAAGTTTACACTGATCATCGCTGTTTGCAGCAATTGTTCAAGCAGAGGGACCTAAATTTGAGGCATCGTAAATGGCTGGAATTACTGAAAGATTATGATATTACTATCCTATATCATCCGGGCAAAGCAAATGTGGTTACAGATGTGTTGAGTAGAAAGGCGGAGAGTATGGGTAGTTTGGCTTTCATTTCAGCAGAGGAGAGGCCCTTAGCTTTGGATATTCAAACCTTGGCTAACCGACTTATGAGGTTGGATATTTTAGAGCCCACCCGAGTTCTTACATGTGTTGTAGCTCAGTCTTCACTATTTGAGCAGATCAAGGCTCGGCAGTATGATGATCCACACTTAATGGTTCTTCGAGAAACGGTACTATGGGGTGGTGCCAAGGAAGCTACTATTGGAGCGGATGGTGTTCTGAGACTCCAGGATCGTCTATGTGTTCCTAATGTGGATGGACTGAGAAAAAAGATCCTAGAGGAGGCATACAGTTCTCGATATTCTATTCATCTAGGTACTACGAAGATGTATCGTGACCTGAGGCAGCATTATTTGTGGCGATAAATTAAAAAGGACATAGTTGAGTATGTATCTAGGTGTCTAAATTGCCAGCAAGTTAAATATGAGCACCAGAGGCCAGGTGGCTTACTTCAGCCGATGACTATACCAGAGTGGAAATGGGAACACATCACTATGGACTTTGTAGTTGGGTTGCCGCGGACCTTGCGGAAGTTTGATGCAGTTTGGGTCATTGTCGACAGGTTGACCAAGTCGGCACACTTCATTCCGGTTGTGACTACGTATACTTCAAAAAGGTTGGCCTAGATTTACATTTAGGAGATAGTTTGGTTGCACGGCATTCTAATTTCCATCATATCAGATTGAGGCCCTCAGTTTACTTTATATTTCTGGAGAGCAGCACAGAGTGAGTTGGGAACCCGGGTAGAGCTCAGCACAGCTTTTCATCCGCAGACCGACGGGCTGTCAGACGGACAATTCAGATTTTGGAGGATATGCTCAGGGCATGTGTGATTGACTTTGGAGGTTAGTGGGATCGTTTCTTGCCTTTGGCCGAGTTTGCTTATAATAACAGTTACCAATCCAACATCGAGATAGCTCTATTTGAGGCTTTGTATGGTCGGCGGTGTCGTTTGCCCATCAGGTGGTTTGAGCCCGGTGATGCTAAGTTATATGGTACTGATTTGGTGAAGGATGCCTTGAAAAAGGTAAAGTTGATTCAGGAGCGACTTCGTACAGCGCAGTTCAGACAAAAGAGTTACGTAGATCAGAAAGCGCATGATTTACCCTTTATGATGGGTGAAAAAGTTCTCATGAAGGTTTCGCCGATGAAGGGAAACATGAGATTCGAGAAGAAGGGCAAGTTGAGCCCAAGGTTTATAGGCCCATTTGAGGTGTTGAGACGAGTTGGGGAGGTTGTCTATGAGCTTGCATTGCCTCCCAGCCTATCAGGAGTTCATCTGGTTTTCCATGTATCTATGCTCCGGAAGTGTCATGCTAACCTATCACATGTGTTAGACTTCTGAACAGTTCAACTAGATAATAGTTTGGGCTATGAAGAAGAACCAGTTGCCATTGTTGATAAACAGGTTCGCCAGTTGAGGTCCAAGAGGATTTCTGCAGTAAAAGTCCAGTGGAGGAGCCAACTAGTCGAGGAAGCAACTTGGGAGGCCGAGGAAAATATACGGACCAGATATCCATACTTATTCAGCACTTCAGGTATAATTCTAAACTCGTTCGAGGACGAACGTTTGTTTCAGAGGTGGAGAATGTACTGACCCAACCGGTCATTTTGACTTTTAGAATCCCGTTCCCTAAAATAAAACTTCCCGTATGTGCTTTTAATGATTTATGACTTGCGGGGATGGTTGGTTCGGGATTTGGAAGTATTTGGGTTAAAATCGGAACACTTGGTTCCTTAAGTTGGCTTTAAAAGTCCAAGTTTGACTTCGGTCAACATTTTGAGAAAATGACCCCGGAATAGAATTTTGACGATTTCAACAGCTCTGTATGGTGATTTTGGACTTAGGAGCGTGTTCGGAATTTTAGTTGGAAGTCCGTAGTTAAATTAGGTTTGAAATGGCTAAAACAAGAATTTGAGTTTGGAAGTTTGACCGGGGAGTTGACAACTTTTTGATATCGGAGTCGGAATCTAGTTTTAAAAATTTTCACAACTCCGTTATGTCATTTATGACTTGTGTGCAAAATTTGAGGTCAATCGGACTTGATTTGATAGGTTTCGACATCGAATGTAGAAGTTGGAAATTCTAAGTTTCATTAAGCTTGAATTGGAGCATGATTCGTGATTTTAGTGTTGTTTTATGTGATTTGAAATTTCAAATAAGTTTGTATGATGTTTTAGGACTTATTGGTATATTTGATTGAGGTCCCGAGGGCCTCGCATGAGTTTCGGATGGTTAACGGATCTAAAGTTGGACTTAAATAGATGTTGCAATTTTTCTTCTGCTGGAAATGCAGAAATCGAAGCCCAGAAATCGAAGCCTTGAAATCGAGCCTAGATATCGAGCCCAGGGTCGAAGGCCTGGGACGAGGCTCAAGATCGAAGGTCCAGGCTCGATGCCATGACCGAGGCCCAGGCTCGATGCCATGATTGAGGCCACGACCGAGGTCCAGGCTCGAGGGCCATGATCGAAGCCACGATCGAGGCCCGGCTCCGAAGGCTGCATGGGCAGATTTATAAAAGAGAGCATTCGTCCCATTTGCCATTTTTGACGAACTTGAGCTTGAGCAGAGGCGACTTTTGACAAATTTTCAAGGAAATACATTGGGGTAAGTGATTTTAACTCGGATTTGGTCTATATACACAAATATATCATTGTTTTCACTATTTAATTAGTGTTTTGAGATTGAAATTTGGGAAATTTTTAGAAATCTCATAAAAACGAATTTTTGAGATTTTGGTATCGATTTGGAGTCGGATTTGAGTGAAACCGGTATGGTTAGACTCGTAATTGAATGGGTTGTTGGATTTCGTAACTTTCACCGGATTCTGAGACGTGGGCCCCACAGACGAATTTTAAAATAATTTCGGGATTTTTATTGAAAATGTAGTATTTACTTATAGAATTGATTCCTATAAATTTTAGTGATTGTATCGAATTATGTTTTGTTAGATTCGAGCCAATCAAAGTTAGATAATCGAGGAAAAGGCCTACTAGTGGATTAAATTGGAGCAAGACGAGGTAAGTCTCTTGTCTAATCTTGTGAGGGGGAAATTACCTCATAGGTGATTAAATTAATAATTGTTGCTAATTGTGGGGGCTACGTACGCACGAGGTGACGAAAGTCCGTGCGTAGCTACTATTAATGCTAAAGTCCGGGTAGTTTAGGACTCAAAGCATGAATTACTTGTGCAAGTTGTATTCCTTACTTAATTAAAATTATTTGATATATATATATATATATATATATATATATATATATATATATATATATATTGTGAATTGTTAGATAAAAAAAATATTAAAGGATGAAAATCTCATATGCTTGATTTTCTGTTTAAATTAATTTATTGTTAAGAGAAATTATTCTTCCTCTCGAAATTATCTTAATAAATATACTCTCTTTCCAGAGGTACATAAGAAAATGTCTTCCTTTCTTGTGGAGCGGGCCGAATGCTTCGGCAGGATAGATGCATCTATGGATCGCGCCGCACGTCCCTCGGCTGTGTACACGATACTCTGGATCGGGCCGTACGACCTCGGCAGAAATCGTGCTTAATAATAATAATTACACGATACTTTGATAGTTTATTGCAGCTTGTAAAGCTAATTGATAAATTTAAAATTTATTGGAATTTAAGAAATTTAATTAATATATTGAGAATTATTGCATTTGAGGGAATTTAATTATTTTTGCTGATTAAATAAATTTATTATTGACTTTGTGAATCATGCTGAGTTAAATAAATTCTATTTGATTCTATTTAATATTGTTGACCCTTAGTGAGTGTCAAAGTTGACCATCTCGTCTCTACCACTTCGAGATTAGGCTTGATACTTACTGGGTACACGTTTTTTACGTACTCATGCTACACTTGCTGCACTTTTTGTGCAGGAGCTGAGGCATGTACAAGTGGAGGACCTATCATCGCACATCCACGTTATCCATAGGCGTAGTGGTGAGCTGCCTTTCTGAGCCGTTCTGTAGCTACCAATGCCTCTTCTTGCATTTTATTAAGTCTATTTTTATTTCAGACAGTATTTGGAGTTTTGTATAATCTACTAGATGCTCATACACTTGTGACACCAGGTCTTGACACACACATTTGATAGAATTGGGAATTGTATTATTTTCTTGGATTTAAGTTAATTGGTATCTTTTTTAATTTCTTTAATATTTCCATAATTGATTAAGGTCCCCAGGGCCTCGAGTGTGTGTCGGATCGAGTTCGGATGGATATTGGACTTTGAGGAATTGCTTGTTTCTAGACATCTGGTTTCCTCTTCCGCGATCCCAAAGAAAGGGCCGCGATCGCGAAAGGTTAAGTGGACTGGTGGGATTTTTAATCTACACGATCGCGTATAATGGTTCGCGTTCACAGAGGGTAGAGTGGGAGGTTATTCGTGTTCGCATCGGGGCTATCGCGAACGCGCTGTGTTTATGGGGCTGGCCCGTTTGGTGAAGGTTGTTCTATGCGATCGCATAGAGGTGTTCGCGATCGCGAAAGTGGAAGGGGCTTAGCAATGCGATCACGTTCTGGGCATCGCATTCGCGAAATGGAAGCTTCTAGGCAGCTGTTGATTGGCCTTCGCTATCGCAAGTGGATTTCCGCGATCGCAAAGGGGAAAGACCTGGGCAGTGTTCTTTTAAAATCGAGGTTTTGGCTCATTTGCACTTCATTTCCTCCATGGGAGCCTGTATTGGAGCGATTTTTGGAACTTCATCTTCATCATCTACATCAAGGTAAGTGATTCCCACCTATTGCAAGCTAAATACAAGGTTTATATACAGATTTAGATATGAAAACTAGTAGAAATTTGAGATTTTGAAGAAAGACCTAGAACTTGGTATTTTTGATTTTTGCCACGAAATTTGGACATGGAATTGGGAATAAATCATATATTTGAGTTCGTGAGGTTATGGGTAAACTTTATCTTCGAACATTTTCGGAATCCCGGCACGTGGGCCCGAGAGTGATTTTATCGACTTTTCGAACGAAGTTGGGAATTGTCGTAAATAGGATTATAATGAGTATTAGAGTATATATTTATGGATTTCCATATTTATTGACTAGTTTTGGAGCGTTGGGCATCGATTTGAGTTGATTGAAGGGCTCGGAAGCTGGTTATGGAACTACGGAGCGAGGTAAGTCTCCTTTCTAACCTTGTAAGAGGGAATTAACCCCATAGGTGAATTAAATAAATATTTGTACCTAATTGTGGGGGCTACGTATGTACGAGGTGACGAGAGTCCGTACGTAGCTACTATTATGCTATTGTCCGGGTAGTTTAGGACCTGTATCATGCTATACTTGGAATGTTTGTACCCTTACTTGCTAATATAATCACTTAGTCATGATAGAAATTGATAAAAGAATTGTATAAGGTTAAAATCACTTACTTGAAGGTTTGTATGAGATACTTGACTGTAAATGAGAAACTTGTATTTTCTTAAAAATAATTGGTATTTGTGGATCGGGCCGAGGGCCGAGGTAGTAAATAGATGCATTTATGGTTCGCGTCGTTCGACCCTCCGGCAGTGCACAACTTAATATTATAATTGGATCAGGCCGTACGACCTCGACATGATTTGCGCATGACTTAGTTGATTGCTTTGGAATTATTGATAATTGATATGGCCTCATTGGCCGGAGATATAAATTGTTAAAAGATGAAAATAAATTTGGAAATCTCCTATCAACAAGAGAATTATTTACATGCCTCATGTTATTGTGTTTACCGTTGCCTCATAAAATCCAAAACTCATCATATCATTGGTATATTAATTATACCCCATAGTAAGTGTCCGAGTCAACCCCTCGTCACTATTTCTTCGAGGTTAGGCGGGATACTTACTAGGTACGCGTTGATTTACGTACTCATGCTACACTTGCTGCACATTTTTGTGCAGGTACACATATGTTTAGCGGCCTTGTCGGCGCATAGTCGAGATTATGGCGGGAACTTAGGTGAGCTGCATTCTATACGACGCTTCGCAGCTAACAGAGTCTCCTTCAAAGTATTTGTATTTTCTTTTCTGTCCAAATTTGTATTCCAAACAGTTATTGTATTTTATTTTGTTCCCTAGTAAATGCTCATACTCTTGTGACACCGTGTTTTGGGATGATTATGGGATTATTCAGTATTGAAATTTGCGAAAAACATTATTATTTACTCTGTGAAGTTCATCATTTATTATTTAATTGAAGGAAATTTACGATTTCGGAAATATTAAAATGAGAATTTACTAGTTATGGGTGTTGGCTTGTCTGACACTAGTGTCTGGCGCCATCACGACCTTTCAAGGATTTTGGGTCGTGACAACATGGTATCTGAGCACTAGGTTTACTTAGGTCTCACGAGACATGAGCAAGTCTAGTAGAGTCTTGTAGATCGGTACAGAGACGTCTGTACTTATCTTCGAGAGGCTACAGGGCTGTTAGGAGAACTTCCCTTCTTGATTCCTCATCGTGCGATTTGATTCCTTGAGGCTTATGCCTTTGTTTCTTTCCTATCTAATCTTATGCGATGTGAAGCACTTGTTATAAATCGAAAATTGAGGAATTGTAATGGTACTACAAATGCGGTGCAGAATGTTACTCCCTGCGTAGTTGATTAGGCTATCGTCGTCGCCTTGCGGAAGGATATTCTGTCATTTCAGCTCAGTAGCTGTACTTCTGGGAGCTTTGAGGCTATGCACAGGTTGTTATGATGCTCACGAGTTGTTATCGCACAACATTGATGTGATGGTGGGATGCTTGCCTATGTTTCGGGGCAGTGAATGACTTGAAAAGAGGTTTACTCAGTGCATGATTCATAGATTCGGTAATTTACTTCCAATGGAGGAAAGGCAGTCGAACTAAAAATGTTCAGACTTGGGTTGATGGAGTAGCGAGACTCGATATTTTCGAGCATGGTGGAATCTTCGCATGTGATGTGGCGTCATCATCCTTGATTGGTTATAATGTGTTAAGTTCGCTGGTTTTATGGTTTCCTTCAATTCGCCTTGGGGCAGAGTATTATAAATGGTGTCGAGAAAGCGGCTGTCAAAGGTCGAAGTGTGCAGAGGTTCAGGATTGAATCGGCATTCCTGGTATTGATGGCTCGAGAAAGATGATTTCCGGAAAGGTTTAAAGTTGGTAGCGACCTATCGGTTCAAGTGCTACAGAGGTAGATTTTGATTTAAAGCAACAACTGGGCAGCGAAGGATGAGGAAGGACATGTGGGAGGTGCCTTGCGGTGGATAAACTTATAGAAGGCCAAGGGTGAGAAACAGAAGTCGGGTAGTTACTTAAAGGAGTGAGTTTGACCAAAGTGGGAGAGTGGCAGAGTAGCATGTGTGTTCTGTGATAGGATAGCTACACGCCTGGAGGAAAGTTTAGAGTGATTTGGGAATTATGGTGGACGGTGATTGGGTCTACGGACTTAATTTGAAATATTGGCTATTATACGGCGGGAGATTAGATACGGCGGGAAGGAGTTTCCTGATAGGAAGAATACAACATGAATTTGGATAAGAATGTATTGTCGCACCTTTTAGTTGATGTCCATGAGGAGTGAATGGACTGGTGCATCTGGTGAATGATCTCAGACTCAGGATGGTCTACTGATTTCGTAGTAATTATACCCATTGCAGCGACGTTGGAATATGTCGGCATGTAATTTCTACAGGTGGGTTATCTCCTGTGAGCAGGTTAGTGGTCGCGTGGTGTTGACGAAGCTTCTGTGAAGAATTCTACTGGCTACCCGGTAAGAGATTGAATATGTAAATGTGGATAGTGGTTCGGAGTGTTCATTAAAGGCTAATGGAAGGATTTCGAGGAATTTGGCGGGTTGATTGTGCTAGATCATGTCAATGAAGGAAGAATCTTGGTGGGTTCCAGGTTTATGCAATAGTAGCTTCAAGCTAAGTGGGAGAGTCCCACTAGCTACAATTGGATTGCATGGTCGTCTATTTGTAAGATTTCTGGTTATTGGCATATTGATGGGCTATTACGACTAAGGAAAGAGAACATCAGTGGCAATTTGAGCAAGCGATTTGAGGAATATGTGCTATAGTTGGCCTTATCGATTCATGCTCAGGCTTTGGGAAGACTCAGGATTTATGCTTCGTGAAGAGGCGAGTTACAAGGAAGATGATTCGACCAGGTGCTTCTTTGAGAGGGTTCTCATGTGCTAGCAGAGCCTTGGAGTTGATTATATTCGGGACCAAGTCGGAGTGGGCGACTCTCAATAACGGTCCTAGTGGATTCAAAAGTTAAGGTGTGGTGCCTAAGTATTTCGAGTCCATAGTATGGTTGAATATCGAGCTTTTGCAGTGGATTATGATAAATGAGCTTTGAGTTTTCCGTATTATCTTTAGTCTATGGGGTATCATGAGAGAAAGGGGAGCATGTAACTTTGGATTTATAGAAGAATCATCAGAATGGGTGTATCAGTTGAAGACGTGATTATGCGCACAAGGAGGGTATGAAATGGTTTGTGGGTTTTGAGACAATGTGGTCTAGTGAAATAGGATCACTCAGGACGAGTGCGAATTGAGTTTGCGATGTTTTGAATGGAGCTATTATTATTCCTAAGGCAAGTCCAGGGTAAATTAGAAAGAGTAGGGTCGGTTAGCAATGGTTGAATCGGCATAATGATGGCGATGATCCGCTCATTCAGTGTGTTAGGTTATTCATGTGATTTGTGACGGTACGTGCGAGGTTTGATGGTCGCCGTAACTGATCTTATTTAGAGGCTTTCGAGTATTATGGCCTGTTATGTGCAGATGGATCTCGGAAGAATTATGGTGGTTTAGAACACCACTTGAGGTTGGTATTTTCTGCGGATATGAGGATTCAGTCGTGTGTTGCGATGGTTCTCTTGGATTAGTTAAGTAAAAGGTTTCTATGTGATGAAGTGTTTACCCTATTAGTAGTTCCTAAGTTAAGATGAAATTCTTGTACTCTTGCGCATTGGCATGATTAAGTGCAGTGATCGGCATGGGATTCGAAAGTTGAGGATCAAGGATGCAGTTTGGTGTCGACAAGAATGTCAAGAGCTCGGATGAGCGGGAAAGGATACAGATGGTTAGAGTAAGCTGGTATTGTCTTTAGCGTCACCCGAGATCGGTGTCCTGTGTAAGAGGCTTTGAGTATTGATTTGGAATTTTTGATTTGCTTTGTAACATTTGTGCGGCCGGTGGTATGGGTGTGCATACTTGTTATCTGGTGCGGAAGGTCGTGGGAGCATATCCCACGGGAAGATTGTATAAGTGTGACATGTAGTCACTTGATTGATTGAAGATTGGGACTAAGTGTGGAGATTGCGGTACTATTGTTATGATGACCCAAAATATCATCTTTAAATTTAATAATTAATTCTGTGTTATAAGATCTCAAAAAGCACTATTTATCATTCCTCGACTTGCGTGCGCAGTCCGTAAACTTTTCTTGAAAGATTTTATGTGAAAAATGGATTAAAATATGAATTAGAGCTTTAAAACTTAATTAAGTTGACTTTGGTCAATATTTTGAGAAAAAGAACTCGGATCAATATTTTGACAGTTCCGGTAGGTCCGTATCGTGAATTGGGACTTGGGCGTATGCCCGAAATCAAATTCCGAGGTCCCTAGCCCGAGATATGGAATTTTGATGAAAAAAATTAAAAGTTTAAGTTCAAATAGTGACCGGATGTCCAACTATGTGCAAACGACCCCGGAATAGAATTTTGATGATTCCAACAGCTCCGTATGGTGATTTTGGATTTAGGAGCGTGATCGGAATTTTGTTTGGAAGTCCGTAGTGGAATTAGGCTTGAAATGCCGAAAGTTAATTTTTTGGGAAGTTTGATCGAGGGGTTGAGTTTTTGATATCCGGGTCAAAATCCGATTCTGAAATTTTGAGTACCTCTGTTATGTCATTTATGACTTGTGCGCAAAATTCGAGGTAAATCGAACGTGATTTGATAGGTTCCAGAGTCATTTGTAGAAATTAGAAATTTCAAAGTTCATTAGGCGTGAATCTATGTGTGATTCGTGTTTTAGTGTTGTTGGATGTGATTTGAAGGCTCGACTAAGTTCGTATGACGTTTTAGGACTTGTTGGTACATTTGGTTGAGGTCCCGGGGGGCCTCGGGTGAATTTCGGATGGTTAACGGATCAAATTCGGACTTAGAAGAAATAGCTGAAGTTTCTGCCCTCTGCTGCTTTCGCACCTGCGGAAATTCTATCGCAGGTGCGAGCTCGCAGAAGCGAGCCTGGCAAGCGCAGATGCGCAAATGGACTATGGGGCAATAGTCGCAGGTGCGAGGGAAATTCCGCACCTGCGTGAGCGCAAATGCGGAGGGACGCGCGCAGAAGCGGCCTGCGCAGGAGTGCAAACAGGCGTGCAGATGCGGGCAAAGGCGCAGATGCGGGACTTTTTTCGCACATGCGGTTGACGCAGAAGCGGCCATGTTGCCGCAGATGCGAAAATCTCTGGACAGTACAAAAACAGAGGGGTTCTGAGTTTTTGCCATTTTTGGGCATTTCAAGCTCGGGTTGGGTGATTTTGAGCAAGGTTTTCACGGGAAAACTTGAGGTAAGTCCCTTGTGATCATTTGTACTCCATAATATTAAATTATCATCAAATAATTTGACTAGATTACATGTTTTTGAGGTGTAAATCGGGGGTTGGAACTTAGGGATTTGAAAATAAGATTTGAAGCTTTGAGGGTCGAGTTGGGATAGTATTTTGATAAAATTGGTATGGTTAGACTCGTGGTTGAATGGGCTTTCGAATTTTGTAACTTTCGTCGAGTTCCGAGACGTGGATCCCACGGGCCATTTTTGAGTTAATTTTAGATTTTTATTGAAAAATGTAGTATTTTCTTACAAAATTAATTCTATAATTTTTGTTGACTTATCGAATTAATTATGACTAGATACGAGTCGACTGGAATCGGAAAATCGAGGAAAAAGCATACTACTTAGTTAAATTGGAGCAAGTCGAGGTAAGTGACTTGTCTAACCTTGTGTGGGGGAAATTTTCTCTAGGATTGGTATTAATTGTAATGTGATGAAAGTCATGTATACGAGGTGACGAGTGTGTACACGGACTAAATGTGAAGGATTATATTTTTTAAAATTGTGAAGATCATTGTTACATATTAATTAATTTATTAAATCTTATTATATTTTCCATCATTGATTTGATTTGTATACTTTAAATTTGCTTGACCTTTACCTGCTAATTGTTTTACTTGTTTGGTTGAAACTTGGTTTCTTTTATTCCGTGCATTATTTGAAATTGATTTTCTTAAAATTAGATATTATTAATATGAAGTATTTGACATTTTAAATTTGGTATTGAAGTAACGTATTAAAGATTTGAAATATTATTTTGCTAAATTATTTATTCCTGAATATTTTTGTAAGATTTTTGTACTAATTGTGATGGAGCCGTGGGCTCTTTATTGTGAAAAAAATATTATTGATGATTTATGTTGGCATGAGCCGTGAGCTCTTTATTGTGGAAAATATCGTTGATTTATTTTGGCAAATTGAAATATTTGGGCACTTGAGGTACAAATTGTGATATATTGTGATATTGATACGCATGCGGTGGTATAAGGTCTGGGTATTGAAATGCATGCGGTGAGATAAGGGTGGCTTGATATGCGTGGCTAGCAGGGGGAACTACTAGAAGTCATGCGGTGTGATAAGGATGGCTAAAACGCGGAATGCTATTTCGGGAAAAATATTTTCTTTAAAATAAACTGTGAAGGCTCCCGCGGTGAGATAAGGAAATGATATATTGTGAATTTATTTATGATTTGGGACTACGAGGCGGTACCTCGATAGTGCCCTTGTTGATATTGATTTATGGCCATAGTTGCCTTCGATTAGTTGTTGTGATTTTCATAAAGTTGAAAGGAATTCTGTTTTGATTCCACGAGATATTATTTGAAATTATTTGGTGTCATTAAATGTGACATACTATTTGATTCATTTCCATAGTCATTTTATCTTATTAAATTGTTTAAACATTTTTTCATGCCATTATTTATTCTCCAGTAGGGCCTGACCTGACCTCGTCACTACTCTACCGAGGTTAGGCTTGGCACTTACTGGGTACCACTGTGGTGTACTCATACTACGCTTCTGCACATCTTTTTGTGCAGATCCAGGTACATCTTATCAGACCAGACGTCAGTGAGTTACCTGCGCACGGAGACTTCGAGGTATATCTGCCAGCGTCTGCAGACTCTGAAGTCCCCTTCTATCATTTTATGTTGCTTCCTTATTTTTCTTTAGACCTTGATACATAGAAACATTGAGAATTAATTTTTAGAAGCTTGTGACTTATTTCTACCAGGTTTTGGGAGTTGTAATTATTTAAATTGTAGTTTATTTATTTCAGATATTTATGATTATTCCACAATGATAGGCTTACCTAGTCTTAGAGACTAGATGCCATCACGACCTCTTACAGAGGGAATTTGGGGTCGTGACAAGTTGGTATCAGAGCACTAGGTTCATAGGTGTTATGAGTCACAAGCAGGTTTAGTAGAGTCTTGCGGATCGGTACGGAGACGTCTGTACTTATCTTCGAGAGGCTATGGAACTGTTAGGAAATATTCACTTCTTTGATTCCTTATCGTGCGCCTTTATTGATTTCAAAGTTCTAAACAATTATCTTTCTATTCTCTCATAGATGGTGAGGACACACACAACTGGATCTGATGATCAGACACCCGCGCCCCCTGCCACATCTCAGGCCGGAGGAGGAGCACAGACTCCCGCCGCCCGTACTCTAGAACCACGGGCCAAAGTTGACCATGCCCCAGAGGTTATACCAGTGCAGCCAGTTGTCCCAGTTCGGCCTGAGATTAGGATAACAGTTTCAGAGGGGAGCAGCTCAGGCTCGAGAGGTATAAGAAGCACCACCCTCCCACTTTCAGCGGTTTAGCTTCAGAGGATGCTCAGGGTTTTATGGAGGAATGTCACCGTATACTTCGTACTATGGGTATTGTGGATTCCAGTGGGGTTTCTTTCACGGCATTCCAGTTTAGAAGAGCAGCCTACCAGTGGTGGCGGGCATATGAGTTGGATAGTCCCGCTGAGGCATCTTCACTCACTTGGACTCAATTTTCGGATATGTTCTCAAGGGAGTATGTTCCTCAGTGTCTTAGGGATGCATGGCGCGCGGAGTTTGAGCAGCTGAGCCAGGGTTCTATGACCGTGTCAGAGTATGCAGTCCGATTCAGTGATTTGGCTAGGCATGCACCAGCCTTAGTTGCTACTGTTCGAGAGCGGGTTCGCAGATTTATTAAGGGTCTTCACCCTAGTATCAGATATAGTATGGCCCGAGAGCTAGAGATGGACATCACATACCAATAGGTGGTGTCAATTGCTAGGAGATTGGAAGGTATGCGAACTCGGATAGGGAAGATAAGGAAGCTAAGAGACCCCGAGATTAAGGCACATATAATAATTCTGGTGCCCCAGTTGCAGCCCGTCATGGTAGAGGTTATGTGATCCCTCCTATTCATTCAGCACTTCCAGCTTCCAGTGGTATTCCGACTACTCCCAGAACTCAGGTTCTATATTATGCACCACCAATGTCTTCTGTACCTCCTGTATGGGGTGCTTTCAGCGGACAGTCTAGTCGATCAGGCCTGAGCCAGTCCTAGCAGCCACGTCCTCCAAGGGCTTGTTTTAAGTGTGGTGACACTCGTCATATCATGAGGGATTGCCCCATACTTAGGAGGGGTGCACCTCCATGAATTTCTCAGGCCCCACCTATTCCATAGGGTCCTCAGGCTTCTCAGGCCATGATTACTGCACCAGTTGCCACTCCACCTGCACATCCAACTAGATGTGGAGGTCGGGCAGGTAGAGGTCACCCAAGAGGGAGGCCGGGCTAGATATTACGCCTTTCCTGCTAGGACAGATGCTGTTGTATCCAATTCTATTATCACAGGTATTATTCCAGTCTGTCATAGAGATGCGTCAGTCTTACTTGATCCAGGCTCCACTTATTCTTATGTGTCATCTTATTTTGCCCCGTATTTGGGCGTATCACGTGATTCCTTGAGTTCTTCTATTTATGTATCTACACCCGTGGGTGAATCTATTATTGTAGACCGTGTGTATCGGTTGTGTTTAATTGTTATCAGTGGTTTTAAGACCAGAGCTGATTTATTATTGCTCAGTATGGTGGATTTCGATATTATTTTGGGCATGGACTGGTTGTTACCCTATCACGCTATTCTTGATTGTTACTCCAAGACGGTGGCATTGGCTATGCTAGGTCTACCGCGGCTAGAGTTGAGGGGTACCTCGGATCATGTTCCTAGCAGGGTTGTTTCATTTCTTAAAGCTCAACAAATGGTTGAGAAGGGGTGTGATGCGTATCTGGCCTATGTGAGAGATGTTTATCACGACCCAACTGGAGGGTCATGACTAGCACCCGGGCCATACTTGCCGAGCACCAACGTACATTTTATCTAACCTGATACCAAGTTTGTCACGACCTGTACCCGGGCTATACTTGCCAAGCACCAACGTATATTTTATCTAACCTTCCTTATTATCTTTAAGGGCCGACAAGATCAATATAAATGGTAGACATGGATTATGAACATCCAACAATGAAAGATAATGGCATGAACATACATAACATAGTACGACAAGACTGTCAAGAAACTATATATAAGGTACGAGCTATCATGCTGCCATGAAAGACTATACAAAAAAAATCAGCCGACAAGGCATTCGAAACCATACATGTGTCGACACATGTCTATGAACCTCTAAAGGAACATAAGTACTGCAACATTGCCGGAACAGGGCCCCGACATACCCATAATGTCTATAACAAAAACGCATACCAAGACCACGGCAAGTTCGAAGAAGGGATCTCGCCAATAACCGCTGAACTGGACAGCCTACTGTGGTGGGGGAGCTACATCTATCCGTGTATCAAGACCTGCTGCACGACATGCAGCGTCCACAAATATAAAGGACGTCAGTACGAATAAAGTACTGAGTATGTAAGGCAGGAAAGCATAAGTAAGAACAGTAATATAAACAGGGATAGAGAATATACAACCTGTGACATCTGGTACCTCTGAAGGCTATTGACATAAAATACATGATACATGCATATATATACATAAACCTTTAAAACATATGCCTCTGTGGGCATCACCATCATCATATCGTACCCGGCCGTAATAGGCTCGGTAAAACGTACACGGCCATCATAGGGCTCGGTAGAATCGTACCCGGCCACGTGGATCTCGGTAAAACCCAACTGATCAGTGGTTGCATAATAGGTGCCGTACCCGGCCGACTATAGCGCGGCTTGATAAAGTAAAATAGATACATATATATGATGCAAGCTGGACTCATTGGAATCACATTTTGAACCTTTCGGAGTGACGTAAGGTCGGTATCCTTCGTACATGTTATTAGGATTAACTATTCATCAAGAATCTTATAAGAATCAGGAAGTACCAATAACATTGATAACATAAGAATAAGAGAAGTAACATCAACATCAATCGTTCCATAAGAAGGGCAGCAATGTAAGTACTGCTAGCTTCTAAGAGTAGAGTATCTTTGGAAGCTCGTTCATTACATTATGTACAATCAGAGTCGTGCAAAAGAATGAAGGGGATAGCCTCACATACCTTGTATATACTGCCCAACCTCAAGCTATGCAAATTTCACGACTCCTTAGTCTACAATAAGAGAAATGACATTATCATTATCGTTTATGCATCATTGGGTATGTCATGCATTTACATCAATATATATGTATTCACGACATACGATTACACGAGCATACCATGCATATATATGTATCGACCGCAACCTATTTTATGATGAAACGGACAGCACCTCCCCTATTTATATGAATTCCCACAAATCAAGACAATCACAAAACATCCCAAACAACATCAACAATAATCATATTGAGCCTCCCAAAATAGTCCACCAACCAACAACATTACTACCAAGCCTTTCGATATATATTTCACATGTTCTAGCTTCAACGACTTAGCCGCAACTTGGATAATCTTAAGTACATGTAGAGTAAGAGGTTCCTTACCTTTAAATGGAAAGAACAACTCCAATTTGACCTTAATTGTCCACGAAATATCTCTCCAATTCTTCCACAAGAACAAGGAAGCGAAACTAGCAATCAATTCGGATTTTTCGGCACTAGAATTACTTTAGAAGACTTGAAATCACCTAGGGTTGATATTAAAAACTTGAGGGAGTATTTACAGAACATAAAACACTTAAAAAAACCTCCCACACGATCTGGAACAACACAAAAATCAGCACCAACAAGAAGAACAAGAAACTTACTAGCGTCACGGGATTCCCGACACTTGATTTGTGTTGTTTGCCCTTTGTTTGGGTCTTGGATCATGAGAGAACCTTGAGAGAGTGTTTCTAGGGTTCTAAGGTCTGAATATACTGAAAAAGAATGACTTAAAACGGGGTTGAGGCATCTTATATTTATCCATATGTCTTAAACCGCCTATGTGGGCCCCATAGAGAGCTGCCTATGCAGTCTCGCGAAGATGCGAATATCTCTCTACTCCGATATCGTATCGATGAACGGTTTAATGCGTTAGAAACTAAACTCATAGATCTTCAATTTGATGGGTGGATAACCCTATAAATCCAAGTATATTGGGATAAAAGCTCAGTAATATTAGACCCAATGTTTAAGTAAAATTATAAGCGTAAGTTGCGATAATTTTTGTCGACTTTTGTTTCATAACTCGCTTGAATTCAAGACTTATGATACAGATATTATATGATTCAAATACATTAAAACATGACCTCTTGGGACAATTAAGCACCTCTAGTTTTACCCGAAAATACGGGTTACAATATCCTTCATTCGTTTAACTTCTAATACTTGTTAACCACTCTTATACACCCTTGTATCATTTAAGAACAATAGGATTAACTTCTTATCATCTCAAATATAATCTCTTCTTGGATTTACGTCGACTAACTTACGGAGTGATCTAAGGTACGTGAATTTGGGTTGTAACAATGTTAGTATTGATACTCCTACTGTAGAGTTAGTTCCTGTAGTAAGGGATTTTCCTAATGTATTTCCAGCGGATCTTCCGGGTATGCCACCCGATAGGGATGTTGACTTTGGCATTGACTTGTTACCAGGCACTCAGCCCATTTCTATTCCACCATACTGTATGGCCCCAGCAGAGTTGAAAGAATTAAAAGAACAGTTACAGGAGTTGCTTGATAAGGGTTTCATTCAGCCCAGTGTATCGCCTTGGGGTGCTCCTGTATTATTTATAAAGAAGAAGGATGGTTCTATGCGGATGTGTATTGATTACCGCCAGCTGAACAAGGTTACCGTGAAGAACATGTATCCATTTCCACGTATTGATGACCTATTTGATCATCTTCAGGGTGCTAGAGTATTCTCTAAGATCGACTTACGTTCATGCAATCATCGATTGAAGATTCGGGAGCCAGATATCCCGAAGACTGCTTTCAGGACTCGGTACAGTCATTACGAGTTCCTTGTGATGTGTTTTGGGCTGACCAACGCCCCAGCAGCATTTATGCACTTAATGAATAGTGTATTTTATCCCTATCTTGATTCCTTCATCATTGTGTTTATTGACAACATTCTGGTGTATTCCCGGAGTCGGGAAGATCATGAACAACACCTGAGGGTTGTGCTTCAGATTTTGAGAGAAAGGAAGTTATATGCAAAATTTTTGAAGTGTGAATTCTGGCTTGATTCAGTGGGATTTTTGGGTCATATAGTTTCGTGCGAGGGGATCAAGGTAGATCCAAAGAAGAATGAAGCAGTGCAGAGTTGGTCCAGACCATCCTCAGTTACGAAAATCCGGAGTTTCCTTGGTTTGGCTGGGTATTATTGCCGATTTGTAAATGGTTTCTCTTCTATTGCTGCATCTATGACCAAATTGACCCAGAAGGGTGCTTCGTTCAGGTGGACCGAGGAATGTGAGGAGAGCTTCCAAAAGCTCAAGACAACTTTGACTACAGCCCCAGTATTGGTATTACCTACAGGTACAGGATCTTATACTGTGTATTGTGACGCGTCGCGTATTGGTCTCAGCGTAGTGTTGATGCAAGACAGTAGGGTGATAGCCTACGCGTCCAGATAGTTAAAGGTGCATGAGAAGAATTATCATGTACATGACCTGGAGTTAGCAGCTATTGTTCATGCCTTAAAAATTTGGCGGCATTATTTGTACGGTGTCCATTGTGAGATCTACACCGATCACCGGAGTCTACAACATCTGTTAAAATAGAAGGATCTTAATTTGGGCAGCGGAGATGGTTGTAATTGCTTAAGGATTATGATATCACCATTCTCTATCATCTTGGGAAGGCCAATGTAGTGGTTGATGCCTTGAGTCATAAGGCGGAGAGTTTGGGCAGCTTAGCATATTTACCGGTAGTAGAGAGGCCTTTAGCCTTGGATGTTCAGGCCTTGGCCAACCAGTTTGTTAGACTGGATGTTTCCGAGCCGAGTCGAGTTATGGCTTGCGTGGTTTCTCAGTCTTATCTTTATGATCGTATCAGGGAACGTCAGTATGATGACCCCCATCTGTTTGTCCTTAAGGATACAGTTCAGCACGGTGATGCCAAGGAAGTCACTATTGGATATGACGATGTATTACGGAAGCAGGGCAGGCTATGTGTGCCTAATGTGGACGGTTTGTGTGAGTTGATTCTCTAGGAGGCTCACAGTTCGCAGTATTCCATTCATCTGGGTGCTGCAAAGATGAATCAGGACTTGAGACAACGCTATTGGTAGAGGTAGATAAAGAAAGACATAGTGGGGTATGTATCTCGGTGTCTAAATTGTCAACAGGTGAAATATGAGCATCAGCGACCGGGTGGATTACTTCAGAAGTTAGAGATTCCAGAATGGAAATGGGAGCGGATCACTATGGATTTCGTCGTTGGGCTCCCACGGACTCAGCGGAAGTTTGATGCAGTTTGGGTGATTGTGGATAGGCTGACCAAATCAGCTCATTTCATTCATGTGATTACTACTTACTCTTTAGAGTAGCTGGCTCAGGTATATATTCACGAGATTGTCAGACTTCACGGTGTACCGGTATCTATCATCTCTGACCAGGGTACACAGTTTACCTCACGATTTTGGAGGGCAGTACATCGTGAGTTGGGTACTCGGGTAGAGTTGAGTACAACATTTCACCCTCAGACGGACGGGCAGTCCAAACGCACTATTCAGATACTAGAGGATATGCTTTGTGCGTGTGTGTTAGATTTTGGGGTGCTTGGGATCAGGTCTTACCACTTGCAGAGTTTGCTTACAACAATAGTTACCAGTCAAGCATTCAGATGGCTCCGTATGAGGCTTTGTATGGTAGGCGGTGCCGGTCTCCAGTGGGTTGGTTCAAACCGGGCGAGGCTAGACTATTGGGTACAAACTTGGTTCAGGATGCCTTGGAAAAGGTTAAGTTGATTCAGGATCGACTTCGTACGGCCTAATCTAGACATAAGAGTTATGTGAATCGGAAGGTTCGTGATGTTGCATTCATGGTTGGTGAGCGGGTATTGCTCCGGGTTTCACCTATGAAGGGTGTGATGAGATTCGGGAAGAAGGGCAAGTTGAGCCCTAGGTATATTGGGCCTTTTGAGATTCTTGAAAGAGTTGGAGAGGTGGCTTACAGACTTGCGCTATCACCTAATCTCTCTGCAGTTCATCCGGTATTCCAAGTTTCTATGCTTCGGAAATATCACGGCGATCTGTCTCATGTGTTAGACTTCAGTTCGGTTTAGTTGGACAAGGATCTATCTTATGTTGAGGAACCAGTGGCTATTTTAGATAGGCAGGTTCGAAAGGTGAGGTCAAAGAACATTGCTTTAGTGAAGGTTCATTGGAGGGGTCATCCGGTAGAGGAGGTGACTTGGGAGACCGAGCATGTTATACGTAGCCGTTATCCACACTTATTCACCAGCTCAAGTACTTTTTCTAACTACGTTCGAGGACGAACGTTTGTTTTAGAGGTGGAGAATGTGATGACCCAAAATGTCATCTTTAAATTTAATAATTAATTCTGTGTTCTAAGACCTCAAAAAGTACTATTTATCATTTTTCGACTTGCGTGCGCAGTCCGTAAAATTTTCTGAAAAGTTTTTATGTGAAAAATGGATTAAAATATGAAGTAGAGCTTTAAAACTCAACTGAGTTGACTTTGGTCAATATTTTGAGAAAACGGACTCGAATCAGTGTTTTGATAGTTCCGGTAGGTCCGTATCGTGAATTGGGACTTGGGCGTATGCCCGGAATTAAATTCTGAGGTCCCTAGCCCGAGATATGAAATTTTGATGAAAAAAATTAAAAGTTTAAGTTCAAATAGTGACCGGATGTCGAATTGTGTGCAAACGACCCCGGAGTAGAATTTTAATGATTCCAACAGCTCCGTATGGTGATTTTGGACTTAGGAGCGTGATCGAAATTTTATTTGGAAGTCCGTAGTGGAATTAGGCTTGAAATGCCGAAAGTTGAATTTTTGGGAAGTTTGACCGAGGTGTTGACTTTTTGATATCGGGGTTAAAATCCGATTCTGAAATTTTGAGTACCTCCGTTATATCATTTATGACTTGTGCGCAAAATTCGAGGTAAATCGTACGTGATTTGATAGGTTCCGGAGTCATTGGTATAAATTAAAAATTTCAAAGCTCATTAGGCTTGAATCTATGTGTGATTCATGTTTTAGTGTTGTTGGATGTGATTTGAAGGCTCGACTAAGTTTGTATGATGTTTTAGGACTTGTTGGTACATTTGGTTGAGGTCCCGGGGGCCTCGGGTGAGTTTCAGATGGTTAACGGATCAAATTCGGACTTGAAGAAATAGCTGAAGTTTCTGCCCTCTGCTGCTTTCACACCTGTGGAAATTCTATCGCAGGTGCGAGCTCGCAGAAGTGAGCCTGGCAAGCGCAGATGCGCAAATGGACTATGGGGCAATGGTCGCAAGTGCGAGGGAAATTCCGCACCTGCGTGAGTGCAGATGCGGAAGGACGTGCGCAGAAGCGGCCTGCGTAGGTGCGCAAACAGGCGTGCAGATGCGGGCAAAGGCGCAGATGTGAAAATGTTTCCGCATATGCGGTTGGCGCAGAAGCGGCCAAGTTGCCGGAGATACGAAAATCCCTGGACAGTACAAAAACAGAGGGGTTCCGAGCTTTTGCCATTTTTGGGCATTTCAAGCTCGGGTTGGGCGATTTTGAGCAAGGTTTTCACGGGAAAACTTGAGGTAAGTCCCTTGTGATAATTTCTACTCCATAATATTGAATTATCAACAAATAATCCGACTAGATTACATGTTTTTGAGGTGTAAATCGGGGGTTGGAACTTAGGGATTTGAAAATAAGATTTGAAGCTTTGACGGTCGAGTTTGGGCCGTATTTTGATAAAATTGGTATGGTTAGACTCGTGGTTGAATGGGCTTTCGGATTTTGTAACTTTTGTCGAGTTCCGAGACATGGGCCCCACGGGCCATTTTTGAGTTAATTTTAAATTTTTATTGAAAAATGTAGTATTTTCTTACAAAATTAATTCTATAATTTTTCTTGACTGTATCGAATTAATTATGACTAGATACGAGTTGACCGGAATCAGAAAATCGAGGAAAAAGCATACTACTTGGTTAAATTGGAGCAAGTCGAGGTAAATGACTTGTCTAACCTTGTGGGGGGGAAATTTCTCCTAGGATTGGTATTAATTATAATGTGATGAAAGTCGTGTACACGAGGTGACGAGTTTGGAATCCGTGCACGTGGCCCCGAGGGTGATTTTATCGACTTTTTGAATGGAGTTAAAAATTGTCGTAAATAGGATTATAATGAGTATTAGAGTATATATTTATGGATTTACTCATTTATTGACTAGTTTTGGAGCGTTGGGCATTCATTTGAGTTGATTGAAGGGCTCGAAAGCCGGTTATGGAACTACGAAGCGAGGTAAGTCTCTTTTCTAACCTTGTAAGAGGGAATTAACCCCATATGTGAATTAAATAAATCTTTGTACCTAATTGTGGGGGCTACGTACGTACGAGGTGACGAGAGTCCGTACATAGCTAATATTATGCTATTGTCCGTGTAGTTTAGGACCCGTATCATGCTATACTTAGAATGTTTGTGCCCTTACTTGCTAATATAATCACTTAGTCATGATAGATATTGATAAAAGAATTGTATAAGGTTAAATTCACTTACTTGAAGGTTTATATGAGATACTTGACTGTAAATGAGTAACTTATGTTTTCTTGAAAATAATTATTATTTGTGGATCGGGCCGAGCGCCTCGGTAGTAAATAAATGCATCTATAGTTCGCGTCGTTCGATCCTCCGATAGTGCACAATTTAATATTATGATTGGATCGAGCCGTACGACCTCGGCATGATTTGCGCATGACTTAGTTGATTGCTTTGGGATTATTGTTAATTGATATGGCCTCATTGGCCAGAGATATAAATTGTTAAAAAATGAAAATAAATTTGGAGATCCCCTATCAACAAAAGAATTATTTACCTGCCTCATGTTATTGTGTTTACCGTTGCCTCATAAAATCAAAAACTAATCATATCATTGGTATATTAATTATAGCCTATAGTAAGTGTCTGAGTCGACCCCTCGTTACTACTTCTTCGAGGTTAGGCGGGATACGTACTGGGTACGCATTGATTTACGTACTCATGCTACACTTGCTGCACATTTTTGTGCAGGTAAGGCTTAATGGCTCAGGGTCCCGGCTCCCCTTCCTTCTTCGCGTTCGCGACCACTGTGTCGCGTTCGCGTAAGCATGACCAGACCTTGCCTCGCATTCGCGTCCACTGCTTCGCATTCGCGAAGGCCAAATCCAGCACTCCCATAATTTCTTCTTCGCGAACCCGGGACTTCCTTCGCGTTCGTGAAGAAAGAAACCAGACACCAGATGCATCAGTCCAAAACAGCTCCAATTTGGTTTGAAACCACCTCGAAACACACCCGAGACCCCTGGGACCCCGTCCAATCACACAAACCAGTCCAAAAACATAACATGGACCTGCTCGAGGCCTCAAATCACATCAAACAACATTGAAACTACGAATCGATGACCTCAAACTTCTACAATCGATGCCGAAACCTATAAAATCACGTCCGATTGACCTTACATTTTGCACACAAGTCTTAATTGACATTACGGAACTACTCCAACTTCCGTATCGGAATCCGACCCTGATATCAAAAAGTCTGCTCCCGGTCAAACTTCCCAAAAACCTTCAAATTCCAATTTTCGCCAAATGACCTCAAAATGACCTACAGACCTTCAAATCCATATCCGGACGCGCTCCTAAAACCAGAATCACCATACGGAGCTATTTCAAGACTCAGAATCCCAAACGGACATCGATAACATTAAAATATACTTCAACCCAAATTTATGAAATCCTTCTAAAAATTCTATTTTCTACAATAGGCGCTGAAATGCTCCGGGGGCATCCAAAACCCAATCCGAACATACGCACAAGTCCGAAATCATCATACGAACCTGCTGGAACCTTAAAATCCCAATTCCGAAGTCGTTTACTCTAAAATCCAATCTTAGTCAATTCTTCCAACTTAAAGCTTTCGAAATGAGAATTTTCATTCCAATTCAACTCCGAACTTCCCAAAATTAGATCCCAACCACGCGTACAAGTCATAATACCTGAAGTGAAGCTGCTCATGGCTTCAAACAGCTGAAAGACGCGCTAAGGCTCAAAACGACCGGTCGGGTCGTTACACTTATAGTCTTGCATTACCTCCTAGCCTAGCAGGGTACATCTGGTATTTCATGTCTCCATGATTTAGAAGTACCATGAGTATAGGTCATATGTTTTGCAGTTTAGCATGTTGCAGCTTGATGAAAATCTGACATATGAGGAAGAGCCGGTGGCTATTCTAGACCGATAAGTTCATTAATTGAGATCTAAGAGTTTTCTTTCTGCAAAAGTGCAATGGAGAAGTCAGCCGATTGAGGAGGATACATGGGATTCTGCGTTGGATATGCAGAGTAGATATCCCCATTTTTTACTAGCCATTTGAGGATGAACGTTTCTTTTAGAGGTGGAGAATATGACGACTCGATAGGTTGTTTTGAGTACTAGCCTTAATTTCAGTGTCTTGAGACCTCACATAGCTTCATTTAATGTTATTGATTTGCGTGCATGGTTCGAGTTGCTTTTTGGAAAGCATTTATGTGAAAATTTGAAGAAAATAAAATATTTATACTTAAAACGAGGCTAGAGTTGACCACGGTCAACATTCTTGATAAACGACCTCGGATCGGTATTTTAATGATTCTGGTAGGTTCATATGATATTTGTTGACTTGTACACATGTTTGATTAGGGTCCAGGGTGACCCGAGCGCATTTCGATGTGTTATGTGAAAAAATGTGAAAATGAGTTTTAAAGTTGAAAATCATGATTTTTGATGATCGATTCTTGTTATTTGATGTTATTTTGATGATTTGAGGTAGCGAGCATGTTCGTAGGATCTTATTACACTTGTATGCATGTTCGGTTTGGAGCCCGAGGAGCTCAGGTGAGTTTTGGATGCGTTGCGGAATGGTTTGGGACTGCTGGTGCACGACTGTGCTGGTGCAAGCCTGCAGATCCAGTATTTTCCAGGTCTGGCTCGCATTTACGAGCCTCGCTTTTGTGGTCAAATGATCGCATTTGCGAAATTGAGCTGAGGCTGGTACTTTGCTTTTGCGAAGAGAAGTTTGCATTTGCGAATTGAGCTGAGACTGCATTTGTGATCTCAGTGTCGCATTTGCGACATAGTACCTGGTAGGAAGGGTTTCGCATTTGTGAAGCATGTTCCACAATTGCGATGGCTGGGGGCTTCACAAATACGAAGTATTTATCACTTTTGCGACATCTGGGACCTGATGCACTAATCGTATTTGCGATCAGTGTATCAACATTTGCAAACATCGCATTTGGGAACAAGTATTCGCAAATACGACGTTTGCAGCTGGGTAAAAGAGGGGGAAAACGGGACTTAGCTCATTTTACACTATTTTTCAATCCTAAGCACTCTAGATGCAATTTTTGAAGAGTTTTTTCTTCCCAAATTTATTGGTTAGCAACTCTAATTCATTTCCTATCAATTCCTCATTAGTTTTCATGAGTGTTTAATATCAAATCTATGAATTTCATGGTAGAAATTAGGAGTTTTGAATAGAATTTAAGGATTTTGTAAGAGATTTAAGACCTCAAATTGAGGTCGAATTTTGAAACAAATCATATAACCGAGCTCGGGAGTAAATGGATAATCGGGTTTTAGTCTGAATCTCGGATTTCGACCAAGTGTGTTCGGGTTTGACTTTTGTTGACTTTTTTAAAAAATGATACAAATTGAACCCTTTTTCATTCGTGGGTAGTTTCTAAAGCTTATTTTGAATTGTTTGATCAATAATTGGTTAGATTCGGTTGGTTTGGAGGCTTGATCGAAAGGCCAAGTCATGGTTGATTGTTGATTTGGTTAATGCGTGAGGTAATTACCGTGTATAACATGACTTGAGGGAATTAAGACTTATTGGTCTATTTGCTACGTGAATTATATGTGGGAATAGTGTATATACAAGGTGACAAGTATATATACATTGTCATGGGTTAAAGCATCTGAGTGAAAATTGTCTCATTGTACCGTGTGGTTTCATTTACTATGCCTTCCGCCTTAGTTAGATTGCTATTCCGTTAATTATTCGTTTTCGTGTTTATTGCTCATTTTGAAGAAGTTGGGATATTGGAAGTTGAGTTAGCTTATCATAACACCATGGTTGACGTTGAAATTTTCTTCCCACCTTGCTTGACTCTTTGGGTTAGTATCGTTGCTTGGTGAGGAAGAGTGAAAAATACGAAAAGTGTTCCCGTGCCTTATATACATATTATTATGATTGATTGAGTGAAATCTGAGGATTAAGCATGAAGGATAATGTCGTACACTTGATTACTTTATTATCATTTATCATACCATGTGAGGATGAGGGTAAAAGCACGAAGGGTGATTCCGTGCCATTGCATTTATCATATCATGTGAGGATGAGAGTAAAAGCATAAAAGGTGATGTCGTGCCATTGCATTTATCACATCATGTGAGGAAGAGAGTAAAAGCACGAAGGGTGATACCATGCCATTACATTTATTATATCATGTGGTGAGGATGAGAGTAAAAATACGGAGGGTGATGTTGTGCAATTTGATGATTCCATTGCTTTTAGTTGATACATGAATTGTGAGTTTAATTTGGCGGTTTCGTTGCTTATTTTGGAAACAAAAATACTTCGTGATTGTGTACTTATTGTTCCGGTTGTTGTCCCGTTTTATATGCCCCTACCCCGTTATTTCTTCTAAATGCTTTACTTGTTATTTCCATTGCCTTATATATATATATATATATATATATATATATATATATATATATATATATATATATATATACATGCATATTTTTAGTAGGTGTCTTATCTTAACCTCGTCACTACCTCGTCGGGGTTAGGATCGACACTTACTAAGTACATTTGGTCGGTTGTACTCATACTACACTTCTGCACTTCTTGTGCAGATTTTGGCATTGGTACCAGCAAAGTTCCGAGAGGTACTTCGCAGCTACCAGTCTGTGATTCGAGGTAGAGCTGCATTCCGTTCGCAGTCCCTAGAGTCATTTTCTATTTCTTTGTACAGTTTCCTATTATTTCGGACAGTGTTGTATTTATTTCAAACCTTATATTTAGCTGGATCTAGACACTCGTGTACTTATGACATCAAAAATCTTGGGATAGCTTATGTTATGTCATCGGTCAGTTATTAGATATTTATTACTTTCTTTTTTATATTATCTGTTATGGTGGCTTGCCCGACATTCGGGTTAGGCGCCATCACGACCCCGTGGTAGGGATTTCGGGTCGTGATAATTCCCTAATATTTAGGAATGGTCATCTAATGAAATAGTTAGTTAATTATTTTCTTAATATTTTGGACTTGATGTAAGCTAAAAGTTTGGTTAATAATTTTTTTTCTTATTTGAACTAGTTAAGAAGTACTAATATTTTAAAATTCAAAATCAGTATATGTCGTAGTATATATTTTGCATCCAATATTTGTGGTACAAAATTAGATATAAACAATCTAGACATGCACTTTCAAATTCATATTTTAATAGTCAAGGTTTGTTATTAAACTAAGATAAACAATCGATAATTAACTAATTAATTTTTAATTTAAACAAGGATATAATAATTAAGAAAACTATCAATTTGATTTATATTGGACGTCTTGTGTCATAGGATAGAACTTTCTTTTTCCCGAGAATTTAAATTTTCTCCTAATATTTAAGACTTTTAAATTAACTATATTTTACGCATTAAACCCTTTCTTATATATCTGGACAAAATTTAGATAATTAACTTATTAATTTTTAATTTAAACAGGATATAATAATTAACAAAACTACCAATTTCATTTATAATGGACGTCTTGTATCGTACTATAGAACTTTTTTCCCCGAGAATTTAAGTTTTCTCCTAATATTTAGGAGTTTAATATTAACTATATGTTATGCATTAAACCCTTTCTTATATATCTGCGCAAATTCTTTCATTTGAATTATGTAACATAATAATTTATAAAAGACAATTATTATTAAAAAAATGAAAAAATCCATATAGAATAAGTAAAAAGTAGTTATTATGTATTGTAGGTTTGCTTTATTAATACTTTGTCATGGAATTATAACCAATTAATTCTATCTTAGTAAAAATAAAAAAAAACGAGACAAAGACTAAGTAGAAACTATAACTAAGTCTACGAATAGATTTCTTCTACTTTCCTTATTCTTAATTCTAGATTTATAACCGGTTATAGAATTAAAACCCGTAAATTTTATACAATTTAATTTTATTATTAAAAAAAATAGAGAAATAATTTTTTTTGAAAAACAATATTTGATTCTTTCGGTATACAATAGTATGTCTATTATCCTTTAATCAAGCATTCTTCTTTATATACTAAAATATAAATGCACATTATAATAAATAATATAATTAGATATAAATGACTTAATTTTTACAATTATGATACTCTTAACTCAATATCAAAGTCAAAAAAGTACTTTTAGATGACATTATCACGACCCAAATTCATGATCGGCACCCGATGCACTACCCGACCCGAGAACCAAACCATATGATGCACCCAAAAACATATTCATGAAAACCAATTCAATGTCACGGTCCAAAATTTCACCTAGTCGTGATGACACCTAACCCAACATACTAGTAAGACAAATAATAAATAACACAACTCAAATGAAAGATCATCAATATGTAATAAATAAGATGACTGAAATCCATACGACTAACCCAGGGACTGATAGTACAAATCATGAGCCACAAACATTTAGATTTACCATGCTGGTATGAAGAAAATACGACATCTGTTTGGAATATACGTAAACAGAATTACAAATCCTAGTACAACTTCAATGCTAGCCTCCATCATCCACAACAACTAAGCTCCAAATATATGTGCGCAAGGTGCAAAAATGTAATATGAGTACAACCAACCCCAATGTACTCAGTAAGTATCTTGACTAACCTAGGTGAAATAGTGATGAGGTTTTTAAGTCAAAAGATACTCACATAACATGTGTAGCTCAATAACATATATATATATATAGAGAGCATAAAAGTATCCATGAAACACTCGTAGAATAGTGGATATTGCAAATAAAGGCGTACAACTGAAAAAAGATAATAAACATGCTATTCCAATTAAACAGGCCAAAGAAGATACAACTTGCACTAACTCTGAACACAAAAGAGACATACACCAAGTTACAAGTACCCAAATACTCCTACATGAATGTACAATGTCTATATATAGCAATGATCCAATTTTATATCAATTTCCACATGGTATGTCTATCAATGTATAATGATATCAATTTTATATCAAACCTTTACATGGGTCCAACATATCAATGTATAATGATAACTCTCTTCTTACCTTAATTCGACACTCTCCTAGTGTCCAACAACTCACTAACAAGTCTCGTGCATATACAAAATGCATCAGCTAGCATATAGAGATGATATGTGTAAATACAACATATAAATGTATGTATACAAACAAAAGATCACTTAAATGGCCAAGCTTCCACCATTATGTTCATTAACTCATCATATAGGATCCCACATCACAATCAACTAGAAACCTGTCAGTTTCTCACAACATGCATATACGCTATCAAGGGAGAAACATGAAAGGGAGACCCTAGGGGGATGGATTCATATCCATATGCGGCACAGACAACTCACGTGCCATAACAACACGAACAATTCACGTGCTGCACGTACAATTCACGTGCCAATAATAATAACAACTGCACAGATAACTCATCCTCTACACGGACAACTCACATGCCAATAATGATAACAACTGCACAGACAACTCACATGGTGCACGGACAACTCACGTGCCATAATTATAACAATCACACGGCAAAAATCTCGTGCCATAACCTCAGTCCATATCTGTTGCACCCTTTTTTGTACAAGTGAAAATAAGATTCAACTTGTGGTTTCTCTGTTGTTGATGAAAGAGAGACGCCACCTAATATTTAAAGGTATACTAGAATACCTATTTTATTACTAAGTCATATTCTTTATTAGTCTGCTAACCGGTGAGATTATGGGTAAGAATTCTTGTTGTTCTAAGGGGAAGGTGTTAGGCACCCCTTAAAATCTACCTGAGGTAGCTCCATAGGATTTAGACTAGATTTGGAATTAATTATTTATACTATGCCTTAACTAGTGTTCTAAAGCTTACCATATAATAGGGAATAATTCCTATGAGGGAAGAATGTAGTTTTAAAGAAGATGGATTTAAAGAAGAGTCTTAAAAAAATGATGTTAGTGCATATATATGCTCAAAAAGAGCTTAAAGGTATATATGATGTTTGTATGAAAACATGTGAAAACGAGGAGCTAAGCTATAAAACGTTTTGTCTTTTAAGAAGCATGGAGGTTTATATTACTATAGCAAAATGCTATGAAATTGAGCCTAAGATATACCTTGGATTTTAAATATTTGAAGGAGGCCATTTGAAAATCTTTACTTGGGGCAGCAACACCTTATTTTCGAAATGAATTGATTTCCCTTTAGAAGGTCAAAACTTGCGTTTCAAATCTTATTTCTTCTTTTTGAAATAGGAGCTGCCATCTCTTGTTAAGCCTTTGGACTTCAAAATCATTTAAGAAAAAGTTAGCAAAGCATAGTGGATTAATGGTACAAACAACTTATAATTAGCGAATGTGGGATTAGTTACTAACTAATGCTTTTTTTAATCTTAGGTTCTTCAAGGCTTGCCTAAGTCGTTCACATGATTTAAGGTATAAAGTAAGGCATCCAATCCAATAAGATAATTGTAGCATACATGTGCGAAACATCGAGAGTGCAACAAAATAACAAAGCAATGCATCTAAGTTAGAGAAGCAATGACAGTAAATGAGTAAAGGAGAAGATTGGACTCTAGATTTTGGGCCTCAAAGAGACAGGCCAGCAGTAGTAATAACGGGCAACGGCGGACTTTGAATTTCCAGAAAACACAGTAACGCTGGACCTGGGCCTGAGTTCCTCAAGAACTCAGCAGGCCCAAACAATTGTACATGAAATTAAGAAGATGACTCAAGGCCTGCGAACAAGATACGACTCTACCTAGAATCAATATCCGGATCTGCACAAAAAGTACAAAATTATAATATGAGTACAACCGACACAATATACTCAGTAAGTGTCGAGCTTAACCCCGACGAGGTAGTGACGAGGCTAAGACAAGACACTTACAATAAACATGTACAGTTATATATCACGAATTAACGAAGTAACAAGTAAGGTGTCAAGTAAAAAGACAGAATAATAACAAGGACATAAGTAAATGGGCTTAAAGAGGAAACATAAAGTAAAGTAACAACTACCTCATACAATCTTTCAAAAATAATTAACGAAGTCATAAAGTCAAGACCACATTTCAATGTTAAAGTAAAGAGCATGAACCAACAAAATTTTACGGTATCACCATTTATGCTTTTACTTTCATCCTCACATTATAATATAAAAGAAAGTGCATGGCATCACCCTTCGTCCTCACATAATAATATAAAATTAATTGCACGGCATCACCCTTCGTGTTTTTATTCTCACATTCACTGAACAAATAATATCAATATATAAATAAGGCATGGCAACACACTTCATGCATTTTACCCTTCCTCACCAAGAAATCACAAACAACACGATACCAAGAAAGGTGGGAAATAAATTCTACATCAACAATAATATTTGAACACAACTCGTCACATGAGGATCTTCAACAATTAGTGCCAACAACAAATCAACAATTTTCACGATCTTAACTCCCAATATCACAATAATCTCAATGTAAGAACTAACATGAATACAATTAATTAAAGAAAAAATGATCTTTCTAAAGCATGAAAGACAAAATACACAAAATAACATGGTACAAGTAAGGCTAGTTCTACTCGCATGATTATCCCATAGCCAACGCATATACACTAGTCACCTTGCATATACGCTGCCCCAACACATAGTTCGCATAGCAAATAGACTTGATTCTACCTTATTTCCCTCAAATCAAGGTTAACCAAGACACTTTCCTCTTTTCGGAACACAACTAACAATCTAACACTGCTTTTCCTTTAAAATAAGCCTCCAAATCAACCAAATATAGCCAACTATCGTTCGAACAATTCAAAACAAGCTTTAGAAACTACCCTCAAATGAAAAAGGTTCAATCTTTAACATAATTAAAAAAGGCAATAAAAAGTCAACCCGGGCCCACATGATTGAAATCCGAAGTTAAGACCAAATCCTGATCACCCATTCACCCCGAGCCTGTATATGTGATTTTTTTCGAAATTCGACCTCAATTTTAGGTCTAAATCTCAATTTTACATAATCCATAAATTTTACTCAAAACCCCCAATTTTCACTTTGAAATTCATAGATTTGATGATGAAATTTATGAAAAAGTAAACTAAAATTGATTGAAAACAAGTTAAAGTTACTAACCAATGAATTTGGAAAGAAGTTGCTCTCAGAAAATCACCTCTATGGAGTTTAGGGTTCAAAAATGGTGTAAAATAAGCTGAGTCCCAAAATTTCCAAACTTTACCCACCTGTAGATGTCGCAATTACGAAACTTTGTCCGTTATTGCAATGTTCGCAAATGCAAACCACTGATTCTAAATGCGATAAGTGTCTCAGTTCTCTAGTTATCGCAAAAGCGACTAATCCTTCGCATTTCTGAAGGTCCTCCTCTTTGCAAATGCGGACCAAACTTCGCAAAAGTGAAACTGTACCCATCCTTCCAGTGTCGCAAATGCGACTTCTATCCAGTCCGCAAATGCGATGTTTTCCTTGCAAAAGCAAAGTCCTAGCTCCCTGCCCATCATCTCAATTACGAGCCTGACATCACAATTCTGAGGCTCACATTTGTGATCTGGTCTTTGCAAATGCGAGAGCTGCAAGTTCACAACACCAGATATTCTCAGTAGTCCAAAAACATTCCAAAACACATTCAAAACTCACCAGAGGCTCTCGGGATCAATATTTATATTCACACAAGTGTAATAACATCACACAAACTCGCTCGCTAGCTCAAATCATCAAAATAACATCAAACTCAAGAATCAATCATTAAAACTCAAGATTTTCAACTTCAAAACTCATTTTTTCAACGGCCTCGGATCACCCAGGACCCCAACTAAATATGCGTACAAGTCCAAAACCATCATACGAACCTACTAGTATTATCAAAACACCAATTTAAGGCCGTTTACCAAGAACGTTGACCGTGATCAACTCTAGTTATTTTTAAAGCCAAAAAATACGTTTTCTTCAAACTTTCACATATAAACTTTCCAGAAATCGATACGGACCACACACGCAAGTTATAAATCATCAAATTGAGCTATAAGAAGTCTTCGAAATCAGAAAAGAAAGCTAGTACGCATAACGACCTATTGGGTCGTTACACTCGTGTACTTATGACTCCACATCTTGGGATGATTGCCTTAGATTATGCCACTGATTTAGTGAAGGATGCCTTGGAGAAGGTAAAGTTGATTCAAGAGCGGCTTCGCACATCACAGTCCAGACAGAAGAGTTACGCAGATCAGAAGGCACGTGATTTATCATTTATGGTGGGCGAGAAGGTTCTCTTGAAAGTCTCGCTGATGAAGGGTATCATGAGTTTCGGGAAGAAGGGCAAGCTGAGCCCAAGGTTTATTGGCCCATTTGAGGTGTTGAGGCAAGTTGGGGAGGTTGCTTATGAGCTTGCTTTACCTCCCAGTCTATCGTGAGTTCATCCGGTCTTCCATGTGTCTATGCTCTGGAAGTACCATACCGACAGGTTGCATGTGTTATATTAAAGTACGATTCAGCTAGATGAGAGTTTGGGTTATGAGGAGAAGCCAATTGCAATTGTTGACAAGCAGGTTTGCCAGTTGAGGTCTAAGATGATTTCTGCGGTAAAGGTCCAGTGTAGGGGTCAACCAGTCGAGGAAGTGACTAGGGAGGCCGAGGAGGACATGAGGAGCAGATATCCACACTTATTCAGCACTCCATGTATTATTCTAGGCCCATTCGAGGATGAACGTTTTTTAAGAGATGGAGAATATAACGACCCGGCCAGTCATTTTGCTTTCTAGATCTTTGTTCCCCTAATTAAGATTCCATGTATGTTGTTTTACTATTTTATGACTTGTGGGGATGGTAGGTTTAGGTTTGGAAGGGTTCAGGTTGAAATCAGAACACTTAGTTCCTTATGCCAAGTTTGACTTGAGTCAACATTTTGAGTACACGACCTCATAATCGGGATTTGATGGTTCCAATAGGTTCGTATGATGATTTTGGAGAGGGAATTTCATCAAGCATTGTAAGGTGAGTAATTTCTACCTAATGTAAGTTAAACATAGATTATGGGTAGATTTAAACGGGCAAAATGTGGAAATTTTAGGAGTTTGTTGAAAAACCTAGGTTTTGATAAAAATGAGATTTGACCACGAAATTGATTATAGAATTTGGAATAAATTATATATTTGAGTTCGTGAGGTCATGGGTAACATTTATCTTCAAATATTTCAGGAATCTAGACACGTGGGCTCAGGGGTGAATTTTAGGAATCTTCCAAATCGGGTTGGGTGATTTCTCTAATAGTTAAATTATGAGCCTTTGAACAATTATTATTTAGTTTGTACCACCTTTGTCTAGTTTCGAATTGTTCAGCACCGACTTGAGGCCTTTAGAGTGATTTGTGGAACGGAAAGTGGACTTGGGAATGAGGTAAGTCTCTTGCCTAACCTTATAATGGGGAACTTATCCCCTTAGGTGTATTAATTTTTGTGTGCTACTTGTTGCGGGGAGCTACGTACGCATGAGGTGACGAGAGTCCAAACGTAGCTATATTAATGATATGCTCGGGTAGACTTAGATTCACAATATGCCTTTAATTGTGCTATTTATGCCTATCCTGTGTATTAATTTTCTTGATTATGACTGAGATTGAGAATTTTTATAAAGATACCGACTTAGCCTCTTACTTTGGAAAAATTGGGAAATATTTGATAAACTATTGATCCGTGTCTTCTCGTCTCGCATGTGCTTCCGCGAGCAAGGTAAATTTCTCTACTCTTATGGGATTGGGTTGTTCGTCGCGGCAGTGAAATAAATTACTCTTATGGGATCGGGTCGTTCGCCTCGGCTATGGTAACACTACTCTTATGGGATCAGGCGTTCACCTCGGCAGTTTGGTAATACTATTCTTATGGGATCGGGCCGTTCGCCTCGGCAGTACTGAGTACCACTATTCCTATGGGATCGGGCCGTTGGCCTTAGCAGCTTCGTGCTTAATATTTGAGACTGGATTTGTTTTGGTAACAGTTGAGTTAGCTCCTTCAAGACCGGTTATGACAAGTTTAGTGATTTCATATAGACTTATGTGTGGAATTATTGTAATTACTTTCATTTACTTCGTTGCTACTTGTTGTACACTCACCATGTCTACTTTATATATTTCTATTACTGTTTGACCTCTAGTAAGTGTCAAGTCGACCATTCGTCACTACTTCTTCGAGGTTAGACTAGATACTTACTGGGTATGCGTTGTTTTCCGTACTCATGCTACACTTTGCACTGAATGTGCAGGTACTAAGTCAGGTACTACCAATGGTCACACGGGTGCATAGCCACACTTCTACAGAAACTTAGTGGTGAGTTGTTTGCCTTGCTACGATCTGTAGCATCGGAGTCTCCCTCTACCTTGTTTATTATTTCTGTCTATTACCTTTCAGACAATAGTTGTATTCGTCTTGTATATTCTCTAGACTGCTCATGCACTTGTGGCATCGAGTTTTGGGGGCTTTTAGCATTTATGTATTGTTGTACGTATCATTACTGTTACTCTAGTGGATGTATTTATTGCGCTGGTATTTTGTTAAGAAAAGAGTATGTACAATTGCATGAGATCTTACCGATTTCGTTCTTTTAAAAAGGAAACTTTTGTTTTAAATGTTAAAAAGTGGTAATTAAATTATAGGTTCACTTGCGGGCTTGCCTAACGGCGGCGTTAGCTGCCATCGCCACCTATTATGTGTTTTGGGTCGTGACAGATTTGTTGTTGGTGCTATTTGTTGGAAGATTCTCATATGACGAGTTGTGTTCAAATACTATTGTTGATGTTGAATTTGCTTCTCACCTTACTTGGTAATGTGTTGTATGTAATTGCTTGGTTAGGAAGAGTGAAATGCATGAAGGATATTGTTGTGCTTGTGAGGAAGATTGATTATGCGCGAAGGATGTTTCTGTGCCTTATTTATATATTGATATTATATCTTGAGTGAATATGAGGATATGCACGAAGGGTGTTTCCATGCTTGTTATTATTTTATAATGCGAGGATGAGAGTAAAAGCACGAAGGGTAAGGTCGTGCAATTATTTTTACATTATAATGTGAGGATGAGAGTAAAAGAACGGAGGGTAATGCCATACAATTTTATTGATTTCGTTGCTCTTTACTTTGATATTTGGAATGTGGACTTGGCTTTGTGGTTTCGGTATTTACTTTTGAAAGAGGCTTACTCAGTGACACTTTAATTTATGTTTCTGTTTTATGCCCCTTTACTTGGGTACTTTTTATCCCTTTTACTTGTCATTATCTCGTTGTTATACTTGATTATTTACCTGTTTTTTGTCACTTCTTGCTATATAATTGCATGGGTTTATTGTAGGTTTCTTGTCTTAGCCTCGTTACTACCTCGTCAGAGTTAGGCTTGACACTTATAAAGGCTTTTAGAATTTTCTACATACACTATTCAGAAAGAAATACAACACTATCCGAGATAAAATGGAAACAGTACAATGAAATTAAGAAGATGACTTAAGCCCTGCGAACAGGATGCGGCTTTACCTAAAACCACTTGCCCGATATCTGCTAAGTACCTCCCGGAACTCCACTAGTACCGATATCCGGATTTGCACAAAAAGTACAAAAATATAGTATGAGTACACAACACAATGTACTCAGTAAGTGTCGTGCCTAACCCCAACAAGGTAGTGACGAGGCAAAGAAAAGACACTTACAATAAACATGTGCAATTATATATCAAGAAGTAATGAAGTAACAAGTAAAGCGTCAAGTATAAAGACATAATAAAAACAAGTACATAAGTAAAGGGGCTTAAAGCGGAAACATAAAGTAAAGTAACAACTACTTCATACAATCTTTCAAAAATAATTAAAGAAGTCATAATGTCAAGACCACATTTAAATATCAAAGTAAAGAGCAATGAATCAACAAAATTACACGGCATTACCCTTTATGATTTTACTTTCATCCTCACGTTATAATATAAAAGCAAGTGCATAGCATCACCCTTCGTCCTCACATAATAATGTAAAATCAATTGCACGGCATCACACTTCGTGTTTTTATCCTCACGTTCACTCAAGCAAAAATATCAATATATAAATAAGGTATGGCAACACACTTTGTGCATTTTACTCTTTCTCACCAAGCAATCACAAACATCACGATACCAAGCAAGGTGGGTAACAAATTCAACATTAACAATAATATTTGAACACAACTCGTCATATGCGGATCTTCAACAATTAGTGCTAACAACAAATCAACAATTTTCACGATCTCAACTCCCAATATCACAATAATCTCAACGTAAGAAATAACATGAATAGGAGTGATTAAAGAAAAAATGATCTTTCTAAAGCATGAAAGACAAAATACACAGAATAACATGGTACAAGTAAGGCTGGTTCTACCCGCATGGTTATCCCATAGCCAACGCATATACACTCGTCACCTTACATATACGCCACCCCAACACATAGTTCATATAGCAATTAGACTTGATTCTACCTTATTGCCCTCAAATCAAGGTTAACCAAGACACTTTCCTCTTTCCGAAACACAACCAATAATCCAATACGGCTTTTCCTTTTAAAATAAGCCTCCAAACCAACCGAATATAGCCAATTATCGTTCGAACAATTCAAAACAAGCTTTAGAAACTACCCTCAAATGAAAAAGGTTCAATATTTAACATAATTGAAAAGACCAATAAAAAGTCAACCCGGGCCCACGTGGTCGAAATCCGAAGTTAAGACCAAATCCTGATCACCCATTCACCCCGAGCCTGAATATGTGATTTGTTTAAAAAAATTGAGGTCTAAATCTCAATTTTACAAAATCCATAAATTTTACTCAAAACCCCCAAATTTCACTTTGAAATTCATAGATTTGATGATGAAATTTAAGAAAAAGTAAACTAAAATTGATTGAAAATAAGTTAAAGTTACTAACTAATGAATTTAGAAAGATGTTGCTCTCCAAAAATCACCTCTATGGAGTTTAGGGTTCAAAAATGGTGTAAAATAAGTTGAGTCCCAAAATTCCCAACCTTTACCCACCTGCAGATGTCACAATTGCGAAACCTTGTCCGCTATTGCAATGTTCGCAAATGCAAACCACTGATCGTAAATTCGATTAGTGTCTCAATTCCCCAGTTATCGCAAAAGCAACTAATCCTTTGCATTTTTGAAGGTCCCCCTCTTTGTAATTGCGGACCAAACTTCGCAAAAGCGAAGTTGTACCCATCCTTCCAGTATCGCAAATGCGACACTTAGATCGCAAATGTGACTTCCCTCCAATTCGCAAATGCGATGTTTTCTTTGTAAAAGTAAAGTCCTAGCCCATCGTCACAATTTTCGAACCTGACATCGCAATTACGAGGCTCACATTTGTGATATGGTCTTTGCAAATGCAAGAGCTGCAAGTTCGCAGCACTAGATGTTCTTAGTAATCCAAAAACATTCCAAAACACATTCGAAACTTACCCGAGCCTCTCGGGCTCCAATCTTAATATTCATACAAGTGTAATAACATCACCCAAACTCGCTCGCTAGCTCAAATCATCAAAATAATATCAAACTCAAGAATCAATCATTAAAACTCAAGATTTTCAACTTCAAAACTCATTTTTTAATCTTTTTACTTAATGCGCCGAAACGGCCTCGGGTCACCCAGGACCCCAACCAAACATGTGTACAAGTCAAAAAATATCATACGAACCTACCAGAATTATCAAAATACCAATTCGAGGTCGTTTACCAAGAACGTTGACTGTGGTCAACTCTAGTTATTTTTAAATCCAAAAATCACATTTTCCTCAAAATTTCACATATAAACTTTCCGGAAATCGATACGGACCACACATGAAAGTTATAAATCATCAAATTGAGTTATAAGAAGTCTCGGAAATCAGAAAAGAAAGCTAGTACTAATAACGATCTATCTTTTCGTTACACTCATGTACTTGTGACTCTACATCTTGGGATGATTGCGTTAGATGTTGGTTCTATACTTATTATGCTTATATCCAAATTGTTTTAATCTATGTTGTTATCCTTCTATTTGTCATTTATTACAGTTCTTTCGTATTTTACTGTTATGTGTTGGCTTACCTAGCAAGCAACATTAGGAACCATCACGATCCCAATTAGTTGAGATTTTTGGGTCGTGTCAAGTTAGTATCAGAGCCCTAGGTTGCATAGGTCTCACGAGTCATAAGCAAGCTTTGTATAGCCTTGAGGATCGGTACAGAGACGTCTGTACTTATCTTCTAGAGGCTATAAGGCTTTAGGAAACTTCTTTTTTTTCTCTATCGTGCTACTTCTTTCACTTATTCTCTCACAGATGGTGAGGACGCGTACGTCATCCGCACCTGATCAGAAGTCGGAGCCCCAAATTGCAGACACTACCAAGGGTAGAGGCCGGGGCCGAGGTAGAGCCAAGGATAGAGGCAGAGCTCAGCCTAGAGCACGCATAACGACACCCATTGTTATGCATCAGATTGAGCATGATGATGAGATCCCTGTTCCGATCGAGCCAACATGACCAACTCAGGTTCCAGAGGGTTTTATTGCTACCATAGTGCTTTAGGACGCCTTACTCCGCATGGTTGGTCTCATAGAGAGTATGGCTCAAGCCGGTGTGTTTTCTATGGTACTAGCCATTTCTCTGGCCGAGGGAGGAGCCCAGACTCCTGCCATTCATACTCCTAAGTAGATGTCTCACGGTTATCAGACCCAATAGTGAAACCAGTTGGGGCGATTTAACCTATAGTTGCTACATAACCTGGGGAGAGACCCACGATGTCAGTTGATGAGCTGAAGAGATCGGATAGTTTCACCAACTTATATCCCCATCACTTTAGTGTTACATCTTTTAAGGACCCCCAGGACTTCTCGTACCGCTGTCATGAGATTATGCACAACATGGGGATAGTGGAGTCCAACAAGAGTTAATTTTTCACCATATTTCAGTTGCATGGTTCTGCCAAGAGTTGGTGGCAGGTGTATATGCATGGAAGTCCAGTGGGATCACCTCCTCTCACATGGGCTCAGTTACCGAGGTTGAATCCTTCTCTTTCCATACCACAATTATTATTAAAGATGTTCATTCCCTTCATTTAGAGAGAGAAGTTGCGCAGTCAGTTCGAGCACCTTCAGTAGGGTAGCATGACAGTCACTCAGTATGAGACTAGATTTTTTTATTAGTAGCGCAATTTGAAGCATATATGCAAAAACCAACAAAACTAAAACTCTTCCAAACACTCTGAAATGCGTCTAAAACTCACTCGAGCCTTTGACACTCCAAACCAAACATCAACACAAGTCTAAAAATATCGTACGAAACTCGCTCGCGCGATCAAAACACAAAAATAACATCTATGACCACGAATCTACAAGGCCCCGTAAAAATTTCCTAATGATATAATATTTTAAAGTGCGCCAACGGTATTTGGGAATAACGTGTTCGAGTATTAAAGGAGACCCATGGGATAAAACCACATTATTTTGAAATAAAAATATATGTTTAGGGTGTGTTGGAACATACTAAGGAGTTTTGTGAATGGCAAGCACTTGTGTGGAACAAGTTGGATACATTAAGTGAAAAGGATGTCCCAATTTGCACAACATCCTACTTCAAACGCAATTTTCTTCCAAACTATAAATACTATCTACCTATCCAATTAAAACCCTTTGAGTATAGTTTCCGACGCATCAAACCGTTCGTCATTTGGATATGTATACAGAAAGTTATGGCCATTTTACTGGACCTGTGTCATATGCGTGCCCAGATGCGCGGCCGCGCATATTTGAGAGTTTCTGCCTCAAGTGCGCGGCCACTTGCCCAGGTGTGCGTCCGCGCACGTAGGAGCCCATTAAATAACCCCAAGGCCGGGTAGAAAGAGGGCTAAGTCATTTCTTTGAGCTAGGGCTTGCATAACAAGGGGAATCCGTCTAACACCTCCCTCCCATGAACCAAGATAGTGTTTTTGGAGTAATTTTGAGTTGATTACTACTCCTAAACACTTGTATTAATAAGGATTAATCTTGAAGATCCATAGATTTTTATTTAAATCCCCAAATTGGTCAAGAACACTACAAGTTGGGATTCTCAAGAGTTTCACTATAAGAGGTATGTCTACCATCTCTAACTAATCTATGGTGATTATTTATGTATGAAATATGTGTTAGGACTTATGGGATGGTGACTGAAAGACACAAATGCCTAACCTAGGTTGTGTTGGTATTATAGAGATTGTAAAATGAATTAATTGATAAGATTTGTAGGTTGGGAGTAAATTGTTGGGCATGCCTGTGCTAATGGAAGTTATGGATGGACTAGAAGCGATTGTGAGGTGAATCATTGGTGTGAAAGGTGGTTTTTAGGTGAAGAAATTCCATTGGAGGGGGGTTGTAGAAAGATATGCACACTAGATGTTTGATAAAAAGTCTAAATGACTTAATGTATAGAAATCTTGCTAATATTGGTGCAATTGTGTTGCATTATTGTAGATTGAAGTTGTTTAGTGTGGTGGAACGTCGTAGTATTATTAAGGGGCAAATTCTGGGTATGTTGGCTAAACTCTTCTCTTAGAATTGAATCCCACAGTGTTCATGTAATTTGTGTAAGTCCCTTGTTCATTATAAATTAACTATTCCGAATAAACCTTGTGTTGAAAGTTATATGTTCAAAGTGTGTTTCGGATGCTCTTATCATATGATGTTATCCTTCGATAATGTGTTCAAAGCATGAGTTGGGTATAAAAATGTATGACTCCAAGTAGTGTTTCAAGTGAAGGCTATTTATGCCAAATTGTGTAAGAAGTCTCAATGTGCATAAGACTCTTAATTGCTCATAGGTGTACTAAAAGTCGTGATTAGGGATTCCTTGTTGTCGATAATCTATAAAGATGCTTGAAAGTAAAAGTAGTGAGTTGGGGATATAAAGTGTGAACACCGTGCCAAGAATGAAAGCTATACTTGTGGCCTATAGCGCTAATGAAATGAAATGATGTGTGAAATATTATGAAATGAGCCTTGATTCAACTATTCCAAATTGACTCCGAAAATAGAACCATCCAAAAGCTTATGTAATCAAGTCATGTCCAAATGTGGTTGTTCTAACTAATGCTATGCTTGGTAGATATTTCCAATATGTTTTGAGTTTTTACATATTCATGAGCTAAGATTGTGTATTGCTATTTTTGGGGAAATATGTTTTGAGAGTATTCTATATGATGAGTGATGATAATCCTTGAAAGTAAAGAAATGAAAGTGTGGAATATGATATACGGCCACAGTGTCTTGAATGAAGAATAATATGTATGGCCAAGGGAGCCAATGAAATAATGATATTGTAAGTAGTTGAAAGTACTAATGAAGTGATATATGGTGTGAAAGGTTATGAGATAAATGTATTTGTACTTATGTTTCCAATGTGTTATAAGCTCTTACGCCCTCATGAGGAGAGGCTATGGTGTTCCTAAATATTTTAAATGTTCTTGATGTCCTATGATCACCCATGAGAAGTACAAGTAAGTGGTAGTATGAACATGAAATGTGGCCGTTTGCCTAAATGAGAATTATGAGGTGTTGTATGTCCCAATGGTTTCAACTATATTTGTATGCTTCAGAAATAATTAATGTAAATGACTTCGAAGTTAAGTCCCCAAGAATCATGAACTTAGCTAATGATCTTAAGATGACAAGGGAGTATATATATAATGAAGTGGATGAGGCATGTCCTATACTAAGTGACGATAAATCTTATGGAAAACATATTTGGGCCAGGTGCCATTGAAATTGACTTATTGATTTACCATACATGTGCTAATGTAATGAGATGTATTGTATATGTGATCCTGTGAACGGTCTATGAAACGCATAGGTATATTGTGTAAGTAAACACTGTGAACGGTCTATAAAACGCACAACTGTATTGTATATGTGATCCTGTGAACGGTCTATGAAACACACGGTGTATTGTGTAAGTAAACACTGTGAACGGTCTATGAAACGCACAAGTGTATTGTATAGGTGATCCTGTGAATGGTCTATGAAACGCACATGTGTATTGTATAAGTAAACACTGTGAACGGTCTATGAAACGCACATGTGTATTGTATAAGTAAACACTGTGAACAGTCTATGAAACGCACAAGTGTATTGTGTAAGTAAACACTGTGAACGGTCTATGAAACGCACATGTGTATTGTGTAAGTAAACACTGTGAACAGTCTATGAAACGCACAAGTGTATTGTGTAAGTAAACACTGTGAACGGTCTATGAAACGCACAGGTGTATTGTGTAAGTAAACACTGTGAACGGTCTATGAAACACACAGGTGTATTGTGTAAGTAAACACTGTGAACGGTCTATGAAACGCACATGTGTATTGTGTAAGTAAACACTGTGAACGGTCTATGAAACGCACAGGTGTATTGTGTAAGTAAACACTGTGAACGGTCTATGAAACGCACAGGTGTATTGTGTAAGTAAACACTATGAACGATCTATGAAACACACAAGTTAAATGTATAGGTGTAAGATAAGAGAGGGATATGGACGGTCTAGTGAGATGCATTATTAACGCAAACAATAGGTGCCACTTTCATTGACGTTGTTTGTACATGTTGTTTCAATTACATTACATTATGTATTCCACGTATAGTTCATATGGCTCAGTTGATCTTAAAAGAGATTTAAAATGATGTAAGCGTAACGAGACTTGAAATGTGAATCTATGGGATATTTCGTAGTTCTTGATGTACTTCGTATGCCTCTTATTTGAATTACCATGATTTCATATGTTGTTCTATTTGCCTTACATGCGAGTACTATTCCACATGTACTCACGTCCCTTTTGCCGGGGGCGCTGCATCTTTTAATAGATGCAGGTATACCTCTACAAGATGATATGGATCTTTGATAGGGATCTTCTGCGCAACAGATTATGGTGAGCCCGCTACAGTTTCAGTGGGTATTCGAGTCTATTTGGTTTTATGTACTTAGGTATCTATGGTCATAGAAGCTCCATGTACACTGTGGGTCATGTACTTAAGTTTTAAGTTTCGTCATGTATTTATGTTCACAGATATTTATGAAGCTATGTACCCATCACGGGAGAAACAAAAAAAAATTTATGGGCCATTGATCCAAATGTATTCAGTATGAAAGTCAAGATCTAATTATGTTTTGATAAATCATGCATGAGTTACGATGAGAAGTTGATGTAACGTATGTTTGCTCGACTAAGTTCACTCGGTTGAGTGCCGATCACGCTTCCTTAGTTCAGAGCGTGACAGAATCGGACATCAAAATGCATGAAATTAACATTGAAACTCAATAACTTCTAAAAACACAACCATGCGTCATATTCCTATCAAATCAACTCGGAATGAAGTCAACCTACGGTCAAACTTATCAAAATTCTAAACCTTTAAATTGCCAACGTACGATAAAACAAACCGAATCCACCTAGGGACCTCCTAATCCAACTCCGGGCATACGCCCAAGTCCAAATTCACGATACGAACCTATCAAAGTCATCAAAACACCGTTCCATGGTCGTTTTCACAAAAGTCAAACCTTGATCGACATTTGCCACTTAAGCTTCCATGATGAGAATCACTCATCCAAATAAATCCTGAAACATCCGAAAATCAAATCCGACCATGCACACAAGTCATATTACACAATATGAAGCCACTCAAGACCTCGAACCACTGAACGAAATGCGAAAGCTCAAAACGATTGATCGGATCATTACAATAGATTTGTAGTTGAAAGCTATTATCAAATATAAGTATTTTTGCAATATATACCCAATTAAAAATTTATTATTTTAAGATTTTTTTTTTTAATTTTTGAGAAGGGATTTTTGCACTTATACAAAGACTAAATATTTATATATAACTTTTTAAAAAATTATAGACATTGGTATTGGGTACATGGGCAACTAAGACTAGTATATTAAAAAGCAAAAAGAAAAAGAATTCATCATGATATTAAATATGCAATATAGTGGGTAAAATAGTCATTTAAAATTTAGATAAAAGCAAAAGAATATCTAATGTTCAAAGTTGAGGGGGATTTTGATAAATTTCACCCTTCATTAATTAGCAAAACTGTAACAGAAATTGTAGGTATCTTAGTGAGAAGTACTAGTACTTACAGTACTACTTTGCTCCTGAGTTCCGTATTTTTGCTTTCACCAGAATTCGTCCGCCCGAAAGCGGCGCTAGCAGAAACTTTGCAACTCAAAAAGAGAAAGTCATAAAAGCTGTCGCCCTTTTTGGAATTCTTCCGCTGCTCTTCTCAAACGGTATTCGTTTTTTCTCTCCACTGTTTGTGCCCCTCTTTTTACTCCTCTTTAATGTGTATAAGAATGAAGTCCTATTCTTCTTTCTTTAAAATTTTTGATTTTTGATTTGTGAGTATGATTTCTTAACCATCTTTGCCATGATCATCACATTGGTTCATGTAAGTGACTGAATTGCATGAAGGGCTACCCAAGAAAACAAAGAATTGTTACTGCATTGTTATTTGGGATATTTCATCCCCCTTTTATTTGCTGTTTGCCTCTGAAATAAATCAAGAATTCAAGCTATTCCCGGATTGAACTTCGAACATTTTTTTTTTTCTGCTTGTGGATCCTATGTAAGTCTGCAGCAGCGTGCATATATGTGATTTGCATCTTCAGAGGGCAAATTAATTATGAGTTTGGGCTTTGGTCTGGAAGCTACAATGTACTCGAAAATTTTGTATTAGGGAAGATGGACAATTTACAGAAAACACAGGGTGACTTCTTCACGTATGTCAAAGCCTTACTGGGCAGAGTTACTTGCTACCTGTGCTGGGAGTTCGTAGATACTTGAATAGTCAAGAGGCGCCCAAACTGGCCGGGACACCTTGTTATAAGAAAAAGAGATGGAAATTCTTGTTAAATTGTTATATGAAACAAGTTTGCGTGCATCTCGACTAACAATGTTCCATCAGTCTCAAGTTTTAGTGGCCTCTGAACAAACTCTTGGCATCTCGATGTACCTCCTCCCTCCGGAGGCGGAGCCAGGATTTGAACTGTATGGATTCGGGATTGTAATCCTTTTAAGTTACTGGGTTCTAAATTAATAATTTTTACATATTCAATTGATTTTTTAAGACCAATACATGATTTGAACAAAAGCTACTAGGTTCAGCCGAACCCGCATTCCACACTCTGGCTCTGCCCCTGCCTCCCTTCCACTGGACCATCTCTAAACAATATTTACATGATTTTTTTATTTGCTCTATGTAGGGGAAGAAATTTGGGGGAAGACAAGGTACTTTATCAGGAGAAGAGAGATGGTTCACCGGAACGAAGCATGTGAAAAGTGCACGCAAACCTGCCTGTTGATACATGGACAGCGGGACCCCTCACATATTGTGAACTCTTTCTTCAAAGTCATGATCGATAAGCGCTTCTCCAAAGTTCTGGTATTATATGATCTTAGACTTGTTTTGAAAAAAATAAAATTAAAGTCTCCTTCTAAATAAAGCATTTGTTCTGATAACAGTTCTTGTTTAAGTTGTTCTTATATTTTCTAAAATTACTTGTTACATCCAATAGCTTGTATGTCGGAGGTTAATTAAGAGAAACTTTCTGTCTTTTCCTAGTTGTAGTCGTACCTCAATTCCCTTTAGCACATTTAATTAGTACTAGTCTCTATGGACATGCGTTGGCACGTCGTCTATAGAAACTTTGTCATTTATTATCCCCTCCGTTTCAATTTATGTATTTTAGTTTGACTAGGCACAAAGTTTAAGAAAAGTAAGAAGACTTTTAAATCTTTCGGTCTTAAACTAAAGATATGTGTAATGTACCAAAATGCCTTTGGATCTTGTGGTCTTAAATATGCCATGTGGAATCTTGGAGTTAAAGGAGTTACTAAATATAGAAAGAGGCATTCTTTTTAAAAAGACTTAAAAGGAACATAAGACACATAAAGTGAAACAGAAGGAGTAGAATTTTTGTGCAAGAAAATAGTGAAATTTTAACCGTATTAATATTCAGAAAACATTTAGGGTGTGTTTGGTATGAAAGAAAATGTTTTCCTGGAAAATGAATGGTTTTGTCACTTATTTTATCCTTGTTTGGTTGGTGAGTGAAATTTTTTTTCCGGAAAATATTTTCTAATGTTTGTTTAGAGAGTAAAATATTTTTTTAGGAAAATAATCTTTTATGCTACTTTCCTTACCGCTTCCCCCCTTCCCCAGATCCCCATGTTTCTATGCTCCCTCTCCCCCTCCCCAAAACCCCAAATACCCAATATTTTGAGGACTCTATTTTCTTCAAGAGCTTAATTATTCTTTTAAAAATTCACACAAATCCAAAGTGACTAATGTGCTGCTTTACTTTTTCACGCAAAAATAACGTTGAAATTTGTGCTACATAACTAAAAAGAAAATACTATTTTTTGGTTGAAAAAGAAAGTACTCTTTCTACAACATTAAAAAGTACTTGTTTTGTTAAAATGAGAGAAAATACTTTTTCTACATCATGAAAAGAAAGTACTCTATCTACAGCATGAAAAGAAAATACTCTTAATAATATTTTTATTTAGGATGGGTAGGACAGGCTTGGGGGAGGGTGGGGGTAGGTGTGGGGTGGGTGAGGTGTGGAGGGGTTGGTGGGGATGGGGAGTACAATGGGGAAGTTTGAAGAAGAGTTTTGGAAAATGTTTTCCCTTCTTTTGATAGGGAAAACATTTCCCTCCAATTGGAGGGAAATGAGTTCATGAGGAAAATGTTTTCCAAAACATTTAAGCCCACCAACATGGGAAAATTGAAAAACATTTTCTGGAAAATATTTCCCTTCATACCAAACACACCCTTAGTTGAGCTATGAAATAGAAATTGAAGTAGTACATATGTAACTGCATAAACTTCAATTTGCTTTGATCCAATTAACACTAGAAGGCATGTAAGGATAGTAGGTCTCTTTAGTTTTTACTATAATCCTAACTCATGTTGTAACTGTATGACTAGAGTGCCACTCTTTTGCAGTGAGCCAATCACTTAAAATATCAAACATAATGAAAAATTCATCTATTATCTTCTTGAGGGGAGATTTATTTTTAAGAGGTCGTTTGGTATAAAGGATAAGGATAATGATCCGGGGCTAGAATTGAGATTGTGTGTATCCATGTTTTGATTATAGATATTAGTTAATCCGGGATACGTTTTACACTAAAATGGTGGGATTAGCTATCCCATATAGAAGGTAGGATAGCGAATCCCATGGGATATCCTTTTTTATTCCACCATTGTACCAAACGACATCTATAGGTAAAAAAGTCAATCAACTATGGAGGTATAATAAAACTTAACTGCATGCAAGGACCTTTAAATTCTAAATAATTGATTGAACTTTTAGGCTTTGAAGATGAATAATTTACTCAAGTTTGGTTTAGTCACGGCTTTAAATTTTTTATTTATTTATTTGCCTCCCTATTTCAGCACATAATGAGCAGATAGTAGCAAAACCACAAAAGAAAAACAATAGAATATTAATCTGAATTTATCATATCTATTTAGGAAGAGACTCTCGTTAGCTACATAATCACAAATAACCAAAATATCAAAATGGTGTAAAAACACAAAAGGAAATATATGTTTTGCATTCTGCTGCACATGCAATTCCGTAAGAGAGGTTCCCTTTCCTTTCTTGTCCCCGTTAATCTCAAAATGCTTGCACCTCCTGATTGGGTGTTGTGATTTGCAACCCTGGCGTTGTAATCTCAATACGATCTTCTATATAATTTTTGGCTTATTTGGAAAACATATTTGTTCACGACCTCACCATAACCTCACTGCTTGCCACAGTTTGCCTTTTTTGTTTTAAGTACGTTCAAAATTTTGGCCGGCAATGAATGAGATAAATTGGTAGATATCATTGTTGCTGTTTATTAACTTAACTAAGTTGAACAAATTATAGTATGAACTCAACATGTTAATAAATTCAACGGAAGATCTTTGAGTTCAATTGCTATTAAAGGAGAAGATCTACTGACTTGTAAGCAAAAAGACTAGATAAGAGAAGAGGGCACTCACCATAAAGATAGATTTGACATTATTCATCTAAAAGGAATCTGAAAATCTTTTGTCGTTGTGCCTCAGAAGAACATCAACAATACTTCCCACTATTGGCTTGGCATTATCATTCATCGCTATTTAAATATGTTGTGTGATACAAACATTAATCAAATTCAAAAACTACTTCCAAATATAGTCATGCTTGCCATGCAACATGCGTGACAGGGAGTGAAACTTGAAAATTACCTGAGATCATTGTTCTTCAAGCTAAAACAGTAAATTTCAATAGGGTCATCTGCAATGCTATATATAAATTAAGAACTTTACCAGATTAGATCGACATTACAAGGATAAAAATAAAATGATACCAAAAGAGGTAAAAACCTCATGTTATAAGTGATTTGATTATGTGCATATGTAGCATCTTACATAAATACAAAAAGAAGGAAATTTTAACAGTTTCCATGCGGCAAGTTCCCCCTTCTTCCTTACCCTGGTAAGTCTTTGTGAAATAACTCCAATGAGAAGAAAAGAGGAGTTAAGGCCCTCTTGGCCCGACCCTAAGCACTCTAAGATCCTTTTTCAAACCTGCTGCCGTTTCGAGTCAAGAACAAAATGGCTCGAATGGTACGATCCTCCATCACCCCAGAATGAATGGGGTGATCTCATAGTTCTTGGTCTGGTGAGAATGTAATATGCCAATGGAACACGTTTTATATGTATGGTAACATGCGGTTTAATTTGTTTTTATCCATGTGGAATTAGTATGTATTTGGGACTTCAAGAACCGGTAGAACGTCTCAAATAGCTAAAAATTTGAAACAACTTTAGTTCGAGTAAGAGACGATTCACATTTCTTCACGAATTTTAAATATTCTATTATTAGTTGACTTCAAAGTTCATGTATATTAGATAGTCCTAAATATTACAGCTTTATCCAAATTTCTTTTAGGAAATATTAGCTTTATAAGGGTCGAAAAGTCGAAAAGTTGACTTCAAAGTTTATGTATATATACACACACACACACACACACACATACACACACACACACACACACACATATATATATATATATATATATATATATATACACACACACACACAGTATTTGTAATACAACAACATATCCAGTGTATTCCCACAAGTGTGATCTGAGGAGGGTAATGTACACGCAGACCTTACCCTTACCTTGTGGAGGTAGAGAGACTATTTCCGATAGACCATCGGCTCAAGAAAAGCATTTCTAAGTAGGATTGAAAAAGAAGCCATGTTGAAAAACAGTAGTGAAGAAGCCATATTGAAAATAATGAAGACAAGAACAATAACAACATCAACAAAGCAGTAAGATAACCGAAGCAAAGGAAGCAACCGGTAGTAATAGAAATCAAAGAATAAGATAATACAGTAATGATAGTAATAATACTGGTATGGGAAATAAGGAATAGATACGGTGTCCCAAACTCGACTATCTACTAAGGAACATATATATTTCGAATCTATCTACTTAGCATACTACGTAGGACATGGCCAAATCATCTCAGACAATCTTTTCTCTATTTCATATTCTATGTGTGCTACTTGCATAGTTTGTTTGACGTGATTATTTCTAGCATTAACCCATCTTGTATAATTCCACATCCATTTTAGCGCCCACAGTTCTACAACATTCACTTTATCGATACGTTAGGGTTTAGAGGGCCAACATTTACTCTCATATATCATTACTGGTATGACTTTGCTTCTATTTGTTTTTTATCTTCCTATTGAATTGTACTCCTATAACACTCTATTTAACCATCATATTTTAGTTTTCTTGTTACATCTTCATCCATCATATCGTTCTCCTCTAACACTCAACCTAGATATTTGGATTGCCTGCATTTAGGACCACGATCCCATCAGACAAAGTCTAAGTTGATTGTTGTTATCGGCTAAAGTGAAACTTTATAATCTCATTTGAGTTGTTGAATAAGGAGTTCTTTCCATCTTAGCATTCTTGTGGTTTCAAACTTTGTAGATAACTTGTGCATAGAATAGGATCATTAGAGACATGAACCTACTTGGCTGGAATCTCTATCATGTTGATCCTTGCTTTTCTTCCTTCACCTACTGATGCTTGAAATGGAAGAACATTCAATCTATGACTAGATAAGCCCAACTGCAACTCTTGATCCATTTAGATTCTTACAATATTATACTGCTATGCTTACCTTCTAATGGAACATATAAATATTTTGAAGTTTTACAGCTTATGTAGATTCGTCAACAGAGAAATAAGGCAATGCTCTTAAGCTAGTCATAAAGGTTAAAGGTCCTTTTCAATTTTGAAATGGGATAATCATTGGCTCAGATCTGCATAGTATTTCAAGTCTTTACAACCCCTTGAGTTTCTTAAAACAAATTATATTCCTTGCACTTGCTAATGATCCCAATCCGCATTGTTGAAATTTTGCGATAGAGACCAAACAGCCTGTCCAAATTGCCAACAACCAAAGAGTCCTGAACTCTTTTGTTTTGCAATGTAATAGTTTTTCTCCAGTGTGTTTCACTGTCTAAGTGTAAACCAGGGCAACAGCTTCTTAAAAATTCACCCAAAAAAAGGATTTTTTGAAGTTCATTAAATATGTTCCTAACGATGATGCACAAAAGATGCAAGTCAGTCTTCAAATACCCTTAAATTCCAAAATGAAATGTTTCATGCTTAGAGGAAATAGTTGATTAAAAAATAGAAACTAGAGATTGGCTACTTCAGTTATTCAAACAACTCCATCCCCACCTACAGACCCTTTTTTTTATGAAGTAATTGGTTTCATCGATGGCATCAAGAAGATGCATAAATTACAAAAGAGTATAGCAACTGTTAGCTCCTTACAAATGTTTATACTAGTACTAGGCTAACCTATCACTCACTTGTTATATGATTCTGTTTCTTTGTTTCTTAGTTACTCGTAAAAAGTTGTCTCTTTTAATCCTCAACGTCAACTGTAATAATGATTTGTTTAATAAATGCAAATCTTACTTGAATTAGATCATGTGATTAAGTACTTGCAATAACATGAAAAAAACTAGATCATGTGTTTAAGTTTTGAAGCTGTAAATTTACTTTTACCACTGTGAGAAGGCACGGGAGAAAATATGTTATTGATATTGGATGAACAATACAATACAAGAGGTCCTTATTTATAGCTATACTATACAAGGACATACTACTCTTCTACCAATGTGGGACAATACTACACTATATACATGCTGTAAACTAACACTCCCCCTCAAGCAGGTGCATACAAATCATATGTACCGAGCTTGTTACATATATAACCAATACGAGGACCAGTGAGAGACTTGGTGAAAATATCTGCAAGTTGATCATTCGACCTCACAAACTTTGTAGCAATCTCTCCTGAAAGTATCTTTTCTCTGACGAAGTGACAATCAATCTCAATGTGTTTAGTTCTCTCATGGAACACCGGATTTGATGCAATATGAAGAGCAGCTTGATTATCGCACACAAGTTCCATTCGACTGATTTCACCAAATTTCAACTCCTTGAGCAATTGTTTGGTCCAGACTAGCTCACATGTTGCCATAGCCATTGCTCGATATTCTGCTTCTGCACTAGACCGAGCAACTACATTCTGTTTCTTGCTCTTTCAGGACACCAAATTTCCTCCTACTAAAACACAATATCCAGACGTAGAACGTCTATCAGAAGGTGATCCTGCCCAATCAGCATCTGAGTATTCAATGATCTGCTCATGACCTCGATCCTCAAAGAGTAACCCTTTGCCTGGAGCCGATTTTATATATCGAATAATGCGGACAACTGCATCCCAATGACTATCACAGGAAGAATTCATAAACTGACTTACAACACTCACAGGATAAGAAATATCGTGTCTAGTCACTGTGAGATAATTTAATTTTCCAACCAGCCGCCTATAGCTTGCAGGATCGCTAAGCGGCTCCCCCTGTCCTGGCATAAGTTTAGAATTCGGATCCATCGGAGTGTCAACAGGTCTGCAACCTATCATCCCCGTCTCCTCAAGAATGTCTAAAGCATATTTTCTTTGAGAAATAACAATACCTGAGCTAGACTGGGCAACCTCAATACCTAGAAAGTACTTCAATCTGCCTAGATCCTTAGTTTGGAAGTGCTGGAAGAGATGCTGCTTCAACATAGACTACCAGATAAATACAGAGACTTGAAGCAGAGTGTTGATAAAACACAGAGTGATCAGCTTCACTACGAATCATGCCAAACTCCTGGATAACTGTGCTGAACTTACCAAACTAGGCTCGAGGAGACTGTTTTAGACCATAAAGTGACCGACGCAAGCGGCATACAAGGCCACGAGACTCCCCCTGAGCAACAAAACCAGGTGGTTGCTCCATATAAACCTCATCCTCAAGATCACCGTGAAGAAAGGCATTTTTAATGTCCAGCTGATAGAGGGGCCAATGACGAACCGCAGCCATGGATAGAAAAAAGCGGACTGAAGCCACTTTAGCCACGGGAGAGAAGGTATCACTGTAATCGAGCCCAAATATCTGAGTATATCCTTTGGTAACAAGACGGGCCTTAAGTCGATCAATCTGTCCATCGAGACCAACTTTGACTGCATAAACCCAACGACAACCAACAGTAGATTTACCTGAGGGAAGAGGAACAAGTTCCCAAGTACCACTTGTATGTAAAGCAGACATCTCGTCACTCATAGCCTGTCGCCATCCTGGATGAGACAACGGTTCACCTGTAGACTTAGGGATGGAAACCGAGGACAAAGAAGATATAAAAGCATAATGGGGAGATGACAGACGATGATAGCTCAAACCGACATAATGAGGATTAGGGTTAAGTGTGGTCCGTATACCTTTCCGAAATGCAATCAGTGTACTAGGAGCAGGGTCCGCAGCAGGAGCAGGGTCAGGTGCAGGACGAGAACCAGTTGGACCTGATGGAAGACGCAAACGACGATGATAAGTCAAGAGTGGTGTTCCTGTGGCTGGGGAAATAGGAGGAACAACACTAAACTCCTCAACGGTTGGTATGGATGAAACCTCTATGGTCGAAGGTGGAGGAGGAGCTATAGTAAACTCCTCAAAGGTCGGTATAGGTAAGACCTCAGATATATCATGATGGTCAGCAGAGGTAAAGAAAGGTTTAGACTCAAAAAATGTGACGTCAGCTGACATAAGGTACCTACGAAGATCTGGAGAATAACAACGATATCCCTTCTGAACACGAGAATAACCAAGGAAGACACACTTGAGAGCACGAGGAGCTAACTTATCTTTCCTAGGGGCTAAGTTAAGAACAAAACACGTGCTCCCAAAAACACGAGGTAGAAGAGAGTATAAGGGTGACTGGGAAAACAATACTGAATGCGGAATCTGATTCTTGATGGGAGATGAAGGCATTCGATTAATCAAATAACAAGCTGTGAGAACTGCATCGCCCCAAAAACGCAACGGAACACGAGATTCAATGAGAAGTGTGAGAGCAGTCTCAATAAGGTGCCTATTCTTTCTCTCAGCAACCCCATTTTGCTGAGGGGTATAAGGACAAGATGTCTGATGAATAATTCCTTGAGAAGTCATAAACTGCTGAAATTGAGAAGATAAATATTCTAAGGCATTATCACTGCGAAAAATGCGAATAGAAACACCAAATTGGTTTTTGATTTCAGCACAGAAACTCTGGAATATAGAAAATAACTCAGAACGATCTTTCATTAAGAAAAGCAAAGTACATCTTGAATAATCATCAATGAAACTGACAAAATAACGAAATCCCAAGGATGAACTGACTCTACTAGGACCCCATATATCAGAATGAACTAAGGAGAAGACAGACTCTGCATGACTCTCAACACTACGCGAAAAGGAGGCTCGGGTATGTTTCCCAAGTTGACACGACTCACAATTTAATGTAGACAAACTAGATAAACTAGGCACCATCTTCTGAAGTTTGGATAAACTCGGATGTCCTAAACGTCTGTGGATTAGATCTGGAGGATCTGTAACTAGACATGTTATGGAAGGACTGAGTGAGTTAAGGTAGTAAAGGCCTTCTGATTCACGTCCATGTGCCAATTGTCTGTCCCGTACTGCGGTCCTGCATAATAAAAGAATCGTCAATAAAATATATACCACAATGGAGGGCACGAGTCAAACGACTAACAGATGCAAGACTAAAAGGACAACCAGGGACATAAAGAACGGAATCTAGGGTGATAGAAGACAAGGGATTAGCTTGTCCAACTCCTTTTGCCTTAGTTTGACATCCATTGGCTAAAGTAACAGTGGGAAGAGACTGTGAATATACAATATTTGACAAAAGTGATATATTACCAGAGATGTGATCAGAAGCGCCGGAGTCCATGACCCATGGGCCAAGAGTACTAGACTGGGAAACACAAGCAAAAGAATTACCAGTAACAGAAGTATCAGTCTGAGCAACTGAGGCTACTTGTGGAGATGTCTGCTTACTTGCTCGATACTGAAGGAGCTCATTATATTCTTCTTTAGATAAAGAAAATCCTTGGTTACCTGGAGTCTCGGTCTGAGCAATGTAAGCATTTTTGGGTGGACGACCATGTAAGGAATAGCACATTTCACGAGTGTGTCCAAGTTTGTGACAATAAGAACACTTGGGTCTAGATCTTCCAAAACGACCTCCTCCTCGTCTATGCTCCATAGTTTGAGATGCCCGAACATCCATTGTCTGGGATGCAAGAACAGAGGAATCAAGTATCTGTGATGAGATCACTGGTGGACTTGGTGCTGCAGCAAGGCGGAGTAATCGAGAGAATAATTCATCAACTGTCGGGACAGACGGACTAGCCAAAATCTGGTCGCGTACTGAATCAAGATCATTAGGAAGTCCAGCGAGGGTAAGAACGAGAAACATCTTCTGTCGCTGCTCTTGTTGTTTTTCCACACTAGCAGAAACTGGCATCAACTTCTCAAATTCCTCCATGACTGCATGTACTTGACCCAAGTAAGTAGACATATCCAATTCCTGCTTCTTTAAGTTTGTCATCCGTGATATCACATCATATAAGCGAGATATGTCATTAGTGTATAAGCTGCGTGCCTTTGCCCAAACCAAATAACATGTCTGGAATGGACGAAACAAAGGCATCAACTTGGAATCAATAGATCGCCACAAGATGCTACATAACTGAGCATCGATTTTTGCCCAAAGTGCTATTGCCTTTTCATCTCCATCGCTAGACTGTTTGATTAGATGATCTTGAACACCTTGACCTCTACACCATAACTCGACAGATGAAGCCCAAGCTAAGTAGTTTGAACCTCCCATTAAAGGTTCCGAGGTAATAATAGCACTAGAGCTTCCAGAACTCATGTTTCTAGACCCAAAAGCATCAAATCCCAAAGACATTGTTGCAAATTATTACCAAATAGGAGAAAGAATCAACTGTAATCCACTGAAACAGTGTACGGAAACACAAAAACAGAATACTGGAATACTGTAGCTGTCAGAATAGTACTGTAGCTGTCGGAATAGTACTGTAGCTGCCGGAAAAAACTCAAAGTTGTCGGAATGAAATGAAAACAGTAGGGGTAGGATCGGAATTACCAGGCGACCCAACTGTTCTGAAGGAAGATTTTCAAAAAATGGCCGGAAGTGGTCGTACGCGCCGGCGCGTGGAGGCGCGTGAGGAGGCTGCTCTGGGGTTTGGTCGGCGGATAGTGACTTGGATTTTGCACAACACTGACAGAAATGAAGCAGATAGAAAACAGACTTAAAAAAGTACTAATTTCTCTTTCCCGGAATCGCTGGAATTTATGCACAGCGATTTCTCTTTCCCGGAATCGCTGGAATTTATGCACAGCGATAAGTCTCTCACAATTGCTCTGATACCATGTGAGAAGGCACGGGAGAAAATATGTTATTGATATTGGATGAACAATACAATACAAGAGTTCCTTATTTATAGCTATACTATAAAAGGACATACTACTCTTCTACCAATGTGGGACAATACTACACTATATACATGCTGTAAACTAACAACCACCAAGGCTTGTCTAGTGGTATCAGTGGGAGTTTCCCACACATTAAGTGTAGGTTCGATTCTCACTGCCCCTTTTCCCCTTCCGAATCCTCCTAACTAATGTGAAAAACTTTTAGTTATTAAAAAAAAAAAAAAAAAAAAAAACTCAAACTTCTGAGTGTAAATATTCTTAAAGTCTTTTATGGTATCTACATTCCTGAGAAGCTTCATTGTAGTGTCCGGTTGGTTTCTCACCATTATGCTTTTAGCAAAATCAATATTCATGCTTTTTTTTTTTCTTTAAATAGTTGGCATGCATTTGTTGCTTTAAACTTTCCTAATTTTTATGCAATTTAAGTTGACTGCATGAAGGGACTGAATTGGTGTAAAATTTTGGAACGTTTGTGATAAAGAAATGCTCCATGTATAACTCAAACACTTCCCGATTGTGTGGTGGGAAAAGTTTTTCTTTAACCTAGATGTTGAATTACATATCAGTTTATACTTTATAGCCATTCATATTCTGTGTACAATCTTTTCAGTACTTTCCCCCCGGATTTGCTCGATTGGTGTCTCACTTGACTAATCAAGCAACTTATCTGGAGGACTCAAGTGGACAGAAATGGAAGGTGGGAATATGTATTCATAACGGTTCGCTTGCAATTAGAGAGGGATGGCATGCATTTTCATCAGAACATGGTCTGAAAATGGGGGACTTCTTGGTTTTCCACTATATTCAGGAACAGCACTTTGTTGTTCAAATATTTGGAACAAGTGGTTGTCAAAAGATCAGCTTTGACAATGGCACTAGCACAGGGAAGAAAAGGCAAAGAACTAATTGTAAAGCAACTTCCCAAGATGAGCTGCTACCGTCAAGAAAAAAGTGGAATTCAACACCCTCAGATACTGCTGTACCAGAGTCTGAAATGGCTGATCACGAGCCAGCGACCACAACTTTTGCATCAAACATAGATGCTGACACTGGAATCCTAGAAATAGTTCCCGAAGCAGAAGCAATCAGTGATATTCTACAAGGTGAAAACGGACCTGGTAATCATGTTAGCACCAATTCAATATCACAAAGGGAGTCAAGTTCAGTAGATGAGGTTCCTGTTGAGATGGAGTTCTTAACCTTTAAAGAACCTGTCCACTTCCTTGACATTGGAATCACTCAGACTGAAAAAATTTCTGAACCAGTGAACGATATTTTACTTTTGGGCCAAAAAGATGAAAATGTCCATAATATGGGTCTTATCTCTAGCATGTCTTCAGCTGAAAATGGTGGCAAGGGTAATTTTGCCCCTTTCATTTTTATCGTATCTTCTAATCAATATCTTTACCGTGTCCAGAAACAATGGAAGGGAAAGGAAAATTACTAAAGAGGGAAAATAGAAGGGAAGTGCGAGAGAATAATTAGTGGGGCTAAAAGAAAATGGTCTTTGTCCTCTCTTCTCTCTCCACTTCCCATGCTCTTTCTCTTGATAAACGAAAAAAAGAAAAAGAAATTCTGTACTTTTCCCTTAATTTCCTTCCTTTTCCCTTGTTTCTAAGCAAGTCCATGATTTACTTTGATTGGCTCCAATATATATTTTCAACCGCATGATGATATGATATATTAGGTAGTCATTTGGTCTTGCCATCTAATAAAGAAAGTCGCTGCAGCAATCAGGTTACCAGAGAGAAATCCAATGAAGCATCTCATATTGGTAAGCTTCCAGTCTTTAACATTAAGAATCATTTTATTCTGCTGTCTTAAAATGTATTCTTATTCTTCTGTGACTTTTGTGTGTGACACTAAATCTTTTCTTTATCGGTTTTATTAGATTTCTTCCTGTTAATTGTGGGGTTTTGCATCATGAATAGATAAGCAAGAACGGAAGGAGATGGCAGCAAAAACACATTTCTCTGCTAAAAAGCTAAATGGTATAACATTTTCATATTTACTTTATACTCTCATTTGATCTTGATATCCTTTTCTCATAACTGCACATCATTCCATGCATGTATTCTTATTTGATGTATGCTGCATGAGCCGTGAGAAGTATAGCACGGAAATTTTTTATTTAATTGTGTCTTAAGTGTTGTACAATGCCCTATTTATATACAGTGATTACATAATAATAGGTATCTACTTCTCGATGTGGGACACTATACATTACTAACTATTTAACATTCCCCCTCAAGCCGGTGCATATAAATCATATGTACCGAGCTTGTTACAGATGTAACTAATACGAGAACCAGTAAGAGACTTGGTGAAAATATCTGCAAGTTGATCATTCAACTTCACAAACTTTGTAACAATATCTCCTGAGCTGACAAAGTGACAATCGATCTTAATGTGTTTAGTCCTCTCATGGAACATCGGATTTGACGCAATATGAAGAGCAACTTGATTATCACACACCAGTTCCATTTGGCTGATTTCTCCGAACTTCAACTCCTTGAGAAACTGCTTGATCCAATCTAGCTCACACGCTGCCACAGCCATGGCACGATATTCTGCTTCTGCGCTAGATCGAGCAACTACATTCCGTTTCTTGCTTTTCCAAGAGACCAAATTACCTTCTACTAGAACACAATATCCTGATGTAGAACGTCTATCAGAAGATGATCTTGTCCAATCAGCATCTGATACCCAACAATCTGCTCATGGCCTCAATCCTCGAATAGTAATCCTTTGCCTGGAGCTGACTTTATATACCGAAAGATGCGAACAACTACATCCCAGTGACTATCACAGAGAGAATCCATAAACTGGCTTACAACACTCACAGGAAAAGAAATGTCAGATCTAGTCACTGTGAGGTAATTCAATTTGCCAACCTACCTCCTATATCTCGTAGGATCGCTAAGAGGTTCCCCCTGTCCCGACAGAAGCTTAGCATTCAGATCCGTAGGAGTGTCAACAGGTCTGCAACCCATCATTCCAATCTCTTTTAAGAATGTCTAAGGCATACTTCCGCTGTGAAATAACAATACCTAAGCTAGACTTAGCGACCTCAATACCTAGAAAATACTTCCATCTGCCCAGATCCTTAGTCTTGAAGTGCTGAAAGAGATGCTGCTTCAGATTAGTAATACCATCCTGATCATTGCCAGTAATAACAATATCATCAACATAAACCACCAGATAAATACACAGATTAGGAGCAGAAAGTCGATAAACACAGAGTGATCAGCTTCATTAGGAGTCATGCCGAACTCCTGAATAACTGTGCTGAACTTACCAAACCAAGCTCGAGGGGACTGTTTCAAACTATATAGTGACCTGCGCAATCGGCATACAAGACCGCTAGACTCCCCCTGAGCAACAAAACTTGGTGGTTGCTTCATATAAACTTTTTCCTCAAGATCACCATAGAGAAAAACATTCTTAATGTCTAAGTGATAAAGATGCCAATGACCTGCAAAAGGCATTCAATTAATCAAGTAACAAACTGTAAGAACTGCATCGCCCCAAAAACATAGCGGAACATGTGACTGAATGAGAAGTGTGCGAGCGGTTTCAATGAGATGCCTATTCTTTCTCTCTGCTACCCCATTCTGCTGAGGGGTATACAGACAAGGTGTTTGATGGATAATTCCTTGAGAGGTCATAAACTGTTGAAACTGAGAGGATAAGACATTATCACTACGAAAAGTGCGAACAGAAACATTATCACGACGAAAAGTGCTAATGGAAACTGGGAGGATAAGTATTCTAAAGCATTATCACTACGAAAAATGCGAATAGAAACACCAAATTGATTTTTAATTTCAGCACAAAAATTCTGGAGGATAGAAAATAACTCAGAACGATCTTTCATTAGGAAAATCCAAGTACATTTTGAGTAATCATCAATGAAACTAACAAAATAACAAAATTCTAAGGTTGAACTAACTCAACTAGGACTCCATATATCAGAATGAACTAAAGAAAGAATAGACTCTGAACGGCTCTCAGCACTACGCGTAAAGGTGACTCGGGTATGTTTCCCAAGTTGGCACGACTCACAATCTAATGTAGATAAATTAGATCATCTTCTGAAGCTTGGTTAAACTTGGTTCTGGAGAATCTGTAACTGGACATGCTGTGGAGTGATTGAGTGAGTTAAGGTACTGAAGGCCTTGTGATTTAAGCCCTGTGCCAATCGTTTGCCTCGTAATGCGGTCCTGCATAATAAAAGAATAATCAATAAAATATATACCACAATGGAGGGCACGAGTCAAATGACTAACATATGCAAGACTAAAAGGACAACAAAAGACATAAAGAACGGAATCTAGAGTGACAGAAGATGAGGGATTAGCTTGTCCAACTCCTTTTGCTTTAGTTTGGAACCCATTGGCTAAAGTAACAGTAGGAAGAGACTGTGAATACACAATATTCGACAAAATTGATTTATTACCAAAAATATGATCAGAAGCTCCCGAGTCCATGACCCACGGTCCAAGAGTAATAGACTGAGAAACACAAGCAAAAGAATTACTAGTAACATGAGTATCAATCTGAGCAACCGAGGCTACTTGTGGAGATGACTGCTTACTTGCTCGATACTGAAGGAACTAATTATAGTCCCTTTCAGATAAAGAAAATTCCTGGTTACCTGTAGTCTCGGTCTGAGCAACATGAGCGTTTCTGGGTGGTCGACCATGTAAAGAATAGCACATTTTACGAATGTGTCCAAGTTTATTACAATAAGAGCACTTGGGTCGAAATCTCCCAAAATAACTTCCTCCTCGTCGATTCTCTATAGCCTGAGATGCCCGATTTTCCATTTTCCGAGATGCGAGAATAGAGGAGTCAATAGTTGGCGGTGAGACCACTGTGTGACTCGGTGGTGCAGCAAGACGAAGCAATCGAGAGAATATTTCATCAACTGTAGGAACCGAAGGACTAGCCAAAATTTGGTCTCTCACTGAGTCAAGGTCATTAGGCAGTCCAACAAGTGTAAGAACTAGAAACATCTTCTGTCGTTGCTCTTGTTGTTTTTCAAACTCTAGCAGTGACTGGCATCAACTTCTCAAATTCCTCCATTAACTGCCTGCACTTGTCCCAAGTAGGTAGACATATCCAATTCCCGTTTCTTTAAGTTTATCATCCGAGATATCACATCGTAAAAACGAGATATGTCATTAGTGTATAAAGTACGAGCTTTCTCCCAAACTGAATAACATGTTTGGAATGGACGAAACAAAGGCATTAACTTGGAATCAATTGATCAACAAACTAAATAATTGAGCACCAATTTTCTCCCAGAGTGCTTTGGCCTTTTCATCTCCATCACTAGTCTTCTTGGCTAGGTGATCTTGAAACCTTGACCTTTGCACCACAACTCAACAGAAGAAGCCCAGGCTAAGTAGTTTGAACTTCCCATTAAGGGTTTCAAAGTAATCATCAAACAAGAATTTCCAGAACTGTTGTTTTTAGAACCAAAAATATCAAGTCCCCAAAACAGTGTTGGACCAAATAGCACAGACAATCAAGAACAATAAGAAGCTCAGAAGAACAATGAAGAAAAAACATTGTATCTCGGCGGAAACTGAACAGTCACCAGAAATCTCGCCGAAAAATAAAAACGTTGTCGGAATTTGATGTAACTTGGACTGATAGGCTCGGAATAGCCTCGCGAGCAAGCTGTCCAACATGACTTTTGTCAGAAATTGGCCCGAGGGTAGCTCATGCGCCGGCGCGTGAAGGGATCTCGCCGGAATTTTCCTCCTTCTGGTCGTCGCGTGTGGGAATATTTTCCAGCGGGGTTTGCTGTGGTTTGGTCGCCGGAAGGTGTAGGACCTTGTGGTAGTGTTGGTTTTATCACAACACTGAGGGGAACGTAGGTGACGCAATAACAGCCCTAGAAGTTGCCGGAAATTGACACACGGCGACTGTTTGGCGGAGTTTTCTTTCGCGGATGTTTCTCACCGACGCTCTGAAACCATGTGAGAAGTATAGCACGGAAAACTTTTATTTAATTATGTCTAAAGTGTTGTACAATGCCCTATTTATATACAGTGATTACATAATAATAAGTATCTACTTCCCGATGTGGGACACTGTACATTACTAACTATTTAACATGAGCAAATGCAGGAAAAGAGCCAAACATAACAGAGAAAGATGGTCAAAGTTTTCCAAAGGCTGTAAGTGGTAATAACAAAGTTACCAAAAGTGAGCCTGCTGATTCAGGAGACGCATCATTTCCTGATGCTGGCAGCTTCTCATGTTTGCTACGGGCGGATGGTCGAAATTTTCTGGTGAAAATCTTGCTGAAATATCATTCCTTCTGCTATTATTTTGAGGAATTTCATTTGTTTGTTTTATTCCCTGCAGCATATGCACTGCCTGATTAATGACTATATCTAGAGTGTTTGTTGGAGTGACGTGCATTTTAGTACTGTTTTCACCAATCTTTGGCATTGAATTATTAAAGATATTGTATAGGGGAATTCACACATCTTTGCCAGCATATTTTTCGGCCTAAATACTCTATAATCTTTTCATTAATTCATGAAGATTGAGGATAAGTGCTGATTACTTTGTCAGTAAACTGTTGAAAAGGAATAAAAGAAATGAAAAGCTAATTTCAGTGCAAGCTCCTTTTTATTAAATGAGGATCATGAAATCACCACTGAGCTTAAAGTAAATTATTATATTTTTGATTGTTAGTACTGCTGATAGTAAACTTTGCCTTTGCTTTTTTCCAAAAATTAATGAGAATCCTTTGTGTTTGAAATGGTCATTTTCTTTTAAGGACCAGTGTCAACCTGATTGGCAATGGACATTCTTTTGTTCTTTTTCTTGGTCATAGCAAATGGCTGATTTCAACTTCTTATGCTACGAAGAGCAGATATTCTGTCTTAAGATTTCTCAAGGAAAAAGAGTTGTAGGGTTCTGTGGAACTAGATTTCAAAGAGGAAAATGTCATATCTCATTCTCTATGAAACAGCGCCTACATTCCATTGTTTATTTGAATATTTGGCACTTTTAATCACCTGACCACACTGATCATTCTTTTTTCTTTTCATCTTTTTGTCCTGATTAAAGCTTTCTCCTTAGAGAATGTGGTCCGCTCCAGATTGTGCTTAACTGCCTGTATTTGGCTGAAATTTTCTTTTAATTCCCTGAGTGTATATACTTTTCCTCTCTTTATATTTGAATTTAGACCTTAACATACTGTGTAGGAATTACCACAAAGCTGGCCACAAGTTTTGACGGGCAGGAAAAAGCTGGAACACATTACTATTTTTCTCCAAGGACCAGATGATAGACCCTGGCCTGTCACCTATCATGAGAGAGCAGGTTCTAAGGTTTTGGCGAGTCGCTGGGCAGAATTTACTGCAGTTTATGGCATTAAGCCGGGGGATGAATGTCGATTCCAACTTTTAAATCTGTCAGAACGCAGATTTACGGTACACATAGCCCACAAGTTAGATGTTACTCAAGCTACTTTGAGTTGATTATTATGAGCAGTTGTGAGAACAATGTAATTGGAGTTATGGCGAGAGTTTACTTAATGGTTTTTATACATTCATTTGATTTAAGCAAATCTATAGTGGATTCTGGATTTATATGTTGCGCTGATACTTTAGTTCAGCAATAAGAGCCATGAGATCATATAGATGCTGTTGATAAATTTTCATTAACCAAGGCAATCATGTATCTGATGCATCATTCTTTGAAAGGAACTCTTCAAGTTTTGATACTTTCTGCCATCAACTTTTCTTCTCGGCCATCCCTTCATTATAAGTGTCAGTGTTGACTCACATGTGCTACTCTCGCCGGATAAATGGAGATAGATCAGGAGAGCTTTTATGAAGAAAATAAATTAACAATTAACATGAATATGCATATTTTTTTCACCTTTATAAATGATTTGATCACAATGAAAGTGCATGCATGAAAATGGGGTAGAAATGGCGTGGTATAGCCACTTTTTTAAGTGGTATTTACTTTTTAGCCAGTGTTTTTAATGTTGAGCAAAAATAATCACTGCTCTATTAAAATTGATACGAAAAGTCTTTTTTACCCTTTCTTCATGAGTGATGTGTAAATATTAAGGACATAGTGTCCTTAACTTCATGAGTGATGTGTAAAATATTAAAGACACTATGTCCTTAACATTTACATTGCACACATGAAGTTAATGACACCATGTCCTTAACATTTACAATGCACATATGAAGTTAAGGACATGATGTCCTAAAGTTTAACAACAGAAGTTGCAAATACAAGTTAATGATATTATGTCCTTAACATTTACATTGCACACATGAAGTTAATGACACAATGTCCTTAACATTTACACTGCACATATGAAGTTAAGGACACCATGTCCTTAATATTTATATTGCACATATGAAGTTAAGGACATGATGTCCTAAAGTTTAACAACAGAAGTTGCAAATACAAGTTAATGATATTATGTCCTTAACATTTACATTGCACACATGAAGTTAAGGACACCATGTCCTTAACATTTACATAACACATATGAAGTTAAGGACACCATGTCCTTATTTTTTACACATCACTCATGAAGTTAAGGACACTATGTCCTTAACATTTACATTGCACACATGAAGTTAAGGACACCATGTCCTTAACATTTACACTGCACATATGAAGTTAAGGACACCGTGTCTTTAATATTTATACATCACTCATGAAGTTAAGGACACCACGTCCTTAACATTTACATTATACATATGAAGTTAAGGACATGATGTCCTAAAGTTTAACAACAGAAGTTGCAAATACAAGTTAATAATATTATGTCCTTAACATTTACATTACATACATGAGGTTAAGGACACCATGTCCTTAACATTTACACTGCACATATGAAGTTAAGGACATGATGTCCTAAAGTTTATTAGCAGAAGGTGCAAATATAGGACACTTTGTCCTTAATATTTACACATCTCTCATGAAGATAAGGACACTATGTCCGTAACATTTACAATGAACACATGAAGTTAAGAATACCACGCCCTTAACATTTACACTGCACATATGAAGTTAAGGACATGATGTCCTAAAGTTTAACAACAGGAGGTACAAATACAAGTTAAGGACATTATGTCTTTAATATTTACATTACATACATCAAGTTAAGGACACCACGTCCTTAACATTTACACTATACATATGAAGTTAAGGACATGGTGTCCTAAAGTTTAACAACAGAAGTTGCAAATACAAGTTAATGATATTATGTCCTTAACATTTACATTGCACACATGAAGTTAAGGACATCATGTCCTTAACATTTACACTGCACATATGAAGTCAAGGACATGATGTCCTAAAGTTTAGTAGCAGAATGTGCAAATACAGGACACTTTGTCCTAAATATTTACACAACATTCATGAAGTTAAGGACACCATGTCCTTAATATTTACACAACACCTATGTCTAGCACAAGGGTATTTTTGTCCGGCGGGTAAAAATTTATTAAGCACTGGCTAAAGAGTAAATACATTTAAAACAGTGGCTAAAAAATAAAGACATCTCTAATCAGTGGCTATCTGTACAGGGCCGGTCGTATAGTATTCATTTCAGGGCGTGTTTGGTAAGAAGGAAGTTAATTTTTCGTGAGGAAGTCATTTTTGAGTATATGATATGACGGATCATCATCGATTCATTGTCTCCCTCCCCCATTATTACGTTTCACGGCATTGACTGACATTACCATCTCTAACCACCCACGTGTGTCTTTTTTTCAAAATAATTTTTTTTATGTGACATTGTTACTATCTAAAAACCAGATTAAAATTCAGAAAAAAAACAACAAAAAATTAAGCATTATTTTATAGAAAAGTAAAGGAATCGGTATCTGAATTTATATGTTTTGGTCGACTTCGAGTCTGTCTAGTCAAAGGAAGTTGAAAATAACACGATAACACTAACACTTGACGTTGGTGCCATTTGAAAATGATCACCGCAAAGAGTTAATTCCATCTACTAATTATGTCGATCATATTCAACTGCGAGAAACATTAAACAAGAAGCAGATTGATTAAAAAATTACTAATGCTTTAACAACTTGATATTGTTGAAAAGCATGATTTATTTTTAAATTATCAAATTTTGAACGAACTTTGAGACGTTTTACCAAACAATTAGATCAAGGAGAAGGTGCAGGCACGTCCTCTTCAATGTGATGTAAATCCTGCACGTCCTCTTCAATGTGATGTAAATCCTTCTTCTTAATCTCCTGGTTTTGTATGATCAGCTGTGTTAGTCGTTAAGAATGTTTGGTCTTGTGGAAATAATGATGTAATTCACAAATCACAATTTATGTTACGACCTCTTCAGCTCTTCTTACCCTCCCTGCTGTGAGTGTGGAATTGTGGGCAGGGCTGCAGGATGAGAAGAATACAGGCATATCATTGAGTCATCTTTGGACAGAAGTAGGTTTATTATTTTGAGTATCACGCGTTAAAAATATAATTAAATAATTAAAATTATATTTTTTTCTTCAATTGTTTAAACTTATAAATAAAATTGTCACACACTTTAGTATTATATTAAGTAGACATAGGTGTTCGGTTCAAGTCTCACTCCTCATCCGAATTTTCACGTGTTTGGCGCAAGGAAAAAGTCAGACTCGTACGTGAAGGACATGTTCAAGACATAATTAAGTAATTAAACGTGTACTCTGTTTATCCGTAAAACGGTACAGTTAAATTTGTTACGTGCTTTATAGACAAGTGAACCAATTTGATCCTAAAAATGATAAGGAAATAAAACTGAAATTAAGATTTAACGACTGAAATTAAAGAAGATGACAAGCCTGGTTCCGAACTCCCCCTTTTCGAGAGCATAAGTGAAAATAATGATAATGCAATGATAAAGCTATTAAATTGAGAGTAAAATAGTAAATTATAGCTTTTGTGAGCAAAATATTTCATGTCCCTACAATGACTTTTAACCCCGCTATTTATAACTCTACCTAGGGAAACGAGATCCTAAGATCAAACTTCTATTAAATGAGAATAAAAGTGTCATTGATGAATATATAATGGCAGGCCCTGATGCAAATATTCTCTGTAACGACTGTTTATTTAACGTTAACAAATATTTTCTCATTGAATGTTGTCCAATGACAAACCTTTGAACTTCTACTGCTGAATACATCCCCTTCAAAATCCATTCGGTACCAGCCACACACGTCGCGTTCAGTATTAGTTGTTTCTCGACTCATCATTTGCCTATCTTCGGTTTCACATATCATTTTACCATTTGACCATCTATTATCAACCAGTTTTGCCCCATACAAATAATCCCCATACTTTTCAGTGACGCATCTTAGTATTACCGGGAAGTAGGTGAAAATTTCTTTCTTGGCAGGAAAGTTTATGAACAATCTCTGACACTTGACAGGACGCACGTCTTCTCGCATTTAAAACACGTGTTGCCCTATGATTCATCAAATATTTTCGCTGGTTTTCAAGGTAATCATGACCACGACTTTTGCCGTATATAACTTCTCTACTACTAATCATTTTTACATCTTCACTTCCACAACTTTCACAAGTCTTTCTCTTTTCCTGCATTTTCTTCGAATTCCTTCACAACCTTCAACTTCCTCATCAAGAACTTTTCTTTTACAAACCTTTTACTATCATGTCTTCATACACTGCTTCCTTCAGGAATACTGGTCTTTTCTTCGGTGGAGGCTCGAAGAAAAACCAAAACAAGGAGGTTGACGTTGAGTCTGATCCTCCAACTGTTAACACCATCATACAACTTCAACTCAACACTGCAAACGATCTTCAAGAAAAAACTCCTCCTGCAAACTCTCAAGGCTACCGATTTTGGCTAGTTCGTAGATATCCCTCCTTCATTCATCTTTCTAGTATCCTAACTATGAAGGAGGACTGCAACTGCCCCAATATTGAATTCCTCGCCCAGATATGATAGAGCGAGTTACCTACTCCAAGGAGGGATTCACGTATGTCTATATGTATCCCTTTACCTTGGGTCCATTCTCTTTGGGGTCGAGTGAAGGGCCCAACCCAATAATTTTGGAGTTTTGCCATCGATATCAGGTCTGCTTAGCACAAATAGGCCCATCTATATGGCAGACGGTGGCCTGCCTTCATCAATTGTTCACTGAGACTGGAGAAACCCTAACTCTTGCACATATAATAAACCTCTACTCTCCCAAAAATTTTCGTGGGGGAGTATTAAACTTTAGCAAGCGTGGTCACCATACTCTCCTCACCAACATAGATGATGACAATGATCGTGGATGGATGGAACGGTTCGTCGTTGTTGCTACTAGGGACATCATCCCAACCACAACTCCGATTTTTCCTGAGTCGTAGAATCTTTTTCGTAAGTTTTCAGTTATTTCCTTCCTTTCTTAGTGAAAAGATAATTTCCTATTTTTTTGATTTTCTATTTCCTTTGTTTTAGCTACCTGCTGGGAACTACCACGGGTTCAAGGTCAGGACCAATGTGTTCAGAAAATTATGGACATTACAACTCTAGAATCCCGGCGGTGGAAGGGATTGGCTCCCAAATACGGGTGGAAGGTCAAGCACCATGGTAAGCCAAGTCCTTCTTTCTTTTATCCTTGTTCAAGCATAAGAAATCTCATGAATGAATTGCTAACTCCATTTTTGCCTAATACAAGGCTTCCGAGGGGTTCTGTTACCTGCCCCGAAGTTGACGCCTTAGATGACGCCGAGGAGGTCAAGAGGGTGTTGCAAACTACCCTTGCCAGAAGCAAAGCTCGTGGATCTGCCCGAGCCTTCGGTAAGGGAGCCTCCTCTCGGAGTCCCCAGTCCAAGAACAAGAAACTGAAGATAAGACGCTCCTCCTCGGCTGGGACTCAAGAGTAAAGATCAAAGAAAATGTCATCCGAGCCGGCCACCGTGGTCCTTGTTGATGAAAGGAAAGCTAGTGATAAAGAGGCTCCCCTTCAAAGGAGAAAAGGATCTTCATCAGCTCAACCGGATGCTTAGTCGGCAGAGCTTCTAAACCCATCGTCAAATGAAGTTGAGGCACTTTGGGGTGAGATAGGTTTGGTCAAGAATGCTGACTCTCATTTCCAGGCCCCCATTGCTGTCTCCGGTCAAAGGAGTTCGAACCCCGAGCTTCTTCTGCCTTCATCTACTAAGCAAGCAACAAACACCGTCCCTCTTGCCATAATTACTTTTTCTCCTTCTACACCACCAACTTCACGTCCACCGATGCCAGCTGCTCCTTCGCCACCAGCAACAACTGCTTATCCTCCACTAGCACCAGCTGATCAAGAAAGGGATGCTTCTCCTCGTCAGTCTCATGACCATGGGAATTTGGGAAGCACCTATGCCATACCTTCTCAAGATCCCCAAGGAAGGCGAAACGCCACCCTTCCAGTTTTGAAGGAGTGTCATCTCCTCTCCAGGCTGGTAGAGCTTGCCAACTATATGAAGCCACTGGCTTTGGCAAAGGATTGGAAGAGCCTAATAAATAACAGTATGCACTGTTTGACGCAGGTACCATACTAGTTTTCTCCTATCTTCTTTTCTACTTATGTGTGTCAATGGTAATTCTATCTTCAAACTTATCTGTATAGGCCAACCTTCTTGCTTATGAGTGCCTCAAAAGGTTTATCCTTGATAAACAAGGTCTTGCTTCTAAGTAGGATAAACTTATAGCTGAGAGGAACCAGTTTGCCACGCGGTGTTGGAGGCAAAAGTTGTAGAGATGGATGAGCTTGAGGCTCGCTTACAGCAAACCGAACAAGACAAGATGGCCCACAACCAAGAAGCTGCTCAACTGCACAAATACCTTAGAGAAGCTAAGGTTAAGTAGGTCGAACTTCAAGATGCTGTAATTGTTACTGTCGAGCATTAGTCTGCCTTTGAGGAGCAAATTAATAATCTGAAGGCCGACTTATGCTCCAAAACCGTGGAGGCCAATGCTGCCGAGGAGAAGAGGGTCAAAATGGAAGAGAGGCTCAAGAGGGTCATAGAGCAAAACCAGCTTTACTCAACTACAGATGTTGAGCTTGATTCCCGCCCTGGCGCCATGAAAACGGAAAGAGAAAGGTTCCAGGCCGAAATTGATAAACTCCAAGAAAAACTCCAGGATCAAGAAGATTCCTTCTTCTTCGAGAAAACATATTCCATGTATCATATGATGAGGAAGACTCTGGAGGAAGCCAAAGCAGGCATTGTCGATATCGATGATTGCATTTCCATAGCTCGAGAACCGGAGTTAACGGCTTGTGAGAATCTTCCTGCTCGGCCTGTTGCAACCGACTCCTCGAGTACTAGTTCCGAGTATTCGGAAATTGAAGGGGAGACGGAAGAAGATGAAGGCCCTGAATTGGTAGTGGATCTGCCTTCCTCTACCAAGGGAAATGTAGATCCTTCTCTCCCTTCGGGTTCTGACGGCAATGATGTATAGTTTTATTTTTGTGTGTCTTTTGTAATTATGCCAAAACTTTTATCAAGTTTGGCACTTGATAAATAAAATATTTTTTTGCTTAAGTGTTGTGCAAAAATATCCCTTTTATGTTTAGTTGATTAAAGCTTCAGGTATATTTTTCCATCCGATAGCTTCTAATTCCGAGCATAAACTCTTCAGGAATCTACCCTTTACTATGAGGGTTTCATAAGAGAGGGCCATGTTTATGGTGTTCTTGAAGAAGACGTCTCCTGTTCATTCCGACACAAACATTTGAAGTTTTTGTTAACTTTCAAACGATAAAATTAACACATCATTTGGACAAGAAATAAGATAAAAATAAAGGACTTTGTATTATTCCCTCTATTTTTAAAAGTACATAGGCATTCATTTTCTAAGGTAAATAAATTTGCCAATACATGTGGTTAACTTGTACAACTTATTTCTATGAGGCTGATCAACAGTCCCCGGTCCCGATGAAATATTGATCCCAGTTTTTGCAGTCCCCGCTTTTCGTGGCGCTCTTGGTGCCGTATCAGATATTATTCTCCCCCAGTGTTCAAATGCGAAGCATGCTGATTCGGACACTGGAATTCTTGCATCCATATTGGTTCTTCATCGGTGGAGACAACTTGTGAACGGTTAAATGATCCTTTTTAATAATGGAAGGCGAGGCTTGCCATCGAGCCAAAGATTATTTAACCATCCACATAGCTATATACCATCGATGTGAGAATTTTAGTGCCTAGATATTTAAAGGTCTATCCTTTTTCGATGACACTTTTTTTGTAATATGCTTTTTGTTGCTGCCTCGTTAAAAACCTTGCCAGAAAAATCCGATTGGGACAAAAACTGATCGAAGGGAAAAGAGTGCAGCACATACTTTTAGCATCATCAGGAACCATCAGCAATAATACCTTTTGAGGTGAGCCACATTCCAATTGCTGGGCAGTTTGACTCCATCTTGATTTTCCAATTCTTATGATCCTTTACCGGTGATAGCCGAAACCCGGTAAGGACCTTCTGACGTTGGTCCCAGCTTCCCGACATTGATTTCTCGAGTGCTTTGAGTGACCTTCCTCAAAACCAAATCTCCTACTTTGAAATAACGGAGATTTATCCTGCGATTATAATACCTTTCCATCCTTTGCTTTTGAGCCACCATCCTCATGTACGCCAAGTCCCGGTGTTCATCGAGAAAGTCTAGCTTTACCAGCAACGCTTCATTGTTTACTTCTTCGTTTGCTCGGGAAAACCTCAAAGCTAGCTCCCCTACTTCTATCAGTATTCGAGCCTCCGAACCGTACATGATAGAGAAAGGTGTTTCTCCCGTTCTCGACCTCACCGTTGTCCGATATGCCCACAACACTCCTGGTAGCTCATCGGGCCACTTGCCCTTAGCATCTTCTAACTTCTTATTAAGGTTCTGAATAATTACCTTGTTGATTGATTCCGCATGTTCATTAGCACTTAGGTGGTATGGTGAAGATGTAATTCTCTTGATTTTAACCCTTCTAAAAATTTTGTGACCTTTTGAGCCTAGAAACTATGGCCCGTTATTGCAAGCAATTTCCTTCGGTATCCCGAATTGGCAGATTATGTGGTCCCATATGAAGTCAACCACTTCGCGTTCTCTGATATTTTGGTAAGGACCTATTTCAACCCATTTAGCAAAATAATCAATTAAAACTAAGAGAAATCTTACCTTTCCGTGGCCCGGCGGTAGAGGTCCAACTATGTCCATCCCCCATTTCATGAATGGCCATGGGGATAACACCGACTACAAAAGTTCTGCTGTTCGGTGCACCTATTATGCATGACGTTGGCATTTATCACATTTTTGTACGAATGTGTTCCATCAAGGGCAATAGTATCCTACCCTAATCAACTTTAGAACTAATGAGCATGCACCAGAATGATTCCCATAAACTCCTTCGTGGACTTCCCTCATCATTTAGTCCGCCTCCGAGTCCCCTAGACATCGGGCCAATGGTCTTTAGAACGACCTCCTGCATAACTGCACATCTATGAGGCAGTAGCGAGCTACTTTGGTATGCTGTGCTCGGGACGCCTTTGGGTCTTCGAGTAATTTACCATGCCTGAGATACTCAATGAACTCGTTCCTCCAGTCCTAGATTGAATTGATTGAGTTTACCTCGCAATAGCCATCCACATCTAGCACCGAATGCAACAATTAGATGACCGTACCAGAATCAGATCTCTTTATCTCCGTGGATGACCTTAAATTATCCAATGTGTCTGTGTCTCACCCCCAATTTCCCTCCTTAAGATGTCGTGATGACACCTAGTCTCTAAGACTAGGTAAGCCGAACAATTGATATTAACATAACAAAATAACCAAACTGAGATACCAAAGTAAAATAGATAAACTCATATTCACTTCCAAAATAAAACCTCCACAATACAAATCCCAAAACTAGTGGAACTGAGTCATAAGCTCTATAGAATATTCTAGAAATGTCTACTACAACACTATCTGATAAAGGAAACAATAATAATGAGGAAATAACGGAAGGTAACTTCGAGTCCTGCGAACGCCGAGCATGTATACCTTGAAGTATCCGGAAAAAACCTAATGAGTCAATCACTAACATGCAACACGGGCAGGTGTACCTGGATCCGCGCAAAAAGATATGCAGAAGCGTAGCATGAGTACACCACAGCGGTACCTAGTAAGTATTAAGACTAACCTCAGCGGATTAGTGATGAGGTACAGTCGAGACACCTACCAGACATAATAACCTGTATAATATGATTATAAAACTAATAGGGAACAATAGCAATATAAGGCTAAACATAGTAAGAATAACAATACAATACTTGCAAATGGAAGTAAAGATAAGGGAAGGTGACTCTGAGGCCTGCAGATGCCGAGCAGGTATACCTTGAAGTCTCTGGAAAGCAGCTAACAGTCGATCCCTAACGTCCGGCACGAGCAGACGTACCTGGATCTGCACAAAAAGATGTGCACAAGCATAATATGAGTATACCACAATGGTACCCAGTAAGTATCAAGCCTAACCTCGGTAGAGTGGTGATGAGGCCAGGTTAAGACACCTATTAGGATATAATAAACAAAATAAAAACGTCATAATAAGAAGTAGTGGAAAGCGGAGAAATATGTAATATGAAACAAGTCAATAATATAGTCTAATGAAAGGGTTGTAAGCATAGAAATAACACAAATGAAACAATTGAAAAGAACCCCAATGATCATATACAGACAATAACTGATAGAACAAGAAAGATCAAAGCAACAAGAAGTGTCCCCACCAAATAACTCCTTGCAACATGAGATAAACAAGAAGAATCAAATCGAGGTACCGCCTTATGTAAAATAAGAATCACAACCGAGGTACCTCCTCGTATATAACAAGAATCACAATCGAGGTACCGCCTCGTATTCACATTTCTCAATTTCAATCACAATCTTTGCTTATACCGCCGCGTGAGCCTTACATTTAAATAGTTTTGAAAATATTTATTTCAAAATAGCTACACACACTTTAGCGTACCATATGATGTCGCATGGCTTCATGTAATTCCCTTACAAGCATCACGCACACCGCCATATTCACATTAACCACTATCCTTATACCTCCGCATGCGAGTCAATATCATATCACAATAACAATTCGCACCACAAGTGCCCATATGTCACAACTTGCCAATAATCAACAATATCAATGTTTCCACAACAATAGCCCATGGCTCCACCACAACGTGTACAAGAATATCAACAATAAAAATGAATGTAAATTCTCAACAAGAAAGATGTCTCAACAATTAACACTTCACCTCAATGTGATAACGGCTTTCACAACTTCAACACCAATAACTCAACAAGGAGAAAGATAATGTGTAACTACGAAACAAAATAAGAATAATTCACAATGGAAGAGATAACATATACCGATGACTTCAAATGAGGATAATCAACAATGAAAGAGATATTATGTAACAATGACTTCAAATAATGATAAATAACAATAAAAGAGATGACATATAACAATAACTTTAAATAATGATGATCAACAATGAAAGAGATAACATGTAACAATAAAAGAGGCAACAAGTTCAACTAAGGCATAAGAGCAAATTATCAAGTACGATGTAAAACAAGTGTTAACAAAGTCATTTAAGGCATGTAAGGATAGACTAACACATGTAAGAATAGATTAACTATGAGAATTTTTACCATGATATGACAATTCAATTAAGGCATGGAAAGAGTCTAAGTAGCCTAAACTGGTCAATTACCATATACAACCCATGTACCACTCGTCACCTTGCGTACACGAATTTCACATAATACGAATGACACAATCAATCCCAAATCCTAAGGGGTCGTTCTCCCACACAAAGTTAGACAAGATACTCATCACAACTAGGCCAGCTCAACCCTCGGAAATAGCTTTTCCCTTAAAATTCGCCTCCACATGACTCAAATCTAACCAAAACTTGACTTAATATCATCAAACAATGCAAGGGAAATCAATTACAATAGATAAAGCTATGATCTATACACTTTTCCCAAAAAGTCAACAAAAGTCAACCCGGGGCTCGTCTGGTCAATACCCAGGTCCAATGGTAGATTCTGACTACCCATGACCCCACGAGTTCATATATGTGATTAGTTTCAAAGTTCGAGTCCAAACCGACTCTTAGAACTCAAATTCTTATTTTTCAAAAACTTGACAAAGTTTCACAAATTTTCACTTTGATCACATGATTTTGATGTTAAAATATAAGATATATTGATGGAATATGATTGGAAATAGAGTAGAATCACTTACCCAAAGTTTGTAGATGAAAATCCCCTCTCCAATCACCTCATACCGAGTCTAAGGCTCTAAAATGAGAGAATATGAGATGAAATCCCGACTTCCAGGGACTTCACAAATGCGGCCTACAGGGACTTCACAATTGCGAGAAATGGGTTTGCAAATGCGAATCCTGTCCCTTCGCAAAAGCAACAGATTAGTCGCAAATGAAAGCTACCCAAAATCCTAAGTCACTTCGCAATTGCAAGCCTAGTATCGCAATTGCGATACCTGAGACCCTCCCCCCCCCCCGGCTAAGCTCGCAATTGCGAACCTGGTGGTTACAAATGCGATACATGAAGTATCAACACACCAAATTCTGCATTTTAGTTCAAAAACTTCCAAAACATATCTGAAACTCATTCGAGCCCCCAGGGCTCCAAACCAAACATCCACACAAGTCTAAAAATATCATACAGACTCGCTCACATTATCAAAATACAAAAATAACATCTAAAACTACGAATCAAGCACTAAAATGCATGAATTTCAAAGTAAAGTTCAAGAATCTCTAGAATTACAACTAAACGTCCGAATCTTATCAAATCAACTCCAAATAATACTAAATTTTGCAGACAAGTTCTAAATAGCATAACAGACCTATTCCAAGACCCAAAATAAGTTTCCGAGCTCAATAGCTAAAAGTCAACCTATAGTCAAACATTTCAACCTCAAATTGCCAAATTTTGCCAAAATAACATAAATCAATCTACGGACTTCCGAATTCAATTTCGGGCATACGCCCAGGTTTGAAATCATGATACAAAGCTATCTGAGCCATCAAAACACTATTCCGAGGTCGTTTTCATAAAAGTCAAAGTTTGATCAATATTACTAACTTAGGCTTCTAAGTCAAGAATCAAAGGGTCCAAATCAACCAGAAAGCTTCTTGGAACAAAACTAATCAACCCCGTAAGTCATAAAATTATAAACATATATGTGTGAGCATCAAAAGGGGTAACAAGGAACAATTACACAAAATGTCTAGTCGGGTCGTTACATTCTCCCCTCTTAAAATAAATGTTCGTCGTCGAATATAAGGACATACTTGAAGTAGTGAATAGATGAGGATAACGACTCTGCATGTCATGATCGGTCTCCCAGGTTGCTCCTCGATCGGATGACCCCTCCATTGAACCTTCACCGAAGCAAAGTTCTTTGATCTCAACTTTCGGACCCATTTGCCTAAGATAGCCACCGGCTCCTCAATGTAAGTCAAATCCTTCTCCAATTGGACTGTGCAAAAGTCTAAAACATGAGACAGATCACCATAGTACTTTCGGAGCATAGAAACATGGAACACCAGATGATTTGCAGACAAGCTAGGTGGCAATGCAAGCTTGTAGGCCACCTCACCAATCCTCTCAAGGATCTCAAAAGGTCTGATATACCTAGGGCTCAACTTGCCCTTCTTCCCGAACCTCATCACACCCTTCATGGGTGAAACCGAGAGCAAGACTCACTCTTCAACCATGAATATAACATCACGAACCTTCCAATCTGCATAACTCTTCTATCTAGATTGGGCTGTACGAAGCCGATCCTGGATCAACTTGACCTTCTCCAAGGAATCTCGAACCAAATCTGTGCCCATTAACTTAGCTTCTCCCGGCTCAAACCAACCAACTGGAGAACGACACCGTCTCAAATATAGGGCCTCATAAGGAGCCATCTAAATACTCGTTTGGTAGTTGTTGTTGTAGGAAAACTCTGCAAGCAGCAAGAATTGATCCCAAGAATGCCACCGAATCAAGCCAGAGTTCACACACTGAGAATTTTGTATACAACTTCTTCTCTCTCAAGGTCTGGAGCACGATCCTCAAATGTTGCTCATGATCTTTCCGGCTGCGGGAGTACACCAAGATGTCGTCAATAAGCACAATGACGAATGAATCAAGATATGGCTGGAATACACTATTTATCAGGTGCATAAATGCTGTTGGAGTGTTGGTCAACCCAAATGACATCACAAGGAACTCGTATTGACCATACCAAGTCCTAAAAGCAGTCTTCAGAATATCCGGATCCAGAATCTTTAGCTGATGATAACCTGATTGCAAATCAATCTTTGAGAACACTCTGGCACCCTGTAGCTGATCAAATAAATCATCAATGCGCGGTAATGGATTCATGTTCTTCACTGTAACATTGTTCAACTATCGATAATCAATACACATGTGCATAGAGCCATCCTTCTTCTTTACACACAAGACTGGATCACCCCAAGGTGACATACTAGGCCGAATGAAACCCTTATCAAGCAACTCTTGCAACTGCTCCTTTAACTCCTTCAACTCTGTCGGGGCCATACAATATGGGGGAATAGAAATGGGCTGAGTGCCTGGCAACATGTGAATACCAAAATCAATATTCCTATCGGGCGGCATGCCCGGAAGATCCACTGAAAATACATATGGAAAGTCTCTCACTACCGGAACTGACTCAATGATAGGAGTATCAGCAGTGGCATCTCTCATAAAGGATAGAAAAGTATCACACCCTTTTTCAACCATCCACTGAGCCTTTAGAAATGACACAACCCTACTAGGAACATAATCCAATGCACCCCTCCACTCTAACCATGGAAACTATGGCATAGCCAATGTTACAATCTTGGCGTGATAATCCAGAATAGCATGATAGGGTGACAACCAGTCCATGTCTAAGATAACGTCAAAGTCTACCATACGAAGTAACTATAGATCAACGCTGGTCTTAAAACTACCGATAATAACTAAACACGATCGATACACACGGTCCACAATAATAGAATCTCCCACAGGCGTGGATAATTAAACATAAGAACTCAAAGAATCACGAGATATATCCAAATACGGAGCAAAGTAAGATAACACATATGAATAAGTGGATCCCGGATCAAATAAGACTGATGCATCTCTATGGAAAATGGGAACCATATCTGTAATGACTGTGTCTAAAGTAATTGCCTCTGTCCTACTTGGAAAAACATAGAATCTGGCCTGGCCTCCCCCTCTAGGGCGACCTCTACCTACCCGTTTCCCACCCCCAGCTGTCTGTTGTTGCACCCTATTTTGTACTAGTCAAAACAAGATTCAACTTGTGATTTCTCTGTTGTTGAAAAGAGAGTCGTCACCTAATATTTAAAGGTATACTACGGTACCTATTTAATTACTAAAGTCATGTTCTTTATTAGTCTTCTAACCGATGAGATTACGGGTAAAGGTTCTTGTTATTCTAAGGGGAAGGTGTTAGGCACCCCTTAAAATCTACCTGAGATAGCTCCATAGGACTTAGACTAGATTTATAATTAATTATTTATAAGGGGAAGGTGTTAGACACCCCTTAAAATCTACCTGAGATAGCTCCATAGGACTTAGACTAGATTTATAATTAATTATTTGTACTATGCCTTAACTAGTTTTTAAAAGGGTACGGTTTACTAACTTACAAAAGAAGTGTGTAGTTTTTAAAAAAGGGTATGAATTCATAGATGAGTCTAGGAAAAATAATGTTAGTGTATATATGCTTGAAAAAAGCTTTTTTTTAAAAGAGTATATAGGATATTCGTATTTAAGAAAATATGTGGAAAGAAAAAGCTAAATTAAAACACTTTGTTCTTAGAGAATGAAGATTCATATTACTCTAATGAGATGAAGGTGCTATGAAAGTAAACCTAAGATATACCTTGGTTTTTAGACTTGAAGAAAACCGTTTGAAAATCTGTATTTGTTTGGGTGACAGCACCTTGTTTTCGAAATGATTTGATTTCCCTTTCTCAGATCAAACTTGCAATTCAGTTCTGGTTTTCATTTTTGAAAGAGGAGCTGTCGTCTCTTGCTAAGCTTTTGGGCTTCAAAATCTTTAAGAAAAGTTAGCGAGAACATAGCAATTTAATGATACAAACAACTTATAATTATGGAACGAGGGATTAGTTACTAACTAATACTTCTTTTAATCTTATGTTCTTTAAGACTTACCTAAGTTTTATATGACTTAAGATATAAAGTAAAGCATTCAATCTAATATATAATTATTGTATATATGTGAGACAAAACAACAACAAGAAAAAAAACAAAATGCGACAAGGTAGTAAGGCTAAGCCAATGAAGCAGTAAACAATAAAGGAGTTTAAAGGAGAGGATTGGACTCTGGTATTTGGGCCTCAAAGAGGCAGGCCCAGCGATACAGGGACGGGCAACAACTGACTCTGGACCTTCTGAGATATAGCAATGCTGGATTTGGGCCCAAGTTCCTTAAGAACTCAACATGCCCCAACAAATGTACATGTAAAAGAAAAGAAAAAGAAAAGGTCATTAGATACATATTCTGCATATTCAATCATGCATGAAACACATAAGTAAATGATTGGAGCAAAATATAACAAACTAACAATACTCAAATACTATGAGAACTTATACTAATTGGCGGTTATATATGGTAAATAATTTATATTGAAAATCTTTCATTATCATTAAACACTAAACCCAAAGAGAATAACAAGTGTCGATGAATTAAGGGCTAAGGAGAGAGTTCCACTCAAGGTTGATGCCCCCTTTGAATCCCCCTACACTTCAAAGTTCGCAAGGGTCTCAAGGCCCAGGGCAATGCTTGTGCGGGGGAGAGCAGCCCAACCTAGAGTTAAACTCTACCTCCAAATACCCCTAACCACTAACGACTCATTTTCCCCCGTAGGTTTAAGTGCCAATGAGGCTCTTTCAATGTAAACTAACTACCATAATACACCCTACCACAGAAGTATTCTTGGCAAAATAACATAAGGACTTAGAAACAATTTTATTTTTATAACTGTATTTCCAATACTAAGTGAATGAAACACACATTAAACAAGTCTGAAGGTCATATTACAAACACACATAGAGGCATGAATACCATAATGTTACTGCTAAAGAAACAAACACTTGGGATCACATCTTAAGGATAAATAAAGAGCACATAGTTCAGATATGCAGCAACCCAGAAATACAGATGCCTCTGTCCTACCAGACTAATCATAGATTGGTTAACTCAGGTCTTGCCACAACCACACACATAAGTTAACAATACTACTTGGAACTCCTTAAAGCATCAACAAAGGTTCAGACAAACAGTCATAGTTAACAACCTCTACAGGTGTTATTAAAGATACCAGAATATAATCAGAACCTTTAGCATGACTACAAGTTTGCAGATCTAAACATGGAATTCCTAAAGGTGCTTAACATGACCACGGATTATCAATCTTACTTCATTTTGGAATTGATGGAAGAACCACATCTTTATAAGAGTACTAACCTTATATTGAAATAGGTAAACTATTATGTCCAAAAAGCAACAATAAGAAGTTTCTCTTAGGATTTACAGACCAAGTTTAGTTTATATTAACAGGGAAATAGATAACTGAGTGCAGTTTCAAAATAGTGTACATGGATATGAAATCATGAAGACAAACAGAGGTACATGCAGCATTTTCATTCAATACACATAGATACTTCAAATAAGGTTATGATCTTACAAAGACAGGGTGAGTTTCACTTTTTATCAGACCAAGTCAGCAATGTCATAAAGGGGGTTAAAGACAAGGAAAATATTGCACCAAATAGGTTTAACTCAGCTTTACAAATTAAGATTAACATCTAAACATGATGTAGTTGTCCTCAGCTTGTCAAACAGTTATCACTCAACTGTAGCAAACATGACTATAACCTATTTTATGAAAGATAACTTGATCATAACAGAATATATGCAGAATGGTTACTGATGTTCATAAACGTTCACCTTAGTGAGACTGTTTCATATAGAGAGACTTAGAGATGTAACTAGCAGTTAGACACAGACATAAGACTCTCATAATAATGACTTAGAAACTGCTCTTAGAGTTAGCAAACACTTATACAAAGAAAGAGAGCATTTAAACACTTAAACTTCATATGCTTCAGCTAAGTGATGAAGGATTAAACTACGAGCTTTCATGTCTGTTCTAGTTAGAATTATTGAATAACAAAATCGACTATAGGACAGCAGAATGCATAAAATAGTGTGGTAGGGATAAAGATCACAGCAGAATCATTAAAAGAAAATCTAAAGTCTAGGCAAAGATGAGAAGTCATTGAGGCATATTAAGAAGACTTAAATCATGTAAACTATTTGGATTCAGAATGGAAGTCATTAAGGCCACATAACAACTCAATCAATGCCAATTAGAGATACTCAAAAGCATGACAGATGACCACAAATTAACAACAGATCATCATGAACTGGAAATAACATCTATACATTAATAACGAATATCATAAACAAACACAACTAATAAAAGACAACAGCATGTTTGTGATGTTCGAGTAAGATAGTCGCAAAAGAAAGGGTAGAGGTGTACTAACCTTTTCTAGGGCAGAAGACCAAACATGGTTTCTAACTTAGCCATTTGAAAACCAAAGATTCAAGCTTTTGAGCAGTGAAAGAACTCAGAAAACGAAAAGAACCAGAAATTAGTAAGGAATTTAAATTTTTTAAATGAAATCTTAGTGTTGATTTCTTTTTTCTCTTCTTTTTTGATCTGTTAGGTGAGAGCATTGAAGGCTCTATTTATAGTGCATTCAATGACTTAGAGTTCCGACGGATTTGAATTAGATAGTGGGAAATGATGATAGTCAAATAATGATATCAAGGTAGAGGTAAAATTAGAGAATAAAAAGGGAAAAATAGTGAAGAGTTTACCTGGGTATGGGAAATCGACCGTTGAACGCGAAAATCTATCGGTCAAAGCTCCATTGTCTAGAGGTAATTGCGTCTAACCTCTGGACGACGAATAATAATGATGAGTTCAGAGGAAATCTTCATGCATGGTTCAAATTGAAAGAACATAAGAGGAACTAGACAATTTGAACTTTCATCTTTGAATCTAGGGTTTCAGATTTGGGAATTTCGAGTTTTGACAATGAAGTAGGAAATAACCAGGTAGTATTCGCGGTCATATGAGGCATATTGAGTGTTTGGGGTTTGATTTTTGTGACCTTGCACTGATTTGTGCAAGGTTCCATGATTGATGGAAGTTGAAGGGATGAGAGAAAAGAGAGAGTTTTGGGAAAGAGAGGTGGACGGTCTTGGGAGGTAATGATTAGGGTTGGGAGGGGTGTCTCCCGGTTTAAAATGGGAGATGGAACGGGAGCCGTTTGATCATTTGATCAACGACTCTGATTATTTTGAGAGTTAGGCATTTTAAAATGATTTTATGGAGAAAATTTAATGACCGTTGGATTCTTGTGATCCAACGGCGGAGATAAAACAAGACGGGCTTTTAAAATAAATGAAAAAACAAGATTAATCCTAGTCCGTTGATGATATAAATCAACGACTAGGATGGGTTGTGTTTCTGTTGTGAGGGGATGGAAAAGGCGACGTGGCATGCTGTGATTGGTTCAAATGTGATGGCATGGATTGTCATAGTGAAAAGAGAGGGGAAGGTTTGGACTGGGTCAGATGGAATTGGGCTTGGGTATTGGACTGGTTTTGATTTAAAGAATGGCCAATTTATGTTTAATTTGAGGAATTGCAATTGTAGCCATTTAGTCTTTAACCTCTTTAAAATTAACTTAATTAAACTTAATAATTTTTAATAAAATGTAGTAAAAATTATAAATATCAAATATACCATAAATGTAATTAATTATTTATAAAATACTTCGCTTTCTAAATTACAACACTAATTTGAATTATTAACATAATAATCTAATTAATCAAAATTTTAATAAGTTATTTGTTAAATTAATTATAAAAACCTCTACGACACATTTAAATAATTATTTTAATAGTATTAAAATAGAAGGATATTTGTAATTACATAATATTAATACTATGTGTTTAATTTCAAAACTAATACTTAATTAATTTGTAGAAATAGGTTTTTATTGATGGAAAATACTTTCAAAATATTTATTGTAATAATTAAGTATAAGTAAATTAATTTAAAAGGGAGGGTCAAAATTGACCGTCAACAGCTGTGCGGATGGAGCGGCAACTGGGGCAGCAACCATGGCCTGAGAAGCTTATGGACCTGACTGAATCCATGGATCCTGAGTAGTCTGTGAAGGTGCACCCCTCCTGAGTCTGGGGCAGTCTCTAACTATGTGACGGGTATCACCACACTCAAAGCAAGCTCTCGGTGGGCGTGGCTGCTGGGACTGGCTCGGGCCTGGTCGGCTGGACTGATTGCAGAAGGTGGCTGAGCAAAGTGTGAAACCTGCGACCTCAGAATAATTGGAGCATCACTAGAAGCTGGAAGTGTTGAGTGAACTTGATGGCTCACATAGCCTCTACCATGACTATAACGACCCGACTGATCGTTTTGAGTGTTATAACCCCGTTCCCAAATTTACTTCTTATTCTATGCTTAATTGCTGTTATGTGACTTGTCGGGGTAGTTGATTTGGTTTTGGGGATGTTTCGGAATGAATTGGGACAGTTAGTCCCAAGGTTAGAAGCCTAAGTTGAAAGAGTTGACCGGATATTGACCTATATGTAAATGGCTCCGGAATATAGTTTGATGGTTCTGATATCCCGTATGGTGATCCTGGACTTAAGAGTGTATCCGGATAGGGATTTGAAGGTCCGTAGGTGATTTTTGCTTGAAATGGTGAAAGTTGGAAAATTAGAAGTTTGGAGAGTTGAGAGGTTTGACCGAGAGTTGACTTTGTGGTTACCAGGCTCGGATTTTGGTTCCGGAAGTTGGAATAATTTCGTTGTGTCATTTATGACTTGTGTGCAAAATTTGAGGTCCATTTGAGTTGATTTGATAGATTTCGACATCGAATGTAGAAGTTAGAAGTTCATAAGTTCATTACGCTTGAATCGATGCATGATTCATGATTTTAGTGTTGTTTGATATGATTTGATGCTTTGAGCGAGTTTGTATGATGTTTTAGGATTGTTTGGTATGTTTGGTTTAGGTCCCGGGGCCCTCGGGTGTGATTCGGATCATGTTCGGTCCATTTTTAACCTTGGAAGATTTCTGATTTTTCCGGTGCTGGTTTTCTTGTATGCGATCGCGATTGCAAAGTGTTGTTGTGGTAGCTGGGATTTTTTTCCATGCGTTTGCGAGCTTGGGTCTACGATCGTGTATGTTGGAGAGGAAGTAAATCACGAACGCGTGAGTCTAGTCACGTTTGCGAAGAGGAAAAGAGGAGACTGGGTTCACGCAAATTTGTTATTCGCGATCGCGTAGGTATGGGAGGTCTGTGTATCGCGTTCGCTCATGGGATTCCGCATTCGCGTAGATTAAATTGGGAAGCGTGTGAATTTGTGGTTTGCGATCGCAAAGTATTTCCCGCGATCGCGAAGAAGAAACACCTTGGCAAAATATAAGTTTCAAAAATGAGGGTTTGAGTTATATTTCACAATTTGGTTTTGGGAGGTCGAATTAAGGCGATTCTTGGAGGGATTTTCAAGGGAGTGATTAGGGTAAGTGATTCTAACTCGAATTTGGTTATATTACATGAATATATTATTGTTTTCATCATTTAATTAGTGTTTTGGGTTTAAAATTGGGGAAATATTGTAGAAACTTCAAAGGCTTTAATTTGAGAATTTGAAGGTCGAGTTGTGATCGGATTTGAATAATTTTAGTATGGTTGGACTCATGGTTGAATGGGTGTTCGCATTTTGTAACCTTTGTTGGATTCCTAGACGTGGGCTCGGGGTTGACCTTTTGAATTGACTTTTTGACTTTTGTTAAAGAACTTAGCCTTTTCATATGGAATTGATTCCTATAGCTTGAGTTGATTGTATCGAGTTGTTTGTGGCTAGATTCGAGGAGTTCGGAGGCCGATTCGCGAGGCAAGAGCTTATTGGAGTAGAGATTCACATGGTTTGAGGTAAGTAACACTTCTAAACTTTGTTCTGAGGGTATAAATTCCTAAATTTCGTGTTATGTAGTTGGTGTTGAGGTGATGCACATGCTAGGTGACGGGTGTGTGGGCGTGCACTGTAGTAATTATGATCCGGTCGATTCTGTGGTACTGTGTACTCATCAAACCTTGTATCTATTCATGTGATCTCTATGTGTTAGAGTAATTGAGCTGCAAATTCATGTTAGAATTCATATTAGACTATATGTTTATCCTATTGTGACCCACTGTGGTCCTTTCTACTATTGAATTATCTGCTTAGATGGTAAATTTCGTACTCAGTCGTATCCATTATTTTTGTATCATATCTCAGTCTCTGTTACTATTTATTGTTGTGTTATATATCATTGTTGAGCTAATTGGTATGAGATTTGTGAGAACGAGAGACTGGGGAGATTGATGACTAAGTTGGGGCCTGAGAGCCGTGTTGTGAGTGAGATTGGTGAATCGGATTGCACGCCGCATCAGGCCTTATGGCTTATATGTGGATCAGACTATATACCGCAGCATGCCTTTTAGGATTTATCATTATGGGATCGGGTTTCACGCCACAACAGGCAAAATTGGCTTATTATTAGCGCTTGGGCAGGATCCGCCCCTCCGGAGTCTGACATACCAACAGTGAGCACATGCACCGTACAATGCTGAGTGACTGAGTGTGAAGAGTGAGAATTGAGACAGTCAGATTGAGTACTCTTAGAGTGTGAGTGTGTGAGGTTTTCATTGTGTTGCATCACATGTGATATGCACATTGGCATGTAGATATAGAGATGTAATATTCCTCATATCAGTCATACTTGGCATATTTTATCTATATTAAGCTTAACTGTTAAACCTGGAAGCATGCCTACATTCTTGTACTATGTACCAACAGATTATGAGTTTCTCTGAGATATTATTGTCATATTCCTGTCATTTCCGTACTGCTAAACTCTGTATTTGGACTCTATTGGTTGAGCTCGTCACTGCTTTCACCCCAAGGTTAGTTTTATTACTTGTTGAGTTGGTTGTACTCATACTACACTCTTCACTCCGTGTGCAGATCTAGGCATTTTCGGGCATGGTAGTTGCTGATTTCACTTGTCAGACCGTGTTATTGTATAGATGCTCATGTACTTACTGACACCCAGATTTTGGGAAATTTTGTATTGATTGTGGTGTTTTTATCTAGTTATTGTGAGATTTTACTCTTGAACTTATATTACTATGTTTCCAAATTTAAAGTTGCGTAGTTTATTGTGATTGTCAGCTTACCTAGTACTGTGATAGGTGCCATCACGACACGTAAGATTAGGGTCGTGACAAGTTGGTATCAAAGCCTAGGTTAAATAGTTCTCATGAATCATGGGCATGTTTAGTAGAGTCTTGCGGATTGGTATGGAGAAGTCTGTACTTATCTTTGAGAGGCTGTCGAACCCTTAGGAAAACTTCACATTCTTGTATTCTTGTTGTGCAAATTTGTTAATTCCGGGAACTTAACTTCTATTATTCTATTCTCTCACTAATGGTGAGGACATGTGCTACCGGATCGGGCGAATGGCCACCGGTACCAACAGCTAGGGCCACGAGAGGCTGGGGCCGCGATAGAGGCCGAGGTGCAGCTCGTACAATAGCTAGAGTAGCACCTGTAGACCCAACAATTGCTCCAGCCCAGGAGCAGATTCTAGATGTAGTTGAGCCGGTGGGACCAACTCAGGCACCAGTTGTGCCCATTGTGATTTCAGGCGTTTAGGAGGCTTTGGCCCAGATATTGACTGTTTTCACTAGCCTTGCTCAGGCGGTTTCAGTTCAGGCTGCACCAGCCTCTTCTCAGGCCGAAGGAGGTACTCAGACTCTAGCCGCCCGCACTCCAGATCAGGTGATAAAGGGACTTCAGACACCGGGGTTACTACCAGCCCAACCGGTTACAGTTGCATAGGCCTAGGTGGGTCCCGTTATGGGTGATGAGGAGCAGAAGAGACTAGAGAGGTTTGGGAGGTTCAAGCCTCTATAATTCAGTGAGGCTGAGTCACAGGATGCTCAGGACTTCTTGGATAGGTGCCAGCGGATTCTTCGCACGGCGGGTATTCTAGAGACTAGTGGGGTCTCATTTACTTCTTTTCAACTGATAGGGGAAACCTTCAAATGGTGGGAGACCTATGAGCGGGGCAGGCCAGCCGGTGCCACACCACTTTCATGGCAAGAGTTCTCTGTTCTCTTATTGGATAAGTTTGTGCCACTGACTCGCAAGGAGGAGTTGCGTAGGTAGTTTGAGTAGCTATGCCAAGAGGGCATGTTTGTGACCCCATACGAGATGATATTTTTAGAGTTGGCTTGTCACGCGGTCTGGTTGGTTCCCATAGAGAGGGAGAGGATTAGGAGGTTCATTGATGACCTCAACTATGAACTGCGCTTTGTTATGACTTCAGAGAATGTATCAGGTGCTATGTTCGGTAAGGTTGTTGATATTTTTAGCCGAATAGAGCTGGTCTGTAGTCAGGAGCATGAGGAGAGGGAGGTCAAGAGGCCTCGTGGTTCGGGTGGTTTTAACGGTATTTCTTCTGGGGGTAAATTATACCACAACAAGGGTTGTCCTTATAGGCCCTCTCAGATAGCTCGTCCGGTTCATCGTGGCACATCAGCTAGCCATGGTTCATACAGTGCTGTCTGGGTCTGTCATCTCTTAGTGCCCTCCGAACTTAGAGTTCATCTCGTGCTCCATTAGTTCATGGTTCATCGGTGCCAGGTTCTTCTAGCAGTTATTCTGGTTCTCGAGGCCCGATTCAGTCCCCACCACCATTGATGGATCGGGGTTGCTATGAGTGTAGGGAGCTTGGTCATGTGAGGAGGTTTTATCCTACTAGGCCAGATACCGTTGCTTCAGACACAGTGACCACATGTATTCACTCAGTATGCCACATGGATGCTTCTATATATTTGACCCTGGTTCTACTTATTCGTATGTATCATCATATTTTCCTCATTATTTGGATATGCCCTATGAGTCCTTAGTTTAACCTGTTCATGTATCTACGCTGGTGGGAGATACTATTATTGTGGACTGTGTGTATCGGCCGTGTGTAGTGACTATTGGGGGATTTGAGACTAGAGTTGATCTTTTATTGCTTAGTATGGTAGATTTCGACGTGATTTTGGGTATGGATTGGTTATCTCCATGTCATACTATTTTATATTGTCACGCTAAGACCGTGACATTGGTGATGCCAGGGTTGCCAAGGATCGAGTGGAGAGGTTCTCTAGATTATGTTCCTAGGAGGGTGATTTCTTATTTGAAGGCCCAACGGATGGTTGGGAAAGGATGTTTGTCGTATTTGGTCTTTGTGAGGGACGTTGGTGCTGATACTCTACTATTGATTATGTTCCGGTAGTGCGAGACTTTATGGATGTGTTTCCTGCAGACCTGCCGGGCATGCCACCCCACAGGGATATTGATTTTTTGTATTGACTTGGTGTCGGGAACTAAATCCATTTCTATTCCTCTGTATCGTATGACACCAGTACAGTTGAAGGAATTGAAGGAGCAACTTCAGGAACTCATTGATAAGGGGTTTATTCGGCCTAATGTGTCGCCTTGGGGGTCACCGGTTCTGTTTATGAAGAAGAAGTATGGTACTATGCGGATGTGCATCGACTATAGGCAGTTGAACAAAGTTACAATCAAGAACAAGTATCCTTTGTCGCGCATTGATGATTTATTTGATCAGCTTCAGGGAGCCAGAGTGTTCTCTAAGATTGATTTGAGGTCTGGGTATCACCAGTTGAAGATTCGGGACTCGTATATTCTGAATACGACATTCAGGACCTGCTACGGTCACTATGAGTTCCTTATGATGTCTTTCGGGCTGACCAACACCCCAGCAGCATTCATGCATCTGATTAATGATGTATTTCAGCCATATCTTGATTTGTTTGTCATAGTATTCATTGATGATATCCTGGTGTACTCACGTAGCTAGGAGGAGCATGCCCAACACTTGAGGACTGTACTACAGAGGTTGAGGGATGAGAAGGTTTATGCCAAGTTCTCCAAGTGTGACTTTTGGCTTAGATTGATGGCATTCTTGGGGCACGTGGTGTCCAGTGAGGGGATTAAGGTGGATCCAAAGAAGATAGAGGCGGTTCAGAGTTGGCCCAGACCATCTTCAGCTACTGAGATTCAGAGTTTTCTCGGCTTGGCCAAATATTATCGTCGCTTTGTGGAGGGTTTCTCATCTATTATAGCTCCTTTGACCAAGTTGACCCAGAAGGGTGCACCATTCAAGTGATCGGATGAGTGTGAGGAGAGCTTTCAGAAGCTCAAGACTGTCTTGACCACAACTCCAGATCTAGTTTTGCCTTTAGTGTCAAGCTCTTATACAATGTATTCTGATGCTTCTCGGATTGGTATTGGATGTTTCTTGATGCAGAGGGTAGAGTGATTGCTTATGCTTCACGCCAGTTGAAGTCCCATGAGAAGAACTACCTTGTTCATGATTTGGAGTTGGCAACCATCGTTCATACATTGAAGATTTGGAGGCATTATCTCTACGGTGTGTCTTGTGGGATATTTACGATCATCGGAGTCTCCAGCACTTATTCAAATAAAAGGATCTAAATTTGAGGCAACGAAGATGGTTAGAGCTACTAAAGGACTATGATATCACCATTTTGTATCATCTCGGGAAGGCCAATATGGTGGCCGATGCCTTGAGTAGAAACTCTGTGAGTATGGGTAGCCTTGCATTTATTCCTGTTGGTGAGAGACCGCTTGCATCAGATGTTCAGGCCTTGGCCAATCAGTTCATGAGCTTAGATGTTTTGGAGCCCAGTCGACAAGCAAATGGGGATCATCATACTGACGCTCTCTCATGTGATCATATAAGAAAGACGGAGAAACCACCCAAGCTAGAACTTAAGGACACGGTTTAACACGGTGATGCCAAGGAGGTTACTATTGGGGATGATGGGGTGTGGAGGATGCAGAGTCGAATTTGTGTGCCCAATGTGGATGGGCTACGTGAGTTGATTCTCGAGGAGGCCCATAGTTCGCGGTATTCCATTCATTTGAGTGCCGCAAAGATGTATCAGGACTTGAGGCAGCACTATTGGTGGAGGAGGATGAAGAAGGATATAGTGGAGTTTGTAGCTCGGTGCCTAAACTGTCAGCAAGTGATGTACCAGCATCGGAGACCAGGCGGATTGCTTCAGAGGAATAAGATTCCAGAGTGGAAATGGGAGCGTATCACCAGGGATTTTGTACTTGGGCACCCCCGGATTTCGAGGAAGTTTGATGCTATTTGGGTGACTATGGATCGGCTGACTAAGTCCAGCGCATTTCATTCCAGTTGGGACTACTTATTCTTCAGAGCGGTTGGCTGAGATCTACATCCGTGAGATTGTTCGCCTTCACGATGTGCCATTATCCATCATTTAAGATTGGGGCACCCAGTTTACATCGCAGTTTTTGAATACAATGCAGCGACAATTAGGCACACAGGTTGAGCTGAGTAAAGCATTTCACCCTCAGATGGACGGATAGTACGAGCGCACTATACAGATATTGGAGGATATGCTATATGCTTGTGTCATAGATTTCAAGGTTTCTTAGGATTAGTTTCTGCCGCTTGCTGAGTTTGCCTACAACAACAGATACCAATCGAGCATTTAGATTCCTCCATATGAGGCTTTGTATGGGAAACAGTGTCGGTCTCTGGTGGGTTGGTTCGAGTTGGGTGAGGCTAGGCTATTGGGTACTGACTTGGTTCTGGATGCTTTGGATAAGGTTAAGTTGATTCAGGATTGGCTAAGCACAATATAGTTTAGAAAGAAAAGCTATGTCGATCGGAAAGTTCGCGATGTTGTCTACATGGTGAGGGGAGAAGGTACTACTCATAGTTTCACCTATGAAGGGTGTTATGGGGTTCGGGAAGAAGGGAAAGTTGATTCCTCGGTATATTGGCCCGTTTGAGGTGCTTGAGAGAATTGGGGAGGTGGATTACAGGCTTGCATTGCCGCCTAGTTTGTCGAGTGTTCATCTAGTGTTTCATGTTTCCATGCTCTGGAAGTATGTCGGCGATCCGTCTCATGTTTTGGAATTCAACAATGTTCCGTTGGACGGTGATTTGACTTATGATGTGGAGCCGGTGGCCATTTTGGATCGGCAGGTTCGAAAGTTCAGGTCAAAGAACATAGCTTCAGTAAAGGTTCAGTGGAGAGGTCAGCCAGTCGAGGGGCTACTTGGGAGACTGAGCGATAGATGCGGAGAAGATATCCACACCTATTTGACACTCTAGGTATGATTGTAGACTCGTTCGAGGACGAACGTTTGTTTAAGAGGTGAAGGATGTAACGACCCAGTCGGTCATTTTGAGTGTTGTAGCCTCATTCCCCCATTTACTACTTATTCTATGATTAATTTATGTTATGTGACTTGCCGAGGTAGTTGGTTTAGTTCCGGGGATGTTTCAGAATGAATTGGAACACTTAGTCCCAAGGTTAGAAGCCTAAGTTGAAAGAGTTGACCGGATATTGAATTATGTGCAAATGGCTCTGGAATGGAGTTTTGATGGTTCCAATAGTTTCGTATGGTGATTTTTGACTTAGGAGTATATCCAAATAGGGATTTGGAGATCCGTAGGTGATTTTGGCTTGAAATGGCGAAAGTTAAAAAATTAGAAGTTTGGAGAGTTGAGAGGTTTGACCGAGAGTTGACTTTGTGGTTATCGGGCTCGGATTTTTGCTCTGGAAGTTAGAATAGGTCCATTGTGTCATTTATGACGTGTGCAAAATTTGAGGTAAATTTGTGTTAATTTGATAGGTTTCGGCATCGAATGTAGAAGTTAGAAATTCATTAAGCTTGAATCGATGCGTGATTCGTGGTTTTAGTGTTGTTTGATGCGATATGATGCTTTGAGCGAGTTTGTATGATGTTTTAGGACTAGTTGGAATGTTTGGTTGAGGTCCTAGGGGCCTCGGGTGTGATTCAGATCATGTTCGGTGCAGTTATAACCTTGGAATATTTCTAATTTTGTTGGTGGTGGTTTTCTTGTACGCGATCGCGAGAGGAGGATCGCGATTGCGAAGTGTTGTTGTGGCAGCTAGGATTTTGTTCTATTTGTTTGCGAGCTTGGGTTTGCGATCACGTATGTTAGAGAGGCAGAGAATCGCGAATGCATGGGTCTAGTCACGTTCTCAAAGAGGAAAGTAGGAGGCTGGGTTCACGCGAATTTGTTATTCACGATCGCGTGAAGAGGATCACGATCGTGTAGGTCTGGGAAGTCTGTATATCGTGTTCACGCATGGGATTCCACATTTGCGTAGAGTAAATTTGGAAGCCTATGAATTTGTGCTTGCGATCGCGAAGCACTTCCCGTGGTCATGAAAAAGAAACACTTGGGCAGAATATAAGAAAATGAGGGTTTGAGTTATATTTCACAATTTGGTTTTGGGAGCTCGGATTGAGGCGATTCTTGGAGGGATTTTCAAGGGAGTTATTGGGGTAAGTGATTCTAACTCGGATTTGGCTAAATTACATGAATATATCATTGTTTTCATCATTTAATTAGTGTTTTGGGTTGAAAATTTGGGAAAATATTGTAGAAACTTCCTAGGCTTTAATTTGAGGATTTGAAGGTCGAGTTGTGATCGGATTTGAGTAATTTTAGTATGGTTGAATGGGTGTTCTAATTTTGCAACTTTTGTTGGATTCCTAGACGTGGGCTCAGGGTTGACCTTTTGAGTTGACTTTTTGACTTTTGTTAAAGAACTTAGCCTTTTCGTATGGAATTAATTCCTATAGCTTGAGTTGATTGTATCGAGTTGTTTGTGGCTAGATTCGAGGAGTTCGGAGGCCGATTCACGAGGCAAGAGCTTATTGTAGTAGAGATTCGCATGGTTTGAGATAAGTAACACTTCAAAACTTGGATCTGAGGGTATAAATCCCTAAATTTCGTGTTATGTGGTTGGTGTTGAGGTGATGCACATGCTAGGTGACGGGTGTGTGGGCGTGCACCATAGTAATTGTGATCCGGTCTATTCTGTGGTACTGTGTACTCATCAAACCTTGTAGATATTCATGTGATCTCTATGTGTTAGAGTAATTGAGCTACAAATTCATGTTAGAATTCATGTTAGACTATATGCTTATCCTATTGCGACCCACTGTGGTCCTTTCTGCTGTTGAATTATCCGCATAGATGGTCAATTTTGTACTCAGTCACATCCATTATTTTCGTATCATATCTCAGTCTCTGTTACTATTTATTATTGTGTTATATATCATTGTTGAGCTAATTGGTATGAGATTTGTGAGCACGAGAGACTGGAGAGATTGATGACTAAGTTGGGGCCTGAGAGCCGCGTTATGAGTGAGATTGGTGAATTGGATTGCAAGCTGCATCAGGCCTTATGGCTTATATGTGGATCGAGCTGCATGTAGCAGCATGCCTTTTAGGCTTTATCATTATGGGATCGGGTTTCACGCTGCAACAGGCAAGATTGGCTTATTATTAGTGCTTGGGCAGGATCCACCCCTCCGGAGTCTGACATACCATCAGTGAGCGCATACACCGTACAGTGCTTAGTGACTGAGTGTAATGAGTGAGAATTGAAACAGTCAGATTGAGTACTCTGCGAGTGTGAGTGTGTGAGGTTTTAATTATGTTGCATCACATGTGATATGCACATTGGCATGTAGATATAGAGATGTAATATTCCTTATATCAGTCATACTTGGCATATTTAATCTATATTAAGCTAATTGATAAACCTGGAATCATGACTACATTCTTGTACTGTGTACCAACAAATTATGAGTTTCTCTGCGATATTATTGTCATATTCCTGTCATTTTCGTAATGTTAAACTCTGTATTTGGACTCTATTGGTTGAGCTCGTCACTTCTTTCACCCAAAGGTTAGTTTTATTACTTGTTGAGTTAGTTGTACTCATACTACACTCTTCACTCCGTGTGCAAATCTAGGCATTTCCGGGCATGGTGGTTCCTGATTTCTGGAGCTTAATCAGTTCGGAGATTATCGAGGTAGCTGCCTTGACGTCCGCAGACCTTGACTCTCCTCCTTTATCTTTTAGTTTTTCTTATACTGTTCTACCTTCCTAGACAGTGTTTCACTTGTCAGGCCGTGTTATTGTATAGATGCTCATGTACCCAGTGACACCCAGATTTTGGGAAATTCTGTATTGATTGTGGTGTTTTCATCAAGTTATTATGAGATTTTACTCTTGAACTTATATTACTATGTTTTCAAATTTAAAGTTGCATAGTTTATTGTGATTATCGGCTTACCTAGTATTGTGATAGGCGCCATCACGACACGTAAGATTAGGGTCGTGACAAGTTGGTATCAGAGCCTAGGTTAAATAGTCTCACGAGTCATGGGCATGTTTAGTAGAGTCTTGCGGAACAGTACGGAGAAGTCTATACTTATCTTTGATAGGCTATCGAATAGGAAAACTTCACATTCTTGTATTCTTGTCGTGTAAATTTGTTAATTCCGGGAATTAAACTTATGTTATTTTATTATCACACAGATGGTGAGGACACATGCTACAGGATCGGGCAAATGGCCACCAGTACCACCAGCTAGGGCCACGAGAGGCTGGGGTAGCGGTAGAGGCCGAGGTGCAGCTCGTAAAATAGCTAGAGTAGCACCTGTAGACCCAACAGTTGCTCCAGCCCAGGAGCAGATTCTAGATGTAGTTGAGCCGGTGGGACCAGCTCAGGCACCAGTTGTGATTTCAGGCCTTCAGGAGGATTTGGCCCAGATATTGACTGTTTGCACTAGCCTTGCTCAGGCAGTTTCAATTCAGGCCGCATCAGCCTCTTCTCAGGCCGAAGGAGGTACTCAGACTCCAGCCGCCCGTACTTTAGATCAGGTGATATAGGGACTTCAGACACCGGGGGTACTATTAGCCCAACCGGTTACCGTTGCTCAGGCCTAGGCTGGCCTACCTATGAGTGATGAGGAGCAGAAGAGACTAGAGTGGTTTGGGAGGCTCAAGCCTCTGGAGTTCAGTGGGGCCGAGTCAGAGGATGCTCAGGACTTGTTGGATAGGTGCCACCAGATTATTCACACGGCGGGGTATTCTAGAGACTAGTGGGGTCTCATTTACTACTTTTCAACTGATAGGGGCAGCCTTCAAATGGTGGGAGACCTATGAGCGAGGCAGGCCAGCCGGTTCCGCACCACTTTCATGGCAAGAGTTCTATGTTCTCTTATTGGATAAGTTTGTGCCACCGACCCGCAAGGAGGAGTTACGTAGGTAGTTTGAGTAGCTATGCCAAGAGGGCATGTCTGTGACCCCGTACGAGATGATATTTTTAGAGTTAGCTCGTCACGCAGTCTGGTTGGTTCCCACAGAGAGGGAGAGGATTAGGAGGTTCATTGATGACCTCAACTATGAACTGTGCTTTGTTATGACTCCAGAGAATATATCAGGTGCTATGTTCGATGAGGATGTTGATATTTCAAGTTGAATAGAGCTGGTCCATAGTCAGAAGCGTGAGGAGAGGGATGCCAAGAGGCCTCGTGGTTCGGGTGGTTTCAACGGTGTTTCTTCTGGGGTAAATTATACCACAGCAAGGGTCGTCCTTATAGGCCCTCTCAGATAGCTCATCCGGTTCATCGTGGCACATCAGCTAGCCATGGTTCATACAGTGTTCGTCCGGGTCTGTCATCTCTCAGTGCCCTCTGAACTCAGAGTTTATCTCGTGCTCCATCAGTTCAGGGTTTATCTGTTCCAGGTTCTTCTAGCAGTTATTCTGATTCTCGAGGCCCGATTCAGTCCCCACCACCATTGATGGATCGGGGTTGCTATGAGTGTGGGGAGCTTGGTCATGTGAGGAGGTTTTATCCTCGTCTCTTGGGAGGTCCAATTCAGTAGGGGGTCAAGCCATGACTTCTGCACCAGTTACTTCACCAGCCGCTCAACCAGCTCGGGGTGGTGCTTAGGAAGATAGAGATCACCCTAGAGGGGGAGGCCGATCAGGTGGCGGTCAGGCTCAATTCTATGCTATTCCTTCCAGGCCAGAGACCGTTACTTCAGACACAGTGATCACATATATTGTCTCAGTATGCCACATGGATGCTTCTATATATTTGACCCTGGTTCTACTTATTCATATGTATCATCATATTTTGCTCGTTATTTGGATATGCCTTGTGAGTCCTTAGTTTCACCTGTTCATGTATCTATGTTGGTGGGCGATACTATTATTGTGGACTGTGTGTATTGGCCGTGTGTAGTAATTACTGGGGGATTTGAGACTAGAGTTGATCTCTTATTACTTAGTATGGTAGATTTCGACGTGATTTTGGGTATGGATTGGTTATCTCCATGTCATGCTATTCTGGATGTCACGCTAAGACCGTGACATTCACGATGCCAGGGTTGCCAAAGATCGAGTGGAGAGGTTCTCTAGATTACATTCCCACCAGGGTGATTTCTTATTTGAAGGCCCTACGGATGGTTGGGAAGGGGTGTTTGTCGTATTTGGCCTTTGTGAGGGGCGTTGGTGCTGATACTCTACTATTGATTATGTTCCGGTAGTGCGAGACTTTTCGAATGTGTTTCCTACAGACCTGTCAGACATGCCACCCGACAAGGATATTGATTTTGGTATTGACTTGGTGTCAGGCATTAAACCCATTTCTATTCCTCTGTATCGTATGGCACCAGTACAATTGAAGGAATTGAAGGAGCAGCTTCAGGAACTCCTTGATAAGGGGTTTATTCAGCCTAATGTGTTGCCTTGGGGTACACCGGTTCTGTTTATGAAGAAGAAGTATGGTACTATGAGGATGTGCATCGACTATAGGCAGTTGAACAAAGTTACAATCAAGAACAAGTATCCTTTGTCGCGCATTGATGATTTACTTGACCAGCTTCAGGAAGCCAGAGTGTTCTCTAAGATTGATTTGAGGTCTAGGTATCACCAGTTGAAGATTCGGGACTCGTATATTCTGAGTAAGGCATTCAGGACCTGCTACGGTCACTATGAGTTCCTTATGATGTCTTTCGGGCTGACCAACGCCCCAGCAACATTCATGCATCTGATTAATGATGTATTTCAGCCATATCTTGATTTGTTTGTCATAGTATTCATTGATGATATCCTGGTGTACTCACGTAGCTAGGAGGAGCATGCCCAACACTTGAGGATTGTACTACAGAGGTTGAGGGATGAGAAGGTTTATGCCAAGTTCTCCAAGTGTGAGTTTTTGCTTAGTTCGATGGAATTCTTGGGGAACGTGGTATCCAGTGAAGGGATTAAGGTGGATCCAAAGAAGATAAAGGTGGTTCAGAGTTGGCCCAGACCGTCTTCAGCTACTGAGATTCAGAGTTTTCTCGGCTTGGCCGAATATTATCATCGCTTCGTGGAGGGTTTCTCATCTATTGCAGCGCCTTTGACCAAGTTGACCCAGAAGGGTGCACCATTCAAGTGATTGGATGAGTGTGAGGAGAGCATTCAGAAGCTCAAGACTGCCTTGACCACAACTCCAGATCTAATTTTACCTTTAGCGTCAAGCTGTTATACAATGTATTCTGATGCTTCTCGAATTTGTATTGGGTGTTTCTTGATGCAGGAGGGTAGAGTGATTGCTTATGCTTCGCGCCAGTTGAAGTCCCATGAGAAGAACTACCTTGTTCATGATTTGGAGTTGGCAGCCATCGTTCATACATTGAAGATTTGGAGGCATTATCTCTACGGTGTATCTTGTGGTATTTACAGATCATATGAGTCTCCAGCACTTGTTCAAATAAAAGGATCTAAATTTGAGGCAGCGAAGATAGTTAGAGCTACTAAAGGACTATGATATCACCATTTTATATCCTCTCGGGAAGGCCAATGTGGTGGCCGATGCCTTGAGTAGAAAGGCCGTGAGTATGGGTAGCCTTGCATTTATTCCTGTTAGTGAGAGACCGCTTGCATCAAATGTTCAGGCCTTGGCCAATCAGTTTGTGAGGTTAGATATTTCGGAGCCCAGCCGGGTTCTAACTTTTGTGGTTTCTCTATCTTTCTTATATGATCGCATCACAGAGCGTCAGTATGATGATCCCCATTTGCTTGTCCTTAAGGACATGGTTCAACACGATGATGCCAAGGAGGTTACTATTGGGGATGATTGGGTGTTGAGGATGTAGAGTCGAATTTGTATGCCCAATGTGGATGGGCTACGTGAGTTGATTCTCGAGGAGGCCCATAGTTCGTGGTATTCCATTCATCCGAGTGCCGTAAAGATGTATCAGGACTTGAGGCAGCACTATTTGTGGTGGAGGATGAAGAAGGATATAGTGGGGTTTGTTTCTTGGTGCCTAAACTGTCTGCAAGTGAAGTACGAGCATCAGAGATCGGGCGTATTGCTTCAGAGGCTTGAGATTCCGGAGTGGAAATGGGAGCGTATCACCAGGGATTTTGTAGTTGCTATTTGGGTGACTATGGATCAGCTGACCAAGTCTGTGCATTTCATTCCAGTTGGGACTACTTATTCTTTGGAGCGGTTGGCTGAGATCTACATCCGTGAGATTGTTTTCCTTCACGGTGTCCCAGTATCCATCATTTAAGATTGGGGCACCCAGTTTACATCGCAGTTTTGGAATGTAGTGCAGCGACAGTTAGGCACACGGGTTGAGCTGAGTAAAGCATTTCACCCTCAGACAGAGGAACAGTCCGAGCGCACTATACAGATATTAGAGGATAGGTTATATGCTTCTGTCCTAGATTTCAGAGGTTTTTAGGATCAGTTTCTGCCGCTTGCCGAGTTTGCGTTCAACAACAGCTACAAATCGAGCATTTAGATTGCTCCGTATGAGGCTTTGTATGGGAAATAGTATCTGTCTCTGGTGGGTTGGTTCGAGCTGGGTGAGGCTAGGCTATTGGGTACTGACTTGGTTTAGGATGCTTTGTATGGGAAATAGGGTTGCGATGTTGTCTACATGGTGGAGGAGAAGGTATTACTCATAGTTTCACCCATGAAAGTTGTTATGAGGTTCAGGAAGAAGGGAAAGTTGATACCTCGGTATATTGGCCCGTTTGAGGTGCTTGAGAGAATTGGGGAGGTGGCTTACAGGCTTGCATTGCCGCCTAGTCTGTTGAGTGTTCATCTAGTGTTTCATGTTTCCATGCACTGGAAGTATGTCGGCCATCCGTCTCATGTTTTGGAATTCAACACTGTTCAGTTGGACGGTGATTTGACTTATGATGTGGAGCCGGTGGCCATTTTGGATCGGCAGGTTCGAAAGTTCAGGTCAAAGAACATAGCTTCAGTAAAGGTTCAGTGGAGAGGTCAGCCAGTCGAGGGGCTACTTGGGAGACCGAGCGATAGATGCGGAGAAGATATCCACACCTATTCGACACTCTAGGTATGATTGTAGACCCGTTCGAGGATGAACGTTTGTTTAAGAGGTGAAGGATGTAACGATCCAGTCGGTCATTTTGAGTGTTGTAGCCTCATTCCCCCATTTACTACTTATTCTATGATTAATTTCTGTTATGTGACTTGCCGAGGTAGTTGTTTAGTTCCGGGGATGTTTCAGAATGAATTGGAACACTTAGTCCCAAGGTTAGAAGCCTAAGTTGAAAGAGTTGACCGGATATTGAATTATGTGCAAATGGCTCTGGAATGGAGTTTTGATGGTTCCAATAGCTTCGTATGGTGATTTTTGACTTAGGAGTATATCCGAATAGGGATTTGGAGATCCGTAGGTGATTTTGGCTTGAAATGGCGAAAGTTAAAAAATTAGAAGTTTGGAGAGTTGAGAGGTTTGACCGAGAGTTGACTTTGTGGTTATCGGGCTCGGATTTTTGCTCTGGAAGTTAGAATAGGTCCATTGTGTCATTTATGACTTGTGTGCAAAATTTGAGGTAAATTTGTGTTAATTTGATAGGTTTCGGCATCGAATGTAGAAGTTAGAAGTTCATTAAGCTTGAATCGATGTGTGATTCGTGGTTTTAGTATTGTTTGATGCGATTTGATTCTTTGAACAAGTTTGTATGATGTTTTAGGACTAGTTGGCATGTTTGGTTGAGGTCCTAGGGGCCTCGGGTATGATTCGGATCATGTTTGGTGCAGTTATAACCTTGGAAGATTTCTGATTTTGTTGGTGGTGGTATTCTTGTATGCGATCGCGAGAGGAGGATCGCGATTGCGAAGTGTTGTTGTGGCATCTAGGATTTTGTTATATTTGTTTGCGAGCTTGGGTTTGCGATCGCGTATGCTGGAGAGGCAGAGAATCGCGAACGCGTGGGTCTAGTCATGTTCTCAAAGAGGAAAGTAGGAGACTGGGTTCACACGAATTTGTTATTCGCGATCGCGTGAAGAGGATCGTGATCGTGTAGGTCTGGGAAGTCTGCGTATTGCGTTCACGCGTGGGATTCCACATTTGCATAGAGTAAATTGGGAATCCTGTGAATTTGTGCTTCACAATCGCGAAGCATTTCCCGTGATCGCCAAGAAGAAACACCTGGGCAGAATATAAGTTTCAAAAATGAGGGTTTGAGTTATATTTCACAATTTGGTTTTGGGAGCTCGGATTTAGGCGATTCTTGGAGGGATTTTCAAGGGAGTGATTGGGGTAAGTGATTTTAACTCGAATTTGGCTAAATTACATGAATATATCATTGTTTTCATCATTTAATTAGTGTTTTGGGTTAAAAATTTTGGAAAATATTGTAGAAACTTCCTAGGCTTTAATTTGAGGATTTGAAGGTCGGGTTCGGATGTGAGTAATTTTAGTATGGTTGGACTCGTGGTTGAATGGATGTTCGAATTTTGCAATTTTGTTGGATTCCTAGACGTGGGCTTGGGGTTGACCTTTTGAGTTGACTTTTTGACTTTTGTTACGGAACTTAGCCTTTTCATATGGAATTGATTCCTATAGCTTGAGTTGATTGTATCGAGTTATTTGTGGCTAGATTTGAGGCGTTTGGAGGTCGATTCGCGAGGTAAGGGCTTATTGAAGTAGAGATTCGCACGATTTGAGGTAAGTAACACTTCTAAACTTAGTTTTGAGGGTATAAATCCCTGAATTTTGTGTTATGTGGTTGGTGTTGAGGTGACGCACATGCTAGGTGACGGGCGTGTGGGCGTGCACCGTAGTAATTGTGATCCGGTCGATTCTGTGGTACTGTGTAGTCATCAAACCTTGTAGATATTCATGTAATCTCTATGTGTGAGTAATTGAGCTGCAAATTCATGTTAGAATTCATGTTAGACTATATGCTTATTCTGTTGCGACCCACCGTGGTCCTTTCTGTTGTTGAGTGAGATTGGTGGATCGACCTGCATGCCGCAACAGACCTTTTAGGCTTTATCATTATGGGATCGAGTTGCATGCCGCAGCGGGCCATATTGGCTTATTATTATCGCTTGGGCAGGATCCGCCCCTCCGGAGTCTAACATACTAGTAGTGAGCGCAGGCACTGTACAATGCTTAGTGACTGAGTGTGATGAGCGAGAATTGAGACAGTCAGATTGAGTACTCTAAGAGTGTGAATATGTGAGGTTTTCATTGTGTTACATCACATGTGATATGCACATTGGCATGTAGATATAGAGATGTAACATTCCTCATATCAGTCATACTTGGAATATTTTTTCTATATTGAGCTTAACTGTTAAACCTTGAAGCATGTCTACATTCTTGTACTGTGTACCAACAAATTATGAGTTTCTCTGTGATATTATTGTCATATTCCTGTCATTTCCATACTGTTAAACTCTATATTTGGACTTTATTGGTTGAGCTCGTCACTGTTTTCAGCCTAAAGGTTAGTTTTGTTACTTGCTGAGTTGGTTGTACTCATACTACACTCTGCACACCGTGTGCAGATCCAGGTATTTTCGGGCACGGTGGTTGCTGATTTTTGGAGCTTTATCAGTTCAAAGATTATCGAGGTAGCTGCCTTGGCATTCGCAGACCTTGACTCTCCTCCTTTATCTTTATTTTTGCTTATACTGTTCTACCTTCCTAGATAGTGTTTCACTTGTTAGATCGTGTTATTGTATAGATGCTCATGTACTCAGTGACACCCGAATTTTGGGAAATTCTGTATTGAGTTGCGGTGTTTTCATCCAGTTATTATGAGATTTTACTCTTGAATTTATATTACTATGTTTCCAAATTTAAAATTGCGTGGTTTATTGTGATTATCGTCTTGCCTAGTATTATGATAGGTTCCATCACGACACGTGAGATTTGGGTCGTGACAATGACAAGTTGTAGCCGCGGCATGGCCACCACTAAATCCCTCAGTACCTCGAGGCCTCTTGGCCTCCATATCCACCCTCATACCCTCCAACCTCTATGCAATCTCTACCACCTGCTGATATGGGGTATCTATCTCCAACTCTCAAACCATACTGAATCTAATACCATAGTTGAGCCTTTCGATGAATCGACAGACTCGCTCTCTAACTGCAGAAACCAAGGCAGGTGCATGTCTGGACAATTCACCGAATCAAACAGCATACTTTGACATTGTCATAGTACCCTGGCGCAGTTGCTCAAACTCCGCGCGCCATGTTTCCTGAAGGGTCTAGGGAACAAACTCTCTCAGGAACAACTCTGAAAACCGAGTCCATGTAAGTGAAGCTGCATCGGCTGGGCTACCCTCCTCGTAAACCGGCCACCACTGATACGCTGCTCCTGACAGTTGGAATATAGTAAAAGCAACCCTACTCATCTCCACAATACCCATGATACGGAGAATAGGGTGGCACTACTCTAGAAAATCATGTACATCCTCTAAAGCCAAACTACTAAAGGTAGGAGGGTGATACTTCTTGAACCTCTCAAGTCTAAGCTGCACTTCCTCAGATGTTGCTGCTCTAACCTCAGGCCGAACCAGAATAATAAGTTGTACTGGTATAACCTTTAGGACCTGATCAATATGGACCCGCTTCTCTGGGGTATGGGCCGCTGGAGTTTGAGCTCCTCCCCCAACCTAAGATGTGGCTGGTGCCAGTGGAATCAACCCTGCCTGAGCAAAGGTAACCCTGCCTGAGCAAAGGTACCGAACATGCTCAAGAACTGTGCGAGGGTCCCCTGGAGTTCAGGGGTGGCAACAGGCGCCTCGGGTGCCTGTCCCCCAACTGGAGCTACTAGTGGCTCCTCTGTCGCAGCTCGGGCAGGTGCTCTAACTGCACCACATTCCCCTCCTCGGCCTCGGCCTCGGCCTCTGCCCCGGCCCTGGCCTCTCGCGGCTCTAGTAGGGGGAGCGGGTGTTTAATCATCGAATCCAGCAGTGCGTGTCTTCACCATCTGTGAAAGAATAGAAAGTCAAAGATTTAGTTTCGAAGTCAACCAATTTGCACGATAAGGAATCAAAGAAGTGAAGTTTTCCTAACAGTTCTGTAACCTCTCGAAGATAAGTATAGACGTTTCCGTACTGATGTACCGATCCGCAAGACTCTACTAAACCTACTTATGACTCGTAACACCTATGAACCTAGAACTCTGATACCAACTAGTCACAGTCCTATTTCCCTCCGTAGGATATCATGATGGCACCTAGTCTCTACGGCTAGGTAAGCCTAATATTTAATATTAACTTGAAAAATAATTAACAGAAATACTAAAGCAAGTCTAATAAACTCATATAATCTTCCAAAATAGAATCTCAACAAACACTTTCCCAAAAAACGGTGGAACTGAGTCATAAGCTCTACAGAGTAATACTAGAGTGTCTACTACATCACTGTCTGAATGAAAATATAACAGGAAGTAAAGATAATGGAAGGTGACTCCGATGCCAACAGATGCCGAGCAGGTATACCTTGAAGTCTACGAAAAGCAGCTAACAGTCGATCACTTACGTCCGGCATGAGCAGACATACCTAGATATGCATTAAATGATGTGCAGAAGCATAATATGAATACACCACAACGGTACCCAGTAAGTATCAAGCCTAACCTCGGTAGAGTAGTGACGAGGCCAGGTCAAGATACATACTATGATATAATAAACAGAATGAAAACATAATAACAGTAAGTACCAGAAAGCGAAGAAATACGTAATATGAAACAAGTCAATAACACAGGCCAATGAAAGAGTTGTAAGCATAGAAATAACATAAATGAAACAATTGAAAAGAACCACAATGATCATATACGGACAAAAACTAATAGAATAAGAAAGATCAAAACAACAAGAAGTGCCCCCACCAAATAACTCTTTGCAACATGAGATAAATGCCAAGAATCCCAATGAGATACCACCTCGTGTATAATAAGAATCACAATCGAGGTACCGCCTTGTATATAAAAAGAATCACAACTGAGGTACCGCCTCATATTCACATTTCTCAATTTCAATCACAATCTTTCCTTATACCGCCACGTGAGCCTTACACTTAATAGTTTTAAAAATATTTTCCTGAAATAGCTACACACACTTTAGCGCACCTTATGACATTGTGTGGCTTCACATAATTCTCTTACAAGCATCACGCACATAAGTTCTACCTTATGCCGCTGCATGCACATTAACCCCTATCCTTATACCGTCACACGCACATCAATATCAAATCACAATAACAATTCGCGCCACAAGTGCCCATATGTCACGACTTGCCAATAATAAAACAAATATCAATGTTTCGACAATATTAGCACATGGCTCCACCATAACATGTACAAGAATATAAACAAGGAAGATGTCTCAACAATTAACACTTCACCTCAATGTGATAACGGCTTCCACAACATCAACACCAATAAATCAACAAGGAGAAAGATAATGTGTAACTACGAAACTAAATAAGAATATCTCACAATGGAAGAGATCACATATACCGATGACTTCAAATGAGGATAATCAACAATGAAAGAGATATTATGTAACAATAACTTCAAATAATGATAATTAACAATGAAAGAGATGGCATGTAACAATAACTTCAAATAATGATGATCAATAATGAAAGAGATAACATGTAACAATAAAAGAGGCAACAAGTTCAACTAAGGCATAAGAGCAAATTATCAAGTAGGATGTAAAACAGGTGTTAACAAAGTCATTTAAGGAATGTAAGGATAGACTAACACAAGTAAGAATAGATTGACTATGAGAATTTAGAACATGATATGACAATTCAATTAAGGCATGAAAAGAGTCTAAGTAGCCTAAACTGGTCAATTACCACATACAACTTGTGTACCCACTCGTCACCTTGCGCTCACTAATTTCACATAACATGAATGATACAATCAATCCCAAATCCTACGTTGTAGTTCCCCCACACAACATTAGACATGATACTTACCTCAACTAGGCCAACTCAACCCTCGAAAATAGATTTTTCCTTAAAATTAGCTTCCACACAACTCAAATCTAACCAAACTCGACTTAATATCATCAAACAATGCAAGGGAAATCAATTACAATAAATAAAGCTATGATCTTTACACTTTTCCCAAAGAGTTAATAAAAGTCAATCCGGGGCCCGCCTGGTCAAAACTCGGGTCCAGTGGTATATTCCGACTACCCATGACCCCACGAGTGCATATATGTGATTAGTTTCAAAATCTGAGTCCAAATCGACTCTCAAATCTCAAATTCTTCTTTTTCAAAAACTTGATAAATTTTCACTTTGATTGACATGATTTTGATGTAAAAATCTAAGATATATTGATCGAATATGATTGGAAATAGATTACAATCACTTAGCCAAAGTTTGTAGATGAAATCCCCTATCCAAATCGCCTCATACCGAGTCTAGGGTTCTAAAATGAGAGAATATGAGATGAAATCCCGACTTCCAGCCCTTTTGATCAGCTACAAACATCGCAATTGCGACATGGGTTTGCAATTGCAAACCGTCGCATTTGAGAAGAAGTCATCACAAATGGGCCTCTGACCAACCTATAGGGACTTTGCAATTGCGAGATATGGGTTCGCAAATGTGAACCCTGTCCCTTCGCAAAAGCAACAGATTAGTCGCAAATGCGAGCTACCCAAAATCCTAAGTCACTTTGCAATTACGAGCCAAGAATCGCAATTGCAATACCTGAGGCCCCCTACTAAGCTCGCAATTGCAAACCTGGTGTTCGCAAATGCGATACATGAAGCGACAACACACCAGATTCTGCATTTCAGTTCAAAACTTTTCAAAATATATCTGAAACTCATTCGAGCCCCTGGGGCTCTAAACCAAACATCCACACAAGTCAAAAAACATCATACGAACTCGCTCGCATGATCAAAAAATAAAAATAACATCTAAAACTACGAATCGAACACTAAAACGCATGAATTTCCAAGTAAAGTTTAAGAATTTCTAGAAATACAACTAAACGTTTGATTCCTATCAAATCAACTCCAAATGATGCCAAATTTTGCAGAAAAGTTCTAAATAGCACAACGGACCTATTCCAAGTCACAAAATTAGTTCCGAGATTGATAGCTAAAAGTCAACCCACGGTCAAACTTTTCAACTTCAAATTGCCAAATTTCGACAAAACAATATAAGTCAATCTACGGACTTCCGAATTCAATTTCGGGCATACGCCCAAGTCCGAAATCACGATACGAAGCTATCCGAGCCATCAAAATATTATTTCGGGGTCATTTTCACAAAAGTCAAAGTTTGGTCAACATTTCTATCTTAGGCTTTAAAGTCAAGAATCAAAGGGTCCAAATCAACCCGAAAGCTTCCCGGAACAAAATTAAGCAACCCTATAGTAAGCAGAATAGAGTTTAAGTCCAATGAAACCAAGTAAGGAAAACCAAGTAACAACTCAATAATCAATCGCTCGCACGTAAGGTTTATAAGAGAATTACCCCGAGGTACTACACCTCGTCATCACAAAGCACGGGTCTTTAATCACTTGGAATCTTGTGCCCACATTACCAATCAAAACCCCACGAATAACTCACGTGTTGCACGGACGACTCACGTGCCAATACCATTAATACCTCATATCTGCACGAAAAACTCACGTGCTAACAGTAACAATATCTCATATCCGCACGGACAACTCACGTGCTAATAATAGCAATATCTCATATCTGCACGAACTTCCAAAATATGAAAATGAGACCAAAATCACGTCCCTCAACTTTTATGTCTAGTCGTAAGTGCGAACCCCGCAAACGCGAGAAAATGATCGCAAAGGCGAAGGCCCTCATACCCCTCCTATCGTCGCAAATGCGACATTAAGTTCACAAATGCGAACCAAGGACACTTCGCAAAAGCGACCTTCCTGATCGCAAATACGACCAAGCTCACCCAGGCCCCTCATTGTAAATTCAAACTCTGGGTTCGCAAATGCAAACCTAGCAGACTCCAGCCATTCTCGCAAATGTGACCTCCTACCTCGCAATGCGAGTGTCGCAAATGCGGACATATTCTTGCATTTGCGAGAACTACAACATATAATCAAAACTAGCAAAACTAAAACTTTTTCAAACACTCCGGAACGCATCTGAAACTCACTTGAGCCCTTGGGGCTCCAAACCAAACATCAATATAAGACTGAAAACATAACATGAACTCGCTTGCGCGATCAAATCATCAAAATAACATCTGAAGCCATGAATTGGACCTCCAAAACACATGAAATCAACATGAAACTTAAGAACTTCTAAAAACACAACGGCGCATCTGATTCCTATCAAATCAACTCAGAATGACGCCAAACTTTGCGGACAAGTTCCAAATGACAAAACAGACCTATTCCAAGTCCCGAAACATAAATCCAAACACGATAGCTATTAAGTCAACCTACGGTTAAACTTATCAAAATCCTACGCCTTCAAATTGAACAACACAAATCAAACTACGGACCTCCGAATTCGATTCCGGACACACTCTCTAGTCCAAAATCACGATGCGAACCTATCAGAGCCATCAAAACACTATTTCGGGGTTGTTTCCACAAAAATTCAAACCTCAGTCAACATACTCAACTTAAGCTTCTAGAGAGAGAATCACTCATCCAAATTCATCCTGAAATATCCGAAAATCAAATCTGATCCTGCACGCAAGTCATAATACACAATATCAAGCCATTTAAGACCCCAAACCACTGAACGTATCGCTAAAGCTCAACATGACCGGTCATGTCATTACAGTCTGCTTTCGCATTTTCTTCCATCGGAATGTGAACGGTCGACCATTCTCTAAATAGTGCAAGCAATGTTTGAACCTTGTTTAAGTATCGTTGCATACGCTCTTACTTTGCATCGAAAATCCCATACACTTGGTTGACTACCAGCTGGGAATCACATTTTATTTCGATGAATCTGGAGCCTAATCCCTGGGCCAATGCTAGTCCTGCAACCAAAGCGTCATATTCGACTTCATTGTTAGTTAACAGAACAGTTTTAATGGCCTACATTTGGGTTACCCCTGAGGGCGTTATTAGAACTACCCCGAGACCGAATCCTTTTACATTGGAGGCTCCATCCATAAATAAGGTCCAAACTCCTGATGCCATTTCTGACACCAACACTAATTCCTTAGCAGCCAAGGGCATTAACCCAAGACTGAAGTCAGCCACAAAGTCGGGCAAAACTTGCGACTTGATTGCAGTCTTAGGTTTGTACTTAATGTCGAACTCACTGAGTTCAACTGCCTATTTAGCCAAATGGCCCGACAACTCAAGCTTGTGAAGGACATTCCTTAAGGGAAAGGTTGTCATAACGGCTATCGGGTGGTATAGAAAATAAGGCCTAAGCTTTCGAGAGGCAACTACGAGAGCTAAGGCCGGTTTTTCGAGGTGCGGATAATGAGTCTCCGCTCCCAACAATATTTTACTAACGTATTAAACAGTAAATTGTGTACCTTCTTCCTCTCAAACCAAAACGGAACTTACCCCTACTTCCGAGACCGCTAGATATATTAACAACTGCTCGCCCTCCCCCGGTTTTGACATTAACGTGGGCTAGTAAGGTAACCTTTTAGGTCTTTCAATTCTTGTTGGCATTCTGGAATCCATACGAAATCGTTCTTCTTTTTAAGAAGCAAAAAAAAGTGATGGCACTTTTCTGAGGACCTTGAGATGAACCTGCTTAGAGCCGCCAACCTTCCGGTTAGTCTCAACACTTCTTCCACTCTTGTCAATTGATCCAAGATGTCCTCGATAGCTTTTATTTTATTGATATTTACCTCGATCCCTCTTTGTGAGACTAGGAATCCCAAGAATTTAACAGAACCAACCCCGAATGCACACTTCTTCGGGTTGAGTTCCATGTTGTGCTTCCGCAAGATGTTGAAAGTTTCCTGGAGATGTTTTAGATGATCTCCTGCATTTAAAGACTTAACTAACATGTCATCAATATATACTTCCATTGTTTTGCCTATCTAATTTTTGAGCATCTTATTAACGAGCCTCTGATAAGTGGCTCCGGTGTTCTTAAGCCCAAAAGGCATCACATTATAGCAATATGTGCCAAAGTTAGTTATGAAAGAACTTTTCTGTTGATCCTCCGGATTCATCTTGATCTGATTGTACCCGGAAAAAGAATCAAGGAAACTCATTAGCTCGTGCCCGGCCGTAATATCAATCATTTGATCAACGACAACGAGAATGAGTCTTTAGGGCACGCCTTATTTAAATCCTTATTGTCTAAATACATCCTAAATTTGTTATTATTTTTAGGCACTACAACTACGTTGTCTAACCATTTTGGATACTTTACCTCCCGGATTGAACCGATATTGAGTAGTCGAGTTACCCCTACTATCGGGCATTTCTTTTGCCTAACCGGTGGGAAGTTCGGATCCAAACTGAGCTTGTGGACCGTTACTTCCAATAGGATACTTGTCTTATCCGAGTGCGACCATGCAAAGCAGTCAGTGTTAGCTTTAAGAAAATTTATAAATTCTAACTTGAGCTCGGGATGTAACCATGTTCCCAAATGAAACTTCATTTCCGAAAACTCTTCGAACAAAGCCACTTGCTCGAGTTCTTTCGTGGTTGACTTGGTCGCATCCGTCTCCTCTGGTTCCTGAAAATATCTCAAAACATGATAGGATTCTGATGGCTCCTCGCCTTTATCGTCTTCATTCGGAAAGGGAAAAGGCATCGGTTCCTGTAATTGCTATTTGTTAGACTCTTTACCCTAGCTACTGGAAATAGTTACCGCGTTCATCTCCTTCACCGCCGGTTGGTCTCCTCTTATTTGCTTGATTCCTTCCGGTGTTGGAAATTTCAACAACTGGTGATATTTGAGGGTACAACCTTCATCTCATGTATCCATGACCTTCCGAGGATTACAATGTAACCTAACGCCATCAACCACTTCGAATTGAGTGGTATTCGTTACTCTTTCTGCATTTGTGGAAGAAAAATCTCTCCTCGGGTTGTCATGCTTGTCAACTTGAAGCCAGCTAAGACTTTTGTTACAAGAATGATATTCCCGGTCAATTTCGCTTGCTCCAAAACTCTCCATTGGATGATGTTGTCTGAACTTCCTGGATCAACCAAAACATGTTTAATTTTAAAATCTAAAACATTGAGAGAACTACCAACGCGGCATTGTGTGGCAGAAGAAATCCATCAGCTTCCTCCTCTGTGAAGGTAATATCATCATCCGTGACTTCCCGTAACCTCTTTATGTGGGTCACCGATATCCTCATTTTATTCGCTACTGAAAAGGTTACCCCACTGACTTTGTTTTCTCCGAAGATCATGTTGATAGTCATCCGAGATGACCCTTCTGCTACCTTCAAAGGCTCCGCATTTGTCACGACCCAAAACTCGACATGTCGTGATGGCGCCTATCACAGAACTAAGCAAGCTGACATCCACAATGAAACTAGGTATTTTGTATTAAAAATAAGATAAAGCTAGTTTAACAGTAATACTCTCACAAATAGCCAATATAAACAAATGTGACTCGAATATAACTTTTTTCCAAAACTCGGGTGTCACTGAGTACATGAGTATCTATACAATAACATCGTCTGAAACACCATCTAGAAAGGTAGAACATCATAAGTAACACTAAGAGATAGAGAAGGAGAGTCAAGGTCTGTGGACGCCAAAGCAGCTACCTCGATGATCTCCGAACGGGTAAAACTCCAAGATCAGCAACCAATGTGCTCGGAAACACTTGGATTTGCACACGAAGTGCAGGGTGTAGCGTAAGTATAACCAACTCAATAAGTAATAAGTCTAACCTTTGGGCTGAAAGTAGTGACTAGCCCAACCAATATAGTACTAATACAGAGTTTAACAATACATAAAATGTAGACATGCTTCCAGGTATAAATGTTAAGTTCAACACAGATAAAATATGCCAAGTGTGACTGATATGATTAATATGATATCTCTATATCTATATGCCAATATGAATACCGTATGTGATGCAACATAATGAAAACCTCACGTACTCAACTCTCAGAGCACTCAATTTGACTGTCCTAATTCTCGCTTGTCACACTCAGTAACTCAGCACTGTACGGTACCTGCTGCGGCATGTAGCTCGATCCATATATAGCCATAAGACATGTTGCGGAACGCAACCTGATCCGCATATAGCCATAAAGCTTGTTGTAGCATGCAACCCGATCCACATTAGCCATAAGGCTTGTTGCGGCGTGCAACCGGATCCACATATAGCCATAAGGCTTGTTGCGACATACAACCCAATCCACAAATCCCACTCATAGCACGGCTCTCAGGCCCCAACTCAGTCATCAATCTCTCCAGTCTCTCGGGCTCACCACACTCATGCTAAGCAGCCCAAATCAATGATACATAATGTAACAATAAATGATACAGAGACTCAGATATGAAATGCAATGATGAATGCGACTGAGTACGTAACTGCAAATTAAGCAAATAATCTCAACAGCAAAAGAACGACCATTATGGGTCCCAATAGTACCAGCTCATAGCCTAAACATGATTTCCAACACAATTCACAAATCAAGTGCTCTAACACATAGAGTGCAGTAATAATATTCAGATAAGGTGACTACATAATCCCACGAGATCGACTATGTAATAATTACTACAGTGCACGCCCACATTCCCGTCACCTAGCATGTGTGTCACCTCAACACTGATCACATAACACGAAATTAAGGGATTCATACCTTTAGAACCAAGTTTAGAAGTGTTACTTACCTCAAACCGTGCGAATCTCTACTCAAATAATCCCTTGCTTCGCGAATCAGCCTCTGAAGGCCTCGAATCTAGCCACAAAAATTTCGATACAATCAACTCAAGCTATTGGAATTAATTATATATATGAAAATACTAAGTTCTTAATCAAAAGTCAAAAAGTCAACCCAAAGAGTCAACCACGGGCCCACATCTCTGAATCAAAATAAAGGTTAAAAATTCCGAACACCCATTCAACCACGAGTCCAATCATACCAAATTTACCAAATTCCGATACCAAAACGTCACTCAAATCCCCAAAACTCACTTTCCAATCCCTAGCACAAAACTCCCAAAGTCCACCTTAAAAACACATAAACTAGGTGGGAAATACAATGGGTAATCAACATTATTGAATAAAAATGATCAAAAGTGACTTAACTCAAGAAATCACTCGAAATCCCTCTCACAAAATTGCCTTAATCCGAGCTTGTAAGTCCAAAAATGATTAAAACCTCGGAACCCTTCAAATTTAAACACTGTCAGGCTTTTTGCTTCTGCGGACCTTTTAGCCACTTCTACGGTTCCGCTCTTGCAGTAAAATATCTGCATCTGTGGAGTTACACTTGATACCCGACTTCGTGCACCTGCGGTCTCTAGGCCGCACATGCGGGTGCGCTTCTACGAGAAAACTTCTGCTTTAATGGACCTACCTCACCAGCCCCCTCTTCACTCCTGCGATGCTCCTTCCGCATCTGCGACCTCGCAGGTGCGGAACTCCCCTCGCACCTGCGCAAATCCCCCAGCTCACCTCTAACTGCATCTGCGACCCCTTGGCCACTTCTGCGGCTCTGCACCTGCGACAAATCCTCCGCAGGTTTGATTGAACCAGATATCAATAGTAACAGCATACACCTAAGTCCAAACTCCATTCCGATTTCAATCTGAATCACACCTGAGGCCCCGGGGACCTCAACAAAACATACCAACACATCCCAAAACATGACACGAACTTATTCGAGGCCTCAAATCACATCAAACAACATCGAAAACACTAATTGCTCCCCAATTCAAGGCGAATGAAAACTAATAAATTCCAACTCCTACAATCGATGCTGAAACCTATCAAATCAATTCCGATTGACCTCAAAGTTTTCACACAAGTCATAAATGACACAACGGACCAATTCTAACTTCCGGAACCAAAATCTAAGCCCAATAACCACAAAGTCAACTCTCGGTAAAACTTCTCAACTCTCCAAACTTCTAATTTTCCATCTTTCGCCATGTCAAACCAAAATCACCTACGGACCTCCAAATAAATATCCGGACACACTCTTAACTCCAAAATCACCTTACGGGTCTATCGGAAGTTCGGAACCATCAAAACTCCATTCCGAAGTCATTTACACATAAGTCAACATCCAGTCAATTCTTTTAACATAAGCTTCCAACCTTGGGACTAAGTGTCCCAACTCATTCCGAAACGTCCTCGGAACCAAACCAACTACCCCGGAAAATCATATAACATCAATTGAGCAAAGAATAAGCAGTAAATGGGGGAACATGGTTATAACACTCAAAACGACCGGCCAGGTTGTTACATCCTCCCCCTCTTAAGCAAACGTTCATCCTCGAACGAGCCTAGAATCATACTTGAAGCCTCAAACAGGTGTGGATATCTGCTCCACATCTCCCGTTCGGTCTCCCAAGTAGCCTCCTCGACCTGCTGACCTCTCCACTGCACCTTCACTGAAGCTTTATTCTTTGACCTCAACTTTCGAACCTGCCGACCCAAAATGGCCACTGGCTCTACATCATAAGTCAAATCACAATCCAAGTGAACCGTGATGAAATACAAAACATGAGACGGATCACTAATATACTTCCGGAGCATGAATACATGAAATACTAGATGAACACTAGATAGACTAGGTGACAATGAAAGCTTGTAAGCCACTTTCCCAATCCTCTCAAGCATCTCAAACGGGCCAATATACCGAGGGTTCAACTTGCCCTTCTTCCCGAACCTTATAACACTCTTCATGGGTGAAACTCTGAGCAGTACCTCCTCGCCCACCATGTAAGCAGCATACCGGACCTTCCGATCGGCATAGCTCTTCTGTCTAAACTGCGTCATGCAAAGCCGATCCTGAATCAACTTAACCTTGTCCAAAGCATCCTGAACCAAGTCAGTACCCAATAGCCTAGCCTCGCCCGGCTCAAATTAACCCATCATAGATCGGCACCGCCTCCCATATAAAGCCTCATACGGAGCCATCTGAATGCTCGATTGGTAGTTGTTGTATGCAAACTCGGCAAGCGGCAGAAACTGATCCCAAGAACCCCCAAAATCTATGACACAAGCATGGAGCATATCCTCGAATATCTGAATAGTGCACTCAGACTGTCCGTCCGTCTGAGGGTGGAATGACGTACTCAACTCAACCCGTGTGCCCAACTCTTGGTGTACTGCTCTCCAAAACTACAATGTAAACTACATGCCTCGATCTGAAATGACAGACACAAGCACACCGTGAAGGCGAACAATCTCGCAGATGTAAATCTCAGCTAACCGCTCTGAAAAATAGGTAGTCCCAACTGGAATGAAATGCACAGACTTGGTCAACCGATCCACAATCACACAAATAGCATCAAACTTCCTCGAAGTCCGTAGGAGTCCAACTACTAAATCCATGGTCTTACGCTCCTATTTCCACTCTAGAATCTCAAGACTCTGAAGCATTGTGCCCGGTCTCTGATGATCATACTTCACTTGTTGACAATTTAGGCACCAAGGTACAAACCCAACTATGTCTTTCTTCATCCTCCTCCACCAATAGTGCTACCTCAAGTCCTGATACATCTTTGCTTCACCCGGATGAATGGAATACTGCGAACTGTCGACCTCCTCAAGAATCAACTCACGTAGCCCATTTACATTGGGCACACAAATCCGACCCTATATCCGCAACACCCTATCATCTCCAATAGTGACATCCTTGGCATCACTGTGTTGAACCGTGTCCTTAAGGATAAGAAAATGGGGATCATTATACCGATGCTCTCTGATGCGATCATATAAGGAAGACCGAGAAACCACACAAGCTAGAACCCAACTGGGCTCCGAAACATCTATTATCATGAATTGGTTGGCCAAGGCCTGAACATCTGACGCAAGTGGTCTCTCACCAACAGGAATGAATGCAATGCTACCCATACTCACTGCCTTTCTACTCAATGCATCGGCCACCACATTGGCCTTCCCGGGATGATACAGAATGATAATATCATAGTCCTTTAGCAGCTCCAACCATCTCTACTGCCTCAAATTTAGAATCTTTTGTTTGAACAAGTGCTGGAGACTCCGATGATTCGTAAATATCTCACAAGACACACCGTAGAGATAATGCCTCCAAATCTTCAATGCATGAATGATGGCTGCCAACTCCAACTAATGAACATGGTAGTTCTTCTCATGGGGCTTCAACTAGCGCGAAGCATAAGCAATCATTCTACCCTCCTGCATCAAGACACACCCAATACTAATCCGAGAAGCATCACAATACACTGCATAAGAGACAGACGCTGAAGGCAAAACTAGAACTAGAGTTGTGGTTAAGGCAGTCTTAAGCTTCTGAACGCTCTCCTCACACTCATCCGACCACCTGAATGGAGAACCCTTCTGGGTCAATTTGGTCAAAGGCGCTGCAATGGATGAGAAACCCTCCACAAAGCGACGATAATATCCTGCCAAGCCGAGAAAACTCTGAATCTCAGTAGTTGAAGACGGTCTGGAACAACTCTGAACCGCCTCTGTATTCTTTGGATCCACCTTAATCCCTCACTGGACACCACATGCCACAAGAACGCCACCGAAGTAAGCCAAAACTCACACTTAGAGAACTTGGCATAAAGCTTCTCCTCCCTCAACCTCTATAGTATAATCCCCAAATGATGGGCATGCTCCTCCTGGATACGTGAGTACACCAGGATATCATCAATGAATACTATGAAAAACGAATCAAGATATGGCTGAAATGTATTGTTCATCAGATGCATGAATGTTGCTGGGGAGTTAGTATGCCCAAAATACATCACAAGGAACTCTTAGTGTCCATAGCGTGTCCTGAATGCCGTCTTTAGAATATTAGAGTCCCGAATCTTCAACTGGTGATACCCAGACCTCAAATCGATCTTAGAGAACACCCTTGCTCCTAGAAGATGGTCAAATAGATCATCAATGCGTGACAAAGGATACTTGTTCTTGATTGTAACATTGTTCAACTGCCTATAGTCGATGCACATCCGTATAGTACCATCCTTCTTCTTCACAAACAGAATTGGTGCACCCCAAGGCGACACACTAGGACGAATAAACCCATTATCAAGGAGCTCCTGAAGTTGCTCCTTCAATTCCTTCAGCTCTTTCAACTCTGATGGTGTCATGCGATACGGAGGAATAGAAATGGGCTAAGTGCCCGGCACCAAGTCAATACCAAAATCAATATCCCTGTCGGGTGGCATTCCCGGCAAGTCTACAGGAAACACATCCGGAAAGGCTATCACTATTGGGACAGAATCAATAGTAGGAGTATCAACACCAACATCCCTCACAAAGGCCAAATTTGACAGGCACCCCTTCCCAACCATCCGTTGGGCCTTCAAATATGAAATTACCCTGCTGGGAACATAATCTAGAGAACCTCTCCAATCGATGCTTGGCAACCCCGGCATCGCCAATGTCACGATCTTAGCGTGACAATCCAAAATAGCATGTCATGGAGACAACCAATCCATACCCAAAATCACGTCGAACTCAACCATACTAAGTAATAAGAGGTCAACTCTAGTCTCCAATCCCCCAATAGTCACTACACATGACCGATACACGCGGTCCATAACAATAGTATCACCCACCGGTGTAGATACATGAACAAGTGAAACTAAAAACTCACAGGAAATAATGAGCAAAACATGATGATACATACGAATAAGTGGAACCGGGGTCAAATAATATAGAAGCATCCTTGTGGCATACTGAGACAATACTTGTGATCACTGTGTCTGAAGCAACGGCCTCTGGCCTGGCAGGAATAGTAAAGAATCGAGCCTGACCGCCACCTGATCGACCTCCCCCTCTAGGGTGACCTCTAGCTGCCTGAGCCCCACCCCGAGCTGGCTGCGCGGGTGGTTAAGTGAGTGGTGAAGAAGTCATAGCCTGACACCTATGCTGAACTGGACCTCCCAAGAGATGGGGACACTGCCTCCTGATATGCCCAAGCTCCCCACACTCGTAGCAACCCCAATCCGTCAATGGTGGTGGGGACTGAATCGGACCTCAAGAACCAGAATAACCGCTAGAAGAACCTGGTGCAGATGAACCCTGAACTGAAGGACCACAAGATAAACTATGAGTTGGGAGAGCACTGAGAGATGACTGCCCCGGGCGAGCATTGTATAAACCATGGCTAGCTAATGCACCACGATGAACTTGACAAGCCATCTGAGCGGGCCTATAAGGACGACCCCTACTGTGGTAGGACTACCCCCAGAAAGAACACCGCTGAAATCACCCGAACCATGAGGCCTCTTAGCCTCTCTCTCCTCCTGCTCCTGAATACAGGGCAACTCTATCCGCCAAGCAATATCAACCACCTCGTGGAACCTAGCACCTGATGTATTCTCCCGAGTCTTAACAAAATGCAACTGATAGTTGAGGCCATCAGTGAACCTCCTAATCCTCTCCCTCTCTGTGGGAACCAACCAGATCGTGTGATGAGCCAACTTTGAAAATTTCATCTCGTACTGGGTCATAGAAATACCCTCCTGGCATAGCTGCTCAAACCGCCTACACAACTCCTCCATGCTGGTCGGTGGCACAAACTTCACTAAGATGAAAACAAAGAACTCGTACCATGAAAGTGATGCAACATCGGCTGGTTTGCTCCGCTCATAAGCCTCCCACCATCTAAAGGCCGCCCCCATCAACTGAAAAGTAGTAAATGAGACCCCACTAGTAGCCGTCCGCCCGATCCGGTAGCATGTGTCAGCACCATCTGTGAGAGAATAGAATAACATAAGTTTAGTTCCCAGAAGCAACAAATTCGCATAACAAGAATACAAGAAAGTGAAGTTTTTCTAAGGGTTCGACAACCTCTCTAAGATAAATATAGACGTCTCCGTATCGATTAGCAAGACTCTACTAAACTTGCTCATGACTCGTGAGACCTATGTAACCTAGGCTCTGATACCAACTTGTCACGACCCAAAACTCGACATGTCGTGATTGCGCCTATCACAGAACAAGGCAAGCCGAAATTCACAATAAAACTAGGCATTTTGTATTAAAAATAAGATGAAGCAAGTTTAACAATAATACTCTCAAAAATAGCCGATATAAACAATTGCGACTCGAATATAATTTTTTCCAAAATCCGGATGTCACTAAGTACATGAGCATCTATACAATAACATAGTCTGAAATACCATCTAGAAAGGTAGAACAACATAAGTAAAACTAAAAGAGAGAGGAGGAGAGTCAAGGTCTGCAGACGCCAAAGTAGCTACCTCGATGATCTCTGAATGGGTAAAACTCCAAGATTAGTAACCACCGTGCCTGAAAACACCTGGATCTGCACACGAAGTGCATGGTGTAATATGAGTACAACCAACTCAATAAGTAACAAGTCTAACCTTTAAGCTAAAAGCACTGACGATCCCAACTAATATAGTACGAATACAGAGTTTAACAATACAAAAAATGTAGACATGCTTCCAGATTTAAAAGCATGTACTCACACTCTCGGAGCACTCAATCTGACCGTCCCAATTCTCGCTCGTCACACTAAATCACTCAACACTGTACAGTACCTATTGCGGCGTGCAGCCCGATCCACATATAGCCATAAGGCATGTTGTGGCTTGCAACCCGGTCCATATATAGCTATAAGGCTTGTTGTAGCGTGCAACCCGCTCAACATATAGCCATAAGGCTTGTTGTGGCATACAACCCGGTCCACATATAGCCATAAGGCTTGTTGCGGCAACAACCCAATCCACAAATCTCACTCACAGCACGGATCTCAGGCCCCAACTCAGTCATCAATCTATCCAGTCTCTCGGGCTCACCACACTCATGCTAAGTAGCCTAAATCAATGATACATGATGTAACAATAAATGATACAGAGACTCAGATATGAAATGCAATGATGAATGCGACTAAGTACGTAACTGCAAATTAAGCAAATAATCTCAACTTCTAAAGAACGACCATTATGGGTCCCAATAGTACCATCTCATAGCCTAAACATGATTTCTAACACAATTCACAGCTCAAGTACTCTAACACATAGAGTGCAGTAATAATATTCAGATAAGGTGACTAAATAATCCCACAAAATTAACTTTGTCATAATTACTAGGGTGCACGCCCACATGCCCGTCACCCAGCATGTGTGTCACCTTAACACTGATCACATAACACGAAATTCAAGGATTCATACCCTCAGAACCAAGTTTAGAGTGTTATATACCTCAAACCGTGCGAATCCTTACTCTAATGAGCCCTTGCCTCACGAATCAACCTCTGAACGCCTCGAATCCAGTCACAAACAATACGATACAATCAACTCAAGCTATTGGAACAATTCCATATGAAAATGCTATGTTCTTAATAAAAAGTCAAAAAGTTGACCTAAAGAGTCAACCCCAGGCCCACGTCTTGGAATCCAATAAAAGTTACAAAATCCCAACACCCATTCAACCACGAGTCCAATCATACCAAATTTACCAAATTCCGACACCAAATCGTCAGTCAAATCCCCAAATTTCACTCTCCAATCCTTAGCCCAAAACTCTCAAAATTTCACCTTAAAAATACATAAACTAGGTGGGAAATTCAATGGGTAATCAACATTATTGAATAAAAATGACCAAAAGTGACTTACCTCACAAAATCCCTCTAAAAAATTGCCTTAATCCGAGCTTGTAAAGTCCAAAAATGATTAAAACCTCGGAACCCTTCAAATTTAAACATTGCCAAACTTTTCTCTTCTGCGGACCTTTTAGCTGCTTCTGCGGTTCCGCTCTTGCGGTCAAATCTCCGCATCTATGGAGTTACACTTGACACCCGACCTCGCGCACTTGCGGTCTCTAGCCCGCACCTGCGGGTGCGCTTCTACGAGAAAACTTCCGCTTTTACGGACCTGCCTCACCAGCCTCCTCTTTGCTCCTGCGATGCTCCTTCCGCATGTGCGACCTCGCAGGTGCGAAACTCTTCTCGCACCTGCACAAATCCCCCAGCTCACCTATAACCGCATCTGCAACCCCTTGGCCACTTCTGCGATCCTCTGCAGGTGCGATTGAACCAGATATCAGCAGTAACAACATACATTAAGCCCAAACTCTAATCCAATTTCAATCTGAATCACACCCTAGGCTCCCGGGACCTCAACCAAACATACCAACACATACCAAAACATGATACGAACTAAGTTGAGGCCTCAAATCACATCAAACAATATCAAAAACACGAAACACATCCCAATTCAAGCCTAATGAAAACTAATGAATTCCAAATCCTACAATCGATGCTGAAACCTATCAAATCAATTCTGATTGACCTCAAATTTTGCACACAAGTCATAAATGATACAACAGACCTATTCCAACTTCTAGAACCAAAATCCGAGCCTGATAACCACGAAGTCAACTCTCGGTCAAACTTCTCAACTCTCCAAACTTCTAATTTTCCAACTTTCGCCATTTCAAGCCAAAATCACCTACGGACCTCTAAATCAATATCCAGACACACTCTTAAGTACAAAATTACCCTACAGAGCTATCAGACCATCAAAACTCCATTCGAGAGTCGTTTACACATAAGTCAACATTCGATCATCTCTTTCAACTTAAGATTCCAACCATTGGACTAAGCGTACCAACTCATTTCGAAATGTCCTCGGAACCAAACAAACTACCGCGGCAAGTCACATAACATAAATTGAGCAAAGAATAAGCAGTAAATGGGGGAACGTGACTATAACACTCAAAACGACCGGCCGGGTCATTACAATATTATCCTGACTTCGACCATAATTATTTTTAGATCGGTCACTTAAATACTCCCTAAGATGGCCATTCTTTAACAATCTCACCACCTTTTCGTGAAGATGTCATTATCTTCAATTCTATGGCCGTGAGTCCCATGGTATTCACACCATAAACTGGGATTCCTCTAGCTTGGATCTAATCGAATTGGCTTCGAGAACCGTGCTTCTTTTATGTTTCTCATTGCCGATACCAACCATGCCAGGTTGATGTTAAAGTTATATTCTGATAACTTGGGATATGCGGAGTCTCAGTCCACTGAAACTTCTTTCTCCTGCAATGATCTATTGTTTCGGCCACGATCGGCTCTTCTGTCAGGAGCAGACCTATCCAATGACTGAAAACCTTTGTTGTTACGCACATCGATCCTCTCATATGGTCGAAAATGGCCTTTAGAGGACCACCGATCTGCATCAAAGTCATTCTTAAACCTGTCCTGACTTTTGTCTTGACCCCGTCTCTTGGTCGATACCGATGATCCAAGATGATCGTTTTCTATTCTTATTTTTGATTCATAGCGGTTATGGACATCCGCCCATGTGGTTTCCTGAAACTCAAGCAAACTCTCCTTCAGTTTTCGGGAGGCATCGGAACTCAGTGGTTTTAGACCCTTCGTGAATGCCTACACTGCCCACTCATCTGGAACCGCCGGTAGCAGCATCCTTTCTTTATAGAACCAGATCACAAATTCTCGCAGTATCTCAAATTCTCCCTGCGAAATTGTGAATATGTCTGCCTTTCTGGCCTGAACCATTCTTGCTCCAGAATGGGCCTAAAAGAATGAAGCTGCAAGCATTTCAAAAAGTCAATCGAATGCTCGGGTATGAGGGAGTACCATGTCAGAGCCCCTTTCGTGAGGGTTTCCCAAACTTCTTCAACAGAACTGACTCGATCTCATGTTGAGCCAAATCATTTCCTTTCATTGTCACGGTGTAGGTTGTGATATTCTACTGTGGATCTGAAGTCCCATCGTATTTTGGTATATCCAGCATCTTGAATCTCTTTGGAATTAACTCTGGCACTGCGTTCGGATTAAACGACAAATGTGTGTACTTTTTTGAATCTAGACTTATAAGCACCGGAGGTGCTCCCAGAATTTGATCCATCCGTGCGTGAAACTCCTTCGCATTCTGATCCATCCGTTCATTCATTTCTCTTATGAATCTCATGAGCTAGACTTTGAAAGGATCACTCCCATTATTATTCTCATATCTGCTATCGGTCCCTCCGGCTTCGTCGAAACCGACTTCACCCCTTGGGGTGTTGTTATCGACTATGTGAGTCATTTAATTTGTAGGAACACTGGGAAGAATTGAGCCCCTTCCGTTCACGTTATTGGAGGCACCTGACAATGCTTGTTTTAACTCCGTCATCACCCGATCCTACCTTAAGAGAGGATTCATGATTGCTTTCTGTTGTTCCCTCAGGAGTTTGACCGTTTCCATGACATGTTCCTCCTCCGCCTTATCAGGAGTTTGTTCCTGCACATGCCGAGGATACTGACCTTGACAAACTGGGGTCGTCTCGTCCCCTTCATTGCGGGTCATGCTGATTGAGTCATCACGCCGGGACAATTCTTCCCGTTCAACGCGCGCTTCAGCATTGTGCGTGTTGTTGATGTCATTGGCTGCCATATCTAGTTTTTACTAAGGAAAGAACCTAAACTTGTTAGTACCAAACGAAAGGACCAAAGTGATTACGCAGCTGTCTATGCCCTACGTTGGGCGCCAAACTATTTACCCGTAAAACAGTACAGTTATATTTGTTATGTGGTTTATAGACAAGTCTGGTTCCGAACTCAGCCTTTCCGAGAGCAGAAGTGAAAATAGTGATCATGCGATGATAAAGATGTTAAATTGAGAGTAAAATAGTAAAGTTTAGCTTTTGTGTGCAGAATATTTCATGTCCCCACAATGACTTTTAACCATGCTATTTATATCCCTACCTAGGGAAACAAGATCCTAGGATCAAGCTCCTCTTAAATGAGAATAAAAGTGTCATTGATGAATATATAACGACATGACTTGGATACAAATATTCTCTGTAACGGCTGCTTATTTAACGCCAGCAAATATTTCCTCATTGAATGTTGTCCGGTGGTAAACCTTTGTACTTCTACTGCTAACGACGTCCCTTTCGGAATCCATCTAGTACCAATCCCACACATCGTATTTCGGTATTAGTTGTTTCCCGACTCATCCTTTCCTATTTTCGGTTTCACGTGTCATTTTACCATTCGACCACTTGTTATCAACCAGATTTACCCCATACATACTCTATCTAATTGCTTAAACTTTTTAGATGAGACGATCACCCTTTAACACCACTAATAGTTATTATTCTTTTGTATTATCAGTAAGAATTTACTAAGTATACATTTAAATAGTTTCAACAATAAAAATTTGAATGAAAGACAGTAAGGCCTCATTTGTTTTTTTTTAAGAATAAGACATATGAATCTGAATATCAAGATGTGTATTAAGATTAAGATATCTGAATTTGAATACACATGTGAATATTAAAATGCGTATTAAGATCTGAATACTAAATGAATAAAATTATTTATTTTTTTAACATTTGGATATATAAAATTTATCTTTATTTAAAAATTATTAAACATAAAATTCAAATAAATCTAATATTCTATCAATAATATATATATATATATATATATATATATATATATATATATATATATATATATATATATATAAAATTTAAAAATATGATAGTTGTTGGCGATGATGGCTAACGCATATGCTTATGAATGCCAACTAGAGGCGGTGGTTGGTGGTGGTTTTGGTTGATGCTGGAGGTTTTGGATAGATAGTGGTGATTGGTAGCGATAGCGATTATGGTTGATGATGGTGGTGGTGGGTGGTAATAGTTAATAATGGTGGGTGATGGTGGTGGTGGTTGTGGTTATGATTGAGGAAGGTGATGGTGGGTGGTGGTAGTTTATATTAGTTGGCGGTGCCGGCTATGATTATTGATGGCGATGTGGTAGTTGGTTGTGGTAGTTGAGGTGGGTGAGTGTGTGGTTGTAGTTGAGGATGATGGTGGTGGGGATGGTGTTTGGTGGTAGTGGTGGTGGCTATGGTTGAGGATGGTAGTGGTGGTGGTGGTTGAGTGTGGTGATAGTGGTAGTTGATCATGGTAGGCGGTGGTGGCAATTAGTAATGAATGTGGATGACAACATCTTAATAAAATTAAGTCTTAGACCTATTCAGACTCATTAAGTAGTTGTGAAGTAAAAAAAATACACTTAATGATTAAGATTCAGACTTAAAAATCAAACACACCTAATGTCTGAGATCTGAATGATTAAGATTCATACCTCCATTAAGTGCAAACAAATGAGGCCTAAATCCGACTTGTCAAACAGATAAACCCGCTGTCTTCGGGGAGCAGTTCTTATTCTCTACTGGATACTTTTCTCTCCTTTAGTTATTACCTCATTACATTTCCCCGTCATCTCGTTTTCTTTCCCTTTTTCCTGCTTCTTATTGCTATTATTACAAATGATTTCTTTTGTCTGCAAAATTATTTAAACAAAAAGTGTATATTAAAAAGAGCAGATTAGTCCTATCATGTTTTAAAAAATTTACAGAAATAGGTTAAAAGAATTATTACAAAATTAAAATAAGGGACGTAAGCGTAATATCGTAAACCACAGGACATATTAGTATTACGAAATCAAACATGAAGGGAAGTCTATGAAATTATCCATTTTATTAAAAAACTTAAATTGTTAAGAAAAAAAATATAATTTTAATTATTTAATTATTATGTCTCAACACTGTGATTCAGTCTTCCAAGCATTATCACTAAGAAAGAGTGAGAAAGTACAATCCTTACACAACCGCCATACCCAGCCAATCCAACACCACTTTTTATGGCTACTACATCGAAAATGGAATTAACTGAGCAGGAACAAGACCAACTCGATTGCAGCACAAACAAGCCTAATGATGAACCTATCCCAATGCAGCCTTCACTGCCTAACAAGGTAAGTTTTCATGACACAGTATCCCCCTACCGTCCGTCATACCAAATGAACTGGAAAGTGATTTCTTAAGCAAGTTATCTTTAGAGGATGAAAAAAATAACCCATCAAATCATCCTCATTTTATTCCTATCTCTACATATGACAAAACTAGATTATACAAATATTGGGACCAATCCATTATTATAAAGTTACTTGGTAAAATATTATCTTATACTAACCTAAAGACCAAACTCACCTCCTTATGGCAACTAAATGAAACATTACAACTTATCGATCTAGGATTTGATTATTACCTTATTACGTTATTATACACTGATAATTACACCAAAGCGCTCCATAAAGAACCTTGATTCATTGAATCTCAATACCTCACTGTCCGTCAATGGAAACCTAAATTCAACCCCTCTAAAGAACACACGAATTACTCTACTGTATGGATCCGTCTCCAGAAACTACCTACTAAATACTATGACCTCCACATACTACGTAAAATAGCAAACTTCATAGGCATATTACTGAAAATTGATACATGTACTGTTCATAAATCCAGAGGACGGTATGCAAGGCTTTGTATTCTAGCTCCTCTAGGTAAACCACTACCAACAAATGTGCTATTAGGAACTCATAACCAATATATTCAATACGAAGACTCCTCCAATTTATGTACCACGTGCGGATGTTTAGGGCATAATTTGCACTATTGCCCGCAAAATAATACTCCGTCCACATCAACCCACCATACCACACTGGTGGCAGACAATACTACTCATACATCAACCCAAAGCCCTTGAAAAATAGTGTCCTACCCAAAGAATTCTAAAACCACTAACCAAGGCCAAACCACTACAGCACAAACCACTCCTACGCAACAACAACATGCCGCTACTCACACAAATGGGACCCACATGAAAGAACCTTCACAAAATCATATCACTCTAAAAAATAGATTTGCTTTCCCTACTAATGATTCACTACCTGATATTGCATACCCCACTATCACAACACTGACATCTACTACTACAAACGCTCAACATAGCTCCATCTCACCGTCACTAACAACGAATCACAGTGCACCAACACTGCTCCCTACTTACAATGACTCACCAGATTTCACCTTTATATCTTCAAAAAATAAAAATACTACACCACCTTTACATCCCCTAATCCGTAAAGCACAACAAAAGAAAAATTTGGTAAAGAAAGAACCACCTAGGACCTCATCACTAAACCCTAGCCATCATCATCCATCGCTTATAACTACTGCCTACCCTGAAAACCTAGACTACTCTATGGACGACACTCCAGTAACACCACACACGTTATCACTTCCTCAACAATGACATGTGTCTACCCTGCAGCCACCTCACACAATCACAAACCACCATATCCTTCCTTCTCAAACCACACCACTCATTCCCACCCCTATAGCCACTAAAAATCGCATAACATCCCCTTTCGATTCTTCACCCTCAACTCATCATAACACTGCAACCAACACATTGAATCACGCAACCAACATTGCATGTATATTGATACTTCAACCGCACCAGATTGAAACTGATAATTATCGTCTGAGTCCATGCAACACTAACTTCGACATGATCTCTACTCCCACAATTTCCTCTTTAAATATTCCTACTACTAACCCTAATATATCCCCATCACATAACACCAACTCACTCAACCACTTCTCTAACTCAGCTTCCCAAAATGTATCACAACCATTATCCCAGAAATCATCACCACCATCACCACAGGCAGAGACGATACAACAACACCATCCATATCAACCACTACAACTTCCCACCAACTCATTATCACCATGATCATCCCCACCACCATCTTCCTCAAGTACCAGCAACATTGGTATACCGACATCCAAACCATTACTACCAGCCAATCCCACTGCAACCACTACCACATCCACACTCTCAACCTCCAATGTTCTTGGACATCACAACGCTACAGCAACATACCACACTGCTCCTGGATACCATGGATGCAATGATGGTGCTCATCCAGGAGGGCTTACATAACACAGCTCAACGGGAAAATGTCATGCAGTTGATCCATCAACAAGACATCACCACCCTTCAACTTCAAATATATCTGCAACAATACCAACAATGGCAAACAAATCTCCAGCAACAACAACTAGCATGGGATACACACACATGGCAAAACAATTGGCAATGGTATGCCACCAACAACCAACCGATGGAAGCACTCCAAACACAAGTACCACCACAAGATGGAGCACAGGAGCTGTTAGGCATACCACCACCGCTCTCACCACCACTATCTCCACCACAGGAGCTCCCACCTCAAATAGATCAGCAAGAAGAAGAACAAGACATTCCCAAAACATTCATGGAGACGATGGTGTTGAACGACTTTTTGACGATATACATGCCAAAAAATATAGAAAAAAAATATATGATCTTCATACCACTAACCTTAAAGAAAACTTCATTGAATATTTACCACGACCCCTTCTTATTGGAGGAGAAGTATGTCATTCTCATGATACAGACCATCAACGACAACCTACTGCCTGCAGCTCTTTACAATCCACCACACATGTTGATGCATTTGGAATTGGCACTAGCCACAGGGGGGCTACAACTCACAATGACAACCTCATGAAGTTCATGCTATGGAACTGTCGGGGAGCAAACAGTCAAGAGTTCCGCCGGAATTTGAGTTTTTTACTAACATGGAATAACCCATTTATTTTATGTTTAACTGAAACTAAAATGGAAGACCATACTTCCCTACTCAATAACTACAATTCCACTGATCTTATACAAGTTGCTGCAAGGAGCCAATCTGGAGGAATCGTGCTGCTATGGCGATCACATGATCTAACGGTTAATCCAGTGGCTGTCACAAGCAAGGAGATCCATGCGTCTGTTCAGGTACACAACTCACAGGCCTGGTTTATTTCATTGATATATGCTATTACTTCCTACGTAAATAGAAAAATTCTTTGGCAAAACCTAGAGAAATTCAATAAACAAATCAACACTGCATGGCTCCTCCGTGGACACTTTAATGAAACATCTCACTCCTCCGAAAAATTTAGAGGATCACCAATACGAATAAATCATGATATAGCCTTTAATAAATGCCTTAATAATATCAATATGATGAACTTAGGTTTTTCTGGCTGTGTAGATTCACTTGGACAAATAAGCCTAAATTCCATTAATCCAACTCCACCACAAATACCTTAATATTCAAACGTTTGGATAAATTCTATGCAAACAATGCGTGGGTACATTTATTCCAAGATTCATATGTCAGACACCTACCACGTACCCATTCAGATCATTGCCCGTTACTACTCAACCTTACCAAACCTTTTCAAAAATCTAATTCTAAATTCAAATTAGAAACCATGTGGTTACAACATCCGGATTTTTCTCGTATTGTAATTGAAGTATGGCTAAATCAAACAAATTATCCTATTGGCCTAAAATGTTTCACTGAATCAATTACACACTGGAATCTAAATACTTTTGGCAATATATTCTATAAAAAAAGTATTACTATCTAGACTACAAGGACTTCAACGTATGAATCATGCACGGAAAAATTCTTTCCACTATATTTAGAAAATAATCTCATTACGGATTTTAATATAATCCTCCAACAGGAAGAAGAATTCTGAAAATTAAAATTTAGGATCTAGTGATTAAATGATGGGGACGCTAATACAAAATTCTTTTAAATTTTCACTATTCAAAGGCATAGACAAAACCGTATATTAGGTCTCCATGACACGTAGGTAATTGGACCTTTGATACATCTACCATTCATGCTATAATTTTTTCCCATTTCCAAAATTTGTATACAACACAACTTCTCTCTAGCTCCCAAGAACATACCCCCCCACACATTCTAATACTTTAACTGAGGGAGATCTTCAAAAACTTCAACTACCTCTGTCTCATTCTAAAATTCTAAACGCGGTTAAATCTTTCAAATCTTTAAAGGCACCAGGGCAAGATGGATTACACCCCATTTTTTTTCAAAATTTTGTAACCAAACAAAAGATGTCGTAATCCACATATGTAACACTGCTTTTTCAACATCTACTATTTCGAAAAATCTCAATTCAACTTTTATTACCCTCATAATTAAAGTACCTCACCCTGAAACAATTCACCAATATCGACCTATCAGTCTTTGTAACACCATTTATAAAATCATTACTAAAATTATTGTTCAACGTATTAGACCTCTCCTGCCTAAACTCATAAACCCCACTCAAAGCAACTTCATTCCTGGGCGTAGAGCAGTAGATAATGACATCCTAGTACAAGAAACAATTCATTTATTCCGTAAACATACGGATAGACTAGGTAACATCATAATCAAAATTGATTTAGAAAAAGCATTTGACCGCTTAGAATGGTCCTTCATCAGACTTTCACTCCAACAGATAAATTTTTCAAAACCCTTAATTAATCTAATAATGTCTTGCGTTACAACTACCTCCACTTCCATTCTCATCAATGGAAAACCAACCTCCTTCTTCAAACCGTCGAGAGGTATAAGACAAGGCAATCCACCGTCTTAGTATTTTTTATTATATGCATGGAATCATTATCCCGACTAATTGAATATCATGTTGATATCCTTATTGGACACCAGTTAAAATAACTAGGAATACACCACCACTCTCCCACTTACTTTTTGCCGATGACTTTATCTTATTAGCCAAGAAAACTCCTACAATTGCACACACTATCATTAATATAGTCAACCAGTTAAGTTTCAAATGCGGTCAACGTATAAATTTTCAAAAATAAAAAATTTACTTTTTAGCAAATGTAGACAATACTACTCGTCACCTTATAACCCATCTACTAAACATCCCTCAGGCAGAAAATTTTGGAAAATACCTATGTCTTCCCATTACCACCCTTCACCCAAAATCCTCCGATTACCAATATCTACTAGACAGAGTTCAAACTGAATTGTCTGGATGGCGATCAAAATTTCTTACTTTAGCTGGACGATCAACACTTATTAACTCTATCTTAAATTCAATCCCCGTCTATGCTATGCAACTTAATCTTATCCCACCAAAAATACCAACCATCTAGATTGCATCCAATGTAATTTCTTATGGGAACTACACCACACAAACGCAAAATTCATCTAATAAATTGGGTTACTGTTACTACCCCAAAACATACAAGAGAGATAGGTATACCAAAATTAAAATGTAAAAATTTAGCAGTGCTTATCCACCTCATATGGCGTTATACACACAACATATCCTCTGGGCACAACTGCTTTCCTCCAAATATGACTTTCATCTCACTAATTCCCAATACTTCCTTTATAACATCCGTTCAACTAACACTGATTCTTATATTTGGAAGAGCATGACAAAGGTATCCACACTATGTACACAAGGCACAAGCTGGAATGTTGCAACGGGCCACGCCATCCATATGTGGCATGACCATTGGATCGCTCCTAACACTTCCCTTCACCAACTCATTCAAGGGTATTTACCGCACCATGAAACTTTTTCACCACTCACTCGCATCATCAGAAACAATAAATGGGATCTATCTTATTTATCTTTCATCTTACCCCCACACGTAATCAACCTTATCAATAACACATTACTTCATGCCTCCCCTCAAACCGTCGACCAGCCATTTTGGAATCATACTCCAACTGGATTCTTCTCAACCTCCTCCGCCAATCATCAAATATTACAAACCACTTCAAACATTCCTCGTTATGGAAACTGACCATTTTACCAAAAATACAATACTTCTTATGGCTCCTAGTTCATGCCAAATTACCCACAGCCTCCATGCTCGCCAATAGGAATATTCCTTTAGATACTACCTGTAAAATATGTCACCAACAACTAGAAGACATCCTGCATATCTTCCTATACTGTAAAAATGCTACTAGAGTATGGCAATATTTCAATATACCAATCACCTCCCATGATTTTTTAACCTGGTTGCACCTTCATTGCATTTCTCCTAAATTAATTCACCTAACCTCTCACATCTCCCTACCCTTCTCTATACTCATACTTGTCATTCTTTGGCAAATATTGCGAACAAGAAATTGCAATGTCTATGACAACACCCACCTCCCAGTCCACATTCCCTCACTCCTCTCTCTAGCAACCCAAATATACTAACTTAAATATGTCCCCACTATCAAAAGTGCTAAACGTATTCACACAATCTCTTGGGCACCCCCTCCACCGCTGAGCTATAAGCTCAATCTTGATAGTGCTTTCGATCCAGCGACTAACACATGAGGAGCTTGGGGGGGGGGGGGGGTCTTTCAAGATCACACGGGCAGCTGTATCACTAGGTATAGTAAACATATTCAGAGCACTGATGTACTTCAAGCAGAGCTTCTTGCCCTCTTCCATGGACTCACAATTGCACTCATACGAAATTTACATCCATTACTCGTCGAAACGGACTCACAAGTATTGATCCAACTCATTGATAGGGACACTCCCAAACACTCACATTTACTTAATGCATGCAGGTCGATGCTACATGAGCTCCAGGTCCAACAGCTTGTCCACACGTATCGGGAGGGTAACGGCGTGGCAGATGCTCTAGTGAAATACGGCAAATCAATGTCTCAATCTCCTCTTCAGGATGTTCAACTTTTTGACAAACCCCCACCCTTTATTTCTTCGCATTTCCATTTTGATGTAACTGGAACTAGAACTCTACGTTCAAAAAAAAAGAAAACAAGAAAGAGTATGGACTTTTCCGTATAACCTTTTTAATTATTTTCCTTTTTCCTTTTGGTTGTGTTTGTTTTTTTTTTTCGGGGGGGGGGGGGGGGGGGGAATTGACCTTTTCTGGTTCGCTGAGTGAGCTTTGGCCCAAGCAAACGTAATTTTCTCCTCTTTTTTTTCTTAATTGGACGATGGGTCTAATTGTGGTTGACAATCGATTCAATTGTCCATGTCTGAAAATATAAAAGAAAAGTTAATTTTACGCATGATCGCTAAAATTTATTTATTACTAGTAAGTTACAAAATTACTATTCCCTCCGTTAAAAAAGAATGAATCTATTACAATGTGGTAGTCAAACAAGATTTTCTTTCACCATATTTTTTTTAAATAATTTTTAAATATTTTGAAAAGTTAACTATTGTGACTTACTGGCTTATAGTACTTTTTATGTAATTTTTAAATATGTAAATTTTATTTCAAAAAACTTAAAGAATCTATGTCCGAATTTACGCTGCAACTTAGCCAATTTGACCATTATACTCCGAAAAGGTCTAAACAAATTAAAATGGAGGGAATAATAGTTTTTATCACTTGAAAGTAAAATGGACTATCCATATTTTAAACAAATAGAATTAAAATTTTAATTGAAAATAAAAAGAAAGAACGATTATACGAACGAAGTTGCTCAATCCTTGAAAATTCAATAATCACGAGAGTGTGGCACTAGCGGCACATAAATTGATTATAATTCAAAAATAACGTGATAATACCAAGAAATAGGACAAGGAGAATAATGCAAAAAAAGTAAAGAAGGCAGTAAAGTTTTAATTTGGAATAAGGAGATGAAATAAAGCTAAGATGGTATCAATTTCCAGATGGTTTATCCAAAATCAGATGTTCAGTATTAATTTACCCGCTGCAACAAATCATATCAAATTACTTGCCATGGTTAAGCCATTTAATAAGGTGAAAAACTATATATATTCATTAATCATGATTAAAATGTATTTATTGACTAGATGTAAACATTAAATTTTGACTATGATAAGTAATGTTCAAGTGCTGAATGAGTTAGCATGCGAGGTCAGTACTCTCCTCATGAGCTTGTTGTACCTTTGAAGTTCCCACGTTTTGCTTGCTTTGCGGCTTTTTCGAGCTAGACATGACCAAAATCTACTAGCTATAGGGGTGAGTCTTGGCCCTCGTATACTATTTTCTCTCAATTTCCTCTTTAATGGGACGATGGTAAGAATTTAATTGACTTTGATTCACTCAATAATGTCTGAAGATGTATGGTATCCTCGATTCTGTAAATATTCAATGGTGTCTCAAATATAATAAAGGCGATCAGTATATACGTTATACAAAGTGAAATAAGAGATATACATGGGAAGAAAAAAACCAAAAACACAAATGAAATAGGGAAACAATAACGTACACAAAAACAACGTACGCTAGCGTCTTCGGTCTTCTCCTTGTTGATCAAGTGGAGGCTGAAGTGTATCTTCAAATACTTCCTCTTCTCATCCCTTTCCTCCCTTTAACTCTCAAACAAAATCACAGCAAAATGCATTACCCAAAATCAAGAAAACATGACGGTCCACAAGATTTTAAACATAGCAATGCCCGTAATTAGAAAACAGTGGTAAAGGACGACAAGGAGAGACTCGGGAAAAGTAAGAAAGAAAATCAAGAGGAGGACTAGGAGAAATGCATTAAGACAGAAGCGTTGCGAATTCTGCTGGACAACTATGGTGCAAATGGCAGCTAAAGAACTCATGAATATCACCAAAAACAGATCTACAGCTTCCATTTTATGGCGTCTTGACACGGCAATTAATAATTGGAGTTGTCATCGAACAAAATTGTGCTCTCCTTTGAATTTCAACTTATACAATTGTCCTGTTCTATCGCTTCTCTTAGAATTAATGTCAAACGCCTTTGCTTCTTCAAAGAAGCAAAACAGTTATGGTATTTGTTTAGAAGAGGAATCTTGAGCTGGTCTTCATTTCAATGTCAACTGTAGCTAGCCAACTCAACTCCAATTAAGGTACCTATATATACCTCAAATAGGACATCCAAATATATACCAATTAAAAATAAGTCGTGCTGGTTTTAATACAGGTATTGCAGGACTCTCAAAAATGAATATTTTTTTCTCGCAGTAAATATTTACATCAAATCAAAGATAACATGAAATATGTCTTTTGCATACTTTTTTATCACTTAACTCCTATGGTTACTTAGTGTGCATTTCTACTTCATTTATTACTTAACTATGGTAAAATATATTGATTTGTGTAAGCACTAGATACAGGGGCGAAGCTACGTTCCACCAAGGGTGGTCAACTGACCACCTTTCGTCGGAAAAATTATACTATATATAAGGTAAAATATTATTTGTTATTGATTAAAAATAGACTTTGAACACTCTTACATAGCCCATTGACAAATGTTTGAACATCCTTATTGAATTTACTGGTTTCGTCACTGACTAGATACATGTAAGTATTTACAAATATAACCAAACAAAGAATAACTACTGCTGAATTAAAAGGAAGCTATCTAACAGAACAATGTAAAGAAGAGAGATGTTCAGAATTATTATGTGTGGTATGTAGGAAAATTAATTCTCTAAAAAATGTTATCCTCAATTAAACAATTTTATGTGTACTAATAGTGTATATTGTTTTTATATCATCAAGTTAAATTATTTACAACAATAAGTAATTATTTATAATAAATTTATATAATAGCTTAAAATATAAAGTAAAAAGTTTTTTGATAGTAACACCTTAAACTAAACTGATATTACAAGTTGTTTTTCTACATTATCTGCAGATGTAAATCAAATCCAAAAATTAAGCCGGCAGGGCGCCCCACCACTTCAACTATAGAAAGAGTGAGCTCATAATTTCCGAAGACTCACCTTTTCCCTCTTCTCTTTTTCAATTCAAAACCCCTCGCGCCAACAAAAAATCACACGTAGATCAAAGCAAAAGACCAATTACTCTTCTTCTCTCTAGCAGTTCACTCCCATTACTGTGCAAGTAAGAGTACAAGGGACAAAGGAAAAAGGGAAGATGCCTCGAGAAATAATCACATTGCAAGTGGGACAGTGCGGGAATCAAATTGGTATGGAGTTCTGGAAACAACTATGCCTTGAACATGGTATCAGTAAAGACGGCATTCTCGAAGATTTTGCCACTCAGGTTTTCTAACTTTTGTCTTTTTTTTTTACAAAGTACTATCACTACTGCATGAGGTACTACATTTTGACTTAATACATACTGCTTAAAATTGGTACTACTACTTTGCTCTGACTGGACTAAGAGTAATCTGCTCTCCACGTTTTGTGTGCATTTGTTAATTTTGTAATTTATGTTCTTGAAGGAAAGACATGAGTTAAGTTTTTGGATTCAGCTCCTATTTTGATAAGATAAAGTACAATCAGACTTCTCTATAACAGCATCGCTATATAACATCAATTCACTTTAAAAGCTAAGTTTTTTATGGAACCAATTTTCATACTAAGTTATAATATATGTTCTGTATAACAACAATTCGCTATAACAACCAAAAAAATTCGGAACAAATAAAGCTGTTAAAGAGAGGTTTGACTGTAGAATTAGTGGGTTTGTATGATAATATTGCTTGAAAATTGAGTATCTGGCTCTAAATTGGGCTAATTTTGTGGAATGTTGACCTTTGAAGCTCTGTAATACTTTTACGTGCTATATACTTTGCATTCCGTATAATATGCAAGTGGCAATCAGTATAAGTGGTTAGTTCAATGAAGTGGATTGGAAACTATGAGGTGTAATTGAGGTGCACACAAGCTGACTCGAACACCACATTTATCAGAATAAAACACAAGGATACATGATTAGATCACAGTGTCTAGCAAGGTAGCTTCAACGGGTTACAGTTTTTGGCAGTTAATGTTATTGATTGTCGAGGTATTTGTTTTTGTGATGCCTCATGCTTTAATGTGTGAATTGGTTGTCATGACCCAAATCCCGCCATAGGGGTCGTGATGGCACGTAGTCTCTAAAACTAGGTAAGCCGATCATTTACAATAGTTTAAATCAATAAAGACATGGTATAATGAAACAGAGTTTATCACAACTGTAGAAATAAAGGTAATACAAGCCAAATCGGCAATAACCACAAACATATCCTTAGAACTAGGTAGTACAGAGTCACGAGCTCTAACTGAATACATAGAAATATCTCAAAATACAATACTGTTCGGATAGTGAATTGACAGTATAAATATAAAGAAAAGACTCCAAGGGACTGCGACGATCAAAACAGCTCTACCTTGAATCCTCGCGATCGAAGAAGCTTTCACTGCCTGGGTCCGCTACCTCCAACACTTGGATCTGTACAAAAATGTGCAGGAGTGTAGTATGAGTACACCACGGTCGGTACCCAGTAAGTATCAAGACTAACCTCGGTGAAGTAGTGATAAGGTTCAAGTCATGTGATACTCACTAGTCAAAATAACATGTTCAATAGATCAAAGACTGGCAACAAAAGCATAGCAGAAAACCAATAGCAATAACCTCATCAGAATAAGTGATAACTGATAACAGTTCAATACAAATAAAGGCTCGGTTTTAACAAGTTATCACAGAGAAACTCACACAAATAGCACCCTGTGCCTACATTTTTATCGCAACAACAATAGCCACCTGTATCACTCCGCCCCGACAAAGTCATAATAGCCACGGTATCGCTCCGCCCTGACAATATCATAATAGCCACCCGTATCATTTCGCCCTGACAATATCATAATAGCCACTCGTATCGCTCCGCCCAGACAATATCACAATAGCCACCCGTATCACTCCGCCCTGGCAATATCACAATAGCCACCCGTATTGCTCTACACAATCAACAATCCGCACAAACAACAATCAATCTACACAACATGTTCAAATGTGCCATAATATCACAAAACAATAATATCAAAGTTTTATCAAGATATAAGCTCACAACTTTCCAACAAGGTGCACAAGGACATGACAATAAAAAAAAAAGTGCGGAGGGGTGCTCAACAAATAAAATATGACCATGGCTAAGTCAAGCGTAGCTATCATGATCATGAAATCGCAAAGTGGTGTAAGCATGTTCCATATAAGTTACTTTATCAAATTAAGGTATATTAAGAGCCTACAGTCCGACCCTGTCACAAAGCTACACATAGCACCTGTGTACACGCTCGTCACCTCATGTACACGTCGTTTTTCACATAACACGAATAAGCAATCAAGGCTAAATCCTAGGGGTATTCCCTCACACAAGGTTATGCAAGATACTTACCTCAAACAAGCCAAATCAATACTCTAAAAATCCCTTCCCACGTGAATCAACCTCTGGACGGCTCGAATCTAGCCAAGATAACTTAATAACATCAATAAAAGCCATAGGAAACAACTCTAAACAATAAAGCTTTGATCTTGAACAAAAATTAAAAAGTCAATCCAACAAGTCAACCCGGACCCGTCTCCCCAAACCCGACAAAAATCACAAATTCTGAACACAATACGAGTCTAACCACACAAGTTTCATTCAATTCCGACTCCGAATCGAAGTTCAAATCCTTAAATTACATTAAGAAAAGTTTTTACTAAAATTCCCAATTTCCCTCACTTAGATTCATCAATTAAATGCTAAAAATAAGTATAGATCATGAATAATAACCAAATCCGAGTAAACAATACTTACCCCAATCCAAATCGTGATAATTCCCTCCAAAATCACCCAAATCCGAGCTCCCAATCTCAAAATGTGATAAAACAACTAAAACCCTCGAAATGAAATGTTTAATATGACTGCTCAGTGGTCCCCTTCGCGATCGCAAAGCACAATCTGAGACTGGCCTCAAAGATACCCTTCGCGAACGCGGTCTGGGACCCGCGAACGCGGTGCTTCAACACTGCTAGCCTACGCGAACGCGTTTGACCACCCGCGAACGCGAAGGCCACAAGAATAGCAACTTACCCGACCTCCCCTTCTATGTGAACGTGACTCCAAGGTCGCGAATGCGAAGCCGAGAACGCGTCACACCTATCGCGAACGCGAAGGAGAAAAGAATGCCAGCGCCGAACACCCTCCGCGATCATGATACCACATCCGCGATCTCGATGAACACCGGCACGCTAGAACATCAGCAACTCCATTATGACTGAAAATGGTCTGAAACCCATCCAAAACACACCCGAGGCCCCGGGGACCCCGTCCAATCATAGCAACCAATCTCAAAATATAACACAGACCTATTCGAAGCCTCAAATCACACAAGATAACATCAAAACCACGAATCATACACCAATTCAAGCTTAATGAACTATTTCAAAATTTCAACTTCCAAACTTACGCCGAACATGCCTAAACAACTCGGAATGGCCCCAAATTTCACAGACAAGTCATATATCACCATACGAATCTATTCCAAGGCTCGGAATCCCAGACAGACATCGATGACCACAAATCAACTATGAGTCAAACCTATGAACTTCTAAACCCTCAAACTTCCAACTTTCGCCAATTTGAGCCAAATCAACCTAGGAACCTCCGAGTCCAAATTCGGACATACGCCTAAGTCCAAAATCACCATCCGAACCTAACGGAACCATCAAAACTCCAATCCGAGATCAAATATGCTAAAGTCAAACTTGGTCAACACTTGTAACTTAATCTTCCAAATTAGGAACTAAGTGTTCTAAATCACTCCGAAATCTTCCCGGAACCAAATCCACAATGCACGCAAGTCGTAATACATCATAAGAAGCTCTTCAAGATCTCAAACCATCGAACGAAATGCCAATGCTCGAAACGACCGGTCGAGTCGTTACATTGGTTCAATCAATTAATCAATCAACCGTGTCTCAATCCCAAGCCAGTTGGCGTTCAACTACATGAATCTTCTGTATCCAATGGGCTTATCGTAATCTGATTATATTTACGGTGGCCGTCAACCTATTGCGATCGTCCCTTATTTTGAGCAGCTATTGCTTTGCTCATAAGTGAGTTTTGTGAGGATTGGTTACTTTTGCAAATTCACATGGCGGTTACTAGAATTTCTGTTGTGTGCTGGATTTCTGTAGATAATAGAAGTGTTGTTTCCTGATGTCAATATAGTGTATATACACTCACATTCCAAGGTGCAACACTTTGTATATGGTGTATGACGTCTGGATCTACTGCCCTCATCTACTCAGAAAAGAAGATTTTTTAATGTTTCAAATTCTCTTTTATATTGTTATTTGCTTGTCTATGATTAGACAAGAGTGGGTTGCTCTAGTGGTAAGCACCCTCCACTTCCAACCAAGAGGTTGTGAGTTCGAGTCACCCCAAGAGCAAGGTGGGGAGTTCTTGGAGGGAGGGGAGCCGAGGGTCTATCGGAAATAGCCTTTCTACCCCAGGGTAGGGGTAAGGTCTGCGTACACACTACCCTCCCCATACCCCACTAGTGGGATTATACTGGGTTGTTGTTGTTGTTGATTTGCTTGTCTATGATTACATGCTTGTATTCGCATTTTTACAGTCTCTTATTTTGCATGAATAACCATATTTTCATTTTAACAGCTGAAAATAAGCACCTAAACTTGAATGGAGGAAAAGTGATGTATGAATAAATTGATAGCTTCTTGCCATACAGAGACAAGTTTGAAATTGGTTCAATGTGCTTATTCTCTATCTTTCAACTGCTTCAGGGAGGTGATAGGAAAGATGTGTTTTTCTATCAAGCTGATGACCAACACTATATACCTCGAGCTTTACTGATGGATCTAGAGCCTAGAGTCATTAATGGTATACAAAATGGTGAATACAGGAATTTGTATAACCACGAGAATGTATTCATCGCTGATCATGGAGGTGGTGCTGGAAATAATTGGGCAAGCGGATATCATCAGGTTACTTCTTTTGGACAGTTATTTTGTATACACACACCACACATATTACTTTATCAAAATAATTATGCACGCACATGCTAGCTCTTTTTTTTTCTTAATAAGTTTGGTAGTGAGCACATTACTTTCCAAATCTTAGACATGGCATGTGCGAAAAAGGAGTTATTTTGGAATGGACATGAATCCTATGCCACTGCATAAGTATCAAGTCTTCTGCAGCTTTGAGGTTACCTTTCTTAAGTATTTCTACCTTGTCAAAGGCGAAAAGCGCTCCAGGTCTATTGGGGCTTAAGCACGAAGCGTAATTTAAGTGTGGGCTTTAGTAAATAAAGGCTTAATGAAGGAAAAAATGAAAAAATATTTATGTAACTTGAAAAAAGTAACAAACTCATTCATAATGTTTTCCTTAACAACTAGTATACTTATTTGCTGATTATATTTGTTGTTTAGTATCGCTAAATTCAAGATAGAACTCATGGATAATGAGTGCCTACACTTTAGTGCCTTGCCTGCACTGAAGCGCAACTTAAGTGAGGCAAAGCGCCCTCCCCGAGCTTTTCTGAGCTTCAAGGCTTAAGCGCGCCTTAAATGAGCCTTTGACAATAGATGATCGATAAATGTTTCAAGCAACAGATTAAATTCTCGGTTGCAATTGGCTGGCTTATCAAACTGCATGAAGGAGCCTAACATCATTACCGGGATTGATTTTGGCTTATGAAAGAAAAATCTAGCTCTTTTAACTGCAATGCCTCTTTATTGATTCTAGAATCAAAATTTGTACTTCCAATTCCTCATTATAATGACATCTTACTAATAGAACATGCATTTATGACCTCACGGCAAATAAATAATGTGAAGGCACTCAGATAAAAAAAGAAGTCAGTAGATGCAGAAGCCATGTTCTTTTCAAAAAAAAAGAAAAAAAACACATGCATTTATGTCGCTGCCTTCACATTTTTCAATTGGATAAACTGTATTGAAGACGCCAGTAGATGTTATCGACCTCTTTCTTTGTCCACCTTCAGAATCTGCTCTGAATTCTCTGCTGGTTCAGTATACTTCTTTTGTTCTGTACTTCCAGTGTCCAGCAACCTCTGTTCGGCAAATGTTCTTGAAGTTCTTTCTGTCTCCTAAAATCTTTTAGACCTGAAAATTGCAATAGAAGTGTCTACTTTACCTATTGCTGTATTTGGGTATGAATTACTCAAAATATGCATTTACTGGGATATACACTAATTAATGCAAGAAATTGTCCGATGCAGTTATTGTTTTTGGATACCAAGCTTGCATTAACTTTCTTTTATCCTACATCTAAAAGATTTGGATCAACAACAACTGCACCTTAATCTCAGAGTTGGATCGAAAAGACCTGGAATAGTTGTTTCTAAATGTTTTGATACAATCGTTTGTTTGATCAGGGTAAGCAATATGAGGAGGATCTGATGGACATGATTGACAGGGAAGCAGATGGAAGTGATAGTCTTGAGGGTTTTGTTCTGTGTCATTCTATTGCTGGTGGAACAGGCTCAGGTTGATTCTTTTTGTTGAGTTGGTGAAAAATGTGATAATGTTCGAAAAATGAGTGGTTGCTGAGACCAACTGTAAGAATTTGTGTGAATATCTAATTATTTGTTTGTCTAATGACTGTCTTTAGTGCAGGTATGGGCTCGTATCTGTTGGAGGCTCTGAATGATCGCTACAGCAGAAAACTTGTTCAGACATACAGTGTGTTTCCTAACCAAAATGAGACAAGTGATGTGGTTGTACAGCCTTACAATTCCCTTTTGACACTCAAGCGACTGACATTAAATGCGGATTGTGTAGTTGTCCTTGACAATACTGCACTCAACAGAATTGCTGTGGATCGCCTGCATATTCCAACTCCCACCTTTGCTCAAACAAATTCATTAGTTTCTACTGTAATGTCAGCTAGTACAACTACCCTACGGTATCCTGGATACATGAACAATGACTTGGTTGGTCTCCTTGCTTCTTTAATTCCAACACCAAGATGCCATTTTCTGATGACAGGATATACACCGCTCACTGTGGAGTGCCAAGTAAGCTTTCTATTTCATCAAGTGGTAACATTTCGCTGGCGTTGCATTGAAAATATAACTTGTTGGTCGTTGCTGATTATTATACTTTGAACAAGCTCTTTTAGTAACTGAATTTGGTTTATTCTCAAGAAAGAAGAACAATTCCAATATGGACTTAAGTAACCAATGCCAATGGACATGCTGTCCGCCAGCTGATTATTTATGACATATTTAATGCTGGAGTAATTATATTTTCATGCTAGAGTTATTATACTAAAACTATCACTTGAAAAAAAAAATAGGAGGAACTTTAGTGAGGTTTGATGTCTGATACTAAGGGATTAAATCCCAAATCCTATCTGTTAACTTGTTTTAGAAGTACTGTTTACATGTAAATCCTGTCCGATAACTTGTTAGCATTTGTAACATATTGTGAAATCATATCTGTCAACTCATTAAGAATGTAAGGTTACTGGATAAACTTGTTCAAGCCATCCTACTTTTTTTGGTTCTTCCACAGTTTTTAGGTCTTGTTATTTTCTAGAATCCTATTGCAGTGGGACCTCATTTTAGTAGTGCTCTTTCAATTTAACTTTCTAGTTATGATTTTATCATCCTGTATTTATGCTCTATATTTAAAACTTATTGGAGGAGCAAATGTAGCCTGTAAAGGAAATGGTGCCCACTTCATTTGTTTCATATAATAAAAGAAAACAAGAAATGAAAACTAATGCAAAGTGCTGATAATCCTTTTTACAGGCTAATGTAATTCGGAAAACAACTGTACTTGATGTGATGAGAAGACTCCTTTCGGTCAGTAATACTTTCCTTTAGATTGTTAAGTAGGAAGTGCGTTCAGATACGCTGAATAACTCAAAAATGTTTCACTTTGCAGTCCAAGAATATCATGGTATCTTCTTATACCCGAACGAAGGAATCCAGTCAGGCAAAGTACATATCCATATTAAACATTATTCAAGGAGAAGTTGATCCTACTCAGGTATTCTTGAAAATAGCTTAACAGCTTTTGTAGTGTATTTCCTTTTTACCCTTTGCTGCTTCAGTGCTGCTGCAATAAAAGTTGCCAATAGCTTAACAAATTGCTTTGAGTGCTAAGAACTGGTTGAGGCATTTCAATTTGGCAGAAAGCTATTTTGATTGCTAACATACCTAATGATGATCTGTTGGGTATCTTCCAACTTTGTTGAGCCTGCGGTACTCACTAACAGAAGTATATGCATACATAAATGCAAGTATTGTCTCACTTCAGAAAAAAAGATCTCATATCAGCTCCTTTTTTACTCATTTGATATTTCTGAAATCAGGTCCATGAAAGCCTGCAGAGAATACGGGAAAGAAAGCTTGTTAATTTTATTGAATGGGGCCCTGCTAGCATTCAGGCATGTGTTTTTTTTTTCTTTTTTGTTTCTTGAATCGCCATAATAAGCGCACAGCTTAGGCTATTTCTGTTAAATTTTTCTTACTCCTACATTCTTGGCAGGTTGCTTTATCAAGAAAGTCTCCATACGTCCAAACAGCTCATAGGGTGAGATTTACTTTTAAAATACCTGTTCATCTTTCAAGGATTTTTTGTTAGTTGTGCTGCATGGGAAATACTTAAACAACTCGCTGAGATTAAATAGGCTCAGTATGTAAAAACCAAAGCTAGAAGCTGATGCTTATCCACTAGATATTGTTGCTGCAGTAAAAGGTTCTACAAGGTTTATAACTTGAACTTTGAAAAGGTGAAATTTATAAGAAGTTTTTGAAGAGGTGAACATTTGTAAGAAGCTTTTGAAAAGGTGAATTGAACATTTGCAAGAAGTTTTTGAAAATGTAATTTATTCATGTTTGAAGGGTGTGGACCAAAAGCTTCTTAAGCTCAAGCATCTACCTTTTAGAGACTAACGTCTATGTCTTGTTATTGTCAAATATATTTCAATGAGTAACTGATTTGAGAATTATAAAATATCAGCTGAGGCAAGCTGAGCAACATCGGTTTGCCTTAGGAACTTTTCAGTTTAATGTTTGTTTTCTTGTCTGTATTGGAGAAATCTGAATCATGTGATGTTGCATCTATAGTATATTCTTCAAATTTTTGGGTGTATAATTTATTATTTTGTGCTGCTTCAATTGGTCAGGTTAGTGGTCTCATGCTGGCAAGCTACACGGGGATCCGCCACTTATTTTCCAAGTGTTTGAGCCAGTAGGATAAATTGAGAAAGAGACAAGCCTTCCTTGACAACTACAGGAATTATCCAATGTTTGCTGTAAGTCCTCAGCTCTGCCTTTCAGATATAACCTACCCAGGAAAGAGATTAAATGGTGCATGGTTTGAGTTAAGTTTTTACATCTCAACTGTCTGCTTGAGTAGCCGAGAATGTTGGGTAAACTAAACTGGACAATTCTCATTCTGCTTAGCCATTTCCACAAAATCTAAGCTCAAACCCAGAATATTCTGGATCAAAATACATGTTTGAAATCAGTTTACAACAATAATTGCTATGTTTATAAGTGAGGCTACATGTAAAGTGATTAAGACTGTGAGAAAGCACGGGAGAAAATATATTATTGATATTAGATGATAAATATAATACAAGAGGTCCCTATTTATAGCTATACACTACAAGGAGATATTACTCCTCTTTCAATGTGGGACAAGACTACACTATACATATCTATAAACTAACACTCTCCCTCAAGCCGGTGCATACACATCATATGTACCGAGCTTGTTACACATGTAACTAATACGAGAACCAGTAAGAGACTTAGTGAAAATATCTGCTAGTTGATCATTCGACTTTACAAACTTTGTAACAATATCTCCTGAAAGTATTTTTTCTCCGACAAAGTGACAGTCGATCTCAATGTGTTTAGTCCTCTCATGGAACACCGGATTTGACGCAATATGAAGAGCAGCTTGGTTATCACACACTAGTTCCATCTTGCTGATTTCTCCGAACTTTAACTCCTTGAGCAACTGCTTGACCCAAACTAACTCACACGTCGCCATAGCTATGGCCCGATATTCGGCTTCGACGCTAGATCGAGCAACTACATTCTGTTTCTTGCTCTTCCACGAGACCAAATTACCTCCTACTAGAACACAATATCCAGACGTAGAACGTCTATCAAAAGGTGATCCTGCCCAATCAGCATCTGTGTACCCAACAATCTGCTCGTTGCCTCGATCCTCGAATAGTAATCCTTTGCCTGGAGCTGACTTTATATACCGAAGAATGCGAACAACTGCATCCCAGTGACTATCACAGGGAGAATCCATAAACTGACTTACAACACTCACCGGAAAAGAAATGTCAGGTTTAGTCACTGTGAGGTAATTCAATTTGTCAACTAACTTCCTATATCTCGTAGGGCCTCTAAGAGGCTCCCCCTGTCCAGACAGAAGCTTAGCATTCGGATCCATAGGAGAGTTAATAGATCTGCAACCCATAATTCCTGTCTCCTCAAGAATGTCTAAGGCATACTTCCGCTGTGAAATAACAATACCTGAGCTAGACTGAGCGACCTCAATACCTAGAAAATACTTCAATCTGCCCAGATCCTTAGTCTGGAAGTGCTGAAAGAGATGTTGCTTCAGATTAGTAATACCATCCTGATCATTACCAGTAATAACAATATCATCAACATAAACCACTAGATAAATACACAGATTAGGAGCAGAATGCCGATAAAACACAGAGTGATCAGCCTCACTACGAGTCATGCCGAACTCCTGAATAATTGTGCTGAACTTACCAAACCAAGCTCGAGGGGACTGTTTCAAACCATATAGTGACCTGCGCAATCTGCACACACAACCATTAAACTCCCCCTGAGCAACAAAACCAGATGGTTGCTCCATATAAACTTCTTCCTCAAGATCACCGTGGAGAAAAGTATTCTTAATGTCTAACTGATAAAGAGGCCAATGACGTACAACATCCATGGACAAAAAGAGACGAATAGATGCTACTTTAGCCACGGGAGAGAAAGTATCACTATAATCGAGCCCAAAAATCTGAGTATATCCTTTTGCAACAAGACGAGCCTTAAGCCGATCAACCTGGCCATCCGGGCCGACTTTGACTGCATAAACCCAACGACAACCAACAGTAGACTTACCTGCAGGAAGAGGAACAAGCTCCCAAGTGTCACTCGCATGTAAAGCAGACATCTCGTCAATCATAGCATGTCGCCATCCTGGATGAGATAGTGCCTCACCTGTAGACTTAGGGATAGAAACAGTGGACAAAGAAGATATAAAAGCATAATGTGGTGACGACAAACGATGATAACTTAAACCGACATAGTGGGGATTAGGATTAAGTGTGGATCGTACACCTTTGCGGAGTGCAATTGGTTGACTAAGAGGAGACACGTCCGCAGTAGGTGCAGAATCTGATGCGGGGCGTGAATCACCTAGGCCTGATACTGGATATGGACGACGATGATAAGTCAAGAGTGGTAGAGCTACAGAAGGTTGAACTGGATTATGTGGAGTAACTGGAGCTATAGGTGGTGGAGCTACAACCGGAGCTGTAGGTGGTGGAACTGGAGCTATAGGTGGTAGAGCTACAACTGGAGCTATAGGTGGTGGAGCTACAACTGGAGCTGTAGGTGGTGGAGCTGGAGTGACTGAATCTCCAAAAGATGAAACTGGTAGTACCTCAGAAATATCTAAGTGATGACCTGAACCTGTGAAGTATGATAGGGTTTCAAAGAAGGTAACATCAGCGGACATAAGGTACCGCTGGAGGTCAGGTGAGTAGCATCGATACCCCTTTTGTGTTCTCGAGAAACCCAAAATACGCACTTAAGAGCACGAGTAGCTAACTTATCTATTCCTGGAGTAAGGTTATGGACAAAACAAGTGCTTCCAAAGATACGGGGTGGAAGAGAGAACAAAGGTAAGTGGGGAAACATGACAGAGAATGGAACTTGGTTCTGGATAGCTGAAGATGGCATACGATTAATAAGATAGCAAGATGTAAGAACGGCATCCCCCAAAAACGCAACGGAGCATGAGATTGTATGAGTAGGGTACGAGCAGTTTCAATAAGATGTCTATTCTTTCTTTCAGCTACCCCATTTTGTTGAGATGTGTACGGACAAGATGTTTGATGAATAATCCCATGAGATTTCATAAACTGCTGAAATGGGGAAGACAAATACTCTCGGGCATTATCACTACGAAATGTGCGAATAAAAACCCCAAATTGATTTTGAATTTCAGCGTGGAAGGTCGGGAAAATAGAAAACAGCTCAGATCGATTTTTTATCAAAAATATCCAAGTGCACCTGGAATAATCATCAATGAAACTGACAAAGTAGCGGAATCCCAAGGTGGAACTGACCCGACTAGGACCCCAAACATCTGAATGGACTAAAGTAAAATGTGACTCTGCTCGATTATCAAGACGCCGAGGGAAATGGGAGCGGGTATGCTTACCGAGCTGACATGACTCACACTCTAGAGCTGACAAGTGAGATAGACCAGATACCATTTTCTGAAATTTTGACAAAGTGGGATGTCCCAACCGTTTATGTAATAAATCTGGTGAATCAGTAATAGGACAAGTTGTAGAAGGAAGACAAGATGTGAGTCCATGTGATTTAGCAAGGATAAGGTAATAAAGTCCGTTTGATTCACGCCCGGTACCAATGATCCGCCCCGTACTGCGTTCCTGTATAAAAACATGGTCATCAAGAAATAAAACAGCGCATTTAAGTGATTTGGCTAAGCGACTAACAGCTATGAGATTAAAAGGACTATTGGGAACATAAATGACTGAATCTAAAGGTAAGGAAGGAAGTGGGCTTGCTTGACCTATTGCAGTTGTCATGGTTTGAGACTCATTGGCCATTATGACTTTTGGAAGAGATTGAGAATACGAAATTGTAGTGAAAAGAGATTTGTTATCAGAAATATGATCTGATGCACCTGAATCAATGACCCAAGACTCAGAGGATGAAGATTGGGAGAAACAAGTCACGCTATTACCTGTTTGAACAACAGAAGCTATCTCAGAAGATGTCTGCTTACATGCTTTATACTGAAGGAACTCAATATACTCTGCTAAAGAAACCATCCGACTATTCAAAGCATCGGTTCCCATGTCGCTACAATTTGTAGTAGTAGGATTAACTTGAAATAGTGGAAATAAGTAACTCCTGTGAGAAAACTGAAGAAATAGCTTGAAAAACACTGTTTACAGCAGGAAAACAGAACATTGTTCTGTGCCGGAAACACTGTTCACGCCGGAAAATTCCAAAGTTGTCGGAATTTATTGTAACCAGGATGGATAGACTCGGAATTCCTTTGCGAGCAAGCTCTCCTGAAAAAATATTTTCAAAAAATGGCCAGAAAGGTCACTGTTCACACCGGAAAAATATAAAAGTGACCGGAATTTGATTTGAATTAGATGGGTAGGCTCGGAATTTTGAGGAGAGCACACTGTCCTGAAGAAGCTTCGCGAAAAAATGGTCCGAACCCTCGCCGGAAAAGTTGTTGCCGGCGCATGGAGGAGCGTGGCGGCTTTTCTGCCGTATAAAATTTTAGGGGTTGGTTGTCGGAGGGTGATCTACCTCGTGGTGGTGTTGGTTTTAGCACAACACCGACAGAAAGTGACTTTCACTTAGACAAGCCTTAGGTCACCGGAAAAATTGCACGATGACTAAGTTCTTTCTTCCCGGTTAACGCTGGAATGACGCACATCGATCTTTTCTCACTAATGCTCTGATACCATGTGAGAAAGGCACGGGAGAAAATATGTTTTTGATATTAGATGATAAATACAATACAAGAGGTCCCTATTTATAGCTATACACTATAAGGAGATATTACTCCTCTTCCAATGTGGGACAAGACTACACTATACATATCTATAAACTAACAAAGACTACTGATTGCCAAGGCAGGTTACAAGATTATTAATGACAACCTATCTTTACTTGTGCTGCCTCAATTAATGCCATTTGAAAAACGAAAGGGAGCAGTTGGTTTATTAAATATATGACCTTATAAAAAAAAATTCAATTATAAAATATATCCGATGAGGCATACAAACACACATGTTGAGAAAGCATTACATGGGTCTGTTTTCTGTAAAATTTCCTAGTTGTCAGACTTTGTCATCAGATAACATTCGCTTGAAAGAATAAAAGCAACTGTATGCATTATAGTGAGAGGAACTTAATTCAAAAGTACTATAATGAGGTGTAATGAAGTAGAAGTTTTATTTTTTTCTTGTGGAGTAACAACAAGAAGTTGTGACTTTGAAGTTTTCTTTTGAAGTTTCATTTTTTTCTTTTGGAGTAAGTTGTGACTTAAACACCATATTTTTGACTTCTCGGGATGCGATATAAAGTTGAGATATAAAAATCATGTTTCTTTGAGGGTCATAATCATCTGTAAGCTCTCTTAACAGGCGAAACGTTTTGAGACAAAGACTGCATCATTCAGTCAATATTCTACATGGGCATACTGATTTCACTTCTCTTTTTAAATTTTATCTCAAGTCATGCCTTTTGACTAAGAGAGATGGGATGCAAGCTTGAACTTCAAAAATTATGTCTCTTTGAAGGTCAAAATCAGAATTGAGCTCTGTTAACAGGGAAAAGCTCGAGACAACAGACTGCATCAGTCAGTCAATATTCCATATGGAGATCATGAATGAATGTACACTCTTTAAGATCTCTCGTTGTATTTTTTTTGTTTATTTGTTCAAAATTTAGCTCCTTTTATCCTGGCTCAAAAGGAATTGCATTGTCAATGACGGGTCTATAACTATAACCCCCAAGCTTTTAGCAGCATTCACTGTCTAGACTTTATTAAACTTTTGTTGGTAGGATTGTAAACATATATATTTCTAATTCCCCTAACTTTTATAGTCTGTACAAAATTGGTAATTTGACAGGATAATGATCTATCAGAATTTGATGAATCTAGAGATGTGATTGAGAGTCTTGTTGATGAGTACAAAGCCTGTGAGTCCCCGGATTACATCCAGTGGGGAATGGAGGTAAGTACTAGACTGGTTCCATTTGCTTTATAATTCATGTGTAGCAGCAGCACAAAGGCACTCTTCTGTTTGTGCAGGATCCGAATCACGTTCTAACAGGCCAAGGAAATGCCAGCGGAACAGTTGATCCAAATATAGCTGTGTGAATAAGCCAGACTTTTTTTTCTAGCCAACAGAAAGGACATATTTGTTGACTATCATTTTGAATATAATGGCAAAACTTCTTTGTGGAAATCCTTGTGCATTTAGCCAGTTGATGGTGAAAGGAAAGTCAAGCATTTTATTTTCCTTTTTAGTCCTCTTATCTTAATTTGTTCGGGCCAATGATGGCAATAAGTAAAATCTGAAAATTATCCACTTGTCGCCAGTACTGAGTTCCAAAAGCTATTTATTGTGCAAGCCGTGCCTTTGTTAGATGGTTTTTGTCACACCCAACCTCGGGGTGCGACCGGCACACGACGCCCGAAGGCCCGTGTGAACCGACATTCATACTTAGACCTTGCAACATAAAATCTGGGCCAATAAGGCCTCCGAATAAATATTCAAACGAACACCATTGACTGTGGGAGAACCTTAGCATTAGATATATACATAGACAACTGTTTGCCAACATGGTCGTTACTATATTTATATACTTCCAAAAACTGGTCCGCAAGTCTCTAACTGTACCTTAACACATAACTTGGTCGGGACAGGGCCCCACCATACCCATTATAAATGGAACGCACGCTTCGGTACATATTGACTTTTGAACAGCTACTCCGAAGAAGTGGAGTGCAACGACTAACGGGTGGAACAAACACCCTACTAAGGAGGGACATCACCGAGTCTATCTGCACCTGTGGGAATGAACACAATGCCCAAAAGAAGGCGTCAGTACGGAAAATGGACTGAGTATGTAAAGCTGATAATATACATGTAAACCGACAACATAACATGGAAGATACGAGTATACAACTTAAACTTGAGTACCGAAGGCAAGCTACCAAGGAACGTACACTGTGGTAACAGTAACCTCGAATCATAAATGCATGCCAATTTTATAAAAATAATAAAGTCACTCTTCGGGGATGTTTACCCTTAAAATTGGATAACAATTAAATTTATAAGTGGTTTTAAGGATATGTGATTTCACTTGGCACAAACTGAGAAATATAAGAATTGAAGTTAGAAATTAATTGTAAAATGAAGCAAACCAATGTAACGCGCAACTTTGGCCCTTGAGCTAGGTCGCCCTTGAACCAACTGAGTATATTATTGAAAAGCAAGAACTGAATAACTGAATAAGAGAGCTTAAGAGAAAAACGTAATATATTGCTTTGTTATGTATGAATCCCTTTACAAAATTATTGGAACCCCCTTTATATAGTAGAGGAGTTCTACATATGGTACAATTCTAAATACAGAAGGAAGTCTTCTGATTGGATAATCAACCGGTCTTGACTTGATATATGCCGAAATCTCTGCCACAATCCTCGCTTGGTCACAGATTCTTTGGCTTTCTGTTATTCGACTTAGCAGGCTTCCTTCATTCTCGCTAGATCCCTATCCTTCTCGGTCTCGACCTTAGCTAGTCTCGATCTCGATTGATCCCTGAATCACGAGCTAGGCAATATTTATTCATGTAACGATCCAATATAACTTAGGATTGAACCTCGGTCTGCCACCTCGGTCTCGATTAATTATACAAAATCGGGCAAGTACGATTTCGACCGTATACAGATAGTCCCCTAGTTTTTTGGAGAGTAGTGACAAGAAACGATTTGAGCTTTCGATCATGACGTAATCGTCGTGACATAAGCAGTAGAAGTGACAGAAACGTCTCGTCGGTACAGTTTCCCAGGTATTTAATGCGCGTCACTCGACGGTCGACCACTACCAGTTTTGAATCGTCGTTGTGAAAACGATAAATAGCTCCCTTCTTCATTATTTCAAACTTTACTTTCAAATATTTTTCATTCCAATCTCCATAGTTCTTTGCCTTCTTCAAAGCTTCCTATCTTCGAATCTTTGAGTTTCTTTACTTGTTCTTCCTAAAACACCAAATACTTCAGTCTCCATTCTTCTTTGCCCACAAAAACTAAATGGCTAAAACATCTAAAATTGTTCCGCAGAAAGAGGCTGCTTTCTCATCTCAGTCGGTCGGCGAAAAACTAGTGGTGAAGCCACGCCCTGAAGAACTTATTCTCAGGGGGTGTGTCATAGATTCCGACTTTAAGGTCGAGAAAACCTCATCGGTTCCTGGTCGATGCGAGTCGATATCGAGATATATATGCTCGATACCCAAAAGCCTCCTCGACCAGGTGAAGAAAGATTGCAACTGGGGAAACAAAAAGGTTGTGATACCGGCACCAGAAGAAGCGATCACCACCCACGTGGAAGAGTTCCTGAGTGTTTACACTTATCCTTTCATTATGGGTCCCCTCGATCCGATCATCGTAGACTTCTGCAAGAAATACCAGGTGACCCTTGGCCAAATTCACCCCTTTTTGGAGGATCGTGATACTGTTCCGTTTCTTCGTAAGCAAAATATACGGGCTTCCCTTCACCCTTGACCACCTCGTAAGATTATATAGCTCTCGACTATATCGAGGTGGGCTGATAAATCTTCAACGTCGGGCCACCAAGGCGCTCATCTCGAGTATAGATGAAGACAAAGGTCGGTGCTGGATGGGCCGGTTCGTTCAGGTGAAGACCACGGACATAATCCCGGCTGAGAGCATGCCATTTTCTGAGAAATGGAATATGAAGCGTAAGCATGATTCCGTCTTTAATTTCTGTTCATTGTTTTTACTTCTTCACCCTTTCTTATTAGTGTTTTTCTCGAGGCAACCGTTGCTTGGATGACGGGTGCGGTTCCCCACCTCGAGAACTGGGTTAGGATCCTGGTTTCGACGTTAACATATGCCGAGCGCGCATGGAGCGATTTGTCAAAGGGCTGGTGGGAGGCTCGTACTCATGGTAAGCCTTCTTTCTGACTTACCGATTTGCCTATCGTTCAAGCATCTTTTCAAACATGAGTTTACTTACTTTCTCCTTTTGTAGGTCTCGGAAAGGATGTGACTATGAGACCCCCGCCCGGTGATGAAGAAGTTTCACCACCTATCTCGAAACAGGCGAGGAGAATAAGAGGAAAAGGGCCTCGAACTCCGAGGGTCAAAAACCCAAGAAGAGAACAGCCCGTAAACCCAAGGGGAACACAATCTCGCTGACTATGGAGTCAGTCCAAAGACTAAGGGAAGAAGAAGAAGAAGAAGAAGAAGAAGAAGAAGAAGAAGAAGAAGAAGAAGAGAAAGAATCACACTTAGACTCTATGACCTCCGCCCCTAAGCTTCTGGCTAGTTCGAGACCTGCAATCATGGCCTCATACTCTGCCTCATTGTTAGTCAGTTTTGTAGTTTTGATAGACTGTCTAACTACATTACTTGTGGGTGATTTAAGTACGATGCCTAATCCGGACCCCTTCGTGTTCGAAGCACCATCCGTAAAGAGGGTCCAGACTCCTGAAGATGTATCCGATTTTATCACTAGTTCTTTTTCAACCTCGGGTACGAGGGCCGGCGTAAATTCAGCCACGAAGTTCGCCAAGATTTGAGACTTGATGGCAGTTCGGGGTCGATACTCAATATCGTACCCACTGATTTCTACGGCCCATTTGGCCAATCGACCCGAAAGCTCGGGTTTGTGCAAAATATTTCGAAGAGGATAAGTTGATACAACACATATTGGATGACATTGGAATTATGGTTTTAGTTTCCTTGAGGCGCTTATTAAAGCAAACACTAATTTTTCTAAGTGTGGATATCTAGTTTCCACCTCACCTAAGGTCCGACTAATATAATAGACAGGGAATTGCGTACCTTGTTCTTCTCGGACCAGGACTCCACTTACCGCTATCTCCGAGACTGCCAAGTACATGTAAAGTTGTTCGTCCACTTACGGGGTGTGAAGTAGCGGCGGGCTCGATAAATACCGCTTTAGTTACTCCAAGGCCTGCTGGCATTCCGGAGTCCATGCAAAATTGCTCTTCTTCTTAAGCAGCGAGAAGAATCGGTGGCTCCTATCTGAGGATCTCGAAATGAATCGTCCTAGGGCGGCTATCCGCCCTGTCGGCCTCTGCACGGCCTTTACATATCTACTACCGTGATATCCTCGATAGCTTTGATTTTATCGGGGTTGATCTCGATTTCCCGATTGGACACCATGAAACTAAGAAACTTGCCCGAGCCAACCCATGCACACTTTTCGGGGTTGAGCTTCATATTGTACTTCCTCAGTATATCAAAAGTCTCTTGTAAATGCTTTAAATGGTCCTCTGCTCACAAAGACTTAGCTAACATATCATCAATATAAACTTTCATTGATTTTCCTATTTGTTCTTCGAACATTCGGTTTACTAGGCATTGATAAGTTGCACCAACATTTTTTAGACCGAATGGCATTACGTTATAACAGTAGGTACCGTACTTTATGATAAACGAGGTCTTTTCCTAATCTTCCGGGTTCATCTGTATTCGGTTGTACCCGGAGTAGGCATCAAGAAAACTGAGAGTCTCGTGGACAGTTGTGGCATCGATCATACAATCGATATTAGGCAAAGGAAAAGAATCCTTGGGGCATGCTTTATTCAGGTCTTTATAATCTACACGCATTCTAAGTTTGTTTCCCTTCTTATGGACTACCACTACGTTTGGTAACCATTCGAGATACTTTACTTTCCGAATGGATCCTATTTTGAGAAGTTTGGTTACCTCGTCCTTGATGAAGGCATGTTTGACCTCAGACTGGGGCCTTCTTTTTTGCTTCACCGGGCTAAATTTAGGGTCCAGGCTCAGTTTGTGAGTGGTAATTTCTGGTGGGATCCCTGTCATATCGAGGTGGGACCGAGCAAAGCAATCCATGTCAGCTTTAAGGAAATGAATAAGTTTTTTCCTGAGCTTGGGGGTTAGCCTCGTGCGCAGGTATACCTTTCATTCGGGTTTATGCTTGTCCAGTGTGACTTGTTCCAGCTCTTCGACCGTCGATTTGGTGGCATCGAAGTCATCGGGAATTATAAAGGATCGAGGGATCCAGTAGTCGTCATCCTCGTCGATCCCTTGCTTCTTTAATTGGGTCGAGGCCGGTATCTGTGGTTGCTATTTGGCCTCATGTTTTCCCTTCAAATCTGATCCCTTCATTGATGAGAGCGCCAATACCGGTATCACTTCATCGACTGCAAACATCTCCTTGGCGACGGGTTGTTCCCCGTACACTATTTTGACTCCCTCCGATGTCGGAAACTTCAGAACATGGTGAAGGGTCGAGGGTACTGCCCTCATGTTATGGATCCACGGCCTTCCGAGTATGGCATTGTACTTCATGTCACCCTTAATCACATGGAACTTTATTTCTTGGATGGTTCCGACCATGTTTACTCGCAAAGTAATCTCACCTTTGGTGGTTTTGCTTGCCATGTTGAAACCGTTAAGTACTCAGGCTGCGGGCACAATTTGATCTTATTGGCCGAGTTGTTCTACGGCCCTCGATCGAATAATGTTGGCCGAGCTACCTGGATCAATCAAAACACGTTTAACTTGAATTTTATTCATAAGGACAAATATTACCATTGCGTCGTTTTGGGGTTGTAAGATCCCCTCTGCATCCTCGTCATTGAAAGACAAGGTCCCTTCCGGTACATAGTCTCGAGTTCGCTTTTCCCTCGTGATCGACACCTTGGTACATTTGAATATGGGCACTTAAGGAATATCGAACCCTCCAACAATTATGTGGATCATGTGTTGCAGCTCTTCTTGCTCATTCTGTTTGTTTGAATCTCTGTTCTTGAAGTGGTTTTTAGCCCGATCGCTTAAGAATTCTCGAAGATGCCCTTCGTTGAACAAACGGGCTACCTCCTCCCTCATCTGTATGCAATCTTCTATTATATGACCATGGGTTCCATGATATTTGCACATTTGATTAGGATTTCGCTGGGTCGAATCAGTCTGCAGAGGTCGGAGCCACCTGGTGTCTTTGATGCGCCCAATGGCCGATACAATAGCTGATGCATCAATGTTAAAGTTGTATTCCGATAGTCGTGGTGCTTCTTTGGGTTCGACATTTCTGTCGAAACCGCTCTTATTCATGAGCCCTCGAGAGCTCTATCCTCGATCATTTCTTCTATCAGTTCGAACGGGGTTGTGTCCTGGCCCGTTGTTTCTCCAATCTCCACCGTATGGCTGATATCGATCTCTGTTTGAGCGTGGTTCCCGGTCAATATCACTTTTAACTCTGACGATGGTCCTGTTTGGATAAATGGACCCAAAAGGAACCCCCAATTGGTCATCCTCGACCCTAATCTTTGACTAGTACTGATTGTGTACATCGACCCAGGTTACAACTGTATATTCGATCAAGTTCTGCTTTAACTATTGTGAGGCTACCGAACTTCCTACGTTTAGGCCTTGAGTGAAAGCCTGAATGGCCCAATCGTCGGCGACCGGGGGAAGATCCATATGCTCCATTTGGAACTGAGATACGAACTCTCTGAGCATCTCGTTGTCTTTCTGTTTTATTTTGAAGAGGTCCGACTTTCTAGTCTCGACCTTTATCGCTCCGATGTGTGCTTTGACGAAGGAATCTGCGAGCATGGCAAAAGAATCAATGGAGTTAGGTGACAAATTATGGTACCATATAATCGCCCCCTTTGATAAAGTTTTTCCGAATTTCTTCAGTAGTACGAACTCAATCTCATCGTCCTCTAGATCGTTCCCCTTTATTGCACATGTGTAAGAAGTGAAATGCTCGTTGGGGTCGGTAATTCCATTATACTTGGGAATTTTTGGCATGCGGAATTTCTTCGGAATGGGCTTAGGAGCTGCGCTCGGGGGGAAGGGCTTTTGTATGAACTTCTTTGAATCCAAACCCTTCAAAATCGGTGGCCGGAATTTGATCAACTCGGGAGTTATATGTTTCCACTTTTTTGTCATTCGCTTCAATTTTCTTCTCCCCCGATTCAATTTGCTTTGTCAGCTCCTCAAACATTTTCAAGATAGCGGGGTTGGTCCCTGACTCATTCACATTTGACCTCCCCGACACTGGTTCGGCCCTGTGAACAACTTCCTATGATGGCTCGAGTTCGACCCTACTCGGTGCGTGGTTCTGATTTTGAAGTTGTGCTATTGCAACTTATTGAGCCTGCAGCATTTCGAATATTATTCGAAGGCTGATTCCGCCTTCTTCACCACCCTATGCGTTATGACTGGCTGATCGAACATCTCTGCGGATGCTATTTTCGGGGTCGACGCCCAGATTTTAATTCAGGGCAACATGAGAACTGACGTCGATGGGGTCTGCAACTGGTACTCCCTCGAGATCAACTGGAGACACTTCGTTTCCTGGGGCGGCTACGTTGTCGTTTTCGCAATGAAAACCAAGACCATTGTCGATGTGTGTGGGTACTGCTTGAGAGTTCGACATGCTGATCCTGGAATAAAAAACGCTTACAAGAATAAGTGTAAAGCAGTGTGTGTTATGAAAATTAGCACCAGGCAATCACTATTATCCTTAGCCCCACGGTGGGCACTAAACTATTTACCCTTAAAATCGGATAACAATTAAATTTGTAAGTGGTTTTAAGTATATGTGATTTTACTTGACACAAACTGAGAAATATAAGAATTGAAGTTAGAAATTAACTGTAAAATGAAGCAAATTAATGTAACGCGCAACTTTGGCCCTCGAGCTAGGTCGCCCTCGAACCAACTGAGTATATTATTGAAAAGCAAGAACTGAATAACTGAATAAGAGAGCTTAAGAGAAAAATGTAATATATTGCTTTGTTATGCATGAATCCCCTTACAAAATAATTGGAACCCCCTTTATATAATAGAAGAGTTCTACATATGGTACAGTTCTAAATACAGAAGGAAGTCTTCTGATTGGCTAATCAACCGATCTTGACTTGATATATGCCGAGATCTCTGCCACAATCCTCGCCCGGTCACGGATTCCTCGACTTTTTGTTATTCGACTTAGCACACTACAAAAAAACTACAATTAGCTACGAACATCATCTCTAATCTGTCGCTAAAATACTCATAGCTAGTAGAAAATCTTGATAATCTGTTGCTAATCTGTCGCTAAATGAGATTAGCGACGGATTTTTCTGTTTAGCTATAGAATTTGTCCGTCGCTAAAACCTGATTTTTTAGTAGTGGCAGGCTTCCTTCGATTTCGCTAGATCCCTATCCTTCTCGGTCTCGACCTTATTTGGTCTCGATCTCGATCGATCCTTGAATCACGAGCTAGGCAATATTTATTCATGTAACGATCCAATATAACTTGGGATTGAACCTCGGTCTGCCACCCCGATCTCGATTAACCATACGAAATCGGGCAAGCACGATTTCGACCGTATACATGGGATATATCATTTCGTATCAGGTGATATTCAGCTGCTCTTTGGGGCATATCACATCAACACCGTACCCGGCCATACATGGGCTCGGTAACACCATGTAACCTATCATCTCGTACCCAACCATACATGGACTCGGTAATTACTTATAATATATCATTCCGTACCCAGCCATGCATGGGCTCGGTAATCTCTAATATCATGTTGTTCCTTACCCTGCCACATATAGGCTCGGTAGCATCTCATGTTACGCCTTATCGTACCCGGCCACACCTGGGGTCGATGATGCCTCATGTTGCGTCATTCCGTACCCGACAGCACAAGGGCTCGATAATACCTCGTATTATATCCTTCTGTACCGGGCCTCACATGGGCTTGGTAATGCACAATAAATATAGACGCATTTATATATAAATGCAATACACATTTAACTCCCTAGACTTTCATATTTAGACTGAGAATAGACTGCACCTTATAGCCTTACGACGCCATCTAGGAACATCCTTAACTCAAAGAAAGCGCTACCGATAACAATGAACAAGAACATGAACAACTTTACCAAGGAAAGCTTAGAACAGTGAAATTTACAATACAAGGATCATTCAAAAAGAAATGCTTATATCAAGTCATACCAAGAAGGAAAAACTGCCTTATATACCTTTTTGAAGAACTAGTTACACCTTCTAGGTTCTTACCCTCTTACGGAAAGCTTCACTTCTAAGGAATCCTCAAAATCAAGATAATAGAAGAACGTTTGATATAGGAATGAACGCGAGAGTTTTACTCTAATCTCTTCATTAAGTTTGCCTTTGATCCTAGCCCTGAATCGTTTGGGGAATTTCTTAGGAAACTTGAGAGCTTTTTAGGTGAGTTAAAGTGGGTGAGACTTTCTAGAATGGAAGAGAAGGAGCTACACTACTTTTTATACTATACCAAATCTTAGGAAATTCTGCCATTCCACATGCAAAATGGATCGTCCCGCCCCGGTCGCTGCACCTGGTGTGACAGCTGTCACATATCTAATAAAAGCGCGTAATCCCCTTTGTTCCCCTACGTGTCGCCGATTGATTGGCCTGAACTAGAAACCAAGCTTATCAATTCTAAGTTTTACGTGTGGGGTGTAACATTAATGTTCAAGTTGGAAGTACGAGCCAGTCTAAAAAGAAAAGTAGGTAAATCCTTGTTTTGGACCTAAATAATTTATTAAATCTTATATACATAAATATATATTGGCTTGTACTAAAAAATTACCATGACTATGGATCATTTTCTCAAATGACAAGGTTGATTTAGGTGCCAGAACTTTAAGACGCTGAGTTCAGCACTAAATTTATATTTGCGAAACTGATAGGCCTAAACATTTTAAAGGTAAGACGTTTTTATAATTATTTTTATATTTATCAGGGAAGGAAAAACATTTGTGAATCAACTTATATATGTTGGGAAAACTTCTCACCATACTACTAGCTTATTGCTTAGCAACAAACATCTTCGGTTGCATGTAATACTTCTCGTGATACACAGAAGTAGTGTAAATATGCATCGGAAGTTTAGAGTTTTTAGCGAGCACAAGTAAAAGTGCATACAATACTTTTTGTAATAAAATATTGGCCATTCTTTGTGTTTGACCAAAAAATACAAATATTTCATTAAACTAGTTAATTTTATATAAAAAGGGATTAAACCTAGTTAATAATAATGTCCCTAGATTTATAACCAGTCAACTCAAATAAAATCAAACAGTGTTGGTGGAGGATTAAATGCTAGGTACATTCAATGTTTCAAGATCATTAATGATAGAAGAATTTCAGGCAATAAATAATAATAAATGGCATGAACGTAAATAAGAAGAATGATTCACCCAATTTTGAATGTGGTGGACGATTCCTCCTTCTGACACTGATGAGTGATAGGCAAATGCTATTATTTTGGAACTATTCTCGGATATGACGGAAAAATGTGGAATAATATATAATCGAATCTTCTCATAAAGGTAATGTTTGTATCTTTTCCAGAGAGAAAGTCTTCTTCTCAATAAGTGTTCTTATCATAGAATGTTACATACCCCTTTCCCCTATCTCTTTTTCTATTTATATGGGACATACCCTAGTCACCCTTTCCCCTATCTCTTTTTCTATTTATATGGGACATACCCTAGTCAACCCTAACAGTACAGACATCAAGAATATTCTATGGAATATTCTCTTGAATATCCTATTGCAAAAACTAGCTATTAGCATTGCCCTTGATGCTCGACCTCGGTCGTTATCGATTGCTCGGCTACGAGCCCCGTTATCTACTAGTTGACCTCGACCATATCGCTTTCCACGATATCGCTCCATGTTAAATCCCACTGAAACAGATTTTGACCTATATACTTTGTCAGAGTGATTGAGGGAGTTTACTCCACACCACTAGGTCAAGAATTCAAGGCTTACAGCAAATGGAGCAAAAAAGCAAATTAAAATAAAATATTATTGTTTAAAAAAATATACTCTGAACACATGAAAAAAGTTCTTACCAAGAACAAGTGTATATGATACTTCTTGAGAAAAAAAAATTATCTTCTGTTCCAAAAAATAATTCAAATAAGAAAAAATTAGCTCACTCATGATAGGTGAAAGCTTGTTGAGTGTGCCACAGCCCTGCTGCAGCCATAGGTTAAGATGTGCAACTATATATGCAAAGCTAACTCACCGATGACATGTGCCCAACTAGAAAGCTGATGCTAATTACTAATTGTATATGGTCGAAATAGATTTCAGCCTTCCTACGTTTGATCGAGTTCAAGTAGTAAGAAGTCGGAGTGGGATTTTGGGAGTGAGCTCCAAAGACAGTACTAACGAGCCTCGAGTCCAAAGGCTGCTCGAGGAGCCGGCTCGATAACTTTATCGAGCCCGTGACCAAATCGATCCGCAAAGCATTGCTTCGAGGTCGGAAATGCACGACGCCCATCCCGAAGGTCGAACTCGAGCCAAGACCCAAGGGCTCGACCCAGTAACGAGTTCGAGCCAGTATCGAGCTCACAGACAAGAGCCGTTGCGACCGCACCAAGAGAGAGAATCTTGGCGGAAATCGAGGAAGAGACAAATCATCTTGTGTCCTCCACTATATGCTTTATTTTATTATTTTTTGTTATAAATAAAGTAATGACCCTCTACTATAAAATGAGGATCCTTGTAAGCTATGGACACACTGAATACACTGGAACAAAAGAGACCTCCTTGTACTTGTTTTACTTCATTTTATTTGTTCTCTCTGATTCATTATTCCCACTGTCATAGTCAAGAATATTCGTATTGTTATCTCTCTATACGATTTGTATCAAAGGGTATCACGTATCCTTAGAACCATACATAATTTAACGTTATTCGATTTTTCAGGTAAACAGTTTGGCGCCCACCGTGGGGCTAAGGATAACAGTGATTGTTTGACATAAATCTGCAGTACACACCAATTTACAACTTAAAATTAGCAATGGCTTTACCTATCGACCACGAAGCCAGCCTTCAAGATGAAACCAACAACTTGGCACCCGGGGGTAGAAGGCCACTTGACAATGGCACTGAGGCTCGAATCGAAGTACTCGAAATTTGAGCCGAAGTACCATTGGATGTCAATTCACGAATAGCTCTGGAGGCGAATCAGCGTTCCGAATCGAAAAAAAGCATTCAGGGCGGTACTCGATCCGTAGCCCGAGATACCCATAACGTGGGGAAAATCGGAGCCAGCTTACGTATGATCTTCGAGATGCTGCAAGCCCAACAAGTAGCGATAGCCCAGTTGCAGAGCCAAACTCATATACAAAGCAAGCCGGATCCCAATCCGTTTCGAGAAATCACCCCCAGAACGGAGCCCGCCATAGTGAAATCAAACGAGTAAGAATCGGGGACCACTCCAGAAATTACTAAATTGCTCGAGGAACTCACAAAATGAGTCGAAACTAACGACAAGAGAGTGGAAACGTACAATGCCAGGGTCGATCAAATCCCGGGGGCTCCGCCAATAATAAAAGGGCTTGATTCAAAAAAATTCATACAAAAGCCTTTTCCCTCGAGTGCGGCCCCAAAACCAATCCCCAAAAAATTCTGTATGCCTAAAATTCCCAAATATAGCGATACGACCGATCCTAACGAACACGTCACCTCTTAGACATGTGCCATCAAAGGTAACGATTTGGAGAACGATGAGATCAAATCTGTGTTGTTGAAAAAGTTCGGGGAGACCCTCTCGAAGGGAGCAATGATCTGGTATCACAATTTACCGCCTAATTCCATCGATGTTTTTGCCATGTTAGCAAATTAGTTCGTAAAGGCACATGCTGGTGCCATAAAGGTTGCAACAAGGAAATCGGACCTCTTCAAAGTAAAGCAAAGGGATAATGAAATGCTGAGGGAATCTGTATCCCGATTTCAAATAGAACGCATGAAATCGCCACCGGTCACAGACGATTGGGCTGTACAAGCTTTCACCCAAGGGTTGAACGAGCTGAGTTCGACAGCGTCACGTCGGCTGAAGCAAAATTTGATTGAGTATCCAGCAATAACTTGGGCAGATATACACAACCGATACCAATCGAAAATTAGGGTCGAAGATAACCAGTTGGGAGCTCCGTAAGGACCCGTGCATCAGAACAGGACAGCTACTAAAAACAAAAGGGAGATCGACATAGAACAAAGGTCAAACAGAGACCGATATCAACCGTACGTCGCAAATCGGATGAACAATGGTCCAACACGCAATACAGTTCAAAACAATCGAAGGATTGATCGAGGGAAAAATTCTCGGGGACTTATGAGCAAGAGCGGCATTGATAAATATGCCGATCCGATAGAAGCACCTCGGTTATTAGAGTATAACTTCAGCGTTGGTGCATCCGCTATCGTGTTGGCTATCGAACGCATTAAAGACACCAAGTGGCCTCGACCCATGTAGACCAATCCTGCCCAAAGGAATCCCAATCAAATGTGCGAATATCATGGCACCCATGGTTACAGAATGGAAGATTGCAGGCAACTAAGAGAGGAAGTAGCCCGCTTATTTAACAAAGGGCACCTTCAGAAATTTCTGAGTGATAGGTCGAAGAACCATTTTAAAAACAGGGATTTTGGTAAGCAAAACAAGCAAGAAGAACCGCAGCATGTCATTCACATGATCATCGGCGGCACCGATACCCCTCAGGGACCAATGCTTAAACGCACTAAAACATCGATTGTGAGGGAAAAGTGATCTCGGACTCAAGATTACGCACCCACGGGGACTTTGTCCTTCGATGATAAAGATGCAGAAGGAGTCATCCAACCTCATAACGATGCACTAGTAATATCAGTACTCATGAATAAAACTAAAATTAAGCGTGTGTTAATCGATCCAGGTAGCTCGGCCAACATCATCAGATTGAAGGTCGTAGAACAGCTCGGCCTGCAGAACCAGATCGTACCCGCAACTCTAGTTCTAAATGGATTCAATATGGCATGTGAAACCACCAAAGGCGAGATAATCTTACCAATAAACGTGGCCGGAACCATCCAGGAAACAAAGTTTCACGTGATCGAAGGCGACATGACGTACAACGCCCTTTTCGGAAGGCCATGGATCCACAATATGAGAGCTGTACCTTCGACCCTACACCAGGTCCTCAAATTCTCGACATCGAGAGGTGTCAAAATAGTGTACGGAGAACAACCGGCCGCAAAAGAAATGTTCGCCGTCGAGAAAGCGAAATCAATATCCTCGCCTTTGCCGATAAAGGGATCGGGCTCAGAAGGAGAACGGGACACCAAATAGCAATCACAGATGTCGGCTTCGACCCAGCCAGAAAACCAGAAGATCGAAGAAGATGATGGTCAAAAGGTCCCTCAATCTTTCATGATTCCCTATGACTCAGATGCCACCACATCAACAATTGAAGAACTAGAGCAAATCACACTAATCGAGCACCGTCCCGAGCGAAAGGTATACTTGGGAACGGGGTTGAGCCCCGAACTCAGGAAGAAACTTGTTCAATTTTTTATCGATAACATTGATTGTTTTGCCTGGTCCCACTTAGATATAACAGGGATCCTACCGGACATAACGACGCATCGGCTAAGCTTGGACCCTAGGTTCAGACCGGTGAAGCAAAAGAGAAGACCCCAGTCCGAGGGAAAGAATGCATTCATAAAGGACGAGGTAACCAAACTTCTCAAAATAGGGTCCATTAGGGAGGTGAAATATCCCGAATGGTTAGCCAACATAGTTGTAGTGCCTAAAAAAAGGAACAAACTTAGAATGTGTGTGGACTATAAGGATTTGAACAAAGCATGCCCCAAAGATTCCTTTTCGCTGCCCAACATCGATCGCATGATCGATGCCACAGCCGACCACGAGATCCTCACTTTTCTCGATGCCTATTCCGGATATAATCAAATCCAGATGAACCCGGAGGACCAGAAAAAGACTTCATTTGTCACCAAATATGGAACATATTGTTATAATGTGATGCCCTTCGGGCTAAAAAATGCATGAGCTACTTACCAACACCTAGTAAATAAAATGTTCGAAGAACAAATAGGTAAATCAATGGAAGTTTATATTGACGACATGCTAGTTAAGTCCCTGCGCGCGCAGAGGACCATTTGACCCATTTGCAGAAAACGTTCGAGATTTTGAGGAAATACAACATGAAGCTCAACTCCGAAAAATGTGCTTTCGGGATCGATTCGGGCAAGTTCCTCGGCTTCATGGTGTCAAACTGGGGAATCGAGATTAACCCCGATAAAATCAAGGCCATCGAAGACATCACCATCGTGGACAGCGTGAAAGCTGTACAAAGACTAACGGGACGGTTGCAGCCTTAGGCCGATTCATTTCGAGAATGTCAGATCGAAGTCACAAATGTTTCTCTCTACTCAAAAAGAAGAACGATTTCGCTTGGACTCCGGAATGCCAACAAGCATTGGAGGAACTAAAACGATATATATCGAGCCCACCACTACTTCACACTCCAAAACGGACGAAAAACTTTGTTTGTACTTGGCAGTATCGGAAATCGCCGTAAGTGGTGTCCTAGTTCGAGAAGAGCAAGGTACGTAATTTCCCGTTTATTTTATAAGTCGGACCTTAGGAGAAGCAGAAACTAGATATCCGCACCTAGAAAAATTGGCACTTGCACTGATAAGCGCCTCTAGAAAGTTAAGACCGTACTTTCAATATCACCCCATATGCGTATTAACCACTTACCCGCTTCGTAATATTTTGCACAAACCCGAACTATCAGGCCGGTTGGCCAAATGGGCCGTCGAACTCAGTGGGTACGATATCGAATACCAACCCCGTACGGCCATCAAGTCTCAAATTTTAGCAGACTTCGTGGCCGATTTCACGCCAACCCTCGTACCCGAAGTCGAAAAAGAACTCCTGTTGAAATCGGGTACATCATCGGGAGTATGGATCCTTTTTACGGGCGGGGCTTCGAACGTGAAGGGGTCCGGGTTGGGCATAGTTTTGAAACCACCCACGGGTAACACTATTAGGCAATCTATTAAAACTACTAGGTTAACTAACAACAAGGCCGAGTATGAAGCCATGATTGCAGGTCTCGAGCTAGCTAAAAGCTTGGGAGCAGAAGTCATTAAAGCCAAATGTGATTCTTTGCTGGTGGTAAGTCAAGTGAACAAAACCTTCGAAGTTCGAGAAGGTGGAATGCAAAGGTATTTAGACAAACTACTTGTCACTTTACACCATTTCAAACAATGAACTTTACGGCATGTTCCACGAGAACAAAACAATGAAGCCGATGCACTTGCGAATTTGGGATCGTCGGTCGAGGAAGATGACTTGAGCTCGGGGACTGTCCTCCAACTCTCGAGATCGGTAATCGAAGGAGGTCACGCCGAGATAAATTCTATAAGCTTAACCTGGGATTGAAGAAATAAGTATATTAAATATTTAAAGAGCGGAAAACTCCTATCGGACCCAAAAGACTCTAGGGCCCTACGGACTAAAGCTGCTCGATTCACGTTGGCTTCAGATGGAACGCTATATCGAAAGACATTCAATGAACCGCTGGCAGTATGCTTGGGTCCGGGAGGTACCGATTACATCCTACGGGAAGTGCACGAGGGCACTTGTGGGAATCACTCCGGTGCCGATACATTAGTTTGAAAAATCATCAGAGCAGGGTATTATTGGACCGATATGGGCAAACACGCGAAGGAATTTGTTCGTAAATGTGACAAATATCAAAGGTTTGCGCCAATGATCCATCCACTCGGAGAGCAACTTCACTCAGTCCTATCCCCATGGCCGTTCATGAAATGGGGAATGGATATCGTCGGCTCTCTACCATCGACCCCAGGTAAAGCCAAATTCATTTTATTTATGACTGACTATTTTTCTAAATGGGTTGAAGCGCAGGCGTTCGAGAAAATAAGAGAGAAAGAAGTTATAGACTTTATTTGGGATCATATCGTATGCCGATTCGGGATACCTGCCGAAATAGTATGTGACAATGGGAAATAATTCGTTGGCAGCAAAGTAACAAAATTCCTCGAAGATCACAAAATAAGAAGGATACTATCAACACCATACCAACCCAGTGGGAACGGACAGGCCGAATCAACGAACAAAACTATCATTCAAAACCTAAAGAAGAGGTTGAACGACGCTAAAGGAAAATGGAGAGAAATCCTGCCCGAAGTCCTTTGGGCGTATCGGACAACGTCAAAATCCAGTACGGGGGCGACCCCATTCTCCTTAGTATATAGGTCCGAAGCATTGATACTAGTCGAAGTCAGTGAACCCAGTACCAGATTTCGATTCACAATGGAAGAATCAAATAACGAGGCTATGAATACTAGCCTCGAATTATCGGACGAAAGAAGAGAAGCTGCTCTCGTCCGATTGGCCGCCCAAAAGCAGCGAATCGAAAGATATTATAATCAAAGAACCAAGCTCCGCCATTTTAAGCTCGGGGACTTAGTGTTAAGAAAAGTCACCATCAATACCCGAAATCCGAACGAAGGAAAACTAGGACCAAATTAGGAAGGACCATATCAGGTTCTCAAGAACGTCGGAAAGGGATCGTACAGGCTCGGCATTATAAACGGCAAACAACTATCAAGTAGTTGGAATGTGTCACATCTAAAATGATACTACTGCTAAGGTACGACCCTTCCATATTCATTTATATTTCAAAACTGACCCTTGCAGAAGTCCGAACAAGAGCTAAGATGGACCCATCGCTTGAAAGCACGCGCTGCACTTTTTTTCTCTTAGACCGGTTTTATCCCAAATGGTTTTTTCGGAAAGGTTTTTAATGAGGCAACCAATGATCGTGCTGCACTTACAACAAGTATCCGAGGCCTCCGTACAATCGACCTCGAATACTGGGGGGCATTAGCCCGCAAATATATCAAGTTCTGATACAAGAAAATTATTTCGCAACAACGGGGTTCCAGTAGGAAAAGTTGTAAGAGCTAAAATGGTCAAAACGAACCATGCTCATGTAGTTGTCCCGAACCCAGACGCGAAACATGAACACATGTATAATAACTTGGAGATTTATTATGCAATCAGAATTAAGATAAACTCGACCATTACGCCTACGGGCTACTTTTATTTCGAGTTCGAGCAAGCACTCACTCGACCATTACGCCCACGGGCTATATTACTTCGAGTTCTAATCATTCACTCGACGACTAAGCCTACGGGCTACTTTTATTTCGAGTTCGAGCAAGCACTCACTCGACCATTATGCCCATGGGCTACATTACTTCGAGTTCGAATCATTCGCTCGATGACTAAAGCCTACGGGCTACTTTCATTTCGAGTTCGAGCAAGCACCCACTCGACCATTACACCCACGGGCTACATTACTTCGAGTTCGAATCATTCACTCGATGACTAAAGCATACATGCTACTTTTATTTCAAGTTCGAGCAAGCACTCACTCGACCATTACACCCACAGGTACATTACTTCGAGTTCGAATCATTCACTCGACGACTAAAGCCTACGGGCTACTTTTATTTCGAGTTCGAGCAAGCACTCACTCGACCATTATGCCCACGGGCTACATTACTTCGAGTTCGAATCATTCACTCGATGACTAAAGCCTACGGGCTACTTTTATTTCGAGTTCGAGCAAGCACTCACTCGACCATTACGCCCACGAGCTACATTACTTCGAGTTCGAATCATTCACTCGACGACTAAAGCCTACATGCTACTTTTATTTCGAGTTCGAGCAAGCACTCACTCGACCATTATGCCCACGGGCTACATTACTTCGAGTTCGAATCATTCGCTCAATGACTAAAGCCTACGGGCTACTTTTATTTCGAGTTTGAGCAAGCAATCACTCGACCATTATGCCCACGGGCTACATTACTTCGAGTTCGAATCATTCACTCAACGACTAAGCCTACGGGGTACTTTTATTTCGAGTTCGAGCAAGCACTCACTCAGCTATTACGCCTACAGGTTATATTTCTTCGAGTTCGAATCATTGACTCAACTAGTAAGCCTAAGGGCTACGTCACTTTGAGTCTGAAAAAACAATCAATCATAGAGACTACGAAGTCCAAATTTGATTAAATTGTTAAGATCCTTGTGAAAACATTTGTAAGGCACGTATAAAGTCTTCACAAGTCGGCCAAGTTGTCTATATACAAAAACTTCTACATGATTGATTACAAACGTAAAAAATTAAGAACTAAGCTTCCTGATCATCCTCAGGGGAGTTTGCTTCTCTGTCAGGCTCTTCCCCGTCCTCGGATCTGCTTTTGCTACCATCATCATCATCATCGCCATCAGAAGCCAAGGCTTCAGCTTCAGCTTCGAGCTCTTTAGCCTTTTTTATTTCTTCAGTAAGGTCGAAACCTCGAGTGTGTATCTCCTCGAGGGTCTCCCTCCGAGACCTACATTTAGCAAGTTCGGCAATCCAATGTGCTCGAGTGTCGGCAGTATCCGCCGCATCTCATGCCTCTATCTGAGCAGCCTCGGCATCAGCCCGATACACGACAATGGACTTATTCGCCAAGATTTTTGACGACTCAACCTCCGCCTTGGCCTCAGCAACCCGAGCTTCAAGCTCCTCGATCCTCTTTGCTTGAGCCAAACCCTTTTGTTTGACGTTTCGAAGCTGAACATCGGCCAATAATAAGTTGGTCAAAATGGCCTCTTTTTCTACAGCCAGGCGGTCGATAGTCTCCTTCCACCGATTACATTTGGGGGAGTGAATGCGTAAAAGTGATAAATATTAGATGGAAGGGTTATTTATAGGCTCGCATCATAACGGTTCAATATCAGAGGTGGCCGACCGCCATCTGACAAGCATTAAATACATTGAAAGGCTAAATCAATGGGACAACTATCACTACGTCATAATCGATCCCTATTAAAACGCCAGCTTATAACCCGATCGAACCGTCGAAAATCATATCGATTCTCACCGCATCCTTCGTGAGAAACGAGGGGACTATTTGTATATGGTCGAAATAGATTTCGGCCTTCCTACGTTCGATCGAGTTCAAGTGGTAAGAAGTCGGAGTGGGATTTTGGGAGTGAGCTCTGAAGACAGTACTAACGAGCCTCGAGTCTGAAGGCTGCTCGAGTAGCAGGCTCGATAACCTTATCGAGCCCGTGACCAAATCGATCCGCAAGGCATTGCTTCGAGGTCGGAAATGCGCGACGCCCATCCCGAAGGTCGAACTCGAGCCAAGACCGAAGGGCTCGACCCAGTAACGAGTTCGAGCCAGTATCGAACTCACAGACAAGAGCCGTTGCAACCGCACCAAGAGAGAGAATCTTGGCGGGAATCGAGGAAGAGACAAATCATCATGGGTCCTCCACTATATGCTTTATTTTATTATTTTTTGTTATAAATAAAGTAATGACCCTCTACTATAAAAGGGGATCCTTGTAAGCTATGGACACACTGAATGCACTGGAACAAAAGAGACCTCCTTGTGCTTGTTTTACTTCATTTTATTCGTTCTCTCTGATTCATTATTCTCACTGTCATAGTCAAGAATATTCGTATTGCAATCGCTCTATACGATTTGTATCAAAGGGTATCACGTATCCTTAGAACCATACATAAATTTAATGTTATCCGATTTTTCGGGTAAACACTAATCTAGCAATTATAAATTATAAATCAGTTCATATGTTGCAACTAGTGGTAGCAAAATGGATTAAAAAAAGTTATTCATCCATATTATCCAGTAAAAAATAGGTTGGATCGATAATGAACTTTTTATAAATGAGTCAAATATGAAAAAAAAAACCATATTATCCACTTAAAAAATAGATAATCAATGGATAATGAGTTGTACTTTTACTTTTGTAAAGACTCAATCCTCAAGTTTGGGAGACTAGAAATTCTCCCGAAAGGGGTGAGGACTGGCAAATCCACAGAATCTTCACCAACTATCATTTGGCCTTTGTTTTCTTCTCCTTGAGGTATACTTGAATGATGTATCCATTAGAGACATGTTAGTTATACACGAAACCCAGTGAAACGATTTGGATTTGTGCAACGAGAACGAGAACAAGGTCGAGAAATTTGCTGTTCCATATTGAGTTAATCTGGTCCTATGTTTAGTTATCATTGTTGCGCTTACATAACACATCAAATTGGAAAGCTAAGTTTTAATTCGTTAATATGAAATCCTTATAACAGACCAAAGATTTTGAAATTGCAGCAAAAATTTTGTTCTAAGAATTGGTTTGAAGCTCCACCATAGTATATTGGGGTTTCATCTTTAGAAATTTCGAATCAAGCATATAATGTTGGAGTTTCAAATATATTGATTTTTAAACCTCTAGCATAGCACATTAGAGTTCTACTTATAAAGTTTCGAACTTTAATACTGATTGCTAGAATTGTATTTCGTATTTTAGTCGAGGCAAAAACATCAATCTAATACATCCAGTGGCTATTTTAGTACTCCATTTGAAAAATTAGCTAAACTCTCCCAAAAAGTGACGTTCCAAAAGGTTGGTCTCTGCGAAATATTCCCATTTTTAATGGTGTTAACAAAATGTCTCTTTTTTTTTACTTGAACATTATAGTTATTCAATTTTTAAAGTTTGAAATTCTTGTTTGGTGGTGGAAAATAAAAGTTAATAATTGATTATAGTTAATATCATTTAATGTTGATAATTTGTGCTTAACTTTTAGTTCAAACACCGATTTTGATGATTTACTGTAAAAATTTTAAAACTTCATTATTGGACCTTAGAAAGTTAAAGAAGGCAAAGTAGGTCTTTTTGAATCGGTATTATTCGGCTAAATTGGTGATTGAGAATTATTTGTGTTGGTATTTGGAAACTTTGTTTCAAATTTGAGATCATTTGGAGCAGACTTGGGGTGGTTTGATCGAAATTGAAGTTGAAAATTAGAAAAATATATTGGTAAAACAACTCAAAAAAGTATGTCAATCTGGTAGACTTCGATGAATAACTTAATAAATAGATAGAGAAAATATAGCATTAACTCTACCAATATGGTAGAGAAATCTATATATACAATATTAAAAGCACGAAAGTCATTAGTGAAATGTCGTTCATCTTTTTTACCCTTTTAAAATAGAGTTCATACTAAACAAAATAGTCATTTGATTATTTTTCTAATATTTAGGACTTTAAAAATAACTACAATTTTGATTATTAAATCTTTCCTTATTTGAATTTTGTAGAAAGTCCTAATATTTAGAATCCAAAAAAGCGCTACTTATAATTAGTCTTTTTTTTTGTTCGTTTGGTTAATAAAATTGTTATAATTTTAGAACTTCCAAAACAGGTAGGACATGTTTATTCTCATTAAATAATAAAAGAATTAGAATTTAAAGTCCACGAAAATCCCTTTGTTTCTCCAATTTAGTGGGTTTCTTCATCAAAAGAAAATTAAAAAGATCAAAAAAAGAAGAAAGCAGATATTAGAAATAGGAAAAAAAGAAAAGAAGAAAAGACGGGTTAAAAAAGGGGCTGTTTCATAAGTAAACAAGCTTACAAAAGAGCACTGAAAATTCACATCATGAAATTTTCGAACACTTTGTACTCCTTCTATATTTAGAAGTCTCTTTTTTTTTAAGTAATATAGCTTTACAGATTAATTTATTGCAAACTCAATGTTTTGAACACTTTGTACTCCTGTTATGTTTAGGAGTCTCTGTTTATTTAATCGAATGTGAAAAATGCAAACATACATTTTAAATAATATTTATTTTTGTTTACCCTTAAAATTGGATAACAATTAAACTTATAATGTGAATTTAAGGATACGTGATTTCACTTAATACCAATTAAAATATATAAAAATTAATGATATAATTGTACAATAAAGTAAATCAAACCAGTATTTGAGTAGAACCCAACCCTTGAGTTAGAGTATCCTCGAACTGGTTGATGCAAGGACAATAAAAATACAATAAGCTGAAGAACAAGAGTGTGAGCGAGAAAGAAAATTATATTGCTTTTGTCTCAGTTGTCCTCACAAAATGGTTAGAACTCCCCTTTATATAGTAGAGGAATTCTATATATGGTACAATTCTAATTACAGAAGGAAATCCCATGATTAGCTAAACAATTGTTCTTGATTCGATCTGTTCCGAGATTTTCACCGTGACCTTCGACCAGTCGCGGATATCTTATTTTTCCGTTATTACGCTATCTTCGATATTGCTCGATGCCTGTCTTGTTCGGTCTCGATTGTTGTCGGTCTCGATCTTAGCAGGTGTCTCGAATCCGAGCTCGGTATCTTGTCTTCGTGCCTTGACCCGATCCACTTCGATTCTCTAGTTTGACCTATTACGACGTCATCATTGTTATGATGTCATCCTCGCAAATGACCGAAAACGTCCCGTCAGTATGGTTCCCCAAATCATTAATGAGCGTCAGATGATGGTCGGCCACTAGTGCTTTTGAACCGTCGCTATAAATCACATAAATAGGCATTTCCTTCTCAAAACACCAAATCCTACTACTTCCTTCTTTCTTCAAACCCATACGAAAAATGACAAAAATATCAAAAACGGTACCACAAAAAGAAACGGCTTCATCTTCTCAACCGGTCGGTGGAAAAACGTCGGCGGAACCCCGTATTGAGGAGTGTATTCCCGGGAGGTGTGTGTTAAACTCCGATTTCAAAACCGATAAGGCTTTATCGGTTCCAGGTCTATGCGAGCCTGTGTCAAGATATTTATGCTCGATAACAGAGAAATACGTCGAGCAGGTAAAAAAAGACTGTAACTGGGGGGATATAGAGGGGGTGATCCCGACCACTGAAGAGGACATAACTACCCATGTGAAAGGGTTTCTAAGTGTTTACCCTTACCCTTTCACGCTGGGCCCCCTCGACCCCGTCGTCGTTAATTTTTGTCGTCAGTATCAAATAACCCTAGGCCAAATCCATCCTTCTTTTTGGCGAATCGTTATTCTGCTCTGATTCTTCGTGAGCAAAGTGGAGGGGATGTCTTTCACCCTCGACCACCTCATCAGGTTATACAGCCCCCGCCTCTTGAGACGGGTTAATAAAACTCCAACGCCTGGGCACCAAAGTGTTGTTCTCGAGCATAGACGAGGACAAGGACCAAGGCTGAATGGGCCGGTTTGTTTGAGTGAGGACTTCCGACCTAATCCCGACTGAGAAGATGCCATTTCCTGAGAGATGGAATATGAAGCGTAAGCATAATCCCACTGTTAGTTCTTATTTATTGTTTTGCCCCTTTACTTCCTCTTATCGATATCCCTTTCCATGATGTAGCGGTTGCTTGGATGCCTCGTGCAATTCCTAATCTTGTGAGCTGGGTTCGGGACCTGTCCTTGACCTCTTCGTACGCCGAGCGCTCATGGCGCTTTGAGGCCAAGAAAACGACGGCTCCGTTCTGGTGGCCCGAGTGAAGAAAACCATCGATGCCCCAAAGAAAGCTGGATTGATGGCGGTTGATGAGGCTCCGCCTCGAACTGAGGGGATATCGGAGAAAGACTCGGGCAAAGTCCCTGAGTCGTTGGAGATCAAAGATGCTTCCCACTGAAGTGAACAAACGGTGGGTATATCTGAAGGGACCGACCCTGAAGCCCTTCGAACTGAGGAGAATGCCCCAAGTGACTCGTTTGGAGCAATAGTAATCGGAGACTCGCCCACGCTCCCTGCTTTTTTCGAGAGGGCGATTCGGAAAGCCCTGAGCTTTGGGAAACCTCGAGATAGATGGAGCTCATGAGGGAGAGGACCCCTTTCGTGGTTTGTTTACATGTATCATGGATACTGCCGGCCCGAATGACGCATCGGGTCTTTTCTTCGAGGCTCAACGTGCCCTGAATCGGGTAGGTCTCGACGCCCTTTGTTGATGTTATATTCTTCCATTTTCTACCTAATATTCTCTTTTTCATATAGGCTTTAGCTCTTCATCAGGAGGCATTTTCCAAGTCTCAGGCAGAGCTGAGCCGATATGAGGCTGACTTCCGAGGGCTTTCGGAGGAGAGAAATGCCCTCAAACTTCTTAGTGGCAAAAAGAGGAAGATATCAAGGATCTTCGAGCCAAGCTGGACAAGGCTCACCAAGATCAGACAGACTTGATTGAGCAGGTAATGACAATTTTAAAACCCCATGGGCTCTATTCAGGAATGGTGGCTAATATTTCAGTCTCTCAGTTGCATCAGAAGATTGAGAGGATCGAACAGTTCCGCGAGGAGATCAGTACGATAAGGGTGGAGTCCTTGGGGTTGAAAGAAGGTATGGACCGCCTTCCTGCAGAAAAAGAGACTATTCGGGCCCAATTGTCATCGGCCGAAAGTCAGCTCCGAGGCCTGAAGGAGAATATTTCAGATTAGGCAAAGAAGATAGGGGAGCTCGAGGCTCAATTGGCTTTCGAACTTACGAGGGCCAAAACTGAAGCCGAAAAATCAAAGGCCGAGGCTGAGGTGATCGTGGCCGTCTACCGGGCTGATGCTGAAGCTGCTCACGCCCAAGCAAGAGAGGCTACTGAGACCGCTCACACTCGAGCATATTGGATTGCTGAACTCGCCAAATGCCAATCTCGGAGGGAAAACGTTGAGGAGATCCACGCTCGAGGTTTCGATCTTACCAACGAGATAGTAAAGGCTAGAGAGTGTGAAGCCGAAGCTGGAGCGCTGGCCACTTTCGATGATGATGATGATGATGGCAGCAATAACGGGTCTGAGAATGGGGAGGACCTCGATGAAGAAGAAGCTGGCCCCGGAAGAGATCAGGAACCTTAGGATTTTTTTCTTTTTGAACTTTTGTATAGGATCCTGATCGGACCTTGTAAATATATATAAAGATCTCTTTCTTTTCCGACTTGTCTTTATTTCATTTATGCCTTGTGAAAGTTTTGTTCATAAGTTCGAGGCTTAGGCAATTTGATCGAAGCCAAACTAGTATAATTTTTATAATCGAGTGAATACTTGCTCGAACTTGGAGTAGGGTGACCCTTAGGTTTTAATCGAGTGAGAATGATTTCTTCGAACTCAAAAATAAACTGGCCCTTTAGGCTCTTAAATTAGGCCGATACGGCCATAGCAAAAGAATGGCTTTCTCCCCTTTTTCGGATTGAAAAGTTTATCGTTTAATCATATAAATTCTGTTGTGCCTTAACACGAAATAAAGGATTTGCTCGAGAGTTCGAACGGTTCCGTACCCATTAGGATCTTCAAGGGTCGATATTATCGAGACCCTTTGTTTCATAATGCCTTAGCATAAAATAAAGAATTTGTTCCAGAGTTCGAACGCCTTTGTATTTATTAGGTTTTTCGAGGGTTGATATTATTGAGACCCATAGAAAATTTGCCGAGGGTTTCCTTTTTTAACCGGTTTGTGAAAATATTCGAAGGCTTGTTTAATAACGGAAATCAGACGTCTACAAACCGTGTTGATTTGGCCGTAGCCTTTAACTTGGGATTCGCCTTTTGGGCTTGTTCCCCTGTTATACTTCGAACTTGTTCGAAGTATCAGTCCCTGAGTGGGGTGGCCATGGCCTGTAAAAACAAGGATTACCTTTTTAAGGTCTTACGATCTCGAGGTTTAGTAATTCGATCGTATCGATTTTTTGGACGGCAGTCCCCGAGTATCGGGTAAATTGTTTGAACTTCAGTTGTGATCGGCCCTTAAGCCGGTTTCCACCATAGATCATAAGTATGAAATTGTAAAGTATAAATATTTCTAAAACATGCAGCATCTGGTAAGGAAAAATACTTCTTCCAATAAATTATACATGCGTACATGTTTTGCCATTAGGGTTCGAGTAATCTACACGGACACGGTTCATTTGACCATTTTGTCCTCTACAAAATTTACCTATTGAGACCATGTAGACATGAAGTATTTTCCTTGTAACTATCCGAGGGTGATGCCCCCCAGTATTCGAGGTTGATTGTAAAGGAGCCTCGGATACTGTTGAATTGCTCTAAGTTAGCATGAACAATGGTTGCCTCATTAAAAACCTCACCGAAAAAACCTATTTGGGATAAAAACTGGTCTAAGGGAAAAAGAGTGCAACGCGTGCTTTCAGACCTAAGGACTGCGTTTGAAGAATCCTTTGATATCTTCCATTAAACACCTGCAAACGGTTATTATAAAATGTATATAAAAATGGAGAAGGTTGTACCTTAGCAGTAATATCATTTGAGGAGTGATATATTCTAATTGTTTTTAATTATTCGTCGTTTGCCATGCCAAATTTGTAGGATCTTTTCCAATGATATCGAGGACCTGGTAGGGTCCCTCCCAATTTGGACCAAGTTTTCCTTCGTTTGGGTCTCGAGTATTGAGGGTGACCTTCCTTAGAACCAAGTCCCCGATTTTAAAGTGTCGAAGATTGGCTTTTCGATTGTAGTACCTTTTGATCAGTTATTTCTGTGCGGCCATTCGAACGAGGGCGGCCTCCCGCTTTTTATCTAGCAATTTGAGGCTTGTATTCATAGCCTCGTGATTTGACTCTTCCATTGCATATCGAAACCTGACGCTGGGTTCCCCGACTTCAACCGAAATCAGAGCTTCAGTGTCGTATACTAAAGAAAACGGTGTTGCCCCCGTATTGGATTTTGACGTCGTTCGATACGCCCAAAGGACTTCAGGCAATATTTCTCTCCATTTTCCCTTGGCGTTGTTCAATCTCTTCTTTAGATTTTGAGTGATGGTTTTGTTTGTTGATTCGGCCTATCCATTCCCACTAGGATGATATGGTGTCGACGGGGTTCTCTTTATTTTGTGATCTTCGAGAAATTTTGTTACTTTGCCGCCGACGAATTTCTTTCCATTGTAGCATACGATCTCGGTAGGCATCCCGAATCGGCATATAATGTGGTCCCAGATGAAATCTATGACTTCTTTCTCTCTAATTTTCTCGAAAGCCTGTGCTTCAACCCACTTAGAGAAATAGTCAGTTATAAACAAAATAGATTTAGCTTTACCTGGGGTCGGTGGCGGAGGGCCGACGATATCCATTCCCCACTTCATGAATGGCCATGGAGATAAGACTGAGTGGAGTTGCTCTTCGGATTGGTGAATCATCGGTGCATACCTTTGACATTTGTCGCACTTTCGAACAAACTCTTTTGTATCTTTTTCCATATCGGCCCAATAGTATCCTACTCCGATGACTTTGTGAACCAACGATTTGGCACCGAAATGATTTCCACCACTGCCCTCGTGGATTTTTCGTAAGACGTAGTCGGTATCTCCTGGTCCCAAACATATTGTTAATGGTCCATCGAACATCCTTCTATATAATGTTCCGTCTTCGGACAAGGTAAATCGTGCGACCTTCTTTCGTAGAGCCCTCGATTCCCTAGGGTCCGATGGAAGCTTCCCGTTCTTTAGATATTCGATATATTTGTTCCTCCAATCCCAAGTCAGACTTGTGGAGTTGATTTCGGCATGGCCATCTTCGATTACTGACCTTGAAAGTTGTACAACAGTCCCCGAGATAATCTCGCCATCTTCGACTGATGACCCCAAATTTGCAAGGGCATCAACCTCGCTGTTTTGTTTTTGAGGCACATGTTGTAAGGTCCATTCTTTAAATCGATGTAGAGTCACCTGTAATTTGTCCAAGTACCTCTGCATTTGATCTTATCGGACCTCAAAAGTTCTGTTGACTTAGTTTACCACGAGCAGTGAGTCACATTTGGCCTCGATAACTTCTGCTCCCAAACCTTTAGCTAGCTCAAGACCTGTAATCATGGCTTCATACTCGGCCTTGTTGTTAGTTAATTTAGAAGTTTTGATAGCTTGCCTAATTATATTACCCATGGGCGGTTTCAAAATGATGCCTAGCCTGGACCCCTTCGAGTTTGAAGCACCGTCTGTGAAGAGGGTCCACACCCCCAATGATGCACCCGACTTTATTAATATTTCCTTTTCGACCTCGGGTACGAGGGCTGGTGTAAAGTTGGCCACAAAGTCCGCTGAGATTTGAGACTTGATAGCCGTTCGGGGTCGATACTCGATATCTTACCCACTGATCTCAACGGCCCATTTGGCCAATCGACCCGAAAGTTCGGGCTTATGCAAAATATTGCGAAGAGGGTAGGTAGTCACCATGCAGATCGGGTGACACTGAAATATGATTTTAATTTCCTAGAGGCGCTTATTAGGGCGAGCACTAATTTTTTTAAGTGTGGGTACCGGGTCTCGGCCTCACCTAGAGTTCGACTAACATAATAAACTTGTTCTTCTCGAACTAGAACCCCACTTACCGCGATTTTCGAGACCGCTAAGTACAAGTATAGTTGCTCATCCGCTTTCGGAGTATGAAGCTCGAGAGGTACCGCTTTAGTTCTTCCAATGCTTATTGGCATTCCGGGGTCCATGCAAAACTATTGTTTTTTTTGAGCAGTGAGAAGAACCTGTGACTTCTAACTGAAGACCTCGAGATGAATCAGCCTAGGGCGGCTATGCGCCATGTTAATCTTTGTACGACCTTAACATTATCCACGACGGTGATGTCTTCGATCGCCTTGATCTTATCGGGATTGATTTTGATACCCCGATTTGATACCATAAAGTTGAGGAATTTGCCCGAGCCGACCCCGAATGCACATTTCTCCGGGTTGAGTTTCATGTTGTATTTCATTAGTATATCGAAGTACCCCTGCAAATGTGTCAAATGGTCCTCTGCTCACAGGGAATTAACTAGCATATCGTCACTATAAACTTCCATTGACTTACCTATTTGTTCTTCGAATATTCGATTTACTAAGCGTTGATAAGTGGCACCAGCATTTTTTAGTCCAAACGGCATTACATTATAACAATAGGTGCCGTATTTAGTGATGAACGAAGTCTTTTCCTGATCTTCCGGGTTCATTTGTATTTGATTGTACCCGGAGTAGGCATCGAGAAAACTAAGGATCTCGTGGCCGGCGGTGACATCGATCATGCGATCGATATTCGGCAGAGAAAAAGAGTCTTTAGGACATGCTTTGTTTAAATCTTTATAGTCTACGCACATTCTAAGTTTATTTCCCTTTTTAGGGACCACGACTACGTTTGCTAACCATTCGGGGTATTTTACCTCCCGAATGGATCCTATTTTGAGATGTTTGGTTACCTCATCCTTGATGAAAGCATGTTTTACCTCGGATGGGGGTCTTCTCTTTTGTTTTACCGGGCGGAACTTCGGGTCCAAGCTTAATCAATGTGCAGCGATTTCCGGCGGGATCCCTGTCATATCTAAATGGGACCAAGCAAAACAATCCATATTATTGATAAGAAATTTGATGAGTTTTTCCCTGAGCTCGGGGGTTAATCCCGTACCCAGGTATACCTTTCGATCGGGTAGATGCTCAATCAATATGACTTGCTCCAGTTCCTCGACCGTCAATTTGGTGGCGTCGGAATCCTCGGGGAATATGAAGGATTGAGGGATCCAAAATTAATCGTCTTCGTTCGTTCCCTGCTTCTCCGATTGAGTCGAGGCTGGTAGTTGTGGTTGCTATTTAGCTTCCTTTTTTCCTTTGGATTCAGATCCTTTTGTTGACGAAAGCGCCGATACCAGTATGACTTCGTCGACTGCGAACATCTCTTTGGTAGCATGTTGTGCCCCATACACTGTTTTTACTCCATCTGGTGTTGGGAATTTTAGCAGTTGGTGAAGGGTTGAGGGGACCGCCCTCATATTGTGAATCTATGGTCTTTCGAGCAGTGCGTTGTATCTCATATCGCCTTCGATTACATGGAACTTTGTTTCTTGAATAATTCCAGCTACATTTACTGGTAGGATGATTTCACCTTTAGTTGTTTCACTTGCCATACTAAAGCCATTGAGAATCCGAGCTGCGGGTACGATCTGATCTTGTAGGCCGAGCTGCTCCACGACTCTCGATCGAATAATATTGGCCGAACTTCATGGATCAATTATAACTCGTTTAACCTGAATTTTATTCATAAGTATAGAGATTACCAAAGCATCATTGTGGGGTTGTGAGATCCCTTCTACTTCCTCATCATTGAATGATAAAGCGCCTTCTGGCACATAGTCTCGAGTTCATTTTTCTCTGGTGATTGATACTTTAGTGCGTTTGAACACGGGCCCTTGTGGAATATCGACCCCACCAACGATCATATGAATCATGTGTTGTGGTTCTTACTGCTTGTTTTTCCTGTTTGCATCTCTGTCTCTGAAATGATTTTAAGCTCGGTCGCTCAAGAATTCTCGAAGATGACCCTCGTTGAATAAACGAGCCACCTCCTTCCTTAGTTGCCTGTAATCTTCAGTTTTATGACCATGTGTACCATGGTATTTGCATGTTTGATTGGGGTTTCTTTGGGGTGGATCGATTTGTAGGGGTCTGGGCCATCTAGTATCTTTGATTCTCCCAATGGCCGGCACAATACCTGGTGCGTCGATGTTGAAGTTGTATTCTGACAATCGTGGTGCTTCTGTGGGATTGGCATGTTTATCGAAGCCACTTTTGCTCATGAGCCCTCGAGAGCTCTGTCTTCCATCATTTCTTCGATCATTTCGGATGGGATTGCATCCTGGGCCGCTGTTTCTACGATATGCATTGTATGGTAGATACCGATCTCTGCTCGACCGGGGTTCTTTGTCGATATCCCTTTGAGTTCTACCGACAGGCCTGTTTGGATAAGCGAAATCGGAAGGGGTCCCCAATTGATCATCCTCGACCCTGATCTTCGACTGGTACCGATTATGTATATCAGACCAGGTTACCGCTGAATATTCAATTAAATTCTGCTTTAGTTGTCGTGATGCCACCGAACTTCGTTCGTTCAAACCTTGAGTAAAGGCTTGAACAACCCAATCGTATGTGACCGGTGGTAGTTCCATGCGTTCCATATAAAACCGAGATACGAATTCCCTCAACATTTCGTTGTCTTTTTGTTTCACTTTGAAGAGGTTTGATTTTCTAGTCGTGACCTTTATTGATCCAGCATGTGCCTTTACGATTGAGTCTGCAAGCATGGCGAAGGAATCGATGGAATTAGGCGGCAAATTGTGGTACCATATCATTGCTCCTTTTGACAAGGTTTCTCCAAAAATTTTCAGTAGAACAGATTCGATCTCATCGTCTTCTAAGTCATTTCCCTTTATTGCGCATGTATAAGAAGTGACATGCTCATTAGGGTCAGTGGTCCCATTGTACTTAGGAATTTCTGGCATTCAAAATTTCTTCGGAATGGGTTTTGTTGCCGCACTCGGAGGGAAAGGCTTCTGTACAAATTTCTTTGAATCCATACCTTTTAAAATCGGTGGTGCCCCCGGTATTTGGTCAACTCGGGAGTTATATGTCTCTACTATCTTGTTATTTGCCTCGGTTTTCTTTTCTCCCGATTCAATCCGTTTAGTGAGCTCCTCGAACATTTTCATAATGGCGGGGTCAGTCCCCGATTCGTTGACATTCGTCCTTTCCGGCACAAGCTCGGTCCTTTGAACGACTTCTGGTTCGATCCTACTCGGTGTTCGGTGTTGATTTTGTAGTTGTGCTATAGCGGCCTGTTGAGCCTGTAATATTTCGAATATCAATTAGAGGCTAACTCCACTATCTTCTCCGCCATGTGTACCTCGACCACCTGATCGAACTTCCCTGTGTATACTACCTTCGGGCTCCACACCCAAATTTGCATTTAGGGCGACATGTGAACTGACATCGACGAGATTTGCAATTGGTGCTCCCTCGAGGTTGGCCTAAGGCACCTCGATTCCTGGGGCGGCTATGTTGTCGTTTTCCCCGTGAAATCCAAGGCTGTTGTCACCATGTGTAGGTGCTGCTTGTGAGTTTGACATGTTTGTCCTGAAAATAAAGATTCATACGAGAACAAGTGTAAAGCAGTGTGTGTTATTGAAATTAGTATTTAGCAATCACTATTATCCTTAGTCCCACGACGGGCGCTAAACTGTTTACCCTTAAAATTGGATAACAATTAAACTTATAATATGAATTTAAGGATACGTAATTTCACTTAATACCAATTGAAATATATAAAAATTAATGATAGAATTATACAATAAAGTAAATCAAACCAGTATTTGAGTAGAACTCAACCCTTGAGTTAGAGTATACTCGAACTGGTTGATGCAAGGTCAATATAAATACAATAAGCTAAAGAACAAGAGTGTGAGCGAGAAAGAAAATTATATTGCTTTTGTCTCAGTTATTCTCACAAAATGGTTAGAACTCCCCTTTATATAGTAGAGAAATTCTATATATGGTACAATTCTAATTACAGAAGGGAATCCCATGATTAGCTAAAAAACCGTTCTTGATTCGATCCGCTCCGAGATTTTCGCCGTGACCTTCGATCAGTCGCGGATATCTCGCTTTTCCGTTATTACACTATCTTCGGTATTGCTCAATGCCTGTCTTGTTCCGTCTCGATTGTTGTCGGCCTCGATCTTAGCAGGTGTCTCGAATCCCAAGCTTGGTACTTTGTCTTTATGCCTTGACCCGATCCACTTCCGGGTCGATCTTCGATGCAACTTCTTGGTCTCGGTCAGCATAGAAAAATCGGGTGAGACTGATTTTTTTCCGTATACAATTTTATTTTAAAAAATTTATTTTTATTAATACGAGGGACACGTGCAAGGCGCGTATACTAATACTAGTACCTGAAGAGCATAAATATGACAATCCAGTAAACTTCAACGAACAACTTAACATATATGTAGAGTAATAATAACATCAACTCTATTAAATTGGCAGAGAAATTCTAAAGACAAAGTATGATGATGAGGTAAACTTCGATGAATAATTTTATTCGGTAGAAAACCCCGAAAAGAGCTATATGTGGTTCCGAACTAATTTTTTAAAAGGAATTTTCAGAAATCACTATTGTTTAGTGGATATTAACTTCCTATAGCTACCATATACATAATTACTTCCTATAACAACTATTAAGTTATTATGGTAGTGTATTCGCGTTGTTGTATTCATGAATACAGCAACAAAAAGCGCCTAAAATCAGGGCAGTTCAGCTGTACGCGCATGTATTCACATGTATTCGTGTTGCTGTATTCATGAATACAAAAACAAAAAGGGCCTAAAATCAGGGCAGTCCAGTTGTACGCGCATGTATTCACATGTATTCGCGCCATGTATTCATGAATACAGTAACGACAATCAGCTTAAAAATAAGTATGTCCAGCTGTCTAATAACAGAAATAATATCAATTAGCGTGATACACTCCTAATATAACTCAACAAAATCAATTCTAACATGCCTTATTATCAACACAATTAATTAGAATAATTTTTTAGTTGTATATAACTTTTGTATTTAGTGTGTTTTAATTATTACTTTTTTTAGTGTCATTTCAATGTTTGTATTTACTGTATTCGTTATTTTATATACACTGTATTCAAATGTATTTGTATTAACAATATCTTAGTTATTCCTAATACATGTTATTACTGCTGTATTCAGTATATTTTATTGGTTGTATTCACTGTATTTCTATTTGTATTCAGTGTATTTTACTGTATTTTAAAATTAAATGTATTCACTGTTTATATTTTGTTCTATTTTAATGTTTGTATTCAGTGTATTTCAATGTTTATATCATGTATTCATGCATGAATACAGATGTATTCAGCTGTATTAAAAAAATATAAACCTTCGAAATACATAAATTAAAGCAAAAAATGTAATTATGCAAAAATACAATGTATTTGATTGAATTTGTACAGAATACAATGTATTTGTATCATTGTATGTGACTAAATAGCAAAGAAAAGAAGAAAGTTCGTTGGAGATAGCATTTTCCGGCCAAGGAAAATATTGTATACATGTATTAAAATTAAAAATGGAGACGAACAAAAACCACGGCCCTCGAATCTTTTCCGGCGTAAAAAATATTGCAATATCCGTGTAGAGGAATCCATTGCAATATCCGGCGTAGAAGAAAGCCGCAATGGCCCTCTTGTTTCAAAGTTGTTGAATCAACCATTGAAGAGGAAATTTGAAGTTTTCTGCTGAAAACCTAATAATGGTGAAGATTTTAAAAAAAAAGCGAAGAGAAAAAGAAAAGCTTGAATCGACCAAAAACCCAAAAACTTTAACACTTACCATGAATTTTTGGAGCAAAAACGTTGAAAGTGAGAGAGAGAATCGTGCTTCAAACATCGTGAATACAATCTTGCTATGAGAGAGAGATCGTGGAGAGAGAAAGAAGAAATATTTTGCTGTTATTTTGGGAGAGAATAACTGAAAGAATGAGAGAGAAAAATGGTACATAGCGTATTTAATGCCTTAATGATAGTGTATACCATAAATACCTATTTTGCTATAAAAAATAAAAGATAGCTATAGAAAATAATAATTTAAAAGGGTTTTGATTTATAATAAATAGGAGGTAGAACCGTTAATTTTGGGCCATTGTTTGTGTCAATTAGAGGTGGCAAAATGGTTAAAAGAAAACAGTTATCCACCCATATTATCCATTTAAAAATAGGGTGGATAATGAACTTTTTAAAAACGGATCGAATATGGAGATACCATATTATCCACTTAGAAAATGCTTAACCAAATGGATAACTAATGGATAACTAATGTGTTTAACTTTTATATTTGTAAAGCCTCAAATTAGGGGTTACTCAAGTTTGGGAGACTAAGGACCCGTTTGGCCATGAGTTTTGCCAAAATAAATTTGGGATTTATTTGGTAAACACATGTTTGGCCATAGATTTTGCCCACATTTTGGCAAAATCCCAAATCCCAAATCCCAAAATCACCTCAATTGCTGATTTTGGGCTAAAATATGACCGTTACACTTTTAAAATTCTTTAAATATTATCCCAAACTTTTATAATTTATAAAAGAGCCCACATTTATTACGGCCAACTAAATATTTGATGAATATGCTCCCTTATCAGCTCAATCCTTTGTGCATCTTACTTTTGCTTCTGATTTGTAGGCTTAATGGCTTTTTGAACACTCATATCAGTTAACTTTTTCTTTTTAATTAGGAGCCGTAATTTTCTAATGGGATTTTACTGTAATTAATAATTTATATAGTTCATTATAAAAATGATAATTTTGTACCAAACTTATTTATGTTCTGGGCTATGATTTGTGATAATGGTACTATTTGTTATTTGTGATAGTTTTTAGAACTTGTGGGTATAAGTCATGTTTCATGTTTTTCAAATAAAAAGTAAAATATATTTTGAAAAATCATGTCCAAATACATTTTCATCTTCAAACCAAACTTCATCCAAATCAGATTTTTCAAAACAAATTTGGGAATCTATAGCCAAACGCTAGCTAAAAATTCTTTCAAAAGTGATCATATTCAAGAAGCGATAGATAATATGGATATGGATAACTTATTTTTTATCCGTCTCAAATATAGGTCGGGTCGAATAATTTATTAGTTTTTAAAATTACCCGTATCCAACCGAGCCGCCCGTTTGCCACCCCTACGCTGTCAATCACCCCAAGTCCACAACAACCTAGCCCATAACCGAAGCATTTAAGAATAGCTTGAATTGTTAAAGTCGGAGCAAAGAATACCAGTTGGGAAGGAAGATGAGCGTGTGGAAGCATTTAGCGCTGTTGGGGAGAGCCAATTCGAAGGAATCAATAGAATATATACTTGAAGCTCTGTGGAGAACTCGTAAGACTGGCCTTGACGCCGCTGACCGCCAAATATTCGGCGAAATGCTTCAACTTTCTAATGATTCTGACCTCGACCCTGTAAAGCTCTCTTCACTTCCATATACTCCCTCCTTCCACCTGTCTTTATATCTGTTCACTTGCAGATGAATTTAATTACCTATGCAATTGAAAAACGAATTTATATGTTCAAACCCGTTGTTGCTAATATGCTCAACTTACTGCCTTAAAAAATAGGGTATTACTTTGTGGTGGAGTTTTAGACTAAACAACTAGTCTAAAGTTTGTCTAAGTCATACTTTATTTTTCGTTGAATGACTTGGAAAATAACATGGACATCCGAGGTTCCAAGCAAAGTTGAATTCTTGGTTGGATTCATCTTGTTTGACACAAGATAAGTTGCAGAGCAGTGGCTTTAACCTATATATCCAGTGTTATATTTGTAGAGGAAGAGGGGGTCCATGAATCATCTTTTTTTGTTTGCAAGTATGTTTGGAAAATATGTGGCATGTTTTTGAATTCGTATGGGATGCACTGTGTTATGCCATCCAATGTCAAGCAGACTTTAAGGAGTTGGAAAAGTCAGCCACTGAGAAAGAAGAAGAAGATTTGAGAAATCATTTCCTTTCAAATTTTAGCACAACTGAATAGGTTAAATTTGTGCCAATGGTGATCAGGTTGCTGGAGTTTTCTCTATGTGAATATTGTTTACGTCTAAGTATCGTATAAAAATGCCTGTTTTATTAGTTGTAAGAATGTAAAATTTTATCTGTAATCTCTAGTCATCTCTATTTTGCATAATTAGCTTATTTGGTTTCATTCCTGAAGTTTCTTACATTAGTTATTAAAAGTTTACCTATTAAAAAAAGGGAAGAAAGGAAAAGATATGGGAATTACTTCAAGTAATGTGATAATTGTTACCGTTCTCAATTTTTTTTTACTTCAAGTAATGTGATTCCTATATCAGCCATCATATTTACATGTTTGTTTTGCAGCTTCTGGTGTGCCTTCGTATTTTGATTCGCAAATGTGTTTATGAGAATGCCAAGAAGGATGAAATGCAAAAGTTGTTTCCTGCTGAGGTTCAACCCGAATTACAAAGGTTATTAACACTTCTACTGCAAAAATTTCAAAAGGAGTGGCGGGAAGATATAGCTAAAGAAGATACAGCTAATGACCGGGTCTGAAACTGTCTCAATAGGTTCAGCTGTAATGCATGTAGTATTACTATTATCTAGTTGAAGAATGGAACACTAAAGTTGAATCTTATCCACAATCAGGTCATCCTGCCTCAACTGAGAGCAATGATGTGGACCAGGGGAAATGAGCGCAGTGAAATTGGAGACCCTGCAGCAATTACAAATTTAAAGGTACAAACTACCTAGCTACTTTTGTACCATTATAGAAAAAGGTACAAGTTATCTATCTTGGCATGTCAATCTGGAGAAGAGAAGAAAGAGAATTTCCATGGTATTTCACTCCTATGATGAAAAAATCAATTGCTTAACATTTACGGACTGCTTTCTTATGTGATTGGTCATATATTAAGCCTTTCCAAACCAAGTCTTACTCATTCCTCGAGTTTTGTCTATTAGCAATCATTATTGAGCAAAGAAAAAGTGAGTTTTTTCCATTTTATTTCCTTTTCGGCCTCAAGCTTCTGAAGTTCAGGAAAGAGTATATTGACTTTGCTTTTCATGTTGTCTTTTCATTTTAATGTGACAAATGGAAAGTCTTGTACTTATAACTGTTTTTCTAAAGCATGCTCCACGCAGCTTCAAGGTGATGCAACATCTAGCTGTGAAGAAAAGGATGTGCAGTTCCAATTGACAAAAGGCACTTTAGAAACAATGTTGAAGTCAATGTACTGTGTTAGGAGCCACGATGATGAATTTAGCAAAAGAATTGGGTTTTGATAGTTTTCTCTATCTAGAGGATATACCTTGTCAGCATGAGTGTTGAAATAATAGGAGCTTAACAGTAGTTAGTTAGCTTAGTTAATGACAGTTAGGCAGTTAGTGACAACTGGACACAGCTAAATTAAAAGGTCGGTTAGTGTACAGTATATAACTGAAGGTAGTTAGTCTTTGTATTTTCACTTTTTCATTTTCTAATATCAGAGAAATGTTCTCTCCATAGTCTCGTTGATCTCTCTTCTTCCACTTCTCTCTTTTGCTGAAGATCGCTCTCCAGAAATCATCATGGTATCAGAGGTTGCGGATTGATCCGAGCTCCGTTCACTCCTCTCTGGTGCTATCTTCAATTGTTCTTCATTTCACCCAATTGCTTTCGAGTCACCATTGTTGGTGCGATTCGTCTTTGAGGAGTTAGGGTTTCACAATTCAGAAATTTCTCTGAGTTTTCAACTTCATCATCAATGGCGATTGAGAGTTCAGACGGTACTCCTGATATTCCTGCACCACCTCCAGCTAGAGGCAGCATTGACGCAATTCCAGTTGTAGATCAGCATCATCCACTCTTTCTCCAGCCTTGCGATACTCCAGGTAGCTCGCTAATCTCAATTAAACTCACTGGACTTGAGAATTATGCCCTATGGAGCAGTTCTACGCGAGTTAGTTTACTTGGAAAGAGCAAATTAGGATTTGTCGATGGTAGGTATTCTAAGGACAAATTTGATCCATCTTTGCATGAGCTGTGGGAGAAGTGCAATGCTATAGTGCTTTCATGGATAATGAATTCTGTTAGCAATGAATTACTGAGTGGTATGGTGTATGCTACGAGTGCTCAGAAGGTTTGGACACACCTTAGGGAAACTTTTGATAAAGTAAACGGATCTAGAATTTTGTACCTTCATAGACAAATAGCCACCTTAACTCAGGGTATCTCATCAGTTTGAGTCTATTTCTCAAAACTGAAGGAATTGTGGGCAGAATTTGATGCCTTGGTGCCCTGTCCTGGTTGTGGTTGTGAAGAGTCCAAAAAGTATGTTGAGCACTTTGAGTCTCAAAGACTTCTGCAGTTTCTAATGGAGTTGAATGAATCATATGCTCAGTCTAGCAATCAGATTATGATGATGTCACCAACCCCTTCGATTAATAAGGCATATGCTATGATAATATCTGAGGAAGTAGGAGATCACTGTCTCCTACACGTGCCTGAGATAAATGAGGGAATAGCATTGTTTAGCAACAACGGAGCTTACAGGGCTACTAATTCACCCAGTCCTGGCAACACTGCCATGTACAATAACAAAGGAGGATCTTCTAACTCAGGACCTGTCTATAGGCCCAAGAAGAACAACCCTTACTGTGACTATTGTCATTTCAAAGGGCACACCAGAGATACATACTATAAGCTGGTAGGATATCCAGCAGACTTCAAAGCTAAGAAGAAGACTCCCTCTGTCAACTATGTTAGAGACAACCAATCTAACAATGATGCCAACTCTGCTCCTATTGGTGATGTTTTTGGTGCAAGTGCTAACTTGGCTAGAAATGCAGCACCTTGTCAAGTTCAGAATCAGAACATTCAAGTTGGACTAGCAGGAATTCCACAATTCACTCAGGAGCAGTACACTCAAATTCTGCAGATGCTTGGCAAGGGAATGAGAATGGTAACTCATCTGTGCCTGCAGGTATAGCAAATGCAGCTACTACCACTAGTGAGGATCTAATTAAGTGGATAGTAGATTCTGGGCATCAAATCACATAGTTAACAACAAACAAATTTTGACTGAAAGTAGCTTATGTGATAAATCTAAAGAGTACAAAGTTCATCTACCTACGGGAGAGTCAGTTACTGTCAATCGCATAGGTTCTACCTATCTTTTTCCGGGTCAAAAGATAACCAATGTGATGCATATACCTGGATTCCAATACAGTCTCTTGTCTGTATCAAAGCTGACAAAAGAACTAAAGTGTGCAGCCTTATTCTTTCCTGACTTCTTCATTTTTTCAGGATCTCTTTAGTGGCAAAGTGAAGGGGATTGGTAGAGAGGACAATGGTCTATATGTGATCAACCATAATAGCAAGCTTCATGTGGATTCTGCTGTGACAACTGTTCCACAGTGTAATGCTTCAAAAGATTTCTCAAAGTATGTTGCTGTAAATACAATAATTGGCAGTAGAATAAGTGTAGATCTTTGGCATAAACGACTAGGCCATGTGCCACTTAGTACTCTGAAAAGGATGAAAGAATTTCAGTCTGTAGAACTTGATAAGTCTGAAGGTCATTGTACTGTTTGTCCATTAGGTAAACAATCAAGACTGCCATTTCCTTTGAGTTTACTGTTTTTAGTACTTGTTAGTACTTGCTTTCATACTATTCATGGAAATGTTTGGGGCCCTTACAGAGTTCCTACATACGATGGAAAAAGGTACTTTCTAACTTTAGTAGATGATCACTCCAGGTACACTTGGATTTTCTTGCTACCTTCCAAAGGTGAAGTAATCGTAGTGTTAAGAAATTTCTTACTCATGATTCAGAATGTCTATTCATGTTCTGTAAAAGTGCTCAGAACTGACAATGGCTGTGAGTTCTTTAATTCACACATGACAGCACTCTTTCAATCCTTTGGAATCATTCATCAGAGTTCTTGTGTGGCAGAGAGGAGACACAGATACATTCTAGACACTGCAAGAGCATTGAGGTTCCAGGCATCAGTTCCTCTAAAGTTTTGGGGAGACTGTGCTCTAACTGCTGTTTATGTGATCAACCGAGTACCTACACCTACTCTTCAAGGCAAGTGTCCCTATGAGGTGTTACATGGTCACTTGCCTTCATTAAGTCATCTGAGGGTATTTGGTTGCTTGGGATATGTCACATACCTCAAAAGAGGGGACAAATTCTCACCAAGAGCTGTTCCTGCCATATTCCTTGGTTACTCCATGACACAAAAGGGATATAAAATGTATGCTATCCACTCAAGGAGTTAGCAGAGAAGTAGTGTTCAAAGAAGATGTATTTCCATTTAAACATCTTCCTACTACTATCTCCTCCTTATTTCCCGTCCTAGACTTAACCACTATCTCCTCCACTGCTCCTTCTATTTCTTCTATATCAGAGGCTGTTGAGTCTGCTGAGTTAGCCTCAGACACTGTCATGCCAGAAGCAATTGTGCAACCTTCTGTCATGCTGGCATCCACTGAGACAGTTGATGCTTCCAACTCTACAGCACATGACATTCCTATGTCTTCAAATGCACCAGAGGCAAGCAGGAAATCCACCAGAACCAGTAGACCACCTGTATGGCTAAAAGACTATGTCACTCAGCAGCAAGGGAATGCTAACTGCTGTTATCCCATGTCTAATTATGTTTCCTATGCCAACATATCTCAGTCTTTTGGAATTGCTCTTACTGCTTATTCCGCTATTGTAGAACAGTGGATAGAGGCTATGCAATCAGAGATTGCAGCCTTAGAGGACAACACTTGGAGTATTGTTGACCTTCCTCCTGGCAAGACGCCTATAGGCTGCAAATGGGTGTACAAGGTGAAGTACACTGCATCAAGAGCTGTGGAGAGGTATAAAGCCAGGCTAGTAGCTAAGGGCTATAGCCAACAGGAGGGGCTAGATTACACAGAAACTCTCTCTTGTGGCCAAAAGTGAGATCTGTCATTGCTAATGCAGCAGCCAAGCATTGGCCTATCTGCCAAATGGATGTCCACAATGCTTTTTTGCAAGGTGATCTTCTAGAAGAAGTTTATATGGCCATTCCTCAGGGGTTTGCAAGCCAGGGAGGGATTCCTAATGTCTGCAAACTTCATAAATCATTCTATGGCTTAAAGCAAGCCCCTAGGCAATGGAACAAAAAGCTAATTGATGCTTTACTGGATCTTGGCTTTACTCAAAGTCACTATGATTACTCTCTTTTCACCAAAAGGGAGCATGCTGCACTGGTAGTTGTCTTGGCCTATGTAGATGATCTACTAGTGACAGGGAACTGTTCTAATTTGATAGTCAAAACCAGGAATGATCTCAAGCTCAAGTTCAAAATGAAGGATTTGGGTGAACAAAAATTCTTTCTTGGGATAGAATTTGCTAGATCCAGGAAAGGCATAGTAATAAGTCAACGGAAATATGCATTGGAACTTATCTCTGAAATGGGTTTGGAACTTATCCAAACCAGCTGGTACTCCATTGGAATCTAATGTGAAACTCACATTTGAAGAATATGATTCTTTCATCAAAGGAGACTCAGTATCTGAAGTAACAAAAGATGACAATCTATTGGCAGATCCAGGTCAAGATCCAGGTCAATATCAGAGGCTCATAGGAAGATTGTTATATCTCACTATGACCAGAATTGATATTGTCTATGCTGTGCAAGTGCTCAGCCAATTTATGCACAAGCCAAAGCAGTCACACCTAGAGGCTGCTCTCAGAGTGGTAAGATACATCAAGGTAGCTCCTGGTCTAGGCCTATTAATGCCTTCAGACAGCTCTGACACACTTGTAGCCTATTGTGATTCAGATTGGGGAGGCTGTCTACAAACTAGGAGGTCTGTTACAGGGTATCTAGTGAAGTTTGGGGAGGCTACCATATCCTGGAAGTGGAAGTCGAAGAAACAGGACACAGTAGCCAGAAGCTCAGCAGAGGCAGAATTCAGAAGCATGGCTTCCACAGTTGCTGAACTGACCTGGTTAGTTAACAGGATTGTGAGCTGGGAGTTGGTGTCAATCTGCCTATCTCTCTATATTGTGATAGTAAAGCTGCCATTCAGATTGCAGCCAATCCCATTTTTCATGAGAGAACTAAGCACATTGACATTGATTGTCACTTTGTTAGGGAGAAGATTGTTCAAGGGATGATCAAAAACTTTCATATCTCGACCAAGGAGCAACTGGCAAACTTACTGACAAAGAGCCTTGGCAAACTGCAGCATAACTATCTTTTATCCAAGCTGGGGTTGATAGACATATTTCAACCAACAGCTTGAGGGAGGGTGTTGAAATAATAGGAGCTTAACAATAGTTATTTAGCTTAGTTAATGACAGTTAGGCAGTTAGTGACAGCTGGACACAGTTAAAAGGCCGGTTAGTGTACAGTATATAACTGAAGGTAGTTAGTCTTTGTATTTTTAATTTTTCATTTTCTAATATCAGAGAAATGTTCTCTCCATAGTCTCGTTGATCTCTCTTCTTCCTCTTCTCTCTTTTGCTGAAGATTTCTCTCCAGAAATCATCAATGAGCTTGCAACATTGACTGTTCTCTATATCATCACTCTTAAACTTGTAGGTGCAAATATCAGATAGATCGTAGATGTGTACCCCAACAAACAAATGTGGTATAATTCTCTACTGTCCCTGACTAGAAGGTAATGTACTTTCATATGTTAGTTAATTCACTACTGTTCGCGTTACTCCCTGTTCTAACATAGTTGAAAGATTGCCTTTGAGGCTGAAAAGATTGATACATATTTTGACAAGTGGGAAAGACATATTTTACATGGAGAAGCTTTAATCTCCCTAGGAGTTGGATATGATTACCACCTTACTTTGCATCATTTTGGACATGGTTTGATATATTCTGGCCCATTCTTATCTTCCAATTTCTGGATAACTCAAATGTAGTTCCATGTCGTGCTGGCCACTCATCATTCAAATGTAATTCCATGTTTCAATATGTTTTCCTATTCTTTATGCTCTATCTTGACCATACAAACAGAGGTTTAGGAATTACATTATAATACTTGCTTGTTTAATTTGATCTTGGAACTAGTTCCGAGGCTTAATAAAGGTATTAAAGGCAAGCCCTTAAAACTTTTAAAAAGGTCTCGCGTAAGCGGTTACCACTACTTTTAGCTCACTCAAGCCCGTGGACTTTTGTTTTGTTTTAACCCTTTCCGTCACTTTTATTTAATAAATAGTTAAATTTAGGTGTTTAAAGAATATTTTTCTCCTCTCTTTATGCTAGAAAGGTGGCAGAATTTCCTTTTCAAAGTTAGGGGATGCTAACACATAGGAGGATGGAAATATTTGAGCCCCTTTGATAATAAGAAAAATCTAAATTGCTCTCTAGTTCCTAAGATAACTTTTTTATTAGTAGAACTTGAGAAGAGTGGGTTGTGTGGTACCATAATAAAAGTTTAAGCAGTTGAGTGACACTAAAAATGGCTTAAGGGCTTATTTAAGATTTTCTTGAAAAGCTTAGGGGCTTTAAACATGATATTTATTGGTCGTCCTCTATAACCCATGATTCTTTTGTTTAATTTGGCCCAATTTATTTGGCTGTAGGGGAGATATCGACCTTTATAAGTACAGTTGTTCATATCGGCATGGCTCAGTTAAGTTGTTTGTCAGACCGTCAAGCAGTGCAAATCTGAGTTTACTTGATTAATCCCATGTACATGGAGGAGACTCTGATCTGCAAACTTTTTTGGGGATAGAGGAAAATGTTGAGTGGACCAAGTCTATATGGTTTGTCCGACTCTATAAGTTCATTCTATTCTATCGACTATCTAGTTTTTCAATGTGGATTTATTTCCATTTCATGTCCCGCATGTTGGTATTGTTCTAATACCAAATATTAGAAGAAAGCAAAGTAGAAAAGATAAAGAACTGCTAGATTTCAAAATCTTGCACCTGTCTACTACGGATTTCAGGTTGAGCTATACGTTGCCCATTTCTTTGAATCTGTTTAGGTTTCTTATTTCTTTGGTCAATAGATGATTGTTCAGATTTGCAGCGTTAGACACATTAGATGTGTCAGTAATATTGTTTTATATCTTAAGAGTGCTAATCTTACTCGAAATCTTGATTAGTGATTATTACTATGTTGAATGCTAATCAAGATTTACAACTATTAACTTAATAAAGTAATATTCTTTATGTATGATACAATACAATCATGGCAGACAACTCATGACAATAGATCACAAAATATATCTAATGTTACGCACAAAATACATATGATACATCTTAATAATATTCATCAAAAATATATATTGCATTCCACTGTCCTCATACATCCTCGACTTGTCGATATTGGCCTCTAACAGTGACATCAACCGCCTCCCAAGTGGTGTAATTTTCTCTAATTCCAAATTATGAACGCGTGAACTATCAGATTCCAATTCTTTAAAAGCTTATTCAGTGTATCACTATAATCAACAAGGAATTTCACATAATGAGTCAGCGGGTAGATTTACCACCTTGTGTTGGTTTCCTCTAAGACTCCCCCCTGAACTGCATTTTCAAACTCCACAAATGTCCCTTTAATAGCACACTATGTCACCAGCTTCTTCACTAAAAAGCAAGTTTAAGTCCGGCAAAACGCATCCTACATATAACAACTTCTCATATGATCTCCGCCAAATCGCCAAAGCTTCTCCAAAATTCAATAGCTGCATTACACATCCCTTTGCAGTCTCTACAAAACACACCTCTTTAACCAAATCCGAGCACTAAAAAATCTGCTCACAGAGGCGTTTTTCAGCCGATAGAAGGATTCACACCAGAATTTCAGTGCATATATCCATATTTCGTTTTCTCATCCAACGGCCACCAATCAATCCTCTGGACATCTGCAGTACTCAACTCCGAGAATGCTCAAACACTCATCCAAAACCTCGCGATGAATACTTGAATAAACTTGACAACACTCATTTTCGTACCCGGACCGAACCATACGTTCCGCAATCTCTCTCAGCTCAAAGATAGCATCCGAATAAATCAAATCCACTGAGCAATTGTTCCCTTGGAGACTCGTGCCTCTCACGTGACGTACCTTCCACTGATTACTAGTCCCCACTTCAAAGTCAGGTATTTCCCCACTCGACTGTTGAAATCTATGACCAGAAGGTGAAGACCATTTCCCAGTGCAAGTTGGTTTGAGTTGGAAAAATGATTCATGTTGATAAACAATAAGATTTTATTCGTGGGATCCAAGAAAAATATTAGCTGAAAGAATGTGTTCAACATGGACTATTAATTATGGCAATGCGTGCATCAAAATAAAGACGTGTGAAGTAGTCTTTTAAGGAAAGAAAATAGAATCCTTTTGGGATTTATTTTCCTCAAGAGGTGAGCGAATTATTTAAGGTCTTGGAGCTGAACTTGGAGAAGGATTTCGGCTAAGCCTCACTCCTATGTAAAGCGCCATGTTGCTGCTATTCAAGATGATTGCTATTTTCGCACAGACACTACATTCATTCAAGGCAAATAGTAATTCATAACAAGAGGTACTTTCAGAGATTCAAGCTGCTCAACTGAAGATAACATGTTCCTAAAACGAAGCTGCTGAAGTTCTTTAGCTAGTTAGGTTGAGTCAATTGATCTCTATTGTAGCCCATCCTGCTTATTAAGAAGTGTAATAGTAGGTGAACAAATCTTAATGTTTTGTTTTGATTTCTAAGCTAGAGTTAGCTCAGAAAGGAGTAGTTACAATTGGGTTGATGGTAGGAGTTAAGGTACTAGAGTTAGTCCCTTTGGTTATTGGGTTGTAACCTAAAACGGTTCTTTGAAGTTAGCGAATTTTTAAGGCAAATCTTACGAGGGTAGATCCTGATTTTTACTCCCTTGAGCAAGGAGGTTTTCCACGTAAAATTATTGTGTTATTTGATTTTCGAACTTCACTTTCTGTTTGTGTCTAAATCACTTAGGTTAAATGTCACGACCCAAAATCTACCTAGTCGTGATAGCACCTAACCCAACCTGCTAGGTAAGCCAAATAAAATAAATTACAACTAAACTGAGAAGTCAACGATGTATATAATAGGAACTACATCCTAGACCCTTCAAATTATATAATACATGTTACATCACCCAAAATTTGAAGGGATTGTGAAAGGGGCGTGGAGACAGGAATATAGAGGAGTAGTAATATCAAGAACATGGCTGAAACTTAAAACATTGAAGGAGGCCTTGAGGGAGCTCAATACATATATGGCTTCATACCAACAAAAGATGAACCAGGCTAAACAGAAGTTGGAGTTATTACAATCATGCCAGACTCTTATTGAACAAGAGAAGGAAGCAATTTTTGAAGTGGAGAAGTGGAGCAATGTCGAGGAACAAGTCTTAAGACAGAAATCCTGAGCCAACTGGATACAATGTGGAGATTCAAACACAAAAAATTTTCATGCTCAATGGAAGCTACGCACAAGTACAAATACTATCAATTATATATACAATGATGTTGGAGTTAAAATTACATATCCAAAACAGGTAAAAAAGCAGTTCATCTCATTTTTTACCAAACTTATGGGAGAGTCATCCAATATTCTTCCTTGTCCCAATTATGAGGTGATCAAGAAGGGTGCTTGTCTGACAAGAACACAACAACTTGATTTAATTAGAGATGTTACAGTAGAGGAAATCCTAGATGCTATCAAGAGTATGCCACCTGATAAGGCACCAGGTGTGGATGGATTTCTAATAGAATCTTTTACACAACACTGGGAGGAGGTAAAATATGATGTGCTTGCAGATGTATTGGAATTCTTTCAATCTCGAAAGATGAACAAGGCCATAAACTGTACTGCTATTATCCAAAAGCTCCTTCCCAACACAGGTGAAAGACTATAGGCCTATAGCATGATGTACAACATTATATAAGATCATCACAAAAGTGATCTCTGGGAGGCTAAAAAGAGTAATCAGTGATTTGGTTGGAGGATCTCAATCTGCTTTCATTGTGGGCAGAAGTGTAACGACCCGACCGGTCGTTTTGAGCATTTACGCTCCTTTCAACTATTTGAAGTCTTGAATAACTTCCTACGAGGTATTATGACTTGTGTGAATTATTGGTTTTGGTTTTAAGGTATTTCGGAATTAGCTTGGAAGAATAAAATTTCATGTTGGAAGTTTAAGTTGAAATAGTTGATCGGATGGTGACTTATGTGTAAATGACCCCGGAATAGAGTTTTGATGATTCCAATAGCTGCGTATGGTGATTTTAGACTTAGGAGCGTATCCGGAAAATTATTTGGAGGTCCGTAGTGGAATTAGGCTTGAAATGCCGAAATTTGAATTTTTTGGGAAGTTTGACCGGGCGGTTAGGTCAATCGGACTTGATTTGAATAGGTTCCGGCGTCGTTTGTGAAAACTTGAAATTTTAAAGTTCATTAGGCTTGAATTGGGGTATGATTCATGGTTTTAGCACTGTTTGAGGTGATTTGAGGGTTCGACTAAGTTTGTATGATGTTTTAGGACTTGATGGTATGTTTGGTTGAGGTCCGAGGGGGCTCGGGTGAGTTTCGCGAGGTTAACAGATCATTTTTGGACTTGGCATGTTGGCTGAAGACCGCTGGTGTATTTTTCTGGTTTCCTTCTTCGCGTTCGAGAGTGGGACCTCACGTTCGCGAAGGGGAATTTGAGGCAGGAAATATTTTCTCTTCGCGTTCGCGAGTGGGCCCTCACGTTCGCGAAGAGGAACTGAGTTGTACATCGCGTTCGCGTGCTCGCGAGGTTGTGGTCGCGTTCACGAAGGGATAAATTTTGGGTAGTCGAATTGTGTTTCGCGAACGCGAGGGACCTGTCGCGTTCGCGAAGAAGAGAGGTCTGGACAAAAATTTTAAGTTGGGACTTCGTCCCATTTTCTATTTTTAACGATTTGGAACTCGGATTGAGGCGATTTTTGGGAGATTTTCAGAAAAAACAATGGGGTAAGTGTTCTTAACTCAATATTGATTAAATGACCCGAATCCATGGTTGTTTTTATCATTTAATTGGTGAATTAAGTTGGAAAAGTTTAAAAATCCTCTTGGATAAATTTGAGGATTTAAGGGCCGAATTGTTATCGGAATTTAGTAATTTTGGTATGGTTAGACTCGTGGTTGAATGTGCGTTCATATTTTGTAGCTTTTGTCGAGTTCCGAGACGTGGGCCCCACATGTGATTTTTGGAGTTAAAATTCGAATTTTTATGAAAAAATTATATTTTCATATGGAATTAATTTCAATAAATTTTATTGACTGAAACGAACTAATTGTGGCTAGATTCGAGGCGTTTGGAGGCAAATTCACGAGGCAAAGACATACCGGAGTAAAAAATTACACGGTTTGAGGTAAGTAACACTTTTAAACTTGGTTCTGAGGGTATGAATCCCCGAATTTGGTATGATATAAATTATTTGGAGGTGACACTCACGATCGGTGACGAGCATGTGGACCTGCACCATATAAATTATGTCTTGAATAAATCCTGTGCATTTGTAAAGATTAAAGAATCATGTTATTATCTGAACATGTTAGAGAAATTGAGCTGAGGCTTTTATTAAAGATCAAGTGTAGGCTACGTGCCGATATTTTGGGACCCATAGGGTCGTATTGCTGTTGAATTAATTATTTCAAAAATATACATTTTACACTCAGTCATATTCGTCCATTGTGAAGATATTTATGGGATCGAGCTACGCGCCGCAGCATGCCATATTGGCTTTATATATGTTATTATTAAATGGATCGGGGCTGCCCGCCTACAGCAGGCCAGAATGGCTTTATACATTATTATTGTTTTGGATCGGGGCTGCCCGCCTGCAGCAGGCCTTATTGGCTTTACTATTTTATGGATCGGGGCTGCCCGCCTGCAGCAGGCCTTATAGGCTTTGTTATTATACGGATTGGGACTGCCCGCCTGCAGTAGGCCATAATGACTTTTTATAGCGCTTGGGCTGAAAGAGCCCCTCCGGAGTCTGTACACACCCCCAGTGAGCGTAGATGATTATATATATTCGGGATGGACTTCCTAGGGCATGGACTTGCCTTACTTACGATGATTATATATATATTCAGGATGGATTTCCTAGGGCATGGACTTGCCTTACTTATTTGTATTGTAATGAGTTTACCTAGATTTTGTCTGTTTCAGTTATATTTGGGGATAAAATTATCCCAGGGCTGGATTGGCCTTATACGGTACTGAATGACCGACTGTCAGTCGATGTGTATATATATACGGGTTGGAATACCCTTGGGCTGGATTGACCATAAACAGTACCGAGTGACCGGATAATTTGTGACCAGTATTTACATGAGGTCTTTCTACTGAGATATCATATTTCTCATATCATGCAGTATTGATCTATTTCACTTGTACTGAGTTTAACGGTTTAACTTGAAAGCATGCCTACATATCTGTACCATTAGTTATACTGGACTGTACCTGCGGAGCTCATCATTTCTTTCAGCCAGAGGTTAGTCTTTTTACTTATTGAGTTGGTTGTACTCATACTACACTCTGTACCTCGTGTGCAGATCCAAGTGCTTTCGGACACGGAGATTGTTAGATTTCAGAGTACTATCAGTTGGAGACTATCAAGATAGCTGTTTGGCGTCCGCTGACCTTGTCTCTCTTTCCTTCAGTTATTGTACCGTTCTATACTTTCAGACAGTGGTTTTTATTAGTCAAACATTGTATTCATATTAGATGCTCATGTACTCAGTGACACTGGGTTTTGGGAGTATTATATTTGAAATTGTGAGATTTCTTCCGCTGAATTTAATTATTTTGTTTTCAAATTTAAAAGAAATGATGGTTTATTAAGATTTTCAGCTTGTCTAGTATTGAGATAGGCGTCATCACGACAGGTGAGATTTTGGGTTGTGACAATAAGCATCACTGATAATATTCTTTTCACTCATGAGTTATTCAAAGGCTACACCAGGAAGGGTATTTTAGCAAGATGTGTGCTCAAGGTTGATCTTAGAAAGGCTTATGACACACTAGATTGGTAATTTTTGAAAAGACTACTGATTGAGCTAGGATTCCCACATAAGTTTATTGAGTGGATCATGGAATGTATAACAACTATCACTTATTCATTGATCCTAAATGGTGGAATTACAAAGTCTTTCAAAGGACAAAGAAGGATCATGCAAGGGGATCCAATGTCACCCTATTTGTTTGTTTTTGCTATGGAATATCTGCAGAGGGAATTTTATCAGTTGGCCTTAAACAAGAAATTTCACTTCCATCCCAGATGTAAAAAAAATGGGGGTGATTCATGTATGTTTTGCTGATGATCTTTTGATGTTTTGCTGGGCAGACCTTCCCTCTATTAGGTTGCTTCTGCAGGCTTTTATGAAATTCTCAAAGGCTTCAGGCTTGCAGGAAAATGCAGACGAGAGTTCCATTTACTTTCCTGGCATATCTGCATCCTTGAAAAAGGATATCTTATAGGAGTTGGGTTACAATGAGGGTACTCTACCCTTTAGATACTTGGTCTGCCTCTAGCATTCGGGAAACTTTTCGTCCTACAATGCTGGCCACAGGTGAAAAAAATCACTGCAAGAATCAACTGCTGGACATCAAAGCTGCTGTCATATTCAGAAAGATTGCAACTTATAAAATCTGTTATCTTAATGGGCAAAAATTTTCCTGTTACCAAAAAAGATGCTGAAAATGATTGAAGCTACCTGTAGATCATTCTTATGGACAAGCACATCTGCTATCTCTAGAAAAGCATCGGTGTCATGGGAGGAGATATGTATGCCCCAATTTGCTGGGGGTTGAATGTGATAAATCTCTACCAATGGAACAAAGCAACTGTGGCCAAACATTTATAGGCTATCACAAAGAAGGACTGTCTTTGGATCCGGTGGATTCACTCCTACTACATAAAGCACCAGAATGTAGATACTATGCACATACCCAAGAATGCAACCTGGGTTGTGAGGAAAATCCTTGAGCTTAGGAATCTTATTATGGAACTACCAACTTTGCAAGGTGACCTGACCTCAAGATTGCTCAATTGCAATTCCCTGATGGAAGATTCAACATCAAGAAGTTGTACCAGCTGCAAAATCCTCAATTCCAAAAGGTACCCTGGAAGAGCCTGATACTACAACCACACTTAAACCCAATATACAAATTCAATCTATGGCTTGCTGTTCAAGGTCGGCTGCCTACTGTGAGAGACTACAGAAAATAGGTATTCAAGTGCCTCAAATTTGTATATTATGTGGTCTAGCTAATGAACTTTTTGAGCATTTGTTCTTTAAATGTGCTTATACAAAGAGTATTTGGCTTAGGCTTTTGACATGGCTTGTATATCCCAGGCAAACTAAAACATGGCAGGAGAAGGTATAATGGGTGACCATATGTGTCAAAAGAAAGAAAGGACATTGGACAATTGTTTCAACTGTCTTTGGGATGATGATATATCTTCTATGGAGAGACAAGAACAAGATTCGATTCCAGAATGAAAGCACATCACCAGACAGACTCTGTAGAGAGATTGCAATCCATATACACATCAGAGGCAACTTATACCCCAGCTGGCAGAAACATTTCGAGTCATTGAACTGGTTTCTATAGTATACTTAGGTTCTGTGAATTTCATTTGTATTTTTCTTGCTTTGAATAGCTAACCGTGATGTGTATAGGCTATAGTTTAGGGCATTGATATTGGTTGTGTAGTGCATAGAAGAGTCATAGTGTTTTCTTACATAGTATAGGAGTTGGTCAGCAATTCGTGATTTTGGTTGAATATAAAACAATTTTTACCAAAAAAAAGGTGATCCCTGATCTCCTTTTGTTGTTCTCTCAAGATTTTGACCATTTTGACACCATGCTCATCCTCCGCATCATCAAGGGTCGGCCCTCACACATGCCGAGGATATTGTCATTCGTGAACCGAGGTTGCTTTATCCTCTTCGTTGCGAGTTTCGCTGGTTGAATCATCATGCCGGAACACATCTTCCCGCTCATAACGTTGTTGATATCATTAGCTGCCATATTAGATTTTTACCAAGGAAAATGACTTGTTAGTAACAAACGAATGGATCAAAACAATTACACAGCTGTCTATGCTCCACGGTGGACGTCAAACTGTTTACTCGTAAAATGGTAAAGTTGAATTTATAGTGTGGTTTATAAACAAGCGAATCAATTTGACCCAGGAACGATAAATAAATAAGAATGAAAATAAGATGAACGAATGAAATCAAAGGAGATAACATGACCGACTAAGAACTTAGGCTCTCCGACGACAAAAGTGGATGTAATGTTCAAGTGCTAGAATAGATCGTAAAATGAAAATAGATTATAGCTTTTTATGTACCGAGTATTTCGTGCCAACAATGGATGTTAATCCTCCTATTTATATCTTGATTCAGGGAGACAAGATATGAGGACCCAAAAATATCATCTTTAATTTAAGCGTTCATTTATGTGTTCTATGAATATGTTGAGAGCTTACCTGCTATGAGTTACGTATCACCTGAATAGCTTATGTTAATATCATTTATTTTCTAGAAATATATTGCTTATGAGGCCACTGTTAGTATTGTTTTCATGTTATGTTACGTTGATTGGATTATGTATGTGTTGTTAGGATTGGTTTCTTGGATTCTCTGACAGGTGGATAGGCCCAGTTACAAAGGAAACTCTGGCGAAATTGTTGGAAATTTTGGGAGTTAGTAAAATTCGAAAAATTGAAATGTGCAAAAGAAGAGATAAGTTATGTTATGTGTTTGGGGGCGGACTCTACTTCTCATTCGAGGACTATTAACATGATGGACACCTATTGGATATGATAATAAGTGTACGAGGCATATTATAAGTGATATGGGGTCTAAGAAAAGTCCTAAGTCTAAGCCAATAGACTAAAGTTCCAAATGAGTACGCATAAGACCAAACTTTGGACGAGTATATCTATATATATATAAAGAGTTATGTGATGGAAAACCTATCAAATGAAAAATCTTCGAGTCTAGTTTCTAACGCTTCAAACCGTTTTCCATTTGAACACTCCTACAAGAAGTTATGACCAAATTACCAAACGCTGGCAGAATTTGTACTACCGTGCCGCCCCACGCGGCGCCTGGCGCTCCGCGCCTGTGCGAAATTCCATAACGCTCCGAAATTTCATTTCCAGACACGTTTTGCACAACCGCTAAAATGGAGTTTTATGACCCGAAGCCCATTTCATTTAACTCGATTGGGGTTCATTTTGGGGGCAATTTTTGGTATTTTAGAAAGAAGGTGTAACGACCCGACCAGTCATTTTGATAATTTAAGCTCCGTTCAGCGGCATAAGGCCTTGAGCAACTTCATATTATGTATATCGACCTGCGTGCATGGTTGGATTCAGTTGCCGGATGATTCGGAGTCGAATTGGAAGAAGAATTCTAGTTTTGGAAGCTTAAGCGGTGAGAATTTGACCGGAATTTGACTTTTTGTGTAAATGGCTCCGGAATGAGTTATGGATGATGTCAGCAGCTTCGTATGGTTATTTTGGGCTTAGGAGCGCGTCCGAAATGTGTTTTGGAAGTCCGTAGTAGATTTAGGCTTGAATTGGTAAAAGTTAGATTTTTGGCGATTTCGGTCGACAGTGAAAATTTTGATATTGAGCCCAGAATGGAATTCTGGAAGTGGCCGTAGTTTCGTAGTGTCATTTGTGATCTGTGTGTAAAATTTAAAGTCATTCGGATTAGGTTTGATATGTTTCAGCGTCATTTGTAGAATTTGGAAAATTCAAAGTTCCTTATGCTTGAATCCGTGCTCCATTCATGTTTTTGATGTTGTTCAATGTGGTTTGAAGGCTCGACTAAGATCGTATGGTGTTATAGGATTGGTTGGTATGTTTGGTTGAGGTCCTGGGGGCCACGGGGTATGTTTCGGATGCTTAACGGATGAATTTTTAGACTTAGGCCATTGCTGTAGTTTTTCTGGTGTCTGGTGTTTCGCACCTGCGGAGTGGGAACCGCAGGTGCGGACTCACACGTGCGGAGATGGAAGTGCAGATGCAAGAATTCAGAGTTGGCCTGGGGTCGCAGGTGCGAGGAGTTTCCGCATCTGCGATGCCCGCAGATGTGCAGAAGGCTTGCAAGTGCAGACACTGTGGGAGTTAGTGACTTCTGCAGGTGCGACTGGTTAGACCGCAGGTGCGGTAGGTGCAAGTGCGAGAAATGGTCGCAGGTGCGAGGATCGCTGGGCAGAAAAGGGGTTGGAATCAAGGGTTAGTTCATTTTCACTCCATTTTTGATTTTGAGCTTGGGAAAAGGCGATTATTTGAGGGATTTTTAGAGGAATCTTGTGAGTAACGATTTCTTACTCGAATTTGGTTTTATTGCATTAATCTATTATAGTTTTCCTCATTTAATCATGGTAATTAGGGTGAGAAATGTAAGAAATGGGGGGGGGGGAGGGGGGTTGCCCAATCGAAATTCTGAGTTTTTGTTCGAGTTCTAGACATCAGATTTAGATGATTTTTGTATGAGTGGTCTCGTGAGTGAATGGGTGTTCTAAATTGGTAACTTTTATCCGATTCTGAGTCGTGGGTCCGGGGAGACATTTTTGGGCGTTTTTCCTATTTTCTTGCCTTAGCTTCGAATTCATTAGCTAAAGTAGTTACTTGTAGTATTATTTACATTATGCCATTGATTTGATTAGATTTGGGACATTCGGAGTTGGATACTCGTGGCAAGAGCGTGGTTTCAGATTGAGTCGAGTGATTTGAGGTAAGTATCTTGCCTAACCTTATGTGGGGGAACTATACCTTAAGATTTGAGTTATCTATGTTGATTGTAGTCTGTGTACGCGAGGTGACGAGTGCGTGCTCGGACTTATTTGTGAAAAGTTGGCCTTTTTGGGTTCTTATGTCCTTATATTCACCGACATGAGTGGGTTACTCTAGTGGTAAGCACCCTCCACTTCCAACCAAGAAGTTGTGAGTTCGAGTCACCCCAAGAGCAAGGTGGGGAGTTCTTGGAGGGAAGGAGCCGAGGGTCTATCGGAAACAGCCTCTCTACCCCAGGGTAGGGGTAAGGTCTGCGTACACACTACCCTCCCCAGACCCCAGTAGTGGGATTATACTGGGTTGTTGTTGTTGTTGTTGTTGTTGTTGTTGTTGTTGTTGTTGTTGTATGTCCTTATATTCACCGTGTATGATGTTGTTCTTGATACGCTTGAATTCCTATTTGCTAGTTTCACCTCTACATGCTTTGATTAGAGATAATTGCTTTAGGATTCACTCTTACTGTCTATTTGACCCTTATTCGACTTAACCAAAGATTTTACCTCTTCTATCATCGTGCTATATTTTTTATAACTGCTTATCTTTAATTGAAATCATTATTTTCTCATCCTATAATTGTTTAGTCTTAATTGGAGTTATGATTATCTTCCGCTGCTTATCCTTACTTGAATTGTTGAATATTCCTCGTAATTGCTCAACCTCAAAAAGAGTTTAGATAACCTATATCTTAGTTGACTTGCCATTATTTGGAACTATTTGACTCGTGTTGGCTTCTTATTGTTGACTTGAATATTGTGGAACCGTTGCTACATTTTATTTTGTTTTCCCTTGTTAAGCTGTTCTCTTTGTGCTTAACATTCTTTACTGTGGTTATTCCTTATGAATGAGTTCTACCGTTCTTGTGATTTAAGTTCTTGAGTTGATTTGCTCGCCGTACCTTGCATCTCTGTCATTGTTGCTTTTGTACTTGTTGTGGTAATGTACAAGGTTTCTGTCGTGTTATAGTTGTTATCTCTGTTGTTTGCGCTGCATATTTAAATTGGGACTACAGACGTATTCCAGGAGATCCCCCTGTCTTGCATATTTATTTTGGGACTACAGACGTATTCCAGGAGATCCCCCAGTACTGCATATTTAAATTGGGACTATAGACGTATTTCGGGAGATCCCCATATCTTGCATATTTACTTTGGGACTACGGACGTATTCTGGGAGATCCCCCAGTACTGCATATTTATTTTGGGACTACAGACGTATTCCGGGAGATCCCTCCTGTACTGCATATTCATTTAATATGGGACTACGGGACGGTATCCCGGTAGATTCTCCTGTAGTTATATCTGTGTTCGGAACTGCTAATCTTCCATGCTTAGGTGTCACATGGTGACTTATACTCGAAGGATATTACTTGAAAAGTTTATATTTGTAAAGTATTTATCTTGAATGAACTATGTTTGAAGGATATTTATTTGAAAGGGTTATACTTGAAAAGTATTTATCTTGAAAGAACTATGTTTGAAGGCTAATTATTTGAAAAGTTTAGTGTTTTTATCTTGAAAGAACTATGTTTGAAAGATATTTATTTGAAGGAAGTATATTTCAAAAATAATTTCTTATTGGAAAGGATTATATTCTAAAGACCTCAATTTAAAAACTTACGGGTGAAAGTTTACACTTGAAAGATTTGACTAATTTATTGGGGTTTGTTGACTGAGACCTGATGTGAAAACTATTGCAGTTGCTGAGTTACTACTTGCCTTTAGTGTATTGTGATATTCGAATTTGGGTTGTGTTTCCGTTCATTCTTTTGTGTCTTATTCTGGTGTTCCGCTGTTACTTGCTATTTTTCCTTCCTTATTGCAGTTGCTATGTCGTTAGCCATATCGCGGGATCCTTAGATAGATGTCATGTTCTGTCATCCCTATACTTATGCTTGTTCAGTTTATTAGACCAGTAGGTGTCTTGACTAGTCCTCGTCACTACTTCACCGAGGTTAGTCTTGATACTTACTGGGCACCGCTGTGGTGTGCTCATCCTACACTTCTGCACATTTTGTGCAGATCCAGGTATCGATCGTTAGTAGTTGTGCGGATCCTTGCTGAGGAGACTCAAGGTAAACCTGCCGCTGCGTTCGCAGGCTTCGGAGTCACCTCCCTATTTTGTATTTACACTATTTTTTTTACTTACTTTCGAACAGTTGTATTTAGAAGTTGTAGTAAACTCTGTAGAGCTTATGACTTGTACAACCGGTTTTGGAAAATTATAAATTTTGTAAAGATTTCTATATCGAGACTGTTAGATTTACTTTGTTATTGTTGTTACTCAGTAAATGTTAGGCTTACCTCATCCCTAAGACTAGGTGCCATCACGATACCCAACGGAGGGAAAAATTAGGTCGTGACAGAAGAGAGAGCGATTCTAGAGAGAGGAAATGGGAGAACCAAAGATTTCACTACTCTTCCTTGAATCAAACCTTGAAATCGCATCAAAGGGTTGCTAAGGCTTCAAAGAGGTAAGAATTTCTTTCCCCAATTCTTCAATTTCGAAATCTAACTAGAAATAGGTAATTAGTAATTTGATTCTTGGATGTGAGTGTATTAGTTATACATGCTTGTACCAATAAGGTTTGTGGGAAGATTGTTAAGTTCAAACGGGTAAAGATTGGGTTGAAAATGGTAGAAATCTTCAAAGACTTTAATTGAGGATTTGAAAGGCAATCCGATGTTGGAATTCGATAATTTTTGTATGGTTGAACTCATATCGGAACGGGTGTTCGAATTTTGTGAGCTTTTTCGGGATTCGAGACGTGGGTCTCACTGTCGATTTTTAAAATAAATTTTGGATTTTAATTCGAAAAATTAGTAAATTCATATAGAATTAATTCCTACGATTTGTATTGAGTACGTTGAATTGTTTATGACTAGATTTGAGGATTTCAGACACGAATTCGCGAGGTAAAGGTTTATTGGAATCTTGAATTTGGTTGCATAGCGAGGTAAGTGTCGTGGTTAACCTTGACTTGCGGGAATAGAACCCTTAAATTATTTGTTATGTGAAAAGCATGTGAACGACATATATGCAAGGCAACGAGTGTCTATACGTCGTCAAATTAATTGTTTACATAATTATTTAAAAATCCTAAATTTGTTTTAATATACGAATTAATTGTTATGATAATTGTTTCTCTCCTATTCTTTGTCAAATATTAATTCTTGAATTCCTGCAATATTTGCTACATGCTAATTTGATTTATATGCATTAATTGCTACTTGACATTTAGCATATTAAATAGTAAACTGCCTATTTTTTCCCCTGATTTCTATAATAAATTGCTATTTGTCATTGTTTGTTTCATAATTAAATCATAATTATTGTATGCTTGTTGTCTTAAAATTTTTATATTAATTGTTGCATTTATTGGGGCAATTTCTTCTGTAAGAATTGGTAAATGGATATATTGGAGGAGCGGGTTGCACGCCGCAACATAATTGATTGAAATGAAAATATTGGGGGATCGGGTTGCACGCCGCAATAGACTTATTAAAAGTCCATATTGGGGGATCGGGTTGCACGCTGCAACAGATTTATTAAAAGTCCATATTGGGAGATCGGGTTGCTCGCCGCAACAGACTTATTTAAAAGTCTATATATACTTGATTAAAATAAATATATGAGAGGATTGAAAATGAATATGTTGTGGGAACGGGTTGCACGCTGCAACAGAAATTGATTGAAATAATAATTGGTTATGACTGCTGAGTTGGCTTCAACTATTAGAAATGAGTTACCTGATTTAATTCTATTATTGTGGTTATAACTATTATTGCGTACAAGTTAATATAAGTGACCTGCCTTAGCCTCGTCACTACTTCGTCAAGATTGGGCTCGGCACTTACCAGTACATGGGGTCGGTTGTACTGATACTACACTTTGCACTTGTTGTGTAGATTTCGGAGTTGGTCCCAGTGACGTACCATAGACTTGCTCGAATTTCAGCTATTCAAAGGAGACTTGAGGTATAACTGCACAACGTCCGCAGTTCTGAAGTCCCCGTCTACCTTATTTTAGCTGTGTATTTGCTTTCATATAGCTTTATTTTATTCAGACCTGTATTTGTATTATTCTAGAAGTTCGTGCACTTATGACACTAATTCTGGGATGGTATTTAGACACCGTTATTTTTATGGATTATTCACTATATTTTAGATTTTATTTTCGCATTTGTTTCTTTGTTATTAATAAATTTAAAAGTTATTTTAAAATGGATAATATTATTCTAACGTTGGCTTGCCTAGCAAGTAAAATGTTAGGCGCCATCACGGTCCGAAGGTGGGAATTTCGGGTCGTGACACAAGATCCTCAAATTAAGCCTCTCTTGAATGAGAATAAAATTGTCATTGATGGGTGCATAACGGTTGGCTATAAAGACAGATATTCTCTGTAACGGCTGTCCATTAAATATTATTCGATGACAATGTTCTGAATCTCTACTACCAGCTGTTGTCTTCTGGTTTTGTTCAGTACTAATTAGATGCTTGCATCCGGTGCCAGTCATCTGCTGACTCACGTTATGTCTTCGGTACAAGTGTCACCTCATCTTTAGACCACTGTCACCGACTAATTTTACCCCATACAGACAACAATGATAGTAGTCGATCCGTTGATAGACAAGGGCAATGGATCAATGTATGTTGTTTCCGTTTTACTCATTGCAACTACTAGCCTTTTCTTGGTGAAAAAAAAATAATACTCGGTACTACTCTTTTCTGGGAAAAGAAAAAAAGATAGAAGAAAACGAGAAAAGGAAAACAAATCAACAAAGAGAAAGAAAGGAAGACAAAGTGAAGCACGAAAAACAAAAAAGACTACTACGGAGTACTAGTATTTTATTATTCCTTAAATCACTTTTTTGAAACTTTCTCGGCATTTTATTGTCCAAAAAAAGGAGTGAAAATTGAGTGTGACAATGAGAAAACTATATCCTTTTCTCCAAATCCCATTTCCTTTTTCTTTGTTCAAACCAAACAACGAAAGTGAAAATTGTACTGGAAATTACTATTTTCTTCCTTCCATCTTTTCAAACACAAACGAAGTTTACTTACATCTAATGCATATTTCAACAATATTAATCTACAATCAAGTTATAATTTCAGGTAAAAATACATACTTATCAACTAGATTAAGTGAAAAAGTGCACGTAAACACATGTTGTCATATAACAATTCCTTTTTATAAGCAGGGGCGGATTTAATTAGGCCGTTTTTATGGTGCACGTGAACCCATGGTCGTTCTGACAAATTAGGTATTTTATGTATATATTTTTGTAAAATTGATCTAATATTATATGTTGGTACCCCATATTCCAAAAAGGTTGAATGTTGCACTTGGTTGAACGTTGAGTTATTTATCTAAAGGAACATTGATCGATTCTCACTTAGTACTTTTTTTCGCTTTTTAGTGGTGCACCCATGTTTTAGAAATTCTAGATTCGAATTTTAAGTAGTGTGTAAAACTACTAATATTTAATTAATAATCCCTCCGTTTGAATTTAGATGAGGTGGTTTGACTCGGACCAGAGTTTAAGAAAAAAAAGATTTTTGAAACTTGTGGTCTTAAAAATATAAGGGGCAAAAGTTGGCGCCATGACATTTGATTATAAAAGCTTCTCATTAAAGATAAAATGGGTAAAATAAAAAGTTTAAAGTTGAATTATTTCCAATTGATAAAACGTGTCATCTAATTTGAAACAAAGGGAGTAGTATGCTTTTAACTAGTATCAAAGGAAGAGAGTTATAACGTAAAAATAGCACGGGCTAGCCAGTTTTCGGACTGGTAATTTAAAAATAACTACCGTTTGCAAAGTCATTGAAAAATAGCCACTATTTTGCTGCAATGACCGGTCCGACATAATATACCGGAGATTGGTGCACCTGTGTATGAACTTCCAGTATATTATGCTGGAACTCCAACAGGCGAAAAGTTCTAGCATAATATACTGGAGATTGAAGCATCTGTGTATGAACTTTCAACATATTATGCTGAACCAGTGTATTATGCTGGAACTCCAGTATATTATGATGGAGTTCCACTATATTTATACCGGAAGTTCATATGTAAAAAATTCAAACTCCAGTAAATTATGCTGGAATATTTTCCAAATTTTGAATAGTGTTTTTGTTCAGATTTATCCTTACATAAAAAGTGGCTAAATTTTGATTACTTTTGAAACTGTGACTATTTTTCAATCACCACTTGTAAATTTGACTATTTTTAAATTTCACCTAGTTATAACTTGTGCTCCAGCTACAGGTCTGCGCATAGTCAAAAGGACTCTTTAGACAAAGTATAATCTTCTTAACTAAAACACACGTGAAAAATTAAGATATCAGTTTGACTGAATAACTATATTCTATCTTATAAATGGTTATTAAGTAAATTTGATTAAATTTGGGGAATATCGCTAGATTAAGTAAATTCACACCAACATGTACTACTACTTACCACATGATAAGACCGTAAGAAAAAGGAAATAAGTTTAACTGTACTACCTTCTTGCTATGATCTCAAAATGGTAAAAATATTCATGGAATAGAATAAAAATTTAATTATACCTGTACGGTCAGAGCTTTTTATAGCAACATTCCTATATAACAACACTTTACTATAAAAGCCAAGCTTTTTCTAGAACAAATTTTCATATTATGTTATAATATATATTCTTTATAACAACACTTCGCTATAATATCCAAAAATATTTAGAACAAATAAGGCTGCTATAGAGCGGTTTGTACTTGTTTTGATCCCAAGAGGGATTTAGATAGGTATTTCGCACCAAAACAGTTCATTCATTGAGTAAAGTGTGGTTTTTCATGTTGATTATTACATCCGTTATAATTAACGAGACATAATTTAATTGTGCACGTTGTTTACCCTTAAATTGGATAACAATTAAATTTGTATGCGGTTTTAAGGATATGTGGTTTGATTCAACACAAATAATAAAAAATATTAGATAAACGAGTTAAAGACAAAATAAACGATCAAACCAGTTGTAATGTTATGGCCTAGCCCAAACCTAGGTTGAACAGTAACCTCGTCCTCGATTGGATCCTCAGTTCGAGCCCAGTTATGAATGAAGAACAGAACAATTAAATAAGAACTTTAGCAGTAGCTAGAAAGCAGAAAAATAAATTTGAATTGCTTTGATTTGCGTGTTACAATGTGTGTTACCAAAGAAAAACTTCCCCTTTAAATAGTAGGAGAGTTTCATCCCTAGTATAAGTCTAAAAAAGGTAAAAAATCTTCATTTTTCGTTAATTACTGATCCATAACCGACACCGAGCGAGATCCGTGCTGTGATATCCGGTTAGGTGCGAATATCACTGCCCTCTATCTGTCGTGTGCAACCGTCTACCGTATTTTCCGAGGTCTTAGAACTCGTTCTGGGCCCGGGGCACGTCTCTTTATCCTACCCGATAATGAGCACATCGTTCACTTTTCATGGATCTCGATACAAAGGATTTCTATCCTCGATCACAATCTCGTGCATCCGTGCCCTTCTTCCGTTTTCTCATCGGAGAATCAGGGTAGAAATTACCCCCGATTTTACCCGTACACACACGTGTTGTAAAAACAACGTTTGAAACTTTTGATTTTAAACATGCCATGAAATTTCTTTGATTATAAAAGCATATGAATGTAAACTGAAAATTTTAAAATTAAATTATCTTTAAATATAGAATTCTATTTAAACTGACTAATAAAAAAAACTATGTTATACGAATATTGGATTTGATTTTACCAAGGGATCACAACCGTATGACTTATTACTTTTCATTTCAAGCATTGGCACGATTACAAATTCTCACATTGAGACCTCCAGCCATATAAGCAGTTAAAAGAGGGACAAATATTGGCTTGTCGACATTAACAGGTTTAATCTCAAACCGTTTGAGCACTGCAGCCAAGACATACTTCATCTGAATGAAAGCCATCTCTTTCCCTAAACACACCCTTGGACCTGCTTGAAACACTGGGAACTTATAGGGACTCACTGTTTTCAACTCCCCATTTTGATCAATCCATCTTTCAGGTTTAAATTCAAGTCTATCCTTTCCCCATAACTCCTCCATTCTACCCATCCCATACTGGAAATAAGTAACCCTATTGCCTTTGTAAACCCGAGTACCGTTAGGCAAAATGTCATCCTTAACTGCATGCTTGGAGTCCCACGCCACCGGCGGATAAAGCCTCATCGATTCACACAAACATGCGTGCGTATACTTCATCTCTTTCAATTCGTCGTAGTTCATAGCCTTGATTGACATGATTTCATCTAGTATTTCGATTTCGGTATTTCGGTGTTTTGTGAGGAGCCAAAAGAGCCATGTCAAGGCTGAAGAGGTGGTATCCCTCCCTGCCATGAGAAAGCTTATGACCATATCTCTCACTACCTCATCCTCAAGACCGACCAATAATAATCTGGAGAGAAGATCACTATTCCTCTCACCTCCATTTTCATGGATATTCTGCTTTTTGGTGATTATGATCTCGTTAATAGAATCATGAATTTGTGTTACGTTTTCCTTTAACTTACTCTCGGATCCTAATTTGAAAGCTCTCTTGAATTTCCATACAGCATAGACTGGTGCCATGCCGCGCATGGCGCAAGCCTGTGACGCGTTGTCAAACGCCTCAACAAGAGGTGGCACAGGCTGAGAAACATCCAAAAAATGTAGGTCGATGCCAAGTGAGACCTTGCAAATAGTGTCGAATGCAAAACGTCTCAACACGTCTTGCAAGTCCAAAACTCTGCCGCTTTCAGCAGCTGTTTCCAGCAAAGGAATTAGCCTCGTTTCGACTTCTTCCTCAAGCGTCTTGACCACGAATTCCCTCAGGGATTTGGTGCTGAACTCGTGGCTCGCCAATTTACGCTGCGTGTTCCACATTTCGCCATCCACGTTGAAGATCCCGACCCCAAGAAAATCCCCTAAAATTTCAGTAAAGGGCTTACCTTTTGGATAGTTGGTGAAGTTTGTCTTGAGAATATGTTCTACGTTGTCCGCGTTGGCTGTGACAATGGTTCGAGGGGCGCCGAAGCGCTGAACTAGAATGGTTTGTGTAGGTGACTCGGACAAGAGATCAGTGTACCAATCTAACAGCCGATGGCGGTTTTTATAGAATGAGATAAGACAACCAAGGATGGGATAAGAAGAGGGGCCATATATGGGAGTAGATCTTCTGGATTTGAGATGGAGTTTGATTGAGAAAGACAAGAAAGAAAAGGAAAGAAACCCTAGAGAAAAGAAAAGGAAGAGAGGTAAAAACATTTTGATTTGTGAGGAAGATAGACCCTTTTCAGTTTAAAGGCAAGACTTCAAGATTGGGATAACTGAAAGGAGTGTTGAAACCGTGGGTAAGGGAAGACATTTGAGTATTTAAACGACATCTAATGGTTGAGCAATTTTGTGGAAGAAAAACCACACTTACCTCAATTAAATGCATTATTTAAAATAATTTATTTTGGAGGTCAAATACCGGACTAAATCCCATTTGAGGATCAAAGCAAGAAGCTACAATTAAAACTTCCGGAGATTTACTAAGGAACGCCAAAAGCGAAGGCAGCTCTCTGGGTCATTACACTACCAGTTTTATTCTATTGCCATTGGTTACTTAGCATATTGACATCAAAGCAAGAAGGTGGAATTAAAAATATTACCAGATTTATTCTGTTACCAATAATAACTTACCATTTTGAGATCAAAGAAAGAAGATACAACTAGAATTACTTACCATTTTTATTATATTACCATTAGTTTATTTCCAAAAAAGATTCCATTAGTTACTTACCATTTTAGATCAAAGAAAGAAGGTACAACTAAAACTTATTCCCAGTTTTATTATATTACCATTAATTATTTCATACCATTTTGAGATCAAAGCAAGAAGGTACAATTAAACTTATTACCATTATTTCTTTCCATGTGATAGGTGTACATGTCACTGGTGTGAATTAACATCTAAACGAGTGATATTCCCCAAATCTAAGCAAATTTGGTCAATAAGTAACTAATTATTAAAGATGGAATATATTTTTTCAGTCAAATAGGTAATTAACTTTTTACAAGTATTTTTGTTAACCACGAGGGTGTTTGACCAAGCTTATAAGTTTGTCAAACTAGCTTAGAAAGCATATTTTGATGTATCTACGCATTTGGTAAACACCCAAGGTGCTTATAAGTCATATGCTTATAAGCCGAAATTAGCCAAAATTCATAAGTTGGTCATCCCAATTTGTGGCTTTCAGCTTGTTAAGAGCCCGTTTGGATTAGCTGAAAAAGTAGCTTTTAAGCACTAATCTTAAATATATTAACACATAAAGGAGCTGATTATTATAAGATTTTTAATTCTACATTGATTCAATAAAAAATAATTAATATTTTAGTTTAGTTTAATTTAAATTGATTACCTAAAATAATTTTGTAAATATAAGTTACTTGTAATTTTTAAATGTAAAAGAATGAGAATTGGGCAGTTAGCTGGGCAGAAATAGAAATACAAAAGCTGAGTATCCTGGGGGAGAATCTCGGCGGGAATTAGGAAAAAGCTGATTTATCATGGGTTCCCCACTATGTATTTTTAATTATATCTAAAGTAGGATCCTCCACTATAAAGAGGATGACTACATTTCTGTAAAGGGCAAGTTTTTTGCTTACATTGCAACTCAAATAACATACATTCCTATATTGAAGAGTATTTCTTTTTAGCTTCATAGATTGATTCATCTTGGTGAGTTCTTAAATCATCCCCCTTTCAACTTTGCTTATTTTTTACCCTTTACAGTCAATATTCGGTATTTCTATTTATCTTTACGATTTGTGTCAAGTTATATCACATATCCTTAGAACTACATGTAAATTCAACTCTATCCGTTTTTCGGATAAACAGTTTGGTGCCCACCGTGGGGCTAAGGATAACAGTGGTTATTTGACACAAATATACAAACACACACCACTATACACTTGTCTTTTGAAAGTGTATTTGACTTCGGATTAGCAATGGCAAACCCTCGATTAATGGCTTTACCTATCGATAACGAAGCCGGTCTTCAAGATGAAACCAACAACTTGACGCCCAGGGCCGGAAGACCGCTTATCGATGTCGTGGAAGCTCGAGTCAGAGTACTTGAAGCTCGGATCGAAGTACCACTAGACGTTGATTCACATGTAGCCCTTGAGGCAAACCAACGTTCTGAACCTGAAAATAACGTTCATGGCGATACTCGATCTGCAGCTCGAGACACCCATAACGTTGAGGAAAACGGAGTTAGCTTGCGTATGATTTTTGAAATGCTGCAAGCCCAACAGGTAGCGATAGCTCAGTTGCAGAGCCAAACCCAGGTACCAAGCAGGCCAGAGCCCAGTCCACCTCGAGAAATTGCCCACAGAACAGAGCCAGCCATAGTAAGGTCAAATGAGCAAGAATCGGGGACTACTCCCGAAATTGCTAAGATACTCGAGGAGCTCACAAAGCGGATCGAAGCAAACGATAAAAAAGTAGAAACATATAACTCCAGGGTCGATCAGATCCTGGGGGCACCACCAATGATAAAAGGGTTGGATTCCAAAAAATTCGTGCAAAAGCTTTTTCCCTCGAGTGCAGCCCCAAAACCAATCCCGAAAAATTTCCGTATGCTCGAGATTTCCAAATATAATGGAACTACCGACCGCAACGAACACACCATCAAGGGTAACGATTTAGAAGATAACGAAATCGAATCTGTGTTGTTGAAAAAATTCGGAGAGACCCTCTCGAAGGGAGCAATGATTTGGTATCACAATCTGCCACCGAATTCCATCGACTCATTTGCCATACTAGCAGATTCTTTCGTAAATGCACACGCCGGTGCCATAAAAGTCGCAACAAGGAAATCAGACCTTTTTAAAGTAAAACAAAGGGATAATGAAATGCTGAGGGAATTCGTGTCCCGATTTCAAATGGAACGCATAGAGTTGCCACCGGTCACAGACGATTGGGCCGTTCAAGCTTTCACCAAAGAGTTGAACGAGCGAAGTTCGATAACATCACGTCGGCTGAAACAAAAGTTGATCGAATATCCAGCTGTAACTTGGGTAGATGTGCACAATCGATATTAGTCAAAAATTAGGTTCGAAGACGACCAATTAGGAGCTCCTTCCGGATCAGTACATCCAAACAGGTCAGTTATTAAAAACCAGAAGGACATCGATGGAGAGCCAAGGTCGAACAGAGACCGATATCAACCATACACCACAAATCGAAGGAACAATGGTTCGGGACGTAATTCTGCCCGGAACAATCGAAGAAGTGATCAAGGACAAAATTCTCGGGGACTTATGAGCAAAAGTGGTTTCGACAAATATGCCGATCCTATAGAGGCACCTCGATTATCAGAATTTAACTTTAGCATCGATGCATCGGGCATTGTATCGGCAATCGGAAGGATCAAGAATACTAGGTGTCCCAGACCCATGCAAACCGATCCTTCCCAAAGAGACCCAAATTCAATGTGCAAATATCATGGCACACATGGCCATAAGACCGAGGATTGCAGACAATTAAGGGAGGAGGTAGACCGTCTATTCAATAAGGGCCACCTTCGAGAGTTCCTCATCGATCGAGCCAAGAACCATTTCAGAGAGAGAGAGACGCCACTAGAAAAAATGAACATGAGGAACCTCAACATATCATTCATATGATCATCGGTGGGGTCGACACTCCATAGGAACCCATACTTAAACGCACAAAGATACCGATCAATAGAGAAAACCAAACCCGAGATTATGTGCTCGAAGACACTTTATCATTCAACAACAAAAAAGCCGAAAGGCATCTCTCAGCCCCACAACGATGCTCTGGTAATTTCTATCTTATTAAATAAAGTTTAGGTTAAGCGTGTTTTAGTAGATCTAGGTAGATTTACAAATATCATCCGATCGAGGGTCGTGGAGCATCTCGGTCTGCAAAATAAAGTCGTGCCCGCAGATCGGGTCTTAAACAACTTCAACATGGTCAGTGAAACAACTAAAGGGGAGATTATTCTACCGGTAAACGTGGCTGGGACTATCCAAAATACTAAGTTCCACGTAATCGAGGGCGACATGAGGTACAATGCCTTACTCGGAAGGCCTTGGATCCATAATATGAGGGCGGTACCTTCGACTCTCCACCAAGTAATTAAATTCCCGACGTCGGACGGTGTAAACACAGTGTATGGGGAGCAGCATGCTGCGAAGGAAATATTTGCGGTCGATGAGGTAACGCCAATATCAACACTATGAACCTCGAAAAGGTCAAGCATAAAAGGTAAACGATAAGTTAAATAGCAATCACAGCCTCCATCCTCGACCGAATCGGGGAAGCAGGAAATAGAAGAAGAGGAGGAGGATTTTCTAACCCCTCGAACTTTTATCATCCCCGAAGATTCTGACGCCACCAAATCGACGGTCGAAGAGCTGGAACAGGTTATATTGATCAGGCATCTTCCCGAGAGTAAGGTATACCTGGGGACGGGATTGACCCCCGAACTCAGGAAAAAACTTATTCAATTTCTTATCAATAACATAGATTGTTTTGCTTGGTCCCATTTAGACATGACAGAGATCCCACCATTGATAACAACGCACCGGCTGAGCTGGACCTTAGGTTCAAACCGGTGAAACAAAAAAGAAGACCTCAGTCCGAGGTAAAGCACACATTCGTAAAGGACGAGGTAACTAAACTTCTCAAAATAGGGTCGATTCGGGAAGTAAAATATCCTAAATGGTTAGCCAATGTAGTTGTAGTCCCTAAAAAAGGGAACAAACTTAGAATGTGTGTAGATTATAAGGATTTAAACAAGGCTTGCCCTAAAGATTCTTTTCCACTGCCTAACATCGATCGCATGATCGATGCCACGACCGACCACGAGATCCTTACTTTTCTCGATGCCTGTTCCGGGTACAATCAAATTCAAATGAACCCGGGGGACCGAGAAAAAACTTCATTTATCACCAAGTATGGAATGTATTGTTATAATGTAATGCCCTTCGGGCTAAAAAATGCAGGAGCTACTCACCAACGCCTAGTAAATAAAATATTCGAAGAACAAATAGGTAAGTCAATGGATGTTTATATTGATGGCATGCTAGTTAAGTCCCTGCGCGCAGAGGACCATTTGACTCATTTGCAGGAGACGTTCAAGATTTTAAGGAAATATAACATGAAGCTCAACCGCGAGAAATGTGCTTTCGGGGTTGGTTCGGGCAAGTTCCTCCGCTTCATGGTATCGAATAGGGGAATCGAGATCAAGCCCGATAAGATCAAGGCCATCGAAGACATCGCCGTCGTGGATAGTGTAAAAGCTGTGCAAAAGCTATCCGGACGGATAGCCTCCTTAGGCCGATTCATTTCGAGGTCGTCGAATTGAAGTCATAGATTCTTCTCTCTACTCAAAAAGAAAATGATTTCGCCTGGACACCGAAGTGCCAATAGGCATTAGAAGAATTGAAGCGATACTTGTCGAGCCCACCACTGCTTCACATACCGAAGGCAGATGAGAAACTTTACTTATACTTGGCAGTATCGGAAACCGCTGTGAGTGGCGTACTAATTCGAGAAGAGCAAGGTACGTAATTTCCTATTTATTATGTAAGTCGAACTTTAGGAGAAGCAGAAACTAGATATCCACACTTAGAGAAATTGGCACTTGCACTGATAAGCGCCTCTAGAAAGTTAGGACCATACTTTCAATGTCACCCCATATGCGTGTTAACCACCTACCCACTTCGTAATATTTTGCACAAGCCCGAACTATCGGGCCGATTGGACAAATGGACTGTCGAACTTAGTGGGTACGATATCGAATATCAACCCCGTACAACCATTAAGTCTCAAATTTTAGCGGACTTCGTGGCCGATTTCACGCCAACCCTCGTACCCGAAGTTGAAAAAGAACTCTTGATAAAATCGGGTACATCATCGGGGGTTTGAACCCTCTTCACATATGGTGCTTCAAATGTGAATGGGTCCCGACTTGGCATCGTTTTGAAACCCCCCACGTGTGGCATTATTAGGAAATCTATCAAAACTTCTAGGTTGACTAACAATGAGGCCGAGTACGAGGCCATGATTGCAGGTCTCGAACTAGCTAGAAGCTTGGGAGCAGAAATAATTGAAGCCAAATGTGACTCTCTACTAGTGGTGAACCAAGTAAACAAAACCTTCGAAGTTCGAGAAGATAGGATGCAAAGGTATTTGGACAAATTACAGGTAACTTTGCACCGTTTCAAGGAATGGACTTTATAACATGTGCCTCGAGAACAAAACAGTGAGGCCGACGCACTCGCAAGTTTGGGGTCATTGGTTGAGGAAGATGAGATCGACTCGGGGACTGTCGTTCAACTCTCGGGATCCGTAATCGAGGAAGGTCATGCCGAGATAAATTCTACAAGCTTAACTTGGGATTGGAGGAATAAGTATATTGAATACTTAAAGAATGGAAAACTCCTATCGAACCCTAAAGAATCGAGGGCCCTACAAACCAAAGCTGCTCGATTCCTGTTGGCCGAAGATGGAACATTATATAGAATGACATTCGATGGACCATTGGCAGTATATTTAGGACCAGGAGACACCGATTATATTTTACGAGAGGTACATGAAGGCACTTATGTGAACCACTCCGGCGTCGAATCACTAATTCACAAAATCATTAGAGCAGGATACTACTGGGATATCATGGAAAAAGAAACTAAGGAGTTTGTTTGAAAATGGGATAAATGCCAAAGGTTTGCACCGATGATCCATCAGCCCGGAGAACGACTTCATTCAGTCATATTCCCATGGCCATTCATGAAATGGGGGATGGATATCTCCGGCCCTCTACCATCGGCCCCAAGTAAAGCTAAATTCATTTTGTTTATGACTGACTATTTCTCTAAATGGGTTGAAGCACAGGCGTTCGAGAAAGTGAGAGAAAAAGAGGTTATAGACTTCATCTGGGATCACATCGTGTGTCGATTTGGGATACCCGCAGAAATAGTATGCGACAATGGTAAGCAATGTATCGGCAGTAAAGTGACAAAATTTCTCGAAAATCATTAAATAAAAAGGATATTGTCAACACTATATCACCCCAGTAGGAACGGATAGGCCGAATCCATAAACAAGACTATCATCCAAAACCTGAAGAAAAGGTTGAATGAAGCTAAAGTGAAATGGAGAGAAATTCTGCCCGAAGTCCTTTGGGCATATAGAACAACATCGAAGTCCAATACGGGGGCAACTCCGTTTCCTTAGTATATGGTTCCGAAGTGTTAATTCCAGTCGAAGTCGGAGATCCCAACGCAAGGTTTCGACATACATCGGAGGAATCAAACCACGAGGCTATGAGTACTAGCCTCGAATTATTAGATAAAAAATGAGAAGCGGCACTTGTTCGAATGGCTGCACAAAAGCAACAAATCGAAAGGTACTACAATAGAAGAACCAACCTCCGCCACTTCAGGATCGGGAAGTTAGTCCTAAGGAAAGTCACCGCCAACACTCGAGATCCTAATGAAGGGAAGCTTGGCCCGAATTGGGAAGGACCCTATCAAGTCCTCGATATAGTTGGAGGAGGGTCTTATAAACTCGGAACGATGGATGGTGAACCATTACCAAACAACTGGAACATATCACTCCTCAAACGATATTATTGTTAAGGTACGATTTTCTCCCTTCTTTCGTCTATATATATTCGACGCTAACTCATTGCAGGAGTTCGACTAAAGGCATTGAGACCTAAGGTTTTAAAGTACGCATTGCACTCTTTTTCTCTTGGATCGGCTTTTATCCAAACCGGGTTTTTCCGGCAAGTTTTTTAACGAGACAACAACTATGTGTTACCTGAGGACAATTTAATAGTATCCAAGGCTTCTTTATAATCAACCTCGAATACTGGGGGGCTTTACTATCGAATAAATTGAGTTCGATACTAGAAAGTTATTTCATACCAAAGTCATGTCAAACAGGGTCTCGATAGGGAAAAGTGTAAGGGCCAAATGGTCAAAACGAACCATGCCCACATAGTTTTGCTTGAGTCCTGGCACAAAATACGAACACATGTATAATGACCTCTTTACCGATAACTCACATTTTGAAAGTTTTGTTCTGCTTCATGATTCAAATAGGCTTAAGGGCCGACCACTACCCCTTAAATCGGGGACTGCCAACCGAATATCAACAAAGCCTACGGGCTACCTTTTTCGAGTTTGAGCAAGCACTCACTCGACCATTAAGCCTACGGGCTACATTACTTCGAGTTCGAATCACTCACTCGATCATTAAGCCTACGTGCTATATTACTTCGAGTTCGAATCATTCGCTCGACTACTAAGCCTACGTGCTACTCTTATTTCGAGTTCGAGCAAGCACTCACTCGACCATTAAAGCCCACACGCTACATTACTTCGAGTTCAAATCACTAACTCAAATACTAAGCCTACGGGCTACATTACTTCGAGTTCTAATCATTCGCTCGACCATTAAAGCCTACGGGCTACTCTTATTTCGAGTTCGAGCAAGCACTCGCTCGAACATTAAAGCCTACGGGCTACATTACTTCGAGTTCGAATCAATCACTCGACTACTAAGCCTACGTGCTATGTTACTTTGAGTTCGAATCACTCACTCGACTACTAAGCCTATGGGCTACTCTTATTTCGAGTTCGAGCAAGCACTCACTCGACCATTAAAGCCTACGGGCTACATTACTTCGAGTTCGAATCACTCACTCGACTACTAAGCCTATAGGCTACTCTTATTTTGAGTTCGAGCAAGCACTCACTTGACAATAAAATCCTACGGGCTACATTACTTCGAGTTCGAATCACTCACTCGACTACTAAGCCTATGTGCTACTCTTATTTCGAGTTCGAGCAAGCACTCACTCGACCATTAAAGCCTACGGGCTACAATACTTCGAGTTCAAATCACTCACTCGACTACCAAGCCTACATGCTACCTTATTTCAAGTTTGAGCAAGCACTCACTCGGTTATAAAGGCTACAAGGTCCAAATTCGATCAAATTGCCTAAAGCCTTATGAAAACCTTCATAAGGCATGAATGAAACAAAATCTTCTCAAGGCAGAAAATAAAACAGAGGCAAGACGGGAAAAGAAAAGAAATTTATATATATATACACAAGATTGTTTACATGATTGTTTGCAACATCCGAAATAGAAACTAAGGGCTAAGTTTCTTGGTTATCTCTGGGAGCGGTCTCTTCTCCATCGGGCTTCTCCCCACTCTCGGACCCACTCTTGATCCCATCATCATCATCATCATCATCATCATCATCGTCATCATCGAAAGCCAAGGCTTCAGCATCGGCTTCGAGCTCTTTATCCCTTTTTATCTCTTTAGTGAGGTCAAAACCTAGAGCATGGATCTGCTCGAGGGTCTCCCTCCGAGATCGGCACTTAGAAAGTTCAGCAACCCAATATGCTCGAGTTTTGGCAGTCTCGCCTGCTTCTCTTGCTTGTACCTGAGCATCTTCAGCATCATCCCGATAGACGGCCACGAACGCATCCGCATTGGCCTTTGCCTTTTCGGTGTCAGATTCGACCTTGGAAAGTTCAGAGGTTAACCGAGCCTCGAGCTCCTCTATTATTCTTGCCTAAACTGAGATTTTCTCCTTCATACTTTGAAGTTGATTTTCGGCCGATGATAATTGGGCTCGAGCAACCTCTCTCTCTGCAGCAAAGCGGTCCATACCTTCTTTCCACTTCAAGGACTCCGCTTTTGCCACATCGACCTCCTCACGGAGTTTCCCGATCATCTCAATTTTTTGCTGCAGTTGTGAGACCGAAATATTAGCCATCGTTTCGGTATCGAGCCCATAGGCTTTTTAAAGTATCATTACCTGCTCGGACAAATCGGTCTGATCTTGGTGAGCCTTGGCCAACTTAGCTCGGAGGTCTTTGATTTACTCTCCCCTTTGCCCTAAGGGGAGTTTAAGAGCGTTCCTTTCCTCCATGACCCATTGAAGGTCGGCATTGTATCTACGCAACTCGGTTCTAGATCGAGAACATGCTTCTCGATGAACTACTGCGGCCTGCAAAGAAAAAAGAAACGAAGTTAGAAAAGAAAAACAAGTAAAAAGGCATTACCAACGAAGTAAGTTAAGGCTTACCCGATTCAAAGCCTGCTGCACTCCGAGGAAAAGATCCGATGCATCACTAGTGCCGACAACGTCTCGACACCGGTAAACAAATCACAAAAAGGGCTATCTCCCTCATGAGATCTATCTACCTTAAGGGTCCCCAAAGCTTGGGCTTGCCGAATCGCCCCTTCGGAAAAAGCAGGGAAAGTGAGCGAATCTTCGATTACTACTGCCCCAAGTGAGTCGCTTGGGGAGTTCTTTTCAGATCGAAGAGAGTCAGGGATGGCACCATGGGAGATATCGTTAATCCCCAAAGGCTCGGGGACTTTGCCCGAATCTTTCTCCGATATATCCTCAGTTTGAGGCGAAGCCTTGTAAACCACCATCGATCCAGCTGCCTGTGGGGCATCGATGGTTTTCTTCACTCGGGCCACCAGTTCGGACCCATCGTCTTTTTCTTCTTCCTCGTCTTTATCCCTCAGACGCCGAACTGATTCTAAGGTTAAAGGGATAGTATTTTTCCTCGACTTACAAGCCTTCGGTTTTGGGTTTTCGGAAGTAGAGGCCCTTTTTATCTTATTGTCCTTCGTCGGTTTGGAAACGGGGGCCAAAGTTTCCTCCTCGCCGGATAGGGGTCTCAAAACCGCATCCTTGCCCAAACCTACACACAAGAAAATTGATTTGAGTACGGAAACCAGTTCGAGCTATCAATGATGCGAGAAAGGAGATTACCATGATTTTTTGCCTCCCATCGGCCCTTTGACAAATCGCGCCATGAGCGCTCGGCCTACGTAGAAGTCGAAGTCAGGGCCCGTACCCAGTCCTTGAGGCCGGGAACTGCACCTGGCATCCAAGGAACCGCTGCACCACAAAGGGGGATATCAGTAAGAAAGTAAACGAAGGGGAAAAACAATGGGAGATAACAACCGAGTTACACTTACGCTTCATGTTCCATTCTTCGGAAATTGGCATCTTCTCGGCCAGTATTAGGTCTGACGACTTCACTCGAACGAACCTTCCCATCCAACCTCGATTCTTGTCCTCATCTATGCTCGAGAACAAATCCTTTGTAGCCCGGCGCTGTAGTTTTATTAACCCGCCTAGAAAGAGGTGGGGGCAGTACAATCTAATGAGGTGGTCGAGGGTGAAAGACATCCCTTCGATTTTGCTCTCAAAGAAACAGATTAGAATAATGATCCGCCAAAAAGAAGGATGGATTTGGCCTAAGGTTATTTGGTATTTACGGCAAAAATCTATGATAACAGGGTCGAGGGGACCTAACGTGAAAGGGTAAGTGTACACACTTAAAAAACCTTCCACATGAGTAGTAATATCCTCTTTGGGAGAATGGACTACCACTTCTTTGTTCCCCCAATTACAATCTTTTCCTATCTGTTCGAGATATCCCCGGTTATCGAACACATATACCTCGATACCGGCTCACATCGGCCCGGAACCGAAAAGCCTTTGTTGACCTTAAAATCGGAGGTAAGAACACACGCCATGGGAACGCACTCCTCAGGCCGTGGATCCACCGGTGTTTTATCGGTGGCAGATTGGGAAGAAGAAGCTTTTTCTGTCTGGAGGACGGTTTTTGATGTTTTTACTATTTTTGGATTTAAAGAAGGAGATAACGAAGATTTGGTGTTTTGAAGAAGGATTTTGCAGAGAAGAGTCACAGATTTGCGAATGAACTCAGAAGATACGAAAAAGAGCTTGGAAAATTTGGGAGATTGAAGATGTAAAAGTGATAAATGGTAAAAGGAAGGGCTATTTATAGATTGAAGCAATGACGGTTCAATATCAGCGATGGCCGACCACCGTCTGACACGCATTAAATGCCTTGATAAACTAAACCGACGGGATAACTATCACGTACGTCATGGCCGGGCTCGATGCAAATGTCAGTGCATATCCAATCGATCCATTGGGAAATCAAATCGTTTCTCGCCACATCCTTCCCGAGAAACGAGGGGACTATCTGTATACGGTCGAAATTGATTTCGGTCTTCGAACGATTGATCGAGATGGGATCATAATGGACCAAAGGAAGACTTCATAATATCGAGATGGGTTCCGAAGATGGCACGAACGAGCCCCAGATTTCAGGTACAGGTCATACACCGAGTTCGAAATTATTATCTATCTCGGATCCGAATCGAACTATGATGAGACGTTATGGAATCGAGCTTAAAGGGAAAAAGCTAACCGATACCGAGCCCGAGTCATTACCAGACCCCGAGTCGGCATCGAGCTCAAATCCGCATCGAGCTCTAAAACCAATACCAACCGACACCGAGTCCGATCAAGCTCGAGCTCACAGACAAGAGCCATTACAACAACACTAAGGGAGAGAATCTCAGCGGGAATTAGGGAAAAACTGATTTATCATGGGTTTTTCACTATGTATTTTTAATTATATCTAAAGTAGGATCCTCCACTATAAAGAGGATGGCTACATTTCTGTAGAAGGCAAGTTTTTTGCTTACATTGCAACTCAAATACCATACATTCCTATATTGAAGAGTATTTCTTTTTAGCTTTATAAATTGATTCATCTTGCTAGTTCTTAAATCATCCCCCTTTCAACTTTGCTTATTCTTTTCCCTTTACGGTCAGTATTCGGCATTTCTATTCATCTTTACGATTTGTGTCAAGTTATATCATATTTTCTTAGAACTACATATAAATTCAACTCTATCCGTTTTTCGGGTAAACAGATATAGTGTCGAGTCAATAGAAAGATAGCTGGACTGTTGAGCAAGATGAATTACTACCCTTAGTTGATAATATTTTTTCCACTTGTATAAGGGCTGGGGAATTTTCACAATTACTTACGGATTTATATAATATTCATAATATACAACTAATATTAGAATAACAAATTCTACAACAAATATATAAAAGATATACTCTAAAAACACGGTAAATTCCCTATTAAAGGAGAGTCCCATTCTAGAAGTATCCTTAATTAGTCCCTAAAAATTTTTCAATTTATTAATTAGTGATTATCACTACAAACACATTAAGTTACAACTATAAACACTACTCCTATCTCATGACCAATGCTATATCCTCCATAAAAATAGGTACTTACTCCATCTTGGGAACTTTTATTGTTTCAATTTCATTCTCCATAACGTATACTTACAGTAGGAATACTTTGCATTTATTTGTTTTATATGTGTGTGTATAATAATACATTTTATATTTGGTACATTAATATTCAACATATATTATGTATACATAGTATACATCACATATATTTTATATTTGGAGCAATATATCACATATACTATATATATTGGCAGTAATATATCATATTTATTATTTATATTTGTATATTATACCTAATATATATTATTAATATACTATATCCATAGTTAATATAAGGAAATCCTTGCGTCTATTAATCTTTTTCTGCAGTTGAAGAACTCCGTATAGAAGGGCCTCAGCAGTAGGCGGGCAACCTGGAACATAAATGTCAACTGGGACAATGCTGTCAAAGCCTCACACAACAGAATATGAGTAATGGTAGTACCCTCCACCATTTGCACAGCTCTCCACAGAAATGACCCACCTTGACTGGTACGAAGGAGATAAAAGATTTGATAAAATTGAAGTGAAAGCAATCCCTAATTCTATGTTAAGTGGGAGTATTTTTACGAGGCAATTCCTATTTTCAAGTTTTAAAATGAGATATTTAGGGGCTGTTAAAGTGGTATATAATTTAATTAGAAAGTTAAAAAATTATAATATAAATTGTATTTTATAAATTTTTTTGTAAATAGTTGTAATTTATTTAAATAAGTCTTAAAGAGGTTGTATTATGTGTAAATTCCCCTTACGGAACAAAGCTTCTCTTTATTGGCTTATCATTTGAAAATGATGGTTTCACAACAAGTTCTAGTTTTATGTAGTATAAAACATATTTACATAATCATATAGTTTAACGTAGTAATTATATATAAATCTATATGAATAGTTTTAACTGATAAGCTAATGAAATTGATAATTAAAATGTTACTAATAGCGTAGAAGAAATTTAAACCTTTAGATAACTGAAATCCTTATATATATGACTAATGAAATGTTCAATAAATTGTGACCTATACTCTTTTTATATTTTTATATTTTATATAAAAACACATGTCTGAATCTTAACCCTATAAAGATGGATGTTCGATCGTGATCCTATATATAAAGATGTATGTTAATCGTGAACCTATATATAAAGATAGATGTGAATTCGTGGATATTGTTGAATGTGTCTAATAGAATCCTTTATTGATTTAGTCGCCGATGGAAACTTCTTTTATAGTAATCAAGGAAACATTGATATGTATAATTCTGCCAAGCTTTACATCATTGGTAATGTGTACCCGTAAAACAATACAGTTGAATTTGTTACGTATTATAGACAAGCGAGCTGAATTGATCAAAATTGATAAATAAATTAAGTTAAAAACAAGACTGTATAGGGTAAAATTGGTTTATATTAAATGATCGAATGATTGCGTGAAAGGTGGAAGCGAATACAAACGGAAGATAAATTAAGTAAGAACTAAAGATCGAGGACAACAACTGCGGTTGGTATCAGATAGATCCCAAAGAAAACGTAATCAAGAGAAGCGAAACGAATGTTTGTCACCAAATGACATTTAATGAAACATATTTTCCCAATATTAAATAGGCAGCCGTTGCAGAGAAATATAGCATTCATGGCCTGCCGTTACACTTTCATCAATGGCCCCCTTTATTGTCATTTAGGTGGGGCTTGATCCTACGATCTTGATTTCTAGGTATAGCTATAAATAGTGACTTCAACAACTATTGCAGGAAGAGGAAATTACTGGCAAAACTTATGCTATACTATATTCTCAACCTAAATAATACAACTTGACTTTCTGTCTGATATGGCTCTTACTTTTGTCCTTGAAAGCATTTCTCCCTGAGCCATGCCTCCCATTTCTTTTGATTTAAATGCTAAGTCTTATTTTTCTAACTTAATTTATTTATCATTTTGGATCAAATCAGTTCACTTGTCTATAAACCACGTAACAAATTTAACTGTACCGTTTTACGGATAAATAATTTGGCACCTACCGTGGGGCTTAGACAGCTGCGTAATTGAGTTGATCCTTGCATCTATTACTAACTCGTTTGATTCCTTGTTTCATATCAAAAAATTAAAAAATGACAGCTAACGATGTCAACATCGCACACAACGTTGAGGTGCACAAAAATCTGCCTCCACATGAGGATTCAATCAGTGACACCCGCAATGAGGGGGACGTAGCAACTCGGGTCCATGGCGGACAGTATCCTCGACATGTGCGGGAAATGACTCCCGATGACACTGAGGACGAGTATGTTGCGGAAATGGTAAGGATCTTGAGAGAGCAGCAAAAGGCCACCATGGACCATCTCTCAAGACAGGACCAGGTCATGACGGAACTAAAGCAAGCATTATTAGGCGCTTCCAACAACACAAATGGAAGAGGCCCAGCTCCTCCCGGTGCTCCTGCAAATCAAACGGCTCAAAGAGTTGATAATAGCACTCTGAGGGGTGAGGTTTACTTCGACGGAGCCGGGAAGACGGGTAGCAGATCCGGTAACGACAACGGTAATGATCTCTTCAAAACCAAACTCATGAAATTCATGAGGGAAATGAACGAGTGCATGGATCAGAAAGCGAAGGAGTTCCATGCCTGAATGGATCAAATTCCGAGCGCACCGCCAGTTTTAAAGGGTCTAGATTTGAAGAAGTACACCCAGTTACCGTTTAAGCCGAGTGCAGCACCGGAATTGATTCCGAAACGCTTCAAGATGCCAGACATACCAAAGTACGATAGGACTTCAGATCCTCAGGAGCACATTACAACTTATACAATGGTAGTGAAAGGGAACGACGTGGCTCAACACGAGATTCAGCCGGTTCTACTGAAAATATTCGGAGAAACCCTCACGAAAAGAGCCTTGACATGATATTCGTTTTTAACCGAACACTCAATTGATTCTTTTGAAATGCTCGTAGATTCATTTATAAAGGCCCATGCTGGGGCCTGAAAGGTCCAAGCCCAGAAGACGGACATATCCAGGATCACACAGGGTGAGTTTGAATTGCTGCGAGAATTCTTCATTAGATTCCAGAAATAAAGGATGCTGCTACCGGCCGTAGTACACGAATGAGCAACTGAGACATTCACTAAGGGTTTAAACACGAGGAGCTCTGACGCTTACCGAAGGTTGAAGGAAAGCCTGCTCGAGTTCAAAGCGACCACATGGCCAGATGTCCATAACCGCTATGAATCTAAGATAAGGATAAAAGATGATCAGCTCGGGTTCCCGACATCAACCAAGGGACGGGACTGAGATAAGAACTGGGATAAATTTAGGGATGCTTTTGACGCATACCGGCGATCTTCTAAGGGCCGATTCTTTCCTTACGAGAGAGCCGAGGGACACTGTCATGCCCCAACCTCGGAAAACGTGACCGACGCTCAACCGAATAAACCCGGTAGATCAAGCCTGTTAGATACTTTCTACCCAACTCACCCATGATCAAGATAAGACATGATTTCATTAATTAGAAATCAGGAAGATCATATATACAATACTAAATCATCTCATTAGTTATATCACTTTAAAGTCCAAAAATACACACATTCTTATGATTCGAGTAAAACAAGATATCAAAATACAACATAATCTGTTTGACTTTTCTAGCACCCATGTACAAACCCACATAGTGTCTATGTAGCCTCTAAAAGATATAAAAAAGTCTATGATAGTGCCGGCAACAAGGCCCCGGCTATACCTTGAGATGTGATAGTAATATGAACAAAAGATACAATACGTAACCCCGAGATGAAGTGGGGCTCACCAAGTCTGCTGGGAAGAGGATGTATCACTATCGCTGATCAACACTGCCTGCTATAGAACTACCTGCATCCATTTAAAAATACAGCGCCCCCGGCAAAAGGGACGTTAGTACTGTCGAATAGTACTAGTATGTAAAACTAAACACCATCTCAATAGAATGAATAATACAAGGGGGAACGGTCAAGAATTCAATAAGAGCTTCAAATAATACTAAAACATCAAGTTAAGGATCACATAAGTTTTCAAGTCAATTTTCATGTTATTAGGTTGGGTGATCTTTAGTGCCGATATGCCATAATTCATAATACCACTGTATTCTTACACGGAGTCCGATCCCGACCCGAGCGGCTAGGTCGTCTCATTTGAGACATCAACCATAACCACAAATTCAATTATCATTTTCAGCACAGTCACCACTATGTGTGCGGCATGGCGTCCGATCACGGCCTGATCGGCTAGGCCGTCTCACCCAAGACGTTACCTTTTTCGGTCAATCATCTCACATCATACTTCTTTCATATTCTTTCGATTCATTAGCACTAGTGATAACGATTACAAAGTCATTCTTGGCACTTGGCCATATTTCATAGTTTCAGTTCCCTTTTCCACATTCAAATATCATTATCATTATCAACAACAATAGGGCTTCCCATTCAAGACATTAAATTCATATTTGAGCTTATTAACAAGAACTAGGTGTGCATTAAGGTTTTTAAGGCCCTTTTACGAAAGATTCCATCATTCATCAACCAATTCTCTACCATTTTTAGCTCACATCCTTCCTACATTATTTAATAACACATGCATGCAAGAAAACAACTCCCACACCCAAAAATTGTCTTGCTAATTACTCCCCTTTTAGTAGATTTTTGAAATTAAGAGCTAGGGCATAGATTCTTACCTTTAAGATGAGGACTTTCTTGATAATCTTCAAGGATTGAGCAAGAATTGTTGGATATTAGGTTGAAGGTTACTCCCCCACTCTAAGAACTCTCTCTCACTCTAAAATATCAGAAATATGCTCAAAATGGGCTATGGCATATGTTTTAACAAAACAGGGCAGGGTTTAAAAACCCTAAAAATGAAGCCTCAGAACAGGATCTGCGATCGCATATGCGACCGCAGAATGGATATGCGGTCCGCATATCGACCGCACAAATTGGGTGCCAAAACTGGAAAGGAACTGACCGGGTCTGCGGTCACTATGCGGCCCCCAGACCTATTCTGCGGTCGCATAATGCGCCGTAAAATCTCCCTCCACAAAACTCCAAGGCTGATTGTGCGACAAGAGTGCGGCCCGTGAAATGGTTATGCGGTCGCATAATGGGTCGCAAAAATGACATCAAAATAACGCAGAAAAACTGTCTCTCTCTACGACTATTCTGCGGCCCGCAGAGTGATTATGTGGCCACAGAAATGCATACTTCTGCCAAATATTTTCCTTCAACTCCCCAATGCACTGTTCAATCCAAAAAGTCCGAACCACGGCGAGCTTCCGAGCCGCGAAGAATTTCTACTATTATTAACCTCTACGCCTGCCCCGGCATCAAATAACCCCCTTTTTTTAGGAAACTTTTCACGGGGCCTTAAATCCTCCCCCAATTAAGATCATTCGTCCTCGAATGAGGGTCAAGGTTCGCTATTAGCATCTTATGCAACTTAGTTTTCATACCACACATCATCAATCCGAAATTTGACTAACTCCTTAAATATCCAAAAACTTTTGTTAGAGTCTCCCTTGTAACTGGGCCTATCCACTGCCAGAGAACCCCAGAAACACACCGTAACAACATATACATAATCCAATGACGCAATATAACACAATAACAACACCTACTATGGCCTCATGAGCAATATATTACCAGAAATAGAACACCCTTAACATCAACTGTACAAAAGATACATAATTCGTAGAAGGTAACCCTTAGAATTTTCATAGAACACAACTTAATAAATATATGGCTATTCAAACAAATAAGGAAACGTTTTCTTCATTTCTTCCTCGTTTTCCCAAGTAGCCTCTTCAACCTGTTGGTTTTGCCATAACACTTTCACGGATGCAATTTATTTATTTCTCAACTTTCAGACTTGCCGATCAATAATAGAAACTGGAATCTCTTCATACGTCAATTCCTCATTAACCTCAATAGCCTCAACCGGAACAATGAGTGTCGGATTTCCAACTATTTTCTTCGACATAGACACGTAAAACACCGGGTGCACTAATAACATCTCAGGTGGTAGATCAAGCTTGTACGCCACCTCACCGATCCTCGGAATGATTCTGTACGGTCTGACATACCTCGGGCTCAATTTCCCTTTCTTACCAATTCGCATTACACCTTTCATGGGGGAAATTTTCAAGAATACCCAATCATCTTCTTTGAACTCCAAATCCCTACGACAAACATCCGAATAGGACTTCTGACGACTCTGAGCAGTCTTCAATCGCTCCTTAATGATCTTAACTTTTTCCATAGCCTGATGCATGATGTCTGGCCCTATCAACTCTGCTTCCCCAATCTCGAACCACCCAATGGGAGATCTACATCTCCTACCATATAATGCCTCAAATGGTGCCATATGAATACTAGCATGAAAGCTGTTATTATAAGTAAACTCTATGAGTGGAAAATGATCATCCCAACTACCCTTAAAGTCAAGAACACAAGCACGCAATATGTCCTCAAGCGTCTGAATAGTCCGCTTTGCTTGCCCGTTGGTCTGTGGATGGAAGGCTGTACTAAGATTCACCTGAGTACCCAATCGTTGCTGAAACATCTTCCAAATATTTGCCATGAACTGAGCCCCTCGATCGGAAATGATAGAAATTGGAGTGCCATGCAGCCTGGCTATTTCCTTGATATACAACTGAGCATACTATTCCGTTGTGTCAGTAGATTTAACTGGCAAGAAATGTGCTAATTTTGTGAGTTGATCCACAATCACCCAAATTGAGTCAAACTTGTGCGGAGTGCGTGGTAATCCTACTACAAAATCCCTATTAATCATTTTCCACTTCCACATTGGAATTTCTATGTTCTGTGCCAACCCACAAGGCCGTTGGTGTTCGGCCTTCACTTGCTGACAATTCGAATACCTTGCCACAAAGTCCGCCACATTCCTTTTCATGCCATTACACCAATAGGCTTCCTTGAGATCATGATACATTTTCGTAGAACCTGGGTGCACAGAATACCTAGAAGTGTGAGCCTCGGTCATGATTGTTTCCCGGAGACCATCTACATTTGGAACACATAGCCGCCCTTGGTACCTTAGTGTTACCGTCATCCATGCCAAGAGTAAAAGCCATAGTTTTATGTTTATGAATCCCCTCCTTCAGTTGTAGCAACAATGGATCATCGTATTGCTTCTCTTTTACTTCCACAACGAGCAATGATTTAGCCATATTCTGCACAATTACCCCTCCTTCACTAGAGTCCGCAAGACGAACTCCCAAACTAGCTAACTGGTGAACCTCCCTGGCCAACGACCTCTGACATATCTCCAAGTGTGCCAAACTTCCCATAGATTTCTGGCTAAGAGCATCTGCCACAACATTGGCTTTCCCCGGGTGATATAGGATATCGATGTCATAATCCTTGCATAACTCAACCATCTTCTCTGCCTTAGATTCAGATCCCTTTATTTGAAAATATATTGAAGACTCTTGTGGTCTGTGAATACATCCACATGGACCCCATACAAATAATGACGCCAAAATTTCAATGCAAAAACCACCACTGCAAGTTCTAAGTCGTGTGTTGGATAATTATTTTCATGATTCTTGAGTTGCCTAGAAGCATAAGCTATAACCTTTCCATGTTGCATTAGCAAACACCCAAGCCCGATTCTTGAAGCATCACAATATAATACAAACCCATTTGTACGATCTGGCAGGGTCAACACCGGCGCCGTAGTCAATATTGATTTCAACTCCTCGAAGCTCCTTTCATAAGTATTGGACCATTGGAACTTAACTGCCTTCTAAGTCAATTTAGTCAACTAAGAGGCAAGAGTAGAGAACCCCTCCCCAAACTTCCTGTAATACCTGCTATACCCAAGAAACTGCGAATCTCGGTTGGTGTTGTAGGTCTAGGCCAATTCTTCACCGCTGCAATCTTTTAAGGATCAACCTTAATTCCTTCTTTGGAGACAACATGACCCAAGAATGTGATCGATTCGAGCAAAAATTCACATTTTGAAAATTTCGCGTACATTTGGTGCTGATGAAGAGTCTGCAAACTGCTCTGAGATGATCGGCATGGTCCTCTTGACCTCGTGAATACACAAGAATATGGTCAATGAACACTATCACCAGGGAATCGAGAAAAGGCTTGAAAACCCGATTCATAAGATCCATGAAATATGTCGGGGCATTTGTTAGCCCAAAAGACATTACCAGAAATTCAAAGTGCCCATACCGGGTCCTGAGAGTTGTTTTCAGAATATCCTGCTCCCTATTCTTCAATTGGTGGTACCCGGACCGTAAATCAATTTTGGAGAAGTACCTAGCACCCTGTAACTAATCAAACAATTCATCTATTCTTGGTAATGGGTATTTGTTTTTTGATTGTGACTTTGTTGAGCTGCCGGTAGTCAATACACATCCTCAGTGATCCATCTTTCTTCCTCACAAAGAGAACTGGTGTGCCCCATGGTCACACACTCGGTCGGATGAAACCCTTATCTAACAAATCCTTCAATTGTTCCTTTAGCTCCTTCAATTCTGCTGGTGCCATCCTGTAGGGCGGAATAGATATAGGCTGCGTGCCTAGCATCACATCAATCCCAAAATCAATCTCCCTATCTGGCGGAATCCCAGGGAGCTCATCAGGAAAGACCTCCAGAAATTCATTCACCACCGGCACAGACTCGAGTGTAGGTGCCTCGGCATTGGTGTTCGTAACCCGGACCAAATGATAGATACACCCCTTATTAGTCATCTTCGTGGCCTTAAGGTAAGAAATAAACCTACCTTTTGGCATTATATTATCCCCCTTCCACTCAACAACTGGCTCATTTGGAAATTCAAACCTCACAGTTCTAGTTCGGCAATCGAGTTTGTCAAAACATGAATAAAGCCAATCCATTCCCATAATTACATCAAAATCTACCATCAGCAATTCAATGAGATCGGCCACGGTGTACCGACCATGTACCATGACAACACAACCCCTATAAACCCGTGCAACCATAATAGTCTCGCCAACTGAAGTAGATACAGAGAATGACTCAGGAAGCTGTTCCGATTCTATCCCAAATTCCATAGCAACATAAGGGGTAACATAGGACAAAGTAGAACCGGGATCAATAAGAGCATATACATCATGAGATTGGACAGTCAATATACTTGTGACAACATATGGAGAAGCCTCTGCACTCTGGCGACCACTCATAGCATAGAAACGGCTGGGTCCTCCTGAACTCTGCGCACCACCCCTAGCTGCACCACGCCCCGCTGGTGCTGGAGTACCTTAAGTTGGAGAGGGTGCTGAAGACGTGGCAGCTGCAGAACTAGATGGATGTACTATGCCCCTTCCCGCACCCTGGCGGGATGAATGACACTCTCTCTGAATATAACCCCTCAATTCGCACCCGTAACATATAGGTAGGTCTATGTAGCAGATCCCCAAGTGCATCTTCCCACACCTAGGGCATGTGGGCCTCCCTTCCCGCTGGAATCTCCCTCCTGATCGGCCTTGCTAGTGGGGTCCCCTAGTGCCCTGATTGGGCCTAAAATGACTCCCCTACTGCTGACTGGGCCCTGCTGGCGGCGCACTGGCTGAAGACTGAGCGAAAGACCAGGATGGCCCTGATGACCCTCCCCTAAAAGCTGATCTTCCCCCACCAAATGACTCCCTATAGTTGCCCGCGGACCGGGCCTTCCCGGTACCCTCTCGCTCCATTCTGTTCTTCAACTTACGGTTCTCTATAGCTTGAGCAAATGCTACCATCTTCCCATAGTTCATATCTGAATTCAAAGGGGCTGTAGCAGCCTTATTGATAACCAAGGGGCTAAGCCCCTGCACAAACCGGCGCACTTTAGCCTCCATAGCAGGCAACATGAGAATGGCATATTTGGACATACGAACAAACTCCATGTGATACTCCCACACACTCTTACTTCCTTGCTTAAGGTTCTCAAACTCTGCGGCATGAGCTGCCCTAGTCTCGGCCGGTAAGAAATGGTCCATGAAAGCGTCAGCAGACTCACTCCACCTCGATGGAGGGCTCCCCTTGTCCCGAGAGTCGTCCCACAACTCAAACCAAGAATAGGCCACCCCTTTCAGGCGGTAAGCGGCCAACTCCACTCCCTCCGTCTCAGTAGCGCGCATAACCCGGAGAGACTTATGCATCTCATCAATGAAGTCCTATGGGTCCTCCTTGGCATTAGCACCCGTGAACACTAGAGGATCCAACTGAAGAAACCTGTTCACCCTGGAACCACTAGAATCCCCTTGTTGGCTAGAAGAAGTGGGTGCAACATTTGATCTCCGGTCTTGAGAAGCCACTATCTGTGTCAGCATCTGGATGGCTCCCTAAGATCAACATAAAAAACACCAGAATCGGAAGCTGGAGCTGGTGGTGGAACTGAAATATCAATTGGAGGAATTGCTGCACCCTCAGTAGGTGCATGAACTGTTGTAGCCTGGTCAGGTGTAGTGGAATCAAGCAGTGTAGCAGTCGGGGGATTATGCTCACCCCTCGGGTATTCACCCGCCTTACCAAGTAAAGGGTCAACTGCCACTCCTAAGGCGGGATTGGCTCCTTGGCCAGTTCTTGCTCTTTTCTTAGGTGCAATGTACTGAAAGTTAAAGGAATGCACGAGTTAGAGGGGGAACAATTTCACTATCACTTTCATCGCACGATCCAGAATATCAAAGAAGGGTATTATTCCTAAATGTCCAAGTAGCCTCCAACTTATAGATGTGGTCGATAACACACTGATAAGGAGGACTCTACTAGACACGGCTTCGAGACATTCTAGGACAATTTAAAACCTTAGGCTCTGATACCAAGTTTGTCACGCCCCAACCTCGGGAAGCGCGACCGGCACTCAACCGAGTGAACCCGATCGAGCAAGCCTGTTAGATACTTTCTACCCAACTCACCCATGATCAAGAGAAGACATGATTTCATTAATTAGATAGTAGGAATATCATATATACAATACTAAATCGTCTCATTGGTTACATCATCTTAAAGTCCAAAAATACATACATTCTTATGATTCGAGTAAAACAAGAGATCAAAATACAACATAATCTGTTTGACTTTTCTAGCACCCATGTACAAACCCACATAGTGTCTACGGAGACTCTAAAAGATACAAAAGGAGTCTATGATAGTGCCGGCAACAAGGCCCCGACTATACCTTGGGACGTGATAGTAATATGAACAAAAGATACAATACGTGACCCCGGGATGAAGTGGGGCTCACCAAGTCTGCTGGGAAGAGGATGTACCACTATCGCTGATCAACACTGCATGTTATAGAACCACCTGCATCCATTTAAAGATGTAGTGCCCCCGGCAAAAGGGACGTTAGTACCGTCGAATAGTATTAGTATGTAAAACTAAACACCATCTCAATAGAATAAATAATACAAGGGGAATCAATCAAGAATTCAATAAGAGCTTCAAATAATACTAAAACATCAAGTTAAGGATCACATAAGTTTTCAAGTTAATTTTTATGTTATTAGGTTGGGTGATCTTTAGTGCCGATATGCCATAATTCATAATACCACCGTATTCTTACACGGAGTCCGATCCCGACCCGACCGGCTAGGTCGTCTCATTTGAGACATCAACCATAACCACAAATTCAATTATCATTTTCATCACAGTCAACACTATGTGTCCGGCATGGCATCCGATCACGGCCTGATCGGCTAGGCCGTCTCACCCAAGACGTTACTTTTTTCGGTCAATCATCTCACATCATACTTCTTTCATATTCTTTCGATTCATTGGCACTAGTGATCACAATTACAAAGTCATTCTTGGCACTTGGCCGTATTTCATAGTTCCAGTTCCCTTTTCCACATTCAAATATCATTATCATTATCAACAATAATAGGGCTTCCCATTCAAGACATTAAATTCACATATGAGCAATTTGGGAAATCTTAGGCACATAGAGGCTTTTCATACAATTTGGAATAACAATCTTTATTTCGATTTTGACATGAAGTCTTAACATTTCTAACACATATTCTACATTTTGAACACATCCTCAAATGGCAAGATGACACGATAAAGCATTTAGAATAAATATAGAACATACATCCTTCAACACAACCACATTAGGAATAGCCAATTCAATAATGATCAAGGACTTACTCCAATTATATGAACACCGTGGGATTCGATTCTAAGAAGAAGGGGGTTTAGCCAACATACCTCAATTGAGCTTCCTTTAACTCTAAAACGTTCCGGAATTCTAAGCACTTCGATCTATTTTAGAAATATAACAAGTTGGACCAAAATTAGGAAGATGGTCATGACTCTAGATCATTTGAGCATATTAACAAGCACTAGGTGTGCATTAAGGTTTTTAAGGACCTTTTACGAAAGATTCCATCATTCATCAACCCATTCTCTACCATTTTTAGCTCACATCCTTCCTACATTATTTGATAACACATGCATGCAAGAAAACAACTCCCACACCCAAAAATTATCTTGCTAATTACTCCCCTTTTAGTAGATTTTCGATATTAAGAGCTAGGGCATAGATTCTTACCTTTAAGATGAGGACTTTCTTGATAATCTTCAAGGATTGAGCAAGAATTGTTGGATATTAGGCTGAAGGTTACTCCCCCACTCTAATAACTCTCTCTCATTCTAAAATATCAGAAATGTGCTCAAAATGGGCTATGGCATATGTTTTAACAAAACATGGTCGGGTTTAAAAACCCTAAAAATGAATCCCCGGAACAGGATCTGCGATCGCATATGCGACCGCAGAATGGATATGCGGTCCGCATATCGGCCGCACAAATTGGGTGTTAAAACTGGAAAGGAACTGACCGGGTCTGCGGTCACTATGCGGCCCCCAGACCTGTTCTGTGGTCGCATAATGTGTCGCAAAACCTCCCTCCACAAAACTCCAAGGCTGATTGTGCGACAAGAGTGTGGCCCGTGAAATGGTTATGCGGTCGCATAATGGGCCGCAAAAATGACATCAAAATGACCCAGAAAAACTGTCTCACTCTTCGATCATTCTGCGGCCGCAGAAATGCATACTTCTGCCAAATATTTTCCTTCAACTCCCCAATGCACTGTTCAATCAAAAAAGTCCGAACCACGTCGAGCTTGCGAGTCGCGAAGAATTTCTACTATTATTAACCTCTACGCCTGCCCTGGCATCACATAACCCCCCTTTTTTTAGGAAAATTTTCACGGGGCCTTACATCCTCCCCCACTTAATATCATTCGTCCTCGAATGAGGGTCAAGGTTCGCTATTAACATCTTATGAAACTTAGTTTTCATACCACACATCATCAATCCGAAATTTGACTAACTCTCTAAATATCCAAAAACTTTCGCTAGAGTCTCCCTTGTAACTAGGCCTATCCACTGCCAGAGAACCCTAGAAACACACACAGTAACAACATATACATAATCCAATGACGCAATATAACACAATAACAACACCTACTATGGCCTCATGAGCAATATATTACCAGAAACAGAACACCCTTAACATTAACTGTACAAAAGATACATAATTCGTAGAAGGTAACCCTTAGAATTTTCATAGAACACAACTTAATAAATATATGGCTATTCAAAAAAATAAGGAAATGTTTTCTTCATTTCTTCCTCGTTTTCCCAAGTAGCCTCTTCAACCTGTTGGTTTTGCCATAACACTTTCACAGATGCAATTTATTTATTTCTCAACTTTCAGACTTGCCGATCAATAATGGAAACTGGAATCTATTCATACGTCAATTCCTCATTAACCTCAATAGCCTCAACCGGAACAATGAGTGTCGGATTTCAAACTATTTTCTTCAACATAGACACGTAAAACACCGGGTGCACTAATGACATCTCAGGTGGTAGATCAAGCTTGTACGCCACCTCACTGATCCTCTGAATGATTCTGTATGGTCTGACATACCTCGGGCTCAATTTCCCTTTCTTACCAAATCGCATTACATCTTTCATGGGGGAAATTTTCATGAATACCCAATCATCTTCTTTGAACTCCAAATCCCTACGACGGACATCCGAATAGGACTTCTGACGACTCTGAGCAGTCTTCAACCGCTCCTTAATGATCTTAACAATTTCCCTAGCCTGATGCATAATGTCTGGCCCTATCAACTCTGCTTCCCCAATCTCGAACCACCCAATGGCAGATCTACATCTCCTACCATATAATGCCTCAAATGGTGCCATATGAATACTAGCATGAAAGCTGTTGTTATAAGCAAACTCTATGAGTAGCAAATGATCATCCCAGCTACCCTTAAAGTCAAGAACACAAGCATGCAATATGTCCTCAAGCGTCTAGGCACATAGAGGCTTTTCATACAATTTGGAATAACAATCTTTATTTCGATCTTGACATGAAGTCTTAACATTTCTAACACATATTCCACATTTTGAACACATCCTCAAATGGCAAGATGACACGATGAAGCATTTAGAATAAATATAGAACATACATCCTTCAACACAACCATATTAGGAATAGCCAATTCAATAATGATCAAGGACTTACTCCAATTATATGAACACCGTGGGATTCGATTCTAAGAAGAAGGGGGTTTAGCCAACATACCTCAATTGAGCTTCCTTTAACTCTAAAACGTTCCAGAATTCTAAGAACTTCAATCTATTTTAGAAATATAACAAGTTGGACCAAAATTAGGAAGATGGTCATGACTCTAGATCATTTGAGCATATTAACAAGCACTAGGTGTGCATTAAGGTTTTTAAGGGCCTTTTACGAAAGATTCCATCATTCATCAACCCATTCTCTACCATTTTTAGCTCACATCCTTCCTACATTATTTGATAACACATGCATGCAAGAAAATAACTCCCACACCCAAAATATCTTGCTAATTACTCCCCTTTTAGTAGATTTTCAAAATTAAGAGCTAGGGCATAGATTCTTACCTTTAAGATGAGGACTTTCTTGATAATCTTCAAGGATTGAGCAAGAATTGTTAGATATTAGGTTGAAGGTTACTCCCCCACTCTAAGAACTCTCTGTCACTCTAAAATATCAAAAATATGCCAAAAATGTGCTATGGCATATGTTTTAACAAAATAGGGTCGGGTTTAAAAACCTCAAAAATGAAACCCCGGAAAAGGATATGCGGTTCGCATATCGGCCGCACAAATTGCGTGCCAAAATTGGAAAGGAACTGATCGGGTCTGTATATTCGGCAGTCGTATAATGTGCCGCAGAACCTCCCTCTACAAAACTCCAAGGCTGATTGTGCGACAAGAGTGCGACCCGTGAAATGGTTATGCGATCGTATAATGGGCCGTGAAAATGACCCAGAAAAACTATCTCACTCTGCGACCATTCTGTGGCCCGCAGATTGATTATGCGGCCGCTGAATGGGCCGCAAAAATGCATACTTCTACCAAATATTTTCCTTCAACTCCCCAGCGCACTGTTCAATCCAAAAAGTTTGAACCGCGGCGAGCTTGCGAGTCACGAAGAATTTCTACTATTATTAACTTCTATGACTGCTCCGGCATCATAGATCTCCAGTTGTTTTTAGGAAAATTTTCACGGGGCCTTACAGACACGACAGTAAAGGGTTTTGATCCCCGGATAGGTTCACTCCCGAAAGAAGAACCGACCGTGGCTGAAAAAATAGATCGTTAGAAGACAAAGAGGTATCGGGGTCTCGAGATTTCTCGTATCCCATGATGTCAGATTATAATTTCAACATCAGTGTAGTGGAGCTGGTATCAGCAATGAGAAATATCAAGGAAGCGCAATTCCCCAAGCCGATCAGTTCTGATCCCAGCCAGAGGGATCCCTACTTATGGTGCAAATATCATGGGACTCATGGCCATAAGATTGGGGGATACAATCATATACGCGAGGAGGTGGAAACGCTATTGAAGAATGGACATTTCAGGGAGTTCTTGAGTAACCGAGCTAAGAACAACTACGACCGTAGTCGTGACAACACAGAACCCTCGAAGATAGGGGAAGACCCTCCTCGGCTAAGTATCAACATGATTTTTGAAGGGAATGAAATCAGTGGTGTAACTTTCTTGGCGGCCAAAAAGACAAAAGTATCGATAAGCCACAACAAGAGACTCTAGGAAGTCACTGATTCATGGAAGAGGACGCCGACGGACTTCTTCTACCGCATAATGACGCCCTGGTAATTTATCTTAATGTTCTAGATTTTAAGCTTAAACGTGTTTTGGTTGACCCAGGAAGCTTAGTCAACATCATTCAATAGAGAGTGCTGGGACAAGCCAAATTAACCGGAAGCATCATTCCAGAAACAAAACTCCTCGCTGGGTCCAATCTGGCGAGTGTGACCATCAGAGGGGAGATCTTGCTGCCCACGAATGCCGAAGGAGTCACGAAGACCACCTTATTTGAAGTGGTGGACAGTGACATTGGGCTACAACATAATCCTCGGTAGACCATGGTTGCATGAGATGAAGGTTCTACCATCAACTTATCACTAATTGCTAAACTTCCCAACCCCAGAGGGAATCAAGCAGATAAGAGGAGATCAACTGGAAGCAAGAGAAATGAACTCAATGTTAGTTTCTGGTAGTAAGGGGAACGAACCCAAATAATAGCAATTACAGGAATCGACGCCAACTCCGGAGCCGAGCGAATATGATAAAGACGAGGGGTCGTCGGAATCCCACCAGGTACCGAGATACTTTCAGGTACCAGAAGAGACATACACAACCAAGTGCATGGCAGAAGAACTCGAACAAGTAGCTTTGTTTGAGGAATTCCCGGAGAAAAACTTTCACTTTGGAACATGACTCAATTCCAAGCTCAGGTCATGGTTTATTGATTTCCTTAAAACTAACATTGATTATTTTGCATGGTCACACTCGGATATGATAGGTATCTCGCTAGAGGTGGCCGTGCATAAGCTAAGCCTGGACCGAAGCATCCCTCAGATGAGGCAAAAGAAACACCCAATAGCCGAGGTCAGAAAAAGGTTTGTTAAGGAAGATTTAACTCGATTACTTGACATCAGTTCAATTCGGGAGGTAAAGTATCCCGACTGGCGAGCTAATGTAGTTGTAGTTCCAAAAAAGAATAACAAATTCGAATGTGCGTAGATTATAAAGACTTGAATAAGGTGTTCCCAAAAGACTCGTTCCCACTACCAAACATTGATCAAATGATTGATGCAACGGCCGGGCACGAGTTAATGAGTTTTATTAATGCCTATTCTTTGTACAATCAAATTAAGATGAACCTGGAGGATCAGGAAAAAAATTCATTTACAACAAACTTTGGCATATATTGTAATAATGTGATGCCCCTTGGGCTTAAAAATGCCGGAGTCACTTATCAGAGGCTTGTGAACAAGATGTTCGAGAAATAAATAGGTAAAATAATGAAAGTCTACATAGATGACATGTTGGTCAAGTCTTTGAATACAGATGACCATTTAAAACACCTCCAGGAAACCTTCGATATCCTGAAGAAGCACAACATGAAACTTAACCAAAACAAATACGCATTCGGGGTTAGCTCTGGTCAGTTCTTGGATTTACTGGTTTCAAAAAGGGGGATTGAGGTAAATCTCGATAATATCAAATCCATAGAGGACATCCCCTACCACCTGACAAGCGTAAAAGAAGTCCAAAGGCTAACCGAAAGATTGCCCGCTCTAAGTAGGTTTATCTCTCAATCCTCGAAAAAATGTCATCACTTCTTCTCTATTATGAATAGGAAGAACAATTTTGAGTGGAATACGGAATGTCAACAGCCCTTAAAGGACTAGAAATGTTATCTATCAAGCCCCCCACTACTATCAAAGCCGGGGGAAGGTGAACAACTGCTAATATACTTAGCCGTCTTAGAGGTGGCGGTATGTGTCGTGCTAGTCCGGGAGGATGAAGGTACGTAATATCCTGTCTATTATGTTAGCAAAAGTTTGTCAGGAGTGGAAACTCGTTATTCACACCTCGAAAAACTGGCTTTAGCTCGCATAGTCGCCTCTCGAAAGCTTAGGCCTTATTTTCAGTGCCACCCGATAGCCGCTGTGACAACCTGTCACCTTCGGAACGTCTTCACAAATCTGAGTTGTTAGGTTGGTTGGCCAAATGGACAATTGAACTTAGCGAATTTGATATTGAATATAAACTTAGGACTGCGACCAAATCACAAGTTTTGGCCAAATTTGTGGCCGATTTCAGTCTCGGGTTACTGCCTTTGGCTACAAAAGAAGCGGTGATGGTGTCAGAGATGACATGAGGAGTTTAGACCTTGTTCACAGATAAAGCTTCCAATGTGAAAGGGTCCGGTCTCAGGTGGTCCTAATCACGCTTTCGGGGGAGACCCTGAGGCAGGCAATAAAAACTGTTCTGTTGTCTAACAATGAAGCCGAGTATGAGACTTTGATTGCAGGACTTGAGCTGGCCAGGGGACTTAGCTCCGAGGTCATTGAAATCAAATATGATTCCCACCTGGTAGTAAACCAAGTATATAGAATTTTTGACACAAAGGTACACGATTCAGGGAGTGGTCGATTATACTAATCACGAGAGAAGAGAACGTAGAAGCAGATGCATTGGCCAATTTGGGGTAGTCCATAGAGATGAAAGGATCCAACTCCGGTACTGTCATTCAACCTATGCATTCGGTGCTGGATGTGGATGACTATTGTGAAGTAAATACAACCAACCTAGTTTGGTACGGGAGGAATGAGTTCATCGATTATCTTCGGCATGACAAGTTGCTCAAAAACCCGAAGGCGTCCCAGACATTACGCACCAAAGTGGCTCGCTATAGCCTCTTGGGCGGATAATTGCATAGAAGATCTTTCCAAGGCCCGTTGACCCAATGTTTGGGAGTCTCGAAAGCGGACTACGTAATGAGAGAAGTCCATGAAGGAACTTGTGGGAACAACTCTTGCGCAGATTAGTTAGTGCTAAAACTGGTTAGGGCAAGATATTACTTACCCGGGATGGAACAAGACGCAAAGACATTTGTTCAGAAATGCGACAAGTGTCAACGCCATGCACAATTGGTGCACCAACTGGCAAAACTCTTGCATTTTGTACTATCCCCATGGCCGTTCATTAAATCGGTGATAGATATAGTTAGGCCACTGCCATCGGCCCTCAAGAAGGTAAGATTTCTTTTAATTTTAACTGATGACTTCACTAAATAGGTTAAAGCAGGTCCTTACCAAAAGATCGGTGAGCGCGAAGTGATCGACTTCCTATGGGAAAATATCATTTGCCAGTTTGGAATATCGAAGGAAATTGCCCGTGATAATGGGCCACAGTTCATAGGCTCCAAAGTCACAAAATTTCTTGAAGTACTAAATGTCAAAATGATTACATTTTCACCATACCATCTGAGCGCTAATGGGAAGGCGGAATCGACCAATAAGGTGATCATTCAAAAACTCAAAAAGAGGTTAGAAGCAGCTAAAGGCAAGTGGCCCGAAGAGTTGTCGAGCGTGCTATGGGCTTACCGAAAAATGAAAAAATCAAGCATAGAAGAGACACCTTTCTCTTTTGTATATGGTGCAGAAGCTCTGATCCAGTGGAAGTAGGAGAATCAAGCTTATGGTTTTTCCATGGACAGAGAAGCAAATAATGAGGCATTGTTGGTCAAGCTGGAATTGCTTGATGAACGCAGGGACTTGGCACACATAAGAATGATGGATTAGAAATAGAGGATGGAAAAGATATTATAATCGAAGGGCCAATCCCCTCTACTTTAAAATAGGAGACTTGGTTTTGAGGAAACTAACTCAGAAAATTCGAGAAATCAACACCGGGAAGCTGGGTCCAACGTGGGAAGGCCCCAACTAGGTTTCTGCTGTCACCAGTATAGGTTCGTTCGAGCTGGAGAATCAAGATGGAGTAAAATAGCAACTGGAGCATGACTCACCTCAATAGGTACTACTGCTGATGGATCCTGCCTATACTGAAATTATGTGCTACACTCTTTTTCCCTTCGACCAGGTTTTGTCCCAATAGGGTTTTTCTGGCAAAGTTTTTAACAAGGCAACAACAGAAAGCATACTACGAAGGGAGCATCATCAGCAAAGTTAAGACCTTTAAATGACAAGGCACTAAAACAACACGCCAATATGGGATTGTTAGATAATCTTTGGCTCGATGAGAAAGTTCCTAACGGAAAACAAAGCTTGCCATCGAACCAAAGATTATCCAATTGCTCACGAGTGTTTTTCTTCAAAGGAGCAAGACTTCCAGTGTTCTAATTCGCATACTTTGCATTCGAACACTGAGGGGGAATAGTATGAGAATACGGCTACATGATTTCTACGTAAACCGGGACTAGGAGACCCGAGAACAACAATGTCTCATCGAGACCGGGGACTGCACAACTAGCCCTATAGAAAAAAGTTGTACAGTTAGCCACAGGTATTGGCAATTTCTTTTTTCAGCAAACGAATGCTTATGTACTTTTAAGATAAAAAGAATAAAATGAAGTCCTTTTATTTTTATCTTATTTCTAGTCCAAACGATGAATTGATTTTATCATTTGAAAGTTAACTAAAAACTTCAAATGCTAGTGCCGAAAAAAATAGGAGACATCTTCTTCAAGAGCACCGTAAATATAAGAGGCCATCTCTTATGAAACCCTCAGTGGTTTCGGAAGAGTTTATGCCCGGATCCCAAAAGCTATCGAAAGAAAACACACCCAAAGCCCTACTTAATTCGACGCAAAAAGAATGAACTTTGCACAATTCTTAAACAAAAAGTCCTTTTTATTTATCAAAATATGCCAAACGGTATAAGTGCAAAAATACAAAGAGAAAACAACAAAAGAAAAAAGGGAAAATCTAAACTTCATTGCTATCGGAATTCGGGGGAAGAGAGGCATCTACGCCCCTGGGAGAAGTAGGCGGATCTGCCATCGGCACAGGATATTGGCCTTCATCATCATTCTATTCAAGTTCCTCCTCGATTCCCGAATACTCAGAACTGGTACTAGAAGAGCGAGTTGCATCAGGTTGAGCCGGGAGACGTTCTGGAGCAGTTAACTCCATCGCTCGGGCCTTGGCTATCTCATCGTCAATATCAATAACGCCCGCTTTGGCCTCTTCCAAGGTTTCCCCCCTCATATGGTACATGGAGTATGTCTTTTCAAAAATGAGGGAATCCCCTTGGTGCTAAAGCTTTGCCTTAGGCCTTTCGACCTCGGCCAAAATTTTATCTCGCTCGAATCTTGTGGCGCCGAGGCTAAGATCAAGATCACGGAGTGTTTATATGTGAAGGCTAAGGCTAAATGGGTCGAGGTCCAAGATGATGTGCTCGTTGCTGCCGAACACGAGCCTACCTCTACTGAACGAGTGAATAATTTGGAGGCAACCTTAAACTCCAAACCCGATTAGGCTACTACCGCTGAGGAAAAGCGAGCCCATATGGAAGAGAGAAAAACCTGGTTCGCATATCTACACTCCGTGATCTCAATCTTACCCTCGGCGCCACAAGATCTGAGCAGGATGGCCTTTTGGCCAAGGACGTCAGGATTAAGGAAAAGCTTCAGCACCAAGGGGATTCCCTCAATTTTGAAAATACATACTCCATGTACCATATGAGGATCAAAACCTTGGAAGAGACCAAAGTGGGCTTTATTGATATTGATGATGAGATCGCCAAGGCCCGAGCGTTAAAGTTAACTGCTCGAGAACATCTTTCAGATCAACCTGATGCAACTGACTATTCTAGTACCAATTCTAAGTATTTAGGGAGGAACTTGAAGAGAATGATGACGAAGTCTAAGATCCTGCGCCAGCGGCAGATCCGCTTACTTCTCCAGGGGGCGTAGATACATATCTTCCCCTGAATTCTGGTGGCGATGAAGTTTAGCTTTTTCCTATTTTCTTTTGCTGTATTCTCTTTGTATTTTTGCACCTATGCCGTTTGGCATGTTTGATAAATAAAAAGGACTTTTTGTTTAAGCATTGCGCAAAGTTCATTATTTTTGCGTTGAATTAAGTAGGGCTTTAGGTGTGTTTTCTTCTGATAGCTTTTGGGTTCCGGTCATAAACTCTTCCGGATCCAACCCTTTAGTATAAAGATTTCATAAGAGAGGGTCCTCTTATGTTTATGGTTCCTGTTCATTCTGGCACTAGCATTTAAAGTTTTTAGTTAACTTTCAAATGATAAAATCAATTCATTGTTTGGACAAGAAATAAGATAATAATAAAAGAACTTCATTTTATTCCTTATATCTTCAAAGTACATAAGCATTCGTGTGCTGAAAATAGAAATTGCCAATACATGTGGCTAACTTGTACAACTTGTTTCTATGGGACTAACTGTGCAGTCCCAGGTCCTGATGAGACATTGTGTTTCTCGGGTCTCGTAGTTTCGATTTTTGTGGAAATTATATTTCCGTATTCTTATACTATTCCCCCCAGTATTCGAATGTGAAGTATGCTAATTGAAATACTGGAAGTCTTGCTCCTTTGAAGAAAAACACTCGTGAACGGTTAGACAATCTTTGGTTCGATGGCAAGCTTCGTTTCCCATTAGGAACTTTTCCATCGAGCCAAAGATTATCTAACCATCCCATATTGGCTTGTTGTTTGAGTGACTTGTCATTTAAAGGTCTTAACTTTGGTGATGATTCTCCCTTCATAGTATGCTTTCCGTTGCTTCCTCGTTAAAAGCCTTGCTCGAAAAACCCAATTGGGACAAAAACCTGTCGAAGGGAAAAAGAGTGCAGCACATACTTTAAGTATAGGCAAGATCCATCAGTAGTAGTAGCTATTGAGGTTAGTCACATTCCAGTAACTAGGCAATTTGACTCCATCTTGATTCTCCAGCTCATACGAACCTTTACCGGTGACAGCAGAAACCCAGTAGGAGCCTTCCCACGTTGTACCCAGCTTCCCGACGTTGATTTCTCGAGTATTCTGAGTTACTTTCTTCAAAACCAAGTTTCCTACTTTAAATTAGTTGTGATTGGACCTTGAGTTATAATATCTTTACATCCTCTACTTTTGAGCCATCATTCTTATGTGTGCCAAGTCCCTGCATTCATAAAGCAATTCTAGCTTGAGCAACAATGCCTCATTATTTGCTTGTTTGTCTGTTCGGAAGAACCGTAAGGTCGGTTCTCCTACTTCCACCGGGAACAGAGTTTCTGCACCGTATACGAGATTGAAAGATGTCTCTCCCATTCTTGATTTTTTTGTTGTTTGGTATGCCCATAGCACGCCCAGTAACTCTTCAGGCTACTTGCCTTAAGCCACTTCTAACCTCTTTTTGAGGTTCTGAAAGATCACCTTATTAGTCAATTCCACCTGCCCATTAGCGCTCGGATGGTATGGTGAATATGTAATCCTTTTAATCTTCATATTTTCAAGAAATTTTGTGACTTTGGAGCCTATGAACTGTGGCCCATTATCACAGGCAATCTCCTTCGGTATTCCGAACCGGTAAAATATGTTTTTCCGCAGGATGTCGATCACTTCGCGCTCACCAATTGTTTGGTAAGGACCTGATTCAACCCATTTAGTGAAGTAATCAATTAAAATTAAAAGAAATCTTACCTTCCTGAGGCCTGGTGGCAGTGGCCCAACTATATCCATCCCCTATTTCATGAATGGCCATGGGGATAGTACCGAATATAAGAGTTCTACCAGTTAGTGCACTAGCTATGTATGGCGATGACACTTGTCGCATTTCTAAATGAATGTTTTTGCTTCTTGTTCCATTTGGGGCCAGTAGTATCCTGCCCTAACAAGTTTTAGCACCAACGAATCTACGGTGGAGTGGTTCCCACAAATTCCTTCATTGACCTCTCTCATTACGTAGTCCGCTTCCAAGGCTCCCAAACATAGGGCCAACGGGCCTTGGAAAGATCTTCTATGCAATTGTCCACCCAAGAGGCTGTAGCAAGCCACTTTGGTGCGTGATGCCCGGGATGCCTTCTGGTGTCCGGGGAAATTTCCATCCCGAAGATAATCGATGAACTCATTCCTCCAATCCCAGACTAGGTTGGTTGTATTTACTTCACTATAGCCATCCACATCTAAAACTTAATGCATAAGGTGAACGATAGTACCAGAGTCGAATCCTTTCATCTCCATGGATGACCCCAAATTGGCCAATACATCTTCTTCTACGTTCTTTTCTCTCGAGATATGAATGGTACCACTCCCTGAATCGTGTAAGAAAAGTTTGAACTTTAATCACATATTGTTGCATGTGCTCCTCCTTTGTGTCAAAAATTCCATATACTTGGTTTACTTGGGAATTGCATTTGATTTCAATCACCTTGGAGCCAAGTTCCCTGGCCAGCTCAAGTCCTGCAGTCAAAGCCTCATACTCGGCTTTATTTTTAGTCAATAGAACAATTTTTATTGCCTGCTTCTGGGTCTCCCCCGAAGGCGTGATTAGGACCACCCCGAGCTCGGACTATTTCACATTGGAAGCTCCGTATGTGAACAAGGTCCAAACTCCTGATGTTGTCTCCGACACCATCACCCCTTCTTTTGCAGCCAAAGGCAGTAACCCTTGACTGAAATCGGCAACCAAGTCGGCTAAAACTTGTGATTTGATCGTAGTCCTTGGTTTGTATTCAATATCAAATTTGCTAATTTTAACTGCCCATTTGGCCTACCGACCTGACAACTCAGGTTTGTGAAAGACGTTTTGCAGGGGAAAGGTTGTAACAACGACTATCGAGTGGCCCTGAAAATAAGGCCTAAGCTTTTAAGAGGCGACTACGAGAATAATTATAATTTTTTTAGGTGCGGATAATGAGTTTCTGCTCCTAACAAAATTTTTCTAACATAATAGACAGGAGATTGTGTACCGTCATCCTCCCGGACTGGCACGACACTTACCGCCACCTCTAAGACGGCTATGTATATTATTAGTTGTTCACCTTCCCCCTGCTTTTTCTGTAGTGGGGGGGGGGGGAGGGGGGCGGGGAGCTTGATAGATAATGTTTCAGGTCCTTCAAGCCCTGTTGGCATTTTGGAGTCCACTCAAAATTTTTCTTCTTTAGAAGAGAGAAGAAGAGATGACATTCTTTCGAGGATCGAGAGATGAACATTCGGTTACCCTTTGGACTTCTTTTACGCTTGTCAGCTGGTCGGGATGTCCTCAATGTCATTGATCTTATCGGGATTTACCTCAATCCCCCTTTGTGAAACAAAGAAACCCAAGAACTTACTGGATCTAACGCCGAATGCGCAATCTCTTGTGGTTAAGTTTCATGTTGTGCTTCCTCAGGATATTGAATGTTTCTTGGAGGTGTTTTAAAGGGTCACCTACATTCAAAGACTTGCCCAACATGTTATCTATGTAGACTTCCATTGTTTTACCTATTTTTTTCTCAAACATCTTGTTCACGAGTCTCTGATAAGTGGCTCCAGCGTTTTTAATTCCGAAGGACATCACATTATAACAATATGTACCAATGTTCGTTATGAACGAATCTTTTCCTGATCCTTCGGGTTCATCTTAATTTGATTGTACCTAGAATAGGCATCGAGGAAACTCATTAACTCATGCCCGACCATTGCATCAATCATTTGATCAATGTTTGGCAGTGGGAACAGGTCATTTGGGCATGCCTTAGTCAAGTCTTTGTAATTTATACACATTCGAAATTTGTTATTCTTTTTTGGAAGTACAACTACATTAGCTAGCTAGTCGAGATGCTTACCTCCTGAATTGAACATATGTCAAGTAATCGAGTTACCTCTTCCTTAACAAACTTGTTTCTGATCTTGGTTATCAGGAGTTTCTTTTGCCTTACTGGAGGGATGTTTGGGTCCAGACTTAGCTTATGCACGGCCACCTCTAGCAAGATACCTGTCATATCCGAGTGCGACCATGCCAAATAATCAATGTTAGTTTTAAGGAAATCGATAAACCCTGACCTGAGCTTGGGAATGAGTCCTGTTCCTAAGTGACATTTTCTCTTCGGGAATTCCTTAAACAAAGCTACTTGTTTGTGTTCTTCATCCGTGGACTTGGTTGCGTCTGTCTCTTCCGGTACCTCAAAGTATCTCGGTGCCTGATGGGATTCCGATGACCCCTCGTCTTTATCATCTTCGCTCGGCTCTAAAGTAGGCATCGGTTCTTGTAATTGCTATTTGTTGGGTTCTTTCCCCTTACTACTGGAAACTGACACTGCGTTCATTTCTCTTGCTACTAGTTGATCTCCTTTTATCTGCTTGATTTCCTCTAAGGTCGGGAATTTTAGCAGTAGGTGATAAGTTGATGGTACAACCTTCATCTCATGTAACCATGGTCTACAAAGGATTATGCTGTAGCCCATGTCACTATCCACCACTTCAAATACGGTGGTCTTCATGACTCATTCAACATTTGTGGGCAACAAGATCTCCCCTCGGGTTGTCACACTCGCCAGATTGAACCCGATGAGGAGTTTTGTTGCCGGAATGATGCTTCCGGTTAATTTAGCTTGTTCCAGCACTCTCCATTGAATGATGTTGGTTGAGCTTCCTGGGTCAAGAAGTCCGTCGGCGTCCTCTTTCGTGAAGGTGATGTCGTCTTCAGCAACTTCTCGGAGTCTCTTGCTATGGGTTACCGATAATTTTGTCTTTTGGGCCACCGAGAAAGTTACACCATTGATTTTATTCCCTCCGAAAGTCATGTTGATAGTTAGCCGAGGAGGGTATTCCCTATCTTCGAGGGTTTTGTGTTATCATGTCTACAGCCATAATTTATCTTAGATCAGTCGTTCAAGAGCTCCCTAAGATGGCCATTCTTTAGTAGCAGTTCTACCTCCTCGCGCAGATGACGGCAGTCTCCAGTTCAGTGGCCATGAGTCCCATGATATTCACACCATAAGTTAGGATCCCTCTGGCCGGGATTAGATCTGATCGGCTTCGAGAATTGCGCTTCCTTGATATTTATCATTGATAATACCTGCTCCACTATGTTGATGTTGAAATTATTATTTGACAGCTTGCTTGATATGTCTGGCATATTGAACCATTTCAGAATCAATTCCGGTGCTGCGCTCGGCCTAAACGGTAACTCAGTGTACTTCTTCGAATTTGAACCATTCAAAACTGGCGGTGCGCCCGAAATTTGATTCATTCGGACGTAGAACTCCTTCGCGTTCTGATCCATCAGCTCGTTCATTTCCCTCATGAATCTCATGAGTTCGATTTTGAAAGGATCATTACCGTTGCATTTATCGGATCCGCTACCGGCCCCCCGGCTCCATCTAAGGCGACCTCACCCCTAGGGGTATTATTATCAACTCTTTGAGTTGTTTGATGTGCATGAGTGCTGGGAGGAGCTGGGCCTCTTCCGTTTGCATTGTTGGAAGCGCTTGATAACGCCTGCTTTAGTTCCGTCATGACCTGGTCCTGCCTTGAGAGATGGCCTATGATGGCCTTTTGTTACTCTCTCAAGATCCTTACCATTTCCGCAACATGATCGTCCTCAGCGTCATCGAGAGTCATTTATCGCACATGTCGGGAATACTATCTGCCATGGACCGGAGTTGCTTCATCCCCCTCATTGTGGGTTTACTGATTGAATCCTCATGTGGAGGCAAATTTTGGTGTCCCTCAATATTGTGTGCAATGTTGACATTGTTAGCTGCCATTTTTCGATATTTTGCTATGAAATAAAGGAATCAAACGAATTAGTAATAGATACAAGGATCAATTCAATTACGCAGCTATCTAAGCCTCACAGTGGGCGCCAAACTATTTACCCATAAAATAGTACAGTTGAATTTGTTACGTGATTTATAGACAAGCGAACTGATTTGATCCAAAATGATAAATAAATTAAGTTAAAAAACAAGACTTAGCATTTAAATCAAAGGAAATGGCAAGCCTGGCTCCGGGAGAAATGCTTCCGAGGACAGAAGTAAGAGCAATATCCTCCCCCTGCAATGGTTGTTGAAGTCACTATTTAAAGTTATACATAGAAAACAAGATCCTAGGATCAAGCCCCTCTTAAATGATAATAAAGGGGTCCATTGATGAAGGTGTAACAGCATGCCATGAATTCTAAAATTCTCTGCAACGACTGCCTATTTTATATTGGGGAATATTCTTCATTAAATGCCATCTAGTGACAAAGATTCGTTTTGCTTCCGTTGATTATGTTCCCTTCGGGATCTATCTAATACCAACCGCAACTATTGTCCTTGGTCTTTGGTTCTTACTTGATTTCCGTTTGCATTTGATTCCACGTGTCACGCAATCATTCGATCATTTAATATAAACCAATTTTACCCTATACAGATAAGTTATTATTATTTTTTAGGAAAATTATCTCCTATGGACACTTATAACTTGAATAAATGAGTGAAATTTTTGGATTTCTTATGAGTTAATTACAAATCTCTAATTAAAAAGCATAAAATATTTTAACGAAATACTTATGTATAACTCTAAAACACAAAACATTTTCAATGAATGGAAAGAAATTGGAAAGACCAAAGGGTTAAGGGGCTTAAAGCTGAAACATAAGAGGCAAAAAGTTAATGCTATATAAAACTAAAACTTAGTCGACTGGATTTTATCTTGGCCAACTATTTTTTCTGCAAACAGATGTTGTGCAACAGATAATATAAGGTAGTTTGAGTTCTAGTATTTTGTTTTGTGATTTGAGAATTTGAGTGGCTTCATATGGTGTACTATGACTTACATGTATGGTTGGTTTCGATTTTCGAGTGGTTCAGAATGGATTTGATAGAGTGATCCTCAATTTAGAAGCTTAAAGTTAGAAGACTTGACCAAGGTTTGACTTTTGAGTAAATAACATCGGAATCGGGATTTGATAGTTTCAATAGGTTCATATGGTGATTTTGGACTTAGATATGTGTTTGGATTTGCATTTGGATGTTCATAGGAGGTTTTGGCTCTATTTATTGAAAGTTGGCAATTACAGAATTTTAGAGTTCATAGGTTTGTACGAGGGACGACTTCGGTGTTATCGGACTCATATTATGGTTTTGAGGCCTTGTATAGGTTTATTTTGTTGTTTGGAACTTGTGTGCAAATTTTGGTTGTAATTCAGAATGTTTAAATTTGATCCGGACACGTTTCGTGAATGTTGGAATGTTTGGAAGTTAAGAGGATGATTTGATCTTCAATTATTGGTTCTGATGTTAATTGTGGTGTTTCGAGCCTTTGGACAAGTTTGAATAATATATCTGGACTTATTGGTATGATTGGGCGGGGTTCCTAGGAGCTTGGGTGTGATTCAGGGCGATCTCGGATCATTATTAGGCCCCTTTTAGTTGCTGATTTTTGGCTACATGAGTATACATCGCGATCGCGAAACTATGGGCCTCGTTCCCAAAGAGTAAAGTATAATTTTAGTCTTGTGAATCGTAATCACGGAGGGTTGTTCGCGACCGCGAAGAAGAAATTTCTACTGTCACTAGGCTGACTTCGGGAGCTTATATCTTGCAATCTATAGGGAATTTGGAGATGATCCAAAAATGTTGTATCTCTTTGTGTCTAATTTTTAGAAATGAATCCCTTTATCATTTAGAGCATTTTACCAAACATTATGACCATTATACAAGAGACTGTGAGGAAAGAATTGAGCAAGTTTATTCAGGTTTGTTCATTGTGATTGCAATACTTTGTGGCCTCGATTGTGAAGGGTAAAATCATGCTAAACATTTTGTAAACGTGATCGCAAGGTTGGTGATCACGCTCGCGAAAAAGGAGGCCCGTTTGGGGTATTTAATGCCTAAGTTTGAGATTTTGAGCTCATTTCACAAATTGTGATGCTTGGAGAGAGGACCAAGGTAATTTTGGAGATGTAATTCATCCAAATAATGAGGGTAAATATTTCTAACTTGATTTTGATTATATATCATTAATCCAATGAATTGTTAATACCCAAAACATGAATTTTGAGATGCAATTTGGGGTTCTTTTGGCTACACTTTAGGAGAGTGTATTTTGGGGATTTGAGCACCGATTTGGACTCGAGTTTGTAAACTAATCACATATTTAGACTTAGAAGGCTATGGATCATCGAGATTTGATATTGGTTTCAGATTATGGGTATGCGGTCCCAGGTTTACTTGTGTTGACTTTGTGGGAATATTTCAAAGATCGAAACTTTATGGATTGGGATCATTTCCCGTGACATTGGTTGACTTTCTTGGTTGATGTTTGTCTAGATTGTAGCCGATTGGAAATTATTTCTCAAGAAAATGTGATTTTGGAGTTTTGGACTAGTTCGAATAAGATAAGTGTCTTGCCTAACATTTCTTGAGGGAATTTGCCTACTAATTGATGTTGTTTGCTTTATGGGGGTGATATATATGAGGTTACAGGAGTATATACATGTGGCATTGGTATTCATGCTCGAGGTAGATTATAGACTACTTTATGCCTTGTTTGTTTGTGTGTTCTACTTGATTCTATGATTACTCAATTGATTGACTACGTGAGTACGATAAACCATGCTAGAGTTAATGTTCAGGCTAATGGTACCTTCTTTTGAGTATGATGAACTATTCTTGAGATTGTTGTTACACTTGATTTAGACGTAGTCATACATATGTTATGAATCCACATTCATACTTGTTATTCTTGTGTTATGCCTTAAATTGTTGTATGACTACTTGAGTTTTCTTACCTACGTTAAAAACTATGGAATGGCTTTTGATGCTTAATTGGGTATGATGATTATTTTGATGATGTATTTTATGTTGAGTCGGTATTCATACGTATATATAGGCGTACATACTACCTAGGGATTATCCCTTGTATACATGCATACATCCATGCATGGTTATTTCTCTGTCCATGTGCATCAAATTGGCACGAGGTCTTTTCTGTGCGGCTGGTATAAGTATGGCACGTGAGTTGTCCGTGCAGCGTATGGATATGGATCCATCTCTCTAGGGTTGCCCCCTCATGTTTCTCTCTTGATGGCATACACTTAGTTTGTGAATATTGAATGGATTGATTTGGAACTTGCACGAGGTCTTTACTGTGCATATATGATGATATTGTTGCTGTTATGGCACGAGGTGTTTGCCGTGCAGCCTGTGAATACGGATCCATCCCCTAGGGTCACCCTATCATGTTTCTCTCTTGTGGTGTACATGCAGGTTGTGAGAAACCGACAGATTTTTGGTTAAATGTGAAGTGGGATCCTATGTGGAGTTATTGAGCATAAAGGTCGAAGCTTGGTCATTCGATCGATCCTTTATGCCTATTCATGCATTTACATACATTATTCACGCATATAATCTGCATATTCTAGTTGATGCATTTTACATATGTATGAGACTTGTTAGTGAATTTTTAGACATCTGGAGAGTGTCAAATAGATGTAAAAAGAGATTTATCATCATATATTGAAATGTTAGACTCATAAACCTGGTATTTGGAAACTGATATGGAATTGGATCATTGTTATATATAGATTTACATTCATGTATGATCATTTGGACACACATACACACACTACTTGGTGCGTCTCTTTATGTGCGAAATTGGTGCAAGTTATATTTGCTTGATTTGTTTAATTGGAAAAGCTTGTTTATCACCCCTACCCCAGTTGTGTACCTTTAGTATTGATATCTGTTATTTGGTTACTGCCTTTTATGGATACTTAACGGTATTTTATATATTATTGAGTTGCACAGGTTATTCAAAGTGAGTATTTTTTTGACTTAAAAACTTCGTCACTACTTCACCGAGGTTAGTCAAGATACTTACTTAGTACATGGGGTCGTTTGTACTCATACTACACTTCTAAACCTTCCGTGCAGATTCTGGAGCTGAGTAGCTGTGGAAGACAAAGCTTAGCATTAAAGACATACCCGTGTTCCTGATCCAAGCTACCTCTTGATCGTGGTAGTTTAGGACTTCATTTCTGTTTATGTAAACATCAAACATATGTTGTATTTGTTCTTCATACTAGCTTTTGTAATTCCAAATTTTAGTGGCTCATAACTTGTACTACCAATCCTTGGGATATTGTATGAATTTTAGTCAACTTATTTAATAATTATTTATGATTTTTCATTAAAATTGTGTTAATTATTGTTTGGCTTACCTAGCGAGTTAGGTTAGGTGTTATCACAACTTTGTGGGATTTTAGGTCATGACAAGTTGTGTGTTCTGCTTGATTCTATGTTTGACTCAATTGATTGACTACATGAGCACGACAAACCATTATAGAGTTAATGTTGAGGCTAATAGTACCTTATTTGGAGCATCATGAACTATTCTTAAGATTGATGCTATACACGTAGTCACACGTATGTTATGAACACACATCTGTACTTGTTATTCTTATGTTATGCCTTAAATTGATGTATGACTCCTTGAATATTTTTCCCACATTAAATACTATGAAATGGATTTTGGTGCTTCTTTGGGCATGATGATTTATTAGGTGATGTATTACGTGTTGGGTTTGTGGTCATACGTACATATAAGCATACATCCTACCTAGGGATCATCCCTTGTATATATGCATACATCCATGCATGGTTATTTCTCGGTCCACGTGCATTTTTTATTCGTACCTCATATTTATATTCATACATCACCGCATATGGTTCTGAGATATGGACTGAGGTTATTATATGAGGTTTATGCTATTCGGATATTATTATTGATTGGGCACAAGGTCTTTGCCGTGCGGTGATTGTAATGTGATATTGATTATGGCACGTGAGTTGTACGTGTAGCACATGAGTTGTCCATGCGGTTGTTATGATTATGGCATATGAGTTTTTTGTGCAGCATGTGAGTTGTCCGTATGGTTGTTATGATTATGGCATGTGAGTTATACATGTGATTGTTATGATTATTCGCATGCGAGTTGTTCTTGCAACACGTGAGTTGTCCGTGCAGTTATGGCATATGAGTTGTCTGTGCAGCGTGTTGATATGTATCCGTCCCCCAAGGGTCGTCCTCTCATGTTTTTCTCTTATTGGCGTACACGTAGGTTGTCAGAAACCGATGGGTTTCTGGTTGATTGTGATGTGGGACCCTATATGATGAGTTATTCAACTTAAAGTTCGAAGCTTGTCCATTCGAGTGATCCATTGTGCATATTCATGTATTTACATACATTATTCATATATATCATCTACATATGCTAGTTGATGCATTTTACATATGTACGAGACTTGTTAGTAAGTTGTTGGACACTTTGAGAGTATCATATTGATGTAAAAAGAGATTTATTATCATATGTTGAAACGTTAGACTCATAAACATTGTTTTTTGAAATTGATACTGAATTGGATCATTGTTATGTCCAGACTTTACATTCATGTATGAGTATTTGAGCACACACATTACTTGGCGCATATCTCTTGGTGTGCATTGGTGCAAATTGTATTTTCTTGGTCTGTTTAATTGAAAAGCTTGTTTATTACCACTACCCTAGTGGTGCTCCTTTATTATCGATATCCATTATTCTGTAACTGTATTTTCTGAATACTTCTGTAACGACCCGGCCGGTCATTTCGAGAGTTGTAGCCCCGTCCTTCCATTTACTGCTCCATTTGTGCTCAGCAATTGTTATATGACTTACCTGGTTAGTTGGTTCGGGTCTGGAGAGATTTCAGAGTGAATTGAGACACTTAGTCTCATAATGGAAAGCTTAAGTTGGAAAAGTTGACTTATGTTTAAACGAACCCGGATTAGAGTTTTGATGGACCCGTTAGCTCTGTGGAGTGATTTTGGACTTAGGAGCGTGTCCGAATTATGATTTGGAGGTCTGTAGTTGAATTTGACTTGAAATGGCAAAAGTTGAACTCTTGGGAAGTTTCACCGGGAGTGGATTTTTTGATATCGGGGTCGGATTCCAATTTTGGAAGTTGGAGTAGGTCCGTGGTGTCATTTGTGACTTGTGTGCAAAAGTTGGGGTCAATCGGACGTGATTTGATAGGTTAGGCGTCGATTGTAGAAATTTGGAAATTCAAAGTACATTAGGCTTGAATCTATGTACGATTCATGTTATGATGTTGTTCAAGGTGATTTGAGGGTTCGACTAAGTTCGTATGATATTTTAAGACTTATTGGTATGTTTGGTTGAGGTCCCGGGAGCCTCGGGTTGATTTCGGGTGGTTAACGGATCAAGGTTTGAAGTTGAAGAGCTACTGATGTTTGAGGACTGCGAGCAAGGAAGGAATTGGCAGAGGTCGCAGGTGCGGGGTCTTTTTCGCACCTGCGAGGCCGCATATGCGGCGAAGAGGGCACAAAAGTGGAGTGTGAAGGAGTTGAGGGGTGTAGGCTGCTTCCGCAGAAGCAGATCATGGGCCGCAGAAGCGCCTCCGCAGGTGCGAGACCTGGAGCGCAGGTGCGGGCCCAGGTGAGTTAAGTGACTTCCATATGTGCAGAGTATTCACCGCAAAAGCGGGACTGCAGAAGTGGATTTTGGGACCGTAGGTGCGGTTTGACTAGGCAGAACATATAAACATAAGGGTTCACTATTTTCTTCATTTTCTAACATTTTGAGCTTGGATTTTTGATGTTTTTGAGAGGATTTTCAAGGGGATTCTTGAGATTCAGGTCATTTGGAGGCCGATTTGCGAGGCAAAGGCGTATTGGAGTAGGGATTTGCTTGGATTGAGGTAAGTAACACTTCTAAACTTGGTTCTGAGGGTTCAAAACCCCGAACTTATGTGTTATGTGATTGGTATTGAGGTGACGCACATGCCAAGTGACGGGCGTGCGGGCGTGCACCATGAGAATTGTGACCTGGTCGATTCCATGGAACTGTCAAGTGGTTAGATCTTGTTGATATCTGTGTTTTCATCATGTGATAAAGTGATTGAGCTGTCACTCATGCTAGATATCATGTTTAGGCTTTATGCCGGAATTGTTGGGACCCATAATGGTCGCTTCTTGCTGTTGTCTTACTGATTTCATTGATATTTAGTACTCTATCATATTCATTCATTTCATATCATATCTCAGTCTCTGTTGTTAATTATTGATACATCATGTCATTTTTTACGTGGTAGTATCATGACACTGTGAGCCCGTGAGAGAGAGACTGGAGAGATTGATGACCGAGTGAGGCCGAGGGCCTAATTATGAGTGACATTTATGGGATTGGGCTACATGCCGCAACGGTTATACAGATTTATGATAGCGCTTGGGCTAAAGGAGCCCCTCCGGAGTCTGCACATACCCCTAGTGAGTGCGATTGATTATATTGAGGGATGGATCTTCCCTGGACATGGATCTTGTCTGAAGCATTATATACCTGGACATGAATCTTCTCCACGGGCTGAATTGGCCCTACTCGGTACTGGGTGACTAATGGTCAGTGATGTATATATTCCGGGACGGATCTTCCCTGTGCCATATGGGCCATATACAGTACCGAGTGATTGAGCATTTGAGAGTGTGAGTACAAGAGGCTGTCAGCATGGTGTATCACATACAACATGTGCATTGGCATGCAGAAGTAGAGGAGTTATATTCTTCATATCATTCAGATTTGATCTACTTTACTGTTTTGAGTTATCTATCGAACTTGAAAGCATGTCTACGTTTCTGCACTGTTATTTCTATATTGAACTGTGCCGGTTGAGTTCGTCACTACTTTCAGTCCAAAGTTTGGATTTATTACTTATTGAGTTAGTGGTACTCACGCTACACCCTGCACCCCGTGTGTAGATCCAGGTGCTTACGGTCACGGCGATTGTTTTGTGTGGAGTTAGGATCTCGGGAGACTATCGAGGTAGCTACATGACATTCGCAGACCTTGACCCTTCTTCGTTATCTTTACTTGTATTTCAGTTGTTACTCTCTAGACATTGTATTAGACTATACTTTGTTGTAGATACTCATGTACTCGGTGACACCCTGATTTTGGGAGAGATTGTATTGGGCTGCGTATTTAATTGTTTTTTTTCAAAGGTTTTCCTTAATTATTAATTGCTTCCGTAATTTTTCAAAGCTTTTGGTTATGTTGAAATAGTTGAGTAATTGGCTTGCCTAGTTCCACGATAGGCGCCATCACCATGGTTGGTTTTAGGTCGGGACAAGTTGTTTACATAGGTCTCATGAGTCATGAGCATGTTTAGTAGAGTCTTGCAGATCGGTACGGAGATGTTTGTACTTATCTTCGAGAGGCTGTCGAACCCTTAGGAAATTTCACATTCTTGTATTCTCGTCATGCGAATGTGTTGATTCTGGTAACTAAACTTCTGTTATTCTATTCTTTTATAGATGGTGAGGACACATACTATTGGGCAGGATGGACAATCACCAGTACCACCAGCTAGGGTCGCGAGAGGCCGAGGTCACGGTAGAGTCCACGGTAGGGGTAGGGGTGCAGCTCGTACAATAGCTAGGGAAGCACCTGCAGAACCACCAGTCACTCCAGCTCAGGAGCCGGTACCCGATACTGTTGAGCCAGTGAGGCCAGCTCAGGCACCAGCTGTGCGCATTGTGATTCCAGGCCTTCAGGAGGCTATAGCCTAGATATTGACAGTTTGCACTGGCCTTGCTCAGGTGGTTTCAGCCCAGGACGCACCTGTCACTTCTCAGGCTGGGGGAGGTACTCATACCTTTGTCGCCCGTACTCCAGAGAAGGTAGTGCAGGGACTTCAGATACCGGGGGCACCACCCGTCCAGCCGGTTGCAGTTGCTCAGGCCCAGGTGATCCCGTTATGGTCGATGATGAGTAGATGACACTTGAGAGATTTATGAGGCTACGAACTCCATCATTTAGCGGTGCTGAGTCAGAGGACGCTCAGGTCTTTCTAGATAAGTGGGAACGGATGTGTCAGACAACGGGTATTGTGGAGACCAGCAGGGTCTCGTTCACTACTTTTCAGTTTACTGGGGCTGCCTTCAGATGGTGGGAGGCTTATGAGAGGCGCAGGACGGTCGACGTAGCACTATTTATATGGCAGGATTTCTCCGTTCTCTTTTTGGAGAAGTTCGTGCCGCAGTCTCGCAGAGAGGAGCTGCACAGACAGTTTGAGCAGCTTCGTCAGGATGTCATGTCCGTGACGCAGTACGAGATAATGTTTTCTGAATTGGCTCGTCACGCAGCTTTGTTGGTTCCCACTGATAGGGAGAGGATCAGAAGGTTCATTGATGGCCTCACATATCAGATGCAGTTGCTTATGACTAGGGATAGGGTATCTGGTGCTACCTTTGATGAGGTAGTCCACATTGCTCGACAGATAGAGATGGTCTGCATCCAGGAGCGAGTTGAGAGGGAGGCCAAGAGGCCTCGGGGGTTAGGAGGTTTTAGTGGTGTTCTTTCTGGAGGTCAATTCCACCACTACAGGGGTAATCCTTATAGGCATGCTCAAGGGGCTCGTCTAGTGCACCGTGGTGCATCATCCGGCCATGGTTCATATAGTACACACCAGGGCCCGTCATCTCTCAGTTCCCGTCCAGCTTAGAATTCGTCCCATGCACCTTCAGTTCAGGGCTCGTCAGCACCAGGTTCTTCTAGCTGGTATTCTAGTACTCAGGGCTCCCTCCAGCCCCAAACGCCATTTGCAAGGAGGGGTTGTTTCGAGTGTGGAGATATGGGTCACATCAAAAGGTATTGTCCCCACCTTACAAGAGGTCCATCTCAGTAGAGGAGTCAGCCTACGACTTTAGCACTCATTACTTCACCACCCGCCCAACCAACTCGGGGTGAAGCTTAGTCAGCTAGGGGTCGCCCTAGAGGGGGAGGCCGATCAGGTGGCGGTCAGGCCCGATTCTATGCTATTTCTGCCAGACCAAATGTTGTTTCTTTAGACACAATGATCACAGGTATTGTCTCGATTTGCCACAGGGGTCCTCTATATTATTTGACCCTGGTTCCACTTATTCATATGTATCATCGTATTTTGATCATCATTTGGATATGCCGCGTGAGTCCTTAGTTTCATCTGTTCATGTCTTTATGCCCGTGGGCGATACTATTATTGTGGGCCGTGTATATCGGTCGTGTGTGGTGATTATTAAGGGATTGGAGACTAGAGTTGATCTTTTGTTGCATAGTATGGTTGATTTCGACGTGATCTTAGGTATGGATTGGTTGTCTCCATGTCATACCGTTCTAGATTATCACGCTAAGACCGTGACGTTGGCGATGTCGGGGTTGCCAAAGATTGAGTGGAGAGGTTCTCCAAACTATGTTCCTAGTAGAGTGATTTCATATTTGAAGGCCCAGCGGATGGTTGGGAAGGGTGGTTCGTCTTATTTGTCCTTTATGAGGGATGTTAGTGCTGATGCCCCTACTATTGATTCTGTTCCAGTGGTGCGGGAGTTTCCGGATGTGTTTCCTGTAGAACTGCAGGGAATGCCGCCCGATAGGAATATTGACTTTGGTACTAACTTGGTGCCGATCACTCAGCCCATTTCTATCCCACCGTATCATATGGCATTAGCTGAGTTAAAGGAATTGAAAGAGCAGCTTCTGGAACTCCTCGATAAAGGGGTTTATTCGGCCTAGCGTGTCACCTTGGGTTGCACTAGTGCTGTTTGTGAAGAAGAAGGATGGTACTATGAGGATGTGCATTGATTATAGGCAGTTGAACAAAGTTATTATTGTCGCTTTGTGGAGGGTTTCTCGTGTATTGCATCACCCTTGACCAAATTGACCCAAAAGGGTACTCCTTTTAGGTGGTCAGATGAGTGTGAGGAGAGCTTTCAGAAGCTTAAGACTGCCTTGACCACAACTCTAGTTCTAGTTTTTCCATCAGCTTTAGGCTTTTATGCAGTGTATTGTGATGCTTCTCGGATCGACATTTGGTGTGTGTTGATGTAGGAGGGTAGAGTGATCGCTTATGCTTCGCGTCAATTGAAGCCTCATGAGAAGAACTACCTTGTTCATGATTTGGAGTTAGCTACCATCATTCATACATTGAAGATTTGGAGGCATTATCTCTACGGTGTATCTTGTGAGGTGTTTACGGATCATCAGAGTCTCCAGCACTTGTTCAAACAAAAGGATCTAAATTTGAGGCATCGAAGTTGGTTGGAGCTGCTAAAGGACTAGGATATGACCATTATGTATCATCCCTGAAATGCCAATGTAGTGGCCGATGCCTTGAGTAGGAAGGCGGTGAGTATGGGTAGTCTCATATTTATTCCCATTGGGGAGAGACCTCTTGCAGTTGATGTTCGAGTTTTGGCCAATAAGTTTGTGAGATTGGATATTTCGGAGCCCAGACGGGTTCTAGCTTGTGTGGTTTCTCGGTCTTCCTTATATGATCGTATCAGTGAGCGCCAGTATGATGATCCCCATTTGCTTGTTCTTAAGGACACGGTTCAGCACGGTGATGTCAGATGTGACTATTGGGGATGATGGGGTATTGAGGATGCAGGGTCGGATTTGTGTGCCCAATGTGGATGGGCTATGTGAGTTGATTCTTAAGGAGGCCCACAGTTTGCAGTATTCCATTCATCCGGGTGCCGCAAAGATATATCAGGACTTGAGGCAACACTATTGGTGGAGGAGAATGAATAAGGATATAGTGGGGTTTGTAGCTCGGTGCCTTAACTGTCAGCAAGTGAAGTATAAGCATCAGAGACCGGGTGGATTACTTCAGAGGTTAGAGATTCTAGAGTGGAAGTGGGAGCGGATCACCATGGATTTCGTAGTTGGGCTACCATGGACTTCGAGGAAGTTCGATTCTATTTGGGTGATTGTGGATCGGCTCACCAAGTCCACGCACTTCATTCCAGTTGGCACTACTTATTCTTCAGAGCAGTTAGCTGAGGTTTACATCCGAGAGATCGTCTGCCTTCATGGTGTGCTAGTGTCCATCATTTCAGATCGAGGCACGCAGTTTACATCACAGTTCTAGAGAGCAGTACAGCGAGATTTAGGCACCCAAGTTGAGTTGAGCACATCATTTCACCCTTAGATGGACGGGCAATCCCAGCGCACTATTCAGATTTTAGAGTACATGCTACGCGCTTGTGTCATTGATTTTGGGGGTTCTTAGGTTCAGTTTCTCCTACTCGCAGAGTTTTCCTACAATAACAGCTACCAATCGAGTATTCAGCTGGCTCTGTATGAGGCTTTGTATGGGAGACGGTGTAGATATTTAGTGGGTTAGTTCGAGCCGGGGGAGGCTAGGCTATTGGGTACTGACTTGGTTCAGGATGCATTGGACAAGGTTAAATTGATTCAGGAGCGGCTTCGCATGGCGCAGTCCTGACAGAAGAGTTATGCCGATAGGAATGTCCGTGATATTACTTACATGGTTGGGGAGAAGGTCCTGCTGAAGGTTTCACCCATGAAGGGTGTTATGAGATTCGGGAGGAAGGGCAAGTTGAGCCCTCGGTTCACAGGGCCTTTTTAGTTACTTTAGAAGATTGGAGAGGTATCTTATAAGCTTGCCTTGCCACCTAGCTTGTCGAGTGTGCATTCATGTTTCCATGCTCCGGAAGTATGTTGGTGATCCGTCTCATAATTTGGGTTCAGTACAGTTCAGTTGGATGGTGATTTGACTTATGATGTAGAGCCTGTGGCCATTTTGGAGCGGCAGGTTCAGAAGTTGAGGTCAAAGGATATAGCTTCAGTGAAGGTGTAGTGGAGAGGTCAGTCTGTGGAGGAGGCTACTTAGGAGACCGAGCGGGAGATGCGGAACAAATATCCACGCCAATTTGAGACTCCAGGTATGTTTCTAGTCCCGTTCGAGGATGGACATTGGAGTATGTAACGATCCGGTCGATCGTTTCAAGAGTTGTAGCCCCATTCCCCAATTTACTATTCCAATTGTTCTCTACAGTTGTTATATGACTTACCGGGTTAGTTGGTTCGGGTCCGGAGAGATTTCATAGTGAATTGAGACACTTAGTCTCATAATGGAAACCTTAAGTTGGAAAAGTTGATCGGATGTTGACTTATGTGTAACCGACCCCGAATTTAAGTTTTGATAGTTCTGTTAGCTCCGTGGAGTGATTTTGGACTTAGGAGCGTGTTCGAATTGTGATTTGGAGGTCTGTAGTTGAATTAGGCTTGAAATAGCGAAAGTTGAATTCTAGGGAAGTTTGACAGGGAGTGGACTTTTTGATATCGGGGTCAGATTCCGATTTTGGAAGTTGGAGAAGGTCAGTGGTGTCATTTGTGACTTGTGTGCAAAAATTGGGGTCAATCAGACGTGATTTGATAGGTTAGGCATCGATTGTAGAAATTTAGAAATTCAAAGTTCATTAGGCTTGAATCTATGTGCGATTCGTGGTTTTGATGTTGTTCAAGGTGATTTGAGAGTTTGACTAAGTTTGTATGATATTTTAAGACTTGTTGGTATATTTGGTTGAGGTCCCGGGGGCCTCGGGTTGATTTTTGGTGGTTAACAAATCAAGGTTTGAAGTTGAAGAGTTGCTGAAGTTTGAGAACTGATTGTGTAATCGCACCTACGGAGTGGGCACCGCAGGTGCGAGCCAGCAAAAGCGAGAAGGGAGCCGCAAAAGCAGGCCAGGAAGGAATTGGCAGAGGTCGCAGGTGCGAGGTCCTTTCCGCACCTGTGAGGCCGCAGATGCGGCGATGAGGGCGCATAAGTGGAGTGTGAAGGAGTTGAGGGGTGCAGGCTGCTTCCGCAAAAGTGGATCACGGGCCGCAGAAGTGCCTCCGCAGGTGCGAGCCCAGGTGAGTTAAGTGACTTCCGCAGGTGCGGAGTTTTCACCGCAAAAGTGGGATCGCAGAAGCAGATTTTGGGACCGCAGGTGCGGTTTGATTGGGCAGAACATATAAATATAAGGGTTCGCGATTTTCTTCATTTTCTAACATTTTGATATCGGATTTTGGAGGTTTTTGAGAGGATTTTCATTTGGAGGCCAATTTGCGAGGCAAAGGCCTATTGAGTAGCAATTTGCTCGGATTGAGGTAAGTAATACTTCTAAACTTGTTTCTGAGGGTTCGAAACCCCGAACTTATGTGTTATGTGATTGGTATTATGGTGACACACATGCCAAGTGACGGGTGTGCGGGCGTGCACCGTGAGAATTGTGACCTGGTCGATTCCATGGCACTATCTAGTGGTTCTATCTTGTTGATATCCGTGTTTTCATCATGTGATAAAGTAATTGAGCTGTCACTCATGCTAGATATCATGTTTAGGCTTTATGTCAGAATTGTTGGGATCCATAGTGGTCATTTCTTGCTGTTGTCTTACTGATTTCATTGATATTTTGTATTCAGTCATATTCATTCATTTCATATCATATCTCAGTCTCTGTTGTTAATTATTGATACATCATGTCATTTTTTACGTGGTAGTATCATGACATTGTGAGCCCGTGAGAGAGAGACTGGAGAGATTGATGACCGAGTGAGGCCGAGGGCCTGATTATGAGTGACATTTATGGGATTGGGCTACACGCCGCAGTGGTTATACAGATTTATATAGCGCTTGGGCTGAAGGATCCCCTCTAGAGTCTGCACACAACCCCAGTGAGCGTGGTTAATTATATTGAAGGATGGATCTGACCTGGACATGGATCTTGTCCGAAGCATTATGTACCCGGAGATGGATTTTCTCCATGGGCTGGATTGGCCCTACTCGGTACTGGGACTGATGGTCAGTGATGTATATATTTCGGGAAGGATCTTCCCTAGGCCGTATGGGCCATATACAGTACCGAGTGATTGAGCATTTGAGAGTGTGAGCACATGAGGCTATCAGCATGGCGCATCATATACAGCATGTGCATGGCATGCAGTAGTAGAGGAGTTATAATCTTCATATCTTTCAGATTTGATCTACTTTACTGTTTGGAGTTATCTATCGAATTTAAAAGCATGTCTACCTTTCTGTAATGTATTTCTATATGGAACTGTGCCGGTTGAGTTCGTCACTACTTTCAGTCAAAAGTTTGGATTTGTTACTTATTGAGTTGGTTGTACTCACGCTACACCCTGCACCTCGTGTGCAAATCCAGGTGCTTACGGTCACAACGACTGCTGAGTGTGGAGTCAGTATCTCGGGAGACTATCGAGGTAGCTGCATGACGTTCGTAGACCTTGACCCTTCTTCGTTATCTTTACTTGTATTTCAGTTTTTACTTTATAGACATTGTATTAGACTATACTCAGTTGTAGATGCTCATGTACTCGGTGACACCCCGGTTTTGGGAAAGATTGTATTGGGCTGCGTATTTATTTCTCTTTTTTTCCAAAGGTTTTGCTTCCGTAATTTTTCAAAGCTTTTGGTTATGTTGAAATAGTTGAGTAATTGGTTTGCCTAGTTCCACGATAGGCGCCATAACGACGGTTGGTTTTGGGTCGTGACAACTTCTTTGTATTGCACATGTTATTGAGCTGCACATGTTATTCAAAATGAGGATCTTTTTGACTTAAAAATATTGTTACTACTTCACTGAGGTTAGTCAGGATACTTACTGAGTACATGGAGTCGGCTGTACTCACACTACACTTCTGCACCTTACGTGCAGATCTAAGAGCTGAGCTGTTGTGGATGATGAAAGCTAGCATTGAAGATGTACCTAGATTCCAGATATAAGTTGTTGACGACCAATTTTGGCTCTCCCTTTTAAAATTAATTTATTTATACTTAATGATTCGCAATAAATATTTTGAAAATATTTTCTAATAACTAATACCTATTTTTACAAAGGAATTAAGTATTAATGGTGTTGAAATTAATAATTTAGTATTATAATTACAAAGTATATCATACTTACTATTTTAATAACCTTTATATACATTACATAGGTTTTATAATTAATTTAATAAATTATTCCTTAATTTCTAGTTAATTAGATTACAATTTTAATAATTAAAAAATTAATAGGCTACCATTGCAATCTCCTAATTAAACATAAAGTGTCTACCATTTAAATAAAGAACGTCCCAATAACCAAACCCAAAGCCAAAATCTGACTCAGGTCTAACCCTTTCCTCTCCACCTTCGCGATCCCTGCCACCCTCTCTTAGCCAATCAAATCGTGCCACATCACCCGTCACTCCCACTCACGAAACAAGCACAAACCATCTGAGACGTCGATCCAAACTATCAACGGTCTATGTTTATCCCCATTTTCTTTTAATTTTGAGCCTCCTACCAGATATTATCACAGCCGTTGGATCACACAGATCCAATGCTTCCCGTAGTTTTTCATAAAAATCTTTTAAAATCCAAATTTCAGGGTCGTTGATCTAAAGAATCAACGGCCGAGATCCCTTCCCTCAACATTCACCGCCAGGGATGACCCAACCCCCTCAAACCCTAAATCATTTCCCTACTTCCCAGCTGCCCCTTTCCCTTTCCTCTCTTATTTCTCTCAAATGAGATGACCAAATCGGTCATAGACCTTGCACAAATTTGTGTAAGGTGACAAATCCTAATCCCGAATCATTCTTTCTGCTTCCCTATCAGTGATTCCTGCTTGTTTTCTTTCTTTTTCAACATTGAGATATAAAATCTCTAAATCTGAAAACCCTAACCCCAAAAACGAAACTTCAAATCACCCGTGGTCTTTCAAATTCATGGCACGCATGGCCATCCGTCTTGTCTCTGTACTTCAAATCTCGATGTTTTCTTTTCGTTTTCATCATTTAATTTCAAAAGCCCCAATATTGAAATCACAGACCAAAAAATAAAATCTCAAATCGTCTGAGATTTCTTGTGTTCTTTCAAGTCAAAGCACATGAGAGGCCTCATCAGAACTTCATCATGAAGATTCTGTACCCAGAGGTAAAACATAGTGACCTATGGGTTTTGGGCTTTGTCCGATAGGTCATTTCCATCAACAGTCTACACTCCACTCAGGTGAAATCAACTATTGTTTTTCACCTCTACTCTTCTTTGATTTTCACTTGATTTTCTCGCATCATCAACCTTTCCTCACTTTCCACTCACCAATTTGAATCTGCCGGAACCCTAGTGTTGATACCCGATTTTGTTCTCATATTTTCTAAAAAATATATATACTTTCAAAACATCATTTTTATATCATCATTTAGTTTACAAATCTATACAATCATTTTTCTATAATTTCCTATAATTTTTAGAATTTTAAAATTGATTTTTTTTGTATTTAAATTGCTTGAATATCTATTAATTACTCCTTCAAATTATTTTATGATGACTTAACTACTTAAAGTTATTAATTTTTACCTATAATACATGTTTCAAATATTTTCCTTCATTTTATGTAATTACATTAATATTTTTAAGCTATTTGCGCAATTTTGCAGTAATAGCCTATATCTGTACAGAAATGCTCTTTATTTATATTATTTATATAAAAATAGCATTTTATATTTTTATAATACAAAGTTATTATTTTTAAGCATTTTAGTGTATAAATAATATTTTTACTTATTTTTCAAGCATTTGTATAAATTATTTTTGTGTATTTAAATAATAGCCTATCTTTTAACTAATTTTGAACCAAATTGGCCCAATATCCTTAGCCCAATAGACCCCAAGCCCAAACCAGGCGACCCTTGTATAATACCCGGTCAGTACCCGCTTTTATTACCCTCCCCGTTCGTTTTTGAATCCCAGCCGTTGATCTCTCAAGATCAACGACCTTCGTTCACTCTCCTTCTTTAATTAACCAAACCTGCCCAAACCATATCATTTTCTCTTAACCCGCCGTCCCTAAATCCTCTCTACTCTCTCTTCTTCTCTGAGAAACCCTAGCCACTGTATCACTCAACTTCTCCAAATCCGACTCTAAAATGGAATCAATCACTGATTCACTTACCTTATTGGTCTCCTCTCACTACTGGTTGTCCGTTTGTGGTCTTACCTAAGTGCTTGCCTAATCATGGCAAGCAATATTCTCCGAAATCGAACAAAAAGGGGTTCGAATCTTTGATTTTGAGCATTGTTTTGTCTACATACGTTCAACACTATATTATGGGAGTCCGATTTCGTTCGAATTTCTGTGATTTACACTTTCCCTAAAAAAAACTCGGGTTTACCGGATTTCTCTCCTAAATTGATTTTGAATTGATTTTGCATGCCTTCTTTCCTTATTCTATGATTGATTTATTTTGTTTCCTTATTTGATCGTTCAATTTTTACTGCTATATATACCCCTCCCCATTCCCCTTTTGGGACAGTCTTGAATCGACATATTTTCACTAAAATTTGAGGCTTTGTTATGCTATTCTCTTGTTCTGTATTCTATTTTTGGCCGGCTGAAAGCCAAGGCCGCTAAGACTCTGTTATTCAACCTTCTCTTGGTGCGAGCATTGCCCAGAGTTCTTTCAAAGCTCCTGGAATCTTTGACGCATTGAGATTCTGGGTTCTTGTCGAATTTTTGCTCTTTACTGTTATTCGTTTAACTGGTAAGTTACTGGACTTCTGTAATTTCATTCTTATGTGTCTGTGATTCACATACGTTCTCACTTCTGAAATTCATAACTTAATATGTTCTGGACTGCCCTCGTGTGCAATTCTGCTAGCTTTACCTCAGTTTTAGGTCTCTTTAGCATTTAATTTCACATAATGTGGCTACTCTGAAACATGCTTTTGCCTAATTTGAGCAATTTAGATTCTCTTAAATCCTTTTAGCCAATGTGTTCTGAAACTACTGCTGTGTGTGACCTTTGCACTTGTTAGCATCTCTTTAGTGTTTGTTCTGTTTAAAATGTCAATTCTGTTATTTGAATATGCTTCATATGCATAATTTATACTTTCTTTAGTTAATTAGTCTATTGTGTCCAAAACCTGAATTTTTACATTTACTATCTGACATGAGCTTGTTTTCCCATTCTGTTCTGAATCTCTGTAATGGTAATCTTGCAATGTAGTATGTTTTAAGTCTGTATTAAGATCCTTCTCTACCAACCATGACTAGTTCCTTGTTAATATGTCCCTCAACATGTTTTTGGCTCACTTGATCCACCAGTAATTGCCATAATCTGTGTTTCCCCATCATGTCTAATGCAGTTCTGCTGTCTGATATGAAATTAATATGGCTATTTTATGACACTAGGATATATACTTAGCATAATTTGGACCTTTAGGTTTTCACCTGTTTGGTATTGGGTATCTGTGCATGATAATCTTTGTCAATCTTGCAAACTTGTTCTTTACTTAACTCATCCAATATGTGACTGCCTATGTGCTAAGTGTCGAACCTACTTTTAAATCTTTACTAAACTTGTTTTTATATCCTGTGACTTGTTCGATTATCTTCTCTATATGCTCACCTTGGCCATGTCTGTTTTAAGTTATAATTGTATCCCTCAATTCCTGTCTCTCAACCTTGGTCCACTCTCCTTCACTTGTTACCTATGCTCTCTTAAATTTCTCATTCTTAGCCGGCTGACCTCCCTAGTGTGAGCACTGCTCGGGGTTCATTTGAGGCCCTTGTGAACTCTGACACACTAGGATTTGGGTCCTTAGTCATTCCCTGAAACTTAAACTACCCTCATTCAACCTCTTTCTTCCTATTATCTGCTGTACATCTAAGTCGTTGGTTTAAATGATGCAATGCTTGGCAATATGGTTATATGAATTGACTTTGGGATCCTCTATAAATTTTGGGGTTGTGTTGATGAATACGACTCCTTGTTAGAAGTCTGGGTATGCTGTGTGAGAATTGCTGAAGGCCCAGACAGTGTTGGGTATTTCATTTGGGCCTACTGTGGGCCTATTGTCATTATTTGTATAACATTTGTATCTTACTTATTAATGGGCCTGTAATAACTTTGTATAAATGATTGGGGTGTTAGTAAAATGGGGAAGCGGTAGATTCTCAATGCTTGTGTAAAAGGGGTAGACAACATGCCTATAGGACTCAATGATTCACTTGCTATATATGTCGTTCAATTTATATGTGCACTGTAGAAACCATGTCATTAGGATAAACACACACACACACACATTGTCTGTTGGCAAACATGAATTCAAATGCTGCAATTATTCTTACTACTACGTGTTACTAGAAAACCTGCCTATAGGAACAAATGTCAATGAACTTTCTTTCAATTTATTTCAGCATATTCATTAGAAACCATGCCTATTGGATTTTAATCATCTCATTCGTTACTGCATCGCACTGTTCACCTAGAAAACATGTCCATAGGGTTGAGTGTAATGATAAAATCAGCTCGAAGTGCTAAATATTAGAGATCCTGTCTATAGGACAACACTGTTTCATCTTAATAAGAGTCAATGATACACTTCTCAATATGGTTCATTATGTACTTCTGGGATCCTCCCAATGGTCTTTTCATTTTCCCTCACTGCACGGGTCACCTAGACACAACAGGCTTAATAACCGAAAATCTGCAATTTCATTAATCAGCATGCAAATCGTATAATCCTGTCTATGAGCAACGCTTGGCCTTTGAAACTATTTGCAAGCCCCGATACCTTGTCACGTAGAAATCATGTCTATAGATATTTAAGTTTCTTAATTCTAAATTGCTTAACATGAAGTTTGTCTTGCGTGCATTTGTTGCTTAAGTGTGGAGGCAAACTTGAACCTTAACTGCCCATATGTGAAGTCCAATGTAGTTTTGTATGTCGCCTGGTTTTGACATTTTTGAGCAGCCTAAGTGAGGTCTAGAACCACCCAAATAGAGGTCCAATACCTCCTGGACCATAGGTATGGGACGGGTAGTGCACGCATAGGATACGACTTAGAATTGAATTAGAACGCTTCTAGGTAACGTTTTTAACATAGTAATCGGCTAGCAGGAGATGATAGTCTGTGCCCGCTGGATAATATGAGTAACACCCTATCTCAAGGGAGTTACAAAATATTATTTATGTTGCACGAGGTGATCCTTAAGGCTAAAAAACTTAGGACCCCCCTTTCCTTTCTTTTCTATTAGAATGAAAAAATAGTTGTACCTCGCTATTCAAGATCTCTTTGTAATACAATTCTTAGATTTTGTACTTTCTTTGATTACTTGATCACATAGACTAATCCATATAATTTAAGTTTGGCCGGGACCCATAGTTGTGGACCTCGAGGAGTGCCTAACACCTTCTCTTTGAGGTAACTTGAGCCCTTACCCGATCTTTGGTGGCGTTGACTAGTTAAAACAGGGTTATTTGCAAATAGGTGCCCTAACGCACCTTAAAAATTGTTAGGTGGCGACTCTCCTCTTTTAATACCTCCTTAAAATAGTTGTCACACGTCGAGGCCCGCTTTCGCGCGAAAATAAGGCGCGACAGCATGACGACTCTGTTGGGGAAACTTAGGCTCTTACCATAATGAACTTGGCTTATGTGGATTAGTTTTCTTTGTTATAAAACGCACATTCCTTTTCCATATTTATTTGTTAAATTTTTCTATTACATGCACATCCCTTTCCCATTTTCCTTTTACTTGATAAATTAGTTGTAATATGCACACCCCTTCCCTACTCCACCTTCCTTTGCTTAAATTTGTTATAACATGCATATCCCTTTCCTATTCACCTTTATTTCCTCTAAACTGCTCTTTATTTGTTTAAAGATTGCTACATCATGTCTCTCCCACCCCTACTCCCTTGCTTACTTTATTACATTCCCTATATTCCATGAACTAACTTCTTCCTTTGCCTTTCTTTTTACGTCTTTTATGTTTTACCTTAATACTGTATTTATTTCTTTTACATATTTATCATGCAAATACTTGGCAACATGTTATTATCTTTGCATAAAGCATGCTCCACACCATATTCCACTCGTGCTCGATTAATAACATAGCGGCACTTGATGAGTGTCCGCGCTCTTCCAAAATTACCCTTTTAAATTAGAAAGGCTTACTTGCGGTAAACTAGTCGATCAGCGGTGCAATTGACGGTCCCGTGCCTTTCCCTCTAAAGTTGTCCACTTAAGAGTACCGGTCTAGATCCTTCTAGAAACCTCACTCCAATATCAAATGTGCATGCATCATGTCAAACCTAGTATGAGTTAGAACGTTGTCCACGTGATAATCCACTAAGATAAGCCTTGTCCAAAGTCCGACGGTATTTCCATAATCCCAAAGGACACCATCACGTTATGTGCATTACTTGGAGAAAACATGCCGGTATGTTGATCATTAATGTGTAAATAGTCAGATCCAGAGGGAGAAAGGGCTAACTTTATTTGTTTGCAGAAAATGAAGCACGAAGTCCCCAGGTTCGGCATGGTTCAAAACATCCCACCTTTGCTGCTTGATTGGTGGAAGAACCTCTCACCCAATGACAAGAATCATGTGAAAAGGGTCCTTGTAATTTACCTTCCTTATTGGATATTCGACCAAATAAGGCATTGATTGAGGCTGCCACTATGTTTTGGGATGCGAAAAGAGTTGTCTTCCGCTTTGGTGACATAGAAATGACTCCTCTCTTAGAGGAAATAAGAGGCTTCGCTAAGCTGCCATGGGATAGTCCGGGTTTATTAGTACCAAAAAATCGCACTCCCCGCGATTTTTTGAATATGTTGGGTTTCAAGAAAAATGATGAGTTACTATGTCTAAAGAAGTCATACATCCCATTCGAATTCCTTTACGAACGTTATGGGCATAACAAGTTATATCACCTTCATCATGATGAACTTGCCATCACTTCCTTAGGTTGGACGCACCGCGGAGTTTTTGTGTTCATTGTCTGTTTCTTGGGATTGCTGATATTTCTGATGAAAAAGGGAAGGATCCACACTCGCTTAGCCATGGTCGCTAAGACTCTAATGGAAGGAGTTGAGGGACAAACTTACACTATCATCCCCATGATCTTGGCCGAAATATATCACGCTTTAGATCGATGCAAGCAGGGGTATGGATACTTCGAGGGCTGTAATCTGTTGCTGCAGGTTTGGTTATTAGAACATTTCCAGAGAGATGAATATCGCCAAGAGCTTCTGCGACGACCATTGAATGACTACATATCTTACCATCATCCAAAGAGAATGACATTTATCCAGATAAGTTTGCGCAACCTGGAAGTGTTGTGAGCTGGGTGAGTTTCTTCAGCAATCTCACTGACGAAAAGGTACATTGGATGTTTGAATGGTTCCCTAGCAGTGAGTTCATCATCAGATCAAGAGAAACTACTCATCTAGTGCTGATCGGGTTAAGAGGGATCTATCCTTATGCTCCTATAAGGGTAATGAGGTAAGTGGGAAGAAAACAGGTTATACCCCGGGTTTCCAACATGGTCCAATACAAAGCAGATTTTAAAGGGAACATCATTCCGTTCAAGTTCGAGGCACAGCATATGTGGAATCAATATGTCATTGTGGAGAAATATACTATCAATCCAGACAGGTGTCATGCCGACCATGTGTACTTCTACCCATCATGGTTAGTAGATGATATAGCGGGGGATGTAAAGCTAGGAATTAATCTGAAAAATAGGGTTATAGATGACGCTGCTGAAGCACAAGTCAAGTATAGGATGCTGCGCAAGAGGGTCTTCGAGTCTAAAGGTAGGCATTTGGAGCAACAGAAAGTGGATATGGAAATGATCAATTAATGGAAAGAAATTGCTACTAAATCAACACAGAGATTGGAATATTTGGAGCAAGGGCTAATGGAACTGGAGGGAAAGATGAGAAAGAGACTCTCAGATTGTCACAACACGGAAGGCAATGAAGGAGGGCATCTAGCAAGGGCTTACTTACTATTGGATATGCGCGACCTGGGAACCTGATCGACGGATCCAAGAAGGCCAAGCATGGAGAAGGTCCTTCTGGGGCCAAATAGATTAGGAAACAATGTATTTATTTCTTTCTAGATTCATTCAAATTTTTGATTGTAATAAGGCAAATGCCATTAATGACTTTCTCATTATTACCGTTTTAGTAAAGATTTGACTCATTTTCGCATTAATGAAATGACGTAATTATTGGCATCAATTATCTCCAAGTCTATGTGTCTCTTAGGCCTACCTCGGGCACAATGAGGTCCCTCAAATTAGGATGCAAAATTATTGGTTCTGCAACACATTTTCAATATCGCAAACATTCTTTTAATACTCCTTACTGACTTGGTTACCATTTTATTTTTTTTCTTTTCTTTTGTTTATTCCCATTCCCCAAGGTTGGTTCTTGCATACTGGAATCATCAGCATATCACACTAGATCCAGAGGTCATCCACCTCCTCCTCCACCAAGTGATCCCAAGAACAAAGGAAAAGTGAAAATGGATGATATGAGTGGTATTAGAAAAGACAATGCTACCCACGCAGAGAACATTGAAACTTCAGAGGGCCGAAGTACGCCAGCACAAAATGATTTGGTCTTACGTCTGGAGCAGAAAACATTGGAGCTACAATGGGAGCTTGAGAAGGTCCAGAACTTGGCGAACCTTTCCCTCACCCTAAACGTCCCCGATATCAGCCAACAAAACACAAACGTCCAAAACCCGATACCTCCCCAAAACACACAAAACCAAAATCCGCAAAATCCTCCCGTACCTCATCAATATGCCACACCTCCTCAAAACCATAATCCTCCACCAGTACCTACCCCTCCATAACACCATCACCATCCGACTCAATATCCACATACCACCACTTATCACACTCCTCAGAACGCACCACAGCCTACCCCTGATCCCCAAAACTCAACCAATGACCACCATTATGCCCAGATTCCCGGAGTCCATCAAAGCAATCCCTTATATGTGGAAACTTTACCCCATACCCCACAACAGACCTATATATACCCAAATCCACCGATAAAGACCTGCTCATCAAGAACATGGCAGAAGAACTCAAGAAGCTTACTGGCAGAGTTCAAAGTGTCGAAGGTGGAAAAGGCATTGAGGGTTTGAATTATGAGGATTTGTGTATTCAGCCAGATGTAGAACTGCCAGAGGGTTACAAACCTCCTAAGTTCGAAATGTTCGACGGAACTGGTGATCCGAATGTGCATTTGAGAACGTATTGTGACAAACTTGTAGGGGTTGGCAAGGATGAACGAATCCGTATGAAGCTGTTCATGAGGAGCCTCACCGGAGATGCCTTGTCTTGGTACATCAGTCAGAACCCAAAGAAGTGGGTTAATTGGGTGAGCATGGTGTCAGATTTCATGGATCGATTCAGGTTTAACACAAAAAATGCGTCAGACGTTTTCTACATTTAGAATCTCAAGAAGAAACAAACGAAAACTTTTCGTGAGTATGCTACTCGGTGGAGGTCTGAAGCCGCAAAAGTAAGGCCGGTACTTGAAGAAAAATAGCTGAATAAGTTCTTTGTCAGAGCTCCGGACCCACAATACTACGAAATAATGATGGTTATTGAAAACCATAAATTTTCTGACATCATCAAGTTGGGAGAAAGATTAGAAGAATGGATCAAAAACGGAATGGTGACAAAATTTGAAGCACTCCAAGCCACAAATAAAGCTTTGCAGTCAGAAGGTATCTACAAGTAGAAAGAAGTAGGTTTAGTAATGGTAGCCCAAGGTCCAAAGTCTCCTCTCACATACCAAGCACCTCCACCCACATATCAGCCTTCACCTCCCAGATACCAACAACTTGCCGCCACTTACAATACCTATAACATCCAACCAACATACTACCACTCACCACCAGCCTACCAAAATTACCAAAAACCAAGACCAAATTTCAACCGCAGACCACCTAGATAATACACTCCAATTACTGAACCCATAGACCAACTATACGAGAGGCTAAAGGCTGCCGGTTATGTCACTCCCATTCCCGTTGCTATGGAAAACTCTTCCCAGTGGATTAACCCAAATAAGACATGTGCCTATCACTCAGGCATGAAGGGTCATACTATTGATGAGTGTCGTACTTTAAAGAATAAGATTCAGACATTAGTTGACACCAAAGTCATACAAGCAAAGAAGGTTGCACCCAATGTCCGTAACAATCCTCTCCCGGATCACAGAGGTGAAGGGGTAAACGTGATAGAGACCGACGAAGAATGGGACTCAGAAGGGTTAATTGGACTCATTCAAGAATGGGATAATCCTAAAACATCTCCAGTCACTCTCACACCTATCGTGGTACAAACTCAGGCACCAATTGAAGTTGAGGTAGCCGCACCAACTCCGTTTGAGGTTGAAGTAACAACACCCTTCACCGTGATGGTAGCACCTACTCCATATTATAGGTCTAATGCTATACCATAGGATTATGTTGCGGAAACAAGATGGAAAGGAAAAGCAAAAATGGAAGAAATAGGTGCAGCGCAAGGCATGACTAGAACTGGTAGGGTTTATGCACCCAAGCATTTGGGAGGAACGAGCAAACCAGCTACATCTAAGCCTCCTGTCAATGAGACTGGACCGGATGATCTTTGGAGAAAGGTGCAAGCAAGAGAATATTATGTGGTAGATCATCTGAACAAAACCCCTGATCAAGTATCCATTTTATCACTACTGCAAAACTCCAAGGCACATAGGAATGCCCTGATGAAGGTGTTGAACGAAGCCTATATACCTAATAACATCACCAGTGGAGAAATGACCAACATGGTAGGGCAAGTGTTGGAAAGCCACAAGATCAATTTTCATGAAGATGAGCTGCCACCGGAAGGACTAAGTCACAACAGGGCACTGCATATCACAGTGCATTTTGAGGAAAAATTCATTGCCAGAGTCCTGATAGATGGGGGTTTGATTCTCAATATATGTCCACTAACTACTTTGAAAATATTGGGTAAAGGCCTACACGAGATACGAGCAGGAAGTATGAATGTGAAAGCATTTGATGGGTCTCAAAGGGCCACAATTGGGGAGACCAACCTCAGCCTACAGATGGGCCCAACCTGGTTTGATGTGGAGTTTCAAGTGTTGGACATATATGCTACCACAACCTATTGTTGGGATGAACTTGAATACATGCTGCTGGGGTCGTAGCTTCTACTCTACATCAGGTCGTGAAGTTTGAGTGGAACCATCAGGAAGTGATTATCCATGGAGACGGAAGTAATCCCATTTATACCAATCAGACTATTCCGGTCGTCAAGAATAGAAAGAAGTTGGGTGGAGAAACATACCATCGCATCGAGCGCGTCAACGCAATTGAGAAAGACAAATGGTGGAGCAGTAAGATATAAAGCATACTGTCATGGACAAGGTATGAACTCGGCAAGGGTCTCAGTAAGAATCTCCAGGGGATCACAAAACCAATACAGCTAAAGCGTCATGGCACAACCTTTGGGCTTGGGTATGAATACACTTGGCAAGAGTGTCAGAATTGGTCACCACCATGGCGTGGTCCTTATTACCCTCTAGAACAACCAGTACCACATTTGCACCAGTCATTTCATCAAGCTGGCATAATGTGGGGGTCCAAAGAAGATGAAGTTTTAGCTGACATAAGGAATTTTTTTCTGGACGATGAAGACATGGATTGCAGTGTGATAGTTGAGGAGGAGGAGGAAGGCCTTATTATTCAGATCGTGGAGAAGGGAGTTATTCTCAAGAACTGGACTGCTGCACCATCAAGGGCCCGTCGATTTCTTGGGTAGCCTGTCATCTAGTATCATTTATTTTTGAAAGCAATTTTATGAGCATCTAAGACATTTTCAGTATTTTGTTTTAAGAATATTTTGTTTTGAAATAATTGCTCGAGTCATCGAGCCGTACTTATTTGAAGTTTTCAAGATTTATTTAATGCATTGTTATTTTTAGTATTTATTATTATTCTTTACATTTTTTTCTCTACAACATTATTATTACCTATCCCGATGAACCTGCGACTGTGACATGTAATGAGACAATGCAACGTAAGGATAGTGATTCAGAAGAGGATATAATACCCGAGGAAATTGTTAGAGAAGTGGAAAATTTTGAAAACAAGCCTAAGTCTAATTTGGACGAGACCAAGACGGTTAACTTAGGGGATTCCGAAATAGTCAAAGAAACCCGCATAAGCATTCACCTATCACCGTCAAAGAAGGAAGAGTACATTCAATTCCTGAAGGAGTATGAAGACATCTTTGCATGGTCTTACAATGATATGACTGGTCTGAGCACATCCATAATGGCTCACAAGTTACCCACCGATCCCATGTGTCCACCAGTGAAACAGAAGCTCAGAAAATTCAAGCCAGATATGAGTTTGAAGATGAAAGAGGAAGTCACTAAGCAAATCAAAGCCAAAGTTCTCGGAGTGGTTGAATATCCGACTTGGTTAGCCAACATGGTGCCGGTTCCGAAGAAGGATGGGAAGGTCAGAGTATGTGTCGATTATCAGGATCTAAGCAGAGCATGTCCCAAAGATGATTTCCCGTTGCCCAATATACACATGCTAATCGACAACTGTGCCAAGCATGAACTCTAGTCTTTTGTGGATTGCTTTGCGGAATATCATCAGATCCAGATGGATGAAGAGGATGCCGAAAAGACAACCTTTATTACACCATGGGGAGTATATTGTTACAAAATGATGCCGTTTGGCCTAAAGAATGCTGAAGCCACTTATATGAGGGCCATGACAACCATTTTCCATGACATGATACACAATGAGATAGAGGTGTACGTAGACGACGTCGTCATCAAATATAAAAAGGGTACATATCATATAGAGGATTTGAGGAAAATTTTTAATCGGCTTCGAAGGTACAATCTGAAAATGAATCCTGCAAAGTGTGCCTTCGGAGTCCCTGCCGGAAAATTGCTAGGATTCATCGTCAGCCAGCGAGGGATTGAATTGGACCCGTCAAAGGTCAAAGCTATCCATGACTTGCCACCTCCAAAGAACAAGAAAGATGTAATGTGTTTATTAGTGTGTCTCAACTATATCAGCCATTTCATAGCACAATCAACTATGATCAGTGAACCGATTTTCAAAATGTTGAAGAAAGACACTACACCAAGTTGGACTGAAGAGTGCCAGAAAGCCTTTGACAAGATCAAGGAATATTTATCCAAACCACCTGTTCTGGTCCCACCAAAACCTGGGAGACCTCTACTACTCTATTTATCTGTACTAGATGGTGCTTTTGGCTGTATCTTGGGACAACATGACGAGACGGGAATAAAGGAGCATGCCATATACTATCTGAGTAAGAAGCTCATACCCTATGAAGCACAATACTCTTTGCTGGAGCACACCTGCTGCACTTTGACATGGATAGCTCAAAGGTTGAGGCACTACTTCTGTGCTAATACCACATATCTCATATCAAGAATGGACCTGTTGAAATACATCTTCCAGAAACCCATGCCTACCGGAAAGTTGGCAAATGGAAAATGTTGATGAGTGTGTTCGACATCATCTATGTAACTCAGAAGGCAGTCAAAGGGAAAGCATTGGCAGATCATTTGGTAGAAAATCCTATAGACGGAAAATACGAACCATTGAAAACATATTTTCCTGACAAGGAAGTATCATTTGTGGGAGAAGACATCACTGAAGCATACGATGGTTGGAGGATGTTCTTCGACGGAGCTGCGAACTTCAAAGGAGTAGCTATTGGAGCTGTCTTAGTATCAGAAACCGGCTAACACTATCCAATATATGCAAAACTCAGGTTTCCATGTACCAACAATATGGCAGAATATGAGGCTTGCATCTTGGGACTCAAGTGGGCCATTGACATGAACGTTCAGAAGTTGCTGGTGATTGGAGATTCCGATCTCTTGGTACATCAGGTTTCAAGAAAGTGTGCCACAAAGAACACTAAGATATTACCATATCTGTACTATGTACAAGAGTTGATGAAGATATTCACAAAAATAGAGTTCAAATATGTTTCGAGAGTCCAGAATGAGTTCGCAGATGCATTGACCACATTATCTTCCATGATACAACACCCAAACAAGAATTACATCGATCCTATCCTAGTAAGGATTCATAATCAGCTAGCTTATTATGCTCATGTGAAGAGGAAATGGATGGAAACCCATGGTTCCACGACATCAAAGAATATTTGGCAAAAGGAGAGTACCCGGAGCACGCAAATCATACTCAGAAATGCACATTCCAAAGATTATCCAACCACTTCTTCCAAAGCAAAGGAATTCTGTACAGAAGGACTCCAGATCTGGGATTATTACGGTGTGTTGACGCCAAAGAAGCATCCAAATTGCTTGAAGAGATACATGCCGGAACTTGCGGACCGCACATGAATGACTTTGTCTTAGCTAAGAAGATATTAAGAGCAGGATATTTTTGGATGACTATGGAAACAAAATGCATCAGGTATGTCCAAAAGTGTCATCAATGCCAAGTACATGCTGATATGATATGCGTGCCACCCAATGAACTCAATGCAACAAGTGCACCTTGGCCTTTCTCCGCTTGGGGGGATAGATGTCATCGGTCCAATCGAACCCGCCACTTCAAATGGGCACAGGTTCATTCTAGTGGCCATAGACTATTTCACAAAATGGGTTGAAGCTGCATCTTACAAGGCTATAACTAAGAAGGTCATCACCGATTTCGTTAGAGATCGTATTGTTTGTCGGTTCGGGGTGCCGGAATCAATCATCACCGACAACGCTGCCAACCTTAACAGTGATTTGATGAGATCCATATGTGAAACCTTCAATATCAAGCATAAGAATTCCACATCATATAGGCCGCAAATGAATGAAGCTGTGGAAGCCGCCAATAAGAACATCAAGAAGATATTAAGAAAGATGATAGATAATCACGAACAATGGCATGAGAAGCTACTATTTTCCTTACTTGGATATCGTACCACGGTTCGCAAATCAACTCGTGCAACTCCTTATTTGCTGGTCTATGGTACTGAAGCCATTATTCCCGCTGAAGTAGAAATTCCTTCTTTGAGAATCATACAAGAGGCTGAACTTAGTGATGCAGAATAGATACGAAGTCGCTATGAACAACTGGCTCTCATTGATGGTAAAAGAATAAATGCGGCATGTCATGGTCAACTCTACCAGAACAGAGTATCTAGAGCTTTCAACAAAAGGGTCAGGCCTAGACAATTCACATCAGGGCAGTTGGTGCTAAATCGGATCTTCCCGCATCAAGATGAAGCCAAAGGGAAATTATTACCCAATTGGCAAGGGCCCTACATGGTTCATAGAGTACTAACAGGAGAAGCACTCATACTTGCAGAAATGGATGGAGAAATTTGGCCAAAACCTATCAACTCAGACGCAGTCAAGAGATACTATGTTTAAAATGTTTACATTTCTTCATCTGATGTAGTTGAACTATGATTATCTGCTCTATATGCTCAACTTGGCCATGTCTGTTTTAAGTTATAATTGTATCCCTCAATTCCTGTCTCTCAACCTTGGTCCACTCTCATTCACTTGTTACCTATGCTCTTTTAAATTTCTCATTCTTAGCCGGCTGACCTCCCTAGTGTGAACACTGCTCGGGGTCTATTTGAGGCACTTGTGAACTCTGACGCACTAGGATTTGGGTCCTTAGTCATTCCCTGAAACGAAAACTACCCCCATTCAACCCCTTTCTTCCTATTATCTGTTGTACATCTAAGTCGGTTGGTTTAAATGATGCAATGCTTGGCAATATGGTTATATGAATGGACTTTGGGCTCCTCTATGGATTTTGGGGTTGTGTTGATGAATACGGCTCCTTGTTAGAAGTCTGGGTATGCTGTGTGAGAATTGCTGAATGCCCAGACAGTGCTGGGTATTTCATGTGAGCCTGTTGCGGGCCTATTATCATTATTTGTATAACATTTGTATCTTACTCATTAATGGGCCTGTAAAAACTTTGTATAAAAGATTGGGGTGTTAGTAAAATGGGGAAGGGGTAGATTCTCAATGTTTGTGTAAAAGGGGTAGACAACATGCCTATAAGACTCATTGATTCACTTGCTATATGTGCCGTTTAATTAGGATAAACCATGTTATTAGGATGAACGCGCACACACACACATTGTCTATTGGCAAACATGAATTCAAATGCTGCAATTATACTTACTGTTACGTGTTTAGTTGAAAACCTGCCTATAGGAACAAAAGTCAATGAACTTTCTTTCAATTTATTTCAACATATTCATTAGAAACCATGCCTATAGGATTTTAATCATCTCATTCGTTACTGCATCGCATTGTTCACCTAGAGAACCTGTCTATAGGGTTGAGTGTAATGATAAAATCAGCTCCAAGTGCTAAACATTAGAGATCCTGTCTATAGGACAACACTATTTTGTCTTAATATGAGTCAATGTTTCACCTCTCAATATGGTTTATTATGCACTTATGGGATCTTCCCAATGGTCCTTTCATTATTCCTTATTGCACGAGTCACCTTAACACAACAGGCTTAATGACCGGAAATCTGCAATTTCATTAATCAGCATGCAAATCATATAATCCTGTCTATGAGCAACGCTTGGCCTTTGAAACTGTTTGCAAGCCCTGATGCCTTGTCATGTAGAAATCATATCTATAGCGATTTAAGTTTCTTAATTCTAAATTGCTTAACATGAAGTTTCTCGTTCGTGCATTTGTTGCTTAAGTGTGGAGGCAAACTTGAACCTTAACTGCCTATATGTGAAGTCCAATGTGTTTTTGTATGTCGCCTAGTTTTGACATTTATGAGAAGCTTAATTGAGGTCTAGAACCATCCAAATAGAAGTCTAATACCTCCTGGACCATAGGTATGGGACGGGTAGTGCATGCATAGTGTACGACTTAGAATTGAATTAGAACGCTTTTAGGTAACCACTTTAACATAGTAATCGGGTAGCATGAGATGATAGTCTATGCAAGTTGGATAATATGAGTAACACCCTATATCTAGGGAGTTACGAAATATTATTGTTGTTGCGTGGGGTGATCCTTTAGGCTAAAAAACTTAGGACTCCCCCCCCTCCCCCATTTCCTTTCTTTTCTATTAGAATGAAACAATAGTTGTACCTCCCTATTCAAGATCTCTTTGTAATAAAAATTTTAGATTTTGTACTCGCTTTTCTTACTTAATCCATATAATTTAAGTTCGGCCGGGACTCATAGTTGTGGACCTTGAGAAGTGCCTAACACCTTCTCTTTGAGGTAACTTGAGCCCGTACCCGATCTTTGGTGGTGTTGACTAGTTAAAACAGAGTTATTTAAAAATAGGTGCCCCAACGCACCTTAAAAATCATTAGGTGGTGACTCTCCTCTTTTAATACCTCCTTAAAAGAGTTGTCATACGTCGAGACCCGCTTTCTTGAGGAAATGGGGCATGACATCTAGACCTTGACGCACTATAAATATGAGCTTTAATGGATCTCACCAAACAACACCTAACAATCTAACAACATCTAACAATCTAAAAATACCCGTATATAATACATTAGCATTTTAGTATTTTTTTTGAAGCTTAAGTTTCTAATCGATTTCTGATTTCTCTCTTTTCTGGTTCTGGGTTTACTCATTGATCGAAGTTTGAATTTTGGTTCCTAAACGGCTAGACGAAGCCTTTATTTGGTTTGCTGCTCAAAGAAAGGTCAGTGCCCATCGACCTTTCCTCTCTTAAATTGTTTCAAGATTAAATTCATGTTCCTCTTGTTGATTATTTTGTTCAAAATATATTAAGTTTGATCACTATGCTTTGACATTGTATATGTGAACTCACTGACCTCTAAAATAATCTGAAATTAGATCAATCGGTAATCTTTGTGAACTTAATGAATGCTTCTCTATGTTGAGCAAATCTATGTGATGTTGGACTTATGTAGTTGACTAATAACTTCAATGATCTTCTGCACTTCAACTGACCTTAGATTTCATGGTATTTTAGCTAAAGCTTTTATGTCTGTTCTACTACTCTTGCCTTGATGCTACCTGTTGGTCTATATCATGTATTTAAGTTACTTTTTTGGCAAAACTAAGACTATGGTAATCATGGATGCTTAAGGACAATTACAAGGTTGTCATTGTAATTAAAGTGTATCAATTTAATTGCATGTTTTCTTCAAATATGTTTTTCCTGTGATTTTGAGACTTCCTGAAATACCATTAATAAGGTATCTTACTGACCTTTATGACTGTGTGATAACCTCTAGAATTCACCGTATGAAAAGTGTTTTGAAATGATTGAACTAAGTTCTAATGACTTTCTACAATTGGCCTTATGTGTTCTGTCAGCCCAGCTTAAGCCACGCCCTTAATTGTTCTTAAGAGCTTAGTATCTACTGATTTGTGCATTATCTTTTGGTTATGGCATGCTGCTAAAACTAGAACTTTACTATGCTTGGGTTAGTATACTCAACCTGTTTAACTGGATTAGTTAAACTGTTATTAGAACCATGCCTGCTTAATGTGAATATTCATTGCTTTGAACTCCTGCAGTTAACCTGTTGATCTGATACAATGTTATTTGCTACTCTGCCAAGTCTTATAGTCTTGTGATCTTGTAAGGGCATCTCATCTAATGTGTTTGGAAAACCTCTCTTAGATATTCTGCACCCATTCTTGTTCAAACAGATCTCGTGCTTGCTTGTGCTCTCACATCTATTAGAACTGTGTCATCTTATAAAGAAGAAAGTTGCATCCTATTATTATAAAAGGATTAACGACATAGCATAGGGATATAAGTCAACTATGGTCACTAAGGAGTTTAAGTAATACTTCTGATGTTTATATGCCTTGTTCGAATGCTACACTATATATTTATAAGTATCTCAATTCCTAGTAAGCCTAGTGTAAATTTTCAGTATTCAGGACCAATCATGATGCCCATGTTAGTCTGAATCCATGCTTAGTACTCAGTCATAATGAAAGTTGTAATACTAGTTAGAATACAACATGTACACATTTTAATGTCACTCAATAGGCTTTATGTACTCATCCTTGTCCAAAAGGAATCTGTTGCTTGCATATTATATTTATGATTGTGCTTCAATGTCATTAAAATCTATAAAGTTGACAGAAGCTTACCCATAGACTTAGAAAACCCTATTGTGATCTATCCTGTTAGAATGTGGGTTTGTATAGTTGACCTCTTAACCAACTTAGATGTAAATGAAAATCTCTTTGGAGATCACTTGCCTATGTGTTTGCTTGCCTCTTTTTTCTTAAGATTGATAACTTTCCCGCTTAGTAAAGAATGGAATGTTGGTCTATATGTAGACCCCCATTAAGGATGTATGATTAAGTATATGATCATAGTTAATGACCTTCATAAGTATGAACCCGCTAATAGGGCTATTAAGTTTGATATGCTTGATACCTCCCATGTTCCTTTGAACTACATAATTTACTTATTCTGAGCCCTTATATTCATGTGCTGCTATTTTCTCACTTTCGCTCCCACCTGCCGACTGATGGAAATAGATTGACTACCGGAGATATTCGTGTTACTTCGTCTGGACTGATTTGTACACGAATGCATGAGTTATATCGAATACTCTGCTCTTAAGCTTGATAAGAATATATGATAGTGCTACATGCCTGTGTGTAAATCATGAGATGTCTGATGATGCTTTGATATTCTGGTATGTCATATATCCCTCGTTGTGTATAAATCATCATTGTGGTATTGAAGTTTACAATGAACGCCTCATTAGAACCTAAAGCTGTAGAAAAGAGTAAGTGGGAGTAGAACTTAGTTCTTGATTGAGTTACTCTCCCTGACACAAGCACTCTCGGGGTCCTTGAGACCCTTGTGAACTTTGAAGTGTCAAGGATCTAAAGAGTACCTTGGCCATGAATCGAATTCCACCCATATCCTCTATTCTATTGACATTTATTAATATTTTTAGGTTTAGTGTTCAATGGAAACAAAGGTTTTCATTGTAAATTGCTTTACTATACGTGACTTTATACTAATTCTGCACTCTTGATTACTATTGATTATTATAATTTATCTTGGGCTCATACTAGTGTTACTTATGTATAATTATATAATACATAATTTCCTTCAGGACCAAACCTTTCGGGAGTCTGAAGCTGCTGTTAGTCCGTCCTCGCTACCTGCTGGGCCTACTTTCCTTCAGGCCCAAACCTAGAGTCCATTCCTTTCCTCTATTTCTTTATTGAGTTTACTATTATTTTTCACATGTATATAACACTTACAATATTTAATTGAATGCTTTGCTTTATATCTTTGAATTATGTTAACAATCTAGGAAAGCACTAAAAACATAGGATAAAAGGAGCATTAAGACTTAGAAGTAGATAATTCTAGTTCGATAATTGCTTACATTATTCATCTCTCAACCTTTACTAACGATTTTCATGAAGTCATTTGAAACTAAAACAGCCTTTGAGAAGGACGACATTCCTCTATTTTCAAAAATCAAAAGAACCGGAATCGAAAATTGATCTTTTAAAATTGAGCTTTTCTAAAATGAAATAAACAAACGCTACTATAAAGCCAAAGGTTCCAAAATACTTCTTCAAATAAAAATGCGAGATTTTAGAATCAATCCTCAAGGTATACCTAAGATCTATTTCTTTAAACAACCTTTATTTTACTAGAGTTATATAAATAGCCACATCATTTTTAAAAGAAAACGTGTTTTAAAACTTAGCCACATCTTACAAAGTTTTGCAAATACAAACATTATATATATTTCTAAAAACACTTTCAATCATGTAGATGTAAAAGATTTCTTAAAAGCTTTTATAAATCTATACCCTCCTTTCAAAATATTATTTTTTAAGTAATAGGCTTTAAACTGGATATTCAATAAGCTATACTTTTAGACATTAATTAAGCAGAATATAGACATGAAATTCCTTAAACCTGGTCTAAGTCCTATGGAGCTACCTCGATAGATTTTAAGGGGTGCCTAACACCTCCCATTAGAAGAACAAGAACCCTTGACCAAAATCTCACCGGTTAGCAAGCTAATAGAGAAATGATTTTAGTAACTATATAGGTACCCTAGTATACCTTTAAATATTAGGTGGCGAATCTCTTTTATCATCAACAAGGAAACCACTAGTTGAATCTTGTTTTGACTCGTGCAAAATAGGGTGCGACAATATGGCGACTCTGCTGGGTATTTCACACTTAGGTTCTGACCTTAGCAGACTTAGACTAGACTTGGAACTTAGGATTATTTGTACGCTGCTTTAACTGTGTTTAATTGCAATTGTATGCTTACCTGCCTTACCTGTTGATTTTATACTTATCTGCTTAGTTTAAATGATTATTGCTAACATCCCACTATATGTTACCGCTTTATATAATGTCATCACACTCTTTCTTATCGAGTCTTGGCCGTACACTATCACACACGATGGCATGCGAGGGTTGTCTTTTACAGTCCTCCAAACCTTCTTTCAAAATTCTTTAGTTTCAGAGAATGGCTTTGTCAGGTCAATTGATATAACTTCTCGTAGTATTCCGTCCAACACAAAATTAAGAAACACTCTACTCTAGCAAAAATAGAACATATTGCATAAAACTTAGGTGGGTTGATCCTTGGCATCGACATTCAATTAGGAAAGTCACCCTAATGTAGACGGGTAATGCATCCAACAACATGACTTTTGTGGAAAGACAAACTAATCATGAAGAGACACTTAAGATCCAAAGCAAACACTTATCAAACATTTTTTTCTACCCTTTTCAGAAATAGAAATCAACCAAAACATCCCCGAGATCAATATGGTGATGGGAGCACCACACAAGCTAAAGGAATGGTGGAAGAACATCATTCGAGAGCATGGAGACGAAATTAGGGAACACCTAGGAGCATTGACTGCCTTACTAAACATCCGGGCCGACAAGGTGCTTACCCGCCTGCTGATAGAGTTCTGGGATCCGGCCAAAATAGTTTTCAAGTTTGCTGATTGTGAGTTGGTGCCGATGTTAGAAGAAGTTACCAGCTTTACAGAGCTACCATTTACTGGAAGAAAGCCGATGCTTCCAGTGACCATGCCCTATTACAAGTTTCTTGATGCTTTGGGTTTGATAATCAGTCGGGGTTTGAGAAACATTAAAGATGGATGGATAAGTTTGGACCAATTGTTCGACAGGTTTGGACATCTTGAGAGCTATGAATGGTACTTGGGAGAATTTTAGTGTGATCAGGCAACTTGGGAAAGTCTCTGACCCATATCCTTCTCTTTGGTGCGGTTAGGAATATTGGTCTTTCTTTAAAGAATAGGACGGGTCAATATCAACTTGCTGCATGTGGTTTTGGCAACATTCAGGGGCAACCTCCAAGCCACCCTGGTACCTATGGTGTCAGTAGAAATTCTCAGAGTAATGTCGGCATGTTCCCGGGGGTACGATTTCTTCAAGGGTTGCAACCTTTTGCTTCAGATATGGGCCACATAGCACTTCTTTCAGCGAGAGGCCACAGTTGACTACTTTATGGGAGTTAGCAACATGATTCGGAGTCACAGTGAGAAAATGAGGCATTGGGTCTCCCCACGCGGACAAGAAGAATGGAGAGAGATGCTGAACAATTTAAGTGGAGAGTTGATCAAATAGAAGCTATCATGGCTGAGTGGTTTCATTGAGCTGATAGGACTCGAGGGCATCCAGTCATACTCACCCGTATATGTTCTCAGATAGTTTGGGCTGATTCAGGTTATAGTTCTCTGGACAAGGATGGCGTTGTATGAAGATGAATACAATGGGAAGTTCCCGATACCAAGGATAAAGAGGCTTCAGGAGGAGTGGAACGATCTAGTAACAATGCCAATGGGTCAGAATTCATGGTGTACTCCAGAATATTATGTCTGGATCAATGAAGAAGATAATCTAGCCCGACCAAGTAGGGAAGGAATAGCCTGGCTGGAGGATGCAGTGGAGGCTTTGGTAATCTATCATGAGATTTTGTCGCACTACCTCGTGACTACCTCCATGCACCACCAAGTGGTCCCGGGGTCAATTGATCACATGTTGTGACCTCCTGAGGATGATGACCGAGTAGTTGAATGTATAAATATTAAGTCTGAGACAGAACCAGATGGAGATCCCTAGTTCAATGATGATGAAGAAGAATTTGAAGAAGACCCGGAAGAAGAAGAGGCGGGGAATGTTTTCGGGGATGGTTATTATAAGTTGGTTGATTTCACCCCTTTTCCCACTTTGTATATTTTATCTCGAACCTTTCCATTTGCCTAAGGGCAAGTTTTTTTGAGCCCATGTAATCTTATGAATGTTGGAAGATGTAACATTTGCTCCCGCCTATTTACAATCCAAAGATTATCTATGAAAACCTAAATTTGCTTCGGATCCGAATGTGTCAAATCTAATTGTTTGTCAAAATTCTCGACTTAGTCCTACCTTGGGCAAAGAGATGTCCCCCAAATTTTAGGAAACACGCTTTCTTGAATACATGAATTAACTGCTCCGTGTGCCTATATTTATGCAAATATTTAAACTGACTTCTATTCTTTTTATTTTTCTTTTCTTTTCTTGTATTACTTTAATATTATTCCCCAAAGAAAGAAGTTGGTTTGTGTTGACCCAAAACTGGCGGAACCACCGTACAATGTGACATCGAAAGGGAAGATGTCTGCGATAGATAACCCGACCGAACACGCTCTGGTAATTGCTGATAGCCTGGGGCGATCGAGAGAGAATGATGATATGCGGATTGACAAACATGCGGCTAGGATGGCCCAACAAATAAAATCATTTAGGGATGAAACACAACACATTTGGGAATTGGCACATCTGGCCGTGACGACGCTCCCACAACCACATCATTTTCCTTCTCTAGATTCAATCCCCGATCACTTTCCTTCAATTACTTGCCAAGCGAACAATACCCTGAATTCAGTCCCTACCACCCAGACTATACCCCAGTAACCCCTGCGAACTCACCAAACCCTCCTATACACACCCTTATGTACCAAATTACATTCAAACGCCTACAAATCTACCCGTTATTACCAATGCGGTTCATACCCTTCCTCATGATGGCGTCACCATGCCACATACCGCTGCACATGAGCGATATGTTCCTTTCATATATGCTGATTCAGAATCCACCTTCACAGCGCGCGTCATGGTCAGGCTGGCTTATAAAGTTGATCAATATGCCAAAATGGAAAGGGAAGCTAAGTATAAGGAGGAAGAATTAGTGTCAGAACAATTACGATCATTGAGAAAACAAATAATGAACCTTCAGGTCGCTCGAGGGAGCGAAAGTCTGCATTATGAGGATCTGTGTATCCACCCTGATGTGGACATGCCGATAGAGTACAAGCCTACAAAATTTTATATCTTGGATGGGAAAGGTGATCCCGAAGCACACTTGAGAGCTTACTGCAATAAGCTAGTTGGAGTAGGAAGAAATGAGATGTTAAGGATGAAGCTATTCATAAGGAGTTTGACAGGGAAGGCACTAACATGGTACACTAGCCAGGATCACCGAAACTGGAGGGAGTGGGAGGATATAGGACAATATTTCATGAACCACTTCTGGTTCGACACAGAAATTACCCCTGATAGGTTCGCTCTGGTAAACTTGACAAAGAAGCAGTCATAATCATTCCAAGAGTATGCACGTCGGTGGAGGTCGGAGGCCGCCAGAGCACAACCCCCTGTTAGATGATAATAAGTTGAACAACTACTTCATCAAGGCTCAGGAAGGAATCTATTTTGAGAAAATGATGGGCATGATGGGGCAGAAGTTCCCTGAGCTTGTTAAAATGAGAGACTTTTTGGAGGAAGGTATAAAGTCCGGCAAGGTACAATCTATGGCCGCATTGCAAGCAACTAGCAAAGCAATCCAATCTGATTCAGTAGGTAGTAGAAAGAAGAAAAAGGAAGAGGTATCAACAATCATTCCCTATTACCAATCCAATCCACACCATAGAAATAACCCTTACTCTCCAAACACCCATTCCCCACACCCACCTGCTTATGGTCTAGTATACAACACACAACCATACTAAATTCCCCAATGTCAATATAACCCACCTTGCGCCCATATAAATCCAAATCCACCACGACCATACGCTCTAGTTTAAACTACCACTCATCAAAATCAACCCACCTATGCACCCCGACTTCGCCCAAATTTTGAAGAAAGAGGTCCCAGAAACTACACCCCAATTGTTGAACCTTTGGCTTAACTATTTGAAAGACTGAGGAGAGAAGGCTTGATACATCCGATAGAAGGAAGGATTCCTGAGTATCCTTCGAAATACTTTGATGTAACCAAATGGTGCGTCTATCACTCAAAGGTACCAGGCACGATACCGTGGATTTCTTCAAACTGAAAAATAAAATTGAGTCACTGATCAAAAGTGGAGCCATTCAGTGCACCCCAGCTCTGCCCAATGAGAACAATAACCCGCTGCCGGACCATCGAAATTAAGGAGATAATATGTTCACCCTGGACGAAGAGTATGACTTGAAAGGTACCATCGTCATAATAGGAAATGCTGAGGCTGCAAGGGTCCCACCTCAAAGGAGTCCAATGATCACCGTACAGTTAAAACCTACAGTAATGGTCTAGACTTACCAGCAACAGTCCACCGCTGCTATCAGAGATAAAGAGAATCATGATTCAAGACAGTCCCGTGGACATATCAACAGAAAGGGAAAGCCATGATGACAAATTCTGTAGTGGCTCATGGAATGACCAGGTCAGGGAGGTGTTACGCTCCTGAGGAAGTAAACCAAGGGAACATCTTCAAAGAAGGAATATAACAGATCTGGAGGCTGCAAAATCTGGAAGAAGATGTCAACCAAAGAATACTCCGTGGAGGAACAATTAAAGAAAACCCTAGCGCAAATATCAATCATGGACCTTCTGATGAGTTCTGGAAGTCACAAAGACGCCCTGATAAAAGTGTTAAGTGGGGTGAGCATGCCGAGAAACACTAGCAGTGAGGCACTGGCAGCAACAATCGGGAAGATGGTCGAAGCAAATATGATTACCATTCAAAGAGATGAGCTTCCTATAGAGGGTGTGGGTCACAATAAAGCTTTACATAACATCGTCAAATATGGAGATAAGGTAGTGTCCCGAGTATTTGTTGATGGAGGATTAGGATTCAATATCTGCCCACTCTCTACCCTACAAGAGTTGGGTATTCATCTGTGAGAAGTAAAAGAAATTCATGTGAGGGTAAGAGCTTTTGACGGGTCACAGAATGACGTCTTTGGGGAAATCTATTTGATTTTGTAAATTGGATTAGTTGAGTTTCCCATATTATTCCAAGTGTGGACATTTAATTTTCATACAACCTATTGCTAAGAAGACCTTGGATACACACGGCAGGGGCAGTCCCATCTACCCTACACCAGTACATGAAGTTCAAGTGGGGTTGTCAAGAGACTGTAGTCCACGACCAATGGAGCCAGTCAACTTATTTGGAACATGCAGTTTCGTTCATTGAAGGATTAGATGGGGTCGCTTTTCATGCAGTTGAAATCATACAGACCATAAAAATAGAAGATTCTAAACAAAATCTGGGTATGCGGTCACCATACATATCAAATATAGCTTTGAGAGAAATGATGAAGTACGGATACAGACTAGGAACCAGGCTGGGAGCCCGATCAGATGGGATAATAGAGCGGATTGTACCAAGTAGGCAGAAAAGTAGAGCCGACATAGGGTATTAGCCTCCAATTGGAAAGACTTGTAGCGGTGGCTTCGAGCAGAAATCTTTTGTACCAGAGCGCGTATGGGTCCGGGTTAGAGCTAAACACTTAGACGCTTGCCTCCTTGAGCTCAAAACTTCTTTTACAGAGCTATACACTTTTGTCATTTGCCTCATTGAATGCTTAGACGTTCCTCTTTTGATGAAATAAAAAGAAACGTTTTCTTAAAATTATTGCAAAATTATTAACCATTTCATTTATACCTTTTTTAGCATAATCCACTAGGCATGCTGCCTAGGGCTAGTTTATATATATAAATATGAAAAATAAAAAACAAAGTACCATGAGGTCTTACAAAGTGAATGGTAATAAGCTTTGTATAATACAAAATACCTATTACTAATTTTGACCTAGTGGTGCTCAATATTAGTAGCACATTTTATCCTATGAATGAATGCAACTATGCTTGTGAGTCTATTTAGTCCAAAGTGTACAAATCCTCATTAAGGTGCAGGGCTTCCTTACTACCCAGATTTGTGCAAAACTGAGAAGTATATTCAAATTCATTTCCCATCCTATTTGAGTAACATATTTGTGCAATAATCCCATTCCATCAGTACCATCAATAGTAGTAGTAACGGGCACACGTTGTTGATACAGAATTACATGTGACCTTCAGGTGTAATCTGTTGAGTTTGATGCATAAAGCCAATTACAAAGAAGTGTATTACTAAGATACATTGGGTTGTCAATCCATAATGCATGCAGTAACCTCATTACTCCTCACAAAAACCTGATCACCAAGTGATAACCATGACCAAAAAATTGGACAGTAATCCATTCTTGTGTTCCAGATGTGCGATGGATGCAAGTACACTGTCCCATGATGGATACAGTATCAATACAAAACAAGTTCAGCTATTACCTTGTATAGTAGGCCCAGCTAAAACAACCAAACTTTAGCATCAACACTGTGATCCTTGCTTCCATTTTTGTCTCCATGCTTGTGCTTGCTCTCAATACTCCTTAAAGGGAATGAGTACTAAGTACTAATACCACCCATTGAAGTTGTATCGAGAGGTAAGGCATGAAGACAATAGCTTTTTCTGCAAAAAAGAACACAAAGTTAGTAAAAACCAAATCCACCATGCTCTCCTCCATAAGTATTTGAACAAGGTGGAAACATGTAGTAACAATCATCTCCTCCTCCATTGTGCTCTTCATCTCATCCCCTTCTAACCTCTTGCAACTCTTATCCTCAAGTAGGGGCATTGTAGTTTATCATCGTTCACAACCTTTCTTCCTATGGTGTCCAGTTGAGCGAAAGAATTACACTCAATAGGACCACTGTCCAATGCATAATTTGCTAGGTGATCAGCCAATTTATTGCCTTCTCTAAATATATATGTTATCCTAGCATTGCACATCTCCATTAATCTCCATATTACATCCACATATTCCATTATTCCCCATTGTGTACTCCAAGTCCCCTCAATGATATTTTTCAATAACAAAGACTCTGTTTGCAACCACATATAAGAAAGATGGTTCTGCTTACAATATCTGAGTGCTTCAAGTATTGTTAATGTCTCCGCTTCAGTGTTGGTTGTTTCATTAATCTCCTGCCCATGTGCATGTATAACATCCCCATGATTGTCACTTAAGCAAAAACCTATTACACTCCTGCCCGAGCTTCATTTATACTTAGTTTTTCTTTTCAGTAATCAAAATGATACAAATTTGCATCCCTCAATTATGACATGTAACGAAACTCTCGAGCAAAGCGATCCAAATTACGAGGAATAGACGAAAGCATGATGCCAGATAACCTCTCACAAGAGATCGAATAGTTGGAAAGCCAAAAAAAAAACCTAACCTTGAGGAGACAGAAGTAGTCAACCTGGGAAGCTAAGAAGACGTGAAAGAAACTCGAATCAGCATCCATCTGGAAGCATAGCAAAAAGAAGAATTGGTCGAGCTCATCCGACAGTTCGCCGACATATTCGCATGGTCATATGACGACAATACTAGTTTAAGCACCGACATCGTTTTGCATCGATTGCCTACCGATCCTGCCAGACCGCCAGTCAAACAAAAACCCAGAAAGTTCAAGACAGATTTGAGTTTGAGGATAAAATAAGAAGTAACTAAGAAAATAGATGCGAACGTAATGAGGGTCACCAATTATCCCACATGGTTGGAAAATATCATACCAGTACCAAAAAAGGATGGGAAGATTAAGTATCCGGATCTTAAAAAGGCTAGTCCAAAGGAAGATTTCCCTTTACCAAATATTCATATCCTCATCGACAACTACACGAAGCATGAGCTGCAGTCATTCATGGATTTTTCCACTGGGTACCATAAGATCCTGATGCATGAAGAAGACACAGAGAAGACAACGTTCACTATGCCTTCAAGAATTGCCACCTCCTAAAAGCAAGAAGGATGCGATGAGTTTCTTTGGTAGGCTAAATTACATCAGTTGATTCATAGCCTAATCCACAGTAATGTTTGAGCCTATCTTCAAGCTGCTAAAAAAGGATGCTGCTACAAAATGGATAGAAGAGTGTCAGAAAGACTTCAACAAGATCGAGAGTACTTGTCAAATCCACCTGTGTTGGTTCCTCTTGAACTCGGGAAGCTATTGTTTTTATACTTGTCAGTTTTGGATAATGCATTTGGATGCGTGTTTGGACAACACGATGAGACCCGAAGAAAGAAGCAATTTATCTATTACTTAAGAAAGAAGTGCACACCATGTGAGGCCAAATACACTTTGATAGAGAGCACTTGTTGCGCCTTAACTTGGATCCCCCAGAAGACATTACATGTCAGCATACACCACACATTTAATATCCCGGCTGGATCCACTCAAGTATATCTTTCAAAAGCCGATGCCTACCAGAAACTAGCCAAATGGCATCTTTTTCCCAGCAAATTTGACATTGCGTACATAACATAGAAGGCCATCAAAGGACAAGCCTTAGCTTACCACCTTGCAGAGTATCCGGTGGACACAGATTATGAACCGCTCACTACATACTTCCCAGATGAAGAAGTGTTGTTCGTCGGAGAAGATATTACAGAGTCATACCTAGTGTGGAGAATGTTCTTCGACGGAGCAACAAATTTCAAAGGATTAGGAATTGGCCGAGTACGAAGCATTTTTACCGAGCATCAGCAAAGATAATGTTCCCTTGCACCAATAATATGGCCGAGTACGAAGCATGCATCCTAGGGATTAGGATGGCGGTTGACATAAACATCAAGGAGCTTTTGGTCTTAGGAGATTATGATCTGTTGATATATCAAGTTCAAGGAGAATGGACTACCAAGAACGTCAAGATCCTTCCATACATGCACTGTGTAAAGGAGCTATAAAAAATGTTCACAAAGATCGAGTTCAAGCACGTTCCCAGGATCCAGAATGTGTTTGTCGACACTCTCGCAACCTTGTCATCAATGATCCAACATTCAGATAAGAATTACATCGACCCTATAGAGATAGAGATCAAGGATTATTATGCATACTATTTTCATATAGGTGAAGAGCCAGATGGTCAGCCATGGTTTCACGACATCAAAAGGATCCTTGAAACAAAAAAGTATCCATAGAATGCCACCAAGGTTCAGACGCGAGCTCTTAGAAGGCTGGCAAATCACTTTTTCCTTAATGGGAAAGTCCTGTATAGGAGGAACCAAGACTTGGGTTTGTTAAGATATGTAGAGGTTGTTGAAGCAAACAGATTGCTAGAAGAAATACATGCAAGGACATGCAAACCCCACATGAACGGCTTAACTTAGCAAAGAATATTTTAAGAGGTGATACTTTTAGATGACCATGGAAAGCGATAGTATCCACTATGTGCACAAGTGTCACCAGTGCCAGATCTACGGGGATTTCATCCTGGTTCCACAAAATGAGCTGAATGTGATGGGTTCCCTTTGGCCGTTTGCTGCTTGGGGCATGGACGTAATCGAATCTATAGAGTCCGCTGCATTAAGTGGACACCGATTTATCTTGGTAGCAATTGATTACTTCACTAAATTGGTAGAAGCTTCTACATAAAAGGCCGTCACTAAGTGACAACGCGAGTCAATCAATTAAAGCAGGATGTGATCTCATTAGTGACAACGCGACCAATCTCAATAGTGATCTCATGAGGAAAATTTGTGAGAAGTTCAGAATTGTCCACGTAACTCTACAACCTATAGGCTACAAATGAATGGAGCAATTAAAGCAGCCAACAAACACATCAAAAGGATTCTGCGAAAGATAGTGGACAATCATAGGCAATGGCACGAGAAATCTTCCTTCGCTTTACTAGGTGATCAGACCATCATGAGGACATCCACTAGGGCAATGCCATACATGTTGGTATATGAAACTGAAGTTGTGATACCCGCAGAGGTCGAGATACCATCTTTAAGGGTCATTCAAGTAGCTAAGTTAGACGATGCAGAATGGATATGGGTCAGGCAGGAGCAACTCATGCTCACTGACTAGAAGAGAATGGATGCAGTATGCCACGGTCAGCTGTATCAAAATAGGATAGACAATGCATTCAACAAAAAGGTGAAACCTCGCCAATTTATACCGGAGAAGTTGGTTTTAAAGAAAATATTCCCTAATCAAGAAGAAGCCAAAGGAATAGTCCATTCAAGCTCAGTAAATTTCTAAAGGAATAGTCCAAAGGAACACCTCCTTGTAGGTGCTAATGAGGTGTTCATTGTAAACTTCAGGCCCAGTAAATTGCTTTACTATACGTGATTTTATACTAATTATGCACTCTTGATTACTACCGATTGTTATAATTCATCTTGGGATCATACTAGTGTTACTTATGTATAATTATATAAATTGGGCAGCATATCTAATGATTTTCTTGTTTTCTTCAACATGTATTAAAATTGGGCTTGCCGATTTCTCAAAGAACTCAGGCCCAAGCTCTGTACTTGCACCTTTCGGGAGTCTGAAGCTGCTGATATCCATCCTCGCTACCTGCTGGGCCTACTTTCCTTCAGGCCCAAACCTAGAGTCCACTCCTTTCCTCTATTGCTTTATTGAGTTTATTGTTCTTTTTCACATGTATATAGTACTTACAATATTTGATTGAATTCTTTGCTTTATATATTTGAATTATGTTAACAATTTAGGTAAGCTCTAAAAACATAGTATAAAAGGAGCATTAAGACATATTAGTAGAGAATTCTAGTTCGATAATCGCTTATATTATTTATCTCTCAACCTTTACTAACGATTTTCATGAAGTTTGAAACTAAAAAAACCTTTGCGAATGACGAAAATCCTCTCTTTTAAAAACCAGAAGAACTGGAATAAAAAATTGATCTTCTAAAGTTGAGCTTTTCTACAAATAAATAAACAAACGCTGCTATAAAGCCAAAGGTTCCAAACGACTTCTTCAAATAAAAATGCGAGATTTGAGAATCAATCCTCAAGATGGACCTAAGACCTATTTCTTTAAAAAAAAATCTTTATTTTACTAGTGTTATATAAATAGCCACATCATTTTTAAAAGAAAACGTATTTTAAAGCTTAGCCACATCTTACAAGGTTTTGGAAATACAAACATTATATACTTCTAAAAACACTTTCAATCATGTGGATGTAAAACATTTCTTAAAAGCTTTTATAAATCTATACCCTCCTTTCAAAATTACATATATTAATTTTTATGTAATAGGCTTTAAACTGGATATACAATAAGCTATACTTTTAGACATTAATTAAGCAGAATATAGACATGAAATTTCTTAAACCTGGTCTAAGTCCTATGGAGCTACCTCAAGTAGTTTTTAAGGAGTGTCTAATACCTTCCCCTTAGAAGAATAAGAACCCTTACCCAAAATCTCACCGATTACCAGGATAATAGATAAATGTTCTTAGTAACTAAATAGGTACTCTAGTATACCTTTAAATATTAGGTGGAGACTCTCTTTTATTATCAACAGGTAAATCACTAGTTGGATTTTGTTTTGACTCGTGCAAATAGGGTGCAACATAAGATGCCACTTATTCTTGGTAGTTTAGGATTTGTACTTCTGTTTATGTATATTCATACAGATGTTGTATTTATTCTCTAAACCAGTTTTGTAAATCTAAATTTTAGTGGCACATGACTTGTACTACTAATACCTAGGGTATTTGTTTGGATATGCATCTTCTTATATATTGTTATTGATGATCTTTAATTTGAGTTGTATTATTCATTGTTTGACATGCCTAGAATGTCATGGTTAGGTGCTATCACGATTAGGTAAAATTTTGGGTTGTGAAAAGTTTGTATCATAGCTTTAGATTCATAGGTTCTACGAGTTATGAGTAGGTGTCTATTAGAGTCTTGCAGATCGGTATGATGATGTCCATACCTATTTTCTAGAGGCTACAAGGAATATAGGAAACTTCCCTTCTTTCTTTCTTTCTTTCTTTATCATGCGACTTTGTCTTAGCTTGAAGCCTAATCTCCAATTTCTTTCTCTTTGATTCGTGTGTAATGTTGAGTAATTGGTATTTGATGTGCACCAAGGAATTGTGATATTGCAGAGGGGGTGAGTAGGGCTATGGATACTTGATCATCCTCTTGATGTGTTGTATAGTTTTGAGATGTGGATGTGTTGGTAGATCTTTCAGTTGCTCATCTGAGAAATGAAGTGGATTTCTTAAATCTTTTTGATGAGTGTAGACTCGGGATGATAATTGATTGCTTTGTAGTTGTGACCACGGTAGGGTCATAGGAAGATGTCAATTCGAGGTTAGTAGGCGGGTTATCTCCTGCGACAAAGATTTAAGGTTGTGTGATTCATACAAGGCTTCTATTTAGTGGAATGCATATAATACCATTTCGGAGCACTTGAGGAAGTTAGCTTGACCGTTGTGAGGATAATTATGTACTCGGCAGATGATCCGAGTGTGTTTTGATTAGTGCTATGCGAGCTTATGAGGAGATTCAATTGGATAGCAGCACGAGGTCATGGCAAGTTAAGAAAGAAAGGTATTGTGGGTTATCAGATGAGGTGTTTGTGGCTCTAAGCTAAGTGGGGGAGTTTACCATTGATGATCGGGTCATTTGGGCATGTGTTGCTGTAGTTCCTAGATTTAGATGCATTGTGGATTTGATATGGTTTGGGAAGGTTGTCATCAAGGATTATTTGGGCAAGGAATTTACTAGATGCATGATGTATTGCATCTTATGAGTATATGGAGGTTGTGGAGTGGCTCAAGTGTGTGCATGAGGAAAGAATTTCTTTGTTGCTTCTTTCAGAGTGTTCATGTGCTGGCGATGCACTAGTTGTTCGGTATGTTTTGCTATGCATTCGAGACTAGGTCAGAGTGGTGACTCTAGAGAGTGGTTCTAGTGGGTTCAAGATTAATATGTGATATTTAATGATTTTCAGATTTGTGTGTGGCTAAGATTTTAGATTTGCATTGGATGATGCCGAGTCTTACAATACTTCTATATCATTATTGGTTCTACATTACAGTATTAGAGAGATGGAAGAAACAACTTAAGATTCATTAAAAGGTCTCTTCAAAGCGAGCGATTTGAGTTACTTTTAGGTTTGGTAGTCTGCATGACTTGGTTGATTTAGATAGATCCATTTCTAATGGATGCGCTATGTGCTAGTCGGTTTCAAAGAGTTCATGATGGTTTTGACCACGGCTTGAGGTTGATTCTTCTACGAGTATTGAAGCTTTGTTGCATGTTATGATGTTCTCCTGGATTGAGTTTAGTGGAAGGTTCTTTCTTGATGGGTGTATATCCTACTCGTGATTTTGAGTTGATGATCGGGTTCTCGTAATTTCATATCATGGCATAATTAATGCAGTGAGTCGCGAGGCATTTGGAATTAAATGGACAAGGTTGTGATTCAGTTCTGGAAGGAAGTTCACGAGTTCTAGGCAGTGTGAGGGATTTCAGATATTTAAGAAAATGCTGGCAATATCTTGCATCGCTTGATAAAGGCGTGCATTGGGAAGACGCATTGTGTACTAATTTGCAGATACTTGACTAGTACTATAGAAATCGTGTGGTTAGTAACCATTGATTTTCAGATTTGCTACTTGACGCAAAATATTTATGGGAGTATTTCTCTTGAGGTGATTGTGTATGAGTGACGTATAAGTCATTTAAGAGATCAAATATGGAGATTCTCGTAATCTTGAGGTTTAGGGACGGATATTCTCAGAGGCAGACTATTCCTTGGTTGTAGATTGTGAAGGTGTGTTAGAGGTTAGATAGCTGGTTGTACGTGTTATAGGTAGGTCACTATGGATCTCTGAAAGGCAATTTACCTATTTCAGACTTGTTTGAAATAGTTTGGGGGCTTATTAGTCGGCCTAATACCGGTGTGTATTCTATACCAGATTGGATTTGCTTACTCTTATGCAGATTTTACCGTGGGTGTATCATCGGCATAATAGATGTTATTCATGCCTTGATTTGTGCTATGTGTTCCTCTCTTATGCTATGATGGGCTGTGAGATTTCTTGATTATTAACATGTTTGTTGTGGTTCTGCTTAGGCCTTATGGCTATGTTGAGTGAGATGGCTCTTGAGATGTTGGATTTCTTATTACACCTTAGTCGTGCTTTGCCGATATGTGGTATATCGTGCTATGTATCTTCCATGGTTATGGTCATGCACTTCACATGCTTGTTGTTGTTACATTTGTGCTAGGTGAGCATGAGGAATATAGCTCAATGGGTATTCTCGTGTGGATTGATATATTTGGATCGGGTTGCGCGCCGAAATGGCATGATATTGGATTGGGTTACACGCTGTAATAGAGTTATGATTGGATATAATTTCGCATTGTTATTCCATGTGCTTTGTTTCTCTCTTGTGGGGTCAATTCACAACATTGTGCTTTTGTGGTTGTATCTATTAAACTTGTTTGATAGTTCTCTTATTTGATTCTCGTTGCATTATTTATCACATTCGAGATGTTGTTTATTTGGTGCACGAATTGCGTCGTATATGGTTCTAAGTGTTATTTGGTGTGGCTTGATAGCCGGGAATCTTGTAATGGGTGACAGATTATGGGACCTGGAATTTGTGCAATCGGATTGGGATAAGTTATGTTTGGAATAATAATGTCAGTAGTCAGCTCATAATATGACAATCGTCCTTGTCGGGAGAGAGAGCTCCAGGACTTGTTGATTTGGTGGGAGGTTAAGAGTTTCTACATGTTTCTTTTATCATCAACAGTGTTATGAAGGTTTGGAACAAGGTTCTATTTTATATAAGGTATACTACTGGCACCAAGTTCATTAATGAGCAACTATGATGTTCGGAAGCTATTGCTACGAGTACATGAGCTATGTGGTAGATTTTGGCAGTATATTGACAGCTTGATGCAACTTGTTAAGATTGATACAATGTATATTTTCAAGCATCGGATCGTGGAAGGAGTTCTGGACGTTGGAATTTGGTTCTAAGGATTGTAAGCTAAGGTTAAAGAAAGAATCTTCAGTTAGGAATGCGTTGATGGTCTTATATGGATTGAGGTGACATGAGATCACCCATGGTGATGTGTATGATGAGTTATACCGTGACTGGACAACTTTGGAATGACTCTTGGCATATTCGAGGACGAACGTATGTTTAAGTGGGGGAGAATGTAAAGACCCGACTGGTCGTTTTGAGTTCTATCACTTCGCTATGTGATTTGAGAATTCAAGTGGCTTTATATGGTATATTATGACTTGTGTGCATGGCTGGTTTTGATTTTTGAGTGGTTCGAGATTGATTTGATAAATTAATTCTCAATTTGGAAACTTTGAGTTGGAAGAGTTGACCAAGATTTGACATATGAGTGAATGATCTCGAATTTGTGATTTGATGATTTCAATTGATTCGTTTGGTGATTTTGGACTTGGGCGTATGTTCGGATTTGAATTTGGATGTTCCTAGAACATTTTTGCTCTATTTGTTGAAAGTTGGAAGTTGGAAGAATTAAAGAGTTCATAAGTTTGACCGGGAGTTGAATTTAATGTTATCGGACTCGGATTATGGTTTTGAGATACTGTATAGGTTCATTTTGTGGATTGGAACTTACGTGCAAAGTTTGGTTATGATCCGGAATGTCTAAATATGATTCAGATGCATTCGGCAAAGTGTGAATGCTTGAAAGTTAAGAGAATAAATTAATCTTTGATTCTTGGTTTTTATGTTATTTGTGATGGTTTGAAACGTTGGATAAGTTTGGATGATGTATTTGGACTTGTTGGTATGACTGGACGGGGTCCCGAGGGGTTCGAGTTTGTTTCGAGGTAGTTTCAAATTATTTTTATTTGATTTGCACACTTGATCTTCTAGTATCCCTAATGTACTTCGCGTTCGCAGTCAGTGGGTTGCATTCACATAGAGTGATTTTGATCGCTGGAGTTTTGTTCTTCGAGTTTGCATACTTAGTTTCCTCTAAAACTACGCAAACACGATTTGTAAAGGACCACCATCCTACTCGCCTGAAAGATCGAAGCTTTATGGATTGGGATCATTTCCTATGGCATTTGTTGACTTTTTTTGGTTGATGTTTGGCTAGATTTGAGCTTCTTAGAGGAGATTTCTTAAGGAAATACAATTTTGGAGCTTTGCAATAGCCCGGATGAGGTAAATGTCATCCCGAGCTTTTGTTGAGGTAATTTTTTCTAATAATTGGTATTGTTTGCTACATACGAGGGGTGATGTATACATGAGCTAATGAGCGCATATACATGTGCCATGGGTATTCATTCTCGGGGTAGATTCTGGATTACCTTATGCCTTGCTTGGTTGTGTGTTCTGCTTAATTCTATGTTTTACTCAATTGATTGACTACATGAGCACGATAAACCATGCTAGAGTTAATGTTGAGGCTAATTGTACCTTATTTGGAGCATGATGAACTATTCTTGAGACTGTTGCTATACATGCTTTAGACGTAGTCAGACTTATGTTATGAACACACAACCGTACTTGTTATTCTTGTGTTATGCCTTAAAGACTATGAAATGGCTTATGATACTTATTTGGGCATGATTATTAATTCGGTGGCGTATTCCATATTGGGTACATGGTCATACATACATATAGGTATATATCCTACCCAGGGATCACCTTGTATACATGCATTAATCTATGCATGGCTATTTCTCAATCCATGGGCATTTTATATGCTTACCTCATATTCTTATGCATACATCACTCTATATGATTCACGGATATGGACTGAGGTTATGGCACAAGTTTTCTGCCGTGCGGATATTGAGATATTGTTATTGATTGGGCATGAGGTCTTTGTCGTGCAGTGACTGTGATGTGATATTAATTATGGCATGTGAGTTGCACGTGCAACATGTGAGTTGTCCGTGCGGTTGTTATGATTATGGCAGGTGAGTTGTCCATGCAATTATTATGATTATTGGCACGTGATATGTCTATGCAACACGTGAGTTGTCCATGCGGTTGTTATGATTATTCGCATGTGATTTGTCCGTGCAACACATGAGTTGTCCGTGCGGTTGTAGCACTTGAGTTGTCCGTGCCGCGTGCGGATATGGATCCATTTCCCAAGGGTTGCTCTCTCATGTTTCTCTCTTGATGGCGTACACGCATGTTGTGTTAAACTAATGGGTTTCTGGTTGATTATGATGTGGGATCCTTTGTGATGAGTTATTGAACATAAAGGTGGAAGCTTGGCCATTCGACTGATCCTTTGTGCATATTCATGCATTTACATGCATTATTCATGCATATCATATACATATGCTAGTTGATGCATTTTACATATGTACGATACTTGTTAGTGAGTTGTTCGACTTGGAGAGTGTCAGATTTATAGAAAAAGAGAGTTATCATCATACATTGAATCTTTAGACTCCTACACATGGTATTTGGAAATTGATACATAATTGGATCATTGTTATGCACATACTTTACATTCATGTATGAGTACTTGAGCGCACACACTACTTGGTGCATGTCTGTTTATGTGCGTAGTTGGTGCAAGTAGCATTTGCTTGATTCGTTTAATTGGAAAAGCTTATTTATTACCCCTACCCCAGTGGTGCACCTTTATTATTGATATCCATTATTCTGTGATTATCTTTTCTGGACACTTTTTTGTATTGCACATGTTATTGAGCTGCACATGTTATTCAAAGTGAGTATTTTATTTACTTAAAAACCTCGTCATTACTTCACCGAGGTTAGTCAGGATACTTACTGAGTACATAGGATTGATTGTAATCATACTACACTTCTGCACCTTGTATGCAGAGCTTGGAGCTAAGCTGTTGGGGTTGACGAAGGCTAGCATTGAAGATTTACCTTTGTTTTAGATATAAGCTACCACTTGTTCTTGGTAATTTTGGATTTGTTTTTATGTTTATATATATTCATACAAATGTTATATTTATTCTGCGAACCGGCTTTGTAATTCTAAATCGTAGTGGTTATACCAATTCTTGCGGTATTTGTATGAATATTCATCTTCTTATTTATTGATGATATTTTATTTGAGTTGTATTATTCATTGCTTGTCTTACCTAGCATGTTGGGGTTAGGTTCCATCATGACAAGGTGGGTTTGGGTCCTGATATGTGATCCCAAGTATTGTTTCAGTGTGCCACAGGGATGCTTCGGTATTATTTGAACCTGACTCCACTTATTCTTATGTGTCATCATATTTTTCTTCTTGTGTGGATAAGCTATATGATTCTTTTGATATTATTATTTATGTATCCACACCTGTGGGGGATTTTATTATTGTGGATCGAGTCTATCGATCTTGTGTGGTCACTATTTGTTGTTATGGGACGCAGGTGGACCTGTTATTATTAGATATGGCTAATTTTGAGGTTATCTTGGGTATGAATTGGTTATCTTCATACCACTCTATTCTTGATTATCTCGCTATATGACCGTGACATTGGCCATATTAGGTTTGCCAAGGTTGGAATAGAGGGGTTCTTTGGGTCACACTCCTAGTAGGATAATTTCTTTTCTGAAGGCTCAATGGATTGTTGAGAAGGGTGCTTGGTGTACCTAACTTTTGTTAGAGATGGTAGTGTTAATACTCTTATGGTTGATTCAGTCCTCATAGTGAGAGAGGTTCCGGATGTGTTTCTAGTAGACCTACTGGGCTTGTCACCCGATAGGAATAATGATTTTGGTATTGACTTGGTATCAGGCACTCAGTCCATATCTACTCCACCATATCGCATGACTCTAACTGGGTTGAAGTAGTTGAAAAAGAAGATGCAAGAGTTGTTAGATAAGGGATTCATCAGGCCGAGTGTTTCTCTTTGGGTCGCATTGATGTTGTTTTAGAACAAGAAGGATGGTTCCATGAGGATGTGCATATATTATAGGCAATTGAACAAGATTACTATCAAGAATAAGTATTCTTTGCATTGCATTGATGATTTGTTTGATCAGGTTGAGTTTGCTAAGATGCTCTCGAATATTGACTTAAGATCAGGTTATCACTAGTTGAAGATTAGGGCTTCGGACATTCCTAAGACGGCTTTCAGGACTCGTATGGGCATTATGCGTTCTTGGTGATGTCTTTTGGTTTGACTAATGCCCCAGTAGCCTTCATGCATTTGATGAACAGTATGTTACAACCTTATTTGGATTCTTTTGTTATTGTGTTCATTAATTATATATTGGTATATTCTTGTAGTAGAGAGGAGCACGAGCAGTATTTGAGGATTGTGCTTCAGATTCTGAAGGAGAAGAAGTGCTATGCAAAGTTCTCCTAGTGTGAGTTCTGGTTAGATTCAGTAGAATTCTTGGGCCACATGGAGTCTAGTAATGGGATCAAGGTGGATCCAAAGAAGATTAAGGCAATTCATATTGGCCCAGAACTTCTTTAACTATTGAGATTAGGAGTTTCTTGGGTTTGGCTAGTTACTATCGTTGTTTTCTAGAGGGTTTCTCGCCTATTGCAGCTCCATTGACAAAGTAGACTAGAAGGGCACTCCGTTCAGATGGTCTAACGAGTGTGAGGAAAGCTTTCATAAGCTACAACTCCAGTTTTGGTATTGCACTCAGGATCAGGGTTGTATACGATCTATTGTGATGCTTCGCGTGTTGGTCTTGGGTGTGTATTGATGCAGAATAGTAGAGTGATTACTTATGCATCATTCCAATTGAAGCCCCATGAGAAGAATTATCTTGTCTATGATTTGGAGTTAGCAGCTATTGTCCACACACTTAAGATTTGGAGGTATTATCTGTATGACGTATTATATGAGGTTTACACGAATTATCGGAGTCTTTAGAATTTGTTTAAACAGAAAGAACTAAATTTGAGGCAGCAGAGGTGGTTGGCTAATCTGTATCATCCGGGGAAGGCTAATGTAGTAGCAGATGCCTTGAGTAGAAAGACGAAGTGTATGCAAACTTTGGCGTTTATTCCAGTTATGGAGAGGCTTTTGGCTATGGATTACCAAGCTTTGGCCAATAGATTTGTGAGGTTGGATATTTCCAAGATTACCATAGTTCTTGCTTGTGTTGTTATGTAGTCGTCTTTATTTGTATGTATCAAGGCTCGCCAGTATGATGATCCACACTTGTTGGTATTTAGGGACACGGTGTGGTGCGACAGCGCTAAGAGGGTGGTTATCGGGAATGATGGTTTTATACAACTTCAGGGTCGGATTTTTTCCTAATGTGGATGGCTTGAGAGAGTTGATTCGTGAGGAGGCTCACAATTTGCAGTATTCTATTCATCTTGGTGCTATGAAGATGTATCATGATTTGAAGCAACATTATTGGTTGAGAAGGATGAAGAAGGACTTTGTTATGCATGTTACACGGTGATTGAACTGTCAACAGGTCAAGTATGAGTATCTAAAATCGGGTGGTTTTCTTCAGAAGATTGATATACTAGAGTAGAAGTGGGAGCGCATTACTATGGACTTTATGGCAGGTTTAGCACAGACTTTGAGAAAGTTTGATGCTATTTGAGTTATTGTTGATCGGTTGAGTAAGTCGGCACATTTCATTTCGGTTATGACTTCCTACATCTTAGAGAAGTCGGTTCAAATCTACATCAAAGATATTGTTCGCTTGCATGGTGTACCTATCTTTATCATTTCATATGATGCCAGTTTACATTGCACTTTTGGAGTGCAGTTCAGAGTGAGTTTGGCACACGGGTGGAGCTCAGCACTCCATTTCACCCTCAGAAGGACGAGTAGTCCGAGCACACTATTCAGATCCTTGAGGATATATTAAGGGCATGCGTTATCGATTTCATAGGCTAGTCTGACTAGTTTCTGCCTTTAACATAGTTTGAATATAATAACAGCTACCGGTCTAGTATCCATATGGATCCATATGAGGCCTTATGCAGAAGGCGATGTCGTTCTCCGATTGGTTAGTTCGAGCTGGGTGAGGCTAGGATGTGGGGCACATATGTAGTCCCTGATGCTTTAGAGAAGGTGAAGTTGATTCAAGAGAGGCTTTGCACTACTCAGTCCAGGCAGAAGAGTTATGCGGACAAGAAGATTTGCGATGTGGAATTTATGGAAGGTGAGAAGGTTCTTCTTAGAAACTCACTTATGAAGGTCGTGATGAGGTTTGGAAATAAGGAAAAGTTTAGCCCGAGGTTTATTGATCCATTTGAAGTTATATAGAGAGTTAGTGAGGTGTCTTACAGACTTGCCTTACCACCCAGCCTATTGGGAGTTATTATGGTATTCTATATTTCTATGATTCAGAAGTATCATAAAGATCAATCACATGTGTTAGATTTTAGTTCAGTACAGATGGATGAGAATCTGGCTTATGAGGAAGAGATGGTGGCCATTTTGAATAGGTAGGTTCGAAAACTCAAGTCTAAGGAGATAGTGATGGTGAAGGTGATCTAGAAAGGCCAACCAAGAGGGGAGGCTACATAGGAGACCGAGTCAGATACGCGGAGTAGATATCCACTTCTTTTCAGTAGTTCGGGTATATTTCTAAACCCATTTGAGAGCGAATATTTGTTTAAGGGGTGAAGAATCTATCGATCTAACCGATCGTTTTGAGTCCATGATCCATGTTTCCTATTTAATATTTCCCGTATCTGTATTTGGTGATTTGTGACTTGTAGGGATGGATGGTTTGGTTTTCATGGGGTTCGGGAGTGGATTGGAACACTTAGTTTTATTTTTGACGCCTTCAATCAAAAAAGTTGACCAAGGTTTGACTTTTGTATAAACAACCTCAGATTGGTGATTTGATGATTCTAATAGGTTTGTATGGTGATTTTGGACTTAGGCATATGTTTGAATTTGGATTTGGAGGTCCATAGAGGATTTTGATGATATTTGCCAAAAGTTGGCAATATGAAGAATTGAGGAGTTCTTAAGTTTGACCGATAGTTGATTTTGATGATATCAGACTCTGAATGTTGTTCCAAAACTTGAATAGGTTCATTTGTAGTATGAAACTTGTGTGCAAAGTTTGGCTGTGAACTCATTAGGCGTGAATCAGATGTTTGGTTGGAAGTTTAGAAGTTCTTGAACTTAAGAGGTGTGCAACTTGTGGTTCGATGCTTGATTCTTGATTCAAGAAGTTATTTTGACATTTTTCTAACGTACGAATGAGTTCGTATAAGTTTTATATACTTGTATAGATGTTTAGAATGGGACCTGAGGGGCTCGACTGAGTTTTGGACTAATTTGATATGTATGGGGCCTACTGATGCTGCAATCATCTGCTTGAAAATGCAAGGTTCGCTTTTCCGGACCTGACCTCACATTTTTGATAGGGGTTGGGAATGCCAGTGTCGCATTTGCGACCATCGTATTTATGATGGGTGTGTCGCATTTGCAAGTGTCGTGTCACATTTTTGATGGTTTATGTCGTATTTGTGATGTCTGTTGCTTAGGGGTTTAGTCCGTACTCGCGAGCCCAGGTGAAAGTACAAGAGGGGGGTGAATTGTAAAAATTCTTTAGTCGACTATTTTTGTATTTGTCGACTACTGTTGTTCTGCACGCAAAAGTTAGTTGAACAAATATATATAATAAATAGTAAAGTAAAAAGCAGGAGAGACAGTGATTTTTTTACTGGTTCGTGTAACGATGTGGCACCTACATCTAGTTCTCTTGGGTCACAAGGTTCTCTTAGATCTTCAGAAGAACAGTTACAGATGAGAATGTGGTTTTTCTCGCGTTTACCACCAATGAATTAAAAAGTAATCCAACCTTTCACTTGCTTTGTTTTTCTCTCTATATTTTGAGACATTAGTAAGCTTAGGAGTACAATATTTTTCTAAGAAGTAGAAAGAGGAAAAACTGGTTGAAATCTAAGTAGTTCTTCCATGTCTTCCTTCTCTTCATAAATAGTTTTTGATGAAGCTCTCTATTCCTTGTGCTGAGATTTGGAAAATTATTGATTACGATTTTCCCTTTTGAGGCATCTGTATTCTAAGAGTAGGACCCAAAGGGTACATCTTGAATCCAGCATATAAAACATGACTGGATTCAAACTCAACCAATTCGTCAGATCATCCTTAACAGTCTTCGACTTCAAAGCCTTCCATTCTTGGCAGTCTTCTTTCTAGATGCCTGATTTGAATCTTCTGATATACTTCCGTAGTTCTTGCATGGTTGGTTGATTTTCTTTCCTTCCTCATTCTCTTGATATATGCCTTTGATAGAAAGATTGATACCGAATAGTTGTCTGCCTTTATCATTGGATATATGTTATTCTCTTTCCTAGTATGTTGCACTGATTTTAGGAACTTGCTTTCTTGTGTTCTGAATAGTTGACCTGCATAAGCAATACACACATTAATAGAGTGTATTTGACTTTTGTTTTGGTCATCATTAAAATTTGAAACCTAACAATCTCCCTCTTTTTGATGATGATATTAAACAAAAGATTTAAAGATTTTAGGTAATGTTTAGTTGAAACTTCCCTTTGAAATTCTCCATCCATCCTTCTGCTTTGATTTCCACATGCTTGCTGGTCATCAGTTCTCCCCCTGTCTTTGCACTATTTCTTTGTTATACTGCTCCCCTATCTTTATACTCTTTTCCTCACCTTCTTTGACAACAATAAAAAAGAGAGGATACACAGATAATAAAAGAAACGACAATATACATGCAGTACTTATATATACACATTAGTTAAGCTGTCATAGTCAAGCAAAAGCAGTCATAGTTGGCCTATAGCTGACCTTATGTTTGGGAAACCACCACACAAAAATAAAGTCTTAACAAACCAAAAAGAAGTCATAGTTTTAAACAGTCCACTTAATCAATTCCTTCAAAGGAAGCACTTTAGGGTGTTGATCACTTTGGTGTAGAAGCTATCATAGGAGGTATTAATATTCTTGGAGAATTTTTTCAATCGCTTAGTGACATCCTGCATAGCCCTGATTCCTTGTCTCTTTGTAGTTTGAAGATTGATTCTTAGTGTTGCCACAACTGCTCCAGTTTCCTTGGTCAGATCCCTAATTTTGTCCACCTGTCCCTACATAGTAGTTAGCATGTCCTTGATACATGCAATACTTTGTTAAATTAGCAGTAATTGATCTGAGCTATAAGGTTGTCTAGCTTCAGACCTGAATTCTCCATTACCATATTTAGTTAGAGGTGTAGTATATATGGATTTGTCTTTCTTAACCAAATTCCCTTCAACCAGGGTGTATCCTATCATAGCAAACGCTATTTTTTCATAAGTACTAGAGATGACTTTAGGAACAAAGGGTGATAAGTCCACTTTCATCACTTGCAGAATATGAGAGATTAGTAGACCATAAGGCATGCTATTATCAGAGGAAGATAAATCTCTAATACCTTCAAGCATGTATTGACGTATGCAAGAAAACCAATCAATAGCTTTTCCATTCACAAGACAGTATAAGACAACATATCTCTAGTAGACAAAGTGATAAGGGACCCAGTGCAAGGTAGGAGGATGGTAGAAATAATGCGGGCTAACACACAGTGCTCAAACCTTAGGTTTTTAGGACCTATATCAGAATCGATTCTCAAACAAGACACTTTTTGCTTCTTCAAAAGAAACTTCAAAATCATTAGGCCATGAGTGTTGCACCGAATAACTGTACCCAAAATATTTTGTGGAGAAAATCTTTTCAAAATTAGTAAGTATCAAGAATGATGTGAGTTCCCAGTACCATGGATTCCAATTGATCATTGTTATTCACAAATAAATTTGCATAAAACATACGCACAGGTTCCTCATAAACAGTATCAGCAATAGCTGCAACATACTTGGATTTCAAACTTAAAGTGCATCTTTAAGCAATGGACTTCCCTTTGTAGGCAATATACTTGGATTTCTCTTCCGGGCCGTAGAAATTCATCTTGTCCTCGGGTCCAAACTCCATGATTTCGATTTTAACTTTCTTCTGGGTGGATTGTTTGGGATATGACTCCATTGGACGTTTGCCGGCCCTCTTTTGAGCTATGAGAGTTTTCTCAAGAGATCACTAGATTCATCTTCGAATACCCGACGAACTGAGCCCTCCGATGACTCAAAATCAATAGGTTCTTTAGAGTTTTGGTTTTTTCTGAATCAGTGACTTCTTTGTGGCATAGAGGAGGACGGAGAGGGTTTGATTATGTCCACGATGTCAAGGTTTTTGGATGAGAGATGGTAACTGGTGAAAGAAGGGGTGACTTATAAGGAGAGAAGTGGTTGACTAAGGAGTTACCTTGATTAGAGTGAGACGTGTGATAATGCATGCGATTATATCAACCAAATCAATAAAAATATTTTACACACTGGAGTCTAAAAGATTTTTTAAAATGATTAAATAAGTAAAATACTAAACTTAGAGCAGTGAAGGGTTATTGAGGATATGCCGATTTTGTCACGAAGTGAGTAAAATCTTTCTTTAAGCAGAGGTTTTGTAAAAATATCAGCAAATTGATTTTCAATGCTCACAAATTCTAATACAATGTCACCTTTTGCAATATGATCACGAATAAAGTGATGATTGATTTGAATGTGCTTAGCTCTAGAATGTTGCGCATAACTTTGTGAAAGACAAATAGAACTAGTCTTATCAAACATAATTGGAACAAACTTAAGAAGGAAATCATAATCTAGAAGCTGGTGCATAATCCACAGAACATGTGTGCAGTAGTTTTCTACTGCAAGATACTTTGTTTCAGTAGTGGATAATGCAACGCAATTTGATTTCTTGTTGTGCCAGGAAATGAGTGCATTTCCTAGTAATAGACAAGTTGCACTTGTGCTTTTTCATTCAACTTTGTCACCTGTAAGATCTGCATCTGAAAACCTTTGATATCAAAATTGACAAAGCTTTCATACCATAATCAGTACACCCCAATTTCCCACCTTAGGATTTCGTGATGGCGCCTAATCTCTAAGACTAGGTAAGCCTAACACATGTTGATTTAGTAACAAACTTGAACTATTTAATTATTTAACATAAACCATTAAATGGCATACATAGCCGCAAGCAGCCAATAGTTAAACATTTTCTAAAACCGGTAGTACGGAGTCATAAGCACTATTAAAACGCACTAGAATTTTTAAACACAATACTGTTTTGAATTACAATTTAGCAATAGCATAATGAAGTGAAATGATGACTCTGAAGCCTGCGAACGTCAAGCAGGTATACCTTGAAGTCTCCCGCCGCGCAGATGCAACTCTCAACAACAATTAATATACCTGGGTCTGCACAAAAAATGTGCAGAAGCATACCATGAGTACAGTACAATGGTACCCAGTAAGTATCAAGCCTAACCTCGGTAGAGTAGTGACGAAGCCAGGTCAAGACACCTACTAAACATAGAAACATGTTCAAGATATACATAAGCTAACAATGGAAAGAACATCAATGTAAGACCAACAGTGAAAATATTATTGATTTATAACCAACAATGAAGTAATAGAAACATAAATGGCAACAAGTAGTAAATGAGTAATAAAGAAACAACATAATCAGAACGCCGATGAGATGTAAATGAAATCAAATAAGGAAAAAATGGATGACATCTCAAATAATCAAATCGGTCCCAATGCATGGACTTACAACAAGAATTACCCCGAGGCACCACACCTCATAAACCACAAGTCATGGACCACAATTTTCAAATCTTACACATATGGCACCTCGTGCCCACAATAACAATCACATTCGCATGTAGCAAAGCCCCTGTTCTACCATGTATATTACAACCGTGAAACATATTTATTTAGATGAACGAAAGATATATTTAAACACCATAAAATATAATTACAATCTTGAACAAAGTAAGGTGTCAAATAAAATAATGAGTTTATTTTAGAAATCAAGTAAAATAAAATACTATACAATTTGTACCAAACAGAGTATAAGATGGGTTTAGTTTAGAAATCAATAAAATTGAGTAAAAGTATCATTTTTAAACAAAGCAAAACATAAGTTAAATTAACGAATTAAATATAGAATTTGTTAAGAAAAACATGATAATAATTTTAAGAAAGGTAAACATCTAATAGGGTGATGAGTATAATTTGAGAATCCAATTATAGTGGAAGTGCAATAACCATTTAGAATAATAAGGCACCGAGTGAGATAATGGGTTCTATCTTAAGAGGTACATAGAAAAAAGTATGTTAATAATTCTTTTATTTAAACCATTATATTACCAACAACTCAACAGAATATGATATAGTCACTCCACACAATTAAATTCATATTGACAATCCATTCACTAAGTTATAACGGAGGCACATATTAGCATGCTAAAGCAACACAACAAATCACGTAGAATGCATGACTCACACAAGAAACCACAATTTCTCCAACACCAAGATAACAACGAATAACCAAACAAAATCAAAATGCGGATGAATGATTGAAGGAAGAATAATGACTGTTCAAATCAACAAGTTGTTCCAACATGGAATGTACAATAAAATTCACAACTGAGGTACCGCCTCGTATTCACATTTCACAATTTCAATCACAATCTTTCATTATATCACCACGTGAACATTACATTTAGTTTTGAAAATTATTTTTTTCGAAATAGCTACACACGTTTTAGCCCACCTTATCTCACCGCGTGGCTTCAATTAGTTCCCCTACTAGCAACACGCATATCAAACCCACCATATCTCACCGCATGCATATCAACCCCTATACTTATATCACCGCATGCGTATCAATATCACAACACAATCACCACTCGCACCACAAGTTCCCATAGGCCACAACTTGACACAAACTCAACAACACCAGTATTTCCACAACAAATAGTCCATGGCTCAACCACGATGTGTACAAGAATTTCAACAATAATAAAATGAATGGAATGCTCAACAAGGAAAGGTATCTCAATAATTAACAACTTCGCCTCAATGTGATAACGACTATTACAACTTCAACACCAATAACTCAACAAGATGATAGTCCACGAAATAACAACTTCAACTAAAAGTGATTCAACAATTAAGAGGTAACAAGACAATAAGGAATGCAATAACTTCATCTAAGGGTGGCATGTGGGCCGGTCCAGGCCCAGGACCGGCCCGGGACCGCGGACCATGTGGGCTTCTGGGCCTAAACGGTCCTTAACCGGTTAGAACTGGGACCGTGGAGGTGGGCCGGTCTTCTGGGCCGGTCCTTCACAAAATGACCGCGAGACCGGGACCGGACCGGTCCTTGGCGGGCCTAAACGGTCCCAACGGTCAGATTTTAAAAAAAAAACATTTGCCCGTTTGGGCATTTAAAAACTAGACGTTGGTCTGCCAAAATAGCCGTTGGCTATTTGCAAAATAGCCAATGGCTATTTTCAAAATAGTCATTTAACCCCCCAAACTTTTTATAATTACACTTTTTCCATATTTTCAACTATAAATACCCCCTCATTCTTTCATTTTTCTCACAAAATCATCAATCTCTCTCTAAATTTCTTCTATAATTGCTATAATTGCTTACTTTATTATTACAATTTGTGAAACAATTGTGAAGTTGGTGAATTGAAGTCTTCAAGTCTTCATCGATAATCAATTTTCAACACGTTGTTCGTCAATTCGGTAAACTCGTTCCAACTCTTAATTTTTAATATTATAGTTTTGTTTGTTTTATTTATTTTCTATTACTTGATTAATTAAGATGACTTCCTTAAAAAATATTTTGTTAAAAATAAGGGAAAATTCAAGAGAGGTGAATCTAGTGGCCAATCTGTTCCTCCTCCACTTCCCCCGGCTCCCCGACCCAAACCCCATACCAGTCCTACACCTACTATTCTTGATAGTGATAATAGTTTTATTACAATTTATTGAGTGTCAATTTTGCCACAATATTGGAGCTGGTGAACAATTAGACCATGAATTAATGAATGCTCTTTATTCTAATCCAACTATTGATGAAAATGATGAGGAGGAAATAGATTTTGATGAAACGCAACCGGATGACGATACACTCACTTGTCCTGCTCTTAAAGTTAACCCAACTAATGATAATCTAAATGATGCCCCGTCTGACCCTCCTGTTACTACCCCTACCTTTTCTAGACAACGTACCAAACTGATAGAAACATCTATTGTTTGGCCATTTTTTACTCAACTAATTCCATAAAATAAGGCTAAGTGTAAAACTTGTGGCAATGAGTTAGCTTTTAAATATTTTGGAGGTCGGGGGGAGGGGGAGGGGAGGGGGGACGGGAACTTTGGCTAGACACATATTGATACACCCTCAAGATAAAGTCAATTATCTTCGTATGAAAGCCTTGGCCGAGGGGACAAGTGTACCTACTCCTAGTCAGGATGACCCTAATACCGGGTCAAATTAATTTCAACCGGGAATTAACACTGTTACCAGTAGTATTTTATATTATGATCCAAAAAAAGACCGGGAAGAATTGGCAAAAATGGTTACTGTTATGTGCTTACCCTATAGTTTACCTTCTAACCCTCACTTTGTGCATTATATTAGTTTTTTAATCCTATTTATAAAGGTTTTTCTCGCACAACCATAAAGAGCGATATTTATAAATATAAACATGAATATGAATAATATTTGCGCTATTTATTTACGCATATAAATTATCGTGTTGCTATTACAACTGATATTAGTAGAAGTGGTAATGACTGTGATTACCTTATTGTTACCAGCCATTGGATTGATGAGGATTGGATAATGCAAAAGCGTATTATTGCTTATAGAATAATTAATTCATATCACATAGGGAAGTTTATTGTTAGCACAGTTGCGGATGTTTGTAGATATTTTTGCATTAGTGATAAAATCATGTCAGTTTCAATGGATAATGCTACTAGTAATACAAATATTGTAGCCTTGCTTACCACTACACTAAGTCCTGCATTTAGTAATATTTTTCATGTTAGATGTATTTGTCATATTTACCATTTAATTGTGGGTGATGGTATGAGAAATTTAAATATTAAAATTGAAAAGGTTAAAATGGCTCTTAATTGGCTTTTTTATTCAAACCGTAGAAGTAGACTTAGAGAATATTTTAAAAGATGCGATGAATTTGGCCTAAGAGAAAGAAAGGTTCCTAAACCTTGTCCAACTAGATGGAATCACATGTATGAAAGTTTAGTTGTTGCATATGAATATAGAAACCCCATAAACTCAACGTTTAATGCTCATGTAACTGATGATGATGAGCACCTTACAAATGTGGATTGGGCTAATGTTAAAATGCTTGTAGAATTTTTTAGAAAAATTTTATTTTGCTACAAATGAATTTTCTGGACAATATTATCCTACTATTTCTAACTGTTTAGTTTATATTGCAGAACTTGCAAATTTGTTTGCTCATTTTTCAGAGGGTGGGGAAATTTAACAACTTGCTATTGATTCTATGAGAAAAAAGTTAAAAAAAATATTTTTTCCCTATTCCACCTATTTATGGTGTTTCTGCCTTGTTAAATACTACTGTGAAATTAGGAGGTCCTCAATTTTGGTATGAAACTGTTTATAGTGGTTTAGAACTTGAAGAAGACGAGTTGTCTAAGCTTTCGGAAGCAATAGACTCAATTAAAATTAATGCTCAAACTATTTATAATGCTTATCAAGTTGCATTAGATCAGGCTAGACCAAATGTTTCAACTCCTTCTTCTTCTGATTCTCAATCATCTAAAAGTACTGCGGGAGTAAGAGCACTTAGTGCTTGGGGCGGGTTCAGGGGTTCTCAAGGTTCTACTACTAGTGATTTTTCACAACTAAATGAGATTGAAGTTTATTTATCACAGGAAATTAAGGAAGTGAATCCCGACGGCTCCTTTAATATTTTGGAATGGTGGAAGGACAAAACAAATACTTTCCGATTCTTTCGAGGATGTCCCGAGATATTTTAACTATTTAAGCTTCAACAGTGGCATCGGAGAGCGCTTTCAGTCAAGCAAGACTTCAACTCGGTGATTATAAAGCGTCTATAAGGGAGAGCTTGAAAAAATCAGTACTTTTCAGAGATTGGATCCGTTCGGAAAGAAGAAATTTTGGACTTGTTGAATCACAACCAGAGGTAGACGAAGCTTACGAATGCTAGCTGAACTTGCGGAGGATTCTGCTTCGCCCGGAAGCGGTGATGACCAAGTTTCTTTTCCACCACCATCAACGGAAATTCCTCCGGACTTTAATGGATTTATGAAGTTTGTAAGAGATACCATGTAACTTGTATGAACAAAAATTAGTATGTATTATGTAACTTATATTTTGGCACATCATGATTAGTTTTGTTTTCTTCTCAATGGTGGTATTAGCAGCTTGTTGTGCTCATTCTATAGGGGAGAGGAAGACTAAGAAAGATATTGCCATATTTTTTTAATTCCATAATAAAATTATAACGTATTATTTTGAATATCTCTTTACAATATTTTTGTCTTTAAATTTGAATTAAAAAACTTAGCTCACAATTCTATAATATAATTTACAAGAAATTGCCTTAGATATTTTTATTACCATCTTTTTTTCTCTAACTTCTATAAAAAGTTTTAAAAAAAATTCCGTTGGGACCATTTAGGCCCAGTTGGGCCCACTTATGACTGGATCGGCCCACTTAGCCCGGGACCATTAGTTTGTGGGCCCGGTCCCGGGCCGGTTCCTACAAAAGGACCACCAAGACCGGGACCGTGAAGCCCGTTTAAATTGGGACCGGCCCTGGACCGGGACAAGCCCACTTAGGACCGGCCCACTTAGGCCCAGGACCGGCCCATATGCCACCTTTAACTTCAACTAAATCATATAAGAGCAAAATAATAAGTAATAGGTAAAACAAGTGCTAACAACGTCAAATAGAGCATGTAAGAGTAGATTAACAATGAGAGATATAACATGTCATAACATGGAAAAAGTCTAGATAATCTAAACCGGTCAAATACCACATATAGCCCGTGTACCCACTCGTCACCTTGCGTACATGACTTTCACATAACACAAATAGCATAATCAACCCAAATCCTAAGGGGTAGTTCCCCCACACAAAGTTAGGCAAGATACTTACCTCAAACAAGTTAAATCAACCCACTAGTAAGCCCTTTCCATGAAACTTTGCCTCCACACGGCTCAAATCTAACCAAAAATGACTTAATAACATCAATCAATGCAAGAAAAACCAATTACAATAAATTAAGCTATGATCTTTACATTTTCCCCAAAAAGTTAACAAAAGTCAACGCCGGGCTTGCCTTGGATTCTGAATCCAAGCTTACCCGAGCGAAGCACGAACCAATACAAGCTCACACGAACAAAAACTGACTAAATCAAAGTCCGATAGCTCAACCAATTCGCCAAAACATCGCTCTTGGTTGTTCATACCCAAGAGTCCAACCCACACTAGTTGGGTCCCGTATCTCCCAAAACACTCCTCTAAAACTCGCCAAATTTGAGTATGTTATTCTCCTAATATAGGAGAACAATATCCCAAAAGGAATCGGAAAATAAACGCCTCTAACTCATTTTCAATTTTTAAAATTTAGGACATAAGCCTAGGTCTTGATTTAAAGAATTAAATGGATTTTCAATTAAAATCATGGATTAAAGCTTAAACCAAGGGAATGAATCAAAGTGAAATAATTAGGTTATGGTTTAGACCTTACCCCATGTAAGAAACTTAAAGAACATCCTTGAATTCTCCCAATCCCAAACTTTCAAGATGAGAAAAACTCTAACAACATTTATAGCCAAAAACACCCAGTTGTTCTGCCTCGCTTCTTTTACCAAATGATCCCAGAACTCTCTTTAGATTCCTCCAATGAATTCCTCGTGAAATTACAGCCAAGTTAGGATTTTCAATCACTCCATTTTAACTTATAATGAAGGAGATATGTTGGTTTCAATATTTGCAAATAGTGTAGATTTTTAAATACGAATTCAGTGGCAATTGCGTAATTAATCTGAAAATTCCAGTGACCCAATTCTTAGTAAAATGAACATAAATTCCTCATACGATGTCTAAACTGGATGATTTCAGTTACTATGGTTCCACAATTATGATACGGATACAATGGTGTAGTCGAAATATGAATCAAAGGCCGTTTACTCAATATGGTAACCTTTATGCTCAAATCGACGTCGAAACCAAAAACAATCATTATACAACCCAAACTTATCCAAAACTCATCAGAATTTAACCAAATTTTGTGGACATTTCAAAAATCATCATACAAACGTATTTCAATAATTAAAACCCAATTCCAATTCCGTTTATCCAAAAGTCAAACCTCGATCAACTCTTCCAACTTAAAGCTTCTAAAACGAGAATCATTATTCCAAATCAATCTTGAACTGCTCGAAAACTGAAACCAAACATGCACGCAAGTCATAATACCTAATATGAAGCTACTCAAAGTCTCAAACCACTGAATAGAACACTAAATCTCAAAACGACCGGTTGGGTCGTTACACTGTAAGGCCTTGTTAAATTTTGCAAAGGAAATATAATCTTTCGTGGTGCAGATTGGGCTTATGTATTTGAAAAATGCACTGGAAAGTAAAGAAAAAAAAAGTTAGGCAGAAGAAATTCACTTCTACGGCCCACTATGCGGCCGCAGAATCACTCTGCGGACCGCATAATGGTCGCAGAGTGAGACAGTCTTTTGGGCCACTTTTAATGTCATTTTTACGACCCATTATACAACCGCAAAACCATTTTGTGAGCCGCACTCTGATCACATATCCAGCTTTGAGAGTTTTCGGAGAAAGGTTCTGCGGCGAATTATGCGACCGCAGAACAGATCTACGGGCCGTATAATGACCGCAAACCGAGTCAGATTTGCCTAGTTCTGGAGGGCAATTGTGTGGCCTATTCTTCAGACCGCATAAGCAATCAGAGCTTTTTTTTTGGGTTTTTATAACCCGATCCTACTTCGATAAAACATATGGCATAATTAAATTTGAGCACATTTCTGATACTTTTACAGTGAGAAAGAGTGCTTAGTGTGGGGGAGTAACCTTCAATCTATAGTCCATCTATTCTTGCTCAATCATTGAGGATTAATAAAGAAAGTCTTCATCCTAAAGGTAAGAATCTATGCCCTAGCTCTGAATTTCGAAATTTACAAAAAAAAAAAGGGGATAATTAGAAAGATAATTCTTGGGTGTGGGGGTTGTTATCTTGCATGCATGTGTTATCAAAGAATGTGGGAAGGTTGTGAGCTAAAAATTGGTAGAGAATGAGTTGGAGAATAATAGAATCTTTCACAAAAGGGCCTTAAAAATATTAATGCACACCTAGTATTTGATAATGTACTCAAATGAGCTAGAATCATGGGCATCTTCCTAATTTTGGTCCAACTTGTTATATTTCTAAAATAGATCGAAGTTGCTAAGAATTCCGGAATGTTTTAGAGTTTAAAAGAAGCTCATTTGAGGTATATTGGCTAAACCCCCTTCTTCATAGAATCGAATCCCACGACGTTCATGTAATTGGTGTATGTCCCAAATTAATCATAATAGAATTGGCTATTCCGAATGTGCTTGTGTTGAAGGATATATGCTCAATATGTATTGTAAATGCTTCATCATATCACCTTATCACTGAGAATGTATTCATAACATGGAATATGTGTTAAAAATGTTAAAACTTCAAGTCAAGATCGAAATAAAGGTTATTATGCCAAATTGTATGAAAAGCCTCTATGTGCCTAAGATACCCAAATTGCTCATATATGAATTTAGTGTCTTGAATGGGAAGCCTTATGGATGTTGATAATAATAATGATGTTTGACTGTGGAAAGGGGAACTGGAATTATGAAATACTACCAAGTGCCAAGAATGACTTTATAATTGTGGCCACTAGTGCCAATGAATCGAAAGGATATGAAAGAAGTATGATGTGAGATGATTGACTGAAAAAGGTAATGTCTCGGGTGGGACGGCCTAGCCAATCGGGCCGTGATCGGACGCCATGCCGCAAACATGGTGGTGACTGTGCTGGAAATTATAATGAAATTGTGGTTATGGTTGATGTCTCAAATGAGACGAACTAGCCGACCGGGTAGTGATCGGACTCCGTGTAAGAATACAGTGGTATTTTGAATTATGGTATATCGGCACTAAAGATCACCCAACCTAATAACATGGAAATTGACTTGAAAACTTATATGATCCTTAACTTTATGTTTTAGTATTATTTGAAGCTCTTATTGAATTCTTGATTGTTCCCCCTTGTATTATTATTCATTCTATTGAGATGGTATTTAGTTTTACATACTAGTACTATCCGACAGTACTAACATCCCTTTTGCCGGGGGCACTGGCATCTTTAAATGGATGTAGGTGGTTCCATAGCAGGCAGTGTTGATTAGCGATAGTGGTACATCCTCTTCCCAGCAGACTTGGTGAGCCCCACTTTATCCCGGGGTCACGTATTGTATATTTTGTTCATATTATTATCACGTCTCGAGGTATAGCCGGGGCCTTGTTGCCGACACTATCATAACACTATTTTGTATATTTTAGAGGCTCCGTAGACACTATGTGGGTTGTACATGGGTGCTAGAAAAGTCAAACAAGTTATGTTGTATTTTGATCACTTGTTCCACTCAAACTATAAGAATATGTGTATTTTGAGACTTAAAAGTGAAGTAACTAATGAAATGATTTAGTATTGTGTACATGATCTCCCTACTGTCTAATTAATGAAATTATGTCTTCTCTTGATCATGGGTGCATTGGGTAGAAAGCTTCTAACAGGCTTGCTCGACCGAGTCAAACGGTTAAGGGCCGATCACACTTTACGAGTTTGGGACATGACAAACTTGGTATCAGAGCCTAAGGTTTTAAAGTGTCCTAGGATGTCTCGGAGCTGTGTCTAATAGAGCCCTCCTTATCGGTGTTTTGTCGACCACATCTATAAGTTGGAGGCTACTTGGACATTTAGGAATAATACCCTTCTTTGATATTCTGGATCGTGCGATGAAACTGATTGTGAAACTGTTCCTCCTCTAACTCGTGCATTCCTTTAACTTTAAGTACATGGCACCTAAGAAGAGAACAAGAACCTCAGGAGTGACAGTTGACCCTTTATTTGGTGATGCGAGTGAATACCCGAGGGGTGGGGATAATCCCCCGACTGCTACACTGCTTGATTCCACTACACCTGACCAAGCCACACCAGTTCCTGCACCTACTGAGGGTGCAACGGTTCCTCCAACTAATATTCCGGTTCCACCTCCTGTACCAAATTCCGGTTCTGGTATTTTTGACGGGGATCTTAGGGGAGCTATCCAGATGCAGACACAGATAGTGGCTTCTCAAGCCCATAGATCAAATATTGCACCCACTTCTTCTAGCCAATAAGGGGATTCTAGCGGTTCCAGGGTGAACATGTTTCTTTAGTTGGATCTTCCGGTGTTCACAGGTGCTAATCCTAAGGAGGACCCACAATACTTCATTGATGAGATGCATAAGACTCTCCAGGTTATGCGCTTTACTGAGACGGAAGAAGTGGAGTTGGCCGCCTACCGCCTGAAAGCTATAGGAGGACTTTCGGGAGGAGGGGAGCCCTCCAGCGAGGTGGAGTGAGTTTGCTGACGCTTTCATGGACCATTTCTTTCCGACTGAGACTAGGGAAGCTCGTGCCGCAGAGTTTGAGAACCTTAAGCAAGGAAGTAAGAGTGTGTTGGAATATCACACAGAGTTCGCGCGTCTGTCTAAATATGCCACTCTCATGTTGCCTACTATGGAGGCTAGAGTGCACCGGTTTGTGCAGGGCCTTAGCCCCTTGGTTATCAATGAGGACGCTACAGTAGCCTTGAATTCAGATATGAACTATGGGAATATGGTAGCATTTGCCCAAGCTACAGAGAACCATAAGTTGAAAAACATAATGGAGCGAGAGGGTACCAGTAAGGCCTGGTCCGCGGGCAACTTTGGGGAGTCATTTGGTAGGGGAATATCAGGTTTTAGTGGAGGGTCATCAGGTCTATCCCAGTCTTTTGCTCAGTCTTCAGCCAATGCACCGCCAGCAGCGCCCAGTCAATAGCAAGGGAGTCGTTTCAGGCCTAATCAAAGCGCATGGGACCCCACCGGCACAACCGATCAGGAGGGAGATTCCAGCAGCAGCGAAGGCCCCCATGCCCCAGGTGTAGGAAGATGCACTTAGGGATCTGCTACATGGACCTACCTATATGTTACGGGTGCGGATTGAGGGGTCATATTCAGACGGAGTGTCATTCGTCTCGCCAGGGTGCGGGCAGGGGCACAACACAACCATCTAGTTCTGCAGCTGCTACATCTCCAACACCCCCTCTAGCTCGAGGCACTCCAGCACCAGAAGGGCGTGGTGCAACTAGGAGTGGTGCATAGAGTTCAGGAGGACCCAACTGTTTCTATGCTATGAGTGGTCGCCAGAGCGCAGAGGCTTCTCCAGATGTTGTCACAGGTATATTGACTATCCAATCTCATGATATATATGCTCTTATTGATCCCGGTTCCACCTTATCCTATGTTACCCCTTATGTTGCTATGGAATTTGGGATAGAACCAAAACAGCTTCCTGACCCGTTCTCTGTATCTACTCCGGTTGGCGAGTCTATTGTGGCCGCACGAATCTTAGGGGTCGTGTTATCACTGTACGTGGTCGGGACACTGTGGCTGATCTCATTGAATTGGGGATGGTCGATTTTGATGTAATTATGGGAATGGATTAGCTTTATTCATGTTTTTCCAAGCTTGATTGCCGAACTAGGACTGTGAGGTTTGAATTTACAAATGAGCCAGTTTTTGAGTGAAAGGGGGATACTGTAATGCCAAAAGGTAGGTTTATTTCTTACATTAAGGCCACGAAGATGATTAATAAGGGGTGTATCTATCATTTGGTCCGGGTTACAGACACCGATGCTGAGGCGCTTACACTCGAGTCTGTGCCAGTTGTGATTGAATTTCCAGAGGTCTTTCCTGATGAGCTCCCTGGGATTCTGCCAGACAGGGAGATTGATTTTGGGGTTGATGTGATTCCAGGCACGTAACCTATATCTATTCCACCCTACGGGATGGCACCAGCAGAATTGAATGAGATAAAGGAACAATTAAAGGATTTGTTAGAGAAGGGTTTCATCTGAACGAGCGTGTCACCATAGGGCATACCGGTTCTCTTTGTGAGGAAGAAAGATGGATCACTGAGGATATGTATTGACTACCGGCAGCTCAACAAAGTTACAATCAAACACAAATATCCATTACCAAGAATAGATGATTTTTTTGATTAGTTATAGGGCGCTATGTACTTCTCCAAAATTGATTTACGGTCCGGGTACCACAAATTGAAGATCAAGGAGCAAGATATTCTGAAAATAGCTTTCAGGACCCGGTATGGGCATTTTGAATTTCTGGTAATGTCTTTTGGGCTAACAAATGCCCTAACGGCTTTCATGGGTCTTATGAATCGGGTTTCAAGCCTTTTCTTGATTCCTTCGTGATAGTATTCATTGACGATATCCTTGTGTATTCACGAGGTCGAGAGGACTATGCCGATCATCTCAGGGCAATTTTGCGGACTCTTCATCAGCACCAATTATACGTAAAATTTTCAAAATGTGAATTTTTGCGTCATTATTTGTATGGGGTCCATGTGGCTGTATTCACGGACCACAAGAGTCTTCAATATATTTTCAAACAAAAGGAGCTGAATCTGAGGCATAGAAGATGGCTTGAGTTACTCAAGGATTATGACATCGATATTCTATATCACCCAGGGAATGTCAATGTTGTGACGGATGCTGTTAGTGGGAAATCTATGGGTAGTTTGGCTCACTTGGAGGCATGTCGAAGGCCGTTGGCCAGGGAGGTTCACCAGTTAGCTAGCATGGGAGTTCGTCTTGCGGACTCTAGTGAAGGAGGGGTAATTGTGCAAAATAGGGCTGAATCATTGCTTGTCGTGAATGTCAAAGAGATGCAATACGATGATCCATTGTTGGTACAACTGAAGGAGGGCATTCAAAAACATAAAACTATGGCTTTTACTCTTCGCATGGATGATGGTACACTAAGGTGCCAAGGGCGGCTATGTGTTCCAAATGTAGATGGTCTGCGGGAAAGAATCATGACTGAGGCTCACACTTCTAGGTATTCCGTGCACCCAGGTTCTACGAAGATGTATCATGATCTCAAGGAAGTCTATTGGTGGAGTGACATGAAAAGGAATGTCGCGTACTTTGTGTCAAGATGTCCGAATTGTCAGCAAGTGAAGGTCGAACACCAACGGCCTGGTGGGTTGGCACGGAACATAGAAATTCCAATGTGGAAATGGGAAATGATTAATATAGATTGTTGGTAGGATTACCACGCACTCGCGCAAGTTTGACTCAATTTGGGTGATTGTGGATTGGCTCATGAAATCAGCACACTTCTTGCCAGTTAAATCTACCGACACAGCGGAACAGTATGCTCAGTTGTATATCAAGGAAATAGTCAGGCTACAGGGCACTCCAGTTTCTATCATTTCCGATCGAGGGGCTCAATTCACGGAAAAGTTTTGGAAGAAATTTCAGTAAGGTTTGGGTACTCAGGTGAATCTTAGTACAACCTTCCATTTTTAGACCGACGGGCAGGCAGAGCGGACTATTCAGACACTTGAGGACATGTTGCATGCTTATGTTCTTGACTTCAAGGGTAGTTGGGATGATCATTTCCCACTCATAGAATTTGCTTACAACGACATCTATCATGCTAGCATTCAGATGGCACCGTTTGAGGCTTTATATGGAAGGAGATGAAGATCTCTCATTCGGTGGTTCAAGATTGGGGAAGCAGAGTTGTTAGTGCCAGACCTCATGCATCAGGCTATGGAAAAAGTTAAGTTCATTAAGGAGCGGTTGAAGACTGCTCAGAATCTTCAGAAGTCTTATTCGGATGTTCGTCGTAGGGATTTGGAGTTCCATGAAGATGATTGGGTATTCTTGAAAATTTCCCCCATTAAAGGTGTAATGCGATTTGGTAAGAAAGGGAAACTGAGTATGAGGTATGTCGGACCGTACAAAATCATTCATAGAATCGGTGAGATGACGTACAAACTTGAGCTACCACCTGAGATGTCATTAGTGCACCCGGTGTTTCATGTGTCTATGTTGAAAAAAGTAGTTGGAGATCCGACACTCATTATTCCGGTTGAGACTATTAAGGTTAATGAGGAATTGACGTATGAAGAGATTCCAGTTTCTATTATTGATCGGCAAGTCCGAAAGTTGAGAAATAAAGAAATTGCCTCCGTGAAAGTGCTATGGCAAAACCAACAGGTTGAAGAGGCTACTTGGGAGGCCGAGGAAGAAATGAAGAAAAAGTATCCTTATTTGTTTGAATAGCCATGTATTTATAAAGTTGTGTTCTATGAAAATTCTAAGGGTTACCTTCTATGAATTATGTATCATTTGTACAAATTGATGTTAAGGGTGTTCCTTTCTGGTAATATATTGCTTGTGAGGCCACAGTTGGTGTTGTTTTGTGTTATGTTACGTTGTTGGATTATGTATATGTTGTTAGGATGTGTTTCTGGGGTTCTCTGACAGGTGGATAGACCCAGTTACAACTTGGGGAGAATGTAAGGCCCCGTAAAATTTTGCAAAGGACAAATAATGTTTCATGGTGTCGAACTGGGCTTACGTGTTTGAGTTGGAGGCTACTTGGACATTTAGGAATGCACTTCTAATGCCCACTATGCGGTCGCAGAATCACTCTGCGGACCGCATAATGGTCGCAGAGTGAGACAGTCTTTTGGGCCATTTTTTATGTCATTTTCGCGGCCCATTATGCGACCGCAAAACCATTTCACAGGCCGCACTCTGATCGGATATCCATCTTTGAGATTTTTCGGAGGGAGGTACTGCGTCGCATTATGCGACCACAAAACAGGTATGCGGGCCGCATAATGACAGCAAACCGAGTCAGATTTGCCCAGTTCTGGAGGGCAATTATGCGGCCTATTCTGCGGACCGCATAAGCATTATGCGACCACATACCCTGTTCCGGAGATTTATTTTTGGGTTTTTATAACCCTACCCTACTTCGATAAAACATATGCTATGGTCAAATTTGAGCAAATTTCTGATACTTTTAGAGTGAAAAAGAGTGCTTAGTGTGGGGGAGTAACATTCAACCTATCATCCATCAATTCTTGCTCAATCATTGAGGATTAACAAAGAAAGTCTTCATCCTAAAGGTAAGAATCTATGTCCTAGATCTGAATTTTGAAATTTACAAAAAATGGGATAATTAGAAACACAATTCTTAGGTGTGGGGGGTTGTTATCTTGCATGAATGTGTTATCAAAGAATGTGGGAAGGTTGTGAGCTAAAAATGGAAGAGAATGGATTGGGGAATTATGGAATCTTTCACAAAAGGGCCTTAAAATATTAATGCACACTTAATGTTTGATAATGTGCTCAAATGAGCTAGAATCATGACCATCTTCCTAATTTTAGTTCAACTTGTTATATTTCTAAAATAGATCGAAGTTGCTAAGAATTTAAGAATGTTTTAGAGTTTAAAGGAAGCTCAATTGAGGTATGTTGGCCAAACCCCCTTCTTTTTAGAATCAAATCCCACAGTGTACATGTAATTGGTGTGAGTCCCAAATTGATCATAATAGAATTTGCTATTCCGAACTTGTGTTGAAGGATATATGCTCAATATGTATTGCAAATGCTTCATCATATCACCTTATCATTGAGAATGTGTTCAAAACATGGAATATGTGTTAAAAATGATAAAACTTCAAGTCAAGATCGAAATAAAGGTTGTTATGCCAAATTGTATGAAAAGCCTCTATGTTCCTAAGATTCCCAAATTGCTCATATGTGAATTTAATGTCTTGAATGGGAAGCCTTATTGTTGTTGATAATGATAATGATATTTGAATGTGGAAAGGAGAACTGGAATTATGAAATACTGCCAAGTGCCAAGAATGACTTTATAATTGTGGCCACTAGTGCCAATGAATCGAAATGATATGAGATGATTGACTGAAAAAGGTAATGTCTCAGGTGAGATGGCCTAGCCGATCGGGCCGTGATCGGATGCCATGCCGCACACATGGTGGGGACTGTGCTAGAAATTATAATGAAATTGTGGTTATGGTTGATGTCTCAAATGAGACGGCCTAGCCGATCGGGTCGTGATCGGACTCCGTGTTAGAATACAGTGAGATTGCGAATTATGGTATATCGACACTAAAGATCACCCAACCTAATAACATGGAAATTGACTTGAAAACTTATGTGATCCTTAACTTGACGTTTTAGTATTATTTGAAGCTCTTATTGAATTCTTGATTGTTCCCCCTTGTATTATTATTCATTCTATTGAGATGGTATTTAGTTTTACATACTAGTACTATTCGACAGTACTAACATCCCTTTTGCCGGGGGCGCTGCATCTTTAAATAAATGCATGTTGTTCCATAGCACGCAATTTTGATCAGCGATAGTGGTACATCCTCTTCCCAGTAGACTTGGCGAGCCCCACTTCATCCTGGGGTCACGTATTGTATCTTTTGTTCATATTATTATCACGTCTCGAGGTATAGCCAGAGCCCTTATTGCCGGCACTATTATAACACTCTTTTTTATATTTTAAAGGCTCTGTAGATACTATGTGGGTTGTACATGGGTGCTAGAAAAGTCAAACAAGTTATGTTGTGCTTTGATCACTTGTTCTACTCAAACTATAAGAATATGTGTGTTTTGAGACTTCAAAGTGAAGTAACTAATGAAATGATTTAGTATTGTATACATGATCTCCCTACGGTCTAATTAATGAAATTAAGTCTTCTCTTGATCATGGGTGCATTGGGTAGAAAATGTCTAACAGGCTTGCTTGACCGGGTTCACTCGGTTGGGCGCCGGTCGCGCTTTCTGAGTTTGGGGTGTGACATATACTGTCCTTATTAGATATCTGATAATGCGTTTAACTGCACTTAAATGGGACTCTTTAGGAGCTCATTGATATCTTACGCACTTACATACACTGAACATTATGTCTGGTCGTCTTGCAGTAAGATATAATAGAGATCCGATCATACCTCGATACATTATTTCATCTATGCTCTTACCATTCATGTCTTCATCAAGGGAAGTTGACGGACTCATGGGAGTCCCTATGGCTTTGGCATTCTTCATACCAAATTTCTTTATGAGCTCATTTGTGTACTTTATTTGGATGATAAAAATTCCATTTTGGTTTGCTTGATTTGTAGCCCAAGGAAGAATGTTAGTTCTCCCATCATGCACATCTCGAATTCTCCTTTCATGATGTTTGAAAAATCCTTGCACAAATCAGAGTTACTACTTCCAAATATAATATCATCAACATACATTTGTAAAATCAAATTACCTTTTTCAGAGCGTTTAATAGAAAGAATGGTGTCAATATTACCTTGTTTAAACCCACGGTTGACTACGCATGAGCTTAGTCTTTCATACCAGGCTCTAGGATCTTGTTTAAGTCCATAGAGAGCTTTAGATAGCTTATAGACATGATTTGGGTAAGACATACTAACAAAACCTGGGGCTACTTGATAAATAATTCCTCAAATACGGATCCATTTAAGAATGTGCTTCTTACATCCATCTGAAAATGTCTAAACATTTGTGAGCATAGGCTAATAGGATACAGATAGATTCTAACGTGGCAAGTCGAGAAAAGGTTTTTCATAGTTGATTCCCTCTTGTTGAGAATATCCTTGAGCAACCAACCTTGCTTTATTTCTTACTACTTAGCCAAACTCATTAAGCTTGTTCCTGTAAACCCACTTTGTTTCAATTATGGATGCGGTAGGTGGTTTGGGAATAAGCTTCCATACCTTATTTTTCTTGAACTGGTCAAGTTCCTCTTGAATTGCACTTATCCAGTAGTTATCTCCAAGTGCCCCATCTACTCGTTTGGGTTCCAGATTGAGATGAGAGAAATGTTTGAATTCTGCATTTTTGATCTTCTAGTTTTCATGCCTTCTTGAGGATCACCAATGATGAACTTATGGGGATATCCAGGCTCACATTTCCATTCGTTTAGTACTGTTGATGATAGTTCCTTTTAAATAAGATTTTGTGATTATGGTGTAGGAGGTTCTAGAGTTTCAGTGTGACTATTAGTCGACTGAAGTTGATGGTCAGTGACTCCTTCATGAGTATCCTCAACTACTTGAACTGACTTTGGAACTATGTCAATCTCCTCTATGATCACTTCTTATGGAAGTAATGTAATACCCCTTTTTCTCGCTGAACTTTTTTACAAAAGACTTCAAAGTTCCTTAGAGCTTCATCTTTGTGACTCAAGAAAATAACCCATTTAAATCAATAAAATCATCTACTATAATAAAAGCATATTTTCTACCACCAATGCTAGCAATCCTAGTTAGTCCAAAAATATCCATGTGCGATAACTGGAGTGGATTTGTAGTAGAGACTATGTCCTTGATCTTGAAAGAGGATCTTGTTATCATACCCAAGGATCATCAATTATGGATGCTAGAAATCATTGATTCAACATGACATCAATATTACTAAGAGTGTAAACATTATGGTCTCTACTTCCAGAAAGAATGGTTTTACCTCATTCATCTTCGATAATCCGCCCATGTTTTTTAAAATGAACCTCATAGTCACTATCACATAATTGACTGATACTAAGCAGATTGTATCCAAGTTCTTCCACAAGATAGACTTAGTCTACATCTAACGATGAACTGAGAGGAACTTTTCCAACTCTAATTACATTCCCTTTTGATTTGTCTCCAAAAGTGACTGATCAACCATCAAACTTAGTGAGTGATCTGAAAAGTTATTTGTCACATGTCATGTGTCTGGAACACGCACTGTAAAAGTACCATTTTCCTTTTTTATTCTTCTTGCGGTGTTCCTACAATAACAAATTACTTACTTTTAGGTACCCAAGCCTGCTTGGGTCCTGATTGGTGTAACGACCTGACCGATCATTTTGAGATTTAGCAAGTTGTTTGGTAGATTGAGACCTTTAGTAACCTCATATTATGTATTATAACTTTCTTGTGTGGTTGATTTAGATTTTTGAGAGGTTCAGAGTTGATTTGGAAAAGTAATTCTCAATTTGGAAGCTTTAAGTTGGAAGAATTAACCAAGGTTGACTTTTGAGTAAATGACCTCGGAATCTGGATTTGATGGTTTCAATAAGTTTGTATGGTGATTTTGGGCTTGGGCGTATGTTCGTATTTGAATTTTGATGTTCCTAGAAGGTTTCGGCTCTATTTGTCGAAAGTTGACAATTTGAGAAATTGGAGTGTTCACAAGTGTAACCGAGAGTTAACTTTGAGAGTATCGGGATTGAATTATTGGTCCAAGAATTGGAATAGGTTTGTTTTGTCATTTGGGACTGGTGTGCAAAGTTTGGATTCTTTCCGGATTGGTTAGATTTGAATCGGATGCTTGGTTCGAAGTTGGAAGTTTATGAACTTAAGAGATTGATCTTGTTCGAGGATTTTTGATTTTGATTTAAATTTTAGTAGTTTGATCCTTCGAATAAGTTTGGTTAATGTATTTAGACTTGTTGGTATGATTGGACGGGGTCCCTAGGGGCTTGGGAGTGATCCGGGGTGGTTTCAAATTATTTTGGTTGTGTTGCATTATTGATTTCTAGTGTTGTTAGGTGCGCTTCGCATTCGCGATCAGAATATCGTGTTCGCTTTGAGTGCTCTGGGCTGAAAGTGATTTGTTCATCGCATTTTAAGAGTATTATGGAGGTTGGCTATCGCGTTCGCATAGGTAGCTTCGCGTTCGCGAAGTTTTAGAGAAGGTTGGTCAGCAGCCTTTTGCGTTCGTGCTGGGGATGTCGCATTTGCGATGAAGGTTTTTGGAACTAGGTGGTTTTGTTCTTTACGAACACGAGCCTAGGTTCGCGTTTGCTTTGTGTACAGCTGGGGCAGATTATTTAAGTTGCCAATTTTCGGACTTAGTCAATTATATATTTTGAGCCCTAGACTTCGAGAAGAGGAGATTTTGAAAAGCAATTTCACTACTACATTAGAGGCAAACAATTCTCACTTGGATTTGTCCTTATATCTTGATTACCCATAGATTTCTACACCTAAAACATGGGATTTTGAAGGAAAATTTAGGGATTTGCCTAGATTGTAAGAGAGTGTATTGTGGGGATTAGAGTACCGATTTGGACCCAGATTTGGAAACTAATTATATATTTGAACTCGGCAGGTTATGGGTTAGCGGATTTTGGGATTGGTTTCAGATTTAGGGAACGCGGGCTTGGCTTGACTTTTGTGGACTTTTGGGGATTTCTTCAAAGATTAAGCTTTACGAATTAGGATAGCATCCTATGGCATTGTTGATTTCTTTTTATGATGTTTGGTTTAGATTTGCGCGGTTGGAGAGCTAGATTGAGGTTTTGCATGATTTGAGGTTGAAGACTAGCCCGGATGAGATAAGTAACTTGTCTAAACTTGGATTTGAGGGTAATTTCCCGTTAGCTATGGTTTGCTATGTGATGGGGGTGACGTATATGTGAGGTGATGAGCGTATATGCGTGCACCGTGATTTCTCATGATCCGGATAGTTCTTGGGCTATTATATACTTTGTTTTGATATCATGCTTCTTCATACTATATGTTCTCCATTTGTATGAATAAATGAGTTATTATTCATGTTAGAAATTATGTCTAGACTATCTGCTTAATTGTTTGAGATATGATAGAGCTATTTTGCTATGTTGAGCTATTTGTCTTGGCTGTAGTAATAATATTCAGTCATGATAATTATATCCGCATGTTATATCTCTGTTTCTGTGCACTTTTGATATGTTATCTCATATGTTATTGGTGTCCTGGTACGTGACATGAGTTTGAGCTGAATTTATGGTATGTTATTATATTTTGTGTGGTATATTGGATTATGTTTCTGTGAGATGTTGGAATATGGAGACTTAAGCAGATTGATTACTGATCTTGGGCCATAAAACCGTGTTGGTATTAATATTGAGGTGACGGGTAAGCCAGGCCCCACATTGGGCTAAGTGGTACTGATTAGGGGGCGACGTGTGCACCAGGCCCCATGTTGGGATATGTGATATTAATCGTTGACTTAGATCTGAACAGTGCTAGGGCAAGGACTCGCCCCTCCGGAGTTTGGTATTCACGGTGGGTGCAGGCACAAGGTCATATATGTGCTTGAGTGAGGGATTTATGTCAGGCACCCGTACAGTGCTGAGCGTTTGTATATATGTGTGTGAGGGTCCATGGGCTTTGAGCCAGGAACCGTGAGCGTGCTTAGAGTATGTTTCAGGGGCATTGTGTCAGGCACTATGAATGTGCTGAGTTGTTTATACTTGATGATTTGACTGAAAAATTGTTGATGTGGCATGTATAACTGAGATGCAGTCGTGGAGTTGTGTTAACCCTCACGCTAATAGGTATTTGGTAATTGTACTTGAGGAAGTGCGTTGGTATCGCAGTTGTTATATCTTTTTAAATATGTGTTTAAGTGAATTATATGGAAGTTGCTTCCTTGATTGTTATATATGAAAAGCATGTCTATTTTTCCTCTTATTGTGTTAAGTTGAGATTATTATCATTTGAGTTGTTCTCCTTCATACACTATTATTCTGTTGTTATTGTTATTGTTGGTTGTGGAAAGTGAGCATCGAACCTTGCCTAGCTTGTCACTGCTTTCAGCTCGAGGTTAGGCTTGTTACTTATTGAGTACACGAGGTCGGTTGTACTCATACTATACTCTGCACTTTGTTTGCAGATATAGGTGTTGCTGATCGTGGTAGTTGCCCGCGAGCCGAATCTGGATTAGTGAGAATTCTCAAGGTAGTATCCGTGTTCCGTTCGTAGACCTTGAAGTCCCTTCCTTATTTTATGTTACACTATTTAGTCTTTCAAATAGTATTGTACTTGATTCAAACCTTGTATTTACTTTTTTTAGAGCTTACAACATGTTGTGGGATGGTTTATTTGTATTGTGACTATCTACTTCAGTTAATTATCATTATTTCCAATTTTGAGACTATTTAATGTTGATATTTAAGTTTCTTTCTGCTTATTGATTGTTGACTTGCCTAGAAAGCAGTGTTATGCGTTGTCACGACTCCGGTGAGAGTTTTAGGTCGTGACAAGTTGGTATTAGAGCACTAGGTTGCATAGGTCTCACAGGTCATGAAGAGGCCTAGTAAAGTCTCGCGAATTGGTACGGAGACGTTTGTACTTATCTTCGAGAGGCTATAGGGCTTTAGGAAACCTTTCCTTTCTTTATTTCTTATCGTGCGACTTTATCCTTGCTAGAAGCCCATATCTCTAGTTCCTTCCTACTCATTGCATGCGATTTTGAGTACTCGATATTGGTTGGGCACCGGCGAGTTCTGATGATGATACAAATGCGGCACGGGATGTCCTTCCCCATGTTATGAGATCGGACTACAATTATAACTCTGCGAATGAGTTGACGTCTATTGCGGCCCTAGTTTTGGTGTTCCCCATGGGTTCGGGGCCTTATACAATTTAGTGTGACGATTCACGCATTGGTCTTAATGCAGTATAGGAGCAGACTAGTAGGGTGATTACTTAAGCTTGCAGCTGTAGTAACTCATGAGAATGACTGCTTAGTTCATAATTCAGAGCTTGGTATATGTTCCATCGGAGGAGAGGCATTTGGTCTATAGATGTAAAGCCCATGGTCGGTAGATTCATGAGATTGGGTATTTCTGAGTTGAGTAAAGCTCTCGTTTATGTTATTCCGCAACCATCATTGTTTGAGTGCATTAAGGATTGTCGGTATGATAGTTTCTATTTTCTCATCCTCAGAGATACGATATGCGAGGTAATGCTAAGAAGGTAGTCCTTGGTGTGGATAGTGTGTTGCGACTTCTAGGTCGGATTTGCATTTCCCAGTGTTGATGATTCGAGGGAGACAATCCTGGATGAGGCTCGTGGTTGTGGTGTTCTATGCATCCGGGTGTTATGAAGAGATATCACGAATCGAGGAAACATTTTTGAGCAAGTTTCACGATATTTAATTGTCAGCCGATCGAGAATGAGCTTCAGATGCCGAGCGGTTACCTCAAAAAATGGTCATAAAACGAGGGCGTGACACTGCGGATTTTGTGCTAGGATTGCCACGGGGTTTCGGGGGTGTTTTACGCTATATGGGTAATTATGGACTATGAAGGGCGTTTTATATTGGTTGCGGCTTCTTACATTTTGAGACTTTGAATTTGACGAAAAGGGTTCGCTTGAGCGACTGAGGGATTTGAATGCTTGATTATCATCTTAGTGTGCAAACCATCTTGAATTGGGATATGTTGAAGGGTCATCTAGTTGTTCATTGGTCGAATGGAATAGATTTTTGCAGATTGTGGACGAGTGTGGACTTAGAAGGAGTCATTGTTTATGTGACGTTGTACCATGGCGGATCATAGAGAGATGTTGATTTGAGGTCGCATAGCTGGCCTATCTACTGTGGCAAAGTTAGGTGTTGCATGATTTCTTGTGAGGTTTTCGGAAAGAGTTTTCTCTTCTATCCAGTGGGGTGTGTGTGTCACGATGTGGGTTTAGATTGGTTGAGAAAGATGGCACGATTTTCACGAGGCTGAGTGTGCTCTTGGGCTGATAAATTGGGATGCATTATGGTTGGTGCGGCTTGGGTTTATGAAGAATTTTGCTGAGTAATAGTGTATGATCATGGAGATTAAGGAGGAGCAATCATTACGGATTCTTGGATTATGTGGAAGTGGCTTGAAGCCAAGTGGGGAACACTACCAACTGAGATTGGGTCACTTAGTCGTGTGCTGTGATAGATTCTATACTCAGGGTTGTTTGTGGGTTAGATATAATTCTAGGAGAATGGCTTCGAGGATGATTCGAGCATGGAATTTCTAGGAGTGTATTTTATTTCACCTTAGTGATATATGGAGATTGTGAAAGGATTCAGGTTCGATATTCTTTTATAAAGGTAGTGTGAAAGGGAATAATTCGCTCAATTATCTCATTTTAGCATGTTCATGCTCTATCGGGGCACTAATCTTTCGACATAGTTATTTACACATTCAAGACTAGGATATAGCGTGTGACTCTTGATAAGGTTCTGATGGATTCAAGAGTTAATATGTGGTATCTAAGGATTTTCAAATTTGTGTGTGATTAAAGATTCGAGATTGTGCAGGTTGTGGAAGAGACTTGGAGCATTTCTATATCATTATAGGTTCTGCAAGGGAGTGTTTGGGAGGTAGAAGAAACATCTTCAGATTTATAGAAGCTTCTTTAGAACAGGTATTCTGGTTGCGGTACTATTGGATGTATCAGAGAGAACAGGCGGTCATGAGCTTTAGGACAATGAGATTTGCATGTATGGATCACTTAGGATGAGTTTCGATTAAGGTATATAGTGTACTAGGAAGAAGTTGTGTTGTTGCAAAAATGTATCATGAGTAATCTGAAGAAAATTAGGTCTATTTAGCAGTGGTTTGGCTTAGCATAATAATGAAAATGATCGATACCTTTGGGTATGGTAAGGTTTTGCAGGTGTTTGTGGTAATACCATGGGGTTCGACAATCTGTGTGACTTGGACGATCAAAAGGGATTCAGTTCAGCTGGCTTGGTTATGTACATAGGGGTTCCGAAGAGTTTATGATGTTGTGATCATGTTTGTGGTTGGTGTCTTTTTTAGGCATGGAAATTTTTTGTGTGTTGTGATTTTCTCCTGAATTAATCTTTGTGGATCATTTCTTATTGATAGAGTGTGTATCATGTTCATGAATTAGTGTTGATAATGAGATCCTCATGTTTTTGCATTTTTGCATGATAGATGCGGTGAGCTGTATGGAATTGGGGTTGGAGGAACAAGGTTGCAGTTCAGTTTTGATAGGGAGGTCGTGAGTTCTAGTCAACATGAGAGATTTCGGATGTTTAAGAGTGTGCTAGCGCTGCTTCATATCGCCTGAGAAGGGCGCGTCTTATGGTGGATGTATTGTGTATCGGTTGTCGGATGCTTGGCTTGCATTACAGAAATCGTATGGTTGTTGGCCATTGATGCTCAGGTTCTGCTACTTTGTATGGAAGGTTAGGGGAGAAATTTCCATGGAGTGGTTGTGTATGTGTGTCGTGTCAGTCATTTAAGTGGGAGAGTTAGAGATCAGGTATGGGGATTTTGGTATTCTCGCAGTTTGGAGATTTTATTTTCTGAGAGGTAGACTATACCCCTAGTTGCGGACTGAGGAAGTGCATTCAGTATTTGACAGAGGATTGTATGTGTCATGGTTAGAGCCACCATGGACTTTTAGATGACTATTGACTTATCGTGAAGTGGCCCGAATCGGTTTGGAGGCCCATTGGTAGGCCTAATGAGAATGTGTATGCTATATGGTACCAGATTTGCCTGCTTAGTGCAGTGTTTTCTATGGGAGTGTCATCGGGCGGAATGGATGTTATTCCTATCTTGATCTATTTCATGTGTTACTTCCCTTGTGCTACGATGGGTTGTGAGATGACTCAGTTATTCACCTGCATGTTGTGGTTTTAGTTTAGGCCTGGTGACGATGTATGAGCGAGAGGGCTCTTGAGATGTTGACTTTCTTATTGCGCCTTAGTCATGCTCGACCTTTTGTAGCACAGTATGTTATCTGTCTTTCCATGGTTATGTTTATGCATTATACGTACTTGTTGTGTTTGCACACATGCTTAGTGAGTATGAGCATTTTGGCTCAATGGGTATCCCCGCATGGATATATATATATGTGTGTGTGTGTGTGTGTGTGTGGGGATCAGGTTGCACACCGCAACAGTACCATATGTGGATCGGGTTACATGCTGCAACGGTATTATGTGAGGATCGGGTTGCATGCCACAACATGATTTTGATTGGTTGTGATTCCTCGTGTTCATTTCATGTGTTTTGTTTCTCCCTTATGGAATGGATTCGTAGCGTTATGCTCTTATAGTTGTATTTGCTAAACTTGCGGGATATTTGTTTTGGTTCCCTTACTATTATTGATCATTTGAGCAGTTGTTTATTGGTGAATGGATCGCGTCATATGAGGTCCTTGATGATATTTGACCTGGCTTGTCGATATAGTAGCTTGTACTGGACGAGATGAGTTTTAGGACCTGGAATCAATGCTATTGAATTTTTATAAGGTATCTTTGGAAGAAGAATGTCACTAATTAGTTCATAAATTAGTAATGGTTATCTTCAAGTGACAACTCCATGATTTATTGCTTTGACGGATGATAATGAGTTTCTACACGTTTCTGGCATTATTAGTGGTATTGCGAGGTTTAGAATAAGGTTTTATTTGTCATGAGGTATAATACCGGTATGAGATTTGGTTATGAGCAGCTAGTATGGTAGGAAGATATTGCTATGGGCATGTGAGTTATGCGGTACATCGTGTGGTTACAACTTGAAAGTGTACCTATGCTTTGATATGGCTTGTTGAGATTGATACAGTATGTGTGTGTGTGTGTGTGTGTGTGTGTGTGTGTGTGTGTGTGTATATATATATATAGAATCGGATCTTGAGGGAGCTCGGGAAGTTTGAATTTGGTCATATGGATTCTTAAGCTAAGGTTGAAGGAATAATTTTAGTTCGGATGGTGTAATGTCCTTATGTGGTTTGCGGTGGCGTGAGATCGCCCATGGGCATGTGTATGATGAGTTATGCACTAATTATGACAATTTTGGAATGACTCTTGGCACATTCGAGGATGAACTTATGCTTAAGTGAGGGAGAATGTAACGATCGTACTACTCGTTTTGAACTTTAGCACTTCGTTTAGCAGTTTGAAACCTTGAGTAGCTTCGCATTATGCATTATCACTTGCGTTTATGGTTGGTTTTGGTTTTTGAGAGGTTCAGAGTTAATTTGGAAAATTAATTCTCAATTCAGAAGCTTTAAGTTGGAAGAGTTGACCAAGGTGTGACTTTTGAGTTAACGATCTCGAAATCGGGATTTGATGGTTTCAATAATTTTGTATGGTGATTTTGGACTTGTGCGTGTGTTTGGATTTGAATTTGGATGTTCCTAGAAGGTTTAGGCTCTATTTGTCGAAAGTTGGCAATTTGAGGAATTGGAGAGTTCACAAATTTGACTGGGAGTTGACTTTGAGGCAATCGAGGTTGAATAGATGTTTCGGGAAACGTAATATGTCCATTTTGTTGGTGGGGACTAGTGTAGAACGTTTGGGTTCATTCCGGATTGATTAGATTTGAATCGGACGCTTGTTTCGAAGTTGGAAGTTTATGAACTTAAGAGATTGATCGTGTTCGACGATTCTTAGTTTTGATGTTAATTTTTGTGTTTTAAGCTTTCGGATAACTTTGGTTAATGTAAATAGACTTGTTGGTATGATTGGACAGGGTCCCGATGGGCTCGGGTGTGATCAAGGGTGGTTTCGGACCATTTTGGTTGTGTTGCATTGCTGATTTCTGGTGTGCTTCGCGTTCACTATCAGAGTATCGCGTTCGCGTAGAGTGCTCTAGGCTGCAAGTGATTTTTCATCTCGTTCGTGATGAAGTTCTCGTGTTCGTAGAGTATTGTGGAGGTTGGCTATCACGTTCGCATAGGTAGCTTCGCGTTCACGAAGTTTTGGAGATGGCTGGTCAACAATCTTTCGCATTCGCAATGAAGGTTTTTGGCGCTGTATGGTTTTGTCCTTTGCGAATGCAGGCCTAGGTTGCGTTAGCGTGGTGTACAGCTAGGGCAGATTATTTAAGTTGCCAATTTCGGGACTTTGTTTATTATTTTATATTTTGAGCCTTAGATTTCGAGAATAGGAGAGTTTGAAGAGCAATTTCACTACTACATTGGAGGTAAACAATTCTCACTTGGATTTGGCTTTATATCTTGATTACCCGTGGATTTCTACACCTAAAACTTGGGATTTTGAAGGAAAATTTGGGATTTTGCCTACACTTTAAGAGAGTGTATTTGGGAGATTTGAGTGCCAATTCGGACATGGATTTAGAAACTAATTATATATTTGGACTCTGTAGGTTATGGGTTATCGAAATTTGGTATTAATTTCGAATTTCGGGCAAGCAATCTCGACTTGACCTTTGTGGACTTTTAGGGATTTCTTCAAAGATCAACTCTTTATGGAATGGGATCGCTTCTTATGGCATTGTTAATTTCCTTGGATGATGTTTGGCTTGGATTTGCGCGGTTAGAGAGCTATATTGAGGTTTTGTGCGATTCGAAGTTGAAGACTAGCCTGAATGAGGTAAGTAACTTGTCTAAACCTGGACTTTAGGGTAATTTCCCATTAGCTATGGTATTTGCCAAGTGATGAGGGTAATGTATATTCGAGATGACGAGCGTATATGCGTACACCATGATTTCTCATGATCCGAGTAGTTCTTAGGCTATTATATGCTTTGTTTTACTATCATGCTTATTGATACCATATTCCCTCTATTTGTCTGACTATGTGAGTGTTAAAAATCTTGTCTGGGTTATCTGCTTAATTGTTTGAGACATGATAGGGCTATTTTGCTATGTTTATCTATTTGCCTTATCCTTAGTGATACTGTTCAGTCATGATAATTATATCAGCATGTTATACCTCTGTCTCTGTGCACTTTTGATATGTTACCTTGCATGTTATTTGTGTCTTGGCACGTGACACAAGTCTGAGCTGAATTTATGGTACATTGTTATATTCCGTGTGGTATACTTGATTATTTTCTATGAGAAGATGGCATATTGTGACTTGAGCGGATTGATGACTGATCTTGGGCCATAGAGCCATGTTTGTATAAATATTAAGGTGACGCGTATGACATGCCCCACATTGGGCTAAGTTGTATTGGTTAAGGGGTGATGCCTACACCAGGCCCCATATTGGGCTATGTGATATTGATCGTTGACTTAGATCCGATCAGCTCTTGGTCAAGGAACCGCCCCTCCGGAGTCTAATATTCACTGTGATCAGGCACAAGGTCATATATGTGCTTGAGTGAGGGACTTATGTCAGGCACCCGTACGGTGTTGAGCGTGTGTGTGTGAGAGAGAGGGTCCATGGGGTTTGAGCCAGGCACCGTGGGCGTTCTTAGAGTATGTTTCAGGGTCATTATTACAGGCACTATTAATGTGTTGGGAGTTATTTATACTTGATGATTTAATTGTAAAAATAGTTGATCTATCACGTATGACTGACATGCAGGTGTGGAGCTATATTAACCCTCATGCTAGTAGGTATTTGGTAACTCTACTTGAGGATTTGGGCTCGATATTGTAGTTTTATCCTGTTAAATACCTATTTAAGTTAATTCTGTAGAAGTTGGTGCCTTGATTATTATATCTAAAAAGCACGCCTATTTTTCCTCTTATTGTGTTAAGCTGAGCTTATTATCATTTGAGTTATTCTCCTTCATATACTATTATTCTGCCGTTATTGGTATTGTTGGCTGTGGAAAGTGAGCATCGAACCTTGCCTAGCTCGTCACTGCTTTCAACCGAGATTAGACTTATTACTTATTGAGTACATAGGATCGCTTGTACTTATACTACACTCTGCACTTCGTGTGCAGATACAAGTATTACTGATCGTGGTAGTTGCCCGTGAGCCGAATCCGGATTAGTGAGAATTCTCGAGGTAGCACTGTTGTTCTGTTGCAGGCCTTGAAGTCCTATTATAATTTTATGTTATCACTGTTTAGTCTTTCAGACAATATTGTACTTTATTCAGACCATGTATTTATTTATTCTTTAGAGGTTATGCACTTAGTGACGCCAGGCCGTGGGATGGTTTATTTGTACTTTGACTATCTACTTAAGTTAATTATTATTTTTTCCAATGTTGAGACCTTTTAATATTCCTATTTATGTTTTTTCCCTGTTTATTGATCGATGGCTTTCCTAGCAAGCGGTGATAGGAGCCGCGACCGTTACGGTGGGAGTTTTGAGTCGTGACAATTGGTTAGTTTTCCGGATGTTTGCCTGATTTGTTGCCTTAGGTCGCCAAATGCAACTTCTATAATTTTTATACCTTAAGTGGTTAGATATCTGACCAGACTTTTAACAGTAAAAACATGAGGGAGGATTAGAATCTCTAAGGGGTTTCTCCCCTTTATTTCTAAATCTGCAGTGGTTAGACATATGACCATTTTTTCACAGTGAATGCATTAGGGAAGACTTGGATTTTTCGTCCTAGATGAGTTTTGTGCGAGAAGTTGACTGGTTTGATTTAATGGAACTGTGGCTGGTGGATTTTTGTAATCCATTCAGCTGTAGATGAAGTTCATGAGCTTCTTCTTGAAGCATGTCTCTTTCAACTTCACATACTTCTAGTTTCAGTTCCCAATCTTTCTTTCTCGTTGAATCTTTCGAAGTTCATGTACAACTTTTTCAAGATCGACAAGAGAAATATCAATGAACTCTTGAAGATCATCACATTATGACAAATATGTCAATGTACCTCATTTGTCCCTTTGGATTCCATGAGAATTCATTTGCTTCTTCATGATCAGATACTTCTTCATCACTATTTTCTCCAACTGACATGAAGCACATGTTGGCAATCACCTCATGGTCAGATTCTTCTTCATCACTCCATGAACCAAAGGATTTCTTCTTTTGATAGTTTTTGTTGACTTTCTTTTTTAGCTGAGGGCATTCACCTTGGATGTGACTAATTTTTTCATATTCATAGCATCTTCCATCATTCTTGTCGTTCTCATTCACTGCTTTACATTTCCTAAAGTTTGACTTGCCTCGTCTGGCATTCCTATTTCTTCTCATCATATTTGATACTACTTTGGAAAGCATAACTATGTTTTCCTCATGTTCTCTGCCTTCTTTTTCTTCATCTTCTGATTAAGCTAGAGTGGTTTTAAAGGCGATCATTTTCTTTTTTTTCTTGCCCGCGTCTGTTCAAATGAGTCTTTTTAAAGGCAATAAGATCACCTCTGAGTTCATCATATGACATTTATCAAGATCTTGACATTCTAGTGCAACGACTTTGGGTTGTCAGGCTATAGGTAAATTTCTCAGTATTTTCTGACTTGTTCCCTTTTTTTTACTGGTCTTCTAAAGGATTTCAGGTCTCCAATAATTTTACTAAATCGAGAGAACATTTCTTCCACTGATTCTCCATCTTTCATTTGAAATAGTTCGTAGTCATGAATTAGCAGGTGTATTCTTGTTTCTTTGACTTTGTTTGTCCCTTCATAAGTAAACTCAAGCTTGTCCCACATTTCTTTCGCGGTTTCACAACTTGAGATCTTTTCATATTCTTTATCATAAATGGCATTATGCAGAAGGTTCTTGGCCTTAATATTTACCTACACCACATCAGTTTGTTCGTCAGTATAGTCATCTAAGTCTAGTGGATCAGATGATACCTAGCTTTCGGTTGATTTGTCCTTTTTTACTTGTGGTAAAGGCATATCCCCTTTCTTGATGACATGCTAGACTTTGATATTATAAGACTTTGCATATGTTTCCATACGCACTTTCCAGTGTGAAAAATATTGTCTATTGAAGTAAGGTGACCTTGTTTGTGAAGTTCCTTCTTGAAATAGTGCTCCAACAACATTGTTTGTTCCCACTCACTTTGCGGTTAAGCAAACATTTTTTTTAGAATGCGAGACCTACTCTGATACCAATTGAAAGTACTGGAGGGGGTGAATTGTAAAAATTCTTAAGTCGACTATTTTTGTACTTGGTCGAATAATGTTGTTCTGCACGCAAAAGTTAGTTCAACAAATATATATAATAAAAAATAAAGTAAAAAGTAGGAGAGACAAAGATTTTTATACTGGTTCATGTGCCAATGTGGCATCTACATCCAGTTTTCTTGGATCACAAGGGTTCTCTTAGATTTTCAATAGAACAGTTACAGATGAGAGTGTGGTTTTTCTTGAGTTTACCACCAACAAATTACAACAAGCAATCTTGACACAACCTTTCACTTGCTTTCTTTCTCTCTATCTTTTCAAACACTAGTAAGCTTAGGAGTACAGTATTTTTCTAAGCAGTAGAAAGAGCGAAAACTGGTTAAAAGATGCGTTGTTCTTCTATGTCCTCCTTCTCTACTTAAAAGGTTTTTGAAGAAGCTCTCTATTCCTTGTGTTGAGATTTGGAAAATCTTTGATTACAATTTTCCCTTTTGAGGCAGTTGTGTTCTAAGAGTAAGACCCAAGGGATGCCTCTTGAATCCAGTATATAAAACATTGGATTCAAACTCAATCAATTCATCACACCCTTCTTGATAGCCTTGGACTTCAAAGACTTCCATTCTTGGCAGTCTTCTTTCCGGATGCCTGATTTGAATCTTCTAATTTACTTATGTAGTTCTTGTATGGTTGATTGATTTTCTTTCCTTTCTCATTCCCTTGATGTATGCCTTTGATGGAAAAATCAATACTGAATAGTTGTGTGCCTTTATCGTGTAATATCCGTCTCTTTCCAAGTCTGTTGCACTAATTTTAACAACTTATGTTCTGGAAATTGACCTGCATTAGCAGTACAAACAGTAATAGGCTGTATTTGACTTTTGTTTTGGTCATCATTAAAATTAGAAACTTAAGACCAGGGTCGCATTTGCGAGCCTCAGGTCGCAAATGCAACACCTGCAGCTGGGTTATTAATTAAAATTTTTGGATTTTAACTCATTCTCTCATATTTTGAACCCTAAACTTGGAGAAGGGAGACTTTGCTTGGAGATATTCATACAAGACTTTGGGGTAAATGAATTATACTCATTGTTGGTATTCTTTGAAGAATCTATATTGATTATTATGACTTAAACATGAAATTCTGGGATGATATTTGGGGTTTTGCCTACAATTTAAGAAAGTGAAAATTGAGATTTTGAGATATGAATTAGACTTGGATTTGAAAACTAAACACGTATTTAGACTCGTAGGGTTATGGATAGTCAAGATCTACCCCTTGACTCGAGTTTTGACCATGTAGGTATGTGGTTGACGTTTGTTGACTTTTAGGGAATTGATTAAAAATTGATGTTTTATTATTTGAAATTGATTCATACAAATTTGTTTGATGTTATTGAGTTGTGTTTTGCTAGATTCGGGCCGGTTGGAGGTGATTTTGGAAGGTTGGACTTGCTAAGGTAATTATCTTGCCTAATCTTGTTGTGAGGGAATAACCCTTAGGATGTGACCTTATTTGTATAATTGGAATGTGATAAGCGACATATATGCGATGTGACGGGCGTATATGTGAGTGCAATTTATGATTAGACTTTAGGTTTCTATTATGCCTTGTTCAGACTCTGTATTTTTTCTGATTCATGTTTAATCATTTATATGACTACGTGAACTTGTTAAATCATGCTACAGACCATGTGTAGACTTTAATTTTCTGTTTGAGCATGATACTTGTTATTATATGGTGTACCCGTCTAATTTGAGCCGTAGTCGTACATTTTGCACATGCATACAATTTAGCATGATATTTACCTCGGTCCATGAGTATATGATTTAATATCAGTTGACTGTATACATGTATTTTTTATATGCTTTCTATGATATGGTCTGGTTTGACAACACGTGAGTGGTCTGTGCGAGTTGAGTTATTATTGAACATGAGTTGTCTTTGCAGTTATTATGGCTCTCGTCCTCTCATGTTTCTCTCTTGATAACGTACATGCGAATTATGGAAACTAATCAGTATTTGGGTTTTGTGTATCTTCTATATGTGCAAACTCCTTGTATGTATACATAATGTTTATCGCATATATTCTCTATATGCAAGTTTAAAAATGTGTATATGCCTTTTATGCATATATTCTCTATATGCCGTTAATTGATGAAATGATTTTCGATACATATCATCTCTATATGAGAGTCTGTGTAACTTGACTTGTTTATTCATGTACATCTCTTGTATATGCAACAGTAGACGGATTGTTTGGTATCAAATGCATATCTTCTCTATATACCGGACTGTTAGCTTTCTTATGATGCGTGTGCATATATTCTCTATGTGCACCGATGGCCTTACTTGTACCTTATGCTTATATTCTAGAATTGTTGTTGTGTACATATATATTCATAAACTGTACAGGATTGATAAGTGAGTATCATTGGCCACACTCATCACTACCTCATTGAGTTTAGTTATGATACTTAAAGAGTGTGTGAGGTTGGTTATACCCATACTACAGTATGCACTTAATTGTGTAGATCCAGATGTTAGACCCAACTGAGTATTGGTAGCTATTGCTGTTGTGAATGAGACCCGAGGTAGAGCTGCATCCCGATCGCAATCTCTAGCATCTCCTTCTACCTTTTATTATTGTTTTTGTTTAATTTCAGACAGTATACTGTATTAGCAGACTTGTATTCATATATTAGAGTTTATGACTCAATGTTACCAGTTTCTAGGAATTTATTTTATTGATTTGGTATTAGCTTTGATTATTTGACCCTCAAACTCATTTATTCCTTATCTATGTTTATTTTTCGCAATTATTTTCTGATAGGTTTAGGCGACATCACAGTCGGTGATAGGTTTGGGTTGTGACATGTTGCAAAATAAAATTGCTATTTACATTATGTCCCCTGAACTGCTTCCAATTTCTGGCTATCCATATCTGATAAATGTCATCCCCATAGATTGCACCCATAATCTCTCTATTCATCTTGGTCCAATGTTTCCTTTTGATCATGCATAAAGTTTCAAAGTTGCACTTTGATTTCAGTCCATCGAGTCACCACTACCCACATCTCCCTTGTCCATATACAGTCATGGAATAAATATACAACATTCTCTGACCATCCACCATCACACCGTCCACAAGTAACATCAGCACACTGAATTCCCATTGTACGTAGTCTGTCTTTTTCCATCAACTTTCCCCGAGCAGCAAGCCCCCTACTAAACCTATGTTTTGGGAGAAGAATTTTGCTCTAAATAAGATCACTTATCTCCATTTTTGGAGTGTCTCCCAGTAGCTTTAGGTACCTCTATGATACATAATAGTTACTATTAATAGCCAAAGAATATCTGTCATTATTGTACCAGCTAGCCATTCCTAGTTTAATCTTGTGAAGCTTCTTCCAGTACCAACCACTATCCACTAAGGGTGTATAATCCAAAAACTCTACATTATTATTCATATAGATTCCATGTATCCATTTCATCCATAGATTGTCTTATTTCTCCATTACCATCCAAATTAGTTTACCCACAGAAGTTATATTCTACAATATGCATCTTTTAATATTTAAGCCACCTCTGAGACCCGAGGTAGAGCTGCGTACCGATCGCAATCCCTAGCGTCTCCTTCTATATTTTGTTATTGTTTTCTTTTATTTCAGATAGTATACTATATTAACAGACTTGTATTCATATATTAGAGCTTATGACTCAGTGTTACTAGTTTTTGGGGATTTATTTTATTTATTTGGTATTAGCTATGATTATTTTACTCTCAAATATATTTATTCTCTATCCGTATTTATTGTTTGCAATTATTTTATGATTGGCTTGCCTAGAAAGTGATTTAGGCTCCATCACAGTCGTTGGTATGTTTTGGTTGTGACATGTTGCTAAATAAAATTGCTAGTTACATTAAGTACCTTGAACTGCTTCCAATTTCTGGCTATCCATATCTGATAAATGTCATCCCCATAGATTGCAGCCATAATCTCTTTTTTCATCTTGCTCCAGTGTTTCATTTTGATCCTACATAAAGTTTCAGAGTTGCACTTTGATTTCAGTCCATTGAGTCATCACTACCCACATCTCCCTTGTCCATACACAGTCATGGAATAAATGTACAATATTCTCTGACCATCCACCATCACACAATCCACAAGTAGCATCAGCACACTGAATTCCCATTGTACGTAGTCTGTCTTTTGCCATCAACTTTCCCTGAGCAGCAAGCCCCGCAATTAACCTATGTTTTGGGAGAAGAATTTTTCTCCAAATTAGATCACCTATCTCCAATTTTGGAGTGTCTCCCAGCAGCTTTAGGTACCCCTATGATACAAATAGTTACTATTAATAGTCATAGAATATCTTTCATTTATTGTACTAGTTAGCCATTCCTAGTTTAATTTTGTGAAGCTTCTTCCAGTACCAACTACTATCCACTGAGGGTGTATGATCCCTGAACTCTATATTATTATTCATATAGATTCCATGTATTCATTTTATGCATAGATTGTCTGCTTTCACCATTACCATCCATATTACTTTACCCACAGAAGTTATATTCTACAATATGCACCCTTTAATATTCAAGCCACCTTGTGCCTTTGGTTTACATACTTTTCCCAAGCAACTAATGAGATTTTCTTCTTCTCCTCTGAACTTCCTCACAGAAACTCTCTATACTTTCTATCCACTACCTCTAATACACTTTGAGGGAGGACTCCCCAAAATTTATGCAAAGAAAATAAGATTGAGTTTATAACCTGTAGTCTGCCAGCATAGGATAAATATCACGTAGAACATGCTATTATTTTTTCAATGATCTTTACACTCAATTGGTGACATTCAATATTATTCCACTTCTTAGGGGATAGCGGAAGTCACAGACAACTAATAGGAAAGGTACCAATAGTAAATTTAGTTTCTACGAACTTCTCCTTTGTTAGTGCATCCACCCTTGCCACAAACATGTTTGATTTGTCAATGTTTGCTACCAAACTAGTAACATTTGAGAAGTATTTTAGTGCCTCTATTTCTTTACAAAAGATCATAAAATCATATATAAAAATAAAATGAGTGAGCATCTGCCTTTTACACATTGGATGAAACCTATAATTTGGTAGTTGAATTATCTTATCCATGATCCTGGAGAGATACTCCATAACTATTTCAAATAGCAGAGATGATATAGGATAACCCTAACTCAGACCTATCTTCCCTTCAAAGTAGTCATAACCCTCTCCATTGACTTTGACAGTAAATGTTGCAGAAGATACACAAGTCATTACTAGATGAATGAATCTTCCGGGGAATCCATATGCTGCCATCATTTATTTCAAGAATTTCATTCTAACCATGTCACATGACTTCCTTAAATCTATCTTCATTAAGAATCTAGGAGAAGTTCTCCTATTGTAGTGTCTCATCAAGTCATGAAAAATTAAGACATTAGGAACTAATGACATGTCTTGTACAAATGCAACATGTGACTCATTTACCAATGATGGTGGTACACTCTTCGGTGTTTTGCATAACATCTCTGAGATGCATTTATATACCACATTGTAGCATGATATTGGTCAAAGCTGACCAGCATCCAGGGGATTACTCATCTTTGCAGTTAAGGTGATTATTGTATAATTTAGTTACTTCAACAATTTGTCATTTCTGAGAAATACTAACACTGCCTCACTTGTATCTCCTCCCACAATATTCCAAGCATGTTTAAAGAACCCACTGCCAAATCCATCAGGCTCTGGACTTTTGTTGACATAGATACTCATCATTCCATCTTTAACATCTTTCTTGGAGTGTGGATCAAGTAGCTCCAGTTGATGCATAATAGTTAGTTTGTGACCATTTCTCAAGAAACAAGATGATGTTTTCCTTCTATGGTCTCCCTGTAGCCTCTTGTGGAATTGAACAAAAATATCAGCTATCAAATTTGGATCATACTGCATATGAGAATTTCCATCATGTAGTTGAGTGACTGCCTGTGTTAATTTTCGGTGCTTTATCACAGAGAGAAAATACCTTGTATTTTCATCTCCTAATCTGAGCCATGTAGCCTTGCTTCTTTGCTGAAGGAATATTTGTGCTACATAATTATATCTCTTGAACTTGGCTCCCATAGCCTTCTCCTCCTTCTATAGTCTTGTATTGGATTTTGCTGGAGAAACTCTTGACTCCTCAACAAATGTTCTTTATTAGTTGATGCCTCCTTTACAATGTTGCTAAAGTTTAGGTATGTAAATTCTTTAGCTTATATTTTAGTAGTTTTAATTTTTTCACTACTTGAAATATCCTACAATCATCAACATATAAAGACCATCCAGATTCCACTATCTCCTGGAATTAGGGATGTGAACTCAATATATTAAAATATTATAACAACCCGACCGGTCATTTTAAGCATTAGTATTTTGTTTGGTGGTTTGAGGTCTTGAATGGCTTCATATAAAGTATTATGACTTACTTGTATAGTCGGTTTTGGTTTTCAAGTGGTTCGGGGTTGATTTGGAAGAATGATTCTCAATTTAGAAGCTTTAATTTAGATGAGTTGACCAAGTTTGACTTTTATGTATTTGACCTCAAATCGGATTTCTTACAATTCTGTTAGGTCCGGATGGTGATTTAGGACTTGAGTGTATGGCCATATTTGAGTTTCGGTGTTCCTAGATGATTTTGAGGCAAAATCTCGAAAGTTTGAAGTTTGAAGTTTGAAGGCTTGGAGAGTCGATAGATTTGACAATAGTTAACTTTGTAGTTATTGATGTCCATTTGAATTCTGAGCCTTAGAATAGGTACGTATGGTGATCTATGACTTATGTACAAAATTTGGGATCATTTCGAGTGGTTTTGACGTGTTCGGAGTAAGTTTAGAAATTAAAAATTTGAAATAGTTTATTAAGCTTGAATTGAGGTGTGATTCATGATTTTGATGTTATTTTGTGTAATATGAGGCCTCGAGTAGGTCTATTTTATATTTTGGGACTTATTGGTATATTCAGACGGGGTCCCAAGGGGCGTGAGTGAGTTTCGGGGTGGTTTTGGACCATGTTGGATGATGTTAGCATTGTTGGTTTTCTGTCATCTTTGATGTTCTTCGCGATCGCGAAGGACTAACCGTGTTCGCATAGTGATATTTGGCATGCGGGATTTTTGGTGCTTCGCGTTTGCATCAGCAAATTGCATTCACGAAGAAGGACTGGATATCGGTGTGTTTTGTGCTTCGCCTTCGCGAAGTGTTGGCCGCGAACACAATGAAAGATTTCGATCATGAGATTAATTTGTCCAAACATTCGGGAATTTTCTCATTTTTTACTATTATTAGATTGCGAGCTCGGATTGAGATAGTTTTCACCACTTGGATTGGGGTAAGTGCTGTTGATTCGATTTTGATTGTTATTCATTATTCTATCTTTGATTTTGGCATTTGATTTGTGAATCTAAAAGAGAAATGGGGGGGGGGGGTCGCAAATATTTCTAAAGTGAATAATTGAGTTTTGAACATCCATTCGGAGTCGGGTTTGAATAAAACTTATATGGTTGGACTTGTATTTGAATGGGTTATCGGACTTTGTGAGTTTTGTGGGGTTCCGGGGTGCGGGCACGGGTTAACTTGATGGTTTACGTTGAGTATTTGATAAAAAAAATTTACTTTTATCGTTTGGGCTTGATTCCTATGGCAATTTGAGGTTGAGGTTTTTGGCTATATTCTAGCCTTTCGGAGGTCGATTTGTGCGGGAAGGCATTTTTAGAGTATTGATTTGGCTTGTTTGAGGTAAGTGTCTTACCTAATCTTGTTGAGGGAATACCCCTTAAGATATGACTTTGTTTGTCTAATTGAAATCTGTGAGAAGAAACGTAAATGCGAGACGACGAGTGTATATACTGGTGTTATGTATAATTCATAATTGGAGTAGTCTTTAGGTTGTATTATGCCTTGATTTGGATATTTTGCTTCTTGCTATCTTGCCTTAAATGTTTTTATACTACGTGAATTCCGTGAATCATGATGGATAATATGTGTAGATGTTGATGCCCTGCTAAGCATGATATTTTTTGTTGTATGGCGTATCCACCTGATTTGAGCTGTATTTGTACACTTGCACATGCATACACCTTAGCATGCTATCTTTTTCAGTCCATGAGTATGTGATTTGATATCCATTATTCGTAAATATGTATTCTTGAGTATGCTTTCTGTGTGATGGACTGGATTGGCAGCACGTTAGTGGTCCGTGATGGATATGTTGTTTGGCACATGAGTTGTCCGTGCGATTGTTATTATTGGCACGTGAGTTATCCATGCAGCATGTGGATAAGGGTCCATTCCCCTAGGGTCACCCTCTCATTTTTCTCTCTTAATGGTGTACATGCAGGTCCTGAGAAATCAACGAGTTTCTGATTGATGTGGATCTTAGTTAAGATGATCATTGGTTGGACTTTGCATCTCTTCTGTGTTTGCAAACTCCTTAGATGTATACATGATTTTTATGCATATCCTCTCTATATGCTAGCTCCAGATGTATACATGCCTTTATGCATATCTTCTCTATATGTTACTTTACTTAATAAGATGAGACACGATACATATCTTCTCTATATGTGAACCTTTGTATGTACTTCTTGTAGGATTAATTGCTATTTCATGCATATTTCTCTATATGCAACTACTGAAGGTTTATCTGGTATTTAATGCATATCTTCTATATGTGCAAGCTTGATTATTTAATGATATTGGACGCATATCTTCTCTATATGATGAGTTGTTGAACTGGAATAGTATCTGAGCATATCTTCTATATGCAATTGTTGATGTGTTGATGGTTGTCTGGAGCATACCTTCCTTGCATGTTGAGTTGTTAAGAGACTTGCGCACATCTTCTCTATGTGCACTATGTGGTACATGTACTTTCCTATTTAGACTTCGTTACTGTTGTTGGGTACACGGTTATGTTATTGAGCTGTGCGGGTTATATATATATATATATATATAATGAGTATCCTTGACCTGAGACCTCGTCACTAATTCACTGAGGTTAGTCAGAATACTTACTGAATACAGGAGGTCGGTTGTACTTATACTATACTTCTGCACCTTACGTGTAGATATTGGAGCTGAGCTGTTGTGGATGACGGAAGCTCGCATTGAAGATGTACCTGCTTTTCGGATATAGCTACCACTTGTCCTTGGTAGCTTTGGATTCGTACTCTGTTTATGTATATTCCAAATAGATGTTATATTTATTTTCGTACCAACTTTGTAAATATAAATCTTAGTGGCCCATGACTTGTACTACCAATCCTTGGGATATTATAGGGGTGGAATGTGGGCCGGTCCGGTCCCTAAACGGGCCAAATTGGCCGGTCCAAATAATCCCGGTCCCGGGCCGGTCCCAAAATAAACGATCCTAACGGTCCCGGGCTAAACGGACTTTTTGTAGGAACCGGCCCAGTACCGGACCCACGAACTCATGGTCCCGGGCTAAACGAGTTGGGCTCTTGGGCTAAGTGGGCCCAACCACGATCCAAAATATTTAAAAGCTAACTCCGTACCACAAGTTTTACACTTAGCCTTATTTTCTGAAACTAGTTCAGTAAAAAATGGCCAAACATGAGATGTTTTCGTCCGTTTGGTAGGTTGTCTAGAAAAAGTAGGGGCAGTAACAGGAGTATCAGATGGGCCATCATTTGGATTAGCAGGGTTATCACTAGTTGGGTTAACATCAAGAGCAGGACTAGTTGGTGTATCATCATCCGGTTGAGTTTTATAAAGATCAATTTTCTCATCATCATTTTCATCAATAGTATTATAATTATTAGAATAAAGAGCATTCATTAATTCATGGTCTAATTGTTCACCGGGTGCTATATTATGGCAAAATTGACTCTCGGTAAATTGTTATAAACTATTATCGCTATTAAGAATAACAGGTGTAGGACGGATATAGGGTTTGGTTCGGGGAGCCGGGGGCATGGGAGGAGGAACAGCATGACCACTAGATTCGCCACTCTTGGATTTTCCCTTATTCTTATTTTTGGAAAAATAATTTCTTGAGGAAGCCATCTTAATTAATCAGGTAATAGAAAATAAATAAAACAAACAAAAACTATAATATTAAGACTTAAGAGTTTGAACGAGTTTACCGAATTGACGAACAACTTGTTGAAAATTGATTATCGTTGAAGACTTGAATACTTCAATTCACCAACTTCACAATTGTTTCACATATTGTAACAACCTCAATATTTTTGAACTATTTTTTGGAATAAAGTAAGCAATAGTAGCAATTATAGGAGAATATTAGACAGAGATTGTGATAGATTGATATTGATTTTGTATGAAAAATAAAAGAATGAGGGGGTATTTATAGTTGAAAATAAGGAAAAAGTGTAATTATAAAAAGTTTGGGGTTAAAACAAAGTTGGGGGGTTAAATGGCTATTTTTCAAAATAGCCAACGGCTATTTTTGATAGCCCAATGTCTGTTTTTTAAATTTTCCAAAGGGATAGTTTTTTTCTTGAAAACAAAACTACCGTTGGGACCATTTGACCCGCCAAGGGACCGGTCCGGTCCCGCTCCCTTGGTGGGCCAAACGATCCCGGTCCTACCAGTACCAAATCCAAGAACCAGCCCACAAGACCTGCCCAGGCCCACATATACCGGTCATACCGGTCGCGGTCCACTTAGCCCATTTGGTCCATTTGAACCGTAGTCCCGGTCCGGACCGGCCCACTTGCCACCCTTAGGATATTGTATGGAAATTTAGCTATTTTATTTATGTATTATTTATGATCTTCATTAGAATTGTGTTAACTGCTGTTTGTCTTACTTAATGGGTTGGGTTAGGTGTTATCACGACTAGGTGGATTATGGATCGTGACAAGTTGGTATGAGAGCTCTAGTTTCATAGGTTCTACGAGTCATGAGCAAGTTTCTAGTAGAATATTGCATATCAGTATGATGACGTCCATACTTATCTTAGAGAGGCTACAGGGCATCTTGGAAACTTTCCATCTTTCTTTCCCTATCGCGCAACTTTATTTAAGCTTGAAGCTTACATCTTCTGTCTCTTTTTATTCAAGTATATGTGATATTGAGCACTCGGTATCAGTTGTGCACCGATGACTTATGATGTCGTGGATGAGCGAGATATGTTTTCTGTGTTATGGATGTAGGCCAGTCTAGAGAACTTTGGACCAGGTTCAGACCGCAACTTGGGCTTGGTGGTTTCTATTATATGAGTATATGCTTTTGTACTTATATATCCAATAGTGTACCTAGGAGTGAGATTGATGGCTTAGTGAGTGGTTGGATAGCTATATGATAAGTATTATTTGACTGAGGACTATGCTTAGATGGTTTAGATATGACGAGAAGAATTATCTTGGTGCGCAAAGGGCTATGGATGCTTGATTTCTAACATGATGTGTTGTGCAGTCTCGGGTTATGAGTATGCTGAGGGATCATTCAGTTGTGCATTGACGAGTTCATCCTCGGGAGGATTAAGTGATTGCATAGCGGTTGTGACTACGATAGGGCATAGAGAGGGCCAGTTTAAGGCTAAGCATGTGGGTTATCTCCTGCGGGATGTTCTGAGGTTGTGTGATCCTTATGATGTTCTGCGAAGAGTTTACTTTCTATCCAGTGGGATGTATGTTATACAATTAGAGTTCTAATTTATCACGCCCTAAACTCGGGTAGCGCGACCGGCGCTCAACCGAGTAAACCCGGACGAGAAAGCCTGTTAGATTTCCTTCTACCCAACTAATCCATGAATAAAGAGGAGATGTACTCCATTAATCAAATATTGAAAAGATTTCATTAACAACTCCCATTTCATTTCCATTAGCAGCTTTATTCATAATTTCCAAAATATTACAAGTTTATAGGTATAATGAAAAACATGTTTGCCAAATACCAACATTTCTAGTTCAATTCCCAACATTCGACTACCACCCATAACCTGTCTACGGAGCCTCTAAGTACAACACAAGAGTAGTATGGAAGTGCCAGCAACAAGGCCCCGGCTATACCTCAAAATACAATGTACAACTCAAATGACATCAGGGCCAGAATAGAGTAGGGCTCACCAAAACCTGCCGCATAGAGAGTGACTGCTAACGAGGACCAAAGATGCCCGCTGATGAACCACCTGCATCCATTAAAGTTGCAGCGCCCCCGGCAAAAGGGACGTTAGTACATATGGAATAGTACTAATACCCACAAACTGTCACGACCCAACTGGAGGGTCATGACTAGCACCCGGGCCATACTTGCCGAGCACCAACGTACATTTTATCTAACCTTCCTTATTATCTTTAAGGGCCGACAAGATCAATATAAATAGTAGACATGGATCATGAATATCCAACAATGAAAGATAATGTCATGAACATACATAACATGGGACGACAAGACTGTCAAGAAACTATATATAAGGTACGAGCTATCATGATGCCATGAAAGACTATACAACAAAAATCAGCCGAAAAGGCATTCTAAACCATACATAAGTCGACACCTGTCTATGAGCCTCTAAAGGAACATAAGTGCTACAACATTGCCGGAACAGGGCCCCGACATACCCATAATATCTATAACAAAAATGCATACCAAGACCACGGCAAGTCCGGAGAAGGGATCACGCCAATAACCGCTGAACTGGACAGCCTACTGTGGTGGGGGAGCTACGTCTACCTATCTATCAGGACCTGCAGCACGACATGCAGCGTCCACAAATAAAAAGGATGTCAGTACGAATAAAGTACTGAGTATGTGAGGCAAGAAAGCATAAGTAAGAACAGTAATGTAAATAGGGATAGAGAATATACAACCTGTGACATCTGGGTACCTCTGAGGGCTACTGACATGAAATACATGATACATACATATATATACATAAACTTTTAAAACATACACCTTTGTGGGCATCACCATCATCATATCGTACCCGGCCATAATAGGCTCGGTAAAACATACCCGGCCATCATAGGGCTCGGTAGAATCGTACCCGGCCACGTGGAGCTCGGTAAAACCCAACTGATCAGTGGTTTCACAATAGGTGCCGTACCCGGCCGACTATAGCGCGGCTCGGTAGAGTAAAATAGATACATATATATGATGCATGCTGGACTCATTAGAATCACATTTTGAACCTTTCGGAGTGACGTAAGGTCGGTATCCTTCGTACATGTTATTAGGATTAACTCTTCATCAAGAATCTTATAAGAATCAGGAACTACCAACAACATTGATAATATAAGAATAAGAGAAGTAACATCAATATCAATCGTTTCATAAGAAGGGCAGCAATGTAAGTACTGCTAGCTTCTAAGAGTAGAGTATCTTTGGGAGCTCGTTTATTACATTATGTACAATCGGAGTCGTGCAGAAGAATGAAGGGGATAGCCTCACATACCTTGTATATACTGCCCAACCTCAAGCTATGCAAATGTCACGACTCCTTAGTCTACAATAAGACAAATGACACTATCATTACCGTTTAAGCGTCGTAACTATTATGTATCGACCACAACCTATTTTACGATGAAACGGACAGCACCTCCCCTATTTATATGACTTCCCACAAGTCAATACAATCACCAAACAGTCCAAACAACATCATTAATAATCATATTGAGCCTCCAAAACAGTCCACCAACCAACAACATTACTACCAAGCCTTTCGATATATATTTCACAAGTTCTAGCTTCAACGACTTAGCTGCAACTTGGATAATCTTAAATGTATATAGAGTAAGAGGTTCCTTACCTTTAAACAGAAAGAACAACTCCAATTTGACCTTAATTTTCCACGAAATATCCCTTCAATTCTGCCACAAGAACAAGGAAGCGAAACTAGCAATTAATTCGGATTTTTCGGCACTAGAATTACTTTAGAAGACTTGAAATCACCTAGGGTTGATATTAAAAACTTTACGGTGTATTTACAGGACATAAAACACTTAAAACAACCTCCCACACGAGCTGGAACAACACAAAAGTCAGCAACAACAAGAAGAACAAGAAACTTACTAGCGCCACGGGATTCCCGACATTTGATTTGTGTTGTTTGCCCTTTGTTTGGGTCTTGGATCATGAGAGAACCTTGAGAGACTGTTTTTAGGGTTATAAGGTCTGAATATACCGAAAAATAATGACTTAAAACGGGATTGAGGTATCTTATATATGTCCATATGTCTTAAACCGCCTTTGTGGGCCCCATAGAGAGCAGCTTGGCGCACTCTCGCGAAAATGCGAATATCTCTCTATTCCGAGATCGTATCGATGAACGGTTTAATGCGTTGGAAACTAGACTCATAGATCTTCAATTTGATAGGTAGATCACCCCATAATTCCAAGCACATTGGGAGAAAAATGCAGTAACATTTGACCTAAAGTTTAAGTAAAATTATAAACCTAAGTTGCGACAACTTTTATCGACTTTTGTTTCATAACTCGCTTGACTTCAAGACTTATGATGCGGATATTATATGATTCAAATACATTAAAACAAGACCTCTTGGGACAATTAATCACCTCTAGTGTTACCCGAAAATACGGGTTACAACATCCTTGATTCGTTTAACTTCAAATACTTGTTAACCACTCTTATACACCCTTGTATCGTTTAAGACCAATAGGATTAACTTCTTATCATCTCAAAGATAATCTCTTCTTGGATTTACGTCGACTAACTTACGGCGTGATCTATGGTATCCGAATTTGGGTTGTAACACCCTCTCCCCCTTAGGAACATTCGTCCTCGAATGTAAGGGTTTATGGGGTGTCTAACTCATTGTGGATTCCGACGGAGATTTCCGGCTGCGTTTCCCCTATAAAATGGACACTAGCCAAACTTGCAAGCAGTTAAACCTAACCTATGGCCTTACAAGACTATACAAAGCATTATTGATATGTACATTATCTGCATATTACCATTTTGTATTAAAAAAAAGAGTATTCACAAGCTATTGCTTACCTCATAGAGTTGTTTCACCTTATAATGCGTCCTTCTTTCCCCCGGCATCCTCGTTATCTTCACTCTGGAATAGGTAAGGGTATTTAGACTTCATCTCCTCTTCTGCTTCCCATGTCATTTCTTCTATATTCTTGTTCCTCCATAATACTTTCACGGAAGCTACATCCTTTGTTCTCAGCTTGCGGACTTGTCGATCTAATATAGCCACTGGCACTTCATCATATGATAGATCCTTTGTAACTTGTACATCTTTGATAGGGACGACCCGAGAAGGGTCTCCAATACATTTCCTCAACATAGATACATGGAATACCGGGTGGACAAATTCCAATTCAAATGGCAATTCTAACTCGTAAGCAACCTGTCCAATTCGTCGAAGAATTTTGTACGGCCCAATATACCGCGGACTCAACTTACCCTTCTTCCAAAAATGCATAACACCCTTCATCGGTGAGATCTTCAGGAAAACCCAATCACCAACCTCAAATTCCAGATCACGACGTCGGACGTCGGAATAAGACTTTTGCCTGCTTTGTGCCGTCCTCAGTCGCTCTTGTATCACTTTCACCTTCTCAATGGCTTGGTGAATCAAATCTGGCCCATATAATTCTATCTCACCGACTTCGAACCATCCAACTGGTGATCTACATCTCCTCCCATACAGTGCCTCATACGGGGCCATTTTAATACTGGAATGGTAGCTATTATTGTAGGCAAATTCTATAAGTGCCAGATGGTCATCCCAATTCCCCTTGAAATCTAGAACACATGCTCGTAGCATATCTTCAAGCGTCTGGATGGTACGTTCAGCCTGTCCGTCAGTCTGCGAATGGAATGCAGTGCTGAGATTTACTTGTGTGCCTAAACCCTTCTTAAAAGACCTCCAAAAGTTAGCTGTAAATTGAGCTCCTCGGTCTGATATAATAGATACCGGCACACCATGAAGCCTAACAATCTCCTTGATATACAACTTCGCATAATCTTCAGCCGTGTAAGTTGTCTTAACTGGCAGAAAATGGGCAGATTTTGTAAGTCAATCAACTATCACCCAGATGGAGTCAAACTTATGATAAGAGCGAGGTAATCCAATAATGAAGTCCATATTAATCACCTCCCATTTCCAGGTCGGAATCTCTATATTCTGAATCAATCCTCTAGGTTTCTGATGCTCGATCTTTACTTGTTGACAATTAGGACACTGGGCTACAAATTCTGCAATAGACTTCTTCATGTTATCCCACCAATACTGCTCCTTAACGTCATGATACATCTTTGTCGAGCCGGGATGGATAGAATATCGGGACTGGTGAATCCCAATCATAATCTTCTCTCGCAACCCTGCCACACTAGGTACACATAATCAGCCCTGGTATCTCAGTGTCCCATCTCCTCCGATCTTGAAAGCTGTAATCTTACACTGCTGAATTCCCTCTCTCAATCTTACTAAGGTAGGATCTTCATATTGCCGTGCTTTTACCTCAGCTACCAAAGATGATTCTGCTGTATTCTGTACAGTAACACCTCCGTCATCAGAGTCCAACAATCTGATTCTCATATTAGCCGGCTGGTGAAGCTCTTTGATCAACCCTTGTCTACCTGCCTCAATATGTATTAAGCTTCCCATTAACTTACGGCTGAGAGCGTCTGCCACAACATTAGCTTTACCGGGATGGTACAATATCTCGACATCGTAGTCTTTCAGTAATTCAAGCCACCTATGCTGCCTCAAATTCAACTCTTTCTGCTTGAAGATGTATTGTAAACTCTTGTGATCTGTGTAGATGTCAACATGGACGCCGTATAAGTAGTGCCGCCATATCTTCAAAGCATATATTACTGCAGCCAATTCCAAATCATGAGTCGGGTAATTCTTTTCATGCTTCTTCAATTGTCTTGATGCATAAGCAATCACCCTCCCACGTTGCATTAATACGCACCCCAAACCTATACCTGAGGCATCACAATATACCACATAACCTTCTGTTCCTTCTGGGAGAGTGAGCACTGGCGCGGATGTCAATCGATTCTTTAGCTCCTGAAAACTATGTTCACAAGCATCAGACCACTGGAACTTGGTAGCTTTCTGTGTTAACTTAGTCAATGGTGCTGATATAGAGGAAAACCCTTCTACAAACCGCCTATAATATCCTGCTAGCCCCAGGAAGCTACGGACTTCTGACGGTGTTGTAGGTCTCGGCCAATTCTTCACTGCATCGATCTTCTGAGTGTCGACACTAATACCCTCATCAAATATCACATGGCCAAGGAATGCTACTGAGTTCAGCCAAAATTCACATTTAGAGAGCTTAGCATATAACTTATGATCCTGAAGGGTCTGTAATACTATCCGCAAGTGGCCCGCATGTTCCGCCTCCGAACGAGAATACACCAGAATGTCATCAATGAATACGATCACGAACACATCAAGATAGGGCCAGAATAGACTATTCATGAGATCCATAAAAGCTGCTAGGGCATTTGTTAGCTCGAACGACATCACCAAGAACTCAAAATGCCCATATCTTGTCCGGAAGGCCGTCTTTGGAATATCCTTCTCCTTAACCCTCACCTGATGATACCCTGAACGCAAGTCAATCTTGGAGAAATACTTGGCACCCTGGAGTTGGTCAAACAGGTCATCAATTCTTGGAAGTGGATACTTGTTCTTTATTGTAAACTTATTCAACTATCGATAATCGATACACATCCTTAACGACCCATCTTTCTTCCGCACGAACAAGACTGGCGCACCCCAAGGTGAAGTGTTAGGCCTAATGAAACCCTTATCCAGCAAGTCCTTCAACTGTACCTTCAACTCTCGCAACTCTGCTGGGGCCATCCTGTATGGAGGGATAGAGATCGGTTGAGTGTCAGGCAATACATCAATGCTAAACTCAATCTCCCTTTCAGGAGGAAGGCCTGGGAGTTCATCTGGGAAAATATCTGGAAATTCATTGACCACGGGGATTAATTGTAGAGTAGGCGGCTTCGCCTCCGCATCCCTAACGCGAACAAGATGATAAATGTAACCTTTTGAGATCATCTTCCTTGCCTTAAGATAGGAAATAAACCTACCTTTCGGCGTAGCAATGTTCCCCTTCCATTCAATGGCGGGTTCACAAGGAAACTGAAACCTAACTATCTTCGTACGACAGTCAACATTTGCATAGCATGAGGCCAACCAGTCCATTCCCATTATCATATCGAAATCAACCATTTCTAACTCAAATAAATTTGCCGAGGTTTGACAACTACAAATCATCACAGTGCAACCTTTATATACCCTTCTAGCAATCACAGAATCTCCTATCGGAGTGGATACCGCAAGTGGTTTACTTATCAATTCAGGTTCAATGCCAAACTTATTAGCCACAAAGGGTGTAACATATGATAAGGTAGATCCTGGATCAATTAGCGCATATACATCATAAGAAAACACAGACAATATACCTGTAACAACATCCGAAGATGACTCGAGATCTTGTCGACCTATTAGAGCATAGGTTCGATTTTGAGCACCACTCAAACTCGGCACTGAACCTCTACCTCTACCACGACCTGTCGACTGTTGAAAACCTTGTGCTGGAGGTCGAACTGATGAGGAAGAACCAGACACAGATCCAGTCGGTTGAGCCATACCACCACCTCCTCTGTTAGGACAATCCCGCATCATATGGCCACGATGTCCGCAAGAATAGCATGCATCGGAACCTCGACGGCACAGTCCAAAGTGGGCCTTGCCGCACTGATCACAACGAGGTGTTGGGGGTCTCGTCTGACTAGTATCTCTATGAAATTGTGAGCCTGATGCCCTCAAACTCTGACCTGAACCAGAATAGGTAAATCGATCATACTGAGGCCTCTGAAACTTTGGAGGAGCACTAGCTACAGGTGGCGCCGAACTCCTCGAAGATTAGGGCCTGATACTGCCTCTGAACTCATTAGAATACCCTGCAAATCTCGCCCTCTTATGCTGGCCCCTATCCTACTCCATATCTGCCCTTTGCTGGCACTTACGATCCTCTAGGGTCTGGACATAAGACTGAATACGGGAAATATCCATGCCCTCTACCAAGGAGAATGTTGTGCACTCATTTATCAGATGTGGTCCCAACCCGTTCACGAACAAATGCACCCTATCACTCATCTTGGCCACCATATGGGGAGCATACCTTGCTAAAGAATCAAACTGTATACTATACTCTCGTACACTCATATTACCCTGTCGAAGGTTCAAGAACTTATCAGTTCTAGCTCGTCGTATCTCAACTAGCAAGTAGTGACGAAGAAAGGCCTCAGAAAATTCCTTCCACACGGCTAGAGGAGCGTTCGGACCCCCTAGATCTCTCCCAACTATCATACCAGAAAACCGCTAAATCCCGTAACCGATAAGAAGCCAACTCTACTGCCTCCGTATCACTAGCATGCATAACCCGCAATGTACGATGAATCTAATCAATAAATATTTGTGGGTCCTCCTTGGGGTCTGATCCGGTAAACACTGGAGGGTCTAGATTAATAAAATCACAAACTCTCGCACTAACCGGTTTATCAGCAGCACCGGTATTCTACCTCTGAGCCTGAGCAGCTACCAAGCTAGTCAACAATTGCACCGCACTGCGCATATCGTGGTCTGTAGTGCTAGACGGAGGAACTGGATGTACTGGGTGCCTCCTAATATCCTCTAGAGGAGACGAAGAGGTATGAGACGGCATCTCACTCTGAGCCTCACTTTGGCCTGCTTTGGCTGGAGGCACCTGAATGTTACCCTCTCCCACAGCTGTATCAAGCCGTTTACTAATTGCTTGCTTCCTAGTCGAAGGCATCGCTGAAAGAAAACAAGGTGAATATTAGATATGAATACTTACTACTCAACTCTATGCACGATCTAGATTCAGGAAGAAGGTAACAACCCTAGATGTCACGTAGCCTCCTGATTAGAATTATGGCGCGCTACACATCCATAATCAAAACTCTACTAGACACGGCTCATAGACATCCCCTAGGACAGACTTGCTCTGATACCAAGTTTGTCACGACCCAACTGGAGGGTCATGACTAGCACCCGGGCCATACTTGCCGAGCACCAACATACATTTTATCTAACCTTCCTTATTATCTTTAAGGGCCGACAAGATCAATATAAATAGTAGACATGGATCATGAACATCCAACAATGAAAGATAATGTCATGAACATACATAACATAGGACGACAAGACTGTCAAGAAACTATATATAAGGTACGAGCTATCATGATGCCATGAAAGACTATACAACAAAAATCAGCCGAAAAGGCATTCTAAACCATACATAAGTCGACACCTGTCTATGAGCCTCTAAAGGAACATAAGTGCTACAACATTGCCGGAACAGGGCCCCGACATACCCATAATGTCTATAACAAAAATGCATACCAAGACCATGGCAAGTCCGGAGAAGGGATCTCGCCAATAACCGCTGAACTGGACAGCCTACTGTGGTGGGGGAGCTACGTCTACCTGTCTATCAGGACTTGCAGCACGACATGCAGCGTCCACAAATAAAAAGGACGTCAGTACGAATAAAGTACTGAGTATGTGAGGCAAGAAAGCATAAGTAAGAACAGTAATGTAAACAGAGATAGAGAATATACAACCTGTGACATCTGGGTACCTCTGAGGGCTACTGACATGAAATACATGATACATACATATATATACATAAACTTTTAAAACATATACCTTTGTGGGCATCACCATCATCATATCGTACCCGGCCATAATAGGTTCGGTAAAACGTACCCGGCCATCATAGGGCTCGGTAGAATCGTACCCGGCCACGTGGAGCTCGGTAAAACCCAACTGATTAGTGGTTGCACAATAGATGCCGTACCCGGCCGACTATAGCGCGGCTCGGTAGAGTAAAATAGATACATATATATGATGCATGCTGGACTCATTGGAATCACATTTTGAACCTTTCGGAGTGACATAAGGTTAGTATCCTTCGTACACGTTATTAGGATTAACTCTTCATCAAGAATCTTATAAGAATCAGGAACTACCAACAACATTGATAATATAAGAATAAGAGAAGTAACATCAATATCAATCGTTTCATAAGAAGGGCAGCAATGTAAGTACTGCTAGCTTCTAAGAGTAGAGTATCTTTGGGAGCTCGTTCATTACATTATGTACAATCGGAGTCATGCAGAAGAATGAAGGGGATAGCCTCACATACCTTGTATATACTGCCCAACCTCAAGCTACGCAAATGTCACGACTCCTTAGTCTACAATAAGACAAATGACACTATCATTATCGTTTAAGCGTCGTAACTATTATGTATCGACCACAACCTATTTTACGATGAAACGGACAGCACCTCCCCTATTTATATGACTTCCCCACAAGTCAATACAATCACCAAACAGTCCAAACAACATCATTAATAATCATATTGAGCCTCCAAAACAGTCCACCAACCAACAACATTACTACCAAGCCTTTCGATATATATTTCACAAGTTCTAGCTTCAACGACTTAGCTGCAACTTGGATAATCTTAAATGTATATAGAGTAAGAGGTTCCTTACCTTTAAACAGAAAGAACAACTCCAATTTGACCTTAATTTTCCACGAAATATCCCTTCAATTCTGCCACAAGAACAAGGAAGCGAAACTAGCAATTAATTCGGATTTTTCGGCACTAGAATTACTTTAGAAGACTTGAAATCACCTAGGGTTGATATTAAAAACTTTACGGTGTATTTACAGGACATAAAACACTTAAAACAACCTCCCACACGAGCTGGAACAACACAAAAGTCAGCAACAACAAGAAGAACAAGAAACTTACTAGCGCCACGGGATTCCCGACATTTGATTTGTGTTGTTTGCCCTTTGTTTGGGTCTTGGATCATGAGAGAACCTTGAGAGACTGTTTTTAGGGTTATAAGGTCTGAATATACCGAAAACTAATGACTTAAAATGGGATTGAGGTATCTTATATATGTCCATATGTCTTAAACCGCCTTTGTGGGCCCCATAGAGAGCAGCTTGGCGCACTCTCACGAAAATTCGAATATCTCTCTATTCCGAGATCGTATCGATGAACGGTTTAATGCGTTGGAAACTAGACTCATAGATCTTCAATTTTATAGGTAGATCAGCCCATAATTCCAAGCACATTGGGAGAAAAATGCAGTAATATTTGACCTAAAGTTTAAGTAAAATTATAAACCTAAGTTGCGACAACTTTTATCGACTTTTGTTTCATAACTCGCTTGACTTCAAGACTTATGATGCGGATATTATATGATTCAAATACATTAAAACAAGACCTCTTGGGACAATTAATCACCTCTAGTGTTACCTGAAAATACGGGTTACAATATCCTTGATTCGTTTAACTTCAAATACTTGATAACCACTCTTATACACCCTTGTATCGTTTAAGACTAATAGGATTAACTTCTTATCATCTCAAAGATAATCTCTTCTTGGATTTACGTCGACTAACTTACGGCGTGATCTATGGTATGCGAATTTGGGTTGTAACAGCTAACTATCCTCTTTCAAAATAGAATGCCAATGTATGAAAGGGAAAACCATAAAAACAACAATCAACAATCAATGATATTCCAATGCCAAGTTAAAACATAGTAATTCCCAAAATATGAAGATAACATTGTGAAGTGATAATCAAAATATGATAATCATATTATTTTTGGTTGGGAGATCTTTAGTACCGATATACCACTGTTCAAAATATCACTGTTCACAATACCAAAACCACCATACTTTTAGCACGGAGTCCGATCACGACCCGATCGACTATCCAAGACATCAACCACAATCACAATTTTAATTACAATTTCAATTACAATTTCTAGCACAATCACCACCAAGCATCATGGTATCCGATCATGACCCGATCGGCTAGGCCATCTCACCATAATGTCGTGTGGATCGACATCATCCTTTTATATCAATCATCTCATCCCAAATAAGGGGAATAATCACAATCCATTCCTACACCGACAAGTGTAGTTTCGAGGTTAGGTTATTTCAACCTACCCTTCCTCGGTGACTATCGATACTCCCGAAAATATTATTTTTGTTTTTTTTCACACAAAGGTAACAACAATACAAATGCATTTATCTCATAACCTTTCATACTGTATATAGCCTCATTGGCACTTTCAACATCATTATTTCATTGGCTCTCTTGGTCATACATATGGTTCTTCATTCATGGCACAATGGTCGTATTTCATATTCCACACTTTCATTCTTTCCTTTCATGGATCATCATCACAAATATCAACATATAGAATATTCCAAAAACTACAGCTTTAGGTTCATTAGTAATTAAGACTTTAAACACAATGGATTTCTTTCCAAGAAATGGAGTAAAATGATTGGCAATCGAAGTACAAGTTAAAATCGTAAACAAGTAACACACATTTATTCTTGAAATACTTTTCCCCAAAAAGGGAAATACACCATTTCAACTCATTAATATATAAGAGCTCAAAATACATTGGAAATACTTACAAACTATAGCATTAGTTAAAACAACCATATATGGGCATCACTTGAGTTCATAATCTTTTAGGCAATTCTATTTTGAAGTCAATTTTAGAACAGTTGAATCAAAGCTCATTTCATAATCTTTCTCACATCGTCTTATTTTATTGGCACTATTGGCCACAAGTATAACTTTCACTCTTGGCACGTTGGCCACACTTTATACCCCCAATTCACTTATTTCACTTCCAACCATCTTTATAGATTATCAACAATAAGACATTTTCAATAAAGACTTTAGGTACACATATGAGCAATTAAGAGTCTTAACCATGTTGAGATTTTCTCACACAATTTGGCATCATAACCTTCATTTGAAACTCGACTCAAAGACATAGCATTTTTACATATATCATTCTTGAACACATTCCCAAAGAATAACATAATGTGATAGGAACATTCGGAACACGTTTTGAATACATAATTCTCGACACTTTGATTATTCGGGACAATTGAATTTATTGGGAACAACTCGGAACACAGAATAAGGAACTTGAGACAACCATACTTGAAACTTACGGGTACATCATGGAATTCAATTCAAAGAGTAGTTTAGCCAACATACCTCGCTTTGAGCTTTTCTTAAATTACTACAATATTCCGGAAATCCTAACAATCCCAATCTATTTTGAGACATAACAAAATTGAACACAAATTAGGAAGATAATCATGGTTTCAGCTCATTTGAGAATTTTATCAAACACTAGGTGTGCAAATTTGGCTACAAGGTTCTTCTACAAGATTTCATTCATTCCACAACCCAATCTTTACTTATTTAAGCTCAAAATTCTTCCCACAAACCTTATTGGTACATACATGTATACATAATACTCTCACACCCAAGAATGATACCTCTCATGACCTACTTTTAATCCAAATCCCAAAATTTAGGGCTAAGGAGTAGAATCTTACTTATTAGATGAAGGTCTTGTGAAATCTTCAAGTCTTGAGCAAGAATTGATGAACAAAATAGCTAGGTATTCTCTTTCTCTCTCTAAGATAGATCTCTCCTCTCTCTAAAAAAAATCATATTTTACCTTCTAAAATGACCCCCTAAGGCCCTATATCAAAATTGGATCAGATATGAAACTTTCCAAAAATGACCCCCGAAGTCAATTATGTAGTGCAATTGTGCTATAGCATAATCGTTTTCTGGGCAGCAGAATTTATTATGTGAGCGGCATAATCAATTATGCGATAGCATAATAGTTTTTTAAAAATTTGTCCGTCTCTGCTCCACTTTATGATGCTTATGCGGTCGCAGAATTGGCTGTAGACTTGCATTCTGCTAGCCTTTAGTAATTTGGTCATAACTTCTTGTAGGAGTGTCCAAATGACAAAAGGTTTGGAGCGTTAGAAACTAGACTCGAAGAGTTTTAATTTGATAGGTCAGATATCACATAACTCCTTATATATATGTAGATATGCTCATCCAAAGTTTAGTCCTGCGCGTACTCATTTGATGCTTGTCCAAAATTTGGTCTTGTGCGTACTCATTTGGAACTTTAGTCTATTATGAAATTTTCCAACTTGACTTAGACTTAGGCCTCTTCTTAGACCCCACATCACTTATAATATGCCTCGTACACTTATTATCATATCCAGTTGATATCCATCATATTAATAGTCCTCGTCTGCACATAAAATAATATAATTAGAGCGCATCAACTTTCTTAATAGCGCTTAAGTACGTCAAAATTTTCCGGGGTGTTACATAATTGCTTGAGAAATTTTGCACGACTGTCATGAGGGTGAATATGTGCTTGGCAGATGATTTGAGTTGTTTTATGACTAGTGCTACATGAGCTTATGAGTAATTCAGCTGAATAACAATGTGAGATCATGGAAGGTATAAAGGAAGAGTGATGTGGTTATTAGATGATGTGTACTATGGCTTCGAGCTAAGTGCGGGAGTATTCTATCGATGATCAGATTGTATGATCATGTGTTATATTAGTTTTTGTCTGAGGCATATTTGTGGATTAGTTATGACTTAAAGGTGCTGACTTAGAGGATGGTGCGGGGAAGGAAATTGCTGGATGCAGCATGTACTATACTTTATGGGCAAATGAAATCTCGGAATGATCGGGTTTTCTATTCATGGTGGATATAGTGTGCAAGGAGAAGGAATTCACTCGGTACTTAAAGGTGGGGTTAATTTTTAGGTGTTTGTTTTCTAATGGAGAACAAGTCATTTGGCTCGTATTGGCAGTGCATTAGAGATTAGAGCAGAGTAGATGACTCTTTAGAAGGTTCTAATGAGTTCAAGATTCATATATGGTATTTGAGGGTTCCCAAAATTTGTATATGGCTAAGATATGAGATTTTAATTTGGATGGTGTCGGTATTTCTATATCATTATTGATTCTACATTTCAGTATTAGAGAGGTTAAATAAACAGCTTCAGATTCATAGAAGGTCTCTTCGGAGTAGGCATTTCGGTTGCAATTCTATTGGGTGCTTAAGAGGGAATACATTGGTTTATGGGCCTTAGGACAATGTGGCTTCATTCTAGGATCTCTTGGGGTGAGATTTGATTAAGGACCGTAGTGTACTAGCAAGATAAAGTGTTAACTTGAAGGAAAGTCAAGAGGAACTCGAAGAAATAGGACAGCTTGGTAGTTGTTTGGATCGGCATAGTAATAGAAGTAATCGGGTTTTTTGGTGTGGCGAGGCTTTATCGGTGTTTTGTGATAATACTCTTGGGCTTGGCGACTTGCGTGTCTTAGTTGAGTTACAGGGATTCTATTTTGATGGCTTGGTTTGTGCAAATAGGTTTCGAAGTGTTCTCGATGGTTTTGACCATGACTTGAGACGGATGTCCTCTTCAGGCATGGGGATTTTGTTGCGTGTTGTGATTTTTCTCCTGGATGGGGTCAAGTGGAAGGTTTCTGATTGATGGAGTGTGTATCCTACTTGTGATTCAGAGTTAATATTGAGATTATCCTATTTTTTTCATATGATGGCATGATAGATATGATGCGTGGTGTGAAGTTGAGATAGTATGTTTGAGGTTATCGTTCAGTTTCGAAGGGGAGGCCATGAGTTCCAGACAACATGGACAGTCTTGAATGTTTAGAAGAAAGCTGGCACTATCTGGTATCACCTGATAAGGGTGTGCATTTCAGAAGGTGCATTGTGTTTTGACTTGTGGATGCTTGACTAGTGTTACGGTGATTGCATGGTTGTTGATTGTCGATGCTCGAATTTTTCTACATGGCGTGGAAGATTTATGGGAGTATTTCCCGTGAGATGATTGTGAATGAGAGATATGTCAGTCATTTGTGTGGTGGAGTTGGGATCTAATATGGAGATTCATGTATTCTTGAGGTTTAGAGATCGGACGTTCTCAAAGCCAGATTCTTCCTTGGTTACAGATGGTGAAGGCATGTTAAGAGTTTGAAGGCTGATTGCATGTGTTGTGGTTAGGTTACTATGGACTTTTGGAAGTTTATTGACCTATTTTTGGATGATCTGAATTTATTTGGGGGGCCTTTGTTAGACCTAATAAGAATGTGTATTCTACATCGGATCAGGTTGTTTACTAAGCACAACTATTGTTGAGGGGTGTGTCATCAACTAGAGTTGATCTTATTCCTATCATGATATGTTCCATGTGTTAGTATGTTATGCTATGATGGGTTGTGAGACTATTAACTACCTGCACACATGATGTAGTTCTATTTAGGCCTTGTGGCGAGATTTGAGCGAGATGGATCTTGGGGTGTTGAATTGCTTATTACACCTTAGTCATGTTTTCCCTATTTGTAGTATATTATGCTATCCATTTCTCCATGGTTATAGACATGCACTTCGCGTGTTTGTTGATTGTGTGTATTATGGCTCGATTGGTATTCCATGTGAGCTGGTAAGTTTGGATCGAATTACGCAACACAGCGGAGTTATATCGAGATATGATCCTTTTTGCTTATTTTGAGTGTTTTGCTTCTCCTCGATGGGATGGGTTCATAGAATTGTGCTTTGTGGTTGTATTTATTGAACGTATATGATGATTCTCTCATTTGGCTCTCCTTCTATCATTGGTTATATTCGAGTTGTTGCTTGAGGGTGCACGGATTGCATTGTTTGTGGCTCTAGGTGTCAATGGTGTAGCTTGTTAGTCGAGCAGCTTATACTGGGTGAAACGAGATTATTGGACCTAGAATTTTTGCCATTAGATTTGGTTAAGGTATATTTGGAATAATAATGTCAGTAGTCAACTTAGAAATTGGCAATGGCTCTTATAGGGCGAGAGAGGTACATAACGTATTGATCTGATATGTGGTTATGAGTTTCTAGATGTTTCTTTCATCATTGGTAGTGTACAAAGCATTAGAACAAGGTTTTATTTGATATGAGGTTTGCTACCAGTACTGGGTTTAATAATGAGTAGTTATTATGGTCGAAAGATATTAATATGAGTACATGAGTTATGTGGTATATCCTGTGATTATATCTTGGAATATGATTATGGTGTGATACAGCTTGGTCAGACTTATAAAGTGCATAGATACGAGAATCGGGTTTTATAATGAATTCCAAATGTTGGAGATTGGGTTCTAAGGTTTATGGACTAAGGTGGAAGAAAGAATCTTTAGTAGGGTTATGTTGAGGGGCTTATATGGATTGAAATGACGTGGGATAACCCATGGGTATGTGTATGGTGAGTTTATACAGTGATTTGATGGCTTTGTAATGACTCTTGCCATGTTCTAGGACGAATGTATGTTTAAGTGGGGGAGAATGCAATGACCCGACTGGTCATTTTGAGAATTAGTATTTCGTTCGGTGGTTTGAGGTCTTGAATAGCTTCATATGAATTATTACGACTTGCTTGTATGGTCAGTTTTGGTTTTTCGAGTAGTTCGGAATTGATTTGGAAGAATGATTCACAATTTAGAAGCTTTAAGTTAGAAAACTTGACCAGTTTGACTTTTATGTATTTGACCTCGGATCGGATTTTTAATGGTTACGTTAGGTTCGGATGGTGATTTTAGACTAGGGCGTATGCCCAGATTTGAGTTCTGGTGTTCCTCAATTATTTTGAAGGAAATTGCCGAAAGTTGGAAGTTTGAAGGTTTGGAAAGTCGATCGGCTTGACCCATAGTTGACTTTGTGGTTATTAATGTCTTTTTGGGTCTCTAAGCCTTGAAATATGTTCTAATGGTTATTTATCACATATGTGCAAAATTTAAGGTCATTCTGAGTTGCTTAGACGTGTTCGGCATAAGCTTGAAAATTTAAAATAGTTCATTAAGCTTGAATTGAGGTGCGATTTGTGGTTTTGATATAATTTTGTGTTATTTGAGGCCTCAGGGTAGGTCTGTGTTATATTTTGGGACATATTTGTATGTTCTGACAGGGTCCCGAGAGGTTCGGTGAGTTTCGGGATAGTTTCGGACCAAGTTGGATAATGTTAGCATTGCTGGTTTTCTGATGTCTCTAATGTCCTTCGCAATCGCGAAGGACTAACCGTGTTCGCATAGTGATTTTTGGCAGGCGAGATTTTTGGTGCTTCGCATTTGCATCAGCATATTGCGTTCGCGAAGAAGGACCAAATGTCGCATTCACTAATTACAAATATTTTATACACATCCCTCTCCAAACCAATAATGTTCTCCTATTATAATGGAAAGTGTGATTAGTACAATAGTTCCACCTAAACATACTAGGAGCTATTCTATCCACCTTATTACACTTAATTTTAGTTTTCAATAAACCGATTAAACCAACATCCAGCTTATTGTAGAGGATTTTTACTTCCTTCTGCTAGGTGAGGCCATTGAGGCCTCTAACATTCCAACTGAGCATATTAACCATCCCCCATAGGGAGAGATGATAAATCACCCACATATCATGTACTTTTCATAACTTTATCACATGTCTTCTCTTCCCAGAGGTTGAAAGGAATTTGCAATATCTACACCCTTCTTCACAATTGTGGGGGAATTAATAACTTTCTATATTCTGCTTCTCATGCACCTTGACCTTCTTTGGAATACCATTGATATCCTTAGTAGCAGCTGCATGTATAATAATAAGACTACCACCCTCTTTTGTAGCTTCTCCAACCTCCTTCTACCTTGCCTTATTCCTCCCAAAGTTAGCACCAATGTGGCCATATTTATGGAAGATATCACACATAGTAGGTTTTCAGTCATAAATAATTTTCTGATCAACTACTTTGCCCCTTTTATTTCTAAAATAGACGATATCTGGGAATTGGGCTCCAATCTATACCTCAACTAGCAATCTAGCAAAGTTGAGGCCTACCTCTTCTCTGTATTTTTGTCCACCGTTAGAGGTTTTCCTACTAGGCTACCTATCTTGCTTAAACCCTTAGCACACTAATATTTAAATTCAAGCCTAGGAAGCTTGATCCATATTGGGATAGTATACAGTTCGTCCTTCAAAATCTCCATATCGGGGTTTAAGCTTTGACAATAAGAGGTTTATTATCAAAGTGATAAATGCCTCCATGTATTACCTCATTTTACTCATTTCACTGTCAAATCGCACCATCACAATAACATTCTTCAACATAGCAATCTTATTAGTTTTATGTTTCCCCCAAATTCTCTGTAAGTATCCATTAAGGACATTAATGAGGATAGGCTCCTAAAAAATAACAAATCATAGTATTGCACCAATATGCAATTTCATATGCAATATACTCCAATTCAATCTCCCCGATTATGTGATCTCCTTCCATTTCAAGGCTGACAAATTCAAATTTAAATCTGGAATCTGATATCTTAGTTATGTCAAAATTATCCCAAATAGAGGCCATCAATTTAGATTTCTTACCATTTTCTTTCTCTCATACCTCGACTTCATCGACCCAACGGATTGTTCCTCCACTTTCTTGAGATTTCATAGCTGTCTCTCATTTAATCAATTGCTCCTTGGTTGGAGCAGGTGCCTTCTCCTTGACTGGAGTAGATATCACCTTCTCTGACATACTTTCATTCGACGAACTCACAGCCCTATTCTCATTTCCCTTAGAAGTCCCTATTTTATCAAGTGTTGTAGCTGATGAGTGGTGATTTTACCACTCATTCTAGTCTCTTTTCTTTAGTTTTTGCGTCCTTTAATTATAATATGAGGTTGTTTATGGTGTGTATTGCTAGATTTTCAGGTAAATAATGCCACGAAAAGACTTGAATTCAAGTGAAGTGGAATTGAGCAAAAACGAGTACAAAAGTGCAAAATCCTTTAGTGATTCCGCATCTGCGGAACACTGTACGCATATGCGACCTCGCATCTGCGAGTTGGAAGGCCGCATCTGCGGTGTTAAGCTTCACTGGGACCGCATCTGCGGCAAAACTCCGCACCTACGGAGTCGCTGGTGCGACTATTTTGTCCGCATCTGCGGAGGAAGGGAATTCTACATGGGCTCGCACCTGCGATGGCTTATCCGCATCTGTGAAACTTCTCTTAAGAAATAAGAAAATAACGTTTAAGCTTTGTTGGATTTCTTTCTTGAGAGATTGAAATGTTATCCTCCAAAAAGTGAATCAAACGAAAGGAAATAACTCTTATATTTCCTTGATTTAAATACTGCCACCGTAACTATCCCTTATCCAAGACTCATTTTGGATTCATGCCACCTATTTAGTAAATGTAAGAGTCACAAGGTGTTTAAGGAAAAAGCTGCCACGTTAATCTTTATCCCAAAGATTTTAATTAATTAGCCAATTTTCCACCAAAAATCATTAATTACCCCAATTATCCACATAGTTAAGAATTATCTCAACTTACTTAAAATACTACTTAGTTTTAATACACATTATATAACTTAGTATCATGGTCATGGGGTACCTTGTATGGTACTAGTCTATAAATATCGGGTATTTTAGCTCGGGCCGTATTTTATCCCAAAATGTCAAACCTCGACGAAATTCATTTTCTTCGACTTTCTTATCATCTCAAATTCACGAATTTACTCATCATTTATTTTAAATAGCATAATTCTTATAATCTCAAAATAATCTCATTCCCGAATTTACGTCGATTAGCTTACGACAAAACTTTAACGTACGAAAATGCGGGATGTAATATCTCATTTTCGAGCTTTCATCAATTTATTTATGGCGTACTTTTACATACGAAAATATGGGATGTAACATTATTCCCCCCTTTGGAACATTCGTCCTCGAATGTTGACTGATGCACTTATCATTCTCATAACCCATAGCTCTTGCGAATACTTTAGTACTCCTCTTGCCATCTAGGCAACTGTTCTGTGAATGAATCCCAAACGCTAGGGCATTCCCCTCTTTAGGCCTCTTTCTCACACCACGACTTATGGTCGGAATCCTTCCAATCTCCTAACTGTTGCTACCTTCAATCATGCAGCCTGTACGACTCTGACCTTGTAAGTGCGCCTATGCGACTCTTCTCTCCTTTGTCCTCCAGCTGTTAGCCCATCTCTAGGCCTCACTTTGTAAACATATATAGATCTTGACAAGATGTCCCTCTGGGCATCTATAGGTATACTGGTCGGTACTTTGTCAAACTTACGAATATTGCTATATCTTATTTTATAGACCCGATTATCCATCCGTTATTGATTCACCTCAATATTGATCTACAATCTACCACTGATAACTTGCATCGTGGAACATTTGAAGTGATTTTCCTGATCCACCTGGGGGCGATATAATACTATAATTCCATAATCGTATTGCATAGCATCCTAATGTGATTTACCTTACATGGGTATTTTAATCCTGTACAATTCATGAAATCATTACCAAACGTCATCCTTTATCTATCACAATTACACCCTCATTCTATTATCAGGGCAACATTCCACCTCTGCTAAATGCTATTAGCCTTAGCCTCCTTTGAGTTCATTCAGGCTATACTGAGCTTTGTATAACTTAGAGAAACCATCAGCTCTTCTTATTTTCATGGGCTTAATCCAGAGGACTTATCCATTTCTCGTCACCTTCTCACTTGACCTTTCTTATCCTTACTCCTGTCATAAAACCTTGTCGCTTTACTATACTTTAGCTTATGACCTATACATATCTATTTATACTACTCGCAACCTTCCTTCAACTTGTTTGCACCATATATTTTCTTATATTATTCTGGAACATCAAGCGAGACATCACATTATCTCTAACTCTTCTTTACTCTCTTGGCTAGATCTCTCGGTACCTAGAAATCATAGGCTGGAAAATATGCCACTGACGATGCCGCTATCATTCCTGGATATTGAATCCCAGCGCTTCTAGCCTTTTCTTTCCGCAGTATGGACCATCCACAACCTTCTGTATTTGAGTATCTCGCACGTTGTTCACCTTTACCTTAATTTCCTTAAAAATCTTGCATCACATCTTCTATCCCTTTCATAACCTCATAATTCACATCCACAACTTGGAGCTCTATTATAACACTTGCACCTCTGGTGCATACACAATCCGGTGGGAGTTTCATATTGACTTCTTATAAGGCTGGTACTCTTCTAACTGATTTTATCGTAGAGCCATTACAAAATATGGCTACTGTACTATCTCTCTTGCACCTCTGATATTAAGAGTGATTTTGCAATGTTCTCAATCATGATGTCTATAATTTTCTGGGTCCAATAATCAAACTCTTGATTTACTTGGGTGATGTAATTCTTTAGTTTCCTCTTTCCTCTGATCAACCTTTATGTAGGCTTAAGCTATCTTCCGATCTACGGCTCATGATGTTAGTTATTATTCTTTTAGCCTTTCGTGGGCGCTATGGAATATCCATGATACAATCTTTTAATAACTCAATCCTTTGTCTATGACCTGGGCTCAATTCTTTCTTTTAACTTAAACCAGAATCTTCTACGGCTGTATGATTATCGACATATATGCTGCATGGAAAATACTCTGAACGCTTAAGTGCATTCATAACGTAACCAACTCTAGATCATTGATCGAATAAGTCCTTTCATTCCTTCTCAGCTTTCTTTAAACGTAAGTTATTACCTTTCCTGGTCTTTCTGCTACATTTTCATGAATACTTGGTTTATCTTAGTGCCCACACATATTGGAAGTCCATACAACCCATATGATATTGAATCCTTTCTCGCCTATAATTATCCGTAGTTAGTTATCTCCACGTCCTTGTTCTTGTAGGGTTGCTTTTGAACTAAATCTTTTTTGACTGTTTCCAGTGGCATCCTCTTTTATTTCTGTAACACTTATATGCCACCTTTAACTACCCCAACTTCTATCTGAATATTTCTCAAGGGTTCTGAGGTCATATCTGCGAGACTGAATTCCCCATGTTGGGTTCACTCCGTTTATCTTGCACGATATATTGATTTGTATGTATCTTCTTGTCTAGCCATAACTAGGCTCTTCTTGAATCAACTACTAACTACTCATTGGCTCATTCTCATATCAATATTCTGCGTAATCTTTCATGGGTCATTTCCTTTTATCTCAACTTACGTTCCGCACTGACTCCTTATCTATCAATAATATCTCAGGCGGGAACCCTTACCTCTTCTCCTTTACGTCGTGTTTGCATAATGTTCTGGAATTGTAGCGTATCTTTATGACTTGAATAAGTGCAATCTTATCCCTTTCTCATTATTATCACATTCTTTCTTTACCATTTTCATAATTACTAGAACCACTTAATTCTGACCTAATGCCACATTACACCATATTCCCCCTTTAGGGGAGCACTAAGATTTAGTGCTACGATGATCTACGTATAGATATTTTACCCTCTCATCTTTGGCATCTTTTCACATCATCGATGATCCTTACTTGCCTCACGGTAATCATTCAGTACCAAGGATAATGAAATTCCTCAATGGCGAGGGTGACACTTAGTGTAACTAGCACATCCAGTCCCTCAAGCTTAACTTTACTCACCTTGATTGCTTTAGGGAAGCGTCTTCCTGAATGACCATTCTCTAAATTTCTCATGAATCTTCTTCTGTTGTCCACTCTATTATCGCCGGAACGAAATCTGAAATTCTCATGATGCTGACTATTATCCAATCACTCAGTCCCTAATTCATGTTTAGTCTATCTTGTTCACCAGCCCATACCGATTTCTATTGTTCTGGAGTTTAACTTTTCCTTCCGGTAGTCGCGTTGGAGTTACGAATTTATTTCTTGAAATGAGGATATGACTTTATGGCCTATACTCTTTTGTTGTCTCAAGGCATGACACCTCTTGTCTTTTACTTCAATTGACTATAGACTTTGTAATATTGTCATCTTTTTGATCCACCGTTGTCATCCATGTATCATATCTTACTCATAATACTTCATTAACTCTTTTCTTGTTTTGCGCTAATATTCATGTCTATCACTTTATTCTAAAAACTCGAACAAGACATTCTTTTGCTTTTAGCTCCCCTTGCTCCATCCAGTGGCTCTTGGGGTTGCTTAACGTTCTCGCTCTACTAGGGACGCGAGCCACACTAAGGTAATATTTATCCCTTCCATGCATTATTCAAATCTAATTGTAATATTCTAGAGTGCACTGTCTGGGTGCCTCACAAGGAGATCTATTAGCACCTTTGTAATATCCTTATGAAATGCCAACTAACACAAATAATCCATTTACCATTTTGGGTTACTATAACCCCAGTCGGATCCTAATAGCATGTCCTTTTCTTAAACTACACATGTTAGCCCCCAATAAGGTATAACTGAGATGGGTGTGGCCAATTCTACATACGTCTGTTACTGTTGAAGGTAAGTCACAATGCTTATACCTTTCTACCGGAGTTGAAAATACCGGTAATCTTCATTAACTGGGTACCTCGTACCCTTCTCATCTTGCTCCTTTTACTTGTTGAAGCTTGTATCTATCTTCTGAACATTGCCTTTCACCATAGAGGTGGATAGATATTCTTGCCTTAAGGCTCCTTATCAAGAAGCTTACATGTAAGGTACACAAATGTTCTGATGAAGACCTCACATTTATCCATCATAGGAATAATGCAAACTCGAGTTTCTCTAACTCAACTCTTCCACAGTTATATCTCTACCAACTATCTTTCTGGATGTAGGTATCGTCGTATTATGACTAAGATAGAGTTTAGGGAATTGAGTTCTTACAACGGAGCTCTACCACACGATCTAGAGTAACAAGAAAGAGTGATAGTCTTAAATGCCCTGTAGCCTCCTGCTTATAAGTGTGGTGCACGACACACCCATAAACAAGACTCTACTAGACACGACTTGTAGACTCCCTAGGACAGAACTGCTCTGATACCACTTTTGCCACGCCCCGAACCAAGGGGCAAGACCGGCACTCGGTGCCTCACCTATCCTTGCATACCAACTTGCGACTAAGGGACTCTGAACATATGATGTCATACTTTGGCCATGGGCCACATTGCAAGACAACTGCGAATGCTGAATAAATATCAATATAAAACTGGGCCGACAAGGTCGTCATAATTACTACAGCTGACAAACCAACCAAATATACATACAAGGCCTACAAGCCCAACATGCTGCACTAACGTATAGGATATGTCTACAAGCCTCTACTGGTGGATATACTGTGATCAGAACAGCTTCCCGACCTACTCATAACATATATACATTTATACACAATATGTACATAAAGCTCTAGACCCGGCAACTCCGAAAGGCATGGAGCTTACCGATCAAGCTGAACTCGGGCAACACTTAATAAGGAGGTATACCCGTCTGTCTGTCTGAACCTGCATGCATGAAATGCAGCGCCCCCAGAAAAGGGACGTCAGTACGAAATAATGTACCGAGTATGTAAGGCACTATACCGAAAGCTGAAATTGGATTGATAATATAATAACTGAAAGCAACTGAAAGTCAATGATAATCTGAAGATATGCTTACCTGCTGATACTGACTCAACTCTCTCAATATAGTAAGTAAAATAGTTGCCCGGCCTTATAAGACTCGGTATATATATATAACTGCTCTGCCATAGTAGGCTAGCTCATAGGCGCTCGGCCATACTAGACTCTGTATCTCAGCTAACTGGGCTCGCTCATAGGCGCTCGGCCAAAGTAGGCTCGGTATATAACTTACCATCTGATTAGAGGTTGCCCAATAGGGGCCTGCCAATCGATTATAGCTCGATGGTAATGAAAATACTGTAATACTGTATATATAGACTCTCTGCTCTCTTGACTAGAAAAAGGAAATACTCAATTGAATATGAAGTCCCAATAAGAAGAATATTGTAACTTACAAGACTAGAAAAATATACGTAAATTTCAGAATATGAATTTCTCTTTATGCCTCGTTATCAAACTCGTGTAATTACGAGATCATGCCAAAATGAAGGAAGGGACTAGCCTTAACATACCTGAGCTGATTCTCTTGACAATTCCTCTAACACACGTTAATTACGATAAAATACGGAACAAGTCGTATGAAAAGCTTGAAGCAATCACATTGCTTATGCAAAGAAAACTTGGCCAAAACCTTTCCTTAAAACTTTTGCAACAACGTTGCTATTTGGAAATGGAATTAACGTTGCTAATGTTTCTTGGATTAGAAAGTGATTTTGAATAGTAACGTTTCTATGCTTGGCTGAAACTTCTCTTAAGAAATAAGAAAATAATGTTTAAGCTTTGTTGGATTTCTTTCTTGAGAGATTGAAATGTTATCCTCCAAAAAGTGAATCAAACGAAAGGAAATAACTCTTATATTTCCTTGATTTAAATACTGCCACCGTAACTATCCCTTATCCAAGACTCATTTTGGATTCATGCCACCTATTTAGTAAATGTAAGAGTCACAAGGTGTTTAAGGAAAAAGCTTCCACGTTAATCTTTATCCCAAAGATTTTAATTAATTAGTCAATTTTCCATCAAAAATCATTAATTACCCCAATTATCCACATAGTTAAGAATTATCTCAACTTACTTGAAATACTACTTAGTTTTAATACACATTATATAACTTAGTATCATGGTCATGGGGTACCTTGTATGGTACTAGTCCATAAATATCGGGTATTTTAGCTCGGGCCGTATTTTATCCCAAAATGTCAAACCTCGACGAAATTCATTTTCTTCGACTTGCTTATCATCTCAAATTCACGAATTTACTCATCATTTATTTTAAATAGCATAATTCTTATAATCTCAAAATAATCTCATTCCCGAATTTACGTCGATTAGCTTACGACAAAACTTTAACGTACGAAAATGCGGGATGTAATATCTCATTTTCGAGCTTTCATCAATTTATTTATGGAGTACTTTTACGTACGAAAATATGGGATATAATATTTTAAAAATAATATAATCGGTATAAATTTGAATGATAAGATTACTGGCAGAAAATCGTTTAATGAAAAATATGGTGTCAATACTAGCACTTTGAAACCCATGGTCGACTATGAATAAGCTTAATCTATCATACTAAGCTTTAGGATCTTATTTTAGTCCGTATAGTACGTTTGTAAGTTTATAAATATGGTTAGATAAATTATAGTTGACAAAACCTAGTGGTTGCTTGATGTATACATATTTATTTATAAAGCCATTTAAAAGGCTTTTTTAACATCTATCTGAAACAATCTAAAATGTATGTGAGCAGCATAAGTAAGTAGAATACGGATTGACTCTAGTCTTGAAACTTGTGCGAATATTTCATCATAATCGATACTTTATGTTGGGAGTAGTGTTAATCTAGCTTTACTTCTTACCACTTTCCCAGATTCATTCAACTTGTTCCTAAATATCCATTTTGTTCAGACGATAGAGGTGTTAGCGATTTTGGAACCAATTTTCATACCTTGCTTTTCTCAAATTAGTCGAGCTCTTCCTATATTGCTTTTACCAAATAGTCCTCTTTGACAGCTTTATCAATCCTTTTTAGCTTAAAACTGAGAGATGAGTGCAATTTTGAATTCTCACTTTTGTGACCTCTTGGTGTTTATTCCTTAATGAGGATCAACAATTATGATTTTTTGCGGATAACATAGTTTACTGTTTCAATCCTTTGGCACAATATCAACATGATTTTCAATAGTTTCATATTGTGTTATAGATTTTTGTAACGACCTGACCGGTCACTTCGAGCATTGGTATTTTGTTCGGTGGTTTAAGGTCTTGAGTAGCTTCATATGATGTATTACAACTTTGTGGGCATGGTTGGTTTTGATTTTCAGGAAGTTCGGAAGTAAGTCGAAAGAGTAATTCTCAGTTTGGAAGCATTAAGTTGAAGAGTTTACCAAGGTTTGAATTTTGAGTAAACGACCTCAAAATCATATTTTGATGGTTCTAATAGGTTCGTATGGTAATTTTCGACTTAGGCGTATGTCCGAATTAGAATTTGGATGTTCCTTTAAGGTTTTGGCTCTATTTGGCGAAAGTTGGAAATTTGAGGTTTCGAAGTTCATAAGTTTGACCGGGAGTTGACTTCAATATTGTTGGGTTTGGAATGTTGTTCCGGAAAATTAAATAGGTTTGTTAGGTCATTTGAAACTTGTGTGCAAAGTTTGGTTGAGATCCGAGTTGGATAGGCATGAATCAGACACTTGGCTGGAAGTTTATGAACCTAAGAGAGTTCAACATGTAGTTTGATTCTTGATTCCTTGATGTGATATTTTCGTATGTATTTTGACACCTTGGATAGATCCGAATAGTGTTTATGGACTTGCTAGGATAATAGGACGGGGTCCCAAGATGGTTATGTGAGTTTTGAACAAGTTTGGGCATTTTGATACTTTGATGATGTCCTGGAGCTATTGAAGTGCGGAGGGCACTTCTTGGAGTTTTGGAGGAATTTTGGATTGCTTAGGCAAATCCTAAAGTGCGGCCGCAAACCCCAAGTGCGGATACAATGGCCAAAGTTCGGACAGCACTAAGGGCCGCAATAGAAAATCTGCAGGTTCATTGATATGATTTAGGAACTCATATCTCATAATATATAATATATTTGTAGATGGTCCAAAAATAAACATTGTAGCACTTTGTGTCTAGCTTCCAGAAAATCAAACTGTTTATCATTTGGACATTTGTACAGAAAGTTATTATTATTTTATCAAAGACTAGAAGTGCAGTCACTGCTGGATTGCGACCGCACAATATGGATTGCGGCCGCAAAACTTAGAAATGTGGATCACACTAGGAAAAGAGCGGTCATCACTGTGGGAGATCGGGTATTTGTACATAAACGAGATTTTTGGATTTTTATTTCATTCTTCACTACTTTTGAGACTTGGGAGCTCATTTTTAAAGGGCTTCAACCTAGACCTTCATTTATAAGCTTGGGTGAATGATTCTAACATATATCTATGATATTTACATGAATCCATCACTAGATTTAACATCAAAATGTGAATTTTTACAAGATAAATTGAGAATTTTGGCTAGATTCGTGCTGTCCGGAGGTCGATTAGCGCGGGAAGTCATTTTTAGAGTTTTGGCTTATTTGAGGTAAGTATCTTGTCTAAACTTGTATAAAAAAAATACCCCTTAGAATTTAGTGATAATTTCTTATTTGTGTTATGTGAAAAGCGACGTGTACATGAGGTGACGAGCGTGTACATGGGCGTTATATACGGCTTATGACTAGATTAGACCTTAGGCTATTAATATGCCTTAATTTGGAAATGTCCTCTACATGAAACATACTTAATCACTTTGTGACTACATGAACATAATCTTTTCAATTGTTTTTAACCGTAGTAATGCTTTATTTGTTAAATACCCATCCACATTTTACTATTTTCATATCCATGTGAACTTCATTGATAAATTATGAACTTATATCCATGATAAATTTTAACATTATCATTTGTGATTTTATGGCACATGTGAATATGTTGAGCGGATTATTTGGGTATTGTGTCATGAGGTCTCTTTCGTGCGAGCATGAGGTCTCTTTCATGCGAGCACGAGGTCTCTTTCATGCAAGGGAGATTGATATTGGCATGAGGTCTTTGTTGTAAGAGCATGAGGTCATTGTCATGCGACTTTGATTGATATTTGCACGAGGTCTTTGCTGTGAGAGCACAAGGTCTCTTCCGTACGAGTGTGATTGTTATTAGCCCGAGGTCTTTGCCATGCGAGCACGAGGTCAATATCGTGTGAGTGTGATTGATATTGGCATGAGGTCTTTGTCATGAGAGAATGAGGCCTCTTTCGTGCGAGTGTGATTGATAAGAGCATGAGGTCTCTTCAATACGAGTGTGATTGATATGAGCAAGAGGTCTCTTCCATGCGAGTGTGACTGATATTGGCACGAGGTCTTTGCCGTGCGAGCACGAGGTATCTTCCATGCGAGTTTGATTGATATTGGCACGAGGTCATTGCCGTGTGAGTGTGACTGATACAAGCACGAGGTCTTTGTCGTGCTAGTGTGATTGATAGGAGCACGAGATTGATTTGAGCACGAGGTATCTTCCATGCGAGTGTGATTAATATGAGCACGAGGTCTCTTCCATGCGAGTGTGTTTGATACTGGCGTGAGGTCTTTGCCATGAGAGCACGAGGTCTATTCCATGTGAGTGTGATTAATATTGGCACGAGGTCTGTGTCATGCAAGCACGAGGTCATTGTCATGTGAGTGTGATTGATATGGGCACGAGGTCTGATGAATTATTGTTATTACGTTTTTGCTATACCTTCTATTGCCAGTCTTTGATATACTGCATAAGTTATTTGATTAGTGAGTATCACATGACTTCAACCTCATCACTACTTCACCAAGGTTAGTCTTGATACTTATTGGGCACCGACCGTGGTGTACTCATACTACACTTCTGCACCTTGCGTGCAGATCTTGGAGTTGAGCTGTTGTGGATGATGGAGGCTATCGTTCAAGATGTACATGCTTTCCGGATATAGTTACCACTTGTCCTTGGTAGCTTTGGATTTCTACCTCTGTTCATGTATATTCCAAATAGATGTTGTATTTATTTTCGTACTAACTTTGTATATCTAAATCTTAATGGCTCGTGACTTATACTACCAGTCCTTGGGATGGTTGTTTTGAATTCTGTTGCAGTTTTTATTATATATATTGCTATTATTTTTTATCTTAGTAGTATTGTATTGTTTGACTTACCTAGCTGGTTGGACTAGGTGCCATCACAACTTAGTGGGGTTTTGGGTCGTGACAAGTTAGTATCAGAGTTCTAGGTTCATAGGTTCTACGAGTCGTGAGCAAGTGTCTAGTAGAGTCTTGTGGATTAGAGCTCTAGGTTCACACAAGTGTCTAGTAGAGTCCTGTGGATCAGTATGATTACGAGAATGTTTGAGGTTGTGTGATTCGTATGATGCTTCTATTCAGTTGAATGCATATACCACCGTTTCGGAGGGCTTGAGTAAGTTCGTGCGACTGTCATAAGGATGATTATGCACTTGGCAGGGTCCTTTGAGTGTTTATGACTAGAGTCACCTGCGTTTATGAAGTATTCAGCTGAATGACAGTGTGGGAACTTGGCAGCTACGAAGGAAGGGTACTGTGAGTTACAGGTGATGTGTTCTACGGCTTGGATCCAAGTGAGTGAGTCTACTAGCGAAGATCGGATTGCATGGTCATGCGTATATTAGTTCTTGGACTAGTATGTGCTTGTGTATTAGCTATGATTTGAGAAATGTTTTCATCGACGATGATTTCGAGCAAAGGATCGGTTGGATGTATGATGTACTACACCTTATAGGTATGTAGAGATCTTGGGATGATTCAGGTTTGATACTCGTTGTGGATGTGGTGTGCATGAAAACGGAATCGCTTGGTTGCTTCTTTTGGATATTCATGTGCTGGTGGAACGCATGTTGTTTGGTGTGTATTGGCTTCACATTGGGGATTAGGGCAAGGTGAATGACTTTCAAGAAGATTCCAACGGGCTCAAGATTTGTGTATCATTATTATATGGTATTTTAGGACTTTCCGATTTGTGTATGGATAGGACTTGGGGCTTGCATTTAATGGTGCCGAGACTTGCGGTATTTCTATATCATTATTGATTCTACATTGCGGTATTCGAAAGGTAAAAGAAATAGCTTCAGATTTATTAAAAGGTTTCACAATGCAGGTATTCTCATGTTGAGGTGCTCTTGCTTTTAGCAGTCTACGTGACTTAGTTGATTTAGAGGGATCTAGTACTAATGATTTGGTTATGTGCAAATGGGTTTTGAAGAGTTTGTGATGGTTTGGCCACGACTTGTGGTTGATGTACTCTACAGTCATGGGGAGTTCGTTACGTGTTGTGATTTTGTTCTACGGGATAGAGTTAGTGGAAGGTTTTTGGTTGATGGGATGCCTATCCTACTTGTGATTTAGAGTTGAGAATGTGATCCTTGTGTTTTTATATGATAGCATGATAGAGGTGGTACAATGTGTGGGTTCGAGATTTCGTGGGTGATGACGTCCAAATCCACTCCTCAAAGAGTAAGCGGACATGGTCGCATGCAATATAATTTACCCAACTATGAGTCGATGTCGAATCCCACATAGAATAATAAGTAGACGATTAGGAAATAAGAGAATTATCGTTTATTATATTAAGCCAAACACTAATAAAGGTTTTGAGAAAATGTTACACCTAAATGCTGAAATGTAAACTAACCTAGAAAGCGAGTCAAATGATAAATGACTACAAGCATGAATACACTGGGAATTACACTCAAGTAATAATCCAATGTATTTTATGATTTTACAAATATGAGCAAGTTATGTTAATTAGCCTCGGATAATAATTCTATATTAGCTTCTTACGAATACTAATAAGACTCCCTATTTGAATTATCACTAAAAATATTAAGAGAATTAAGTGCACCCGAATATGGCTACAAGAAGTTCAATCATATCCCTAGGTTGAATCTATAAAATGAGGTTAACGCCTCAAGTTCTTGTTAATTAATCTTTTCCAACCCAAAATTACCTTTTTCAAGATTAATTCAAAGTTAATGGGTTAGTCCTAGGGTTAGCTAATCTCTTTGGAAACATTAAAGAACAGGAATAATTAAATAAATAATTAACTTACTTCAATATTAATAAAAATCGTTCAATACATAAGCACAACAAGAGATTTAATCCAAATATTAATAATGAATATTTTCATAAACAAGATTCAATTGTTGGAATAAATACTACACACTTAGATATTCAATACAAATCAAGAAAATGAAGAAATGAGTAAAAATGGGTAAGCAAATCTCATTCAAAGTGTTCAAATCTTCAACTCCCAAGTGTGTGCGCAAGAACCCTAGCTCCAAAACTTATATTTTCTCCGAAGATATGCCAAAGATATGTTCCAAATGCGCTAGCTCGTGTATTTGTGGGTTTGGGACCAAAAAATGTGAAATTTCAAATCTGCCCAAAACTGAATCCCATTGTTCACATTTGCAAACCTAAAATTTACTAATGTCCATCGCAACTGCAACCCAGACTTTCGCATTTGCGAACTTTGATTCCTTCAGTGACCATCGCAATTGCGGTATGATGGATCGCATTTGCAAAAGTTGACTGTTTGGTTGACTTTGCATTTGTGATCCTACCATCGCATTTGCAACTTCTGCTATCTTAATTGAGATTCGTAATTGCGAGCAAGAAGTTCACAGTTGCAAACATTGACTGCCAAGGTTGACTTCGCATTTGCGAGCTCCTGCTCGTATTTGCGATATCTGAGACCATTTTTAAGATATTTTCTTTTCAACTCCTTTTTTACTTGTTTTCACTTGGTTTCTTTTCCGATTACTTCTAAATCACATAAACCTATAAAATAGAAGTAAACGACATTGAATACACTATTTTATCAATCAAACATAGCAAAAATCTAAGATTAAAAAAGAGATAAGTTGGTAAATGTAATGACCCAAAAACCCACCGCAGGCATCGTGATGGCACATAGTCTCTAATACTAGGTAAGCCGATTACTAACAACGATTAGGAAAAATTTTAACAATGATAATTTGAAACATATTCTAATATGAATATCGAAACAAAAGCGTAATAAGCCGACGTGGCAATAATCGTAACTACCTCCCAAGACTTGGTAATACAGAGTCACGAACTCTAGTTAAGTACATGGAAAGATCTCAAAGATCAAAATACAATATTGTTCAAATAACAAGCTAACAATACAATGAAAGGAAAGAACCCCAAGGGACTGCGACGACCAAGTAGCTCTACCTTGAATCCTCGCGACCAATATGTTAACTCTGCCCCAGTCCGATATCTCCAATACCTGGCTATGCATAAAAATGTGTAGAAGTGTAGTATGAGTACACCACGATCGGTACCTAGTAAGTATCAAGACTAACCTCAGTAGAGTACTGACGAGGTACAAGTCAAGACACTCACTAGACAAAATAACATGTGCACTAAAGAAGTATAAACCTAATAATGAAAGCAGAATCAGTAAATGGCAACAACAATCAACAAGTGATGTAAACATTAAAGCAATAAGAACACCGTGAAGTATCATTAAAACCAACTAAGGAACACAAAGGAAAACCAATTAATCAAGTCGTTCTAACACAAGTTTAACAACGAAATCACTCTGTGATACCTCATCTCATAATCAAAAGTCACGGGTCTCAATTCACCATCCTATGCTCACGGCACCTTGTGCCCACATTTCAAATCACAACCGCACAAATAACTCACGTGGCAATATCTCAATCTGCCCGTCATGATTATGGGCTCACATTCACAATCCTCCCAACATAGTCACAGGCTCACAATCGCAATCCGCACGGCATGGTCACAGGCTCACAATCACAATCCGCCCGGCATGGTCACATGCTTATAATCACAATTCGCCCGGCGTGGTCACAAGCTCAATATCAAAATGAAAGCCGATAATACAAGAACACATGGGCATGATTAATAAATTTCAAGTTTCATACTCCTGAGCTAGTAAAAGTGTCATGATACGGTGTATGCTTGTGCGAGTGGTACTACTGTAGCCCAAGTCAACAAGTAATATCAAAGATATCGAGTAGATCATCAGAGCAACAAAACAAATCATGTAAGGTGTATGACATACACAAGGAAAAGCACACCATCACATGAAAATCACCAACACAATATCCCCAAGCCATCACACATCATCCCTGACATTGTCACCCTTATCTCTGTGATAGCCACCCATATCACTCCGCCCTGACAATATCATTAGCCACCCGTATCACTCTGTATAATAGCCACCCTTATCGCTCCTCCCGGACAATAACACAATAGCCACCCATTCCGATATGAGTCCAACCATACCAAAATTATCCAATTCTAACATCAAATCGGCTTTCAAATCCTCATTTTACATTTTTGAAAGTTTATACAAAAATTCTCATTTTCTCCCATTCAAATCACTAATTTAATGTTAAAAACAACAAAGATGGAATCACGAAATTTAATCAATTCCGGATAAAGAATACTTACCCCAATCAAAAGTGTGAAAATCCCCTTCAAAATTGCCCAAATCCGAGCTCCATAGCTCAAAATATGATAAAATGACCAAGACCTTCGAAATAGATTACTTTAAACACTTCTCCATAGGTACCCTTCGGGATCATGGTCACCAACCTCGCGATTGCAATTCAAAAAATTTCCAGCACAAATTTTACCCTTCGCGATCGTGGCCATTTCCCCGTGATCGCGATGAACAAATTCACATTACCCTTCCCAAACTCTTCTCAGAAATTCTGTAGTGTAACAGCCATAACTTTTTGTACAAACCTCAAAATGACAAACGGTTTAATTTTCTGAAAATTAGACTCAAAGGAATACAACTTTTATTTTTGGGTAATCTCCAAATTCCTTATATATTATAAGATATAAGTTTCCAAAGTCGGGTCAATGATAGCAGAATTTCCTCAACGCGATCAAAAAAAGGCTTTAGCGATCGCGATTCATAGTGCCCAAATAGAAAATTTTCTCTTCGCGAATGCGAACCAAAGTCCGCGATCGCGATGCATACCCTTGTTGCCAAAAACCATCAATTATGGCCTAGAAATGGTCCGAAACTCACTTGTGCCCCTCGGGACCCCGTCCAAACATACCAACAAGTTCCGTAACGTAACGCGGACCAGCTCGAGGCCTCAAATCACATCAAACAACATCAAAACTATGAATCGCACCTCAAATTATACTTAATTAACTTATGAACTTTTACCTTTTACAACTCGTGCCGAATCATATTAAATCAACCCGGAATAACCTCAAATTTTGCATGCAAGTCCCAAATGACATAACAGAGCTATTCCAACTCTCGGAATCACAATCCAAGCCCGATATTGACAAAGTCAACTCCCGGTCAAACCTCTCAACCTTCCAAACCTTCAACTTTCTAAATTTTGCCAAAATGCATTAAATCAACCTACGGACCTCTAAATTTAAATCTGGGCATAAACCTAAGTCCAAAATCCCAATACAAAGCTATTGGAATAATCAAAACACCATTCCGGAGTCGTCTACACAAAAATCAAACTCCAGTCAACTCTTACCGCTTAAGCTTCTAAGACAAGAATTATCCTTCCAAATAAATCCTGAATCATCCAAAAATCGAACTCGATCACACACGCAAGTCATAATACATAACACGAAACTACTCGAGACCTTAAGCCACCGAATGGGACGCTAGTTCTCAAAATGACCGGTCGGGTCAATACAGTAAAATACCAACTTATCAAACCCCCAAACTTAAACTATTGCTTCTCTTTAAGAAATCAAAGCATAAAATCTTCTTCCAAGTAATCAAATCAATAGTGCATCAACATTATACCAAGTCAAAAAATCTACTTTAAGTACAAACGCATGACTTTGATTGGTACTAACAATTACTCCAAAGCATATGAATTACCAACAACTCCCTCACATATTTCATTTCAATTTAAATTCTCAAATACCACATTAATCGAAGTAGCAACCAAGTCATGATACTAAAGCTTCAAAATTTTCCTCATTATCACAAATAACTTTCTTTTGTTCATTACTCCCAATTGGAGATTGGATTAAATTCACAACTCAAACTTCATGTGCCCTAACACTTAAGATAGAATCCCAACTTTTAAATTGCAATTGAAAACTCAAATGGGATATAATATGGAAAGAATTAACTTCTCTCTCTCTCTCTCTCTCTCTCTCTCTCTCTCTCTCTCTCTCTCTCTCTCTCTCTCATAAAGATTTTCAAATGCACATAAATAGTGTCATAGGCTTGGCCTTCATGTATTTCTCCACTAATATAGACATACTTTATTCAAATCTAAAGATAAACAAATTAGCATAGTTAAGTATTGTCAAATACCACAACCCTTTAGGCTTATTTAAATCAAACAACAACAACAACAACCCAGTAAAATACCACAAGTGGGGTCTAGGGAGGGTAGAGTGTACGCAGACCTTACCCCTACTCCGGAGGAATAGAGAGGCTATTTTCGAAAGACCCTCGGCTCAAGAAGAAGAAAATAAACAATAGACAATAGATCAGAGACAACAACAGAAGCCAGAAAAATAATATCAGCATCGTAAGAAATAGAAAATACATGGAAAAGAAACAATAATAACCAGTAATAATGCCATAGAAAATAGTGTTGAAACTACATAAACTACTAACAACCCAAGGCGAAACATTATCAGTCTAGCCCCACACCCGGTACAACGTAGAAAAATGCTCAACTCCCTCCTAACCTACAAACCTAATGCTTGACTTCCATACCTTCCTATCACGAGCCATGTCCTTGGAGATCTAAAGTCGCGCCATGTCCTGCCTGATTACCTCACCCCAATACTTCTTAGGATGCCCTCTACCTCTCCTCATACCTGCCAATGTCAATTGCTCACACCTTTTAACTGGGGCATCTATGTTTCTCCTTCGCACGTTCCCGAACTATCTAAGCCATGGGAGCCACGCCCACCTTCTCCCAAATATCTTCATTCCTAATTTTATCCAGCCTAGTGTGCCTACACATCCATCTCAACATCCTCATTTCTTCCACTTTCATCTTCTGGGTATGAGAATTCTTGGCTGCCCAACACTCAGCTTCGTACAGCATGGTCGGTCTAACCACCGCTCTATAGAACGTGCCTTTAAGTTTTGGCGGCACTTTCTTGTCACACAGGACTCTAGATGCTAACCACAATTTCATCCACCCCACTCCTAAACGGTGCGTGACATCCTCGTTTATCTCCCTATCCCCCTAGATAATTGACCCAAGGTACTTGAAACTTCCTCTCTTGGGGATGACTTGTGAGTCAAGCCTCACGTCCAAGTCTGCTTCCCCTAACGCATCGCTGAACTTACACTTCATATATTCTGTCTTAGTCCTACTCAACTTAAAACCTTTAGACTCAAGGGTCTTTCTCCAAACCTTCAACCTCTCATTAACGTCGCCTCGCATCTCATCAATCAGAACTATTTCATCATCGAACAACATACACCATTATACCTCTCCTTGAATATGTGAGTGCATGCATCGCCCGGGCAAATAAGAACGGGTTGAGCGCAGACACTTGGTGTAACCCCATAACAACCGAAAAGTGCTCTAAGTCACCTCCAACAGTCCTAACTAGAGTCTTATCTCCCTCATACATGTCCTTTATCACCCTAATGTAATCTATCAGCACACCTTTCACCTCCAGGCATCTCCAAATATACAAGAATGCATGTATTTGTGATGAATGAATATCAAATTTCATGCCCCTGGACTGGTATAATGACATGCTAAAGTGTAGGCGCGTGCAAAGTGTGCTATCATAGCTCAAATCGACAATTTCATCACAGAAATATCAATTATGAAGTTCATTTAGGGAATTAGCCTCTATGTAATCCTCAAAAATGGATCAAATAGTTCACAACAAGGTTACAAGTATGAGAAAAATCAAGCTTAAAGCTTAACCGTCAATTCTAGGGATATCATAGCCTAAGCACTACTCCGAACATGGATATATATCCCAATGCTCGCACATGGGCTCAAAGCCCACACATATGCGTGCCCATAGCACGTAGCTATCAGAAATAACTCAGGCAAATAGTGCCTCAACCAAGTTTAGATAGGATACTTACCTCAAGCAAGCCAAATCAAATACCGAGCAAGCCAAACAATACTCTAGAAATGCCACCCCACACGAATCGACCTCCAAACGGTTCGAAACTAACCAAAAGAAACTCAAAAACATCAAATAATGCCTTAGGAAACAAACCCAATTGAAAAAGGTCAAATCTTTAATCAAATACTCAAAGTCAACTTGGTGCTCGCACCTTGAAACAGGACAAAACTCACAAAATTCGGCAATCCATTCAATTACAAGTCCAACCACACTAGTTTCACCCATATCTGTCTCTGAATCGATGTTCAAAACCCAAGTATTCACTTTAGAAATGTTTTGACAAAAATCCTAATTTCTCTTTTTAAATCCTATGTTTTGATGTTAAATCTAGTGATGGATTCATGTAAATTTCATAGATATATGTTAGAATCACTTACCCCAAGCTTGCAGATGAAGTTCTAGATTGAAACCCTTCAAAACCGAGCTCCCGTGTCTTTAAAGTGGTGAAGAATGAATTAAAAGTCCAAAAGTTCCATTTATATAATAAAAACCTGTTCTCACACAGTGTTGGCCGCACTTTTCCTATTGTGGTCCGCAATTCCAAGTTTTGCGGCATCAATCCATATTGTGTGGTCGCAATCCAGTATTGATTGCACTTCTACCCTTCCGTAAAATGACAATAACTTTCTGTACAAATATCCAAATTACAAACTGTTTGATTTTCTGGAAGCTAGACTCAAAGGGATACTACTTTCATTTTTAGATCATCCCCACATTCCTCATAGATTGAGAGATATAAGCTTCCGAAGTCAGACCAATAAACCTGCAAATTTCCTGTTGCGGCTCTCAGTGCGGTCCGCACTTTGACCATTGCCTCCGCACTTGGGGGTTTGTGGCTGCACATGAGGCTTTGCCTCAGGACTCCAAAAGTGCCCTCATCACTCTAAAGAGTGCCCTCGGCACTTCTACATCTCCCGGACATCATCAAAGTGCCGAAATGCCAAAACTTGTTAAATACTCACCCGAACCTCTCAGGACCCCGTCCAAACATACCAATAAGTTCCAAAACCTAACACAAACCTACTCGATGCCTCAAATCTCACATAAAAACATCAAAATCATGAATCGCACCTCAAATCAAGCTTAATGAACTACTTCAATCTTTCAAATTCTAAACTTACGCCGAACCATATGAAATCAACTCAGAATGATCTCAAATTTTTGTACGCAAGTTCCAAATGGCATAACAAACCTATTCCAACTCCCTGAACAACAATCCGAACTCAATAACATCGAAGTCAACTCCCAGTCAAACTTACGAACATTCCAAACCTTCAAATTGCCCATTTTCGCCAAATAGTGTCAAAACCTTCTAGAGACATCCAAATACAAATACGGGCATACACCCAAATCAAAAATCACCATTCGGATCTAAAGGAATCATCAAAACTCCGATTCGAGGGTCAAATACACAAAATTCAAACATGGTCAACTCTTCCAAGGTCAAATAGACAAAAGTCAAACTTGGCCAACTCTTCCAACTTAAAGCTTCTAAGATGGGAATCATTCTTTCAAATCAATCATGAACCATCCAAAAACAAAAACCTATGATACAGACAAGTCATAATACATCATACAGAGCTACTCATGCCCTCGAACCATCGAATGAAATTCAAATGTTCAAAATAATCGATCGGGTTATTACATTCTCTCCCACATAAACATACGTTAGTTTTCGAAAGTGCCAAGACTCGTTCCAAAACCATCAAATCACTGTGTAAACTCACCATGAACATACCCTAGGGTGATCCCACGTCACCCCAATCCATATAAGTCCATATCAACTCAATGTAACCGAAGATTCTTCCTTCAACCTTTGTCCATAAACCTTGGAACCTAATTTCTAACATCTGTAATCAATTACAAGACCCGATTCTCCTATCCATACATTGTATAAGTCTGAACAAATTATATCAAACCATAACCATAGTCCAAGATGAGATCGCATGACATACCACATAACTCAGTTACTCATAGCAATAACTTACGGCCACAATAGCTGCTCAATAGCAAATCAGGTACCGGTAACAAACCTCATATCAAATAAAAGTTTGTTCTAACCCTTCGTACACTACCAATGATGAAATAAACACACAGAAACTCATAACCACTCATTAAATCAACAAGTCTTGGTGCTCTCTTATCCGACAAGAACCATAGCCAAATTCTAAGCTTATTAGCGACATTATTCTTCTAAACCTACCATAATTAAATCCGATAGCACCCATTCTAGGTCCAATGACCTCATTTCACCAAATACAAGTTGCTCTACTGACATGCCACACCAATACTACCTAAGCCACAAACCGTGCAATCCGTGCACCCATAAGCAACAACTCAAATGTACCCAAAAATGGAAAAATGACTCAAACGAGAAAATCGTTCTGCAAGCTCAAAGGGTACCACCACAAGCGCAATGTCATGATCCAATCACACATAGTAGAACCAAGACGCACAAAATCAACACAAAGGATCATATCCCAACATAACTCCGCCTGCAATATGTGACCCAATCCAAACACCAGTCCACATGAAATACCTCGAGTCATAATGCTCAAAATCAACAACCATAGGAAAATCAACATCAAATACACGAAGTGCATGAACATAACCATGGGTAAATAAATAGGACAGTATACCATAACTTGGAAAGACCATAACCAAGGCGCAGTCAACCATTCAACATCCCAAGAACTATCTTTCTCAAATTTCGTCACAAGACCCAGACAGAACGCACCGTGTGTGCAAATATCCAATCGATCACAACCCATCGTAGCATAGAAGAGTAACACATGGAACATATCAGAATATGAACAAGCTCAACTCTAGTCAAATGACACACCCCTCAATAATAGTAGTGTTGAGTCAACAAATATGATCCGATATAGAATACACGTCCTCATTAGTCCTATCAATGCCCCCCTCCAAATCAACTCCGTCCATCCACAATTAGATAGATAATCCCTCCAAAAGTCCATAATAACCTAATTTTAACACCTACTATTAGTTGTTTAACTTTGGCCATACCTCCATAGTCTGCAACCAAGGAACATTCTGCCTCTAAGAACTCCAAGTTTCCAAATCCCTAGAATACCAGAACTACTATATCTGATCCCAACTCGACCACTCAAGTGAATGCCACATCCTTCATATGCAATCATTCCACGAGAAATACTTCCATAATTCTTCCGTACCACATAGCAAAATATGAACATCAGCAGTCGATCAACCAGGCGAGTACCGCAATACCAATGAAGCATCCATAAGTCAAAACACAAGGCGCTTTTTGAAATACGCACTTTTCTCAAGTGATACCAGATAGTGCCAGCATTCTTCTAAACATCAAAAACTGCCCATACTGTCTGGAACCCATGACCTCCTCTTTGAACTGAACCGCAACCTTGTACATAAAATTCTCAATTCTACATGTTGCAACGCATCTATCATTCCATCGTATGAAAATACGAGAATCTCATTATCAACTCCGAGTCACAAACAGAAAACACACTCAATCAGCCTGAAACCTTCAACTTGATCCCACCCAGGAGACAACCACAACGCGCAACAAACTTCTCATACTTGTAGAAAATATCAATCTCAAGTCGTGACAGAAATCATCGAGAACTTTTCAAAACCCATTTGCACATAACCAAGCCATCAAAATTGAATATCTCTAACTAAATCAAATCACGCAGGATGCCAAACCCAAGTGTATTGCCACAAAACACCGATAAAGCCTGACCACATCATAAGAACTAAGAGAACCAATTATGCCATTATCATACTGATCCAACTTACTGCCAAGATGCTCTTATTTCTCCAAGTTCCTTCTGAATTACCATTAAGCTAACACTTATCCTTGCGATTACACTATGACCCTTAACTCAACGCTCACCACAAGATATCCAAGCATGAAACTACATCGCCCTAAAGCCTATAAGTCATTGTATTCCTTCTTAAGCACACAAAAGTACCACAACTCAAATGCCCACTCTAAAGAGACCTCCTACGAAGCTAAAGTTGTTTCTTTAACCTCTCTGATACTGAAATGTAGAATCCATAATGATACAGAAATATCATGAGTCCTGATACCATCCATCGTGAAACTCAGATCTTAGCCTTTTACAAATCTAAAAATTCCCCAAATGCCACATATGAATCTTGAACCCATTAGAACCTTCTCGAGAGTCATCTACCCTACTCTAATCTCAAATGCACTGCCCAAACGAGCTGTACGACTTGTTCTTCATTAGTACACCAACGCCTAAAGAAGTAACCCCACCTTAACGCAACTGAGTGACTCCCTTCTCTTAGCACATTACATCCGTCATGAAAATCAAAGGCGAATCATCCCAAGATTTCCATATATCCATAAAGTGTAATACATTAAGCATCTAGAAATTTCCTTACCCGAGTCAACCTTAACATCAACATCTGCAAGTCATAACTAATCATCAAACATGCCTCATATCGAAACTAATATGACACATAGCCATGCAATCTGATCGTTGATAGCAAGCTCCCCTACTTGGCTTAAAGCCATAGATCATAACATCCAATAACCCACAAATACCTTTACTTCATAAATAATATGATCTCGCACCGTAGTTCAGCCAAATCCTTCATGAACTCATGTAGCACTAATCGTACAATACCCCAAAGCATTCGCGAAACTCACATTCATCCTCGTGACAGTCAAGCCAATTCTCCTCAAGCGATTTAAATCCCAATTGCAACACATATAACCCACTGGTAGAAAGAAACTCACCACATAATCATCATAAGAGTCACATAACCTCAGAACATCCCACAGGAGATAACCCACCTGCTTAGCCTCAAACTGGCATATCTCTATGCCCTACCATGGCCACAACCACTATACATTCACTAAATTTTCCCAAGTCTAAGCTCGTCAACAAAACATAAGAATCTACTTCATCCCAAAAATAAAAAACATGAAAGATCCCTTAACATGCTCATAACTCGAGACTATATAACACATCAAGACAGAAATCAAACACCCAATAGTCCTTTTTCAAATCCCAAGAAAACTCTTTTCGTCACAACCAAGTCATCTGAATACACCTCGCAGTCATATCATACTCTTCATATGGCCATCCAACCACTCACCTAGTCATAAATCCTACTCCTAGGGACACTACCGAACATATAAGTCCAAAAGCACATGCTTGCACAACTGAAACCACCGAGCCCAAGCTCCGGTCAAAACCTGGCTTCAAGTTCTCCAGACTGGATCATCACCAAAGCACAAAAAACACATCTCACACCTCATCCATGGAACTACAAATCGTCGATACACAGCTGATACCGAGCGCTCATATAACATACGAGTGAGTCAAAGGAATTCAAAGAGATACTCTTTAAGCTGAAACAATGTCACACAATAAGGAAATAAAGATGGAAATTTTATCCTAAATGCCTTGTATCCTCTTGAAGATAGGTATGGACGTCATCATACCGATCCGCAAGACACTACTAGACACTTGATCATGACTCGTAGAACCTATAAACCTAGAGCTCTGATACCAACTTGTCACGACCCAAAATCTAACTAGTCATGATGGCACCTAACCCAACCCGCTAGGTAAGCCAGATAACAATAAACACAATTCAATGAGAATAATATGAATCAATAAGTAAATAACTGAATCTCTATACAACAACCCATGGACTGGTAGTACAAATCATGAGCTTCTAAGACTTAGATTTACAAATTGATAGGAAAATTATACAACATCTATTTGAAATGTACTGAAATAGAATCCATATCTAGACTCCCAGGAACAAGTGGTAGCTATATCTGAAAGTAGTTGCATCCTCGACGTTGGCTCTGTCGTACTCAGCAACATCAGCTCTAAGATATGCATGCAAGGTGCTGAAGTGCAGTATAAGTACAACCGACCTCATGTACGCAAGAAGTATTGTAACTAACCTCGGCAAGGTAATAGAAGAAAAAAATATAAATGATACTCATCGGTCGCATGTACAAGCTCTTAAACCCAACAAGTATAGAACAGATATATGATCAAATCAAGAAAACACAATTAAAACCAGATTGGTGCTCACAATTCTTTGTTTTAAAGTATTCTGCTGAGTCAACAATCCAACATATAAAGAAGATACGCAAGTAAATCAGGTAAATAGTCAAGGAAATTGCAAGTAAAGATGAAATGCAATAACTAAATATCAGTCTGTTGTGGTGCGCAACCCGATCCAATTAATAATAAGCCAATCACACTTGTTGCACCGTGCAACCCAATCCAAATAACTATCACCAACTCTCCCAGAGCTCACATCAACCAATACCCTAATGGTTTCTCACAATCTACGTGTACACCATCAAGAGAAAAACATGAGAGGGTGACCCTAAGGGATGGATCCATATCCATATGCAAGCACGGACAATTCAATGTGCTATCAGCCTGGTGTAGTCACAGGCTCAATATAACGAATTCTGCTAGGCGTGGTCACATGTTATATCACAATCTGCTAGGCGTGGTCACATGTTATATCACAATCTGCTAGGCGTGGTCACACGCATAACAACATAATCCGCCCGATGTATTCACAGGCACAACAACACAATCTGCCTTGCGTGGTCACATAATAATATTATCCGCCTGACGTGGTCATAGACACAATAACATAATTCGTCCGGCATGGTCACAAGCATAACAATACAATCCGACCGGCGTGATCACCTGCACAATAGCAAAATCTGTCTGGCATGCTCAAAGGTGTAACAATACAATATGCCTGGTGTGGTCATAGGCATAACAATACAATCCGCCCGACTGGTCACAGGCATAATAATACAATCTGCCTAGCGTGGTCACATGCATAACAATACAATTTGTCATGCGTGGTCACAGACATCCAGTCTAATTCAAATTGCACAGAAGCAAATATACAAGACTACATGTATATGTGATGAATGAATATCAAATTTCATGCTCCTTGATTGGTATAATGATATGCTAAAGTGTAGACATGTGCAAAGTGTAATATCATAGCTCAAATCAATAATTTCATTACAGAAATATCAATTATCAAGTTCATTCAGGGAATTAGCCTCTATGTAATCCTCAAACATGGATCAAATAGCTCCCAACAAGGTTACAAGTATGAGAAACATCAAGCCTAAAGATTAATCATCAATTCTAGGCATCCCATAGCCTAAGCACTACTCCAAACATGGATAAATATCTCGATGTTGGCACATGGGATAAAACCCCACACATGTGCATACCCATATCACATAACTATCACAAATAACTCAGGCAACTAGTGCCTCAACCAAGTTTAGTGTCACGACCCAAATCGGAGGGCTGCGATGGATACCAGGTACCTTACTCAATCGAGTACCAATGTAGCATATCTTTCTTATCATACCATCATGGGTAAATGATCCAGAAGGGCTGTCATGAGATAACTAGAATATAACATAAGGGAATACTCGACATAGCACGACCCAACATGATATACAAACTTATACATGTGACATATGGCCTTGTAAGGCCGTCATAATCATTTCTACACTCGAATCACGTCCTAAACCTTTCGGAGTGACTAAGGTCATCGCACATTTGATTAACATTATGGACATTCATACCATCAATATGAACCTCAATAGGATTCAAGGATCATACATACTTGCTTAGAATAATTTTATAAGGAAAGAACAAAATGGAAAACCTTAGTTACTAGAAGTAGATCCGTTATGAAATAGTGTATCGTATCGTTTACATTCATTTCACCTTAGTTTATGCCAAAAGAAAGAATTAAGTGACTTAACATACCTTTGCAATCCTCTATTCAATCATCAACCAAGCTCAATATGATCTGCTTACGTCTACAATGAGTAAACCGACTTCATCGTCATCATATAAGCATTGTAACTCTCATATTTCGAAACCAATATTCAACAAGAAAGCTGACAGAAACTCCCCTGTTTGTAATACATACCGTAAGTTACTAAAAGTCACCAAACAGCCTAAACACAATAATATATTTCACAATAAGCTCTCTGATTACTTCAACAACCATTTTGAGCGGCAAACTCGATTTACGATTAACAAAATATAGTTTGAATCCAATTCCTTTTCCATGAATCTGCATACAACATCTATAACATCATACTATGCTTACAATATCATTTTCAGTCTAAAACATCATAAGAATAATCTTCAAAAATAGTCCACGTGCCTAGCACCTTAACCTTTATCGTCAACCTCTTATTTTTCATGTTATCTTTTTCAATCAACTATATTAGAACATACATAAGCTTAACAAAAGAATACATAACATAATTAAACTATTTATAACAATTTTCAACCACAACAAACAATATATAGCATCAACACAGCCCACAAAAAAAAAGATAATGATTCCTTAAGCAACTCAACCAACACATGATTAACCGTAAGCACAACCAAGAACATGAGTTACTTATCTTAGGCAGTAGATACAATTTGAAATCCTCAGCGGGTGTAGCTCACAACAACCTTCAATCACACCACAACAATATAGGAGTTGTATTCTCTTCTTGAATCAACTTTTGTGTTCAAGTTAGAGTGTAAATACTTATATTTCGCCTTGAAACTCTAATATATATGAAGGAGACATTTATTCTTACCTTAATCAACAAGAACAACACGAAATGTGAAGTTACATCACTTTGAAAAATCTTCCAAAACAGCCACAAGATGAAGAACTACGATCTAACAAGAACCACGAAGTTTCAAGCGTTGGATTCATATTTTTATCTTTGGTTTTCACTCTAGAATCATGGAGACTAAATTGAGACTATTTTGGGAGAGTATAAGGTCTATTTAGGTCAAATAATGAACCAAAATGAGCCTTTCCCCGCTCTTTAAATGTTGGAGAATCACCCACCGCCTAAGTGGGTCCCATTGGAAGTTGCTTGCGCAGTCTCGCGAAAAAGCGAATATCTCTCTACTCCGAGACCAGCACTTTCTGCATGTTATTTATTTATGTACTAAGTGATATTATTTTTCGAAAATCATGGCTTGGTTGATACTGAATATTTTGAGACATGGCGTAGAAAATATAATTTCCTAAAAAAGATGTAGAAAATGTATATTGTTTAAAATTAAATAAAATTTTATTTTTAAATATTAAGTTGGAGGAAAAAATTATTTTTTTACCTTATTTTTTAATAATTAGCGAGAGATATACGTGCAAAACACGTACATAGAAACTAGTTATTACAAAAATACGAATATTTTATGTTAAATGTTGAACGACTAAAATATCCACAAAATGTTGATCGACTTTTATGCCCTTAAATACTTACATTAACTTTCACTAGAAGTTATACGAAAAGGACACAACCGAAAATATTACACTTTAATCTAACACCTACATTAGTATGTCCAAACTAAAAGTTGGGACTTTGAAACCAAATAGATTACTTAATTTTTATTGGTGAAAAAAAAAAATATGACACGTGGACCATCAGTGAGGTGACAAGTGGCACTTTCGGTTGAGTCAATAAAAGAAAATGAAAAGGGTGGGTGTTTCATCAGAAGAGGTACCTGCCTTGACAGCTGGAATCTGTTACAAATAAGGGAGGGAAATCAACATTAATCTTGATTACGAAAAATCCTCAGTTATTATTATAACTGTTACAATTAAATATGGTAACGGGCAAACAAGACAATTAGTGACATTAACGAGCCGAAATTAAGTAGGAAAACCGTTATAATTATGTATCCTTATATAAGGACATGTTCCTCATTTGTAAAGGCATCTTTTCAATATATGCAATTAGCCTTTCATTTTATTCTTCAAGTGTTCAAACCGCAATTCTGGGAGAGATTAGCAATCAACAATAAGCTTTCTCCTTACTTATTATTTGCATTATTTTTCCTATTCTTTGAATTACTCGGAAAGTGAAATAATTTTGGTTATCAGTAACCCAATTTTTTCCTAATATTAGCTTTGAACGTAAAATCTATTTTTGGGTTAAACATAATTTGATTTGCATAAGGATTGATATTGTAAGATTAATCCTTATGCAGAATAATTTTATAGACTTTCTACTGTCTCTACTTTATTATTATAATTTGTTTCAATGTATGATTGATACCCAATAATAATCATGATAAAATTGCAAGATAAATATGTTTGTCCTTAGATACAATTTGAGTGACTCTCTAGGTATTTTTCTAATAAAACTTGCTATGCGACTGAAACTTCTTTAGACTTAAAAGTTCGAATTCTCTTAGGAATCAACCAAATACAATTTAATATATGTCTGACACCTTCATCCATAGATGTTATTTTTCTATTGAATTTCAACATATTTTATGTAGCATATTTCAATACCGTTTTTCAGCTAATTTCTCTTTGACGTGGATATTGCTTCTTTGAATTTTTAAAATCAATACAAATTAAAGGACTCAATCTATCAATCATATTTGCAGCAAAAACCCAGGATAAAACATTTTTTTTTTCTTCCATGTTACCCTGAGATAAGTTTCTTACTTCATTACTAATGTTATTTGACTTTTCATGTAAAAATAGTTATTCTTACTATTATGTTGTCAAGTACTAACTTCAAGAGCTACGACATAGTTGGAACTTGCTAGTTAACTCTTTAGGATCATAATCACATCTACTTCTCGAGAAAAACAAATGACGAAGAAAGAAAGGGAAACACCATTATAATGATTGATTTCTATTACCTTAAAAAAATTTAGTTTTCTTAATATGAATGTATTAATAAATTTACTTTTTCTCTATATTTAAAACATAGAGTATATAATTTTACGCATGATAAAATTATCATATTTAAAATTTTACCCAATATATAAAACTTCCTATTATACTAGAATTGTTATTTGCTACAGTTGTGAAATTAAATTTTATCTGATATCTAGGACTTTGAATACAATGATATAAAATTTAGATGATTATGATTGTGAAATTAGAATCCAACTAAACGTTTCTCTAAAGGTAAGGAAATCAATTATAGTAAAGGAGTATTATCTTTAAAGTCTGGCCTCTAATGTAATTTTGCTTTTAGACATTATGTTTGGTATGGTTTGATGCAGTTTGATAAAGATTGCAAAGTGCAATGACCCGACCGATCATTTTGAGTTCTAGCGTGTTTTTCAACGGTTTGAGACCTTGAGTAGCTTCATTTCTGGTATTATGACTTGTACGTATGGTCAGAGTTGAATTTCGGGAAGTTCGGAGTTGATTTGGAAATAAAATTCTAATTTCGGAAGCTTTAAGTTGAAAGAATTGACTAAGGTTTGACTTTTGACTAAACGATTTCGGAATCGGGATTTGAAGGATTCAATAGGTTTGTATGATGATTTCGGACTTGGGCGTAGGTTCGGGTTGAGTATCGGATCACCCGGGAGCATTTCAGCGCTTATTGTGGAAAGTTGGCATTTGGAAGGCTTCAGAATTTCCTAAGTTTGGTTTGAGGTGGATTTTGATGTTGTCGATGTCCGTTTGGGATTCCGAGCCTTGAAATAAGTTCGTATTGTGATTTATGACTTGTGCGCAAAGTTTGGCATCATTCCGGAATATTTTGATATGAATCGGACGCGTTCGTCGAAGTTTGAAAGTTTAAAGAAGGATCTCGATCGTCGATTCATAGTTTCAATATTATTTGGCGTGATTTGAGGCCTCGACTAAGTCTGTGTCGTGTTTTGGGATGTGTTGGTATGTTTGGGAGAAGTGCTGAGGCAGCTGGGATCTAGTGCAATCGCACCTGCATGGAAAGGACCGCAGGTGCAAGCCCGCATAAGCGGCATCGTGGTCGCAGAAGCGGCATTTGGACTGAGTTGGTACGGCCGCAGATGCGAGGTTATTTCCGTGTCTGCGAGCCCGCAAATGCGATGAATGCTCCGCAAAAACAGAAGAGGCGAGCTGGGCGAAGGGCCGCAGGTACAGAGTTTGGGCGCACAGATATGCATCCGCAGAAGCGGAGGAGGCACCGCAGAAGCGGGGATGGGCCTTTGATGTTGGACCGCAGGAGCAGTCAGGGCTCTGCAAAAGCGAGACCGTAGGAGCGGTCGGGGCTCCGCAGAAGTGAGACCGCAGGAGCGGTCGGGGCTCCGCAGAAGCGAGATCGCAGGAGCGGTCGGGGCTCCACAGAAGCGAGACCGCAGGAGCGAATTTTGTCCACAAAAGCGGAGTTGTCTCGGCTTAGTGGGAACCATGCCTGCGATGGGAATTTTCGCAGGTGCGGAGTCGCAGAAGCGGCTAACGAAGGTCAGGCTGGGAAGTGTGTTCTTTTAAAACGGGGGTTTGGCTCAATTCCAATTCATTTCATCCATGGGAGCCGATTGTGGAGCAATTGTAGAGCGCCATCTTCATCATCTATTTTGGGGTAAGTGATTTTTTCACATTGTGATTTAAATACATGGTTTATATATGGATTTAAGCATGAGAATTTGTAAAAATTTGGGATTTTGGTAGAAAACCTAGAAATTAGTATTTTTAGATTTTGACCACGAAATTGGACATGAAATTTGGAATAAATTATATATTTGAGTTCGTGGTATTATCGGTAGAGTTTATCTTCGAACATTTTCGGAATCCGGGTACGTGGGCCCGAGGGTTAATTTTATTGACCTTTAGAGCGGAGTTGAGAAATTTTACGAATTGATTAATTATAAGCATTGGAGTATATTTTGATTGAGTTGCACATTGTTTGACTAGTTACGGATCGTTTGGCTTTGAGTTGAGGTGTTCAAGAGGCGTTGGAGTCGGTCATGGAACTTCGGAGCGAGGTAAGTCTCATGTCTAACCTTGTGAGGAGGAAACTACCCCCTAGGTGATATTTATTATTATATGCAACTAGTTGTAGGTGCTACGTACGTACGAGGTGACGAGAGTCTGTACGTAGCTAAAGCTTGTTTATGTCCGGGTAGACTTAGGACTTTATCATGTAATAATTAAATTATTTGAACTCGTTCTGCTGGCTTAATTAATTTAAGTTATAACTGAATTTGATTTAAAAATAAATATATGTATACTAGGCCGAGTCTTAACACTTTGAGTTGTGGGCGAGTTATTTGAAAAACGGTAAAGATTATATACTTTTTGTGCTCATGTACTGTATCGTAAGCACGTGTCTGGTAATTCGGTAACTTTCTTCCTTTCTTGTGGAGCGGGCCGAACTCCTCGGCAGTATAATATATGCATCTATGATTCATCCTGCTTGACCCTCGGTAGTGTACATATTATTCTAGATCGGGCCAAACGACCTCTGTAGAATCGTGCGTTATATTGCTAATAGTCCGAATATTCACGAGATAATCTTTCTACTGATGCCCGGTATTTTATATGGTATTCCTTATGTATTTGATATTGGCACTTGACATTTTCATAGTTGTTAAGGTAGAATACAAGATCGAGAAATTTATACTTTCAAAGAAATATTTGGGAGATTATGTAACTTACAGATTTACCCCACTATCGTTGTGCACTTCATATCTGTTATGGATTACTATATTATTTTATTGGACCTCTAATAAGTGTCGATGTCGACCCCTCGTCACTACTTCTCCGGGGAAAGGTTAGATACTTAGTGAGTACACATTGATTTACGTACTCATGCTACACTTCTGCACTAAATGTGCAAGATCTGACAGGTTCATTTGGGGATCATCTTAGCGCGTAGGCGCACCTGTTGAGGGACTTTATGTGAGCTGCATTCCAGGCTACACATCGCAGTCCATCGAGTCTCCAACATACTATATATTTTATCCTGTCTATTTACATTTTAGACAGTTGATGTATTATTATTATTGTACTCCTTAGAAAATTCTCAAGCACTTGTGACACTGGGTTTTGGGGTTATACTAGTTGATGCTTATTGTTGGTATATTATTAACACCTTTAAATTCATTTGTAAACTATAAATGTTGTACGTTTCCCCGTGGATTTAGAAGTGTAAAACTCCTTCCTTATTAAAATCTATGATTTCAGAAGTAATAAAATGAGTAATTAAATTGGTAAATCACAGTTGGCTTGCCTGATGAAAGTGTTAGGTGCCATCATGACCTATAATGGATTTTGGGTCGTGACACAAAGCGGTAAGTTTTATTGGAGATAAGGATTTACATGAGAGTTTACTTCATCTCAATTTAGTTTTATATATTTTTATTTGGAAAATAGAGAAAAAAGGAGTACGTGAAGGGACAAGAGATAGAAAATAGGTTTTAAGAATATTTCGTGCAAGGATGAGAAAAAAACACTCTCAGATAATATTTCTAGATGTCCCCAAAAATATTTATTTAACCATACATGCTCAACTCAAAAACTGAAATTTCAGGCTTAATTAAAGAAGAAGATTTTGGAATTCACAATTAAATTTAATTAAAAATATATTATTTGAGAGAAGAAACAAAAAGAAATTAGTTTTAAGTAAGAATTTGTAGTATCATATGAGAGCCTTACTAAACGAAACCAAATACTAATTGAGACACATAAATTCACTAAGCTAAATTTTTTACAACAATACTAAACTTTACTCTGATGGCCACGAACAAGTAAAGGAGTATATTTTCAAAGGTTGGTCTGTACGTAAACGTTTTGACAATAATATCACCATAAAAAGAAGAATATTTTTATAAAATAATAATTTTTTATATGCATTTGTTTACAATGATAAAAAATAAATGCATGATTAGATATTCTCTAATGTTGGACTATGTTTATTGCATTATGTTTTTTTTCAAAAAACTTACGTGTAACGACTCGACCAGGCATTTTGAGTTCTAGCGCGTCGTTCGATAATTCGAGGCCCAGAGTAGCTTCGCTTCAGGTATTATGACTTGTACGTGTGGTCGGAATTGAATTTCGAAAAGTTCGGAGTTGATTTAGAAAGAAAATTCTAAATTCGGAAGTTTTAAGTTGGAAGAATTGACTAAAGTTTGACTTTTGAGTAAACAAATTTGGAATCGGGATTTGAAAGTTCCAATAGGTTCGTATGATGATTTCAGATTTGGACATATGTTCGGGTTGAGTATCGGACCACCCGGGAGTATTTCAGCGCTTATTGTGGAAGTTGGCATTTTGAAGGTTTTAGGAATTTTTTATGTTTGAATTGAAGTGGACTTTGGTGTTATCGATGTCTGTTTGAGATTTCGAGCCTTGGAATAGGTTCATATTGTGATTTATTACTTGTGCGCAAAGTTTAGCATCATTCCGGGACGTTTAAGTGTGATTTGGACACATTTGTCGAAGTTTAAAAGCTTGAAAGTTTAAAGGAAGGTTTCGATCGTCGATTCGCAATTTTGATATTGTTTTGTGTGATTTGAGACTCCGAGTAGGTTCGTGTTATGTTTTGGGACAGGTTGGTGCGTTTGGTTGGGGGGCCGGGGGGCTCGGGTTTGAAACGGATTGAACTTGGAATTTGAGGACCTGCTGATGCTGCTGAAATCTTGTGCCATCGTACCTGCGGAAGGAGTGGTCGCAGGTGCGGTCACGCAGGTGTGAGGATTCAATCGCAGGTCCAATTATCGTGGGGGAAGTATGTACGAGGAAATGTTCGCACCTGCGAAGCAGCAGATGCAGAGAAGAAGCGCAGAAGCGGAGGTTGGCCAAGAAGGCCTGGGCCGCAAAAGTGGACAAGAACGCGCAGGTGCGCGAGCGCAGAAGCGCTTGAAGCCCGCAGAAACGGAAGCGCATATGCGCTAATAGGGGCGCAGAAGCGAGGACTGTTGGTTTGAGCTGAAGCCACACCTGGGATGGATTTTCCGCAGGTGTGGAGCCGCAGAAGCGGCTAATGGACTGCAGGTGCGAATGTCGTTGGGCAGTGAGGTGTTTTTAATCCGAGACTTAGCCCATTTATCTCACATTTTCTTTTGGTTGGGCAATTTTTGGAGCTCTTTAGGGAAGATTTTCATCATCTATTTCAAGATGAGTAATTTTCACATATTGTGAGTTAAATACATGGATTCTATAAGGATTTAAACATGAAAACTAGTACAAATTGTGGGGTTTTGTTAGAAAACTTAGAAATTGGTATTTTTGGATTTTGACCACGAAATTGGACATGGAATTTGAAATAAATTATATATTTGAGTTCGTGGTGTTATGGGTAAAGTTTATCTTTGAACATTTTCAGAATCCGGGCACGTGACCTGAGGGTTGATTTTACTGACTTTTCGAGCGGAGTTGGAAATTTTTATAAATTGTTAAATTGTAAGCATTGGGGTATATTTTGATTGAATTGCACGTTGTTTGACTAGTTTCGGATCTTTTGGCTTAAATTGAAGAGTTAGAGAGGCGTTAGAGCCGGTTATGGAACTTCAGAGCGATGTAAGTCTCCTGTCTAACCTTGTGAGGGGGAAACTACTCCCTAGGTGATATTTATTGTTATGTGCAACTAGCTGTGGGTTCTACGTACGCACGAGGTGACGAGAGTCCGTACATAGCTAAAGCATGTTCATGTCCGGGTCAACTTAGGACTTTATCATGTAATATTTGAATTGTTTGGACTCATTTTGCTAGCTTAATTAATTGAAATTTGAACTGAAATTGATTTAGAAACATATAAATATATTAGGCCGAGCCTTATCACCTTGAGTTGTTGGCGAGTTTTTTGAGAAACGGTAAATATTATATTAACTTTGTGCTCATGTATTGTATTGTAAGCACGTGTCTCGTCAGTCGATAACTTCCTTCCTTTCTTGTGGAGCGGACCGAACGTCTCGGCAGTATAGTAGATGCATCTATGGTTCGTGCTGCTCGACCCTCGACAGTGTACACATTATTTTGGATCGGGGCAAACGACCTCGGCATAATCGTGTGTTATATCGCTGGTAGTCCGAATATTCACGAGATTATCTATCCACTGATGCCCAGTATTTCATATGGTATTCCTTATCTATTTGATATTGACACTTGTCACTTTATGAGCTGTTAAGGTAGAATGCAAGATTGAGAAAGTCATACTTTAAGAGAAATATTTGAGAGATTATGTAACTTACAGATTTACCCCATTATCGTTGTGCACTTCATATTTGTTATGAATTATTATATTATTTTATTGGATCTCTAGTAAGTATCTATGTCGACCCCTCGTCATTACTTCTTCGGGGTTAGACTATATACTTAGTGGGTACGCATTGATTTACGTACTCATGATGCACTTCTGCACTAAATGTGCATGATCTAACAGGTTCATTTGGTGATCATCTTGGTGCGTAGGCGCACCTGTTGAAGGGACATTATGTGAGTTGTATTCCAGGCTATGCATCGTAGTCCACCAAGTCTCCATCGTACTATTTATTTTATCTTGTCTCATTTACATTCTAGATAGATATTGTATTATTATTGTACTCCTTAGAAATTTTTTCATGCACTTGTGACACCGGGTTTTGGGGTTATACTAGTTTATGCTTACGATTTCGTTTATTATTATCGCCTTTTATTTCTATTATAAACTACAAATGTTGTACATTCCCGTGGATTTAGAAGTGTAAATCTTTTTCCTTATTAAAATCTATGATTTCTAAAGTAATAAAAATGAATAATTAAATTGATAAATCACTGTTGGCTTGCCTGACGGCGGCGTTAGGCACAATCATGACCTATAGTTGATTTTGGGTCGTGTCATCTTGGTATCAAATCCAGGTTCAGTTAAGTCTCACGAGTCATTAGCAAGTCCAGTAGAGTCTTGTAGATTGGTACGGAGACGTCTCTACTTATCTTCGAGAGGCTACATGGTTGTTGGGAGAACTTTCCTTCTTGATTACTCGTCGTGCGATTCGATTCCATTGAGGCTTGTGCCTTTATTTCCTTCCTACTCAATCTTACGCGACGTGGGGCGCTTGCTATCAATTGGGCGTCGAGGAGTTGTAGTGGTACTGCAGATGTAGTGCATGATGTTTTCCCTGCGTGTTCGGGCAGGCTATTATCGTCTCCTTGTGGAAGGATGTTCTGTCATTTCAGCTCAGTATATATATATTTCTGATTGTATTGAGGCTATGCACAGATTGTTATGGTGTTCATGCATTGTTATCGCACGATGTTGGTGTAATGGTAGGGTGCTTGTTTATATGTCGAGGTAGTGAATGACTTGAAAGGAGGATTTCTCAGTGCATGATTTAGAGGTTCAGCATTTAATTCTAGCAGAGGAAAGGCAATCAGACTATGGATGTTCAGGCTTTAGTTGATGGAGTAACGAAACTTGAGATTTTTGAGCGTGATGGAATTTTTATTGTGATACGGTATCGTCATCCTTGTTTGAATGCATTAAGGTTCGCCGATATTATGGTTTTCTTTGATTTTCCTTTGGGGCAGGGTGTGGTGAAATAATATCTAAGAAGTGGTTGTCAGAGATGGCGGTATGTAGCAGTTTCAGAATCTAATCGATGTTTCTAAAGATGATGGCACAAGAAAGATGATCTTCTAGGAGGTTTAGAGCTGGTCGCAATTCATTAGTTTAGGTGCTACAGGTATGGATTTGATTTGGGCAACATTTGGGCAGCGAAGTAAGAGAAAGGGCATGGTGGGAGGTGTCTCGAAGTGGTTGAATTACTAGTAGGTCAAGTATGAAAAATAGAGGTCGAGAAGTTGCTTAAAGGAGATGGTTTAACCGAGGTAAGAGCAGCAGATTAGCATATAAATTCTGTGTTAGGATAGTCGAGTGCCTCGAGAAAGTATAGAGTGGTTGAGAGTCATGGTGGAAAAGTGACTAGGTCTACGAATTTTATTTGGGATGGTGGCTACTGTACTGAGGAACATTGAATATGGCAGAAAGGAGTTTACTTGAAATGAAGAGGGGTGTGAAAACTTGATTGTTGTGGGATGTAACATGACTTCGAGTTTGGAATGTATTGTCGGCACGGGCAGATTCCCAGTGCAGCGTTATTTGATAAACGGTAAAGATTATATTCATTTTGTGCTCATGTATTGTATTGTAAGTACGTGTCTCATAATTCAGTAACTTTCTTCCTTTCTTGTGAGGCAGGCCGAACGCCTCGGCAGTATAATATATGCATCTATGCTTCGTGTCGCTCGACCCTCGGCAGTGTACACATTATTCTGGATCGGGGCGAACGACCTCGGCATAATCGTGGGTTATATCGCTGGTAGTCCGAATATTCACGAGATTATCTATCCACTAATGCCTGGTATTTCATATGGTATTCCTTATCTATTTTATATTGGAACTTGTCACTTTCTAAGTTGTTAAGATAGAATGCAAGATTGAGAAATTCATACTTTAAAAGAAATATTTGGGAGATCAAGTAACTTACAGATTTACCCCATTATAGATGTGCACTTCATATCTGTTATAAATTATTATATTATTTTATTGGACCTCTAGTAAGTGTCGATGTCGACCCCTCGTCACTATTTCTCCGGGGTTAGGCTAGATATTTACTGGGTACGCATTGATTTACGTACTCATGCTGCACTTCTGCACTAAATGTACAGGATCTGACAGGTTCATTTGGCGATCATCCTGGCGTATAAGCGTACCTGTTGAGGGGTCGTTATGTGAGCTGCATTCCAGGCTACACATCGCAGTCCACCGAGTCTCCAACGTACTATATATTTTATCCTGTCTATTTACATTTTAGACAGTTGATGTATTATTATTATTGTACACCTTAGAAAATTCTCAAGCACTTGTGACACTGGGTTTTGGGGTTATACTAGTTGATGCTTATTGTTTGTATATTATTAACACCTTTAAATTCATTTGTAAACTATAAATGTTGTACGTTTCCCCGTGGATTTAGAAGTGTAAAACTCCTTCCTTATTAAAATCTATGATTTCAGAAGTAATAAAATGAGTAATTAAATTGGTAAATCACAGTTGGCTTGCCTGATGAAAGTGTTAGGTGCCATCACGACCTATAGTGGATTTTGGGTCGTGACACAAAGCGGCAAGTTTTATTGGAGATAAGGATTTATGTTTACCCTCATAATCGAATAACAATTGAATATGTACGTAGTTTTAAGGATACGTGATCTATCTTGTTACAAAATGAGAAATCAGATTAATATTTAAATAAACAATAAAAAGGTAAATACAAACCATACAAGTTGGACAATCTTTGCCTTGAAGATTAGTCACCCTCGAGTCGGAAATGCTTTTATCGATGCCAAAATATAATGACAAGATAATGAGAACTAGAAATAATAATATATTGCTTTGTGATGCTTGTTATAGTGAATTCAATGAATTATCAGATCCCCTTTATATAGTAGAGGAGTCCTACTCTAGGTACATTTCTATAAAAGATAAAAATCTCTTGATTTGTTAATTGGCGGTTCCTTGTTGATACGTACCGAGATTCTCGCTGTAATATCCGACCGGTCACAGATATTTCGGTCTTCTTTTAGTTATCTCTGAGCTTGTTCGAGGCTAAGGTCGATACTGGACTTAATGTTCCTCGAAGGCAGGCTTTCCGACTCCGGGTTCTAGCTCGACGGGACTTGAGGTCGATCTTCAGTTCTTGGTCGCCACGTTCGAAGCCTAATTGACCAAGTTGTAGTCGAGCTCGACTTTGACCGTATACAGATAGTCCCCTCATTTTTCGGAGAGTATATGATGAGTAATGACATGAACTTCCAATCCTGACTTCGATATTTTGTGACAAAAATGACAAAATAGTCAAAACGTCTCGTCAGTCAAGTCTTAATGGCATTAAATTCCTGTCAATTGTCGGTCGGCCACTCCCAGATGTGAACAGTCGCTGAGAGACTATAAATACCCCCTCATTAGTTCATTCAAAATTTACTTTCAAACCTTCTCCCCTCGTACCTTAGAAATTTCAACACTCCCAAGCACCAATTTTCTGGTTACTCTAAAATCCTTTTATAAAAACTTTTGTTTTTCTTTTATCCCAAACCATCAAGCATACTCTTTTAACTTCCTCTTTTTCCTTCATTTTCCAAAAAAAAATGGCGAAGACCTCAAAATTTGTTACCCAAAAAGAAACTCCCTCTGTCTCGCGACCGGCTGAAGAGGAAAATGTTTCGTCTGCTGCTACTGAGGAACCGACACCGAATCTTCCCTTGAAGATGTTCATTCCTGCAGGGTGCCCGACCTGTGTTGATTTTATGGTCGAGAAAACCTCCTCGGTACTGGGTCGGTATGAACCAGTCTCGAGATATATATGCTCGGACACCGATAGCTTCCTCTCCAAGGTCAAGGAGGATTTCAACTAGGTTGATAAGCACGTGGTGGTTCCTATGCCCGAGGAAGCAATTACTACCCACATGGAGGGATTTTTAAGTGTTTACACTTATCCCTTTACGTTGGGCCCCTTAGATCCGGTCATCATCGCCTTCTGTAAGAGGTACGAGGTGACCCTTGGTCAAATTCATCCTTCTTTCTGGAGGATAGTAACTCTCCTCCGCTTCTTCGTAAAAAAAATCGAGGGGTGTCCCTTCACTATCAATCATCTCATGCGTCTGTACAGTCCCTGACTCTATCGAGGGGGACTAATAAAACTTGCCCGTCGGGCCAGTAAGGCCCCATTCTCGAGCATCGACGAGGATCGGGATCGATGTTGGTTAGGCCGATTCGTTCAAGTGAAGACCTAGGATTTAATCCCGGCCGAGGATATACCATTTCCTGAGAAATGGAACATGAAACGTAAGTATAACCTTACCTTTAAGATTTCGTTTATTGCCTTTCCTTTTCCTCCCTTCTCATCGATATTTTGTGGTGGTGCAGCTGTTGCTCGGATGCCGAATGCAGTACCTTAACTCAAGAAGTAGGTCATGGGTATCGTGTTGCAGAAACCATATTCCGAGCGCACATGGCGCGAACTTTCGAAGGGCCGATGGGAGGCCCATTCTCACGGTGAGATTACATTCTCGTGCGGACAACACTTAGAATTTTCCCATGTTGCTGAGCCCTTACTCATTTTCCATTTCTTTGCAGGTCTTCCCAAGGATGTTTCAATGAGGCCTCCATCTGGTGTCGAGGATTGCCCCTCTGAGGTCTAATAGCTTGGACCATGTGAGTTTGTTTTTGTACGGCAGTTCCCGAGTTAGAGAGTGATTATTCAAACTCGGGTTAAGGCAGCCCTTGGGCTCGATACCTTTAGGGGATCGGATGTAGGAAATTCCTTAAGAAATGCAAGAAAAAATTTTAAAGGACAAGATGTTTGCAAGGAAAAGACTTCTTTTTTATTCTTGTGCATAATAGTTATACATGTGTACATGCTTTGTGCCAGGGTTCGAGCAGTCTATGTGGGCACGGTTTATTTGACCATTTGGCCCTTACAATGGATCCTATCGATCGAGACCCTTCAATCCTGAAGTCTCTTTCCATGCTAAAGTCAATATCCAAGGGTAATGCCCCCCAGTGTTCGGGGTTGATCGAAGAGAGGCCTCGAATGCTGTTGTGATCATCGTCATTGATTCGTAGCTGGCCTTCAATTTTAAGTTAGCGCGATTTACTGGTTGCCTCATTAAAAACCTTTCCATAAAACTCATTTGGGATAAAACTGGTTCATGGGAAAAAGAGTGCAATGCATGCTTTCAGACCTAAAATCTCGAATCGTCCCTTATTGGTTACCTGCAAGCGCTAGTTTAAAATGTAAATAAAAGAAAGAACGGGGCCGTACCTTAGCAGTAATATCGCTTCAAGTGAGTTATATTCCAGTTGTTCGGTAGTTGCTCACCGCTCATTGTTCCGAGTTTGTAGGATCATTTTCCAGTGATCTCGATAATTTGGTACGGTCCTTACCAGTTCGGTCCCAATTTCCCTTCATTCGGGTTTCGGATGCTCAGTGTGACCTTTCTTAGTACCAAGTCCTCGGTATTGAATTGTCGAAGGTTGGCCCTTAGATTGTAATATCTTTCGATCCGCTTTTTTTTGGCGGCCAATTGGTCAAGGGCGGCTTCACGCCTTTTATCTAATAGCTCCAGGCTCGTACTCATAGCCTCGTCGTTTGATTCCTTTGTTGCATATCGGAATCCGATACTTGGTTCTCCGATCTCAACCGATATCAAAGCTTCGGTGCCATAAACCGAAGAAAATGGGGTAGCCCCAGGGCTGTACTTCGAGGTCGTACGGTATGCCTATAGGACTTCGGGTAGCATTTCCTTCCATTTTCCTTTGGCGTCGGTTAATCTATTTTTAAGGTTTTGGAGTTTGGTTTTGTTGGTAGATTCAACTTGTCCATTCCCACTAGGGTGGTATGGTATAGACAGGATCCTTTTGATCTTGTGGTCTTCAAGGAATTTGGTTACTTTGTTGCCGATGAATTGTTTCCCATTATCGCATACAATCTCAGTCGGCATTCCGAATCGGCATATAATGTGGTCCCAAATAAAATCGATAACTTCCTTCTTCCTGACCTTCTCATATGCCTGGGCTTCCACCCATTTAGAAAAATAGTCAGTCATAAACAATATAAATTGAGCCTTACCAGATGCCCATGGAAGGGGGCCAATGATGTTCATTCCCCACTTTATGAACGGCCATGGAGACAAAACCGAATGCAGTAGCTCCCCGGGTTGATGAATCATCGAAGCGTGTCTTTGGCATTCATCACATTTTCGAACGTACTCCTTTACGTCTTTTTCCATGTCAATCCAGTAGTAACCATCTCTGACTATTTTTCGAACCAATGATTCGGCGCCCGAGTGATTTCCATAGGTACATTCGTGGATTTCCCTCAAAACGTACTCAGTATCTCCCGTCCCTAGACATATTGCAAGTGGGCCATCGAATGTTCTTCTGAACAGGGTTCCATCATCAGACAGGCTAAATCGGGTTGCCTTCATACGCAGGGCCCTCGATTCTTTTGGATCCGAGGAAAGTTTACCGGTCCTGAGATATTCCACGTACTTATTACTCCAGTCCCAAGTTAGGCTCGTTGAGTTGATCTTGGCATGGCCTTCTTCCACCACTGATCTCATAAGTTGTACGACTTCTCCCGAGTTGAACTCGTCGTCTTCGACCGACGACCCCAAGTTAGCGAGGGCATCAGCCTCGCTGTTTTGATCCCGAGGTACATGTTGCAAAGTCCATTCTTTGAACCGATATAATGTCACCTGTAACTTGTCCAAGTATCTTTCAATTCATTTTTCTCTAACCTCGAATGTTCCATTAACTTGGTTTACCACAAGAAGGGAGTCTCACTTGGCTTCGATCACCTCTGCCCCCAAGCTTTTGGCTAGTTCAAGGCCTGCAATCATGGCCTCATATTTGGCCTCGTTGTTAGTCAATTTCACAATCTTAATAGATTGTCTAATTATATTACCTGTTTATGGCTTTAGTATGATGCCAAGTTTGTACCCTTTTGCGTTTGAGGCGCCGTCCGTAAAGAGGGTCCAAATTCCCGAGAAAGTTCCTAAGTTAACCAATAACTCTCTTTCGACCTCGGTTATTAGGGCCAGCATAAAGTCGGCCACAAATTCTGCCAAAATTTGAGACTTAATGGCGGTCCGAGATCGATACTCAATATCGTACCCACTTATTTCTACGGTCTATTTGGCCAACTGGCCAGAGAGTTCGGGCTTATGCATAACGTTCCTCAACGAGTAAGTAGTTACGGCAGATATGGGGTGACACTGGAAGTATGGTTTTAGCTTCCTAGAGGTGCTTAACAAAGCGAGCGCCAGTTTTTCTAGGTGACGGTACCTAGTTTTGGCCTCACCTAAGGTCCTACAAACATAGTAAATTGGAAATTATGTACCTTGCTCTTCCCGAACTAGGACTCCACTGACTGCTATCTCCGAGACCGCCAAGTACAAGTACAATTATTTGTCTGTCTTTGGTGTGTGAAGCACCGGCGGGCTCGATAAGTATCACTTGAGTTCCTCCAAATCTCATTGGCATTCCGGGGTCCACGAGAAGTTATTCTTCTTCTTCAATAGTGCGAACAATCGGTGGCTCTTGTCGGATGATCTCAAAATAAATCACCCCAGGGCGGCTATGCACCCGTTTAACCTTTGCACGGCCTTTACGTTGTCCACGACCATGATATATTCGATGGCTTTGATCTTATCGGGATTGATCTCGATTCCCCGATTGGATACCATGAATCCGAGGAATTTACCCAACCCAACTCCAAAAGCACATTTTTCCTGGTTCAACTTCATATTGTATTGCTTCAGTATGCTGAAGGTTTCCTGCAAATGTTTTAAATGGTCCTCTACTCGCAGGGACTTAACTGACATGTCGTCAATGTAAACTTCCATTAATTTTTCTATTTGTTCCTCGAACATCCGATTTACTAGGCGTTGGTATGTGGCGCCGACATTTTTTAATCCAAACGGCATTACGTTATAACAGTATATGTCGTATTTAGTGATGAAGGAAGTTTTTTCATGATCACCTGGGTCCATCCGTATTTGGTTGTACCCATAATAGGCGTCGAGAAAACTGAGGATCTCGTGGCGGGTGGTAGCATCGATCATACGATCGATGTTGGGCAAAGGAAAGGAGTCTTTGGGAAATGCCTTATTAAAATTTTTGTAATCTACACACATTCTTAATTTATTCCCCTTTTTAGGGACTACCACTATATTTTCTAACCAATTCGGATATTTAACCTCCCGAATAGACCCTATTTTAAGGTGTTTAGATACCTCATCCTTGATAAAAGCATGCTTGATCTCGAACTGGGGTCTCCTCTTCTGTTTGACGGGGTGAAACTCCGGGTCCAGGCTTAGCTTGTGAGTGGTTATCTCCGGCAGGATCCCTGTCATATCAAGGTGGGACCAAAAGAAACAATCTCCGTTAGTTATAAGAAAGTGAATGAGTTTTTCCTTGAGCTCGGAGCCTCACCCCGTGCCTAGGTATACCTTTCGATCTGGCAAGCGTTCTCGCAATATGACTTGTTCTAGCTCCTTGTCCATCGATTTAGTGGTGTTGGAATCATCGGGGGCTATAAAAGATCTGGGAACCCCATAATCATCATCCTCGCCTTCCTTTTGTTTGTCCGAATCTGCCGATGATGGTATCAGTGATTGCTATTTGGCCCCGTTTCTGACCATCTAGTTTGGATCCTTCGATGTTGAGACTGTAGACGCTAGTATCACCTCCTTAATCACGAACATTTCCTTTGCAGCCAGTTGTTCACCATAAACTATTTTGACTCCGCCAAGTGTTGGGAATTTCAGTGCCTGGTGCAGTGTCGAGGGCACCACCCTCATGTTATGTATCCATGGCCTTCCGAATAAAGCGTTGTACCTCATGTCTCATTCGATCACATAAAATTTAGTTTTCTGGATGGTCCCGACGGTGTTTAGTGGTAATGTAATTTTGCCCTTAGTGGTCTCACATGCCATGTTGAATCCGTTTAGAAATCAAACTGTAGGCACGATTCGGTCTTGTAGACCGAGCTGCACCACGACCCTCGATCGAATGATGTTGGCCGAGCTACCTAGATCAATTAACACACGTTTAACCCAAATTTTGTTTACGAGTACAGATATTACCAGTGCATTATTGTGGGGTTGTACGACCCCTTCCGCATCCTCGTCGTTGAAAGATAAAGTTCTTTCCGGTATGTAGTCTCGAGTTCGTTTCTCCCTAGTGATGGATACTTTGGTGTGTTTCAACATCGGCTCTTGTGGGACATCAACCCCACCGATGATCATGTTAATGACGTGTTGAGGTTATTCTTGTTCTGCTTGTTTGTTAGAATCCATGTTCCTAAAATGATTCTTGGCTCGGTAGCTCAAGTATTCTCTAAGGTGTCCATTGTTGAATAGTCGGGCTAGTTCCTCTCTCAGCTATCGACAATCTTCCGTTATGTGATGGTGAGTGCCATGATATTTTCACATCTGGTTAGGATCCCTTTGGGTTGGATCGTATTGTAGGGGCCGAGGCCATTTGGTATCTTTGATGCTCCCGATAGCTGATACAATGGTGGCAGCATCGACATTAAAGTTGTATTCCGATAGCCTCGGCGCTTCTTTAGGCCTGATGGACCTATCGAAGCAATTTTTGGTCATGAGTCCCCGGTTTCTTTGACCTCGGTCATTTCTCCTTTCGTTTCTCATGTAGTTCCGCCCAGACCCATTACTTCTCTGATCTCTATTATATGGCTGGTACCGATTCCTATTTTGCCTTGGTTCACGTTCAATGTCTCTCTTGACTCTGTCGAGGGTTCTGACGGGATAGACAGACCCCGAAGGGGCTCCGAGTTGATCATCTTCGACTCTAATTTTCGATTGATACTGGTTATTCACGTCGGCCCATGTAACGGCCGAGTATTCTATCAGGTTCTGCTTCAGCTGCTGTGAAGCCACCTAGCTTCGAATATTGAGTCCCTGAGTGAAAGCTTGAACAACCCAATCATCAGCGACTGGCGGCAGATCCATTCGTTCCATTTGAAATCGGGACACGAATTCGCTGAGCATCTCGTTATCCCTATGTTTGACTTTGAAAAGGTCTGATTTCCTGGTCTCGACCTTGATGGCACCAGCATGTGCTTTTACGAAAGAGTCTGCAAGCATAGCAAATGAGTCAATAGAATTAGGAGGTAAGTTGTGATACCATATCATAGCTCCCTTTGATAGTGTCTCCCCAAGTCTATGATTTCGAAAGTAATAAAAATTAGTAATTAATTGATAAATCATCATTGGCTTGCTTGACGGCGGCATTAGGTGCCATCACGACCTATTGTGGATTTTGGGTCGTGACACTATGTATTGTACTTCAAATAGAGATTAATGTCAACAACAGAAATTCTAGTCATGATAGAGTAGCCAAAACAACTCAAAGGAATACACAAAAAATATTATCTACAAAGACGTATTAGATAATGTCACGACCCAAAATCCATTATAGGTCGTGATGGCGCCTAACGCCGCCGTCAGGCAAGCCAACATTGATTGATTAATTTAATTACTCATTTTATTATTTTGAAATAATAATTTTTATTAATTAAATAGTATGAAATAGAATTCACAGGGTAAATAATAATATTTACACGAACTACAATAATGAACAACCCGTAGGAACGCCTAAAATCCGGTGTCACAAGTGCATGAGCATCAACTAGGAAATATAATAAACTACAACATCTATCTGGAATACAAATTAGATAGAAGAATATAAATAACTCTGATAAAGACTCTGTAGGTTGCGGATCATAACATAAAATGTAGCTCACGGTAAAGTCCCCGCAATAGCCGTGCCTCTGCGCCCAAAAGACCACCAGACATATATGTACCTGCACAAAAAGTGCAGCAAGTGTAGCATGAGTACGTAAATTAATGCGTACTCAGTAAGTATCTAGCCTAATTCCAGAGAAGTAGTGACGAGGGATCGACATCAATACTTACTAGTGGTCCAATAAGACAGATACAGTAGAAGTAAACAGGTGTGAGTCAGAGTAAATAAGAGAAATAACAAGTATAATATGTGGTACAATACTCCTCTCAGCTAGTAGTTACCTCCTCAGTCAGAGTATATATGTAACGGACCTTACCATATAGGTCGTCACAGTTCAATCAGGAAAAACTCACAGATATGCTGGCTTTTTGCCAATTATTACGTACGATTTCATAAGAGTACTTTATAGAAATGTCGAGGTGTACGGTCCGATCCATCGTAACATTGCCGAACCATAGATACATCTATTTTATTATCGAGGCGAATGGCCCACTCCCATGAGAGTGTGGTACATAATCCTGCCAAGGCATACGGCCTGATCCATCATAATGTGCGCACTGCCGAGGGTCCAACGACACGAACCATAGATGTATCTATCATGCCGAGGCGAACGGCCCGATCCCATTTGAATAAGAAGCTTTGACGGGTCCTTGACCCCACTCACGAACAGACGTGTGAATTATAAATTTTTGGGAAACCTTTCGATGAGAATGTATAAAGCGGGAGAAATTCATAAGAGGGGTACAATTATTTCGCAGCTAATCATGAAGCTCGTCGAATCTCTACAACATCAAGTCTATCACTCTACAGAAGTCTAGTCTCAAGCTGCAACGTAAAATAAAGGAATTTAATAGGCAGGAGACAACTCAAATAGTACATCTATAGCATGGTGTGAACCTAAGTCTACCCGGACAATAATATGTATTTAACTACGTACGGACTCTCATCACTTTGTGCGTACGTAGCCCCCACAATAAGTAGCACATATCAAATATATCACCTAGGGGTCGTTTCCCCCTCAGAGAGTTAGACAGAAGACTTACCTCGCTCCGAAGTTTCATAACCGGCTCCAAAGCCTCTCTAACACCTCAAAGCGATGCTCGTTGATCCAAAACTAGTCAAACAAGGTGCAAACCAATCAAAATATACTCTAATACCCATAATAATTAATTTAAACAATTCTCAACTCCGCTCGAAAAGTCGATAAAGTCAACCCTTGGACCCACGTGCCCGAATTCCAAAACTTTTTGAAGACAAACCTTATCCATAACATTAATAACTCAAATATATAATTTATTTTTTAATTCCATTTCAGAAATCGCGGTCAAAATCCAAAATTATCAATTCTAGGTTTTCTACCAAAATTTCATAATTTTTCTCCTTAAATCCACATATAAACCTTATATTAAGCTTACAACAAGTGGGAAATTACTTACCTTGTGTTACATGATGAAATTTCCTCAAAATCGCCCAGGAACCGAGCTCCAAAAATCCCAAATGAAAATGACGAAATGACTAAGTTCGATCCCCTTATATTCTACCTAGTTTCCGCTTCTGCGGACATATTTGCGCATTTGCGGCCTCGCTTGTGCGAGCCAAAATGCGCATCTATAGAGTACACTGCCCAGTTGAGACCTCGCATATGAGGAAGCATTTTTGCTTCTGCGCAGGCGCTTCTGCGATGGACAATCGCGCATCTGCGGTCCCGCCGCTTCTGCAATTCCACAGGTGCGGGAATTTCTTCGCCCCTACAACCACTGCCTTTTCCCTTTCCATTTCGCTTCTGCGAGCTCGACCTCGCTTTTGCGATGTTGCTTTTGCGACCAAGACATCGCAGAAGTGATCACACCAGCTGCTGCCCAGCTTCAGCATTTCTTAAGTCCAAAAATAAATCTGTTAACCATCCGTAATTTACCCGAGGCCCTCGAGACCTTAACCAAATATACCAACACATCCCAAAATATAATACAAACTTAGTCGAGCCTTCAAATTATATCAAACAACGCTAAAACCACGAATCGCACCCTATTCAAGCTTAAAGAACTTTAGAACTTCAAACTTCTATATTCGAACGCCGAAACCTATCAAATCAATACCAATTGACCTTAAATTTTGCACACACATCATAATTGATATTACGGACCTACTCCCACTTCCAGAATCAGAATTTGACCCCGATATCAAAAAGTCCACTCCCGATCAAACTTTCCATAATCATCTAATTTTCAACTTTCGCCAATTGACGCCGAAATGACCTACGGACCTCAAAACCAACATCCAGACATGCTCCTAAGACCAAAATCATTATACGAACCCGTTGTAACCTTCAAATTTTTATTCCGAAGTCGTTTACTCAAAAGTCAAACCTTAGTCAATTCTTTCAACTTAAAGCTTCCGAAATTAGAATATTCTTTCCAAATCAACTCTGAACTTCCTGAAATTCAATTCCGACCACGCGTACAAGTCGTAGCACCTGAAGTGAAGCTACCCAAGGCTTCAAACCGCCAAACAACGCGCTAGAGCTCAAAACGACCGGTCGGGTCGTTATAGATACGATATGACTATATTGTCTAAACACATTGCATATTTTATAATGGAAGTACACTTGTTCAAGGAAGAAAATATAAAAACCCACTTTTACGCGAATTCCCTCTTAATGTACTAGCTACCCGGTCAGCAAATTGTAACAGCAGATTATGGAATTGCTTATTCACAAAGATTATTTTAGGCAGGCAGTAAATATTGTCGAACTAACTTAATTACTAAACAGATCATCTTTGTTGGTTTAAATGATATCCAATATTTTTTAATTTAAGTATTATGTTAAGGTAAATAATATTAATGTTCAATATTTAAAAGATTTTTGCATTTCAAACGCCAATTGCTTTACAACCAATTCTTTCTTCTTCTATGTTTTAATAAAAATATTTTCATTCGTATAAATAATTGATCAAAGATCCACGTGCAATGCCCGTATATATATTATAAAGGCAAGAATATTCTACGCTAAATATTGAATGACGAAAATATTATTAAAATATTAATCGTGTTTTATTAATTTATTCTTAGTTATTAATGAACAAAAGGGTAAAAATCATCTTTAAGTCATATACATACCTACTACAGCTATAAAAATGCAAATCGGCTAAAATACAACTCGAAAACCATAAATTTCTTCCTCCCAAGTTCTATAAAACAGAAATTAAAAATAAAAATTAAAAGGATTTTCTGCAAGTTTCTGATTTTACTGAGAAATTAACAAGGAAAGAAGATTTATACGTAGATTGTTCTAGAAAAGTATGAAAAAACACAAAAAATTAAATTTCAATATTTACTGTTGTACAATTATAATGATGTATAACTTTGTATAAACTTGTATGGAATGTATAATAATGCATTCCAGAAAAATAAGAAAAAGGAGAAGAAAAGAAAGTTTCAAACGTGGACGTCTATTATACACTAACAATGCATACACACCCTTATACACTAAATAAAATATATAATTAAATATTATTATACACAAATATATGCACGTATACACATTTATACATTATACACAATTATACAATTTTGTATAATAGTGTATAAATACCAGTTGTACAATATTTAGACTACAAAATATCTTTTGTCCACCATCACACCTCCACTTTAATACTGAAGAAGAAGGAGAAGAAGGAAAAGGAGGAGAAGGAGGAGAAAGAGAAGGAGAAGGAGGAGGAGGAGGAGAAGAAAAATGAGAAGAAGAAGGAGGAGGAGGATGAGAAGGAGAAGGAGGAGAAGAAGAAGAATCTCAAATTATACAATTTTGTATAGTAGTGTATAAATACCAATTGTACAATATTTAAACTACAAAATATCTTTTGTCCACCACCACACCTCCACTTTAATACTGAAGAAGAAGAAGAATAAAGAGGAGGAGGAGGAGGAGGAGGAGAAGGAGAAAAAAGAGAAGGAGAAGAAGGAGGAGAAGAAGGAGAAAGAGAAGAAGGAGGAGGAAAAGAAAAATGAGAAGAAAAAGGAGGAGGAGGATGAGAAGGAGGAGTAGAATAAGAAGAATCTCAAAATTGTATAAGAGTGTATAAATGCCAGTTGTACAATATTTAGACTAAAAAATATCTTTTTTCCACCACCACACCTCCACTTTAATACTGAAGAAGAAGGAGGAGGAGGAGCAGAAGCAGAAGGAGAAGGTGGAGAAGAAGGAGTAGGAGGAGGAGAATAAGAAGGAGAAGAAGAATCTCAAAATTATATAAGAGTGTATAAATATCAGTTGTATAATATTTAGACTATAAAACATCTTTTGTCCGCCACCATACCTCCACTTTAATACTGGAAAAAAAAAATAAAGAAGAAGAAGAATCTCAAAATTGTATAAGAGTGTATAAATAACAGTTATACAATATTTAGACTATAAAATATCTTTTGTCCATCACCACACCTCCACTTTAAGAAGAAGAAGAAGAAGAAGAAGAAGAAGAAGGAGAAGAAGAAGAAGGAGGAGAAGAAGAAGGAGGAGAAGAAGAAGGAGGAGAAGAAGAAGGAGAAGAAGAAGAAGGAGAAGAAGAAGAAGGAGAAGAAGAAGAAGGAGAAGAAGAAGAAGAAGAAGAAGAAGAAGAAGAAGAAGAAGAAGAAGAAGAAGAAGAAGAAGATCATGAAGAAGAAGAAGAAGAAGAAGAAGAAGATCATGAAGAAGAAGAAGAAGAAGAAGAAGAAGAAGAAGAAGAAGAAGAAGAAGAAGAAGATCATAATTGAAGAAGAAGAAGAAGAAGAAGAAGAAGAAGAAGAAGAAGAAGAAGAAGAAGAAGAAGAAGAAGAAGAAGAAGAAGAAGAAGAAGAAGATCATGAAGAAGAAGAAGAAGAAGAAGAAGAAGAAGAAGATCATAATTGAAGAAGAAGAAGAAGAAGAAGAAGAAGAAGAAGAAGAAGATCATAATTGAAAGTCTACACTCTTAAATTTGAAGAAGAAGAAGAAGAAGAAGAAGAAGAAGAAGATCATGAAGAAGAAGAAGAAGAAGAAGAAGAAGAAGAAGAAGAAGAAGAAGAAGAAGAAGAAGAAGAAGAAGAAGATCATAATTGAAAGTCTACACTCTTAAATTTGAAGTTTCTGATTCAGGTGGGTCTTTTTCAAATCTATTTCTACACCTTCAAGAAATGCAAATCAACTTCAAATGGGTTTAATAGTGTTTTATTTTGAAACCTACCATTAATGGATTTGAGAAGTTAAAATCCGGAGGATCGAAATTCTTGGGTGTTTGCGATATGTATTGTTTGATTGTTGATTTTTTTTAAACACTGATTTTAGTATTGGGTGAAGAACACGTGAAATCCATTTGGTGAAGAATTTCAAAAGATCTGAAAGTTTTTCACCATTGATGAGTTCTAAGCTTTTCATATCTGGAATTGCTTGTTAAAAAAAGTGAAGAGAAATTTTTAAAGAAGTTTAATCAGATCTATAGAGAGAGGGTTGGAGAGAGGAAAGAAAGAGACATTATAGGGAGAAGTGTTCTCTCTGTTATCATGAGCTTTACTTGACAGCAGTGTCAATTCCTTATGATAGCTTACGTTTTTTTACCCTACACATAATGAGCTTTACTTGACTTTACAATTGAGGTGTTCTCTCCGTTATTATGATTCCATCCATGCTCTTCAATGCCGCCTATATCCCACCTAAGTTGCGTCAGTGCTATGATACTGGTTAAACGATATCGTTTCTTTATACAATAATAGTTTTGATTGCCTAATTGTGAATTCGAAGGGACACGTTTTGGCCAAAAGAGAACAAGTTCCTCAACGAGTTTGAAATTAGTTTATGAATTACACGGTCAACAATATCAAAGGTCTTAGAGATGATGATGTTGTGAGTGGCGGGAGCTGGCATTGGAGATGTACCCGTTGTCCGGACATAACTACCATTTGTCCTTGGTAGTTTTAAATTTGAGTTCTGTTTATGTATTTTTCAAATAGATGTTGTAATTATGTTTCATACCAGCTTTGTAAGTCTAAAGTCTTAGTAGCTCATGACTTGTACTACCAATCTTTGAGATTTCGTATAGAAGTTCAGTATTTTACTTATTGGTTATTATTATTTTTATTGGAGTTGTGTTGAACATTATTTGGCTTACCTAACAGGTGGAGTTAGGTGTCATCACGATTAGTTGGATTTTGGGTCGTGACAGATGATAAACGGCTAAAAACATATTTTTGGGGGGTACTTTCATCTCATAACTTGTGTGGTTGAGGGAGATTACATGTGTGTTTGTGGTGAATTATGCTCATTACATGCATTATTATGTGTAGGAGCAATTTCGATGAAAGGTGAGCAAAAGAAGTTGATTCGGGATAAAGAGAAAAAAGAAGAATTTTTCTCGTTCACTCTCGCATGCACACAAGAGAGTGAACGAGCTAGCTGAGGGGTGCATGAAAATAAATAGTGGATTAAGGCAAAAATACATGGAAGTGCACAAGAGACCTAGAAGGAAAAGAAAAAGAGAATAACTTCGCTCGTTCACTCTCACGTGCGCACGAGAGAGTGAACGAGCTAACCTAAAAAGGTTATTCCGAAGTAGGCTTGTATTATTTCGCCTCATGCAAACCCTAACACATATAAATAGTCCTTAAAATCACTTTAGGGGGAGGTATTTGACCTAAGGAGGCACGAACACGCAAGGAGCAAGGCGGAGAATTCTTCTACGAGCTTTTTCATTTTGTTCTTCCTATTTCCATTATTGGTTATGAATTTTGGTATTGTAGTTTTACATACTTTTATGAGTAGCTAATTCTATTATCTAGGGTTTTAATGGAACCATTTGTAGGATGAATTCTTGATACGTTTGGATATAATTGAGGCTTTGAATTTTTCTATTTGTTCAATTATGTGCTTATTTTAGTTAATTGAAGAGCTCTCAATTAATGGTTCCTATTTATTATGTATTGCTTGAAAAAGAATACATATTTAGGTGGTTGTTGAACAACGTCACTCCTAACATATATGAGAGATCAATACAAAGGGTTTAAAAGCGGGATTATAGATAATGAAACTTTGACGTGATCATAATGAGCGGTAAAAAAGTGTGAGCTAGCGCAATTCGAGAGAATATGACTAGTACATAATCGTAGTTGCTCGAGAGAGAATTACAATAAGTCGAGTTCTCACGATCAGTAGAGAATAATTAGGAGAAATTATAGAAGACGTAGCGGGAAGAATTCTGATAATTGGGGAGGAAAATTATAACTCTAGACCTCCTTAATCTTGTCTCCAACTCTTAGTATCTTTAGTTATTAATTCACTCCTTTAAATTGATAGTTAATTAATTAGACATAAGAACTTTTATATTTATAACTTAGAAATTGTTCGAGCTTATCTTCTTAGTAATATTGAAAAGTTGTAGTTAAGCCTTAATTTTCTGTGGGATTCGACCCTGGACTCATAAGCAAAGTTATATTTGCAGCGACCGCTTATCCTCTTTAGGACTAGAGTTGGGTATGATCAACATATAATCAGAGTGTTATCTGTCTCACCATTCTAAAATGAAACATATAAATAGAAAGTATCATTGGATAAGAATGACCGTGGAAGAGAAATTATTTGAGGTTAAGAAGATACACACTGATGATGATCCTTAAAATATACTGACGAAAGTGGTGGTTGCAGATAAGCATGAGTTTTGCAAAATATTGGCAGCATGAAGCCTATCAATAGTTCCTCTACTTGAAGACATATTTGGCCTCATTCGCTGGAGGGAGAGTTTGTTAGGCCTATGCACATGTTGTCCAGCCAAAGACTACTCTTATTCTCTTTTAGATTTCTTTTCTATTTGGAATTGGATTCAATTTCTATTTCTATTTGGAGTTGATTTTGACTTTAACAGAAAGCACCACTTATTACTTATAAATAGAGAAACCTCGGAGAATTTTTCTATGCTCATTGGTCTTAGTCTTTGAAATACTTTAGCATATAAAAGTGATTTTTTGAGAGGGCTTCCATCAACAGAGAAGAGAGAAGAAAAAATATTTATTTTGCTGCTGATTTTATTCCGACCAACCAACTTCAAATTATATTTTTTAATTTGTTCACCGTTAGATCAAGCTAAAATTTTGACTGAATGTTACTAACATCTTGGTCTTTGATTTGAACAGTCAATTATCAGATTTGGAGGCATGTAGCATCCAACTTCGAGAACTAAAAAGCAGCTTCATTTTAATGATTTTTGCTCTTTCTTTAATTGAATTGTTGTTGCTCTTGTTTCTCCATATTTGGCATTTGTTGTATAACCAATTTGGAGAATTTATATAGCCCTCTCATTATTATAGATAGAGTTTTTTGGATCTTTGTGTTTCCGTAATTTTTACCTTCGATTTGAAGGGTTTTCCGAATTAAAATTTGATGTTTTTTACCTTCTCTATTTTTTTCGAGTTTGCTTCTTCCTCGACTTATAAGTGGTATCAGAGAGAGATTCAGGACAGGTTCATCTAGGCGGGTTTAGTTCTAGCCACAACCTATTTGACGGTAATCATAATTTTTGTCTAAGAAATTTGACCGTAGTGGTACTCATTTTGAGACAACTTTGTAGTAGAAATTTGGAGACACGACTTGCTGAAGATTATGTGTAGAAGGTGGATCAAGATTATTTTGTCAGAAAAATTCAGTCATAAGGGAAGAATTATTAGGTGTTTGTCCTGATTTTCTTTACCATGTTTGGTTTTCCTATTACTTGAAGGAAGAACAACATATTTAACATTATTGATTTTATCTTTTACGAAAAGGAAAATATAACTCTTCCATATTTGGCTAGTATTTTTTCTTGGAGGAAAAAGTTTTGACTTTTATAAATTAAAGATCATTCCTTTTCATTCAGTAGTATCCACAATGTAGTCTTTAAGGGGTTTCAGAGTCTTGTTTAGGGAGAGAATTTGTGAGATAAGTATTAGCATGCCACTTGTGTGTACCTCTTTGTGAGGTTGTTCTCTCGATATTTTGTACGCTCTTTTTATAGTGGATTGCTCATATCCGTTGTGGATGTAGGTCAATTAACCGAACCACATTAAATGTTTGTGTCTTTTTTTGGTATATTTCTCCCTTGTTGTCTGATTTATCATCGTTTAAGGATTGTTTTACTAGCTTCCGTATGACACTTGATTATTTCGCTCCCACCATTGTTAACCTTAAGATTCTATATATATCAATTTGATTAGTAGAGATCTCACCATACGATGGTCAATTCCCGGTTAAAGCAACAAGATGAATTTTGAGAAATTTGAGATTAAAGATAACTGTGGATTGACTTCTTGAAAAATAACACCAGGTATCTGTATGAAAGAGCCATCACAACCACACAAAAAAGAGTCATCATAGAGAGAGTCAATTGTCCGGTCTTGTGTCACATGTAATAAATTATTTCATTCGATAATGTAAGAAGGAATCCACTTGGTAATTAAAACAGTGAGAAAACATTTAAATTTTATCATTTTCTCTGCGATAACATGTGTCAAAAATCATTTTAGAATATTTAATTGAAATTTAGAATTTTTGTGGGAACATAATGCTTGCTCATATTGTTATGAAATAAACTAATCAGCTTGGCCAATAAAATATCCTTTTTTATACAATGATCTTTTGATTTCTATTGTAATACCTCTCTCCGTTTTTTATATATAATAACTAAAATATAATTTTTAATATAATATTTATATTTATTTTTTAAAATTACTCGTTTAGATAGAATGCATGACTACACGTGCAACATGCGTACTCTAAGACTAGTCTACCAAATATATTTGGCTAATTTAAGTACTAAAGTGTGAAATGGCTACTATACAAATAAAGGGAGCTATCACAATATTATACAAACGATAATATTATGGACGCATCATTAGTTTAGATGTCCAAATCTACCAAATATACATGACTAATTTAATTACTAATTAAAATGTGAAATGGATACCGTACTAATAAAGGAGCTATCACAATATTATAATTTATACATACGATAATATTATGGGCGCATGATAAATTTAGATGTCCAAATCTACCAAATACATTTTGGCAAGCACTAACATAGTGTTTGCCTCTGACAAGATTTCATCAATCAAATTACATTCTATTCCAAAGTAAATCAGACGTTGTTACTTTATCTTATAATTCAGGTAATTAATAGTTCGTATCTTTTTGTGATGGACTAATGATTCCCCTATATATTATTTTGTTCAGTGACTTAAAGTCAACAAGAATGATATTAAAATTATCTGAGACACTTTTCTTTTCTTTCTTCCCTTTGTTGTTGACGGTAGAGAGTTGCTCTACTTATTAATCATCACATTAATTTGTTGCTAAAATAGCTAAATAAATCCTTTCAAAATGGCAATGAAAATGACAGGTGTTGTGATCCAAAAATAGTGGAAGTTAATTCAACAAAGGAAGATCACCAAGCACTAACATAGTGTTGTTTACATCTGCCTGGATTTGATCAATCCAGATTTCTTTTTATTTTATATTTTATTTTATTTTATTAAAGCCAGATTTACCTAAGGGGATACTGGCTTCCATTAAAATCCAAAAAGGAAATATATGACGGAAGGAATATGAAGCTTACCTCCTCATATACTTGTTACTCCTATTAGACTAACACTTAGGCATTCATAGTACAACTCACAAAATAAAGATGGGACTAGTCTCCTCTCTTTTACATTTTTATGATATGAAGTCAAAGAAGGAGAGTGGAACTCTCATGTACAATGCTTATTAGAAAAGAAGCCAGGAGTATATAACCTATCATGAGGAAATGCTGATTCAGAAGCTGAAACTTATTAAAGTGAAAATAAATATACTTAACCATGTTTTAGTGTTAAATGTGTACATGAAAAACATGATTGATTTGTTGCAAACACCAAGCGTGGGTAAATTTTGCTGCCACATACATACTATAATCGATTCATATGAATCAAGAAGCTGTTGAATCCATATTTGGACAGGTTCTTTCATAATGCATAAATTGTCTACTACATATACTTTGGGCACATTTTCTACTTTCCAGTTAGTAAGCAATTGATATGACAATTGGAATGAAATTACACGGATCTTTTTTCTTTCTTATCTGTGTAATAAAACTAATTCATGACTTACAAATGGACAAGATTGTTACTTTTAAAAAAACTTATTTTGTGTAACAAAACTACTATTTAACCTAAAAATAAATTTCTCGGCCAAAGTCAATATCAAGAAGAAATCGGGTTACTGATAATCAAGATTTACTTCACTTTCCCAATAATTTGAGGAATAAATCAAGGAATGGAAATAATTGACAAAAAAATACGAAATAGATTGATAATCACTCCCAAAATTGTGGTTTAGAACCTTGAGAATAAAGTAAAGAATGATTGCATAAATTCAATAATTATCAGATGATATTACAAATGAGGTTTCAGTCCTTATATAGGAGCATACAATTATAACGATTTTCTTACTTAATTCGGGCTCACTAATGGCATTAGTTGCCTTGATTACCCGTTATCATATACAATTGTAACGGAAGTATTTATGGCTAAGGATTTCCTGTAACCGTATCGATTTCTCTTCCTTATTTATGACAGATTCGTGCATCTTCCCTTCTTAACGGTCTTTATTTATTCTGCTCATGTTTCTTCTTTTACAGCGGTCAGGTCCAGCTCTTTTCTCAGTGTAACCCCGAGGATGCTCCTCCCGTGCCTTTTTCGCATTCTTCAAATCGTCAAATAAAGAACTCCACTTGTCTCTATATTGATGGTCCACATACCATGCCCCGTAACCTCAATGATAGTCCACGTGTCATGCCTTTTTTCCACTAATACAGATAGTCCTCCCACTTTCTGAATATTCAAGAAGTGGTAAGTATTTATGGCGGGAATTCTTTGCTGCCATTTCTCGAGTATCATTATGCTCTTTTCAGAATCGATGCGACGTATGTCACATCCATTTAATGCCCATGCCACGTGGTTTCACTTGATTGGTTCTGTAGTTTCTCAGTGCTTTTTTAGGAGTTTTCTGCGGCTGTATCAGTTAGGAAGTGACGGTTCTATTATGACGCTTCATAATGATCAACCTTGATGACGATTGCCTCTCCTTATAAATACTTCATCTTACTTGATTGTTTTAAATCCTTCTCTTTCTTTGCTATATTCATCTCCTTAACCTTCATTCGTATTCCTCTATCTTTCCTCTATATTTTCTTCATTAAACATGTCTTCTTCATTACTAGACCCTCGCAAAGTTGTGATCATCGCGAGCTTGCTCCGTCTACCACCCCTACTAGAAGTAAGAGAGGTGGCAGACTCGGCAGTCTTGGTTTGTTATCTACTCGCAGTCCTACTTCTCAAAGTAGTTCCGTCAAACCATCTTCTTCTAGATCTAGAGCCCCTTTAACCCCTAGATCTTCTTCTAAGAGTAGGGATCAGAATGAACTCATGCGTGAGCCTACAATTTCTGAGATTGTTCTTCAAGAGTTCCTTTGTATCAGATCGTGAAGCCATGAAAAATCAAGTTTCTTCTATAGCTTCCCTTAACCCTGCTGAACACTACCCAAGTCTGATCACTCCTGGTCTTCTTTCTTTAGTTCGACGTGAATGTTATTGGAAACCAGATTTCCTAGTTTTAATTCCTGGTGCCAATCAAAGAATCACTTCTTACCATGCTGGCTTCTCTTTCGTTTATACTTACCCTTTTACTTTAGGGTTTAAACCTTACTTCTTACCATTCTCCCCCTTTTTATTAGGGTTTTCCATTCGCGGCATTAGCCTTGCATCTGTTCCCACAACCAGGCTTTCTGTAAGCTCTGCACAAGAACGGATCTTGAGTGCTTCTTCTTCCAAAAGAAAAACTACCGAAGACCGTGGGTCTAATGATAAGGAGGATACCGAGGAAGGTTCCTTGGTGAGAAAATCGCGTGCCAGAAGACGTGTGATTTCAGATGATGAAACCCCTGTCTCCTAAGATTCCCCATCAGGTTCAATTCCTTTCAGACTCGTTAATGAACCGGAGAGTGTTCCTTTAGAAATTTCTGATGAAGACGCTGGTAATTTAGATAATCCCCCCTCTAGTCCTATTAAAAGGTTATTCGCTCATGGATTTGAGGGTGAAGAAGGTCTTGGGCCTGTTTTTGAAGAGCTGCCACTTGCTTCCCTTTCAATTTTACCCACTGTTAACCCCAATGTGCCTTTGCCTAGAGTTGCAACAATGGTTGCCCCAATGGTTGCTCCAATGATTGCTCCCATTGTTGCTACTCATGTAGAAGCTGAGCCTTCTAGCAGCAGGCGGGATATGAAAAAGTTGTAATTAAAGTCCCCGAGGGTGGGAATTTGTTGAGAAAATCTGGACAAGCTGATGTGTGGCTGAAGCCGTTATTAGGACCCGTGGAAAAGAAGAAGTTGGAGGGTCACAGTTCTTTAACTTTAATGAATGACATTGTTCATTCTTCTCTCAAGGTATAACATTACTTATATTTCTTTCTTTCCTTTTCCTCATTCGTAACTCCTCTTCTTTTGTCTTTTTGTAGATTAATTTGATAGGAACTGAGCTTATGAAAAGGATCTCTTGGACTGACCAGCAATTAATTGAGTTGTGCACCGAGACTAATAACTGAAGAGAACAATTTAAAGGTCTTCAGTTGGAGAAGGACGTTCTTGAAGAGGAAAAAGGAGCTTTGGAACAACAACTGAGGATGGTATCCGCGGAGTTAGCGGGTTTAAAAGCTTCTTCCAGTCAAGTTGATAAAGACAAGGATAGATTGGAATCCTCCTTTGCTGAATAACATTCCAAGGCTACTGAAGAGATAAGGAGTTTGAAAAAGCTCCTTAATCAAAAAGAGGCTTACGCTGGTGATCTAGTTCAGATGCTTACCCAAGCTCAAGAAGACCTCTGTGCCCTGTAACACACCAGAAAATTTCAAAGTACTTGAGCACTAGTAAGAAAGTTGATGTGCGCTCATTATATTATTTTGTGTGCAGACAAGGACTATTAATATAATGGATATCAATTGGATATGATAATAAGTGTACGAGGTATATTATAAGTGATGTGAGGTCTAAGGAGAGCCCTAAGTCCAAGTCAAGTTGAGAATTTCATGATAGACTAAAGTTCCAAATGAGTACGCACAAGACCAAACTTTGGACGGTCATATCTATATATATGTAAGGATTTAGGTGATGTATGACCTATCAAATTAAAGGTCTTTGAGTCTAGTTTCTAACGCTTTAAATCGTTTGTCATTTGAACATTCTTACAAGGCGTTATGACCAAATTATCAAAGGCTAGCGGAGGCGTCCGAAAGAGAGGCTGGCAGTGAAGTGCTGCCATAGCGTCCAGGTCCGCATCCGAATTTCATAGAGGAGTGAAGTGGGGATGCGAAGCATCCAGGGCCGCATCCGAAACCCAAAAATCTGGGCCTATAAATACAAGGTCGGGTAAAGAGAGTATTTTGTGTATTTGGGGGTTAGGGTTCTTGAAGTGAAGGGACGATTTTGAGCTCAAATCAAGTACAATAGACCAAGGTAAGTTGTTAATGATGTTTTGGGTTGATTATTACTCAATATACATGAGTTCTAACATCATTCTTACATCCAAATACAAGATTTCATCATCAAATCCTCAAGAACATAAAAATCACCAAAGTTGTAATTTTTCAAGATTGATCTACTAGAGGTAATTCCTATGCTTCAAACTCATTTATTATGAGTAATTAGAAGTGTTTGAAGCATTTGTTACAAGTTTTAATGGTTGAAAGATTGGAATACAAAACTCTAGTTCATGGCATGAATAGTACTTTTGAGAAAATAAGAGAGAAGATGAATGGTAATCTTGGCGATGAAATTTATGAATACAATGAATCTATGGGATTTGTTACTAATATTGGTCTCATTGGATGTTGTTATTGTAGATTGAAGTTGATTAGTGTAGTGCATCATTGTAGTATCATTAAGGAAAGAATTTGAGGTATGTTGGCTAAACTTTCTCTCTTGGAATTGAATTCCATAATGTTTCTGTAAGATCAAGTATGATTGGCTCAAGATTCCTAACTCCTACATTCCGGGTTATTCCCTATAAATTTGATTACCCCGAATGAGCCTTATGTCGAAATATAGATGTTCAAAGTATGGGTTGTGTATTAATATATTATGGCTTTGAGTCATGTTTCAATATAAGATAGTATGCCAAATTGTGTGAGAAAACTCAATATGCTTAAGACTCTTAATTGCTCATATGTGTACCTAAAGCCTTGATTGGAAATGTCTTACTAATGATAACCTATAAAGATATGAAAAAAGTATGAAATGTGATGATTGATATAAGTGAAAGTTATACTTGTGGCCAATAGAGCTAATAAAATTAAATTATGTGAGAAAGGTTATGAAATGAGCCTTGATTCAACTATTCTGAATTGACTTCAAAAATAGAATTGTCGAAAAGCCTATAAACTCAAGTCATGCTCATATGTGGCTGTTTTAACATACGTTATGATTTGTGAGTATCTTCAATGTGTTTTGCGTTCTTACATATTCGTGAGTGAAAATTGTGTATTGCTCTTTGTGGGGGGAAAACGTGTCAAGAATAAATGGTGTGTTATTTGCTGATGGTTTAAACTTGCGCATCAATTGCCAATCATTTTACTCCACTTCTCAGAAAGAAATCTATGGTGCTTAAATTGGTCATTTCTATTGAACTTAAAGTTGTGATTTTCGGAATATTATATGTATGTTGATATTTATGATGATTATACATGAAAGAGAAGAAATAAAAGTGTGAAATAACAAATATGGCCACCGTGCCTTGAATAAAGAATCTTGTGAATGGCCAAAAGAGCCAAGGAAATATTGTTGTTATTATTGATTGAAAATACTAGTGGAGATTTATATAATGTGGAAGATGATGAGTTAAATACATTTGTACCTATGTTATTTTTGTGAATTATTCCCCCTATTTGGGATGAGATTGATGTGATAAAATTATCCCTCTTAATTGGAATAAGATTGATTGATATAAAAGGGTTGATGTCTCGAATAAGACAGCCTAGCCGGTGGGGTTGTGATCGGACACCATGTCGCACACATGGTGGTGATTATGCTAGAAATTGTAATTGAAATTGAGATTTTGGTTGATGTCTTCAAATAAGACAGCCTAGCCGATCGGGTCGTGATCGGACTCCGTACTAAATTTACGGTGGTATTAGTATTGATGGTAATTGTGGTTGATGTCCCTAATGGATAGCCTAGCTGATCGGGTCATGATCGGACTCCGTGTTAAAGACGGTGGTATTGATATTGAGAGTAATTGTGGTTGATATCTCTAATGAGATAGCCTAGCCGATCGATTTGTGATCGGACTCCGTACTAAGAATACGGTAGTACTGGTATTGCGAATAATGGTATTGTGGACAATGGTATATCGATGCTAAAGAAATCTCCCAATGTGAGATATGGAAATTAATTTGAACACTGTCTTGATCCTAAATTGAGGTTTGATGTTGATTAAGGTTTTCATTGATATTATGATAATCTTGTTTGTATTATTTGTCATTCTATTGAGAGGGTGTTTAGTTATACATACTAGTGTTATTCGACAGTACTAACGTCCCTTTTACCGGGGGCGCTGCATCTTTCAATGGATGCAGGTTGTTCCACAGCAGGAGATATTGATCAGTGATAGCAGTACACCTTCTTCCCAGCTGACTTGGTGAGCCCCACTTCATCCCGGGGTCATGTATCTTTTGTACCTTGTGTATTTCATTTGAGGTATAGCCGGGACCTTGTTGCCGGTATTATCATTGTACTCTTCTTTATCCATAGAGGCTCCGTAGACATAGTGTGGGTTGTGTATTGGTACTGGAAAAGACAAAATATGTTATGTTGTGGTTGTATTACTTGTCCATTTGAGACATTAAAAATGATGAATCTATTGAAAATGAATTGGTATTATAGACGTGAACACCATTTTGTCTAATTAATGAAAATATATATTATCTCTATTTGTGGATGAGTTTGGGTAGAATGAAATCTAACAGGCTTGCTCGATTGGGTTCACTCGGTTGAGCGCCGGTCGCGCTCCTCGGTTTTGGGGCGTGACAAATTTGGTATCAGAGCCTAAGGTTTTAAAGTGTCCTAGAATGTCTCGAAGCCGTGTCTAGTAGAGTCCTTCTTATCGGTGTATTGTCGACCACATCTATAAGTTGGAGGCTACTTGGACATTTAGGAATAATACCCTTCTTTGCTATTCTGAATTGTGCGATGAAACTGGTTGTGAAACTGTTCTTCCTCCAACTTGTGCGTTGAGGTTCAAGGTAAGTTTAAATGCTCTTTTGGTTTATTCCAAGTAATGTTGTCATGTGACATGACGAATGGGTAAAGTCCTGAATATTAAATGGATGGCACATGTATCATGTTGAATGAATAGTATGGCCATATGAGACAAGTATATCGTACCATGAGCATACTTTATATGAGAAGATTGCTAGAAGTGATTACCCACCTCCAAAGAGGCATTGACATGATAAATGAGACCTAAGCTTAACTAGTACATGTGGATAGTGTGGGAACCATGTGTATGATTCTAAGATGTAAATTTGTTGCATAGGCACATGATATATGAAAGGCATGGCCTGGAGAGTAATGATAAATGTGTACGTCTTTCATGGGAGACAAGAAGTTATGAAAGGAGAGTCAATTGAACCCACAATGAGAAGACCCTAGCACTATGAATATTATAAAAATACCAGGAATGTGCGAAGTGGTGTTACACTCCAAAAAGAATATTGACACGAGGGATTTGGATCCCAAGCCTATGTGGCTGAATAAGAGTAGAGAACTTATGAGGTTAATATAATGGGGACTTAAATCTCCCTAATAGTCAATCATATACAGGAGGACTAGAGATTTGAAACATGTCTCCCTCAAATTGCTAAATTAAAGACTTGTGTCAAAATGTGAATAATTCACCCCAAGTGGGGAGGGAAGGGCCATGGTGAGGCTACTTAAGTTCGATAAAATGAGAGTAGGGCCATGTAGCTATGATGTTTGGATATTTTGTTGAAGACATG